>NC_058372.1:70121666-73115833 GCF_018350175.1 Felis catus | reverse complement strand
TAGTAGGGTTTCATTCTCTTAGTTTGGAAACACTCTCTCCTGCTTTCCTTCCTTTCTTGCTTCATTCTTTTTTTGTTTTCTTTGATGGCTCCTTCTCCAACCACCTCATCTGGAGTCACTCAGGATTTGGTCTCAGGCTATCATCTTTTTCATCTCCAACCTTTGTCCCTAAGTGATCTTATCAGATCTGGAGGATGTGAGCTCGCTTGTGCTGATGATTCCCACATTTCCATTGGAGTCGACATCTCTCCCTTGAGCTCCTTAGTCTCATGTCCCAATGTCTTCTGACATCTCCCCTAGGGTGTGCCTCACATTTTCCAATTTAACAAATCCAAAATAGAATTCCTGGATTGATCTTACCTTGAAAATATATCTGAAACTCCCTTCTTCTCTTCATGTCCACTGCCACCCTCTTAGTCCAGGCCTCCATATCTCTTGCCTCAGTGAACACATCAGCCTCTAACTAGTTTCTCTACTTTCACTCTTGTCCCTCACCCTGTTCCCCCATGGCTTCCCCCTTCCATTCATCAAGTGGCAGCAAAGGGGATCTTCTCAATGATAATGATAACACTCTTTCCTTGCCTTTAAAATTTTGTACTGGCTCTCCTTATATTTAACATAAAATTCAACATTCTTTTCATGGCCTAGAACACCCTCCATTATCCTTCTTTGCCCCTCAGACTTACTTCTTTTCCCTCTTTCCTTCACCTGGTTTCCTCAAATGTCACTGGTGTTATGTGGAAAGAAAAGAGGGAAGAAGGGAGGAAGGGAGGATGGAAGGAGGGAAGGAAGAAAGAAGGAAGGAAGGAAGGAAGGAAGGAAGGAAGGAAGGAAGGAGAAAGAAAGAAAGAAAGAAAGAAAGAAAGAAAGAAAGAAAGAAAGAACGAACGAACGAACAGAGGGAGGGAACAGGAGGAGGGAGGAAAGGAGAGAGGGAGGGAGAGAGGAAGATTTCCATTTTATGATGAGGACCTAAGGCCCAAGGTAACACAGTAAGAAAATAGAGAAATGAGTTCAGCTCTGCCTTGTTCTCTGGACATATCCTCTTGCACTATTCCATTTGGCACAATATAAGACAAACAAACAAACAACAAACAAAAAACCCCATCTCTGTAATATATAGACTCAAGAGCATATTTAAGGAATTAGGATGGTTTGACAAAAGAGAATTAATTCTGAATTCAGATAGGCCTATAATTTACTTGCTGTGGAACTGTTTGTATGGTTATAATAATTAAATGATAATGTGTTTGTTTGCATGCTGTGGTACTCAAAATCCACTGGTTAGCCCTTCTCTCTCCCTTTCTGTTTCAGAAACACTTTATATGTGTTTTAGGTGTGAGCCAGCTGTCATAAAATCCATGACTTTCCTTATCCAGTGGTAGCATCGACAATACCTCTGTTACTGTCACCACAACTACCGCCACTTTTTGGTGAGCACCTGCCCTGTACCAGGCACTGTAATGGGTACTTTACATACATTATTTCCCTTAGCTTTCCAATACCTGAATCTGCGTTTCCTGGAAACTTTGGCACGGTGCTTCTTCAAGAAAGTGTTTCCGTGGTCAAACACATTTCATGAAAGTAGAAAATTATATGCTCCTGATGGAAAGGTATAGTATGTAACTTTAACTAGAAAATTAAAGATCTTGAGAAGTCTTGTATGTTTCATTAACCTACATATCACTATGGAAATCATTCATCCATGACTAGTGGTTTTGTTTGTTTGATGTTTGTGCTTATAACTGCTTGCATTCTGCAGCCCTAATTTTTGACCTTGTGCACTAGACTTCTGTTAATGTTGCTTAAGATCAAATGATCTTGGTAAATTTTTGCTTTCCAGACAACATTATCTTCCTTACTGACTTCATTGTTGGGTATTATTCATTGTTATCTTCTCTATTCATTTATAACTATGATGGGTTGGATTTCCTCTGCTATGAAATTTATTTCCCCCTTGCCTCATCAAAGATCATTCTGCTGCTCCTTATAAAACTCAGCATTTCTACACAGTGTAGGAAAAAAGAGAAAGTCTGAGAGAGAGAGAGAGCGAGAGAGAGAGAGAGAGAGACTGGAAGAGAGAGAGATTATCTGCGTAGAAAACTTTGGGAAAACAATGACTTTTAGTCTAAACTATTATGTTAAGCTTAATAGATTTATTTTTGTTAGAATTTTATGCTATTGCATAAGTGTGAAAATAACAATTTATAGAATATTAATATTTTGTTTAAAACTGTTTCCCTTCTGGAAACAGGAAAGATATGGCACTATCTTGCTAGAAAATTTAAATAACAATTTAGATTTTTAAAATTTTTTAAAAATTAAGTTTGTTCAGTTTTATTTATGATCTGATTATATATATGATTATATATGATCTAATTTAACTTTCTAGGGTTAAAATGAAAGGGAATGACAAAATAGTATAATTTTTTAGGAGCTCTTTAGGACAAGGATCTTGTTCTATTTTTATTTGAATAAAGGAGAGTCATGACAGTGCCTGGCACAGAGTAGATATTCAATAAATATTTAATAAATAAATGAACTTCTAAGCCATAAAAATAGGGTCAGAAGTCCTGAAACTACAGCTGACACATAAATCTCCTGCCTAAATCTCCTTAATAAGTACTCTAATGCTCCAGTTTCTTGTCTTTTTTAGAACTGTGTTTAGGTTCTTTAAGGTTTAGTTGTTACTATTACAAGTGTCCAAAGGTAGTCATTTAAATTATTGTGCTTTTCATCTTTTTTTGAAGAGGATCAGAATTTTGTTCTGGAAATTTTTGGAAGAATGATTGTCACTAGGCATATTTAAATTCCTATTGCATTTGTACAGATACCAAAGTATTGTAAAATAGACTTGTCTTACTTAGTCTGTTTGGGCTACTATGAAAAGAATATCATAGATTGGGTGTCTTAAACACAAACATTAGATACTTAAAGTTCTGGAGGCTGTGAAGTCCAAGATCAGGGGCACCAGCAGAGTCGGTGTCTCATGAGTTCATCTTCCTGGTTCCCAGAAGGTGATCATTTCACCACATTTCACATGGTAGAAAGAGAGCAGGAAAGCTCTCTAGGGTCTTATAAGTGCATTAATTCCATACATCAGGGCACCACCTTTATGGCCAATTCCCCTCCTCCTACCATCTCATTTTGGATTAGGCTTCAACATAGGAATTTGGGGTGGGAGGGAAGAGGGTACAAATATTTAATCCATAGCAATACTTTTTTATTTCCATTACCATAAACAAAACTCTTCTCTGTTTCCTTCACATTTTCTTCTTGGGGTGCTTTACCTACCTTTAGGGTTTCTTTATCTAGTCTCATGATTACATAGGATGCTAAAATTTCTTTTGTATATACTCCCCACGAGCTATCAAAGAGCATGACTGAATTAAGAATTACTAGACAATATGTTCAAAAAAGATAATTTAATTCCTTGGAAAAACATGTGAGTTAAGTTACTTTTATAACTGAAAATTGTTAGGTTTTGGGGAATTGGGGTAAGGCTAGACAGAAGTATGACTCAGCCACACCTGGGTAGTGTCTTTGCTTTCTTGCCAAGGTGAAGTTGTACCTTTTTGGTACCAAATTTAGTTCAAGAATAAGGTGGGGAGCCTGGTTGCAGTAAACAAAATAGTATCATTGTTAATGGAAAAGTTCTTCCCAGATGGAGGTATAAGTACAAATATAAAAGGGAAAGATATGGCACTATCTTGCTAGAAAATCTAAATAACAATTGCATGCCCCCCCCCCCCAATCAGGAGCAACAGTGGCAAAGGAAAGCGTGTTCATACGTGCTGCATCTGCCTTTGTTAGTGAGGCCACCAGCAGAGACATCTTCAGCTTGAATAATTGGACCTGACATCTTCAGCTGAATAAATTTGGAAACTTCATCTAATGTGTGTATATGGTGACAGTAGGTAGGGGTTTCCTGTGTGTGTCCCCATGTTTGGTTTCTTCTCATTAATTTGTGACTCATGAAACAGAACAAAATGCAATATGAAAACTGAGTTTAAGAGGAGAATGTGGCAGGGTGTTTGTTACTGCATACATAAGTAATATTAACAAAGTGTTCACAATCCATTATAGGAGATCTGTATCATGCTAATAATTCAAAAATTTTGACCAAGCTGAAGTGCAGGGCTGCTTAAGTTGTCTTCCTTCAAGCATGAGCTTGCTCACCCCAGTATGTGAGTGGAAACCTGACCAGCTGTGGCAGCAGTTCTAGTCACTGTTGAGAGTTTGCACATGTTGAAAGTCTTCTTTATGTCAGGCCGTCATCTCCATCACTATCTTTACAACTTCCATCAACCTCTGCCCTTTATGGACACAAAGAATGAATTTAAATTCTGTTCTCTATGACAGCTGGCCATTCAATTATTCATCCATTCATTCAACAGACCTTTGTGGAGCAGCAACCATATGCAGGCACTGAGAACTCAAAGGTCAAAAATACCAAACCACGTTCTCAAGAATGTCGTAGTCTAGTACATTGGCCTCTTGCACTTTTCAGTCCATAGGGTAAACACCCTCGTTCCTTTTGTCACTCCTCATGTGTCACAGTTCCAGGCTTCCTTGCTATTCCTCTCTTTTGAATAAGTTGGCATTTATCAAAGTTCCTCAAGTGTGGAGTCCCAAGCTGATAGGTATTGCTTGAGCGGAGCAGAGAGCACAGACTTACATCTCAAGTTCTGGATGCTCCGTTGAGATTATGCAACCAAAGCATTTGTTTGTTGATCACATCACACATGACAGCAATGGTTTTTTTTCAATTCATTGGACTGAATTAAATCCAAAATGATTATTCTGCCTTCAAGTCTTTGCCCAGCCTACTTATATTAATATAACCACCACTACTTGCCAGTATAAATTCATTGTATGTTATCTTTCCTATACATCTTTGTCATTTTGTTCCCTCTTCCTAGAATACCCCCATCGTGGCCCATTTTAAAACTAAAGTCTTAAGAAAGGATCATCTTTGATGCCTTTTTGTTGTTGTTGTTGTTGTTGTTCCTAAAACACTTTCAATCCCTCCCTGCCCTGTGATAGATCTAGAAGAGTGCTAATCAAATTAGTTAAAGGCTTGCTAGAGACCAGACAAGCCTAGGTATCCAATAGCAAATGTTTCATTAGATCCATAATTGAGAGTTTGTGTTTAATAATCAGTTAATCCTCATCATAACTATGTGGGAAAATAGATAAACTGATAACTTTTATCAGTGCAGATAATAAAACTGCAACTTCCATTGCTTTCACACTCTGCAACTGCTATTGTTTGTACTGCCTGAGTTTTATAGGAGCTATCATACCATATCATGTATGTTGCCAGGGAGATCATTGTTACTTTAAGGTCTTGATCTGAGAGTTCCTCTTAGGAAGACAGCTGTCTCTATTTAGGAAATCATCCTTACAGATTGCTTTAGGGAAGTGATAGAGATATGAAGACATACTCTAGAAGAAGCCAGTGAAGTAAAGAAAAAAAAAAAAAACTAGTTAAAGAGGTTAAGGAGACTTGAGAATTGAGGGGAAAGCAAGAGTGAGAATTGAAGGAAGGGGAGGCAGACTATCATAGGAAAGTGGGAAACTGAGAAAAAATGATAAAGTGTCCGAAGGGCTTTTGAGCACAGGGATCTCTCCAGTTGCATGATGAAGTTTTCTTGCTGTTTCATTTTGTGATAAAACACTCCTTCCTTCCTTGCCACAGACCTTCAGTAGAGTCTGCCACCTACAAATGCCCTATGTGAGCAATGTTTCAGTTGAAATCAAAGACCAGTGATTCTTGAATATCTACACGGTGCAGGCAGATGGATGGTGGGGAGATAACACGTTCAGCAAGAACAAGATATCAGAATGAGAAATTAGTCTCAGAATACAACCCCCATGGAATTAGTCCTGTTTTATAGGAACTCTCAAAGGAGAGAGTAACCCCAGCCAACATGTGGGTTACATTTACATTTCTGCCTCCCAACTAGACGTGAGGCAACTTGAGTACAAAGACTGTGGTTTCGATTTTGGTGTTCCTCGTGCCTGGACCTCAGAGTTCCTCATTGCCTGCTTTGTTTTCAGTTTCTAGTTCCATACTCAGCAGCTTTTGAGCTTTTATTCAAATGTTTATCATTTCCAGGGAAATTTCTCATTTGCTACATGTGCAAAGTTTAAGGCCACTCTTTTGAGTGTATTGTTTACACAAATACAGTATGTTCTTCATTAGCAACTGTGAAAAACACCCGAATATGCTATTTCCAGTCAATTCTGATTTTCTTGTTATTTTATGTCACTTAGGTTAACATCAGTATATCACTTCCCCTTTTCAACTACAGAATTCAGACTCCTATTTTATATGGAGGCTAACCTAAAATTTTTCCCATTTACACCTTATTAGAACTGATTAATTTAGCAATAAAACCTATTTCACAAGTCAGGGGTTGTTCAGGAATATATTGTAGGGTCACAACACATAATTTTATGTTCTGTGATTTATTTCATTGCCAACCAAAACTTAAGATTAACTTTGAGAATTCATTGACTGTCTACTTTTCCCAGTAGTTTGGATGGCTGTAGTACTCCTGCTGACAATGTAGAGGGGAATTTATATATATATATATATATATATATATATATATATAGTAAGGGCACTGAATTGATAAAATTTGTTCAAGGTAAGCTAAATTCATCAACACTTCCCACTGAGAATGGATGACAAAATTTGCAATTCATGAATTTATACCTAGTATCCTGGCAGAAATAATCTTAAAATTGTATCTGCATGAATTATTGCTATATTTATATCCTACTTAGCAGAATACTGGGTGGTGATTAGATGGTCAGAACAGTGGGCTATAAATCAGGGACACTTAATGTTCTGGCTGTGACCCTGCCAGTAATCAGCTGAGTGGACTTGAACACTTCTAGGTCTTTGTTTCCTTACTTGTAAAATGAGAAGGGATTTTTCAGTCTCTCTTAGTGCTAATAATATTTATAATTCTAAATGAACATTCCTCATGGGAATTACAGATATTTTCCAAATTCTAAAAGCTCTTCATGGCAAGGATTTAACTTAAAGGAAATACTTCTGAGCATCCTGGTAGAATATTGAAAGACTAAGCCAAGAAGTTTTGCTTATTATAAAAGTAAACTTCACTAGTTCCAGTGTTACATTATTTTCAGTGGGTCAAATATATCACATATGCTGGACTTTTAATGCCTCGACTAATAGATATAGTACCTCCTAGGAAGCATATGTTTGTACGTATGTATGTATGTATGTATGTATGTCTATATGCATGTATTTAGGTTATTTTCATCTTACCCCGAAAAAGAAAGCCTTAACTCCAAGGAGAACTGTAGAACAAAACAAAGTTCCTGGGCCAGAGCAGGCATTTGTGTTCTGCTTTGGTCCTCTACCACTCCTTCCTCTGTGTGGGGAAATTCTTCTTGGCACCTTACTCCTTTTCATTCCCAAGTGTCCTATTCTTCTCTTTAGGGTTTAAAAAAAATTATCCAATTTCATCCTGTCTGGCCAACTCACAGAGAGAGTTTTCCTAGAATAATTGCCTGAGCAGTCACTTCATTGTGGTGTGGTTCCTTTGGAAAAATCCCTTTAGAGACTTCTACTGGGAAGGAGCCCATTTCTCAAAGACAAAGGACTAAAACAGCCAGTGTGTGGCTCTCCCAGAAGATTTGTATTTTCCAAAAGAACAAATAGATAAATTCTCAAGTTTCACAAAAGAAGTGGGAGGAAACTGGGTTAGGACTGGAGAAACTTTATCTTGAAATATATAAATTGTGATTTAAATAAAATATTAGCATGTAGAAAAGTTTAAAAAGATATCTTGAAAATGATACATTTTGGCTTTTATATTGTTTCTTTTTTCTTTGCTTGTCAAAATTTAGTGGAATAATATATTCATATAGGATTTAAACCTTAGCCTTAATATCTGGAGTGAGGATAAGTATATATAGGACCATAAGACAAGGATGCATTTTATAAATTAGAGTTTAGCATAGAGAGAAGTGATGAGAAAGAGGACTTCATTATTATACATTCATTACATGAGACTCAATTTCCAAGATACCACAAAGATCTAATGTCTATACTTGTAGCTCTGATCTGACCAATGGCCCACTGCACTGATTCTATGCTCAAGAGGTGAAAGGCAGTACTAAAGATTTGATCATAAATGCTAGGCCACATGGCTAATTTGATGCCCAAATGCACTTTTATTTTTTTTTATATTTAATTTTCTATTTATTTTTTAGTTTTTAATTTTTATTTAAATTTTAGTTAGCTAACATACAGTGCAATATTGGTTTCAGTAGAATTCAGTGATTCATCACTTACATACAACACCCAGTGCTCATCACAAGTGCCCTCTTTAATACCTATCACCTATTAAGCCCATTCCGCTCCCTCCCTACTCCCTCCATCAACCCTCAGTTTGTTCTCTATCACTGAGAGTCTCTTATGGTTTATTTCCCTCGCTCTTCTTTTGTCCCCTCTTCCCATACATATGTTCATATATTTTGTTTCTTAAATTCCACATATGAGTGAAATCATATGGTATCTGTCTTTCTCTGATTGACTTATTTCACTTGACATAATACATTCTAGCTCCATCCATGTGGTTCCAAATGGCAAGATTTCATTGTTTTTGATGGCTGAGTAATGTTCCACTGTATACATCTTTATCCATTCATCACTTGATGGACATTTGGACTCTTTTCATAGTTTGGCCAGTAGTGATGATGCTGTTATAAACACCGGGGTGCATGTACCCCTTCAAATCTGTATTTTTGTATCCTTTGGGTGATTACTTAGTAGTGCAATTGCTGGATAATAGGGTAGTTCTATTTTTAGCTTTTTGAGGAACCTCCATAATGTTTTTCAGAGTGGCTGCGCCAGTTTGCATTCCCACCAACAGTGCAAGAGTCTTCCTCTTTCTCTGTCCTCGCCAACAACTGTTGTTTCCTGTGTTGTTAATTTTAGCCATTCTGACAGGTGTGAGGTGGTATCTCATTGAGATTTTGATTTGTATTTCCCTGATGATGGTAATGTTGAGCGTCTTTTCATGTGTTTATTAGCCATCTGAATGTCTTCCCAAGTGCATTTTAATACAATAGAAAATTCTGGCATAAAATACCTGATCAATTGTCCTCAGACTTCCATTCCTCTTTGTGTACACTAAGTCATTGGTTTAACAATGTGCTTTTTTTTTTTTTCTCTCCCTATTTTACAATTGAGATATTTCCTCTCCAGAGACTTCAGGAAAATTTTCAGATACGCAGACAGTTCAGATTAGAACTTAAACATTTGTGTCCTATTTAGGCTAATTCTCGGTTCCATAGGGAAGTGTATGAATTTTGTGGTGGAAGGAAGCATAATTTTGGTCCATTTTGGAGGTTGAAACTATCCTGAGTCAGTTCTTGGCCTGCTTTATTTCTTCTGATCTTGATAGTTGGAACATGTTAGTGGCACCAATTAGAAGTAGTCTGGGATCAAACCAAAAGTTAATTTTCAGTTTAAGTGGAGCTGGTATCCCCATCTTATTCAGGTCAATTTAATTCAATAGTACCAATTTCCATGCAGTAGGTAGATTTTGTGGGATATTATAAAAGAAAAAGAGGGGTGCCCAAGTCGCTCAGGGTTAAGCTTTTGACTCTTAACTTTGGTTCATGTCATGATCTCCTGGTTTGTGTAATTGAGCACTGCATCAGACTCTGTTGACAGCAGGGAGTCTGCTTGGCATTCTCTCTCTCCCTTTCTCTCTGCCCCTCTCCCACTCACACATGTATGTGTATGCACTCTCTCAAAATAAATAAATAAACATTAAACAAGGAAAAAGATATGTAAAACATAATAATTGTGTATTAGTCATGACCCCTTTGATTTCAAGTGTCAGAAACATAACTAGAACTAGTTTATGTTAAGGAAATTTTATTAGAAGTGTACTTGGTTCTTCAGCAATTAAAGGAGGAGAATTAATGAATTTTGTGATAGGCAGAGACACAAGTAGATTGTGTAGGAGTTAGGGACAAGTAGAAGAAAGAACTTTATATCACCAGGACTCTGTTACTACCTCTCATCTATGGATCACTCTGCACCTTAATCTTATTCTCTCCTTCAAAAGGCCAATCTAATCTACATGAAGCAGAACGTGGACACCAATAGCTACAAAGCTTCATAATTTACTGCTCCTACCACTAGTGCAGACTGATTTCTTTTTAGTCCCAGGTAAAAACAAAACAAAAGAAAACTATGTAAGAACTCTTGGTGGCCAAGTGTGGATTATGTACCTTCTCGGTTTTTAGAGGACCTTGTATGAAGATGGTGGCAGATGCTGAATCTGCAACTGATCTTAGGACACAGGCCCTTTTAAAGGCTTTTGCTTTTTTAGCCACATTGGGGCAGGTAACCAGGACTTGGTCCTATGTGAAAGGTGGGCTATGGAAATGAGACACTTGCTCAGTGAATGGTTAGGGAGGTGGAGGAAAATGTCTTTTAGAAAAAAGAAAGACAAAGAAATTAATAATTTAAGTCTGAGCACTGGTGAAAACAAGTCTCCCTTTAGAAATGGTAACCAGTAGTCTACCCTGATACAGTTTTTGTGATTGAATACTGCAGCACAGTTTAGGTAACTCAGTCTTAGAAACTAAACTAAAACTATCCTCTGGGTTTTTAGTGTTGTGGATGTCTTAACAGAAGCAAAAGCAAATCCTTCCTTGATGGATACACAAATCATGTCTTGCATGGTTCCCAAAGAGAGGGCCCAGCTGAACATGAAATCATGATCCAAAATCACAAATCATCTGAGGAAACAAATTATAAAAGCTTGAGTCAGAAGAGGGGGAAAAGGAAAAAGAAAAACAAAACACACAGCAGAAATTAGCCCTTTAGAATCTCAGATATTGACATTATTGGGTAAAGAATATAAAATAAATTTGTTTAAAAGAAATACAAATTTGCTTAACGAAATAGAAAAGGGAATTAAAAATATGAATAAGGAACAAGATTTACATAAGTGGTTAGTAAGACCTGGAAAAAAAAAAAAAACAGAACTTCTAGAAACATGTATCTTTGGGGTTAAAAACTAAAAGGATGACCCAACAGATTAATAGGCACAGATGAAGACATAATTAGTGAACTGGAAGGTAAGTCTAAAGAATCTAAAGAAATTACCCAGATTCCCACCCAGAGAGACCAAGAGGTAGAAAAATAAAGAAGCAAGATAACAGACATGGATGATAGTCTAAGAAAATATATCATAAATTTAATTGTAATTTCAGAAAGAGGGAAGAGTGAGCATGGGGAAAACCAATTTTTCAGAATTGATGAAAGACATGTATAATCAGATTCAGAAAGCTGAAACCATTGCAGGAAAACTGCCAAACTACAAAGGCAAAAAGTTCTTAAAAACAGTAAGAAGAAAATAAGAGATCAATTAATTTTAAAGGAAAACTTGGTATCATATCCAACTTCTCAATGGCACTGATCAAGAGAGAAGATATTAAAATGATATTGTAAAAATTCAGAGAGGTAATGAATGTCACACCTGATTTATATATCAGGCTCAATCACAGCTCAAGAAGACTGACTTTACCAAGGAAGGAAAAAAGTTAACCCAAAGGAAGTTCTGAGAATCAGGCAGAAATGGGAGACAAATGGGCAAACCTAAAGAAATGGGTAAATCTAAACTAACAAACTAATCATTGTGTGTGTTTACATGTAAATGCCTACACATACAAATATAAAGCAATAAAAATGTCTTATATGGGTAATAAAAGACATGTATATAACATTAATTATATAAATTAAAATGCTGAGCAGTAATGACATAATTTGGAAGGGTAATAATAAAATTTAGGCATTCCAAAGCCCTGTGTGTTTATTAAGAAGATAGAAATATAACTAGACATCACAACTTGTTTTATATTTATCTTAAAAATTATGTACTAAAGAAATAGAAATAGAATGTATCTCTTTCTGCTCATTAGAGGAAATGTCAGAGGAGGGCAGAAAAGAATAAAGAAAGAGGCATAAATGAAATGGGAAAATGTAAAATACTGTCATAGTTCTAAAAATCAGTCTAATCTAAGAATACTAACAATCTCAAAAATGTAAATAAATTTATCAATAAAATGCTGGGATTTTTCAGATTAGATGAAAATATACTTTTGCTATTTATTACTTACAAGTGTCACAGATAAAACATGTGATATAGAAATACTAGCTGTTAAGGATGGAATACTATATAGCAGTCAGATACTAACCGGAGCAGCTAATATAAATCCTCTAATATTAAACAAAATAGCTATAAAGTAAGTCTGTCTCAAAGAACAAATATGAGTGTATCTATATTACAAATCTTAAGGTCATGCAGTCTTATATATTTGAAACAAACAAAAGGCAATTCTAAATAATTAATGAATTAAAGAAAATTTCACAATAAAACTAGAGAATACTAAGTAAATGATAAAGAATTTAATATATATCAAAACTGTAGGATGGACTTGTGGTTAGAGGTTATCTAGCCTTAGATATATTATAAAATGATAAAATATAAATATTGAAAATCTAAGGGTATATCTCAAGAATTTGAAAAAAAATAAAATTGAAATGAACCCAACTTGTTTTGTAGACTTTTACGAGATAGTCCGGTGTGGCTACCAGAGGAGAAGAGGAGAGGCTCAGGAAAAGAAAAAAAAAAAAAAAAAAAAGTTTATTAAATTCACAGGTCCTAGGGAAAGACACTAGGATGGTCAGGATGCAGAAGCTGGAGCCTGGGGAAAGTTTCCATCACTACCTTTACTGGGCTTCTGAGGGACTGACAAGGCAAGGCGGGGCAAGTAGTTTAGGATTTGCTAGGTTGAATAATTTGGGAAGGCTTTGGGTTGTAGTAGTGCCCCCTAGGTTGCCTGGTGTCTGGCCCCAGATTAATTGAGACAGGAATATTACCTCTGGGTGTAAGAGCCAGAGAGAAGCATTTGGTCTCTGGAATGTGTTCCTCTGCACATCAAACGCATGCTCTTTGCTGGGTCAGTCCTTGGCTATCTTTTAGAAATGGCTAGCTAGCCCAGGGAAGGGACAGTCTCTCTTCAACCAGAATGGTTTTTTGAGATGTCAAAACATAATATACAGAAAAAAATTTTTTTAAGTATTTAAAATACACAAAATGAAAAGAAGGAAGTAATAAGAATTAGGCATTTATGAACTAGATGAAAGACACTAAAAAGGATTAACAAAGCAAAAATTAGTTTATTGAAAACTAATTACACAAAGTGAACAGAACTCTGGCAGTGTTGATCAGGGCAAGCACAATTAATAATATTTGGAATAAAAATAGGGAAAAACTAGGGGTGCCTGGGTGGCTCACTTGGCTAAGCATCTGACTGGCTCAGGTCGTGATCTCACAGTTCGTTAGTTTAAGCCCCGTGTCCGGCTCTGTGCTGACAGCTCAGAGCCTGGAGCCTGCTTCAGATTCTGTGTCTCCTTGTCTCTCTGCCCTCCCCCACTCACGCTCTGTCTCTCTCTCCCAAGAATAAATAAACATTAACATTTTTTTAAAAAAATAGGGAAAAACTATACTAGAGATGTTACATAATATACAATAAGAACCTTAATGTTGAAAACCATTTTAAATTTAGATAAGATGGATCATTTTCTAAAATGTGTCAAAACTGACTTACAAATAAATAGAAAATCAAAATAAATGTATAATCATTTGAAAAGATGGAGTCAACAGCTAACAGTATTATGGGGTATCCTATGTGTCACTTTCTTGGTTGTTTAGGACTATATACATTTTTACAGACAACTGGGTCCACAGTGGAGTTGTGGACATACATGGTTTACTAGTTCTACTTTGATTGAGGTGAGAATTGAGGAGAGATTAATGAGGAGATTTTATCTCATACAAGTAGGGAAAATAGAATTTAAATCTGTATTAAGGGATTAAATTTAGCCTTCAATCTTGAGAAAAGAATTCTCAATGTTGCTGGTCTATTGCTTTTCTTGGTAACTGACCAGGGTATTGTAGGTGATAAATACTGTAGCAAATCCTTGTATTGTTTTTCAGACTTTGCTACCTTAAAGGGTTCATGGATTGGGATAAAAAAAAAAAAAAGTGAATTCTCCTGATACCATCTATAATTTTTCCTGGCTAGGCTACACTTCACCCTGACCTTTTCTCCAAAGGGTTGAACCTATCTGGAATGGGGAGCAGAAGTTATTATTCATGTTTACAGATGATTTGCAATTGCTCTTCTCTGATGGGGTTGTTCATATTTTCTCCCCATTTACTCTTGGACTTTATTGTTTTTTAATAAGTTCTAGGATAATTTATATCAGACATGTTAAGTTTTTGCATATATTTTTCAAGTCTTTCACTATCATTTGTAAACATTTGCTGTAATATAAATAATAATATAAATATGTGTGTATGTATATACATGAAAGTATGTATAGACATTAAAAGTTCTCCACATTATGGAGAAAGAACATGGTAACACAGCATTATCCTAAAAATCCTCTGTGCTCAAAAGTATGTTTTTGACCATGAAAAATATTCAGCCTAACTCCAGTATAGCACGCTTATTGGAAGTCTGTTTTTCACAGTTGAAGTTTCTGTTTTTTCACAATGGCACTTCTTGAGTTATTTTTACTCCAAATTAATCTCTCAAACAGTTTTCAGATTTGATCCAGTGTCAGGATTCAAATAGGTGACTATCTTTTCTTGGAATTTTTTTCTTTTTAAAAATTTTCTCTGGATATTACTGCCTTTCCATTGAGCTTATGGTAATTATTATCTCCTTGACAATTTAGAAATTCTTCTGAGCAGAAATCTAGGTTTGTTTGTCTTCCTGAGTTGAAATAGCAAGTGAAAGCTGGAGTGTGGACTCATTTATCTTTATAAGACTTGCCTGCATTTGTGGCAAGTCATCTTTCTCTAAGTGGGTTATCCTTAAATGTAATGAATATTCAGCTAGAACATGAGCCACTGGCAAGGGAGCCTCAACTTCATGCAATACCTGCTTAGCCTGAGTAAGCCAACTAGAGGCACATAGATTGCCACCCAGCATCACGGGTTTACATTTGTCACCTGCCAGAAGGGTGATCCATTCTGAGTGATCTGATTCTCTGGTAATAACCTATTTGACTCTCAGAATTTCTTTGATTCTTAAATGCAAGTTGTGTTTAGCTTTATGGAATGTAACAGTAGAGCTAATTAAACATTTTCTGGCAACAATCCTTGATTCTACAGCATGGTTTTACAAATAATGTGTTTAGTCCATATTTTGAAATTGTAACCACTTCAGAGATTTTAATTTTATTTTTTGGCTTAAAGTTCATTTATGCTCATTCCCTTCAATATTTCAGGAGGATATGATATTTAACCAAAGGCAATGAACATGATGCTTGGCATTTTTTCTTAAACTGGAATGGATTGTGAAGAGCTGTGTCAAGAGTGGTGTTTTAACACTGCATGTCATGTTCTCCACATTTTAGTTCAAGTGAATAACAGCCTTGCTAATCTATCTGAACATTCTGTTTGACATGAGCCACTCTACACTCCGTGATGGATGGGAGAGGTCCAGCCGGATGTCATGTCTCATTTGGTTATTAGTCTTTTAGCAACATGTTATGAGGCTAAGTGCATACTCTAGCATAGATAATTCTCATAGTTATAGGTTGATATGCAAAAATGCTTGGAGAGTCTTGCAGATTCAGATTATTAGAATATCATTTTATTGTGTGTCTTCCTTTCTTCAAAGGTTAATGGGTTGATTTTCATGGCAGAGTTTGCTAGTTGTCCCAATATCTGCTTTTTCCTTCTTTGTTAGAAACTAGAATGATGATTTTTAGCTAAATGTATTGTCTCCATGATAAAGGCTCCATCTTTTATCCTTCCTGGAATCTGAGTGTGACAATGTGACATATTTAGTCAGGGAGATATAAGCATAAGTGTTGTCTGTGAATTTCTAAAAGTCTCATTACCATAGAGTTGCTTTTTTCATGCCCCTTTCCTTACTCTACTACCTGGGGCGGGGGGAGAGGGGAAGGGTATGGCTGGAGCTCTAGCATATGGCTTATATCATAAGAATGAAGGACATACTTTCACTTTGTAGGAGCTGAGCACTGGAAGAAGCCAGGTTCTTTCTGCCTTCTGTTGCATAAGAGATGAGTGAGTTTCTATTTTGTTTAAGCCAGTATTTTTTCTTTTATTATGTGCAGCCAGACATTCCAAACTATATGGTAGGATTTGGTACTGGAAGTTGAATACTGCAATAATAAAAACGAAAATATGGCAGTGGCATAGTGAAAACCTTTAGGTATAGGTGGTATAGTCTAGATAGTGTCCACTGTAATGTAATAGTAAAACACACACAAGCTATCCACTTAAAAGGCATACCACTTATGGACTAAAGCTATAACATGAGGGGAAAAGCACAACAAATTTAGTAAGTGAACATTATCTGCCACGTGATACTTTTAGAGAATTCTTAAGATAGAGACATTGGAATTGGATTTAGGTTGTTAGTCGTCAAGCAGAAACAGAAAGACAGAAGATTTTCTCCTTTGCTAAAAAAGGAATTCTCTACTTGCCCCAAACTGCGCTGACTGGGAGTCCTATAATTTGCAGAGGTAAAAACGTCAACTGCTCCTATGTCAAAACTGAAGCCTTAGCAGGTGTTAAGACATGTCCCTTTAAGGGTCTTTGACCAGGCCATGGAATCAAGCTTTGGAAAACAGTCAAATTAAAGGTATAATATGTACTCACTCAGCAAACAGTAAGCACCTATATATTCTTTTTTTTTTTTTATTTTTTTTTTTTAGTGTTTTATTTATTTTTGAGACAGGGAGAGACAGAGCATGAACAGGGGAGGGTCAGAGAGAGGGAGACACAGAATCTGAGACAGGCTCCAGGCTCTGAGCTGTCAGCAGAGCCCGACGTGGGGCTCGAACTCACGGACTGCGAGATCATGACCTGAGCTGAAGTCGGCCACTTAACCGACTGAGCCACCCAGGCGCCCCAAGCACCTATATATTCTTAAGTGCTATTGAAAAGAGAAAGAAGGAAAAAAACCAGGTAATGGGGAACAAAAGGGTGCCATTTTAAATAGGGTATATGAGTAGTTCTCCTTGAGAAGGTGGCACTTATCACAAGACTTGCAAGACTTGAAGGAGTGAGCCCTGTGATTCTCTGGGCAGAACATATTTCACAAAAAGGGGGTAGCCAGTGTGAAAGGCCTTAATTTGTGCCAGATGGGTCTGTAGAATGGCAGAGGCCAGTATGGCTGGAATGAGTATGTAAAGTCAGAGAGTTTATGGGGTAGGGACAGATCCTAAATGGTCTCATAGACCACTGTGACAATGTTGGCTTTTGCTCAGCTTGGGAGCCTTTGATGAGTTTGAAGAGAGGAGTGAATTGATCCTATTTATATTTCAGAGATGCCTCTTATAGTGGTTTTGAGAGTTTTCATTAGAAGAGCAAGGGAAAAAGAAGAGGGACTAGTAGGGAGATAGTGCAGTATCTAGAAGAGAGATTACAGAGGTCTGCACCAGAGTGTACTGCAAAGGAGCTGATAAGGGGTTGGAGGCTGCATACCTTTGGAAGGTGGGGCCAACAGGATTTCTTAGAAGTCATGTTCCCACTCAATTCACTTTTTTTCAGAAGACTTGAGGCAGTGGCCATTTATGTGAGACTTTAAATTGATGAACTTAAAAGTAAAGCAGAGCTCCTTCCATAATGTGGGTGGTCCTCATCCATTCAGTTGAAAGCCGGAATAGATTAAAAGAATGCCCTCCCCTGAGCAAGAAGGAATTCTACAAGTGATTAGACTTGAATGGCAACATCAGCTCATCCTGGGTCCCCTAGCCTGCTGGCCCACCTAGCAGATTTCAGACCTCCAGCCTCCATGATCATGTGAATCACTTCCTTAAAATGAATCTTTCTCTCTCTCTTTCTATATCTAGAGACATCTTGTTGGTTCTGTTTCTCTACAGAACCCTGACTAATACTGAAGGATGGAGTATTAGCATGTGAGAAATTATAAAAAGAGTTCTTTCAAGTGTTATTCTCATCAGGGGAACCTGGGTGGCTCAGTCAATTAAGCGTCCGACTCTTGGTTTTTGGCTCCTGTCATGATATCACAGTTTGTAAGATGGAGCCCCTGCACTAACAGCGTGGGGCCTGCTTGGGATTCTCTGTCTCCCTCTCTCTCTGCCCCTCCTCTGTTTGCTCTCTCTCTCTCTCTCTCTCTCTCTCTCTCTCTCTCACAATAAATAAACTTAAAAAAAGAATAAAACACCTAGAAATAAATTTAAACAAAGAGGTAAAAGACCTGTACATGGAAAACTATAAGATATTGAGGAGAGAAATTGAAGAAGACACAAATAAATGGAAAGGTAGTTCATGCTCATGGATTGGATGAATTAATATTGTTAAAATGTTCATACAGTATGGTATTGACATAAAAACACACATAAATCAATGGAACAGAGTAGAGAGCCCAGAAATGAATCCATACATATATGTTCAATTAATTTATGACAAAGGAGTCAAGTATATACAATGAGGAAAGGATAGTTTCTTTGATAAATGGTGTTGGGGAAATTAGACAGCCACATGCAAAAAAATGAAACTGGACCACTATCGTATACCATACACAAAAATTTACCCAAAGTAGGTTAAATACTTGAAACTAAGACCTGAAATCATAAAAATCCTAGAAGAAAATATAAGTGGTAATCTCCTTAACATCAGTCTTGGCAATGATTTTTTGGATTTGACACTAAAACCAAAGCCAGCAAAAGCAAAATTCAGCAAGTAAGATTACATCAAACTAAAAGGCTCTCTGACCAGCAAAAGAAACAATCAGCAAAATGAAAAGGCAGCCTATGGAATGAGAGAAAATATTTGCAAATCATATATATAAAGAAAAATATATATATATATATATATATATATATATATATATATATAATCAGCATATATAAAGAACTCATGCAACTCAATGGAATCTTTACAAATCTGATTTAAAAATGGGCTAAGGACCTGAATCGACATTTTTGCAAAGAAGACAACTTGTTTTGCATAGAAGGCCCACAGGTACATGAAAAGGTGCTTAACATCACTAATCAGGAAAATGCAATTCAAAACCACAATGAGATATCATTTCATACCTGTTAGAAAGGCTGTTATGAAAAAGATAAGAAATAACAAGTGTTGCCAAGGAGGTAGAGGAAAAAAAGCCCTTGTGTACTGCTGCAGCCACTATGGAAAACAGTATGGTGTCTCTTCCAAAAAAAAAAAAAATGTACACACACACACACACACACACACACACACACACATATATATGGCTATGGCTACCATATCATCTGGAAACTACTTCTAGATGTTTATGAAAAGGAAATAAATTCACTATCTCAAAAAGATTATCTGTACTTTCATGCTCATTGCAGCATTATTAAGATAGCCAAGGTTAGGGTTAGAGGTCAAACTTTCACTCTTTGCAGATGACATGATACTCTACATAGAAAATCTGAAAGACTCCACCGAAAAACTGCTAGAACTTATACATGAATTCAGCAACTGTACTGTTAATGAGACTTTAAGGAATTCACAGGCAACACTTATGCTTATACTTCCCTGACTAAATACATCATGTGGCCACACCCAGATTCAGGGAAGGCTGAAAGATCCTGGAGATCTTTATCATGGAGATAATGTGTCTAATTAAAAATCATGATTCTAGTTTCTAACAAAGAAGGAAAAAGCAGATATTGGGACAATTAACAAAACTCTGGCATGAAAATCAACCCATTAACCTTTTAAGAAAGGAAGACAGACACAATGAAGGAAACAGTCAACAAAACTGAAAGGCATCTGATGGAACGGGAGAAGATATTTGCAAATGGCATATCAGATAAAGGGCTAGTATTCAAAATCTATAAAAAACGTAACCAAAGTCAACACCCAAAAACAAATAATCCAGTGAATAAATGGGCAGAAGACATGAACAGATAATTTTCCAAGGAAGACATCGAGTTGGCTAACAGACACATAAAAGATGTCCAACATCACTCATCATCAGATATACAAATCCAAACCACAATGAGATACCACCTCATACCTGTTATAATGGCTATAATTAACAACTCAGGAAACAACAGATGTTAGTGAGAATGCAGAGAAAGGGGAACACTTTTGCATTATTGGTGGAACAGGTGCAGCCATTGTGGAAAACAGTATGGAGGTTCCTCAAAAAATTAAAAATAGAACTACCTACAACTCAGCAATTTCAGTGCTAGGTGTATATCGAAAAGATACAAACACATGCTGATTTAAAGGGACATATGCACCCCAGTGTTTATAGCAGTGCTATCAACAATAGCCAAATTATGGCAATTATGTCCATCACTGATGAATGGATAAATATGTGGTGTATATATATGTACAGTGGAATATTACCCAGCAATCAAAAAGAATGAAATCTTGCCATTTGCAACAACATGGATGGAACTAGAGTGTATTGTGCTAAGCAAAATAAGTCAGAGAAAGACAAATACCATATGATTTCACTCATATGTGGAATTTAAGAAATAAAACGATGAATATAGGGGAAGGAAAGGAAAAATAAGAGAAAAAGAGAGGGAGGCAAACCATAAGAGATTCTTAAATACAGAGAACAAACTGAGGTTTGTTGGAGGAGTGGTGAGTTGGGGATGGGTAAACGGGTGATGAACATTAAGGAGGGCACTTGTTGGGATAAATACTGGGTGTTATATGTAAGTGATGAATCCTTGGGTTTTACTCCAGAAACCAATACTTCACTGTATGTTAACTAACTTAACTTAAATACATTTAAAAAAAGAAAAAGAAAATATCTGCAAGTCATGTCTCTAATAAAGGACTTACATTTAGAATATACAAAGAAATTACAGTTTTGCATTTAAAAGAGAAATAACCCAAGTGAAAAATGGGTAAAGAATTTGAATAGACAGATTTGAATAGACAAAAGATATACAAATGGCAAACAAGCGCATGAAAAGATGCTCAACATCATTGTTATTAGAGCCATGCAAATTAAAACCACAATAAAAGATCCCACTAGGATGGCTATAATAAAATAGAAGGATGATAATAAGTGTTGGCAAAGATGTGGAAAAATTGGAATTCTCATGTATTGCTGATGGGAATGTTACATGATGCTTTGGAAAACAGTTTGGCAATTCCTCAAAAATAAATCATGTGACCAAGCAATCCCAATTCTAGGTATATCCCAAGGGAAATGAAAACACAAAACTTGTACATGTTTATAGCAGCATTATTCATAAAGGCCAATGAGTGGAAATAACCAAAATGTCCACCAAGTAATGAACAGATAAACAAATGTTGTATATCCATACAATAGAATATTATTCAGCCATAAATGGAATGAAGTACTGATACATGCTACAACATAGGTGAACCTTGAAAACATTATGCTAAGTGAAAGAAGCCACTCACAAAAGGCCATCTGTATGATTCCATTTATATGAAAGTCCAAAATAGGCAAATCTGTAGAGACAGAGATTAGTGGTTGCTAGGGCTGTGGGGAGATAGGAATGGAGAATGGCTGCTAACAGGTACAGGATTTCTTTACAGGTGATGAACTTTCTGGAATTGTGGTTGTACAATTCTGTGAATATAATAAAATCTCTGAATTGTAAACATTAAAAGGGTGAATTTAATGGTATATGAAGTAGATCTCGATAAAGCTGTTAAAAAGAACAACAAAAGAGAGAAACAGAGGGTCCAGACTGCATTTATCTGATTGCCAATGATGGAAGCACATAGAACTGGTTATTAATAAAAGCAGCTCTGGTAATGCCAGAAAACATTAGTCCCTGTGCCTCCTGTTTAGGAGTTTCTGTGCTTGGACCTGTTTTATGTTCTGTCAGTGGTGATCACAGGCTTTAACCCATCATTAGCATGCTCGGCCACTTTTACACCTATTTCCCTAGCTCCCTTCTCCCATGACCATGTCCAAACGACTATTCTGTCAGACTCGGGGGAATGCCATAAAATCGCTACTTACCCATACAATTCCTTCTTCAACTCTGCTTTTTTTTTTTTTTATTAAAAAAAATTTTTTTAATGTTTATTTATCTTTGAGACAGACAGAGCATTAACGGGGTAGGGTCAGAGAAAGAGAGGGAGACACAGAATCGGAAGCAGGCTCCAGGCTCTGAGCTGCCAGCACAGAGCCCGACGCGGGGCTCGAACTCATGAACCATGAGGTCATCACCTGAGCCAAAGTCGGAGGCTCAACCGACTGAGCCACCCAGGCGCCCCTCAACTCTGCTTTTAGTCCATCATTTCCTTCCCAGTAAGGAGGGTGAAGCTAAGGCAGGACATAGATTTTATGAGTGGCTGGTTTGAATGTGGGACTGCATGTAGAGGTCTTCATTCACCCTACAGGTTCTCATTCTACCTTATAAGTGAAGAGGGACTGGAATAAATCACTGAACCCAGTGGCTAATTGAATTGCAACTGAAATCACTTTTTACATTGCATTTACAATTCCCTGGGCTTAAGAAGTGAAAATTCTTAAGCAAATTCGTTGTAGCAACGAATTACAATAGAAGCTTAATGAGCAAAACTGTCATTGCGTTTATTATAATAACAGCATGAACTTGTCGAACACAGATTATGTACTAAGTCTTGTTCTAATTGCTTCATGTGTAACTCATTTAATCCACACTGCATCCCAATGAAGTAGGTAACATTTTTATTCTTGTTTTACAGATGAGGACAACTGAGACTAGGCAAGGTTAGGTAATTTCCTCAAGGTCACAGACAGAAATAGCAGAGTCCAGACACCTGATGGAGTCTGCATTTCTAACCATTGTGCTTCACTGTCTCATGCAAAGGTTCTTATGCATATGCCTCACAAACATTTAGTACCTGGGTATTTATGTTTGCCAATCATAATAATAATAAAAATCAGTATTATTTCAGCAAAAATTTATCTTCTTACTAAGAAGTTACTCAAATTTTGGAATTTTAGTTCAAATAGATTTATAGTTTTGTTAGTTTTCCTAAACATGGCAGGGGTCACTTTATACCCAACCTGATTTCTCTTCCTAGAGTTGGTGGGCACACAACCAACTATAGTCCTCAGCCTCCCTTGTATTAGCTGTGGCTATGTGACTGGGTTCTAAATGAATAAAATCCAGAGCTGAGTACCAGAGCTGATCAATAAAAAGCTCCCATGTGCTTCTCTGTTCACTTTTCCCTTTCCAGTCTACTGGGATAGCAACTGTCAAGGTGATCTGAACAGCCCCATTTTAAAGATGGTATAGATACTGGCAGCCAGGGATCCTGAAAGACTAGAGCTGCCTCACCTATTTGAATGAATAGGATTGTAGCTTAACCAAGAATCAACAAATAGAGGTCTATTTTGTTGAGTTACTGAAATGTGATGGTCTATTTTTTATTGTAGTATCACATCCTGACTAACGCGTTGTTGTTCTTCTGAATTGCACATTACCTAATCATTAAGGAATGAGTGAATTGATGAGCAAAGGGGGAACAGGGGGTCTGGAGGAGATTAAGTAAGTATTTATTGAGTCCTTAGTCTTTCCTAGAATCTTATAGTCTATTTCAGATCCTTACAACCCTTTGAAGTGAATAATTGACACAAGGGTGCATACAAAATCTACTACTCCAGGGTGTTTCAAACAATGGCAACTTATTTTTCTTTTCCAAATGTGAGTGTGTAGGGGAGGAAACACATGAAAGTCAGGTTACTATGTATCTGCCTCCATGAAAAGAGAGGAGGCTTGGTGAATTATTCCTCAACTAAGAGTGTAGAGGCTTTGGGGTCATTTTCAGGTTATTGCCTCAGGCTTCAGATCATTCATTTCTTTTTCTTTTAATAGAAATAGCTTCTGTTGTGCTTAAGGTGTTGGCTATATTTTTAAAGTAATTTTAAAATGTGTTAAACCGGGGCGCCTGGGTGGTGCAGTCGGTTAAGCGTCCGACTTCAGCCAGGTCATGATCTCGCGGTCCGTGAGTTCGAGCCCCGCGTCGGGCTCTGGGCTGATGGCTCAGAGCCTGGAGCCTGTTTCCGATTCTGTGTCTCCCTCTCTCTCTGCCCCTCCCCCGTTCATGCTCTGTCTCTCTCTGTCCCAAAAATAAATAAACGTTGAAAAAAAAATAAAAATAAAAAAAAAAATAAAATGTGTTAAACCTAGGGGCGCCTGGGTGCCGCAGTCGGTTAAGCGTCCGACTTCAGCCAGGTCACGATCTCGCGGTCCATGAGTTCGAGCCCCGCATCAGGCTCTGGGCTGATGGCTCAGAGCCTGGAGCCTGTTTCCGATTCTGTGTCTCCCTGTCTCTCTGCCCCTTCCCCGTTCATGCTCTGTCTCTCTCTGTCCCAAAAACATTGAAAAAAAAATTAAAAAAAAAATAAATAAAATGTGTTAAATCTAAATTTTTATTCTTGGACAACGATCAAATTTACTCTTCTCGATTAGTGTGTATATGTGGGGTGTGTGTGTGGAGAGGTGTATGTGTGTGTATGGTGTGTATACGTGTGTTCTATCTAAAATAATATTGGTCTTCAATAAAATTTGATAATTTAGGTGTAAATAATAATAAATAACAGAAATAATACTTTTCTATATAAAAGAAAATATTTATCTAAATGAAAGTATCCCCAAAAACCTTTCAAGTCCTATTCAGTACAATATAAAGAAGTTGTTAATGTGAAAAGTGTGATACATTATATTGTCCAACTTATACACATTAATGTAGATTCAAACAAATAAAAATTTATATATTTTTAAGAATTAGGAACATTTATTTCTGTGCTCAGGGTAGGTATCTGTTGTTGTGGCCTTGTGCGGCAGTAATTAACATAATCAGGATTTCTTCCTAGCAGCTGGAGAATGAGGAATGATCTCTTCCAGAGGCACAGTAGAAAATGAGTCTGTTCTTAATCCAAACTGAAATGTTGGGACTATGGTGACAAAATCTAAACTCTGTCCAATTTGGACATCATCTGGAGTTGATTTAAGCTTGTCACATGCAAACAGATTTCTTGTTTGAATTTCAAGTTGACAACTACAGATGATTTAAGCACCATTTGTGCTATATAATTAAGAGCCTCCTTTTTTCTTTATTCTCCAAATGAATATAGATATTTATTGGGAATTTGGGCCTGAGGAACAGTATTCTTCAAGAAACAATCTAAACCCACTTAGCAAAACATGTGAAATCTCTTACAACATGTAAAAGTTTTCTTTATGTACAAAGCACTGGAGAGTTTTAAACAGCACCTGCATTCATGGTCAGAACTGTTATTCTCTTATTTTTGCCTTGCTCTCTGTGTACTTAAAGTTCTCATCCATAAATCACTTTTATAAAATGAATAAACAACTTCTTTCCCTGATGAAGTACAAACTGACTGCACTGGTTACATTATAGCTAAGAGTAATGTATTGATAGTGAGTCCTGCAAAAAGGAAATGAATGCGGGTTTGTGCCTGAGAGGACGGGAACGCATTAAAGCAAAGGTCGAATTAGATTGGGAATGATGACATAGAGCAAAACTTGGATCCAGTGAAGTTGAAGCCTTGTGACATTTTATTAATAATTATTTTAGAAAACCCCTAATGAATTTTAGACAGTGGCTGACTGTTGATGAACATGAAGCAACTTGCTTAAATATTTAATAGAGGTGATCAAAGCCAGAGGAAATGACCAGATGAAAAGAGAATTAGAGATGCTAATTTTTACCTGATATTTTATGTAAGAAGTTACTTTTATAGTAATTAGCACACCATTTCTCTTTAGTGCTTAGTAAACTTCCTCTCCATTGTACATAAGAGGAAGTAGAGATTGGATCTACACAACAAAGCAAAATGCAGAATTCATGTATGCACTAAAATAGCCAAATAATTTAAAGCCTCCCAATAAGTTTTTATGCAAAAAAAAATTGTTGTCTTATTCATATAGATATAACAACACAAAAATTAAATCAATGATCACAACACATCTGTCTTGAAGAACACAATCATTTTAGTAAGGCATCAATTATTCAGACAGATTGGATGTTTGATGTCACGTAGGCCAAACATCTGGATCACTGGCTGAAAAGCATCTGAGGTGCATATACTGAACTATGCTTTTCTGATGCATGTGGCAGAACCCTAAGCAGATGCTGTATATTGCTTTCTAATTTGAGGTTATGGTGTGCCTTCGAAATGAAATAGATTTAATGTAATTGTCCAATAAGATCTACTGAGTTACATATGATCCAATAATTTAAAATAGGATGTATTAAATAATGAAGGGATTTCAGCAATTTAAAAAGAAGATGCATTCTCTTCATGTGCAATAAAAGAGCTATATTCTGACCTGTGGAGCTGTACATTGTTGACACCTTTAAATAACAAAAATAACAATCTTCTAAAGTTGAAGATTTTACCTACATTAATTTGCAGATTTAACGTTTAAGATATTAGTATAGTCACTGACCCCAGAGCCACAAAATTTATGAATCTTTACCACTTATACAAAATTTATGATTCAATAAAGTTAAACTTATTGAAATCCCATGATCAATGTCAAAATCATTTACAAAACTTCCTTTCGTACATAAACGCTTCCTGTTGTAGCTCCTAATTCCACCCTAGAGATCCCTAACCTCATTCCATGATTGTTGACTTTTCACTCTTCCTATCTCTCGATGTTTTCCAAGCCGATCCAGCTGTGAACAGGCTTTGCTCATAAAGCCTTTCCCTCAGAGATAAGGCCCGCCTTCACATAATCTTAGCACATGCCTTCATTTCCTCTCATGCTTGAGTACTTTCCAGTCTTAAAAGTGCCATAAACATTTTCCTAACACATTAAGGACTATTATCACACTTTTATTTTTGCTTGTACGATAAAATTCATAGCCATGCTACAATGAAGTCAAAATCATTTTGTAACATTGAGAGTTCTAGATAAAACGAGTATCAACCTGGGTGTCTTCCAAGCAAAACTCGTAGTGGGAAATCATGACAATCATACCTTACTCTGTCACCATCAACAATCCCACTATTAACCTAGTTTCCAATTAGGAAAACAATAGAGAAGATGAAAAGGCATATTCTCAGAGACAGTACAGAAGTTTAGTGTGAAGAAAATGAAAGTTTAAGCTGATCTGAAGAGAGACTTAGCGGTGGCCGTGGTGGTGGTGATGGTGGAGATGGTGGAAGGGTAACCTATTAGGTCTTCATGCTCTGGTCCTAGTTTTCTTTTTAACCCTTTTCCACTCACATTACCTGAGTGTTCTTTTGCTTTCCTGCCTGAGAAAGAGTTGGCTGTTTCTTGTTTGTTTCTAAGGAAACTTTTACATAATTGTGGCTAACAATTTCGGTTTCTGAGGACAGTCACTTTCTGGGGTAGCTACTCCCTGTCACACAGTCCTTCTGAAGTAACTCAGAATCCATACAATAACTTCTCAGCATGAGAGCCCTGTACATATTTGAAGCTCATTTGCATGTTATTCTCCCTGCTCATCTACTCCAAAACCAAGTCCTCTAGTCCCAGATAGCAATCCACAAGGAATCAGGTTTCCCAGGAGGTCTTAATTTAGATAAGCCTCTGCTGAGGCTTATTGCCAATATACCTTTGAAATGATGGTGCCCAAAACTAGACACAAAATTCCAAATCTAATCTAATGTTTTCTAAATATATGCTACTATTAGTGCAACTGTAGGGAACATTAGCTCATTTAGCACACAGAAATCTCCTGGAATTGTTAGATTTGGGGTCAATTAAAATGTTCAGATTTTTTGTATATATGGAAATGTTTTCACATCCAGTTTTGGGGGCACCTGGGTGGCTCAGCTGGTTAAGCATCCAACTTCAGCAACTTCAGCTTGGGTCATGATCTCAGGGTTCACAAGTTCAAGTCCCACATCAGGCTCTGCACGGTGGTTAGGATCCTGCTTGGGATTCTCTCTTTCCCTCTCTCTCTTTCTCTGCCCCTTCCCCTCTTGCACTGTGTCTCTCTCTTTCAAAGTAAATAAATAAACTTAAAAGAAGTCAGTTCCCCCATCAGTACAACAGCATTTTGAATAGCTGTTCAAATTGTGTAGTACTAATATATTATAAAGAATATTTCTGCAAGGTTTTTGTTTTGTTTTGTTTTCACATGTCTTTTCCTCTTGGACATATGAAGGAAGGTGAAGGAACAAGGTGCTAATTAATAGCATTAAGGCTAAAAACCTAGAAAGTAGTCCAGAGTAGGTAGAGTTGTAAGAAACCCTGCTTGTTAACAAAATAAGATTGAAAAATGTGGCATTCATATGTTTATGAGAGTAAACCAGACAGATATATTTGCTCATACATTCATAAATATTTCTGAAAGTATGCACAATAGCCAGTACACTAATTTCCTCAAAGATAGGAATATGAGTTGCTGAAGGACAGTGTGACGGGAGAATTTTCACTCTCTATTCGTTTGTGTCTTTTAGATTTTGAACCATGTGAATATATCACCTATTCAAAATAATAGTCATTTTTTTAAAAATAAAAGAATGGATTATCCCATATATGTTTTTGCATGGTTAGTATTTATTTTCTGGAAAGATAAACAAAAGTAGTTAACAAGGGTGATTTTAGGGGTGGGCATATTTTCTGTTGTTTGAATCATCTACTGAAAAGTATATATTTAAATGTCAGTTGAAATTCTCTGCCACATATTTTCTCTTCATTAAGTCTTCTTTTATTTGAAAGAATATTTTCTTTATATTCTGCTTTATATCCTGCTATAAGAGCAGAAAGATCGCCTGATAAATCAAAACTCAGGATGTCAATAAAATGCATTTGAAACAGCAATCATTTTAGGTTCTGTGTAAATACTATTTTAAGAAATAACCAGCTTTCTGTATTCATGAGCATTTTTCACCCCAAATTCTTTTCTTTGCAGACCTTGATAAACACATGTCTCATGATTTAACTCCGTATTTTCTTTGTGGTCTGTATTCTAATTTATTACTGATGACCTATGTTCCGTGTTGCTGTCTCTACATTATTTTAAACCAAATGTGGGCTAAGGAGATGGCCAGAGAAGTAGTGACTGCATCATATGTGTCTCCCAAATCTTTTCCAGCAAAAGATCACTAATTAATACTTGTTGATATGAACTTAAAAAGGAACGTTGCCACATGGATGGTTGCAAAAGACATTCTCAAAGTGTTGATCTTGAGAAGTAGTGTGGCATCAATTGACCTGAAATCCTCTCCAAATTTCAGGAGTACTTTAGAGAGTTAATAAGGGTCTCAATCCTAAATTTATCCATCAGGAGGAAAAAAGAGAAGATCAACCCCTTTCCTTTATCTATCTATTTTGAAGGAAAGTGGATTGTGCAGGTGGCATAGCTTTTGGAGGACAGAAGTGACCAGCCAGCAGAGCATTACTTAGTCTAAGTCAGGCATTGGAAGACATGAAATGCCCCATTTATTATAGATAGGTATTAAGGTTCTTACTTTAGGCAAGTGAAGTACTGTTATTTTTTTCTCTAACCAGCAGTTCTATTATAAAAATAAACCAGCAGTTCTATTATTTTTGGGTTGTCTAGAAAGATACTAGAAAAATTTGTGCTGTCATGTTTCATAACATATTTGTATTTTAGTAGTGTATAAAAATGATAAATTCATTTAAAAAACTCTTAAATAAAACAGATCATCAAATATACTACAACCAAACCCTTTTATTGAAAGATACACTATAAACCAGACTTCAAAATCTCAATAAATACCCCAACTTCGTCTTCTTTCTGAAACACTATGACACATTCTTTTTTATGGTAGTAAGCAAATTCAGCTGACATGCTAAATTATAGAAGCTAACATGACTAAAATTATAAAGAAACTGCTTGCAAATAATAGCAATAGCTAATGCTTTTAATTTATCTTCAAATTTTATGAGAAGGAAATTATAGGTTAGGTTATAGAGTCTTGCTTTCAGAGTTCACCCTTTAGGTATGATGGAAAATAAATTGCTCAGTAAATGTTCATTTAAATTCAGGATGGCAGGAATTAAACTAATAGTGAATATGACCCATCATGTCTTCTTTTAACTTGTAAATACAATGTCCACATTTCTTTTTATAACTCCCCCAAATTTGTGTCTTTATATCCTGGTCTAACATTGCTTGAGATTTGCTAGAGTTATAGTCTTCATTTGTATCTCTCTGGGTTTCCTTTCCCAGGAATTTGGTAAGATTTGGCAGAGACTCTGATATGATAAGACTTTCTCCATAAATAGAGTCGCTTTCCCAAGTAGTCCTGCAGGAATTAGGTTGAGATATTTTAGAACTTTTCAGAAAATTTCAAAAACACAGAAAGCAATCTAATTTTTATGTATTATCTCTACTCTATTGTTTATTGTTATTCATAAGGATAATTATCCAATATTTTAAAAGGGAATTTATTTCCTTTATATTGTTGAGAGATTCCATAGGTGTAGAAAACTGAGTTGAAGGTGTTTATTTCACAAAATTATCATTACAGAAGGAACAAATAAAGACCCAGATGAGATATGATTCCATTTCCTGCTGAATAACACAGTTTTCTCCAACTGAGCTGTGTTGGCAGATCATGAGTTTTTTGGTAACATCAGTGAAAACAGACTTACATGGTTTGGGTTTATGCCCCAAAGCTTACAAGCATCTTCTTTGCCAGTGAGCTACACATGTCAAGCACATGAGCAAGGTGGAAGTGTGATCGCATGGTTGCCTCTTCCTTTACCCATAATTTATTCCTTCCATGGTACATTTGAACATCTGTTTTATGTTTAAAGATTTTTAAAATGCATTTATTATTTTTACATGTTACTAAGTAGAACTAATCATCTAAATTACAAAAACATTATGAACTGATATGGCTACACAAATCCTTCTCCTATCTGTCTAGGCAACCTAAATATTAGTTTTATAAAATAAGTGCTGGTTAGAGGAAAAAAAAAATATGTCTTAAGTGTACTTCACTGAAATGTCCATCTATAATAAAAGAGGCATTCCATGTCTTCTGATGACTGGCTTAGACTTAGTAAGTAATGCTTTTTTGATTGAGCATTCTGAGTATCTATACTATCTCCTTCCCTAACCCCATTTCCAGAATGTTATGCTTGGTGGGCAATGCATTTGTCTTCAAAACAGATAGGTAGAGGATGGGGAAAACTTTTTGTGGAAGATTATTTGGAAGATTTTTTTTTCCTGATGGAATAACTGAGAGCTCTGTTGAATCTCTAAATTAGTCCTGAAATTTTGTGAGTTCAGGTCTGCACTTCTTGATGCCACACCACTTCTCAAAACCAACGCTCTTCTATTTGAGGTTGCCTTTTGAAACCATTCACATTGTCATTTTCCTTTTTAACTTTTCAGTGAACAAGTATTTATTACCATCTTTTGTTTGCCAAATACTCTAGGGAGTTTCAAAGGAAATGAAAGGTACTGTCTCTATCTGTGGTGGACACACCCTGAAGTGGACATACCTCCAATGGGTTGTGTCCTTATATGAACTCCTCCCCTTGATTGCAAGCAGAACTAGTGTCTTGCTTCTAGTCAACAGGATAGAGGAAAGGTGACAGGGCATTGTTCCCTTGACTAGATTTACATGGATGGCAACTTTGAAGGGATTTTGCAGATGTGGGTACAGTTGATTTTGTGTTAATCACAGGAAAGATTATCTTGGGTGGGCCTGATTTGATCAGATGAAAGTCCTTAAAAGATGGAATCCACCCTTTTGTGAGACTTTTCCTCAATGGCTCTGAAGAAGTGAGTTGTCATGTTGTGAGAAGGCCTGTGAGAAGGCCATGTGTCGAGGAAGTATGGACTACCCCAAGAAGCCATGAGTGGCCTGTGATTGACAACAGAAGAACAGCAACCTCAGTCCTGCTACCACTCGAAACTGAAGTCTGCCAACAACTACATGAACTTGGAGGAGGTCCCTCAAGTTCCAGAAAGGAACACAGCCTGTCCCACACCTGATTATAGTTTTGTGAGACTCTGAGCAAAAAGCACAGTTAAGCCGTGCCTGAACTCCTGACCTATGAAACCTGTGAGGTAATGTTTTAAATTTGTGGCAATTTGTCACACAGCAATAAAAAATTAATGCCCTATCCTTAGACCATTCTCTGAACTATTCCCAGGGCCCCAACTTGGATTTAAAATAATGTAAATAGAACAAACTAGAAAGTAACATAGGTCATCTAATAAATTAGAAAATAGATCATAAGAAAAATAGCAAGTTGAATAATGTGTGTCGTGTTTATCAAACTCTGCAAAGAAAGACAAAATTGGGGTGAAAACATCATCACATGAATGCATGTTGAAAGATGATTGTTTCTCAAAATAGTTTTGTTTTATAAAGAACCCAAAATGACTGTTGATTCAACCTGATTTCATTACCATCAAGAGTTTCAATATGTCAGGCTGTCTTCTTGCTCTTACTGCTACTGTCCTTGAAAATATGAATTCTTTTCAACTTGAGCCAGAAGATATTGGAGATTTTAGTTTAATTCCTCAGTGCTTATGGTGTAGGCCTTTTGTAAAGCTAAAACATAATTCTTAAAAGAGTTACTTATTGAGCAGTAGTGCTTTAGATATTAGATATTTTATGACCATACTGAATATCAGACTATTTCATGAGAACCATAGGTTTTTAATGAGGATAACTTAGAAACTGGAAATTGCCTGTGGTAGCAGTTATTTTATCCTTTTTGGAAGAATTAAGAGTATGGTTGTATCTAGGTGATTGTAAAATTTATTTTCTAATAGAGACATAATGAAAGGAGTGATTGGAAGTGAAGGTGGGACAATGGCAGGGTAATAAGATTCTTCTTGGCAAACCAGGGTTTTTTGTTTGTTTGTTTGTTTGTTTTTTTCACTTTTGGTAAAAAGCCCTTCCAGATAATAGATACATTGCTATCCTATATTCATTTGATTTTTTTCAGACTTTTGTTACTTATAATTATGACTGATACCAAAAGAAAACAAAACAAAAAACAAAAGTACTTTAACCTAAAAGAATGTCATAGATTCTTTTTTTTGTCATAATTTATTCTTAATATATTTAAATTTCAGCTGAGAAACCCAGTGTTCGATGCTCTAATTTTAGGGTGCCTTATTAGACTAGAGTTGATAATACTATATTGTACAATTGAAATTTGCTAAGAGCATAGAATTTATTTCTTTGTTAAATTTATTTATTTACTTTGAGAGTGAGAGAGTGAGCAAGAGAAGGGCAGAGAGAGAGAGTCCCAAGCAGGCTCTGAGTGGACAGCATGGAGCCCAACGCGGGGCTCGATCTCACAAACTGTGAGATCAAGACCTGAGCTGAAATCAAGAATCAGACACTCAATGGACTGAGTCACTCAGTTGCCTTGAGAATAGAATTTAAATGTTTTCTCACACACACAAAGAAAGATAAATATGTGAGGTGATGGATGTGTTAATTAACTCAATGGAGGGAAACCTTTCACAGTGTATACGGTTATCAAATCATCCCATTGCACCCTTCAAATACCCTACAATTTCATGTGTTAATTATACTTTAAAAAAGAAAAATCTCCAAAACTGACATCTCATCTCATACACACATATTCTGACTTTATGTCCCTTGTTCTTTTGCCTATTACTATAAATGCATGCTACTTAGCTCATTCAGTATGGACCTGCTTCTCTTCCTTTTAGCTTTTGATTTCCTTCTTTTTGAGGAATGAAGAGTGGGGATTTATAGCACACATGATGGATTCCGACTGCCTTGGTTCATATCTTGATTTTACCATTTGCAACCATCGACAACTTAATTCATCTTGATGTGCTTTAATTTTCTTACTGGTAGTTGGGAACAAAAATCAAGATTTAAGAGGTACCTGCCTTTTGGGTGTTGTAAGAGTATTGGGTACATAGGTAAATGTACTCAATAAATATTACTATACTCAATAAATATTAACTATCATTATTATTTCTATAACTATCATTACTATTATCAAGCCTCCATGCAGATGAATTCATTTACAGTTTAAAGTGCAACACAAATTTTTTTCTGTAACTAGGAAAATAATTCAAATGCTTCCTAAAAATTAGCTTGCTAGCTTAAAAGGAAACCTGCTTGGGATCTGCTGGCAAATGTTTGTTATGCTCAAAGAGGACTGCAATAATATACTATTAATGGTTATATCACTAAATAAACATTGGCCATCATTCAGAATAGGTTTGATGAAATATTTAAAGATGACAATATTATTTTGTATTGAATAACAGAATGTAAACTGGTATTCTTTCTTCTTTACCTAAAGTAGCTATATCATGGCTTTACATCAGGAACTGAATTGAAGAATTACTTAAGAAAATAAAAAGTCTCTAAGACTTTTTAACAGTTCTCAGGGAAATTGTTTTAAAACAAAGGACTATGGCAATGGAAAAATGTCTGCATGTTAAAGCCAAAACACACTTCCGTGACTTTGGTCTTCAGAGACTAAGATTCCAGCAGGATTAACTGATTGAAGTTCTAAGCATACTTGATAGTTCTGAATCAAGTTCAAGTATTCACATTTACAATCAGTGCCCTAGAATTAGCTACGGTTTACTCTGACCATCAAGTTCAATGGATAAATCATTCCTTGTTAGAACTATGGCACTGTTAAGAGTATGGCATATGTCCTTTGGAAGGTAGACACATATTTCCCATGAAAGAGACTTTGAGTGACTATATAGTAGAAAGTTAGTAAGCCTGGCCTGATAATGTTTACTATGATTCATTTTGCTAATTTGGTACATTAGCTCAAATTTGCCATTAAACTAAGCTAAGATCCAAGTTACTCAATTACAAAAATATCCAGTTTTTTGTTTCCAGAAAAAAAAAAGCAAGGGAAAAATGAAGGTGATTCTTGAGATATGATTCAAATTATCTCTCAATATTTTGGAAAGGTGAGTCATCTCTTGGATATATTGCTTTTGTCACATCATTTGGTTTGGAAAAAAAAAAACAATGATTACACAAAACAGAAGCAGAGCAATCTTCAAAAAAAGAAAATTGAGTGAACAGATTCTTCTCTTTCTTTCTTTTCTTTCTTTCTGCCTTTCTCTTTCTCTTCTTTCTTTTTTTCTCTTCCTTCTCTCTGTATTTCATTTTCCTTCTTCCCTCCCTTCCCTTCTCTTCTCTTCCTTGATTCCCTTCTTCCCACCACCCCACTCCCTTTCTTATATTATTTGGCAAACTTTAATAAGTACAAACATGAATATACTGCATAATATAAAAGAAAATAGGTTGAGAAGTAAATGTTGGGATGAAACTATATACAGGAAAAAGTGAGCTAGAGAACTGAGCAATTCTCCAAGGAATCTACACAATGCAAACAAGTCAAATAGGAAATTCAGACTCTAATCCTCCTTCTGCAGATGGGGCGGATGATCCTCCACTTCTTTTCTTCAATGAGTAGCATAACCATAGACTTCATAAATATTATTTAGATTTTTATTCTCAAATCTATGTATTTATCTCTAATATATAACCTGAGAACTGAATTCTTATTTCTCAACTCTCTTCTGGGTAGCTCCATCTGAATATTCCCCATCGGCACTTCTAGTGGTACATATCAACACAATCTGTTACTTCCCATCAAGTCGCACCTGATCTGCCCTCTATATTCTCTATAACTGTAGTCAATGGTGTCTCCATCTTCTCAATAGCACAACCATATACTTTTTCAACTTCTTGTACAAACATGTGGCTCGTTAGCAAAGTAAATACTATGAAAAGTTTAAAGAAACATTTAATTACACTTAATCCATGGTTTTCTGATGATAGAATCTTACTCTACCAGAGTAAAACAAAACAAAACAAAACAAAACAAAACAAAATAAAACTTAAAAAGCTATATGTCCTACACTATACAATCTGGCCTCTGTTGTATCTCTGACCTCATCTACTACATCTCTCTGCCCTCATTCCCACCTGTCTACCATACTGGCCTCTTTGCTGTGGACTGAGTCTAATTCACCTTATGGCTATAGGTTTAGCCTGCCCATACATGACCCTGAAGCAATAATCCCAAGGAAGGACAACTTTAAAGTCACTTCAAAATCATAAGGCCCATAGGGGCAACTGGGTGGTTCAGTTGGTTAAGGACCTGACTCTTGATTTTGGCTCAGGTCATGATCCCATAGTTCTTGAGATCAAGTCCCATATCAGGCTCTGTGCTGGGCATGGAGCCCGCTTGGGATTCTCTTTCTCCATCTCTCTCTGCCCCTCCACCCCCTAAAATAAACATTTTTTTAAAAACTAAAAAAACTAAAAAAAAAAAAAATCATGAGACAAGTAAAACTGGCAAATGGATATCTAATTTTGGTAAAATATTTGTAATCCCTTTGGGAATTTATTAGCCCAGAAAGCTCAACTCACTTTTTTTTTTAAGTTTCTTTATTTATTTTGAGAGAGAGAGAGAGAGAGAGAGAGAGAGAGAGAGAGAGAGCGAGCACGCAGGGGAGGGGCAAAGAGAGAGTGAGAGAGAGAATCCCAAGCAGGCTCCATGCTGCCAGCGAGGAGTCTGATGCAGGCTCAGACTCATGAACTATGAGATCATGACCTGAGCTGAAATCAAGAGGTGGATATTTAACTGATTGAGCCACCCAGGTGCCCCAACTTACTGGTTTTATAAATCATAATTATTTATCTCTTAAAACTGATCTCAAAGGGCCTTTCTGTGTCATTTTTCTGAAGATGGGATTGTTTTTTAGATGTAGTTAATCCAAACATTTGAAAGTAATAACAAAATGCAAATCTATGAAAATGTTCTGTGATGAATTATTTTCCTGTTAGAACTTTTCAAAGTTTATTTTATTTATTTTGAGAGAGGGGGGAGTGGAGGGGCAGAGAGACTGAGAGAGAGATAATCTCATGCAGGCTCCGTGCTTCAGTGCAGAGCCTGACAAGGGACTAGATCTCACAAGCCTGAGATCATGACCTGAGCTGAAATCAAGAGTTGGACTCTTAATTGACCGAGATACCCAGGCACACCCCCTCCTGTTGGAATGAAGTCAGAATACTATACCATAGGCGGTGGAAACAGCAAATCCGGTTAAGATCCTAACGTTTGAATCCAGATTACTATACCCAAAATTTGGTTCTGCCACTTATTTATTGTGTGATTTTGGTCAAGTTACCTCTTTGGGCTACAGTTTACGCATAGGTATACCTTGAATAATAATTGACATTTCCTTTCCTACTAGGTAGTTCTTATTAGTGAAGACGGATGAGGTCAGTATTCTCTAAACTTAACATGTGTGAGATTTACCTGGAGGTTAAAACATGCCCGGGCCCTATCCCCAGAGTTTCTGATTCAGTAGGTCTGGAATGAGACCCAAGAATTGGCATTTCTAACAAGTTTCCAAATGATTCTGGTTCTGCTGGTCCAGGACCACACTTTGAGAACTACTGGGCTAGAGTATACTGTGGTTAACAAACAATTCCAAATCTCAGTGGCTTATAACAACAGAAGTTTATTTCTGATGTACGCCGTGTGAACTATGATGTAGTCTGCAAGCTGGCTATGTTCAACACTGTCCACTCAAGGACCCATGTTCCTAGAGGTTCCATTGCCACATGTGTTTCCATGGTCATCACAGAGGAAGAAGAGAACATGGTGAATCATGAGCCTTCTCTTAAAATTTCTGATTGGAATTGATCACTCAGTGTTAGCTGTTATTAGTAGAATTTTACCATAATTTCTATGAGTGCGACTGACTAGGGATAGACAGCTTTTCAAGAAGGGCATGCTACATTATGACACTTACTCTAATATGCATGGGGAGAGGAAGAGTCAGAATGGCAGAGGGAAAAATGTTCTCATCTTTGTGTTGACTTTGTGAAATGATACTCCCTTTCTCATGTTTTTTTGTTTGTTTGTTTGTTTTTTGTTTTTCCTGTATCATCTTGAACTGACTTCTGTTACTTCAGGCTCTTGTCATTATACAAATCCTACTTCTGGGAATCTTTCAGCCTGAACTTCTGGAGCCTATTTCTTCAATCTTGCGTGCCCTGTGGTCAACATAATAGCTAAGAATTATTGATCAGAGCATTATCTTAAGTGTTTTACATATATCCTTCCCTTTAATCACTGAATCTCTTATCATCCCAATTTCATAAATAAAGAAGCAGGTCCAGAAGCCCTATGACTTTAATCTAATACTTGTTCTTCTTTGTTCCCTTGAACTTGATGGTTTGGATCTTCCCTTGCTTAGGGTGCCCAATTCACCTGGTTTGTGAACTTCATGTGCTACAGGCCTGAGCTCACACTAGGCGCTTCTCTGCCTACCTTGACTTCTGTAAAGGAGGGTCAGGTTAAGATAATGAAAATGTCTGCTTCTGTGTTCTTCTCAAGATTGATGGGAAGCTACAAAACATTACAAATACTTTCATGTCAATATTTTAAACTCTTCAAAAACCTATAGCATGTAAGGAATTGTCTTCTTCCCTTTTGGCTTCATGTAGCCCTTATTTCTTTAATGAAGTCTTTGTGGTCAATGAATTATAGTAACAGCATGGGTTAGTTTTTCCTGAATTCCAACCCCTTATTTAAGACCTCATTTTAGAAAGACAGGGAAGTATAATGGGAAGAACACAGGCTTGACAGCCAGATAAGCCTGGGTTAATGTCTCTGCTCTGCTAACCTAACAAGCTGTGGGATTTTGAGGAGAAACTTTGGTAGCTCTAGGTCTACTTCTAATGTATAAAGTGAAAACAATAGTAATTACCTCAAAGAAATCTGTTTTTTAGGTACAGCATCACTTTTCTGTATTGCAAAGCCCTGCTAGAAAATCAAACAGGAGGTGGGGGGACCAGTAAGAGCTTATGCAACTGTAATTAATTAATCACTATGTGGATCTGTTCGTTACAATTGTTTCAACTTATTTGTGCTGCCAAAAGATGAGTTCTCAGTCTCCAGAGACCAGGATTAGTAGCGTGAAGAATTTGAAGTAATCCTCCTTTTCTAGCATGACTCTTTGTTTTTCATCTCTGTTCAAATAGCCAAGTTGATTTATTTCAGAGTTCTAGATTTGCTTTCATATCATCTGATTGTTTTTAGGTTTACAAATATGTATGTATTATGGATTATGTGTGCTTTAGCATTCTTGTAGGCATTGCTATGAATACAAGAAAATTAAAAGGCATGGTTCCTGCTACTAATTGAGAAAAAGTCAATACTCCATAAAAATCCCAGATTGTGTATTACATAGTATCAGATTGTGGGTGTAGGTGCACACCTATAGTATATGACTGGGGCTTTCCTTACCCTAGATTTTGGAAGAAACTTATTACGTGGATATTCTACAAGGGGTATTGTATTATCTGGTAGATAGTTTCTTGGAGTATATTTTTACAAGACACAAAAGGGATGGATTTCTGTTATGTCACCCCTTAGACATATGCCAGGTGGGTCTTATCAGAAAACTGGATTAAGATAGGGAGGAGTATGTAATTTTCTGTTCCAGCAGCTAAGCCCTCCAATGTTAAACAAAGTTTCAAAAAATACATTGCTGTCTCCCATTTATTCCCCTCAATGTTGTCAGAGGAATCTTTTAAAAATACAAATCTGATCATGTCACTCATCTGCTTTAAATTTCCATTGGTGTCATTGTTCTTGGGAAGAATAACTAAATCCTTAGTTCAAAACACCCTGTAGGCTGCCTAGTCCCAACCTCTGTGCCTTCACCTTTATACTACTGAGACTCTCTCAACAGGAGCCACACAGGTTTGCTGTCAGTTCTTCCACATCACGTTCATCCCAGCCTCAGACCTTGGCACCCACTGTTCTCTATATTGGAATGCATTTTCTTACACCCTCTGCTGCCTGCCCAAAACCCTACTTATTTTCAGATCTCAGCTTAACAATTTCCTGCTGAGATTTTTAAATTTTTGGTTATTTAGTCATTTAAATTTTTTAAAAAATGTTTATTTATTTATTTTGAGAGAGTGGGGAAGGGGCAGAGAGAGAGGGAGAGAATACCAAGCAGACTCCACACTGTCAGCACAGAGCCTGATGTGGGGTTTGAACTCATGCATCCTCACGACCTCGGCTGAAACCAAGAGTCAGACTCTTAACCGACTGAGCCATTTAGGTGCCCCAAGTCATTTAAATTTTTTAAGCTTCAGCTTCTTCATCAAAAAACTAAGGATAATAACATCACCTATATCTTAGAGTACTTATTGGGATTAAGGAAGATGATATATGTAAAATTCTTATCACAATGTTGGTACCTATGAACTAAATAAATGTTATTATTACCACCAGTATTATCATTATTCTTCAGGGAAACTTTCCCTAATCCCCAAGAAAAAGTCAGTTCCTCATATTATGGATTTTCATAGTGCTGATTTTTGTTTCTTGTAAGTATGTAATATGATTGACAATTGTATGCTTTTTTTTTTTTTCTCTGTACTGTTGTCAGTTTATCCAACTATAAACTCAGGAAGGCTGGAGTTTAGCTCACTGTTTATCCCCATTGACTGTCACAATTTCTTGTACACATTTATACTTCAAAAAAATTTATTGAGTGAACAAGTGAATGAATGAAACTGTGATTACTTTATTAGAAGGTATCTGTACCTGGAGGATTTATTTTCTAAAATCCGTGTCTTAGTCTCCACATCTTGGTCTTCATTAACAGGAACTCTAAGGGAAGCTCAGAATGTCAAGGGTTTTGCTTTTCATTCCACATTAAAACAAACAAGCAAAAAACCTCTTTTAGTCCCGAATACCTTCCTACAAGTCAAAGAAACAAATGCATCTATGCTTATTTTAGGGCTTATATTTGGGGATTCTATAGTTTCTGATCTGCTCCATCAGTATTATGTTACCTGAGCTCAGATCTACAAGTACTTTGTAAAAAGAAGTCTTTATGGGTTTTCCAATTCAGTCCATATGAGTAGAAAAATAATTAACAAGAGCCAATATCCAAGAGTGAAGTCTATTTGAGAATCAGGATCAACTTGTAGTGACAGGTAAGTCAGTTCTTGCAAACAAAATATTGCCTGAGGGATAGGATGGGTCTTATTATTGGTCAAAAAATCTTGTCTAAGTAGATTATGGGGATAGGGAAAAATTCATAACAAGGTGAGCACAGGAGAGAAAAGTGGGAGAAAGAATAACTAGTAATTGTGTCACTCAAACCTTATCAAATAAAATTCCATGTTTACATTCTCAAGAAGAGTTTGAACACTATGTTTTGATTAGTTTGTTTTGAAAAACCTCAATACCAGTAATGGCTGTGCACTGTTCTTTTTTAAGATGGAGGTAAAAACATTTCAAGAGAACAACTTCTGGTCTACATGGTAGTTCTCCCAAGCTTCTTTCCTTTTCCCTCTCTCTCTCTTCCTTTTTTGAAAAAAAAAATCTATTGCATATCTCTAAGATTTCAAACACTTTGTTGGGTACTGAGGTGATAACGAATAGTGCTTGCTTCCCCTTTAGGAATCTCTATTCTAACTAGGAGGCAGCCGAGCACATATACATTTACAGTGTGGTATAATGTAGAGATTCACAGAAGAAGGATCCCTAACAAAGATTTGGGTATTGGCAGAGGTTTTGCGGACAGAGTGATACTTGGATACTTGAGCTAATGGGAGTTGGTCACATAAAGGATGTGTGTAGGGAAGGCGAAGGGCACTTCAATAAGAGGGAGAAGCAAATTCCAAGCATCAGAGGTAAGAGACAACACATATGCTATAAACATTTCACTTATGTTCTGAGGTACATAGAGGCAAGAGCTGAAGCTACGCGATAAAGGCCCTATATGCCTCAGTAAGGTTTTGGACTTTATTCAAAAATTAACAGGGACCACTTAAGGATTTTAAGTGGGTAATCTTGGTACTTGACACTTTCATATATAGCCTGGCCAGCTAACTAATATTCTCTCTTGCTCTGGAGAGTCTCTGCTTAATCCACCAGCTGTGTGTGCAATGTAGGAAACTATCTCTTTGGCATGGATGGTTGGCTAAATTTCAGTTAGATGTCTTAATGTCCTGATAAGATTAGCCCAATTAGATGCTATCTCTTAAATGTGATCTGAGACCACCAAAATGTAGAGGTGGGAATGTTAACTTGGGAGTCATGGAGTTACATATTCTGTCAAGCAGGTAAGGAAGCAGAGAAGCTAATATGGAGCAATTATCAAGGGGAAAGCAGAGGCTTATGACAAAGTGAGAGTACTTTCCTGAAATTATTCTTGTCTTTTATCATATTTATAATCTTAAGTCCTATGAAGATCTGAATGCTTTCCTAGGCTTAGGTCCTGTAGACACCATTCTCGTCTTGGTTTGGGTTTCCCAGATGCCCACCTTAAGACATGGGTTCATGAGAAAAGCATTTATTTAAATAAGAAGTGTTCCCTAGAAAATAAGAGAGTGGAATAAATGGGATCAGGGAGGGAAGGAGAGTACAATATGAATCCAAACCTAATGGAGGATAACTCTGGTTCAGCACCTTAGGGGAATTCTAGAGGCAGTGTTGGTCACACCTTTGGAGGTTTTTTTTTTTTTATATGAAATTTATTGTTAAATTGGTTTCCATACAATACCCAGTGCTCATCCCTCTTCAATGCCCATCACCCACTTTCCCCTCCCTCCCACTCCCCAGCAACCCTCAGTTTATTCTCTCAGTTTTTAAGAGTCTCTTATGGTTTGGTTCCCTCCCTCTCTAACTTTTTTTTTTTTCCTTCACCTCCCCATGGTCTTCTGTTAAGTTTCTCAGGATCCACATAAGAGTGAAAACATATGGTATCTGTCTTTCCCTGTATGACTTATTTCACTTAGCATAACACTCTCCAGTTCCATCTACGTTGCTATAAAAGGCCATATTTCATTCTTTCTCATTGCCAAGTAGTATTCCATTGTATATATAAACTGCATCTTCTTTATCCACTCATCGGTTGATGGACATTTAGGCTCTCTCCATAATTTGGCTATTGTTGAAAGGTCCAATGCATTCCTACAAACAGTGCAAAAGGGTTCCCGTTTCTCCACATCCTCTCCAGCATCTATAGTCTCCTGATTTATTCATTTTAGCCACTCTGACTAGCGTGAGGTGATATCTCAGTGTGGTTTTGATTTGTATTTCCCTGATGAGGAGCAACGTTGAGCATCTTTTCATATGCCTGTTGGCCATCTGGATGTCTTCTTTAGAGAAGTGTCTATTCATGTCTTCTGCCCATTTCTTCACTGGATTATTTGTTTTTCGGGTGTGGAGTTTGGTGAGTTCTTTATAGATTTTGGATACTAGCCCTTTGTCTGATATGTCATTTGCAAATATCTTTTCCCATCCCAAACTAAAAGTCCGTTGTCTTTTAGTTTTGTGGATTGTTTCCTTTGCAGTGCAGAAGCTTTTTATCTTCAGGAGGTCCCAATAGTTCATTTTTGCTTTTAATTCCCTTGCCTTTGGAGATGTGTCAAGTAAGAAATTGCTGCGGCTGAGGTCAGAGAGGTTTTTTCCTGCTTTCTCCTCTAGGGTTTTGATGGTTTCCTGTCTCACATTCAGGTCCTTTATCCATTTTGAGTTTATTTTTGTGAATGGTGTAAGAAAGTGGTCTAGTTTCATTCTTCTGCATGTTGCTGTCCAGTTCTCCCAGCACCATTTGTTAAGGAGACTGCCTTTTTTCCATTGGATGTTCTTTCCTGCTTTGTCAAAGATTAGTTGGCCATACTTTTGTGGGTCCAATTCTGGAGTCTCTGTTCTATTTCATTGGTGTATGTGTCTGTTTTTGTGCCAATACCATGCTGTCTTGATGATTACAACTTTGTAGCAGAGGCTAAAGTCTGGGATTGTGATGCCTCCCACTTTGGTTTTCTTCTTCAAAATTACTTTGGCTATTCTGGGTCTTTTGTGGTTCCATACAAATTTTAGGATTGCTTGTTCTAGCTTCGAGAAGAATGCTGGTGCAATTTTGATTGGGATTGCATTGAATGTGTAGATAGCTTTGGGTAGTATTGACATTTTAACAATATTTATTCTTCTAATCCATGAGCATGGAATGTTTTTCCATTTCTTTGTATCTTCTTCAATATCCTTCATAAGCTTTCTATAGTTTTCAGCATACAGATCTTTTACATCTTTGGTTAGGTTTATTCCTAGGTATTTTATGATTCTTGGTGCAATTGTCAATGGGGTTAATTTCTTTATTTGTCTTTCTGTTGCTTCATTATTAGTGTATAAGAATGCAACTGATTTCTGTACATTCATTTTGTATCTTGCAACTTTGCCGAATTCATGTATCAGTTCTAGTAGACACTTGGTGGAGTCTATCAGGTTTTCCGTGTATAACATCATCATCTGCAAAAAGTAAAAGCTTGACTCCATCTTTGCCAATTTTGATTCCTTTGATTTCCTTTTGTTGTCTGATTGCTGATGCTAGAACTTCCAACACTATGTTAAACAACAGCGGTGAGAGTGGACATCCTGACATCCCTGTCATGTTCCTGATCTCAGGGGGAAAGTTCTCAGGTTTTCCCCATTGAGGATGATATTAGTTATGGGCTTTTCATAAATGGCTTTTATGATGTTTAAGTATGTTCCTTCTATCCCAACTTTCTCGAGGGTTTTTATGAAGAAAGGATGCTGAATTTTGTCAAATGCTTTTTCTGCATCGATTGACAGGATCATATGGTTCTTATCTTTTCTTTTATTAATGTGATGTATCACACTGATTGATTTGCAAATGTTGAACCAGCCCTGCAGCCCCGGAATGAATAATTCTTCTTCTATGCTGTTGAATTCGATTTGCGAGTATCTTGTTGAGAATTTTTGCATCCATATTCATCAGGGATATTGGCCTGTAGTTCTCTTTTTTTGCTGGGTCTCTGTCTGGTTTGGGAATCAAAGTAATGCTGCCTTCATAGAATAAGTCTGAAGGTTTTCCTTCCCTATTTATTTTTTGGAACAGCTTGAGAAGGATAGGTATTATCTCTGTTTTAAATGTCTGGTAGAATTCCCCAGGGAAACCATCTGGTCCTGGACTCTTATTTGTTGGGAGATTTTTGATAACCGATTCAATTTCTTTGCTGGTTATGGGTCTGTTCAAGCTTTCTATTTCCTCCTGATTGAGTTTTGGAAGCGTGTAGGTGTTTAGGAATTTGTCCATTTCTTCCAGGTTGTCCAGCTTGTTGGCATATAATTTTTCATAGTATTCCCTGATAATTGCTTGTATTTCTGAGGGGTTGGTTGTAATAATTCCATTTTCATTCATGATTTTATCTATTTGGGTCATATCCCTTTTCTTTCTGAGAAGCCTGGCTAGAGGTTTGTCAGTTTTGTTTATTTTTCCAAAAACCAACTCTTGCTTTCATTGATCTGCTCTATAGTTTTTTTAGATTCTATATTGTTTACTTCTGCTCTTATCTTTATTATTCCTCTTCTTCTGCTGGGTTTAGGGTGTCTCAGCTGTTCTGATTCTATTTCCTTTAGGTGTGCTGTTAGATTTTGTATTTGGGATTTTTCTTGTTTCTTGAGATAGGCCTGGATTGCAATGTATTTTCCTCTCAGGACTGCCTTCGCTGAATCCCAAAGCATTTAGATTGTTGTATTTTCATTTTTGTTTCTTTCCATATATTTTTTAAATTTCTTCTCTAATTGCCTGGTTGACCCATTCATTCTTTAGTAGGGCGTTCTTTAACCTCCACGCTTTTGGAGGTTTTCCTGATTTTTTCCTGTGGTTGATTTCAAGCTTCATAGCATTGTGGTCTGAAAGTGTGCATGGTATGATTTCCAATGTTGTATGCTTATGAAGGACTGTTTTGTGAGCCAGTATGTGATCTATCTTGGCGAATGTTCCGTGTGCACTTGAGAAGAAAGTATATTCTGTCGCTTTGGGATGCAGAGTTCTAAATATATGTCAAGTCCATCTGATCCAATGTATCATTCAGTGCCCTTGTTTCTTTATTGACCCTGTGTCTAGATGATCTATCCAATGTTGTAAGTGGAGTATTAAAGTCCCCTGCAATTACCACATTCTTATCAATAAGGTTGCTTATGTTTGTGATTGTTTTATATATTTGGGGGCTCCTGTATGCGGCACTTAGACATTTATAATTGTTAACTCTTCCTGATGGATAGTCCCTATAATTATTATATATTGCCCTTCTTTATCTCTTGTTACAGCCTTTAATTTAAAGTCTAGTTTGTCTGATATAAGTATGGCTACTCCAGCTTTCTTTTGGTTTCCAGTAGCATGATAGATGGTTCTCCATCCCGCCACTTTCAATCTGAAGGTGTCCTCAGGTCTAAAATGAGTCTCTTGTAAACAGAAAATAGATGGGTCTTGTGTTTTTATCCATTCTGATACCCTATGTCTTCTGGTTGGAGCATTTAGTCCATTTACACTCAGTGTTATTATTGAAAGATATGGGTTTAGAGTCATTGTGATGTCTGTAGGTTTCATGCTTGTAGTAATGTCTCTGGTACTTTGTGGTCCTTGCAACATTTCACTCACAGAATCCCCCTTAGGATCTCTTGTAGGACTGGTTTAGTGGTGATAAATTCCTTCAGTTTTTGTTTGTTTGGGAAAACCTTTATCTCTCCTATTCTGAATGACAGACTTGCTGGATAAATAATTCTCGGCTGCATATTCTTTCTGTTCATCACATTGAAGATTTCCTGCCATTCCTTTCTGACCTGCCAAGTTTCAGTAGATAGGTCTGCCACTACTCTTATGTGTTTTCCTTTGTAAGTTACAGCCTGTTTATCCCTAGCTGCTTTCAGAATTTTCTCTTTATCCTTGTTTTTTGCCAGTTTCGCTATGATATGTCGTGCAGAAGATTGATTCAAGTTAGGTCTGAAGGGACTTTCTGTGCCTCTTGGATTTCAATGCCTTTTTCCTTCCCCAGATCAGGGAAATTCTCAGCTATGATTTGTTCAAGTACACCTTCAGCCCTTTCTCTCTCTCTTTTTCTTCTGCAATTCTTATGATACGGATATTGTTCCATTTGATTGCATTACTTAGTTCTCTAATTCTTTCGTCATACTCCTGGATTTTCTTATCTCTCTTTTTCTCAGCTTCCTCTTTTTCCATAATTTTATCTTCTAATCCACCTATTCTCTCCTCTGCCTCTTCAATCCGTGCTATGGCCGTCTCCATTTTATTTTGCACCTCATTTGTAACATTTTTTAGCTCCTCATGACTATTTCTTAGTCCCTTGATCTGTGTAGCAATAGATTCTCTGCTGTCCTCTATGCTTTTTTCAAACCCAGCAATTAATTTTATGACTATTATTCTAAATTCTTGTTCCATTATATTGTTTAAATCGTTTATGATCAATTCGTTTGGTGTCGCTACTTCCTGGAGTTTCTTTTGAGGATAATTCTTCCGTTTCATCATTTTGGGTAGTCCCTGTGGTAGCTTTAAACTGCAGAGCACTTCCTCTGTGCTGTCCGGAGTAACTTATGTTGGTGGGCAGAGCCGCAGTCAGACCCAATGTCTGCCCCTAGCCCACTGCTGGGGCCACAGTCAGACTGGTGTGTACCTTATCTTCCCCTCTCCCAGGGGCAGGACTTACTGTGGAGTGGTGTGGCCCCTGTCTGGGCTACTTGCACACAGCCAGGCTTGTGGTGATACTTCGATAGGATCTGGCCAAGAGCATATTAGCCGGGATAGATCCGCAAGGTGCACAGGGACAGGAGGGGCAGGCTTAGCTGGCTTTGCCATAGGTGGTCCCCTCGGGAGGGGCCCTGCAGCACTGAGAGAGGGAGGCAGGCCCATCAGAGGGATGGACCCACAGAAGCACAATGTTGGGCATTTGCGAGGTGCAAGCAAGTTTGGTGATGGGAACTGGTTCCCTTTGGAATTTCAGTTGGGGGATCAGAGAGGGAGATGGCACTTGCCAGCATCTTTGTTCCCCTGCCAAGCTGAACTCTGTCCTTCCGGGGCTCAACAACTCTCCCTCCCCACGTCCCCTTGCCTTCCCCACTCTCTGAGAGCAGAGCTGTTGACTTTTAACATTCCAGATGTTAAGTCCTGCTGTCTGTCAGAACTCATGGAGTCTGGCCCCTTGGCTTTTGTAAGCCAGACTTCGGGGGCTCTGCCTTGCCCAGTGGGCTGCCCCTCCACCACCCTGGCTCCCTCCCACCAGTCCATACAGCACGCACCACCTCTCTGCTCTTCCTACCCTCTTCTGTAGGCCTCTTGTCTATGCTTGGCTCTGGAGAGTCCATTCTGCTAGTCTTCTGGAGGTTTTCTGGGTTATTTAGGCAGATGCGGGTGGAATCTAAGCAATCAGCTGGATGAGGTGAGCCCAGACTCCTCCTACGCTGCCATCTTCCCCCCACACCTTTGGAGTTTTTGCCATCAGAGTTGCAAGGAACCAGTGTTTCTGCCCCAGGATCTGTCAGTCAATAATTAAGAACTGCCCTGAAAAAAAAAAAAAAAAACAAATTTTGAGAGAATTCGGTTTTCTGTGCCTATAGCCAAGAGAAGCTTGGCTTTTGAACATGGATTTGAACATTGGCTGTTGAGTGTGGACACATATTAGGAGCCATGTGGTAGAGAGTAGATACTGATCCAAGGAGGTATGGGCCGAGCGCTGACACTGTTGCCTGAAATCCTTAAAGTTGCTTTTTTTTTTTAAATTTTTATTTTTTCAGCTAGCTGAAGTTTATTCAATGTAACTTTCAATCAAAAAGTCTAAAATAACACCATAATGTTATTAGGTTGGGTTTTACAACAAGCACTCTGGGTTGCAGTGCTTGTTGAATGAAATGGAATGGATGGGATCAAGTTCATTTTATCTATTTATTAAGAAATAAATATTAATAAATATATTAATAGTATTAATAAATTAAAGAATACTTTTATTATTAAGCATCTATATACCCTGATGATAGGAATAAAATGACTAAGGCTAACAAGGTACTAGCCTTAGCAGATATTTTGTCTAGTAGAGACAACAGGACAAATTGACCAAAAACTGAATTGGGTATGATGAGAAAATTGTGCATTAGGGAAATATTTGAAGGCGCTCAGTCTGTACCTGAGTGTCAGAGAATGTTCCTTGGAGAAAGTGATGTGGAAATCAGATCCTCAAAGAGGGGAAAGACAATAATAGCCTAGAAAACTGTAAGACCAATGAGTAGAAGTGAATTTATTTGGAAAATATTAAAGAAGTAGAAGTAATAGGCCATGGTGACTGAATATGAAAGAGTTTTGACTTGGTTGGCTACAGATACCATGAACTGAGGCAAATAATACAAAATAGTAGATTTGGGAGTCAAAACTTAAGTTTGTCTTGGCAATGTTAAATAGGAAATGTCATAAGACATCCAGATGGATTTATAATCTTTTTTTGGAAGACTAAAGTATAAGAATGGAGGTCTTAAAGAGAACTATAAACTTCTAACTCTAACCTCACTTTGAAGGAAAGTTTGATTAAAAATACTGACATAATCAACCAGTTTTAAGAATTTATTGGACAGGGGCTCCTGGGTGACTAAATAGGTTGAGTGTCCAACTCTTTATTTAGGCTCAGGTAATGATCCCAGGGTCATGGGATAGAACCGTACGTCAGGGTCCACACGGAGCATAGAGTCTGTTTAAGATTCTCTCTCTCTCTCTCTTTCTCTCTCCCCTTCTGCCCCTCTCCCCCTGCTCTTTCTCTCTAAAATAGAAAATAAAATAAAAATAAGAGTTAATTGGATTTAACCCAATGCTATTCAGCTCCTCCTTGACTTTCATTTCCTTTGGTTTTATTTAAGTTAGATTTATTTTTTAAGAAGGTCAAAGTCAATCATATAGTAATTTATTAGGAAAATTTAATATGCCCTTTTTATTTGTTGAAAGCTGTGTTTCCCAAACTTTATCATTTGGTTTTGCAACTCTATGATTTTGCCTTAGCTATGTACCACCTATACTATTTTTCTTTGAAATTACTCTTTTTCACTGTTCCTAAGCAATAATATCAAATAAACCATAGATTTGGTGTACTAGTTCTATTTTTATAATGCATGATAAAATAATTGCATAACTGTCATGTACTACCATTATTCATATATCACAGCAAATCTTCTCCTGTAAATAGTAGTATATGTACTGTGTTTGGGGAAATACTGGTTTAGATATTTAAGCCTGTGATTGGATTAGACTCTGGGTATTCCCTAGGTATGGCTTCTCACATAGTTACTTCTCCTGCCCCACACCCCCTGCCAAGAAAAGTAGACTTTGCCAGTGGTAGAAATGTATGTTGATTAGAGACCATTTGTTTTTCAAGAAAAACCATTTGTTTTTCAAGAGATAAAATTATTCAGAACTAACATGCAACTCTGTTGGCAGATTAATGCCCCCTTCAAACCTGTAGGGGAGAATCCTTCCTTGCCACTTCCTAGTTTCTGGTGGCTTGCTGGCAATCTTTGGTGTTCTAGGCTTTTCAGAGTTTCTTTGAGGGCTGATAACAGCTTTCTTAGGATGCAGGTGGAGACTGTGAGCTTTCAACTTCCTCCAGAACATCTTCAAATCCAAGGGGCACAGCAGTCCTGTTTGGTACATTGATTTGATAGACCATATTCCTTAGATTGGCAATTTTATTAAGAATAAAAGATTAAATGATAAGTTACTAACAAAGAGAAGTAAAATGAGCTAAAACAAATAGAGTTGAAGGTGAAGCATATGAAACAGTAAATATTGTGAAGTAGGAAAGAACAAGGCTTGCTGTCTGAACAGCAATATCTAAAGCTCACAAATGCCCTGTGGGACTAAAATAATAAAAGTGATTTCTTCTTGGGAAGACATTTCTCAGGTTTGAATTAACCTTAGGGATGAAACTCTTAACACATTGCTAAGGTCAGAGAATTTGCATATGAAATGCCCATAGTCTATCAGGCAGCCAGTCTGCAAAACTGGGAGCAAGCAAAGGGATATTCTGTGGTGTCATCACTACCCCCTGAGACCTATGGAGGAGCAGATTGGCAGCATAGCTGGTCCAGCCCTGGTTTTGAGAGCCTAAACAGTTACTTAACTGCTCCAGGACTGGTACCCAGGCCTTATTACCCAACTAACCTAAATCCCATTTGGAATAAGATTATAAAAATGCATTTAATAAACACAAGTGCTTCTTCACGTATTACCCTGTGGTTCTATGGCAAGTCTCAATGGCAACATCAAACAGCATCTAAGATACAGGATGAATCTAGTTTGGGGTAAATCACATTTGTTTTGTTTGTTTTAAATTAATAATCTTTATTTTTTTTGAGCAGTTTTAGGTTGGTTTACCTGAAAATTGAGCAGAAAGTATGGAGAATTCCTCCACCCTATCCACAGTTTTCTCTCTTATTAACATCTTACATTAGTATGGGTTTATTTATTACAACCGATGAACAAATAGTGATACATTATCATCAGTTAAAGTTCATAGTTTACACTAGGGATCACTCTGTTTTATAGTTTTATGGGCTTCAATAGTGTCATGTATCTATCATTACAGTATCATACAGAGTAGTTTTACCACTGTATTCCCTATGCTCTACCTCTGCATCCTGCCTTCCTCCCACTGGTCCCCTGGCAACTACAGATCTGTTTAGCTTCTCTATAATTTTTACTTTTTCTAGAATATCATATAGTTAGGAATCATAGAGTATGTAGTCTTTTCAGATTGGCTTCTTTCACTTAGTACTATGCATCTAAGGTTTTTCCATGTCTTTTTGCGGTTTAATAGCTCATTTCTTTTCATCATAGAGTAATATTCCATCATATGGATGTACCACAGGTTATTTCACCTACTGAAGGATATCTTGGTTGCTCTAAGTTTTGGCAAATACAAACAAAACTTCTGTAAACATCCATGTGCAGATTTTTGTGTGAACATCGTTTTCTTTTTCTTTCAGTTTTATTAGAAATATAATTGACATATAACACTGTAAGGTGTAGCATAATGACTTGACTTACATATTGTAAAATGACTACCACAATAAATTTAGCTAACAATCATCATCATATAGATACTCATTTGTTTACTTAGGACCATGGCTGCTAGAGTGCATGAGAAGACTACATTCATCTCTGTAAGAAATACCAAACTATGACGGTACCATTTAAAGCTCATTTTCTTTAGCTTCCTCATTGGTCATCTCTGTGTCTCTCTTTACCCTCTTATGTATTTCCCATGTTTCCAGGTGTGTACATATGTCCTTCACTAAGCTCAGTAGTATATAGTACCCTGCCTCAGCTCCCTTTCTGAAAGCATTTGCAGGTCTCATTTCTTTAGAATTCTGACCTTAGCTAGGAAAACAGATAACAACAGTGAGCATTCGTGTAGCACTTACTGTTCATAATTAACTTCTACCTAAGTTTTTCTTTTAATTTTAGCAAACAATTTTCTATTAAGGGCTTATTTTCCCCAATTTGAAGATGAGGAAACACATTTAGTCAAATTTCATACAGCTACTTAGTGGTAGAGAAGGACTGGACATTCTTTAACCATCTTAAATGTCCTCTGGAATAAGGAAAAATGCAAATTAAATAAACATACAAATAAACCAGATACTTCTCAATTCAAACAGGAAATTTTAATAGCTAACTTGGCTGACATGTTACTCTTCCAGAAAACAAAGCCATTTAAAAAGTTGTGCTTCTAATGCCATAACCCAAAGGAACAACTAATAGTGGTTATTTTACTTATTAGAGGATATTTTAATGGCCAAGTTGGACAAATATGCAACCAGGCAGACAACATCTGCCTTTTAAAAAATGGTTTTACTATTCTTTAAGTACACAAGAGAAGTAGTAATGATCTTTTCTGGAACTAGAAAAAGTTGTTAAGGGAGATAGGGTCTGTAAGGGATGAACAAACTTTCCCAACATTTTATAGGGTTGTTTGCTAAGCTTTAAAAGGAAGTTTTCATGTAGAAGCTAATCATGCGCATAAAAATGCTATACAAAAGTTTAAATCATTTTCTATTCCATCTATAATAAATATAGATCCTGGAGGTAAAAACTGAAATTGGAGTCAATATTTGAAACAGAAAAAGATTAGGGACCATCTAGTAAAACCCTGAGATTATGTTTTAATTAAATATATCCTATTAACATTCCTGTATCATCCCTCTTGTTTCCTTTGAATATCCCCCAAATCCTCCAAGTGATTTCTGGACATTGAATGGGCTTCTGCATACATTCAATATATTACTCCCAAATGGTGCATTGATTGGAAATGATGAACTATATTCACTTGCCTTTCTACACTCCTCCAATCCAACCCTATTCCCAAGATATCTATGAAATGGGAATATGTAAATATCTCTATTTGGCATCTGTATTAGTTTCCTAACACTGCTAAACAAAGTATCACAAACTTGGTGGTTTAAAACAACATAAATTTGTTGTCTCAGTTCTGGAGAATGGAAGTCTGAAATCAAGTAGGTTTATGCTCCTTTCGGACATCTAGGGGAAAAATCCTTCCTTGCTTATTCCTAGCTTCTGGTGGTTGGCTTGCAGTCTTTGGTGTCCTTGGCTTATAGCTGCATAACGTCAATCTCTGCCTTTGTTGTCATATGGCATTCTCCTTGTGTATCTCTCTGTTTTTGTATGGTCATCTTTTATAAAGATACCAGTCATTTTGTATTTAGGGGCCATGCTACTCCTGTGTGACCTCATATTAACTAATTGCTAGTAACAACTCTATTTCCAAATAAGGTCACATTATGAGGTGTTGGGGGTTAAGACTCAAACATATCTTTTTGGAGGGAGTGGGGAACATAGTCAATCCATAAGAGCACCCTTTTCCCTTTTCTGAAAGAAACAGCTTTCTTCTTGTGGAAAAATGCTTTTTAGCCATTTCAGTTATCTAGTCTTAGGGTGTGCATCCAGTCTCAGTACTGTTGCTGAATACTCAGTACTCAGTTTAGCTAGTTGTCTTGGAGGTCGAAATGTTGAAATTCAGCAAATTGAATCTGTACCTTTCAGAGTCCTTTCCTAGGATTTTTAAAATTGGATCTGAGAAAAAGATTCAGCTTCTCTTGATGACAAAAGGCATGTGAAATGTGGAACATGCTGACACCTGTTTCCAGACTCATGGAGGTCTGGAAGTCATGGAAGTCTTGGAGACAGAAATCAACAGCAGAGATAAAAGGTGTAAGAGAGCCCCTTTGGCTGCAGTTACATAAAGACTCTTTTTGGTGTCAGGTAGTTTGAAGAGTTAGTTTTATTTTATTTGCAAAACAAAATGAAGCAAAACAAAAGAACAACTACAAAAAACAATAAAATCACCAAAGGACATTCCACCTTCTGGACTTGGGTGGGTGCCACTATGAAGACTATCTTTATAACACTGTCTCAATGAATTGTTTTAGGGAGAATAGATTTCACATAGAGTAAGTCACTATCCCAGTTAGGGATAATGAGTCCCAAATGAAAGGATTTTCATTTTGATTCAGGCACTAGTTCATTGCATAACTCAGGTAATTTATTTGTTTTCCCTGTGCCTCATATCTATATTGATACAATAGGAATAAATGTTTCTTGAGTCTAGAGGCATGACTCAATTTATGAGTTGAATTAAATATGTTTCAGAGTTTTTTTCTATACCATCTGTGCTACACATACTTTAAAAATTTATATAGAAATTTCCAAGGAAGACATTATCACTTAGATTTATGTTTACATTTTTAAAGGAATGCCAATTTTTCTTTTTGAGGGAGAGAGAGACAGAGAGAGAGAGAGAAAGAGAGAGAGAGAGAGAGACCACATATCAGTGGGGGAGGGGCAGAAGGAGAAGGAGAGAGAGAATCTCAAGAAGGCTTAGTGCCCAGTGTAGAGCCCAATGTGGGGCTCAATCTCACGACTGTGCAATCATGACCTGAGCTGAAATTAAGAGTCTAATGCTTAATAGATTGAGTTACTTAGGTGCCCCTAAAAGAATGCCAATTCTATCAAGCTGTGTGACCATGAGGACTTGGAGAGAGTTATTAGAAATAAAAAAGCAGATTAATAACAAATTGATGTTATTAAGTGTCCTGTGGTCTAATATATCTTCTCTAGATATTTTTAATTATGAATATATATTTAAAATTATTTTTTTCTGCATAGACACTTTTATCATAATAAAAGTCTTTCTTTAATAATTCAATGTGGCATACTATAATCTTTAATATAGATAATTAGAGAAGGATCTAATATACATTAGTACCTTTACCACTTCCTGAAAAATATAATAACCTTAGAACATTTAATTTTATTTATTCTGAAAGTAGAACAAAATACCAGGATTGCCTTGTAAGCCCTTTCATTATCCAGAAGAACATTTTCAGTAGCATGAGAATAGTTTCTGTCAATGAGGAGGAGCATAATACTTTAAAGAGAAGGGAAAAAAATAGCTTATCCCCTATTATCCTATTATTTATACATTAGAACATATACATCATACATATATATACTATACCTACATATATATATATACACATATAATATATAATATGTATACATATATAAAATGCAATGTTATAGGTAATAAAATAATAGGGAACAAAATATGGCATAATAAAGGATACTTGATTGATCCAAAAGAAGACAGAAAAGGAGAGAAAAGATAGCTAAGATCAGGTGGAACATTAAAAAACAAATCGTAATATTACAAATGCTAAATAATTCAACAATAACATTAAATAAAAATGATCTGAGTGCTCCAAGTAGAAGACTAAAATAATTATATTGCACTTATAAGATAAACAACTTAAATATGAAGACACAGAGTGACAGAAAGTAAAAGAATAGAAAAATAACCATGCAAACACTAATCAAAAGAAAGCTGATACTACTAATTCATGTTTAAGTCATGAAGCATTATGTTGTTGTTTTTTTTTAATTTTTTTTTAACGTTTATTTATTTTTGAGACAGAGAGACAGAACATGAACAGGGGAGGGGCAGAGAGAGAGGGGGACACAGAATCTGAAACAGGCTCCAGGCTCCGAGCTGTCAGCACACAGCCCGACGTGGGGCTTGAACTCACAGACCATGAGATCATGACCTGAGCCAAAGTCGGACGCTCAACCAACCGAGCCACCCAGGCGTCCCGAAGCATTATGTTTTTAAATGTTTGAGAGAGAGAGAGTGTGAGAGTGGGGGAGGGACAGAGAGAGAGGAAGACAGGATTCGAATCAGGCTCTGTGCTGATAGCAGAGAGATTGATGTGGGGCTCAAACTCACAAATGGTGAGATCACGACCTGAGCTGAAGTTAGATGCTTAAACGATGGAGCCACTCAGGTGCTCCAAGCATTATTTTTAAGAAGTTCTAGTTCCTATCAAAGAGAAGCATGATGTTTAAAGGAAAGGGAGAAAAAACTGAGCTGGAAAGATAACTGGATGAAATGAAAAGTAGGTAATTGAGATAATCAGTGCTAGAAAATAAAAATTGTAATGGTTGAATTAAAATTCACACCAGAAGAGCTAAAGAAGAAAACAGGGTGGAAAAAGAAATGAGTGAGATGGAGGACATACTTTAAAAGTTTTCTCAGAAGTAAAGGAAAAAGAAATGAGGAACAAAAATAATAAGGGAGGCTAATGAATATGGAAAATAGATAATAATTATCTAACTTTTGAATAACTTTCATTTCTGAGGTAGAGACAAAAATAGAACAGAAACAAAATCAGATATAAAAAAAACTTTTGATCTATGTTCCAAGTAAAATCATTGTAAAGCAACTAGTGCTAGAAGAAAACTGGCAACATTTTTCAACACTAAAATTAGAACAGTGTGTTCCAATTGGACAAATGGTGGAAGGCGAGACTTAAAATCTCCCAGTGGGTTAAGATAGGCTACATGCTTTCCTAGTTGTGTATTTTTTTTGAACATTTATTTGCTTGGTTAAGCACTTCCAGGGGTTTGTGAAGATAAGGGGATACTGTGATCCTTTCTATAAATAGGCTCAAATGTCTGTTGGACAAAAGCAGGTATAGCAGAGGCCAGTGGAAGTCTCCCATGATTAACTACACTCATTACAACATTGGAGAATGCTTCCCATTCTCTTGTAGAAGCCACTGCTAAAATTCATCCCAAGCTAGTCAACTAGGAGTTGTACGTGTGTTCAGCAAATGGTTGTAAGAGCCATATCATAGAAGACTCTAACTCTTCAGCAGAAACACACCCCTCTACATAATCTACGCCCCAAAGCATAATCTACTTTGTAAAAATCAGGACATGGATTTCTTTATGATGGCTGAATTGAATTCCAGCTCTACTGTTATGGCATAGTGGGATTCCATATTCATGGCATCAAGTTTCAGTGGATTTCAGACCTTTAAATAAAGTGACAGAGTTTTAGCTCAAATGCATCAAAGCAAAAAGATGTTGTTTATTGTTATTGTTGTTTTCAATTTTCCCCAGCACCTAGGCAAATGGCAACTGGATGGCGTGAGCACTTACGCACAGAGTTCCAGCTGAGAGTGACATCTCTGTGGTATAAATGAGTCCCAGAGTTGAGAATTTTTGGCTCAGCTAATCCAGTGATAAACACAAGGAATGGTTCATGGACACACATAAGCACACTAATGAATTCTGGAAATACTTGGGAGACAGGAATCTTGTGAAAGACTATAAAAATTGTAATCAAGCATTTTGAACTTGGTCCATTTGGGATATTAGTGTTAATGTTAATGTGACCACATCCATAACTATAAGCTAATAAAATCTACTATTCTTGGGTTATGCAAAGTTAAAAGAATAACAACAACAACAAAACAAACTTCCAGAAGCATCTAAGAAGGTATATCAATCAGGGCCCAGTTGCAGGAAACAGAAAACATAACATCTATGTTAAGCAAAAAAAGATTACGTACAGGGATTGTTATTAGGAGGTCTCAAAGAGTATGCTGTAGGTTAGCTTTTTAGGTAAAAAAAAAGTCCCTGAACACCATCACTGAACTCCAGGGAGCTAGTACTGATATCATAATTAAGAAGGGGGAAGAATCAGTGGGTCACCACTTGAAAGCTTGTAGATTTCAAACAAGAATAGATAGTATAAGTAAGTATAGGGAACCTGGGTGGCTCAGTCGGTTCTGTCCGACTCTTGATTTTGTCTCAAGTCATGATCTCTTGGGCAGGAGGGTTTGAGCCCTGCCTTGGGCTCCACACTGATAGCACAGAGCCTGCTTGGGATTCTCTGTCTCCCTGTCTGTCTGCCCCTCCCCCTCCCCTGCTCATGCACACTAGCAAGCTCTCTCTCAAAAATAAATAAGTAAACATTAAAAAAAAATAGATAGTTATAGCTGCAGGCAAGAATCAAAAAGTTTCCACAACTGCTGCTAAATATTCATATGGCTGGCAGCTGGGTCCCAGAATGCTTCTACAAGGAAGCCCAGTCTATCTGTTGTGTGCTTGGCCATGGCAGGAACCATAGCCAAAGGAAGACAGTCTCCTCTTCCACCATCTAAGTGTGATGTAAGTTCATCTAACTGGTGAAATGTAATTCAAATTCAGATTCTGCAAAGGAGTTGGGAAAATCTAATTTGTGGATTTCTAGCATTTGCAGTAGAGGAAGATGCACTAAAAGAAGGTTTGTAGTACATTTTGAGTTCTATTTCCCATACTGCTGCAGCTAAACTAGTCAACAGCAAAACAATAAAAATCAAGTTGGCTTTTGCAAAACAAAATGCTAGGAAACAAGGGAGGTTCCCTGATAGAATTTCAAAAGGAGAAAGTAGTAACCCAAAAATTATACTTCCCTTGTTTTCTTTCTTTTGTACAAGACATTCTTAAATATACAAGGATTTTAGAAAGGTCACACTGTTCTAAAATAATTACTTAAAGACTAAATTTTGTTAAAAGATAGATGAATTCAAACAATTTCAAGAAAGGAAAAGTTTTGATATAAAAAGATTTAAAAATTATTTATAGGTTATCTGTTACTAATTGAAATCCCGACCTCAAGGATCTGGTTGGATCATATGTAGTCAGGTGAATTCTGTAGTCCAAGATGGAATTTAGACTGTATGTTTCCTTCAAGTCTTGTTTCTGCCTCTGCTCTTCTGATCATAATAGGAAAAGTCTTTATCTCACAATGTAGATGAAGGCCACTAAAAACCACAATGGCTGTCTTTCTCTGCTTGCCCTTGCTAACAATGTCCAGATTATTTACAGAATTAGGCAGTTGGATACAGTGTTTGTGCTTCTATCCACAAAACCAGAACTGCACAAAGAGAAGTCACTTTTAATGCCAAGGAATTTCAGTCACATTTTTCTGATCTTTAAAGTTCTTGGAAGACTTGAGTCTTTGTAGGCTATCTTTTAAGTTGGAAAAGATTAATAAACCAACCATAGTAGGTATTATCTATCATCTCTCTTTATATTCTCTTCTCTCTTGTATCTCTGAATATTTTCCTAAAAATCAGTGCCTGCAATATCATCGGCAACATTCACAGCCAAAGGCACAAAAATACACTAATATAAAATAATACCTTTATAAGAATGTTGGGTATGGGTGATTTTTTCTTTTAATTTAACCAAGTTTTTAATTAACTAAAATTAATCAAATTTAAGAAGGCACCATACTATGTTACTAGGATGCCAATTTTGTTCTATCACTCTAAACGACTGGATGGTTAGTCACACACATTAATGAGTAACAAATATGAATATTGGGATTATAGGCAATGTGTGCCTCTCTATAATTTTAATTTTCTTCAATAAACACACATTAACTAGGAGTGCCTGGCTGGCTCAGTCAATGAAGCATGCAATGCTTGATCTCGAGGTTGTAAGTGCAAGCCCTATGTTAGCTGTAGATATAACTTAAAAAAATAAAATCTTTAAAAAATATTCATTAACTTTTTAATTATGATCATAATTTGAAAACTTACTAGTGCTATTTTATTAATGAGCTTTGATGAAAGTCTTGACTCAAAGGAATACAGGAGGACCCCTAATTTCAGAATTGAGTTTTTTCTTTCCTGAACTAGGGAATGGGCCTGTGAATTTTAGCTTTCCAGGGCTCACACCTTTTCATTCAAAATAAGAATAACATTTCTGGAAAATAAAGTATGAAAACCATTTGTTTAGACAGTCTGCATTTTTTAATTTTTTTGCTTGAGGTCAAAGAACCTCAACCTTGTATTCAATCCACTGTGTTTTAATTTGAATCTGAATGACACAGCCATGGTTCTTGTAGAAAGGTAGTGAAATCAGATCTTTAACTGCTTGTTTTTGTTGCCATATTTTAATGTGAAATAAAAGCCAAACAGGGATTCTCAGAGGATTTGTGAAACGTAACTACTACCACACACACACACACACACGATCTTAAAACATAAAAGATTCTAAAAGTTATTACCAAGAGGAGCAATAGGGCTCTTAGATGGAATGTGTATATATATATATTATAAATTAAATTAAATATATATATCATAGTATTTAAACACTTCAGTAAAATCAAGTAGGGGCATAAAATACCTTCGTAAATGTTTGTGTAAAGTTGGGTACGTATTCTTTCACTTTGTCACTTACTTATGTCACTTTTTTTTCAACGAAGACACAAAAAAGGAATGAACCTGGTAAGAATGTAAAATGAATAGATTTTCTTCATCTCTCTCATACTTCTCTGTTAATTGCTCTTCATTATCTACTCCTACCACATTCCACGGAGCCTCTTCTATATCTTCTATTTTCTAAACCTACTTTTTACTAACTGTAATGTTAAAAGTTCTCTGGTAACTGAATTCCTACCAAATTATAGATGACTTAAAAAGATCAAATATAGAGTGCCTGACACTTGCAATTTAAAAGAGGAATTTATAGGACATAGTAGAAAAGTACAGTATCAACAATGAAGGGATGTAGATTCAAGAAATGTATGGTTTGATCTTTTCATTTGTTAACTTTTTGACTTTGAATAAATCATTTAAACTCGTTGAGCTTTAGTTTTCTTTCATCAAATGAAGGTAAAGAACCTACCTTATAGGGCTACTATGACCAATTGCACTTCATATGAGTTTTTGCACCGAGCCTGTGATATAGTAGGTGCTTGCTAAAGATTCCTCCACTCACCCTTGAGTCACTGAACTCAAAGGACGAAAGTTCTAAGGATAGCATTCCTAATGTTACTTGTAACCGGCAGAGAAGACTATTTTGTACTTTTAATCTGTTGAAAATGATTGATTACAGGCATTGGTGGTAGAGCAAATAACTTTGGGGAGGCTCTTCTAGGCTTTGTTCTATAATTCTATATTTATGTCCATTTAAGTGATCTAACAACCCTATCTAGTTCAGCGATCTTTCACATTTCATGCTTATTTATGTCCTAAAATGATTTCTCATGGAAGACACAACCGTGGGATGGGAGGACAGTGTCATAGCATTACCAAAGATTGTTTATGGATAGCTATCCAGTTTAGTTATTCCCATGCTTGGGAATCTCTACAGTGCTCATTTTGACCGGCGATGATGTTTGGGTGCTGCAGAACACAGCTGATGAATACACTTCCTAAGCCTCCCTGTTGCTGAACTCAGCCAAAAAGCTGCACATGAGTCTAAACAGATGTTTCTGTTGTTTAGGCCAATGAAGTTTATAGAGTGCATGTTTATCTTGCAAAAGAGAATGTGGAGAGTTCATTCAGTCTTCAGATCCAATCTTTCTGGAGGTTGGACTGCTTGGTAAAGTTGGAACAGAAACTGGATGAGTACATGAAGTCATTTGGGGGATGTCAGAAAAGATAGTCCCTTTACTACTTGGTAGAAAATAAATAGGACACATGAAAACTGATTTGCCTAAAAATGGTTGATATTTTAAAATTCTGAGCATGAACAACAACAAAAGACTGAGCCTGTATTTTAACACATTTTATGCTTCTTCAGTATAACTGATATCTAGTAAAATGCCAGTTTAGTCAATACAAAGTAAGCACAAAGCATCAGAATTTCCTACACATATTTCATATGATTAGAATAAAATTATCTACACAAGGAGAAAAACATCAAGGAAATGAAAATTTCATATAGCATTTATGTGAGTCATCTCTAATTTAAAGTGCTGGCCACAGAAAAAGAAGATTTTACTTGTCCAACTAAGCTTTTGTCTTCTAACAGTTTGAGAAAGGAGACAAATATGAAAATAGTCACAGTGCAGTGCTATGAAATATATATAAGCTCTACCTTGGGACATTTGTCTTTTTGTTGCCAAACGTCAGATCGCCTTCTTATTTTAAGAGGCATGCCAACGTAAGTGGTAGGAAGGGCTCTGTTTTTTGTTGTAAAGACTGAAAAGAGCAGAAAGTACTCTCTAAATCTTCTCAGTGAAGAGTGTGAGTATGCCACCCAAGCATGATGAAAAGCCAAGGCGAGCACCATGGGCGTGTGACCTGTGCCTAGAAGAGTCCCGCCCTCGGTCTAGTGCCCTGCTGTCACTGTCTTGAAATTCGTAATAATTTTGGATAAGGGGCCCCTCATTTTCACTTTGCACTGGAGTGTACAAATTGGATAGCTGGTCCTGCTAAGAGCATTTTTCACTCAACTTGAGAGAGTGATACAAAGTCACATGGGGAGTTGGAAAGGGCTGATAGTGCCTGGAGATGAGCTGAGGATTCGGGGTGCAACAGTGTACCAGTAGTACACCATGTCCACGGAGTGCTGGCAATGCTGATGATCACACCAGGTATCAAGAGACAACTTTCTAAAAAAAGAAAAAAAAATCAGTCCAGGGCACAATATTAACTGTGCCTTGACTAACTAGCAACAGTATGTATTCTTATCCTTCCTGTTGATTATCTGGGCTACTGTAGTGGTCTTCTAGAGCTGCTCTAACGAATAGCAAAAAACTGGATGGCTTAAACAACGGAAATATATCATCTCCCAGTTCTGGAGACTAGAAGTCTGAAATCAAGGTGTCACAGAGTTGGTTTCTTCTCTCCTTGGCTTCTGGCAGTTGTCTGGAATCCTTGGAATTCCTTGGCTTACTCCTTAGGAGATGCATCACTTCAACTCTCCTTCTATCTTAACATGCATATGGTATTTATTTTCCCTTGTGGGTATCTGTGTCCAAATTTCCGTTTTCTTATAAGGACACCCGTCATATGCGATTTAGGGCTCAACTTGACCCAGTATAACCTCATCTTACCTTGATTACATCTGCAAAGACCTTATTTCTTAATAAGGTCATATTACAGGCTCAGGATGGACATAAATTTTTGGAACACCCTATTCAACCCATTGCAGATGCTAACACCCTTTTTACAAATTCCTTTTCTATCTAAGGTATCCAGAATCTCATTCTGTTATTTCAACCATAAACCCTGATAAGTGTGAACATACTTTGTACATTTGGGTTGGTTAGGTAATAAAATATTCTCAGACAAAGTTACATATGAGCTGCATCCTGAATAAGTATAAATGAAAAAAAAATAGAGTAAGGGGTTGGCATTCCATGCTGACAAACAAAGGCACAGAGACTGAAAGATGGCCATTAGTCCTATAGATCTTCAAGTGGTAATAGACGTGGAGGATTTGGGGAGCTGGTGGCAGAAATGGGGGAGTTAGGAACAAGAAACTAAAGAGATGTAAAGGGATCAGACAAGAACAGGAACAGCAGCTTGAACTTTATCCACAGGCAATGAGAGCCATATGATAATTCTTACATGAGAGTGATATGAATATATTTATGTTTTGGTAAGGTCCCTCAAGAAACAGGACAGAAGCTGATGCAGAGGGAGATGGAGAGAGGGGACACTGATGAAAAGTCACGCAGTCCAGGAGACAGTACGAATGCAAGTGGGCTGTGGCAATGGTAACCTGGAAGTGGATTTTATCTGGAACCTGTGGGACTGATAAACATCTAGATGTGGAAAGTGAGAGAGGGAGAAAGTAGGAATGACTTCAAGGATGAATGATGGTGCCCTTGTTCTCTGACATATTAACTCATTGACTGTTAATTAATCATTAAATTAACCATTTCTCAGTCATTTTGGAAATAAACGTTCTTTAAAACTTGGCCCTATTAAGCACTGTTTGGGACCAGAAAGTTCTTTGCTGTGTATGTGGGAGGGTGTGTTCCGTAAATTTTAGGTTGTTTAATGACATTTCTGGATCTACCCATCATATGCCAACAGTATTCCTTATCTCAGCTGTCTGTAAATACTACCAGATATCTTGAGGGAACAAAATCACCACCAGTTAGAAATCACTGGATTCATAGGAGGTAGAGTAGGTTAGCGGGGAGAGAGAGATGAGTCTACTTTCATACCTTTTAATTTTTTTTTTCTCAACGTTTTTATTTATTTTTGGGACAGAGAGAGACAGAGCATGAACGGGGGAGGGGCAGAGAGAGAGGGAGACACAGAATCGGAAACAGGCTCCAGGCTCTGAGCCATCAGCCCAGAGCCCGACGCGGGGCTCGAACTCACGGACCGCGAGATCGTGACCTGGCTGAAGTCGGACGCTTAACCGACTGCACCACCCAGGCGCCCAGCTTTCATACCTTTTAAGTTCGTCATGCCTGTGGGGCAATGCAATAGATACACTGCATTGCAGCTGGAGAGAAGAACCTGGGCTCACCTTAAAGATCACCTTAAAGATCTGTTCATACCGATTTGAGAATATTAAGTGTGCATGTGATAATTGAGACTTGGGTAAAGGCCAGATTGCCTACATAGAGTTTAAGATCAGAAGACCATGAACAGGTACCTAGGATCCCCAACAGTTGGAGCTAAGGTAAACTGAAGACACTTAGCTTGTCAAAGTGACCAAGAAGGACAGCCTGATAGTGTTTCTTCTCTCCCTTCCCTGTACCTCACAACAAATGTGTATTTGCACAACTCTTCTAATAGTAATTAGTAAACTATTGGGGGGAAAACAAAAACACAAAACAAAACAACAACCCCCCCCCAAAATGGTTTAGGGACCCAAAGTTAGGATTTAAACTACTTGTAGAATTTGGTAAATGGCTGTGGAAAAGGGATACTATCTCAAAAGTAACTTCAAATTTTAATACTATTTTTTTAAATCACTTCACACTGGAAAAAGTATTAGATGAAAATTTGTAAGAGTCTGTCTTTAAATTTGTGGTACCATATTTTCATTTCTGGACAAATTCTGTGTAATGCTGCCAAAAGTTAAAACTTAAGTACATATTTCTAACCTTTTTAAAGTAACATTTAAAAATAATTAAAATCTCCTAGAGAAATGAGCTATTGGGTAACAGACCCAAACAGAAATTAGCCTTGGAAACTAAGACCACTAATTGATTTCATAAAAATTAACCTTTAAACAGCATTGCGAGTAAAAAGACCCATTTCTCATTGACTGAATGAATCTTTCATTGTCCTTTTGAAATCACAGAAATCATACATGAATATGTTATTGTTGCAAAAGATTCAAACCACACAGAAATATCTAGAAAAAAACATGAATGTCCCCCTTCTCTGATCTGCCACTCCTCCTGCTTTTGCCTCCTTTCCCTAGATGCAACAATTCTCAGCTGTTTGTTGTTCCTCCATCTAGTCCTCTGTGCTGGACACCGAGCACACACCAGTGAATGTGAAACATTGTTCTGCAACTTGCTTTTCTGCCCTTTCCGTATCTTGGAGGTATGAAAGAACCTTTAGCACCATATAAACAGAAAAGGTTTTCTTTCAAAATGAGAGAGTGAGCTAATATAATTAAATCAATCCAACATTTATCACAGAGAATGACAATAATAATTATACCACTACTCATTCAGCTCACTGACATAAAGTCTTTGGAACTCGTTTGAGGCATCACTTTGGTGAAAAGCATGATGGATTTTAAAGTCTCAATATTTAGACTTGATAACTTTAGAGGAAAAATACTGTCCTTCCTCGCATAGCAGCAAGAGACCATGAGAGTGACAGTATTCTGTTTTGCAAAAATTATCTTTTTATTCCATCAGACGTGTGTAGAGGTAACATAAATGTAATTGCCTGCAAAGAAAATTCAGGAAACAAGGTGAAAACGCTTACTTCCTTTGGAGGAAGGACACTTAGCCAATTTCTTATTCTCATTATTTCCGTGCCTTACCCTCTGGGGGAAAAGCCTGGGAATATTTCCTAATGAAAAATTAACTTGGCCGAGGAGGAAACTGTGAGGCTGACCTGACAATTTCATTTTCTCTGTAATTCCGGACACAGATGATGCAAAGAATTCTGCAACGAGGTAACTTTTTAGTAATCCTATAGGAGTATCTTCTCCAAGACTGTTAAAATTAAGCCTGATATTTTTCACCACAGATTTCCTTCTGCAAGCTAGTGCCATTCTGACAACATTATTCATCATCTTGATATAAGCATGGAGTATTTTCATATCAGAGAAAATTGTTCTATTTATTCCACATAGAGCGCATCTTTCTGAAATTAGAGTAACAGTCTGTTTTATTCCTCGCTGCCATTTATTAGATAAATCCTATGAATAAAATTGCTGTTTGTTTCTGTATAAATTCTCTCTCTGCTATCATTTTCACTTTATTGCTAGTCACATCATTCATCTGGACCCTATTACTCACCCCTTGGACATTAAGTTCTTCCTTCTCAATGAAATAAGCTGCTCTCAGTATCTTTTCCCCAAGCCAGTATGAAATATTCGCATCAAGTATTAACGGGAAGAGGACTGGCTGGGGATTAAAAAGTCATAGGCCAGAGTCCCAGCTTCACTCCCCCTATCCAAACGTGTGACTTTTGGGCAAGCTATTTGTCAGCTTGAGTTTCTTCCTTTATACAAATGGGGTAGAATACTATCTGCACTACCTATATTTCTGTGGTTGTTTGGGGGGGGGGGTGGGGAAAGAAGAAAGGTCTGTTTAAAAGACCTTGTCAACCGTAGCACATTATACAAAGGCAAAGTTTTAAAGTGCCAGGCACAGCTTAGGTGCTCAAAGAACATTTTCAAAATGTAAGTTGAATCAATAGCTCACAGTCATCGCTTGCCTCTAGCAGGAGCTTCACAGAGTAAGGGACACTGGGGTTGGGATGAACTCCAGGCTTAAAACCATGTTCTTGTGTCCCTTCCCTAACTTCACCCGTCTCAGGGATCAGTCAAGCACATACAAATGGGCTTCTGATGATTATGTCTGAGCTGGTGATTCTGCCACTCTGGACAGAGCTGCTTGATCCTAGGGTAGATACTTTTCCCAAGTGAATTAACCAAGACTCTCCTCTGGGAATTTGATCTTTGCCAGGGAGACAAACTTTCCATGTTGTTAAAGTGGAATCAATTGTGACCTAGAGAGAAGACCTTTTGAATCATTGTTGCTAACCTGCCCAGCTTTAACTCTTGATTCCTTTGCTTCCTAGATTCCTCCCTAGGATTCTGTGAGATAAATAGATAAAAAAGAAGTAACACCTACTTCATAGGGTTGTATTGTGTGCTTACAACAGTGCCTGAAACTCAATAAGCATTCCGTAAGTCTTAGCTGTTGTTATTATTATTAAGTTATTTTGTTTTTTTAATGTTTTATTATTTATTTTTGAGAGAGACAGAGACAGAGAGACAGAGACAGAGACAGAGAGAGAGAGGGAGACCCAGAATCAGAAGCAGACTCCAGGCTCTGAGATGTCAGCACAGAGACTGATGTGGGGCTCGAACCCATGAACTGTGAGATCATGACCTGAGCTGAAGTCTGACGCTCAACTGACTGAGCCACCCAGGTGCCCCAAATTACTTTGTTTTTTAAATTACTTTGAATAATACCTAGCATATATAGAGAGTATTTAAGTGAATTTTTTCCAGCTTTATTGAAATATAATTGACATAAAATGTGTACGTTTAAACTGTGTTACACGATGATTTGACACACTTATATGTTGCAAAATGATTACCAGAGTAGCTGGCTAACACCTGCATCACATCACATAATTACCATTTATTTTTTATACTGAGAATATTTAAGGTCTACTCTCTTAGCTACTTTCAGACATGTAAGAAAATACTAACTATAATCACTATGCTTAACATTAGATTACCCAGAAGTTATTCATCTTGTAGCTAGAAGTTTGTGCTCTTTTAACTAACATTTTCCCTTTTCTCTCACTGGCTTCCCTGCTCTCCCCACCCCCAGCCTGTGGTAACCACCATTCTAGTCTCCTTTTATATTTATATGAGTCCAACTTGTTTTAGATCCCACATACACGTGAGATGATACAGAATTTGTCTTTCTTTGTCTAACTTATTTCCTTTAGGAGAATGCCTTCAAGTTACATCTATGTTGTTACAAACATTGTTTCAAATAGAAGATGCCCTTTTCTCATGGCTGAATAATATTTCATTGAGTGTATATTGATATACATGTATACCAATTACATATTCTTTATTCATCTATTGAAAGACACTTAGATTGTTTCCATATCTTGGCTATTGTGAATAAAGCTTCACTGAACATGGGAGTGAAGGTAAAATAGATCAGATGATCTATTTTTAATTTCCTGAGGAAACTTCACATTGTTTTCTATAGTGGTTGCACCGATTTACATTCCCACCAACTGTGCAAAAGGATTTCCTTTTCTCCACATCCTTGCTAACACTTGTTATCTCTTGCCTTTTTGATGATATTCATTCTAAGAGGTGTAAGGAGATATCTCTTCTTTTCCTAGTTCCTTGAGGTGTAAAGTTAAGTTGTTTAATTTGAGATCTTTCTTTTGTCTTAAGTTAGGCATATAACACTATAAATTTTTGTCATAGAACTGTTTTTGCTGCATTCCATAAATGTTGGTATATGTGTTTTCACTTTCATTTGTCTCAAGATAGTTTTTGACTTCTGTTTTTATTTCTTCTTTGACCTAGGAGCTTGTTATTTAATCACATTTTTGTGAATTTTCCAGTTTTTTCTTAATTGATTGCTAGTTTCATCCTATGATGGACAGATATTTTAAATGATTCTTAAGTTTATTAAGGCTTGTTTTGTGGCCTCATGTATGATCTGTCATGGAGAATTTTCCATGTGCACTTTAGAAGAATGCATGTTTTTCTGCTGTAGGATGAAATGTTCTGTAAATGTCTGTTAAGAACATCTGGTCTAATATGTAGTTTAAATCTAATGTTTCCTTCTTGATTTTCTGTCTGGATGATCTATCCATTGTTTAAAGTTGGATATTGAAGCCCTCTACTATTATTGTATTGCTGTTTATGTCTCCTCTCAGATCCATTAATATTTAGAAACTTCTATGTTGGGTACGTAAACGTTTACAAATGCTATATCCCCTGGATAGATTGACCCCTTTATTATTATATAATGACTCCCTTTTTTTCTTGTTACCGTTATTGTCTTTTATAAGTATAGCTTCTCTTGCTTTCTTTTACCTTCTGTTTGCTTGCAATCTATTTTTCCATCCCTTCAGTTTCAGTCCAAGTGTATCCTTTTTTTAAAACATTTTTTTTTAAAGTTTATTTATTTTTGAAAGAGAGAGAGAGACAGAATGAGCGGAGAGCAAAGAGACAGAGTATCCCAAGCAGGCTCCACACTGTCAGCGCAGAGCCTGATGTGGGGCTCAAACTCACAAACCATGAGATCATGATCTGTGCTGAAATCAAGAGTCGGGCGTTTAACTGACTGAGCCACCCAGGAGCCCCAAATCCATGTCTTTATCCTTTAAGTCTTTATCCTTAAAGATGAAATGAGTATCTTATGGGCAACATATAGGTGTTTTTTAAATTAATTTAGCCGCTGTATATCTGTTGGAGAATTTAGTCTATTTACATTTAAAGTAATTATTAATAGTTATGGGCTTACTATTGCCATTTTGTTCATTGTTTTCCGATTGTTTTACAATTCCTTTGTTCCTTTCTCTTTTGTTCTTTTCTTTTTTGATTTGGTGATTTTTTTTGTAGTGATATGCCTTCATTACTTTCTCTTTCTCTTTTATGTAACTACCATAGGGTTTTTCTCTGTGATTATCATGGGAATTACATAAAATATTTTATATCTATATCTATTTTAAGATGAAAAAAATTAACTTCAGATACTTATAAAAGCTCTACATACTCCCCTACATTTTATATTTTTGATGTTACAGTTTACATCTTTTACATTGTTTATCTATTCACAAATTATTGTAGTTATGGTTATTTTTGATACTTTTCTCTTTTCACCTGTATAAACTAGAGTTACAAGTCATTTACCCACCATCATTACAATATTAGAGTATTCTTTACTTAACTATATTTACCTTTATCATTGAGTTTTATACTTATGTGTTTTCCTGTTAACAATTACCATCTTTAAATTTTATTTGAAGCACTCACTTTAACATTCTTTGTAAGGCTGGTCTAGTAGATGAACTCCTCAGCTTTTACTTGTCTGGAATATTCTTTATCTCTCCTTCCATTTTGAAGGAGAGTTTTGCCAGATAGAGTATTCTTGGTTGGCAGGGTTTTTTGTTTGTTTGTTTGTTTGTTTGTTTTTTCTTTCTTTCAGCAATTTGACTATATAATGCCACTGACTCCCTTTTGACCTGCAAAATTTCTGCTAAAAAACTTACTGGTGGTCTTATGGGGGGCGGGGGAGGATTTCCTTTTATGTAACAAGTTGCTTTCCACTTGTTGCTTTTAAGATTCTCTTTTAGTCTTTTGACCATTTAATTACAATGTGTCTCATGAGTCTCTTTGGAATTTTTTTTTAAATTAAGTTTTCTGGACTTTCTGGGTCTGGATAGGTTTCTTTCTCCATGTTGAGAAAAGTTTTCAGCCATTATTTCTTTGAACTAGACTTCTGACCCTTTCTTTCTTTCTTCCCCTTCTGGGACCTTTATAATGGGTAAATTGTTCCTCTTGATGGTGTTTCAAAAGTCCCTTAAGCTATCTTCCCCATTTATATTTTATTTTATTTTTATGTTTTCACTTCTCAGATTAATTGAGTTTCACTGCTTTGTTTTCAGGTTCACTGATTTTTTATTGTGTTTCATCTAGTCTGCTATTGAACCTGAATCCCTTTTTTAAATTTTTCAGTTCAATTATTATATTCTTCAGGTCTTGATTTGTTTTCTACTTTTTTTTTAACTTTTTAAAAATGTTTATTTGAGAGAGAGAGAGAGAGAGAGAGAGAGAGCAAGTGGAGGAAGGGCAGAGAGAGAGGGAGACACAGAATCTGAAGCAGGTTCCAGGCTCTGAGCCATCAGCACAGAGCCCAATGTGGGGTTCAAATTCCTGAACCTTGAGATCATGACCTGAGGTAAAGTCGGATGCTTAACTGACTGAGCCACCCAGGCACCCCTGTTTGGTACTTTTTCATATTTTCTATCTCTTCTTTGAAATTTTCACTTTGTTCATGCATTGTTCTCCTGACCTCTGTGAGCATCTTTATGGTTGCTATTTTGAATCCTATTTTAAGTAAATCACTTCTCTCCATTTTATTGAGGTCTATTTCTGGAGTTTAATTTTGTTCTTTTGTTTGAAATATATTCCCCTATTTCTTTATTTTTCTTGGCTCTCTGTGTTGGTTTCTGTGCATTAGATAAAGTAGCCACCTCTCCCAGTCTTGACAGAGTGCTCTTGGGTAGGAACAATCTCATCAATCAGTCTGACCTGAGCTTTTCATTTTTCTCTTAAACTCCTGTGAATGCGCAAGTCATCTTCATTGTTCTAAGTGCCTCCCAGTTTTAGAGGGTGTGCTCAGACCCATCACTGTCCTAAAGGGGAGGATCGCAGTTAGCACCTAGATGCCAGTTGATTGGAAGCTAGACCCTCAGACAGCAGCAGGAAAGCATACAGTTAAACCCCTTCCTGGGAGAACCTGAGAAGTAGGCATTTTTGCTGCTCTCCCTGTGCTTTGCCCAATTGTAAAGCCATGGGAGGAGGGGAGTGCTTCTGTTTTTATTAAGAACTTTTTTTGTTTATTTGTTTGCTGTAGTCCTGTGGTACTAATGAATGCGTACTGGCTGTCAGAACCCATGATCCAGGGGCCTGTGCTCTGGGCAGCAACTGGAAAATCTGGGGGTACCAGATGTGTGAACAAGCTCTTTCCAGGGAGATACTGACTACTGAAGTAGGCTAGAGGGAGAGGACAGAGATGTCCCCAGGCTTCCCTAGTCTCTGGGGATGATGTCATTCAGTCCCAAGATATGTTCTAAATTAGAAGCTTGATCCTTGGGCAGCAGCTTTCAAAGTATGCAAATAGACCTCTTTCAGGGAAAGACTGGGATATGGGTGTTTCTGTTTGTTCTTTTTGCTCTGAGATGTGGGAGAATAGTCAGTTAAAAACTGCTTCTTTGTTTGCAACAGTCCTATGGGACTCCTGAATGCAACGCCCACTGGCTGTCAGGGCCAGGTGACCCAGGGTCCCAACCCTCGGATGGCAGCCGCTAAAGCTGGGGTACAGATATGCACAGAAGCTCCTTTCATAGAGATACTGCTAATAGGGAGTGGGCTAGAGGGAGAAGGCAAAGATGTCCACTGGCTTCCCTGGTCTCCAGGGAGGATGGCAGTCAGCCCCTAGATGTGTGTTAAATTAGAAACGTTATTCTTAGTAAGCAGCTTTTAATGTATGCAAATAGAAGCTTTTCAGGAAAAGACTGGGAAGACTGAGACATGGTATTTTTTGCTGCTCCTACACTGAGCTCTGGGGGATAGTCATGATGAGTCCTCTAGAGCCCATTAAGAGCTGTTCCTATGTATCTTATAGGATACAAACCTAGTGGGTCTTGTGGATGCAAGCCCCATTGATTTGTAGAGATAGACGTTTTGGTGTCCCTCATGTGCAATTCTTAAATGTTGGGATGCTGGATATGGGGTCCAAACGCTTCACTCCTTGGGGAGAAACTTGGAGTTGGAAATTCCGTCCTGATTGTATGGTTGCTGTGCCAGGGGTGGGGTTAATAGTGTGTCTCAGCCTTTCCTACCCATTTTGATGTGGATGTTCTTTGTTCATCTGATATATAGGAGTCACGCAGTTTCTGGAATTCTTTCAGAGGGAATTTCTTAATGTACATTTGATATGTCTGTAGGGGGAGAAACTTCATGGGCCTCCCATGTTGCCATCTTGGACTGGATCCACAAATTGAATGTTAGTTTTCATTAATGGTACTCAGTCTATACAGCTGGTTTTGAGTAATAAAATAATTAGTTAATGCATGTAATTTAGTTAGTATAGTGCCTAGCATGCTTAATAATTGTCCTTAATAATTATTTACTATTATTTGTAGTATATGAATGCTCCCATAAGTGACAAACTATATGTATTGTATTGTCTTTTTTCAACACACTTTGTTTCAAAATTTTCACCTTTGTGCATAGAGAGTAACTTCATTTTCTTAAAACTGCTGAATGATGTTAGTTTTTCCTTTATTTATGGGCATTTAAGAAGTTTTAACTTTTCAGAAAATTTAAGAAAAAAACCCTTAAAATATGCTGTCTTGTACATGCATGTGGCTATCTTATAGCATAGAGATCTGGTATGACAGTTACTGGATCATAAAGCATATTTAACGTTAATAAATTGTAGAAATTGGTCATTAAAGTAATTGTTCATTAGCTATTATGGCTGTGTGTTTTTCTGTCATCTTACCAACATGTGAGGTTACCAAATTTTGAAATATTTGCCAATAAGACTTTATGAGCTCATTGCTTTAATGTGCATTTCCTTGATTACTACTGAGAAACACTTTTGTTTATTTAGTTTATTGGCTCTTTGTATTTCCTCTTTTGTAAACTGCCTGTTTTCTTTTTGTTTATTTGGTATCTGATTTGGAAAGTCTGGTTTCCTCTTGAAAATAATGGAGGATTTTTTGAGAAGGCGGAGAATATTACTTTCTCTTTTAGACCCATAAATTTTGGGTGTACAAGAGTGACAATGAATTATTTTAGAACAATATTTCAAATTGGAATTCTAATGAGCTCTTAATTATAAATTAAAAACAGTATTACTAAAAGGCGTCAGCAGCATCAGCCTCACTCAGAGGAACTTTTAGATATGTGCATTTTCAGGTCCTTCTCTGACCACTTTACCAGGAGCTCTAGGGGTGAAGCCCAACTAGTTGTGTTTTAGTTTAACAAGCTCCCAGGTGATCGAAAAGCAGTAAACTAGACCATTGAAAGATTCTTTTAATCACCGTAAGATTATGACTGTTTTGTCTTAGTATTACTTAGTGATGTTAACATTTAAAAATTTTATTGGTATACACAACAACTTGGATGAATCTCAAAGGAATTATATGGAGTGAAAAAAGTCATTCCCACACATACTGTATGTTTACATTTATATAACATTCTTGAAATTACAATATTATAGAAAGAGAGAACAGGTTAATTGTTGCTAGGAGTTAGGGAGTGTAGAGTGCGGTAAAGGGCTGGAAGATGGGGGCGATAACAAAAGGAAATAACCAGGAATTGTTGTACTGTTGGAACTGTTCTGTATCTTGACTGTGATAGTGGACACACAAACTTACACATGTGATAAAATTCATAGAACTGAATACACACACACACACACACCCACACCCACACACACACATAAACACAAACACACACAAATGAGTGCAAGTAAAACTTGGGATATCTGAATAAGATCTGTGTATTGTATCAGTTTCAGTATTCTGGTTGTGATAGTATACTACAGATGTTACCATTGGGGAAAAATTGGGTAAAGGATGGAAAGGATCTCTCTGTCTTTTTACAACTTACAACTAGAACAACTAATTCTACAATTATCTGAAAATTAAAAGTTCATTAAAAAACAACAGAAGTTTTATTAGGTTTAATTGTTACCATTCCTCCAAATATTGATAGGAAACTGGGAAGATGGCTTATTGTCATTTTCACTCTGAATTTGGCAAATTATTTCAATTCTATTAGTAATATGTTTAAAGAATTAAAAACAAACAAATGGACAAACATGCTAGATTTAGAACATTTAATTTCCTATTGAAAAAAATTTTTTTTTAATTTTAAACATGGTTTTTTAGAGAGACAGAAGAATGTGAGTGGGGGAGGGGCAGAGAGAGAAGGAGACACAGAATCTGAAGCAGGTTCCAGGCTGTAAGCTATCAGCACAGAGCCCTACATGGGGCTCGAACTCATGAGCCATGAGATCATGGCCTGAGTCAAAGTCAAACACTTAACATCTGACTGAGCCACCCAGGTGCCCCAAAAACATAGCTTTAATTCTTCTGTAAACAATGTATCTCTAATCTTTAAATCTTATATTAATCATTCCTACATAAAATAATATAAATATATAAAACACAGAAATGCTTAAAGAGAAAAAAATAGCATATATTTTGTTTTTTAACCTTTAGCATTTAGGTTTAGGTGCTTTTCTATTTGAGTGACAATCCTCCTTGGAGAAATAAAAACATAACTGAAACACAGTTGAGTGCAATTTCTACAAAACAGACATAAGAGCCATGGGAACTCTTAACTACAGATGGGATGCAGTTTTCAAATAATTACAAAATGAGGTTGCTCAATAATCCCAAACTCCTAAACACTCACACCACTAATTACAGATTCCAAGAGGAAGAGTGTTCATGGATCTCTTGGTAAGTCATTGCAATTTTCATGTTGACACAATTTCCCATACAATCAACCTAAAATTCTCCAGGTTACCAATTTCGTTTCTTTTTCTCCCCAGAACTCACTTGGGAGCTCTTACGTTGTACCTATTGGAATCCATTTATTTTGTCCCCTTCCTAGAACTTTGATCTGGGTACTATTGATTTTGATTCATTGGCTGACAGTTTTAGACACTGATTGAACATTTATTTCAGGGTTGGGTGACACACGTTAACACAAACTCTTCACCCATGAACCATTAAAACAGTCAGTAAAAGTTGAAAGATAAAAGAAAGATGGTGCTATGTTCTATTTGTAGTCTTCATTTCCTCTATTTGGCTAGCTTGTTCCTGGGTTGGTCAGGGTAGGATTCACTCCATTCAATGTCCTTTTTCACCTGGGACTTAAGAGCTGACACAAAAATTTACCAAGACTGTTAATGGAATTTATTATATTTAGAATTGTTAATTTCAATTATTGTTGTTTATTTCCATTCAGCTTTTCGTGTTCCCTAGTGTCCTAGAGGAGTGCGTTGCTGTGTTAGCAATGTATACTTGGTGAACATAGCATAGAAACTGGAAGAAATATGATTTAGTATCTTTGCTTTGGGATGAATTTCCTCAGTTGGATTCTGTTCTCAGAAAATGTTTGGAAGCACATTTAGTGGTGTGTAGTTTGAGGGAAACTGCACTGCACTAACTACTCAAAAAATAAGAATATCTTTATATCCTTGAAATTTGAGACCAACTTTTATTTGTAAGTCTATGTGTTTTTCCCTGTATTTGGGGCATCTCTTCATTCTCCAGCAACAGGAAAGTTCCTAACATGGGCTTTGACCTCTTTTCAAAACCATAGGGAGAGAAGCAGTCTTTTATAGTTCCTGTATACTGAGTCATACCATACCAAGTTCTGGTGCCAAAAATCTGTACTAGACTCACTTTCATTAACCAGTCTCTCCAAACAGGTCATTGAAGGGCTCTTGGAATTATGATTTGTGGTATTTCATGCAGTGATACAAAAAATGCTGGACTGAGTTCAGAAACAAGGGTCAAATGATGACAATGAGAACAAACAATTTCAGATTGTTTTAGTTGTAGCTCACTACCAGGAAGCTGGGAGAGAATGTGTATCTGGGAGAACTAAGCAGTCATATGGTCATAACTAAGCCAGCCTTCTATGTATATATGTATGTTTGTATGTAACTATGTATGTATGTATCTATGTATGTTATGTATTCATTCATTCATTCATTCATTCATGTGGAAGGACAACACTTGATTACTTGGAGAAAAGGCTAACATATTTCCATCTTCCTCCTAAAATGTTTAGTTATAAACACTGGGAAAGTGCTCCTTTTGGCCATTGATTTCCAAGGAGTGGTAAGACTCAATTTTGTGAGCTGATTAAAAGCACTAAATATTTGTGGTCAAGGATAGAGTGACCCTATGATGCTTCGGTGCTGATGTTAGACTGCTCTATGCTTTTGCTGTCATATAGTGCAATACAGTTTTCATTCTCTTGTTTCCAAGATAATACAGTATTTCTGTATATCACTGCACTGCCTTTTTTCTTATCATTATTTGTCACTGTTTGGATCCTTCCTCATTTTTAGCTAATGTAGTCTTTAAGATTCACTAACAAGTGCTCACTTCAGCAGTACATATACCAAAATTGGAATGATTTAGAGAAGATTAGCATGGCCACCCTGTGCAAGAATGACATGCAAATTCTTGAAGTGTTCCATATTTAAAAAAAATCCTTGGGGGCACTTGGATGGATCATTGGGTTAAGCGCCTGACTTCCACTCAGGTCATGATCTCACAGTTAGTGAGTTTGAGCCCCGCATTGGGCTCTGTGCTGACAGCTCAGAGCCTGCAGCCTGCTTCAGATTCTGCGTCTCCTTCTCTCTCTGCCCAACTCCCGCTTATGCTCTCTCTCTCTCTCTCTCTCTCTCTCTCTCAAAAATGAACAAATGAACAAAGTTAAAAACAAACAAACAAACAAAAACCTTGGGGCACCTGGATGGCTCAGTCTGTTGAACATCTGACTCTTGATTTTGGCTCAGGTCATGATCTCACAGTTCACGAGATGGAGCCCTGCATCAGGCTGTATGCTGACAGTGCAGAACCTGCTTGAGTTTCTCTCTCTCCCTCTCTCTCTGCCCCTCCTCCACTCATGCATGTGTGCTCTCTCTCTCTTTCTCAAGATAAACAAACATTTTTAAAAAAATTTTTTTAACAAAAGTAAAGTAACATGTTGAAAGAGAAAAAGATAATTGTTCAACTCTTATTTGCCTAACAAAAGAGCCTTAGATCTTCTAGATGATCAAAAAATCTTAAATATTTTTTAAAAACTCTTACATTACTGTTCTTTAAGTTGAAAAGGAAAAAAATATGTATCCATACATACATTCATATGTATTTATGAAAAAAAGAGAAAATAGCCATTATATGACCTGTTTCTTCTGTCCAGTTTCTGACAGCATGATTCACATTCTTCAGTTAGCACCTCTCTCCCATTCTACTTCAGGCAGATTTTTCACAGGCTTTTCTCTTATCTAAGCCTGTCTAAGAACCTTACCTTTATTTCTGTTATTTTATCTAATTTGGGACATAAGAAGGGTCAGAAACAAACAAAAAGAGCTGCCAAAGACATAATAGAAACTTTTGTCCTTTTCCTGATTTGGAACAGTCCTACCCACTAAAAGTAATATAAATTAAAATGCAATGAGTCATCCTTTTCCATCATTTCCATGAGTACCACACCTGTTGTCCACCTTTGCAAGAAAGGTCACTTGCTGAAAATGATGATTCATGCCTCCCACCCCTCTTCAAGGACTTTCTAGCTGTCTATGCTCATCAATAGCATCCATAAAATTAATTCCACCTGGCACTAGCTCTAGAAATCACTAGACCTGTGCCTCTGACCAAGGATCGTCTTATCTGACTTAAACTCTCCTAGTAACTCAGGCATGTGATGCTGACCCCAAGTACCCTGGAAGGAGCCTTGGAATTCAATATGTGTAAAGCAAGCCACATTTGATTTGTTAGCAATAGAATAGGCAACCATCATGCAGCATCTATCATTCTCTGTCAAAATAAAGTGAATTTCTTCTATTATTGTTTAATAGTAGTTAATAGTGTCATGAAATTTAGATTTTTAATTTGTTTCTTTGAAAACCATTAAAACTGTGGAGAAATAACAATAGTTATCGTGCATTACATGGCTGGCCACTACTGTGTTAGGCGCTTTAATTAGTGGTCTTCTTTGACCTTACCCAAAGAGATAAATGCTACAGTCTCCTTTTTTTTTCCTTCCAGAGGTAAACCTGATGTTTAGAGATTAAATAATTTATCATCATGCAGTTATTAAGAACTGGAGGAGTAACTTGAATCAAAGACTTTTATTCTCCAAAGTCTGTGTTCCTTCCCACTTTGCTCAAGAAACAATTATACTAATTCTAAATCTGCTTAACAGAATTTGTGATAATTTAATCAGGCCAGCCATGCACCTTTGTACTCTGAGGATAAATCTGTTAATTCAACAAATATTTACAGTGAGAGTTATGTACCAATTGATTAATTTTTTTATAAGTTCTTCAAATATTTGTCAATTTTATTAATTTGGAACCTATTTTGGAAGATAATACTCATTTCCCAAGTGGAAATCAAAGACAGTGATTTCATCTATTGCCAATTGTAGAACGCTAAGCCCATTAGAAATATTTAATATAGTGTTTCTTCTTTAGTTCTGGGTTTGAATATGAAGTATATTTCTCTTTGAAGAAGACTTTTAAAATATTATAATTCCAAATTGTCACCAAAAGATAAAGTCATTACTATTGAAATATTTTGAAACTTAACTAAACACTTAGATTTTATAATAGTTTCAAAACAAAATAAATGGATGTCTGGCTTGAAAATCCTCTAAGCAGACAAAACCATTTAAACCATGTAAGCAAAACTAAAACCATGTAAGCAAAACATGTAAACAAAACTAGTTTAAGTCATGAACATAAGCACATTTAATTTACTTTTATAAATATATTGCTCTGATAATCATAAAAGAAACTTAGGCCATATTCCTAAAATGCTGTAAGATAATCACTTTTAACCAATCCTCTGCTGTCTACAAACCCATGTTGTAATAACTGATCCTAATTTTCACTCTATAAGCCACCCTGCAATGTCAGACCTCTGAGCTTTAATACACATTGGTTTGAAGACTCCTGGTTTTTATTTTTATTTTTTAATTTAATTGTTTACTTTTTTTAATTTACATCCAAATTAGTTAGCATATAGTGCAACAATGATTTCACGAGTAGACTCCTTAATTTCCCTTACCCATTTAGCCTATCCCCCCTCCCACAAGCCCTCCAGCAACCCTCAGTTTGTTCTCCATATTTATGAGTCTCTTCTGTTTTGTCCGCCTCCCTGTTTTTATATTATTTTTGTTTCCCTTCCCTTATGTTTATCTGTTTTGTCTCTTAAAGTCCTCATATGAGTGAAGTCATATGATTTTTGTCTTTTTCTGATTAATTTCACTTAGCATAATACCCTCCAGTTCCATCCATGTAGTTGCAAATGGCAAGGTTTCATTCTTTTTGATTGCCGAGTAATACTCCACTGTATATATATACCACATCTTCTTTATCCATTCATCCATCGATGGACATTTGGGCTCTTTCCATACTTTGGCTATTGTTGATAGTGCTGCTATAAACATGGCGGTGCATGTGTCCCTTCAAAACAGCACACCTGTATCCCATGGATAAATGCCTAGTAGTCATGAAGACTCCTGGTTTTTAAAATGTTATGTGCAGGAGAGGTTGGAAGATCGTGGCGTAGGAGGACGCTGGGCTCACCGCGCGTCCTGCTGATCACTTAGATTCCACCTACACCTACCTAAATAACCCAGAAAACCGCCAGAGGATTAGCAGAACGGAGTCTCTGGAGCCAAGCGCAGACGAGAGGCCCACGGAAGAGGGTAGGAAGGGCGGCAAGGCAGTGCGCACTCCACAGACTGGCGGGAGGGAGCCGGGGCGGAGGGCTAGCCTGCCGGCCAAGCAGAGGCCCCAAGTCTGGCTGGCAAAAGCAGAGGGGCCGGTCGGAGGGTATTCCGACAGCAAGCCGACTTAGCGTCTGGGAGGTCATAAGTTAACAGCTCTGCTCAGAAAGCGGGAAGGCTGGAGGACAAAGGGAGGGAGAGTTGCTGAGCCCCCGGACGACAGAGCTCAGCTTGACAGGGAACAAAGGCGCATGCCAGCGCCATCTCCCCCACACATCCCCCAGCCAAAATCCCAAAGGGAACCAGTTCCTGCCAGCGAACTTGATCGCTCGCGCAAACACCCAACTCTGTGCTTCTGTGGAGCCAAACCTCTGGCAGCGGATCTGACTCCCTCCTGCTGCCACAGGGCCCCTCCTGAAGTGGATCACCTAAGGAGAAGCAACCTAAGCCTGCCCTTCCTGCCCCCATGCACCTTGCCTACCCACCCCAGCTAATACGCCAGATCCCCAGCACCACAAGCCTGGCAGTGTGCAAGTAGCCCAGACGGCCACGCCACCCCACAGTGAATCCCGCCCCTAGGAGAGGGGAAGAGAAGGCACACACCAGTCTGACTGTGGACCCAGCAGTGGGCTGGGGGCAGACATCAGGTCTGACTGCGGCCCCGCCCACCAACTCCAGTTATACACCACAGCACAGGGGAAGTGCCCTGCAGGTCCTCACCACTCCAGGGACTATCCAAAATGACCAAACGGAAAAATTCCCCTCAGAACAATCTCCAGGAAATAACAACAGCCAATGAACTGATCAAAAAGGATTTAAATAATATAACAGAAAGTGAATTTAGAATAATAGTCATAAAATTAATCGCTGGGCTTGAAAACAGTATAGAGGACAGCAGAGAATCTCTTGCTACATAGATCAAGGGACTAAGGAGCAGTCACGAGGAGCTGAAAAACGCTTTAAACAAAATGCAAAACAAAATGGAAACCACGACGGCTCGGCTTGAAGAGGCAGAGGAGAGAATAGGTGAACTAGAAGATAAAGTTATGGAAAAAGAGGAAGCTGAGAGAAAGAGAGATAAAAAAATCCAGGAGTATGAGGGGAAAATTAGAGTACTAAGTGATACACTAAAAAGAAATAATATACGCATAATTGGTATCCCAGAGGAGGAAGAGAGAGGGAAGGGTGCTGAAGGGGTACTTGAAGAAATAATAGCTGAGAACTTCCCTGAACTTGGGAAGGAAAAAGACATTGAAATCCAAGAGGCACAGAGAACTCCCTTCAGACGTAACTTGAATCGATCTTCTGCACGACATATCATAGTGAAACTGGCAAATACAAGGATAAAGAGAAAATTCTGAAAGCAGCAAGGGGTAAACGTGCCCTCACATATAAAGGGAGACCTATAAGACTCATGACTGATCTCTCTTTTCAAACTTGGCAGGGCAGAAAGAATTGGCACGAGATCTTCAGTGTGCTAAACAGAAAAAATATGCAGCCGAGAATCCTTTATCCAGCAAGTCTGTCATTTAGAATAGAAGGAGAGATAAAGGTCTTCCCAAACAAACAAAAACTGAAGGAATTTGTCACCACTAAACCAGCCCTACAAGAGATCCTAAGGGGGACCCTGTGAGACAAAGTCCCAGAGACATCACTACAAGCATAACATACAGACATCACAATGACTCTAAACCCGTATCTTTCTATAATAACACTGAATGTAAATGGATTAAATGCGCCAACCAAAAGACATAGGGTATCAGAATGGATAAAAAAACAAGACCCATCTATTTGCTGTCTACAAGAGACTCATTTTAGACCTGAGGACACCTTTAGATTGAGAGTGAGGGGATGGAGAACTATTTATCATGCGACTGGAAGCCAAAAGAAAGCTGGAGTAGCCATACTTAGACAAACTAGACTTTAAATTAAAGGCTGTAACAAGAGATGAAGAAGGGCATTATATAATAATTACAGGGTCTATCCATCAGGAAGAGCTAACAATTATAAATGTCTATGCGCCGAATACCAGAGCCCCCAAATATATAAAACAATTACTCACAAACATAAGCAACCTTATTGATAAGAATGTGGTAATTGCAGGGGACTTTAACACTCCACTTACAGAAATGGATAGATCATCTAGACACACGGTCAAAAGAAACAAGGGCCCTGAATGAGACATTGGATCAGATGGACTTGACAGATATATTTAGAACTCTGCATCCCAAAGCAACAGAATATACTTTCTTCTCGAGTGCACATGGAACATTCTCCAAGATAGATCATATACTGGGTCACAAAACAGCCCTTCATAAGTTTACAAGAATTGAAATTATACCATGCATACTTTCAGACCACAATGCTATGAAGCTTGAAATCAACCACAGGAAAAAGTCTGGAAAACCTCCAAAAGCATGGAGGTTAAAGAACACCTTACTAAAGAATGAGTGGGTCAACCAGGAAATTAGAGAAGAAATTAAAAAATATATGGAAACAAACAAAAATGAAAATACAACAATCCAAACGTTTTGGGACGCAGCGAAGGCAGTCCTGAGAGGAAAATCCATTACAATCCAGGCCTATCTCAAGAAACAAGAAAAATCCCAAATACAAAATCTAACAGCACACCTAAAGGAACTAGAAGCAGAACAGCAAAGGCAGCCTAAACCCAGCAGAAGAAGAGAAATAATAAAGATCAGAGCAGAAATAAACAATATAGAATCTAAAAAAACTGTAGAGCAGATCAACGAAACCAAGAGTTGGTTTTTTGAAAAAATAAACAAAATTGACAAACTTCTAGCCAGGCTTCTCAAAAAGAAAAGGGAGATGACCCAAATAGATAAAATCATGAATGAAAATGGATTACAACCAATCCCTCAGAGACAAACAATTATCAGGGAATACTATGAAAAATTATATGCCAACAAATTGGACAACCTGGAAGAAATGGACAAATTCCTAAACACCCACACTCTTCCAAAACTCAATCAGGAGGAAATAGAAAGCTTGAACCGACCCATAACCAGCGAAGAAATTGAATTGGTTATCAAAAATCTCCCAACAAATAAGAGTCCAGGACCAGATGGCTTCCCAGGGGAGTTCTACCAGACGTTTAAAGCAGAGATAATACCTATCCTTCTCAAGCTATTCCAAGAAATAGAAAGGGAAGGAAAACTTCCAGACTCATTCTATGAAGCCAGTATTACTTTGATTCCTACACCAGACAGAGACCCAGTAAAAAAAGAGAACTCCAGGCCAATATCCCTGATGAATATGGATGCAAAAATTCTCAATAAGATACTAGCAAATCGAATTCAACAGCATGTAAAAAGAATTATTCACCATGATCAAGTGGGATTCATTCCTGGGATGCAGGGCTGGTTCAACATTTTCAAATCAATCAACGTGATACATCACGTTAACAAAAAAAAAGAGAAGAACCATATGATCCTGTCAATCGATGCAGAAAAAGCATTTGACAAAATCCAGCACCCTTTCTTAATAAAAACCCTTGAGAAAGTCGGGATAGAAGGAACATACTTAAAGATCATAAAAGCCATTTATGAAAAGCCCACAGCTAACATCATCCTCAATGGGGAAAAACTGAGAGCTTTTTCCCTGAGATCAGGAACACGACAGGGATACCCACTCTCACCACTGTTGTTTAATATAGTGTTGGAAGTTCTAGCATCAGCAATCAGACAACAAAAGGAAATCAAAAGCATTAAAATTGGCAAAGATGAAGTCAAGCTTTCGCTTTTGCAGATGACATGATACTATACATGGAAAATCCAATAGACTCCACCAAAAGTCTGCTAGAACTGATACAGGAATTCAGCAAAGTTGCAGGATACAAAATCAATGTACAGAAATCAGTTGCATTCTTATACACTAACAATGAAGCAACAGAAAGACAAATAAAGAAACTGATCCCATTCACAATTGCACCAAGAAGCATAAAATACCTAGGAATTAATCTAACCAAAGATGTAAAAGATCTGTATGCTGAAAACTATAGAAAGCTTATGAAGGTTATTGAAGAAGATATAAAGAAATGGAAAGACATTCCCTGCTCATGGATTGGAAGAATAAATATTGTCAAAATGTCAATACTACCCAAAGCTATCTACACATTCAATGCAATCCCAATCAAAATTGCACCAGCATTCTTCTCGAAACTAGAACAAGCCATCCTAAAATTCATATGGAACCACAAAAGGCCCCGAATAGCCAAAGGAATTTTGAAGAAGAAGACCAAAGTGGGAGGCATCACAATCCCAGACTTTAGCCTCTACTACAAAGCTGTCATCATCAAAACAGCATGGTATTGGCACAAAAACAGACACATAGACCAATGGAATAGAATAGAAACCCCAGAACTAGACCCACAAATGTATGGCCAACTCATCTTTGACAAAGCAGGAAAGAACATCCAATGGAAAAAAGACAACCTCTTTAACAAATGGTGCTGGGAGAACTGGACAGCAACATGCAGAAGGTTGAAACTAGACCACTTTCTCACACCATTCACAAAAATAAACTCAAAATGGATAAAGGACCTGAATGTGAGACAGGAAACCATCAAAACCTTAGAGGAGAAAGCAGGAAAAGACCTCTCTGACCTCAGCCGTAGCAATCTCTTACTCGACACATCCCCAAAGGCAAGGGAATTAAAAGCAAAAGTGAATTACTGGGACATTATGAAGATAAAAAGCTTCTGCACAGCAAAGGAAACAACAACAAAACTAAAAGGCAACCAAAGGAATGGGAAAAGATATTCGCAAATGACATATCAGACAAAGGGCTAGTATCCAAAATCTATAAAGAGCTCACCAAACTCCACACCCGAAAAACAAATAACCCAGTGAAGAAATGGGCAGAAAACATGAATAGACACTTCTCTAAAGAAGACATCCGGATGGCCAACAGGCACATGAAAAGATGTTCAACGTTGCTCCTTATCAGGGAAATACAAATCAAAACCACACTCAGATATCACCTCACGCCAGTCAGAGTGGCCAAAATGAACAAATCAGGAGACTATAGATGCTGGAGAGGATGTGGAGAAACGGGAACCCTCTTGCACTGTTGGTGGGAATGCAAATTGGTGCAGCCGCTCTGGAAAGCAGTGTGGAGGTTCCTCAGAAAATTAAAAATAGACCTACCCTATGACCCAGCAATAGCACTGCTAGGAATTTACCCAAGGGATACAGGAGTACTGATGCATAGGGGCACTTGTACCCCAATGTTCATAGCAGCACTCTCAACAATAGCCAAATTATGGAAAGAGCCTAAATGTCCATCAACTGATGAATGGATAAAGAAATTGTGGTTTATATACACAATGGAATACTACGTGGCAATGAGAAAGAATGAAATATGGCCCTTTGTAGCAACATGGATGGAACTGGAGAGTGTGATGCTAAGTGAAATAAGCCATACAGAGAAAGACAGATACCATATGGTTTCACTCTTATGTGGATCCTGAGAAACTTAACAGAAACCCATGGGGGAGGGGAAGGAAAAAAAAAAGAGGTTAGAGTGGGAGAGAGCCTAAACATAGGAGACTGTTAAAAACTGAGAACAAACTGAGGGTTGATGGAGGGTGGGAGGGAGGGGAGGGTGGGTGATGGGTATTGAGGAGGACACCTTTTGGGATGAGCACTGGGTGTTGTATGGAAACCAATTTGACAATAAATTTCATATATTGAAAATAAATAAAATAAAATAAAATAAAATAAAATAAAATAAAATAAAATAAAATAAAATAAAATAAAATGTTACATGCACAATAAACTCTTACTAAATATTATTTTACTGATCTGTTTTTAATTTTTCCTATTTTTTGATTTTGACAGTTTCTGGTGTCAGAAGTGGGATCAAAAAGATGACCCCTTCAGTGACTCTGAGGCTGATGAACAACAATGTGTGGGTACCCGTGGAGTTCAATGCACTCACTATTTTATTGCGAATTGCAGAGTGAGAAGGTAAGTTTCTGGGATGTCTGTTTTTATATGAAAAACATTTATGGAATGATGGGTGTATTTTAGTTAAAGAAAAAAGGGAGGAATTCTGTCCTAAAATAAAATGACTGGTTGTTCCAAATAAGAAAGAGAAAAATAATAAGATAAAACCTACACGGTTATAGGAAATTGCAGAGGTTTTGAGTAAAAGAAATTTTATGTTGTGTGGTCAAATGTGGCTAAAATTAAATAGATTAATTTACAAGGGTTTTTTAAATGAAATTATTAATGTACTGATACAAAACGAGTTTAATTTCTATCTCTAAAAGTCACAGAATATCTTAGATTATTGTTCTGCTTTTAATAAAAGATAATAAAAGATTTTTCTTTACCTATAATGTGATCTTCCCCAGAAACAAAGATTCTACATCTCATCCAAAAATACCCTGTTCTTCACATTGTCTTTATTAGGTCTTTGATAACTTAGAAAAATTAAGCATTTCTAGTATTTAAAAAGCTAAGTTTTTGTTTTTGTTTTTTAAATGTTTATTTTTTCTGAGAGAAATAGAGATACAGTGTGTGTTAGCACAGAGGAGCAGATAGTTAGAGGGAGAGAGAAAGAATCCCAAGCAAGTTCTGTGAGCCCCAACACAGGGCTCAATCTCATAAACTGTGAGGTGATGACCTGAGCCAAAATCAAGAGTCGGATGCTTAACAGATGAGCCACCTAGGTGCCCCTAATTTTTCTTTTTTTAATGCCTATGAAACTTCCTGGATTTGCCTTCGATATCTTTTTTCAATTTGGTTTAATGGATAATTAAGTTTTATTTCACAGTGATTTGTTATACTTTTTGATAAGTATCTTACCTCTTTTGAGTTTTTTTCTGAGTACAGTTGACACACAGTGTTATATTAGCTTCATGTGTACAACATAGTGAATCCACAAGTGTATATATTATGCTATGCTCACCACAAGTGTAGGTGCCATCTACCACCATACAATACTATTACAGTATCATTGACTATATTCCTTATGCTTTGCCTTTTAATCCCATGGCTTATTCCACAACTAGAAGCCCATATCTCCCACCCCCCTTCACCCATTTTGCCCACGCCCCCACCCCTCCTCCCCTCTGACAACTATTCTCATACACTGTTGGTGGGAATATAGACTGATATAGCCACAGTGGAAAGCAATGTGGAGGGCCCTCAAAAAATTGAAAACAGAACTACCATATGATCCAATAATCTCATCACTGGGTATTTACTCAAAGAGAAAGAAAACCTAAATTGAAAAGATATATGCACCCTTATGTTTATTACAGCATTGTTTACAATAGCCAAGGTATGGAAGCAACCTAAGTATCCACCAATAGATAAATGGAAAGGAAGATGTGATATATATGTACACACACACACACACACACACACATATATATATATATGAATATTGTGCAACCATGAAAAAGGATGAGTTTATGCCATTTGTGACAACATGGATAAATCTAGGGGGTTTTATGCTAAGTGAAATAAGTCAGACCAAGAAAGATAAATACCGTATGATTTCACTCATATGTGGAATTAAAAAGAAAAATGAATAAACAAACAAAAAGCAGAATTTGACCTATAAATACAGAGAACAAAGTGACATCATCCCTAGAAACATTTTTCTATATATGTCTCCTAATGCAAGGAAAACAAGAGCATCTTTTGAAATTTTTGACAAATTTCCCCAAATCGAATTCTAAGTGAAGTCTTTTTGACCTTTAACTGTGGAATATTCTAGAGGCTTACTGCAAGATCTCAAAGATTTGCTCTGTCTCCTTATAGAAAGAGAAATATTGATTTATTTAGGCTTATTTGACACGTTAAATTGCGTGGAAAACCTCGTCAAATAATAAGCAATGTTTAAGTTTCTTAGGTTATATTTATATGGACATATATTAGTAATATATGCTGTGTCTTGGTATAAATCTATCAGTCGTGATTCCAGTTATTGTTTTTAAATATTGTATGTCATAAAAATAATCAAGTTTACTTGTCAGTTGCATAATATTTTTAGTGAACTGTCACCACATCTTTAGCCATGGCTATCATTAAGACTTAACCCTCACAGACAGCTATTGGTTTACTCTGATTTCTTCTGAGGAAGCACTGACATTCAACTATAGGAAAAAAATGCTGTCCCTTCAAATATATTTATGGAAAAGATCTTGAAAGTTGCTCTAGAATACAGGTTTCTAATAACATGAAAATCGTAACACTGACCTGAGTAAGAATTTCTAGAACTCTAATGGAAAAATTGATTCATAGAATTGCTAACTCAATATCAAGAAAAGCAAAAATTAACTATGTGGGACTAAATGAACTGATGACTATGATTATAATTTTTATGACTTTGAAATATTGCTTGTACTTTAATGTTTTGTTTTCCAGCTTTAAAGAATTCCCCTTTCTCCTTTTTTTAAGCTCTCTATAACTTACAGCAATTTGGTTTAGTATACCTTTGCAAAATAAAGGTTGAAACATGTATCTTTTTTTTCCCTATCTAATCCTTCCAGAGTTCAGAATCTCTTATTAAATATTATTATTTTTATGACAATATAGGTATTTCCTGAAGTTCAAATATAATCTATTCACTGTGTCACAGGACACAATTGGGCAAGTCCTTAGTTTGGCTCCTCAGCCTAAAGAGACTTTTAAAGGTTTGATCTGAGATTCATTATTACCTGACAATTGAAAAGACCAAAGGTTGGCTTTATGGATCCAATAAAGTATCTTGGATATTACCAGAGCTTTGACTGGAATATCATGTTGAGAATATGCATAGAATCACTATTCTTGCCACATTTATGTAAATAATTAGGCCACATTTAATGACACTACACTTTACAAACAAACTAGTTGCACTGTTATCTTTGATAAAAATGAGATGACTATAAAAAGATTGTTTCAGTAGAAAACTGTACTATCCCCCTTTTCAGATTCTAGTTCTGTTCACTGTCTTTGAGGTTTTGTTATCTCCCTGTTAACCTTAGAGAAATCCTTATAGCAGATCATGTATGGACACCCTTCATGCTTGTTGCTGTAGGGGCAACTTGAGAGTTCACCAGAACACCCAATGACATCATCAAAGACAGTCAGACTGCAAACCAGGAAACTCCAACAGATTGAAGCTGCCATGTTTACTCCACCATCTATAGATGCCTTGACATCAAATCTAGACATTTTCTCAACTGGCTGCTCTTCACACTCAGAGTTTATATTTTGCTCCAATTATTAACCTTTTTTTCCCCCTTTTGTTTTCATAGAAATTTATCTTATTAAATTACCTGATTGCCCGTATAATACAGAGGCTTGGTTTAAGTGGAAGCTCACTTGCAATACCACTTCCTGAAATAGAACATCGTGTTCATTCTGTCCTAAGCAATCATGTGTACATGTGAATGCCAATACATCATGTGCTATGTAAAGAACTCAGGAAAAAAATGAAATCCAATTACACATTTTCTCAAAAAATGTAGGTTGACCTAGAAGTGTGAAATCCGAATCTGATTGTAACCCATTTGATATACTTCAATCTTGTCTCCTGAGAATCTCTGCTCTTAGGGAATTTTTTAATTCCTGGCTGTTATTATCTTCATAGTTATTGTATCAGTTATCTCCGTTGTGCATTGCATCCTCTCAAGGTTTTTAAATGCCTTTTAGTAGCCAATCACATATCAAATTATATCTACCAGGATTAGACAGTTTGCAAAACTCAGTGATCCCACCACACATGTCTGCGATGATGATGGCAACTGTTAGTAATAGCCATTACATGACTATCCATTCTAATGACTACATCACCAGTGGTACCCAAGAGCAACACTACACTAGTTGGTCACACCCTGAGCTTGCTGTGACAATGACCAAATTAGGGAATTGGTAAAATAACAGAGTACTGGATACTATAGGAAAAAAAAGAAAAATTATATACAAGATTTTGTCTAAATACTTCCATATTAAATATCTTCTCTGAGTGTTTGACAAAACCCTCAACCACAACAAATACAAAACCAAACTTAGCATGTTCTTTATAGCATACTCCATCACTACTTATTACATTCCTTCCACATCCGACCAAATATATCTTCCACTAATATCTCCCATTTTTCTCACTGGTAAAAAACATCCATTATGTCATACTGACCAGAAACTGCAAAGTCATTCACTGCTCTGTCAGTTCCCTCACCCTCTTCTCTAATCAGACATCAAGAACCTTCAGTTCTGCTCCTGATTATCTCTTCTTCTCTCTATCCCCTTGTCATCTTCCACTTGGACTTAACTGAGATAGGCTTCTATCCAACTTTTCCATCAGTCTCTTTTTTTTCCCCTTCTCTGTGTACTGTAGTCTGAAAGCTATTACTAAAATTCAGCATATTATGTCCCTTTCTGGGTAAAAATCCTGTTACTCCTCAATGCCAAACAAAGAATAAAGTATTTTACATTTTAGGGAAATACCTTCACATTTATTCCATTTACTTATCTATCTTGCTATCTAATCTTTCTATTTTAATCATACATGTTTTTTCCCATGAACTTGACTTGTGGTATGTTATATTTTTCTTCAAGTATTTGTTTGGAGCCATATTTCCTGGACTTAATTTTATGAGACATACAAAACAATTGGATTTATTTCCATAAGATAGAGACAAGATCCGGATATGATTTGTGAAAGTGAATATGGTAACAATTTGAAAAATGAAATGAAGAAGAGGAGAAATGGCTACAGTAGGTGGTTACTGCAATGGTGATAAGGATCTGAGCCTGGGGAATAGAATAAGAAAAGAGATGCAATGAGGTAGTGTGTGTGATAAGATTATATATGAACATACCTGAGCTGTTATGAATCATCTTATCAGGATGGTTTCTTGGCATAACACTCACAGTGGACAACTGAAGGGACAGAAAGAACAAAGAGTCTTTTAGAATTTTCTTAAAAGTTATGTGAGGACTTAGTAGAGAAGTGAAAAGTAAATAGAAGACTACTATACAAGTAAATGAGAACCACTAGTATTTAACATAGGAGTTGTATAATATCACTAAAATATTAGAACATCTTTTGGTCACTAGATATTTAAACCATCTCCTGATTTACTTTTAGAGTATTGTTTTGTTAGAAAACATTATATAAAATTTTTAAGAATGAGTAAAATCTGAAGTTAAGAGTTGTAGTTTTTTTTTCTTTCTACTTTGAAATCGTGTTTTATGCTGAGCACTGTTTGCAGCCCTGTAGAAATAAACACAAGATAATCCCTACCCTCAAAGGAAATTACAAACTTGTTGAGAGTTTAAAACAAGCAAAGCAAAAATCTAGAATTTAGTCAATTAAGTAAAAAAATTAGGCCCCAAACACTTTCCTCTCAACAGTGTATAACCAAAGCATGAAAAAAAGGATATTTAATTTGTTTTGCTTAATTTATTGGTTACCTACTAGAACCAGAAGCCCCCTAAACACTAAACAAAAAGAAAGTATTCATGGGAAATACTCAGCATGCAAAAACATGCCTGCCAAGAAACCAAACAACCCACACATAGCCAATAAAAATGAAGACTCTTACTTCATACTCTAAATGCCCCAGATTGAAACTGTGTCAGTGAGAGAACATTTCACAGCTGTAGGAGCTCTTTTTAGAGAGATTTTTCTGCCAGTGTCAAAGTTCTGTAACACATAAATTATTACTTAGAGAATCACACCCAAACTTCTTAACTAATAAAGGGAATGAACAGAAATTTTAAAGTTATTTTAAATTTCAAGGGAAGAAGATTCTCTGTTGAGCAACTATTTTGTATTTTAGCATTGTTTAAAGACCACCTTCAGAGCTACAGTCAGGGTCCATAGTGTCTAACTAGAAAGATTAAAATCTAAGAAATCTTAAAAAAATACATAAATAAATGAATAATAAAAACAAAATCTAACAAATCTTTTTATCTAATTTTCATTAATTTTAGAGAGAGAGAGTGAGCAGGGAAGGGGAAGATAGAGGGAGAGAGAGAATCCCAAGCACTCTCTGCACTGACAGTGGGGAGCCCCATGCGGGGCTGTGACATCAGGAACCTGTGACATCATGACCTGAGCCAAAATCAAGAGTCAGAACTTAACAACTGAGCCACCTAGGTGTCCAAAATCTAAGAAGTCTTAGATTTAGAACCCAAGCAAGTACAGATACTTTCAAAGTTTGGCTTTGAAATCTTTAGCTTATATTATCCATAATTTAAAAATAAGAATAACTTAAAGCGCTGTCCTGCTATAAAACTATAGATATAGAATGTTCTCCAGCTGTGCAGTAAAGCAAAATTCGTTCAAGAATTTAATTTTTCTGTTTTTTTTTCCCTCATATGTAGCATAATCAGAACCATCTCTCATTGGAGAACTTGAGGATAAATTACTAATGTCATTTAATGCAATTTTGACTGTAGTTTATACTGTTTTGTCCTTCAAATGGTCGTTAAATGTTTCTCACTTCTCTCTAATGTTTAAAATATCCTAAGTAGGCATAATGAGACAAAAGTATGGAGTAAAGAAGCACTCACTGAAAAAAAGATTTCTATGAAAAGTCGTTGAGATTCAAATTTACAGAGGAAACATTCATATTGAAACTTCTGAAATGAATTTTGCCACTGGGTAAAAGTGTCACAATAAAATGTGCCCTGGGTCTCCTTGAGTATAAGCTGGATATAGTGACTTGCATCATATGAATAAAACATAGACAAGGGAAAAATTGACTTTACAGTCGAGAAACCTAGCAAACACCACACTAACCAAGTGATAATGATAAACATGATCAGTAATAATTTGTGCAGATTTCACGTACCCCTTTATCTGGTATGGTGAGAAGGTTACCTCATCTTATGATGTGCTTCCCTTAAACCATATCCTAAGCCTAATCATGAGAAAAACATCACACAGCTTAAGTTGAAGGATAGTCTACAAAATAACTGACCACCACTCCTCAAAATTGTTAAGGTCATGAAAAACAAGAAAAGACTGAGAAACTCTCACAGATTGGAGGAGACTGGGAGACCAGATGACTAAATGCAATATGGTATTCTGGATTGGATCCAGGAACAGATATTAGTGGAAAAACTGGTAGAATCTGAATAACATCTATAGTTTAGTTGATAATAACGTACCAATGTTATTCTTGGTTTTGACAAATGTGCCATGGATATGTAAGATGTTACTTAAGGAAAACTAGATAATGGGTATATATGGAAACTACATTATCTTTGCAGCCTTTTTTTAATCCAAAATTATCCCCAAATAAAAGATTTATTAAGCACACACACATACACACACCCCACAACAGGATTTAATTATAATTCTTAAAAGAATAAGGATGCTTATTACAACCAATAGGACCCTTCTTCTCATAGACAAACAAAACAGCATTTTAGTAATTTCTTGATATTTAAATCTAGGCTTAGTGTTAGAGTAACTTTGAGATTTTCATTGCATTAGCAATTTAAGCAGCCCAGAGACCTGGGTGGCTCAGTCAGTCTTGATTTTGGCTCAGGTGATGATCTCACTTTTCCTTGAGTTCGAGCCCCACATCGGGCTCTGTGCTGACAGTACAGAGCCTGCTTGGGATTCTCTCACTCCCTCTCTCTCTGCCTGTCTGCTGTTCACTTGCTCTCTCTCTCTCTCTCTCTTTCTCTCAAAATAAATAAACTTAAAAAATATTAAAAAAAAAGAAATTTAAGCAGCCCAAACGAGATTTTTAGATTTACATTATGTATACAGTAAAACAATGGTGGTTTATTTGTGAAATATTACTCAGTTATTCTTCAAATTATTAGTTTTTGAACACTGGCAGGACATAGGGAACTTTTTGATGCATGAAATTTATACATAGATAACCTGGTACCCTGAAAATTTATTATCAGACTTGGAACCAGAGTGCAGTCCTTCTGAATTCTGGGGTATAATTCTTTCAGCCTTACTCTGGAGTCTACTAGACTTCTCCCACAATTCCATGGGACATGTGAGATGTCCTGCAGAGAAGCATCTTCTTTCTCAGTGGAATTTTAAGAAGACAATCAGAGGGCAGGGTTAGGTTTTTATCCTGGAAACTTACTAAAGGGGCAGAGATCATAATTTTTCTGTCATGATTTGTAGAACTAATTTGCTATATCCTTTATGGGGATTGGATTATCCAATTTACAACTCTACCTGGTTTATTGCTGAGATCATCAGACTTATGAATTAAACATAATAACAAAGTTGCTTGCTGTGTTCCTTTTAAGGTTGATGTAACAGACATCCTCTGAGATGACATCTAATGATATTTATATAATCCCTTTTTGTGTAATCCACAGAGAACTAGTAGGCTTGATTTAGTGACTTGCTTCTAGTGAATAGAATACAGCAAAAGTCAGGGAATGTCACCTCCAGGTTATAAAAGATTGTGGCTTCCATTTTGGGGATTTTTTGGCTCTCTCATTTTCTCCTGAATCACTTACAGCTTTGGGGAAATCAGCTGCAAGTCATGAGGCAGCCCTGTGGAGAGACCTACCTGGTGAGTGACCAAGGGCTACAACAACCACGTGAGTGAACTTGAAAGTGGATGTTCCCCCAAACCTCCCTGACCAACTAAGTTGTGATTGCAGCCATAAGAAAACTGAGCTAGAGTCATCTAGCTAAGCTATGCCTAAATTTCTGATCTGCTGAATCTCTGAGATATCAATGGTCTGTTATTTTTAAGCCACTATATTTTGGGTAATAAGCTATGCAGCAGTAGAGAACTGATATAGTTGATAGGGAGGAGGGGGCAGATTTTAACCAGATACATACATTTACTTAATGCTGAGTGTATTACTATAATTTTCTATTATCTATTTTATGAATACTGGTACTGACTGAGCATGAAATAACGTCTTCACTTACTCAGTTTTATCTGTTTGAGAGGTATGGTTTATAATTTTCTTGATAATCTAAAAATAATTATGGAAACCCTTATTCTCTCATTTGTTTTTGTTGTACTTAAGACCATTTTCTGGACCAACAAAATTAAATCTGAAAATAGAAGTTGAGCTTCACTTTTACGTTTTGATTGTTAAAATGTTTTAATGATATGAAACCATGTCTTTACTGAACAATGTAGTAAATCTTCTACATATATTCATTTAAGTATATTGAAGAGCAACACACTGAAGTGTCTCCATTTATAAGAAAACCAGACTGGTACTAAGTAACACAGAAGTCCATGTGATACTTGAAAAATGCCTGTTCTTTCTTTTTGTTCTTTTCTATTATAATTAAATCATTTTTATGCACATTCAAAAATTTTTATATTACTTTTATTTGTTATTTTACGTTTTTTTGGATTTAAGGCCATATCAGATGTCTTACTACTATTTACGTGTCATATGTCTATCTACAATTATATACATATGTGTGTATAGTATATAAGTACAAGCATACATTTATCTTTATTTCTTCATTGCTTTTGTGATTATAGTATGATAAAAAGTAATCAAAAAAAGTCAAGCTAAATTTATGTCAGAATCTTCTGACCTTTCCCAAATAATACATATTCACTATGGAGAAGATGGGATATGAATTTGAACAAATTTCCCAGGTAATTCTGCTGTTAAATCTCAAGCAGATAAATGTGGCTCTAAAAAATTTTTGTTTTTCTTCTTTGAAATCATATTTTTGTGAACTTGTTTTGTTGAGCTCAAAAAATAAATCCTAGGGATTATTATTATGGAACAGTTGTGATGAGACATACTGAGGATATTAAATATGCATTCTGCCCTCATATGACTCACAGTCTGGTGGGAGGGACAGAGAGAAAGAAACTACCTACAATTTTGTGCTTTATGTATAGCATCTTTAAACTTATGGTACAAAAGAATAGTGGCTCCAAAATCAACATAAAGAAATCAACTGCATTGCTTTACACTAATGATGAAGCATCTGAAAAACGAAATAAAGGACACCATCCCATTCACAATAGCATTAAAAACAATAAATACTCAGAAATAAACTTAACCAAGAAAGTGAAAGATCTATGAAATGAAAACCACAAATGCTTCCTGAAAGAAATCAGAGAACACACAAGCAAATAGAAAGATACCCTGTGTTCATGGATTGGAATAAATATTGTTAAAATGGTCGTACCACCCAAAGCCATCTACAGATTCAACACAATCCCCATAAAATATCCAAGGCATTCTTCATAGAAATAAAAGGAACAATCCTGAAATTTATGTGGAATCATTAAAGAACCAAAAAAGCCAAAGCAATCCTGCGAAAAAGAACAAAGCCAGAGGTATCATGCTTCCAGATTTCAAACTATACTACTCCAGCCATAGTAGTGAAAACAGTATTACTAGTGCAAAAATAGACATATTGACAAATGGAACATAACAGAGAGCATAGAATTAAACCCTGACGTATACAGTCAACTAATATTCAACAAGGGAGTCAAGAACACCCGATGGGAAAAGGATAATCTCTTCCACAAATGGTGATGGAAAAACCGGAGAAACACATGCACAACAATGAAATTGGATACATATCTCACAACACTCACAAAAATGAACTCTAAATGGAACATAGGCTTAAAAAATAAGACCTGATACCATAAAACTCCTAGAAGAAAACATAAGGAGGAAGTTCAGCAATATTGGTATTGTCAATAATTTTTTGAGGCATGACCCCAAATGCCCAAATAACAAAAGAAAAAAGTTAGCAAATGGGACTACATCAAACTCAAAAGCTTCTGTATAGCAAAAGAAATAATTAACAAAACAAAAAAAACCTACAGAATGGGAGAAAATTTTTGCAAACTACGTATCTGATATATCTATCTATATCTATATCTATATCTATATCTATATCTATATCTATCTATCTATATATATATATATAGATATAATACATATGTATAAACTCAGTCAACTCAATTATACAAAAAAAATAGAACAAAAAAACAAACCCAAACCATTCAATTACAAAATGGACAAAAGAACTAAATAGAACTAAAAAGATGTTTATCCAAAGAGGACATCAGATAGCCACCAGACACACTAAAGAATCCTCAACATCACTTATCATCAGGGAAATGCAAGTCAAAACCACACTAAGGTACCATCTCACACCTGTTAGAATGGCTGTCAAGAAGACAAGAGACAACAGATGTTGACTAGGATGTGGTGTAAAGGGAACCCTTATACATTGTTGGTTGGAATGTAAATCAGTCCAACCACTATGGGAAAAGAGTTTCCTCAAAAAATTAAAAATAGATCTATCATACAATCTAGCAATTCCACTTCTAGGTATATACCAAAGGAAATGAAAACAGTTTTTTTCAACAAGATATGTGCACTCTCCTGTTTATTGCAACATTATTCTTAATAGCCAAGATATGTAAACAATTCAAATGCCAATCAACAGATAAATGGATAGAAAAGATGTGGTGCATATACATAATGGAATATTTTTCTGCCATGAGAAAGGTTGACATCCTCCCACTTGTGACAATATGGATAGACCTTGAACACATTATGCCAAGTGAGATACGTTAGATAAAGAAAGAAAAGTACTGGATGATATTACCTATATATGGAATCTAAAAAAGTTATACCTGTAAAAGAGTAATATGTTGGTTACCAAGGGATGGGTGGTGGAGGTGAAAAGAATGCTGGTGTTTAAGGGTGCAAAGTTGTAATGAGAACTAAATAAGCCATAGAGATCTAATGCACTGTATAGTGAATATAGACAATAATATTATACTATAATTATGTAATGTGATAACTATCACCACATGGGCAAGCATATTACAATGTATGAATGTATCAAAGTAATACATTGTACACCTTAAAATTTCACAATGTTTTGTGTCAAATTTATTCAATAAAATCTAAAAAACAAACAAAACAAAACAAACAAGCAAAAAGAATAGTGACTCAATTTTACTACTCTGACAGTTGGCAGGAAGAAGAGTGATGTGTGAACATTTTAATCTCTGTCATCACATTTTGTCTAGATACTGTCTTAGTTCATTCAGGCTGCTGTAACAAGATACCACACACCTGGTAGTTTACAAACAACAGAAATTTATTTTGCAAAGTTCTGGAGGCTGGGAGTCCAAGTTCAAGGCACCAACATTGTCAGGGGCTGTTGAAGGCCTACTTCTAAACTGTAGACTGCTGACTTCACATTGTGTCCTCACGTGGTGGAAGAGGCACGGGGTCTCTCTGGGGCCCCTTTCATAAGGTGTTAATCCCATTATGAAGGATCTGTCCTCATGACCTAATCACCTCCCACCTACTAACACCATTACACTGGGCATTAAGATTCCAACATGTGATTCAGGGGATTGGTGGTTGGTGGGGGGGGGGGGGGACACAAACATTTAGACCATAGCAATTACTATAATTTTTTGTTAAGTGTGCCTTTCAGTTTGAAATGTTGGTCAACAGATACAAAAGCAAGGAGAGTTTTAGGTAGAAGCATTTATTATAATTGAAACAAAAAATGAACTTACTGGAAGTGAAAAGTTACTTGTACAAAAAAATTCAAAAAGAGAAAGGACACATTGTTCAGCATGTGATAAATGTTAAGTATGCAGTCAGTGATACTCAGCAAAAGATAAGGAATAGTTAGGGATGAAATAAAAAATTATTCATTAAAAATATATTTACTGTAGCCAGGGAGATCAGCATCAAAGTGGAATGCCTAGTGACTTAATGCTATCTCAGGCAAGGATAAGACTTTGAGATGAAAGAGCTGATGATGACTTTTTTTTTTTTCTGGAAAACTAGGATGATTCACAGGCTCAAGGCCAGTTGTCCTTTCTGTACATCATACATGTCCTTTCTGTACATGCTGGCTGCTGAGGAAGAGACTCACTGTGTTCCTCATCAAGAGAGCCATTACCTGTATCAACAGATATTCATATGGATGAAGTAGTTTACTTTGAGGAAAACTATGGCTCAGGATGATATATTAGCAAGAAGAGAAATACGCCTGGTTTTTTAAATCTTCAGAGGACTCAAATGAGTAAATAGGCATTTTGTGAGTCTGCATGCCAAAAACCCCTCTTAGACACTGTGGGCTTAAATGCAACAGGTTTTGGAAGGACTACTCTGTGATTGGAGGTTAGGTATAAGTTTCAGAGAAATAGTCATAGTTTAGAGTACTCAGGACAAATCCTTTGACTATCTTCCCACAAAGGGGCGTGGTATCAACAGACCCACAGAAGTCCATACCTTGTATCTCAAACCCCAGCATGAGCCAGTGGTCTCTTCTCTGTGAGTACTGTCCGTTTTGTCTCCCAAAGCCTCTCCTTTTCCTGGCTCCCTGTATCCTTGTGGCTAAATTCTGAGGTGCACTTGATAAATTCTTTTTGTTATCTGTTGCACTTCACCTTGTCTTCTGGTTTTGGTTTATTTCCTAGTTTCTTTAATCACAAATCTCTTAATGACACATTTGAACCTAATAGAATATGGTTAAGGAGGATGAACACAATGTTCTCTAGTCTCCATTGGATCATAAAAAAGTCCACTGGATAAAAATGCACTGTGTATAGTTGAAGTCATGATTCATGCAAGTCATTAATACTTTGTAAAAAGGAGTAACTTCTCATATCACATACAGTGGGTGTTTTTCCATATGATATAAAAAGGTACATGTAAACAATATAGTGTTTGTCTTATAAAGAAATAAAATGGTACTAATCTCGATTAAAGTACAATTTAGCTGTAGTCTCATGTACATTGTTTATATAAGTAGGAAACATGAAGATAAAATGCAATAACATAGGATAAGTCTTTTAACTCACAGATGTGACATTGTTTAATCTACAAGTAGCCTGGAAAGAGTGGGTGGGTGTTTATCATATTCTTTCTGATGTTTCCAGCCTAAGCAGTAAAGGGATATGTAAATTTTCTACATTTTTGTCAGTAAAATTTATTTGGTCCACCATTAAGTTCAGTCAGTTTGAGGGTGAAACAAAGCAGCTGTTAATACCATATAACTTTGCTTACACTGTGGTTGAGGACAGAACATACAATGTAGGAAAGGCCCAGTTTACTTGAAGATTAACTGTCACAAGTATTTGTAGTGACCAATGCACATTTACTCGTTTACTGTCCTAAAGAAAAATGATCTGCACTAAATCGCACATGGACCATTTTCAACTGACCAATTATGAGCCTTACTAACATTTCAAAGAAGAAGAATCAATAACCCAAGATTGGCAATAACACTTATGGAGGAAAGAAAATAAACAGGACTTGTTGAATGCGGGAAAAATTGAGTCATATGAGAACTTTCATCATATTGATTCCTACAGTTTCTGTGTTTCTATACTCCATCCTTTAAACTGTATCCTCCTTGGTCTCCTCAACTCAGAGAGTCTGTGTGATTCTGAAGGAGTTTCCCCCACTCTGTGCTACAGCTTGGAAACTGTCAAGATCATCAGCTGGGACAACCCTAGGGTTCACCTTGTTCCTTTCCCTTCTTTCAGGGATCACTGTTCTTTACTGTCTAATGTTAAGTGCCTTCAAAACTGTTGTTTCATATATTTTGCTTGTTTGGTTTTGGCTGATTCGGGTACGAGGTTAAATCTAGTCCCTCTTCATGTTGCTCAGAAGCGGAAATCTTGTTTTGTTTTAATTAAACAGTTGAATCCCCTGGATGGCACCAGTTCTAAGTCATCTTCCCATATGATCTATTTTCAGTTTTTGTGTTTGGAGTGAAATATGGGTGGAGGTCCATTTTCTTTTTCTATAGATAACCTAGTTGTTCTAGCACCACTTGTTAGGAAGACAAATACTGCATGGTTTCACTTGTATGTGGAATACCCCAAAATTTAAAAGTTGAACTCATAAAAATAGCAAGTAGAAAAAGGGTGAGGTTGGTAAAGGGGTACAAATCTTTCAGTTATGAGATACATAAGGTTTGAAAATCAAATGCATAACATGGTGACTACAGTAGTTAACACTGTATTTTATAATTGAAATTTGCTAAGAGAGCAGAACTTAAAAAAAAAAAAAGAGGTAAATATGAGAGGTGATGGATGTGGTAATTAACCTGATGGAGTGAATCCCTCCACAATGTATATGTATATAAAATCATCATGTTTTATACTCCAAATATCTTATAATTTTGTCAATTATAGCTCAATAAATCTGGGAAAAGACATATGTCTTCTCCCATTGAATTTACTTGATCCTTTGGTTGAAAATTAATTGGCCATACATTTATGGATATAGTTTTATAATCTGGATATAGTTTTATAATATGGATATAGTTTTATTCTGTTCCATTGGCCAGTTATCTCTTTATTTAGGTAGTCTTTAATTTCAGTATTATTTTATAGTTTTTAATGTAGAAGTATTGCATATCTTTCATTAGAATTATTCTCAGATATGTGAAGGTTTTGATACTATAACAAGTAGCGTTTAAAAATTGAATTTTCCACCTACTTGTTGTTAGCATATAAAAGTACCATTCACTTACTAGTTTTTTTAGTAGTTACATAGATTTTCCTATGTATGTAATCATACCATCAGTGAAAATGAGAGTTTAACTTCTTCCCATCTCATAGTTTTGTCTTTTATTTATCTCACACCTAAACAAGAATGGAGAATCTTTGCCCTATCACAATTTTAGAGGAACAGGATTTAATACTTTAATTGAGTATGATGTTACCTGTAGGCTTTTCATAGACAACCTATATCAGATTGAAGAAGGTCCTTTATCTTCCTAGTTTATTAAAAGTTTTTATCATATAAGAATGTTAATTTTTTCATATACTTTCTCTGTACCTATATAGATAATCCTGTTATCTATCTATTATCTGTTAAGATAATTTCTCCCTAATTCTGTATAAAGTTTTAATTTATACTGATTGAATTTTGAATATTAGACCAATCTTACATTCTTGGGATATACCTCACTTGATCATGAAATATTTTTGTGTTACTGAATTTGATGTGCTAATACTTTCTTAAGAATTTTGCCTCCATTTATGGGGCACGTGGGTGACTCAGTCGGTTTAGCATCCAACTCTTGATTTCAGCTCAGGTCACCATCTCATGGGTTGTGGGATTGAGTCCTATGTCGGGTTCTGTGAACCTGCTTGGGATTCTTTCTCTCAGTCTCTTCTCTGTCTCTGCCCTGCTTAAGCTCACTCTTTCTCTCAAAATAAATAAATAAACTTAAAAAAATAATTTTGTATCTGTTTATGAAGAATATTAGTCTATGGTTTTTCTTCTTCTGGTGACTTTTGGTATCAGAGTACTACTAATGTTCTACAATGAGTTGGGAAGTATCCCTTCATTTTCTTCTTCTTCTTCTTCTTCTTCTTCTTCTTCTTCTTCTTCTTCTTCTTCTTTTGTGAAAGAGTTATACAGGACTTGTATTATTATTTTTTTTAATGTGTAATAAAATTTATCAGTGAAGACTTATGGGCCTAAAGTGTTCATCATGGAAGAGTTTTTAATTACATTAAAAAATTGTTAATGATTTTTTTATTTTTGAGAGAGAGAGAGACAGAATGCAAGTGGGAGAGGGGTAGACAGAGAGGGAGACACAGAATCTGAAGCAGGCTCTAAGCTCTGAGCTGTGAGCACAGAACCTGAAGCTGGGCTCGAACTCATGAACCATGAGATCATGACCTGAGCCAAAGTTGGACGCTCAACCGACTGAGCCATCCAGGTGCCCCTTAGTTACATTTTTAATTTCTTCAGCAGATACAGGTTTCTTTAGATTTGTTTTTTTTTCTTTTTCTATTATGTCTGATAATTTGTGTCTTTAAGGAATTTGTATATTTTATCTTAGATATCAAGTGCATTTACTATAATCTGCAGTGATAATCCTTCTTGCTTTCCTGAGATCAACAGCTTGTGTTGTCTATACTATGTTTTTGATTAGTCCAAAATAATATTTTCAATAAAGTGTGTCTCTGTGTTAGTGGTTACTGTATAATATAGAGTGATAACGTATCTTTAATTTATCACAATCTACCTTCAAATAATTGTATGCTTTTTCATGAATCTTACAACAATATAATCCTAGTTTTTGTGCTATTGCATTATATTTTACTTTACATATGTTATAAACACCAAATATATTGTTATTTTTATTTTAAAAGGGAGAAGTTTTTAAAGATAAACAGAGATATACAGATAGTTTAAGAAAACTATTTAATATTTTACCCAAATATTTTATAATTTTGATGCTCATCATTCCTTCCTGTGAATCCAGGGTTCAATCTATTATTTCCTTTATGTCTTTTTTTTTTCTTTTTTTTTTTTGGCTGAAGGGGCACCTGGGTGGCTCAACGGGCTAAGTGTCAGACTCTTGATTTCGGCTCAGGTCATGATCTTATGGTTTGTGGGCTCAAGCCCCGCATTGGGCTCCATGCTGACAGCACAGAGTCTGTTTGGGATTCTCCCTTTCCCTCTCTCTCTGCCCCTCCCCTGCTCACTCTCTCTGTCTATATCTTAAGATAAATAAATAAACTTAAAAAAGAATTAAAAAATATTTTGCTGAATATAAAATTCTAGGGTGTTTTTTCAGCACTTTAGATGTGCACTACCTTTTTTTTCTAGCCTCTGTTTTCTAATGAGATGTCAAACAAACTATATTGTCATTCTTGCCAATGTAATGTATCTTTTATTCTCAGGCTGATTTTAAGATCTGTTTTTTCATCTTTGGCTTTCAGCATTTTGTTTACAATGTGCTTAGGTCTGATTTTTCTTTGTATTTGTCCTGCTTTGGATTTATTGAGCTCCTGATATTTGTATGAGGATGATTTTGGAAAATTCTCACCCAATGTTTTATCAAATATTTCTTTTTCCATTGTTTCTCTTTTCTCTCCTTATGGAACTACTTTTACTTGAATATTGACTGCTTGCTATTGACCTACAGATATTGACTGATCTGCCTTTTTTTCTTTTTTTTTCCTCTTTAATGTTCCAGTTTGGCTATTTTCTGTTGTCCTGGCTTTGAGGGAACTGATGATTCCTTTTGTGCCTGATTGTTAAGCTTCTCTAATGAATTCTTCATTTCTGATAACATTTTACATTTTTATTGTTCACTTTTAGGGTTTTTTTTCAGTGTTTCCATTCTGTACTAAAATTCCTTATCTCTTCACACATATGGTTCACCTTTTCCACTAGATCTTTTAGTTTTTTTTGTTGTAATTATATCATAATCTCGTCCTGTAATTCTAACATCTGCATACTGGCATGGTTCCAGAGATGCCTTTGTGTTCTTATAGCAAAGTCACCAGCTTTCTGAACCATGGGGATTTTGTCTTTAGTTTACAGTTTAGCTGCCTGCTCTTTTTACATTATAGATAATCTCTGCCCTCTCACTCAGCCTGTATGTAGCTTTAGAAGGGTGTCTGCAAGCTGTCAAGACTGGAATGCCTTTGAGGGATTTCTCTTAGCTCCTCTAACCTCCAGCCTTTTCTGAAGGTGCCTTCCTTAGTTTCAGGATGACCCACACACCTCAGGAGGACCTCTCTGAGTTCTGCTGTTAGTCTTTAGTGTATTACATGTGGAGACCTATGCATTCTTTGGTGAGTGCAGATTTGCTCTCAGGCTGGGTCATCTTGGAATTGTATCTGCCTATGGTCATTAGAAGTTCATTAAAGTTCTGGCTGGTTTCTTTCTACATATATCCTTTAATAGCAAAAATTTTCTCCTCATTCCACTCCATCAGAAACAAGATTAGACATGTGTCTCTTCTCTCCTGTGAAGGGCTTATCACTTTTTGGAATTGAGTTCAACTAGGGTTTTTTGCCTCCTCAGCTCTCTAATGGATTAAAAACAACAATTAGGGTAATTTAAGAGCTTATTCATCTGGTTTTGGTTGTCACGCCAAATGTAAAAATTCATTGTGATGTTAATATCAAAATCAGAAGAAATCCCAAACATATACTTACAAAAATGTTGCCAGTGAGAATAGGTGTTTTCTCTAATATCACTGGGATGCCTACTATAATAAAGTCTATCAATATGTTAAATGTGTCAGAATAGAAAGGAGGTAGTCTCCCTGAAATATAGAAAAAGAAAAGGCAAAGTCTTGGTTTCCCCAGTGCTGAGGAAATAGGAGATGGAAGCCAGTATTGTCCAAGTGAGAGGCCCAGTCAGGAGCATACAACTTGTTCAATTCATTGATTTGTTTATTTTTTGATCCATTTAGTCATTGATTTAATAAATGATTCATAGTTTTGTTGGACAGATAAGCATATAAAAAGGTAGGAAAGGGTAAATTCCTGTACACATTGTAATAGAGGTACAGTGCTCAGTGAATATCAGCTATTTTAACCACTAATATTACCGCCAGGGCCCATGAGGATGCAGTAAACTAGGATAGTAGAAAGCTGCTGGAGAGCTCATTAAACCACTTTTTTGAATGCATACCAAGAATCAGGTGGTGCTGGTGGAGCACATACAATTAATTAGTGTGGGATCCTGGGTTACACAGAAATTCTGGGAAGGGATAGCAACTGTTTCCAGTGGATAGATGATGGTCTTCAGAGATGCAATGCCAATGTCACATTTGCAGTAGAAATAAGGCAAAAACAGGTAAGGAACTGGGTGAGAATTTTTAAGGAGGAGAAAACTACAACTTGCACAAGTACAGAGAACTTGACCAGATTCACCAGATAATAATATGTGTGCATAAGATTCAGATGTTGGCTTGTGTTCTAATACGTGACATTTTCTGAGAATGGGAAGCTTTATGAGGTTAGCATATCTAGGCTGTTTCCCCAGTAAATGCCATCTTTAAAAGCCCATGTCCATTGGAGCTAAGAATTTTTCTAAACTTCTTAAATGGAAGAGGCTATTTTGTCTAGCTAACATATTTAATTTCAATTCAATTCAAAAAATGACTTCACATCTAATAATGCCAGGCACTCTGCTGGCCACTAGTTACATAGAAGTAAATAAGACATAGTCCAAGTCCATAGTTCAAGGATCCCACAGATTAATGGGAGAAGAAATCATGTAAATAAATAAATAAATAAATAAATAAATAAATAAATAAATAAAATTATACATTGTTAGATCTAAGTCCCTTAGGAGGGGGACCATCTTACTATAGTCGAAATGAATGTACCAAGCTATTATAATATGATAGCATCATTGATTAATGCTTTAGTGGATTTATTATATCAGCAACCATTTGTTCAGTACCTATTATATTCTGTCAAGGTACTACCAATATCACAGTACTCCTTTAATGTGGATCTATATTCATGTAGCAGCCTTTTGACTTTCCGTTTCCCCTTTGGGAAGAGAATGTGCTAACCACTTGATAGGAAAGCTGTGATCTACTCAGCAATGATATATTTTCAGAGTAAATAATTATGTTGGCATGCAGTGTTTTTATTCACAACACTATGGATTTGATTAATGTAAGCTAACCATCTTCAGATTGATTATTCTAGATGAAAAAATAAAATGAAGTTCCCAAATACACAACACTGAAAATTGTTAAGGAAAAAGTTCCCCTACTTCAGTGTTGATGCTAAGTGTATTTCAGCCTACATCAATCCACCTGAGCCCTTACACCCACATTTCCCATTAAATACTTTCATGTGTAGTATTATTCATTGCATTCACTTGAATTGGGACTTAATTTATTCAGTGAAGTGGAATGCTGTGAAATAAGTTTTTATATTATCTGATCTGGTGTATATTGCCTTTTTCATGAGAAAGATTTTAAATGGTTAATGACACACTGAATTTTTTTTGTATTCATTGATCATAACGAATCAGAGTGGATTAGTAGTTAGGTTAAGACTTAAAATATTTTTGAGGTGTGTGAAAAGAAGTTTAATGGATGTCAGAAACAGGGAGAAAGAGGGGCGCCTGGATGGCTTAGTTGGTTGAGCGTCAGACTTTGGCTCAGGTTATGGCTCAGGTCATGATCTCTCGGTCTGTGAGCTCGAGCCCCATGAACTCCAGCCCCAGCCCCGTGAGCCCCAGCCCCGTGAGTTCAAGCCCCTTGAGTTCGATCCCCGCGTCGCACTCTGCGATAACAGGTCAGAGCCTGGAGGCTCCTTCGGATTCTGTCTCCTTCTCTCTCTGCCCCTTCCCCACTCATTCTCTCTCTCTCTCTCTCTCTCTCTCTCTCTGTCAAAAAGAAATAAACATTAAAAAAAGAAACGGGGAGAAAGAAAAATCTCGGGAAATTTGAATATTGTTTTGTCCTATTAAAAAAAACCTTAATGTAGTAAATCTCACGAGGAAACAAGGAAAACACCCACATTCTATTCTGTCTCAAAATGGAGAAGCACAAAGGAAGTAGAAATTGTAGTTTATCTTTGGAATTATTGAAAAATATTGAAACTGAATAACTGATAAAAGAGAGAAGCTAGAGCTACTGCCTTTTCAAGGTGCACTTCTTGTGATTTCAGAGCAATCTGAGAAGGTCAGTGCCTCTCGTTTTCACTGACTACAAAGTAATAGAAGCCTCCCTGTAATTATGAGATTGAATGAACATATGGCCAGTGATCTTAAAGGAAGAAAGACAGAATTCTTAAAAGATAATTCTTATCAACAGTAATGAAGGAATTGAGAACAAATTTGAGAACTAGTTTTGCTTTTTATTTGGTATATAAACATAATACATATATTATGTATTGGTATATACCATATACCAATATATTGGTATATACCAACATATAACATATATTATGTATTGGTATGTATTGGTATATAAACATAATACATATATACAAACAGTATAATTATACGTGATATATAATAATTATATAATATATGATCTATCATGTATTATATATATGATTTAAATATTTAATTTTCTTTGACTTTAAATATACTTTTAAAAACTGATGAAAAGTTTTAAACAAAATTTAAGAAACCTACTTTTTTTGGTGTTGTTAAAAATACGTACCAAGGGCATTTTTATCACTTTTCTATTGATAGCCATGTTGAAACTTGTGACTCAGGTATCAGATTCAGCCCTGAGCTTCAATTTAACTGACCTTCACGATTTTAAAGGTTATTGCAGACCAAAAGATAATTTCCATGTGTTTGGCTTTTGTAATTTTCTAAATAAGACTAGACCCTTTCTAAAGATTAATAATTGCACATATGAAGCATTCTAAAAGAATGGCAAATCAGTTAAGTAAACACTTCAAAGTACAGTAGATCACAAAGGCTTACCTTTGGAAGTCAACAGTCCAAATGAAGAGCTAGGTCTAAACTGCAATTGTAATCCAAACTCATAGAACCTCTAGTTCCAAGATGGTGAACATAGGTAGAGGGTTTATCATTTTTCTCTTTTCAGTTCCACTGTAACAAAGTTGAAAAAGAGATCCATACCTGCATTGCAAATAGGAAGTGATGCTACCTGCACAATTGAAATTGTGAATGATTTCTGGAGAACAGGATCTTATAGACAAATAATCCAGAGTAGGAGAAATTATAGGGAGTCCAGCACAGTCAAAAGAGATGTCTTGGATTTGGGGGAAGCTCCGAGTTCAGTTAGTAGGTATGGGGACCGGGGAGAGCTGTGAAACAAGCATTAGGATAATTACTTAAAAATCTGTCTTTAGGCTACCTGGGCCAATGCGGTCCTTTACTACTTCCCTACACAGTGACTGACAGCAGCAGCATTTCTTCTCGAGATTAAGTCAGAGAGATTCTTTCTAAGAAACTACATAGACCACATAAGATGGGCCGGCAATTCCAGTGTGGCACTGGTCACTTGAGACAGGAGCAGAGCTGACTTGCAGGTACATCAAAGCTTTACAACTACACAGAGGGTATGTAAAAGGAAACATCCCTCAGACTAGGAGAAAAACATGCTCACGTATCCCTTTCCCAGAGTAATATTCTTGTTATTTTGGCATTTGGGCAGCCTGCCTACTTACCCACATTCTAAAATGATGCACACCAGTTGACATGTCCTCACTATTTACACAAACAGCCTGCTTATTCCAGGGAAAGGCCTTCTGGGGAAATAGATCCAGACCTACACAGAGTGGGTGTGAGAGCTACCCTAATTCATCAACCATGCCCTTTATTCATAAATATGAATCACCAACTAAAGATCATTAGAGTTTAAGAAAACCAACAACCTAAATGGAGAGAAACAAGCTAAAGAGACAGAATAAATGACTAAAGGGGGGGGGGGAGTTCAATGAACATAGGAGAACTAGAAAAATATTCTGAGCATATTCTCAGGAAGATTTGTTTGGATATTAAATAAAAAGAACAAAAGAAAGAAAGAAAGAAAGAAAGAAAGAAAGAAAGAAAGAAAGAAAGAAAGAAAGAAAGAAAAAGAAAGAAAGGGAGGGATGGAGGAAGGAAGGGAGAGAGAAAGAAAGAAAGAAAGAAAGAAAGAAAGAAAGAAAGAAAGAAAGAAAGAAAGAAAAAAAGAAAGGAAAGAAAAAAAAGAAAGAGAAAGAAATAACAAGAAAAGAAAGAAAGGAACCCGGACTACTATTAAAAATAAAAGCAAAAATTTTTGGAACTGAAAACATATTTTCTGAAAATTTATAAAAGAAATCAAGCACATCAATTAACAATCAATCTATTCTGAAATATAAAGTTGGTAAACTCATAAAACAGTAAAAAAATGAAAAATGAGCAAAATAGCGATGAGTCATTGCAAATCAATTCAAAAGCACTGCTGTCTTTCTAGGAGTTAAAAATAAAAGAGTGGAGAAAATTGAGATGCAGAAATTACTTAATATTAAAAAAGAAATTTGTCCTAATCAAAGAAAGGTAGTGCGAGTCTTTAGATTGAGTCAACCTATACGTGATATTTCAGAACTCAGGATAATGAGCAAGTTGCAAAAGTTTCCAGAGAAGAGGAAAAACAGTGGCTGAAGGATGCTAAATACTGATTAAGAACAGGAACCAAAGAAAGGCAGTGGTTCCTAATGCTAAGGCGTTATGAGTTGACCATATGAGCAAAGGAGGATTTATGTAAATGTTTTGCAGTAAAATCAGGTACTCATATTAACATAGGTTTAAAAGACTACTAGAGCTCTGGGAGGAAAAGAGAACTGTTGGCCCTTAGAGACTCAGAAGAGGCTCCACAGAGAGGGTGACATTTCACCTGGGTCTTGACGCATAAGTAGGAGTTTGCCTTAAATGTCAGGAAATCATCAATCTGCTTACTTTAGGTGACTAGGAATCTTCATTTCTTTTGCTTCTATATCCCAGTTTTCTTTTCCATTTTCTTTTCATTTGCCATATTTATGCCATGTTACTGTAAGTTACTTCAAACTTCTTGTAGTAAACAATCCATTATAGCTTAAATAAGTAAAAACATTTAGTGTCTTAAATATAAGAAATGAGTAGGTTGGAAGTTTTATATTTTTCAAGGAAATAAATAAAAACAATTATACATTGTTCTTAAATTTTATCTCACTCTCATGCCAGAGCCTTTAGTACATAATGTTAATGATGTAATTACTTAAATTAGATGATATTATTACTGGAAGAATTGGTCAACCACGACTTTTCAACAAGGAATGAAATTTTCTCTAGATTAAAAATTCATGTTTTAGGGCTTTCTATGTATGTTAAAACAAGAATGGGGCATACAGATGAAGAAGGAACATCTTGTGTGACAAGGATTAAAAGAGACTGCTGCATGCTAGCTGTGAAAATATTCTGGTAGCCTTCCTTGTCATTTGAATGTTTGTAAGCAAAGGGAAAAACAGGATGATGAAACCTGAAAACAATATGGTCCTTTTTATTTATTTTTTATTTTTTATTTTTATTTATTTATTTTTTTAATGTTTATTTATTTTTGAGACAGAGAGAGAAAGAGCATGGACGAGGGAGGGTCAGAATCTGAAGCAGGCTCCAGGCTCTGAGCTGTCAGCACAGAGCCCAATGCGGGGCTCAAACTCACCGACTGTGAGATCATGACCTGAGCCGAAGTCGGCCGCTTAACCGACTGAGCCACCCAGGCCTCCCCCAATATGGTCCTTTTTAAGGACCATGGGTTTCCATGCATTATTTTTCAGATAGAGATATTTTAAATTGATGACACAAAACAATGACAGATTTCCCTATGAGAAGAGGAAAACAGGATGATGAAACATGAAAACAATATGGTCCTTTTCAAGGACTGTGGGTTTGCATACATTATTTTCAGATAAAGATGTTTTAACTTGATGACGTGAAACAACGACAATTAGTGAGTCAGTAAATTGATGAGCAAGGTTTATTGAGTACATTGTGTACATAAGACTCCACACTGGCTATTTTAGGGAAGGCATTGTCAATGTCAATTCTGATGACTACCTGTGGGAATAAGTCGGTGACACTCAGAGTTCCCAAAATAAAGCCAAAGCTTTTTCATGTTACATGTGATTTTCAATTTTTTCTTATTATAATATTTGAAATTAGAGTTTATATTTTAATAATGCAGTTTTTCTTTGCATCAGAAAAAAATAACTACAGTAGCAATTTTATGTTACCACTTGTTTGGCTACACGTAACATTTAAAATAAAATAGGATATTTAGGGATCCTCTGTACCAAGTTAGCTTGAGTTGGCCTTATTAAAATGGACTTTCATGGTCTTAACCATTCAAAAAAAGAAGGAAAAGCTAGTGTGAGAGGGCAGTGGTGCTGTGTAGCTTCATCCCCTAGCCCAGAGGTCAAGAATATCTTTTTGGAAACCTAACAGCATTGGTCTGACCATAAAGAAACCTTGAAATCCACCCTCGAGGCTGTCTTCCATGTCTTTGGCAAAAAACATAGAGGCTTGTTTCAGATGGCAATATAAAACTTGTATAAAGCAACTGATTCTGAGAAAAGAAATTGCCTAAGGATACAAGGGAGGATTTGGAACCTCACTTTGCAAGGGAAAATTGTTATCATTTGAAAAATCTTTGTTGTTTTCAGGTTGATAATTTATCCAATCATTTGGACATAAGAATTCAATCCCTTCTCAGAACATTCAGAAATTTGACCTGCAAAGGGATTTACTCCACCAGTGGGAGGGGATGTTATGATTTTCTTCTTCTACACCCACCTCTCAAACTCTGCTTTCAGTTTTTTTCTTTATACAATGAAGCTGCTGACCTTGATGGTCTCAAAGGCCTCTTTCACCTCTAATGGTCAGAAGGGTTTTCAGTTTACTTTTTATTTTCCCCCATGTAACCCATATTTACTAACATTTTTTAAATGAATATACATTATTAATTACTCGGTGTTTGCCCAGCTGTCTAAATGCCTGTATGTTTATTTGTGTTCCTATTGTCTAGTTTATACTAGAATGTCTGGGGAAGCAAGGACCATGTCTTATTTGCTTGACACCAGCCCAATCCATTGAAACATGTGTTGATGAAAAAAAGATTACAAAGTGGGGTGTGTGTGTGTCTGTGTGTGTGTGTGTGTGTGTGTGTGTGTGTGTGTGTAGATAGATTGATGGTAGTTTTCAAGTTCAGAGACACATAGAATGTATATGAATGTGGTTATGGGAGAGTGGCTGGAACAAAACAGAAATGGTGAATGGGGAAAGGAGGGACACTTATTTTAAATCCAGATTTCCATTTTCTTGATTTTACAGTGTCTTTGTGTTACATTCAAATAAGCCAAAGTAAAGGAAGCAAAACATAAATCTTCTACCTACTAATATATTCTGGACTTACATCATTTCCTATTTTTCTAAAAAGTCTGAAAATCTCTAAGGGTAGAGCCATTAATCAGTGACTGAACAGACAGATGGACAAATGAAAGAAAAACCCTGCCACGCGGGTTTCCTCTGAGTTCTTTTTACCCTCTCCTAGAAAAACAATTATATCAGGGTACAGAGAATACCTTAAACTAGGAACATGTTCATTAAGAAGTCCATGAAAGCAAAGAATGTCAGATTCCAGTCTCAGTGTACAAATTATTTTGAGGAGTTATCATTGCAGTACTTGAATTAGATTAAAAAAATCCATGAGTTAGCACCATGCTTAGAGGTGGATACCATGTCTGTTGAGCTAAAAATTATGTAAGGAATGTTAGGGGGCCAGGTCTTGTTAATTTCTCAGTTGTTTGCTTCCTTCTCCCCTCCAGTGTTGCTTTAGTATCTATCACCATCATGTTGGGCAGATACAATTACAATTGTATTAATGATGCATTTGGTAAGTAAGGTAATTATCATCTCATTTGAAAGCTAACTCAGATGACTATCTTTCAGTGTTATCATCAGTTACTTCAAGTCTTGCCTCAGGGGACATGACATCTATGAAGAGTGTTCCATCATCCTTCTTTCAATGGCCCCCTCTCTGATCTGGAATAACTGCCAGTCACTTGGCAACTGTGTGTCATTGTAGCATCTTCTATTTCCATTCACCAGAACAGAACTTTCTCTTTATGTGTCTGTCTATAAGATTCTTAAGAGCTCAGCATGGTGTGTTTGTTTAGGACATATCATCTGTCCCTGGTTCCAAGACATTTGTGTAGAAGATGCTCAATACATAGTACATAAATGGCAGTCTAGATGAGGGGATAAATTCTATGTGCTACCTCTATAATGATCTAAGTTGATGTAATCTTTCTCCTGGGATACCCTTAGAAATTCTACTCTGGGATGCTTTATGTTTTGTTTTTCTTCTCACACTCTTGTTGACTCAAATCCCTATGAAAATAACTGGGATATTTACTCACAGAAAAACACTGACTATTCCCATTTATAAGGACTCTATTATTATAATAAAATTTGGTTACAACTAAAAAAAAAATAGTACCAATTTCCAAACCCATAGAATGTGCAACACCAAGAGTGAACCCTAAGGTAAACTATGGACTATGAGTTATTATGATGTGTCAATGTAGGCTCATTAATTCTAACAAATACCTCACTCGTGAGAGATGTTGATAATGGGAAAGTCTATGAATGTATGGGGGCAGGAAATCTCTGTATCTTCCTCTTAGTTTTGCTGTGAACCTAAAACTGCTCTAAAATATAAAGCCTCAAAAAATAGCAACAAACACTCTATTTAAGATACAGACATATTCCACCACACCACCATCTTATGATGAAGGCCATAATTGTGACATAATTGTGCTTCCCAACATCTTTGACAATTCCCCAGCGTGTGTGTGTGTGTGTGTGTGTGTGTGTGTGTCTGTCTGTCTGTCTTTCCATGTTGACTTCTAAAAGGTCTCTGCTAGCACATCTTATTTCCTCTGTCACTGAATAATTTTCTCAACCTGAATATTATCTGAGGCCCAAGCTTGGTATTACATTATCACAATGTTCCTTTTCCCTCTGTCACCCTGTGTTCTCTCATGTGTTTCTATACTGTGATGCCTTCTATGCTGGACAGCTAGTTTCCCCCTTGGGTTCTTTCCTACACACGTAGGACATTGGGGGATACCCATATGTCTATGGGAGAAGCTTTGAAATTATTTTCTAACCTGTCCTATAATTTCTATACTCGTTATGAACACCTTCTCTCATGAAAGTGTCCCAGCTTGCTTGCTCTAAAGTCCAATATCGTATATTCTCTTCTCTGTCACCATAAGGCAGGACTTTGGGCATCTAATAAGACATACTTTATGAGCATCTCAGCTACCAGGGCACATTTGTACAAGAAACCTGTTATTACCCTTTTGAGTACTTTATTAAAATAGCAAACAATAATGAAGTCATAGAAAAACAAAGAATTGTCAGCAATCACTGTGCCTATTGACCACATGTCATAGATTCTCATATTCAGTGTATTTTCCAACTATTTTATTCTACTGTCCCATTAGGTATCTCATACTTTAAAAAAATGCATTAATGTAGTACATGAATATGGTTACCATATAATTATAGGTTATACCAACTTTGAACCTAATAGAGAAGGGAGGTAAAAATGAAGTAGCCAGATGTTTTAAGAAGGAAAAAAGTTCTTGAATAGACATATTATCCAGATTTGGTTTCAAAGCCAGCGGGAAACTGAATAGGACAGTCATCATCATTACCAAATAATACACGATTGCCAGATTTATCAAAGCTAGCCAAATATTGATTGGAGAAAAAGGTTTTTGAAGGGCAATATTAAATAAACTACTTCCAAAATGTTTTAAGATATTCATGACCTAAATTTTAATGCTAAGAACAGATAGTTGCATTTAATATTTAGAACAGATATCTTCTGGAATGTGGGATAATGTTTTTGAGAAATAATACCAGCTTTAGAAAGAGATTTTAGTATTTTCAAATTTTGTTCTCTTAGTCAAATCAGTTAGTTTTGGCCACCACAACTACTTTGTGAATACTTTTGGGGAGGAAAGGGTCAGTCAGGCTCTTCTGCGACTATAATTCTTAAGCTGTGTATAGGAAACAAGGCAAAACATTCTATAGTTGATTATGCAACCTTGGTTCCAGGTACTGTAGCTGGGTGTTTCAGTGAGCTCTATTTTTAACAGGCAGCAATTTTACAACCTTGGTTTTATCCCCTGATACTCAATTAAGGTAAGATTGGGTTTAGAGATTGGTTTAGAGGGAATTACTGAAATAGTTTATTTCACAGTCTATCCACAGCTTTTACCGTCTTTCACTAGTATTACTCTAATCTGTTGGAATAAAAAACAGGAAGAGTAAACAACCTATTAGAAACAATAGTAATAAATTCAAAAGATCCCCCTTCCCCCTTGTCTTTTGGAAATGATATATCCTATTGGGTTGGGCTTCTCTACAAAGTTTTCTGCTTATTGGGGAGCTTGAACCTAGTCCTGGAGGTGGAAAGGAGGGCTGTAAAGACACATTTAAACCATGGGACTCTTAGTGAATCACTTTACTTGGTAAAAGTCCTGTTGGTTTACTTGTACTATCTTTTAAGCAGTCTTCTGTCCCATTTCTCGGGTTTTTAACCCAAGAATGGGGCAAACCAATGTGAGTTCTTCCCTGAAAGAGTAGTTCAGACAGCTCCAAACATTACAGAAAACTTTCCTTTATGGGCAAGCAAAGGGAGAGAGAAAAATGGCTTTGAAAATTTTGAAGACCCGAGTTCAAACCCTTGGAGTCATCAGTGTGCAAGCTGTGCAGTAAACAAGTTATTACCTCTCTGAGTACTGCATTTATAGAAACAATGATGGTATTATCAACTCTAGGGAGCATATATAAGCTATATATGAGAATATTTGTGAAACATTAGCAAACACTTGATAAGATTTCATCTTTTTGCTTTTCTCTAGGATCATATGAAGCAATATTTGTTGAGCACCGCCAAATGTCCACTGCTTTACATATATATTATCTCATTTATAATAATCATCCCAAGATGTCGGTGAGGAAGATGTTATCTAATTTTAAAGATAAGAAAAATCAATTGACTCCTAAGGAGGATATAAGTTTATATAACCAGGAAAATTTCAGGACCATGTTCAGACTTAAATGTAGCTCTCTCAGAAGTCTCTTTCTACTATATGAAATGCTGCTTCCTGGCAAAGTTACACTGCAGGCAGTTACAGGTACCCGGGAACATTAGTATCTAATTTTATACATTCTGGGGAAATTTTCCATATTCTTCCCGAGGAAAAAAAGAGGCAAATGGACTGATGTTTAACATTAGATGTTTGGCAAATATTTATATTTATCATTTAAAGTTACCTCTAGCAGATACTTTTTGTCTATAATTTTGAACTTGTTTCACATCACTGTTTGTTTATTAATGTTTCTTGAAATACCATGGTATAATCAGTATTTGATTCTTCATGCTAATCATAGAGGCTACTGTTACAAATAGTTCAAAAATTATTTAATTTTGGCTTCGTTGGTTAGTATTTGTATAAATATTTACACTAATGTTTGATTAGGAATATATAAAAACTGAAAAGTAAATCTAAACTTTCCATTGTTTTCTAAGGAAGAGGAAAAGATTCCTTGTGTCCTTATTGATTTCTATCTTGTTGTCTTTCAAGTTTCCTACTTCATGCTAAACAATGATAACATTACCAGTTAGACTAAAGCAAGCCCATGGTGAATTGCATTTGGCCTTTTGCTATATTTTAATAAACGATTCATAACTTTGGCTAGGGGACTTTCAGCTAGACTACCATATATAAAGGCAAAAAGTATGGATTCTGTAATTAGACATCTTTATCATTTGGCCCATTTAGTCATGCTATTATGATCTTTAAAGATACCATAAATGCAGAGGTTTTTAGACCATAATCCTGTGAAAACATAAATCTTCTCAGATATTCACAAATAAAACAACAACAACAACAACAAAAGGAAATATGCCAAGTGATATCCTGAGATCCTGGGGATACTGGAAAAAAATCTGCCTAAAATTTTGTATTTGCTTCTGAATTTTAATAGATAAGGAAGCTACATAAATAGAAGCAAGCAATCTCATAGGCTGATGCATCACTTAAAACAAATATTTACTAGTTGGCTTCTCTCTGTTTTGTTTTCATTGACTTCAAATGCTAAATCTACCCAATTCTTGTTTCTATCATTTATTTTTGAAAGTAATGACTTTCATCAGAGTTCAGTAGATAACTGCCCCCCAAATTAGAAAATCAATTTAAATTCTCTAGTACATAAGTTCTTTACTGTATTGTAACATATAATTTCTTCATTCATTTGAAAATATATTTATTTGGAAAATATTTATTTTGCTAACTACATTCCAGACATTGTGCTAGGGGATTCAGACAGAAGTAAGAGAAATAGTGCCTTCCTTCATGGAGCTTATAGATTAGTGAGACAGACAGAATAACTAAATCATTCAGTTGATAACAAATATGTTATATTCTCTGAAAAAAAAATTGTGGACAGTATTAATCTCTCTCTGTATTAGTTACCTCTTAGAGGTAACACTCAAACTGACACCTAAAGGAAGAGAGATTCAGCCATGCAAACAAGTAGGTAAAGAGCATTTGGGGCAGAAAGATAGCATAAGGAAAATAATTCAAGCACAGAAGAGCTTGAAGTATTTCAGGAACTGAAAGGAAGCTGATGTGACTGGAATAGAGAGAGTAGGTGGGCCACAAGATGAGATGATGTCAGGCATTGCGGGATAGGACATGGAGTTTGGAAGCTGGTCAATAATTTTAAACCAGAGAGAGATCAGAGTTGCTTTAATTTAATATATCCAAATGCTATGAGAGAAATGAACTGAAGGAAGCAGGAAGAAAGAAAAACAGGGAGCACATTTAGGAGGCTGAGAAGAGAAACCACATAAAAGATGATAATATACTAGGACAACCGAGTAGAGAAGTATGTAAAAGCAGACAGTAGACATATCTTGGAAATAGAATTGGTAGAATTTGCTGACTGATTGAATGTGAGGCTTGAGAGAGAAGAGGGGAGGAAGGCATAAAATATATCTACCAGGAATATGGGTTGAACCACTGGGGATATGGTAGTGCGGCTTACTAAAGATCTGGGAGAAACACATTTTAGGATGAAGATCCAAATCCACTTTTGGATGTGTTAAGTTTAAGATGCATTTCAGACATCCAAGAGAAATTGGTGGGCACTTTTATATATGAATCTTGAGCTCAGTGAAGAAGTCAAGGTTGGAAATATGTTTGGATAGTTAACATTGCATGCTCAAGCCACAGAATTGAATGATATTACCTAGAGACAGAGGAAGAATGTAGAGCATGAAAAGAAGACCAAGGGTTAAACTCTGAAAACTCCTGTATTTTAAAGCTGTCCAGGTGTAGAAACTAGAAGAAAGAGACTTAGGAGTGGACAAAGAGATAGTGGTGTTTGAAGAAGGAAAATATGACTCATAATGTGGAATGCTGTTCATCACTCTACTAAACACACACACACACACACACACACACACACACACACACACACAACAATAACCTGTTGGACTTGGGAACAAGGGCTTTAGCGATCCTGATAAGAGCAGTTTTGGTGGCCTGATTAGGACAGAAGCAAGATTGTGTTGGGAGAGTGGGAAGTAAAAAGTGGAGACAGAAAATAGTATAAGAATTGTTCCTATGGATGAGAACAATAGAGAGGTTTTGGGGGATGGGCAAACTTCTTTCATTTTGTTTTATTGATTGATTGATTTTTATTTTTATTTTTGCCCACTGATTCTTTTTTATTGTTTTTATTTTAATTCCAGGATATTTAACATACAGTGTAATATTAGTGAGGTATCCAATATAGTGATCCAACACTTCAATACAACACCAGGTGTTCATCACAACCAGTGCCCCTTAATCCCTGTCATCTATTTCACCCATCCCCCCGCACCTACCTCACCTCTGATAATTATCAGTTTGTTCTCTGTAGTTAAGAATCTGTTTCTTGGTTTATCTCCCTCTCTCTCTTTTCCTTTGCTCATCTGTTTTGTTTCTTAAATTCCATATATGGGTAAAATGTTTTGTTCTATTTTAAATACGGGAGGTATGAGAAATTGCTTTGTACTGATGGAAGGATGCATTAAAAAAGGAGAGACTGATGATGCCACAGACAGAAGAGATATTGAAAGAATTAAGTGCTTGATGAACTGAGAGATGTAGATGAGGGCTTCTGGAATCTTTGACTAAGGAAATAACACTTTACTCAATTTTTTCTTTCTTTTTTCTTGAATGAATCTTTCCCTTCCCTCCCTCCCTCCCTCCTTCCCTCCCTCTCTCCTTCCCTCCCTCCCTTCCATCTTTCCTTATTTCTTTTGGAAAGACTCCTCCCTGTGTTTCTGAGGAACCACATAGAATGTACCTTCCACAGAGTGGACACCAAATGAATGTTTTTTGAATGAGCATGTAAAATGTACACTTAAGCTACATAAATATATACATTCTTATGTGTAGGGTTACTTTTGAGCCTGTACATTCTATTGTTTTGTTTTGTTTTGTTTTCTCATTTTCTTAAATTTTGTACTAGAATATTACTTTTTATGATGCCACTAATACTAATACTCAGGAATAATATAGTTGATTTGCTAAAAATAAAAATAATCTTGAAGAATTTTGACTTGTTTCTCAAAAAAAATGCCATGAATAATTCAGTTAGCAATTAGTAAACTTTCATTAATCTCTTTCTCATTCATTAATGTCTTTAATCTCTTTCTTTTCTAGAATCTAGATTCATTAATCTCTTTCTAGGTATATGGCATTTTGATCAATCATGCAGTATGGCAAATGTGATCAATCATTTACTTATGGCAGCAACTAGGAAATAGTGTGGTATTTAATATCATGTATTTTCTCTACTTCTTCCATTCCTGACTTCTATTGCTCTTACTCTTTTATCTTATCCCATTTTACTATACATTTTAATATTATTTTAATCACTACACTTTAACTCTGTAAGCAATGTTAGATTTTTATGGGTTGATGCTGTATATAAAACTAAATGAAAGAGTAAGGGAATGAGTATACACACTAAAAAGTGCAATGCACAGGGTGCCTGGGTGGCTCAGTTGGCTAAGCATCTGACTCTTGATTTCAGATCAGGTCATCATCTCACAGTTTGTGTGATTCGGCCCTGCCTGCATCAGGCTCTGTGCTGACAGTGTGGAATCTGCTCATGATTCTCTCCCTCCTTCTGTCTCTGCCTCTCCCCCACTTGTGGTCTCTTTCTCTCTCTAAATAAATAAATAAACAAACTTTTTTTTTTAAAGTGCATGCATAAATAAATTGAGACATGTATAATGGATAAGTTTAATTTTGGTGTAGGGGTTTTAATTGGGGGTGGTGAGGGAGTAGATAACAGTAATAACTATGACACAGAGCAAAGCACTGTCTTTAAGAAGTATGAATTTTTAAAAATGTCTAAGGAGGGAGAAGACAATGTTTCTAATAGAAGAAGTGGCATTTTAAGAGTTGAGATAAGCCCAAACTGACTTACAGAATTTTTTTAAAAAATGCTTTTGGACCTATGGAAACGGTAGTGCAATCCCATGTTGGAAAATTGTAACATGGAGAAAAAAGATATAGAAGAAAATAATTCACATTATTTTATATCAAATTTTATAAATTATTAAAAGCTTACCAAGTGGGGGAAGAGCTGGGTAGGGAAAGACATTTTCAAGTTGAGAGAAAATTGTGGCAAAGTCAAGGAGGGAGAGATCAACATGTATTGGGAATAGTGGGCAATTTGACAAATAACAGTGTCACTGCTCAGGACTGGCAATGAAGATGTGATATTTAATGCGGAAGACTTTGAACCCAACTGAAAGGCCCAAATAACATTTATTTGGCTTTTAATATATTTCTGTAGGATCAGGGAAAGGATAAACTGTATTTGGTTTTATTGTTTTAGAATGCCTAATATGGTGATGATTGGTAACAAAAACTAGGGGGAGCAAGGGGGGTAGAATCAGAAAAGCAGTTAGGCTTCTTATAGCAAAAACTCAGATTGAAACTGAGCCATAGACCTAACTGTTGGAATGAAAAGGTAGAGAAGATTGAGTGACATACTGCAGAATGAAAATTTTTCAGAACCTGGCAAATGGGTGAGAGGGGAAAATAAAAAGTTACTCCAAAGTCTTGAGCTTGAGTGACTGGAAGTTGGTGAAATAGAGATAGGAAAGTCAGAAGAACTCATTGCAGTGACTCAGAGTGAGAAGTTTCATTATGAACCTGTGGAGTTTCTGGTGTCAGAGTCTGGCCGGGAGCTGACAATATGGCAAGAAGGGTGGGGCTAGAGTTCATGAATTTGGGGGACCTTAGTATAAAGGTAATAGATGAAGCCATGGAAAGCTTAGCATTATGAGGAAATTGCACAGCTGGAGAGAGTAAGAATAAAATGAGTAACGAAAAAAGTCAGTGTTTCATAGTATTTCTTCCCTTTCCTTTACAATCCTAATAATTGACATCATATAAGAGATTGATTGTCTGACAGGGAGAATTGATAATATGAATGGGTGGAGCCTCTGACAAGGACCAGAGAGTTTGGCAAGTATATATTAGTACTAGGAGTACTGGTTGCAAATGTGGATCCTGGAAACAAACTTAGGGTAGAAGACAGCAGTTATTTTAAAGGAAATATATTAGAAATCATTGTAATATGTGTGACTTATTGAATATAGTAAATTGTAGTTGAAGCTACAGGATGTTTTTAGGTATAAAATTATTTATATGTTAAATAATAGAGGAATTTAGGTTTCTCAAAAAAACACTAACTAATGGGTTCTAAAAATGGGAATTGGGAGTGGATGAACAGCTGGAGAGCAGATGGGGGTAGGGTGGAGTGAGTATAAAAGTCATTACTAAAGAGAAATGTTTAATCTTACATGTCTTCTGTTTGATTTGGTGGCTTTATAGGGGGATTTGAGGCATCATTTTGGCAGTCAAATGGACTGAACTTGGGTTCTGTAGTAAAATTTATAGGTACTACAATGTGGCTTTGTAGAGAATGACAGAATATGTCTGTTATCATAAGTTCTCTGGGCGCCTGGGTGGCTCAGTCAGTTGAGCGTCAGACTCTTGATTTCTGCTTAAGTTGTGATCTCAGGTTTGGATCTTGGGTTTGAGCCCCAAATCAGGCTCTGAGCTGATAGTAGGGAGCCTACTTGGGACTCTTTCTCTCTCCCTTTCCCTCTGCTTCTCCCCTGTGCGCGGTCTCTCTCTCTCTCTCTTTAAAAATAAATAAATAAACTACACTTAAAAAAATAAAAATAAATTCTCTTTATAAGATCTTCTGTTATGGGGCACCTGGGTGGCTCAGACACTTGCTCTCTCTCAAATAAATAAACTTTTAAAATGTTTTGTTAATTTATTTTTGAGACAGAGAGAGACAGAGCATGAGCAGGGGAGGGGCAGAGAGAGAGAGGGAGACACAGAATCTGAAGCAGGCTCCAGGCTCTGAGCAGTCAGCACAGAGCCTAACGCAGGGCTCGAACTCATGAAGTGTGAGATCATGACCTGAGCTGAAGTCGGATGCTTAACCAACTGAGCCACCCAGGCACCCCATCAAATAAATAAACTTTAAAAAAGGAGAACTTCTCTTACCAAATTTTGCACATATAACAGATTTAATACAGGATGCCAAAACATTTAAATTGTGTTCTCTCAGGTTCTTTTTAGACCTTTCCTGTGCATCCTTTAGAAAGCAGTCCCTATCTCACCTATTCCATTAGTTTCTATATTTTGTTCCCTAGCACTTAGAAACCTAGTGAATTTTACACATTGATATGCCCATTTGTTCATTGTCTGTTTCCTGCCCTAGGTACTAAGATCACTGAGGTAGGCACCTGGAGCTTCTGTGAGTGTTAATTGCTGTGAGTGTGTCCAGCTGTGCCTGAAAAAGTGGACGTCAGTAAAAATTTGTTGACTAATTGTTAACTGAAGGAATAACAGACAGTTTATTTTCTCTGTTAGACTGGATGTACCTTGAGAAGAGAGATTATTTCCTGTTCATTCTTATTTAACCTTCCCCTTCTCCATCCTTCCCTCTCTCCTCATTCATTCATTTACTTCTTGTGTGTGTGTGCATGTGTGTGTATGTAAAACAATACTTCCCACACCTAGAGCAGTGCCTGAGACACATAACAAGCATTTACTGAATTTGTAAATCCTTCATTTATCAAACACTATGTGTCTATCTTCTTTATATCTGACATTGTTCTAGGTCCTAAGTATGTAAAGAATACTACCCCCCAAAAAAAAATAATTACAGGCTAAGAGATGTGATAACTTCTCTCTTAGTGGGGTGCATCAGGGGCTTTTTGAGCAGAGAAGTGCACCTAATCAGACAGTGAAAGGGAAAGGTGTGTGGAGAAGGATGAGAGTCACTGAAGGCTTCCTTGAGCTGAGAATTTGAGGACAATCACAGACCTCATAAATGCCCCCCCACACATATATATCAAATTGAATAAATACGTATTATCTTTTAGCAATTGAGAAATTTGGCACTGTGGATTTTAAATTTGGGTGACCTGGGCTGAAGTAGAAATATCAGAATAAATTCGAGAGCTTCCTAAAAGTAAATATACAGAAGGCGTGTATTTTGACAAAGCATCAAAGATAATTTGATACAGACCCCCTCACCCCACCTCTCCTTAATAGAGGGTTAAGAGAACCCTATCCTAATAGAATGGAGACTGCCATTTTATATCCTGAAAGGATCCGATGAGCTATAACATAGATGTGCACAGTGAATTTTTATATTTCTCTTTAAGGAGATGATGTTTTTTGTATTTTCATTTAATATGGTTTATGTAATAGATTTCATATATTTGTAGAATTTAAAGTGTTACTTCAAATACCCTTCAATTTACATGTTCTCTAAGAACAACTATTTGTTCACTTAGAATGAAATTGGCACAAGGCATTTTTCAAGGACAAACTATTAAACATTTGTTGAGAGAAATGGTAGCACATATGAGTAAGATATAAAACTTCAAGTTTCCTTTTGGAATGATTCACAAAGGAAATATAAGTGGACTGTGTGTATATTTGCTTACCTACATATGCACGTAAGTTTAAGGTCCATCAACAGCTAGCAGACAGATGTCTGTGCTGAAAACTCTTCAGCTTCATGCTATGTTTACTAAACTGATGGGTCTGTTTTCAGTCAAGGCTCTTAGCAAATGTTTATTGAACCTTACAAAAATGATACTGTACTTGTGTTTATTCTTTTCTCCTAAGATTCATTTTTGTTGTTATTGTTCAAAGACCTTTTGATGTTCCAAAAGCCACTAATTGATGGCAGTTGAATACATTGTTGACCATTAATAATGACTAATTCTGTCTAAATTTTGATTAACAAGTTAAAAGTATCAGAGGAACATATTTAATTTTTACATTAAAAAAGAACAGAGTCCTCAATATTCTTAACAAGTGGAAGAAAAGGGAATCCCCTTAAAACTTTAGCATAAAACTTTTAAGTATAAAATTTTGAAGGTGAAACTTTTAGAGAAATAATTCATTTCTGTTGCTTTTAAGATAAATTATCTTGGGGTGCCTGGGTGGCTTGGTCGGTTGAGTGTCCGACTTCCGCTCGGGTCACGATCTCGCGGTCCGTGGGTTCGAGCCCCGCGTCGGGCTCTGTGCTGACAGCTCAGAGCCTGGAGCCTGTTTCAGATTCTGTGACTCCCTCTCTCTGACTCTCCCCCATTCATGCTCTGTCTCTCTCTGTCTCAAAAATAAATAAACGTTAAAAAAAATAAAAAAAAAGATAAATTATCTTATCTTATCTTATCTGCTAAGTTAAAATGTTTTCAGAGAAAGTTAAATGCTGAATTTCCAAATCTAAATTTGATCTGAAATGTAAAAAATACAACATTATGCATAACACACTACGATATACACATGAATAAGCTTTATTATTATTATTTTTTAATATTTGGTCTCTAACAGTATCTGTATGCTTAACCTTCCTTCTTTTTTTTTTTGGGGGGGGGGGACAGAGAAAGACAGAGCATGAACGGGGGAGGGGCAGAGAGAGGGAGACACAGAATCGGAAACAGGCTCCAGGCTCCGAGCCATCAGCCCAGAGCCTGATGCGGGGCTCGAACTCACGGACCGCGAGATCGTGACCTGGCTGAAGTCGGACGCTTAACTGACTGCGCCACCCATGCGCCCCTTAACCTTCCTTCTTAAAGGAAGACAATGATTGGTGTAGACAATGATATCTACACCATGATGGTATCTACCATTGGTCATAGACAATGATATCTTGATTGGATTTTATAATTTTATAATTTTTTAAAATTAAAACATTCTTATTTGAATTCTGTTCAGTTAAAAATTCCAAAGTCAACTTGATTTAAAAACTTTCTCATCATCTCCCTCCTCCACCTTATTCCCCCTTTCGTCCTCCATAAGCCCCATCCATTCTCTCTAATCACCTCCTCCCTGTCTCTGCTGGTTCTGTTTCTAATGGATTAAAATGTTGGGGGAAGGGGAATAGTGGGTATGATTAAAGTCAGAGTCAGGATTGCTAAAATTACTTTTAACCTACTAATTGCTCTAAAATGAAATTCTAGATATAGATATGGTTTACCTGAACTTTTAAAGATAAAGAAATAAAACTTCAAAATATACCTATGCTCTTTGATATTTTTTTCTTTTCAAATTCTTCACTTAATATTCTTCCCATCAATGACTGAGCACTGTCTTTATGCCATAAGAAGAATCATCTTGTTCTATGAACTATTTAATTTTAGTGCTCTCCTAAGTTCTGTCTTTAGTTGAAATAAGTCTTTTGGGAAAAATCTTGTTTCTCCCTGGTAGATTCTACCTATTGTACAGAGTGTATTATGCAAGAAGCTATAGAAATTATTAATAATAGTATGTCAGATTTTGAGTGTCACTATACAGATGACATTTTTTTTTTTAGAAAAAGCTGTCAAATAATGTGTTTGATCCAGGATGTCAAAACATTTGTGTCTCGGGAGACATTTAGACAGTGGCATGCATATTTCTGAATGCATGTTATTAGAAGCGTCTGCTGAAAGTGTGATGCAAAGTTACCCTAGCCAGGAAATTGTGTGTTCAGGCTGACATGCTGCCTCTAGGTTACATCACCATTGGATTCAAATCACATTGGTTTGGCACGGGCTAAGTGACCTTCTCCTTTAAAATATTCATGCCATTCTCCTCTTCTGGGTCATTGTGTTCCTAGTCACATGCAAATAAATTTCTTATTAATTGTATAATTTGCTTTAATGGCATTTTCATGTACAGACAAATTCATGAGTATTTTGCAGTCTTTCCCAGAACAGTCAGATAACAGAGTTAGCCAAATTCCCTTGGGTAATTAATGCCTAGAGGTCACTCTTATCTCATCAGAGCAGAACATCTGGGCCCTTGAGATAAGTCTTCATCATGCAGTAGACTTGATGCTATTGATGATCACACCAGACTTAGTTCTTTGCACTGATGAAAGTTCTCCTGTGAAAGAAGTAGCATGTATTAATACAAATAGAGATTAGAATTAGTAATAATTGAATGCAAAATGGTGGGGGCTAAGAGATGTTGAGTAACAAATTTGTTCCCATGGTAATAGGAGGAAATCACAGCATTTGATGAAGATATTGGATTTGATTAAGAGTTTTTTATTGAAGGAAAAGATATTAGTAGGGAGGAGGTCAGGAGGACTAGATAAACCAGGGACCTATAATGAGATAGAGGTGGGAAGGCAATTGAAAAGCTGTTGGTCTGTATATAAAGTGCAGTGTGGTGGTGGTGGTGATGAACAAGGAATGGAAGCCAGTGAGGAAAATGACAGGGAGAAAGATACAGAGAAGTTAGAAGAGAAGAACAATTTGTGGAGTTTTTTATTCTGTAAAACAACAGAAAGCATCTGGTGGTTCTTGAGTAACGGAGTAGTATGATCAAATTAGTGTTTGAGCAAAATGAATCTCACATGAAGGAAGAGAGACTGTGGGGCAGGGAAACTATTTCCATGAATACGTTTTTTTTTAAGTATTTAGTTTCTAATACATAATAGAAAAGTTTTGTAGGTACACAGAAAATTTACATATAAACAGCTCACTGTTTGTTAGCTGATACACAAACTGAAATTTACTGGAAATAACAGTAGTTGTTTTAGGATGTTTTTCAATTTTAGGTATTTAACCTTTTTTAAATAGGATTATAAATTATGCAAAAGATTTACATAGTTCCAAGTCAAACTTGAAAAAGAACTTACAAAAGTCTTGTTTCTTTTCTTTTTCTTTCTTTCTTTCTTTCTTTCTTTCTTTCTTTCTTTCTTTCTTTCTTTCTGTCTTTCTTTCTGTCTTTCTTTCTGTCTTTCTTCCTTTCTTTCTTTCTGTCTTTCTTTCTGTCTTTCTTTCTGTCTTTCTTTCTGTCTTTCTTTCTGTCTGTCTTTCTGTCTTTCTGTCTTTCTTCTCTTATTATTAACTCATATTCCTGGCTTTCTATTTCTAATTTATGTTGATACTTCTTTATGTGTACTTTTTAATTATTTACTTCTTTTGTACTCTGGAATTATATTTCTTTCTGACTGTGGACATATATCTCTGGTGTGTTTTCATTATCTGTTGAGGTACTATTTTTTATATTTAAATCTCTTTTCCTCCACAATATCTTTGTATAGAATTTATTTTTTCCAGCTATTTATGTCTTAAATAGTTTTTCTGTACCTTTAAGAACAGTTGGTTTTTCTGTACCTTTAAGAACAGTTTTCGGGGCGCCTGGGTGGCGCAGTCGGTTAAGTGTCCGACTTCAGCCAGGTCACGATCTTGCGGTCCGTGAGTTCGAGCCCCGCGTCGGGCTCTGGGCTGATGGCTCAGAGCCTGGAGCCTGTTTCTGATTCTGTGTCTCCCTCTCTCTGCCCCTCCCCCGTTCATGCTCTGTCTCTCTCTGTCCCAAAAATAAATAAACGTTGAAAAAAAAGTTTAAAAAAAAAACTTGTATAAAAAGAACAGTTTTCTATGTAAGGGGTGCCATGTGCCTGTGGAGCTTTTCCAGATTTATAGCTGGGTCTCCCAGCTTCACTGTGAGTCTGAAGTCTTTAAGTAAGACTAGAGTTATCTGTAATACAACCATACATGGAATGGCTATAATAGTCTATCATTAGGGTAAGCATATAAATTATTGTTTCCTAATGTCAAAATACAAGTAACTGGAGAATTAGAAATGGTTTGTTTAGGCTATATACCCAATATTTTATGATATTTGCATAAAGATTAAGGAAGAGAATATCTTAAACCAATCCTTTCTTTTAGAAATAACTAGAAAAATTGCTCAGAAATTTATGCATTACAGAAAGCAACTTTCAAAGATGCGAAATGAAATCTAACCTCTAGTGCTTGTGTGTGTGTGTGTGTGTGTGTGTGTGTGTGCGCGCACGCATGTGCATGCACGAGGTGTTAGTCTATTTATCTACTACACATATGGGTTAATAACATCCTGGAGCTTTCATATAATTTTGGATTATGTCAATGATTTTCCCTTTCTTGCAGGAAGAATTTATCAGGGACGCAGGGTGAAAAGTTTGAGGAAGAAATGAAAAAAGATAAACATTTAAAAAATTTCAATGAAATGAAGAATGAAAAAGAACTACCACATCAACACTTTTTATTACTTTGAGTAATTTGTATGCTGTTGAAGTGTTATTTTGAATGCACTTCATTTGGGTTAATAATAACAGTATTTCTGCAATTCACATTTTGTGAGTAATTGCATGTGCTTCCACTTTAGCTATTTCTTTACAAATGTGCAATAGTCATTATAGGAAATAAAAAGAAAACTGCCATTAAAGTAAAAAAATTCTCTTAAGTATTTAGTTCATTAATATTAAAACAAATATATTTCTCTTTGATTGAGAAAGTGGGGAAAATGTTTATTGACCTCATTTTCTCTATATCACCTTGATAATGTCAAGAGACTGTGGCACTAAACCGAGGACGCTTTTGATGTAGCAAGGTTAGGAGGTCTATGAATTCTGTTTCTCAGAAGTATTCCTTAGAGGAATCTTCTGGAACATTTGGTCTTGTTTGAATGAATTTTGAGCTTTCTTCCAAGTCTCTAGTCACTAATAAGCTATCGATACCTTCCAACAATGAGTTTCAAGTGTCACTTGCCATGAGTAGCAATGATTTCAATATCAATAATAACTAAAAACAAATATTTTTTTCTTAATTTGTGCAGAAAGATAATCTTTACAGGACAACTCAACATTACTACATTACATTCTACATTATCTGCTTTTTTTCTTTACGTGAAAAATATACTTTTTTTTTTTTAATTTATTTTTGGGACAGAGAGAGACAGAGCATGAACGGGGGAGGGGCAGAGAGAGAGGGAGACACAGAATCGGAAACAGGCTCCAGGCTCTGAGCCATCAGCCCAGAGCCTGATGTGGGGCTCGAACTCACGGACCGTGAGGTCGTGACCTGGCTGAAGTCGGACGCTTAACCGACTGCGCCACCCAGGCGCCCCAAAAATATACTTTTATTAATAGTTATCTTCTGACAATGAGAACATACTCATTGTAATCAATTTGTGTGCATTGTGTGAGCACTTAAGATATCCTGAATAGGAATGAGGAAAAAAAAAAATGAATAGAAAGGAGGCTTAAGTATTGTCTTAGAAACCTAACTTTTTGAAACTCTCATGATTCTGGTGCTGACAAGTGAATTTAAATATGAACATTCCTTTTCAGTGTGGTTACCTCCTAAGTCTAGAACAATAATACAATGAGATCCACACTAATTAAAAGCTCTCTTCCCAAAGGAGCAATATGTCATGCCAAGCAAATATTAAAAGATCCTTTCTGGTTTATTCTAATCCAATTATATGCTAAATTTTAAAGATTTGTTTTCTTTAGCAGTGCTTCTAAATAACTAGCAATTTTCATCACATTCTTCTGCTGACTTGCTTTATACTCATTTTAAGAAATAAGAGTTGTGATGTCTAATTTAGAAAACTATTGTTTGAAGTTTAAGTCTTCCCATAAAGAATTACATAGGAGATGCAAAAACAGTCATTATAGTAGAATCTTTATATTAAGTAATTACTAACACTTTATTCAGTAAGAGGAACTGAACAGGAAGTAGTTTGTTCCAGTTGTCTATCACTGCATAATGAACCACCACACAATTTAAATAAATAGCTTAAAACAACAATGTGTTTTCTAGGATATGGTTCTATGGGTTGATGGCCCAGATGAGTAGTGCTTGTTTCAAGTTTATCATGCAGTTGCAGTCATGTCACCTAGGGCTGCAATCATCTGAAATCTTGACTGGGCTGGCATACGTGACGGCTCTCTTAAGAGAGAGGCTCTCTTAATTTCAACTCATATCTGGGTGTTTCTTGGACATTTATGTGTTGATCCCATTGTCACCTCAAACCCAAAATATCCTGAGCTACCTACATAACTACCTACATAACTTCCAACTTCTTTCCAAATCCATTCATTATTTGTATTTCCCCTCTCAGTGATTAACATCATCCTTTGACATGTGGCCTAAATCAGAAAACTTGAAGTCATTCTAGATTCCTTAATCTTGCCCTCCCCACCCCAGTCTGATCAGTAACAAAGTCCAAATATTTCTGCCCCCCCTTAATATATCTTATATTTGTTCTTTACTTTCCAAACACACTGTCACTGCCTTCTTTTAGGTCACCATCTTTAGTTACCTTCTGAAATTTCCTGGTTTTTTTTTCTCTTCCATCCTTGTTTACTTTTTGTTTTATCTTCTACATGGTTGGTAAAAGATCTTAAAGGCCCATCTAAAGGCACCTTCTTTGCCATAGTTGGAGTCTAAACTCCTTGACATCTCACAGAAGGCCTTTCTTGTTGGATCCTTACCTTGCATTTCAGTACCCGTTTAATAGCTTGTGCTGTAGTCCGATGAAATTGCTACATTTCTGAAAACCTTTCCTAAAATATTTTTTATGATCTTTCTCTCTGATGTGAAAGTTTTTCTTTCTTCTCTCATTCCTGAATGAATGTCTACCATTTAAGATTCAGTTCAAAAGCTATCTCCTTCCTGTAGGAGATAGGGTTTCCTATTATTTTCTTTGCTTGTTCCTTTCCTTGGTTAGTATTTACCTCACTGTTATACCAATAAATTTGCTCATGTTCCGCCAAAACATTTCCTTGAGTACAAAATTTTGTTTTATTTATCTAGTAGTGCGTGGTGCAACATGTAATTACTGATTAAATGATCTTCAGGTGGGCTGGAGGGCAGTAAGCTTCAAATTTTCATTTGAATAAAGTAAAAGAGAAAGAGATATTTCATATCAATATCCTTTACCTAACCCTTTTCTTCTTGAGATTTCCTGCATCTTGGCTTGTTAGATAAACATTATGCAGTTTGATGAATGAGTGGCAAATATCAGTAAGATTTTTGTCAGAGTTGATTAGGATGGTTTAAATGGAAAGGCATTTTGAAAATAAATTTCAAATTCACTTCTAAATCATGAAATAGTAGACATTGATTCCTCTCTTATTCCTTAAACTGTTATCAGTACAAAGTCAGTAACTCAGTAACTTGGGAATCAAATGCCTGAATGTAGACAATAAATACCTTGGAGATAATGCAGGTTCCAGACCACCACAATTAAGCAAATACTGCTATAAAGTGAGTCGATGAATTTTTTGGTTTCCCAGTGCATATAAAAGTTAAGATTACATTATATGGTCATCTATTAAGTGTAAAATAGCATTATGTAAAAAAATACATATTTTAATTAAAATACTTTATCAGTAAAAAAAAATGCTAACCATCTGAGCCCTCTACATAATCTTTTTGCTGGTGTAGGGTCTTGCCTCAATGTAGATGGCTGCTGACTTATCAAGGAGGTGGTTGCTGAAGGTGGGGGTGGCTGAGGCAATTTCTTAAAACAAGACAACAGTGAAGTTTGCTGTATCAATTGATTCTTCCTTTCACAAAAGATTTCTCTATAACACATGATGCTGATTAACAGCATTTTATCCACATAACCTTCAGAATTGGAGTCAATCCTCTCAAACCCTACTTCGTAAATTTATGTAATATTCTAAAGACTTCATTGTCATTTCAACAGCTTTCATGGCATCTTCATCAGGAGTAGATTCCATCTCAAGAAACTACTTTCTTTGCTCATCATGAGAAGAGATTTCTCATCTGTTAAAGGTGTACTATGAGAGTGCAGCAGTTTAGTCTCATCTTGAGTCTCCAATCGTAACATAATGATCACCGATCACAGATCACCATAGCAAATATAATGAAAAAGTTTGAAATATTTTGAGAATTATCAAAATCTGACACAGAGACATGAAGTGAGAAAATACTGTTGAAAAAATGGTGCTGATAGACTTGTGCAACACAGGCTACCACAAACCTTCTGCCAAAAAACTTAGTATCCGTGAAGCACAATAAACTGAAACACGGTAAAACAAGGAATACCTGTATTGATTGTATTAATTTATCCTTTATAGAGAAGTTTCCATAAGGAAATGATGAGAGCAGATTTCTACAGTGAGGTAGGAATAGTTTTGTTATGGAGACATCTTTATGGAACTGGAAATAAACCTCACTGATCCAGATTTTAGCATCAGTCTGTAAAAGAAAACATACTTGGCTTTAACAAAAAACCCCGCCTGTTTGTATTATCAAAACCACCGAGAGCCTCCATGCCAGAGATAGGCTACATGTGCTTATATGAACACTGAGAAAGTACTTTAAATTATGGAGATGACCCCAATTTCTGGCTAACAGATAATACATTATAGTGATTTCATTTAACTTTTTTTTTCCAACCATGTCTAAGTCAGACTGCCTTTTCCTCCGTTTGGAAACCGTGACTGACTGACTGACTGACTGACTGACTACTGACAAAAATAGAAATCATTTAGTGCTGTTTTTGTTTGTTTTTTTTTTCCCCTTCCCTTCTCTCTTAATCTCTTCCTCCTCATTTCCTCCTCCTCCCCTACATCCTTCTCATTCTTCTTCTCACTATTTCGCTCTTTCTTCTTCTCCTTCTCCTTTTTAGTCAACTACTAATAGATAAGGCCTTAGAACACGACTGCCAACAACCTTATTTAAATCAAGACTACAGTCTTACCCCCAAATTATGTAGATGTAATCCAGGAATTGGCATGATACTAGATTTTTAACATGATGAATTTTTGTCTTCATTATTTGTCAAGTTCTTAACCTTCTCATTTTCTCATTTGCCATAATTTCTGTTTCTCATTGGGGGTACTAAACCCAAGAAATGAATTATTTATTCATAATATTTTCTTCAAATGTTCTATTACTACTTTCCAAAGCTCAACAACAATTTTTTTTTGAGGCAACATACTAATATTGGGATTTTCTTAGATCATATTGGTTCTTTACATTCAATTAATAAAAATCAGGCTTTATTTTAATGCCTGGTTAAATTATTTCAGTGACTTTGATGGAATAGCATATGTCAAAAGTGTTCCAGGTCTAAGGAATGATACACAGAATTACAGTAATCTGCCTAGACCTATTGGTTTAGTGAAGCCAGAAATGTTCCCCTAAGAGGAGGGAATAGGGTGACAGGACCACCTACAGGGAAGGAAGAAAACAAATCAGGAGTAAAGCCAAAGTATTTGGCAGAAGGAGTAACATGTTGCTCACTCAGGAAGCTCTCTTGATTTTCCTTCTATCTCCTTTCCTGGTTTATATTCTATACTCTGTGCTTTTCCAGAGACCTATACTTCTATATTTATTTTTCTCTGTTCATTTACTTCTGTGTTTCTCTGTTTGCTCAGTAAAAAGACAATGGAAGTGTCCTGAGACAGAGGGGAGTGGGCAAGCTAATGTCAGATGCTTTCAGAATGAAAACAATCTTCAAGAATCTTAAATTGTGATCTCTACACAGAAAGAGAGTGAAAAGTAGCCAAATCTCCAATGAGAGAGATGTTGGACTATTTTCCAGTGTCAAACCCATCTGATTTATATGAAGTAAGCAAATTTTCTCAAAACCTCAAAAAAATTGATTCCAATCCTGAATATGTTTTCCTGATAGTCTCAAATTGAACTAATAAAAAAGTATTGAGATTCACTCTACCTTTTCACTGTATCAAGCTCACTTATGAGTATAAAATTGCTAATAACATGTCTGTAATAATTTTGAGTTTTTCAAGGGCTTTAACAAGCATAAATGAAAAGGTATAATCCACTGGTAAGTAAGCTGTGTAAATTCTTTAGCTTTTTGGAACTCATAAAATCAAAATGATAAAAAAAAAAACCCTACTTTATACATTTGTTTTGATTATTGAGATAAAATTTATGAAAGTTCCATGGATCCTCTAAGGTTTTACACAGCAGCGAAATATGATTGCTTAAAAATGTAGTAGTCTCTCCTTATCCACAGGGATACATTCTAAGGCCCCCCAGCGGATGTCTAAAGCTGCCAACTGTATTGAACCCTATGTTTACTATGTTTTTTCCTATATATACATATCTTTGATAAAGTTTAATTGATAAATTAGGCACAGTAAGAGATTAACAACAATACCTAATAGTAAAATGGAACAATTATAACAATATACTGTAATAAAAGTTATGTGAATGTGGTCTTTCTCTCAAAATATCTTACTGCACTGTGCTCACCCTTCTTATGATGATGATATGAGGTGACAGAATGCCTGCCTGATGAGTTGAAGTGAGGTGAATGCTGCTGTGATGTAGTGGAAGGCTAATATTGATCTTCTGACATCAAGTCAGAAGGAAGATTATCTGCTTCCAGACCACAGTTGACCACAGGTGACTGAAACCATAAAAAGCAAAACTGCAGATAAGGGGGAGCTACTGTATCCCATCTGAAATTAATAGTGTCCTCAATCCTGACCTATGCATTTTATCATTCTGATTCCTCTTTTTGTACATTCTCTTGTTTGTACATTTTCTAAAGACAGAATTTTATAAGGAAAGAATTCTCCACTCACTACTTTTCAGTGTGGCATATGTTTAATACCCGGGCCTTGGGGTCTGCTAGACCTTTGTTTTTATTTTTGTTGAGTCCTAGTTCTACTAGGTCCTAGATGTATGGCCATGGATGTGTACTCCTCCACTTTGAGATTTTCAACTTTTTTACTTTGTAAAATAGAGGTCATATTTGGGTCCACCACATAAGTTTGTTGTAACTCACGAGTGGAATAAAGTATGTTGAAGACCAGTATCTAAGCCCCCAAGGCCCCCCTTGCACCATTTCTCCTTTGTCCCTCTAAATGAATGAATGAATGAATGAATGAATGAATGAATGAATAGATAGACAAACAAACAAACTAACTAACTAACTAAATAAATAAATATCCTGGTACCTTGTTTGGAGGCTGAAGCTCTATCCCTATTATCATCTTCAGCCTTCTTGCCTTCCTTCCCTTCTGTCACACCTAACTGGAAAAATCAAAACCTTAGATAAACCTAGCTGTGTATCTTCCCTTTGTCCACATCCAGGCTGATAAGTACTACTGGAATAAAAATTACACAGTACCTTGAATTTGCCCCATAAGATGCATGGTCTCAACCTCAATGGGGTTTCAGTACCAAAAGGTACTTTAATATTCCTTCTCACCTTCTTCTCCCATCCCCACAAGAGCAATTTCAAACTCTTCTCACTTTCTTCAAATTTTCTCCTCCCTTATCTCAAACTCCAACTTGAATATGACTTTACAAGGAATAGAGAAGCCATCTCCTATCTGTCCTGCATTCACTCTCTGCTTTTCTTCTTTCTCTCCTATTATTACAAAGAGATACCCCACTTTCTGTCCAAAGCTAAGCTTTCTCCTGGGGTTTGAATCCTGACCCATCTTGGCTAATCAGAGGTTTTTAGCCATTTCCTCTTTTTGCTCTTAAATCTGTAACCACTGACTGACTACTAGTTCCTTGTCACCATTATTTGAACATATATAAGTCTTTATTATCTTTGAGACAAAATCTAAAGAAAGCCTTTCCTGAATCTCACACTCTTCTAGCTCTACCTGCTCTCTCTCTCTCTTCCCTTTCGTAAGCAAACTTTTTGAAAGAGTTGTTCACATCCATTTTCTCACTTTCTCACCTCCCACTAACTTTGCAGCTTACTGCTACCTGGCTTCACATAAAGAACTTTATTGAAACTACCTTCACCAAGATTATAGATGACCTACTTGATGCAAAATCAGCAGATAGGCATTATTCTTTGTATCCTTTACTGATCCTGCTTCTTATTGTCATACTTTCCCTTATAACTTTATTAGCACACAGCTCTCCTTTTTTTCCCCTGTTCCTTCTTTTTTTTTTACTTTATGGATTCCTCTTCTTTATTCCATCTCTTTTATCCTGGCGTTCAAATCCAAGGCAGCATTTTACTCTCTTTTCACCCTCTCACTCGCTGTCTGGAATATCTGTGATTCTCTTGATCTCATCTTTAAGACTAACTCCTGAATCTATATTTATACCTGATGTTGCTTTCCTGTGTTTCACGCCCCTGTATCCATCTGCCCTCCGGACATGTCTTTTTAATGTAGCACATTCAACATTTCTCTAACACAGCAATGCACATCTTTGGGGAAAAGAAACAAATTTAAGAACAAACAAGACTTTCTTGTTCCATGTTCCATGTTCCCGTTAACCTTTCAGCTAGTTGCCAAAGACATCAATCATCATCCTTGCTTCCTCCCTCTCTTCAATCACCCGTCTTCTATTACTTCATTAATCTCTAAATCCAAGGGATCTATATCCTCTACATCCCGCAAATATCTACTTACAGGCATCCTTATTTTAGCTTCCTAGTTCAAGCCTCTAGCACCTCTCTCTTCCCTGGTCAGGTGAAGCTTCCTCTTAGTCTCCTTCCATAGAATGTTGCTTCCTCCTTCCATCTGTCCTCCACATAGTAGATAGAATGCTATTTCTAAACTTTAGATCTGATTATGTCACTCTGCAGCTTCGGAACTTTTAGTGGCTTTCCATTGTCCTTTAAAGATATCCAACTATTAAGGAAGCCTGCAAGGCCATGTAGAGTCTTTTAGCTCTTGAGCTTCATTCATTTCTTCATTGATATCACAAGTGGGTGTACTGAGTGCCTATAAAGGGTTGAGTACTATTCTGGACATTAGAGATTCAGTAGTGAAAAAATACTTCTGATCTTTTGGGATTTATGTACTTCCCAATTCATCCTCGGTTTCCTTGCTTCATCTATGCAGAACTATTCTATTAGGAGTTCTTTAATGAAATACGCTGCTTTTCCTAGCTTAGAGAGAGCTTTGCAGGTGTTTTTTCAATGGGAGACTGTTTCCTCAACTTCCTTCCATTGAATGGCTGCTGGTCATTCTTGGGCTCTTCCTATTACAGTTTGCAAGCCTACTGCAGTATTTCAGGCAAGGGAAACTGAGAGCTTTAACATAGGTTAGACTTGAGAGATACAGATCAAAATGGCTTTATTGGATACTGCAAAAAAAGTGGAAGGAGAGGTGTATAGGTTAACTCCAAGATTTCTGGTTTGGGTAGAAGGAGGTTACATTAAGAAAAGTGAGGATTTTGATGAATAGATGATGATTTTTAGATACAATAGGTCCTCTAATACGAGCTACCTGATAAGTGAGTCTTGAGTAAAATAGTTTGAATTAAATATAAGATGTTAACAGAAGTTATGAAATGGTTAAGTTACTAAGATAAAGTACATAAAATAAGAAGAGAATGTTTGCATTTTCTTAAGGAATCATGAATTTATACTCAAAGATCCATACTCTAAAATGACTCTTAGTCATTTTAGAATATAGCAACTCAGCAGTTAAAATCAGCTTGTATTAATTTCTAAGACTTAATCTTAGCATTATCTCCACATATATTCTATTCTCTTTCTCAAAAAAGAAATAGATCTTTTACGTTCATCTGTGTTGTTTAATTTTTAACGTGATTGTTTTTTTTTATTCTGTTGAAAATTATAAAGGAAATGTCCCAGATTACAAATAAATAAGAGTTTTGCAATCCTTAAATCTGTTATATAATTGTAAGAACTCACCCATTTTATAAAGTTTAGCATAATCCTTAGATTTAAATGTATCTATTTCAATAAATAAATAAATAAATAAATAAATAAATAAATAAATCTATCTATCTATCTATTTCACTTAGAGGTGTAGACTAGATCTTGTGAGTCTAAACACGAAGGTGACTACTACCATTCATTATCTGTAAGCTTTCAGAGAAGCCATTCTATGTGGTTTGGCCCTATGAGGTGAAGAAGAGACAGAGTGGAGGGGTCAGTCATTTACCTGCCTTACGCTTCAGATCATTTTTTCCACATATTCTAAGTGTTATGGCTCTATATTTCATTTAAAAGTGTCTTCAACAAGTTCCTGTTCACCAGTTGAGTGGTTTCACTGAAAGCTCTCAGGAGTTGAAAATAAAGTTCTATGAATTTTCACTAGTGATATTCTGGTGTCTAGAAGTGCTGAATTCTATCTCTATAATTATTATATTACCTGTAATATGTATCATCATTAAATTTTAAAATACAAAGCCATTCATTTTTTAAATGGAACATAGCAATTGGCTAATTTAAATAGTCTTATCTGTAGATTTCTTCCCTGTAACAATTTCCTTTTATTAACTTAAAAAGTTGTTTAAAATGACAATAAATAAGAAAGTATGGCGGTAATTCATTTAACGGCTGCCAAAATTGACACTGATTACTTAACACTGCTCTACTGTGTGGTTAAAACATTTTTTAGATCTGCAAGTTTTTAAATTAAAGCAAAAATAGCTTGCTGCTTTCCTGAGTCTATGACTTTTCAAATAGCATTTTATGCCATTTTTTTTCAAAAACTCACAATTATGTGCTTTTGAAATGCTTTTTTCATTATGTAAATGCTTTTAAATCATGTGCTTACAGAGAAAAGTGAGAATTGAAAAACGAGATGTTTTAAAGATTGCATATTTCCTAGAATATCTCAAAATAGGCACTCAGATGTGTGTGGCATAGTGGTTTATGAATGGTTGGCAAAAGGTTACTATTTACTACACCAGTAGGAAGTGTAAAAGGAAAAGCACTTCTGCATTGTGTGGGTTTCTTGGAATAACAGCTACAAACTGTCCTTGTTTGGAATGAGCCAATCAGAGTATACATTTGGCATGGAGCTGATGAGGCTCTCCCCCATTGTGACCCTGCCTGTGTGTTACAGAGAGCTGGCTGGTTTATGAACTCAGCAATGGCAATTAAATGCTCACTCACTAAATAATCCAGTGGAGGTCTATGTTAATGGTTTAAAAACACTGTTTAAACAATGGAAACATGGTTTCTCTAGGTAGTGTTTTCTAATTATACTATGAAACCAGTATGACTACATGCATTTGACTAGCCTCTTTAATGTTTCAAAGGCTTTTCATACCTATTAACTTGTTTTATCTCCACGGCAACCTAAGGAGGTAGGCGAGGAGGGGGGCTGTGATATGACTGTGTTAATGCATGGGAGAGTGGTTTGTTAATGGTAAAACCACACAAATGATACCATTAAGATGCTTGTCTATGGAAAAGAAAACAGAGGGCAGAGACACTAAACGATCTGCTTCACATAACACTCGGTCACATAACATTGGCATGACTGCAGTGCTCGTCAACTGACTTGGACATAAAATTGTTTGTCAGTTTCTTGTACTCACCACTCACTGGTGAAGCTATTGACAGTCAATATAAGAAAGGGACTAGTTCTACAGAGCAAATATAGGGCCAGAGCATTTCAAGAGGCTTATTCAGAGTTACTCATTTAGCCATTAAGAGAATATGCACTCAATTTTTTTTAAGTATTTTTGGACTAGTGTCTGCTTGAAAGCCATGCAGTGCAAAGTACCCCCAGCACTGTGGTTAAGCTATTATGGTATGAAATATCTTGACAACCTGGCCAGGGGGATCAATGATCTCAAGGGAAAGGTCTTGCATTTCATTAGCAAATCCTGGCTCACCTTTCTTTCATTAATCTGGTTCCATACAACCACTGTATCAAAACTCCACTAACTCTTTTCCTGGTTTCAAAGGCAGTACTTACTAGAACAGATCAATTGAATTCTCAGAAAAGAACTGGAGTGTGACCATCTTTTCCTCCCTTTTAAGAGCTTTAAACCTTCCATTCCTGTATGTTTTCCTTTCTGGCCAGGCAGTTGAGAACAAGGTTTTGAAGAAAAGAGAGAACTATTGTTCCAAGTCTTGGGTTTTTTATGCCACTTACTTAACATTTACTTGCCCTATACTTTGCTTGACCTCTCAGTTCAGAACACAGGATTGAGAGAGTGAATTGGAAGAACATAATAACAGTGGATAATTATGAGATAGTAGCACAAGTGTACTTAGTGTTTACTGAACCTTTACTCTTCACTTCTCAGGTCCTCTTAAAAGCTTGACGCACACAGTCTCACATAGAGTTACTAAGTAATTAGACCCAAGTTACACACTAGTTAGTGCTGATGTCAGGACTTGACTCCATATTTGTCTAGCCCCAAAGTTTTGTGTATTAGCCATTATGCTGTTTCACCTTCTGATTCAACTGAAAGTCAAGAAGTTGAGGAAGAATCTGTATAATATGAGTCCCAAAGAGTGGTTGGTTCTAAGAAACTCTGAATAATTTTAATAGCCAAGATTTTTAGAAAAAAATAAATAAGTAATCACATGAGCAGCTCTCTCCACAAAGAAGTGAAGGAAAGCCAGCCAAGGATGAAGGCAAACATCCAGTTTAATGGTGCATCATGCTCAGTGGTGATGAGGAGCCAAAAATTCCACTGTTCACTGATTGTATGATTGTTCTGGCAAGTTATATATGATTTCTGAGCCTCAGTTTTCTCATTTGTATAATGGGATTTGTAAGATTTATTTTATAGTTTTTCATAGGGACTGAACACACACACATTCATACACACACCTTTTTAGTGTCTAGTGTAGCTTCCAAACTTAGTAGTCACTCTGTAAACATTAGTTCTAGCTCCTGTCCTGACACCCATCTAGTCTGCTGTTTCTGAAGAAGCAAGTGTCAGGTATGGTAATACCAGGACTGTGGGTAGCAGGAATCATAGAGCCCAGGAGCAAGTAAACCCAACCAAAAGGTTATGCAAAGAAACACAGCTGACAAGGGAATAGAAATCCAGATAGTAAACTCCAGATGTTTGAAACCAGTCTTACTTGGTACACCAAGTACCTCCCTTGGGCCATGATAGTACTGGGATTGAACCTAGGCAGCCAAGAAATAACCAAAAGCCTTATGTTTACCAATCAAGGTGGTAAGGTCCCAGCCAAAGATTGAGTCCAGAACCCTAAATGTGGACAAGGTTTGCAAGCCAACATTAAGAATCTATGCAATTCTAGATTATAGATTTGTAGCACCTACCAAAAGGAGATCTTGGAACAAAAGTAAAAATGATACCTGTAGTGAATCATTGCACACACTTTTTGCCCAGGTACTATTCAATCCAAGAGCATATTGGACTCTTAAGTGGATGTCCCTCAGGGGAAAGGGAGTAAAAGATTTGAGATGATAAGATTTTCTGATGGAAGAAATAATTAAGGAAGAACTTGTGTTACGGTCTAGGCCTATTGCAGTTCCCCAAACTGGGCTGTAGAGAGAGGGTCTATACTGTCTTGGACCACTGAGAAAAACGTTTCAGTCTTATTATATTCAGACTCCCTAGCCAATTCACAGAGTTATCTAGGGTTATTTGTCATATCTTTGTCCAATCAGAAGGATATAATAAATGCCCACCGGAGTTATATATCTATTAAGTTACTATGAATGCATAGGCTTTAGTCTATTTTTATAGTACCTAAATAAGTCATTAAAAACTGAAAGTTATTCCACCAAATTTAAGGGTGAGAGACTGAGGTACAGGGAGACTGGTTTCACAGGCTGTCCACTAACTTTAGCAAAGCTAAATTCGAACCTAAGCCGTCTAGCTTTGGGAGTATCCACTTAACTGGGGGGATATCCACTTAAATCCATATTGTATTTCAATTTACAGCAACTTACCCATCTAACACCTAAATCTTTGGGAAAGCAAAGCAAAGCAAAGGGAAAAACAGTTATCCTTCCTTCTCTCCCTCACTTTTTTCTACTTCCTAATTCTCATAAGTGCCCTCATTTATTCATTTCTTATACCACTGCCTATTTTCATGAAATTGGAGTATATTTTATTTTCATTTTAAACTTTCTCCTAAAAAGGACATTTTTTCAAAGATAGAATAATGTATATTAGTTACCCTATATATTTTAAGACATGAAAAGTAGAAGTGATAAATTTTGACAAGGCTGTTAGAAAACTGTTCTGGAATAGGCTCTTTGTTTCTAAGGAACAGAAACCTACTCAAACTAGCTCAAGTAAAATTTGAGCTTTATTGTAAGTTTCAATAAAACTTTTGAAATCTCAAAAAAAAAAAATCTAGAAATAAGCAGGCAGAGACCTTAAGATAGCTGGACCCAGGGCTGTTGTGGTGACCGATAAGAGCAGTTCAAGAGCCTCTACTCTTCTGTCAGTAATCCTGCTTGTCACATGCTGTGATGTCAGCACAAATCACATTTGTCATAGGAGACCTATGGCCTGGCATCAAAAGGTGAGCTTGATCAATCAGACCCATCTCTTAAAAATTTAAACTAAGACATTGATGTGCAGAAGAAACCTTGGTAACCAGTAGCTGCATAAAAATTTGCAGACGCAGAGCCAGTAATGAAAATGGCAACTGAAGTAACAATGAGGCTAATGGATTGCGATGGCACACTAAAGTATAATCTCAGGTTCTTTGTAACCTGATCTCTGTTCTGTGTTGACCTTAAGCAAATTTGTTTAAGGCTGTAGGGTTTATTTTCCAAACTGATAAACAAAGAAACCTATTTGTCATCTCGCAAAAATTTTGTCAGTGAGATACATTTGAGGAGGAGTTCAAATTCTTTGCCAATCATATAAAAATGTAAGATCATTGGAATACCTCATAGTTTCATGTCCCAGTGTTGGAAAATATAAAATGTGAAACTGAATTCTAGATCATTTTCATTTTCCATAAGTGTTAGCAACAACCTTGTCAACATCTCTCGCTCTACCCTCCCTTTTTAGATCATAAATATTATCAAAACACAGTTATTGGGCCCCAATAAATCCTCATCATTTAATGATTTTTTTTTCAAAATCACCTGTAGAATTGATATAACCCATATGCTAATAAAGATTTATTGGGTTATCTTTCTATTAATTCAAGAGCATAGTTATTGTAATTTTTAACATTTAACACCCAAGAACTGAAGATCTTTCCATGAGCAGAATCAGAAAGTCAAAGGATGTGGTTTCTGAAAGGGGACAATGTAGCAAACTTGTCCCCAATTTTTCTGAAGTTTTGTCCCTAATTTTTCAGAAATTTAAAGTTCTAGGTTCATATTTTACAAATATATATATGTGTGTGTGCTTTTGGCTAGATAAAGCCTTACCTTCAAGAGACTTATGATTTTATAAATCAAACCATTATGATTTTGTACTTTCATTTCAATGCACACATGAATTACTGAATGTTAAAGGGTCTGAGACAACTTAGTGTTTGTATTTGTAGTAGAATGCCTTCAGGTTGTTGGATCTTGAGAAATTTGGCTATGAGTATAAAGTATATTTTACTATATGTCTAGTAAAATGTTTATAATTTGAAATATGACTTGGAGTGCTTGGAGAGGCCACAGAAATTAAGGTTCAATCAAAGGCACAATTGTGGGATTTCTTTCTGTACCATGGGAGGCAAAAAAGTGCTGTATGAAAACTTGAATTCCAGAAAGAGATGAACCATGATTGACCTTTTTTGACACTAAACCTCTGTAAGACTCCGTTTCTGCATCTGTGAAATGGACATAATAACAGTCCCTAATCCACCTAAATATTTGTTACTATGAGGACTAAATGGGCTAATGCAGATACATTTGTCTCTTTTTTTTTAATGTTTATTTATTTGAGGGAGGGGGGTGCGCTGGAGGGACAGAGAGAGAAGGAGACACAGAATCTGAAGCAGGCTCCAGTTTCTGAGTTGTCAGCACAGAGACTGATGCAGGGCTTGAACCCATGAACTGCGAGATAATGACCTGAGCCAAAGTTGGACACTTAACTAATTGAGACACCCAGGCGCCCCTGCAGATCCATATGTAAGTACATAGAAGGTACTACTGTAAGTGGTAGGTATAGATCATAGGATATGAAATATTAAATAAGAAGATAAAGAGTTAATAATAGAAAAAAGCAGAAAAACTGGAAATAATTAAGGTTATTTTTAGAGTGCATAACTTGTTGGTAGTCCTTAAAGTTCAAAGTTCAGTTAAAGTATCATTATTCCCTTTTTGATGTTTAAAATTGTACTCTCTTGAAACTGCTTTAGGGCAAAAAAGTACATGAGCTAAAAACAATTGCCAAAATATGTAAAATCTGAAACAGAAATGTATCTTCAGCTCTGATAATGTCCAAGGACTGAATAACCAAGATAATGTTCCTCAAATCCAAGCTGAATCAGTAAATTATGATTTGGTAAATTATACACTAACCACTATTGGGAAAACATTATCATTCAAATGTTTAGAAGAGATAAGGGAAAATGTGAATCCCAGTGTATAACTGATAGAAAACTAAGGCAGTTTATTTAATCTCTGATCTTTCATCTAAAATAACGCGTTTACAGAAATCCACATCATGAGGTTGCTTTAATTTGAGAGCCACAGAATGTGAAGTAAAGGCCAGCTGGACGAGGTGACGTGGTGAAGGTCTTACTGAAAGATTCACACTTAAAAGAATCCTGAAGGGCAGTAACTGGAGAAAGCTTAAGTAGAAAGTTTTGACACTTTTTATGCTTGAATCACCTTGTACTGTTTTCTGCCTGGGTAATCAGAAAAAGAAAACATTTGAAGCAGTGGAGTGGAGGTGATCGATCACCTACCTCGATGGCACCAACTCAAGGTGCTGGTCTTGGCTGCTAGAGGCCACCAGCTTTCCGAGATTCAGTTTCCTCCTCATCTAAAACACTGGAAGTTTAGGCAAGAAGTAGTAGTTTTCAAAGTGGCTTTACTTGACCTTTCACCTAAAAGAAAATCTTAAGGAGATGCCAAATAAATAAAACAAAAATAAATGTAGACACTTTTTGAAACAAAGTGGGCGTGTATGTGGAGGAGTGGGGTTGCCTGAGTGTTCTCTGCCTCCCTTCCCTTCCTCCACAGCATGGCTTCTCTTTCCCAAGATGGCTCCCTCCCTTCGATGGCTTGAGTTTCTCGGTATCAGAGAACACAAATATTCAGAGAACAGTTTGTAAACACTGCACCAGTTGACCTTCATTGTTTTGAACATCATTGTTGACCTTTCTGAATAATTCAGGTACCAAACTAACAAAAGAAAAGCATACCTAGGCAATAACATTTCAAATTCAAAATATTTAAAATAAAAAAGGAAATGCCTTTTTATCTTGGCATATTAACAAAAATCACCACAAATGATATTACGAAAGTTGGGCGATACAGGTTTGTCATTCACTGCTAGTGGAAGTGTAAACTAGTCTAACATTTCTGGAACATATTTGACAATATATGCCAAAAGCTTTGAAGATAAATGTATCATTTTGACCACAAAAATTCCTCTTCTAGTAATTTAACTCAATGGAATTGATGAGAAAGAAGCAGGATGTAAAGTTTGCTTATCTGATTTATTTATGAGGAAATGTTGACATATCCTTAATTATAACATTATTACAGAACTTAAGTACTTATTTAAACAAATATCTATAAAGGTGTATATATATAAATATTTTTATATAATTTTATATTTTTTATATAATTTATATATAAATATATATATAATTTATATATTTTTATATAATTTTATATAATAAGTATTTATAAATATTTTATAGATATAAATTGTATATATTTATATATATTATATATAAAATATATATATAAAATATTTTTTTAATTAGAAAATTTGAAGAAGTTTGAAGAAAGTAATAAGTATAGGGACTTTGAAATCTCCTGGTTCTTGCTGGGTGATATTGGAAAAAGACAATGAAAGGCAGGAGGTAATTAATCAATAATTTAAGGTGATATGTGAAAGCCAGAAGTTCTCTTAAGCAGCATATAAAGAGAGTCTCATCTCGAACAGCTAGAAGGAAAAAAAAAAAAAAAAGGTGAGGCTAAAACCCAGGACCTAATTATAAGGGCAGAATAGTTCCAGAAAACTTTGAATCTTTAACTCTGGCAAGACCACTATATTCAGGACCTTGACTGCAAAGGTGTTTGGCATTAAGATGTGGAACAGAGATAGGAGTCAATGTGCTCAGAAATATTGAATCTCCAGCTTCCCTAGGACAATGAACCTATAGAGATAGCCCACTTTTTCCTGTTGAAGTCTAGAATTCCTCCTCTGCTTTAAGAAAATTCAGGGGTCTTTGCCTCATAACATAATACACACCCTTTCAGGATCTATCTCCCCTCTCCCAGTAGGCATCAGAAAAATAACTAGGGTCAAGACATAACCTTGCCCTGCCAGAGACATGGTGGCATCAAATAGGAAATGCTGCAGCCAACATGGGCCAGCCAACGTGCACCAGTAGGAGCCTGGAGAGCATATATGATTCTGAGGGTAGAATCAAGGTAGGGAGGTGAGAACATGAGTTTGAGTAAGAGCACTGTCTTATAATCTAAGATTTATTACCCTGCTGAGGACTTTAAGAAACAGTGTTAGCATTGTAACATTCTTGGAAGTTTGAAAACGGGATGGTCTCAATAAAAAATTAGGGATGTTAGAAGTACTGTGGTAGACAGTGGAGCAAGACACCAAGAGGTTTGGAGAAATAAGCATGCTGGAGGAGGTACACTATGTAAAGCTGGAAAATCCCAGCTTGCTGTGGGATAACCTGGGTGAAACTTCACCTTACCAAACTGATAAGAGATGCTCTAATAAAGGGTAACCAGGCTATAGCACTTCTGAGTAGTTCAGTGATGAACTATAGGCCAAGGGTGACATCAGAGATGCTGTTATAGAACTAGGCTCCCTGATAGCATTGGGGATGATGGAGTCAGAATAATGGAGAGCAGGAGGCAAAACTAAAATTTTTGAGGCAGTGTAGGTGCAATCATCATAATTGGTAGCAAGGTCTAAAGGACAGCCAGCAGGATATGACCTACATAAAACTATGAAGATATTATAGAACATGATATTCCTAGGTGTAAGATAAATAGGCAGCCAATAAAAGAATTGCTCAATTTATAAAATTTATATGACCAAAAGAAATCAAGATTTATTGGATAGGCACTATAATAAAACATCATGATCTCTTATCCAACACTTGAACCTCATCCTAATTTTATTTTATTTTATTTTTTTTTAATTTTTTTTTTCAACGTTTATTTTATTTTTGGGACAGAGAGAGACAGAGCATGAATGGGGGAGGGGCAGAGAGAGAGGGAGACACAGAATCGGAAACAGGCTCCAGGCTCTGAGCCATCAGCCCAGAGCCTGACGCGGGGCTCGAACCCACGGACCGCGAGATCGTGACCTGACCGCGAGATCGTGACCTGGCTGAAGTCGGACGCTTAACCGACTGCGCCACCCAGGCGCCCCCCTCATCCTAATTTTAGATACTGAATCGCTGACTGACAAAAAGGCTGATTGCTCATAAGGAAGCAACTTGTAATACCATACGTGTATGTAATAATGTCCCTAAAGCAATCTATGGCCATTCATGTAAGTAAAGGAAATACTCAGATATTTTGAGAACTGTTGCACATAGGGCTTAGGTTGAGATTGATAATCTTGAATCCAAATATCACCAAGACTTCCCCTCTTAATGAGAGAGGCATTTGTGGATTAGATTAAAAAGTGGAATCCTGGCCTAGGTCCAGCTCACACATCCACACACACATCCATTAAAATTAAATGGGTCCACGCACACACATCCATTTAATAGTTATTTTTCCAGTCCCCAAATATACAATCAAAATGGATATATTTGGTAGTTGGCAGAATGCCTACATTGGTCCCTTGTCCTGAGGGGCAAGAGCTAAAAGAGTAGAGTAGGCCAAATGGGAACTTTGAAATGCACTTCCCTCCCACCCCTGCCCCACCCCCAGCCAAGATCATAAATTTAAAAATATTTATATCCCAGGAGAAACATCAGAGAACATCACCCTTAAAAACCTAAAGGATTCAGGAATGGTGCTCTATTTAATTCACCAGTCTATCTATTTAATTCACCAGTCTGATCTTTAAAAAAATAGGTATAGGGGCACCTGGTGGCTCAGTCAGTTGAGTGTCTGACTTCAGCTCAGGTCATGATCTCACGGTTTGTGGGTTCGAGCCCCACCTCAGGCTCTGTACTGACAGTTCAGAGCCTGGAGCCTGCTTCAGATTCTGTGTCTTCCTCTCTCTCTCTGAACCTCCCCTGCTCACACTGTGCCAAGCTCTCTCTCAAAAAATAAATAAACAAAAAATAAAAATTAAAAAATTAAAAAAAAATAGGTATAGTTTGGCACATGCTAATAGCTTATCACAAATTTAGGCAAATAGTAACCCCAACTGCAACTGGTATATTAGATGTAGTATCTGTTCTAAAGCAGATCAACATAGTCTTAGGTAAATTAGTCTGGTGAGTCTGTTTTTGTTTTGTTTTGTTTTCCCCATAGCAAGAAGAAGCAACAAAGGCAATTTGAATTCATGTGGGACAACCAGCAGTATGCATTTGTTTTCTGCTTCAGGGCTATGTTAACTTCTCTATTCTCTGTCATACTCTAGTCTGAGAGGGCCTGGATCATCTGAACATTCTGTAGATGGTCCATTATATCGATGACATAAGTTAATCAGATAAGGAAATAGTGGCAAGTATAAGATTTTGGTAAAACATATCTGATCCAGAGGGCAGAAGATACACCAGTCTCTCTATTTCTACCAGTGTACCTCATCATCCACTTTCTGTGGAGAGAAGTAGCTTGAGGTAAAAATATATATGGACTCATTGGCAGTGGTGAATAGCTTAGTTTTTTTGTTTGTTTGTTTGTTTGGTTGGTTTTTGTTGTTGTTTTTAGTTTTTTTTTTTTTTTTAGGGTCCTAGAAGGATAAAAGTTGAAAAGTAAGGGTCAAATAGGTATGGAGAAGAGGCAATGGGTATGTATTAACCATGTTTTATTATTCTGTATCTTTGATTATTTGATATCCTGGTCCTGACCCTGGAAAGACTGTCCCTCTCAGGGTTAGTTAATTCCTAGAGATAGAAAACAACTTACTCATGATTTCACCTGCTTATCCTCTCTAAGCTTCTTCCCACATAAACCCCAGTAAAGGCTCTTGCTACAGTTTCCTCCTCTCCCTCTGCCTCCTAACTATGGTACTTCCCTGTGTGTCTCCCTATGTTGTGACCTACCCCCTGTCCTTGGGATCTGTGAGTGTAACAAACTATCCTTTCTTTTTTTTTTTTCAATATATGAAATTTATTGTCAAATTGGTTTCCATACAACACCCAGTGCTCATCCCAAAAGGTGCCCTCCTCAATACCCATCACCCACCCTCCCCTCCCTCCCACCCCCCATCACCCACCCTCCCCTCCCTCCCACCCCCCATCAACCCTCAACAAACTATCCTTTCAATGGCAGTTGTCTCCTGATCTGTTTCTATATATGAGTAATAATAAAACCTATACTTGAAAACAGGATGGACCTATGGTAATTGGTGTGAAGTGTACAGATTTTGGTATCACATGCCTGCAAGAGAGCATCCACCAAAAAAGAGGCAAGAAACAACCAAGTAGTTAGAGTGAGTCAGCTGTGAGAGGATACTTAGCACTATCTTTAGCCAACTCACTGCTGACTTAATGAGCTCATGGACACATTAACAATGGTGGCAGGTAGGGAGGCTGTGCATGTGTCCAACAGCATGGACTTGCACTCATCAACACTGATCTAGTTACCACACTGCTGAACATCCAAACCACTAGCAATGGAGACTAATGTTGAGCCCCTGGTATGCTACTATCCCTTGATTAAACCATCTTGGAAGGAGGAGGGACTTTGGTTTATCTGGAATGAACACATGTTGCAAGTATAAATTTCGTTTCCTGCCATGTTGCCTCAGTCATCACTGTTATCCAAGAATTTACATAGTGTTTGAGCTACCAACAAGGTATATTGTATAATGTCACATCAGACCAAGAGACCTGCTTTACATCAAAGGAAGTGTGAGAGCAGGTGCACGACTATAGGATCTTCTGGTCTTCTCACATACCAAGCTTCCAAGAAGCTACTGACATGATGTAAATATGGAGTATTTTAGGGGCACCTGGGTAGCTCGGTTGGTTAAGCGTCCAACTCTTGATTTCAGCTCAGGTTGATGATTTCACAGTTCATGAAATTGAGCCCCTCATCAGACTCTGCACTGAGAATGTGAAGTCTGCTTGGGATTCTCTCTCCCCCCCTCTCTCTTCCATTTCACCCCCTCAAAATAAATAAATAGAATGTTTATTTGTAAAGGTGGAGCTGAAGTGACAGCTTGGAGATAATACCCTAGGAAGATGAAACACCATTCTCCAGGAAGCAGTCTATACCCTAAATCATGGCCATGTAAGGAGCTGTGACCCCAGTTGGTAGAATATATGGGTCTAAGAACCAAGAACTAAGAACTAAGAACCAAGTCCCACTTCCAATCATTTCCAGTGATTCCTTTGGTGAATTTGCACTTCTGAGTCTGATTCCCATAGAGGGGTGCTTCCACCTGAGAACACAGTAAGAGCTCCATTACATTTGAAACTGCAGTTGCTGCCTCAGGATTTCAGAGTTGGAGACACAATTAGGCAAGAAGAGAAGTCACCACTTTGTCAGGAGTGACTGGTTCTGATCAGCAGTAGTAGGCTTGGTACCCATGTGATTTACTAGTGCTTATTTCCCTGCATAATTTTAATGGTAAATGGACAGCAGAGCAGCCTGAGAAGAGCTTGATGAGCAGGGAATTTAGCTCCATTAGGGATGAGGATCTGGGTCTCTTTACCAGGCAGCCACCTAAATTGCAGAGATGCTAGCCAAGGGTGAGGGACATCTGGAATGGGTAGTGGAGGAAGAAGAAAATGAGTATCAGCTATGGTCTTGAGTCCAGCTGCAGTGGCCGAGTTTATAGTTTGTTCTAATAACCATCCTCTTGTAAATTTCCTCAGAAGAGGAAACCAACCAGAAACTTGGAGAGGTGTGATCAACTTAGTATTTGTAGCAAATGAATCTGAGCAACACCAGGGGTGGGCTATACAGATGCATTGATATGCCACAGTTTACACTCACTCACTTGCTCAGCTGTGGGAGTGCTAGTTGTTTATTGCTCTCAGATGAGTCCTTCTCTAGAATACCCTTTGGCCAAAGTAACTGACTTTCAAAAGATCATGCTCCTTCTTGGGGGTTGGCCCACCTCTAATAACTTGTCAGTGTGGGGGACAATGTTCTGCCCTACTGGAGATTTGGGAAAACACTGAAGGGATACTCCAGTTCTGGAGCTCTCTATAGGATTGATGGGGACCTTTGCTGCAACTGCATGACAGTTCAACTTCTCCCTACATCCAACTCGGCTTCCCTCATTTTCTTACAAGTATTGTTCCCAAGAGCATTCTCTGCGTCAGAATCTGTGTTTTGGGGAAACTGTCCTAAGTCAGTTCTGTAGATTGTGTGTTATTCCTCACCATTTGAAGAGTGCTCTAACTTGGGCTCTTGACTGGCTATTTCCATTTATAGCCAACATTTAATATTCCCCTCATTCTTGGCCTTGACTTCTACTGTTCTCCTAGTAATTTTTTACTAGGAAGAATTTACTTTGTGGCCCCTGCCACCATCCTCACTTTCATTAGGTGGTGGACTTCTTTGATGTTATGTACAAGTATTATACATCTACTTATAGTTCCTTTCCCTCAATCCCCAATGACACCACAGTGCATTTTGATTTGTTTAATACATTCTATAGGAAGCTTAGAATTTTTTAACCAGGTTGGTGAAGAATTAGTATTCAACTAGTATGAACTTGAAGAAATTGCAGATAATTCTCTAGATTTGAGAATTCTCTATAATTATTTACAAGGGTCCTTATGATTTAACTAAAAATCTCAGCACTTGCAGATTATAGTTCCTCCATTTTCCTGTAAAATGTCAGAATTCTTTGCGGCTTCTGTAAGCTGAGTACACCACCCATTGTTCCTGTGCTCGACTTAATTTCTGGCAAAGCGCCTACCTTGATTGAAGGTCTTGTCAGGCTCAAAATCTTCCTCCCCATTCCTGTTCACACCATAATCTGAATGACATTACTCTCAATGCTGGTGATTTTAGCTTCATGATCCCTTACCCTCTTTAATGACAATGAACTTACCTACCAATTGACTTCAACCGCCCACTTTCCACATCACACCATGAACCTTGTCATAAGTACAAACTGCTCCACCACTGAAAACCTAAGTGTCTTGTTCACTGAGCATAATGTCTGATGCCATATCCTTCTAGAGCTGTTAACTTATTCCACTATACCTGGTCTTTGTGGAATATTTTCATTCAATTGGACCCTTCAATCTTTTCTTAATGATAATTTTTTTTTCCTGAATGCTACATATATATTATGATTGATTATCTGACCTACAGATACCCTCCTCCCTCACAGATACCATCATCACAAGTAACCATGGGCTGTTACTGAAAGTCTTCCTCTCTATTTCTAAACTGCTGGGCAAAAATCTCACAGTTTTGCAGATTGGTATCATTATAATTGATTATAATAACAATTTCTCAATCCTATTTTTACTTGGCAGATCTCATGTATTTCATCAATTCTACTAAAGCTTCACAGTTCTCAGCCTTTATTCCCAGTGGTCCACCCTGGTTGTGAGTCTCACTCTGAGCTCTCTGTCTTACTTGCTATAAACCTGTCCCTATCATCCCCTTCTTTTGTCATTCTGTTCAAGATTAATTCATCCACTTTCTGAGACTTCATCAGTTATTTTTTCTTCAACCCAACCCCTTTCTTTTTATTGCTCATGCTCAGAGTAGGAATATAGTCAAGTTTCTCTTTTAAAATAACCTCCCTCAACTCCTATGACTCCACTAGCTACCATCTAATGTTAATTTGGGTACGTTTACTAAAATAAGCCCCCCAAAATCAACTTACTAAGTATATTATATTACATTCTCTCTCTTTGTCTCTCTCTCTCTCTCTCTATATATATATCTATATATCTATATATCTGTATAGATACTCAATAAACAAGCAAACAAATAAATAAATGTGCCTGGGATGATAAAGTTGCTTATTATTATTAGTTTGTATAATGAATATTATTGTGATAATAAAAGTAAAAAGTATAGATGGTATACAGAATCTTAATAGAGCGATCACCATGACCTACATTAACAAAGACCATTATCACTACCTTGAAGCCCACTGTATCTCTTTTGCTGGTCTCAGTTTGTCCCTTTCCCTCAAAGGTAACTATTATCTGGATTTTGTATTTTTCATTCCCTTGTCTTCTTATAGCATTACTACATTATTTGTAAACTTAAATAGTATATTGTTTTGTTTTACATATTTTGAGATTTATATATGTGGAATTATGCTACGTGTCTTGCTTATCTTTGGTAGACATTATGACCATGTTATTTTGTGTATATGAAATTCAAATATTTTGTAATATTTCAATATATGAATGCATGGTGATGGTTTATGTATTCTACTAATAATGACTATTAGCAAGTTTAGTTTAGTTTAGTTTAGTTTAGTTTAGTTTCTATTCTGATTGCAAACAGCACTGCTATAAATAACCTTGTACAAATCTCTTGTTGTATATCTACAAGTCTTCTGGGGCTTTTGTTTTTTAAATGACAAGCTTGCCCTCGGCATGCCCAAGGCGGACTGTAATATCTTAGCATGATGTCTCTCCCTTCTTATATAAATGTTGAAGCTTCTCTTTAAAACTCTTTGTGAAAGATACACATCTGCAATGCAATCCACCCTTGGAACTTAGTGAGGGGACAGGGGGCTCACGGCATCATGGGATTAAAGTTGGAAGGAAAGGTGAAGATAGTGTTACTCTCTGCCATCATGTAATTTGTGATCTTATTGGAAATTCTTCTCTCTCCCTAAAAGACACATTGAAACTATAGAAAGAAATGTAAAACTGAAAAGGGCCTAAGGCCTAAACATCTAATTGTTAGAAAAAATTGCTTAATAAAATAATTGAAACCTATGAGCTTGAAGTGATTAAGTATCAAAATCCTGGTGCTGGGTCCATGTACAAAACAAGCTGAACTAGAATGAAATATTATTTTCATAGTCTTATTTTCATTTTAAAAGTAAATCTTGTTGATTAACAGATAACTTTTGTATTTAATTCAGAAAATTTTTACTGAATGGAAAAGCAATTAATAAGAACCTTTACAAAGAAATGTCTTGTTGATAATGATGTTTTCAAAATTGAATTTTTCTTTTTAATCTTTTTAATGCTGACTCAGACTGATTTCCAGTAAGATTGCTTTACTGTCCATTTTCTGCCTCAAGTATTTAATGAAAAAATTAGAATTTGGGATTATCCTTTTCTTGGTTTGATTGTAAATTTAAGGTGAGAAATAACACTATTTGTTTTTTTTTTTATTTTTTCTTTTTCTGCCATGATTCCAAGGCCAAACCAATTTCCCAAATGTTTTGTTGCATTTCAGGATATATTTGCCAGATTTAGCAAAAACAAACAAACAAAAAGAAAAAGAAAAAATAGGATGCCCAGTTAAATTTGATATCATATAAATAATGAATGATTTTTCAGTATAAGTGTGTCCCAAATTACTTGTCTTTTTTTTTTAAAAAAAAGTTTACTTGGGGTGCCTGGGTGGCTCAGTCAGTTGAGCGTCTGACTTCGGCTCAGGTCATGATCTCACGGCTCATGAGTTCAAGCCCCGCGTCAGGTTCTGTGCTGACAGCTCAGAGCCTGGAGGCTGCTTCGGAATCTGTGTCTCCCTCTCTGTCTGCCCCTAACACACTCGCATTCTGTCTCTGTCTCTCTCAAAAATAAATAAACATTAAAAAAAAAAAAAAAAGAAATGTATTATCTGATGTAATACAGTATTTTGCTTAATATGTTTTTTTTAATTCCATGTATATGATGCTACCTGTTCAATTTATTAAAAATTATAATAAACATAATAAAATAGTGCTCCAAACTTTTGCTGTTCATGTGGAAGACACTACAAGAAGACACAATAGAGACTGCCTGGCAATAAGAAATACAAATTCCTTCCATAGAGATGGAGCAATAAAAGGACAAATCTAGTTGTTTAAAAGACAATTCGCTGTACACATTTTATTTACAGTTTTGTACACTGTCTTAATATGAATGGGACCGCTTTTACTTGAGCCATTTTTTAACCAAAACAAAACAATCTAAGTAATACAAAGTGTTAAAATACAGCATAAAGATACAAAAACAGAGATACTAATTCTAATTAGGATTGTAATTATGATGGTCCTTTTTTTTTATATATAAACCACAATGATGTTTAGGAAATCACACAAACATAGATCACTGATTTGAATGAAATGACTAAATTTGCAGAAAAGCTTTGTAGTTACAAAAAAAAAAAACAAAAAAAATACCAAACAATGCACAAAATTAATGTTTATTCCACCTTTATGTCATATTTCTGGATCCTTCACCACTGTTACATGAGGAAAAAAACAAAAGCAAAACAAATGAAAAACTGAAATCAGAATCACTAATGTTATAAAGTAGGGAAACAAATAAATTTAAATCTAGCAGCCATCAGCAAGAGTACAGCAAAGACAATGCTGTAAAAAGAAATAAAATTGCTAGATTTTGCTAGATTGCTGTATGCATCATACTCTTTCAAATCAGCAAAATATGCTCCTGCACACAATGGAACATAAACAGAATTTTTTTTCCTTTAAGGTACAGAAATGCAAGTTATTTTTTGAATATTGTAGATGGGTAAAATGTGCTTATAATGGTAATTCTAGTAAGCTATTACATGAGTGGGCCAGGAACACATTCATGGATTCTGGGGATGATGTGTACTATAATTCTTTGATTGGGATAGTGGACACTCTTAAGCAAAAAACAAACAAACAAACAAACAAAAACAAAAAACCATGAACACAGAAGTACAAGGCAAAAGCAAATGAGACTTCTCATATCTTAGCAACATTTAGATGGAAATCAAACTCAAATACAGTCCACTCTGCTTTGGAAGAGGCTTTGGTTCAGCTCCCAAATCTCGATTTCTTGATGCAGTCTCCTATGAGAATACTCAGAATGTGTCTTCTTAAACAACAAACCTATTTTTAGTGGTGGAGCCCCTCTTAGTAGCTGTGTCTACATGGGACTGACAACCAACCACTATCTTTGGAGGAAGTCCTAACCTTTCCTTGTATATCTTCCCTATATGTATAACAGCCTCTCTGTTTTCACATTCAGTAGTCCTTATTGCTATCTTATCAATAACATTAACAACATTAGCTTTAACATTAACAACAGCTCCACATACAACATCACTGTAGTCATCAAAAGATTCTCTAATAAGGCACAGCAGTGTCTCTAACCAAAAACCATCCAGATCACTTCATCTCTGCTGTTTGTTCAATGTAATTAACCATCGTCCTCCTCTTGTTTTTCTCATCTTCCCACATAGGCTCAATACCATCCTTAAAAAGTGAATAGTCACAGCCAGGCATTAAATTACTAGACAACTGGATGTGGTTGTACAGAGCCCAAAAGTCTTCAGCAGTACCAAACTTAGAGATCAGCAGAAGGTTTGCTTGCCGAGTTTTGCTTTTATCATTTTTAAAAAACCAGAGTGCCCATCTGCTCCGTAAAGGATGCTTAATACAGTGTTCTGGGTTAGCAACCTCCTGATTAGATTCTGTTTTCTCTTCTGAAGGCGGGGGATTAGGAGTAGGGGTGGTTTCCGGTTCCACAGTCGCCATCTTAGATAATATGTTTTAATCTTATTATAATGATAAAAAGTATTAATTGAATAAAATGAAAAATACAGACAGAAAATAAAGTTGCTCATAATCACAAAACCTGTTGCATTCACAGTTTACATACTGGATCACTTTCTTTCAGTCTGTTTCCATCCACTTGAATGTAATTGGGATATTCCTATGTAGGTTACATATAATTTTATATTTTACTTTTTTCATTGTATATTTTACTGATTTTTCGATGCTACTCACAACTTTTTGAAAACGCATATTGACTATTATCCCTTCACATTGGCCCTGTTATTAGACATTTGTTTCTAAAGTTTCATTATTATAACTGTGTGCTACGCCCTTTTGTATCAGTATTACATTCTTTTGAAAGAAACTTGGTGACATTTTTATTTTGGGACCAGATTTATCCTAAATACTTGCCACTCAGAGTGTGAACTGTGTAAGGGTAGCTGCCACATCACTGGAACCATGTTAGAAATGCAGACTCTCAGGTGCCATATGGATGTACCAAATCAGAAACAGCCTTTTAACAAGATGGTGGGTGATTTCTGTGCACTTTCCAGTTGAGAGGGTGAGGTCTTAGAGTCTATTCCACGCAGAACAGGCAACTGGCTCACTAAAGTTCAGATTATCCCGATTGGTTCACTGAGGAGAGGCTCAGAGCTTCCTGATTGGTTATCAGGAGGCCACTCTTCGCCTTGGTTCCTGCCTGCATCCTAACTCCCAGTAAACAGAGCGTTTTCAATTCTGTTTACACATTAGAATTACCTGAGAAGTTTCTTTTAAAATATTATTATTTGGATTCCACCCCAGACCTATTAAATAAAAATGTCTTGGGAAAGGGGAGGAAACGGTTTTAAAAAGCCCTCCAGGTGTCTAATGAGCAGCCAGAGTTGACAATAGTTGTAGATGAACAAAAAAGAGAGGAAAATAGATGCCAAATGATAGAAGATGACTGTTGTCATCAACCTGCCTTGTTGTCAAAGGCTATAATCTTCACTGTCAATCAGCACTAAATCTGCAGAGAGGTGGAGAAGGGAGTGAAAGCAGGAAATGTGGTTTATCTGGTTAGCATTTAGAGATAGAAGGAGTTACTTTAACTGAATTTCCAGTAAAGGGATTATACTCCAAAGGACTCAGAGCCAAATTTAAAAGCCCAAACAATCAAATGACTGCATGCGTACTTTGTTTTGTAAGTGAAAATGAGGGGACTGTTGCCTTCCAACAAGAGTTGACTGTAAGTAAAACAATCAAATGATTTTTTTTCTGGAAATAATCTCCACATAACTAATTTTATTTGCAATGATTAACATTTCAAGGTCTTTTAATATTTATCAGATTATTTGGAAGGCCAAAATATATCTTGATAATTCCAATTTAATTACAAATTATAAAATAAAACAACTGGATGCATCACTGTATTTCAAGCCATGGAATTTTCAACACCACTGCATTCTTTTTAATTGGATTTGAAACTTTGGGGTTGGCTATTGCCTCAATTTATGTTTGCTTTGGACTCTTTTCACACTTAGGCTTGGTGAAATGTCTGAAATGTTGTTGTGTTGTTTCTAATGGAAAAATCTGTTTGACTTTAGCTATAGCAAGATTAAGGAAGAATTTAAAATGTTAATCTTGATAGTATTTTCAATGATAATTTTTAATTCTGTTCAACCCAGTTATTTGTTTTTATTTTTAGTGTATATCTCATACTTCTAAAAAAGATAAGAGATGGTTTTCAATAAAACCAAATATATACATACATATACACAAATACACACCCAAGTAATGATATTTTATTATTTTCATTACCCAACTACAGTCTGCAACTCACAAACTTATTTCATCTTTTCCCTATTCTTTTGTTTGGACTTTTTTAAAGAACAAAAACAAGAACAAAATATATGTTCTACTTGTAAATTTCTCTTTTTCAAAATTACAGGAATTTAGTATATTCTTATTAACAAACCATGTCTAAATTATGCATGTTCTTTCCTTGGATTACCATGGAAATGAGTTCTTTGCCTCCTCACTCCCCTCCCCTTAGTCAGCTCGGCTGCTATAACAAAATGCCATAGACCATAGCTTACAAACAGAAATTTATTTTTCACAATTCTGGAGGCTGGGAAGTCTCAGATCAAGGTGATAGAAGATTCAATGTATGGTCAAAAATAGTTTCCTGGTAGATATTTTCTTTTCTCTGTGTCTTTACATGGTAAGAGGGGCAAAAAATCTGTCTGGGTTTTTTTTTTTTTTTTTTTTTTTTTTTTTTTTTTTTTATAAGGGCACTAATGACCTAACCACTGTTTTCAAAACTTTATTGCTTCCCAAAGCCCCCACCTCCTCATACCATAGAATTGAGGATTAGGTTCCAACATATGATTTTGAGAGACATAAACATTCAGTCTGTGGCATCCTCTTATTTTAAGTTCTGGATCCATGAAATGTTGCATTTAGTCTGTATACAAGTGACAAAATTAAACCTTTTAAAACCTTGCAGGGAAATTCAGAAATTATTTTTAATGTAAGGGCCCCTGATGAAGACTGGATGTGATGTGCACATTCCCTTTACAGGGGATTAACCTCAGAAATTACTAATAAGATTTTAATATGGAATATACTCCTTTTCAACCCCCCAAAAATCTTCAAGTATATGGTCAATGATTCAAAAACAAAACAAAATAAAACATTTTCTACTCATTAAAAAAATGACCATGTTTGCAAATAATTTAGTGATTTAGGCCAATAGTTGTACAAGTTACCCTTGAAATTAACCAGGGTTAAATCAAATGAAGAGTTTTACATTCACTTTCTGAAGGATCTTCATGAACCATCTTGATTCTCAGCAGAGAGAATCAGCAGGGAGTGAAATTAGCTACCTTGACACTGTATTGCACTTGCCCTGGTCTACCCTAATATATATATATATATATATATATATATATATATATATATATATATACCTAATATATACCTACCCTATATATATGTTTGTTTCCTCCAAAATGTTGAGAAGGTATTCTCCTTCTTTATTATTAATGATTTTTTTCTCTAGAAGCATGCAGAGAAATGTCATGTCTAGCATCTTCCAGGCATCCTCTTCAAAATTTTAGCAGATTCTCCAAATCACCCCAAGGAACTTATTTGAATATTGAGTTGTTCATATGTTATTATTTTGAATGTGTTATTTGCCCTTCTATAGGTTAAAATAAGTGCCAACCCATGTTTCTTTTTTATCACAATATTCTAAGAAAATAGGAAAAGGCTAACAGAATTCTCTGAATTCTCTGTAGATTTGCCAGAATTAGAACCCACAGCTCTTTCCAAGACTAGAAAAATCTTTGTATTAAGCAATTGTAAAAATGATTTTGACCTTTATTTTTATAAACAATACTGTGGGCATTAAAGTCTTTCTTTTTTTTTTTTTTTTTTTTTTTTTTTTTTTTTTTTAAGGCTTTTAGATTGTGGGAAAATGACAAAATAAATTCTCTGAGTGAGATGGCAATAATGATTAGATAATTCAACTGAACCAATATTATCCAAGACAAACTAATGTGATCAGAATAATTTGGGCCTCAACCAAGAAAATGGAACCATTTTAGAAGAAGAATTTCATGGGTCTCCAAGATGATTTTGGTTTATAACTCTATTTTAGATGAACAGTTCTATGCTTTAAAAACAAACAGCTGTGCAAACTAAAGTGGAAGATCTGTATATTTCCATGTCTAAATACTTGATTCATTTCTGTATTTCTTTATTTCAATGCTAGTTTTTAATCTACCGCATCCCTTTGTTTGTTACAAAGTTAGCCTTGTGAGACCAGTGAAATAAACATCAAAATGTGTTTTTCATTTCTCCCAACTACAATCTTCATTGTTTTCCTCCTTACATTTTAATTTTACTTTTGGTTCTCAAAAAAGAACAATGATACCAGATGGCACTAGTCTGATGCGATTCTCTACCTTTTCATGTCAAGTCAGGTGATTGGCAATATAAGTCACCCATGCCAAAGATGAATTTGAGTTCTATAAAGGGAGTAGCCCCAGGCAAATTCATGAATTATGTTGAACTGATCTTTGATCTGCTCCTACTTTTTATATACATATATATATATATATATATATATTTTTTTTTTTTTTTCCTTAGCCACTTCTAGGTCCAATCCTGTAAACATTTTTTTTCATTTTCAGATCTAAAATATTCACTGAAGGTGCTAACTGATAGTTAATATGCTAGGGATTATCAAGAGTTTATGGATTCTTGGATTGAAGACTGAATCAGTAAGGAATGGCCTGAACACACCCATATTGTGAATCCCAGAGAGGTGACCTATATGGAGTCAACCTGCCATCCCCCATTATGAAACATGATATCACTTCCTTCATGGAGCCCATGCCACAATAAAGCAATCTATGAATGAAAACTTCCCACCACAAGTGAAAGGTGCTAGGAATTTTGAGCTGCCTTAGCTTGATGGATTTTTCCATAGTGATTTAAATAACTATTAATCTTTAAAAAATTTTTTTTTAATGTTTATTTACTTTTGAGAGAGAGAGAGAGAGCACAAGCAGGGGAGAGGCAGAGAGAGAGGGAGACACAGAATCTGGAGCAGGTTCCAGGCTCCTAGCTGTCAGCACAGAGCCTGACATGGGGCTCGAACTCACTGTGAAATCATGACCTGAGCTGAAGTTGGATGCTTAACCTACTGAGCCACCCAGGCACCCCTTAAGTAACTATTAATCTTTTTTGTTTCCTAGGTAATGGAATGGGAAAGTTTTAGTGATGAAAGCAAGATGGACATAAAGGTCCAAAAATACTATAAAACTATAGTAGTTCTAATTTAGGTAACTAACGAGGCATATAAATGATAAATTTTGTTGTTGCTTACTCTACCTATAATAATCAATTTTACTTTCGTAAGTTGCATTACCGTGGTCTAAGCATGGTAATATCTACATGCCTCGTCTCATCATTGTATTAAGTTTTAGTATTAAAATATTAATTTTAACTATTTAATACCGAAAGATTATTAAGGATAAAATAGAATTAGTATAAGATATTAAAAACACTTGGTCAGTTCCACTATGATATCAAAATCCAATCACGGAAGGCTTAGGTTATTTTTTCTGCTCTTACAGATATATAGAAATGTAATGAAACTTATGAGCTACAGATAGGATATGTAGGTGTTACTCAGAGCTATCACTGTTAGATTGCCTGTTTTAAGGAAATTTTTAGACCTAGTATAAGACACAAAGACAAAGCAGAATCCCAGAGTTTAGCTCTAGAATAAAACCCTCAGATCTCACCTAAGCTAGGAAAGACACCTTAAAATCCAGCCATAAGCAAGGCTGTTCCAGAGTGCACAGTGAGCTACATCTGTGAGAAGGTATCAAATCCAAGAATAGAGGAGATCCAAGTATATTCTGCATTTTTTTGGACTAGAAGATATTTAGTTGCCCAAGAATGAAAAGGGCCTCAAGAGGCAGGTTCCTCCATTTGGCTATAGAGCTTGATCTCCACAGAATGGGTGAGAGGGAGGCCCTATGGCTGGGGTGGAGACTTCAAATGGTTCTGAATCACTTTCACAATTAATTATGTTCTGGTAACAGCCTCCTTTATTGTCTATGGCTACATTGTATGCTAGGCAGCAGGTAAGAAACAGAGTAAGTAAGCAGCAGAGGGGGCTGTGTGTGGTGAATGGAGGGAAACAGTATAACATGCTGCTTAAAAAGTGTGCAGACAAATTTCTCAGGTACAAATACAGACATCTTTTCTTGGTTAGTTTTGTGATTTCAGGAAAATTACTTTTGTCTATTAAAAGCTTCAATGTTCTCATCTGTGTAATGGGGTACTAACAGCAACAGCTTTACAAGGCTATTTGAGAATTGAATAAGCATACCCATGTGTGAGCATTTAACTCACTTCCAGGCAGCTCTATGCATGTTAAACTCTCAGTGTTACTAGAGAAAGGCTTCTGGATTTCTCTCAGGTGAAAGAAATCACTGCCCGTAAATAGATTAGAAGTCATATTATAATCTTGGGGTACCTTGGTGGCTCAGTCTTAAGGTTAAGCATCCGACTCTAGATTTCGGCTCAGGTCATAATCTCATGGTTTGGTCAGTTCAACCTCCGCATTGGGCTCTGCGCTGACAGTGAGGAGCCTGCTTGGGATTCACTCTCTTTCCCTCTTTCTGCCCCTCCCCAGCTTGCTCTCTCTCTCTCTCAAAGCAAATAAATAAACTTAAAAAAAATTTTTTTAAAGCCATTCTATAATCTACCACTTCTTTTCTCCCTATATAGTAATGTATCCACTCTAATAAGGGGAAATGCAAAGAGGTAAATAGGGATAGTTAGATTGCTAATGGGTCCAATTATTCTCAAATATAAAGTACGTCTGAACAAATGGCTTTTGAGGAGAAGAGACTGTTTAAAATGCTACTGTGAGGTAGGACTAACAATTGGCAGTTTGGCATTGACATATAAGCAGCTCATAATTTTATGACTAATCTGAAAGAGATAAGATGGCAAATGTGGGCAGAATAAGAACATGTGACTGGGTAGGAGGGGGCCTTTCTCAAGGAATGAGACTATGTAGATATGGTTCAGCTCTAAAGCTGAAAAATCTCTATAGTTTAGGTCTACTTTCTTGATCTCTTCAGCTGCTTATTTCTATAATATAGAAACTCTGGTAAGGTCAAAGCAATAATTATAGAAAGCAATCTTGTTGAGCTTGGATGCTCCCATTAATTGGTGGGGGGGGGGGCATCTGGAGAACTTCTTTTCAATGCTTCGGAGACTATATTCAATCATGGGGGTGATACTGTCAATGATTTGCTAGTGATGCTTGCTGGGCAGAAAAGAACAAATGCCTACAAACATACCAGGAAAACAGCATCCTTGGTATTATATACTCAAATTCAGATGGCAGCTTCTCTACTTATTTATGAGGTACTTGTTACTTTGAGTGAAATACTTAAGATATCTACCATTATGATAACTAATCTAGAAAACTAGAAGAATTACCATGCATTTCTTCTTGGTGAGAATGAGTGAAATATTAAGGGCACCAAGCAAAGAACTTGGTATATGTTAGTTGCTTAGCCCATGTTAGGTCCATGACCTCCCACAGGAGCCTCCAGGTTCACAAAAAGCCTTTAAACATGAGCAACCATAGGCTGGATCTAAGACTGGTCAACCCAAGACTCACTTCTGTGTCCAAGAGAGACATGTGCAGTAACAGTGCTAGGGATGTGCTATGGCAGTATTGTCTCCTTTCCCAAACATTCAACTTAGATGGCAAGATTATCTATTAATATCATCTAGCCAGGGTGTCCCTTAAATTGGCATGCATTGTTTCTTTTCAGAATGATCAGAAGAGTCCTTTAATGACATGATGAATTACGATGAATCACGCAACATGGTAATCGGAAAACTTATTTAACCATATGCCTGTCAGAGGGAGTATACTATGAGTGTTCAGTGAATAGAGACCACCACCCTATCCCCTTGACATGCTCTAATGGGAGTAGATGGTCATGAACTGTTTTCTGGAGGTAGGGGGTTGATTAACTGCTTTAGACACTGCAGTGAGGAGAAACAAAGAAGAACGAGAAGAGCAGAACTGATCAGTACATTGAACAAACATGATGTGGGGAAAAGACAAAAGGAAGATAGCAAGAGGTATTGCAAAAGAAGGAGAAAGTGGAAAAACTAACAAGTTTAGGGTATTGAGAAGGAATATGAAACTATATTTCATTATCTCTATATCTTCCAAGCTCCTAAAAATAACAAATGAAGAGTATTTGGCCAAATGCAGTCATTCCAAACTCTGCCATTCCCCAAGATATCTCAGTCGTTTCCCTGGAATGCTTTCCCTCCCCTCCCCACTTTTTTTTTTTTTTTCAACATTTATTTATTTTTTGGGACAGAGAGAGACAGAGCATGAACGGGGGAGGGGCAGAGAGACAGGGAGACACAGAATCAGAAACAGGCTCCAGGCTCTGAGCCATCAGCCCAGAGCCTGACGCGGGGCTCGAACCCACGGACCGCGAGATCGTGACCTGGCTGAAGTGGGACACTTAACCGACTGCGCCACCCAGGCGCCCCCCCTCCCCACTTTTTTTAAGTGTCTTTTTTTATTTTGAGAAAGGCAAAGAGAAAGGGAGGGAGAGAATCCCAAGCAGGCTCTGCACTGTCAGCTCAGAGCCCATTGTGGGGCTCAAACCCAGGAACCATGAAATCATGACCTAAGCTGAAATCAGGAGTCAGTTGCTTAACTGACTAGGCCATCCAGGATTTCTCTCCCTTTTTAACCCTGGCACATGTCTACTCATCCCTTTGAGTCACTGGCCTTTTGAAACCTCCACGAACCACACTACTGTCCAGAATGTTTGGCTCCTTCCTTTTCTGTACTGCATGTGCCTTGGTCAGGCATCAATTCAACATATGTCTCCCCAAATGAACTGTGACAGCCTTGGGGCAGAGACCGAAACTTACTCATTTTTATACCACCTAACTTTACCAGCACAGTGTCTAACATCAGTGATTAACACAGTGCTCCACGTGGAATTATTAAAATGATGAGGAATTATAAATAGTTCATGCTGTGTAATAGGTACCATGAATCTGACATTTAATTTACTCAGTATCCTTCTATTTGGGGTGTACCGGCTAACCTCTCTCCCTGTCTTCTCAACCTTTTAGTAGAACTTTTGGTGGGAGGAAAAGCTATCCCTTACTTCCTTTGCTCCTTCTGTCCTCTCCTCTTTCTTCTGTCCTTACTTTTTTTTCTTCAAACAATGTATCAGGCACTGTGCTAGGCATAAAAAAATAGAGGCATGAAAGACACCATCTTTGCCTTAAGGAAGATCACATTTTAGTTAGAATTAAAATAAAAAGACAGCACAAAAATTTGAGTTTTCCAATCATCTATGTAAGCACATGGGAGAGGTGCAGAGGGAATCAAGGGAAGACTTCCTAGAGGGGCTGATGATTGAAGTTTTGAAAAACGAATGAAAATTATCAGGCAACAAGAGGGTGGTAAGGATAACTTAGCTATAGGTAATGCCACTTACCAAGGTAGGGAGGGAAGAGAGAGCACATGTCATTCAGGGAAATGAACAGATTACTGATATAAAAAGTACACACTGTCCATGAAGAGAGAGAAAAAAGAAGGGAGGGGCAGGGGACGCATTCTAAAGGAACTTTTGTGCTAGCAAATCTATCTGCCCTTCATCCTGAAGGTTTTAGTTTTAAACAGTCATTTAAAGATGTTAAGCAAGGCAGAGATATGATTATATCTGAATTATAGAAGAGCACTTTGGCAGATGCATATGAAATGCTAAAACAGGAGATTAGAGGCAGGGAGACCAGCATCCAGGGGTGGAGTTGGGGGCAGGTTACTATCCCCTCCAGCACCCTCATAACCATGGGTTATCTTTTCAGGTTTCAGAGATCATGGTCCTGAAGTAACAGATTTTCTTATTCTTGGGCCCTTTTTCATGTCCTATAATCCCTCTTGAATAAAGAATAGGCTCCCTGAAATGTCATACTATGAATTCATGCTAAGAACGGAGTTCGTTATTTTCTCTTGTTCTCACACTTCCCTGCCTTTGTATTTCTCCATCCCATTTTGCAGCATGCAGCCTTTTGGGTCTACAAATTAGTGTCTTCATTGATTCTCTTCCCTCTTCTTCTATGGAAGTTAGTCCAAACCTTACTGATTCGCTCTTAGGACCCTTCCCTTCCTGTATTCTATGGCTGTTATATCATATTTCCACCCAGGTGCGTCAAACTTTTGTGACACTAGGTAGGACATACCCAAATAAAACAGAGCACCCATTTTGATTCCTAATTGCACTGCAATTTGATTGCCACAGCCTCCTGGCTGGTTTCACGTATCTTTAGTCCTATCCCTTCATTCAGTCCTACACAAAGAGTGTGAGTCATCCCCTGCAAGCTCTGTTTTGATCATCTCTCTCCTTCTCTGAACCCTGCAGGATCTCTGAGTTTCTGCTTACGTCAAATCAGAACTGATCATGAGTCACTCTTTATCTAACTGTCCTCCACTTTCATCATAGCCTGATTGTTCTCTCTGCTTAATTCAAGCAGCCTGGCTCCTTGTTCAGAACGCAAACACTGTCTCTCTTCTCCAGGGCATTCGTGGAGCCTTCCGCCCACCTGGCATGTTTCCGCTCCTCTGTGTTATGCCAGTCCCCTTGCAGCTTGCTTCAGAGCCCAGCATAATCCTTGCTGCCTCTGAAGCCTTCCAGCTTTGCATTGTTGATCTCAGCCATTCTCACAATTCTCTCCTTATGACCTTGCTCCATCTTTATATGCTGACACGGAGCACTTTTATTCATTCATGTATTCATTCATGTATGCATTCATTGCTGTTGTGAAATACTGGAGATAAAGCTGTGAACATATAAGCCATGTCTCATCCCACGGGGGTTTACCATCTAATAGAGGAGACAGATACTAAAATATTATCACTAGAGATAGATAACCAGAAACAGTAATGATTATTATGTAGTTAAGCATGGAGTGCAAAAAATTTTTAACAGGTCACCTGATCTAGTTAGTCAGAGCTGAGAGGGCTTTTCTGAAAAAGTGGAAAAGGATAAATAGTTGGGGGAAGAAGTTTCCAGACTGGTAAACAGCAGAAGCAGAGTCTCTGGTGTGGGAATAGGCATGGAATAGTCAAGGAGCTATAAAGACATCTGGGTGACCACAGCACAGGCAGTGGGAGAGCTTCAAACTTGTGTGTGCCTCTTAAAATGTGTTTGTCATGTGCTCACAGGCCCCAGATCACAAGCAAGTTCAAAGTCCACCAGTCTTCAGTATCCAGATCGGTGTTTTCCAAACTTCCTCAATGATAAGAATCACCTGGGACACTTGCTACAATCCAGCTTCCTAGGCGTTTTCCTCGGAAAGTCTGATTCAGTGACACTACGTTATGGCCCTGGACTTTGTATTTTTAAAGAGAGTCGCAGGTGCTTTTTATCATCAGGGTTGTTTAGGATTCATCGATTTTTACAATGTTTGGATAATTTCTGAAATGATATGAAGAGCAGGAAATAGACAAATGGCAAACTGTAACATAATAGAATTTCTTAAATCCCCATATGGTTTATCTTTGTCAAAAGCAAACATGTCTGGCTGCTGTGCATATTAACCTGTCTTTGGATGCTGATTTCATAAATCTTTGCCTACTCCCCAATTTGACCATGGAGTAGTGAATTCTAACCCTGGTTTCTCCTCAGAATCCCACTCCACCCCAAGACTCTAGGATTTATCACCTGGGCATCTGTTGCTTTTAAAAGCTGTTCAGCTGATCCTGATCTTAGCCAGGGTTGTCCACCGTTGCTCTTGGATGTTTGTGGAAGTAGGCTAGTATATTATACTTGCTTTGCTGCTCCCTTAATGCCCACTATCAGCTCTCCAGATAGTGTAGGTTCAGGAATTTGGTTGAGCAACTGATCCACCCTCACCTCCTGCTATGTGATCACATACTTATAAAATACATACCATCAATTATCATCCACTTGTGCACTCTAAGTGAGGACTGGCTCCAAGAAACACAAATGCAGTAACTGTTCTGTCATTGATAGAAGCAATGTGCCATCCAATGGCAATTATCTGAATACCCAAGCTTCTGATTCTTTACTAAAAAAAATTACATACATCTACTTTCATGTCTCAACCACTTTTTTTTTTCTTTTAAGGTAAGAGTTATTTTAGTGCCTATACCACAAATGGCAAGAAGTTAGTGTAGTAGTTCATGATGGCACCTTGGATAAAGGTCCAATGTGTTGGCTATATTTTATAAAATTCAGAAAATTAGGATGAAGGAGGAAAAAATATATCATCTGTCAGTTCATGACTGGAATGACCCTATTAATTGTAGCAGATTTGGGTGGTAGGATCTGGACTCAATTAACTATGATCACCACCAAAAAAGACCAGATCAATGGAAAGAACATGGTACCCTTATGGGTAGGCAATAGTTGCAATGACCAACCAAGAGAGGGCAATTGGGGTTCAACAAGTAGACAAAGGAAAGCTATGGGAAACTAAGAGGCTGGTGATATTCAGAGATCTTTAAGTACAAAAAGATAGTTAGTACTGGAATAACTTGGATCACATGGAAGGATCTAAACCAGTGGGCTGGAGAAAGGAGGAAACATGACTCCATTCCTACACGGTCTGAAACACTGGTCAGATTATAATAGGCAGATAATCCAAAAAATACCTGGCTAAGGAACAAGACCTGTCCATGTTACCATAACTGAGACCCACTCAGCAGGGACCAAATAAGAATCCCCAAATTAAGATTCACATTTTTCCTATTTTACAAATGGCAAGGGTTTAAGCATTAACAGCAACTATAACTTGATGTTTGTCCCAGTGTTTTGGATTGAGTCCCTTAAATTTCTCCTCCTCAGATTAAGAATTGTATCTCAAGCCTGGGAGTGGAGTTCAGAGCATAAATTTGATGGCCAAGTGTCTTTAGCTGTGGAAAAAGAAAACATATGTAGGCAAAATTGAGAAGAATGGTTACAAAGAGATAGGTTGAGTGTTTGAAATCTTGTTTGCTATTTTGCAACTATTTCTAACTTCCCAACTATGATTTTCCATTGCTTTCCAGAACGCATCACTTTCTTTAGTCACATATGCTCTGTGTTTTCCCAAGGCTTTTGATCAAGGAGTTCACTATATCTAGAATGTCCCTTCACTTCCTAAGTTCAAATTCTAGTTCTCTTTTGATACTCAGCGATTATTCTCCCATCTAGAAATTTCTTTCTCCTGCCAATTCCCACAGCACTCTTCTATCAGTTTTCTACTACTTTCACAATTAATGCATTCCTAAAAACTTCCTGAAAAATCAAAGGTACAAGAAGCTGAATAGCAGGCTCAAATGCTTTATTACCTTTGTGCTAAAATACAAAAAAAAAAAAAAAAAAAAAAGGTAAAATCTAAATATTTACTGTATTTTTTAGTACAAAGTGGTCTTTGTACTATTATACTCTTTTACATAACATTTATACTTAACATTTATATAACATCTTATATATAACATTTATAAAGAGCATTATACTGTTTTACATAACAGTTGAATATATGGTCTATTGTTTTAATTTTATAGGACATTTAATTTCAGAAGTGTATCTAAGCCATGATTTGGAATTTTTGGCTCATCTGATGATTTTTTTTTAACTTTATTAAATGCAAGACCATAATTCTTAATTTTAGATTCTCTACATATTTAAAAAAAACTTGACCACTTGTTATGAAACAATAAATCAAAACGTAATTAAGTATCATGATAATTGCCCAAATAAGCATTGCTATACAAAAATGTGACATGGCTAGATTGGACAAATAGCTAGCATGTGATAGCTGCAAATACTAATTTTTTACCCTTCATCTAAATGTTTAAATTCAGACACTATAATATAGGAGTGACAATGTTTAATGTATAAAAGATCAGGCCACACAGAAAATCAAGACTTTCCTCTACTTATAATGCATTGTTTTGACAAGATCAATATTTTGGTGGTATACTGTGGCACCGGTTGGTACTCATGTAGTGCTAATTGCTATGTATCACTCCTGAGTGCATGCACTATCTCCCTTACTAGGTTGTGACTTCTGTGTATCCATTGTAGCATCAGGCACAGCAATTTGTGCAAAGCAATCCCAAGTATAGCACCGAATTATTTTCCAAATACTTTCTAGAACACGATGTCCTCTTAAGCTCCTGTATCGACAGCCCAGGGTCGATACAGGAGCCCAGGTATGCTGGATGTTTGTAGGGCCTTAGGCAGAACACATGTCTTTATAGTTGTAAAATGGAGAAAATGGAAATATGGAGAAAGATGACTTGTTCATACTCATGAAATAATAAATGGTAAAACTGGGGTCTAAGTTCAACTTTTCAAGTTCTTTTTGTACCAGAGGGCTTCAATTATAACTGAATGTTATGTGTGACTATAAGTAGTTCTTGTGGCCTGTCTGTATCATAGCTAGTTAACCACTTTTTAAAAGAGATTTGGAACCATGTCAGAACTACACCTCCCGTAATGCTCAGATTCTGAGAGTCCATCCAGAAACATGGGATGCTGGTCTAGGAGTCAGCTGCTAGAGCCTTCTCACTCATAGATGGAAGAAAGAAGAAGGAATTATGGTAGAAGTAGAGAAATAGTTTGCAGAGGAGTAAAGGATAATCACAGTGTAGAGTCAGTACATACACACATATAAATCCCTAATAGGAAGCAAATGCAGTTTGGAACTGGAGAAAAAGAATTGTAACTACAGTGTTTTTGTATTGAATGGTGGGAATTTAACATTAAACAAAGCAAACTTAGCAAGTAAGAAACTTAATACTTTTTTTTTTTTTGGAAGGGGGGTCATTGAAACTTGCTATTTTAAAATGCTCCAAGAGTGTATGACATTGATCATACATAAAGATTTTCTGTCATTCCAGTTCTTTATCTATGAAAGAGTTTAATCTCCTCTTTGGTTTTCATAGAGTCTTTGAATAGAGAACAATAGACTCTAACCTCATTGGGTAACTACTAAATGATATAAGGATCCCAGAATGGTTTTTCTGTGTATGTTGAGGAGGGTCCATGGGAACCAATGCCAAAATATGTTAAGTCTTGATAGGAGACAAAAGCTCTTAGAATTTCTCAAATTTCTCCTCATGAAAGTCTGTACCTAAGTAAATACAGAATCTCTTTGGTAAATTAATTTCCTCCAAAACCTGGACCTATTCCAAGATAGATGTTTTTTAGCCAATATTCTACTCAGTATTTGTTCGTTTTTTTTCCTGGTAAATATTTATCAATCTTCTTGTCAACTATGTCTTGATATATTTTGCTTGTAGTGATATTTAAGTGAAAGATAAGTGCATTTTATCTAAAGCTACTAAGGTTGGTCTTTGATAATTTGGTGACATCAAATATGAATACTCGTTTATTGACATTTCTTTAGTCAGAGACTTTAATTTTTTTTTTAATGTTTATTTGTTTTCGAGGGATAGAGAAAGATAGAGCATGATCAGGAGAGGGGAGAGAGAGACACACACACACACAGAATCTGAAGCAGGCTCCAGGCTCTGAGCTGTCAGCACAGAGCCCGACATGGGGCTCAAACTCACAAACCTTGAGATCATGACCGGAGTCAAAGTTGGACGCTCAACTGACTGAGCCACCCAGACACCCTAGTCAGAGCAATAATAAACTTTTAGTTTGAACTAGTACCAGTAAAGACAGAGGGATTGGAAATCCTAAAATGGGAACACTCTAGCATTAGAAAATGGAATTCTGCAGTTGGGGAAGTTGAAAAATATTTACAAGACCCTATTTTTAAGAGTTTGTACAAGACCCATATTTTTAAGATTTGGCCACTGCAGACCAAGTGGGAATAAATCTGACTGACTCTATGAAGTTATTAAGAACACATATTTCTAAGGGAGGATTGAAATCCAGTGTAGAGTTAAGTTATTGTAATGACCTGGGGAGTCCTGAGTTTGTTTTTCTCTTGGTAGAGAATTTCCAAGCCTAGAAGAAGCCTCATTTTGTTTTGTTTGGTTTGGTTTGGTTTGGTAGTCTTTAGTATAAGTTTCTCTCAACTGATGCTGAATAGACCACATCATATAAGAATAATTGGTTTATAGAACTTTGATGGCTTTCTATGTCTTATCTTTTCTCTTCTCTCTAGTTGATAGCAAATTGTAATAAAGGTTCTCAGTGCTGCTTTCATCATGAAAGACTGAAGAATTACCATTGGTTCATTTTGTAAGAAAGCAGGACCTCCGTGGAATAGCAGGCCTATAGTTATTTTGGAAATATGCAGCATCTTGTAAGAATTGGCCTATAATGTAAGAAACTTGACAATCAAAACGTCAATGACTCAACCTTTGCCTTAAAGCATATCGAATACATAGACATTTCACAGATCGATTTGGTTCTTTTGGTTTCAGTGCTTATAATTTCTTGATGCAAGTCTTGGTGTGAGTCTTGTGGGCAAACACCTATCTTAAAATGTTTAAGCATTTCTAGCTTAAGATGTGAATTGGTTTGAAGTACAATATATGGTGTGTGATCATTCAATAACAGAAAGAGATCTGAAAAGCAATATGGATAATTCAAACATATCAGAATTACAACACACTTATTGATCTCACTGACTTGAAAATAATTTGCTTGGTGCAGTGTTATTTTCTTAACATTAAATTTATGGCCTTTTGCTTGAGTGAGTGAAATTTAGCGCAGAATCAGTGCTTGCTCTGACAGCAATAGCAAGTAAAGCAAGGACCACCAACTGGGTAATATTTCTTGCAAATGTCTCTCGGCTCTGTATCACTGTAAATCTAAAAAATCAAACATTTGTGCTCTGTGCAAGTGTGGCATTGTACTGCTTATCACCCAAAAATCTGTGATTAATTTTTGGAATGACCCTATCTACTTTTCTTGGTATGTGGTTTGCCAAATCAATATTGAAACCACATTTACTTGATCTTTCATGTGTATGAGCATTCAACTAATCAGAACTTCACTGTGATACTCAGATAAATGATTTGAAGAAAAATGACAAGTTGTCCTGGGGCAGAGTGTATGGGAGATGGGTGAGGAAACTGGGTGGGTGGGGATTTAGTTGCAATTTGTCTTAGATTCTTCTAAGTCCTTAGCCTTACCCCATATTGGCAGGATATAACAGAACATCAGAGCTGGAAGTATTCACTGTGTTGATTTTCTTGACACAAGTTCAACAGAATATTTGCTTTTTTACTCTAGTAATAAACTTTTGAATTTTCAATGATTTTCAAGGACTATAGTACTATGACTGCACAAATCTCCTTTCAGTGTTGACTCACCCTACATCAGAAAATTCTTCCTAAAAAAATTTATTGAAAAAAAAATGTCCAGAATGGTAAATAAAAGGAAAAAGATCTTTTCCTTATAGTTGACTGAATTCTCTGCAACTCATACTCTCTTGTTCTTATCTAGGTTTTGATAAACTAAAAGATCAGTTTTCCTTAAAACAATCCTTCCTCTTCCAAGCAATAGCCATGAAACTATCAATGATAACCAATAGATTTCTCTTTCTCAAGGAATCAGAACTTATTTTTTTTTTGTTTTTTAGTCCATGCACCTGTTTTTATTCCTTTAAGAAACTTTATTTATTCATTTTTCTAAACCCTTTCTAATCACTATCTATATTCTTAAACATTGCAAACAAAATTAAATCCATTTACATCCAGTTTTTAGTGTCAGTTGGTTTTTACTGCTTGTGATACAATTACCTATAATTTTTACTAAGTACAAAGGTTAATGTAATGTAATGTAATCACTTCTTTTCCAATGTATCCCAAAACTGTCCTTCTACCAAGAATAGGAAGTTGAAAATGTGATGCCAGTTTTCATCTTTACATTGTCCCTGCTAAAATATCTGCCATTTTATCTTAAGATATCTGTCCTTTTCTATAAGCATGGAACAATTATTTTTAGGAGTCAAAAAGGGCAATACATAAAATGTACTAGAAAGGTTCACCTGGAATGACTCAGCAAATATATGCTTTTACATTCACTGCTATGCAAAAATTACCTTCAAAATTAAAAAAAAATTGTGTTTTAATAGATAAATTGTATTTTATGGAAGTATTTTTATCCATTTGTTTCTTTTCCTATTTCTAAAATCTGAAAAATCTTTCTGTGAGAAATAGAGCTTCATATAGGAAATAAATACAGAAATCAATAAAGATAAACATTAAAATCAGTTAAACCTCCAAAACAACTAGACATTGTTGCATATCCTTTTAGTTTAGTTTTTTAAAAAAAAAAACTTTTTTTATACACCTTCATTATTTGTTTAACCACTTATCAAATGTTCACTGCATGCATATTAGGAACCAAATTCTACCATGCTGGGTATCTACTCTATTGAATGGAATGTTTCTCTCTTAATAGAGTTTGCAGTCTAGCTGGGAGCACAGGTGATCAAAAAGTAAACAAAGATTCATGTAGTATTATAAATTGTGATACTGATCTGAAACAAACAAATCAAAAAGGTGCCATGATTGAGAATAGACTTGGGACAAGACCTACTTAGCTAGGGCAGTTAAAGGAGGTATTATAAGGGAGGTAATGGTTAAGGTGAGGACTGGAGGATGAGAAGGCAAGATCCATGAGATCAGCAGGATAAAAGCATTCTGAGCAATGGAAACAACCTCTGGTCTTGTTATATAAAGAAGTGTGAGCGTTTGCCTTTGATTCCACTGGTCCCACTATGCCTAGTAATAGCTATTTGACTCCATAGACCTGCTCCTCCATACATGTCGCTGACAACTTGCTAGCTGGCTGGTGAATGGCTGACAGTGTGGATGATGTTTTTTTGGCCACTGGATCCAGTTTCAGTCCACTCATGTGAGATATGCCTATATGCCTGTTGTTTCAAAGGTGAACATCAAGAGGATTCAGAAAATACTGCAGAGAATGTGGTAGATCAAGTCATAAAGTTTAAAGCTGAGAGGAGAAATGTGAAGTCACCACAGCTCTTATGGTCAGCTAAGCATTGTGTGAACCGTGACAATATAAAAGCTGCATTTTTCAATAAATTAAAGCTAGTGTAGATTCAGTTGATTCTAATGTAGGTGGAACTACCTTCCTATTCTTTAATTTGTAGAGGAGGATAGGATGACTAGAGTAAAATAGGCTTTCTCAAAAAAATAAAAACTATAATTTTAGGAAATGAGTTGAGGTAGAGAGTCTAGTCCAGCTTTTCACTGTCTTTTTATCTGAGGAGACTAGCATATCCAGCAGGTAACAGCATTCTACATCCTTTTTAAAAGTTTGATCAGGAAAGAGTAAACACTTCATGTTTCATCCTAGGGAGATACAAGTGACACTTTTTGTTTCATAAGGAACTGCATGTTGAAATGTAAGGGCTTCATTCCTTAAAGTCCTGGGAAGTTTTCCTGGAGTGACATGAAAATCAAGTCAATTGAAAACCAGAATTCCAGATGCTTCACAAGGGAATGCTGTGTCAAGACATTCACCCTAAATGTTTAAGCTTCAGCTTATGAGGTGGTTTATTCAGCATAAAAATTTTCTGTCGGTCAGAGCAATTGCTGTTTCAGTGCTTCAAATCAAACACACTCTGAGGTTTAGAGATGAAAAAATAAATATTTGCAAACAGTGGTTGAATCAGGCAGACTGTTCACTCTAGTTTTCTTTGAGGATTTTCAAATCTTTTATTTTATTACTATTTCTGAATTTACCAATAAAAACAGTCACCTTGGCCACCAAGAAGGGCCTTCAGAAGGAGCTATTATGCAGTTCCATGAATATTAACAGAAGAAGCTTAAAGCCTAAGAGGGTCCTTCAGAGGCCCCACACCCTAACACACATGGTCCCTTTGCAATTGACTGTCAGTCGTCAGAAAGACTGTTACTCCTAATGTCATATAGAATCAGCATATTGAACAATAGATAAATTGCTCATAATTCTTAGTAACTTCACACTTGATTTAAAAACTGTAAAAGAAGGTATTACCCAAGAATTTTGGAAAATGTCAAATATATGTCTGACGTTATGTAACTTGTTATGTATGGTAATGCACTTAAATTTTTTTTTTTAATTTTTACTTATTTTTGAGAGAGAGAGAGAGAGAGAGAGAGAGAGGGAGAGAGAGAGAGAGACGAAGAGCAAGCAGGGAAAAGGCAGAGAGAGGGAGCCACAGAATCCGAAGCAGGCTCCAGGCTCTGAGCTGTCAGCCCAGAGCCCAATGCATGGCTCAAATTCATGGACTGGGAAATCATGACCTGAGCCGAAATCAGACACTTAACCAACTGAACCACCCAGGTGCCCCGGTAATGCATTTTTAGAACAGATTAGACCAATTTATAAAGACTTCCTCATTTATTTTTTTTTTCCTGCTCAATTATTGTTTCTTACTTCATATTGTTTGAAGTACAGAAATAAAAATACATTAAAATTTTATTTGTATGAGCTAAAGAATGAAATAAAATAGAAAAACAGATTTAAAAGATTGGGTTGAAGCAGAACCACTAAAGACAGCAGCCAGAATTGTCCCCTGCTTCTGCCAAGCAAGCCCCAACCACTGCGTGATACAATGCTTTAGAAATGGAAGAAGACAGTAGGCAGCTGCTGCCATAGATAAGCCTACTTCAATTTAAGATAAGTGACGTCATTAAGGCTTTCTCAATGTGAAAGGCAGAAGGGACCACACACATTTCCTCTCCAATCAATGCTGAAGAATTATGAAAAGGGATTCAGTTCCATGATTGCCTCCTATCTTGGGAAAATCAACATAAAGCCCCTGAAAATCTCTCACAATGGTATTGCAAAGGATCTGAGTATTCCAAGCCAAAGGTAAAACGGCCAAGAGTTACCACATAAGAGAGCTTCAAACTCTAGGTATTTAAGTGAAGGCTTCCTCATTTAAATTACACATCTTGAGCTAAATATGCTTCATAACTTATATCTGTTCTTTAGGAGTGCTAATGGATTCTGTTATGATGCATTTTGTGCGACTCTCAGTTCCGTTCTGGAGCCTATTGCAGGATAGGGTCATCCATGTGTGGGGGGGGAGGGGGGGAAAGAGAGCGATATGCAAAATTATTTGATTCTGGGAATTTTACCTCCCATAGTCTGTATGAAATAGGTGGATGGGGTGGGGGTACAGGAATCAGCCAGTTTATCAACAGAATATTATAGAACCTGAATCCCTTTTGAAGGCACTCTGATAAGGGCAAATCTGCCCTGTCCAAAATGCTTACATTCCTGAATTAAAAAGTATCCCAGTTTTATGGTGTATTCTCAAGTAATAGAACTGATCTAACATGCAAATGATAGAGGTCACTCTTTCTTTTGTTTTTAGGCCTCCAAATTTCTCTCTGTTCATATTATTCAGCGTCTATTTTCTCAGTTTGTACCAAAGAATATCAAATACAGAATGTGAAAAATTCTTGTGGATGGAGGCCTCAGCGTGCTTTAGCCACCAATTTTCAATATGTATTATGTGTGATATGCTAAAAGGCTTTCCAGGCCTCTCTAGGGAGCTGGTTATACTCATTATTATTATACATATATAGAGAGTGTATATATATGTGTGTATATATACACACACACATTATTGCATTATATACATATATATACATATATAGTATATACACACATTATTGCATTATATACATATATATACATATATAGTATATACATATATAGTATATAAAGAGATTTATTATTAAGAATCAGCTCATGCAGTTATGGAGACTGAAAAATCCAAGATTTGCAGCCAGCAATTTGGAGATCCAGAGGAGTCAATGGTATAGTTCTAGTTCAAGTCCAAATCCAAAGGTAGGACGACTGCTGGGCCCCCCCTCAAAGACAGACAAGCAGAGAGAGAGGGAATTCTCCCTTATTCAGCCTTCTGTTCTATTCCAGACATTGACAGATTGGGTAGTACCCACCCACACTGGAGAGGGCAATCTGCTTTACTCAGTCTGTGGATTCAAATGTTAATGTCATCCAGGAACACACTCACAGACACCCCAGAGTGATGTTTAACCAAATATCTGGCACCTTGTGGTCCAGTCAAGTTGATATAAAAAATTAACCATCACACCCATGACTTTTAAGCAGTTTAAACAGTTATATATTTGTTTTTTAAACTGCTAAACCTGGGCTGGGGAAATGAGCTTAGGTCTGAGGCCCAAATCAGGACTCTTACACTTAACCCTCAGTGTAATTCTTCCACACCTGAGGAGAAAGACTAACTTGCACACTCACCTGGCCAGCAGCAGCCAGAATTGTCCCTTGCTTCTGCCAACCAAGCCCTAAGCAGGACAGTAGGCTGGGACATGGCCCTGAAGGTTATGCCCTGTGCCCTGCATCCTAGCTCATGGGACTGTATGAAGTATTCACAGGGAGGTTTGAGGAACCTCTGCTAATCCCATTTTTAGGAAGATAGGTTCTGTACATTTGGAATCATCCTGCATTTTATGTTTCCTACCTCCTCTCTCTAAAACCAAAAAAGCCCATCAAGTATAACTTATATACAATACAATGCAGGCAATGATTTTTGACAAAGGTAATCATGTAACTACCACCACAGACAAGATAGAGATTTCTGTCTCTCCAAAAATTCTTGAGAACTTTGGTAGTCGATGTCCCTCTGTCCCACCCTCAAACTCTGTTTCCTGTGGTCTACTTTGTCTCCATAGTTTAGTCTGCATTATTTAGAATTTTGTGTAAATGGAATCACACAATATGTACACTTTTGTGTGTGGCATCTTTTACTCAGCATGATTTTGAAATTCATTCATGCTGCATTTATCAGTAATTAGTTCCTTTATATTACTGAAGAGCATCCAGTTATCTAGATGACTATAATTTGTTCATTCATGGACCTAGTTTTTGGATATTATGAAGAAAGCTACTATGAGTATTCAGTATACTTATACATATACATTTCTCTTGGGTAAATACCTAGGAGTGGAGCTGCTGGGTCATATGGTAAATTTATATTTAACTTTATCAGAAACCGTCAAATTGTTTTCCAAAGTAGCTATACCATTTTGCATTCCCAACAAAAGCTTGTGAGAGTTGCTCTAAATCTCCAGCAACACTTGGTATTGCAAGTCTCTTTTATCTTAGTCATTCTGATGGGTATGTAGTGGTATCTCATTGTATTTTTCTTATATTTTTCTGATAAATAATAATGGGCATCTTTTCCTCTGCTAATGAAGTCTAGTTTATCAAATATTTCTTTTATAGTTCATTCTTGTCTTATCCTATCTATAAAATATTAGCTTGAACTTTGTCTCCTGTCACCTTGAGCTAGTAAGGTTGCAATTTTCCATGGGGAACACCTTTGGGGAAAAGGGCCACAAACTCACAATTCTTACCTGTCACAGTACCAGTTTCTTAAGAGTAAACTCTTCTCCTAATTCTGTTACTTTTGGATGCTTTTTATTGCCTTTAAATAGTTGTTTTAAAATTATCCACCTTTTGTAAAAATAACAGTGTGACACTAAGAGTGGATCGGTACAAAGATGAATACACTAATCACTGGAGAATTATTTTTATTAATTTGTGCGAGCAAAAGAAGAAACGACTCATTTTTTTTACAGTCAATAGAATTTAGGACCAAATACTTTAGATAATAAACTAGAAAGTTTCTTCCTTTAACTAATAACTTGTTTATTGAACCAATATCCAAAGGAAAGGAATAGAGTTGTCACTACAGTCATAGTTTTAGGGGTACTGGGAAGTTGGTTTATTCCCTTCCTCCTTCACTATAATGCCCTCCCCCCTACACACACATCACACTCTGTCCTGGTTCTGTTGTAACATCACATCACATTTCAGGAGATAATTCACACAACCCAAGAAATAGGATAACACACAATAGTATCTGTATCATCAGTATGATTTTTGGCTCACTTTGGTGATTGAGTGAAAATATTATTTTTCTCCCCAAGGGAGAAACTTTTAAAAATAGAAAGGCTGTGAGTGCCATCACAGCTGTGGGCACCAGCCCCCACCATCCACTCTAAATGGACCATCGTCCTATTTCCACCACCCTTCTGTAACACCATACTTCAGGTTCTCACGGTCATAAGTACCACAGGGCTCTAGATAAGCTCTGAGTAGAACTAACACCATACAAATGCAGTATAGGGTGCCCTCCCAGAAATTCAGTTCTTACTTTTAGTAAGAGAAAGTAACACCTGCTTCAGGGACAGAAAAAGATTTGTCTGGTGCTGAGAAGGTTCACAGAAGTGATATCTCTTTCTTATACAAGAACAAGCAACTAGACACATTTAAAGTGTCCCAAGAATAAGGAATGCCTTTAAAAGAATTTTATAAGTAATTATTTGAACAACTGAAATCACCCAGAGATTTGATGACCAGGGAAAGTGTGTAGAGCACCAGCATTCGTGTTCTGCGTACAGGAGTCACTCTTGTGGGTCTAACTAAGCAGGTGAACCCCTCAATATGGAGCACAGTGTCCCTCAATAGGAATGACCCTCAGGCCTCACTTTCAGTTCAGTTTTCTTTGTTGTGAAATGTGACTTTTCCACAGTTCAAGTCTTTTGTCTCCACTTTTCTCCTTGCTGCTTACAATACACATTTGATGTTCTAGAAAAGGCAGCTTTAACTTCAACCTACTGTTCATGATATTTCCTGCAACAATTTTGAATAAACACTATGACATAATGACACATGAGTGTTTTAATGAAATTTAAATAGAATAGATAAATAGGACTTTTGGAAGACATACCTCTTCCTGCTATATTAAAAGAAACATCATAAAGGCTAACATGTAATTAGGTCTCAAATGTTGTGTGAGCACCTTTACATCTTCTCAGGCAAAAAACAAATGACTGTTTTCTTGACTTGAGTAAAAAAAAAAAAAAAAAAGGCTCAAACCTTAGCTCCTTTCCATATTTATAGGGCATTGTTTTTTTTTTAATGCCAATAAGAAAGTATTCAATATATTTGAATATTAATGTAATGTAATAAATATACACAAATATTAACTAAACCCTCAGCATAACCCTGTAAGGTAACTATTGGCTAGAAACAAGGTTCATCTCACATTTCTTTCTGAATTGGATTATTCTTTTTCAACTGAATTTCATCATCATTTTCTTTTTCTAACATTAAAAAAAACTTTTGTACACAGTACATGTGTATATTTTAAAGATACTTCATGATACATTTACATAGCCATAAATCCCATCTGGATTTACTGTTACATATATAAAACAAATACTGAATAAGTGAAATTTCCAGTCCTTTCCTTGAAAAACTCCAAACCACCCATATTGCCATATATACATTGCTGTCATACAATTACAAATAAACTTTTCATTAAATTATAGGTTAAATGCTTTGAAAGATTATTGCTAACATCCATAAGCAGCTTAACTGAAGTAAGTATATTTTCTGTAAATCTTGGTTCAAGACCAGGAAAAATAGGTGAATATTTGGTCTGATTGTGTTAAGGGGGGCCCAAACCATCCCATATTCCAAATATTTTTAGCATGACTTAAACATTTGACTTTATGTCAATTTCAGGGGCATGTCTTTTGAAAGCTTCTATTATCTATGAGCTTCTTCAAGAGCATTGCTTGGCAGTATTTCACATCTTGACATATACAGTTGTCAGATCTGGGAGCTGTTTTCAAGCAGAGGGCTGATCCTTGAGATGATCAGCCACACAATTTGTTCATTTTACAAACATTTATTGAACAGCTGATATATTCTGAACATAGTCCTCAATGAGCTCATAACCACACAAATAAAAACATGCAGAATAAGGGAACAAAACTGTAAGATTATTAAAGAAAAGTCACATTTTATCTAGGGTTAGAATATGAAGTAAACACTTAAACCAAAAAAAAATTATGTATTGAAATTATCCTTAAAAATCCATAAGAATTCATCAGGTTGGAGGTTTACATAATATTTCTCAATGAGTCTACACCAGCCTGCTTTTCTTCAAGCATTTAGAAAAGATTGTTGTTGTTGTTGTTTTCAGTTGGCTATCAGACGACATAGTTGGAATATTCTTGTTTAAAAAATCTTGTAAGCTTTGGAGAATGCCAACCCTATGAGGGACACATAGGAACAAAGACCGCCCAAAGGGGAGTAGATTCAAGTCTCCCATTTCTTTGTCATTGGGGTGCCTACACTTGCAGACTGGAATGGCTAGTGGTTCATTGACCTGTACACGCTCTCTCTCTCTCTCTTTTTCTTTTGATTGCATGCATATAGCTGAATGTGGGCAATAAATAAGTGTATGATGCAGTCTCCAGTGAAAACTCATACTTGGAGTGTCGAAGAAGATTCCAAAGTATAGATAATGCTTGACTTGAGTTTTGACAGATGAGTAGGAATTTAATAGATTGCTAATGTGGAAATTCCAGGGAGCAAATAGCATGAGCAAAATCATGAAAGAGTGGGAGTTTCTGGCACATTAATGAAAGTAGAATTAACTCTCTATGGCAAGAAGATGAAGCAAGAAATACAAAGAAGCCAGATCCTGAGGAAGTTTCTTCTTTGGAGAAATCAGAGAGGTCCTTTTAACAGCAAGATGCAGGATGGTTGGTGGGGAGACCAGAACAAAAGCTAACAAGAACAAAAGGGACAACTGACCAAGGAGATATTAAGCATCGATAGCTGAGGGTATTAACCAGTCTCCAAAGATTTACCCCAGGAAACTTCCTAATCCTAGAATAGGAGCCAGACTCTCACCTTAGTGTCTTCTCCATTCACTGCCTCTTTCATTGCTTTTTCCTTTATGTCACACCAGTTACTCAATGAAGAATTATATGTAGTATGTTTGTATATATAACATTTACATATATAATATTTATATATTAAAAATAAAAATGAAATAAAATTAAATCTTGAAAAATATATATTTAATAATATTTATAAATATATATTTGTTCCCTCAGCTACTTTCTCTTTAGCCCCTCTGAGGTTGCAAGAAAAATCAGTGTTTTCTGTCTGTTGCCTTTTCAAAGACTGTTAGGATCAATTCTTTCAGGTCACTAGTGTTTCCTTCAGTGTGCAAAAGCATAATCTACACTTCAGGTATATTTATTTTTAAACTAAATATATTTATTACTTTGGTCAGTGATATGTCATTAGCTCTCACTCAGAAAACCATTAGCATGACTCTGTCGTCACAAATCATTTTGCTATGAACAAAAAGTGGAGTTTTGGTTTGGGCACATTATCACCAAAAATCAATTTAAAAAACAAACAATTTAATTAATTTATTTCTTAGAGAGAGATGGGGAAGGAGAGCAAAGAGGCAGAAGAGAAAGGGAGAGAGAGAATCCCAAGCAGGTTCAATGCCGTTAGCCAGAGCCCAACGTGGAGCTTGATCCCACGAACTGTGAGACCCACAACCTGAGCTGAAATCAAGACTCGGACACTTAACCTACTGAGCCACCCAGGTGCAACCCCAAAAAATCAATTTTTAAAAGATACATGCAAGTTTTCATTTTTGCCATCTTTGCCAACTCTGGGTCTTATGCCAATCCGGTAGGGAAAAGGCATCTCCTTAATCTAAAACGCTGTCTTTTGTTATGATACTGCTTATAGTATTTCCATGTTTATCGCTTTTGCCTTTCTGCTTTCACAAAAACATTCATGTTCCTGGCCATTTTTATTGAAGTGTTTGTATTTTTTCCCACTGAGTTGTAACAATCCTTATACAATATAAGTGACCATTATCTTTAATCTTTGTTTCAATTATTTTGTTCAAACTTACATTTGCCTTTAAATTTTATGTTGTCTTAAGATATGTGGGGCTGTGGGTCTTACGTAACTCATTTTTAATTTTTTTCCCTTTTTACTTCTGTCTTTTATGTTATACCTTTTACCAGCTGAAGATTATACAACTTTTGAAAACAGTTGTTTCTTTTCTTTACATTTAATTCTTTAACCCATTTGGAACTTATCTTAGCCTATAGAGTGAGGTAGAGTCATGACTTACTCTTTTCACTGGTTGTGACACATACAGAGACACACTGTTCCTGTCCCTCATGAAAAGGACTCTGCTCAGCCTTGAGGGGCATGGCTAACTGCCAGCCTCCAGCTGTGAGCTCCTTCAAGAGTCCACCTCAGCTTTCAAATTTTTTTTTTTTTTAACTTTTATTTATTTTTGAGACAGAGAGAGATAGACCATGAACAGGGGAGGGTCAGAGAGAGAGGGAGACACAGAATCTGCAGCAGGCTCCAGGCTCTGAGCTGTCAGCACAGAGCCCGACACGGGGCAAACCCATGGACCGTGAAATCATGACCTGAGCCGAAGTCAGACGCTTAACCGACCAAGCCACCCAGGCGCCCCCCACCTCAGCTTTCAAGCAAAGGTCAGTCACACTCTTCTTGGGCTGGCCTCTGGCCAGTGACCAGGCAAAGCAGTTGTAGAAGGGCCGGCTTTTTCCACTCAGTGAGGGATGCCTCCACTGAGCAGTGTACCCTCTATCACTCCATCGCTCCCCTTTGGACTGTCAGAGACTTCACTTCAGTCAGGTCTGCTTCATGGTGGGACAGCTTCCTGGCCCAATCCTGTGTCCTCCTTTTTTCCTTCCTGAATGTTAATCCCCAAGAAACTTTTGCTCTTCTAAATTCATCTCAATGTGTACTTCCCAGAGAATCCAACCAGTATTCTGATTTACCAATTAACTACTTCCATATCCCTAGTTAGAAATAACTCCCAACAAGTCAGGGTCCGGGTCTCCTCCTTGGTGTTTTATTCCATGGCACTGATCTACTGATGTACATGTGTTCTTTTGACAGTTTCAAAGTTTAAATAACGAATTGTCTAGTTACTAAATTAATGTAATATATAAGTACATATATTTACAATATAAATGTATATGTATGTGTGTATATATAATGAATATTTTCCTATGTGATTCCATTTTTCTTCCACATAAAGTTTAGACTTAGTAAAATTCAGAAAGACCCTTAAGATTTGCTTTCTCCAAGAAATTGTGTCTTCTTTACTCATGCCAGTCTTCTAGTTCATCTCAGTAAAGTGGTGTAGACTATACAGGCATATTCCTGTATATTTATTACTGAATTTATTCCTAAGCTTTTTGTAATGTTTATGGCTGTAAAATTATTTTTTAGTGGTTTGTTACTAGCATAAGAAAACCTCTTGATTATAAATAGTGAGTTTTTTTTTTTTAATTTTTTTCAACGTTTATTTATTTTTGGGACAGAGAGACACAGAGCATGAACGGGGGAGGGGCAGAGAGAGAGGGAGACATAGAATCGGAAACAGGCTCCAGGCTCTGAGCCATCAGCCCAGAGCCTGACGCGGGGCTCGAACTCCCGGACCGCGAGATCGTGACCTGGCTGAAGTCGGATGCCTAACCGACTGCGCCACCCAGGTGCCCCATAAATAGTGAGTTTTTAAATCATCCACATTGCTGAACTTTCTAAAGAATTCTGAGTTTTTGCTCAATTTTCTTAGGTTTTCCATGTACCAAAAGTATTATCTAAAAATATTATATATATATATTCATTCATTGTTCATTTATTAAAATAAATAATTTATTATAATAAATAATAAATGAATTATATATTATAATATATAACACATTATACATTGTTATATATAACATATCATATATAAAAATATATATAATAAGCTAAGTATATTTTAAAAATATAATATTTATTATAATATATAATAATCATAATATATAATACATAAAATAAGTTTATATATAAAATTATATATATACATATATATGTGCATATATATGTGCATATATATATATATATATACACATATATAATAGTTAGTGAGGGGATAGCATCAGCCTTTACACAACGTCTCAGGAGCAGGACCACTGTGGGTGACAGCAAGGCAATGACCACATGGAGGTGAGCAGTGATGGGACTCTAGGCAATGTGGGACAGTGCAGCTGTGTTCAGACTGGGCAGAGTCTGACAGAGCAGATGGCTTTAAAGCAGTGGAAAGGTGACTTTAGGCACAATTTGGGAGAGACAAGTGAGAGAGAAATCTACAGCAGAAAGAAGGCAGAAGCGTGGACAAAAATGTTCAATTTGTTTTTTTAAATAAACTTTAAAAAACATTTTTTTTAATTTTTTTTTTAACGTTTATTTATTTTTGAGACAGAGAGAGACAGAGCATGAACGGGGGAGGGTCAGAGAGAGAGGGAGACACAGAATTTGAAACAGGCTCCAGGCTCTGAGCAGTCAGCACAGAGCCCGATGCGGGGCTCAAACTCACAGACCGTGAGATCGTGATCTGAGCCGAAGTCAGACGCTTAACCGACTGAGCCACCCAGGTGCCCCTAAAAAACATTTTTTTAATGTTTATTTATTTTTGAGAGAGAAAGAGAGAGAGCGCGAGCTGGGGAGGGGCAGAGAGAGAGGGAGGCACAGAATCTGAAGCAGGCTCCAGGCTCTGAGCTGTCAGCACGGAGCCCAATGTGGGGCTCAAACTCACAAACCACGAGATCATGACCTTAGCTGAAGTCAGAGGCTTAACAGACTGAGCCACCTAGGTGCCTCAAGAAAACTCTTTTTGGAGATCCAGAAACCTAAGAGAGGAGCATGGCTGACATGTTGTTATTTGGAAAGTGGAACAACTGACCCAGCAGCCCTCAGTGTGATGTGTAAGACCACTCGTGATCTGGCACCTGGCTTCCTTCCAAACTCTCTTCATTCTTTCATTCATTCTAAGAGAACCCATGCTGCCCCTTTGCTTGAAATATTTGTATCTTGGATAATTACATGGCACACTTCCTCCTCAAAAACCATTATTTCAGCTTATGAACATAGCATAATCTGTAGAGTTGTCCAATCACTATGTTGTACCTGAAAGTAACATTGTGTGTTACACATTGTGTGCTACAATAAAAAAAGTCACTGCTTCAGCAAATTAGACCCTCACCAATTCATCTAAAACAGAAATCTCATTTTCTATCTTTCACTCTGCTTTATTTACTTTAAATTTAGCACAACCAGGAATCATATTACTTTTTATTTATTTGCTACATGCTTCACTAGAGGTAAGTTTCAGAAGTTCATGGATTTAGTCTTTTTTTTTTTTTCCTCCACTGCTAAATCACCACTAAAGGATGGTTCTACACTCAATTGTATTTAAAATAAACAGATGTAGGGGCACATTAACCTGAGTTAGGGCATATTAGGGTTGCTAATTATCTAAAGGTCTTTTATTTAATAAGAAGGCTATTTAGTGTTGTCAAATACCATTTTGTTATCTTGCACAATGATCTACTCTTTTTTCTCTTTGACTTCTTCATATGATAAATTGTGTTAATATATTCTCAAATATTAAATCAGCATGAATTTCAAGAAGAAACGATGCTTGTCGTATAATATTAATTTTAAAAATACTATTTTGAGTCTCATATAGCAATACTCTGCTTTATTTAGGATTTTTCATCTATATTCATAAGTGTATTGGTTGGTAATTTAAATATTCTGTTTTTATCAATATCAGGGTTATTCTAGCTTCAAAAATGCATTCCAAAACTTCCTACCTTATTTAATGCTTTTTAAATAGGTTTTTAAAAATTGCATTTTTATCAAAGTAGAGCAAGTGCACAGACTCAAATTTAAATGGTAAGGGATGGCTTTTATTAAAATTCACCCAGCTCCTTTTCCTCTCCTCCCCTCCTTGAATCTTGCTTCCTAGAGTCATCCCTTTTCATCCATTTGTTTCAGAGTTTCTCAAAGTTTTTTCTGTATTTCTGAAAAGTATTCCTTCATTTATTAGCTTAGACATTATCTCTTGACTTGTGATTACTTTGCACTTATCGACTTTCCATCTGCCAGCACCCTGTCTTCCCAGTGTTGTTGGGGAATTTGCTGTGCTCCAGAGGACATATGCATTCCGAACCATGGACCTCTGCTGCTTGTTCCATCAGCCAGCATGTCAAGGCCTCCACTCCTACACCAAGGATATCAGCACTCCTGCTGCATTTCCTTTCCCCATATTCTCCACATCCCAGTCTCTGCTTTCTCTTTATCTGTTTTTGTTCAAGTTGTATGTGCACAAAAGTTAGAGTCAATTAATTTTACAGTGCTTTTTATGCAAACTAACCGTTCACTATTCCCTCCTTCCCAATTTCCCTTTTTGGAATTCACTGCATTTGCTCCTCGTGGCTAATTCTTTTGTTATTTCCATTAAAAACCTCTAATTTTCTTGTCTTGCTGCTTCGTGATTTTTCATTTTGACTTTCTACAAAGGATAAAAGGGATTGAACTCCTCTTTATCCCATGTTTTCACTCACGTAATATGCCCCTTTTTCTTCCCAATATGGTGAGAATAATATTCATTCACTCTATTTTGCTATGTATAAACACTCTTCCACCAGAGCCATGTTGAAAATTAAGACTACTTATTCATTCCAAAACAGTTTATTTCTCTGTTAATTAATGATACCTAGTTTTTTGTTTACTTAGTTTTCTATATAATTACTAGTTAAAGATCAAGTTATCCACATTTTCTAAGTCCCCTTTCGATAGATTAAGTTGTATAAAGCATTCCATAAGTTTCAACTTCCTGAAGGAAATCTTGTCCAGAAACTTCTGACCTTCAATCTTTACTCTTCTCCCTCTGCGTCTGGACATTTCCTCTGCCTCTTGCCTGGTACATAGTTCCAGTTTCCTGTATCCTGTGCTCTTATTTTTTTAGTCTACTTTCGTATTTTGGAGGAGCACATAATGTATTGTCTTCCTGAGAAACTTGTGTGGAAAGCAATATTTTAAAATTTTAACTTTTAATTTCGTAACAGACTAAAAATCCAAAGTTACAGAAAAGTTACAAGAACAATAGTATAAAGGAGATTCATATTACCTCTAACCGGGTTCACCTACTGTTACCATTACTTCTATTGCTTTATTATTGACTCTTTCTCTGTTAGACATATATTGGCTATTTTAGGAATAAAGCAACAGAGAGGCTGACTGAGGCCTAGCCTATCTGGATAGGCTGACAGCAGTTGCCTCAGCATGTGTGGGCAGGGCTTGCTCAGCTAAACTGGATGGTCCCAAGTGATAGAATAAAGAGAGCCTTAAGGCAAGAATATCTCTTCTACCTTCCCTGTTTATTCTCCAGAGAGTTGTGCTACAGTGCTTTCCCTCGTCTTCCATGTGTAACATAAAGGGTATATTATATAATATACAATGTATGTATATGTGTAATATACAGTATAAAATGACATATGTAATATACAATAGTATACATAATATACAATAATATATGCACACAGCACCCCACTTGGGCCTGCTGCTTTCTGTTGTCCCTGCAATCTGTCTCTGCTCTCCCAGGCAGGTTGGCTTCCTTCCCCTGTGCCAGCTGCCGAAGGCCAATTGTACAGAGCTTTGACCCATGGTAAACACAGTTCACCTCAATTCTTCTAGAAATGTGTTGACCCCTGCATCGTCTGCTTTTAGCTTTTCTACTATTTGGTGTGTAGTTTTAGGTATGTATATACGTTCTGCACTCCTTTATCACCATTTAATGTAGTAACTGGATAAAGAGTAAATGAACATGTATGTATATATTCAGTTCCATGTTTTGGCTTGGGAATGAAACAATTATAGCCTGGAACATACTTGTTTTGTTTGTTTGTTTGTTTTTAATTTGAAATTTGGAAGGGGCTAGAGAAGGTAGCACTAAGAAGTCAGGCTATTTGTAGGGGGACTAATAGGAATTTGGATTATGTAAGAATTTATTCTTTGCCCACCCCCCATCCTTAAAACCCATCCAGGACTTTGCCATTATTTTGAAGAATTTATTGACAACATTTTCAGTTCTTTGACCTTTAGATTTTGTACCTTTTCTTGAGCCAAAGCTGATGATGTACATTTTACTGGGAAGTTCATCAATTTCTTTGATATTTTCAAGGTTAAGAGAGCTAAACATAATTTCCTTTTAAACTTTATGAATATTTTACATCTGTAAGCATGTCATCTTTTGCATTCCTATTAATGGGTATGTATAAATCCTCTTTTGTGTTTAATTTACTTTTGCTAATAACTAAGTATTTTTATTTATTAATTATTCCATTTTTGCCTTTTTAAAATTCAATTCTCTGCATCTCAGTTTCCTCATCTTTAAAATAATGTTATTAGTAGTATCTATTTCAATGGGTTGTAGAGAAGATTAAAATGAAATCCTATATACAGAGAAACTAGAAGAGTTAACTCTTCTAGCTAACAGCAGTTAGCTGCTGTTTATTTTGCCTCCTTAATCTGGGTTTATTTTCTTGTTCTAGTCTTAATTTAGAGAGTTGGATATTTAGTTAATTTATTTTTATTCCTTCCTGTTTAATCATGAAAGTAGTGAGAGTTAGTTTTTGGTTTTGTTTTTTTTCCCAGAGCGTAATTTTGGCTGCATCTCAACATTTTTATGTGGAACATTTTTCATTATTGTTATTTTCTAAATATTCTCTGATTACATGTTTTAGCTCTTTCTGTTTTAGGAAATGGCTTCATCCAACCATAAAATCCATTGACCAAGCCAGCAAAGAGCTTGCTTCCCTTTAGGCATAGCTGGGCTTGCTTGGGCATTTCCTCACTCAGCTGATTCTGATTTGCAGCAGTGATAGGCACTCCCCCTCTCTCAGAGCTCTTTGACCTTTGCTTCTCGAAAATAGAGACACTAATCCAGCTTCTCGTAGCCCGTCTGCGGGTTGCTTGTGAGACTACGTTGCTTTCTTAGGAAAGTGAGTTGTGAGTTTCACAATCCACCAGATTCCATTTGCAGTATATGAAACAGGAATTTTTGAATTTTGTAGCCTATGAGTGGCACCTTCCCTAGTTTTCAGTGCGTTGGACTTTCTTTCATTATAATTATTAGTATGTTTTTACCATTTTGGTTATTTCTGTTAGTTATAGCCAAAGGATTGAATATTTATGCTTGTCTACCATATTTTTTAGAAGTCTAAATAAGGATTTAAAAACCAATTAACTACCATCTTTTTATTTTGTGTGAATCTTCAAACTCATTTTGCAAAAAATTGTGACCACAAATTAGTGCTGCCTGTTTTTACGTAATTCTTTATGCAAATGTGAGATATTTTGCTATGTGACTTCTATGAAAATGAAAGATTAGATTGCTAAAGAATACATCAGATTACATTTACATACATTTAAAAATAAATTTAGTCTGTATTGCCTATTTTATACTTTTGAGTATGCTATAAATAATCTATAATATCTTTTAAAAATGTTTTGTATTATTTTGAAAATTTATTGGAAAGCTAACAAGGTTTTACTTTTTTTATTTTTTGAGAGAGCACGTGCAAGCATGCACAGGGTGAGAGGGGGAGGGGCAGAGGGAGAGAGAGAGAAACAGAGAAAGAGAGAGAATCCCAAAGCAAGTTCTGCACTGTCAATGTGGAGCCTGACACAGGGCTCAAACTCACCAACTGGTAAGATCATGACCTGAGCTGAAATCAAGAGTTGGACACAACTGACTGAGCCACCCAGGCACCCCATCACAATTTTTTAAAATTTGTTTTGCCTAGTTATATGCTAATCTTCTATACTTTTAGTTTTTGTTCACATTAGGAAGAATCAATAATTGTGTTAGAAAATATGCTGTCATATGGGTGTCTCAGAACTCCAATGGAGTTCACTCTAAATCACCTATACCCTGGTTTTCATGTTTGTAAAAAACCATTTGCAGAGGCAAGCTGGAAACTATCTAGTAATCAAATCCCTGCAATTAGTTTTCAACCCAAACAAAACCTTTTGCGTGAAAAAGCCTTAAAGAAAAAAAAAAAAATAAAAACAAACTTACAAAGAGTTTGGGATCCTGTCCTTAAGTATCTGTAAACTAGAAGCCTGAAGTTTCATTCTTTTCTGCAGAAGGCTTGCTAGGTTTCTTTGCAGAATCCCTTGTTTTCTTTATGTATATATTTTTCTTAATGTGTCCTTTGTGATAAGCAGCACACTTCTGTATGAGTTTTATACATTTCCAGAGAAGTTCACCTTGTGTGTTTATTCCTTCCATCTGGTCATCTGTTACCTCCATTATCTTACTTCTTTGGGGAGGGGCGGGGAAAGACTGTGCGTGTGTATGTGAATATCTCAAGTCAGTCATATTGTTCAATTAGGAAAAAAAAAAAAGAGAGAGATGAATCCCCTAATATTACTAGAAGACCAATCAAAACCACTTGGAATAGTTTTAAACTCATGATGCATATACCCATGAGGCTTGCTTGAATAAAGTGAATATTCCTATGACACTTTCAAAAGCTACTATATCAGAATCTCTGGGGAGTGGTTCAGGACCTGTAATTTTCAGAGGCCTTCTTGGTGACTCTGAAACAGGTAATCTATAGATCTCGAGTATGAGTAATGTCAATTAGAAAGGAAGAGAGACCTAGTCCATTATAACAGAAAGTTAAATGGCTTTGTTACTTGTAGCTGCACGGTGAATTTGGAAGGCAACTTTTTTTTTTTTTTTTTTTTTTTTTTAAGTAGCTTTCATACCCAGCATGAAGCCCAACACAGGGCTTGAACTCAAGACCCTGAGATCAAGACCTCAGCCGAGATCAAGAGTCAGACACTTAACTGACTGAGCCACCCAGGTGCCCCTGGAAGACAATTTCAAAAGAAAAGCAGATTAACTTATTTAATTTCCCTCTGCCCAGTATATGTAGTATTAAAATCTATCTGAAGGAAATTCTTTTCCTGACTGAATCCTAGAAGGAATTTATCATGCGGATCCTTACAAAAGGGACATGGAGTAGGCAGTTATATGTCCAAGGTTTTAATTTTATCTCTCTAAAAGCAGAGAGCATAATATTAAATCTTAACCTTCAGAAGATGTTTTTGTAAGAGGCTAAGATAATCTAGGAACAATTCTCTCTTATAACTTAAGACAGAGGTAAAGCTGGAGAATGGATATTTAACTATGCTTTAAACCAACTCTTTCAAGTATCAAACATTTTAACCAAGTTTTATGCAAAGACTGAATAGCAGACTATATTTGAACCCTCTTCCCAGGGCAAGGGCACCAAAATTCTTTGTTTTGGATAAAAGAAAGCACTGTAGATTTCAGATCCCGGGAATACAGATGGCCAAGTTGACATCATGGACATTTAACAATTGACTTCAGGTCTATATAGAAGTAAGGCCCAGCTTGCCTTTTGCAGCTCTCCATTTTGTCCCTCTACCTGCCCTTACCCTCTTTTTCTGTGGTCATTTTTGTCAAGAAATGTGTCTCAGGGTTTCTGATGTTCTGCCAGACTGTAGGTATAAGGTTAAATGCACCTCCTGCCCTCCCAGTCACTTTCATCTGTCAAGGTTGTTCAAAACTGAGAGTTGCCCCAGGAGGACCAAGGACCTGAAGGACTAGTGTTCCTTGTTGCAGGCTTCTCAGGTGCCTGAGAGCCTGAGGCATACGCCCAACTCATTTCGAAGTACAGCTGAACTGGAGCTTGACCATTGACTTCATTTCTTTCTATTTTCTCTATGGCCTCTGATCTCAAGCTGTATATAACCAGAAAGTAACAGAATTTTCATACTAAGGAGTAGGTAAAGAATTTGATAAAGGAAATCAATAGTTTGCCTGGGTTCTCTGGTAGTTTTTTCCAGTGGATTAATTCTCTCCATGTTAATGATAATAGGTCAGGCCAGTGTTGGTATTGACAGAATGTCCAGTGGCAAATGAAACATCAAAATGCAAAGGGAGAAAATGGCATTACACCTGAAGAGTTAAAGCACCAACAGGCTATCTTTTGGTCATTATAAATTTTAAATGATAAATTTTTTAAGATTTATAAAATGTTCAAGTAGCTATAGAAAGTTGACATATTTGGCTCAAGATTTTCCTTGTTACTCACTAACTGGGGGTGGGGGGTGGTGGGGAGTTGGTACTTGGTGTCAGGAAGAAGGCATTGCCAACTCAAATTGCTCCTTAAGACTGAAACAATGTTTTTGTTTGTTTCATTTTTGCTCTGTTTTCCTTGTTATAGTTACTATTAGAACATAAAATATATAAGCAAGCATTTTCTTATAATTTCTTAATACATAGACCATCTTTTTGGAGTCTAAATTTAAAGATTCATGTAAATTTGATTTTTCCCCAATTTTTCTGTCATTGCCATCTCAACTACTTGTTAAAGTGCAGGTTCCTACACACAATCTTCAAGAGATTATTTTTTCTTTCATTTAAAAATCATTTACCTGTTTTTAAAGTCACCCAGGAGAGATATGTTTCATTTACTCTTTCTTTGAAGCTCCTTAAAGCTGGATGAAAGTCCCAGAGAAGTAATTGTAGAAACACTGTAGATAACACCCTGTGTCTGGCCATGCATATCCTATAAAAGGATAAATGAGTCATGCAAATACATTCCATTAGTGACCTTGTTATAAATTCCATTTTTACCACATTCATGAGAAAGCTCTAATTTTAAAATGCCTTTAGATGGATGCTACCCTCAAAAATGTACCCAGAAGTCACACACGAGACTAATAATCTGATATATACAGCATTTATTTGGTTCAACCAAGGGTTTTCTGTGTGTACTTTTAAACTTTATCAAGTGCAAAGGAGAAAAAAAATTATTCGACAGCCAAAACCCCTTTTCAGCAGTGCTCACTTCCCTTACAAAGTTATCTGCCAAGTTCAAGTTGCTGGGATTTGACTGTTAGGAATGTTGATGCTCATTGCCTACTTCAAAAGCTGTGTCCCAGCACTTTTTTCCCTAGCCCTTAGAAGAAGATGCCATTATTAAATCCTAAAAGCTCCTTCAGAAGAAGTTAAATCTGATTTTTTACATCAGTTTTAGTTCAGACGTAAATCTGTTGAATCAGCCAATGGTAATGACTTGATCCTCAGCCCGGTTTTGAAACCCGCTGGTAGGAGTGTGTGGCCACGACACTGAGGTGTGGAGGCTCCATCTGAACATAATGCCAAGCTGTTCATTTTGTCTCTTTTATAACAGAAGTGGGTAGAACACTCAGTCCCAGCACAGACCAGTCCTGAATCTGTAACCCCATCCCAGATGCATGTTCATCCACCGTATCAGCTTGATCTGAGTGCTTTTACCTGCTCTCTTGTTTCTGGCCCCTTGGAAATCAGTACAATTCATCAATGCAACAAGTATTGCATTACATTATCCTTATGCTCACCAGTTTGACTCTTAATTGGTATAAAGCTGTGCAAGCAACAAGAGAAGCAGAGCCAAGGCAAATATGAACACCTCAGGCTTTAACTCATTTTGGGCAGGTAACCCAATTAGGCCATTTGGCTGCTATGTACAGATAAGTAGGGACATAAAGCAAAAAGAAACCCTTACCATATTTTAAGGCTTTTTTAGTATATTGGTAGAGGTTGCTCTTTCATCATAAACAAATACATTTGTTTTTCCCTGACTTGTCACCAAGGCTTCTGGTCTGGGTAGCTCCTGGTAGGTTTTGCTTTTCCCTTATGTTAAAGTGACAAAAGCCAATGCAAATAAACTCAGTTCAAATAAATTCTTTGCTCAACCACCCCATTGCTTGAGGGGCAACCACATCTCATGCCTGCAAAAATAGAGGCAAAACACAGATACCAGGGAAGGGTTGGAATGGTATTTCATAATTTCAGAAGATAAGAGGCCTAGAAGTTCTCTTTAAAAAAAAAAAAGAGTTGATAATTTTTATGACATTATAGACTTTTAAAAAGCAAATAGATGGCTTGAGTACAATTCTGCTTCATATATGCATTTTCTGTAGCTACTGGTGTGTCTTCTAAGTGTGTGTGTGCTTGTGAGTGCGTGTGTGTGTGTGTGTGTGTGTGTGTGTGTGTGTTCATGCTAAATCCAATTATATGACTAGAAAAAAAGGACAAAAATGGGTTTGTCTTACTGGAATGGACATAAGTAAGTCCAAATTCTCTAGCTGTTTAAGGCACATGCATAAGAAAGAAATAGTTGCAAAAATATTAAATAAAAGATTAAAGTAAAACTAAAGGAAAAATAAAGAAATAGGTAGATAAAACAATAAAATTAACACCAAGTATTTGTGTTCTCAAAGGGTTTTGCTGGATAGTGTGCTACATTTTGCTCTATCTTTTCTAGCTATTTCTTAGAAGGTCTTTTTACTCTTTTTACTAGACACCAGCATCTTAGGCTGTAGATGAGAAAGTAGTACACATTAACGGTAATGATTTGGGGACATTTTACTGATTAATTTTATCACTAGGAAGGTGTCAAGTGAGAATTCATATTATCTAAGATAAAGGAAAGCGGACACTCTTGTCTGCCCATGTGAAACTTCCTAAGTTTAGTTGCTTTCTTTTATTTAAGTCCTAGCAAACCTCATCCCAAGTTCAGACTCAATATTATGGTTTTGTCTCTAATTTTTTAAAAGAGGAAAAACCTGAATTCATGAAGCTGCTCATTTAAAGAGCAGTTTGTTACATGAAAAAGCAATCTGTATCAGAGAGTGATTAGCTCCATGAGTCCTATAAATGTAGTAAATGTGAGTAATTTGGACTGATTTGAATAGTCTGAATTCAAGACAAATTTTAATTACAGAGTTCTTTGAAAAATATCTAGTCATATTGCTTTCAAGTAACTATACATATAGGAAGCAAAATCACACATGTCTCTGTACAGGGAGAGGTAGGGAAAATTGCTCTGAAGGACATATGTGCAACTCCTAACTTGACTGTTGTTTATAGATATATAATGGAGAGTTTTCACAAAATTATACTTCTAAGTTCCTCCCTATTTCCAAGACTTTACAGTTTTTGTTTAGCAGAAAACACATTATTGGAGGTGGGAGATATATCTATAGGCAAGTTTCCCCTAGTTATTCATCTTTTTTAAATGTTTTAGAGCGTCTTGTCCAATACCATGGCATATGAACTTTAGAATCATTTCATCAAGTTCCAAAAACAATCTCATTGGCATTTTTATTAGACTCATTAAAACTAAAAAATTAATTTTATTAGATGATATTTTTAAAATATTCAACCTTACTTTCTAGGAACTTGGCATATTCTTCCAATTATTAAAGCGTTCTGTCTCTTAAAGTAGAGTTTTAAAGTTTTGTTTTGTTTTGTTTTCCTCCGTAGGCCTCTGAAGAAAGCTAATCTTAGATGTTTTAGGATTATGGTTGCTATTATGAAATGGGTCTTATTGGTTGTTGCTAAAATAGAATATAGCTATTGACATTGTATGTTTTATAGCCAACTAATTTACTAATTTTTATTAATTATAAAAGATTTTAATAGATTTGGTGGGTGATGATGGGGTTTTAGTACATGTCTATAGTTTTCAAAAGTTATGTGACTAGTCTGTTTCATATCATAATGGATATCTTTATTTAATTTTAATTTTAATATGGTCTCAAGCATTTCATCACAATTCTAATATTTTCATTGTTAGGAAAAGTAGATTATTGGTTTTAAATATAGATTCTTAATGTTAAAGTATATTTTGATTCCTAATTTTTAGAGAGTTTATGCTGTTAATTATGTATATTAGATCTTAGCAAATGACTTGTAGTATCTATTATGAGTATCATACTTGAGATAAATTGTACTTCCATACTTCCACACTTGACATAAATCATACTTAGTAGTGGCCAAGTGATATATTCTCCTTAAGTATTTACTCTTTGTCTTCAAAGCTGAACCTTGAATTGAAATACAGTAGAATCTTGGCTTGCGAGCACTTGTATATCAAAGCGAATTTCAAGAACCATGGGCTCAGTTGTGATCATGTGACATTCAGCCTCACATTCTACTCATACTGCAAGACATTGTTCATTTTTCAATTTACAATTTATTAGAAATGTTTGCTCGTCTTGAGGAATACTTGCAGAACAAGTTATTTGCAATTCAAGGTTTCAAATCTTATAAAAGTCTTATAAAACATTTGAAATATATTAGCCAACAGCAACTATGCTCCTCTCTTTTTGTCCTTTTTTTTTCACCTAGAATTATTTTCTCAACCCTGCCATTCCCTAAGAGTACCTAGTACTGAAATTCTTTCATTTCACTTGTTTGTTTAGCCCCTTTCTTTCACTTGTTCATTCTTTCTGCTATACTTGAAATACCCTTCACTTTAAAACTAAAGCTAAAGAAATACAGGAAAACTCAAGGTTTGACAATATACAGAAGATTGGAAATGAGATAGCCCAAGAAGCCCTATTTGCCTCTTCTCCAGGGTTATTTAAATGGGAAAAGTTAAAGATTAGAACCAAAGAGAACACTGGGAGGGATACAAGAGAAAAACAAAACAGAACAGATGTCAGCTTTTATTTCTCAATATCTTTTTACTCCCCATTTCATCATTTTTGGCCAGAGGTAAGAGAAAACAAAGCATCCATTTTACATCCTATTTTCTGATTCTTCTCTCTTCTTGTGCTCTCAGTTAATTTCCAGTGGACATCTTAGCACCTAGCCTCCCACAGTCTCTCAAGGGTGTCTTAAGGTTGTTGTGATCCAGAGGGCTGTATAAAAGGCACTGTTTATCTGCCAGACATTGGCCAAACAAAGTAAATGACTGTAAAAATTCTAGAGCTCAGGGCTTGCACAGACTGTTTTTGCAAAATGATGCTTTAATTTTTCTGATTTAATTAGTCAATGTTATTGTGGTTTTATTGTCTTCATTAAAAAAATTTTTTTTTACTGGTTATTTATTTTTGAGAGAGAGAGAGAGAGAAAGAGCACACAAGTAGGGGAAAGGAAGAGAGAGGGAGACAGAATCCAAAGCAGGCTCCGGGCTCTGAGCTGTCAGCACAGAGCCTGATGTGGGGTTCAACTCACAAACCACGAGATCATGACCTGAGCCAAAGTCAGATGCTTACCCGACTGAGCCACCCAGGTGCCTCTATTGTCTTCATTTTTTAATGAACTATGTTGGGCAAAACTTCTCCATTTACCTTATTTGTTAAATTAGTGACTATGGAAAAATCTTTGGTGGTAACCTTAGACTACAGATAATAACACTTCTAGAATTTCTGCTATGCCAGGCCCTGTCCTAATGTTCTACACATAGCAAGTCATTCACTGTTTGCAGCAACTCAGTGAAGTAGCTGCTATTATTTTCATCCCCATTTCATATATTAAGTTGAGATATGGATTAAATAATTTTTCTAAGGGGAAAAAAGGCTAGTAACTGATAGCACTAGGTTCAAACCCAAGTTTGATGCCATTGGTGGCCATGATTAGAAAAAAAAGAGATGGAAACATGGAGAAAGGAACAAAGATCCTGAGAACCAGCCAGATAGTGTCCTTTGATTGTATGAGACACTCAAATATTATGATAAATTTCTCTCTCCCTCCTTCTACTCCTTTTTTAAAACCTGGACTTAAATGTAAGAAATCTAACCTATGCTTTTGTACTGACAGCTAAGAGCTCAAGCTAATGCATAATTCATGGGAAAAGGGCAAAATGCTTTTATGAGTATAATTTTTTGCTTCTAATAATCAATTCCAGATATAAACTCTTTGATATGTATTTATACTACATAAAAAATCAGAATAATTATTGTTCGATTTGTTATATGAAAATACTGTAACTCAAATCTTGGTCTTTGAGAAGAGGAGATTGGGAAATATCAGTTAGCCCTGCTTTTATTGATTTTCTTCTAAAAAATTGTAAAAGGGAACATACAATGGTATATAAATAATAGCATGGCTTCACAATCTAAACCCTTTAGAACTATGTATGTTTAGTAACTACTGAATTCTTCCCTTAGAAAAAAACCTGTGTAGTTGAAATGAAGCTTCGTATACTGAAATGAAATAGTGTTCATGTAAAAAGATACTGTACTTGGCATGAAATACTTTTATTGATCTTGAAATTAAAAAGCTGACTTTAACATTCAGATTTTTTCTACTATCTCATTCACTTGGCTCCCTATGCTTTTGGAAGCAGCACCAAAAGTAACCTTTCTATTGCAATGAGCTAAATAGGCATGAATAAACATTCTATTTTTCAGGAGTATTTTGGGCAAGGGAATGAAGAAAAGATTGACTCTGAGCCCTATGAGTAGACTTAATGAAAAAACAAGTCTTTCATGTTTCTAGTTCTGGTTTGAAAGTGATTAATTTCAAATAGATTTTTTTTCTCTTGATGAAAGAAAGTGGGAGTGTGAAAGTCACACAGAAAAATATTTCTTGGCCTTGGAATCTAAAGGGATGAATATCTTCAAAGGCAGCCCATCAAATAGTAAATTTACTAAAGTGAGATAATATCTTTTCCACTCATCTTGTATCCCTACTGCCCAGCAGAGTAGCTGGAGCATAATAAATATTTGACAAAAATTAGTTGTATGAGAAAGCCAAGTATTTACAACATGTCTTCCTTTTATTTTATGCACTATTATGAGGTCCCATTCAACAAGATGTGCAGTTTGCTGGATGTGTTAGAGGAGCTTCAAATACCCATGTGTGAATTTGCATGGACTAAGTCCACATAGCATTCAGGGGCTGACCTCTGTCTTACTTTTTTCCCATAAATCAACATTAGGTTAAACATGCACAATATTGAGATTTTACTTTTAGTAAAACTTGTGCTAAAATTCTCCAATGTAAGGGTGCAGTCTGGTTCCATTGTTGAATGAGATTGTGGATAATCTATTCATTAGTACCATGCATCACTTAGGCAGAAATAAGCAAGAAAAAAAAAACTGGATAATTTTATTTAACTTTTTATTTTGGAATAATGTTATATTTATAGCAAAATTGTAAAGATAATACAGAAAACTCCCATATACCCTTTAGCCAGCTTTCCCCAATGTTAACATTTTACATGACCACAGTATTTTTTGTCAAAACTAAGAATTTAGCATTAGTACAATGCTGTTGATTAAACTACAGACTTATTCAGATTTTACCATTTTTTTTTCACTGAAGTCCTTTATTTATCTGGGATTTAATCTAAATCCAGGGCAGTACATTTTATGTAGTCTCTATATCTTCTTGGGTTCCTATGATATGTGACTGTTTTTCAGTCTTTCCTTGCTGCGTTTTGTTTTTGTTTTGTTTTTGTTTGTTTTGTTTTTGTTTTTGTTTAAGATCTTGACAGTTTTGATGAACAATGATCAAGTATTTTGTAGAATTTCCCTCAATATGAGTTTGATCCATTTCATAATTAGACTGGAATTAGGACTTTGGGAGAAGAATAATGCAGAGGTAAAGTGCCCTTCTCATTGCTTCCTTTCAGGGAATGTAGGATATCAACATGACTTAGCACTAGTGATTTTACCCTTGATCACTTACCTAAAGGAGTGTCTGCCAGGTTGTCTTCACTCTAAGGTCCAGCCCACACTCAGTAGGATGAGAATTAAGCTCCACCTTCTGGAAGGGAAGTATGCTATTGGGAGTTCCTCTGGAACCCTATTTTTATATTTCTCTCCTACTTATATATGTTAATATGGAGTCAGGGATTTTTATTTTATTCTTTGGGTTATAGTAATTCAATACCATCATTATTCATTCTGCTGCTCATATTGTTCCAGCTTTGGCCATTAGAAGCTCTTTCCAGGTTGGCTCCTATATCTTTCTGACATGACCCCATCTACCATTGCCCCTTGTTTTTTTAGTACTTCCCTAATTTCTGGTTCTGTAAGATGCCCCAGGAACATCTTATATTTTCCTTACCTTAATCCTAGAATCAGCCATTCTCTAAGGAGCTCTGTGTCTTTTCTTTTCTTTTTCTTTTTCTTTTTCTTTCTTTCTTTCTTTTTTTTTTTTTTGAGAACAGTATTTAGAAACCAAGATCTGGGTATGGATGTGCTCATTGGTTCTAGGCCCTATAAGTGGACAGAATTAAGAAAGATATGTGTGTGTGTGTGTGTGTGTGTGTGTGTATGCTATAAGCTATGTACACACAAATATATTTATTTTTATATATATTTTTTATTTACATGTTTAAATAAATACTTTTTATTTAAAAAAATTATCTTTAAAGCTGCATACTGTCATTGTACACAATTTGAGTAAGTTTTAGCCACATCTAGCTATTATCAATTCTCAAGTCATGGGGGAATCCCTCCATTTAATCCTTAGGTTTCTTGCTTTTATCCTTATTACAGCAATAAACAAATACAAATGAAAAAGGAAAAAAAGGCCAGAGCTAGTATAGTGTAAAAGATCATGTATAGCACTTTATTCATGAAAGGAACAGAAAGTAATTAATTATTTTTAGTAATAACATCAATGTAATTTTCCCCCAGAGACGAATTTAATAGTATAATCCTCTCTTGTGATTTTATGGCTTTATAATTGGAAGAATTGTCCCTTTTTAGTTGTGTCAGTAGAGAGTGCCGACCAGGCATTAAAAATATATTTTTTAAATCCATGTTTAAAATTATATCCAGTTTGAAAATAGCAATGTATTTGAACTTCTACTGAAAAATAATTTAGAAAAATCAAATCCTATATCTAGTGTCATGAATCTAGTATTATTGTGATGGTCATTTGTTTGAGCAATCTTGTGGCCTTGCAAGAACCTGTAAGAAAAATTAGTTAATTACTAGAATGGATCTTAAAGCAATTTTATTTATTTTAATTTTTTCTAAAGTATATTTATTTATTTTGAGGGAGAGAGAGAGAGAGCACACAAGCTGGGGAAGGGCAGAGAGAGAGGGAAATAAAGAGAATCTCAAGGTGGCTCTGCACTATCAGTACAGAACCTGATGCAAGGTTAGAATTCAGGAGCTGTGAGATTGTGACCTAAGCCAAAATCAAGAGTCTGATGGTTAACCAACCGAGCCACTTAGGCACCCCCTTAAAGCAATTTAAAACCATGCTTTAAATTCCAATAGGAATTTCCCTTTTTTTAAATCAAAAGTATCTATCAAACTCAATTTTCTATATTTCTGATTAACTTAAATGTAATCCAATTGAGATAGTCTAGGAGAAATGTTGTAACATATTTTTTTAAAGTTTTTTAATGTTTTTATTTATTTTTGAGACAGAGAGAGACAGAGCATGGGCAGGGGAGGGGCAGAGAGAGAGGGAGACACAGAATCCGAAGCCGGCTCCAGGCTCTGAGCTGTCCGCACAGAGCCCAACGTGGGGCACGAACTCACAGACTGTGAGATCAGGACCTGAGTGGAAGTTGGACGCTCAACTGACTGAGCCACCCAGGCGTCCGAAGAAATGTTATAACATTTTGCTGATGCACATGAAACTATCCTAGTTCAATTTTAATGCTCTATAAGCAGGTATTGTCTTTGTAGAACAAGGGGGATAACTGATTAACACTTAACAGACTTCATTTGTATTAACTTAGATTAAGTTTGGATACATTCAAACCCATAGGCAAAGCAATTCATCCAGAATATCTGACACAGCTCTAACAGATTACGAGCAGCAACAATAACACTGATAATTTATGTTCTCTGTAATTAAATATAATCCTGTGAATGTCTTGGAAGCATACAGTGGGATGGTATATGCTTGGATTTAGAGTTCTAACAGTGAACGGAAATGGAGGACTGGCCAGGATATGCTGGTCAGAGTTATATTTGGCTGGCTGAGACCACCAAATGTGTCCAGTATATCAGCTCTTACTGTAATATCGACTGACAATGCCTTAGCCACAGAAAATGCTGTGTTTGCAAGGCTGGAGATGGGAGAAGAAAGACTGATGTCAACTTGTCAATTTTCTTACTTTACAAAAACATAAATATTAAAGCAAAGGATTCAACTGATTAAGACATGACTTTCCTATCATTGAAAAAAATGCAGTAACTTTTCTAGATTCTCTGAAAAAAATCTGGATGAGTCTGGCTTTCTTTTCCCAATAAGGTTTTATTTTAGGTGCAGATAAAGGGGAGGAGAATGAAAGGGAAGGGCAAGGAAATTGTTTAGCACAGGCCATGTGCCAGGCTCTAGACCATGTCCTTTACAGATCATTACCTCAGTAACTCCTCATGCACATTGCAATGTAGATATTTTGACTCCTTGACAAATGAGCAAATAAAGACTGAAGTTGAAAATGGAAGGCTACAGCCCATACAAGCTGGAATCAGTGCCTTAATACAGTAACTGTCTCTCTCCAAAGACTTTGCTCTGTGTACACTATCATATTATTGAGGAAAAAATAATATTAGATGAGGAAAAATGTAAATAAGAAGGATATCTTCCACAAAAAGATGCCAAGTAATTAATGTTAAAGTCAAAGAGGAACAATCTTTTCCCAGTACTCTCTGGTTTGGCTTCTATCAGTAAGTATTAAATGCAGCCTCTAGGTCATGATTTTTATAACAAATGACATAATTAGATTCTCTCTCCATGGAAAATCTATGTGTAAATCAACTTCTTCAATTCTTTATTGAGTTCATCACAAAGACTAGCATAGTTAGAATTCTGGAAAACAGTAAAAAAATGGTTTGCTGCTTGTGACACAACAAAATTAATTCGATGAGGTGCAGATGTTATATTCTTGTGTACACCAATTTAAAAATCAAGTAACAAGATCACATCACATAAATACACTGTATTTATTTACAGCAATGTTTAAAATAAAATTCACTCAGTAAGTATTTATTGAGTGGCTACTAATGCATTGTTCTATATGCTGGAAACCAAATTCATTTCTTTATCTTACAGAACATATAATATTTTTAGAGAGACAAGAAATAAATATATAACATTATGTCAGATAGTAGTAGTGCTTTGAGAAAAATAAGCTGGTGTAAGAGGACAGAGTGACTGGAAGTCAATTTTCAGGCCATTGGTCAGAGTTTCCTCTGAGAAATTGATTTTGGACAAAGATCCTAAAAAAGTGAGGGGATGAGTATTTCCACATCTGGAGGAAGTTAATACCAGGCAGAGAGAATAGCAGGTGCAAGTGCCCTAAGAGTGGCATGTGTCTTGTGTGTTAAAAGTAAGGCAAAGAGATAATGTGGCTGGAAAAGAGTGAGCAAGAAGGTATATTGTAGGAGATACATTTGCAAGGTACATGTTTGTAGTATGTATGGCTGTGGTAAGAATTTGAGATTTTAAGTTTGTTGGGAAATCATGAAGGTGCTTTGAGTAGGATATTAACTTAATATGACTTATTATCTTTAAAAATTACATTTTGGCTGCCATACTGGAAACAATCAAGAGGAGGACAAGTGTGGAAGCACAGAAACTATCCAAGGAAGCTATTGTAATAGTTAATATATGGTAATGATTTCCACCTGCCCCCAGTGAAACCCTAATCATATGGAAATGAGTCATTCAATTCTCCAAATCCTTTCTTAATAAGTTCTTAAAATTTTGAAATTACTTGCATTTTTGTTTTTAAATTTCCATAGATTTTACTCAGAATAGGGAGATTATCGAATACCAGCTAATAGATTTCCCAATGAATTTTCAAGGCATTTGCTAACAAAGTACTCTAAAGACTGTGACATTTTATATGCATGTTAAAAATCCTTGTGAAGAAATATGACAAAGAGAAAATGTGACATTTTTTGAGCCACCGGGAGCATAGCCTTTGCCTATAGGAAGTTGAAGGATCCCTTTTTTTCTTCTTAGCAGTCTTTAGTTCGTATGTTCCTCTCAGGGATGTTTCTGGCAAATGATTCTCAACTAGGTTACCAATATCCAGATGTAAAGCAATGTGACTTCTGGTATCTCAGGTACCTTCACAAGTCATTAGGTTTTATGGAGTAGCTTATAAATAATAAGTACTTGTATACATCCTAGTGATTTCAAGGGAATGTTGGCTTTGAATGCCAAAATTTCTGGTTATGCTGCTATCAGTCTCAAGGTATACAAGGGCTTATGTTTTGCAGAGATGATAGAAAGACCCATGCTCAGAAAGAGTTAGCCTTGAGTGCCTAAGTCACCAGAGAGTGAGCCAGGACTCTGGATTAGACACTCCTTTCTTTTCGGTATTGTCATAAAAAATAAGGAGAAGTGCCTGTGGATAAAATATGAAGAGGAAATGGGAAGAGAGATGTTGAACTACTACCAAGTTCAGATTTTCCTGTTCTGGGAGAAATTTTGTGATAATTACTCAAAATGTAGATACTGAGATAGCATGTTAGTAAAAATAAAGCATAGAGATGATAGATAAGTAACAAATAAATACAAATACAACTTGTGGCACTGTACATCTATGCAGGAAACAAAAAGAAATTCAGTGCTCCATGCATGCCACAAGGGAATTGAAGAGAACCTAGAAAAGTTAATTAAACTACAACTATCTAACTAGCAATATCTCTGACTTTGCTTTAATGTTATTCCTCCTACCTGGCTTCAGATTGGTGCAGAGGCAGCTCATGAGGCCATCTTCTCCCAGTGTCACACATTTAAAGCAAACCAAAAGTCCCGTATCACCATCACCCTACCCTACTGTTTGTCTCAACATAACTCATGATCATCACTTAGTCTGACCTAAGTCTGAAGGGTGAACAACCAATCCAAAAAGTAGTGCCTCATTCTTGACTGTCTTTTTCCTTTTAGCTTCTTCTTCTATATTCCCCCTAAGCCAGAGGAATGGAATTTTCTCTTACTTCTCTTGTCACCTAAATTGAGGCCCTCTCGACTAAAGAGTCATCATTAAGCCTTAATGGCAGTGAGGAGAGACAGATCTCGGCTTACCAACAAGCAGACCTACTACACCTATAATAGGCCTCTCTAGTTTCTTCCAATTTTCATGGGTTTATGTTTATAAATCCCATCAGAGAAGCAATGGTGATCCTGTACCACTCTCCTAATTTTGGTGTGATCTGTTTGATCTAACATTTGTGTTGATAGATTCTGGGTACTGTCTCTGGAGTAGGGCATGCTTCACTACAATAAGAAAAAGAAAAGAGACATCAAAATAAAGAACAAAGATTAACTTGCCTGCATGTGTTTCTTGCTATTTCAGTATCAAACTACAGCTGGTAGAACTATAGAGGTCAGAAGCCCAGCTAAATGTGTGCTCGCTGGGTCAATGCTGCAGAATAAATGTTTATTAAGTGTTTCTATCAATAGTATTTCCTTTGTTCCTCATTTTTCTTTCATGAGACACCATGGCTGACTTAGAGTTCCATTGATTTTATACCTAAAAAAAGAGTAATTGGGTTATCTATGATTTTTGGCGGGGGGAACAGACAGTGGGTCAGAATTTGCTACTGAAGGGTAACATAATCTCACTTTGATTGGGTATTCCAAAAACACAAATAAAGTTAGTTTCTGGACTTTTAGTTCTAAACTCCTGAAGAAGGGTCGGGTAGGGTGGGGTTGAAAGTCAGTGAGAAATGCATGAGGGAGAAAAGTATTGAATTTGAGGAAGCTCAATAAATTCCACTATTTTTATTCATTAAAAATTTCTACCAATTGATAAATGAGGCCAAAAGTTAACTTTATACAAACAAAGGTGATATTGAAGAATGTGACTTAGCTCCTGATGGCATTAGGTTCTTACCCTTAAATGTGCATCCAATAACTTGCCTGCTGGGTCAGGCAGTGCTGACCAATATACGCTTCCATATGCGTACAGCATGAATGCCATACAACTCAAAGGAGCAGAGCTCTCTATTGGCAGCTTGGCTTCTGGGAAAAAGTATGGAAAATCTCCGCAAGCTCAGTTTCTTTCTCTAAAGTTATGCCTTCAGGTTCAGTTCTTCCTCTTTCTTTACTGCAACTCCCTTCACATGAAAGGAAATATTAGAAGCCTGGACAAATTGTCCCCCACCCACTGTCAGTAACTGTTATTGAGTGATTCTATCCTTTTGTTGAAATTTTAACATTGAAGTTTAACTTATGAACCTTGCCCCATAAATATTATATATTAGGAGAGGGGAAAAAAAGGCCAGCTGGCGGTAGGTGAAAAGACAGAGAATGGAGGTAGATAAGACAAAGATAGATACAATGTTAAGCTTGGATTTAGATATATGTTTTTCTTTGGTATTTCTAATAGCTAGCAGCATGTCATTATGAAATCATAATTCTAAAGAAGAAAATTAATGTTGAAAAGAAAAAATGAAGAAGAAAATAAATTTTTTATTATATATTTTGAAATTTTTTCTCCTGAGTATGCAAGGACAATATTCTGGCATTACTTGCCTTCTTTGGGGGCAGAGCATAAATAAATCCTATGAACTGTAATCAAAGTGTGAGGAAATCTCTTCTTGCCAAAAATGAGTGAGGTATGAGAGATATCCTGATAACCAGCCATTGAGAATAGATTCTGTTTTCCTAAGAGGCAGTCCCAAACTGCCAGGAATTCTTCTCCACATTCTTCAAGTATAAGGATTCCCCACTTTTTTTTTGAAAGTTTTCAGTATGCCACTTCTTTTTTACAAAAGACCTACATTAGTACCTGTTTTTGCTAACTGAAAGAAATCTGAAGAAAAATTTCACTTTTACAAAATAGATACAAAGCTAAAAAGCTAAAATAGCATTCAGCATTTGTTTTGCAGCGAGCCTTTACAGAAGCACCCCAGCAGCGAGAGCAGCACCCCAAACTCCTTCCCAGGAACTATACCTAGAAGCTCAGCATCAGGCTGCCATAGCTTTGAACTGTGTCTGTTACCATCTGTGCTTAACCTCTATTTATTTTGTACATCCATTAGCAACATGTGTCGTAAGGTATCAGAAAAGCCTAAGAGAGGTTATTTTTTGAGACTGGGAATGTTCAAAAATTTTTCAATATAAATTAATGGTAATTACTTCTTTGCTTTATGCCATTTCAGCTTATGAAAAGTTTCACAGGAATGCTCTATTTTGGGATAGTGGGGAAAACCTGTACTTAAAAATGTACAAATATACATATCCCAACTTTTTATTTAGAAACTGTATTGATGTAGATATCACATAAATTATATTAAACTCTCCTATTAACAGCTTTGTTCTTTATGCAATTCAATTGAAGAAATCTAAAGACTTTTTGGTTGTTCTGGTTTTTTTAAATAAAAGGGAAGTTTAAAAGAAGGAAAAAGTGGACTTATGCCATTATCTTGAACACATTTTAGAAAGTCTGGAGAACATAATGTTACTATTGAAACCATATATAAGACCAATGAAGCATAATAGCCCATTTGCTTCATAGTTTCTTAATTCGAGATGGATTAATTTTCAAGCAGTTATGGTCCATTTACCACTTAACATGACATTTCCTAGTTTGGGTTGTTTTTGTATCAAATTAAAGTTAAATGAAAATATATTATTCTATACAAATTTTGAATAAGAAAAATTATAGTAATTCATTGAAATAACAGATTCCATTGGAAATTACACTAATAATTTCTAGAGGATGAGTAAGAGATTGAAACCAGAGTCTGGTTTAGAGAATATGTTGAAGAGGAATAAAAAAGGAGTGACTTATACGCATTATTTTATGGCTCATCTTTATGGCGTGACCCCTGGTTCATGGTGGATATATGGGTTAACTTGGCAAAGAAATGAGCAGACTCTGAAGGGCACCTTTAAGTCACAGCTTGATAACTATCCAACTACACAGGAATCCGACTACACATAAATCGTATGATTTATGACTTATGTTGGCTGAATTTTTGAACTCTCTGGGGGGGGGTGGGAAACATGTTTTTACTAAGGAACTACAACTCCTTAACCTAAAGAAAAAAGCCAAATAGATTTTATTTTCGGCTAATAAAGAATGCCTTGTGGATTTCAGTCAGATCACCTTACTCTTCTCTCCCTAATCATGACGGGACACCCGATTTACTCTGGCAAATATGGCTGTCCCCTCATTTAACTTGTGAAGAAAATGAATAACAATAAGACTAGATATAAGGACAATAAAATTAGAAGGTCGTCTCTTTCCTTCACCAAGTGTCTGTGTGTTTTTGAAATTCTTTTAATAGAATGAAAACTAATGTCATTGGAGGGAAAAAAAACAAACTGGTTTATTTTTCTGTCCTTTGGATAAAAGTAATTGGCTTCCATTTTTACTGTCCAGTCGGCTGCATGGTATCAGTCTTTGTGGAGATACACTTCATACTGAACAGTTCTCCCAAATCAATGCCATAGGATTTAAATCTGAAATGTATGGTCTTGATTATTTACAAAGTTGCTTTATGTCTAAAAGAATTTGCACATGTGCACAAAGAATTTTCTAAAATCTTCACTTGCTTGTATGGACATGGATATGGAAGAATTTGTGAAAAAGCCATAATTTTGATATTATAAGCTCATTTTTATATTCTTGAATGTGAGCGTGATCCAGTTTCAATTTTCTATGAATGCCTTCATTGAGTGTTTGGATTTAACCAGCTGATCTGGCTGCTGTCCATTCCTTATTCACCTCCCCATGTACTTACATCATTGGAAAAGGATATCCCCATGGATTGGAACACGGTTCTTCAGCCTCAAGTATGGGACTAATTGTGTTTCCTGTCATACTCCATCTGATTTGTTGATCGGCCTGGTTCCATCAAGATGACAATTAAAACTTCTGCTTCACTTATGTTTTGGAGATACCATTTCACACTGCCACCAAGTTATCAAAGTCCACATGCCTGACATATTAGGAAAATGTGGTAAATGATGTAGACATTAGTTCTGCACAAATGTCAGTTTCCTGAAAATTCAGCCACATCACACCTCATGGCTTATCATCACTATCAGCCTTTGCTCCCAGCCGGCCTGTTCCAGAGTGTACCATTAATAAATGAGCTAATTCGGGCTATTTGACCCTCTCCATGAGTCAAGGATGAGGTCATAGATCAGCAAATCAAAAGCCCTCCCAGCGCCAATGCATACGTTGAGATGTAGTCTGCTTGCTATTACCCCAACAAACTTCTGAGCCAGGAGTTCCTGATCTCTCTCAACTCCACATCAGAAGGCTTTTAGATTTAGTTTTGCCTGCACTATGCAGACAGTTTGTCTCCACCAACTTTCCCAGTGGGGAACCCTATTTTAAATACTACTGTGGATGGCCGGACCATTCGATGGGCCCCAGCTGAATACCAGAGCTTCTCCTTCCTGACTTAAACAATGCCCTGCCTCCATCAATAGACCTAGCTGCATCCCATTTAATTCTTCCCCTGCATCTAATCACCAGGAACTGGGGTCTAGTCAATCTTGATATTTGTGTTTCTGCCTGGAAAGGAGTCCTAAAGAGAGGGGGCTTGAAATTCAGCCCTTAATTAATTTTCTCCTGCATTTCTGGAACTGTCTATTCTTTCACTAGCCCAGATCAGATCTCTACTGCCACTTTGGCCCCTACCTCACCATCTCTCTTCCCTCTACTTGTCCCTAAGCCGAGTTCATAGACTGATTCTGCTATGCCTTTGTTCAAACTTGATCAGATTTTTGGTCTTTACCCCAAGCTTCATGGTTCAACCATTTCTCTAAATCTCAGGAACTCTCCCAACTGTTTCTACCATAAATGCAACTTTCCCATGGGCTTGAATGTGGTCTGCAGCTGTGTAGGCAATACCAACATTTTACTGGACACTTAAATAGGAAAAGAGCTACTTACTTCCACCCTGCCCTGACCTCTGCACAGATCAATTTCCCTGACTAACTTCTGGGTGGGTCTCTTCCTTACCAGAAATTTCTCTGTCTGTGCCAAGGCACAGGAAATTATTGAGAAAGTAGGAAGACTAATCCTAAACTCTAGCTACTAGCTAGGGGCCTATTTTATTAGTAAGCCCATTTTCTGTGGGTTGGGCCTGATTCATTTCTCAACATTACTGTTTTTGAGGGACTCTTGGAATGGCTTACAGCTTGCCATTATAGGGGTTATCTGATAACCCCTATATCTTTCTATTCATTTTTTTGTTAAAAAATTATTTATTTAAATTCAAGTTAGCTAACATACAGTGTAGTATTGGCTTCAGGAGTAGAACTTGGTGATTCATCACTTACATATAACACCCAGTGCTCATACCAAAAAAGTGCCCTTACCCCTTCCATTATCCCAGAATTTGATAAATTCCTCATACCCATTCTGGTCTGAATCTTCTATGTCATTGTTCAGACAAGCTTTCTGACATGGCATCTTTGTTTGAGTCCTGAGCTTTGACTGTTTGTTTACTTCCCTGAATTTTGGTTAGTATCTCTCCCACCAATCACCAATTCCTGGGTATAGTCTAACTCATTGCTTTTCCTAAACCCCGCTATTGATTGGGTGAAATAAACTCAGAAGCACTTCTTCCTTCACAGTAGCAAACTGATTAGACATAGTAGATTTATTTTCATTAACAAAAATAGATGAGGTTAACTAATACTATTCCTTTAATCTTATTTTATGGGGAACAAACTCTGTAAGAGGCAGCCAAATGATGGCTTTAAGAAATTCCAGAAAACTGCTACTACTCACAGCCTAGAAATTCCTAGCAAACCTAATACCATCAAGGGATGTAACTATGATCACATAATTGCACAGCTCTCTTTTCAAGACTTTGTAATGTGTTTCCTAAATTGATATCATTTGGCAATAGCTATAAATTTATGACAAACCAAAAAGGTTACAATTATGAATTATGGGGTTTGTTCCTAAGGATCCCACAGAATAACTGAAAACTCAGAACCCTTTTGAAGGCAATAGAATAATTTCAACCATCATTTTTTCCATATCTCAGACCAAATACATTGTCTGTCTTAAAACTATATAATAATGGTGTCTTAAGGCTTACTCAAATAGCCACAAAAACCTTTGAACAGATGCATAGTTCCAAATAGGCATTATAAACTATGACAGAAATGGAATTGATTTTTTTTTTATCGGTAATGAATACTTTGTATAGGGTTGGTTTAAAAATGCTGTATAGACCACCCTACTAAAATAGGTCGTCCAACCTGTTTTTCTGGTTTTTTTTCCCCATTATCAGGTTTATCACACATTGTAATTGTATATGTATTTCTTTGCATGTATGTTAGTTTTCTGTCTTCACCACTAGGTCATAACTTATGTGCTCCATGAGACCAGATACGATGACTATTTTATTCACCAGTATATGCTCAGCCCCTATGCCTGTTGCTATGTTAGGTGTTGAATAAATACTTGTTAAATACATTAGTACAAGCATTCAATAACTCTTGAATTGTGATGGACTTAAGTGAGATTATATAAATACTCTCTGACATAATATAAAACAGAGATAACTAAATTGAAGTAGATTCATGTATGATATATACATCTGTCATATATATACTGCATACAAATGAATAGGATCATAGAATATCTATGATATATAAATCATCTCTACACACACATATAGAAAACATTATTTCTACACATATATTTCCCTACATATATATGAACAAGTAGAAATGATTTGGTAAATAATCCCTTGGTTTATTTACTTTTGGTAGTAAATAGATCTTGAGAATATTTTTAAAATCTGAAAATGTGCCAATAATGCTTTATATAATATTTCCCCCCAAAATGAGAGGTCCATTACATTTGAGGTGTGATTCTTGGAAGGAAAATTTAAACACTGGAAAAAAAGAATCATTCTGTGAACTGAATTATTCAAGACAAAATAGATTAAAATCTATCAGTAAATGCATTTAGTAGTATATTTACATTTTTAAAAATTGAAAGAACCAGTATAGAATGCAGGAGGCTTGCTTAAATACCAGCATGGAGGTGGTATGTGGTAAGGAGAGACCTAAAAGTTTTAATTGACTCTTAAGTCAATGTGAATGTGAATATTATTGTGATTATTATTGTGATGATTGCAGTACACTAATGAACGAATGAGTGAATGAATAGAATTTTAGGTTGTGTTACAAAAGCACAATGTCCAGGACATGTCCAGCCATGCCTAGTGTATTCTGTTCAGTTCAGAGGATCACATTCTAAGACATGAGTAAATATGCACTTTTCCAGAGGCAAACACAGTGAGGATTGCAGGGAGCTTGAAAATGTCACTGGGAAGGAATGTTTGCTGGGTCCAGGGACATGGGCATGAGCATTGTCTTCAATTATCTGAAGGACTTACCCTGTAGGTCTAGGATTAGTATCGATAATAGTGCACCATAAAGTGTATCCAGAACCAGCTATGGAACCTAGAAAGTGACAGAATTTGGCACAACCCAAGGAAGAACTTTTTAGCAACATAAAGTATTGAAATGGGCTGCTTTAAAAAAAATTTTTTTAATGTTTATTTACTTTTGAGAGAGAGAGACAGAGAGTGAGCAGGGGAGGGGCAGAGAGAGAGGGAGACACAGAATCTGAAGCAGGTTCCAGGCTCTGAGCTGTCAGCACAGAGTCAGATGTGGGGCTAGAACCCATGAACTGTGAGATCATAACCTGAGCCGAAGTTGGAAGCTCAACCAACTGAGCCACCCAGGCACCCTGAAGTGAAGTGCTCTTTAATATAAACTTCATGAGTTCTGAGATCTTTAAAGAGAGGGAAGTCAGGGAAGAAATTCATTTAATTACCTAAGATACTCTTTCAAGTATAATGTTCTAAAATTGAAAAAACAGCTAACATAATGGACCCTTTAAGCTGTAAGTGGTTTCTATTAAAAGTCATGGGCTTCCTCGCTTAACCTCTGCTCATTTCATCTTATTACTTTAGTAATTTTCTCCCATCCACTGGAGCGTGTGAGTTTATCTTTCCTTTTACTGGGTTTACTGAAAGCATGAGCAATAATCTCAATGACCTATAATTTAAACAAGAGGGGAATTATGACTTTTAACAAAAAGGGTAACATGTTGACCTGAGGGAGGCTGTTGACACTCTCCATTGTTTACCAGGACTTCCCAACCTCCAACCTCTGCCTCACTTTATACGAGTCCGGCAAACTGCAATCTAATGTCAGAACTGGGCCAACAGAAAGAAAAATGGGCAATCCAACAGCTTGTGAGTCACCTATGATCCATTTTTCCAGGGACTAGGGTGATGGTGATGGAGATCACTTATCTTTACTACACAATTAAACAGCTTTCACTCACAATAGCTCCTGGTCACAGAGTCAGTAAAAGTACACTTTCAGCAGCTAGCAACAAGATGGGGGTGTGAGTGGGGTAGTGAACGCTGGTGGAGGCATCTGTTGACTGGACTTCAGGCAGCAGGAGAGTGTGAGATTTGATGCTGTCCATGCAACCGTGGTTAGTTTCATACGGAAGCATGAGAGCAAATATAAAGAATGAACATTTTATGTTTATATCCCCCAATGTCTCTCATAAGAAGTAAGGAAGAAATAAGACTTACTAAAAGCTGTAGATTTCACAGCACCACCTTCAGGATTTCAATTGAGTAAGTCAAGGACTGAGCTTGAGAAATCTGCCCTTTTAATAACTCCAGGCAAAGCCCAGACACTTAGGTCACAGACTTCACACTGAAAACAACTACTGGTTTAGGCAAAAATGACAAATTTGGTCCTTATATTTCTCAAGTGTATCTCTTGGAACTCAGAACCAGTTAGAGCAAAGTGCTATTGCAAAAATCAGTGTGGGGCTTGGGAGAGGGCATGTGCATTAAGCATTTGAAATATGCTTTGTAGACTACTATAGGTAACATAAATTATTAGATACTGGGAAATAGCCAGAGAAAAGTAGGAAAAAAAGAATAGTATTGAATTCCAAACTTTGATAACAACAGAAAACAACTCAACAGTAGGCTAGAGCTACAGTTTGCTTTGGGGTTGAGTGTCAAACTTCCATGTAATAACTCACAGCAGGATGGACTGTGCAATTTGCTTTGGGGTTAACAACACCTATGAGCTGGAATGGGAGACCATTACCCTTGCTATTACACTGCCAGCCTTACCTGGACAAGGGGACACATTGCTATTCAAGCCATATACCACTCTAATGCCACCAGTGAGCTTAGGAGGCAAAAGATATTAAGAGGAAAATGATCACATAATGTTTGATGCAGCTTCTCTGTGCCGATTGCCTCTGTAGGTTTTGATGAAGTATTTATTCACCTCCTCCCAACCATTCTTGGAATAGCCACATTCAATAATGCAAGATCACAAAGGTGATTTGCCTCCTGTTCTCCCCCCACCCCCATTTGAGTATAAACGAGAAGGGTGTTGATAGAATCATGGTCAGTAACCACTATTTTCTTCTTGTTGCTATGCTTCTGCTTTCAAGTCTGAGGAGAAAATCATATGAGCACTTCAGTGAAAACTTCAGCTTGAATCATGTCACTCGGGGTAATCTGGATACCAAGAAGCAAACAAAACAGACTGAATAAAAGCAGCCTGAAGTTCATCAGGTTTACTTTGCCTCCACCTGCTCTCAGAGAGACATAAATGTGCAATGCTTGACTGCAGTTTCATATTTACAGGAATATATTGGAGACAGAAATCATCCTCAGCCCTTAATCCCAGGGAAACCAGAAAAACAACTTCTTATAAAGCTACTTAAGGTAGCAGATGTGGAGGTATGTTTTGGATCAGACACGGCCTAACAAATAACTTTTAAAAATGAAATATTTCACTAAACAGCTCAAAATGAGCACTAGAAATTTTATGAGCTCTTTCTAAAAAATTTTTTTTCTAATGTTTCTTCATTTTTGAGAGATAGAGAAGAGTGTGAGCTGGGGAGGGGCAGAGAGAGAGAGAGAGACAGAATCAAAAGCAGGCTCCAGGCTCTGAGCTGTCAGCACAGATCCCAATGTGGGGCTCAAACTTACTGACAGTGAAATCATGACCTGAGCCGAAGTCGGTTGCTTAACAGACTGAGCCACCCAGGTTCCCCTATGAACTCTTTCTAAAATAAAATACTAAGAATAGTGAGCATTTGGGGCACTACCTCATTCATTCATTTCTTTTTCCTTAACTGTATAGGATTCCTCTGATGTTAATTGTGCTGGGAAGTACTCTGTCTACCTAGGGAGGGGAGGAAACATGCACAGTGCCCTGCAGTGGGTATGCAGTGACCTGTAGTCCCAGGGCTGTTCCTTGTCAGCTGCAATCACTACTCTTCTGCAAACGCACACAACTCACTGTTCCTTGTGGAAGACCTTTTGAGACACTCCTAAGTATGTACTCTTTCAGAGATGGTGGCCATTTTACAAATTTGGGGGATCTGAACTTTTTTATTTAGTTTATCAGATTATTCTTTGGCTTCATTCATTCTTTCATTCTGTCTGTAATGTCCCACACTTTGGAATATACGCATGCATTTTTAGCTCTTTTGTTTTCAATACCTATGTTAGAGTTTCTTACCTTTTACAAGAAAATAAATTGTTAGCTTTTAAAAAGCACCTCTATTTTTTCCTGAACTGAAAATGTTAGAAAACATTAAAGACATATTAATACCACTCTTAGAGCTTGATTGATTTTATAAAAGAGATAGAAATTAGACCGCTCGGGGAATCAAAAGAACTTATTAATAGGCAAGTGGCATTTGAGTTGGGCTTTGAGAAGGGAGGTAGAATTCCCAGTATCATAGATGAGCAGACCCATAATGGCTTAGCAATAGATATTCTTAGAAATAATGAAATACGAAAAGAATAAAATGAATTGCTTAAGAAGGATAAGGCAAACGAGTATTTTCATTAACAAATTTCCAGGATTGAACCAGTTCAACAGGGAATTAATTATTACCCCAGAAGCTTGTCATTTACACTTCTCTTACTTTATTCCCGAATTTCTCTAAAAATTAGAAAACAATTTTATTATCCATACCCTCAATTCCATTTCCATTCTACTGTAACTCTTGTCTCCCATTTCATGGGAATCTGCCCACTCAATAGACAAGGAAGTCCAAAGTCAGTGATATGATATGACAAAATACAGTGTGCACAAAACCTTAGACAAATGATGCATGACTATTCCGTTAAGCTTAAGGAAGCAAATATCATTCCATTTCTCCCCACTAGAACAATAGCATAGGAAAACATTTGCCACCTTTTGCTACTCTAAAGGGTTTGGTCCCACTAATATCCTTGGCATGACGGGCATGTTTCTTTCCCACAGGAAGGCTAACTTCCAGTCAGCAATTCTGTTCTTTAGAAGAGGCTACTAGCTCACTTTGGAATGATCAGAATTTTCATTATGGATTGAAAAGTATCCTCTATCAATAAAGATTTTGGATTCTTGTCAAGACTATCCCAGGATTAGAATGACATTTCTCTTCATTGAGAGCTGCCTTACAAGAAACTCAGCAGGCAACTACCTTTGACAGAGTATATAAACATTGCTTTTTCTGTGTCTAATTTAAGATAACTTTTAGACCTCTTCTCTGGCCAATTGTTTAAAATTGTTCAAGATTGGAAGAAAACTTATAGAATAGTTTATTCAAGATATTCAAGCTTAAAATATGAATCTTTTAGTTAAATAAAAATTTCCAAGGAATTTTAATATATAAAATAAAAAGCAATGTTACTAGTATCACTTTCATTTATAAATCAATTTCTGTAATATTTTGCAAAGTCAGTAAAAACAGGAGACATTTTTGACAAAGTGAATATTTGATATTGCACAATTCTTTTCCACATGGCTCATTATAAAAGTATTTGTAGGGACATATATTTAAAGTCAAATTGCTGAAAATCTCAAGATTTACTTCTTGATTAAATAGAAATGGCATGGCATGCTTTTTTATGAAGTCAATATAAAACAAGATAATCAATGAGTTGGTGGACTCTTGATATTATAATTAGAAAAAACACATATTTAAACAGGTATATTGTTTTTTGTTTTCACTATTTTATATGTAGAGGGGTGTGTGTGTGTGTGTGTGTGTGTGTGTGTGTGGTTTTGCATGAAGCACATACGTGAAACCCTACAGTTATGTAGAATTTGGTTGGAAAGCATTTTACTTGTCCTATCAGAGAAAAAAGAAAAAGAAAGTAAGACCCAGAGAAGCATCTCATTCTAGGTCATTTCACAATCTACTGACAGTGAAGTAATTAGAATGTACATTGCCTGCCTCCCGTTGTGTTCTTCCAATTATTTCCCAATACCCCTTTCATCTTATTATTGTTGTTATTATTGGTATTGTTGGTGTTAATATTGTTATTATGGTAAAGCTGAAACATCCAAGAAATAATATGATCATAAAACATTAGCACTGGAAGGGACTTTGGAGATAAACGCTAATATCATAATTTCCTAAGGTTGTAAGGTGAAGTGAGTTACCTGCCTAAAATCACATAAATTGTTAGCAGCAGGGACCTGAGATTTCTAACTTTTTTCTCAGTGTTTTTCCCTCTTTGTCTTATTGCTTCTTACTTTAATAGGAGTGTTCTTGAGAAATAAGTTTAATGAAGAGGATTTATATCATCTGAAGCAATTGCACTTGATTTTTTAATAGTATTTAGTTCATTCTATCAAGAAACAATGCCATTTGTGGATCTGGTTAAATTTTAAATGCAACAATGAGAAGTTCCATTTTAAAACTTTTGAAAAATCCTTATCAGTTTATTCTGAGAAGTAAAAAGGAATATAACCATTGTCAAACGTGTTCTCCAAATTGGACCTAGATTCTTACAACTTTTAGCCCAATTTCCTGTACACCTGTTGCTTAGAAGACTAGACATTATTTTAAATGTTGGACAAATGAATTATTGCTCTATAGACACAGATGAACAAACAGCACGTCCATTTTCTGTGCTCCTGAACTTTAGGGTATCTATCCTCTCAATAGGAAAAATGCACACATATGTAAAGCATTTTCCATTGTACTTAAAGATGTTGGCTTTGTGACTCATCCAAGGCTTCAACTTTCTTTGAATTTACCCTGCAACCACCACAAGCACCTATTAAGTATCCCTCAGCACTACTGAATTTGCAGTCAAAGTGGAAATACGATGCCTTCTCTGGGTTTGAATACCAAAAGGAAAATTTCATAAAGAAAAAATAACATTCCAGTTTGGCTTCTTTAATAAAAGCAAGCGATGCATACTGAGTTTGTAATTAAAATACTTTCTGTCATTTTAGGGAACTTAAATGTTGAATGATGTCTGTGCTATATTTATATTCACTTTACTCCCCATTAATAATAAAGCATTTACAGTTGGGAATGAGTGTGGCCATAACTTCTGCTTTGTCTCATTTGGGATTCCAGGATCCAAGGCTTTTCTCTCTGGCTCACTGTGTGTCTTGTATTATAATTTCATTACTTTTCTGTCTGCTTTGAGAAAATATTTTATCAATAGTCTTGTTCTTGTTCATATATATATATATATATAATATATATATAATTTAATTTTTAGAAACACACTAAAATGTAAAAAGTATAGCAAATAGTTGGATTATCATGGTTTGGAGGCATTTAAAATTTTTAAAGATTACGCTTTTTTTTTTTTTGCATGTGACAGAAAGAGTTATAAAGTAAAGAGACTTAATTATGTATTTTCAGCTGCCATGTTGATTTGTCACTTTCAAACTAAGTTCCATGGAAGTCTGGGACATGAACCTCTCTAGTAATTTTTTTTAATGTTTATTTATTTATTTTGAGAGAAGGGAGGGGGTGGCAGAGAGCAAGAATCCCAAGGAGGCTGTGTCTTGTCAGCACATAGCCCGATGCGGGAGATCATGACCTGAGCTGAAATCAAAAGTCAGACACTTAACCATGTAAGCCATTCAGGTGCCCCTAGATTTTTGAAAGAAATGACTGAAATTTTTCTACTTTGTCCACTTCCAGGTTTGTTACCCCTAGGGGTTAGTATTCTGATGCATGAAAAACGCCCCCAAAGTTTTTGCAACTTCACAGTATTGAGCCTTCTGTACAAATAAAACATGAGCCACAACACAATATCCTACATAAGGTCTTGAACCTCAGAAGGAAGTGAAATGGCCTTCTTTTTCCTAATGTTTTCTCCTCTAAGTTAAGAGTGAGATTGTACTTGCTTTGGAAAAAGAATGAAAACCTAAAACTGTATTCAGGAAAAAATTATATTTATATGTATATATCAGAATACTGCTTTTTCAACTCTACTGGTGGATTGTTACTTAAAACTGGTATATCAGTTAAACTGTATCCCAATTTTGTTGTAAACATTTACTTAATAGTCTGTGTTGTTTTTCTTTAGTAAATACACCATTTACCTAAGTCCATCTGGATCTTTATTTATCCAAAATCAGATTTTGGGTTTTGTATACTGGGATTAAATAAAAATAAAAATGAACGTTTCTTTGAATATATTTTGTAGTAAAGAATAAAAAAATTGGCATCTGCCATAATCTGATGCATTTTGTGATCATTCCCTTTCACATTACTTATTTCTGTAGTGTTTATACCTACTGGTTGAGGGTTGACACCAGGTGAAGGGTGGTGCTTTGGTTATAAATGTATTCCCAAATGTGGTTATGCAAAAAATTAGAGAAAAAGTTTTTTTTTTAATCACACATTTTTTTCCTATAAAATATGTAATACATTATGTAAAAAAAAGTACCAACTGCATTTCTTGCCTTACTACAGGTAGAACAGCAAACAGAGAAACGAGAAAAAACCTACTTTCATTTTAAACTTCAAATGATATCAGTCTTTGTTAATTAACCTTTAATATTCACAGTGGTGATTCTAGGAGCTTCTGTAACTCACCTGGCCATTGGGAACCTGGAGGGATTGACCTACAACCCATAGTCAAGCTTCTTGGACATGACCAAGTCACTGTTTCAGAGGCAAGAAAATGTTTCCATCCCTATTACGGCCTTACTAGATGCACAAACTAGTGGGTTTTTGATGACTTTTTTTTATAATTTTCTAATTGTATTTGAGGCAGTTTCAATGGTGGGACAGAATCACAACTTTCTAACTCTTTGGAGCATCTTCTTTATGCCCTGAAATATAGAGCAAGAAAGAAAAACATTATTTCTGGACAAATAAGGAATTCAGAAATTTTGTGTACAATGCACAATTCTACCTTTGTTGCATTTATATCTTCTGTGGAAGGATATTTCTTGTTTAAGAATAATGATCATAGATTATAATTCTATTTATTTCCTATGAAAAGGAAGAAATGTCCCATGTCAAAGCTCAGCAGTCTGCTCCAATGAGGGCCCTCTGAGGATTTTCTGTAACAGCAAGAATCTCCTTGCCTTGGGGAACCTAATGCTCACTAACCCTGATATCCCCAAATGAGGCTTCATCCAAGTATATGGACAAAGAAGTATGGACACTTCTTTTCATTGCCCAGTGCTTCCTGTTAGGAATAATTTATCTTGGAACATGGTACTGTGTCACCTCATGGCACTGATTAGTTCTTCACCCGTTGAGAATAGTTAGTAATTATTTTCAGTTGAGTACAAATGGCAGCGCTTGGCAGTCAACAGGGTTGATTATCCTAGCTCTGCCATCTACTAGACACATACTTGGGTTAGTCATTAAAACCCTCTAAACTTTCATTTCCTCATCTTTAAAATGGACATAGTGACTCCCTGTGGTACAATGAAGATGAATTAAGGCTCAGTGTTTCTCAAGCATTGCTTTTCATGAGAATCACTTGGTAGATTCTAATTCTGAAAATCTGGGGAGGAGCTTGGTATTCTGCATTTATCACAAGCTCACAGTTGACCCCCAACACTGCTGGTTCATGGATCACTCTTTGAGTGGTAATAAGATTTTAAGTGAAGCCTGAATATACAAACAGATAATGGCCAACCATATATCAAACTAGAAGTGTGACCCAAATCTTCAGCAATCTGCCCAAAAAACCAGCTCCTTATCTTTAATAACCTATCCAGGAAGCTGGCCTATTTTAAGTCAAATCTGCAAGAAGTCAGACTGCTTTCTTTAGTAATAATTCAGGAAGCCAAACTATAACTTCTGTAGCAATCAGACTAGAATGGTCAGGATTTGATTAATAACAGACAGCTTTTCTAATTATTGTCCCCACTTCCAGGCTAAGACCTACCTAAGAAAGCCAAATATGCATCCCTAACCAATTACATAGGATACTTCACTTCTAGTTACCTGCCTAAAGCATCCCTATGCTAAAAGCCTCCATTCACAGCATACCTGATGCCTTCCCTATTTTCCACTATAAAGCTTTCCTATCCCTCTCCCTGCCTTCAAGTCTGCCAAAATGCAATTGATGGTGGTTGATTCCTTTGCTATTATAAGCTCTGAATAAATAGCCTTTGTTTATTCTCATTTGTTAGATCTTTATTTCTACATACACAGCTTATGAAAGGTGCTGGTCATTTAGTGAGGGCCCAGTAAGTGGTAGCCTTAGGTCTCTAGAGGAGAGTGGATCTAGAGGCTTCTCTCCTCACCTCAGGAGAGCTTTTCATTCAGCTTTTTATCCCCTACTCCCTCCTCCCCTGCCCCCGCCCCCTAAAGGCTGGTTTACTGATATCATTGAAGTTCATAGACACCCTGCCTCATTCTTTCCATGGTACTATCTTCTGAATGGGAAAGACCTTGACTATTTGCTTTTGGGGGTGTTGGGGCAGTGCTTTATCTTCTCCCTTCATCTAGGTTGCACAGAAGTACAAAAAATCCCTAATAAACGTATTTCACCCTCTGTCTAACAACTATGGTAATGGGCCGAGGGTATCTCTCACCCACCCAAGGGAAGGCCACATCATTTCTCATTAGCGAGCCCATCACTTCACTCTTCGTTGTCCTATCTGATATGTCTGGGCTCAAAGGTGGTAAAATGGTCATATTTAGGTTTTGGCTGAAAGAGAATGAGACAAGCTTACTTAAGCTTAAATCGTGTACTCTGTCCCAGGCTTTTAATAGCAGCTATATTTGAGTTTAGGTCATTTCTTAGCAAAACTTGGATGGCATTTTGCTTTACTTTACCATTTTCCTTGTATTTATATCTCCTTTGGGGACCTCACATGAGGAAATGGCTGGTACAAAGGTAGATTTAAGCTTTCTTGGCCATTGTCTCCCCAAAAGCACTATAATCTCATATATTTTCTTATACTGATCATTTAAAATATAACTAAATGAAAACATGATTACCCAAGAGGTATCTTGACTGAAGGAATATAGATATCTTCCAACAAGGAAGAGAAGGGAAAGGGTGACTAAGATTTCTAATAGTCCATGCTCAAATAAAAATTCCATGGCCCACATTGGCATTGAAAATTCTATTTGGCACAGTAAAAAGAACAGTATATAAGTGCTATGCAAAAGGAATATTTCAAACACAAATGTAACTGGAAATGGCTGCCAAGCATCTGAATTGTTAGACTGCGTTTACCTTTAAACACTTTCATCAAAAAGGAGAAAATATATTTTAGAATTTTTATCTTTACCAAGCGTTTTCACCATGTGCTTGAATAATTTATGTTGCTATCTCAATAAACTTTTTAGTATACTTTTGTTATTTGATGCAGTCAAAAATGTATGATAGTTCGATGCATTTTTTTTTTGATGAATGTTCTTCAAGTCACCCTACTTTCTGCACTGTGCCCTATGAAATAGAAGAGAGTCTGAAATATTCCTAAGGAGTATCTCTCTATTTTCTCAATAATACAATGAAATTTAAAAAATTCTACTAAAAGCCCTGGTATAGGTGAAAACTGGCACTTTTCAAAATACCATTTCTCAGGCTTTTCTGCAGCAGATTCTGATTTAGTAGATATGGAGTGGAGCCCTTGAAACTGTATTTTTAAAAGTTTTGTAAGTGCTTCTGATGCCTGCCAGATCTGGCTTCAGAGTTAAAATTAGATGGATGCCAACTGGCATGATTAAAATACTTCTGGATTGGAAAAGCCCACAGTCCTTTACAAAGCAGAGCAATTTGATTCAATTCGAAAACATTTATTCAGTGTCTACTCCGTGTCAGACACTTTGGTGTATGCTGCAGAACAAAAGTGAACATCACATAGTTCTTGTCCTCGATTGGCTCAGAGACTACAGATAGATTAGGGAAGGAGAGAGACCAACAGAGAGAAAGAGAGTGAGAAGGCGAGAAGAAGACACAAAGGGGGGAGGGAAAAGGAGAAAAATGGGAGCGAGCAGGAATGAATTAACCTACCTGCAGTGTGGCAAAAAATAAAAATTAAAACAAATTCCATTGAAGTTAACAGAGGAACAAGGAGGAAAGAAAAGGTAACTTTGGATCTGCCTTGAGGGGTTACAAGAAATACAGCAAAGGGTTCTCAACCAGTATTGAGTAGCGTGTGGGGGCAATTGCAGTTGTGGTTCTGTGGCTGTGACTGGCATTTAAACACCATGGGGTGCTCATGCATAAGGTGTCCACAGCGCTCCTGTGAAAAACCCTGCATTGACTGACAGAAGAGAAGTTAATGTCTTGAAAATCAAAAGTGCTAGGAAATGTGAGATAAGAATGCTGGTTTCGATCACCATTGTGATACTCTTTATGACAAGAACAGTAACAGAAAAAGTAATTAATTTGTATGAAGGTTTTAGATGACAAATTTTGACTACTCTGATAATTGAATACCTATCACTGTCTCAAGTTGGAGATGTAGAACTGATACTAGCAACTGTGAAAATGCTAATATAGCATCAGTTTTTATTTGGAAGAAGCATAGAACAATGCATTAATTAATCGCTTTATTGCTTTAGCATCTACTATTTCATGAATAGGATAGAGTCCTCTTGAGAATGTCCTCAAAACTTCATCAATTTTCAATGATTTTTTTCCTCCAGATCAATAGCATTTCTGAAATATGCTTTCTTTGCTCAGCTGTGCATGAAACTATTGGTTTTCTTTTGACTATAAACCCTATTTCCAGGATCTTTGAACAAAACAATTAACTGGTAGGTTTTCTAGTGACCTGGAAAATCATAATGTTAGGATCAGAACACTTGCAGCCATGGTGAGAGTGTATACTCCATTAGAAACAGAGCTGAGAGAGCAAAAGGAAAGTGTTACCTACATATTTATTAAGAATAATTCGTAGGATATAGAGCAAGTCCTTTTAAAACAGCATCTGGAGAGGTTCTTGAATATCATTCCTTACATTCATCCTGAAAAGATTAATCTGTTTTTCTATATTCAAGAAATTCTGTGTGCTTACAGTTGCCTTGGTACACTCACCTGAATGAAACTTGAAAGACTTTTAAAGAAAGAAGACTTTCTTATTTTTTAAGGTTTCACATAAACACTCCTACATAGAACTGAATAGTTTATATTAAGTATTTTGCAATTGAAATCTTCCTAGGATACTACATTAATATTATGACCACAGTATAAGAAAATTTTTTTCTATGATAGTACATGACCAACATGCCTATATTCTAATAAAATGACTATAAGATCATTATCAAGACACTTAGTTAAAGTCAAAAATCATAGATGTGGAATTAAGAACTCTAGGGTTTTGATTCTGAGCTAAGTGACCCATACTTCTCAGAAATGGGCCTCTTCCTCAATATTCCACTTAGATTCTCTAGCAGGGCATAGTCTAATATTTATCAAATATTTGTGCCCAAGTTTCACCAACAGCACAAACACCTATTACTTTAAGTCTTGTCTTACTGTGTTAGGACATTTTGAGCAGTGAATATGATGATGGGCATGACCCTAAGCCCATTGGTCTCACAGTCGATATGGGGCTGTCCATGGAGACTGACTAAAATAGTGTTATGAATAGTGTTATGAATAAAATAAATTTGTTTGGAATTATTCACCATCTAAATCCTGACCCAGGGTCCAACTTTTAAAACAAAACCACCTTTCTTTTAGTCATTTAACATCTATTATAAACTTTGGAACATACCATTGTCTTCTTTGACCGTGCAAACCACTTAATTTGTAGAAGTTCTCTAGTCATTCCAAGACCAAGGACATGCCTTAAATCTTGGCTTGGCCAATTAGATCTATACAAACAAAGATATCAAAGGCTGGGAGGAAACCATCTATCCAACCTTCATTCAGCCAAGGAAAGAGAGATCCAGGGGTTTAAACACGAACCAAAGTCATGTGACAGAATCAGGAGTAGAACTTGGAGACTCTTACTTCTTATTGTTATTTCTTCTAAGTCACAAAATTCCTCTCTGGTGTTGCAGACATCACCTCCAGATCTGACCTTTAGATGGCTAGTGGCTAACAGGAGTTAGGTTGAGACTGTACGTGGGTCACTAAAGGTCATTCTCATTCATGTGGTGTAACACAAAGAACACATTCTCCTGATGGAAGGTCAGAAGCATGACCATCCTGCATCAGTATCTTATTTGTTCTCAGCACATTTTGGGGTACAGAGAAGATATTAAGGTTTAAACTCTGAATTAATATATACACTTGAGGCCAAGATAATCATTCTGCCAACTATAGATATGTGGTATTAGGGAAAAGTATTTATTTTTTCTAATTCTCATTTTTCTTGACTATAAAACTGGGTCAATAATATTACCACTATGTGGGATTTTCAGGATTAATGAAATAAATGGCCTACCTTAAGTGTTTTATTAGTGAATTCTCCTGCTATTAATAATGAAGCTTTTCTCTCGGAAGTTCTTCATGGATTTTAGTACTAAGAATAGGAAACAGACTAAGAATCTTGGACATAATTTAGTTTAATATGTAACATTTCTTTCTAGGTAAACACACTAAGAAAGATACATAATTGTATACATAAGAATTAACTACCCTCAAATACACATAATTTCCTTCTTTTGTTGGGGAACTCGGACTCAGACATTTAACAATTTGTTTTATAACTATGTTTACATTATTTAATGATGTATTTGATATCAAAGCAATAAATCAATATGTAAATGGAAGAAAAGCATACTTTATATTCTTTTAATGTATGAAATGCTTTCACTTATTCTCATCACTCAAAGAAGAATTTCAAAATTCATGAGTGCATTGAGACTTTTTATACTGAACAAGAAATACCACTATCTTTTCCTTAGCTCATGATTTTATTCATGCCACAAATTTTCATGGAGTTTCTTTTAATATGAATTTATAAAGCACAGTAAGTTATTTAATTTGTATGGATTATTTAATCATACAATGATTATTAAATGAACTAAACAATTACATTTTATCTTAATGAAAAACTATGTATAAGTACTTTTTCCATTTATCTTGCAAAATAGCTATGCAACACCCTTAGAATCATAGCAAAGTATTAGCTCAAAGAATGCATAAATCATGCCTCTCTGTTTCTGTGGTCCATGGCTGAATGATTTTTCATCAGCACATCTCTTTTTTAATGTATGACGTTTCTTCATGATGACATGGAAATTAAAGATTTTCTAATTTGAGGATTATAGTTAAACATTTATCAAATGACATGAAAGTAAGCCTTTTGAAATTGTGCCAAAGGAGAGTGACAGCCCAATAGGGATTCTATCAGGAAGACAATTCGGAGCCATTTTCCCTCTCATCACACTCTTGATTTTAGTCTGGCCCATAGATACATTGTGTAGCATAGAATTTAACACTGGCAGCTGGGATGTGAGACCAAATGTATTATCCAATGCATGAATAATGTGTGATATAATTGTGAGAGGATTTTTTTTTTTGAAGAGTTGAAACATATTGCAAGTGGGACAAGTAAGATCGGCCTAGTTTCATTTCACTTAAAATGTTGCATCTGAAAATTGAGAAAACATTTATTGAATGCCTCTTTTATGATAGGTACTGAACTCTTATACATACCAAGTTGCTTATGAGACATGCAAATCTAAATCTAAGAGGCCCATCTAGAATTTAGTAGGTCCAAAACTAAGCTGATTCTTTCCCACCCCATCATCCGACCTGCTTCTTTTCCTCTACTTCCTAAATGTACAGCCATAAACCTAGAGACCCAAGATACAATCTATGTGTCATTGAAATTCCTTCCTCTAATTTACTTCCCTAACATAATTTATCACCAAATCCAATTGATTTAGTCTCTGAAAAGCTTCTTGAATTCAACCCCTACTTCACAGGACTCCTTGACTAATGTGATGCTTTATTTCTGTCCTAGACCATTTCAATAGTCTATGTACAGTCCAGTCTTTCTTCCTCTAGTCTCACCAAATCCCATTTTTCCCTGAACACTGACACAAAGCAGCTTTCTAAAGTACAGATCTGAGCACAGTATCACAGCACTTCATACCTTTCTTTGGATCCCCATTGCCTATAAAACTTGAACTATGTCCAAATTTCACAGAGCCATTGCCTTGTCTCCTGCTACCATCTCCCTTTCTGTTTATGCCCTATGCTCCAGTCACCTTCTTTGTCTGCTAATTTGCCATGTGGCTTTCAGGTCTCTGTGCCCTTGACACTCCCCCTGCTTGGAAGTCCTTTTCATCGTGTATGAATGAAAACAATCTACTAAACCCTCAAAAGCCAGTTTAAAGATTACTTCCTGAATAAAACCTTTCTTGATGTTTCTGTTTAGCTAATTTTTTTCTTTTCCCCCACCTCACTGCATTCTACACACATTATTGTGATAGCTCTTGCCATAATTGCAAATACTTTTTTATGTTTTATATTAGTGACAGTGGCAAGAATTTTTTTTTAATGTTTACTTATTTATTTTGAGAGAGAGAGAGAGAGAGAGAGAGAGAGAGAGAGAGAGAGAGAGAGAGATTGAGAGCAGGGGAAGGGTAGGGAGAGAGGGAGAGAGAAAATCCCAAGCAGGCTCCACACTGTCAGGACAGAGCCCGACGCAGGGCTCAGTCCCACAAATTGTGAGATCATGACCTGAGCCTAAATCAAGGGTTGGACTCTTAACTGACTGAACCACCCCAGCGCCTCCAACAAGAAGCCTCTAATCCATGTCTGTCTTCAGATGCTCCTCTTTCTCGCCTTCCTTCCTCATGGTTTCTAGATTCCCTAAAAACCTTGGATATTCCTTCATTGCTCATACTATAAAGTCCAGCTGGTGAGCATGGTACACTGAGCTTTTCACTCTCCATTTCCAGCCCCAATTCCATCACCCATGCCATTCACCCTACATTCTCATAGACAGTAAGTCAGTTCTAAATGTACCATGGTAGTTCATACCTTGTTTATTTTTCCTTTTCTAAGAAATGTTTTTTTTTTTCCTTCCTCTCCAGATGGTCTCTCTCTTATTATTGTATGAAGGCTCACAAGACACACAAAATATCTACAAAGCCTTCCTTGCACTCTAGTGAGTTCATCTACTTTTGTCTTTCCACTCCCAGAAGATCTGAAAAGGGCCATGTTGTCCTTAGAATCTTGTAATAGCCTAACTGGTCTCCTCCTTCCATCCTTGTCAATCCTCAGCACAGTGACAATAGTGAGTCATTTAAATGGAATATCAGATCTTGTTAGTCCTCAACTCAAAACCCTTCACTGGGTCCCCATCTCATTCAGTCCTGCATCTTATGGCCTGTGTCACTTCCCTGACCTCTCCTGATACTGTCAGCTGGCTGCCTTACCACCTGGCTGCCTTGCTCTTCATTGAACTCCTCAGACAAACTCTTGGCTCTGGGCATATGCACTTGCCTTTTTCTCTACCTGAAACGTTCTTCTCCAAATAATCACATGGCTTGTATCTCCACCCCTTCGTAAATATCAAACTGTCATTGAAACTTCTCAGCTTTCCTATTTGACACTGTACTTAAGTCTTTTCCTACCCTCATTTCCTATCCCCCTTCATTGCTCTTTCTTCAGATCAAATATTTTCTATTTTATTTCTTGTTGCTTTTCCTGGAAAACAAGCTTCACAGAGCAGAAATTTTTTCCCCTATTGTGTTTTCTGCAATATCCCTAGAGCTTAGAACTATTTCTGGTTTACAATAAGTCTCAAGTATATATGTTAAGTAAATACACACATTCATGCTATAAAGTACTTGAATGGAGAGGTCATGTTTGACTCAATTCCATGATTCCATCTGGGAATGATCCTTGGCACATAATCATTAATCCACAAAAGTTTTTGATTAATAAACAAATGTATTTGCCAGCCCTTGGATACAATGTAGGAGAAGCTACTTAAACATGCAGCAGTGTATTTGCTAGATTACTTCCATCTAAATGTAGTTAGATAAACAACTTAACCTAGGTGGAAAAATGGTCAGCTATTATTGGCTAGTGATTAGAGAGTTCCTCATTTATCTGAAAGATTATTGGAAGTCAATCCACTGTACATGTCAGTGAGATTTGTTGTTGTTCCTTTTAACAACTTTATTATTTTACATTGTTGAAAGACAATGTTGCTTTTCAACACTGGCTTTAAGGTAGAACATTGGGACATTACAGAAAATTCTGATGCCACATATCCAGAGTCAGGAATTCTTATTCAATTAGTTGGGGTGCAACCTGCGCACGGTAGTTTTTAAATAGTCCCAGAGAAATGAGAATGAAGAACCAGAATCAGGGGCCACAGTTTAAAAAGGCTGTATCTTAGGTTAACTGGCCAGGTCTCAATGGTTGCCACATACCTTACTCTCACCATGACTGGTGAAGTTGAAATAGTATTTTACATAAACTCAACAGGAATCAATAAAAGCACATATATAGTCATTTTTAATAAAGGAAAGCAGCTAACTTTTTTTTCTGATGTAAATGATAGATTACTTCATACTTTTAAAAGTTATTTTAGTGAGTTTATGGCTATATCCTGTGTAAAATACATTTTTCCTTTAGCTATTAAATTGTAAGTGTGAATACAGGAGAAAACTGGCATACAGATGGACAAATTCATTGTTTTCTTCTGTAAAACTAAATCTTATGAAAGGTTCCCTTCTCTCTGTGAATCAAAGTACTATGGATTAATTTATCATCAAAACTAGCATCAGCTTAAGAGAGAAACTTGAGAGTCAGCTTAAGAGAAAGAAATGAAATTTTCAAACTGGACATGAAATGATTTTAGACAGAATTTTTTGTCTGCTACTGATTCCTTCCTAACAGAACAGTGAGGAATTGATGGTGATGACATCCTAACTAACATAAAATAATCCCATTGGTATGTATAGTGACTTAAATTTGTCTTTCTAGGAAATCAAATAGTGATTACAATTTACTATGCATGTAGAGCAAATATAGAATATAGAATTAATTTTATACAAATACTTCAATTTCTGTATTTTTACACAGAATGAGTTGTATACCACACACACATTATTGCATATGTATGTATTATATATATATATATGTTTATATTTATATATTATATATATGTAACATATCTATAAAGAACACATAATCAGCAGTGCCTAACTTAGAGGGTAAGTTTTACCTACAGTTTATAGTAGCTGTGGCTCAAAGAATGGCATTTTTTTTTTCTTTTTGGTACTAAGTCACTGAAGAGACTTATAGAGACAATTGGGTTTATTTCCACAGTTACACGGTCTGTGTTTTTAGTAACACGTGGGCCTTTGCTTCCTTGTGGAAAATGAACCTTTCCCAAAGCCAGACTGTGTGGGATGTGTTGGAGAAAAAGTGACCCTCTTGCTGCTCATCACCCAGTGAATAATGACACCAGTGATGTTAATATTAGTGGCACTTGAAGGAATCATGATCCATCATCATGCCTCCCTCACTGCCCAGTGAAACTATGTACCCACAGCTGCTGGGGAACTTCCAGTTTTACAGCACAATCTGAAACTAAGGTACATCCAAGTTGTAAAAACAACTGAAATACTACACTGCTACATTCTATTACTAGGACAAATAAGTCTGGCATGTTTAAGTTCTGTAATCTGTGTTTAATTCACTCCTCTCAGGCCATTGTATTTAGGCCATCTTGGTCCTCACTTTTAGAAGATGAATTTTTGGTGCCTTTAGGTAGACAAACCTAGATGCTTCTTGTTTTCCTAACTTCCACCTCTGTCCATAACTCTCATAAGATAAATAAGTCCCTATGTCATGAATTTACTTGATTCTTAACAAATGAAACTCTTTATCTCTTCTGTCATGCTCTTAATTTCATTAGGACCCATCTCTATATACCAAGACAGATAAATAACATTGAATTTAACTGAGAAACATAAATGTATACTCATGAAAGTTTATTTGTACATAGCTCAATACAAAATAAACTCCATTTGTTTTTGCCTTAATGTCATGAATTAGAGAGTTCAAATAGTTGAAATTCCATTTACTTACCCTGCCATTTTTCTTAGATGTGCATATTTAATCTTTGTCTTACCTTCTTCTTCTTTTTTAAGCTTGTTAAAAATAAGGCTTTCTGAAGATAAATGTGGAAAAAAACCTCCTCACTTCTGTGACTTTCTTGCATCTTTGTTGTTTTATTTAAATTAACAAAAATTTTTCTTCCTTCCCTTCTCTTTTTTTGAAACCCCAAGTATTTGTTTGATTTAAATTATGTTTAAAGTTAATCAGTTTCAAGGAAAGACATTTAAGGTCTTGGAAGAAAACAATTTTTTTTTCTCCATTTGAGTCATCTTAACCTCTTCTCCCATCCCTCAGATAGAATTGAGGGTGTTTTTTCTGTAATAAAAGGATGCTTTTTTAAGGGATAAGACAATTTAGACAGAAATCAATAAGGTGTCCTGAAAAAGAAAAAAACACAGGGCCTTAGAGTCAGACAGACCTGGCTGAGTAACCTGGGTAAGGACCTGGGTATTTCTGCACCTTATTTCTATTTTTTATAAAAGGTGAATAGTCTTATCTCATGCTTTCAGAATATTAACTGTAATTAGAGAACATACAGAGTATGTATTATATTGTAGGTCTTTATTCAAAAAATAGGAATTCCATTTCATGTTGCCCCTTCCAATGAAAATGCCAAAATTATTTTTATCTAAGATCTTGTTGATTCCTATACTTCTAAGTGACTGCTGTTATGTTAATAAATAACACAGGTTTAAGAAATACAGCTTGACTATTTAGTGTCATCAGTCGATGACTGCTTCAATGGAATAGATATTCAGTGACCTAAAGCTGCTAGGACAGCCAAAGCACCAAAAGAATCCCATACAAGCAAAATTTCAGATCAAGGGCTTAATTTCTTATCAAAGCAAAACCCATTGATTCTTGGCCCTAGACGAGAACATCTTCAGAACAAACAGCTCTATATTCAGTTAAATTGCCAGTAGCAGTTATTTTGAATTGTCTTCTACGACTTAACTGAAGACATTCAATTGTCACTGGTGGGGATGGGTGATTCTGAAAGCAAAGAAAGACCCCAAAGAAGAAACCTGTGTCAGATTTAGTGTCAGAAGGAAGTAGATAGAGTGTCTCCTGGACCTATTTTGAAGGAAACCAATCCAGATATATTATCTGTTTAAAAACAGTGTCTCAGCACTGTCAGTGTCTGGAGTTGCTCTAAAAACATAGAAGATTTGTCATAAAACCTGAAATAGAAGGTGTAGTCTCTGGCTGCAGAATGCACCCTGGCATGAGATGGCCATCTCAGCATCTGGTTAGTAAATTACCTCAGCAGAAAACACTCTCCTTTGTTGACAAATGGTCTAGCTGCTTTCTCAGTGAGAGTGGAGGATGAGAAACTTCTGGAAACATAGTTTGTATTCAGTCCCTAAATATGGAAATATGTTGAAAAGTCCACTAGTCCAGGTGGAATCATGAACCAAATATTATTATAAACAACGTCAATGCTTCTCTTCATTCTTTTCTTTAAAAGCATAACTGAGCTTGAGAACCCAAATTCTAAAAATGCTTTTGCTGCAGTTTATTAATATCAAAACCAATAAGAAAAAAATTTTGCATGGCATTATTATTAAAATAAATTTAAACAATGAGATTTCTGAGTTGAACGATTGAGTATTTCAAGACGTATTTATCAAATAATACTATCTAAGGCCGAGGCAGTTCTTTGCCAAGGTAACAGTAAGAGAGAATTAACAATGACCTTTCCTTTTATTTGGACTATGTCAATATCAAAAACAAATACACTTTGGGAATGCAAGCTGGTGCAGCCACTCTGGAAAACAGTATGGAGGTTCCTAAAAAACTAAAAATAGAACTACCCTACTATCCAGCAATTGCACTAGTAGGCATTTATCCACAGGATACAGGTGTGCTGTTTCGAAGGGATACATGCACCCCCATGTTTATAGCAGCACTATCAACAATAGCCAAAGTATGGAAAAAGCCAACATGTCCATCGATGAATGAATGGATAAGGATGTGGTATATATATACAATGGAGTCTTACTCGGCAATCAAAAAGAATGAAATCTTGACATTTGCAACTACGTGGATGGAACTGGAGGGTATTATGCTAAATGAAATTAGTCAGTCAGAGAAAGACAAAAATCATATGACTTCACTATTATGAGGACTTTAAGAGACAAAACAGATGAACATAAGGGAAGGGAAACAAAAATAAGATAAAAACAGGGAGGGGGACAAAACAGAAGAGACTCAAATATGGAGAACAAAGTGAGGGTTACTGGAGAACAAACTGAGGATTACTGGAGGGATTGTGGGAGGGGGGATGGGCTAAATGGGTAAGGGGCATTATGGAATATACTCGTGAAATCATTGTTGCACTATATGCTAACTAATTTGGATGTAAATTTTAAAAAATAAAAAATAAAAAAAAAAACAAATAAACCAAAAGTTGAAACAAAAAATTCATTTAACTAAACAATGTTAGAATTTGAAGAGAACTTTGATATTCTCTATTAAAACCTATTCATAATACAGACAAGAAATATAACATATGAGGTCCAAGCAGGATTAGAAACTATGAACTCCTCAAATTTTTGTCTTCTTGTGCTTCTTCCATCACATCAAATCTCATCTTCATGTTCAGTGAGCAGTAAAAGGATTTACATGACCAAAATACAAGGGGCATGCGGGAGATAGTAAGGCTAGAAAGGCAGGTGGTATAAAGTTGTCTATCCTTCAGTAAAGTAATAGGCTGAATAGTTGGGACTTTATTCATTGTGTAAGAGGGATTCTCTGGAAATAGTATGGCAGCTATATCAGAGAGCTATCAGGAAGCCCATAGGACAACCTTACATCTGCATGTTGATGCTCTGCCCATAAAGCTCAGATAACAATTTGCCACCCATCTCACACACTATATGAGGAAATTCATCTTCTTCATAGTGCCCGGGTACCATGGCTATGAGAAGACTGCAAGAGGTATATACAGGGAAATCACACTCTCTAGAAGTAAATAGTATGATGTAACTGGAGAAGAAAAGGACATGGCATTATGCAAGCCTGTTTCTTTCTCCACTTAGTTCTCTTATGAAGACAGGTCCCTCCTCCTAAAACCCAGTACACCTTGAAAAATGTGGTCAAAAGCCACAATTTCTGAAACAGTGTGGGAGCTAGCAGAGCTGCAACCATTCGTAACCTCTGGCAGGTCTTTTAGCTTGAATTTATTCGTATATAGAAAGAGAAGAATATTAATTGCCTATATTAGTATTGTGGGTGCGCTTGGGTGGCTTATCGTTTGAGCATCCGACTTCGGCTCAGGTCATGATATCATGGTTCATGAGTTCAAGCCCCACAACGGGCATGCTGCTCTCAGTACAGCGTCCACTTAGGATCTTCTGTCCCCCTCTCACTCTATCCCTTCCCAACTCGTGCTCTCTCTCTCTGTATGTATAGATAGATAGATAGATAGATAGATACAGATATAGATGATATAGATATAGATATAGACATAGACATAGACATAGACATAGACATAGACATAGACATAGATATAGATATAGATATAGATATAGATATAGATATAGATATATAGTGGACCTCAGAAGGTGGTTGTGAAGTACCAATGGGACAATGTATGTGGAAGCACCTAGCCTGATTAGATTCACAACTTTCATTTTTTAATAAATCTTAAATTGGATGGGTCATTTTATTCTGAGAACTATGATGCAAATATCTGTTTAAGGGTCAACCATAGGTCAAATAAATAGAAAATCTTAAAAATCACTTCACCTAATCTAATATTCTATCATAAAGTATTTAAACTAAAAAAAAAAATCAATTTGCTCTTTAAGAAAGTGATAGCACAAGGAAGTGTTTAATATGGAAGAGCTCTTCATTGTGTAGTAATTCTTTCTCCTCTCAGAACCTTAAATATATTACCAAGGAATTACAAAAAGATTACGTGGGACTTCTGGTTAGGATATAGAAAGTCACAGGAAATCATTGCTTTCATCCTAACAACCAGAAGAATCTGGATAACCTTCAAAACCACAGAAGTCTTTTTTTTTTTTTTTTATGATCCTTCAGAGAGCTGAAGATGCAGTGAAACCTAAATAAACTAATTTCCAGAAAGATGACAAGCCCTTCACAAGAGAGAAGAGTTCCACAGCTGTTCGCATTTCAGGCCAAGGAGCAGAAGAGGAGGTACCTACCATAAAAGCAGGTAAGGAGAAACCAGCTAAACTTTTAATGAACTTTTAATGGCTGTGCGTAGGCTGGCATGAGAGATTAGACTTCCAAAGAGCCTAAAAACCACAGAGAAAACCTGCAACCACCCACCAACTATTTCCCACTAGTCTTCACCTTGTGCTTGAAACTACTATGCCAAAAATCTGGGACGAGTCAGCAGAGCTGAGAGAGAGACTCTGTGAGGCACAGAGCCTCCTGTAAGTATAACACAGCACCCACTGGAGGGAAAGGGGACAATGTGCAGGAGAGCTGAGATGTGCAGGTCTCTCAGAAAACACACTGAGGCGGGAAGGAAGGAAAACCTTTGTGACATTCCATTTTCTCATAGCATGTAAAATAGCTGCCCTTGCAAGTCTGGGGAATAGGAAGAATAGAGTTGGAACCAGGGGTGACCCTGGATGTCAAAATCTTCTGCCCAGTTAATCAAAAAGTTGGCAGCTAAGCTATAAAGCAGAGGTATACTGTTCTTAGTACAAAGAGATGGTGGCTCAGTTCCAAAGACAAAGAAAACTCCTGAATTTAACCAGTGCTCAGATCCTAAGCCACTCTCAGAGGAAAATCTAGATCCTTCCTTAAAACATGTGAAGCCATTGACGAAAGTTGGCTCAGCCCAACTGTGTATCATACTGGTATAGTCTTCCACTCTAGAATCCAAATGAAAGAAGGGGGATAACCTTTTTTGGAAGTTAATATTACTTCAGGCTCTTCTATTTTACACAAAATGTCTCGCATACAATAAACAATAGTGAGATATTAAAAAAGCAAGATAAGGAGTCCATGGTCAATAAAGAAAAAAGTCAATAGAAATACACACAGAAATGGCCCAGATCAGACAGACACTTTAAAATAGCTAGGACAAAATTGCTGCAAGATATGTTGAAAACGATATCGTAAAAGGCAATCTATTGTACTTGAATATGGTAAGTGTTATAATAGACATAAGCATATCACAACATATATGAATAATTGAACTGATAAAGAAACAAAGGCAAGATTTGATTAAAGAAGCACCATTTTAGTCATATCTCATACTGTGTTTAGAAACCAAAGAAACAGAGAACAGCACTTCAAGAAGATGGAATAGAGAGTACAGAGACAGGCAGTTATGAAGTGGTATTGTGTAAAACAGTGAAAATTTCCAACTCAAAGGGACAGATAATGATAATTCTAGGGGTGGAGGCTGGACAGCTTCATGGATGTGTAACCTGTATATTCACATAGAGTCCTATACACCAAAGAACGCTTGCTTGGGTTAATGCTTTGTGGTGACCAAATCGAAATTCTTAAATATTTTACTTTATTTTATTTTATTTTATTTTATTTTATTTTATTTTATTTTATTTTATTATTATTTTAGAGAGAGAGAGAATGAGCATGGTGGAGAGACAGAGAGGAAAAGACAGAGAGAATCTTAGAACGCTCCACACTCAGTGTGGAGCCAGATGTGGCTCTATCCCATTATCCTGGTATCATGACCTAACCCAAAATCAAGAGTCAGTATGCTCAACTGATTGAGCCACCCATGTGCCCCAAACACTTTTTTTTAAATAATCTCTCCACCCAACATAGAGCTTGAACTCGCAACCCCAAGTTTAAGAGTCTCATACTCCACCAACTGAGCCAGCCAGGCTCAGTCTTAATTAAGAATTAAGAAATTCTTAGTCTTTGAAAAGAGAACATTATTTTGCATTGAGACCTGCAAGTTATGTAGCCAGTCCTGAGAGGAGGGGGCCATCAGGAGAAGATAGTAAAGGGCTTTGAATATAGCATTAGACAAATTAAAGTGAGCACACATCACAGGTTCCCCCGAACAGGCCCAGTTTATACTTGTCTCATCCTAATTTTTCCTGTCACTTTATCGTGTTCTGATTTGAGCATACATTGTATGGCCATGCTGTGCTGCATGAAGGAACCTGGGAATATTTTTAAGCAGTGATGTGTTTTGAGTATATGTTTTTCAAGCATACTTTATAGATTTCAGTGTGAAGAGCAAATTGAGTATGGGGGAAAAAACCTCATTAGAGCAGTTAGGGAGCTTCTGTAAGCCACAAATAATGGTGACCTAAACCAAAGCAAGGGCTGAGGGGAAAGAAAGAAGTAGAAGATATCAGATTTGGGAAGTTTTTGGAAGTGAGCAGTAATGAAAAGAGAAGAATCAAGGATGACATCCAAGTTTCCAATTTGAAAGATCAATACAAAATGTTCTTATGCCAGGTTTGAAGGATAAAAGTACAAGTGATGATTAAACAAATGAGTATACTGGTCTGAAATTCAGACTAAAAGTCAAGACTGGAGGTATGGATTTGGCAAATGCATGAGGCCTATTTGTCCCCGGGTTTATTTGTGGCTATGGGTCCTGATCTTGTCAAACAGGAACTTGTTTATAAAGGGAATTACCCCCATTTCACATGACGGTGAAAAAAGTGGGGGGAGTCTTAAAATCTGTTTCAAACTCTCCCCAGGGTTGATGGCAAACATAAGACATCATTTTCAAATGTAATCATTCGGTATCTCTACTATCTTGCTTTTTTCCTTCTTTCCATCTTCTTCTTTATTTTATTACAGAGGCATGTTATGTTGTCAATAAATATCTTGGCATGTTTTGGACTTTTTTCCCGCCTTTTTTTCCCTGAGGTATGCTCCTTGCTGTTATTTTCTTATTTCTATTTTGATCTATAACCTACTGCTTTCATTTTAGGACAGTTCTTTGCCTTTAATTGTTTTCTTAGAATATTTTCTTATTTTTTCCTATTTAATTTATCAAAAAAATTTCCTTTTACTCATTTTAAAGAAAAAGAAAATGCTTTAAATGCTCCTTTAAATTTAAACTTCCAAGTTTAATTTTATTTTTTAATTCAAATTTTGTATTGAGATAATTGGATCTTCACATATAGTCATAAAAATGAATACAGAGATTTATCCAAGCTCAGATAGTTTCACTGGAGAATTTTACCAAACATTTAGAGAAAAATTAATAGAGGAGAGTTATGTCCATGGGATTAAGAGGATCTACAAAACAGCTAATGATGTTTAAATCAATCAACCAATCAATCAGTAAAAGAATGAATGCTTTCCTCCAAAGATCATTGGAGGTTGTTATCACCACTTTCAATCAACATTGCACTGGAAATTCTACCCACTGCAAGTAAAAGAAATAAAGTCCATACAGATTGTCTATGTGGAAAATCCCAAGGAATTTACAAGAAAAAAACCAAAACAAAACAAAACAAGAACTAATATATGAAGTCAGCAAGGTTCAATATTAGTTCTGGGAGGTTTTTTTGTTTTTTTTTTCTTTTGAGTTTTAAAATTATAAATCCAATTTCTTAATTGATTATAATGCTATTTAAATTGCATATTTAGATTTAGATTTTATCTTGGTTGAGTTTTAGTAGTTTGTAATCTACAAGGAATTGGTCAATTCCTTCTAAATTGTTGAATTTTTTAGTGTAAGTTGTTCAGAGTATTTACTTATTATCTTTTTAATAGATGCTGAATCTATAATGGTATACCACATTTAATTTCTTACGTTAATAATTTGTGTCTTCCTTCTTTACTTTTACATGTCTTGCTAGCAGTTTTTCAATTTTATTGATTTTTTTCAAAGAATGCGTTTTAGTTGCACTTCTCTATTATTCCCTGTTTCAACTTCATTGATGTATTCTCTTTTCCTTATTACCAGAGGAAGGAAATTATCAGAGGAAGGAAATCCTCTGATTGTTTTGAGTTTATTTTGCTTTTCTTTTTCTAATTTCTTGATACAGCATTTCAGATTATTTATTTGAAATCTCTCCTCATTTCTAATGTAAACATTTATTGGTATAAATTTCCCTTTCAGCACAGGTCTAGTGGTAAACCACATATGTCGATATGCTGTGTTTTCAGTTTCATTCTGCGTATTTTTAAGCTTCCTCTGACCCATGGATTTTTAGGGGTGTTCCATGTGTTTAGAGATTTTCCTGTTGCCTGTTATTGATTTCTAGTTTCATTCTATTATGGCTAGAGAACATACGCTGTATTGTTTCAATTATTTTAAATGTGTTGAGCTTTTGGATATGGTCTGTCTTGATGAATGATCCATGGGCACTGAGTGTTTTCTGCTATTGCTAGGTGGGATATTCTCTATATATCCATTAGATCCTATTAGATAAGTATTTTGTACAGAACTTCTATATGCTTGTTTTTTATTAGTTCTATCAGTTGCTGAGAGGGGACATTGAAATCCCCAACTATAATTGTGGATTCATCTGTTTCTCCTTCCAGCTCTATCAGTTTTCCCTCATGTATTTTGAAAGTCCATTGTTTGGTGCATACACATTTAGTGCCATTATATCTTTCTGGTGGGTTAATCTGTTTATTGTTATGTCCCTCACTGTCTCTTAAAATTTTCTTTGCTATGAGATCTACTTTATCAGATAGTAATATAACCATACATGCTTCTACTTGCTTAATATTTCCATCAATGTTTTTTCATCTTTTTAATTTCAATATAGTTATGTCATTGGATTTGTACAGCATACAATACAGACAGGTCATAGTATTGACCTCAGTCCTTTGATTGGTGTATTTGAAATATTTACCTTTAATGTAATTATTCTTATGTTAGGGCTTAAATCTTCTGTTATTTATTTTGCATTTGTTTCTTTAGGTTTTCATTTTTCTGTTTCTCTTTTCTTATGTTCTGATTACTTCAAACTAAAGAATACATCTTGATTTATATATAGTGTTTTTGAGTGTGTCTCTTTGTACAGTTTCTGCAGTGATTGTTCTGGAAATGACAATGTATGCATGTGACTTATGCATGTATCAACATATGCATACATATGCATGTATCAATATTTTACCACTTCAAGTAAAGTGTGAGCACCTTAACAATTTTGCTTGCTCATCTCACAGTATCTCTTGACAGAATGGGGAAGTCTCAGGAATAGCACGGAAGACAAGTGCTGCTCCTTTCTGCTTATTGCTAACAGGACTTCCAATCCATCTCCTTGCTGGTCACGTCAGCCTCACCTGATGTTGTCAGACAGATTTGTGCTTGACCTGGTAGAAAAAGGAGTCTAGCTGGGCTGTCTTCTTTTGGCAGGTTGAGCATTGGGAAATGCAAGGTCTGGGCAGCAGAAGGGTAGAGAAGGGTGTCACCATCCTGTTCTTCTGGTCCTGGGATCCCAAGCCAGCTTACCTTCTGTAAGAGATTCAAGCAATCCAGGGACTGATCAAGAAAAAAGATATGACAGGATGGGCCGTAACACACAACAAACTTTATTGGTGCTTGGATAGCGTTGCAATGAGAAGGGAATTCCCTCACAGCTTATGGTGAAGATGCCACTAACTAGAAGGGGAGGAAGGCAAGGGAACTCCCAGGGAAGTAGGGGTATTAAAGAGGCTGCTTATATGTCTGGGTGATGTCACTCAGAAGCACTGTGGAAGTCTCTGGGTCAAACAGCACCAAAGAGCAGCAGCAACTTAGAGCCTTACAACCATAAGGCCCTATCTTATCAGTAGGTAACTGCTTTGGGTGAGGTTTTGTAGGGCATGCAAAGTAGGCAAGCTCTAAATGGCTAAAAATTGTTTACTTGACCTATTTTTAAAATAATTGGATGTATAAAAACTTGAGTTTGGCACTGGCCAACTTTTGAGCTAACAAGTCTTAGCCTGCAGTGAAGAAACAGACAACCTAACCTTTGCCTCATTTATAGAACACCTCTTTCCCACCTTGCAGAGTATTCCTTTGGTTGCCTCTATCTCTCTCAGTTTTATTTAGGTATCATTCACATATCATGCAGTCAATCCACTTAAAATATATAATTCAGTATCTTTTAGTATATTCACAGAGTTGTTGCATCGATTACAACAATTTTAGAACATTTTCATTACTCCAAACAGAAACTCCAAGCTCATTAGCCATTCCCCACCAATCCCTTCCATTGACCTGCCAGCTTCCATCAACCACTAGTCTACTTCTGTACTTCCTATGCTTATGCTGGAAACTTCAGATAAACAGAATAATAAAATACGTGATCCTTGGTGACTGACTCCTTTCACTTAGCATGTTTTCAAGACTCATTCATACTGTAGCAGTACTAATTTTTTTTTTAATTTTTAGATAATATCCCATTGTATTCATAGATCATATTTTATTTATCCATTCATCATTTGATGGACACTGAAGTTTCTACTTTTCACTATTATGAATAATGCTGCTATGATATTTGTACACAAGCTTTTGTGTGAACATACATTTTTTTCATTTCTTTGGATATATGCCTGGAAGTAGATTGCTGGTTTATATGGTAACTTATATTTAGTCATTTGTGGAAATGCCATATTAATTTTCTAAAAAGCTGCACCAATTTACATACTCACTACTGCTGTAGTGAGAGTTACAATCTCTCCACATCCATTTTTTTTTTCCTTTTTGATTACAGCCATCCTACTGCATGTGAAGTGGTATCTCATTGTGGTTTTGATTTGCATTTCCCTAATGATTGGTGATGTTGGGCATCTTTTCACGTGCTTATTGACCATTTGCATATTTTTCTTGGAGAAATGTCTATTCAGATCCTTTGCCCATTTAAAACATTTCTTTTAATGTTTATTTTTTGAGAGAAAAATAAAGAGAGCAGGGGAGGAGAAGATAGAGAGGAAGACACAGAATCCAAAGCAGTCTCCAGGACCTGAGCTGAAGTCAGATACTTAACCGACTGAGCCACCCAGGTGCCCCAATCCTTTGCCTATTTTTTAATTGTATTTTTATTATTGAGAATTCTTTGCATATTCTGGATATAAGTCCCTTATGAAGATTTTCTACATATAAAACCATGTCATCTGCAAACAGAGGTATAGCTTACTTCTTTCTTTCCAACCTGGATGGCTTTTCTTTCTTTTCTTGATTACTGGCTAGAACCTCCAATACAATTCTAATTTCCTTACCCAAGTCCATTTATCATCAGAAATACACCCCATGATGTTTCACATGGTGTCTTATTTCTTGTGCATCTTGTTTAAATGCTTAGTTAATTTTATACCTTGAGATATGCTAACTTTCATGGATAATAGAAAATGCAATTTACTAAATGAAAGCTATGTAATATCACTGTTTTAGTTCTGAATGAATGTTTCACAAACATTCTTAAATTGTTCAGTTTGTGCATTTTCTATTAAATTTGCCTCGGCAAAAGTCTCCATGTGCATGAATATTAATTTTTACCCAATTGAAGAGATTAGAACAGGCTAATAACATCACCGCTTAAAATCACTTGAGTTTCCCTAAAAATGTCCTCTGTAAAATAAGAATGCAGTGCACTTGAATTTCCACAATCATATTTTGAAAAGGTCATATACTATTATTGGTTATAAAATTGATGAAACCACTGAATTCTTTATTGTATTACAAAGAAAGAGAGAAAATAATTTTGCCATGGTCCATATATGTCTCTGTGATGCATAGCTCCATACATGAACATACATATTTAATGTTTATTGTGTACCTGCTATAACACCGTATGCAGTGAAGTGAAACATTCAAAAAGGTTAAAATACTCTGATTTTAAAGAATGAAGAATCCCTCCATGTTAAAGGAGATCAAAACATGAAAATGAAATATACCATGTGATCTTGGACTGGATCCAGAATCAGAAAAAAAGTATTTGCTGTAAGTATCACTATTGGTACAATGTTAAATTTCATGATTTTGGGAATTCTATTATGGTTATAAAAGTGAATGCAGTCAGGGGTAAAGGGGCAGAAAATTTGCAGTTCTCTTTTAAGTGGTTCAAATAACAATAATGCTGATGATACTTCTATCTCTCTGTATGTAATTATCTCTGTCTATATATAATAATTATCTCTGTCTCTATATTTGTATATAGAAACACAGATATAGATATAATGTGTAGGTAGGAGAAACAGAAAAAAAAAATGAATGACATGGCAAATGTGACAAAATGCTAACAATCCATGAGGGTAAAGGACACACTGGAGTTCCTTGTCCTAATTCAACCTCCATAAATTTGAAATTATTTCAAAATCAAAAAGTTAATACATAAACTGTTTTTTTGCTGTCTTCAGGGAGTTTACAGTCCAGTTGGGGTTACAAGACCTACTATAAACATGAAGATTGTTCAAATTCAATTGGTTACAAGACAATACAAGAGATAATTTCACCAAATCAGTGACTGACATTAAGTCTCTACTACATGCCAGTCACTGTGCATGGCCTCAGACTGTGAGAATGAAAACACATAAACCTCTTCCTCTATTATCTTATAGCTCGGTAGGAGAAAGAGAGACTCCCAAACAAATATTTCTACCTGGGAGAAGAAATGTACTACTAGAAGTATCTGTATGCTCCAAAGGAAGAACCAGTTCTATCCAGGGGTGTTGTGGAAGCTTGAGGAAGAGGTGAATTATGTGCTGGCTCTGAAGGGAGTGGCAGTATCAGAATGGGCCTGCAGCGCTGCCCGCACAAGGAGGCAGTTGCCCTGTGCCCCAGCTGTTGAGCTCAAAATTCACCACTCATTGTGTTTCCAGAGGCCAAGCACCCACAGTGCTTGTACAGAAGGGAAACTCTGTACAGAAGGGAAATTGAGGGTGACTTTGGCCAAGGAGCCCCAGAAGACCTTACCGAGACTTTCATAGGCTGCCAGGCATCCAGGGTGCTTCCACCCAAATTTCCTTCCTTTCCCCAGACTTGTACTGGAGTCTGATGAGGCTCCCAGCTTTACCTGACCCCCTTCCTTATTTCCTTTTTCTCAGACATTTACTTTAATGCAAATTTAAATTTTTAATTTATTTATTTATTCTTGAGAGAGAGAGAGAGAGAGAGAGAGAGAGAGAGAGAACATGTGAGCTGGGGAAGGGCAGACAGAAAGGGAGAGAGAGAGAATCCCAAGCAGGCTTTGCACTGTTGGCACAGAGCTTGACATGGGACTCAAACCCACAAACTGTGAGATCATGACTTAAGCCAAAATCAAGAGTCGATGCTTAACCGACTGAGCCACCCAGGTGCCCCCCTTCAATGCAAATTTAATAGCATCCTGGTCTCTGATTCTGGGAAAATTAACTTTGGTGGATAGGAGTCTTATGAAGTCAGCAACTAAGATAAAAGATGTTTCAATAGGTGGCAGAACGTGCCGATGTTCTTCTGGCTGCTGTATGCACACCAGGGGGAAAAAAAGGAATCTTGCTATTCCTAAGAGCTGATATGAGGAGGACACATTTTCCACCTCTTGTGAACTTCAGATTATTCCCCTTTCCTCCTCATTTGGGAGCCCTCATCTTTTGGCAAACCATTTCTCTCACCACTCTGAATCTAAGCTTTTGACTAAAAAAGGAAGGGAGATTTCTAGAAAATAAATGTTGGTTTTTCCTGGAGGATATGCAAAGATGACAATTACATTGTCATTCTCTGGAGTCTCCTATAGTAGCAACTACACAGCAAAATATACCAATAACTTCCACTGCCATAGAGGTTTGGGGGGAAGTTTGTGTACTTCTGACTTTAGACCTTCACTCGTCATTGACCAAGGCATAGAATCAGCCTTCTCTATGAATTCCTTTGGCTGAACAGTCAGGGCTTCTTTTATGTCCACTTCTTGGATGGGTTATGAAATTTCACAGCTAGTCTGTGATATGTCTTAGACAAACCTAAGGTAATTGTGAATCAATTTCTGAGACTATTTATTTCTCATCCTGGATTTGAACTTACATATATTTTTCCTATTGGTTATGTTTTCGTTACATTTACTGGAAATTTTTCTGAATTTTTTCCCTTTTATTTTATCATGTTTCTTGGTATCTAGAAGATTTTTGATAAATTATTCTTCATTATTCTTTTCATTTATTTTATTTAAAAATAAATGCCTAAGGGCGCCTGGGTGACTCAGCTGAGCGTCAGACTTCGGCTCAGGTCATGATCTCATGATTTGTAGGTTCGAGCCCCGCATTGGGTCTATGCTGACAGCTCAGAGCCTGGAGCTGTTTCAGATTCTGTCTCCCTCCCTCTATGCCCCTCCCTGACCCATGCTCTGTCTGTCTCTCTCTCTCTCTCTCTCTCTCTCTCTCAAAAAAATAAATATTAAAAAAATTTTTTTAAATGTGTGAGCCTAAATCACAGTCTGATAATCTTAATTATATATATATCTTGTATTATACATTTGTATATAATCTTGTATATAATCTTGTATTATACATTTCAGTCCACACAAATTTTAAAATATAAATTATAAAGTAAGGCTCTGTTTTCCTCCCATATAATAATCACTTTCCCAGTACCCTTTAATAAATAATTTTTCCCCACCAATCTATGATCTCACCCTTATTATACATGAAAGTAGCATCTATGATAGGTGATTTTCTGATCTATTTATTCTGATAATCTTACCTAGCCATCAGTTCGCCTGCCAAAATTGTATTGTTTTGATTATCATGGATTATATTGTACTTTGATATCTGGTAAGAACAGGGCACATTAGTTATTTTTATTTTTCAAAAAATTCTTCATTGTTCAAAACCTGCCTTCCTTTCCTGAATTTGAATTGAAATTTCTTGAAACCCATAAATTACTTTGGAAAGAATTGAAATCTTTACATTGACTAAGTTTTCCTGTCAAAAAATATAAAAATATCTTTATGAGCTTATCAGCAAAAGGTGATACTTTTTTTTATGCATATCAGTTTGGGTCAAGAGTAATGTTAAGTATTTTATGGGGCACCTGGATGGCACAGTCAGTTAAGTGTCCAACTTTTGAGTTTGAGCCTCACATTGGGCTCTGCACTGACAGTGCAGAGCCTGCTTGGGATTCTCTTTCTCCCTCTCTCTGCTTGTGCATGTGCTCTCTCTCTCTCTCTCTCTCTCTCTCTCAAAATAAATAAATAAACATTTTAAAAAAGAGTAATGTCAAGTGATTTATATTTTTGTTGTTTCTGCATAAATGATAATCCCCTATTACATATTTACCTACATATTGCTGATATAGAAGAGATTTTTTTCTAATCTTCTCATTTGACTGAACTCTTGTATTTGATTGAATATTTTGATTTGTTTCTCTCAGGTTTTCTTATCATACTTTTACACTATTGTGTACTAATAATTTTGTTCACAAAGGGTCTATTTAGATAGTATCTTGCTTGTGTAATGTTTCTTCCCTTTTTTCCTTTTGTACATCTCTGGAGTTGTGTGTGCACTGTGTGTTCATGTTATGAAATTATTTTGAGCTTTTGAATCACATGCCTAAAAATTGGTTTCTGTAGATTGAGAATGAATGATTTCCATGAGAGAAAATAAGACTATGCTTTCTTGTAAATATCTTCAGAAGCAATGATGCATATTTCAAAGTCCTACAAAACAAATGATCTATTTTTTTCCATGTATATTGTGAGAACTCTCCATGAATCGTGACTTACTCTTAATGATATATCAGAAATCTTTAGTGGGCTCTCTTATCAAACTTGCTACTAAGGAGACTACATGGAATCTTCTTGTATAGGGCTGGATGATTGCTGATCGGGGGCTCTTCTGTGCAGGTCACACTCCTTTAATGTCCAAAAGAGGCCATATGAAACTTCAGGGCACTTTGCTCTTGTGACAGCCATTGCCCTTTGTTGCTAAACAAAAAATCAGATTGCCTTCTTTAATCATGTTTTTTATAGACCTTTACCTCATTTGTTGGACAACTAATGAGAAGTAGGGAGTGACCATAGTTTTAGAGGTTGAAAAAAAGAAAACAACTTCACTTAATTTACAAAGAACTGAAATGTCACTGGAGTTTCTGAGATTCCTAATTTCTACAGAATTCTATTGTACCCAACTCCAGGGTTTTCATCCTCCTGGGAATCATAGAAAGTCTTCTCAATCTTTTATAGTTATATTATACTGTATTTATTTTTTCTTCTTTCTTATGCATCATAAACACAAGCATTACTGAAGTCTATAAAGTTGTTGGCTTTACTGGAACTGAAAGCTGCTGAGTCATCACATGAATCCTAGCTGCCAAAGTGAGAGCATTCATTCTGCACTTGAATAAATCCTACAGAGCTTCAGAGGCATATTTGAGAAAGTGTACCAATTTTTTTTTCTTGAGGAACTTAATTTTTGTTTGTTTGTTTTACAATTATAATTTCATCTTTCTCAATTTTCTTGGGACATGGGGACTACACAGCCCAGGTTTTGTAAATGATAACATTGTACTTATCCAAAACCATCTAGAGTCAACGACGATGGTGAAAAATGTGTCCCGTATTTATTCCCACCCCCATGTAATAGCTCTCAATTATTCAATGGCTCTGAAGGGCTCACAAGCGCCCCCCAAAACTATAGCACACTTTTAACCAAAATTAAAAACTTTCAGTTCACCTCACGATACTAAATGGTTCTGAACTGTGAATCCCCTCTTACACATCTTGCCCTGAGAAACTACTGGTACTAATATGTGAACTATCAGTTCCCTCTTTGTGAGTGTCTTTCAGATGTAGCTAGAAAGTCATGCTTGTTAAGTCTACTATGTCATTGCTGGGAAAAAGTCTATAGGCTTTGGTTAACTTAGAAGTATATTCATTCAACATTTATTGAATGCCTATGATGTTTAGATCTATGTACAAGAGAAGAGAAAAATGAAAAACACAAAGACTTTACCTAATACATAGATCATTGTGTGCTTTTGTAGGCTGAGCAAAAATAATTTTGACAAAATGGCCCAGTGTGCAGAAGCTTGTCGTCCTCCATAGTCAAAACATGGGCTTTCAGGCCAGGTATTAAAAAGCAAGTGAAATAGCACTGCCATGAAAGACCAAAGGACAATGGGGCTGTTCCAGAGACCTGTTTAGAAAAGTTGCCGTCTGGGCAGTTTTTGTTCAGTAGCTGCATGCATGGTTAATGACCCATGCAATCGTGAACCTTGACAAAGTAAACAATTTCTCAACAATATCTCCAAAAGACTAGACAGAATTGTGCAACTTCTGTAGCTAAAAGTGGAATTTGAGGTGGTATAACATTATCTGAGTAGCATGAATTAAGACCTTCGAAAACTGTAGTTCCAATTTCTCAGTTATCTTTTGTAGAACACCCAAGGAGAAGGGCACATTCACATCTCAGGCTGTTCAACCTACAAAATAAGAGAACTAGTTGGCATGATACAATCCTATAAAGAATTCCATTCTGGAAAAGTAGAAACGAGATGAAAGAGACATAAAACAGCTGGCATGACACCAAAACTTTCCCTTGGCCACTGCTGCTCCCCACTCCAAACCTGTCAAGCTCAGCACAACTCACGTGTACAAACCGTTCCTCAGAAATGGCCAAGCAACCTGCTAGCATGTGCATATCATTTAGTCACAGGTTCCCTTGGAGGAAAAAACTTAAAATGATTGTAAGTATATTTCTTATTGCTTCCCTCATTCCTTTGCTCCCTTCCTTCCTTTTTCTCTGTTTTTATTCCTTCTCAGGCTTCTTTGGTATTATGTGTCAGGTATTGTCAGAGATGTTGAGGTGGTGGTTGGGGGCATCTGGTGAAATGTAGAAAAAAGGGAGAAAAGATAGTAAAAATGAATAAAAAACATTAAAACAATAAATAAGTTTTGGTCTTCTTCATCAAAGTTGAATCAGAGAGACAGATGTAAAACAAAACAAACAAAAAAACCCCAAAAGTGGACAAAGCAATAGTGCATAGAATGTGCCATGATAACTAGGCAGGTAAGCAACTGGATCACGAAGTTTTGTAAATCCTTGCCTGGATTGTGCAAAATGAGAAAATCTGATTCCACATTTGGTAGAATCCCACCCAATGTAACCATCTCCAGTATACTGGTTTTATTTGTTTATTTAATAAATTTTAGTACAGCACTTACATACAAGTCTTTTGCTAAGAGCTGTGGAAATCACTGAGATTTGGAAGAAAGACCCCCAAACGTAGGGACACAGAATTAAAAGTAGGCAGAGAACAAACGGACACATAACCACCACCAAGACAAGGAAATATATAGGATGCCTATCTGGTGAGTGGTAAAATACAAGGTGCTTTGGAAGTTGTAAAGAGGAAGAAATCATCGTGTAATTTAGGAATGTAGAGCTGGGTATAGGAGTCTGCAGGGACACAAGGACATGTACCTCGTCTTTCCCTGCCCCAACCATGTGCCCTTGTCCCTCTCAGCATTCTCTGATCAAGGTACTCACTGCCCCAGGACTCTTCTGCAAAGGGCGTCTTGCTCCTTTTAGTTTTCTTTGTGGCTGAACCTGAGTTTGCTTACTCTCACCAAAATCGTCTTGCAGACCAAGCAAATCCTCGCTGATATAAAAATGGAGGATAGTGAGTCAATATGTGAGAGCTGTGAGGTAATACATTTGCATTTTGATGGGCATTTTGGAGATAATGTCCCAAAGGAATGGTGAGAAATTTTCTGGGAACACCGCAGGCTGGTGGCAGAAATAGTTTTGGGTAAGTCGGTAGAGGTCTTTCAACTCTTACCACATTAGAAACCACTTTTTCTGCCATCATGCAGGGCTGTTCCTCTAAGTATATTTACCTTTTAAAAAACTAAGAAGACCAGCTGTAGAAGACTCTGTTATTTAACTGAAACCTAGTTGTGATACCACCCACAAAGAGCTCCACACAATTTCCCTTATGCACCCACAGTCTAGCCCTGGGGATTTGATGTCTTAGGAAAAGCAAAAGTGACCTGTAATTACAAGCAAACATCACTATTTTTTATTTCGTGTTTATGCTAAATGTTTCTTCTACACTTTAAAAAGAACGATTGTATCATTAAAGTGATTCCTTTGGTGGTTAGGACTTGATTTTCTCCCCCCATTTTTCAGATGGAAGTGACTTGAAGAACCATGGGGCCCACTTGTCACATGCTCCTCCTAGAGCATGGGCGACCAGACTTAGGTCCAGATGTCACACACAATTGCTTTGATGCTCTACCACTCCTTCCCCATGGCCACCATCTCCTAAAAGTTCTAGATATCATATTTTGTTTAGTTTTTAAAATTAAGAAAATGGGGGCACCTGGGGGTCTCAGTCGGTTAAGTGTCCAACTTCAGCTCAGCTCATGATCTCACGGTTTGTGAGTTCAAGCCCCATGTCGGGCTCTGTGCTAACAGCTCAGAGCCTGAAGCCTGTTTCAGATTCTGTCTCTGGCTCTTTCTGCCTCTCCCCTGCTGGTGCTCTGTCTCTCTCTCTCTGAAATAAATAAACATTAAAATAAATTTTTTTTTAAATTAAGAAAATGAAGCATAATTTTGTTTTGAATGTTTAGAAGAATTTCACAATGCCTTTTGAGAACATTGCAGTGCTTGGTGTTGCAAAATCAAGGTGGAAGATAATTGACACACAGGCCAGATGAGGGATATAATTTTTTTTCTTGCATGATTTTAAGCCCATAATAATTTTTTTCTCAATTATTTCATATATCCTTATGCAGGGTCTGTTTCTAGATATAAAGCTATCATTAAAAATGATATGTGAGAGGTGCTTGGGTGGTTCAGTCAGTTAAGTGTCTGGCTCTTGGTTTCAGTTCAGGATATCTCATGGTCTGTGAGATCAAACCCCTCCTCCAGCTCTGGACTGGCAGTGAGGAGCCTGCTTAAGATTCTCTTTCTCCTTCTCTCTGCCCTCCCCACTCTCTCTGTCTCAAATAAATAAACAAACATTTTTAAAAAAATAATATGTGAATGTTAAAGACCTATTTCATGCTTTCTTGTCTAAGTATTAACAGGCTGGAGAGAAAACCAGGGAGATAGATATATATATATATTATATATATATATATAATATATATATATAATATATATATAATATATATTATATATATATATTATATATATACATGTATGTATATATATAAATGTTTATTTATTTTGAGATGGGGTTCTGGGGAGGAGAAGAGAGAAAGGGAGAGAGAGAATCCCAAGCAGGCTTCAAGCTCAGTGCAGAGCTTGATGCAAAGCTCCATCTCATGACTGTGAGATCATGACCTGAACCGAAATCAAGAGTCAGGTGCTTGACCAACTGCGCCACCCAGGCGCCAGTGTGATATTTGTATTTGGAAATGTCAAACCTTTATTTGGAAACCCATATGTGTCAGGTTTTAAACTTTTTTTTTTTTTAACTCCCCTTACCCTCTACACAGACCGTTGAGATTGTTTAACTCTACAGATTTACACTTGTCAGTCAGTCTGCTGATGAAAGGATTAGGTCTGTTAGGATGGTTGGCCTCAGAAAGGGAGCACCTTGTCCTGACTGATGAAATCAGACACACTGATGGCCGGCGTCCCATTAGTTCCTCTAGCATTAGGAGTTGTTTCAGGCTGATTTTGCAGTTTTTTGTATACTTTACCAAAAAATGGAAGGAAAACCTGGGGTGTTATAAGAAAGTCTGAAAATTTTCCTGGCTGAGAACATTTTAGCATCAAATCATTAGTTAAAAAAAATCTTCCTGCATGTGGTCTGGATTTCTTCTCCCCATTCTTCTCACTAGTCGCTAGAATGTTGTTTAAGAAGAATAACTGGCTAGGCCATTAAAATGAGAATCAAGGTGGCATTTGTCTGACCTTTTTGGCAGGATATGCTGTCCTCACACATTAACTCTGCAGTAACAGAATTTTGCATTTTCCCCCTTTTCCTGCCATGGAACAACCCCAAAGGAAAACTGAGAAAGATTCCACTTGGATAAGTCCTGAGTTAAGTATTTCAACTGGATGGGGCTCACTTCTCCCTCCTTGCTGTTCCTCAATTTTTAAATTTTATTTTGTTACAGTATAGTGAATAATGCCATATGATAATTAATTAAGATTCATCCATTTTTGCCAACTCACTTCTTTAGTCAATACATTGGGGACTTAAAAGGCTATCAAAATATAGTCAAATAAGCTTAGAACTCCCAACTATCGAATTGAAACGTTAATCACTAAGTGTTCAGTATATTCACACCGGCATCCACATGTGAACACACACACACACATGTGAAAATAGCAAATATAGAGTGAGCTGTAGAAAAAGAATTTGTAGGAATTTTTTTAATGATAGAAAAAAACGTGGCTGCAATGTTCAATACCAGATTAAGCTTTAAAAGTAAGGAAGTTGAAATTGGAAATCATATAAAATTAATGCTTTCACATTGTTTTCAAATTTATATAGTATACATAGTTTTTCATATTTAAAGATTTAAATTATACACACAGAAATACATCATCTGTGATGATCTAGGATCATAAACAAGTAAGATACAAGTTTTGATCTGTATTTAACATTACACCTTCATAAGAATATTTTTTTTACAAATGGAGCAAGAGGAAATATCTATAAAAAGAAAGTATTTTGGTATTCAAACTTTACAGCAGGCATTAACTAAAAAGGGAAGAGAAAAGGGAAAAATAAAGGGATGGAAGAAGGACTCGAGAAAGAAGGGGAAAGAGAAAGAACTAAGAAGTGGAAGAAGAGGAAAAAGAGGAGGAAGCAGAGAAGGAGGAAAAGAAGGGGTTGGGGAAGAAAAGGGGAGGAGGAGGAGCTAATGAAGGATTTTTCCAATCCTGTGCCGTGATGACCTTTCATAATTTGTCATTCATAGTATGCCATCCTGAGTTAAACTTGGCATCACAGTTTAGAGATATACAATTAAATACAAAACAAAACACAACAAAAATATTTTAGTGATTTGGTAAGTATTAAAATTCCTGGGCTATATTTTCTTCATTATGGAAATAATTCTGTATGCCTTGGACATCCCCAAATAATTCAGCAATTTATGGATTTAATAAATAAGATAAAATCTGAATACTCTAAATGCTTCTCAGCCACAGGAAACATACTGTACCTTGGGTTTGAATATATGTGGAAATGTAGCCATGTAGCATTATTTATGGTGGTTATATTTTTTAGGTTGTTAGGACTTTATTAAAATCAGATCTGGAATTTTTAAGCTATATAATGCTTGCTATCTGTTGGTTTCAGGAAAAAAATAATCACTACATTTCCCCATCTCATTTAAAATATAGGAGAGTCAAACTGCAGAAACTAAGCTAAATCAGAAATGCATTGTATAGCAGTCACCTTTTGCATTCGAGAAAAACTCTATTTTTTGCAGCCCTGAACAATTGTTAAAAAAGTCATGTGTTGCTTGTCAGGTCTCAGATGTAGATTCAGCTGAACACTTGCATTTAAAATAATTAGCTTAGATGGCATTCGTTTTCATACTAATGGGCCTTTAGTCCCATTAGCAAAGATCAGGTGGACAGTTTCAATTCAGCAAAAATCTTTCATTTATAAAATTAAACAAGAATTTCAAAAATATAAGGTGCCAGTGACCATCAAAAGTACACTTTGAAAGCAGTGGTGTTGGGCTACAGCCTGATTCTTCTGTTTGAAGCTATAATTATCCTAGTCATTGAGAGATGAAGATTCTTCTACTATCTGTTTTGAAAGATGCATTGTAAGGACTGCTTAGTCCTGGTCAAATACAAAATTTAGATGAGCACAAAATAGACTTCTTTCTTAATTATGTAGATTTTCTGGTTAGTGACAAACCCTCAGAGGTGCAAAGATGCACTAAAATCTTTTTTATGTTTTTTTTTAAACCAATTATCTTTTCTTTATACCAATTCATTAAATTTGTATCTTAAATGTTTCCACTGTGTTGTGACTTAGAAAATAAATCTGGAGACTTATCATATCTTACTTGCAGACAAAAGTTTTTTTAAACACATTATTTCACTTAATTTTTCCCTAATAATATATTTGCACTTGATATCATTATTGATTAAAAGGTACTAAATTAACAAAAATATTTAGTTTCCTTAATTTAAACTGAGGTAACATTTAATAATTCAGATAAGAGAATAAAATATGTGATGTAGAAAGAGGTTAATTAATAGTATTTTAACATTGGAAGGGACCTCAGAGGTCATTTAAGTTCTTTCTCAAATCAGGGAGCTTCACAAAAGTAGGCCTAAGTTTATTCATCCCATGGTTGCTTACTTTCAGGGATGAAGAAATCATTTCTTCATGACACAAGCATTTACATTATTGAAACTGTTATCTATCTTCTTGCATCTCCTACCTATTGGTCATATTTTCCTTTTGAAACATTGGGGAAAATAAGTCTATTCCTCTCTACACATGATACCTCCTAATATTTAAAAATTCTATTCTGTTTGGGGCTCCTGGGTGGCTCAGTTGGTTGAGTGACCGACTTCAGCTCAGGTCATGATCTCACAGTCTGTGAGTTTGAGCCCCACAACGGGCTCTGTGCTGACAGCTCAGAGCCTGGAGCCTGCTTCGGATTCTGTGTCTTCCTCTCTCTCTGCCCCTCCCCCACTCATGCTCTGTCTCTCTCTGTCTCAGAAATAAATAAACATTAAAAAAAATTCTATTCTGTTTTTAATTAGATCTTCCCTTCTCTAGTTTTCCAACCACTCTTTTATGGCACGATATTCAGACCAGATTCTAAACTACCCACCTAAATTATTCTAAATTCTCTCTACTCTGTCCTGTACCATGACATCTAGGACTTCATTCGGTATTCTGGATGTTGTCTGCCTAGGACCAAATACATTGATGGAGAAAATCTCAATCTATTTGAACAATATTTTTTCTCTCAATGCAACATATAAACATATAGTTGGCATATTGGAGAAAAGGGTTGGTGGTGGTGGCTGTTGTTCAGTGACATCATCTTTGGTTTGGTTGCTGCAATCTGTGGTCAGCTAAAGCACTCTGATCTTTTTCAAGTCAATTGCTGTCAGACAGTCTTTCTCATTTTGTTTTGTGTGCTCCTTATTTTTGTTGCTATTGTTGTTTTTAATCTCCAAGCAGGAATTGAGTGTTGATCTTGTTAAAGTGGCAAAATTTTGATGCTGTCAAGGCCAGTTTGAATCTTAATTTTGTTCTCTTCTGTGTTAACTATCATGCATATGCTTAGAGCTCTGCCAGTTTGATAAATAAACCGTCTTTCTTTTCACAAAATCTGTGGCTAGAAAGTTAGACATGACAGAATCAGGAAAAACCATAGAATTCTACATGTCCTTAGAAGTCTTGTGACATATTATGAAAGATCCTTTCTAGTCACTGATTAGCACACCTGAGTGTGGTCATTCAAATCTAAGCTATCACCTGTGAGGAACTTCATCAAATAGCTTCAAAATCAAGCAGCAGAGTGAAAGGTGATATAGACAGCATGGAGGTTAAGGGTACCAAGCTCAGGCCCCAAAGTGCCAGGGTTTGAACTTGGGCTCTGGCTCTTACCAGTTATTTGAGCTTGCCTTTATTACTTACCTTCTCTGGATTCAATTTCCTTATCTCTAAAGAAGAGTGATGATGATAATGAAGAAGAAGGAGGAGGAGGAGTAGGTGGTGGAGGAGGAATAAGAGGAGGTTGACAGGAATAAGAAACAAACCATACATAGGGTTGTTATAAGGATTAAATAAGTAAATATATCTAACATACCAAGGAAAATACCTGACATATAACTGACATATAATAAACACAAAATTGTGACTAAAATTAACCTTACATTTCATAGCATTGTTTAGACCTATCAGCTTTTGTGAAACATACTCTTACCAATCATTGATTTAATTTTTTCAAAAGCAGTAAACCTTAGGATTAATAATTTATTCCAAAAATTTATCTAAAATAAAAATTAAGCCTACTATTGATCATTTAAAAATTTTTTAATGTTTATTTTTGAGAAAGAAAGACAGAGCACGAGTGGGGGAGGGGCAGAGAGAGAGGAAGACACAGAATCCCAAGCAGGTTCCAGGCTCTGAGTTGTCAGCACAGAGCCCCAATGTGGGGTTCAAACTCATGAACTGTGAAATCATGACCTGAGCCAAAGTTGGACACTTTATCGACTGTGCCCACTCAGGAGCCCTGTTAATTTTAAAGCCTTTTTTTTTTTAAAGTTTATTTATTTTTGACAGGGAGAGAGAGGTAGAGCATGAGAGGGGGAGGGGCACAAAGAGGGAGACACAGAATCTGAAGCAGGATCCAGGCTCCAGGCTCCAAGCTGTTAGCACAGAACCCCACGCGGGACTCGAAGTCACAGTCTGGACCGCGAGATCATGACCTGACCTGAAGTCGGACACTCAATTGACTGAGCCACCCAGGTGCCCCAGGAGCCCTGTTAATTTTAAAATGCAACTTTTCCATTTTTTTAGAGTACATAACATGATGTAAAAGTGTTTTATATATTCTTTTAAAGGCTTATAAGAAGATGAAAATTTTAAGTGATATTATTCTTTTGTATATATTTGAGACTATATTAGTAAAATATATGATTTTAAATGTAAAAAAAGAAAGTATGCTTAATCTTGATTATAGTATATTAGAAAGAAAACTTCACTCTTTTTTTAAATTTTTTAATGTTTGTTTCTGAGAGAGAGAGAGAGAGAGAGAGAGAGAGAGAGAGAGAGAATGAGTGGGGGAAGGGCAGAGAGAGAGGGAGACACCGAATTGAAAACAGGCTCCAGGCTATGAGCTGTCAGCACAGAACCCGCCACTGGGCTCAAACTCATGAACTGTGAGATCATGACCCGAGCTGAAGTCAGATGCCCAACAGACTGAGCCACCCAGGCACCCCAACTTTACTGCTTCTTGAACACAACTATCTGGTATTAAAACTGAGACATGCATACCCAATAGTTTTAGATTTTTCAGTTTAAGATTATTATCTCCTTAATTCACATTATTTCACCATAATATTATCAATTCCAAAGTAACCTTTGCTTAAAAACACTGCCTGAATGAACTTTAGGAAGAAAGCTGGCATTGGAAAGCTTCTTTTGAAAGACTTAATGAAAACCCCCAGCACTTCTGGGTAATTTTGTGAACAAGAAGAGGGCAACGTTCTTGTTGGAAAGTGCGTGGATTAAATGCAAGTAACAGATTACTTGGAGTCAAAACCAAAACCTTCTTATGTGGTATGAATTCAGCCTACAATGACAGAGGTCAGCAGAGGTCAGACTCAGCTGAGCAGACAGTTGCTCCTTTCTTGGAGTGTAGCAAGGAGGTACCGATCTCACACTCTATCTGTTGCTTTGTCACTTGCTTTTGTTTTTTTTTTTTTTCTTTTTTTTTATATGAAATTTATTGACAAATTGGTTTCCATACAACACCCAGTGCTCATCCCAAAAGGTGCCCTCCTCAATACCCATCACCCACCCTCTCCTCCCTCCCACCCCCGCATCAACCCTTAGTTTGTTCTCAGTTTTTAAGAGTCTCTTATGCTTTGGCTCTCTCCCACTCTAACCTGTTTTGTTTTTTTTTTCCTTCCCCTCCCCCATGGGTTCCTGTTAAGTTTCTCAGGGTCCACATAAGAGTGAAACCATATGGTATCTGTCTTTCTCTGTATGGCTTATTTCACTTAGCATCACAGTCTCCAGTTCCATCCACGTTGCTACAAAAGGCCATATTTCATTTTTTCTCATTGCCACGTAGTATTCCATTGTGTATATAAACCACAATTTCTTTATCCATTCATCAGTTGATGGACATTTAGGCTCTTTCCATAATTTGGCTATTGTTGAGAGTGCTGCTATGAACATTGGGGTACAAGTGGCCCTATGCATCAGTACTCCTGTATCCCTTGCATAAATTCCTAGCAGTGCTATTGCTGGGTCATAGGGTAGGTCTATTTTTAATTTTCTGAGGAACCTCCACACTGCTTTCCAGAGCGGCTGCACCAATTTGCATTCCCACCAACAGTGCAAGAGGGTTCCCGTTTCTCCACATCCTCTCCAGCATCTAGAGTCTCCTGATTTGTTCATTTTGGCCACTCTGACTGGCGTGAGGTGATACCTGAGTGTGGTTTTGATTTGTATTTCCCTGATAAGGAGCGACGCTGAACATCTTTTCATGTGCCTGTTGGCCATCCAGATGTCTTCTTTAGAGAAGTGTCTATTCATGTTTTCTGCCCATTTCTTCACTGGGTTATTTGTTTTTCGGGTGTGGAGTTTGGTGAGCTCTTTATAGATTTTGGATACTAGCCCTTTGTCCGATATGTCATTTGCGAATATCTTTTCCCATTCCTTTGGTTGCCTTTTAGTTTTGTTGGTTGTTTCCTTTGCTGTGCAGAAGCTTTTTATCTTCATAAGGTCCCAGTAATTCACTTTTGCTTTTAATTCCCTTGCCTTTGGGGATGTGTCGAGTAAGAGATTGCTACGGCTGAGGTCAGAGAGGTCTTTTCCTGCTTTCTCCTCTAAGGTTTTGATGGTTTCCTGTCTCACATTTAGGTCCTTTATCCATTTGGAGTTTATTTTTGTGAATGGTGTGAGAAAGTGGTCTAGTTTCAACCTTCTGCATGTTGCTGTCCAGTTCTCCCAGCACCATTTGTTAAAGAGGCTGTCTTTTTTCCATTGGAAGTTCTTTCCTGCTTTGTCCAAGATGAGTTGGCCATACGTTTGTGGGTCTAGTTCTGGGGTTTCTATTCTATTCCATTGGTCTATGTGTCTGTTTTTGTGCCAATACCATGCTGTCTTGATGATGACAGCTCTGTAGTAGAGGCTAAAGTCTGGGATTGTGATGCCTCCTGCTTTGGTCTTCTTCTTCAAAATTCCTTTGGCTATTCGGGGCATTTTGTGGTTCCATATGAATTTTAGGATTGCTTGTTCTAGTTTCGAGAAGAATGCTGGTGCATTTTTGATTGGGATTGCATTGAATGTGTAGATAGCTTTGGGTAGTATTGACATTTTGACAATATTTATTTTTCCAATCCATGAGCAGGGAATGTCTTTACATTTCTTTAAATCTTCTTCAATTTCCTTCATAAGCTTTCTATAGTTTTCAGCATACAGATCCTTTACATCTTTGGTTAGATTTATTCCTAGGTATTTTATGCTTCTTGGTGCAATTGTCAATGGGATCAGTTTCTTTATTTGTCTTTCTGTTGCTTCATTGTTAGTGTATAAGAATGCAACTGATTTCTGTACATTGATTTTGTATCCTGCAACTTTGCTGAATTCCTGTATCAGTCTAGTAGACTTTTGGTGGAGTCTATCGGATTTTCCATGTATAATATCATGTCATCTGCAAAAAGCGAAAGCTTGACTTCATCTTTGCCAATTTTGATGCCTTTGATTTCCTTTTGTTGTCTGATTGCTGATGCTAGCACTTCCAGCACTATGTTAAACAGCAGCGGTGAGAGTGGGCATCCTTGTCATGTTCCTGATCTCAGGGAAAAAGCTCTCAGTTTTTCCCCATTGAGGATGATGTTAGCTGTGGGCTTTTCATAAATGGCTTTTATGATCTTTAAGTATGTTCCTTCTATCCCAACTTTCTCAAGGGTTTTTATTAAGAAAGGGTGCTGGATTTTGTCAAAGGCCTTTTCTGCATCGATTGACAGGATCATATGGTTCTTCTCTTTTTTTGTGTTAATGTGATGTATCACGTTGATTGATTTGCGAATGTTGAACCAGCCCTGCATCCCAGGAATGAATCCCACTTGATCATGGTGAATAATTCTTTTTATATGCCGTTGAATTCGATTTGCTAGTATCTTATTGAGAATTTTTGCATCCATATTCATCAGGGATATTGGCCTGGAGTTCTCTTTTTTTACTGGGTCTCTGTCTGGTTTAGGAATCAAAGTAATACTGGCTTCATAGAATGAGTCTGGAAGTTTTCCTTCCCTTTCTATTTCTTGGAATAGCTTGAGAAGGATAGGTATTATCTCTGCTTTAAACGTCTGGTAGAACTCCCCTGGGAAGCCATCTGGTCCTGGACACTTATTTGTTGGGAGATTTTGGATAACCGATTCAATTTCTTCGCTGGTTATGGGTCTGTTCAAGCTTTCTATTTCCTCCTGATTGAGTTTTGGAAGAGTGTGGGTGTTCAGGAATTTGTCCATTTCTTCCAGGTTGTCCAATTTGTTGGCATATAATTTTTCACAGTATTCCCTGATAATTGTTTGTATCTCTGAGGGATTGGTTGTAATAATTCCATTTTCATTCATGATTTTATCTATTTGGGTCATTTCCCTTTTCTTTTTGAGAAGCCTGGCTAGAAGTTTGTCAATTTTGTTTATTTTTTCAAAAAACCAACTCTTGGTTTCGTTGATCTGCTCTACAGTTTTTTTAGATTCTATATTGTTTATTTCTGCTCTGATCTTTATTATTTCTCTTCTTCTGATGGGTTTAGGCTGCCTTTGCTGTTCTGCTTCTAGTTCCTTTAGGTGTGCTGTTAGATTTTGTATTTGAGATTTTTCTTGTTTCTTGAGATAGGCCTGGATTGCAATGTATTTTCCTCTCAGGACTGCCTTCGCTGCGTCCCAAAGCGTTTGGATTGTTGTATTTTCATTTTCGTTTGTTTCCATATATTTTTTAATTTCTTCTCTAATTGCCTGGTTGACCCACTCATTCGTTAGTAGGGTGTTCTTTAACCTCCATGCCTTTGGAGGTTTTCCAGACTTTTTTCTGTGGTTGATTTCAAGCTTCATAGCATTGTGGTCTGAAAGTATGCATGGTATAATTTCAATTCTTGTAAACTTATGAAGGGCTGTTTTGTGACCCAGTATATGATCTATCTTGGAGAATGTTCCATGTGCACTCGAGAAGAAAGTATATTCTGTTGCTTTGGGATGCAGAGTTCTAAATATATCTGTCAAGTCCATCTGATCCAATGTCTCATTCAGGGCCCTTGTTTCTTTATTGACCGTGTGTCTAGATGATCTGTCCATTTCTGTAAGTGGGGTGTTAAAGTCCCCTGCAATTACCACATTCTTATCAATAAGGTTGCTTATGTTTATGAGTAATTGTTTTATATATTTGGGGGCTCCGGTATTCGGCGCATAGACATTTATAATTGTTAGCTCTTCCTGATGGATAGACCCTGTAATTATTATATAATGTCCTTCTTCATCTCTTGTTACAGCCTTTAATTTAAAGTCTAGTTTGTCTGATATAAGTATGGCTACTCCAGCTTTCTTTTGGCTTCCAGTCGCATGACAAATAGTTCTCCATCCCCTCACTCTCAATCTAATGGTGTCCTCAGGTCGAAAATGAGTCTCTTGTAGACAGCAAATAGATGGGTCTTGTTTTTTTTTATCCATTCTGATACCCTATGTCTTTTGGTTGGCGCATTTAGTCCATTTACATTCAATGTTATTATAGAAAGATATGGGTTTAGAGTCATTGTGATGTCTGTATGTTTTATGCTTGTAGTGATGTCTCTGGGACTTTGTCTCACAGGGTCCCCCTTAGGATCTCTTGTAGGGCTGGTTTAGTGGTGACAAATTCCTTCAGTTTTTGTTTGTTTGGGAAGACCTTTATCTCTCCTTCTATTCTAAATGACAGACTTGCTGGATAAAGGATTCTCGGCTGCATATTTTTTCTGTCTAGCACCCTAAAATCTCGTGCCAATTCTTTCTGGCCTGCCAAGTTTCAAAAGAGAGATCAGTCACGAGTCTTATAGGTCTCCCTTTATATGTGAGGGCACGTTTACCCCTTGCTGCTTTCAGAATTTTCTCTTTATCCTTGTATTTTGCCAGTTTCACTATGATATGTCGTGCAGATCGATTCAAGTTACGTCTGAAGGGAGTTCTCTGTGCCTCTTGGATTTCAGTGCCTTTTTCCTTCCCCAGTTCAGGGAAGTTCTCAGCTATTATTTCTTCAAGTACCCCTTCAGCACCTTTCCCTCTCTCTTCCTCCTCTGGGATACCAGTTATGCGTATATTATTTCTTTTTAGTGTATCACTTAGTTCTCTAATTTTCCCCTCATACTCCTGGATTTTTTTCTCTCTCTTTTTCTCAGCTTCCTCTTTTTCCATAACTTTATCTTCTAGTTCACCTATTCTCTCCTCTGCCTCTTCAAGCCGAGCTGTGGTGGTTTCCATTTTGTTATGCATTTCGTTTAAAGCGTTTTTCAGCTCCTCGTGACTGTTCTTTAGTCCCTTGATGTCTGTAGCAAGAGATTCTCTGCTGTCCTGTATACTGTTTTCAAGCCCAGCGATTAATTTTATGACTATTATTCTAAATTCACTTTCTGTTATATTATTTAAATCCTTTTTGATCAGCTTATTAGCTGTTGTTATTTCCTGGAGATTCTTCTGAGGGGAATTCTTCCGCTTGGTCATTTTGGATAGTCCCTGGCATGGTGAGGACCTGCAGGGCACTTCCCCTGTGCTGTGGTGTATAACTGGAGTTGGTGGGCGGGGCCACAGTCCGACCTGATGTCTGCCCCCAGCCCACCACTGGGGCCACAGTCAGACTGGTGTGTGCCTTCTCTTCCCCTCTCCTAGGGGCGGGATTCACTGTGGGGTGGTGTGGCCCGTCTGGGCTACTTGCACACTGCCAGGCTTGTGATGCTGGGGATCTGGCGTATTAGCTGGGGTGGGTAGGCAAGGTGCACAGGGGCAGGAGGGGCAGGCTTAGATCTCTTCTCCTTAGGCGATCCTCTTCAGGAGGGGCCCTGTGGCAGCGGGAGGGAGTCAGATCCGCTGCCGGAGGTTTGGCTCCGCAGAAGCACAGAGTTGGGTGTTTGCGCGGAGCGAGCAAGTTCCCTGGCAGGAACTGGTTCTCTTTGGGATTTTGGCTGGGGGATGGGCGGGGGAGATGGCGCTGGCGAGCGCCTTTGTTCCCCACCAAACTGAGCTCTGTTGTCAGGGGGCTCAGCAGCTCTCCCTCCCTTTGTCCTCCAGCCTTCCCCCTTTCCGAGCAGAGCTGTTAACTTATGACCTCCCAGACGCTTAGTCGCGCTTGTTGTGGGAACACAGTCCGTCAGGCCCCTCTGCTTTTGCAAGCCAGACTCGGGGGCTCCGCTTGGCCGGCTCCCTCCCGCCAGTCCGTGGAGAGCGCACCGCCTCGCCGCCCTTCCTACCGTCTTCCGTGGGCCTCTCGTCTGCGTTTGGCTCCAGCGTCTCCGTTCTGCTAATCCTCTGGCGGTTTTCTGGGTTATTTAGGCAGGTGTAGGTGGAATCTAAGTGATCAGCAGGACGCGCGGTGAGCCCAGCGTCCTCCTAGGCCGCCATCTTGCCGCTTCCCCAACCTCGCTTGCTTTTGAAAGCCAGCAGAAGGTACCAGAATAGTTTTTTGTCTTCCATTTTCCTCTTCTTCCCCAATCCAAGTAATCCAGATACCTAAAATGGCAATCCCCAAATCTCCAAACCTAAAATGATACCATGTATAAGTATTGTCATAATTTTGCTATCATTTATTTCTTGTGTGGAATGAATAGGGTACTTTGATATGCTCTTTACTTACCTCTTTGGTTGTCAAATGACTTATCTTAAAATGGTTATCTTGTGATAGCTTCATCTCAAATGTTTATGCTGTGATGACAGAGTTAAAGCCAAATACCATCTTCTTTTTATTTTTTATGTTTTAGAGAGAGAGAGAGAGGGAAAGAGAGCATGAGGGCAGAGGGAGGGAGGGAGAGAGAGAGAGAGAGAGAGAGAGAGAGAGAGAGAGAGAGAGAGAGAGAATCTTAAGCAGGCTCCATGCTCAGCACAGAGCCTGATGTGGGGCTCAATTCCATGACCCTGGGATTATGACCTGAGCTGAAATCAAGAGTTGGATGCACAACCCACTGAGCCACCCAGGCACCCCCAAATACCATCTTCTTAATCATTATTAACCAAGAAGAGCTATAGAGAACATTCATTTGTCAGTTCTGCAGACTCTCAACCTTGGGTGGAAAGCTACAGAGGCATAGAGGTAGCTTACCAGCTAGTTTATGTTAAAACTGCCAACACTGATGCCTAGCTCTCAATTCTAAACTGCACAGGAATGTTAAAATTAAATTTCCATGACTACTGTATTTTCAATAGTGAATTTTCCTTATCTTAGTTCTCTATCATCTTGAACTCATTTCCCCTCATATTTGCAATTCAAATAGGTAGAATGAAGGGCACTGCAGGTATAATGAGATAAAAAATAGGGTGAATAGGAAAAGAATCTGTGGGTAGATATGACTATTGACTTTTAGCCATGTAATTGATTTAAAGACTAACAATAGAAGCCAAAAAACAAAAGTGTTTTCTTCAATAAAGTATCTGCTTTTATGTTAGAATTTATGGAATTCTTCACCTAGATATCTTTAGTGTAGTTGGTATTACTAGTCTTATCTTGATACGTCTTTCTTATACTGTGCTGAGGTAGGTAAAGGGTAATTCACAGGTGGGAACACATCAGAGCACTGTAAACAAAACTTAAAAATGAAATGAAAGTAAGGAGTATAAGTTTTGGACCCACATCTAGGCAGCCTCATGCGCATGCCTAACTCAGCCAGCTTCCTGGTGAGATTGACTAGTTCTTATCCTTATTAATAGTCTCAGCTTTTTTCCTTCTCTCTTTTCTCTCTAAAACAAGTATAAGCCCTACTTCTCAGGATCTTGATGAAGATTTAATTAACTGGCATATGTAAAATTTCTAAAATCACTAGATACTTCATAAATGTGTCTTGCCTTCCTCTGATGCTCTGATACTTTTGGTAAAGTTATACTGAATACTTATTAATTAAAATTACATTTTCATTTTATTACAGTGTATGCTAAACGTTTAACCTTTGGTTTAGGAAGTATATATTTCATCTTACAATATGAAAATCTACATGAAACAAATGTTTCTGGTTCAGAGTTAATGCTGGGCACTTTCAAGCTGAGAGTAATAATTTGAATAATAATAATAATGAACTCTAAGATAAAAATTCCAAAACTATATTATCTCGGTTATGTGTATTTACACAGAAAGAAACCTTTTTTTTTCTTTTTTTTTTTTTTTTTTTTTTACATTTCCTACTGATAATGAGGGAAAACTACTTAAAATTCATATCAATAAGAAAATGCTATAATGAAAGTGTTAATAAAAATTAACAGTAGAATTAACAGTAGAATACGGTAGTGTATTTTTTTCTTTCACCAAAAGACATTTGATTTTTCATTTCAATACATTGACTTACTTTAAAATGGCTCAGAAAATAACAACTTAAACTGCAATTATTTGAGGGTTTTTTTTTTTTTAGATTTTTTTTTTTTCAACGTTTATTTATTTTGGGGACAGAGAGAGACAGAGCATAAACAGCGGAGGGGCAGAGAGAGAGGGAGACACAGAATCGGAAACAGGCTCCAGGCTCTGAGCTGTCAGCACAGAGCCCGACGCGGGGCTCGAACTCATGGACCGCGAGATCGTGACCTGGCTGAAGTCGGACGCTTAACCGACTGCGCCACCCAGGCGCCCCCAATTATTTGAGGTTTAACTTAAAATTTGTTAGCTGAAATAAATACAAATCCCTTATTATAGTTGCATTATAACAATGTGTATGGTACCAAGAAAACATGATTTTTTTGTTTCTACTGAAAAATATATCCATCACATCTCAGATAATCCAATAAGTGCAACCAGATTGAAACATTGTCAGAACACCAAGATTTAAAATTAGAAATGGGAAAAACTAGTTCAGAAGTCATTGAATATCTTTAACCAAGGGTTGATGGAAAATAAGGAGGAGCACATGAAGTCCCAAATGATAAAATTACTATTTGTTCCTTTATAATTACTCCTCACTGGATGTCCTACCATTAAAGTAACTGGGATCCAAAGTATTACAGAATTATTTTGCATAAAATGAAAAGAATTTCATATCCATAAATTTGTCGAAAAGTCAGTAATGACTTTAATTTGGTTTAACAGATTCTTTTGTACATAGTGTGATAGAATTAACAGCTTTTTTCACTTTTGTCTTTTGGAGAAAAAAAGGAAAAGAAAACAGGATTCTTTTATTTTTTTAAATAATGATCTTAAATGGTTGGTACCTAGAATAAAATGAGCCTAACTTACTTCTTACAAACAACTTCCCCGATAATTTCTTATGAAATTCAAATTACTGAAAAAGTTATTTAATGGAAGAAATGGGGTTTTGAAAACATTTAGAGCATTTTGAATATTGCTTTTAAAGAAGTTGTTATCCTTTTGCTTAAATTCCAGTTCGTTTTTGGAGAGAAACACATTGATCTCGCAACCACACCATACTTGGAGTCTGTAGTTACAAACCCCTGTCCTTCACCCTGCTATACGACAGTTTAATCTTAATGAAATAGTTACATTTCATTAAGTGAAGCTTTATATCAATATTTTGGAACATGAGTTCCTTTTTCATGAAAATAATAGCCATTAAGTTCCCGCTTTAGGTCAACAACCTCTCTGGAACCAGTGCTATATAGTGAGACTATAAACACCCAAGGCTGTAGAAGCTTCCTCAAGAGCAGAAATACAGGATGAAGGGGTGCACTGGGAGGGTGGGGTCACAAGTGGCAAAGATGATGAAACAGAAACCAGATTCACTAAAGCATTAGAGACAGTAATGCTGCCTAACAGTTAACAAATATTTACTCTCATAGGTACTACTTCTTATGACTCTATGTACTTTACATATACTAAAATATTTAATCATTATAAAATTCCTATGAAGAAGATGACATTATTGTGCCTATGGTCCAGGGGAGGAAACTGAGGCATATATTAAAAAACTTACTCAAGTTTACATGTCTATAAAGTAGTAGGACTAGAATTCAGATCGCGATAGCCTGGTGCCAAAATTCCTGCTCTTAACCACTCCACCCTAATGCCTCTTGGCATTATAGCAAGTACCATGATCACAGTGTCTTCTCTCCTTCATCTCTCTAGGGTCACCAGAAGTATGCTGACCCACACCTCTGCAGTTTCTCAAGACAGCAGTCATTCCTCACTTGTTCTCAACTGGAGAACTTAAGGTATGTTTTTTTTTTTTTTTATGGGGGATGAGGGCAATTCTCTTTGTGCCAGTTTCTGTGTAGGTCAAGTATGGAAGTAATCTCATATTAATATATACACAAATACACACATATGCATACATACATGCATATATGTACATACATATACATGCATGTACGTATATGTATATGTATATAATGCATATATATGAAACACCTTAATAAAAATAGTATTATTTGGTGTTTACTATGTGTGAAACATATGACTTAAGTGGATAACCTTCTCTTAATAAATTGACTCAAAACTGTTTTATAAATACTTTTACTTTGTGTTATTCTTTCAATCACTTCAATTAGTCACAAGATTTGCCATCTGAAAGTTACCATGTCAGATTTTGTGAATCAGTGTAATACGATGAATGTGGCCTAGTTTCTGCCTTCAAGAAGTCTACACTGTATTTCTCAAGATAAAACTTCTAAACAAATACATATTGGGCAGAAGGTAATGAGTTTTGTAAGAAATATACACATTAACTATTATAAGACTTTTATAGAATAGAGACATTCTTTCCACATAAAAATACAAAGCAAAGATTTCACAGAGATGATGAAATTTGATGTGAGCCCTAAGTAATTTTGGAAAGGATTTTGATGGACTTCGTATATACCAGGACCTCTACTTTCAGAAACTTACTCAATGAATTTGAGCAAAAGAGTAACTTGCTAGAAGGATATTGAGAAGCACAGTGATCTCTAGGAATGCTAGAGATCATGCTACAGTGCAATACAGCCAGATGTAAGACCTCCCAATCATGTTTTGAGAATGAGCTCCTGTTCATGCCACAGTATACTACTGTCACAGCAACCTTGGGAACACTTTCTTGCTACAACAACCTCTGCCACCAGAGAAAATTCCTCCTGGTTCTTCTTTTTTGCATCGATATTCACAGATTAAAAAAGCAGGGACTATCACGAGTGTCCATATTCATGCTACAAAGGAAAAGAAGAGCAACTATCTGGCATCTTTCCAGTGAGAGGATGGCTGAGCACCTTGCCAAGATTCCCAGGGGGTTCAGATGCCCTGTGATCTAAAGAGTGGCCACAGTTAGTCAAAGGTGGAGGGAGAATGGAAGAGTATTCCCTGAAGCACAAAAGGCATTAGAGAAAGCATCAATATAAAGCTGCCTGCAGTGTCGCCGGAGAAATGAGCATCGTGTGGTATTTCTGCAGTGTAAGAGTCCATGGAAAGGGTTGGAAGAAGTGATGGGAAAGCAGAAAAGACTAGAATGGAAACTAGGTCAGATTATAGACCTTGTTAATTATCAAGCAAAGGAATTTGGTGTTTTTTTTAAATCTGTAATGGGGAGTCATGGAGGCTTTGAGCGGGGGAGGGGGGAGATTTGGCTTGGCGCATGTAAACCTTATTGAAAAAGAGAAATTTATTTGACACTTGGTTCTTTTTGATGCTAATTTCTGCTGTTAGGATTTGCTTTGTGAAATGCTTTAGTCTGAATTTCTAACAAGATAACTTGGAGATTTCATCTTCTTCAATATGATTTTGATTTTGAATAATACATGAGAAAGAATGACATAAAATCATTTTCATATCCCATGTCTCATGAGATGTTTTAAAAAAGTCCTCATAGTAAGTGACATTTCAAAGAATTTGGCTGGTCTGAATATTAGCAGATGCCCCCCACCCAAAGTATGACCTAAAAGGGCATTTCATCAACTGCTATAAATTATAGTTTTCATGGGTCTTTTGGTCTCTTGGAAAATCACTTTGCTATTTCATTTTTTCTTTCTTCTCCTCTTCCCTTTTTTCTACCATTAAATTAAATTTGAATCTGACCACTGTGCACTGTTGCTGAGCTCTAGTTTATTATCCATTTAAAAAATCTGTTCTTCTTTAATTTATGTGTATTATTTTACTTCATAAAAAGATTTTGGAGGGAAATATCCAAAGCAAGTCATATCTCAGGTTCGTAAAAAAAGAAACGGAGGGGACAGGTTAGAATGGGGACAAGAAGAAAACATGCTAAGCCCAAGGGAAAGGTAGTTTCTGTGATGCTGCTTCACATTGACGCAACTTGCTTGAATTTAAGGCAGAAAGAGAAACAGTGAAAGAGATTTTCACCACAGTTGAGCTTCATAGTTTTGAAGGAACATTTTCTAAGCACTAAAATCTCAAATGTGTGACTTTATGCAAGGCACGTGGAGTGGTTTAAAGAGCAATCTCATCAACATTTTAAAAAATACAGAAGCAAATTTCACAGGATTAGTTATTGAAAGTTCATTTTTCCGTGATATTTAGAAATAAACAACTTCTAGATATTTGTAAACAAGATCAGTTCTGGAAAATTAATACATGTGTGGAGATGTAATTTGAAAATATTTGTATGAAGGAAGCAAAAACGAGCCTGAGAAAATGTGCTGTCGAGGGTCCATAGGTAAGATGTTAGCTTTTTCATTCCTTCCTTCCTTTTTCATTTCTGACTCTTATTCATTTCTTCTGTTAGTAGTTATACATTTATACTATTGGAACTATTTCTGATTAATAAGAAAACCATGGTGTCATTAACACATATGAAAGACTTAATCTATTGATCGTGGCCAAAGGAAAATGCTTTTAATCATAGACAAGTATTTTGGAGAGGAATTTCCTTTCTCTTTAACTAGCTTATGATTACTTTTATCCCTTAATATACCACAGCACATGTGGTAGGCACTTATATTTTCTAAATAAATGACTATGTTTTAACTGTCATTAACCATAATATGTTTTTAAGTTTTGTCTATAGGATACTTTTCTCATTTGCTTCATCAGATCTAATTCAGTTATAAAATAGCTATAAATTAGAGTGGACTAAATGTATTTTCTTGAGATTATCAAATAGGATGTTTTCCACATTAACAATCATGGCCCCACTTGATTTCACTTGATGCTAAAAGCACTGTTGCATTGATGGAGATTAAGTTGCTAGATGATAGAGTTCCTCAATAAGGACTCCTGTTAACTTTTACTTTCCTGTGGCAAAATGAACAAAGACAAACATGGAAATAGTAATTTGGCTGTACTTTTTCAAGAGAAAGATCATTTCCAAGGCTTAGATAAATGGCACATGTCACCAGTCCTATGCTATATTTAATGTTTAATTCCAAATGAAAGTTCATATCTTTCTAATTGTAAGCATTAGACCTATAACAAAACTCAATTATGATTATGTTGCCCTTTCATTAGTTTTTTACTTCTTTGGATATTTTCTCTAAGTGACTTATTTCACTAACTTAAGCCCAGAGCAACTTCCTGTTTATAAAGAACTTAATGGAACAAAAATGGTCACTTAGGTTTAGGGATTTATTGTCTTAGGATGGTGACCAAATAAATTAAGCTTCAGTGGAATTGCAAAAGGAATTAATGTCCACTGAAGTTTTTAAAAATAGTTTACATATTTTAATCAAAGCAAGCTTCACTTTAAATTTAAACAATTTTAAATTAGTGCAAATCTAATTATACAATCCATATTGTAAAGACACTTAACTGACAGAACCACCCAGGTGCCCCTAGGTTTAACCCTTTTGTGTAGTGACAGTCCCTGGAATGTGCCTGTAGGGACTGTAGAAGATTATGTTGTTTATCTATTAAAATTTCCAACACTATCCTGTACCACTTTTAGGATTCTAAATACACATATACACACACACACACTTATATTATATATAAATTATTATTATTATAAATTATATATAATATATTGTAATATATATTGCAAATATTAATATGCAATATATGTTATATAATATATTTTATAATATATATTATATAAAAATATATATTATATAATACAATATATACATATATTTTAAATATATTTTTAAAAATATATATTTATATTTTTATACATTTTATATATATTTCACTGAAGTTTCCATTAGTGATCTCTCTACCAATATATATATATTGAAATTTGAAAGCTATATTGAAATGAAGCTTCATGTGGTCTGTTTACTAGCTCATAAAATACTAATGACTATCTTACACATAATAGTCTCTTAGTGTTTATGCATTTACTAGAGCCTGAGGCCTTTCTATGACATAGACTTTAAATACACAATTAGTTGAGACCATTCCAGTAAATAGAATCATTGTAATTGTTAACCTCTATACATTGTATGTATTCATGTGGACAGAGGACCATCACAGATTGGCAACTGAGAAGTGTTAACAGTAAAATTGCCTTTCATGTTGACTGTATCACCCTAAATATCCTTGTGTTTCTGCTGAAAATCCATCTCTTTAGAAGTGTTACTGTGTGTGTGTGTGTGTGTGTGTGTGCGTATTTAGAATCCTAAAAGTGGTACAGGATAGTGTTGGAAATTCAAACAGGTAACCAACAGGATCTTCTACAGTCCCTACAGGCACATTCCAGGGGCTGCCACGATATAAAAAGTTTAGCCCTAGGGACACCTGGGTGGCTCTGTTGGTTAAGTGTCGACTCTTTAAAAAAAAATAGTGTTTATTTATTTTTGAGAGAGAGAGAGACAGAGTGTGAGCAGGAGAGGGGCAGAGAGAGAGGGAGACACAGAATCTGAAGTGGACTCCTGTCTGAGCAGTCAGCACAGAGCCCGACATAAGTGTCTGACTTTTGATCTTGGCTTCGGTCATGATCTCACCATTTGTGGATTCGAGTCCTGCATCAGGCTCTGCACTGCCAGCACAGAACCAGCTTGGGATTCTGTCTTTCTTCTCTCTGCCCCTACCCTGCTTGCTTTCACTCTCAAAATAAATAAATAACCTTAAAAAAAAAAGGATAATCCTAGAATAAGCTGGCCTAGATGCTTTAGCAGACAAAATTCAGGAGATGGGAGCTGAGGGTTTTCCAAGTAGTATTTCTGTTATAGTGTCCAAGAAACTGCTGGCCAGTTAGTAGTGGGAAGGAAATCAGAGTAGATATCTATCAGAAAATGTCCAGTAACAGTTAGGAAGGGAGGAGAATTAAACCAGGATGATTTCAATGTCAGGGTGGGTTCAGAGGGAATATCATCAAGAGGTATGACCTCCAAATTCAGAATTGAGGTTCTTACAAGGGCTAATAGGCCAGATGGACGATTAGGACTCTGAAGGCAAGGCTCTCAAAACCTGTCTTACCTGTTTTCAAAGTGGCCTGACCCAAGGTACCTGGTCTGGAGAGCCAGGTCAGACACCTGGGAAGCTGACAGTTTATGAGTGAAGAATGCAATTTTAAAACAATCTGTTCTTTGAATGCCTTCATGGGAGATGATTGATGGTTGCTTTACTGATTGTGGGGATCAGGTCATTCCTAGTTTCAGGGCTCCCTCTGCTTTCAACTAATTATCAGCTCAATTGTGCCTTTCTTATAAAGATGGCATTCACCATTTTTCTCAAACAGAAGATAAATGAGTTTAAACCATGTTTCCCTTTGGTAGAGTATAATGTTTCAGTAACAGCAAGGATTTTTTTTTAACGTTTGTTTATTTATTTTGAGAGAGAGAGAGTGCATGTGCAGGATGGGAAGGAGGTGGGGAGGAGGAACAGAAAGAGAGGAGAGAGAATCCCAAGGAGGCTTTGCATTGTCAGCTCAGAGCTCGAAAAGGGCTGATCATGACCTGAGCTGAGACCAAGAGTTGGATGCTCAACTGACTGAGCCACCCAGGTGCCCCAGTAACATCAAGGATTTTTAATTTTCATTCCCATGAAAGATTTTCTCACTGAAGTTTCAGTTAGTGATCTCTCTACCAGTTATGTGCCTGCTCACCACTATTTATTTCTGCTGTACCTACGATGTATTTTATAGGCTCAACAAGTCCCATCTATGTCAGCTATGCCATTGCTACCAAATTGCTCCACTAATGTGATGTCCAGAGTGACCACAATGCTGCTCTGCCAGGGTGGGCAGCTCTGCTAAAACCTAGAAAGTGTTGATGGAGCAGAGGGGAGACACTGCCATGAGTCAGGAGGAGGCAGCATGCATGGCTTTTTTTTGGATCTGCACTGTGCCATAATGCCATACCATCACCCTCTGCCACCACTGAGCTTGGGACACTACTCTGTTACATATGCTTGTTCTGATACCACTAAGAGACTGTTTTGCAGACCCTAACTCTGTATGTCTTTCAAGTTTTATGCAAAGAGGTTCCTTCCTTTAAAAAAATCCAATTTTACAGATGAAAAGTGTATAATTTGAGGAATTTTCCAATGGCCATATAATATAGAAGTGATAGAGATATGATTTACAACCAGCCATCTGAATTAAGAGTGTCTATGCTTGAACAATTATGCTACTTAGTTCCAGGTAATCTGTAACTGAACTGAGCTACTCCATGGAAGTCTCTTCTCTTACAATGATTTATTTCAGTCCCTCATTAAAATAGATTCCTATTAAACCAGACCCACTTTAAAATATCCAGAAATACCCAACGAGGGCTTGATTTCAATAATTCCAGTATACGAATATTGGAAAATATTTATTGCCACTCCATTTTGGGCCTCTGTCTATTGTGCATTCCTGCAAGAGGATCATACTTCCTGCCCTTTGATGTCTGTCTTTGTTCATGTGACCAGCTTTGGCCAATGAAATTTAATAGAATTTGTTTGAGCTATTTCACAGCAGAAGTTGGAAGAATCATCTCTATTTTCTCTTTATTTCAAGACCATAATGTACAGGTAGAATTTACAGCCTGGATCCCAGCATGAAAAAGATGTGGACCAGAGCTGAAATTGACTGAAAGAAGACATGCGTGAGGAAAGAAACTTTGATTTTGTAAGGACTTTGAGATTGTTTATCATCAAGCATAACTTAGCTTAAGTTGGCTGAGAGAGGAGTCAACACAATCTTAGATCCCTGGGAAGGTCACTTGCTGCCTAGGTCTCTTCTGGGTCTGTAAAGGATCATTCTTCAGAGAAACAATCATCCTCTCTCTGAAGATATGGCTTCATTCTTCATTCATTCATTACTCAGGTGAACGTAATAGGAAAGAGCAACTGACTTGGTTGTGATACAGGGAAGTAGAGGAAGAAGTCAAAGGTGCCTTTCATGTTTGCATGACATGCTCAATTACTAATTTGCCTTCTCCACCCTGCTCCTTCTTGGTCAAGTCCACCACAGTTGGATTTTCAATGATGTTGATTCATCCTTGAAAACTTCATGTTAACAGATCTTTGACCATAAAGTATGTAAGAACTAGATAAACCTAGATCTGCAAATTGCTAGCTTTGTCATCTTAAGAATGTTAACTATCATTCAGATCCTCAAGATTTTCAATGTGGACTACTGCAATAACCATTTTCCTTGTCTTCATTTCAGCTCCCTCTAGTCCCTCTCACTCTTGCCAAGTTTGTCTTTGTAAATAACATATCTGTTCATATCACTTACTTGCTTAACATCCTTCAGTAAGTCCTTATTGCCTACTAGACAAATCCTAAATTCTTTCACAAGGCACACAAAACTTCCATGAACTGGCCCCTACCTACACCTTCAATTTTATGTCTTGATGTTCCTTACCTGAACTTTGTGTTCTAGCAATGTTGAATTATTTGCATTTCCCTAGATGAGACCAGGGTTTTCTGTCTTCCATCTCCAAACCTCAATCTATGCTGCCCCCTCTAGCTTGTCTGCCCATCCACTCAAAACTCTTGCCTTCCTGACCTTCAAGTTTGTGATCTCAGCCAGAACTGCTTCAAGCATGCGGAAAAACCTTTCTTATTTCCCATTAGTTAGTGTATATAGGATTGTGCTTTCTTAAAAGGGGGGTGGGGCGAGGATCCAAGATTTAAGTATGAGATTGGGGATGGCCTTTGCACAATGAAAAGAGGCAGTCTAGACTTGTCTTTTCAGACAAGTAATGTTCCATGAGGTTCAATTAAACTCCTTAGTGTCTTACATTTAGTAAAATATATTTCTCTAACTAACTTTGTTTGTGATGCATATTTCTATCAAAGACTTCAAGCAGAAGGGAGCAGATACTCTGACTGTTATAGACCTGGGATGAAGTCATTCTTAATGTCACCTAAACACACATTAAACTGTTTTGTAATTCATGATTTGCAGGCTTTCCCTCAATTGTAAACTGTGATGAGCTTCAAGATATTAAACTGGATCTTTTTTTCATCTTTGGAACTCTAGTGCCTAACTGATTATAGGTTATTTATAAATATTTTATTTTGATTTATCTCCAGAATAGAGTAAAAATCAGATTTGACTAATATTTACTGGATTCTGTTTACTAGACACACTGTATTAGGCACTTTGGCATGTTATTTTTACAGAATTTTTAGAAATTCTATTCTTATTTTTATTTTATAGCTAAAGAAACAGAATCTTTAGAGGATAAATTATACAAAATCACATAATAAAAAAGAGCCAGAATTGGAACTCAGGCCTCTCTGGGTCTGTGTTTTGTTATTTTTACCATATTAGAGTCTGACTTTATTATTGAAAAAGACTACTCACACAAATACCTGATGACCTAATCTCTAAAAGGAAGAAAAAAATGAACAGTTCAAAGTATTTTTCAAGTTTTTTAAAATAAATTTGAAACATCAGATTTTCAAGTTAATGCTCAAATCATACATTCAAAGAAACCTCAAGAATTAAAACAGCCTCTCAGGAAATACTACTTGAATATTTATAAATTCCATGGCTGAGCCCCAAGCAGAAGGCAGGAGGACAGGATCATCACTTAATGGGTTGGCTCCTGCCTACACACTCAGTAGTAATTGTCCCTGTGGTATCAGCACAGATAAAGCTCCCTAGCCTTCGTTTTCACCATGGAGTAGCACTTGGTTACATGTCAGAAATCTAAAATACTCAAAAAGATACATTAGCTCCCCCATTGCTCTCTTTCCATCTGTCCCTCGTGATTTCTGTATGCTTAGGAGGTGGCTTCCTACATGCGAACCTGAAAGCATTCATAGGTGACTGTCATTCAATATATCTGAATGATTGGGGGACCTCTGTGAGACCTCCTCAGTGCTCCAGTGTGTCTTGCTGTAGGCCTGAGAACCAAGTAGACACAGACAACTCTGTCAGCAGTAAAGTCAGTCACTTGGGTCATGCTGTGCGAGGGGTTCGAGAGGATCAACACAAAAGAGCCTGGGCTGTAAAAGAAAGACACTGGCCTTGGGGTTTGACAGATTCAGCTTTTACCTCTGCACTGCCACCCATTCATTATGTGACTGTGAGGAAATGCCCAGAAGGCTCATTCCTAGACAAGATGGAGGCTCAGTGCACTGGAGACAACAGAAACACTGATTATATCGCAGTATTGATTCACACATATTTTTCTCTGATGGAATTTTCATAGTAGGTAGAAGGTCCACCAACAAGGAAAAGATTACTTAGTGGTCTTTCCTAAAGGCAATGATTGAAGGTTAAAGGAACAGTGTCAAGAAGGGCAAGAATGTTGAAACTCATTAGGAAAAAAAAAAAAAAAGAATAGAAGCTTAACATTTTGTGCTTTATAGGAAATCAAAGACTATAAACCAGGCACTATGACAATAAGACAGCAAAAGTCTTCATAAATGTTGTAGACTATCCCAATTTGTTCATTTAGTTATTACTTTTTTACCTTCTCCATTATTATTCACATGTAAGCCCTTAAAATCTGAAAAGGAAGTGGGGAACAAAAAGAAAGAAGGGAATCAGAAATGTTACATCTTACCATTTCAAACAGTCAGACTTGGAAGAAACATATTTTGGGATTGAGACATCTACAGAGAGGAGAAGAGAAGGGGATGAATTCCCCAAGACCCATGAAACAGAAAGAAAAGAAAGAAAAGGAACTAAGAGATAACGAGGCTCATGTGAGACAACCAGGCATTTCTCCTGGAGGATAACTTGCCATCTTTAAGCCTCAGTTCTCCCTTTTTTAAAATGGGAATAATCACCACTCTGTCACAGTGTTTCCTTGATGTTTATTGGATAACATATGTTCCACCTAGAATTTTTCCTATCACATAATAATTCAGAGCAGAATTGGGTTTGGTACAGTCAGCAAATATTAGTCCCCTTCTCTACAGTAAGTGTTTATTTCTTTATTTGCTTATCTGTGGTGATATTTACTTATTTTAAAGCTCAGGTCCTAGTGGAGTCTTGTGACTTTGTCTTTCTTTCAAAGGAAACACAGTAACTGGATGGACTGTCTCTGTGGATTTGCTCTTATATGACTCTTTCTCAAGACCTCATATACAGCCATATCCCTCAAGATTCTTAGGAAAGAAATGAAATTCTTTAGGAAGTACCTGTACCAGTCTTTCTCTTCTGCAAGACCAGTGCAAGGGGACAAATGGAAGCTCATATATCTTATACCTAAACACTTAAATTCATAAACAGCCAACAAAATATTTTATAAATTATATTCTACTTTCTCCCCTTGAGAAAATATCCTCATAATAACAAAATGCATTAAGCAATGATTTTTACCTGATTAAAACTAATCAAAATACTTCAAACTACTGAATTTAATTTTTATTGCACATGTCTGAATGTTTTGTTGATGTACTAATATTCTAATGAGTAACTTCAAAAAGACAAACATAATCATAATTTATCATACACTTGTTCATAACATTTATTTTTATTGCCTTCATTTTAGCAAAATCACTAATTGTGCTGGTCAAAATCAAGATTTCTATATAATTTATGTTCTAATAGTTATGCCTAATTAGGCATCCATTACTAAATTTTAGATAATTTTGTTTAATGAGCTTTAGTTTGGAGAATCTGCCTTGTTGAGACAGAAGCAACTAGATTTGTCAAAAGCCATACTTAAAGCCATACTCAAATTTGAAATGAACAAAAAATTGTAGATATCACTTTAAGATATCACTTTAAAACACAATAATCAGGGTCATATGTGATAAATGGTTGGTAAGCAGAAGTGTTATGAGATATTTTGATTTCATCATATAGCTTTCTATATTTGACTTCCATAAGTACTTAAAGCACTATCTCCATCCATACATAATCAGTATTACACTTCACATATGTTTTCAAGGTTTAATGTATACATAAATATATAAAAATACATGTACAACTGCATACATAAAATTTTAGAGTAACATGAAGTATTTGATATCACAGATTGTTTCTTAATTGCCATTTGTAAAATTATGCCAATTTGTGAGTATCTCTGGAGCAACAGATTAGAAAATAAAGCAAGAAATGGATGTTTGCCACTACTAGGAAGATACACTTCTTCATGCAAGAAACCACATTCATGCAGTTGAAAAGAAGGGATTTGACCAGTTAATGAATTTGTCTTTTCTCTTACTTGTGCGCTCTGCTCATCTTCTGCCCTGAAGCAGCGTCGGCATCTGAGGTTTTCAGTGACTCAGCCCACAAACTTCCAGCTCATTCAGACACAGGTACTTGTCTGAATGGTGCTAGTCATAAGACGAGACATTTAGGGTTGTGGGTCATAGTATATTAGTACCGGTGCTGGATCCTAAGTGACAGAGAACCCATGGGCATCTCAATAAATTTATTTTCTGTGTGTTTGTGATATGTGGGGCTTTCTACAGTAGTGATTCCAAGATAAGTATCCTGTGGAGAACAGTGTTATAGTGTTAATAAAGTGGTCAAATTAGCTCATTGAGGAAGTGATGGGGCCAAAAGTTATGAATAGATGGAGTGTGCCATGTGGCTATATGAAGGAAGAGAATTCGAGGCTGAGGGAACGGCCAGAGTAAAAGCTGTGAAGCTGGAAGTGTGACAGCTGTGTTGATGGTTTGGCATGGATTCCAGTATGGCTGAAGTTTATGTGAAAGAGAGTGGTAGGAGAGGGGAGGCCACTGGAGGGTTCAAATCAGAGGGTTGATAGGATTTTATTTATGTATGACATCAGCAGGCAGAGTCATCTTCCTAAAGCACAGCTCTGATCATCTCCCCTCTTCTCCAACCTTTAATAATTCCCTACTACTTAAAAAATAAATGTATAAATGTTCATTCTTTCTAGGCTACCTCTTAGTCCAGTCCATATGCATTGAGATTTTGTTAACTAACTATGTGGGAATGTGTTTCATTGTTCCAAAGAGTATATGAATCATGTTATTGTGTTTATTCCTTTAAAGATAATTTGCCTTAGACACCATAAACTTGTATAATACCATTGCTGAGAAACAAGTATTATGCAGTTATTTCAATAGAAGTTGAGTGCTTAGAAAACACAAGACCATTAGGTATTTAACATACTGAGAGATGGTAGCTAAATGACATCCAAAGTGAAAGAAAGTTTGTTTCTGGTGAGGAATAAAGTGCACAATTCAACTAACAAGAAAAATACCACAAAAGAACAAGGTTATAAAAAGTCAAATTGTCAGAGGGAAAGAGCAAATATAGTATCAAGATAATGAGAGAGTTCTTACAGGCAGCAATATCTACTTCCACCAAACTGAAAACTTTCAGCCAAATACAGCAAGATACTGTTAGAATTTTAGTATTTTTATGAATAGATGGTTTAAACTATTTTGGATGCATTAGCTGCCTAACATTTCAACTGAGAGATATTTGTTCTCTAACATTTCATTCAACATTAACACACTTAGAAGTAGAAACACCACTTTCACTTGGATGTGGTTATTGTGAAGGCTGAGAGAAAGAAGCATAACTGAATATGATAGTATAGAATAGGTAATCAACCATTGTTTAGTCTATTACTAGTCTATTAAGACAGTTCTGAGTAATGCTATACAGCAATTATTTATTTTTCCCATATAGTTTCCCATTATCTACAAATTCTCTCTTGTCTTTTTCCCTTGTCCTCGTCCCCCAGAGCCTTCAGGGTTTTAACCCTTCTCCTCTCCCTGGGGTCTTGAGTCTCAGGGTCAATAATTTCAATTTGGAACTGGAGGTCCATGAGGAGAATGGGGCTTGGATGGACCTGGTAATATTTCATATCCTTCTGCATGAGAGTGAAATATTTACAAAACAAGCATATGTCTTCCTTATTAATATTGACTAGCTATCATGGCATAATTACAATGTATAATTATGCTAATTAAGTCATCCTTCCTTTTCTCCATTGTAGTAAACAGATTCAGTTCTATTATTTTAGCATTGCACAGGCTGGGACTTTAGAAGGGATATAGAAAAGGACTCCACACCAGGATGAGAAGAAAAATGTATTCAACTACATGTCTTATTAAATGCCATAGTGATTACACAAAAAATAATTTGCAGTCCCTTTTGGGTAGAGAAAAAATAGCTATGAGAATTTACAGCCATTACTTTAGATATTTTAATATGGCTTTAAAATATTCTAATTGGTAATATTGAAACCATCAAATTGACTAGAAGGTTATCTTCACCTTGTGTTTAAATGTAGCCTTTCCCTGAAATACATAGACGTTAAGAAATAGAAAATAGGGGTGCCTGGGTGCCTCAGTTGGTTGAGCATCCGACTTCGGCTCAGGTCATGATCTCATGATTCTCAAGTTGGGGCCCCGGGTCGGTCTCTGTGCTGACAGCTCAGAGCCTGGAGCCTGCTTCCAATTCTGTGTCTCCCTCTCTCTCTGCCCCTCCCTGCTCATGCTCTGTCTCTCTCTCTGTCTCAAAAATAAATAAAACATTAAAAAAAATAGAAAATAACTTCTAGTAATCACAAGGACTGAAGCAGTTCTGAATTGCTCCCCACAAAGTCATCTTAAGAAAAACGACTTCTATGGAATTGCTTTAAGAATGTGAAATCACATACTGAAATAATTCACTCTTTTCCAAAGAAGAATATACTTTGTATTTTGTTTAACACACCATGGCGCTTTATATAAGGTGATGTACTAGGAAGATATGATGAAATGAGCAATGAAGTTAAAAGTAGGGCTCTTAGATTCTCCTCCCCTTGCTGCCATCACTCTCCTCTGCATCCTTCAGGTTGCAGGTCACTCTCAACACATCAGCTCCTTACACTGAAACTGAACAGGTTGGATTAAGGCATTGTTTTCTTGGGTTAGTATTTGGAAATTTAGGTTTCCACGTTAAGAGTCCCAGAATGGTGAATAGTGGGGTATGGGAGGAGTGGCAGGTTGAATAGTGGATTCAATCCCCATGTCAAAAAGGCAGCTCCACTTTATCTTTTTATTTTTGGACTTCAGTTATGATTTTTTTTTTGGAAAAAAAAATTCCCCCATTAAAACTGCTTACAAACCACAATTCTCTTTAAACTTTAAATTTAGTTTACATCTATCTTTATTAATTAGCATACAATGTTGATGTGTGATGGACATAAACTTTGTGAAGGTAGAACAAGTGAAGGCAGGCAGTAAAAAACCATTTCAATATAAATGAAGAATGAGTCCTTTAAAATAAACTTTTTCTAAATTTTATTCCATAAAATGTTTTCATGATCAAATAAATTTAGAAAATGCTGTAAATCTCCTTGAGATTTGCAGTGTACATTAACTGATTAAAGACACTGGTAAGTCTTTTATATTTTGTTCAACCCAGAGTTCCCCGGTCTTATTAGATGACAGAACTTCATTTTAGCGTATCTGTTACTCATTTATGGAAACATGCTGCCATAGGGAAATAGAAGTGAGGCAGAAAGAAGATACTTTATTTTCCACTGTCTCTGTAGCCAATACTTGGTGAAATCATCCAGAACATTAGTGAGCTTTACATTCACTTATTTTCTGACATAGACGTCTTGGGTTCTTGCTACAGCATCTATGCCAAATACTGACTGACATACTGACACAGAAGCTTCCAGTATTGGTTAAACATGACTTAATGCAGAATACACTATACAGGACTATAGACCGGACAAATAATTGTGAGTTTCTTTTCATGTCATGTCTTTTTAATAATAGAAATGGAATCCATTTACAGACAGGAAAAATACTTAGTTGCCATAAGAATGATATGCGTTCCTTAATAAGGAAAAATCAACTGAAGTCTTCAGATAAGAAAATTCCACTAATTAGTGGTTTCACAAACTACTGATTGGTCTTCTGAACTTAAAAATATTAAATGCATTTAGCTATGAGTCTAATTGTGTGTTATTTTAATCAAGCTTTTTTCTTGCATATGTAGTGAGCAACAGCATTATTATTTTTTTTTAATGTTTATTTATTTTTGAGACAGACAGAGTCAGAGCATGAACAGGTGAAGGTCAGAGAGAGGGAGACACAGAATCTGAAGCAGGCTTCAGGTTCCGAGCTGTCAGCACAGAGCCTGACACGGGGCTCGAACTCATGGACTATGAGATCATGACCTGAGCCAAAGTCGGATGCTTAACCAACTGAGCCACCCAGGCGCCCCACAACAACATTATTTTATGTAAACTAACATAAATTACTGTGATTGTGAATTGAATTATTCTACTATAGCAAAAGAGGTAGAAATGAATCAATTGCCAGTTCAAGAAGTCACAAATGTTATCTCTTTGAAGTTCCACCATTTTGTCTAGTAGTAAATATCCAAACAAGAATAATATTTAAAAATATCAAAAATTTTAGATAAAATGTTCAGATTATAGGAAGAGATAGTAAAAGATATTAGATTTTTCCTATCATAACTTATGGAAGAAATTATTGTTTTTTCAAAACAATTTTTAACATTTATTCATTTTTGAGAGATGGAGAGAGAGTGTGAGCTGGGGAGAGGCAGAGAGAGAGGGGACAGAGGATCCCAAGCAGGCTCCATGCTGATAGCAGCAAGCTCAATGCAGGGTTCAAACTCATGAACCATAAGATTATAACCTGAGCTGAAGTCAGACACTCAGTCAACTGAGCCTCCCAGGTACTGCAAAAATTTTTAAATTGAGATGTAACATACACAAAGCTTAAGAATACACCTTAGTGAGTTCTTAAATATGGATGCACCTGAGAACCACCAATGAGATCAATACATAGAACATTTCCAGCACCCTACAAGCTTTCTTAGGGCCCATTCCTAGTGGATACCCATCTGCAGCACCACTAAGATAAAGATAACCATTATTCTGATTTCTTTCACCATGGATTAATTTTTCCTTTTCTTGAACTTCATATAAATGAAATCATGTAGTATGTCATATACACTTGATTTGTGTCTCACTTTGTCATACTGTTTGTGAGGTTCATTCACGTTTTTGGGTGGAGATATTATAAAAAATTTTTTAAATGGAATAAAAAAAATGTAATGATGCAGACATTCCTGGACATGTCTTTTGTAGAACACATACAGTTATGTCATAGGTAGACATGGGTGTGTAGTCTTAGTAAACAATGGCAAACAGTGGTTTTAGTGGATGCTGCATGTTTATTAGGAAAAAAGACCATGTGAATCAGTGTTATCCCATTTAAGTGTTCTTAAGAACTCATATAGATTGAACCTCTTATATTAATTAGTTGGAGAGGACCCAGGGAAAAAGTGACATGTTAAAATTCATGTAGCTCACAAATGCCATATCTTGATCTGATACTTTCATGTCTTGTTTTTTTTTTAAGTTTATTTATTTATTTTGAGAGAGAGAGAGAGCATGGGAGGTGGGGGGAGGGTGGATAGAGAGGGGGAGAGAGAATCCTAAGCAAGCTCCACACATCAATGCAGAGGCTGATGTGGGGCTCAGACTCACAAATGATGGGACTATGACCTGAGCCAAAATCAAGAGTCAGACACTTAACTGGTGGAGCCATCCAGGTGCCCCTCACTTCTTGTTCACTCCTCTCCCCCAGCCACCATTCCTACACTCCTCTCCTTGAGTTGAAGCATGACACATAGATAGAATTTGAACTTTCGAGTCTGGCAAGTCTGGATTCAAATCCCTTTTCTGCAACCCTCCATCCCCAGTCTTGATCATCTCCCCTGTACCTGATACAACTTAACTTTCAAGTTCTTGTGAGAATTAAATGAGTTAATGTACCCAAAAAGCCTGAAGTATAACATGGTCTCAGAATTTTTTGTTCTTATTGCTTCTACATTCTTTTGCTTCCTGAAATATACCCTTAGGCATATTACTTAAAGATTTAGAGACTTTAATTCTTTATTTTTTTTAAAGAAGCCATAATTCTATCTCTTCTGCCAATTCCATATAACTCACATGAAGATTAACTGATAATGTAGTAAAAAAAAAATTCTCTTACTTCATGCAATAAAGATTCACATTTGGGAAATAGAAACAGCTACATCCAGGGAGGAATTAAAAATTATATATCAACTGTGCATATTTTATTTAGTGTAAATTTAAATCTGTATTTATTTTTCAGTGTTTAATTTCAGGTCAGGACTTTTCCTTTGTCTAAGGGTCTACTTTGGAATCCAGACTTTGTTGTGTAGAAAATACCTATAGGGTGAGGTCAGTGATAATGTTGGAGTAGGGACATCTAGGGACTATCCCTCCCCAGAAACACCTAAGCACTTGTCAAAAACTGTAAAACTATCCTTACTGGAATGCAGGAAGATAGTCAAAAGTTTGGAGCAACTGAGAGGATACTTCACCAGGAGAAAGGTCACTGAAACAAGATAAGATGTTTTAACTAACCTAGATCTACCCCCTACCTTGGTGCACCAGCAATCTTGAAAATGACAGCCTATCCCTACTGTAAGCACCTGGTTCCAGAGGTAACAGAGTGAGTTTTGTTCCCAAGGAATTGTGCTTATCTGGTTTTGCCTAACCAGGAGTCTCCCTTTGTTTTGCTTAACTCAGAACTCTACAACACTGAACAGTAATAAAGCGCTCAAAAACAATAAAAGCCAAATGAACAAGCCACTGCTATCTAGTGTGAAAAATAATAGTAGGAATAAACAATAGATGTACCAAAAGCCTGGAAGGAAAAGCTGAGTAGTGAGGTTTTGAGGGAGAATAGGAGGTTTGAAAAATTGCCACATATACAGAGGAACCTACAGTCCTACATACATGCTCAGAATAGGACACATACTCAGAAAAGATGTGAGGAGCCCAAAAGCTTTCAACTGTATCTAACCTTTAGTATCAGTGCAAGCTGGAAGTGTAGACTAAGACAAAGTTGTAAATGGCCTGGAGAAGTATTTAGGGAATGCCACAACACAGAGTCAATATGAAAAGACTTAGAGTGTGATTTTTAAATTTCTTTTTTTTTTCTTTTTTGTTTGCACATAATAAATGTTCACTTTTCAATAAAAGATTCTGAAGCATGCAAAGGAGCAAATATGGGCCATACACAGAAAAAAAATAATTGAACAAAAACGGTCTTAAGTAAACCCATATATTGGGTTTAGATGTAAAGACAAAGACTTTACATCAACTCTCTTAAATATGCTAAATGCAAAAATAACTAAAGGGATGGGAAAACAATGGCTCAGTAAACAAAGAATAATCAACAAAGGGAAATTATGAAATGGAATGTAATAGATTATGGAGAAGAAAACTACAATGCTGAAATGAAAAATCACTAAAGGGGTTCAACAGCAGATTTGAGCAGGCAAATGAAAGAATTGGAAAAGTTTATGGTAGGCCAAAAGAAATTATTCAGTTTGAGGAGCAGAAAGAAAATAGGATAAAAAGCGAATAGAGTCTCAGAGACTTGTATGACACTACCAACCATTAGAACATACACAAAAAGAGACATGAGAGATATAGGATCATAAAGAATACTTAGAGAAATTATGGTCAAAAACTTCTCACATTTGATGGAAAATACATCTATGGAGCTCCATGGATATCAAGTAGGATAAGCTCAAAGTTATCTGCATAGAGATACGTTATACTCAAACTGTTGAAAGCCAGAGAGGAAGAGAATCTTCAAAGCAGCAAATGAGAAATAACTTATAATGTACAAGGTATCTTCAATAAGATCAACAGATAAATTCTTGGAAGAACCCATGGAGAACAGAAAATAATTGGATGACCTATTTAGAGTACTGAAGGGGGGAGGAACTGTCAGCCAAGAATTCTATACCCAGCAGAACTATCCTTCAAGAATGAAGGAGAAATTAAAATATTCCCATATAAACAAAAACTGAAAGAGTTAATTACTATCAGGCAAACCTTAATAGAAATGCAAAAGAGAGTCCTTCAGGCTGAAGTGAAAGGGATGCTAGGCAGTAATTCAAAGCAATGCAAAGAAATCAAGAACACTGCTAAAGGTAAATATGTAGGTAAATATGAAACTAAGTATTATGGTATTTTGATTTGTAGCTCTTTCTTTTCCTATGTTCTATAAAATGTCTATGCATAAAACAATAATTATAAATCTGTATTAGTGGATACATAATGTATAAAGATATAATCTGGGGCAATATCAATATAAGTGGGAAGGATGTGAATGTATGTGTCATAACAGAGTTTTTGTATATCATTAAAGCCAAATTAGTCTCAAACTGGATTGTTAACAAGTTTAAGATGTTGGGGCACCTGGGTGGCTCAGTTGGTTGAGCATCCGACTTCGGCTCAGGTCAGGATCTCGCAATTTGTGAGTTCAAGCCCCGTGTCAGGCTCTGTGCTGACAGCTCAGAGCCTGGAGCCTGTTTCAGATTCTGTGTCTCCCTCTCTCTGCCCCTTCTCTGCTCATGCTCTGCCTCTCTCTGTCTCTCAAAAATGAATACATGTTAAAAAAAATTTTTTTAATAAAAATAAAAGAAATTAAAAAAAAACAAGTTTAAGATGCTAATTGTAATTCCCAAAGTAACCACTAAGAAAATTAATAATAAACAAAAAAGGAAATAAGGAAATCAGAATGAGACTGTACAAAAAAGTCACAATTAAACACAAGAGAAGGAAGTATGGGGGAAATAAGAAACAATAAAAAAAGATACAGCATACAGAAAACAAATAACAAAATGACAAGTTCTTCCCTGGTATTAATTACTTTAATTGTGTATGGATTAACATCTCCAATTAACAAAATAAACCAAAAAAAACCATGATCCATCTATATGCTGTCTACACGTGACTCACTTTAGATCCAAAGACATGAAAAGGCTGAAAGTAAAAAGGATCACAAAATAAATTCCATGCCAATAGAAAATTGCAAAATTCCATGCAAATAGTAACCAATAGAGAGCCACCCATCTATATAAATTTCAGATAAAATAGACTTTAAGAGAAAATTGTTGCAAGAGATTAAGAGGGACATTACGTATTGATAAAAAGTAACTTTATGAAGAAAATGTAATAATTATAAATATATATGCATCAAATTAAAAAAACCCAAAATATATGAAGCAAAAATTGACAGAATTGGAAGGATAAACAGTCAATTCTATAGTAACAGTTGCATGCCTCAAAACCCTAATCTAAATAATGGATAGAACAACTAGACAGAAGACGAATGACAAAATAAGAGGATTTGAACAATGCATATACAGAATCCTCCACCCAACAACAGTAGAATATACATTCTCCTCATGTGTATATGGAACATTTTCAAGGATAGACAATATCTTAAGCCAGAAAACAAAATTCAATAAATTTTAAAAAGATTAAGTTATACACAGCATCTTCTCCTACTACATAGAATTAAATCAATAACAGAAGAAAAACTGGAAAATTCACAAATATGTGGAAATAAAATACACTCTAACAAAACCATTGGGGTCAAGAGGAAATCACAAGGAAGGTACCTTGAGAGGAACAAAAAAACAATACAACATACCAAAACTTAATGGAATGCAGGGAAAGCATTGCTCAGAGTAAAATTTATAGCTGTAAATGCCTGCAGAAAGAAGAATAAAAGATCTCAAATCAATAAAGTAATTTTATACTGTTAGGAACTAGAAAAAGAGGAGCAAATTATACCTAAAACTAGCAGCAGGAAGGAAATAAGAAAGATTGGTGTATTACTCGGCAATCAAAATGAAATCTTGCCATTTGCAACAACATGGATGGAACTAGAGGGTATTATGCTAAGCGAAATTAGTCAGAGAAAGACAAATATATAATGACTTCACTCATATAAGGACTTTAAGACACAGAACAGATGAACATAAGGGAAAGGAAGCAAAAATAATATAAAAACAGGGAGGAGGACAAAACATAAGAGACTCTTAAATATGGAGAATGAACAGAGGGTTACTGGAGGGGTTGTGGGAGTAGGGATCAGCTAAATGGGTAGGTGGCATTAGGGAATCTACTCCTGAAATCATTGTTGCACTATATGCTAACTAATTTGGATGTAAATTAAAAAAAAATGAAATTTTTAAAAAAGGAAGATTGGTGAGGAGATATATAAAATAGTAGAAAAATTATAGAGAATATTGAAGAAACCAATATTTGGTTCTCTGAAAGATCAAGAAAATTGACAATCTTTAGCTGGATCAACTAAGACAAAAAGAATGAAGGCGCTGTTAACTAATAAAAAATGAAGGTTGGGACATTACTACAAACCTTACAGAAATAAAAGGAATTATAAAATACTATGAACAATTGTACATCAAAAATTTGTAACTTAGATGAAATGGACAAATTCCTAGAAACACATAAACTACCATAACTGACTCAAAAAGAAATAAAAGAATATTTCTTTTAAAAGAACATGAAAATACTTATAACAAGTGAAGAGACTGAAGCCATAATAGTAATAATAATAATAATAATAATAATAATAATTTAAATAAAAAGAAAACTCCCAAAAAAGAAAAGTCCGGAACCAGAGGGCTTTGCTGGTGAATTCTACCAAGCATTTAGACAAGAATTAACACAAATCATTCTCAAGTTCTTCCAAAAAATAGAGAAATAAGGAATATTTAACATATTCCATGAGGCCAGTAGTATTCTGATACCAAGAAGCAAATGTTCATGACCTTGCACTGAAAATTTTTCCTTAAATATGACACCAAAACATGAGCAATGGTTTCTCAACATGTTAAACATAGAATTACTGTATGACCCAGTAACTCCTGTCCTAGAAAAAAACTCAAAAGAATTGGAAACAGGTACTAAAACAAAGAATTTGTACACAAGTGTTCATAGTAGCATTATTCACAATAGCTAAAAGGTGGAAATAATCCAAATGTACATCAGCAAGTGAATGCATAAACAAATGTGATATATCCATACTGTAAAATATTATTCAGCTATAAAAAAAGAATAAAGTACTGATATATGTTACACGTGGAAGAATCTTGAAAACATTATGCTAAATGAAAGAAGTCAACACATAATAGACCACATATTGTATGATTCTATATATATGAAATATCAAGAATAAGCAAATGCACAGTGACAAAAAACAGATTAGTGGTTGTTAGGGTCTGAGAGAAGGTAATGGGGAGTCACAACTCAATGGGTATAAAATTTCCATTGTCGGGTGATGAAAAATTCTAAAACTAGTAAAGATTGCATAACATTGTGAACACACTTAATGCCACTGAGTTGCATATTTTAGAATGGTTAAATTGGTAAATTTTATATGATGTGTATTCTACCACAATAAAGAGAAATGAAAAAAAACCCCATGATGTATCACTATCAACTGGTAGTTTGTGTTTTGTAAAACAATGGGAAAAAAATAGAGAAACTTGGGAGGCAATTTGGTAGATCATTTTCAATATTTTCTTTCCACCAACCTTTCACAATTGCTTTGTCCACACATAACTTGACTAAAAAATTGGAAGCAAGCATATAAAAGCATTGCAGTTAATTTTTAATACAAGCAACATCCTCTTTTTGAACTTTTATCTTATTCATTTTTGTAGAATTTAATTAGAATATGTAATTATATATTAATATATATGTTAACACACTTATTTATAGAGATGAGACCAATAGTAGCTTGGAGAAGAAACACAACTAATTCTTTTTAAGTTTTTTTTTTTTTAATTTATTTTGAGAGAGAGAGAAAGAGAGCATGCATGTGAGGAGGAAGGGGAGAGAGAGAGAGAGAGAGAGAGAATCCGAAGCAACCTCCGCACCAAGCATGGAGTCTTAATTCCCCACACAGTGAAATTATGACCTGAGGTCAGAGTCATCAAGAGTCAGAAGCTTACCTGACTGAGCCACCTAGTACCCCAAAACATAACTAATTATTTTAAAGTTAGTTATTAACACTAATTAATAAAGAGCCCACCTTTCAGAAACAGAGGGAGTGAGTACATTGAGGAATATACTACTAGCATGTTCTGGGCACCAGAGGCAGCCACCATTATAGTTTTACAGAGAGGATCAAGAGTGTGGATAATTCAGGGGTCGGTTGAAAGAGCTTCAACTGTGGTTAATATATGTATAGTGAGCTTTGATTCACAAGACCTTTTCCTCATCTACTATGTGAACCTTAAGAATGCAAAGATCTTACCTACATCATTCATAAATGGGCCTGTGGTGCCTATAAATAGTGCTTGCACATAATCAGTTCTTAATAAATATCCATGACCAAGAAATGACTCAACAAAAGAGTTTTACTCATTTAACAAGAGGGGATAAAAAGTATGTGAAAGTGGTTGAAAATATATACTCTCTATGTAATATGCTTTATATTTCCCTTCATTTTTTAGCCCATATCTGCCTGTGGTATATACTTGTTTAGAAATGCGCTTTCAGTCAACAGTGATTTGTAAAGAGCTGCACAGTTCTCTAAGAAAACCACAAGACAAAATAAATGGCACTTTTCATTATTTTATAAGTTGGATTCCAGGGCCAACATTTTACAGGGCAGTAATAAAATGAAAAGATGAAAATAGGACTTACACATTATCATATACGTGTATGTGCCAACTTGCTTTTGAATCTCAGCATTGCTTACAATTCTGTTAAGACTGAAAGCTGTAAAATGCAATTGATATGGGTATATATAATCTAGCTTACCAAAGGGCAAATGATGTACTTATATTTAAAAGGAGTTTCCATTCTTATCCCTGCTTTCAGTTACTTCAACTTCTTTAAAAATGCTTGTTTTTCTTGAAATGTTTCTTGTGTGGTCTGACCAAGTGTAAACGGTCTTCAGGGCAAGTGAGGGAGGAAAACCAAAATTACTTCAGCTATTTCCAAGTAAGGAAAACATATACTATGTGTGTCTTTTATTTTAATTAAATTAAGAAGAGATATTCCAGGTACCCTCAGCATTTTGAAAGTCATCCAGTGTGCCTCACCTGGAGGCAGTGTGCATGGTGGAAAGAACAGAAGCCTGGAACCAAAATATCCTGATTTCAGTAAAAATGTTTGCCACTTTTTGCCCATAAGATCTTGGGCAAATCCTTTTATCGTGCATGGCCTTGTTTTCCTCATTAGTAAATGTGGAAAATAATAATAGCCTTGCGAAAATGGTAGTAAAACATTAGTCTGATATTTTTACGAGGGGAATATCAACCTTAGTTGTTATTTTGTAAAGTTCTCACATATGAACACGAGGATTGTGCTGACTTCATAAGAACACATACAATACTAATTTCAGTCTCCTTGTTCACCTCCACAAAATTTCACAGCTTTTGGTATGGTCACATAGCCATTATTTTCCAAGCGCTGGTAAGTTCCCAGCGTTTTATGCTATGAATTATACAAAACTGTTAGCTTTATCTTCAGAATCTACCCGTATTTGAAATTAGTTAAACTACCTTACTCATAAATTTGCCACAGGTGGGGCAGCATTGCCTCAAGTTTAGGTCTGCCAATCTCTGATGCATCATTTACCCTTTACTTCCGGTTGTAGTTTTTTGCAAAAACTTCAGCCTACATGTAGGTTCTGGACTCACTGCAGTGTCTGGGAACCCCAATTTGCCTGAGCGCTGAGACAGAAAACCTTCCAGAGACTGATGCTCACTATTCATTTTCAGTTTTGCTTTCACTACCAGTTTTGCCACCGCCATCTACCATTTAGCTATGGCTGCAGCAATTCCCATATGCACAAATACAAAAATGTGGTGGGTTAACCAAACTTCTATGTAAACATTTTGTAATTTTTTTTTTTCAACGTTTATTTATTTTTGGGACAGAGAGAGACAGAGCATGAACGGGGGAGGGGCAGAGAGAGAGGGAGACACAGAATAGGAAACAGGCTCCAGGCTCTGAGCCGTCAGCCCAGAGCCTGACGTGGGGCTCGAACTCACGGACCGCGAGATCGTGACCTGGCTGAAGTCAGACGCTTAACCGATTGCGCCACCCAGGAGCCCCAATATGTAAACATTTTGAATACAGGTGGTCCCCAGCTTACAATGGTTCAGCTTATGATTTTTCAACTTTATGATAATGCAAAAGTGATTCACATTCAGTAAACTGAACTTTGAATTTTAAATTTTCATCTTTTCTCAATACCGGTCAGCCCCTCAACCATGAGGGTAAACAACTGACATACTTCCAGCCATTCGGTTTCAGTACAGTATCCTATCAGTCATAGGAGTATTCAACCAATTTATTTATTACAAAATAAGTTTTGTGTTAGATAATTTTGCCCAACTATAGACACATGTGAGTGCTCTGGGCACATTTAAAGAGTAGGCTGAGCTATGCTTAGTAGAATAGGTATATTAAATGCATTTTCAACTTATAATATTTTCAACTTACGATGGATTTATCAGGAGGCAATCCCACCCTAAGTCAAGGAAGATCTGTATAAAGAAGTTTCTTCTCACAGAGAGACCACAACTATAGCCAAGTTTCACATAGAGAGAGTGGCTCTTAAAAAAATATATGAGCCTTATTTTACTTTGGCCACAAGAGGACAGCTCTCCTTTCCGCCTACATACTTTGACAGAGCGTGACCTCTTCACATCCCTATGACACACAGACGTCTACTCATTATGAGTCACGGTCTTCTACTGATGCCAAGAAAGAACTCCATAAAGTAACACCTTTTTAGAAAAAAAAAAAAAAAAAGCAGCAAAGTGGAATTTTCAGCAAATGATTTGACCTCATTTTCACAGGACTATTTAAATTCTTCATCGAAGTTGTTTGAGACATTACCATTTTGAAGAAAGTCATACCAAAACAACTGCATTATTGAAACGGACTGAGTTTTAAGGCTGAAATTCGCTTTTGAAGGGCAGAATAAATGAAAGGAACAGATTTCAGTCAGAACATAATCCAATATCCATAAATAAAGCACTACTCCAACCAACATTATGGAAACAGAACAAGAAGGAATTTTTACATTCAGAAAATATTCAGACTTTCTGCAGCAGTATTTTTCATAGGAATAGATGACAGTGAAGTTCAAAAGTGTGATTCTACAACACTTTGATTTGAGCACGTGATTACTTTCTCTGAAGTTTAAGATATGTTACATCTTCACAACTGAGCACGAGTTTTTATACACCTAAAATGGCTGACTGTAAAACGTCATGCTATTGAAAACTTCTTTCAGAATATCACCAGGGAAATTAAATATTTAACAGAAACTCTATGTTCCTATGAATACATTATGAGAGAGCCTCAAGCTCTCTCTTGTTTCTTGCAGGAGAAAGAGTGAGGGAAAAAGTCAGCTGGAGCCAGACAGTTCATTGCATCAAGAACACTCGACACACAGATAAAAGCACATCTTAAGTATCTTCTAACCATTTCTATAATTCTCTTTGGTTTATACAAATTAACTCTTTTGGTTTGCTGAATGATTCTTCAGTAGGCAATTTATTCAAAGAAATATGGATTTGTTTCCAAATCAGAGATAGAGTTACAGACACTTCAAATGAAATGGGGCCAATGGGTTACGCCAACCTCACACTCCATCTGATTTTATTCTGAATGGTAATAAAATTGTGGTAAAAGGTAAGAAAGTTTATCAAGGGAAAACACTGACCTCAGATTTCTCTCAAAGGAGATCATCAGCCATTGTGAAGATATTTCACAACAATCTTAGAGCTAAACTTTTTTTAAATTAAATATCTCAACTGGAAAAGGGAAGTTTCTATCATTGGGGTTGTGAAGTAAATAAATTTATTTTTTAAACTTAAAATCCAAATTAAGACTTTGTCAGATTAAGACACATCTCTATGAAGAATCACAGGGAAAAGAAGTATAAAGAGAAGGCAAATAGGAGAAAGAGGAGGTAATTGAGAAAAAATATGCATGGTTTCTTCCATAAAGTAAATAAAATACAAATTGTTGCTTCATATAAGGAGAAAAACAAAGCAATGAAAATGAAACCTCTTTTACTGTGATTGTGAAGTTGAAAAAGACAAATTTGAGGATAGTAAAGTGTAAAAAAAATAATGACGGAATCCAGTGGCCAGTTATGGAAATGGCACTTACCCTGAAGGAATGTCTGGAAAAGTGTTTCCAGTGGAAGCTGGTGAATGGCTGTGCCCCTAGTGAAAATGAAAGTAGGGAGCTACAGCCAGCCAAGGGAGGAGCATCAGAGGGAACATTCCGCTGGCCAGGACAGATGATGAAAGCTGAGCAGCCACACTCAATGCCAGGTCTGGGACAGTCTGGAGAGAGAGGAAGCCGAGGTGGAGCCCGAGCCGGTAGGAAAAAAATATCCAAATCCCGAGTTATAAAAAGCAAAACCAGAAAGGTCAGTTAGGTACCTTTTACTCTTTAGCTTATGGATATAATTGTGGAATATTAAAGTAATGCTTAGGAAAAGCATATCTTTGATGATGTGACCGAAACTAAGTTGGAGGAAGGAAAGTTACTCTGAGCAGTTCACTTATTCAAAGAACATCCACATAGAGCCTATTCTTTGCTAATACAAGGTATGTTTCAGGAATACAAAGATGAAAAGAAAGTGGGGAAGAACAGGTTTCCATTAGGAGAGATGGGACCACCATTATTAAAGACCACAAAGAAATCAAAATCAAACTTAATAGTGTTCTTTGGATTTGGGAATTAGAAAGTGATGGGTGATTTTAGCATGAGCAGTTTTAGTGAATGGCAGAGATGGAAATATTGTAGTAAACTGAAAAATAATTTAGTTTTAGGTTTATAAAAATGAAGAAGTGTATGTGACTTTCCCATGTTCCTAGTAGAAAGGAAAGGAGGAAAACACAACACTGATAGAGGGGCTTTAGGGCCCAGATGGGTTGGATGTTATCATTGTCATATTGTTGTTTCAAAGGGAAATTGTAATTAAAATTGATTGCATTTTTAAATACATTATTTGGTTTATTCATATTAGAAAAGATAATTTAGACATGAAAAACACCTCAGAGATCACTCAACCCACTTTTTAATCTACTTTTTACATTTTATAGATGAAGAAACTAAGGACTTGAAAGTTGTGATTTTCTAGTTATTCATTTTAAAGGTTATACCAGTAGACATCATCTGTCCAATATTGAGAGAATAAAAACAAAATACAATGATTGCTTAGGACTTCCTCCTTCCTTCCTTCCTTCCTTCCTTCCTTCCTTCCTTCCTTCCTTCCCTACCTTTCTTCCTTCTTTCCCTCCTCTCAAATTTCAAAATTCCTTCTAATGCTATCCATTCTAAATAAAGTATATGATTACAGCTATTATCCAGATAAATTAAGGTAGAAATATAAAAGCACAAAGTTTTATATAGCCATATGTTTAAACCATGTAACTATTACATTTTGTAATGATCTTATTATTGTCATACTTTTACGTTTTACTTTGCTTTTGTGGACTTGACATTCATATGTAACCATTCTTATAAAAAGCAACTTGCTTTAAAAATAAAACAAACAAAAACTGGATACCTTTCCTATATAATTTCTTAGCAACAATTTAAAGCACTGTCATTAGAAACTGTAAATCTTATAGCTGGACTCTTCATTTAAAATTAATGGTAAGCTATAAGAATGCTTCAACCCCTATAGTAAATAGTAGACATTTTGTAGTGCTGAAAGCTTTAGCCTTAAAAATATTTAGCGTTTAGAAGCAGACATTATGTGAATCTAGAAAAAAAATACAGGATTTAAAAACCTTATGTGACCTTCTGCTCTAATTGAGCCAAATACATAAATTATAGCACCATTGAATCTGAAGGAGGAAATGGCTTATTAGGTCATCTAGTATTTCCCTTGCTAAATTTGAACAGTTCCCTACAGCATATTTCCTAACACTGTAAGTCTGGTTTTGCAAAGTTTCACATGATAACACTTTTCACCACATCTTTAAAAAGCTATTAATCTAGTCAAGCTTCAAAGGAGGTCTCAAATAATGGTGAACTAGAAGCTTTCTTTTCTTAACATGATTCCACCAGCTTCCTTACCTGGCACCCATCTCCAGCAGACCTCCCGCCTTTCTGTGTATTTGAATTGTAGGAAGCCAATCTGAGGGAAAAGTGGAAAAGTGGCAGAACTTCGCCAATATGAACCCCTTCTTCCCACTCCTTCTCCGTGTTTAGACACTAGCAATGAAGTGTTGCCCTTCGCACTGAAAATTATCTTGCCTTCTTCCTTTTTTCCATCTGTAATGTTCCATGAAAGAAAGCTAGGAAACTCTAAAATTATGTTTATCATCCTTTCGAGGTGGATTTTCTTTTATTGTTAGCAATGTGTTTTCACTGGTCTGTGTGGAAAGCAGAGACTCATTAGTGCATTTCATTCAGAATGGATAGAAGATGACAAGCTGATAATTATCCATAGCTGATTTACCTTCTCTAAACTACTTGAGAGAGCAGAGAAAAACTTTAGGGTTCATACCTAGAGAGTGATAAGTCATTACATTTAATTCTAATTAACAACTGAGGTAGTCACTCTGAAAGTGAACTAAAAGGCAATTTTGGAAATCTGGGTCAACATTTGCCTAACTGTAAATGGTTATTTGGAAGGTTTTTAAAATACTTATCTTGATATATATGGGTTATTATGTGCTAGGACTGGCTTACACTGCAGAGTGTTAAATTGTCAGAAATCTTGTGAGTCAGTTATAGATACCAGTGATTAAATATTAAATTCTATAAACTAACAAATTGTATTGAAACAAAGATAATATATTCTAAAAATTCATCATCTCTTAATTATTTTGCTACATTTTTAAGATATATTATTTTTTTAATGTTTATTTACTTTTGAGAGAGATAGAGAGACAGAGCATGAATGGGGGAGGGGCAGACCCAGACTCTGAAGCAGGCTCCAGACTCTGAGCTGTCAGTGCAGAGCCTGATGCAGGGCTTGAACCCATGAACCATGAGATCATGACCTGAACCGAAGTCAAACACTCAACCGACTGAGCCACCCAGATGCTCCTATTTTGCTGCATTTTAATGTTATCAATGCTCTTGAGATTATTTACATCTATTACCTCGTTAAGGTGGAGATACTATAAACTAGTGAGCTACTGAGCATTTCTTTCCAAGACTGTGTTTAATGATTTTATGTTTTTAGCTTGAAACCAATAAATGCTACAAAGCAGGGCTCTTTGGCCCCCCAAAAGCTGGTTGTTGTGCATTTGCCCTCACACCACTATTTATAAGACTGTAAAATAACTTTATTAAAAAAAACGCTAAACACAGATAAGTAAGGAAAAGGGAAGACATTGAATATTTATCAGCAATTTTATCAGTTGTATAATGTTATTTTTGTATATTCATTTTGATACCACTCCACCTTTTAGCTGAATTCTGTGATTGACTTATTTTACTAACATCCTTTATGCTAGAATATAAAATTTAAGACAATATAAGATAAGAAAATTAAAAATATAATTAAAATAAGGCTGATTATTAGAAACAAAGTTATGGTGGTCACTTTGTAACCTGAACAGATTAATTCTGGTAAGTGCTGATTTGGTTTCAAATTTTCTAGAAGCAAAATAAAAATGGAACTCAATTAATTATATTGTGCTTTTTATCTAAAGAGACTTTTATTTTTCTTGCAACTGAATTCAAGGAGTGATGCATTTTATGGGTCATTATGAAATGGATATTAAATTAAATGTTTTTAATGTTGTAAACCTTTAGGGGCACTAGATTAAAACCCAGTATATAGGCTCCAAATATAGGTTCTTTGATTCAGTAAATTTATCAGCAGACTACAGCTAAATTGATTTTTTCCCTTGATATCTTTGATGTAAACCTAAAGTGTAATTTCTTTAATATATTGAAGATATTTCTCTGATTGAGCTTAAAAAACAGAAGCATGATTTTTTCGTTAATGTTTATTATCTTCTATGTGTTATAGACGTAAAGATTTTATGAAAAAGATATGCTCCTGGCTTGTGAGACCTAAAGCATAAAGTGGGACATTTTTACTATTCTCCTAATTTATTGACTTAATCAAGTCCCCTCTCATTAAAACTTGCTCAAAGACATATAGTAAAGAGGTGATGTCTGACTTGCACCCAGCTACTCTCACATCAGAAATTATCTGGTAGATGTTTTCAAGAGCTTCCTAGATCAAGTAGCCACATTATCTTTGCCAACTGAAAGGAGATCCATGTGCTGAAGATATCAGGTATATAAGTAGTAAAACTGACATTTTTGACAGAAAATTTCATGTGGTAACCTAATTTTTGCTTAGATGGATAATCCAAGCTTCCTATGCATGGAAGACCTTGGTTGTATTTTAGAAAAATAACAAATATTCCTTTATAAAATGAGGCGAACTATCCCAGAGGCCATGCAACAGAAAGCCCAAAGACCAAATTAAGAATTTAATTTGAGTCACACGCGCTCACACACACACACACACACACACACACCTCAAGAACATAGATAATACTAAAATATAGTAAAATATGGGGTGAATGTTTTCAGGTTCACAGATTTGTTGCTTTGATCCACCAAAATTTTGTGGTTTTTTTGCAAAATAAACTCATCTATACTGACTTATAGACTCTCCATTTGCCTTATAAAGTCAGAAAAAGTTTAATATAAAAATGTTATATCTAGCAAATGTAAAAAAATAAAATTGCATATCAGCCCCATTGTAAAAAAAAAGGCAATTTTTCAAATAAAATATTACTACATATTGTAGCAAAATAGTATTTTAAAAAGTGCTCATTTCAATAGTTCAAGGGTAACTCATTATTAGAAATCAATGAGCATAACTTATTAAATCAAAGAACTAAAGAAAAAAATCCATAAATAATAACAAAAGATGTTATAAAAGCATTTAATAAATTCACCTAGAACTATAATATTCCAGAGCATCTGTAGAAGAAAACTACTGAAGCATGATAAAAATTTAGTGTGGCCCAAATCATGTGCATATTTAATTTATTCTCAAAGTTGATTTCATATTCAGAAAAAAGTACATAAAGTAAGTCTAAACTACTTCCATTTTCTTTTTTTATTTAAAAAATTTTTTTTAATGTTTACTTATTTTTGAGACAGAGAGAGACAGAGCATGAGCAGGGGAGGGTCAGAGAGAGAGGGAGACACAGAATCTGAAACAGGCTCCAGGCTCCAAGCTGTCAGCACAGAGCCCGACTTGGGGCTCGAACTCAGACTGTGAGATCATGACCTGAGCTGAAGTCAGACGCTCAACCAACTGAGCCACTCAGGCACCCCCCCATTTTCAAGTGTCAAGAAAAAAATATCACAGGAAATTAAGATGTGAGTGCTCCACAAGATCCATATTTTAAAATAAAATGTGAAATCTGGAAATATTACTGTAAATGTCTGTTTTTTGGTGTGCATGGAGAAAATATTATTCTGGGAAACCATGAAAGCCAGCTGACTTGTGTTACAGAATATTTTATATTAGAAGTACCAGTTCTGTGAACTAGTCCATGATATTTCTATTTCTGCCCAAGATAAATCTCAGCATAAAATTACTTTAGATTTTCATCAGGAATTACGGCTGCCCTACTGTGCAATTTCTGTGTAAATGCATCAGAGCTCAGCACCTGTCAAACTCCTCTAAGAATCTGGTCACATGCTATCAATTCCATGCAATGTATGCTTTACTGAAGATTTCGCATGGGAGACAAGGGATGACCTTAATACTGTATATCCCTTAGCAAAGTATATAAACAACCCCAAGGTTCTGTCAGTTCTAGGAAATGCTTTCCTGGTAGTGTGGCCAATGTCAGTGAAAGTTTGTTTTTTTTGTTTTTTTTGTTTTTTTTTACCTTAATTATAAATAGTTCTCCCACACTGGGCTGGGTTTTCTCAGTTGCATGATACAGAGCCTCTGCTTCTAAACCTGCATCGATAAGGCCAACAACATGATTATAAACACAACCAAGTGTCTTCCATTTAAAATGACCTACCTTGCTTGTAATGTTGGTCCAGCCATCATTTTGATCACTAGAAGCCAGATTGGGTCAAGGAGACACTATTTTAAAAGAAGATATTAAACTAAAGGGCTCTCCCAGGTGAGAATCTCAAAACTAAAAATTGCTTCACAGTTTTATTGTATAGTGTTAAAGCCTAGACAAAATTCACAGCCAGTCTTTGGTTCAGTCTTAACGGGGAATGTACACAGAGTTGGCTGAAGTACAAGGACATCTTTTATCTACCCAATTAAAGCTGGGAACACATGAGGGTGTGTTTGCAGAGAAATTTTCTTTACTGATTTCTTGATTCTCTTTTCAGAGTCCTTCTGACTAACATTTTGAATTTGAACAAGTCAACTTCTTCAAGTCTGAGTCTCACTGCCTAAAAAATAGAAATAATCTTCAAGAGATTTTTAAAATAAGTAGAAAAAATATGTATGAAGGCCTAGCACATAACAGATATCTAACTAAATGCCAAATATTTAATGATAATTATTAGACAAGGGTTATGAGTCCAACTCTTTTATCTTTTACTGAAAAGAAGTAACACCTAGAACAGGAACTCTAAGTTTGTTGCCATATCTTAAAAGTTTAACAGTTTGCTGGAATGTAGTTAGCAACAAATATAAAACATAACAAAACAAAATAAAACAATAATAATCACTGTGCATTGAGTACCGAATGGATCCTGATTCTTTTATCGTTACAGCTGGGACCTAATTCACTGGCCTTCATATGCTTCTAGTTGTGCTAAATAATTTTACAAAATTATCATTTAGTAGACAGGAAGCACCAGGGCTCAAATTTCTTATGAAGGTTAACTTGAGGTTAAATATTACAAACTAACTTACTTCTGTTTCTGTGATGTGATTGTCCAATTAAATTCTTATAGGGAATCAAGTCCAGATTCCTTAGCATAGCATAGATAATCAACAAGGGATGAAAAAACACCGTGGTTACTCTTCTAACTTCATTTCCTGTCACTCTTTGATACACTACACCTTCCAGACATATGGAACTACTTAAAATTTCCTATATCTGTGTCTTTATGCATTCATTTTTTTAAGAATTTATTTTTAGAACAGATTTAGATTTACAGAAAAATCGAGTAAATAGTACAGTTTCTATATACTCCATGCCTGATTTCACCTATTATTAATAAATAACATAAGTATGATACCTTTGTTACAATTAATGAACTGCTGTAGATACATTATTAACTGAAATCCGTCTTTCATTCAGATTTTCTTAGTTTTTACTTAGTGTTCTCTTTTTACTCTAGGACCTCATCCAAGATACCACACTACATTTAGTTGTCATGTTTCCTTACAGTCTTTTTGATAATTACAGTTTCTCAGACTTCCCTGGTTTCTGATGGCCTTGACAGTTTTGAGGAGTACTGGTGAGGTATTTTGTAAAGTGTCCCTCCATTAGGATTTTTCTGATTTTTTTTTTTTTAATTTATGAGGCTGGTATTATATGGTTTAGGGAAGAAGTCCAGAGAAGTAAAGTGCCATTTTCATTACCTGAGCTCTCAGTTGGTCCCTCTGTCTTTTTGACATTTCCCCATCATTGTGTTTTATGTTATTGTTGGTGTTCTGTTTGTTTGTTTGTTTGTTTGTTTTAGCACTTCGCACAGGATACTCCAGGTTCATCTTGTCTATTTCCTCCTCCAATCCTAGAATCAGACATTTCCCAAGGAGGCCTGATTCCTTTTTTTTTGAGAATTGTATTAGGAACCAAGATCTTGAAACTAAGTGTGCTTATTGCTACTGGGATGTCCTTGCTTCTAGGCTCTTTCAGCTGACAAAGCAAAGATGTATGTGTGCGTACATTCCACTTTATTTTTTACTCATAAAAAAATGAAAACAAAAAAACAAACAAAATCCTGCTACATAAACTTCAGATCCCAATTTGAGAATCCTTCTCTCTAGGAAAGCCTTACTGACGCAGCCATGAAAGTTGATTATCCCTTCCTCTGTGCCAAAACTTGGCTATTATAGCAAGTACGTTGTAAATTTAAATGATTTTCATATTTTTTTCTTCTACTAGATTTGACACTTTTTTTGTGTTTATTAAACCATAAACCTTATAAATGTGAGGGATGGAGTTTAAGAGGGTATTTCCCCAAAGCCAATTTAAATGTCTAGCACATAAAAACTTGTTGAATTAGTATATTAACCAGCCATGTGTCCTTTTATGATAGCAACTTTATGAGGTTGATAAACTTTTCAAATAATGTAGATCATAAGTGTTTTGAGTAGGTAAGTTTTTAAAAGTGAATATGTCTGTGTAAGCACTAGTGCAGTAAAACACAGAACATTTCCATCACCTCAGAAAGTTCTCTTATAACCCTTTCCAGTAAATACCAACTTTGTCTCAATGGACAACCATGATTAAGATGAAATTCCCTATACATTAGTGTCACCTGTTCTTGAACCTCATTAAATGCATTATATAGTGGATACTTGGAGTCTGGCTTCCTCTGCTCAACATAAAGTTCTGATATTCTGTCATACATTTGCCTACAATTAAAAGTTTATTTTTTTTTCACTGTTGAGTAGAATTTTGTTGTATGATTATGTCACAACTTGTTTAGCCATTTCCTGAGTAATAAACATATGAGTTATTTTTATTTTATTTATATTTTTTGAGTGAAATAAGACTGTCTTTTCGCTTTTTAAAAAATTTTTTATTTAAATGTCAGTTAATTAGCATACAATGTAATATTAGTTTCAGATATACAATTTATGATTCAACACTTACATACCTGTTTTTAGTCTTTGACTTATTATTAAAAAAGCTGCTATAGCATTCACAGACATATCTTTTTATTTCTCTTGGGAACAAACTAGAAGCAGAATTCTTGAGTCATGTGATGGGTGCACATTTAATTTCATAAGAAATTCCCAGCTTTCTAAAGTGCTAGTAACTATCTGGTAACTGTCTTACATTCATATCGGCGATGAATGAATATTTTGGATTCTCTAAATCTTTGCCAATGTTTGATGTTTTCAGGCAATTTAATTTTAGTCATTTTAATGGAATGTTAAGGGAAGTTTTAATATTTATATTCCTATGATTAATAATGATGGACATTTTAGATAAGAAGTAAAAATGATGAGATACACTTTTAAAAATTGATCAAAAAATCAATTATTTTGATTAGTAATTAAATATATTTTTTATTAGTAGACATTCATTATCTATTCTGTATCTATTCTGTATATAATTTCTTGTTTGGTGAATATATTTTTAAGTCTATGGATTAATTCTTATTTTCTTATTAGTGTCCTATGGTGAACAAAAGTTTTTAATTATTATGATTATTAATCAACATTTTGTCTTTTATGTTTTATTCTGTTCTATCTTGTTCAAGAATTCTTTGTTTACACTGAAGCTGTGAAGATGCTACCCTGCATTTTATTCTAGAAACTTTGTTTCCGGCTTTTACATTTAGGCCTATCACCCACCCCAAATTAGTTTTTTGAATATAGAGAGAAGTAGGGTTAAAAGTTCATATTTTTTCATGTTTCTTCAGTTGTTTCAGCACTATTTGTTCAAAAGACTTCTTTTCCTCATTGAATAGCTTTGGAGCCTCTGTCAAACATTAACTATTCATATATGTTTTGAATTATTTGAGCAGTTTAAGTGGTTCTATTCATCTGTCTACATATTTCTTTTTTTATCAAACATATTTTTTAAAGATTTTTAAAATAAATTTGTAACATTTATTTATTTTGAGAGAGAGAGAGAACATGAGTGGGGTAGGGGCAGAAAGAGAGGGAGAGAGAATTCTAGGCAGGCTCCATGCTGACATAGCACAGAACCCTATGTGGGACTCAAACTCACAAACTGTGAGATCATGACCTGAGCCGAAGTAGAATACTTAACCCACTGAGCCACCCAGACGCCCCTGTCTATAGGTTTTTTTAAAAAATTTTGAGTATGGTTGACACACAACGTTACCTTAGTTTCAAGTGCACAACATGGTGATTCAACTTCTCTATATGTTATGCTATGCTCACAACAATTGTACCTACCACCTGTTACCATTCAATACTATTACAATATCACTGACTAGATTTCCTAGGCTGAGATCTTACTATTTGCAACATCATGAATTGACCTAGAGGGTGTGAAACTAAGTGAAATGAGTCATACTCAGAAAGATAAATACCATATAATTTCACTCACACATGAAATCTAAAAAATAAGACAAATGAATAAACAAACAAAAGCAGGATCAAACCTATAAACACAGAGAAGAAACTAATAGTTGCCAGAGGAAGAGGTTGGGCAAAGTGGGTGAAGGGGTAGGGAGCTAATAGACTTCCACTTATGGAATGAATCAGTCACAGGAATGTTTGTCTATATTTATAAAAATACCATAATTACTATAGCATAATAAATCTTTAAATGAGGTAATGTGCGTTCTCTCTACTCCTTCTTCAATATTGCTTTAACTATTATAGATCTTTTGTATTTACACACACATTTTGAAATCACCTTGTCAATTTATTTTTAAAAAATGTTTGGGATTTAGATTGGATTGTATTGGTCTTAAGATCAATTTGGAGAGAATTGATACCATAATCAAAAGGCCTCTTCTGCATCACTAACATGAAATATTTCTCAATTTAAGTCTTCCTTAATTTTTCTCTGTTTTTCTTAAGTTCGTAGAATAGAGAATTTGCGCATCTTTGTTAAATTTATTCCTAAATATTTTAGGTTTCTGATGCTATTGTGAATGAAAATTTTAAATGAATTTTCATTTTGATTTTCCAACTGTTTGCTACTAACACCTACAAATATATATATTTTTTTACATTTACCTTTATCTAGTAACTGCCAAATTGGTTGATTCTAGAGGTTATTTTCGTATATTCAGATTTTGTATGAACAATTACATCATCTATAAATAAATACAATTTTATTTATTTCCTTCCAATATTTATGCCATTCTCTTTTTCTTAGTTTATTTGATTTAGTACTAAATGTTGACTGGAAGTAGACAGAAAAGAAATTTTTGTTTTTTTCTTATAGTTCTTTTTTAAATTAAATGTTGGCTGCAGCTTTTCATGGGTAATTTCATATTGAGAAAATTTCTTTCTACCCTAGTTTGCAAAGAACTTTATTTTTAATTGTAAATGAAAGTTTAATTTTATTGAATGCTTTTTATGTATCTGTTTGGATGATCATATAGTTTTCCCCTTTATCTTTTATAAATTACTAATATTTTAAAAACCTTCCGATGAGGAGTAGATAAATCTCACTAGATCATGATACATTATAATTTTTATCCATTGCTGACTTTATTTGGCTAATATTTTAATAAGAATTTTTGTTCATGAGGGATTTTAAAAAATCTTTTCAACACATTTATTTTTGAGAGAGTGAGAGAAAGAGCATGAGCGGGGTAGGGCCAGAGAGATAGGAGACACCGAATCCAAATCAGCTCCTGGCTCTGAGTGGCCAGCACAGGGCCTTATGCTGTACTCACACCCACAGGCCGTGAGATTGTGACCTGAGCCAAAGGAAGATGCTTAGTTGACTGAGCCCCCCGGGCGCCCCTGTTCATGAAGGATTTTTGATGGTACTTTTCATTTCTTATAATATCTTTGTCAGATTTTGTATTAGGGTAATTCTGTATTCATGAAGGATTTGTGATATGTTCTCTCTTCTTCCATTTTATGAAATGGTTGCGTAACTATTATTTATTTCCTAATAAAGAAGTCCTTGGTAGAATCTACTGCTGAAGTAATCTTTATGTTTTTTTTTTTTTCTTTGTGGCACAGTTTTGAAAATCAATTCAGTTTCTTTACTGGATAGATATTGGGCACTTCAGATTTTCTGTATCTTCTTGAATCCATTTTGGTAAAAAATTTTTAAGGAGTTTATGCACAGATTTTCTATATCTTTTGTGTTAATTTTAGTAAGGTTCTGTTTTTTAAAGGATTTTATCTATTTTTTCCAAGTTGGTAAATTTATTTTTATGTAGTTGTTTATAATATCTTTTACTATACTTGTAATATCTTTAATAGCAGCAGCGAGATTTTGATATAATAGTTTAAGCCTCTCCCTTTATCTTCACCATTTAATTATTTTTTATTGTATGCTTGATATTTTTAATATGTTTTAGAGTAGTTAGAATTTGTTATCTTCTTTTTTTTAATGTTTCCAGTTTTTATTTACATTCGTTAGTTAACATATAATATTAGCATCAGGTGTAGAATTTAGTGATTCGTCACTTCCGTGCAACACCTAGTGCTGACCACAAGTGCTTTTCTTAATCCCCACCACCCATTTAGCCCATACCCCACCTACCTCCCCTCTAGTACCCTGGGTTGCTTCTCTATTGTTAAGTTATTGTTTGCCACCCTTTCTGTTTTATGTTCTTTCCCCTATGTTCATCCGTTCTGTTTCTTAAATTCCACATATGAGTGAAATCATATGGTATTTCTCTCTTCTGAAGTATTTTTCTTAGCATCATATAACCTAGCTCCATCCACAACATTGCAAATGGCAAGATTTCATTCTTTTTTATGGCCAAGTAATATTCCATTTTATATACATACTACAACTTCTTTATCCATTCATCAGTCGATGGACATTTGGTCTCTTTCCATAATTTTCCATATTGTTGATAATGCTTTTTGAGGAAACTCCATACTGTTTTCCAGAGTGGCTGTACCAGTTTGCATTCCCACCAGCAGTACACAAATGTTCTTCTTTCTCCATATCCTTGACAACATCTATTGTTTCCTGTGTTGTTAATTTTAGACATTCTGACAGGTATGAGGTGGTATTTCATTGTAATTTTGATTTGTATTTCCCTGATGATGAGTAATGTTGAGCATCTTTTCATATGTCTGTTAACCATCTATATGTCTTCTTTAGAAAATGACTATTTGTGTATTCTGCCCATTTCTTAACTGGATTATTTGTTTTTTTGTTTTGCTTTGGTTTTGGTTTTTGGGGTGTGTGTGTGTGTGTGTGTGTGTGTGTGTGTGTGTTGAGTTTGATAGGTTCTTTATAGATTTTGGATACTAACCCTTTATCAGATATGTCATTTGCAAATATCTTTTCCCATTCTGAATGGTACCTTTTAGTTTTGTTGATTGTTTCTTTCCCTGTGCAAAAGCTTTTTATCTTGATGAAGTCTCAATAGTTCATTTTTGCTTTTGTTTCCCTTGCCTCTGGAGGTGTGTCTAGTAGGAAGTTGCTATGGCCAATGTCAAAGAGATTGCTGCCTGTATTCTCCTTTAGGATTTTGATGGCACCCTATGTCACATTTAGGTTTTTTATCCATTTTGAATTTATTTTTGTGTATGGTGTAAAAAAGTGGTTCAGTTTCATTGTTCTGCATTTTGCTGTCCAGTTTTCCCAATACCATTTGTTGAAGAGACTATTTTTTCTCCATTGGATATTCTTTCCTGCTTTGACTAAGATTAGTTGAATATATATTTATGGTCCGTTTCTGGGTTTTTTATTGTGTTCCATTGATCTGTGTGTCTGTTTTGTGCCAGTATCATACTGTCTTAATGACTACAGCTTTGTAATATAGCCTGAAGTCTGGAATCGTGATGCCTCCAGCTTTTCTTCTTATGAAGAGTATTGATTCGTGTTCTAGCAAACCGCGAAATTACAGCCTGATTACCTTAAACTATGAAGGATAGATTTTTTTTTCTTACTCTTAGGATGAATCCTTTAGTTCTAATATGTTTTTTTCCTACAAGGTAGTCATTCTGGACTTTAATACGAATTCACAATTATTTACCAAGGCTAACAATGTAGGACTAAATCTCCAAACTCTAGTCTTTATTCTTCCTTGTTAGCCTTTAATTTTTGCTTTTAATAGGTCCCTCAGAGTTCCTTCCATCCCCACAAACTCGTTTCATTTCAGTCAAGACTTTCATGGGAGTTAACATGCAATATTGAGGTCTTCCACTCTATGGCTGTCTTCTCTCCTGGTTATTCCTCCTCTATTTCAGGTTTTATTGGAAGCTCTAAAATCCATTCTTGAAAGCTTGAACCAGAAAACCATGGCATCCTTTTTGAGTTCTAGCCAAACTGTAGCACATGGACTGTGGACTGTACTCAGGAGAAAAGCTCTGTAAATGTGGAATTTACCCAGTTCTCTTCTTTGAAAAGTATAATCATCTTAAGTTTCTGCCTACTACTGGAAGTATTTTATTGTGACACGAATGTAAAGTATTCAAATAAATATAATATAAATATAATAAATTCAAATAAAATAAATACATTGTATTATTATATCCATTTACCCCATTCATTAGCAAAATGAGCATTTTGGAGTGGAAATTTTAAAAAATAGAACTTTTTCTTGTAGAAAGCAAATTGTTAAATTAATTCTGGCAACTAAAACAGAATTCCAACAAATTCAAAAGATGTAATATAAATTATTAGGAAGAATCAAACAGTTGTACAAAATAAGCTTTGAATGTGTTTCCCGTTTAGTCTGATTGTTAAATATTTAGCCATGATGAAAAAGTATTTTTGCCAAAAATATCTAAACTCTTGAGGAATCTTCATCCAATAAATGCAGAACTTGTTTGCCACCTAACATTACCTTTGGTCTCAAACTTATTTCCCTTGGTTTGTAAATGCAGGTATTCTTTATTTCCCTCCACATGAGGCTACGAAGTCATAACTTTGATGATATTTATATTGTGTCTTGTCATCTCATGCTCCTACATTTAAAAAACAATAATCATCATCAGGAACATGGCAACATAAGGTAAACTCTACAAATACATACTCAGTTTTCTACATTGTTCTCTTTCTATAAGACTCTTAACTTATCCCTGCAATTCTATTCTGAGTTAGACCAGAATCCACAGAGTACTCTTGCAGCCCAATGTTTACTCACTCTACCTTCTCCCTGTGTGTTTGCACTAGAAATATATCACACTGAATCTGCCCATAGTGCTCAGTTAAGAGCTGTGAAGAAAAGACAGTGCTGAGTTGAACATGCTTACACTTACAGCAGAAACAGAATTGATTCAAATGAACAAGTAAATATTACTACCAAGTAATACATGAGATGCAAAATGTAGAGAGAAGTGTAATAGAACTTGGGAATACTGAGAGACCACTTGGACCTCAGCTAGGTCTTAAAGGACATATATTGGTGGGAAGAGAAGCCCGGAATAAAGGAAATAATTTTTAGATGAGGGAGTTTAGCTTGGGCAAAAGTAGAGAGAGAGAAAAAGAATATGGGGAAAATAAAATGAGTAATCTTGGCTAATTGTAGAGGGCCCATCGAGGGAAAGAAAGAGAGATACTACATTCTATGATTGAAAATATGTACAAGGTCTGCATTGTGTATTTCACAAACTTTTTCACACACAAAAAAGCAATTCATATCTTTATCATACTTACTATTTTAAAAGTTTCTATTTATGAAAACTAATATTTAGGAGTGATCTTGTTGGAAAATAAATTAAAATTGTATCTTCTCTGAGCAAACAACTTTTGATGGCTAAGCTGAACTCTGACTGTGTGGGCTAGGTCAGTACTGGAACACTGAAATTTTATTTTCAGTGATCACACCAGATGCTTTACAAAATTAATCCAACTCATCAGAATCTCTAGGATGAACCATTAAATCAGTAAATGATGGGTAGGTGGGGCTTTCCTAATAGGCAATTTTTTTTGTCAACCACTTGATAGAATGTGTGGTAAATGGATGAAAGAATGGAGGTCTCAAAGGAATTTTAAAAATAGTTCTACAGACATAAGATGGCTCCAGTTATTGGGACATAGAATTAACAAAGTTGTAATTTTTTGTTACTTGAAATAAGCATACAATATTGAGGACATATTTTTAAATAATCTCAAAAAATGATTGCTATTATGTCAATTTATTGTAATTTGAATATTCTCTTTTAAATAGTCAGTGTTAGTATAATAGATTTAATAGATTCAACATTAACATCAAAAGAAAAGATAAAGTGTTCATGTTTAAAAATTCAACACTTCAACCCATTCAAATTAATATTTATTAAACACCTATGTTATACAAACCACTGGGTTTTTTTTTTTATTTTGTAGATAAACAAAGATGGGAAACTTTGTGTTTATTCTCTTTGTGTAGTCTTTGTTTTCTCAATCTAATGATGAAGACAGAATGCTCATTTTATTGAGTGATAGGCAGAATGTGATTGTGTCGTTAAGAGGGCAAATCAAATGTTACGGGATCACAAACAGTAGTTAAAGTAGTGGTAGGAGAGGAATTGTGGAAAGAGAGCAGAGAGGAATTCTTTTGCTTTGGGTCAGGTTCTGTGCTAAACATTTTATACACATTATTTCATTGAATCTTATTAATAATTTTATGCTATAAGCACTATTATGTCTTTTTGTTAATGAAAAACCTTTTAAAATGAGGCTCAGTGGGGTTAAGTAACTTCTTAAAACACTTCTCCAACTGGAACGCTCACACACTCAGATTTTTCTGACTTTAGAAGGTCCTCTTAAACACTGCACTATACTGCCTCCTAGGGGAACGTTTCATGGAGATAGTGTAAATATAACCTCACATGAGGTAAAGATGAGGATAAGGGTGTTCTCCAAAGTCAAGAGTATGAGACAGAACAGTGTTTGTCCAGAAAATGCTAACAGTATAATAAGCTCAGAGTGTCATGTGCAAGACTTTGGGCAAGAAGTATAACACATGCTTTGCATACAGAGTAAAGAATAAGACTAGACTGGCAGAACCTAAAGTACCAGGAAAGAAGCTTGGACTTTACTAGGTACATTGAGACTCCTTTCATATGGACGGAGCAGTATTAGAATTACCTTTTTGATGGACTTTAAGTAAGTCAGTATCTCCCCTTTTCTAGATCTCATATCCACATTTCTTTACGGTAATCACAGCATTTCAGAATGTCTTGAAACAATTAGTCTTTTCAAATTTTTCAAAAATCACTTTGATAAACAGAAAGAAATGGACAAAGAAATTGTCATACTATTCAATTAAGAATCCTCAGCCATTGATTCATATATGTGATCTGTTGAACATAGTTCATTCTATGTTAAAAATCTTTCTCACAATGAACTAAAGAAATAAAAACCTGCCTCAATGCCTTTCACAGTAGCACAGTTCATCTTTTGTTTGTGCAAATGTACAACTGATACATTACTTGCTTTTCCAAGCCATATATGGATGGTTGAACAACTTTTTAGTTTTTCTGTTTTCAGATTTCTGTAGAAACCCCATCAGCCTCAGGTACTCTATCACATGCTAGTAGCAATAGTTTAATGCGATTGGTGACGCTCCAACTCCTTTTTTGCTTTTCTTTAAAAAATAATAATGGAGAATAGAAATGTCATAGTTTTCCAGCTGATTAAGTGCCAAACACTCCTGCCCATTTCCTGGGTTATAGAATTTTCTGGTATCTAACATAGCTTGCTGATTGCTTTCAAGTCCTTTATAGAATTGTCTTTTTCCTGTCAGTCTGCCTTAGAATCATTAAATCTGAAATATATGTGACTTCTGAACTCATCCTGGTTCAACTCCATCATGTTAGACATAAGCAGTCTGATGGTAAGAAAGATGAAACAAATAACCGTAACCTCCTAGTTGGTCAGTGCTCACCTGGAACTTGAACCTGGGTTCTCAAGTTACACTATGTTACAATTCTCTTCCAACCACCTGCTCTTCTTGCAGTTTGGGTCATGTTCTCACCATCAAATCTTTTATGCCATAAAAGTTTTTTTTTTTTTAAATGAGATGTACTCTTTTTTTTTTTAATGTTTATTATTTTGAGAGAGAGTGGGGGGAGGGACAGAGAGAGAGTGAGATAATCCCAAGCAGGCTCTGTGCTGTCAGTGCAGAGCCTGATGCAGGGCTGGATCTCAGGAACCATGAGATCATGACCTGAGCCGATATCAAGTCTAACACTTAACCAGCTGAGCCACCGAGGCACCCCGGCCATAAAGGTTTGATGTTGTTTCCATATTTTAGTGTAAATGCTACAATGAACATAGGAGTGCATATGTGTTTTCAAGTTAGTGTTTTCATTTCCTTCAGTTAAAGACCTAGAAGTGCTGGATTGTATGTGGTACACACACACACACACACACACACACACACACACAACACATATACACACAGATACATATATACATATATACACAATGAGTATTACCCAGCCATATAAAATAATGAAATCTTGCTGTTTGAGACAACATGGGTGGACCTAGAGGGTATTATGCTAAGTGAAATAAGTCAGACAGAGAAAGACAAATACCATCTGACTTCACTTATAAGGTGGAATCTAAAAAAAAATAACAAACAAACCAAACAAATAGAAACAGACTCATAGAAACAGAGAACTGATGGTTGCCAGAGGGGAAGGGGTGAGGAGGATGGACAAAATAGGTGAAAGGAATTAATAAGTACAGTCTTCCAATTATAAAATAAATAAAACACAGGGATGTATACAACATAGGGACTACAATCAATAATATTGTAACAAAATTGTATGGTGACAGATGGCAACTAGACTTATTATGGTGACCACTTCATAATGCATATAAATATCAAATCACTATGTTGTATACCTGACACTGAAACAACACACTGTTGTATGTCACTTATTTTTTAATTAAACATTCTTTTAAAATTTAAAAAAGGTTTGGAGACACCTGGGTGGCTCATTTGACTAAGCGACCAACTCTTGATTTTGGCTCAGATCATGATCTTATGGTTGGCAAGATCAAGCCCTGCGTCTGGCTCTTTGCTGACAGCGCACAACCTGCTTGGGATTCTCTCTCTCCCTCTCTTTGCCCCCTCCCTGCTCACACCTTCTTTCTCTCTCTCTCTCTTTCTAAAAATAAAGACACTTTAAAAAAAAAAGACATTGTTGTTGAGGGTATGAATTAAGTAAACCAGAAAATAGCTCATTCTGCCCAAGAAATTTTTTTGAAAAATTTTAACTTCCGGTAAAAATGTAACAAGTATAAAATAAACATACACATACCTTTTACCTAGGGTCATCAATTCTCAATATTTTCTTTCTTTCTTTCTTTCTTTCTTTCTTTCTTTCTTTCTTTCTTTCTTTCTTTCTCTCCCTTTTGCTCTCCCTTTCTCTCTCCATCTCTACATACATATATGCACATATATGAGACATATACATACATTTATACATATACACATGTATATATGCACATATATATTCAAAAGTTTATATACATATATTTTCTCTAACACTGACAAATGTTTCAGACATCATGAAAATTCACCTCTAGGTACTTTATTATGTTTTTCCTCCTCCCCCCTCTTCCCAAATTCTCTTACTTTACAATAATACAGTTATTACACTTATAAAATATAAACTGATACAATATTATTATCTATTTACCATCTATATTCAAATATTGTTTTTATTCTAGTAATGTATTTTATATCTATTTCTTTTTCCTTCCAATTCAGTATCCAATCAAGGATCAACATTGCTTTAGTTATCATTTCTCTTTAGTCCTTTTGCATCTAGTAGAATTCTAAATTTTTTTTTTCCTAAAAGTCCTTCATGACATTGACATTTTTGAAGACTCTAAGCCACTTGTTTTGCTGTTTGGATTTGTCTGATTTTTTTCCTCATGATTAGCATCAGGTTAAAGCTTTTTTGGCAGGAACATCACCAAAATGGTATTGCATCGTTCTCAGTGCATTAGTTCAAGAAGTTCATCACTGGTTCACCTAGGTAAGGTGATGTGTAATTGACAAAAGTCTGTTAAGCAGTTAAATATTATCTAGATTCTAAGGTTGTTGTACAGCACCTATCAGATTGTCTACATGTTTCAGTTTTATACTCTGTATATATTAAAAATTTAAAACACTGGTTACATAGTGAAATATCCCATTTTTAGTATCTTATATTGTATCCTCAAGACTAAATTTTTTGAATCTTCACTTCCTTCATACCACAGATTAATATATTCTGAGGTTTGCAATTCATTATTTGTATGATTCCGCTTCCTAACAAGAGATTTTTCAGTATTTCTTATATGCTTTCACTTGCTATTGTGGTGGAAAGCATGTCTTTCAAGGTCATTTCTTTGCATTACCATTTCTGCTAACCCAATAAAATTAAGTATCACTAAAGGGCTAATATCTTGACCATTGTTGCAGTCATGACATATTAGGATTCTCAACCCACTAATAATATGTTTTCATAAGTATAATATGCAGAATATTCATAATGAAGTAAGTTGTGTTCTGTTAATGTTGCATTAAACATTGAGAAATTCATTAATAACATTATGTGAAAGTGTAAGTTTCTGATTAACAATAAGCATAGGCATTGAAAACACCAAGAAGTATTGCCTTCTTTTCATAGAGTACAAATACAAGCACTTTGACATCTTCTGAAGTATTGCCATGGGGAATTAATTATCTCTCGTTGGTGTTATATTTTGACTTGTACTTAGTCTAACTGAATTATGTTTACTTGAATCTGATAACTTGAAGTTTTGATAAAAGATAGCTCTTTAAGATTACTTGCAATCTCCTTTCAATACCATGTTGCCTTAAATAACCTTGTTTGGCAGTGTTTCATTAGGAGTACCCGGCACCATTTGTACCAAAGGAAGTTATTCCAAAAAAATAAAGAAAGAAAGAAAGGCATCCCTAACAGCTTGGGTGTTTAATCTTGCATCACACTAATTCCTTTGCCAAGATGGCTATCTTTCATTCAGGCTGCTTGCCATTGTACATTTCATGTGTCAGATTGAATCCACTCTTCAAAACTGACACATTTTTCTTGATCTCAGAGATTGATCAACATTTTCAAATAGGATAAGAAATTAATACTTTTTTCAGAGTAATTTTTTTCTCTTTGTCCAGTAAAGTCTGGAACTCTAAAAAGGACTCATTTGTTAGTAAAATATGATAAATTCTGTCTTTATACTGTGACCAAAAAAATGAAACTACCATAATAGAAGTGTTTTTGCCTGTTGTTTCTAAGTAAAGGTTGCCAGTAATTTTTATTTACTGCAATTGTTATTATGATTATTATTATTACTGTTTTCTTCCATCATCCTATTTGCTAATATACCTCATTGAAGGAAGGGCATTAAGTAAGGCCATATGGGGAACCCACTCACTGCTGCATGCTTCTTGTAATGCATACATGTATCATTGGCAAATACAATGCCATCCCCAATAGTCACATTTCTGCATGGCTACCAGGGATGTTCTTCTGTGGGTGTTAATTAAGGAAGAATCACCACAACCACAGCTTCTTAACAACCTTGTCAGCTTCTAATAAAGTATTTCTAAAACATAATGTTCCCGTGTGATGTAACCCCATAAACGAATTGAAACAGTCTTAGAATAATTTAATTTCATAATTTGGAAGGGTTATTTAGTCTAATGCTTCTTAGACCTGAGAGATAATCAGAATCATCTGGGGAACTCTTTTAAAATACATATTATCCAACCTCAGACCTACTGAATCAATATCCCCAGGAACCTGTGTTTAATTTGTAAAATTTGTTAAGCCTTCTAAGTAAGTTAGGGATGACATAAGGTCTAGCTCAATGTGCACAACCTTTTTTTCACGTCATAGCTCACACAGAGAGTTATATTAATACGGCACATTTGGAAGAAGGGCTGGGGCACCTCCGGAGATCCAGGCTCCAACCTGTTGCACCCAGGCTGGAAGGAGCAATATCTCGGCCCATCTATAACACATCTTTGGCTCATCTATCTTTCTGACAAACTAGATTAGGTAACAGGAAACTTTAGCAGTAGAAAACAGACTAGAGGAGGCTTACTTGCACAGCAGCACCATCATTCAACTCTACAATTGCTTCTCTTTCTGTTTTGCCTTAAGAGAGAGAATGCTATTAAAAGGATCCAAAGAGAAATTTAGAGCTGATGAAGAGTGTTAGGAATGTGTACTTATTAGACTTCTTCCCTTAAACAGTGGTAGAAACAGAGTTCACATTTGCAAAATAAAAAAAAAATAATTTATCTGATCTCCTTCTATATATTTGGATTCTGCTTTCCATTGAAGGGCTGCATTTTCAAACAGGGTCTCTCTACATAACCTCCAGATAGTCACTGGCAGCTCTTAATGGGACTAGAAAAGGAAAGAAAGGTGATGTCCATATTGAAGAGATGTTAGGTACACCACTGTGATGTTTGTACTGAATGGAGAATATGTTATTTCTCATCATTTGATACCAGTTTACACAAAGCCATGTGGCTAATAAGGACAGATTAAAGCTGTCCTTGAGTTTCTAGGGAACAAAATTGATTGGGGTCCTAGAACAGCAGTGGCTTACGGGAGGTTTCTCACTCAAAAGATTTACACTCTACTAACTCAACGCTAACTCTAGTATATTTCCAAGATTAGGTTACATGTATTATAATATTATTATAAATTTATTTGTGCTTTAAGTTTTTATTTATTTCATATAACATTGGTTCCTTAAGTGAGAACATTTTTATTATAGAAAAATAGAAATATTTGAGTATTTTAATATTATAGAAAAATATTTTATTATGATAAAATAGAAAACATGCCCCATGTTGTCTGATTTTATGGAACACAAGGCTGTAATTAACCCATCAATATTTTCCTTGTGGTTACTCACCCAAATTAAAAGTAATTTACCAAATAAATGGAATACTGAGGTTTAGGAAGACCACTTCTACAGACATGAATGTGAAGTAGCATTAGACATTACTTGACCTGACAGAGTCTTCAGTGGATAAATAATCGAGCTGCTTTTAAAGGAATAGTCATCATAGGTCACCATACCTGGAAGACGCCCCCAGAAGGAGACTCCTAAACTCACTAGGCCCTCTTCAAGGGCACAGACTGTACACAGGAGTGAGAGCAAATCAGGGGACCCTTAATGAATCAGAATTGTCTGAGTTTGGTTTTTGCCATGATAATCCTGTACAGGACAGTACAGAACATAATTTGTATAAATATATCTAATAGAATAGAATACCTATGATGACTCACAATGCATAAACAAATTATTCTTGATTACTGAGTTTAAGCTGTAGTTTTAGAGACTTATAATAATATTTATGATGAATTCTAGTTTATTATTGTTACTTGAAGTATTTTTGCAAAGCATATATTAATTGAAAGTGTTCTGGGGCACCTGGGTGACTCAGTCAATTGAGCATCCGACTTCAGCTTAGATCATGATCTTACAGGTTGTGGGTTTGAGCCCCTGCATCAAGCTCTGTGCTGACAGCTCAGAGCCTGGAGTCTGCTTCAGATACTGTGTCTCCCTCTCTCTCTGCCCCTCCCCACTCATGCTCTTTCTCTCTCTCAAAAATAAATAAACATTAAAAAAATTAAATTAAAAAAAAAAGAAAATGTTCTTATGGAAACCAACAAACACTAGTGAGCTCTGTTTTAAAATTTCACTCCTAAGCAAGCCCTCCTTTGGGTTTTGCCTGTGCCACTCCAGAGTTACTAGGAAGATCCAGAATCCAATCCCAACAGAATGACTTTAGTTAAGCCATTACAGTTTTCTAAACTTCAGTTTCATCTTCTATAAAACGTGATCCATAATTATAATAACTATAATATTAACTGCATCACAGGATTGAAATAATAAAATTGTACATGACCTGATTCTTGTTTGGTACCATGTATAGCATGAATTTATTTTATATATTAACATTATAATAAACTATAAATATTCTTGAAATAAGGCCCCATCAAAAAAAATCATCAACATATATTTGAGGATATAAAAGACATCTTTATTTTATTTTAGTTTCATTAATACTTTAAACACAGCACTTTAGCAGTTGCAAGCATATCACAAATGCATTAATTTATGTTATTCTTCAAAAATCCCATGAGACAAACTACTCAGGAGACTGGAATAGATTAAGATTGAGTGATTTTCTCACAGTCATTAGACTTGATCTTAGCCAAAAGGCCGAGAAGCGATTCTCACAGTCATTAGGTTTTTACAAGTCACATGCTGCTATTACCGCATGGCTCTATCACCCAAGGTTCTATAGGTCCTACATTTGCTATGAAATGAAGCAACACAGCTCCTAGAAAAGTATCATCAATGTTGTTCATCTAATAATATCATATTATATAATAATGTAAAGCTTCTCTATTAAATGTATTTTTTTTCTTAAGATGTGTTAAATAAATTAGATTTCCCTGGTTCATTTATTGTAATCTAGTCACATTTAGCATGAGAGTGGGCACCCTTGTTTTGTTCTTGATCTTAGAGGAAAAGTTTTCAGCCTTTCACCATTGAGTATGATATTAGTTGTGTGGGCTTGTCATTTATAGCCTTTATTATGTTGAGGTATGTTCATTCTATACTTAATTTGTTGAGAGATTTTATTATGAATGAATGTTGAATTTTGTCAAATGCCTTTTCTGCATCTATTGAGAAGATCATATAATTTTTATTTTTTATTCTGTTAATATTATGAATCACATTTATTGATTTCCATATGTTGAGCCATCCTTGCATTCCCATTATGAATACTACTTGATCATGGTCCATGATACTTTTAATATGCTGTTGAATTTGGCTTGCTAGTATTTGGTTGAGAATTTTTGCATCTATATTAATCATGGATATTGGCCTATAGTTTTCTTTTCTTTTCTTTTCTTTTCTTTTCTTTTCTTTTCTTTTCTTTTCTTGTAGTGTCCTTATCTGGCTTTGGCACCAGAAAAATATTGGCTTCATAAAATGAGTTTGGGAGCGTTCCTTCCTCTCCAATTTTTTTTGAAAAGTCTGAGAAGGATTGGCATGAATTCTTCTGCAAATGCTTAATAAGATTCATCCGTGAAACCATCTGGTCCTGGGCTTTTCTTTGTTAGGAGAATTTTGATTACTGATTCAATCTTCTTACTCAGTTCTGTTTAAATTTTCTATTTCTTGATGATTCGGTTTGGGGAAGTTGTATTTTTCTAGGAGTATTTTCATTTCTTCTAGGTTGTCCAGTCTATAGGTATAGAGTTGTTCATAGTAGTATCTCATGATCCTTTGTCTGTTGATCATGATGTTATTCATTTATTTTTCTCACCCAGAACACCTAAAACTCTGTATTAAAAACAAACAAGCAACACTAAAAACTTGTATAAAGCCCGTCTTGGCTCTCAGTAAGGTAATGGAAACAAAGGAGGCCAGAAATTATAAGAAAGCATGATCCCCTAGGTGTAAACCAGTGTTATAATCTGCTTTTGCTTGAGGCACCAGCCAACCCTAGAGGCTAGAATCTATGTTGTAAATTGTCAACTACAAAGAAGTGACAGGATACAAAGTCTTCAGCTCTAGGAGGATGGAAGTTCAGGTTCATGTCTTGAATTAAGACCCAGAGTTCCCAAAAGTGTGGAGCAATAGGAGCTTTCATGCCCTGTTGAGAAGAGTATAAATTCATGCATACATTTAAGAAAACTAACATTAACTAAAAGCTGGTCATGTTTATATCCCACAATGGAGTATGATCCCTCTTAAATATTCAACTCAAGGAAAATCTTACTTATATGCATAATGGAGACATATAAAATAATGTCCATAGCCACATTGTAGTTTAACAGCCCCCCACTTGAAACACACCAAATATCCACCAGTGGTAAAATGGGTAAATAAATTGTCCTCTATTTAATGTGCTGTTCCTTTTTTTTATTAGTGTCAAATAAGCAGATATTGATTGATAGATGTCAGTAACAATAGCAGTCTTCCACCATACAGAAAATCATTACAAATTGGTTTTGCGAAATATATATTTAAAAAGTACAAGCAATTGTTTAGGTGTTACCACCTAGCACTTTTCAAATGCTGATAAGGTGCCAAAATGCTTGTTAGTGTTCTGATTCTCTTTGCACATTCATGAAAGGATTCACATGTTGAGAAATGAGAGTCAATGACATCTTCTTTCTCATCACAATCACCAATTCTCCTCCTACCCCTTGCCATAACAGCTCCTTGTAAGGTTGACTTTTAAGTAAAAAATAAAGACAATTTAAAAACTTGGAAAAAATCTTAAAGCATTATGGACAGTTTTTAATGCAATTTTTCAGCAGGAAACCCCAAACATAAAGTAAATTACAAAGAAAACCATTATTAAGTAAATTTTTCTATGTAAAAACATTTATACTTCTGATCTATTCATGTCTCTCCTATAAATGACAATTTCTATAACATCATAGGATATAAACACATGTATTCTTAGCAGTGTAATATGTCACCATTTACACAGATATGACTGGGTGTTTGTGTGTGTGTGTGCGTGCGTGTGTGTGTGTGTGTGTGTGTGTGTGTGTGTGTTTATCACCAGGCTCCATAGCTTTCCTGCCTGTTCACTACATATCTTTCTCTATACCTGTTCTTTCTCCTCACAGGGTTTCTAGCTCCTACTTTTCACCATAAAGTTATCAATATCTTCTTGGGTTCACTTCCCTCTGTAAAGAACTTAGAATTTATAGCCCATCACATGAAACACACTCAAGTCAAGATATTTGCTTCATTAACTTACCCTATAGAATATCTATGATATTTGCCTTGCAAAATTACAAATCTATATCCATCCGATTCTCCTGTGATTCTGAACTCTGCTGAGAAATTCATTCAACCAGGCATATTTGAACCATTGAAAATAGCTGGTCTCCAACTCTGGGCCCTCAGTGCTGCTCAGTAATAATTTATGTTTTCCTAGTGAGGTCTTTTTCAGTTTTCCACGGTGACAATTTCAGATCTCCCCTTCTCCTCGCACCTCTGAGCCCATCACATCCATTTTACTCAGAGCAGACGACCTCATCCCTTAATAGACAGAGACTGTAGAAGACATCAGATTAGAAGTCTCTCAACTTCTTGCCATTAAAGCTATAAATTACCTCTACCTATCTACCTTCTTTACTTCTCTTTGAGCATTTTGCAAGGAAAGTAGCATGATTTCTCTTGTACAAATTGAACTTCACTGTGCTCTGGCCCCCAGCCTCTTCATCTATTTGGGCAAGTTAATCCAATCAATCACCAACTCTATGACTGCCACTCCTCCTTCTTGTATATCCAGATTCTTTGTTTTAATGGATCCTTCTCTTGAATATTTAAGGATAGGTTCCATTGTGTAATGGTGAGCACTCTGGACTCTGAATATTTAAGGATAATCGTCTTTTAAAAGTAGCTCTTAACTTTCATTCTCATATTCCTCCTCCAGCTAATGCCAACTTGGTCGTTCACTGAGAGTCATATTACTACATTCTTTGATTCCCCAGCTCTCACCTTTATCACCATTCTTTGGTATTCTATTCATCCTTTTCTTCCTCTCTCCACATCCTAACCATACACATTCTTGGGATGCTATTTTGGTTCCTTTCTTTCTCTCCACTCCATACTCTTTGCTAATGTGATCTCTTTTTTCAGGGCTTTAACAAGCATTTAAGTAGAGATTATGCCCAAATCCTCAACCTAAATAAAATCTGTACATCTTCTCTATCTGGAAGACCAAGAACACTTCAGTTCAGTCTGTCCATAACTTAATTTAATATCTGCACAAGCAACGCTGAGTTTTCATTCTTTATCCTCAGAGAATGGTATCACCCTCTAACCAATTTTCCAGGCAAGAAATTGCTCTTCATCTCTACAGCCATTCACTAGTACAAGTTATTGTAATTTCCTTCCAGAATTATAGATAAAACCCCTGACTGGCTTTTATGCATCTAGTATTGCCATTCTTCAGATATTCATACTGAAGCCAGAGTAATCCTTCCAAAGAGTGCAACTACTCCCATCACTCCCCCATCTGAAACCTCTGTCTCCACACTGACCTCTGATATAATCCTAACTCATTTTCAGAGTTTACAAAGTCCTGAATGATGTGATTCAGGCAGCTTCCTCTCACATTACCTTCTCTTTATAGTCTATAATAAACTTTTAATTTTTCATTTCTAAGGTGTGTAATGTATCCCTTTACCTCTGAAGCTTTATAAACTATTCTTCAGTGTGGAATAAGTTTTCCTCAGTGACCCACAGAAAACTAGCCTTCTCCTCTGAAAGCACATATTGCATTGTAGAATTACCTCTTTTCTTGCCTGTGCCTTCTGATAAAGGTCCTGGGACAAAAGCCAGGCAAAGCTTGTTTAACTCCATATCCCTAGCACCTACCAGAATTTCTGTCATATAGCTGGCCACTCAACCTACACTTGTAAAATGGAATCCAACCTGCCTGGTTCTTTCTATAACACCATATTTCTGAGTTTAAATACACATATTAGGTATTAAATAAATGATTATTAACTGGGTGCTTATTGAAAGTTCTTTTTCTAGACCAACTGCGACTGAAATAATCTCATTTCAGGTTACAGACATATTTTTCCTTAGCTAATTCAAACTCTGTCAGGTGGCTCATGGGCTTTTCCTTCCTTATGTTAAAAAGAAAAGATATATACCTTGTCATGTCAAAATCTGTGTAATCAAATATATCCACTCTCCTCCTTTCTGGGATCTTCCTTTTTAAACTATATTCATTAGTTCATTCAGACTCTTTCTTCTGGTTACATTTTATGTTTTTGTTAATTTTACCTACATCCAAGTTGTACTTGCCAATTTACCCATATCCATGTTATACCCCCGATTTAGATGATTAGAAAATAAAGGACCTGGATCAATCTAAAGAAGAGAAGAGGGACCAGAAAATCTAAAAATTGAGGTTTTCTTTACAATATTGTGAATTTCTTGAGGAAAAAGCTATGTCTTATATATTTCATATTCTTAAGACCCAACGATTGTCAAGCTTATATTAGTTGTTAAATAAATGTCTGTTGAATGACTATCGGTTTAATGTCCTTGAATTTAGACTAGTTTCTGTTGGGTGACCCTCGTCAAGTTATATTTCAAATGAAAGGAAGATCAATTCATTTTATTTTATTTATTTTTTTTTAATTTTTTTTTCAACGTTTATTTATTTTTGGGACAGAGAGAGACAGAGCATGAACGGGGGAGGGGCAGAGAGAGAGGGAGACACAGAATCGGAAACAGGCTCCAGGCTCTGAGCCATCAGCCCAGAGCCTGACGCGGGGCTCGAACTCATGGACTGCGAGATCGTGACCTGGCTGAAGTCGGGCGCTTAACCGACTGCGCCACCCAGGCGCCCCAAGATCAATTCATTTTAAAGTCTTTCTAAGTTCCAAAGTCTAAAATGCTATTATTTCAGTTCTCTACAATATGACCTTCCCTGCTTTACAATTTAACGTTTTCTCTTTGTAGAGCTCTGATGGAGGAAGAGGAATTGTTCATCAAACAAATGTTGCAGTAAAATGAATCTATTATAATTTAACCAGATATTAATTTCACAAACTCTTTTCCCACTGTAATTCAATCTTTGTGGGATGGGGTTAGTATATTAGAAGATGATGCTGGTGATGATGATTTGAACTGGCTTACTGATTGTAATGAGCTTGTGATTTTGTGGGATTTGGAGTAAAATTTAATTAACACATTTAGAAGCAAAAAAATTGAATACTAAAGTTTTTATATGTAATGTATGTGAAATACTGAAATCCTTAGTAAATATTAGAACTTAATTTGGAACACACTATTTTTCCACATACAATATAACAATACAAGGGGGTCTAAATTATTGCATTTATTTTAGATAGACATTTGCTTTTTAGTCTATGCTGGTAGTAGAGCTATGTAACCATGGGAAGCACCTTCTCTTGTTGGCAGGGCAACAAAATCACCAAGATGCTAGTTTATAATTGTGAGCTTGAAGAAATGGTAGGGACATTCATATTCTGAGCAATCCCCAGGGTAACCATGGATAAATTGAATATACAGACATCCACAGAGTTGCTAGGTGTGTTTGGTGGAAAATGCATCTTCATGTCGTTTCTATGGCAATCATAAATAAATCTAACTACTCTGAAATCAACAGAGCAGCTGCCCATACAAACACATATGTTCAACAAAATCTGGAGAGTTTCAGAATGCATCAGTAGTTTGGTTCTAGGCAGGCTTGTTTACAATAACAGAGTAAGTTATTTAGTAACATTCACTTCCTATGTCAACTCCTAAAGCATCATTTTAGATTTGACTTTGTTCGTGTTCAATAAGGATTTTAAAGAGAGGACTGATGAAGTTAATCTGCAAGTAGAAGGACTGGCTGGCTCAATATTTTCTCCATTTACCAATCTAAGAAATGGAGGGGGGCGTGAGAAATTGATCCTTTGGGGAAAAAAAGGTAATTGGTCCAGCACTCATTTCATTCAACAACAAAACAACTATTTATTATTATTACTCTTGTTATTATCTTGTTAATATAAGACAAACTTTATGTTAATTACATTATAGCTTATTTATTCCTCACAACAACTCTATGAATTATGTGGTATTGTTACTCCATTTCATAGAGAAAAAATAGGCCCAGAGAAATTAAATGATTTGTCCAGGTCACGCAGCTAGTTAGAGGAAAACTAGGATTTGAACACAAGCAAGCTTTTAGAATTTATGATTGAGAAAACTTTTCCAAGTAGTACATAAAAACTTAATGCTAGAAAAGAGAAGATTGTACCTTTGTTTACCTAAGACTAAAAAACAGTTGGCATAATAAAAAACAAAGTAAAGTTAAAAAAAAAACAATATATTGTAACAAATGTTTGCAGCTCACAATGAAGTGTTTATTTTGCTAATATATAGAATATTTGTAAGTCAATAAGAGAAATATCACACATCTAATGGAAAATAAGAATAGATATAAATGGACAGCACATAAAAAAGAAACACAATTAGCTCTTAAATATATGAAATAATGCAAATATCACTCTTAGTACAAGAAATGCAAATTAAAACTATGTAAAAAATTTTTCTCACCTAACAGACTGGCAAAGATCAAAAAGGAATAATAAAGTGGATTGACAAAGGTGTATGAAAAAGGCATTCATATATTGTTGGGAAGAATATGAATAGGTAAAACCATATGGGACATAATCTGGCAATAACTATCAAAATTACAAATTCATGAACACTTTGACCCATATATTCTCCTCTAGGAATTTATAGTGAACATATATATATTTGTACCTCCATTTCTCATTGCAGCAATAGAAAATACTGTGCACAGCATAAATGTCTATCAATGTGGAACTGGTTTGGGTGAATTGCTCTAAAGGCATACAATGGGATGGTATATCTAATACTTTGTAACTGTTAGTATCCCTATTCCTGGTGTTGCTTGGGACACTAAGGCTGGGTACTGACTTGACCTCATTCTGTTTTCTCCTCATTAATCACCTGATTTCCTGCCTCTCTTGGGGTAAGAGTCCCATCTGTAACTCTAGTTCACTTGACCAGGCCTTGATATTCTGCCCATTTCTTTTCCTCAGAAGATACATGCTCTCCTAAGGTAAAGCCATCTCCATGGATGTGACAAAAGCATGCACACCAACTCAAAATGGTTTTCCAAGCTGCAACACACCCCAGGCTCATCACTTGACAAATAGGACTATGGTGTCTTTTTAGGACACTGGGCACCATTAATCTCCAAATACTCCTTTTTTTTTTTCTTTCTGGACGCAAAGTCTTAATCCCTTTACATATAGTGAATAGTACTAGATTTGTTCTTCAAGAGGATTATTTCAGTTTCCATTTAAATGTGCAAAAAATGTTGATTTCATATTCATGTGTTCAATAAACCTTTATTGCATACTTAAATATAGCATATATAAGGCATGATACTAAGTTGGGGAATGCAAAGAAAGAATAGAATAGAATAGAATAGAGTAGAGTGAAGTGGAATGGAATAGAATGGAATGGAATGGAATAGAATAGAATGACCTAGCAGTCCAAGAAGGAGAAGGGATAGCACAGTATGTGCTATAATTGAAGTGTTCCAGGTCAGTGGAAAAGGGTACTTAATTTAACCTAGCAGATGAGAGGTGGGGGCACCAAAGTCTTCAGAGAACAAGTGAAAGTTGAGCAGGGATTGGGAGCAGAAAGGTAAATGGATAAAAGAGAGAGATTAGAGTAGACTTTCTAAGATACTTTCATATAAATTACTTAACAGAATGTTTACAAGTCTGAGAGATTTCTTGTTGCTTAAAGTGCGCTAGCTGGTGACATATAGTAAATGTTATCTGCTTAGTTATTTTAGTCTTCAAGAGCGTTCACATTGAAGCAAAATGAAACCTTTGTTCTTTTTAGAGCATAATAGAGTGTTTGTTGATATTGCGTTTTTGTTCTTTTTTTTTTAAACTGATGACAACCATGAATAAGTTCTCTCGCTGAAACTACATTATCAATTTTACGTAGACAGAAACGTAATTATTGAAGATGGATTTTAGCCAGGCCACCTGAATTAATAACCAGCCTAAATCTTCTTGCTCTGGGAGAGGGTAGAACAAAACTGTTTATTGACCACAAATGGTCATGACCTTTGCTATCTTCCGCACTCAAAATACCACAGGAGGAAATCATCTGAAACACTCTGACATTTAAACCAAGTGAGAAATACATGTATATGATTTATGAGGACAAGCTAACACTTCTCCTAACTTGCATTACTATTTTTTAGATACTATGATTAAAATATGCCTATTTAATATTTCCAGAAAAGTACTAATTTTTGTTCTTTAATCCACTTTGGTCCCATGAAAATTTACCTCGTTTTGGTTTTTATGATTTTTTTTTAATGACAGGTAGACATAAAAGAGAAAATGCCCAAATTCTCACTTTGCAGTCATGTATAGTGGCTATTCATACTTGGCTGGAGAAACGCATTCTCAGTAAGCATATTCAGCCAATGTTCTATTCATAGCTTTGGTTATATTTGCTATTGCTAGAGCCAAAATGACCCAGATGAATATCCTCTAGCATTTTATTTAACTCTACTTTGATTGTAATGACAGAAATACAATTCAAAGTAACACAAATAATAAGGAAATTTATTCACCAAACCATTTTAAGAACAAAGAATAGCTGGTCTTGGGGAAGTAGAAACCAGGAATTTGAATGCCATCAGGACTCTTCCTGGGTCTGTCATTTCTATTTTCCTTTGAGTTTCAGCTTTGTCATTCAGTCTGGCACCTCCATGTGACTGGGATATGGTCCACGGGTAGGAAAAAACTATCCCTTAGTTTCATTTAGAAATATCCCAAGAAGGGCATTGATAAGCCGAAGTTAGCTCATAACTATCCACACATTGGGTCAGAAAACTGGAACTGACAGGGAGAAATCATTTCCAAACAGAAGGAGATGCTGTTGCCATGGGAAGCAAGAGTACTGAGCTGACAAAACTGTCAACAGTCTGTAGGAGTGAGACTTATTACACATTACAATTATATTTGTTCAAACTGTAAAAATAATTCTGTAGGATTATCTTTTTTCATTTTCATACACAAAAAAAAGCAGTGAGGTTACAGAGTTGCTTGAGGACAGCTGTAACATTAAGGACAAAATTTGTTGATTTGCTATTTATTGAGGGATATTAACTCCTCTGCAAAGTATAATGGTGCATGTTAGTGTGAACACCAAGAAATTTTTGAAAACCATAAATTGTTTTCACATTTTTAGTCTTCTGGTAGTTATTATCTATGAAAGCAAACGAACTTGAAAATATACAGGAAAGAATAAAATCATTGGAGAAAAGACCTATTTTAAAACAAAACTCACTGTAATGAGTCATTCTTTGCCAAATTCCTTTCTAAAAAAATACGTCTTACAAATAAGTAAGTCAATGCTTTATTTGCTGGGAAAAACCAATTCACCATCCACTCATTTATAATTGAGTGTTTGTTGCATAATCATAAAGAGACATAATTTTAAAAAGTAGAAATTTTGCCAAGAGGGCATTTGGAGAAATATGGGCAATTGCAATTCAAAAGAGAATGAAACATACTTCCAGCTAGAAAGATTCAGGAAGACTTTGATGAATGAAGAATATCACAATATATTGTCCATGGTAATTTTTATTGTCATAAGTCTTCTTTTTATATCTAATATGGAGGAATTATCAGATTCCAAAATAGAGGGCAGACATGTGAGTATAATCTGTGCACCCAAGTCATCCTTGACTTGGCAAGGATCCATCCTTGACATTTCTGCTGTTCATATTTCTCTTTCCCTAACTTCTGTTTTTGAAGAATTGTCATTGGTGATTGAGAGAGGAGGGTGGAAATATTTTTTTGACATGCTTAAAATATGTTCACTAGGTTGATTTTTTTTTAATTTTTTTTAACATTTATTTATTTTTGAGACACAGAGAGACAGAGTATGAACGGGGGAGGGTCAGAGAGAGAGAGAGGGAGACACAGAATCTGAAACAGGCTCCAGGCTCTGAGCTGTCAGCACAGAGCCCGACGCGGGGCTTGAACTCACGAACCGCGAGATCATGACCTGAGCCGAAGTCGGACGCTTAACCGACTGAGCCACCCAGGCGCCCCTCACTAGGTTGATTTAAAAACACATTTTCAGGTTCAATTCACACAAGCACATACAAGGATATAAATATGCATTATTCAGTTGTGAAGTAGTTACTGAGAAAGCACCATATTCATTCATTCATTTATTCATTCAACAAATATTTAATGAGGATTTGAGAATATGTTAGTAAACAAGACAAATATATGAAAATAAAGTAAAGCATGGTCTTTACTTTAGCAACCAGAAGTTTTCAATTTAATTGGAAAAACAGGGCATATGCACAGTAAGTAATCATAGAATAGTATACACAGGTTTGCATGTGGAAATGAATTAGCTGAGTGCATGCAATTATGCAATTACAGGACTGTGAAACACAATTCATTATTTTAAAAACATATTTGATTACGAGTAGATGAATATTAAATTGGTACCCAAGAAAATATTCCTTCCAGTTAAACTCATCATCAGTATCTCTTGCCTGTTGTTGAAGCTTAACTGATGCAACTTAGTTCTTTCCTCCATGATTCTCTATCTCAGAAATCACTCAAATGTCCCAGCTAGACAGCAGAGCTCACTCTTAACACCTACTCTGCACATACCTCTTGTATCACTAAGGCCTTATACTTGCTAAATTTTCCCCAAGTATCATTTTCTCCATTTTCGCAACCTTTCTTATCAACTTCTCTTATGACCTGTTATAAAGACTAGTGCAATATCTTTCTTAGTGTTCTTGTATCCTCTCCAGCCATATTTCATCATTTCTTTACTAGGTAGCCAACATGAGCTTAAAAAGCTGAAATCATACCTACACCCTTCTGTGACTTCCCTTTGCCCTTTGTATTGAGACCAAATTCTTTATCACAGTTAAAAATTCCCTTGGCCCGACCCCCTCCAGCTTACAACATTCTCCTCTTGCTGTCTTCACATTAGCTACATCGGGTTCCTCTCAGGTATCTGATACCACCCCTTGCCACTGGACTTTGCCAGGTGGTGCTCTCCAGATTTTCTTTACCCATCTCTGTTTACCCTGTCTGCTAAATCTCGCATAACTCTAATGCCTGCTCATTTTGTATATCTCAGGTTATTTCTTTTCCTCAGGAAAGTCTTCCTTGACCACTTCCCACCAAGAGTCGCTATGTACCTTTCTTCTAAGCTCTTATTATAATTTAAATCTGTTTCTTGTGATTATTTTATCAATATCTAACTATTAGAATGTAAGATCTAATAAGGATAGGGACTACTTTTCTTGTTAACTTTGCAAGCATAGTGCTTCTTATACTGTTTGTTGAATTATTCGACAAAGCAGGAAAGAATATCCAATGGAAAAAAAACAAGTTGAGAAAACTGGACAGCAACATGCAGAGAATGAAACTGGACCACTTTCTTAACACCATACACACAAAAAAAGTCAAAATGGTTGAAAGAACTAAACATGAGACAAGAAACCAACATAATTCTCGAGGAGAACACGGGCAACAACCTCTTTGACATCGGCCATAGCAGCTTCATACTAGACACACCTCCAGAGGCAAGGGAAACGAAAGCAAAAATGAACTATTGGACTTCATCATGATAAAAAGCTTCTGCACAAGGAAGGAAATAATCAACAAAACTAAAAGGCAACATTCAGAATGGGAGAAGATATTTGCAAATGTCATATCTGATAAAAGGTTAGTATCCAAAATCTATAAAGAACATATCAAACTCAGCACCCCAAAACAAATAATCCAATTAAGAAATGGGCAGAAGATGGGCACCTGGGTGACTCACTCAGTTAAGTGTCCAACTCTTGGTTTCAGCTCAGGTCATGATCTCATGGTTTTTGGTTTCAAGCCCTGCGTGGGCTCTGTACTGAGCATGGGGCCTGCTTGGGATTCTTTCTCTCTCCCCCTCTCTGCCCCTTCCCCACTTGTGTTCTCTCTTTCTCTCTCTCTCAAAAGATAAACATTTAAAAAAGGCAGAAAACATGAATAGTCATTTTTCCAAAGAAGACATCCAGATGGCTAACAGACATGAAAAGATGTTCAACATCGCTTATCATCAGGGAAGTACAAATCAAAATTATAACGAAATATTACCTCACACCTGTAAGAATGGCTAAAAAAACAGATGTTGGCAAGGATGTGGAGAGAGGGGAACCCTCTTACAATGTTAGTGGGAATGAAAACTGGTGTATCCACCCTGGTAAACAGTATGGAAGTTCCTCAAAAAGTTAAAAATAGAACTACCCTATGACTCAGAAATTGCAGTACTAGGTATTTACCAAAAGGATACAAAAATATAGATTCGAAGGGGCACATGCACCCCAATGTTTATATCAGCATTATCAATAATAGTCAAACTCTGGTAAGAACCCAAATGTCCATCTACTAATAAAAAAGATGTAGTGTGTGCGTGTGTGTGTGTGTGTGTGTGTGTGTGTAATGGAATATTACTCAGTGATGAAAAAGGAATGAAATCTTGCCATTTGCAATTACGTGGATGGAGCTAGTATGTTATACTAAGTGAAATAAGTCAGTCAGAGACAAATACCATATGATTTAACTCATATGTGGAAGTTAAGAAACAAAACAGATAAACATATGGTAAGGAAACAAGAGAGGAAAGCAAATCATAAGAGACTCTTAACTATAGAGAACAAACTGAGGATTGATGGAGGGAGGTGGGTAGGGGATGGGCTAAATGGGTGATGGTATTAAGGAAGGCACCTGTTGGGATGATCACTGGGTATGTAGGTGATGAATCACTAAATTCTACTCCTGAAACCAATATTACACCATATGTTAACTTCTAGAATTCAAATAAAAATTTGAAACAAAAAGAATAAGTAAAAGGAAAACAAATGTCATTTTCTTTAAAGCTCTATTCCACCTTGCCATTTCCTGTATTGTAATGATATAGAATGCAAAAACTTATAACTTTTCTAAAAAAAATTGTGATACTGAATACATATGATTGAGATCTAGATTTATATGAAATGGGAAAATGATAACCTTTCAGTGCTGTGGTTCTCTAGTGAAGAAGACATTTTATTTTCTCCAGTGTCTTTTCATTTACTTTGAAAAATATTTAATAAGATGTCAAACCACTACAACAAGTTGTATGTTACTTAAAATACATGATTTTCTACTTGCTAGAATGAATCCAAATGAGAATTTATGAATGACTAGACTCAAATAATCATACCATTTTTTCTTTTTGCTTGTAGAAACAAACTATGCATGATTTATTTTCAAAGATGTGTCACTTATCTTTAAACCTCTCAGAAGCTGGAAATAATAGCTGGAAGTGCTAAATATTTATATGATTCAGACAAGTAGAATTGATTCCAATGATTCTATCTAATTCCAACTCCAAAATTCATGTTCCCTAGCTGCTGCTCCTTCCCAGGTGCTCTGTCATTATGCTTATTCTATGTATGACCTCATGGACTTGGCCCTTCTTACAAGGACCCAAGTTCATATAAATTCCATTTCTCCTAAAGTCATGTAGATCAACTAATCTACTGTAATTTGGACAATGTAAAATCAATGTAAAGTCAATGATAATTGTTTTTTCAGTTACACCTTTTAAGAACTCATTAGCACCACAAAATGGAGATTTTGGTAATTCTCTGACCACAATAATTGCTATAGATTTTTAAAAGAGATATCCTAAAATACACGAACATACAAAAAAGTATCTCCTGGTTAGTCCAACCTAAGTGGTAGCATGGATCCCATCATTTGATGAAAGCAATGTCAATGTTAAATTGTAAGAACATGTGGGATGGAAAATGTTGTCCACACATTGTGTACCCCTCTCATATGCAAAATACAGTTATCTCTCTCTCTCAAGAATCTCAAAGTCTCATTCCATTATTGCATCAACTAAAAGTCCAACATCTCATCATATAAATCAGGATTAGTTACAGATGATAATTCTCAGGTACAACTCCTTGGATAGTATTCTTAATCTAAAATCTACAATCCAATGAAACAAGTTATTTGCCCATAAACACCTTTTATACAATGGTGCAAAAGGATTGAATAACTGCTATAGTCAGGTCCATTCTAAAAAGAGAAAAAATGATATGCAAACAGAAGACATTGGTCATAACAATTCTGAAATCCAGCTGGTAACATGTTGCCACCTCCCTTTTTTTAATGTTTATTTGTGTGTGTGTGTGTGTGTGTGTGTGTGTGTGTGAGAGAGAGAGAGAGAGAGAGAGAGAGAGAGAGAGAGGGAGAGAGAGAGAGAGAGAGAGAGAGAGAGAGAGAGAGAGAGAAAGAGAGACAGAGAGAGAAAGAGAGAGAGACAGAGAAAGAATAAGCAGGGGGAGGGGCAGAGAGACAAGGGGATACACAGAATCTAAAACAGGCTCCAGGCTCTGAACTGTCAGTGCAGAGCCTGATGCTGGGGTTGAACCCATGAACTACTGTGAGTTCATGACCTGAGCTGAAGTCGGACCCTTCATCCACTGACCCACCCAGGGGCCCCACCACCTTCTTAAATATGGCTCAGTCCTACTTTTCCTGAGGAGAGTTCTCCATGGTCTTCAGCTCTACACTTGGTTCTTGTTGCCATCCTGAGCAATCCTTCCTTCTCCATGCAAAGTAGGTCTTCTCTGTAGCTAAGTTTTTCACAATGCTTCATTCCAATGGAAATTTGAGGTTCAGAATCTTTGTGTAATTTTGTATTCTCTCTGTACCATTCAGTGCAAATTGGAATATTTATTTTAAAATCTGTTTCTTTTGTATCAACTTATAATTCATTACACTAGAAGAAAGTCACACCCACAGATCTCTTCTATATCTGTCTCCCTGGGAAATTGCTGTATAACAATATGCTTAGAATTCTTTAAAAATCTCATTATTAAATAGAATCTATAAGACACTGAGACTTCTTAGTGGGGCTTTTAAATGTATGGAAGTTTCTATGAGGTATTTCCTTTGCAATTTCTGATATTCTAATAGAGAATTTTATAGTCCCTGTATTTGATATGTGCTCTGAAAATACTTCTTAATTTGAGGATGATTCTCATATAGAGTGGCTGCGAATGAGAAACAGTTTCATTTTTGAACTCAGAAGCTTCCAGTCTCTATCTTGTTTTTTAAGTTTATTTATTTATTTTGAAGGAGACAGAGAGAGTATGAGCAGGGGAAGGACAGACAGAGAGAGAGAGAGAGAGAGAATCCCAAACAGGCTCTGCCAGGTCAGTGCAGAGTCCAATGTGGGGCTCAAACTCATGAAACTGTGAAATCATGGCCTGAGATGAAATTAAGAGTTGAATGCTTAACCAATTGAGCCACCCAGTCACCCCTACAGTCTCTTTATATTAACGGTTTATTATTTATTTCATTTCTCTTGTACTTTAATGGTAGATAGCAAAATGAAGCCACATGTCATTTTCAGTCTTCTGCTGGGAATTCTCCTAGCTAGATCATGGAGTTAGTTTTCTTCTTTCCACTTTACTGCAGAAACGGTGTTGCCAAACTTTCTACCTACATAGAGTTAGGTGCCCTTTCCTGCTGGCACTAATAACATTTCCCTTGCTTTCCTTTCCTAGGTCACCCCCAGCCTCCTCAAGTCTTCTTAGGCCTCCAGTGACACCCTCCTAAAAGACTTGTAGGCTTCTCTTAGCATCTCTTCAAAGTCCTCCCAGCTTCCACGAATCTCTTGATCTTAAAACCAACACTACAAGGTTTCTTTTTTTCTTTTTTATCATGACACTTTTATGTGACTCAAATTTGTTTTATTTTTTTCAGGTCTATTTCCATGATTTATCAATCTTCATGTAGACTAAAATCATATTCAAGTTCAAGATTCAAATTGGGCTATTCTTCTCTAGATCAAAGCATCAACTCTCTTGGCTGAACACCTGTGGTTTAGATTGGACTGATTTCTTCCTCTACCTTATAATCACTGCCTAAAACTTTATTGCTTCTCAGAAGTAAGTTTTTCTGTATAACACAAAACTAGATTGGGCTTATCAGGGTTACTATGCTTTCAATAACTCTATCAGAAAATGTATCTTGAGGTTTTACTATATGTTAAGCATTTTGTTTTAAGTCCTAGAGATAAACAGGCAAATAAAACAAAGTGTATTAGGTATGAATCATAATCTGCTGACGTAGGAAGGGAAAGCATACATTATACTTTTAAAAATTTTTATTAAAATTTATTTATAAATTCAGTAAAAGCTCATTACATGTTAATATAAGTAATGTAGTTTATGAAAAATAACTGTTTTGCCAAACAAAAAAAATATAACAGAATACCATAGATTGGGTATCTTATGAACAACAAAATTTTATTTCTCAAAGTTCTGGATGATGGAAGTCCAAGGTCAAGGTGCTGGCAGATTTGGTGTCTGATAGGAATCTTTTTCCTAGTTCATAGAATGTAATCTTCTTACTGTGCCCACACATGATGTGAAAGGAGGAAATCTCTCTGGGGTCTCTTTTATAAGGGTTCTAATTCCATTTATGAGGGCTGTGTCCTCATGACCTAATTACCTCCCAGAGGCCCACCTCCTAATACTATCACACTGGGGATTTGGTTTCAGCATATGAATTTTGGGGGAGACACAAAAAGTTATTCTATAGAATTATGGTCCTGGCCCCCAAATTCATGTACTTCTCGTGTGCAAAGGCATTCATTCCATCCCAGCTGCCTCCAAAGTCTTAACTTATTCCAGCATCAATTTGAAAGTCTAAGTCCAAAATCTCATCTATCATCTAAATTAGATACAGGTGAGACTTGCAGGATGATTCATCATGAGGCAAATTCTTCATCTGTTGTGAGCCTATAAAACCAAACAAGTTACATGCTTCCAAAATACAGTGATAGGACAAAGCCGGCATAGACATCTCCATTCTAAAAATAGAAAATAAGAAAAGAGTCACAGGTCCCAGCTAAGTCTAAAACTTAACAGGGAAAATTCCTTTAAAACTTAAAGCTTGAAAATAAGCCTCTTTGGCTCCGTGCTCTGTCTTCCAGGCCACTGGGGTAGCAACATCACCTCAAAGGTTCAGGGGGCTTCCTCGTATTGGCTCTTGGCCTGGGTCCTGTCCCAAAGGTGGCTTTATTGGTCACGGCCCACACTGAAGTTCTTTGAGACAGCCTCATCCCTGAGGAACTACGAGGAGGCATGGGTCCCACCTGAACTGGAGAGGTAACACCACCCTTTGAGATTGTTCTGTGCCCTGGGTCCTTGTACTCTGTACACCTGAGGAGATGGCCCTGCACAAAGAATAGCTCCCGGCTTCTGTTTAGGTGGCTTTGCCATACTAATCTCCTTATCAAATAGTCACTTGGCTACATTGTTAGTATTCTCATTTTTAGTAATATGGATAGACTGAGGATTTTCTAAATCTTTAAGTTCCAATTCCCTTTTGCTTAACAACTCTATCTTTAAATCATTTTCCTTTTCTTGCATTTTATTATAAGCAATCAGGAGAAGCCACTCCATATCTTCAATATTTTGCTTAGAAGTAACTCTATCTAAAGATTCCATTTCATCACTTGTAAGTTCTACCTTCTATACAACACTGGAACATGAACACAAATCAACCAAGCTCTTTGCTACTTTCTTCCAGTTTCCAGTAGCATGTCCCTCATTTCAGTCTGAGACCTCATCATTATGGCATTTACTGTCCATATTTCTGACATTCTAGCAGTCTGAGGCTCTCTCCTCTTCTTGTTCATCTCTACAGTTCTTTTTTAATCTGAGCCCTAACCAGAATCACTTTTAAGATTCTGTTCTTGGCAATCTAAGCTTTTCCAACATGCACCTCAAAGCTCTTCCAGCTCCCAGTTCCATTACCCAATTCCATAGCTGCTTCCACATTTTTAAATATTTGTTACAGCAGTGACAAATACTTCTCAGTACTAATACTCAGTGCCACTTCTCAGTGACAAATACCACTTGTCAGTACTAATTTTCATCTCAGTTCATTCGGACTGCTATATATATATATATATATATATATATATATATATATATATCTATCTATCATGGGAGAGCCTGGGTGGCCAGTCGGTTAAGCATCTAACTCTTGGTTTTCGTTCAGGTCATGATCTCATGGTCATGAGGGTGAGCCCCATGTTGCACTCTGTGTTGACAATGCAGAGTCTGCATGGGATTCTATCTCCCCTCCCCTCTCTGACCCTTCACAGCTCACTCATGCTCTCTCTCTGTATCTCTCAAAATAAATAAATAATAATTAAAAAAAACCAATACCATAGTCTGTGTGGCTCAAACAACAAATGTTTATTTCTCACAGATCCAGAGGTTGGGAAGTACAAAATCACGACACTGGCAGATCCAGTATCTAATGAAGACCTGTTTCCTGATTCATAGATGGCTGTCTTCTCATTGTAACTTCACATGGCAGAAGGTTGAGTGGATCTATCTCTGAAGTCTCTTTTATAAGGACTCTAATCCCATTAATGAGGGCTCCACCTTCATAATCACACCCCAAAGATAATCATCCCTCCAAATACATTGATTTGAAGTGGACACAAACAGTCTACAGGGGTGGGTTGTTTTATATATATGTGTGTATATATTTATATATATATATATATATATACACTATATACTATATATAGTATACAATATATATATATACACTATATTTATATATAGTGTATATATATATATACACTGTATACAGTATATACTATATATACTATATGTATATATATATACACTATATACTATATGTATATATATACACTATATACTATATGTATATATATACTATATATACTATATATATAGTATGTATAGATATAGTATAGTATAGTATAGTATATAGTATGTATAGTATATATACATACTATATATACTATATATATAGTATGTATAGATATAGTATATCTATAGTATGTATAGATATAGTATATCTATAGTATGTATAGATATAGTATATCTATAGATATACTATATCTATACATACTATATATATAGTATATATAGTATATATATATACTATACATACTATATGTATATATATACTATACACATACAGTGTATATATACATATAGTATGTATAGTATATGTATACAATAGAATATACATATATATTACAATACACTATATAGTATATATTACATATATACTACATATATACTATATGTAGTGTATATATTATATATATTATTTGAATTTTTTACATTGGAGATTTGTGTCTTCTATTGATTGATTATTTCATAATTTATTTATATCAATATGGATTCATAGATATTTATGCATTGATTATAATCCAATACTACTTAATTTTTTGATATTGCGCAAATGTTTCAACTTTGACTATTGAAGGCTCTTTCATTCCTAATGAAAACCAAGAGTTGGTATTAGAAATTAAGATCTGGGTGTTAACAGAACTTGTTGCCTTCATTGCTTCTAGGCCTAGCAAAGAATTATATGTGTGTATACTAATCCATGTATATACACATATCCATAAATGTTTCTATATGTAACCATCCATATTGATATATTAACCTCAAAATTTCTTTGTATTGATGTCTCCAACTAATCCACTATTACATGCATCATTCTGGCCTCCTTGCTTTACATTTTTGCATATCTATTTAATGTCGGATTTAATTGAAGAAAGCTAGATTCTCAAACCTGTTTCAGCATTCAATTCACTGAGATATTGCTTACCATGAAGTGTTGAAAAACTCTATCCTTGTGTGAAAGGAATGAAAGTGAAAATGATAAACACCATGTCATTATTATAATGAAGAACTCTGGAACCCTGAGGGGATTTTGTGCACCCCCAGGGGTCTCCAGACCACATTTTTAAGATTTGCTACCTCATACTGTTCATGCTTTTGTCACTCAGTGCAAGGTTGGCCCAAATCTTGCCTTATTTTCTTGTTTTTACAGGAAAAAATGCAAAGTTGTCTCTAAAAAGGATAGAGGGGCCTCTTGGCACAGCCGGTTAAGCATCTGACTCTTGGTTTTGGCTCAGGTCATGATCTTGGGGTTTGTGAGTTTGATCCCCGTGTCACACTCTGTACTGACAACACAGAGCCTGCTTGGAATTTTCTGTCTCCTTCTCTCTCTGTCCCTCCCCTGCTTTCTCTCTCACTCTCTCTCTCAAAATAAATAAATAACCTTAAAAAAGCAAAAAGGATAGAGCTAGATTTGGGATATTTGCTGACAATGTAAAGGGATGTATTTATTACATGTTTAAATCACCATGACTTCATTTACTTTTTAATCCAGCTTTTCCATTGCTAAAATGTAGAGAAATCAGGAACAAATTCTTGAAAGTAGTTGCTTGATATAGAATATTTGAATTTGCCTAAAACTTCATTCACTTGACTTTAGTACTTGACTATTCCCATACATTTTCATAATGGAATTTCCTCTGAAAGTGAAAACACTTGATTTTTAAAATGTCATTCTCAGAGAAGCTCTGTAGGCATATTATTGCTTTTTAGGATCTTGCTATTACCATCAATGGAAAAGGAAGTATGTAGAATGTTTTCAATCTGATCATATTTTAGTAGTGCCAGATATCTTATCTATCTTTATTTTCCCCAAAATTATGGGGAAGAAAATCTTGGCATTTATAGCATTTACTCTTGGTGATACCTATTCAGCAGTTCAATTGACTGATGGCAACTCATTATTGTCCATTTTCCTTTTGCAAACTGATTATAACAATGACATTTACAAAGAGAAGCTATGTCAATCACCAAAGTGCATCAAATTCTATGTGCATTTTGTAGAATTTAGACAAGCTGCACTTTAAGACTGAAACATTTAGAGACCTTCACATATTTTACAAAAGTGAATTGTCTATACTGGAGATGAAATAGCATTTAATAATTGTAAGGTATAGAATATATAGCCAGAGAAAATAATTTCCAGCTCTTAGATCTGCATTGTATGCACACTTAACTTGTTTCATAATATGTGAAAATATAGCATAAAGCTTTAGTTATTATCAAAACAGTTTAGAACTAATATATTAAAAGTTTGATTACAAGGACAAAAAATACAGAAACATTCTTGGAATAAATTATTTCTATAAATATATATAAGAATAGGGTTACCCTTTTACCAAAACCAAAAAAGATGTTATAAGAAAATAAAACTACATCATGAAAAAAAAATCTTGATAGGATACACACACACACACACACACACACACACACACACACACACACAAGTATGTATCTCACATCATAACTGACCAAGTGGGAATTATCAGAGCAATGCAAGGAAAAAAAACTCTCAGCAAGCTAGAAAGACAAATTTATTTTCTCAAACTATTAAGCAATATCTATGAAAAACCTACAGCTAACATCATAAGTAATAATGAAAGACAAACTGCTTTCCCTCTAACATTGGGAACAAGGCAAGGATATCCTAACCTTCAACCACTTCTCTTCAACAATATGTTGTTCAACAGTATGTATGTATTCACAGACTATATAATCATGTATATAGAAAATTTAAAGGTATTTTCAAAAAATCACTGGCATCAATTAATTTAGCAACGTTACAAAGTATGGAGTCAATATACAAAAGTTAATCATAGTCTTTATGTTAAAAACAAGCATTTGGAAATAAAAACTTGTAAGTAAAACTATAAGAATCCTAGAGGACAGCACAGACAGTAACCTCTTCGACATAGGTCATAGCAACTTCTTTCTAGATATATCTCCTGAGGGAAGGTAAATAAAAAGAAAAATAAACTATTGAGACTTCATCAAGATAAAAAACTTCTGCACAGTGAAGGAAACAATCAAGAAAACTAAAAGGCAGTCTATGGAATGGGAGAAGATATTTGCAAATGATGTATCTAATACATGGTTAGTATCCAAAATTTATAAAGAACTAATGAAACTGAATCCTAAAACCCAAATAATCCAATTAAAATGGGCAGAAGGCATGAACAGACATTTGTCCAAAGAAGACATACAGATGGCCACCAGATACATGAAAAGATGCTCAGTATCACTGAGCATCAGGGAAATAAAATCAAAACTACAATGAGATAATCACCCCATACCTGTCAGAATGGCTAAAATCAACAACACAAGAAACAATAGGTGTTGGTGAGAATGTGGAGAAAGAGGAACCCTTTTGCACTGATGGTGAGAACACAAACTGGTGCAGCCACTCTGGAAAATGGTATAGAGGTTCCTGAAAAAGTTAAAAATAGAGGCACCTGGGTGACTCAGTTGGTTAAGTGTCCAACTTCGGCTCAGCTCATGATCTCTTGGTCTGTGAGCTTGAGTCCCACATCAGGCTCTGTGCCGGAGCCTGCTTCAGATCCTGTGTCTCCCTCTCTCTCTGCTTTCCCCCACTTGTTCTCTCTCTCTCTCTCTCTCTCTCAAAAGTAAAATTAAAAACATTAAAAATAAATTAAAAATAAACAAATAAAACTACCCTACAATCCAGCATAGCACTACTAGGTATTTACCCAAAGAATACAAAAAATACTAATTCAAAGAAGTACATGCACCTCGATTTTTTTTTAATATATGAAATTTATTGTCAAATTGGTTTCCATACAACACCCAGTGCTCATCCCAAAATATGCGCTCTTCAATACCCATCACCCACCCTCCCCACCCTCCCAACCCCCATCAGCCCTCAGTTTGTTCTCATTTTTTAAGAGTCTCTTATGCTTTGGCTCTCTCCCACTCTAACCTCTTTTTTTTTTTTCCTTCCCCTCCCCCATGGGTTCCTGTTAACTTTCTCAGGATCCACATAAGAGTGAAAACATACGGTATCTGTCTTTCTCTGTATGGCTTATTTCATGCAGCCACTCTGGAAAACAGTGTGGAGGTTCCTCAAAAAATTAAAAATAGACCTATCCTATGACCCAGCAGTAGCACTGCTAGGAATTTACCCAAGGGATACAGGAGTACTGATGCATAGGGGCACTTGTACCCCAATGTGTATAGCAGCACTCTCAACAATAGCCAAATTATGGAAAGAGCCTAAACGTCCATCAACTGATGAATGGATAAAGAAATTGTGGTTTATATGCACCTCGATGTTTAAAGCAGCATTATCTACAATAGCCAAATTATGGAAAGAGCCCAAACGTCCATCAACTGATGAATGGGTAAAGAAGATGTGGTACACACACACACAAACACACACACTGGAATATTAACCATAAAAAAGAACAAAAGTTTGTCATTTACAATGACATGGATGGAGCTAGAGAGTATAATAAGTGAAATAAATTAATCAGATGAAGACAAATACCATAGGATTTCACTCATATGTGGAATGTAAGGAAAAAAAAAAGAGCAAAGGGAAAAAAATAGAGAGCGGCAAACCAAGAAAGAGACTTAACTATAGAGTACAAACAGATGGTTACTAGAAAGGAGGTGGGTAGGAGATGGGTGAAATAGGTGATAGAGACTAAGGAGAGTACTCTTGTTGTAATGAGCACCAGGTGTTGTATGGAAGTGTTGAATCACTATGTCGTACACCTGAAAATAATATTGCATTGTATGTTAACTAACTGGAATTTAATAAAAATTTTTAAAAACTGGTAGGCTTTTTTTTTGTAGAAACTGACAAACTGATTCTAAAATTTATACAGAAACATAAAGAACCTAAATAACCAAAAAAATTAAAACCTGAAGAAAGAACAGTGTTGCAGTAATTTATACTCCTTGATTTTAACATTTATTTTAAAATTACAGTAATGGAGGGGTGCCTGGGTGGCTCAGTCGGTTAAGTGTCCGACTTCCGCTCAGGGCATGATCTCACCGTCCGTGAGTTTGAGACCCGCGTGGGGCTCTGTGCTGACAGCTCAGAGCCTGGAGCCTGTTTCAGATTCTGTGTCTCCCTCTCTCTCTGACCCTCCCTCTCTCTCTGACCTTCCCCCGCTCATGCTCTGTCTCTGTCTCAAAAATAAATAAACATTAAAAAAATTAAAAAATAAAATTACAGTAATGGAGACAGTATAGTGTTAATATAAGAATGTTCAAAAATTTATTATCCAATATTTCTCCAGATGTTGTATCTGCCACATTCTTTCATTTCCTGCAAGGGTCCAAATATGGTCCTTGCGTTTCAATAGAAAGCTTCAGGTATTTACCAAGACTCTATAATTTGGAAGTGAATTCCAAACTCTCTCCTCAGCACTAGTCAGTTGCCATAACACCTGATTAGTTATTTTAGCATCTAGCTCTTACTTTTGATTGGGTGCCTTGGAGACTTGCTACATCCATATGAATTCAGGAATCAGTATAGGATTTGATAGGATGTTTGTATGCAAAATTTGGGGCTCTCTCTTAGCTCTCTACTTTCCCTGCATTTCCTGCCTAATCTCCAGCTACTTTGGTGGCAGCCTGGAAATTTGACTTCTAACTCCTCAACCAAACAAGTCTTCTGATTTCTGCTAGAGCTTTATTCTCTATGGAGTAAACAAAATAACTTTCTTCAGGTCAAAGCAGTTTTCATGTGGACTTCACTCACCGTGTTTGTCTTATCCATAGATTCTATTTTTAGTGATATCTAGATGTAAGTGATATCTAGATGTATTTAGTGATATCTAGATGATTATATATATTTTTCATTTTTACAACTGTTATTAGTATCATCTGAAACTAGATACCTTGCCTTTACTAGAGCTACTATCTATATATATATTTTAAATAAACTTACATCAGTGACGATAACGGACCCATCTAATTGAAGATAGAGTACTGAAAGAGTTTCCAATCAGCAAATAGGCCAGTTTTCCAAATGTAAGAAGGGATGAAAAGGGTTAACACACATGAAGTTGTTGGCTAACAGGCTAGTGATATCAATTGGTTTGGATTAATTTACTGAAACGCTGACTATAAGTAGTTGTTTTGGTTTATTGTCACATTAGGGATTTTCTCACCCTTCACAAATAAAATGTTTCTCTCATATTTGACTCATATTTTGGCAAGCCTGTTGCCAATAAAAATGTTTTTCAAGAAGCATAATTTTTCAATGTTCACAAAATTCTATAGGCAAGTTTCCATGTAAGATCTGTCTCCATTAAGAATCACATAATGCATATAAACATGAGTTTAGGGGTAAGACCATAAATAATTGATAGGAAATGCAAGGAGTTCCTTCACTAATTAGTTATCATGCTTCTTGCAGTCAAAAGCAAATATCTAAATAAGAATCTTCACCATTGCACTCAAAAAAGACTCCTATTTTATCATCTGTTGAAGTGAGATTAACTCCCAGGTGAAAAATTTGTTGTGAGACTTCCATATTCTGTCTGGAACCTTAGCCCTGCAATTTAATTTTCTCTTTATGAGGGGACTGGCAACTGTTGTCAGAGCTCTAAATCACCAGAAAGAAGGGTCCCTAAGATATGCCACAATGGATATTCATGTATGAGTGCAGAGGTCCAAGTGGGAGGTAGAGTTGGTAAATACAAAGTAGCCATTATCTAAAGATATCATTTGTCATAGTTTACATAAGATTGATGAAACTTCAGCTGTTCATATAAACAGATGGATGAAGATGAAGGTGGTGGCTAAACCATGTATGTGTAAGTGCTCTTTTGATGCTATCAATGTTGATGAGAAGATCATAATCTATAGACACAAGATCAATATCTTATGAGAAGATAGAGAACTGAACTGTCACTGAAAATATGTATAGCCCAGAAGAATGATTATTATGGTCAGATCTGGGGGGATTTGTGTTCCATTTCTAGTTCTGTTATTAACTGGTAAATTATTCACATGGCAAATTTTAACATCTTTCAGGATTTGAGCTTTTTTTGATTAAATTTGAGCTTTTTATTAATTTTTGAGACAGAGAGAGACAGAGAGAGACAGAGTGTGAACAGGGGAGGGGCAGAGAGAGAAGAGGACACAGAATCTGAAGCAGGCTCTAGTCTTTGAGGTGTCAGCACAGAGCCCAACGCAGGGCTCGAACTCACAAACCACAAGATCGTGACTTGAGCCAAAGTTGGATGCTTAACCTACTGAGCCACCCAGGGACCCCAGGATTTGAGCTTTTTTTGTTATGTTTTGTTTTAGTAAGAGGAAGAAATTAGAATACAAGACAACTAAAACCTACTTAGCTCTATAATTTTATAAGTGCAAGAAACAGAAGAGATTAGGCATACAGGCAGCAGCCTCTTTGACCTCAGCGGCAGCAACTTCTTACTAACCATGTCTCTGGGGGCAAGAGAAACAAAAGTAAAAATGAACTATTGGCACCTCATCGAGATAAAAAGCTTCTGCACAGCAAAGAAAAGAATCAGCAAAACTAAAAGATAACTGATGGAATGGGAGAAGATATTGCAAATAACATATTGGATAAAGGGTTAGTATACAGAATCTATAGTGAACTTATCAAACTCAACACCCAAGAAACATATAATCCAGTGAAGAAATGGGAAGACATGAATAAAAACTTTTCCAAAGAAGACATCCAGATGGCTAACAGACGCATGAAAAGATGCTCAACAGCACTCATCATTGGGGAAATATAAATCAAAACCACAATGAGATACCAGCCCATGGCTAAAATTTAGCAACACAGGAAACAACAGATGTTGGCGGGGATATGGAGACACGGGAACCCTCTTGCACTGTTGGAGGGAATGCAAACTGATTTAACCACTCCAGAAAACAGAATGGAGGTTCCTCAAAAAATTAAAAATAGAACTACCCTACAACCCAACAATTGCACTATTAGGTATTTATCCAAACGATACAGACATGCTGATTCGAAGGGGCACATGCACCCCAATGTTTATAGCAGCACTATCAACAGTGGAATATTAATTACTTGGTGATCAAAAATAATGAGATCTTGTCATTTGAAACAATGTGGATGGAACTAGAGTGCATTATGCTAAGCAAAATAAGTCAGTCAGAGAAAGACAAATATCATGATTTCTCTCATATGTAGATTTTAAAGAAAGAAAACAGATGAACATAGGGGAAGGGAATTAAAAATAAGATAAAAACAGAGAGGGAGGCAAATCATAAGTGACTCTTAAATACAGAGGACAAACTGAGGCTTTCTGGAGGGGAGATGGGTAGGAGGATGAGCTAAATGAGTCATGGGCATTAAGGAGGGCATTTGTTGGGATGGGCACTGGGTGTTATATGTAAATGATGAATCACTGGGTTCTACTCCTGAAACAAATACTACACTCTATGTTAACTAACTTGAATTTAAATAAATTAATTTTAAAAATTGTATATGAAAAAAGAGAAGAAAAGTTTAGGCAAAAATAAATTGTCCCAGGAACTTTCTTCACCTTAGGTTTTGAGTATTGACAGCCTTTAAGTAAAAGGTGAAACAAAGCGAGGAGTGATCCAAAGGTCTAATAATGCTTCACTCAACTGGGTGAAAGAGTAAAAAGACCCCTCATGGATGTGATGAAAAGTTATTGACAATTTATTTTAGAAAAGTAGGCTTCTGATGTGAACTGGTTTGACTTTTTTTTTTTAAGTTTTTTTCAACGTTTTTATTTATTTTTGGGACAGAGAGAGACAGAGCATGAACAGGGGAGGGGCAGAGAGAGAGAGACACAGAATCAGAAACAGGCTCCAGGCTCCGAGCCATCAGCCCAGAGCCTGACGCAGGGCTCGAACTCATGGACCGCGAGATAGTGACCTGGCTGAAGTCAGACGCTTAACCGACTGCGCCACCCAGGCGCCCCTGGCTTGACTCTTAAAACAGCAATAGTATAAAGTTGTCTAAGAAAGATGACTGGTTCAGAGATTAATGGTTTCAAGCTGGTGTTGGTCCAATATACTCTTTATTATTTGTTGTTTATCTATCAGTTAATTAATTAAGTCCACAAATTACAGGTACTTCTTGTTTTTAGAGGTTTTTAACACAAGGCTTAATTCATATACTCAAATATCTCAAAAATCTAAAGAGAAACATTTTAATACAATTATTCTTCAATACATATATTGCCTGATCTTTCTCATTTTTATAGGCAATGACAAATCGTCATTTGAGAGGTACATTGTTTTACTCATTTTAAGATCTTTGAAGTCAAAACGAGCCAAACAATACATGGTGCCTTAATATTGTGTCATAATTTATTTGGTGATATTTCTTCTTTCCTTCTTGGTGTTACATAAAATAATGATGCATTTTAAAGTAGATGAAGTACAGCATATGCATCTTCTTTGGAATTCATTTTTTAAAATTAAAAACAATCTATATAATACATGGCATATTCTCATTCAGATATTAATTCTGAGAAATCTGGCTGGTAGGTTCCAATCTGTAAAACCTTGATCTTATGCTCCCCCCACCCCCCTCCCGCCACCCCTATTACCATACAATGGCAAATGTCAGTGATCCCAGTGATTTACAGTGTCTCCAGAAAGGGACCAGTGCCTCCATGATTCACCTTGAATCACTAGGTCCTCCTCAGATTGCTTAATGTTCCACCAAATGAGGTCTGAGAACCTTTGTAACTGAAAAGATTTTGCTAATGTTTACAATAATTATAATTACTTTTTTTTTCTTTTTTTTTTTAAATTTTTTTTCAACGTTTATTTATTTTGGGAACAGAGAGAGACAGAGCATGAACGGGGGAGGGGCAGAGAGAGAGGGAGACACAGAATCGGAAACAGGCTCCAGGCTCTGAGCCATCAGCCCAGAGCCGGACGCGGGGCTCGAACTCCCGGACCGCGAGATCGTGACCTGGCTGAAGTCGGACGCTCAACCGACTGCGCCACCCAGGCGCCCCAATATAATTACTATTACCATAGAAATTAGTACTCTTTGAGGATCTAGTATACTAGTCATTATCATGGCACAACCACTGAGATTTTTTGTTTTATATTGCACAATAACTGCATAAAAGAAGTATTATTGAAGTCTCTATAAATGAGTGGATTAAGGTATAAATTGTTTAAGCACAATTTATCTAAAGTCCCAGAGTAAATAGTGGGTGGAACAGGATTCTAAACCAGGCCTCTGCGCCTCAACACTGTGAACTTCCCCCAAAACACATACAGGAGAAAACAAACAAGTACAAGCAATAAAATAATAGAACCAATAGAAAATAATGAACTTTAGACTATTTTTTCTATGAGGACATTTTTAGCACAAGTTATTCAATCAATAATCCTTTTTGATTTAAAAAATAAACATAACTAAAAACGTGATTAAGGCCAGATCCAACTGACACGATGGGTTTACTACGTGAAGAAATCTATCTGAAGGAGAACTTACTGGAAACAAACCTGTAATCAATGAAGAAGACATGCATGCACCTTAGGACATGTCCCAATTATGAGTACTCTACTGGAGAAAGTAGACAGAGGACAAGGAGCCACCAATAAAGCTCATTACTTTAAGTTCGTGCTTAAAAGTCCTTTGCTTTCAGATCTTTCAATGATGTAAGACAAAGAATTTTCACTGAGATGGCATGAAATTGAAAGGAGGGAACTTAAAATAGACCCCTTGCTCTGCCTGGCAGAGTGTCAACTCCATGTTCCAATAACCTGTTTGCCCTTGTTTAAGATAGACTTCTTAAAAAGCTTTAACACACTGAAAGATACAGTGGAGCATCTCTTTTTGCCATTGGTCAAACATATACATGAGTTAGTTGTTTGTTTTTTTTTTCTTCCTTTTAAAGGTATGTTATTATTATTTGGATTTGAAAAGAAAACCATGAAGCTCTTGATATTTGAAACTGCTAAAAATAATCTGGTTTCTTCTGCCAGATGACAGAAAGGTCATATTTGGGATGTAAACCTTACAATTATATGAAATTCAAAGTTTGCAAATGGAAGGGTCATTGTAATCAATGATAAATATTTATTCATGCAAAAGTATAGATTAATATGTGAAGTAGTCTTTCTCATTCTTTTTCAAATTTTTAAGTATACTGGACTTTAAAATGCAAATCCTTGCGCTTTTGGCAAAAACAAATATTTTATATTATTTGTTAGTGTATTTTTACTTTCCAGTAAAAAAGAAAAAAAAAAGGAAATTTGGTTTGTATGTGTAAAAGTCAAATGTACTTTTTACTCGTGAAGACATTACATATTAATGATTTCCTTTTGAAACTTCTAATGTATTTGATTTCTACCTTAAGGTAAAATAAAGAATTTCTAAAGATTTAAAAAATGTCTAGATTCCAACTAAGCTGAACTTGTATCATTCTTACTTTGCATTTAAATATCTGAATTTATTCTGAAATGTGTTGTCATGGGAGAAAGATATTATACTTAATAGTGTATCTATTTCTCTGTTTATTCACTATACCTTCATCACGCACAGTCCCATCCATAGAGTGAACTATTACAACATTCTGAAGAATGTCAAAATCCTTTAAAATTTCTGTACGCTATATTTTGACAAAAAGCAGATTTTATATGGTCCTGTGTTAAAGTGATAAATGTATGTTTCTGTCATTCCCATGTAAAAGTGAATTGTTTTTGACTTTTTTTTTATTGATGTATTCTGGGACCTCATTTCCCAGATTAAAAACTGCAAAGTATCACAAACTGTGTGGGTCATCCCAGTAAAGACACCTTATCTAGTATGGCAACTAAATTAGGGCTAACATTATAGGTTCATGATAGTCTAGCATCATTCACTTTGATCAGTGTGGTTTTTGCAGAAGACATGTTGGTGGATTTAACCGAGAAACGGCAGGGATCATCCTCTCTGAATTCTTTAAGATTTTTAAAAATATTTTTTAAAGTTCATTTATTTTTGAGAGAGATAAGGAAGAAGCAGGAAATGGACAGGGAGAGAGGGAGGGAGACACAGAATCTAAAGCAGGCTCCAGGCTCTGAGCTGCCAGCACAGAGCCCAACGCAGGGGTCCAGCTCACTAAACCATGAGATCATGGCCTGAGCTGAAGTCAGATGCTTGACTGAGCCATGCAGGAACCCTGTGCATTCTTTAAGATTTTTTATGATTCCTCTTGCAATTTTATTTTATTTTAACTGAAGGCTGGATTTGAATACAGGTAAAAGAACAAACATGAGTTTTCTATTAGTTACAAAATATATGCACTTGGCATGATGAAAATGAATTATCACTGAACTCACTATGAGATTGGACATATTAGTTATGAAAACCTTTAATTATGTAATCTATTTATTCATGGAAACAGAACTGTATTTCTAGTACTTGGGCTGGGCTGAGATATGACCTGACCTGATGTAGAGGAGAGAAAGCATTATTCCTTAGGTAAGTTCTTTGCAGAGTTTTCAGGCAAGCCAGAACTTCTCTAGAAAGGAGTCAGAGCTGCCTTTCTTGGTTAAGGGAATCCTGTGGGTGGAATATTCTCAGGATTCTCTAATGCAGCATTTTTTTCTCAGGTCTAAGAATTCCACTTTTTTGTTAGGGTCACAGGACACAAGACTAATATGCAAATATCAGCTGTATTTTTTCATATAATAATAAATAATTGGACATTAAAATAAAAACAGTACAATTTATAAATCAGCAATGAACATAAAATACTTAGATACAAATGTAACAAAATATGTGTGAGATCTATATGCTGAAAATTGCAAAACACTGATAAAAGATGAAAGAGCTAATCAGAATTAGATATATCATGTTCAAGGATTGAAAGACTCAATATTGTTAGGATGCCAATTATCCCCAAACTGAACTATTGATACAGTGTAATCTCAACCATAATCTGAAAAAATTTTAATGTAAATTGAAAAAATTACTCTGATATTTATATAAGAAGACAAAGGAACAAGAAATACTAATACATTTTGGAAAAATAGAACAAACTTGGAGGCCTCACACTCCCTGATTTTAAGACTTATTATAAATCTACAGTAATCAAGATTGTACAGTATTGGTGAAAGAAGAGACACAAAAATCAAAGAAACAGAATTAAGAGTCCAGTAATAGACCCACATATGTATGGTCCTTTGATTTTTGACAAAGTTTCTAAAGGCAAGTCAATGGAGAAAGGATAGTGTTTTCAACAAATGGTGTTGGAACAACTGGTCATCCATTTGCAAAAAAACAAACCTTGACTATAATTTGTATCATGTATAAAAACTGAAAATTGATTATGGAGCTAATATAAAATCTCAAACTATAAAACTTCAAGAGGAAAATATTATGATCACGGGTTAAACAAATATTTCTTAGATACAACATCAAAGAATGATTCATAAAGAAAAATTGATCCAACAGACCTCATCAAAATGAAGAATTTTTCTCTTCAAAGGATATTGTTAAGAGGATGAAAAGACATGCTATAAAGTGGGAGAAATGTCTTCAAACTACATATCGGGTACATTTTTGTATCCTATATACTATTTGATTCTTTTTATATGACATTCTGGAAAAGCAAAATGTGTAGGTACAGAAAACATATTAGTGTTTGTTCTTGGCTGGGGGTTAGGGGAGGGGTTGATTACTATGAGAAGTGGGAGATTTTGGGGGACTAATAATACTTTTTTATGCCTTTTTCAAACCTTGAAAACTCATAAACACTAATGGATATTTTATATCTAAATATGCTTATTAAAGAATAAAAACTACAAAAGATGGCAGGCCATTGGCCACTAACACAACCCTACACAAATTTTAACATATGTGTTCTCCACCTTTGACCTGTTCCTCTGGGGAGGTGCTTTGGTTAGCAGGTGCAATCTGAGCTTTAGGTGGAATACTGAAGGAATTTGCCATGATGTCTTGCAAGTCAGGGTTTTACTTCTGTGTCGCAAAGGGGCTGTGGACTACCTGGAGTTTTGCTTTGATTTCTCCTAGAGAGACTGTACAAGGTTCCACCTGTGAATGTTGAAAAATCATGAGTCTCATTCATGGTTGCTGCAGTTTTCAAAGAGAGATGACATTATGAGCAGCAATCATTTGGCGTTTTAATGAATTTTTTGGTTTTGAGCAGATATTTTTACTTAGCTACCAACAAACTACAGAGAAGAAATGAAAAAACAGTTTCCTGTAGAATTTACTAAATTAATTGAAATAAAATGCAGCAAATTTAAAATGACTAATCATGTTAAAAGAGAGTGTAATGACCTAGAGAGTTATTCTTAGAAGTTGCCAGCCTTATAGCCATCAGCATAAGCAAGTCCAGGGACAAGCAGTTAAATATAAACAGTTCCAACTTTGTACCTCAAAGTAAAATAGATTTTTTATTGCTTTATTGAGATATTACTGACATATAATATTGTAAAAGTTTAAGGAATACAATGTAAGGATTCAAAACACACACGCACACACACTCACACACACACACAGTATAATGACCACCACAATAAAGTTAGTTAACACATCCATCACTCCACACAAATACCTTTTTGTGTGTGAATGGTAAGAACATTTAAGATATACTGCCTTAGCAACTTTCAGGTATATAATAGAGTATTGTTAACTATAGTCATCATGTTGAATATTAGATACCTTGAAGATATCATCTTATAACTGAAAGTTTATAACCTTTGAACAGAATCTCCCCATTTCCTCTTTCCTCCATCACCATGGCCCTTAGCAACTGCCATCCTACTGTTTCTGACTTTGGCTTCCTTTTAGATTCCAAATATAAGTGAGATCCTACAATATTTGTCTGGCTTATTTCACAGGCAAACAAATGTACTATAGGACATTTAGACCATCAAAACAAACTAACTAAAATTTGCAAAACTATGCTATAGAGAACAAACTGAGGGTTGCTGAGGGGAGGTGGGCAGGGAAATGGGATAAATGGGTGATGTATATTATGGAGGGCACTTGTAAGGAGCACTGGGTGTTATAAGTAAGTGATGAATCACTAAATTTTACTCCTAAAACTAATATAACACTTATGTTAACTAACTGAAATGTAAATAAAAGCTTTAAACTATAAGGGAAAAAAAACCAATTTAGAACCAACTCTTATTTTAGTTTAGGAAAATACTCTTAAGTGATTATGCTTTTGTTCAATGAGAGCTTTTCAGAAGAGTTGTAACTCTCAGGGTACAGTTGATTTAATATTATTATAACTATATATCTATAATGTGACTATTATTAAAATAATTTTCAATGTGAGATATCTTTAAAGCTTTTTTGTTACTAATTCTGTCTCATAAAAAATCCAATCCTACTTCATTAGGTATAAGGAATTAAGATGCAAAACAGGACCAACATTGGAGAAAGTCTAATATAAAGAATTGCATTCTAGTTGCAGATCTATTCAGTTCAATTAGGAGAGAAAAAGCATATTTTTGATAATTTTATCAGATAGCTCAGACTTTTATTTTGCAAATGTGCAAGCAACCAATTTACTAGGAGTTTTACTAAAGGTTTGTACTTTTTTCAACTATAAATCAGTCATCCTTGAAAGTTGGGGCTCATTTTACTACTGATGACATTTCATTTTAAAATACTAACTTGCAAATGATATTTTTCTCAAAATATCCTTTCTGGTGATATTCTATTTTCCTATTATCTCATTCTTTAGAAGATTAGTGATATTTGAAGGTCACCTTTTCAGGCCACGGAGCAGATCATGGGATAAATTTGCATTTGGACTGGTGAACTATTGCCTATGCAGATGATAAAAAGACAGAAGCTTGATAAAAACATCTTCACAAACCTAAGAAAGATAAAGGAATGGAAAAGAAAATGTCAGATTGGCATTTACATCTTAATTTTGAATACTTTAATTATCCTTTACTTCTCTCCAGCCTGTCATTTTACATTTCCCATCATTAACCTCAACACAAAAGATATGAATCTGTTCTCCAGGATATCTGTATGGGTTCATTTTCCTTCTGAAAGCAACTCGTTTGTAAATAGCTGTGTGGCATCTCAGAACTCCTGCTTGAAAGACCTATTATCATGTTTCCTTTTGATTTGGAATACACCATTTCTAACAGAAAATTCTGAATTTTGAATATATTTAAGGATGCAAAGATTTTATAATAGAGAAAATATATAAACTACATTTCAGATATTTTTATCTACAAGGTAACTTTAAGAAATTATATCCTCCTATTATGGTTTTTAAAGTAACAAAAACATGAATTAAATATGTTATTTCCAGCCATAGTTGCAGAGCACTTATACACTGTTTATGAGATGTTCATAGATTAAGGTGTTTTTAAAAATATTTTGCTATGTTTTAATATTTTGATGATTTTTAAGTATTTTACATAATTAACCCATGTGAGGCAAAATCTGATAGAATTGCAAGGAGAAATAGACAAATCCATTATTATAGTTGAAGCCTCCAAAACGTGTCCATTAGTAATGGGCAGCTACAGTACAGTGAAAATCAGTGACCTGAACCATCAATCAACCTGATCTCGTTGACATTCCTATAATGCTCTGTCCAACAACAGTAGAATACAAATCCTTATCAGGTTGTCATGGAATAGTCACTAAGAAAGACCACATTCATGGACTTAAAATAAACCTTAAGCTTTTAAAATAGAAATCAAAGTATCTTGTCAGTACTCAAGAGAATTGAATTAGAAATCTATAATGGAAAGATAACTGGAAAATCTCCAAATATTTGGACATTAAAAAATATATTACCAAATAATGCATAGGTCAAAGAAGAAATTATAAGAGAAATTTGACAAATATTTTCAATTAAATGAAAATGAAATGTTGGAATGCTGTGACATCAGTTCTTAGAAGGAAATTTATAGTATTTAGTGCATATATATAGAGAAAATAAGGAAGTTCTAAAATCAATAACTGAAATTTCCATCTTAGGAAGATAGAGGATGAAAAGAAAATTAAGACTAAACCAAGAGAGAAAGAAATGATAAAAATTAGAGCCAAAAACCAATAAACCAAAAACACAATTCAAAGAATAAAAATAAACAAAACTAAAAGTTAGTTCTTGAAAACATCAGTAACATTGATAAATCCCTAACCAAGCTAAGTCAGAAAAAAAGAGAAAGGACACAAATTACCCATATCAGAAATGATAGCGGGGTCATTACTGCTGAGTGCATGAACATTAAAATAATAATAAAGGAATACTATCAACAACTTTATGCCTACAAATTTGATAAATGACATGAAAATGAACCAATTCTTTGAAAGACATAAACTATTAAAGTCCTCACAAGGATAAATAGACAACTGGAATATCTACAGTAAGCGAGATGGTGTGGTATTGATAAAACATAGATGCACAGATCTATGGGCGGAATTGGGAGCCCAGGAATAGACCCACACAGATGTAGTCAACTGTTGGGTTTTTGTTTGTTTTTAACAAAAGCACAGACACAATTCAATGGAGCAAGGATCATCTTTTCAACAAATGGTGCTAGAATGTTGAAAATTCATATGTGAACCTTTAATCTAAACAAAGGTCATCCACCTTACACAAAAATTAACTGAAATTGATTGTAGATCTAAAATGCAATACTATAAGACCTTTAGAAGAAAACATGGACAAAACTCTGTATTGCCTAGTTTTTGGTGATGTTGAACTTAAATTCAAAACTTCTGCTCTGTGAAAGATACTATTAGAGAATGAATAGTCAAGCCACAGACAGGGAAAAATATTTTCAAAATACATATCTGAAAGGACTTGGCACTCAAAATATACAAAAAAATTTCTTAAAACAATAAGAAAACAAAGTGAACAAATTAGAACATAGGCAAGGAATCTGAACAGACACTTCATCTAGAAAAATATACACATGACAAATAATCATATAGCACAATTTTCATCATAATTTACCAGTAGAGAATGGAAGTTAAAACAAGATATGACTACCACCTATTAGAATGTCTCAAATCCAAAACCTGATAGTACTGATTGCTGATAATGTTGAGGAGCAACACCTCTCATTTAATATTAGTGAGAATGCAAAATGATATAGCCACTTTGGAAGACAGTTGGAAGTTTCGTACAAAGCTCGGCATAATCTTATGTTATGATCCAGCATTCATGCCTCTAAGTATTTACTCAACTGATAGAAAAATTTATCTCCACACAAAATTTGCACATAAAAGTTTATAGCAGCTTTATTCAGAATTGCCCAAAACTGGAAACAATGAAGTTGCCCTTCATTTGGTGAATATATAGATAACCTGTGATACAGTCATATGATAAAATACTATTCAGTGATAAAAAGAGTGAGCTTATCAAACCAAGCAACAATATGGATGAGTCTTATGCATATTGCCAAATGAAAGAAGCCAGTCACAAAAGGCTAGGTACTAATATGAATCACTTTACATGACATTTTGGGAAAGGTAAAACTATAGACGGTAAATAAATCAGTGGTTGCTAAGGGGTTCTGTGGAAGGAGTAGTGTTGAATAAGTAAACCAGAAGGGCTCTTTAAAAAAAAAAAAAACTATGAGATTATTCTGCATGGTACTGTAGTACTTCATAACATTAGGCATTTGTCAAAACCCATAGAACTTTACAGCATGAAGTGGACCCGAACATATGCAAAATTAAAAAAAAAAAGGCAACTAGGTCGATGAATGAAATAACCTATTGAAGTGGATGTGGGGGAAAAAAGCATTGACCTAAGAAACTATGACAATGAATGGAGACTAAAGATGAAATATCTCTATATAAACATTTTACTCTAGTTGATAAAGTTGCTCCCCTTGGAGGAACATGTTTGCAATTTCTGAAATCACTGTGAATATTTATTTAAACTTATATATATATATATATATATATATATATATATATGAATTGAATTTTTAAGTAAATGAATAAGGGATGATGGGAGATAGGTTTTCCCACTGACATTGGGAGATTTTAGACAAGCAAAGAGAGAAGGCTAGAATGATCCATTTGGTAATGGAGTAAAGTTGGACACATCAGTATAAAATCATGTTTTGTCTTAAAACGGATATGGATGGCAACATAAAGAAATGTTTATACATATATGTATATACAGAGGTCAGTATAAATGCATATACCTCCTTGTTCTGTCAGCTGAAGAGGGCCTAGAAGAAATGATACCTCAGTAGCAGCAAGGAAATCCAAGCAACCACACACCTGAAAAGTGCCTAGACATAGTGACTCATTTTCAAAAAGTACAGTATGGAAAGGGGAGTAAAAGAGTAACTGTATCATAAGGAAACCTAACAAACAGTAACTACCTCAGCCAGGTGAGCAAGGTCAATATCAACAGTGATAAGTCATGTCAATAGTGTGTGCTCTTGAGGTAATGTGGTAAGAGAGGAACTTTAACTCTGTGGTCTTCCTCCTAAAATCCTATAACTTCAATATAATGATGAGACTACTGAGGGAAATTCTAAAGAATTTATAATGATTACTTCTCAAAAGTGTCAAGATAGTAAAAAAAAAAAAAGCCCTAAAATTAATGTTGATTGTATTTTAAACTAATCACAATTTCCTTAACTTAAAAGTATTGATTTGATTGTGAAACGTTTATTAAGAACATTTAATGAGAAATGTCAGAACTAAATTTCACAATATTTTAATTTTACACATTATATATCTTAGCTATAAATTACAAAGACAATTCAGATACTTTGCATATACTCATATTTTCAGTTAAGAAAAAAAAACAATAGTTAAGTTACTTGTTCTTGGATTTAAATTATGTGCAAAAAGATAATAGTGATTTAATAAATGATAGTTACTTCAGTAATATAATATTCTACCACTTTTAGAAAATTGGTATAATTTATGTACACTTTCCTACCTGCAGTTAAGTGTGGACTTGATCAAGTAGTGAAAAATTGTAAGCCGCAATATATGAAAATCAAGTGTTTTTTTTTCAATGTTTATTTTTGAGAGAGAGAGAATTGTGAGGCGGGGACAGAGAGAGAGGGGCAGAGGATCAGAAGCAGGCTCTGTGCTGATGGCAGTGAGCCTGATGTGGGTCTCGAACTCATGAACTGTGAGATCATGACCGGAACCGAAGTCAGACACTCAACTGACTAAGCCACCCAGGTGCCCTAAAAATCATGTTTATATAAGCTAAAAATTCAACTTTTCATATCTATAAAAGTTTCTCTCTGATTTAATTATCTTTTCAAATGCTTGAGAGATTATCAAAGTAGCCCATGTAAGTAATTTAAAAGTGAAAGTGTACTTCAGATTCATAATGAAAAACAGCTGTTCGGTGTCACTTTCTTTATTCCTAAAGACCAGTTCCTTAGAAGTAAACAGTTTCAAATCTTCTAGCTGCTCATTCTAGAATTTCTATCCATAAAATGTATATAATAGTATTTTTGGTCCACTAATTTAAACATTATTGATTTTGTATTATGTAAATATTGTGTCCTGTGTTGAAAATCTGCTGTCTTATGACGTTTTCATTATTTTTCATTTTGTGTGTTCTTCAAGGGTTTGATACCTACTTATTTTAATTTGCTTGGATATATTTTTAATTAGAACCATACTATTTACTTTGATGACTTCCCATATAATTGCTCAATAGTGTAATTTCTCAGATAATCAGTTTCATTTCAGATAGTTCTCTATCCTCTTGCTCATATTTGATTTGCTTCATAGCTATGAGATCATGGAATTTTCACTATTACCCTAAAAAGTACTCATCTTTTTTGTTTCCAGTGCCTGTATGTTGAGTTATGTATTTTCCTTTTCCTCAGTTTGTTCCATTACTTTGGTGGAACATGCTATCAGGAAAAGGTGCATAAGAGGAAAAATTTTGTACACTGTGCACATGTGAAATAGTCTTTTTATTCTTGATTGTTTGGCTGATAATAGAATCTAGGTTAGAAACTAAGTTTACTCTAAATTCTGAGGGCATCTTCAATTGTAATGGGTAATACCATTTTGGTGTCTGATCTCCTGTATAGGATTTGTTTTGTTCACCCATTTTTCTGACTCTTTGGATATTTTGTATGGCGTGATCTGCTAATTTCTCTCCTATCGAATGTCACCTTTTCACCTTTTCATCTCATATATCACCCTTTTCTGAAGAAATAAGCATCTCCAATTTTTAAATCTGTTTGGTTCTACAGCATAAACAGGCTTTGCTGCTTGTTAATATCCCTTTCCATGGTCATTTGGAATTCTGTTTGTTCAGTTGGGTTAAAAACCTCACCAGCTTCTTATTGCCTCCATATTAATGATGTATCTTTTCCTTTATTATTTGTCCCCTTTTTCTCTTTGTCCTTGTATAATTATAACTTTTCTCATCTAAACGACCTTAATAAGGGAGAAGACATACATGTGTGCTTTTAACCTGCCACATTTAATTGCAAGTTTATTCAACTAGTTTTTAAATTTACTTCATTAACACAACTATTATAGGATATTCAGTTATGTCGTTATTTTTATATCTCCTGTTAATTTGGTAGTTATTTTTCTGCTTTCCCCTCTACCTTTATTTTTTTTAATTTTATTTTAGAGGAAGAGAGAGAGAGAGAAATCAGAGGAGAGGGTAAGAGGGAGAGAAAAAGGATCTTAAGCAGGCTCCACATTCAGCATGGAGCCCAATGTGGGGCTTGATTCTACACCACTGGGATCCTGACCTGAGCCAACATCAAGAGACGGATGCTCAACCAACTGAGCCACCCAGGTGCCCCTCCTATTATCTTTATTTTAAGCAATAAATTAGCTCCAAACTTGAGCCTTTGAAATATAAACAGTATGCTTATTAATATGTGTGACAGCAATCATTAATCTGGTAAGACCAAGCAATAAGCTATTTTGAAAAATTAACAATTTTAGAAAACCAAAGTTACTTTTCAAATTATTGAAAATTGCTTCATTAATTTTTGGTAGAAATCTTCCTAAATGCAGCACTCATTTGCTTTCTATCTTAAACAGACTCTGTATACTAAATATTCTTTCGGCTATTGTTGCTAATCTTTATTTAATGAAAACTAGTTGATTTAATCAATAGGAAGAGTAACATTTCAGGTGCAGTTGAGATATGTAGTGAAGTTTGTTATGAATATACTCACAGATCACCATTACGTTGATATTTTTTCTCTTACCTTGCTGTCTACTGTTACAGCCATAACTCTTATTTTCACCCATTTTGCTCCTTTTTAAATACCTTCTGTCTACCAGAGTTTATCAACTAAAAAAATCAAATAACAAATTTGTAGTCAAGACATTTATTTTACTAACAGTTGAAGTTTGTTTCTCTGGCACTAAGGGCTCGTGTCTCTAATGTAGTTAAATAAAACAGTAGGCTATATAACAGTTGTTTTCCTCAGAGATTTTTGTTGCTTATTTCTTCTGAGTTCCTTAGATGAATTTGGGTTACTTATCAGTAGGATTTACCTTCATCTCTGTTTCTTGTCTGGATATTGTAGTTGTCAACATATCATCACTGAATTATTATATTGTGTTTATTAAATAAAATGTATTTATCATATTTCCTTATTTATTTAAATATTATAAGCAGTATTTCTCTTAGTGATCAAATAAAACACTTAAAATTAGTTAAGTATTTTACTTAGTACTCACTACAAAATTTAGCCAAAAGCACAGATTGAGTTGTACTCCTATCTTGGCTGCACTTATACTGGCTAGTGAAAAACATTTAAACATTGTAAACATTGGTTTCCTCATTTTTAAAACAAAGATAATAATAATTTCTTCCATGCAGGGTTTGATTAAGATCAAGTCACGTACTGTATGGCACCTTCCCTCACATGTGAAAACATCTCCATAACCATTAGCTGTTACTATACTAAAGTTTTGTACCAAGAATCTAAGTAGTTGCTGGTGATAAGCAAAACAGTTATAGTCAATGTCTTAATAGTATTATTTCTTCATTCTCTGTTTCAAAGTAGAAAGTGATAAATTAGTCTCTAATTAGTATAAAACGTGATTAATCCAAGGAAAGAGGATGGTGATAGGTGGTTTGCATACTTACAGATTCAGATTTGCGTTTTGGTTCTGCTACTGGCTAGCTGTACATTTCGGCAAGTTATTTAACTTTTCAAAGCCTGTTTCCTTCGATGTGAAATGATTATTTTTATTTTTTTTTTGAGATTTTTTTTATTAAAGTATGTTTGACACAGAAGGTTGCATTCGTTTCTGTACAACATACTGGTTAGTTGCATTAGTTTCTGTACAACATACTATGTTCACCACAAGTGTAGCCACCATCCATCAGCGTACAAGGCTATCACAGTATCATTGGCTATATTTCCTATGCTGTGCCTTTCATCTCAAGACTTATTCCATAACTGGAGTCCTGTACCTCCCACTCCTCTACATCTATTTTGCCACTCCCACTTGCCTCCATCCCCTCTGGTAACTATCAGTTATCATCTATATTTATGGGTCTGTTCCTACTTTTGGTTCTTCATTTGTTTCATTTTTTAGATTATGTATCATATATGTGAAATCATATTGTGTTTGTCTTTCGCTGTTTGATTCATTTCACTTAGCATAATTTTAATAGCACTTTCTTCATGGGATTGTCATGATGATTTTATAAAAAAGGTGGCCATACAATGAATAATACTGTATATTTCACAAGTGCATAATACATGTAAGTATAATGGTATTAACATTTATCTCCATAACCAAATGCAAAATTTTATTTTTTTTCATTTTTTAAAAATTTCTTTTTCTTGAGAGAGAGAGAGAGAGTGAGCATGAGCAGGGGAGGGGCAGAGAGAGAGAGAATCTCAAGCAGGCTCCTCACTGCCAGTGCAGAGCCCTAAGCAGAGCTCAAACCCATGAATGTGTGATAATGACTTAAGCCAAAATCAAGAGTACAATGCTTAACTGACTGAGCCACCCAGGTGACCCTAAAAGCAAATTTTTAATTAATGCCACTTATATTAATCATGATTTCTCATTTAAGAATTTTACATAATTTGGAACGCCTGGGTGGCTCAGTCAGTTGAGTATCCAGCTTCAGCTCAGGTCCTAATCTCACAGTTAGAGCCTCACATTTGGCTCTGTGCTTACAGTGAGGAGCCTGCTTTCGATTCTCTCTCTGTCTCTGTCTCTCTGTCTCTCTCTCTCTCTGCCCCTCACCCACTTGCACCCTCTCTCTCTCTCTCTCTCTCTCTCTCTCTCTCTCTGTCAAAATAAATTAACTTAAAAAAAAAGAATTATGCCTATAGAAATCTGATTTGTACACACACTTTGTGAGTAATACAGCAATAAATGTTTGTTACAATTATATCTGGCTTAAAAAACCACATCTTCTGCAAGCTCTTTGTTTTTTGAATAACATTGAGGGATTCTGTGGTTAGCCACCAATTCAAGAAGTTTATCTTGTACCTCTGAGGAGAAAACTATTTAGTAATTTTAGTAAGATTCTGCTCTTGTTCTTTTGTCTGACACATAGATTTTGTTTTTGTTTTTTATAAGAAATGTAAAGATTCTCTATTTTATTCCTTCCATCCCATCTCTCCTGAGTAGGGGTGTCCAAATTAGTCTCCAGGAACATACAATGATGTTGATGTAAACCTTTCTTTATTGCTATGAATCATAACAGCCTATTTTTACCATTTAACTTTTGAGGGAACATGAGTCTCACTTTTACAAAATGAATGGTATGAAATTATTACTTTTTCTCTGCAAGTAAACATGTCCAACATTTATACTTAGTTTTCTATGTGATATCACCACAAAAATATCCAATGAATTTCATTTTTTAAAGAAACTTAATTAGATTAATTATATCACATTTTGAAGGCCAAATAATTTGTTAATTGAATTTTTTACTTTTATAGCATATTTATTGAGGCATTACATAGAGAGAAACATAATAGAAACAATCATATCCCTTATTTGTTGAATATTTCAATAGAATTTTACAATAGAAGAATATATCTTTGAAAGTTCAAGCTATCATGACTTTCTGTGTCAAATAACATTATATGATTTAGTTGTGAGGAATCTAACAAAAAAACTAGAACTTAGTTATATGAGAATTTTAAAATGTGATGAAACTGAATTACAAAGATTTTTTTAAAAATTTCCCAAGGTCACAGTTATTATTTGTTGGACGCAGTCTGGGATATTTTTAAAACTTATATTATTGGAGTGGTATATTAATATAATTCATATAAGGGCATATATAAACATTTTAAGGGCATATAAAACATTTTAGATTGACTCTGTTTTTGGTCTGTAGAAGTGAAAAACAAGAAAAACCATCTCTATTATTGGAGTTTAATCTACATATTTATTTGCAGAAATAGGAAATGGTACTGTATAAGTTTATTCACTGTATCATTATTTGTAGTGGCAACACTGGGAAATAAACTGAATGTCTGTCATTTGAGGATTAGTTAAACAAATTACACCAAAAAGAAAGATATACAAAAGGATTATGACATTTTCTACATATAGGAATATTGTTAAGTAATAAAAAGCAAGATACAAAATGATGTGTATAATAGACATGAGTTTTTGGTAAAATGGTGGGACATAATCTGTATTTATATTTGTATGTATATTCATAAAGACACTCTGGAAGTAAATAAAAGGGAGGGTAGGAACTAGACAATGTTTACCATTGGCAGTATTGAAGAACAGGGCTGGTTGATGGGGAACTGGGATGGAAGAGAGATTTTCACCTATATTTTGGGGTTGTTAACTATGGTCTCATATTGCTATTCAAAATTAAATCACCTTAAAATATAAAATGCTGTGAAAACTATTGTATCACAACCGATCATACTGGCAAAAACAGGTCAAAATTTTTCAAAAAATAATTTGCAGTGATAGAAAGTGAAGAATGAGAGAAATTGGATATAAACAACCTTTTTCCTGTTCTAGTCACTTAAATGTCAGCGCCATGGAAGGGGAAGTAGAGGAATGGAACATGTTTTTTCCTGAAGTGACAAAGATTATTTAACTGGCTACCAGTGCATGGACTCTGGTAAGAGTGCAGAATGCCCACCTTCCGTTTCTAGTGAGAATAAAATGAACATGAGGAAGTTAATCATTCTCCATAAAGCATGAGTACTTTCATCACTTTCCATGGACCATGATTACAACTCCAGGTTCTAATTAGTATCTTCACATACATAATCTTAGATGACCTTAGACTATCATGCTCTCTTCTTTAGAATAATCCCTACTTCTTTTGCGAAGTCTATATATGAATGTCTCATCACACCTTCCATGTATATATTATTCCCAAGTTGATTATTCTTAGCAGTACATAAAATTATCCTTGTCTCTGAACTTCAGAATTTTTGACTCCTCAAAATTCTTTTTTTATCTGCTAAAGTCATCAAGCAAGTAAACCTTGCTGTTTTTCCCTCTTATCTGTTCCAGCTCCCTTTTTTCCCCACTAAATTCTATTTTAGATACCCTTATTAAAGCATATCAAGGGTACAACCTTCTCAAAATTATCTCTCCTTCCTTGTAAAACATGTCATTCATTTGAAAAAATTCCCACTAGTTCTAACCTCTTAATGAGGCTTAATGATGAATCTGTGTCATATTGTTGATTCAGTGTAATGGCAGTGCTATACTTACATAACAGATAAACCAAAGTTAACAGAAAAATTGTCTCTCTCCTCTAGTCTTATTTTTGCTATTTTACATTCAACTATGTGCTATTTTCAAGTGAGTAAATATAGAATATTACTATCTTCAATAGAATTTTCCAAATTCAGTAGAAAAAAATAATTTAAGAACATGTATTTTGGAAAAAAGATAAACTGAGTAGAGGAACGTCAATTGTTAACTTTAAATTGGGTCTCTGGGGGTGCCTGGGTGGCTCAGTCAGTTAAGCATCCTACTCTTGATTTCAGCTCAGGCCATGATTTTGTGGTTCATGAGATCAAGCCCAGCATTGGGCTCTGCTTTGACAGCACAGAGCCTGCTTGGGATTCTCTCTCTCCCCCTCTCTCTGCCCTTCCCCCACTCACGTTCTTTCCCTCTCTCTCAAAAAAAAAAAATAAACTTATAAAAAATTTTATTTTTATTTTTATATTTCTTAGGGTTTATTTATTTTTGAGAGAGAGAGAGACAGAGTGTAAGTGGAGGAGGGGCGGAGAGAGAGGGAGACACAGAACCTGAAGCAGGCTCCAGGCTCTGAGGTGTCAGCACAGAGCCCCAATACAGGGCTCAGACTCATGAACCATGATATCATGACCTGAGCTGAAGTAGGACATTTAACCAATTTAACCACCCAGGTGCACCTTATAAAAAGATTTAAACAGGGTTCCTGATTTAGAAGTAAAGGAGAAACTGAGAAACCATCGTATACTTATAGTAAAGACTTCCAATACCTCTATCCTCTGAGTCCAGGTTGTCTGCCTTATAGGTCTTATTAACAAGATCCTTTGGTCCTCCAGTAAATAGATTTCCTTAGGTGATACCAAGGAAATAGCCTCCTTATGCCAAATCCTGATCCATTGTTCAGTGTACTACAATAAGGTTCCAGGGTATTACCAAAGCATGTTAAATACTGCAGAGATATGCAATGTGCACTTTTGCTACACTGCAAAAACAATAAAGAAAACTCTTGACAGAGGTTGGATTTTATTAACAAAAAGAAATAACAATAGAAATTAAGCTCTCTTTTTTTAAGTTCATTTATACTGGGACAATGATGACTACTTTAAAATTAACTAAAAATAGTCCTATTTATTAGATAGTATCACTTCAATATGACCAAAGTGACATTTAGTGTTAATTTGGAGCAAAATGAATTTCAGATGAGTTTCAGCATTGAAGATATGTTCTATTGTTTCTGGCATATTAGGGTTTACCTTGTCAGTGCTCATTAGAAAGGAAGTTTATATCAACTCTGAAAATAACAATGGACTTCAGAAAGCATGTTATTATATTTCTAGAAATTTTCCAAAATGAATGCAAGTAATGAGCCTCCCAATAATTACAATGGAAAAGGGGCATCACCATTGTAAAAAAGTCCTCACATATTGGTTGAGAATCCATTGTTAAGTACAGACAAACTGTTTATGGAAAGCATTTAAAAATTATTTTCTTCTAATGTGCCTTTGAAACTAATAATGTACCAGAGGTATCCAATGGTATAATAGAAATCAGCTTTAATTTAAATTTAAATTTAATTTAATCCAAGGCACTAGTTTATCCTCTGAATGAAAATCCAGGCAAAGTCCATGAAGTCTTTGCTGTCCCTTAAGTAAAATATAGTATTGGTTCAAAAAATTCAGATACTCAGTTTTATTAATAATCAACTCTTGAAAATTCACTTAAAAATACTTTTTTTCTCTCAATTTTATAGATAACTGAAATGGCAAAAGGGCATATTTGGCATCTTCTCATTTTCCTTGCATAGGTTTCTCTTTGTTCTTCATCTTATCAACTGCAGGGGAAGGAATGATATCAGGAAAGGTCTTGTTTGACCAGCAACATCCAAGGTGGCACTGGCTTACCCACCTAGCACTTGGAGCTGTTTAAACTACTTCTTTTCACGAGTGTCTTCAAGGTCTCTTGAAAAAATTTTCTCTTAACTCAGCACCTTTTACCTGTAGATCCTTCTTTGGATGTAGACAAGTGGATCTTCTTTAGCTGGGTATTTATAGCTTGGTTCTTAGGTTCTGATAATCTAGAGCTTTTCCCTCGACATTAGTGTCAGTATTTCCCTATAGTTTCTAAGAACAACATACAAGTACGCTTTGTATGTAGCCCATGTATAGACATTGGGAAATACTCAAATTTGCTCCAACAAATTCCAGAAGTCTCCAATGTAGCATCTCTTCTGTGTTCATCATCAAAAGATCCAGTCAGTCTTTGGCCCTTTCAACTTGCCAGGTGAGTCAGACTGTTCACTGTGTCTGTAAAATTGTGAGGCCATATATTAAGCTCTCCAATTGGTTGCACTAAGCCCCACTGAAACCCTTTTCACAGGCTGATTAGAGGAAACCATTTCCTATATTACCTCTTAGAGTGAAGGTGGTGAGTGGTGGGACTTAAAAACCCACCAACTCTCTCCAGAACCTTCTCCTAACCTCCAATTCTGTCCTTATTTTCTTCAATCCTATTGTATAGGCTGGGAGTGGCCAGCAAAATGTCACATAACTAGCTGTCCTCCATCTCTTTTTCTAAGTCTTGCATGATGGCCTTTCACTTGTGGTATCTGTTGCCATGAAGCCTAACCTGAAAATGAGGCAATCATTTCTCCCTTTCTATATCCTGCTAACCTTGCTAGGCTTAGGGCCATGCAAATCAAATGCAGAGAGCTCTGATTTTGGTTCATGACTATAATTTCGCAGGATAAAGTTGAAAACACAGTGTGATCCACCATAATTCCATATATCGCTGACTTGTTTTATAGAAATATCTGTGTAATATGTTTTTATCTGCTGATTATAAATTAACTGCAAAATATTTTAATATATAAAATACTTACTCTAAGATAACTAGGTATATTAAATGAAAGAACACATTTTTACTTTTGTAACTATATAGGTATTATAGGGAAGTAAGATAATGTGGCTTTTGAGGACTTTATCTGAAATCCATTCAAAATTGTTTTAAGGGATTTAGTTAGATTGTCCACCACTAATCTAAGTGTTATTCTGAGCACAAATGAAAAATTGGCTTTCTGCCTGTCTTCCTTCTTGACTAACGTTGATGGAATGATAAAATGATCAGTATCTGCCTGTTCTCCAGAACCTTATGTTACCATCAGGTTTGGGTCACAGTCACTTGGAGGTTATTATCACTGTTTCCAAGCCTAGATAAAGATCCAAAAATGTTTAAGCTACTCAAACATTTTTGAAGCTCCTACTAGGAGATGAAGGATTAATGTCAGGTAAGGATACTGCTTTAAAGATACCTTATAGATAGGTAGTTGCACATTTTCAGAAAGTTAGAAGTAATGTAATGAAAATCATTTGGGCAGACATTAGCTTGAATGCCAGATTCAGGATATCAGTGGAATGCAAATCAACCAAGCCTGAAGTTTGATTGTTAAAATCATCAGTACCTGGGGGGAAACTCACTCTTCTAGAGACAAGAATGGAATAGGTCTGCCCATCCTCTTCCTGTAATCACTTTTTGTTGATCCTCCTTATTACTCAGCACAGAATTTCTCTTGATCTTGTATACAATTCTTTTTGTGAATTTAACTACATTAATGTTTTCTCTACACCTACCACCTTCATTCCTAAACTTCATCTATGCTTAACAAATCATGCACAGATACACATCTCTGGAGCTTAATATACAAGAATGTAAGATCCCTCCCTTTGACAACTTTGGTCACTTCCTCAATTTATGAGATAGATTTGGATGGGGTACTTAACCCATATCAGACTCATTTTCTTCAGCTATAAAATATGTATTTTTTTTTTTGTTAATGAGACACTATACGTGAAGTCCCTAATATAGTTATAACACATATTAGGGACTGAACAAATATGAAAGACTTTTTTTTTGCTCTCCATGAAAAAAAATGGTATTCCAGAGAAGACAGAAAGAACTTCCATCTCAGGAATCAATGCATGGTTGATGGAGAAGGTGTCACTTGCTCTGAAGCTTGGAGCGTTAAGTACAAGTTGGACTTGTGAATAGGTAGGGAATGAAGCTCCCAAAAAAGGAAGTGCCATGAACAAAGGAGCAAATTTAATGTCTTGGAAGTAAAAGGTATATAAGGAGTACACTTACATTTCAATTTGTAAAGAACATAATTAGCAGTTGAGACAATAATTAGAGGGCAGTGTTTAGGGTATTGAAATCCTCACTAAGGAATTTAGACCTAAAGTTATAAAGAACAAATAGCTTTTGAGGGGTTTTGTATAGGATGCTCAGTGGTATGATTCATGAAGAAAAATCCAGCAATAGTGTATTTAGGGTGTATTTAAAGTAACTGAGAAGGATGGATTTGGAAAGCTTTGGTGGAAATGGAGAAGCGGTGGCTGCTAGATATACAGTGAGGAAACATCAGAAATCTCACATACCGGGACAACTGGGTGGTTCAGTAGTTTAAGCATCTCACTCTTGATTGTAGCTCAGGTCATGATCTCACAGATCCTGAGTTTCAGCCTCGTGTTGGCTCTGCATTAGTAATGCAGAGCCTGCTTGAGGATTCTCTCCCCCTCTCTCTCTGCCCCTCCCCTGCCAAGGCGCATGTGCGCACTCTCTCTATCTCTCTCTCTCTCTCAAAATAAATAAATAAACTTAAAAAAAAAAAAGAAATTTCATCTACCCACCAAGGACACTAATGGGATAGCTATGCATAACATGGAAATTTAACAACAAATGACTAGTTTGTGGCTCTGCCCAGACAATATTTACTTTCCTTTTAGATGTTATGTTTAACAGTACATTGTAAATAGTTTATTATTTTTTATTGCATAAGAGGTGTACCAAAATTTTACATATAGTTATCTTTCAAAGAGACAAGTAGTCCTAGCTCTCATGTGTTTGGCGTTTAACCTTGATATTGCTTTGAGACATCATTGGCATTGTTATTTTTTATTCAACTTGATTTTTTATTTCATTTATTTAGTGTCTCTATGATAATATACTAACTTTAAAGGAATTCTGTATGACTCCCATAACACTGGACATTTAATACTTGATTTACTTTCACATATGTGAAAAAGTTTGCATTTGTCTTAACATGAATTTTTATAGGATACCTCAATTAAGACATAGAATTCTTTATTCTATCAATTGGATATGTGTTTCATTAACAATGAATATTAATTGACAATGGCCATTAAGAGTTTTCTCCACTGCAAACATTTCATTTTCTTGATAAAATTAAAGATGTGTTTTGACATTTTAAGAGTGAACTTTCACTCTTAGGTTGTATCTCTGTCTATATCTATATGAATGATACTGTATGAAAACCTACATTTCAGTTAAAAATGATAACACATGTCATATAATCCTTCTGAACTCTTTTTTATTATTTTTATTTTTTAATTATTATTTTATTTTTATTATTTTATTATTTGTTTATTTTTTATCTTAGCTTTATTTTTTCTTCCTGCTACAGTGTATTTTCTAGTGATATTTTGAACAAATACTGCATGGGGTAAACTTTTTAAATACTTATAGGTTGAAAATATCTTTACTCTTGATCTTGAAGTGATAATCGGAATGAGTCAGAATCATTGTGTTAATTTTTTTCTCAGTATTTCAAATACATTGTTCTATTGCTTTCTTATGTTCAAAATTCTTAATAAAAGTATACCAGCAATCTGGAGGTCATTCCTTTGTGTATAATCTCTCTGGTAGCTTTTAGACTTCTTTATCTCTGTGTTGAAAATTTTTAACAAGGTAGTCAAGTTTGGGCTTTCTTTAATTCAGAAATATTTGTGCATCATTTCAATCTGAAGAATCATCTTTCCTCAGACCTGAAATATTTTAGATGATTATTTGTATATAGTTCCTTTTTTCCAGGTTATCCATTTCTTACTTCTTGCCACTACTATTGATGAGTTCAGGAATTTCTAGTTCTATTCTCCACATCTTTTCACGTTTCTTTTACATTCTTCATCTCCTTATCCTTTCGGTCAGCAATCTGAGGGAAATAGAACACTTGGCTTAAATGATCAGCTTAATAATATTTTCATTGGTAGTGTGCCATTTTGACACTATCTTATATATTAAGGTTTCCATAATAATATTTGTTTCAATAATATTCTGTATTTTCAGTAATGATATTTTCTGTAACCAAATATTCTTGATCAATTGAAAAAGTGTTTTATCTCTCTACAAATAGTCATACTTATTTTAAATTACTGTCTATCTTGTTCAAGTATCTCTATGTCTTGAATATAAGTTTTCCATTTGCTATACTCCCATATTGACTTGAGTTTCTTCAAGTATTTATTTGAATATAGTCAAATAACATCAATAGAATTCTGACAAAAAACCTGTTCCCTGAGGTATCATTTAACAAACTGATTAAAAGAATTCAAGAAAATTATTTTTCATTTATCCCGTTGAAAAAAATATTTTAGAAAATTTTATAGTGTAATAGTAATCAGCCAGAACAGAGAATTCAATATGGAGAAAGACAAGGTGTAGAAAGAAATGAGAGAAAGCTCATTAGAATGCAGACTCCATGAGGACACACATATTTGTTGTGTTCATGGCTGCAGTCCAGCACCTAGAACAGTCATTTACAGTGAGCATTCCATAATTATTTGATAGATAAATAGATCCCTGATTATGTATGGGGTATGTCATTTAGTCTATGTAACATTTAATTGAATATAAATGGAGAATGCTAGATTTTCTGCTAATGTGATGTGTAATGTGAAAAATCACTACTATAGAACAGACAAAATATAAGAAAACCTTATGCCTTAGAGTTGGATAAAGTAGTAATAAATGTATTCTTAAATTCTAGCTAAAGCGGGGGGTGGGTGGGAGCTGGATGGCTCAGTTGGTTAAGCATTCGACTCTTGATTTTGGCTCAGGTCATGATATCATGGTTCCTGAGTTTCAGCCCCACATCAGACTGTTTAGGATTCTGTCCCTCTTTGCCTCTCTGTCCTTCCCCCACTTGCTCTCTATCTGTCTCTCAAAATGAAATAAAAATAAACTTGAAAAAATTCTAAGAGGTGAAAAGAGGGAAGAAGGTGTGAAATGAAGATTATTCAAAAAGTTTCTTCTTATTGAGATGTAAGGGAAAGCAGTAAGAAGGCTTAGTATCAGGTGAAACCAAAAGGTGGTATCTTGTTTTGATATAAAATAGAGTAAAATAGGGGTGTCCGGGTGGCTCAGTCAGTTAAGCCTCTTACTTTGGCTCAGGTCATGATCTCATGGCTCATGAGTTCAAGCTCTATGAGCTCAAGCCCTGCATGGGGCTCCGTGCTGACAGCTTGGAGCCTGGAGCCTGCTTCAGATTCTGCCTCTGTCTCTCTGCTCTTCCTCTGTTCTCTATCTCTCTCTCTCTCTCAAATATAAACATAAAAAAAAAACATTAGAAAAAATATAATAAATAAAATAAAATCAAGTAAGACATGTTTTGTTATAAATTCTAAGGAAGGGGAAACAAACTCCTAAATTCACAATTGCAAAAGTAGAATGATCAAATAAGTAATAATGTAAAGACATATAAATATGATAAAGGAAAAAAAAACTAAAATCAAGTAAATAGTCCTCATACTGAAAGTAAATAGATCATTTATCATTAGAAGATAGTATGGCAAAATTGGATTGAAAAAAACACTTATTTGTGCTATTTACAGAAACACTAGGGATAATGTAATTAAATAGATGAAAATAAAAGAATGAGCAAAGAGAAATGAGGAAGTGCTTGTAAAGTGGAAGTGGCAGCAGTCTGATTAATACCAAACAAGGTAGAATTGAAACAGCATATCATTATGTAATGATATGATTCTATGTGAAAGGCATCACAGTAAAAATCTGTAACATAGAAATTACAGCTAAATATATAAAGGAAAAACTGTTACAAATGCATAGAGAACAAGCAAAATATATAGATATATAGAAGGACTTCAATTGTTCCAATTAGATACATCTAGCAGCCAAGATACAAGTGAGGATATAAGAAAGTGAATACTCATTCAACAAACACATATAGGTGTGTAAAACATTGCCTCTTTCAAAAAGAAAGTATATACAGTCTTCTCAGACTCTGGAACATTTGCGCAAATTTAATTAGCTGCATGGCCACAAAGAAAACATTAACAATATAGTCTTACAGCCAGCATTTTCTGGTTATGATCTAATACAATTGGAAATAAATAGTGTTGACCAAAATATATCACGTGTAGAAATTAAGAAACACACCACTAAACAAACCTTGAATCAATTAGGAAATCAAGAGAGAAAATCGTGCACAACATAGGAACAATTTACATTAAAACCTAAGGACTAGACAACTCTATATTCAGGAGGAAAAAAATGTATGGCTTAAAATCCTTAATTATTATAGAAGGAAACAATTGTAAAGGCACAAAGTAGTAACTAAAATATTTAAAATAAAAAAATATATACCAGAAGATTAATTAGTGTTATAATCCAAAATTAATGAACTGGTAACTACACACACACACACACACACACACACACACACATACACACACACTTACCAAGTTGAATAAGTCCAAAAGCTAGTTCTTTGAGAAGACCAATAAAATTAACACCCTATAATCCTGATGATGGAAAATGGATAATACAAAACTAAGTAAACTATATAAAATTAGTATTAAGGAGGGATATACAGCTATAGCCATAAGAAACCTCATAGGATTTTTGAGATGATTATTAGATACTAGTCCATAGGAACACATTATAAAACCTTTGAGAAACATAAGATTGTTCTAGGAAATATAATTACTAAGTATTTCCCATTAAATTTAAATTTGAACAGTTTAATAATTATAGAAGACATTAGAAAACTGATTAAAATTCTGTAATCTAAAAGGGCACAGATTAGATGAAGGTCACAGCTAAACTTTAACATTATAAAAAATTCAATACTATTTGAAGAATTTCATGCCATGGGAAATAATGAAAAAGTCTCCAGTTTAGTGTATAATGTCACAATAACTTTCATACTAAAACCCAATTAAAGTAATATAAATAAAGAAAACTATGGAGAAATTTCATTTATGATCATTGAATCAAAATGTTTAAAGTAATTTATTACAACAGTAAACTATTATTAGCTGCTAATTGCCTCTCACAACCTTGTTACCAGCTACTGGAAATTGTCAAGCTAAATATATAAAATTCATATATCTATTTTGTGAATAGTAACCCCTAGTGTTGCACAATACAAACCCTGTGAAATCTTATGAAGTGAGCCTGCCACATTAACACCTATTTCAAAAATCTATTTCAAATGGATAAAGAATTTACCTGTAAACATTAAACAGGAAAGTGCTACAAGTAAATCAAGGAGATCCTGTGTAAAATTTGAGGATGCAGAAGAATTCTTAAACAAGACTGGAAATCTAAAAGCTTAAAAAAAAAAAAAAAAAAAAAAACAACCAGAGGGGCACGTGGGTGGCTCAGACAGTTGAGCACTGGACTCGGTTTTGGTTCAGGTCATGATCTCACGGTTCATGGGTTGGAGCCCCGCATCGGGCTCTGCCATGAAGGTGTGGAGCCTACTTGGGATTCTCTCTCTCCCCTCTCTCTGCCACTCCCCAACTAGTGCTCTCTTTCTCTCTCTCTCTCTGTCTCTCACTCTCTCTCAAGAAAAATAAACTTAAAGAACAGCGACTAGAATTTAATTATTTATTATAAATTAAAGCTTTGTATGGTAAAATATGATAAATAATTTCAACATAATAAAATAGGTTTGGAAAAAACACTTGTAAACCCAAATGAAAGAAAGATTTTATATCTAGAATATGCAAAAAGTTCTTAGGAATTGAAAAACAAAATCAACCCAGATAAAACTGGCATCAATTATATAATTATAATTTATGGAAGCGTAAGCTCAAAAACTAAAGAAAAGAAAGTTAAAAAAGTTGATGCAAGCATGAAAAAAACCATGATATTTTAAATTTGCATTTTGCCAATTGATAATAAAATTATGAAATTCTATTATTTCATAGTCATCAAATTAGTAGCCTTTAGGAAGAATTATAATATCTATGTCATAATTTGGGGTGAGAAGTTTGGGGGAAAGGGAAGTTTCACATATGGCTGATGGAAATGTAAAGTGTTATGGTCTTTTTTGGAAAGCAATGTGACAATATCTCTTAATATTAAAAATAAGGTCTTGAAACACAGTATCCATTCCTAGGAATTCAGTCACATGGAAGCAAAAACATCAGTTAGTAAACAACAACAACAAACCTTTGTACAAACATACTTACCTTGTAATGGGTGAAGATATGTTAGGAAAAAGTGAATGCAATTCAGTATAGAAAGGAATAGTAAATTAAGGCACAGCTATTCCATGGAACATTTTGCATTTATTAAAAAAAAAAGTAAATCAGTGCTGTACAAGCTAACTCAAAAGTATTTTCACAATGCATTACTAGGAGAAGATAAAATAAAGAAAAGTAGATGATGAAAAGTATATTAAACAATCTCATTGTGTAATTAGTAATCAAATCTCCCCTATCTTTGCTAATTTGTACCTGAATGTGGAGGAAAATACAGAAAGAGAAAAATGAATTGTAAACATGAGTCACACCCTTGTGTTGGAGTGCAGAGAGGTCTGATGCAGGAAGTCATAGGAGCCACAGATGGAGGAAGACAGTGAAAAGTGGAGTAAGAAAAATAAAGGTGGATGTATTGAATAATTAAAACACAGAGGACGCATATTTCTTGAGAAGGAGAATATGTTTTCAAAACAGGTCCTAAAAAATTGGTTAGCTGTATTTTTTACAGTTACATATGTTCTTGTGGGATAAATTGACATTTTCTCAATATGTATCATTTTACTAAATCAAACTAAACTCATGGTTACAGTCGGGGACTTTATACATTAAAATCCATGGAGAATTATTCAAGTATTGGAAAAGGATCTTTACATACAACTATATTTTAGGGTACTATTGTAAGAAAAATAGCATCAAGCATGACCACCAAGGTCTTTCAGTACTCTTTCACTGACAGCCTTATTCAATGGACCTTCCATGTGGTCCAAATGATGTGAAGATCTACTGAATGACAGGTATTTGCATTTCCAGTGATAAAAACAGCTTTGCAATTGCATTTTGCAATTCTTTTGTTCTCATGAAGACATTAAAATATTCTGAATGAAATTCAATATTTTTTTTTTCTTTAATTCCCTACTGGGGCACCTGGGTAGCTCTGTTGGTTAAACATCTGACTCTTGATTTCAACTCAGGTCATGATCTTGAGGTTCGTGAGATTGAGCCCCATGTCGATGTGCTGATAGCTGATGGGCTGATAGTATAGAGCACTATCTGCTTGGGATTCTCTCTTTCCCTCTCTCTCTGTCCCTCCCCCACTTGTTCTCTCTCTCTCTCTCTCTCTCTCTCTCTCTCTCAAAACAAATAAATAAACATGAAAAAATCCTTACTTTTAAGGCAGCGTCTACTGAATGCAGTGAACTAACAAAAATTTCTCTATTTCTCCAAAGAGGACCTCTCGTGTCACAACTGATCGCATCAGCCAGTGAGTGAAGACTGTGATATTTCCACTAATAAGATTTTCATAAATCAAATGCCTCTGGAGATGAAATAAGGCTACAATGCTATTGAGTTATTACGATATCTCAAATAGCTTTCTGCTAACAGTCAGTCTACAGCAGAAAGCCTCTTCCTATGTTCCCTAGATTGGATTAATTCTCCAAGGCTATTCATATCTCAAACCTCAGTAAGAAAGAGTGTGTTTTCTTGGTAACTCCTGGTAGGAATTCCTTGGCTGCCATTCAAAAGGAGAGCCAAGCTGCGAAGACGCCCTGTTCAGTGAAACAAGCATCTACATCTGGACTTAGCTCATCAATAAATTACCAGAAGGAATATTTCCTTTCTGTCACTTGGGAGCCACATATGAATTCAGCTTATGCTTCTTGCTTGTTCGTGGTCAGGCTCAGGCCTATTGGAGAGCAGGGAAGGCCAGGCACAATGAGTCATTCAGGCCTGAGCACAAGGAAGGAAACGCTCTAGGGCCAAAATGCTATGTGGAGTCCCATTCAGAGCACCGCACATTTCCCTGAAACTTGCTTAGGAAAACATTCTAATGCTGTTTTTAGTGTGTTCTATTTGTCATCCTGAAACACAACACATTAGTTGCTTTGAACTCCTGGGCACTAAAAATATTTAAGTTACATAAGCAGATTGAGTGAAAGAAAGACTAAATGGAGCTTTTAACTCAACACACTCAAAAGCATCTCCTTATTGCCCTGACGAATAGTGAAGCTCTTGTAAGCGACTGTGGAAAGCTCTCCAGACAGCCAGCCCATATTGGACAGTGCAAAGCAGCAGCAAAACCAAGATAAACAGCCGCGCATACTTTCTCCTGCTGGAATGAAAAGTGATGTTTTGCAAAAATACATACTCTTTTTCCTATTACTATTACAATTCTTGTATGACTTTCATGTCCAATTGTTGGCTCACTAGGACTTGCAAAATGTTTGAGAGTAGAAAGAAAACAAAAGGAAGAGTTATTGCATTTGCCCCCTGTTCTGTCCCATACCCATTTGAAAAGCAGACACCATGTAAATATAAAAGAAAACTATTCATATTTTCTCGTTCTTTCATTTTGTTTTTGTCTTCATCTTTTCTTGTATAGTTCTGGTGTCTTGATTCATAATGCTGAATCTTTTAGCATGTGTCTCTATCCTCAATACCTTTGTGTAAGGCATCCACAGGATTTACAGTTTAGGATTGTACAGTTATTATTGAATCTGGTTTTAATTTTTAAGATGTAGACTGCCTGTGTGTATGATATATATGTGGAATAGATTACAGAAGAGTGATGAGGAAATCTTTATAGGAGCTCCTGTTATAAGCAAGCTTTATTATGCATATGAAAATAAGTTGAATATGAGGAAAAACAGAATAAATGGCATGATACATATTCACAATATAATTCTTTTTTAACATTACTGAAAATAAGTGTGAAATCCTTTAACACACACACGTCCCAATAAAAAAGAGGTCAGTAACCTGAGTAACTGTTTCTTTGCAGTACCTACTGAAGGACTTTACTGGAAAAAAAAAAGGGGGGGGGGTGAAAGGCTTGGTGTGGTATTATAAGACTCATAAAAAGTCAAAAATAAAAGACAATTTTTAAATTAAACTTTATTGCTTGATTTTTAATTTAGCATTTTGGGTCCAATGTACACAAAATTCAAAAGGAAGCATAATCAAACTTTATTTAAAAATCATATTTATATATAAGTAAATTAGACAAATATCTGTTACTTTGCTCTAAATATAAACACAACTTTACTCCACACTAGTTTCTGAAGGGAGGAACTCAAAATTTTCTTGCTCAAGGGGCGGGGGCAGAACCAAGGCTGTCAAATTAACCTGCATAGCAATAAAAAAAAATTGTATAACAGCTATTTCTTAGAGGGAAATATTTTCTAAAGCCTCTCTATTTAAAGAATAATAAAAAACGAGATGGTATTAATTAGTGGCAAACACAGATGTGAAATAAAATGAGGAGGGGCACAGGATATAGGAAACTATTTGAACAATTTTAGCACTTGAAAATGTCAGACAATTTATTGAGGATTTATTCACTTGGTTTGGAAGGTCTTAGGGACTGGCTATAAAAACATCTAAGAACTGGTGCTATTTTAACGGAGTCAAACAGCAGTATGAGCACAGAATACTTTTTAGGTTATTTTATTACACTAGTAAGTGAGAGGGACAAATTAATTACTGTTCTTTTAACTCTAACCCACAGATATAAGACAAATAATTAGAAAGGAAGGCAAAAGATAAATTAGGAAAAAGTTCATTTTGGGAAAAAAAAAGTAGACTCTCCTGTTTGTGTGCCTCAACCCCAGAGGAAGATCATACCCAGTTAACTTCTTTCAAATACCTGCTTTGATTTCAGGGAAATTTTGCATTAATTTGTGATCCTTTAGCTTTTAAAAGTCAAGCTAATATCAAAACTTTGAGATCTTAAGAGACAAGGAGCTAAGGTAATTTTTTTTTAAATCGTTATGGACACATTTGAAATATTGAGTAATTTATAGGAATTGTTATTCAGCTAATTAAATACATTGACATCCAACCTCTAATCCAGGTTTTATGATGTATGTAACTACTTCTGCCTACAAAAAGACAGGCTAGCAAGCATACTGCAAATTGATGAATACCTAAAGCCTGTGTCACAGTTTCTAAATTCAAACCCATTCCTACTTTTTTAAACTTCTTTGCCTTATTATCATTGCATTAGCTCATCCACCAAAGTCCATTTAAAGGAAACATGTTTTAAGACAAAGCCAACCTTTGCTTCAGAAAGCAGCCTTATTTTCAATGAAAGGTTTTGGGTTTTCCAATTCCTTTAACACTGTAACCCAGGAGAAATCATCCCACATTATTGGGCATAGGATACAACACAGGTCAATATTATTTCCCTTATAAAAACCTGCAAGTGTTTATACAAACCCTTTATAAAATTCATTAATTACTCTTGTGGTGTTCTTGTAGACGCTGATGTTCCCCCCCTCCACCCTGTTCAGTGATGAGAGGGCAGACTCAGAGAAGGAAAGAAAATCCACATTTTGAAAAACAAAAATATTATTTTAGTTTTTTTCTCCCCTCTGGGTAATCTTGGATTATTACTGTGACTTACTACCTTTGTGCTGGATGTCAGTGTTTGCTCTGTGTGCAGAAAGTGAATCATCTCAATCTCTACATAGCTTCAAATTTCATCACAGTCATTTTGCACAGCTCGATAGGGTCTGTGCCATAAGAATTGTTAAAAAATATTCAAATCAGGGGCGCCTGGGTGGCTCAGTAGGTTGAGCGACTGACTGTTGATTTCGGCGCAGGTCATGATCTCATGGTCATGAGACTGAACCCCGCATCGGGCTCTGTGCTGGGCATAGAGCCTGTTTAAGATTCTCTCTCTCCCTCCGCCCCTCTCCCTCTCTCAAAGAGTAGTCAAATAAGACGTGTTTCAAATCCCACTTACACTTTCCTCTCAACATTTCAAACAAAATAAAATAAATAATGATGTTAAGGATCCTTTTAGAACTAATAATGCCTCTGATTCATTATGAATGTGTTTCACACTATGTCATAGAGTCCCAAACTATGAAGCTTTTCCACTCCCTTGTCCTGATTTTGGATTATTTTTTCGCTTGAGAGTGATTTAGAGAAAAATGAATTGTTGTAATCGAGTAACTTTATCCAGGTCACTGGAGCACCCTGCCTGCCTTCTTTCCTCTCCACAGCTTTCCCACCCACCACACACACACACGCTGGAATGCAGCTGTGAGCATCATTTTCCTTGTTCTAAAGAAATCATAAAAACAATTGGATAAGTGTGTGCGGTGGCCAACTTTCTCTTTCTTTTTCTTTTGGTAAACACTGTGGTTCCCAAGTCTTCATCTCCACTTCTAAAGGTTTTAGTCACTCTTGCTACAAACTGCTGCAGCCTGCCAGGGCAAAAACACAATCAGAAAAAGGGCAGCCTGCAAAGAAGAAAAAGGACAACTGTGTGACAAGGACATATGTGAGAAGGTGATAAGATGATGCTTGTTTCAATGAAGTTCATATGATTCGTTACTATTACTAGGATGTTGTAGGGGAAAATGAGACAAACCATTATAAAATGAAACACAGTTGGGCTTTTTTAGGGACAGACTATGGCTAGTTCCCATCACATCCTGTCAGCTGTCCCATGAGCCAGCTGAATTAAATGTAACTCAATGAGAAAACGGCAAAGCTCTTTGCCATTAATGTAGACACCTGCTGGTTGCATAATTGTTTTAAACAGATCATCTTTTCCAACTTCTGACACATGAACTTAGTGTGATTCAATCTGAGGTACTCTAAGTGGATAATAAAAATTCTCAGACCTCTGTATCTGCAAAGAATATTTGCGTACAATATTCACAGGCCCTGCTGAAACAATATTTCAGTACATTTTTAACTACACCCACCGTAGCTGGAGCAACCTAAGGCAATAAATGTCATTTTACTTTGTGATCAGTATATTCAGAGTTACTACACAAAAAAGAAATGTGAATACAGTCTTTAAAGATAGTTAGCTAGAGGGGAGTCAGGCTGGCTCAGTCAGAAGAGCACTTGATTTCAGGGTTGTAAGCTCAAGCCCTATGTTGGGTGCGGATATTACTTAAATAAATAAAATATTTTTTTAATGTTTACTTATTTTTTAGAGAGAGAGAGAGCATGAGTGGGTGAAGGCCAGAGAGTGGGAGACAGAGGATTTGAAGCAGGCTCTGTGTTGCGGCCAGAGAGCCTGACATGGGGCTCAAACTCATGATCCATGAGATCATGACCTGAGCCGATGTTGGATGCTTAACTGATTGACAGCCACTCAGGCACCCTAAATAAAATATTTTAAAAAATAAAGATATTGAGCTAGAAAGGGATCTGAAAGCGGAAAAGAGCAGAAACTGAGCACAATAAAGAATAGATGCATAGACTATAAAGTAATTATATTGTTATAACTCTCTGCAGATTATTGTAAAGATCTTCATCTTCTCAGAGGACAATTCACAAATCACCTTCTAAATTTTCTTACCTACTTCTATTTTTGTATACTTCTTCCTGATAAGTTTTTCCCAGACATATATTTGAAGCAACTTGGTCTATTTATGTTCGAATATTACATCTAGATAAGGTAACCTCATTTTTTAAAAAAACTCTAGATGATTTATTATATCATTCCAAAAAAAGACTTTACTTTTATAAAATTTCATCTACACTCAAATATAACTTCTGAGATTTGTTTCATTTTTTAGATTTGAAAAATTAAGTGGGGGGGGGCACTGGGTGGTTCAATAGATGAAGCATGTGACTCTTGATCTCAACTCAGGTCTTGATATCAGGATCATGCATTCAAGTCCTGCATTGGGCTCTGTGATGGGCATGAAGCCTACTAGACGATAGACAGATGATAGATAGATGATACATGATGGATAATGTGGGATGAGTCCTTCACAATACCTGATAGGTCAACCTGCTGGGGCTAAATGAATAACAAGAGTATAATGTACATCATTACATTTTAGAAGTGGTTTGTTTCCTATTCTTTGTGTCAATAATGGGATGAGAGAAAAACGGTTTGTAGACAGTATATGTCTAAAAGAAATGAAATAATCTAATCGTGAAAAAGAAGTGTTTTGAAACAATGAAGAAGGCCTTCTTGATGGAGGATATACTTTGTTGATCAGAATGAATCAGGTTCCCAAACGCCACATTGTGTTTCTTTTCTGCATCTTATTTTTAGCTTCTAGAGAAAGGAAAATCTTTACTCCCTCTTAAAATGCAACACTTACACACTCAACACCTGTGCTATAAAGACTAACCTTATAAATGATCAGAATATTTTAGATGTAGTTAGTGACTTTAATGTTTAAGCTACAAATCTCACCAGCATGACAAATGTAGATCAATGCTTCCTAAAATTGTGTGTCAAGTGTGAGTTCTAATGGAAGTCATATTATATTTTACATATCTAATTAAATATTTTAAAAGGTAAGGTGTCCCAAATGTCAGCATGTGTAAAAAGCCAACTAAAGTGACATAACTATTAACAGTAAGAAAGAGGATTAATTACGGAACAGCTTCTCTGTGTGTCTCTGATGCTTCATTCGCACATTCAACAGATAGAACAGTTATCCTGTTTTGCAGATAAAGATATGGATGCTCAGAGATGCTAAGATATCAGAAGTCACATAGGCACTGACTGTCAAAGACAGGGTCAGAGCTAGTCTCATTCTTCTATTTCATGAAGTGAAAATTAGAGTGGTTTTTGAAAAATTTTGGAGTTGAATTAAATGCCAAATTATAATTTTAACTATTAAGCAGTCTGGTCATCTGAATAGTCATCTGGATCTGAATAAACACTCATCTTCATTATCTGGTTTTCTTTCCACTTTCCCCTATTTTGATATACATACCAATAGATTTTAGCAGTTTTTGACTCTGCTGTTGTACATTTATAAACCATCTTCAAGAGAATAAGACCTAAAACATCAAGGGCTCCTGCAACCTGCAAGATTAAAAGCCTGGTAGCAGCTTTTTATCCCACTCTGCTTGAACCTGTCTATGCTGACTGAGCTAGCAGACTGTTTAAAGTTCCTGTGGCTTGGGCAAAAGCCAGTCTTTGCAGACACAGTTTCATAGAAGAGAGACTTTTTCCGCTTACAACTGGCCAAGTTTTAAATCCTTCAGTGGTTGAGTCTGATTAGGAAGGTAACATGGGGGAAGGTGGAATGGGGTGTGGGAGTTCATTTGTTGAGGAGAAGGTATGTTTTATTAAAAAAAAAAGAAGAAAGTCTTCAGCTGCAGAAAGGCATAAAGGCACAGATATTTTGAGTTTATATCAGAGGCTAAAAGATGGATTACTCTGTAGTCACAGCTGGTCTTTGGACTTAAAGCTGCCTGGACATAAAAAACTCAGTAACCCCCTTGGCACCTCAGTATCATTGTGGCGTTGCCATTTTTCTTACCTGGCTCTGAAAGCCTTTTCATTTCATTAATTCACTCACTCATTCACTCATGCATTCCCTCATTCTTCACATGTGCCTACTTCTGTAAACCACATACATCATTGTTCTCAAGTTCTAAGTTGAGCTCTCTAGGTCTGTCTTGCTCTACTCTGTAATTATTCACTTTCAAAACTACTGAACTGCCTTTCTAATCCACTGAAGGCTAAAATAGAACAGCTTTTTAAGCATATTTAACATAACTTTTTTTCATTATATTGTAGAGAAATATGGTATGATACATCTTCACTTCAAAAATACTGATGTAAATTTTTAATATTTTTGTTGCACTAAATAATGTTATAATTACTTTTGTGTTCATAGAAAGATACACAGTCACCAGTAACTATAGAGCAGGGACTCTTAACCAGGGGTAACTGTACTCCTCATTAAATGCACTTTGAGGGGTTTGTCAACAACTAAAATTGTGTAATTTCATATATGTGTGTGTACATATGTGTTACATGTATATAATATCTAGTAAAGACCTCTGATATTTTTATCCAATTCTCAAAACAGTCTAACACACACATACACACAAAACTGTGCATTATTTACACTTATATAATTTTAAAATCCACAATGAAATGAACTTTACTGCTAATTGGCAACGATTATGATCATCAATTCAGGAAATGTTCTCCCAAAATCACTCTCTAAGCCTTTTTTTCTCTCACAAAACTATCAGTCACAAATCTTCAGATGTGCTCTTGGACTCCAGTTTATAGGAGACAAATTTTAAAAACCGACCCCAGATAAACAAACCCTAAAATACTTCACTTGATCCTATTTTCTTAACCAAATCCTGTGCTTTGCTTTCCTTCCAAATTTAAATTCTTCAGCAAAATTCCACAATCATCTTTATACCATTCATGAATTATTTAATCTCAATCTCTGTGATCTGAGTCCTACCTAAATCCAACAAAAAACTGTTATGGAATTTTGCTTTCATTACTAAGTTAGTTCACCATACAGACTGTGAAAAAGCTATGGAGGTCTAAGAGATGAAGACAGCAGAGAAGAATGAAGGAAATGGCTTGTTGAGATCACATTTGTAAGTCAATTTACATCCTCTGAATCCATGTTGTTTGCTCTATTGCCAACTCTCTCATCCATCCTTTGATAACATCATATTTTTCTGCATTACTGTAACTTCTTATTCATCTTTTTCCAATTCCTGCTTTCATGCTTTAATTCTCCATGATAGCTAATGTCATATATCTCTTTGAATCTGTCAAGTGACAATGTTTATCCACCTTTCATTCATTCACCATCACTCATTTATGCAAGATTTCTCTTCACCACCTTATAATTCATTTAAAGAAAACCATTTAAAGAAAAAGTACTTTTTTCACAAATTAACTGCTCTTTCTCTTCTCCCAAGATTAACTAAAAATTTAGAATGTCAACACTAGGTGTCATTTCTTTAAAACTTCAGTTTTAATTTTAAGTTTTATGCTCCTCTGAGGCAGCGAACTAGAAAGTGATGTCTATGGATATGGAGGAAAAAGAAATTGTAATCATTTTCATGTTTAGATATAACGGCTTATCTTGGGGAGATTCACTGAGTCTATTTTATTCACTGTTCCCTAAGCATATCTTAAAATTTTTCCATTCTTGGAGCACCTGGGTGGCACAGTTGGTTACGCATCTGACTTTGGCCTAGATCGTGATCTCATGGTTCATGAGTTCCAGCCCTGTATGGGGGCTCTCTGCTGTCAGGCCAGAGCCCTCTTCAGATCCTCTGTCTCCTTTTTTCTCTGCCCCTTCCCCAGTGGCTCAGCGCTTGCTCGATCTTGATAGTTAAAATGTTTGTTGTTATTTTTCTTTTCATATTTTTAATTATTTAATGGACTACTTCTTAGTTTTCCATTTTAATTTCTCTATTGATTCCTTTGATATGCCTGCCTATGTTTATTATTATATTACTTCGGGTAATATAAATGAACACATAACCGTATAATTCAATTGTCCTGTCCCCATCAGTTGGGTTATATTTGCCTATATTGTATATGAACATATATTATGATCTTGATAATACAATTTTATTTTTAATTTTTTTGCTTAAGGAGACAATTTTACTTATTTAATAAAAAATAATATAAGAAAAGTTATAACCTTTTATATTTATTAATGTATTTGCCACTCGCTGGGCTATTTATGTCTTTCCATTGATTTCAATTGTCATCTAGTGACCGTTCCCTTCAGCCCAAAGAACTTCCTTTAGCATTACTTATTATGAAGGTGTGTGCTGGTGAGTGATTCTCTCATCTTTTATTTTTCTAAATATACCTTTATTTCACTCTTAGTTTTGGAAGATCTTGTTTGCTGGATATAGAATTCTAGTTGACAGGTTAGTTTGGTTATTTATTTGTATTTGGCACTTAAAAATATGTTTCTATTTTCATTTGGACTCCACTATTTTTATTGAAAAATTTACCATAATTAGTGTTTTTGTTCCCTACATAACTTTGTATCCTTAGCTGCTTTTTAAATTTTTTAAATTAAGTTTTTTTTTTTTATTTACCTTGAGAGAGCGAGAGAGAGAGAGAGAGAGAGAGAGAGAACACAAGTGGGGGAAGGGCAGAGAAGAAGGAGAGACAGAATACCAAGCAGACTCAGCGCCATCAGTGCAGAGCCTAATGCGGTGCTTGAACTCACGAACCCTGAGATTGTGACCTGAGATCAAGAGTCGCTTAGCTGACTGTGCCACCCAGGCGCCCCTATCCCTAGCTGCTTTTTAAACTTTGTTTTTATGTTTGGTTTTTAGCCACTGACTTTTATAATACTTTTTCTTTTCTTCAGGTAAAATTCTAATAAAAAATTAGACATTTTGAAGTGAACAGTTCAGTGGCATTTAGTACAATCTGTGCACCCATCACCTTCATCTAGTTCCAAAACTGTCATCACCCCAGAAGGAAACTCTATACCAATTAACCAGTTATTCTCCCTTTCCTCCCTCCCTCAGTGCCTACCAATCACCAATCTGCATTTTATCTCTATGGATTTACCTATTCTGGACCTTTCATGTAAATGAAATTATACCTTAAGTGACCTAGTGTCTTTCACTTAGCAAAATGTGCATGTATATTGTAGCAAGTATCAGCTCTTCATTCCTCTTTATAGCTGTATATACCAGTTTATGTATCCGTTCATCTAATGATGGACATTTAAACTGTTTCCACATTTGGCTACTGTGAATAGTGCTGCTATGAACATACTTGTGCATGTATTTGTTGAGTATCTGGTTTAATATTGGGGATATACATCTAGAAGTGGAATTTTAGGCCATATGGTAACTCTGTGTTTAACTTTTTTGAAGAACTGAAAAATTATTTTCCACAGTGTCTGAACCATGTTATATTCCCAGCAGCAATATACATGGGTTCAATTTCTCCCAACAGTTATTTTCTTCTTATTATTATACCCGTAATAGGAGGTATGGAATGATACCTCACTGTGGCATTTGATTTGCATTTTCCTAATAATTAATGACCTTAAGCAAAATATTACTTTTGCTGCCTTATATCTACATTTTCCCTCTGTTATTCTAATAAAGCATATGTTACATGTTTTGAAATTGTCCATGCAATTTTTTTGTGTGTGTGTTTTCATTCTTTTTTTTCTCTTTGCATTTCAGTTTTGGAAGTTTATACTGACATATCTTCAAGCTCATTGATTCTTTCTTCACCAGTGTCCAGTCTATTGATGAATCCATCAAAGGCATGTTTTAATTTATGTTACAGTCTTTGTGATTACTAGCATTTCCTTTGATTCTTTCTTAGTTTTCTATATTTTTCCATTGGAGCCCTTAACATATTAATCGCAGCTATTTTAAATTCCTAGTTTGATAATTGCAACATCTCTGCCATATTTGAATCTGATTATAATACTTGTTTTGTCTTTTCAGCCTGTGTTTTTCTTGTCTTTTATTATGGCTTATATTGAAAGCCATACACAATATATTGAAAAATAGGTCTAGAGTTAAATAGGCTTTTAGTGTAAGGTTTTATGTGATTGTGACTAGGAGTCCAGCTGTGTTTAATGTTTGTTGTGGCTATAGTTGCCAGAGGCTCAAATGCTAGTGTTCTTGATTTTGTCTCATTTGTTGCCTTTGGGTTTTCCTATTAATCCCTCCTTAAGTAAAGATTGATCCTGGCAATTCTTTCAGCTATAATCCACTGTTATCATATTAAGCCCTGTTCATGTGGGGGGAAGTTGTGTGAGTGAGTGGGAAGTATTCTGTATTTCTGTGATTAAGTCTCAGTCTTTAGTGGACCTATGTCCCTGGGCTGCGATCATCAGAATTGTTTCTTAGCTTCTGTTATCCTTGCCTGCCCCCAGGTGAGACAAGAAGTCTGGAGGGAGTTAGAGATGGGAAACTTCCTTTCCCCCATAATAAATAAGGCTATTGTAAAGCTACTTCTCTTAGAATATTGTTTTTTCTTATGGTGAATTCTTTGGGAATATCTCAGAAAGGTTAGTTTTCTCCTCCCTCTGACAGAAACACAAGGAATTTTTTTCTTATTTCTTCACTATGAAAAGTGGGTGAGGTTTCCACAGGCACAACTCATGAAAATCTTAGGACGCTTTAAGACTGAAGCCCCAAGAGTTTCCCACTCTTATACTAGTGTACATTCTGCTTCTAGCAATTTGACAAAATAGTCACTTAAGTTTATCTAACAGCAATGGTTCCAGCAGCTTCTGTTTCTGATAGACTGATCTCGACTATGATTTTCTATATTCATCTTCAGATTTGGAGTGGTAGTTTGATCTAAGAACGTCAATCTTCTAATGGGTCCAAAAAAGGAATGGACTTTCAGTTTGTTCAGCATTTTTTCTTGTTGTAACATGGAAGTAATGACTTCCAAGCTCTTTACATGCCAGAACTGAAACTAGGAATCCTCAAAACTTATTTATGACAAAACTTTTGGAAAAATAAGGACAGAACGATTTCTTTAATTTGATAATCAGCACTATAAAAAAATCTACAATTTACATTACACTTAATAGTGAAAGACTACGTATTACCTGAGGTAGAAATACAATAAGAAATATCTTCCCTCACCACCCTTATACAACATAATTATAGAAGCACCAGTCAGTGTAATAACATAATAAAAGAAAATTGAAAGCATACATATCTGAAGGGAAGAAATAAAACTGTCCCTATATGCAGATTTCATGATTGTCTACGTAGATAAACCCAAAGAATCTATTAAGAAAAATTCTTAGAACTAATAAATGAGTACATCAAAGTCACAGGATACATGACAGACATAAAAAGTTGTATTTCTATGGAGTACCTGGGTGGTTCAGCCAGTTAAGTGTCCAATTTTGGTTTAGGTCATGATCTCTCAGTTCACGAGTTTGAGCCTCACATGGGGATCTGTGCTGACAGCTCAGGGCCTCGATCCTGCTACAGATTCTATGTCTTCCTCTCTCTCTGCCCCTCCTCCATTTGCTCTGTTCTCTCTCTCTCTCAAAAATAAATAAACATTTTTAAAAAAGAGTTGTATTTCAATAGACTAACAATAGAGCACACAGATACTAAAATCAAATGTGCAATACCATTTACAATTGCTCAAAAATAAAAACACCCGACTGTGAATGTAGTAAACCATATACAAGACTTGTATGCTGACAATACAATACTGATGAAAAAAATCAAAGATTTAAATTAATGGAGAGATCTACCATGTACATGAATTAGAAGACTCACTATAGTAAAAAATGTCAAGAGAACTATCTAGAACAAAAGCAAAAGAACTTTCAAGACTCCATAGTAAGTAAAACAAACAAACATTCCAAATAGAAAATGGGAAAATACATGACAAGACTTCACCAAAGAAGATATACAGATGGAAAATGAACACATTAAAATATGTTTAATATCATTAGTCTTTGGGAAAATGTAAGGTAAACCACAATGATATATCACTAGATGTCTATCAGAATATCTAAAATAAAAATAAAGACAACACCAAATGCTGGCAAGGATGCAGAAAAATTGGATCATTCATATACTGCTAATGGGAAGGTAAAATGGTACAGACACTCTGGAAAACCACTTCACAGTTACTCAGAAAACTAAACATGCATGACCTTAAACCCAGAAATTACATTGCTGAGTTATGTTCACATAAAAACCTGTACACAAATGTTTATAGCAGCTTTATTAACATTTGTAATAGCCCAAAGCTGTAAACACATGTTTTCAAATAGTGAATGATTACACAAAATGTAGTTCATACATACCATTGAATACTAATCAGCAATAAAAAAAAAGAAAGAATTATTGACATATGTACAACCTGGATGAATCTCTAGATAATTATGCAGAGTGAAAAAGCCAAACCCAAAGGTCCTTCTCCATTTACAAATCATTTTTTCAGTGACAAAATTATAGAAATGGATACCAGGTTTGTGGTCACCAGGGGAAGGTATGTGTGATTATAAAGGAGAACAAGAGGAATCCTAGTGGTTATTGAAATGTGTTGTATCTTCCCCATATCAATGTCAATATCCTGATTGTGATATTGTGCTATAGATTTTTGAAATGTGATCAGTGGAGAAAACTGGGTAAAGATACCCAGGATCTTTCTGTAGTATTTCTTACAACTGTATGTGAATATACAATTATCTCAAGATAAAAGATTTAATTTAAAAATTAAGTTAAAAAGAATTCAGACTGCTGCATAGAGAAATGACTGCAGGATGGGAGGGGGAGACAACAATACAAGAAGGCAGTTCTATCAGAAGGTAAGTATAGTAATTCAGGAAGGAGATGATGGCAACATGACTATGGGTGATAACAGTAGAAATGAAGAGTGCTACATAGATTCAAGATATAGTTTGTTGTTGAGCCAGCAGACCTGCTGTGTGTATGGATACGGAAGGTGACAAAAAGTAAGGATTAAAGCCTGACTCAGAATTGCAGAATGAGAATCAGTGAGATGCTAGATGGGAAATACAAGCTGAGTGAAAAGGAATTAAAAGAGGAATGCAGGGGGCGCCTGGGTGGCACAGTCGGTTAAGCGTCTGACTTCAGCCAGGTCACGATCTTGCGGTCCGTGAGTTCGAGCCCCGCGTCAGGCTCTGGGCTGATGCCTCAGAGCCTGGTGCCTGTTTCCGATTCTGTGTCTCCCTCTCTCTCTGCCCCTCCCTCGTTCATGCTCTGTCTCTCTCTGTCCCAAAAATAAATAAAAAACGTTGAAAAAAAATTTTTTTTTAAAAGAGGAATGCAGTCAGGTGATAATGGAGAGGTTACCATACATGTCTTGGAAGTCTACTCAAAATATAGAGTGGAAATAATTAGTTAATAAAGATTGGAGTTATTTCAATGGTGTTTGGGAATTAATTATATAATAGATGGAGCATTTCGGGACCATCAGGAGTGGGTGGCTAACATGGCACAGGAATGAAAGTTATTGAGGATGAGAAGATCACAGACAAAACCCAGAAACCACCCTCAGCAGAGGAAGAATAGAGTTCTGAATACTGAGCTTCCTCAAAATCTTCTGGAAGTAGTCTGAGTATGAACCCTATAAATAAATTGACCAAATAGTGGATAGCTTGTAATTTCATTGCTCTTATTTTCATTCCCTAGTTTTAGAAAAAGGTCTGTCTCAAAAAGAAATTAAGATGCATTATGTTATCAGATCCAGATCCTATATCAACCAGGTCCAGGTTGGAACTTTTGTTAATAAACCTTAAGTGGGGAGGGGATAGGCACTTCAGCCAGAGTCTAACTGTGGAGTGGATAGAATCCATTTATCACACAACGCAGCTGGCTTTTATCTTAGAACAAAACAGTTCCTTTGAGATCAGTTTCCAAAGGCTTTGTGTTTGGCAACCTGAAAACTTTAATTTAGGGCAGAATCTTACATTCTTAGAGAAAACAAAAACAAAAACAAGGCCAGATGCCTTAATCTGAGGTTCAACTCTGTAGAAGGAGCATGTGGTCTAGTAAGTTAAATAGTCTGTTCCTGACTACAGTATTTACCCCACAATATGGTTTTTTCTCCCCTAGGACAGAATAAAAGCTGTTCTGCGTCCATTGTTCAGAATACAGGAGCATGGAAACTAGGTGTGGTGACCTACAGAGGGAGGACAGGTCATGGTCAAATAACAAGACAGTAGCAAATACTCAGATGAAACTATGTGAAATTAAATCTAACTTGTATATGAGGCATATTATAATTTTAGTCATCTCATAATTAAGCTGAGGTTTCATGTATGAGATATCAGATTCAGGCTGATTCCTTCATTTATAATTGAAATATTCCAAATGATCATCTAGCTACCTTGTAATTTTGTGTGACTATGATTTGACTCTGGCTAATTGTGTACATATTTGCTATATTTAATTTCTAATAATTTCTAATAAATTCTAATTAATTTCTATATTTAATTTATATTTGCTATATTTAAGTATCCTTAAAAAATCTTTTTTCTGTTTTTCTTCTTCTGCTGTATGACCCCTATTATCTTTACATAGACCTATAAGGATTAAAAGCAGCTGTCTTGGACAAGTTGCCTTGAGACCATGCATAGTGGAACAAAAAGATGGAGCCTGGCTTGTTGACACTATAGAGTGCTATTTCTGCCCTGGGCAACTTAGTTGCAAATAAATACAGTCAGGCTACATTGTTTAAGCTACTGTTATCTTGAGTTTTCTCTTAGTGAAAGGTGAGATTAACCTTAAGAGATACTCTAGCAGGAAGTTCTATTTGTAGAGTTCTCTGCCTTCTGTGGTACCCATTTAATTCCAAGGCAAACTTGACACCATTATCTTGTCAATTCTAAAATTCAGGCTCTTCCAAGGAAACATAGAATGCAGAAGTGGACCCACAAATGTATGGCCAATTAATCTTCAACAGCAAGAAAGAATATCCGATGGGAAAAAGATAGTCTCTTCAGTAAATGGTATTGGGAAAACTTGACAGCCACATGCAGAAAAATAAACACTTTCTTACACCACAAACTCAAAATGGATGAAAGACCTACATGTAAGACAGGAAACCATAAAAATCCTAGAGGAGAAAACAGGCAACAACCTCTTTGACCTTGGCCGCAACAACTTCTTACTTGACATGTCTCTGGAGGCAAGGGAAACAAAAGCCAAAATGAACTATTGGGACCTCATCAAGATCAAAAGCTTCTACATAGTTAAGGAAACAATCAGCTAAACTAAAAGGCAACTGATGGAAGGGGAGAAGATATTTGCAAATGACATATCAGATAAAGGGTTAGTATACAAAATCTGTAAGGAACTCATCAAACTCAACACCCAATAAAACAAATAATCTAGTGAAAAAATGGGCAGAAGACATGAATAGACACTTTTCCAGAGAAGACATCCAGATGGTTAACAGACATGAAAAAATTCTCAACATCACCCATCATCAGGTAAATAAAAAGCAAAACCATAATGACATATCACCTCAGACCTGTTTGATGGTAAAATTAACAACACAGGAAATAGTAGATGTTGGCAAGGATATGGAGAAAGTAGAACACTTTTGCACTGCTGGTGGGAATGCTAACTGGCACAGCCACTCTAGAAAACAGGATGGATTTTCCTCAAAAAATTAAAAATAGAACTAGTCTATAATCCAGCAATTACACTACTAGGTAATTATCCAAGAGACACAAAAATGCTGACTTGAAGGGATACATGCACCCCAATGTTAATAACAGTACTATCAATAATACCCAAATTATGGAAAGAGCCCAAATGTCCATCAACTGATAAATGGATAAAGAAGATGTGGACTGAATAATGGACTATTATTCAGCAATAAAAACTAATGAAATCTTACCATTTGCAATGATGTGGATGATACTAGAATGTATTATACTAAGTGAAATAGTCAGAGAACAATAAATCCCATATGATTTCACTCACATGTGGAATTTAAGAAACAAAACAGATGGGCATAGGGAGAAGGAAAGAAAAAATAAAACCAGAGAGGGAGACAAACCATAAGAGATTCTTAAAAACAGAGAACAATCTGAGGGTTGCTGGTGGGGTTTTGGGTGGGGAAATGGGCTAAATGGGGGATGGGCATTAAGGAGGGCATTTGTTGGGATGAGAACTGGGTATTATATGTAAGTGATGAATTACTAAATTCTACTCCTGAAACCATTATTACACTATATGTTAACTAACTTGGATTTAAATAAAATTTAAAAAGGATTTAATGAAGAGAAAAAAACCAGAAACTTCCATATAAAGAAAACAAAAACACTCCCAACACTTTTTATCAGTCACAGTTCCATTCATTCTACCTCATAGAATCTTCCAGTAGAGTCAAGCACCAATCTTTGTGAGGCTCAAATTCCAAGAGACACTGTCTGCAGGTCCATGATGAACCCATGGATGCCCATATGATGGCTTGAAGGAGTGGGGAGACTCCTGCTATTTCCTCTCTGATGAGGAAGCAACTAGTTATATTTAGCACTCTTTTTTTGACTGAATACCCAACAAAGAAAGCACACACTTTCATCTTCATCAATTTCTAGAAATTCATTAATTTCTAGGCTTATTTGGTCAGAAGCTGGGTAGGAGACTAAGGGTAGCAGAACTGGTGTTCTTTTCTCTTAGCAAGTGATGCATGAGTAATCAATCACCTCTGTTCAGGTTTGGATACCTGTTGCCTGTTGTTCTCATCTCCAGTCTTAGCTTATACCCTGATGTTATGTAGATAGACTCTGAATATTCTAAGAAAAATAGGACCAAAATCAAGACCTTTTGATGTCAGATTTAGACCACTTTCCACAATGTGTCTGATATCAGATGACTGTCACCGAGAAATAACATTAACAGAATGATCTACAGAATGGCCTTCAAACTCCAGGTAGTGAGAAACTGAAATCATGAAATTTCACTTGGATTTCCAAGATCAAGTGGAAGAATACAAGCAACTTTTTCTTGCTTAATAAATGCACCAAGACTGGTTTTGCTGTTCTCATCATATCTTAGGAACTTAGTGATGAAACATCCCAGAAGATTGTGAAGAAATGTGATCTAGGTAGAGATATCATTATGGGAGGCACTGTTTGGTCTGTTTCCTGGATTTCTTCTGAGCAGCATTCTGCTTAAGTTCCCTTCAGGCCTGCCATATAAGGGCTCTGGCACTTTATAACAAATATATCCAAACTAGTCCTTCCATATTTTCAGGACTTCTATGATACCCAAAGGTAGTTTCTCCAACTTTATATTTGCGTCATATGATTTATGTTTTTTCTTCTATATAAACTGCTATAAATTATTTAGTAATAATATTTCATGTATCTTAGGAAAAACTTCAGAGTAACAAAAACATCAGAAGTAGTTATTCAGTCATTTTTGAATCACGAAAATTTGACTTTGACAGATTTTAATAAGAATATATTCAACCATTCTCATTTTATTTTACTTGATTAAGAAAAACTACTTAAAATTTTATGTGTTGTCTTTATTAGATAACTTATACAAATTTAAACAGAACAAATTTTTCTAATCTTAGTCCATTTCTACACTGAAGTATTATGGACCAATTTCATAACCATATTATGATTTAAATGTGAAGTTGATGTCACTAAACTTTTAGAATATTCTGGAGGCGAATGTGAGGTGTCTAGCAAGAAAGAGAAAACAAAAAACAGGAATGGATTTAAATACTGAAATGCACAAGAAGGGATGAAATTCAGCCATATGAACAGCATTTCCTACTATTGACAGCTTTGTATATGAATTCTGTAATGAGAGTTATGTGAAAGAAAACAGGTCAGTAATCAAATAATACAAACAGACATTATGAATAGATTAGATATTATACATACTTAAAGGATGAAAGCAGTGTGTGTCATCCTAAGGTTTAGCAATAGTAGAACACCATTCATAAGATGCTGTCTTAATCTCTGGAGCCTTGCATTTCAATAGATAGGTGATGGGAGGGGAAGGGGAAACTCAGGTGGTCTCTTGGCAACATAAAAAGGGCCCAAATGCCCTTTGTAGCAGAGACACATCTGGATTTCAGTAGCCCTATCCCAAAGCTACACTATTACAATACAACTTGTATGTATTTACACTTCAAGCCATTCCAAACCAATAAACAGCCTTGCAGCCACGAACCAAAATTGCAAAGTTGTTATTAAGAAGGATTGCTCAAAATCTTTCATGTTTGTTCCTGATCAGTTCTGTTCCCATCCCCAGTTCTCAGCCATAACATCAAACTATTGAGCTTCTGGACTTTCCCAAAGACCCTGATTTGAATTGCCTCATGCCATGCCCTTTGCTGCCCCATGATGTTTCAAATAGGAACTTTCATTGTACTTCTGATCACAGGAAACTTAAACAAGGATAGTAACCATTTGACAGTGCCCTGGCCAGGGCAAATTAATCTTACCTCCACCTTCTACCCTCCCATACCTTAACATGTTGGAAAATGACTGCTTAGGATTTACTTGAGGATACTCATTATTGGGGTTCAATATACATATTTGTATATTGTTTTCTAATGCAAATTTTCTCAAGAGACACATGTTGATGTTTCTGGCACTGTGTTGAAAACACACACAAACATTTGGAAATATTTCATGTCCTATAAATTCAACGGGAAACAAATTAACTTGCCATAATTATAGATAAATAATTCTTTGGATAGTTTGTTATGCTATAATATGGGATAATTATGCATTAGTGCATCAGCCCTAAATGATAGTCATAACAGCCTGCCTTAACACATGACAAGCTGACAAATCTGTACGTGAAAAATGTTAAATTATTAAAATATTAAAATTATATGTATATTAAATTATATATAAATTATAAAAATATTAAAATATTAAACATTAGAGTTATCCTTTTATGAAACTTATGTCATTCTTTAAAAAAATTGTTTTAATGTTTATTTATTTTTGAGAGAGAGAAAGAGAGGAAGAGCGTGAGTAGGGGAGGGGCAGAGAGAGAGGGAGACACAGAATCTGAAGCAGGCTCCAGGTTCTGAGCTGAGCACAGAACCTCACACAGGGCTTGAACTCACAAACCACAAGATCATGCCTGAGCCAAAGTCAACTGCTTAACCGACTGAGCCACCCAGATGCCCCAAAACTTATAATGTCATCTTAATGGTAAGTTTAGCATTCTTAAATAGGAGAAATATTGCTAATTTTCTAATTTAGTTTTCTTTATACAAATACTAGAAAGAGTCATGGTAGGCATGGGTGTGGAAAGGAAGGATAAACTAGCTACTACTCTCTTCCAAAAGGTTGGGAGTGTGATAGAATTTTTGGTAAATATATATAATTGAAATAACATTTTCTTTCTAATGTACATAATATATTAACATATTAACATTTGACTCATATCCCAAATGGACAGACTACACCAAAGAAATATCCAATCACTGTTCTAAAGTAGGTTACTCTCAAGTGAGGGAAGTGGAATGGTGTATATAAAATCAAGAAACAGGGTAACTAGCCACTTTTACAAGTAAGTGACTTAACCAAATGCTGCAACAACTTTGAGCTAAGTTATAATGGGAGATTCTCTGGTATTGCAAGCCCACAGTTAGGGCTTTGGATTTAGTTTGAAAGACATATATTTTCACTTGCAAAGTGACTCCATCTCCAAAGAAAGGCATAACTTAAAAAAAATCACTTATGTAAGAAAGTGGTCCAGGTTCATTCTTCTGCATGTCTCTGTCCAGTTTTCCCAGCACCACTTGCTGAAGAGACTGTCTTTATTCCATTGGATATTCTTTCTTGCTTTCTCAAAGATGAGTTGCCCATACGTTTGTGGGTCCATTTCTGGGTTCTCTATTCTGTCCCATTGATCTGAGTGTCTGTTCTTGTGCCAGTACCATACTGTCTTGATGATTACAGCTTTGTAGTATACCTTGAAGTCTGGGATTGTGATGCCTCCTGCTTTGGTTTTCTTTTTGAAGATTGCTTTGGCTATTCAGGGTCTTTACTGGTTCCATCCAATTTTTGGATTATTTGTTCTAGCTCTGTGAAGAATGCTGGTGTTACTTTGATAGGGATTGCATTGAATATGTAGATTGCTTTGGGTAGTATGGACATTTTAACAATATTTCTTCTTCCTATCCAGGAGCATGGAATCTTTATCCATTTCTTCGTGTCTTCTTAAATTTCTTGCATCAGCTTTCTATAGTTTTCAGTGTATAGATTTTTCACCTCTTTGGTTAGATTTATTCCTAGGTATTTTATGGTTTTTGGTGCAACTGTAAATGGGATCAAATCCTTGATTTCTCTTTCTGTCACTTCATTGTTGGTGTATACGAACGCAACCGATTTCTGTGTGTTGATTTTATATCCTGCAACTTTGCTGAATTCATGAATCAGTTTTTTGGTGGAATCTTTTGGGTTTTCCATATAGAGTATCATGTCATCTGCAAAGAGTGAAAGTTTTACCTCCTCCTGGCCAATTTGGATACCTTTTATTTCTTTGTGTGGTCTGATTGCAGAGGCTAAGACTTCCAATACTATGTTGAATAACAGTGGTGAGAACGGACATCCCTGTCTTGCTCCTGACCTTAGGGTGAAAGCTCTCAGTTTTTCCCCATTGAGGATGATATTAGCATTGGGTCGTTCATATATGGCTTTTATGATCTCGAGGTATACTCCTTCTATCCCTACTCTCTTGAGGGTTTTTATCAAGAAAGGATGCTGTATTTTGTCAAATGCTTTCTCTGCATCTATTGAGAGGATCATATGGTTCTTGTCCTTTCTTTTATTGATGTGATGAGTCACGTTAATTGTTTTGCGGATATTGAACCAGCCCTGCATCCCAGGTATAAATCCCACTTGGGCGTGGTGAATAATTTTTTTAATGTATTGTTGGATCTGGTTGGCTAATATCTTGTTGAGGATCTTTACATCCATGTTCATCAGGGAAATTGGTCTATGGTTCTGCTTTTTAGTGCGGTCTCTGGTTTTGGAATCAAAGGTAATGCTGGCTTCATAGAAAGAGTTTGGAAGTTTTCCTTCCATTTCTATTTTTTGGAACAGCTTCAAGAGAATAGGTGTTAACTCTTCCTTGAATGTTTGGTAGAATTTCCCTGGAAAGCCACCTGGCCCTGGACTCTTGTTTTTTGCAGATTTTTTATAACCAATTCGATTTCCTTACTGGTTATGGGTCTGTTCAAATTTTCTATTTCTTCCTGTTTCAATTTTGGTAGTGTATATGTTTCTAGGATTTGTTCATTTCTTCCAGATTTCCCATTTAATTGGCCTATAATTGCTCATAATATTCTCTTATTATTGTTTTTATATCTGTTGTGTTGGTTGTGATTTCTCCTCTTTCATTCTTGATTTTACTTATTTGGGTCCTTTCCTTTTTCCTCTTGATCAAACTGGCTAGTTGTTTATCAATTTTGTTAATTCTTTCAAAGAACCAGCTTCTGGTTTCTCGACCACTTTCTTACACCATACACAAAAATAAACTCAAAATGGATGAAAGACCTCAATGCAAGACAGGAAGCCATCAAAATTCTCTAGAAGAAAGCAGGCAAAAACTTCTTTGATCTTGCCCGCAGCAATTTCTTACTCAACATGTCTCTGGAGGCAAGGGAAACAAAAGCAAAAATGAGCTACTGGGACCTCACCAAAATAAAAAGCTTCTGCACAGCAAAGGAAATAATCAGCAAATCTAAAAGGCAACCTACAGAATGGAAGAAGAGATTGGCAAATGACATATCAGATAAAGGATTAGTATCCAAAATCTACAAAGAACTTATCAAACTCAACACCCAAAAAACAAATAATCCAGTGAAGAAATGGGCAAAAGACATGAATAGACACTTCTTCAAAGAAGACATCCAGATGGCCAACTGACACATGAAAAAATGCTCCACATCACTCATCATCAGGGAAATACAAATCAAAACCACAATGAGATACCACCTGAAACCTGTCAGAATGGGTAACATTAACAACTCAGGCAACAACAGATGTTGGTGAGGATGCGGAGAAAGAGGATCTCTTTTGCATTGTTGGTGGGAATGCAAGCTGGTGCAGCCACTCTGAAAACAGTATGGAAGTTCCTTAAAAAACTAAAAATAGAACTACCTTATGACCCAGCAATTGCACTACTAGGCATTTATCCAAGGGATACAGGTGTGCTGTTTCAAAGGGACACATGCACCCCCATGTTTATAGCAGCACTATCAACAATAGCCAAAGTATGTAAAAAGCCCAAATGTCCATCGATGGATGAATGGATAAAGAAGATGTGGTATATATATACAGTGGAGTATTACTCAGCAATCAAAAAGAATGAAATCTTGCCATTTGCAACTACATGGATGGAACTGGAGGGTATTATGCTAAGTGAAATTAGTCAGTCAGAGAAAAACAAAAATCATATGACTTCACTCATATGAAGACTTTAGAGACAAAACAGATGAACATAAGGGAAGGGAAACAAAAATAATATAAAAACAAGGAAGAGGACAAAACAAAAGAGACTCATAAATATGGAGAACAAACTGAGGGTTGCTGGAGGGGTTGTGGGAGGGGGGAAGGGCTAAATGGGTAAGGGGCATTTAAGGAATCTACTCCTGAAATCATTGCTTCACTATATAGTAACTAATTTGGATGTAAATTTTAAAAAATAAAAAATAAAGTTAAATTACAAAAAAAAATCACTTATAAGTATAAAAAATAAGAGGAAAAGAATAAAATGTTGGCTTATTTTTCTTATAGATACTCCCTCTTAAGAAACTGAATAAAAATGAAAATACACTGGCAAGAGCTGAACCAATGTGAGTATGTGTTCTTGAATGACTTTGACCTTGGTCAAGTGCAATGACTTCTTTGATACTTAGGCTTCTTATCTGTTAAAAGAGAAAATGGCTCTGATTTAATGAACTGATATTTAATAAAATTTCCTACAGTAGCTAAGAAATACCAGATATTTCTCTTCCCTCCCTGCATACCTCCATTGTATCAATACTTGTTTATATGTTGGTCTTCTCTGCTCGACAACACACGTGCCTGGAGATCAGAAGTGTTGCATTGTATAAACATCTGAAGAGACTGTGTAATTTCTGGCACATAAGAAGACCTTAATAAATACTAGTTTGTTAAGTTAGTGATTCATATAGCACAGAAGTTAAAATTTCACAAAAGGCAATATGTAAAATTTCACGAAAGACAATACAAAAGAGTCATATTTCACATTTGTTAAAAGTAGTAAAGCAAAATACCTATTCAACTGCATATATGCCAATTTTATGAAATTAAATCTTTTTTTTTTTAAGTTAGTTAATATAAAACTATAGTTGAACTCTATATTTTTTTTTCATGGTATTTCTAAGAATTTGTTCAAGAGGGGTGTTTTCAGTGGTGGGCACATAAAGATAACAACCTTTTGGATCTCCTAGTAGTTTTTATACTGTTAATCTTACTCAATGATACACATATAAAAAGGCAAATGACAATAGCATAAGCAGCATTATGTTAGACATCTCTGTGCCTTGCAACTGGCCCAAATAAGAATATATCACTGTGAGAGTAAGAATGATTCACATATTTAGACAAATAAATAATTCTCAGTTATATATATATTGTTTATATAGATTTTAAAATACAACGAAGGGATTCCTGGGTGACTCAGTTGGTTGTGTCTGATTCTTGATTTCAGAACAAGTAAGTGATGATCTCAGGGTTATGAGATCCCATAACCATATATTGAGCCCCACATCGGGCTCCACACCTAGTGTTAAGATTTTGTCTCTCCCTCTGCCACTCTCCACTGCTTATGCTCTATCTCTCTAAAATTGAAAAAATAAATAAACATCATGAAGAAAAATACACGAACATCCTTATGATGGGAACAATTTGAGCAGAAAGTAAACAGGAATGTGTACAAGCAGACCTCTGTCATCTCAGCTCCTAGGATTTGAGTTGAAGTCACACCTGTCTGTGATATAATCCAGTTCGTGTACAAATCTAAGAAATCATACACATAATTATAAAAACAAATTGAAAGAAGATAACTATGAGGCATCTTAAAAAAGAGTATTAGCTCAAGAGAAGAGAATTTAACATTCAAGAAATATTTTTATTGTTTAGTGATATCTATGTAAAGTTCTAATTCCTAGGAATACAATAGTAAATGAAATAGCTAGGTTCCCTGCCATAATTTGTCTCAGATTGTAGGACCCAAAATCTCTAGATCATTGAAAGATTCTTTTGTCTATGGGTTACGTGTTATGAAAGAAAAACAAGCACAGGTTTAAAAGAATGAGAGGGAGAATTAAAAAAAAAAAGGAATGCTTGGGATAAAAAGCAGACAGCTGGGTTTAAAACTTTGATGGTAAATGTGATAATTGGAAATCTAGGGGAACCCAATAAATATCACCCTTCTCTTCCTGACTTCAAAGCCAACTGAAGGCTAACACAAACAAGCAAACAGATGAGGAGCCGTTATATTAGCTTCATTAAAGATAAAAGAAAGCACTACTTGTATCTGCAATTTAGTAAACTTACTAACAATGAAAGACACTAATAATCCAACTAAAATGATCCAACCAGGGTTTTGCCTGGAACTAAAGGAGTAATTGGGATATGGGACATTGAGTACTACAACTAGCATTCAACTGAGCTGACCTGTACTTTAAGGTGCATGGTGCATGGATGCTCCTGTGACCACCTTAGGGTGGGGGTTTGAAAGTATCACTGTTCTTCATAACATAGCTTCGCTTTGAAGAATCTCAGATGAGTATAATCCTCTGAGGCAGGATGTTCTGGGAAAGAGTTTAGTCTCTGATCAAGTTTTCTTATCAGGTAGCATATAATACATTCACTCTTTATGACAACTTATTGTGTATGTGTGGGTTTTTTTTTTTTTGTAGAATAACTTTTTGTTCATATAATATAAACTTTTATTTAGAATAAGATATTTACTCTTTTTAACCTGATTCTTGTCTGTTTCTCCCCTCCTCTCCACTAGGCTGAAGGTCCCGCAAAGAGAGGGATCATAACTGGTCACCATTGATTACCATGGTATCCGGCATGGAGCAGGCACCTAATAAATATGTGTTAATAACACATGGATGAAATAATATATAGAACTGAATCATACAGGGAAGGACTGTAGATGAAAATTCATTACTTCATCAAGTCAATTTTGACCAGGACTTAGACTCTGGGTCAGCTGCTATGTTCTAGTTATTCCCCAGACTCAACTAAAACTTGGGATTACAAGAAATGCTCCAATTTTACTGTTATTTTTGTTCCACTATTCAGGAAGGGGCAGAATCTAAATCTCTACTAGTCTTGTTCACCAAGCTATACAAAAAAGAAGAAATGAAAGAAATATTTGGCACACTAATTGTCCTCTGTAAGAGATATTTTTTAGTTATAAAATGGAAATAAAATCAGTAGGATAGTATGTTAAATAATACAATTAAAGTAATTAGCCCAATGCTGGGGAAGATAAGTACCTAATAAGCAATTAGTGTTATTAATAAAAGCAGCAAACAATTTGACTTGAATGACTTTTTTTTTAAGTTTCTACTGCAAAATGTGAGAGTCTCCAAGTTTATAGAGGCTGTGTTATACTTTTTCAGAGATTTTTGATGCATTCATCCATACATTCAAAAATCTTTATTGAATATTTATCATGATAATCCCTTTTATTTTTCTTGGCACTGGAGAGAACAATGATCAAAGAAGACAGAATTGCTGCCCTCATGGACCTATTAACCTAATGACTCCTGACTTAATATAAATTTTGCATCTTAAATAATAAAGAGAAGATTGCAGAAAAAGCTATAATAACTAAAAATGTAACAATTTAAGCAAGGAGGATGAACTAAAGAAAATAGCCAACAAATTTTAATAAACTGATTCATAGCATGATGGAAGTTTGAGGTTCACAACAGTAGAAACTACATAAAGGTGAGGACAGTGCTTTTAAAATATGCATGTACAATAAATTCCTTTTATAAAGTGTTCATACTCTTTCTATACCATTAACATTTGTGCATTTACTTTTAAGTGTTCTGTTCAAGTAAGGGAGGTGAGCTAGAAAAATATCAGCATGGTAGAACCTAGGTCTCAACCAAACCCTTCTGTAAATCAAAGTGTACTGTTAGCCAAGCTATACATTTTGCCTGAACATCGATGCCTGAACATCAATTTTTCTTTTAAATAAAAAGAGGAAATTCATTTAAGCTATAAAATTTAGTTTCCAAATCAGGGACATAATGTATAATTCAATATTGTTTTAATCACCCCACAGAGGAGGAATGGACCCTCATTCCCAAACTTGGTTCAGCTTTTCAGCCTGATGAAGCCACTCTTGAGCCAAGAGGGTACTGAAAAGTTTATTACAAAGTGGGCATTTCTGGGGACAGTGTGCTTGTCTCTCAAATAGGCTTGAAAATGGCTGAGAGGGGAGAAAGGAGAAACTTGTTTGGGGTTTTATGGTAGTTACAGGGTGGGGCTAGAATGACAATTCCCTTGTGGACCAACATTTCAAAGTTTGAATTTCTCATGTGTGCCAAAGCAGGGAGCACCTGGACTTCCTTAACTTGCTCAGGTGTGGGGCAATATGGCGATACTTGAAAGCTGTTAGCAGTCAGACATCAAAAATGGAGTCGGATTCTTTAATACAAGCCTACAGACCAGAGACTTCTCTTCATCAACGCCAAACCTAGCCACCTTCTAGACTTCTTCCTGAGGTTATTGAAATTTATTCACAGAGTGTTGCTGAACCCTCAGGCCCTTTAACAACCTAATCATTTATTCACTTCATGCTTTTTATTTAAAAAAATGGCAGTACAGCTGATTCATTAAGGTATATGTTTAGGTGTCCTGTTCTTGAATTTATGTGTTACACTTGAAGGTCCAAAAATATAAAACATATACACAACTACTTAAAAATGGGTTAGCTCAGCTGAAAAGTCAGCAACTTTTGACAGTGGTTAGCATTGCAAAAGCTCTCTCTGTCTGATAAGACATGGTTAAAAATATTTTTTATTTTTTAAAAATAATTTTTTTATTTTTTAAAAAATTGTAATTTTCTTAAATTTAAAAATATTTCTAATATTTTGAAAATAAAACTCCTTGTATAGACATAGAAATCAGGCCACTTTGTATGCTGAGACTCTCCCTTGCACGTGGCATACTCAGAGGCACATGTTCTCTAGAAACAGATAATCATAAACATCTGTCTTTTCAGTGGTATTTTTTTCACGCTAATACATGAAGAGACTATTCCATGGAGTTCTATGGATAAAGAAATGAATTTTTACATGCATTGTTGGAATCCTTGGTTTAATAAAAGCTTAGCGAAGTGTGGAAAATATGTAAAATATGTTGATTTACTATCTCTTAGAGAATTTCTAAGGAAGTATTCATAAACTTGACTGCCTTTAAAAACAAAATGAAATCCTTCTATAAGTCTATAGTTTGATATATTCCCACTTAACTTTTTACTTCTTTTTTTAGGCACATCATGGCTGTGAGCCTAATTCACTTATTAAGAGGCCTATTGAAAACAAACTGTGGGTATTCTGATACTTACGTCGGAAGTTCTAAAGTCTTCTTGTATGGAGACTAAAAATTTGACTGTTAGCCCACAGGGATGTGCTAAGAACAATTCTACTCAGATAGAAACAACCAGACACTTGCCCAGTCTGTGGGTGTGAGCCACACAACAAGAGTTTCTCAGAGCTATAGTTCCAGGCTCAGGAGCATTCAGGTCAACAGGCCACACAGTTTTCCACAATCTGGAGATTACGTTTTTTTTCTCACAGAAACCCAGAAATTGAGTTCTCATAAGTCTTGTCATCTATATTGTCAAATGTATTCAGACAATTGACACAATGTGCTGACTACAGATTTTAACTAAACACAAAGAACACATCCACATTTGTGTCTGAAAAATTATTTCCAGCTGTCTTCTTAAAAACTGGCCAGTACTTGATATTCCTGTTCTTAGAATTTCTTAAACCAGTGTATTACATTCATTACCTCAGGATAATCGAATGTCTTAAATGGGATTTCAATTACTTTGAAGGTTAATATTTGTTACAGTTGTCATCTTGTTATATTCATTAAGAGTTTAAGGTGATATAATAAAGGATACATTCAATAAAATTGCCAATATAAAAATACTATGAGGGGGAAAATATCAAACACTTAGGTCAATATAGTTATTGCAATTGATACTAAGTGTGTCTCTGAGTTCTCTGGCAGTTAGAGCTAAAGTGAAATATTTTAAATTTAGTTGTTTGAATAAGCAAATTTGTTTCAGTAATCAGTATAGAAGATAATTTACTTAGAAATGAATTTTATCCTTATAAAGTATAGTTTCTATAGTTACAACTCTCTATATATGTATAAATATATATTTGTATATATAAAGTGAAATATATTATAATACATTATATTGGTTTTATAAATAGAACTGAACAATTATTATTGTAACTGAACTATTATTTTAACCCTTAAGAATATTATGCCAAAAATAGCCTGAAGGTATATTTTCATGAAGGCATTTCTGTGAAGATATGGGAAAAGAGCAGACAGGTCATTGGTTAGGGTACTGACATATACACATATACATATACATATACATACAAATACACATACACATATATACAGACTCTGTGTTCTACAGTGATAGAGGACTATAGATCATACTACTCAGAGATTGGTCCTCTGGAATAGGGTCTCCTGGATGCTTTAAAAATGTAGTTTGCTACATTTTGATTTAGAATCTCTGAGGACAGAACCCTCCACTTGACATTTTGGGGTCATTTTTAGATTAAATTATATTTTACAACAGTAAAATTAACTTTTTTAGTGGAAAGTTCCGGGAGTATTGACAAATAAAATCCACGTATTGAGCAAGTACTTCAGGTGATTCTTTTATCCATTAAATTTGATCACCATTGATTCCATCATTGGTTCTCAAACTTCACTGTGCATCGGAATCACAGGGAGGCTTATTAATACACAACCCTGGGATGCCTGGGTGGCTCAGTTGGTTAAGGGTCTGACTCTTGGTTTCAGCTCAGGTCATGATCTCTCGGTTTGTAGACTGACAGCTGCAGGAGCCTTCTTGGGATTTTCTCCCTCTTACTCGCCCACCACTCGCCCTCTCTGTCTCTCAAAATAAATAAATAAATAAACATTTAAAAAAAAAAGACACAACCCTGCTGTTGTCCACCCCCATTACTTTTTTAAGGTTATTTACTTTGAGAGACAGAGAGAGAGAATCCCGAGCAGACTCTGCACTGTCAGTGTAGAGCTCTATGCAGGGCTCAAACCCATGAACCATGAGATCACGACCTGAGCCAAAATTGAGCCAGACGCTTAACTGACTAAGCCACCCAGGCACTCTCCCCAACCCCATCATTTCTAATTAAGCAGCTCTGGGAAAGGGGCTGCAAATGTGCATTTTGGACAGGTTCCAGGTGCTGCAACTGCTGCTGCTGCTTCTCTAGGAGCCACACTGAGAACCACTGGCTGAGAGCAATAGTTCTGAACCTTCGCTGTACATCACAGTCACCCAGGGAATTTTGCCAAAAAACGTGGATACCTAAGCTGAAAGAAACTCTTTAGAGATTCTGACTTCATTGGTCTGTAGTAGATCTCAGACATACAGTTTTACACGAACTCCTCCGGCGATTTTAATACGCAGCCAAGGCCAAGAACCACTGTCATAGTGGAAAAAAATGGATATCATTCCTTTTAGTCAGTTTGTCCAGAGTATACATTGGCTGGACTTTTGAGAAGAACCAAAGTCAAGAGTACTGATACGCCTGTTACAAGGTATTGCATTGAAAGTGTTCATTTTAGTATATTTATTTTAAAAAATCTTACTGCCTCCATTATATTGAGAAGGTAATTAAAACATAATGCTATTAATTGAAACTCCAAAGAATATAAAATAAGCAGAGGCATTTCTCTGTTTCTATAACCCATAGTTCATGATTCATACTTTGAATATCAGGCAATCCTGGGGGAAAATTATATTTTCTTGTAAAAATCAAGGATTTGACTTGTCTTATTCCCCATATGCCAGTTTTACAATGTTGTGGACTGCTAACGTACCTCTGAGGAAAACTTTGGATCTATTCAAGCACTGATAAAATACTAGTTTTCACCCCACAGTTATTCACCATTAATCTTGAGAGAAATTATTCGAGCTGGAAAAAATGGAAGAGGAGATGTTATAATTCAACCATCTGGGCCATTGTATTGCTCCAGTGGGATCACTGATTTTGAATAATATTGCATTCAGATGAGCAGGCCAAGGAGTAATGACTCCCTAATAGCTAGGAGCAAAGTCTGAGCTGTTCTCTGGGGTAGCTTCTTCAGTGGAAGAACAAGCTCTTAGGATCTGTTCTTTCCAACATTACTTTTTTGGTGACAAGATAAAAACATTAACATGTGAAAAATTCACAGCCTCTTTCCCTTTTCCCAAACATTACGCATTTTATTTATTTCCCCTCCACTTACTCTTAATTCACATGCCCACACCGATGTTAGTTCTACCTTAACTACTATATTTTAATTATACAAACCAAAGTAAATTTAGAGGGCAAATGGAGGTAGTTCTATTGGGAGAGGAGAGATTGCAGCAGGGTAGACGCAAACACACACAAACACACAAACACACAAACACACAAACACACGCGCGCGCGCGCGCGCGAAATAAAACTGCCTTGGGCCTATTGTTTGCATTAATGGCCTTGATTCTTCTCTACTATCTACATTACAAGTAGGCTCATTGCATTTAACTCTTCCGCTCTGAATTTTCATTCTTCCAGGTGACATGTTCTGGCCAAAAAGATGTTACCATATGTAATGAAAACAGAGACTTGAAAAGTGCAATTAGCTTAATATTTCTTGCCTTCTCTCATCACCATGCAAAGAACATGTCTGAGTGAAACTGTTAAAGGATGGGACACATGTAACAAACCCAAATGCCCTCAGCCATACGAATCCAGATCATTCTAGATCAATCAATAGCCAGCTAATTCCAGCATGTGAATAAGCCTGGCCAAGCTCAGCAGAGCTGCCTCATTGACTTATAAGGGACAACAGATGCATAGGTGAACCCAGCACAAATCAATGAAGCCTTCAGTTTTGTGAGCTAAAAAGGGTTTATTGTTTATATGCCTGGGGTTTGCTGTGTTGCTTTGCAACATTATCATAACAATAGATATCTGATACACAGCTAGAGCATCTAAATTTAAGACAATTTAAGGGGAGATAGACCAGAGTTGGGGAAAGATTTTGGGCTAGCTGTTATTAGAGAGAGAACAGGCAAAAGAAAGTGATTTTCAAAAAAATTTGATGTGTGTTTTAAATGAAATACCCTTGAGCATTAAGACTTTAATTAAATTTTACATTTCTTTCCAGTTAATTTTGATTGTCCTATTTGAATTGTATTGAATATAACTTACACTGAGCCTGGCCTCACCATTACAAGAAGCAGACCAAAACTTATGGGTTATATTTCATACAAGTTTATGTAACAAGAAAAATATTCAGGAAACTTCAGTCCAGGCTAAGGCTATAGTCAAGATACTTGGAATACCTAGAAACTAGGCATATCATCATCATCTATTGGCTTCAAATCCTGTTATAGATTACTCCAGAAAGAGAAGCAGAATGATATGAGAATGCACATTAGAAAAATCTATTTGTGCTTAATGAATTGGAATAATAGAACTCTAAATTACTCATAGAATATGTTATGCCCAGAATTCGTGATCCCCAAAGACCGCCGGAGCCGAGTCCGATGCAAAAGCAAAAGAGCCTTTATTCGAGCTAGCTCCAGCTCAATCCCCTACCTGCACCGACGCAGTGGTGAGATACCGGAGAGAGAGCGAGTTTCAAAAGCACAAAGGTTTTATTGGGGCCTAGGGGCAGTTGGTGAGGTAATGGCTGTGGCCTCAGCTGATTGGCTGGGGAAGGGTCGGAGTCCTGTTACGAAGGTCGCTGGGCGTGTTCTGATCAGGAAGTTTGAACGGGTGAGCGGGGAGGTTACTCAAGGGGAGGAGGCGTGGTCTAGGTGAAGGACACAGAACAAGATGGAATCGGCAGGCGTAGGCCCGCCCTTTCAAATTTTTAATGAAATAATCTAAAATGAGAATAAATCTGATGGATTCTTAGGTCTTTAAGTCAAAACAATATTTGTAAAGTATTTGTAAGTGGGTTGCTGCTAATGAAGAAAGCATACCAGTTGATACTCTGTAAGTATCATAATTATCTCTCATTTGAACTGAGATATTTAATAAGTATTTGGACAAATTATGCAAAATGATCCCAATGATTTTGACAAATAGAAACAGTTTTCTAGGGAGAAAGTTTTCTAAAAGTTTTCTTAAAAGAAATAAAGGGAAGGTGTGCCTGGGTAACTCAGTCAGTTAAGCATCCCACTCTTGATTTCAGCTCAGGTCATAATCTCACGGTTCGGAGGATTGAGCTCCGCAGTGGGCTCTGTGCTGATAGTGTGGAGCCTGCTCGGGATTCTCTCTCTTTCACTTGGCCCCTCTCCCCAACTCGTTCTCTCTCTCTCTCTCTCAAAATAAATAAACATTTTTCAAAAAAAGAAATAAAGGGAAAAGCAATCATTGCCATTTTCACCTTTCAAGCTGAAACAAGATGAACTCAGGTCTGAGAGATGTAATTGGCACCGTAGCCAAGCACTGATGAATGGGAGAATAAGTTATATACTATTTCTTAAAGATAATTTGACAACTATTAAAAATTAATCAGCAATGATTAAATAAATATGGTACATCCATATTATGAAATATGCTTTAGAATTCAGATCATGACTTTAAGTAAATTTAACGAATAGCAAAAACTAACAGTATAGAATTAAGGACAAAGAGAAATTAAAAAAAAAACCTACAAAAAAATAAGTAAATAAAATAAAAAATAAAAGACACCTACAATATGAATTGTATGACATAAATATATATGAATTTGACAGTTTTACATTTACTCTTATTATTTTTATTTTTTATTAATTAAATCAATCTAATTCTAATCCTCACTTCCTGTGACAGCAATAAATTCTAGATCTCCTGTTTTGCATGGCTCCTTCCTCCTTCCTTGGTTCAGATTCCAATGCCAATCACCTTAAAACTTGTGGGAAAATAAGAAGAGTTACTTGCAATCAAAACATAATGACCATTATCAGCATTCTTATTAAATAATGATACTGTCAATTACTGTATCTGACAACGTGGTCTAGACAGGCTGTGTAGATGATTTTCTCTCATCTGACCACAGGTTAACCTTTCAACCCTCACCATTTCTGTTAAGTCCATAGCCTTAGTAGCAAATTTGTACAGGCATTTATGTAACCATCTTCTTACAAGGTCTTGCTAGCTCTATGTTGTAGAGACACTGAGATACAAAACTATAGGGGATATTTTCACTCTCTGTGCTATGTATATAGAAACTCCTGGAATGATACAATATAGCAGATCTGTCCATGCTACTCTGTGTGAGTAGGGCAGAGTCTCTACCTTTCCAAGAAACCAGAAACTCTAGTCTATCTCTCCCAATACTGGGGAAGTGATTCTCCAGCGATGTGCCAATTCCTCTGCCCTCTTAAAACAATAGCATCAAATCACCTCTTCTTTGAGGAAATCTGACCAAATCCTTTGGTGGACAAAAAGCTTTCAGAACAAAGCCATGCTCTGGGTCTATCTGCATGTGTGTGCAGAAGGTTGTCTCTAGAACAATCTTCCCCTACTTGGCCAGAACACACATTTAGAAAGAAGTGCTATCAGTACATCTAAGTAAATGTAGCCTCACAACTCAAGACTACAAGGTCTAATCTTTCTTCCTGTTAGGGAGTTAGGGAAAATACCTTGGTATGTATGTGTATATATATGTGTATATATATATACTTATACGTATATATATATGTGTGTGTGTATATATCTATATATATAGAGAGAGAGATATATATCACAGCTTTTTAAACAATTTAAAACAATTTTTAAACATTTGACATTAAGTAAATGACATGGCACTATGGTCATCTACATATTTTATATTTAGGGGAAAAAAATCCCTCAAATATTCAGAGAAAAATGCTAATTAACATGAAGAAGTTTAAAGTTTTTTTTTAATCTTTAAAAAAATTTTTTTATCTTTTTTTTTGTTTTATTTTTTGAGAGATAGAGACAGAGTGCTAGTTGGGAAGGGGCAGATAGAGAGGGATACACAGAATCTGAAGCAGGCTCCAGGCTCTGAGCTGTCAGCACAGAGCCTGACACAGGGCTCGAACCCATGAACCATGAGATCATGACCTAAGCCGAAGTCAGACACTTAACCGACTCAGCCACCCAGGCGCCCCTAAAGTTTTTTTTTAGACAGATAATAACAATACAGGACAAAGTAGACATTTTAGGTGTAAATAGAGAAAAAAAGTTCTGGGAGTTAGAATTATCTGTAAAGTGAGGACCAATGACTCCAAATTTACTGTGATTCGAAAATATCTAGAATATCCAGTCCAGAAATATATCTACATGTATGCCATCAATGAATTTTACTGACAAAGACCCAAAATCTATTGAATGAGGAAAGTCTTATCAACAAACAGCATTGTGAAAAGTTGATAAATGAATGGAAAATTAACCTCAACTTCAAACTTCTCGCTACACACAGAAATTAAGTTGAAATAGATCATAGACTTAAACATAAAAGTTAAACCTATAAAACTTATTGAATGCATCATTAAAAAATTTGTCCTAATAGAAAAAGCAAACAATTCTTGAAACATAAAAGGCATTAGTCGTGAACAAAATTGATCATTTGGTAGGCATAATAATGGTTTCCAAATATGTCCATGCCTTAAGCTCCAGAATCTGTGGATATTACCTTACATGTGAAAAGGTACTTTGCAGATGTGATAAAGAATAGAGACCTTGAGTAGGGAAATTATCTGGTAGGCCCAATCTAACAACAAGAGTGCTTAAAAGCAACTGGGTCAGAAAAGAGTGAGACAGAAGGAGGAAAGAGACATTCACAGTGTTACAGGGACTCAATCCATCATTTCTGGCTCTGAAGATGGAGGAAGGAGTCATGAGCCAAAGAATGCAGGAAATCTTTGGAATCTGGGAACCACCTTTGGTGAGCAGCCAACAAGAAAATAGGATCCCAGTCCTTACAATTGCAAGGAACTGAATCCTGCCAACAATGCTAATGAACAAGGATCAGATCTCTCCCCTGGAGCCCCCAGCAAGGAATGTAGCCTGCTGACCTCTTGGTTTTAGCTCTTTGAGACCCATGTTAGATTTATAGAACTTTAAAATTGTATATTTGTGTTGTTGAAACTGCTAAGTTTGTTACAGCAGCAATTGAATGTAAATGTAGATGAATTAGACTTCATCAACATGTCAGAGGATGGGCTAAATGGGGGATGGGAACTAAGGAGGGCACTTGTGATGAGCACTGAATGTTGTATATAAGTGATGGACCACTAAATTCTACTCCTGAAACTATATTACACTACATGTTAACTAACTATAATTTAAGTAAAATCTTGAAACAACAAAAGTGTTAAACTTCTGCTAATCAGAAGTCACCATTAAGAAGATGAAAAGGCAAATCACAGTCTAGGAGAAAATATTTACAATACATATATCTAACAAAAAACTTTGATCTGAAATATAGAAAAACTCCAACAAATCAATATCAAAAAAGAAAAACAACTACATTTTAAAATTTATATTCAGGGGCGCCTGTTGGGCCCAGTAGGTTAAGTGTCTGAATTCGGTTCAGGTCAGGACCTCCTCATGTTTTGTGAGTTTGAGCCCTACATCAGACTCTGTGCTGACAGCTCAGAACCTGGAGCCTGCTTCAGATTCTGTGTGTCCCTCTCTCTCTGCCCCTCCCCCGTTCACACTCTGTCTCTCTCTGACTCAAAAATAAACATCAAAAAAATTAAATTTATTTTCATTATTTTATTTTTTATCTTTAGTTTCAAGTGTAAAATACAATGATTCAACAACTCTATACATTACTTAGTGCTTATCATGATAATGTACTCTGTTTTTTTAAGTTTATTTATTTTGAGAGAGAGACCTTACACCAGTGAGGGGTTAGGGGGCAGGCAGAGAAAGAGAGACAGGGAGAGAATACCAAACAGGAATTCTTTGTCAGCACAGAGCCTGAAGCAGGGCTTGATCCCATGAACTGTGGTATCACGGCCTGAGCCAAAATCAAGAGTTGGACACTTAATGGACTGAACCACCCAGGTGCGTCGTGATACTTAATCCCATTCACCTATTTCACTCATGTTCCCACCTACCACCCCTCTGGTAACCACCATCTTGTTCCCTATATTTGCGTCTAAATTTCTTAATTTGTCTCTTTTTTCTTTGTTTTGTTTTTTAAATTCCACATGAGTGAAATCATGTGATATGTGTCTTTCTCTGGCTTATTTCATTATACCCTCTAGACCCATCCACATTGTTGCAAATGGCAAGATTTCATGCTTTTTTATGGCTGAGTAATATCCCTTTATATATATGCCACATCTTCTTTATCCATTCATCTACTGATGGACACTTCCATATCTTGACTATTGTAAATAATGCTGTAATAAACATAGGGGTGCATGTATCTTTTTGAATTAGTACAACCACAGTTTTTTCACTGGGCAAAGAACTTGAACAGACATTTATTAAAATAACAGATGCAAAGACCAATAAGACAAAGTTGACCTTTATTCATCAAGGAAATTAACACAACATATAATACTATTTCATACCAACAAAATGACTAAAATTAAGAAGACTGACACTGACAAGTATTGTCAAGAATGCAGAGAAACTAGAACTCTTGCACATTACAGATACCAGAATAAAAATGTACAACCACTTTTGAAAGAAGTTTGTCATTTTCTTAAAAAATTAAACATATACCTCCCCAGAAAACCCTTGACAATATAGTTACCCAAGAAAAAATGAAAATATATATTAAAAAAGAAAAACTTGTTCATGAATGTTCATATCAGCTTTATTTGTAAATGCCTACTACTTGAAACAACTCAAATGTTCATCAGCAAAAGAACAGATAAACAGGGGTGCCTGGGTAGCTCAGATGGTTGAACGTCTGACATTGGTTCAGGTCACGATCTTGCGATTCACGAGTTTGAGCCTCTGTGCTGACAGCTCAGAGCCTGGAGCCTGCTTCAGATTCTGGGTCTCCCTCTCTCCCTATGCCCCTCCCCAACTTGTGTGCTCTCTCTCTCTCTGTCTGTCTCTCAAAAATAAATAAAAACATTTAAAAAAATGAACAGGTAAACAAAGTATGGTCACATAATAAAATATTATTTAGCAATAAAAAAGAATGAATAGTAGTTCAACAAGAGTTAAATGGGTAAATTTCAAAGTATTATGTCATACACACATTATGTCATATATATTATGTCAAGACACAAAAGAGTACAAAATGATACCATTTATAATATATGGAATATATATTATTCCATTTATTATATATTTATGTATATATATATATATATATATATATATACACATACATAGATATCTAGTCAGATAATAGAAATCAGAAGAGGGATTGCCCATGTGAGTGACTGGAAAGATCAACAAGGAAGCTTTCTGGGATGATAAAAATGTTGTATATCTTGTTTGGGGTTGTGGTTACATGATTTTATGTATTTATCATAACTTGAATCATACTTTAAAATGTGTGCATTTCACTGTATATAATTTTACCCAAATTCTGGAAACTTTGACAAGGAGTATGTGTATATTAGAAGTGGAATAGGTCAGACATTTTGAACTTATGAAATACTTAGGAGAAAATTTGTTGAAAATTATTCATTCAACAAATCTTTGTATTAAGAAAATATTATTAGGGGCGCCTGGGTGGCGCAGTCGGTTAAGCGTCCGACTTCAGCCAGGTCACGATCTCGCGGTCCGTGAGTTCGAGCCCCGCGTCGGGCTCTGGGCTGATGGCTCAGAGCCTGGAGCCTGTTTCTGATTCTGTGTCTCCCTCTCTCTCTGCCCCTCCCCCATTCATGCTCTGTCTCTCTCTGTCCCAAAAATAAACAAACGTTGAAAAAAAAATTAAAAAAAAAAAGAAAATATTAATAGATTCAACAAAAGCAATGACAGGTCATCATGGACACTTCAAATTATATAGTTCAAGAAACAGAACAAAACAAAAAAGGTTATGGCACAATTATTTTGAGATATACTTTAAGGGTAATAGTTATAAAATTCAACAAGATGAACATAGAGACAACTTTCCCTGTCCACTGTTTTATTACCAATCTCTTTAGAAAACATACAACATATCAAGACCATATTGAGATAACAATTCATACTGGTCAGAGTGGCTAAAATTAACAACTCAGGAAACAACAGATGTTGGCAAGGATGTGGAGAAAGGAGGACTCTCTTGCATTGTTGGTGGGAATGCAAACTGGTGCAGCCACTCTGGAAAACAGTATGGTGGTTCCTCAAAAAATCAAAAACAGAGCTATCCTACGACCTAGCAATTGCACTACTGGGAATTTATCCAAAGGATACAGGAGTGTTGATTCATAGGGGTACATGTACCCCAATGTTTATAGCAGTGCTATCAACAGTAGCTAAATTATGGTAACAGCCCAAATGTCCATCAACTGATGAATGGATAAAGAAAATGTGGTTTATATGTACAATGGAATGCTACTTGGCAAAGAAAAAGAATGAAATCATGCCATTTGCAACAACATGGATGGAACTGGAGAGTATTACGTTAAGTGAAATAAGTCAGACAAAGACAGATGATCACTCATATGCAGAATTTGAGAAACCTAATAAAAGACCATAGGGGAAGGGAAGGAAAAACAAGTTACAAACAGAAAGGGAGGGAAACCATAAGAGACTCTTAAATACAGAGAACAAACAGGGTGGATGGGGGTGGGAGGTTGAGGGGGTAGGGGAGGTGGGTGATGGGCATTGAGGAGGGTACTTGTTGGGATGAGCACTGGGTGTTGTACGTAAGTGATGAATCACAGAAATCTACTCCTGAAGCCAAGATTACACAATATGTTAGCTAACTTGACAATAAATAAAATCCATCCATACATACATATATACATACATACAACAAAAAAGAGAGACTAATTTGTCTTATTTACAGTGTATTGTCACCACCTATTAAATTTTTTTCACATATGGGGTGCCTGCGTGGCTCAGTTGGTTAAGTGTCCAACTTCGGCTCAGGTCATGATCTCACAGTGCGTGGGTTCAAGCCCTGTGTTGGGCTCTGTGCTGATGGTTCAGAGCCTGGAGCCTGCCTTGGTTTCTGTGTCTCCCTCTCTCTCTCTGCCCCTCCCCTGCTTGCACACTCTCTCTCTCTCTCTCAAAAATAAATAAACTTTTAAAAAATTGTGTTTTAAGAAAATTTTTTTCACATGATATGCTTCAAACTGTCTAATAAATAAATATAAATAAATAAAATATTCTGTTTCAGAAATGTATGTTGGTGAGTCAACAATAAGGCTTTCAGTGTCCTAAGAGCTGGAATATATTTTGTCCTATATTTTGCTTATGCAGGTCTCATTGTGGAGTTATATGTCACATTTCATTTAAAAACAGAGAGGGAGGCAAACCATAAGAGACTCTTAAATACAGAGTACAAACTGAGGATTGATGAGGGGCTGAGGGAGAGGGCAAAATGGGTGATGGGCACTGAGGAGGGCACTTGTTGGGATGAGCATTGAGCATTGTACGTAAGCAATGAATCATGGGAAACTACCCTCGAAGCCAAGAGCACACTGTATACACTGTATGTTAGCTAACTTGACAATAAATTATATTTCGAAGTAAAATAAAAAAATAAAATATTTTAATGTTAACATTTAAAAAGTAGTTTTCTTTGTATTATAAAAGTAATATTATTGCACAAAATTCAGGCATATTGGAAAGTCTAATAGGGAAAGAAAAAAAATTTATCTAGTAGTCAGTCCAGAAATAACCACTGTAAATACTTTTGTTACATATTTACCAAGGCTTTATCTATGCATAGAAATATATTTATATACAATCACAGTAAATGACCATATGTATTTATACTGTTTATAACTTTCAGCATACTGTGAAATCCCATGTTAGAAATGATAGATAAGGAATGGCAATTGAGCATTTAAAAATATTTAATGGCTACATAGCATTCTTTGTGAGGAAATGTCACAATTTATAAACAATTCTTTGATTCCATATTACATTCTCCTTTTATTGTTATATTGCTATTCTATACAATACTGTGATGCATAATACTTTATAGACTACTATGTTACTAAAGACTGAGAATAATCAAGAAACATTTTTGTGAAGAGTTCAGAAAAATTGAAGAACATGCTAAAATGATCTCAATTGTTGAAGCATCTTGGGGGATAACTATACACATGTGAAAGTGTGTGTGAGAGGGGAGGACTCAGAACTTACAGTGAGTGCATTAAGAATCTTTTCTTCCTGTAGTTTTACTTTTTTGTGTGTAGGGGGGAGGACAGGGGAGAAGTATTAAAAATGAACCTTACAGAGTTCTTCAGTGGAGAAAAAGAAGGTTCCAAAAATATTGTATACAACTTCAGAAGTTTGTTCATGAAGCAAAATATTGGTTTGGCCTTGTTGAAAGCATGAAGCTATGTAAACGGCATCCATGCTAAGCCCTTCAGCTTCATTAAGCACTAGTTGGTAGAGTTGGTTACTTCCCAAAGACAGCCTTCTTTGGTCACTATCCAGCATCCACTTCTTGAGCCCTTTCAAAGAGCAGAATCAGTGGGGATAATTATGCTGGTCAGAAGAGAAGACTTATTAATGTTGCCAAGTATATGGAATAATATTCTGTGGTGAGTGATTAAGGAAAATAAAACAGAAGAATCTTGAGACATTTCTCTTTGAGATCTTATACAGATTAGAGGCATCACCTCCTGTCCCTTTGATTCTCAAATGCCCTGATAAAGGAGCTATGGCAGTGTAGTTCTATATTCCACAGTATGCCATTTCCCTAAAATATTCACTGGTATATTTATGGCATGTTGTTTTCTTCATCATTAGCATATATTTCATATTGATGTGCTTCTCTAGAGATTTAATAATTTAAAAGAGCACCATATCCACATTTCTACTTAGCCATTCATAGTCATATTATCTGATTTCCCCATTTTACATTAACCCAAGAAACTTCTAATTAAACAAGAAGAAAAGTGAAAATATTTGTATCATATAGACAGTTTTTCTGATTTTTCTTAGAATCACAGTTAATAAACTTAAACCAATGTTATCCAGCCAAAGCCTACTTGTTTTATAATTCAATGTTTTCAATCAGTTAGTGTGCAGTTTTCCCCAAATTCACTTAGCATATAAATATTTTTCTAGTTACTTTTTTATTTATCATAACACTTTTTGAACTATAATCCCAATTTTTAAAAAAATCCCTCATATCTTTTTAGACAATTTCTAAGAATAAATTATGGACTGATACAAACCTAAATTTGTCAAAGTGGACAGGCAAAGAAAATAACTATCAAATATGGTAATAAGTATAATATTTTATGTTATAAAATAACATTAAAATTTTTTTATTGTTTATTATTTTTGAGAGACAGAGAGACAGAGATAAAGAGCAAGCAGGGAAGGGGCAGAGAGAGAGGGAGACACAGAATTGGAAGCAGGCTCCAGGCTCTGAGCACTCAGGACCGAGCCCAATGCAGGGCTCGAACTTGTAGCAAGATCATGACCTAAGGTGTAGTCAGCCACCCAATGAACTGAGCCATCCCGGTGCCCCTAAACCAACATTTTTAAAGACAAAGATAAGACAATTTGTGTCACAGAAAACGATGTTTGGTCACTTAAAATTAATTTTATTAATTTTTTTTTCATTTCTTAAAGTATTCTATTTTTTTTTAATATAATTTACTGTAAAGTTGGCTAACATACAGTGTATACAGTGTGCTGTTGGTTTTGGGTGTGACACAGTTTAACAATATGACTTTGAATAATCATTACATCAAAATATTTCTTATTGCTGTATTATAACTCTAGGATCTTCTCTGTGTCATCTTGTTTACATTTTCCCACTCCTCTACACCTATGTAAACATAAATGATTAAGTCTGCCCCTCAATATCTAGAATAAATAGCATAATTTGAATTGATAGAAATTCTCATGTTGCAGTTAGTGAGTTTATCTTTTATAAGGTATTTTCAGGTATTTATTGCTTCAAATTAAAAAAGGATTGTGAATTAAACATCTGTATTTCTGATACATATACTCTCATTTTGTTTAAACAGTTGCCTTTTGTTTAGGAATTTCTTAGAATAATGACTTGTTGGCAGAACTGTAGAAGATAGGAGCTGTGATGCACTACTGTTGGGAATAAAGGCTTGTGTGACCATTCTAGAGAGCACTCTTTGGGAACTTAATTGAATATGTATATACCACTTAACTCAGAAATTCTGCTCCTGGGTACAGACTCAAACAAATTCTCAAATAGGTACCTAAGTAGACACATGGTGGAATGTTCACTGCCACATCATATTTGATGTCAAGGATTTGGAGGCAACCAATCTTCTCCCCATCATCAGAAGGCTGTATAAGTAAGGTATCATGGATACAATGTGGAGAATTATGAAGAAGTTCATGTCAATGAACTAAATGTAATCATAAAAATAAAAAATATGGATGTATCATTTTTAAATGTAATGTCAATAAAAGAAAATGAAGAATGAGATAGAAAACATGACCTAATTTCTATAAATTAAAAATATATATATATACAAAATAAACATACCAAATTTTCAAGAACACAAATAAAAAATCCTATCTATTAAGTATATTAGAATAACTGACTCTAAGTGGAAAATTGTTATATGCATATTCTATTTAATCTCTACATGTATGTAAGTATATACACACAAATGCATATGTTTTTCAACCTCAGAAGGAAGAATAAAGTTAAAGATGAAAAGCTCTATACTTGAAATCCCAATTCAATAATAACAAAATGAACTAAATGAATCAATGATTAATAGAAATGATTAAAACTAAGAAAGGACGTAGTATAATTTAATCATTTTTGAGAACCATTCTATCTCAGCTGGGTTTTATGCAGTTGCTGACCCAAATCCCTCAAAATTCCAAACAAACCAATGAAAAGCAAAAGGTTAAAACCTTAAAAAACTTTCTTTAATACACATATGCCAATCTAAAGATAATCATATTTTGACATGTGTGGTTTCTAAAAGAAATTTTCCACACTATAGCTTTTTTCCCAATGTCTTTTTCTTTCTTCAGAGACATAGATGGTTAGAGCAAAATATGAAAAAATAAAATTTTCTGAGGGAGAGACACCAGTAGGTTCTCTATGAACCAGTAAATATGGATAAAAGGTGCTAGTGTTACCTCATCGCTCCCTCTGTTAGCCGTGAGTGATGTAGAGATGGATGCCAGAGAAAAGTCCAATAAATTTGGGAATGTGAATAACATAGCTCATTGTTTCTCTTAGCAGTGAAGACATCCTCTTTGAATTAGTGGAATAATCTGAAGCCAAGTTTCCCTCCACTGTAATAAGATATAATTATGTTGACATGGAATTAACTCTATTACAGGACATTTACTAATAGTAAAAAAAATTGGGTAGATTATGGGACTATTAACCCCCACTGACCTAAGTCCCAACCAAACTGCCCCTTAGGATCTGTAGTAGGCAATTATTCAATGGCCCCCTTCCAAAGATGTCCAAGTCCAAATCTCTCGAATTTGTGGTTATTATAGGCTACATGGGAAAGAGGAAATTAAATTGCAAATGAGATTAAGGTTGCTAACTAGCTGACCTTATGATAAGGAGTGATCCAGGATTATCAGAGTAGGCCCAATGTAATTACCCGGTTCCTTCAGATTGAAAGAAGGAGGAAGAAGAGAATCAGAGAAAGATATGTGACTGTGGAAGCCAGGTCAGAGAGATGCTATGTTGCTGGTTTTGAAGATAGAAAAGCATTAAGAATTAAGAAATATAGACAGCCTCTAGACACTAGAAAAGGCAAGTTAAATGGATTCTCCTTTAAAGACTCCCCATGGGAACACAACCCTACCAACAATTTTAGCCAGTGAGATCCATGAAGGACTTCTAACTACAGAACTAGAAGATAACAAATTGCATTCAATATTGAGGCAGTATGCTCCAATTAAAAGTCAGAGATAATCACAATAGATAAAATAAGCATACCCAACTATATTTCACCTACAAGGAAGTATTTTAAATATAAACACACAGATAGATAAAAGTAAAAGAATGGGAAAACATATTCCATTTAAGCAATAAGCATATGAAAGCCAGAGATGGTATATGAATCACATAAAAAAGACTTGATTATGAGGAGTATTACCAAAGATAATGAGACATTTCACAATGCTAAAGGGAAAACTTTATAAGTAAGACATAAAGATCATAAATAAGTACACATCTGATTATAGAGCATTGAAATGCTTGAAACAATATTTGAAGAATTAAAAGAGAAAACAGGTAATTCCATAATCATGAGGGTAGATATTGATACTTTTCACTCACCAATTTATAAAGCTAGAACCAGAGTAATAAGACAGAAGAATTGAATATCATTTTCTACTAACCGTGAGATATTTATAAAACATACTCCTAGCAACTGCAAAATAGATATCCATTCAAATGCACATAGTACATTTAACACGATATACCATACACAGGGCAATTAAAAAAAAAAACAGTCTTGATAAATTTAGAAGGATTACATTCATACAGAACATGTTCAATAACTACAAAAATTAGAAATTAAAATTGATTTAGAAGTTAATAACAATAAGATATTTAGAACTACACAGATTTGCAAATTAAAAATAAAAACACACATACCTAAATAATGCACGTGTAGGAGGAGGAAGTTAGAAAATATTGTTAGTGAATGAAAATTACAGCACAACACATCACCATTTGTGAGAGGCTGCTAAGCTGCATGCAGAGGAAAACCTATAGCTTTAAGTGTTTTTATAGAAAATAGTAGAAATCTAAAACCAATGATCATGAGTCCTTCACAAGAAGCTAGAAAAGAAAAAGAACAAATGAAAGGCAAGAAGAAAGAACATTAAGTCAAGAGCCCAAATCAACAAAATAAAAACACAGACAGATAATAGAGAAAATAAACCAAAATTGAATTCGTTGGAAAGATCAACAAACTCAGTAAATCTCCCCCTAGGACAGATCAAGATAAAGAAGGGAGGGCATAAATCACATTACCACAAATCAAAGAGTTTATCACTATAGATCCTACAGAGAGAAAAGGAAGTAAGAGAATGTTATTAACAACCTTATGCCAACAAATTCAACAGCATACAATACATGGAATTCCTGAAGTGACATGCAATGCTAAAGCACACTCGAGAAGAAGAAATATATGTTCAGTGACATTCTCCTGCAGTGAGCGAGAATGCAAAGGGCTGATCCTGTGAAGGGTTTGTATGAAGCTGTCAAGGGTTCAGAAGGTAAGTACCAGGAGCTGTGAAGTCCTGGTTGGGGTGTTGGCAACATCCAGACTGGATTGCTGGATACAGTGTGGGAAAGTCTGTTCTGCAGAGACAGGTTCCAAGGCATCCTCTCTGAGCTGCCCTCTCGGGGGAAAGTATCTTGACAGGTCCTTAGGTGATTCACTAAGGTGTGTTGGGTGTCCAGCACCCAAAAATGTAGAAGACAGTGTTTCACCTGTTAGGGAATTGTCTATTTTCCAAGGAGAAAGTAGCAAAAAGTAGGACCATAGAATATTGTATACTGTAGCAGTGCTGGGACAATTGATGCTCAATGAATCCCACATAAAACAGTGTCATCTCTCTTAGTTCTACATTTTAATATATAAGAAACACTAAGAGTTCAATACCAGACCTCTTCCCATATAGCAAAATGACTTAAATTGCAAGAGAAATGACTGTTTCTAGAGTTTATATCATGTACCCAAGTATTGTGCCAGGAACATCATTTATTGTCTATTCCTTATAAAAAGCCAGTAAGGGGTATATTTCATTATTTTCAATTTCTAAAGAGGAAAAAAAGGCTCAAAGAATTATAAACTTGCAAAGTCCAATGTAGCTGGTGTTGGGGTCAGTTGAGAGGGCTGTCTGATCCAGAGCTCACACCCTGCAGTGTGTGAAATGTATCCAAACTTTAGAGGAAACACAGGTTTCTTCACAAAGGTGAGCATTTCTGGCATCTGGTTAAGCCCAGAAACAATTACTAACCTGGACTTTCTTATGATGAAGTCATGTGATCCAAGCAACCATTCTTTTTAATAGCTTATTATGTACAAATTCTGTACTTAGTAAATATTTTTCTCTTTAAGAAATAAAGAAAAAGAAGAAATATATAACCTTAAGAACTGTATATTATATATATTAAGAATCTTCCCGCAAATAAAGCTCTGGGCTAAAATGACTTTACTGGTAAACTCTACCAAATATTTAAGGAAGACATGAAGGTATTGCACACTTTCTTCTATAAAACAGGAGAAGTAGGGGGGCTTGACTGACACAGTTGGTGGAGTGTGTGACTCTTCATCTTGGGGTTGTGAGTTTGAGCTCCACACTGGGTATAGAGATTACTTTAAAATCTTTAAAAAAGAAAGAAAACAAGAGAAGTAAAAATCCTCTCAACTCATTCTATGAGGCCATTATTCTGATACCTTAACCATACCGAGGTATTAATAAGAAAATAAAATTACAGACCAATATATTTCATAAACATAGAAACGAAAATCCTTCAAAAACATTAGCAGATTAAATTCAGTATACAAAAACAGTAATTCATAATGACAAACAAGAATTATTCCAGGAATGCAAGATTAGTTTGTCATTTAAAACTAATTGATACATTGGGGTGCCTGAGTGGCTCAGTCAGTTAAGTATCTGACTTCAGCTCAGGTCGCGATCCCACCATCCGTTGAGTTCAAGACCCTAACTGGGCTCTGTGCTGACAGCTCAGAGCTTGGAGCCAGCTTCAAATTCTGTGTCTCCCTCTCTCTCTGCCCCTCCCCTCTCAAAAGTAAATAACCATTAAAAAAGTTTTTTAAACTCACTGATATAATTCACTGAATTAACAGAATAAAGGAAGAAAAACTGTATGACCATCTAAATAGATGTAGAAAAAGCATCTGACAAAACCCAACATCCATTTATAATAAATGTCTCAACAAACCAGGAATAGAAGTGAACTTTTTCAACCTAAAAAGTGGACCTGTATGAAAAAAAGTATGACGAATAGCATACATAAATGTGAAATGATGTACCCTTCCTTCCTAAGGTTGGGAAGAAGGCAAGGGTGTCTACACACTCGCTTCTTTGCTATTATACATCATTCTAGTGGTTTCTAGACATTATAATAAGACAAGAAAAAACATAACTGACATACTGATCAGGAAAGAAGTGGTAAAACTGAACTTAGTGAGGTCATGAGAAATAAATTTAAATTTCAAAAGGGCAATTTAATTTTTTATATACTAGCAGTAAATATTTAGAAATTAAACGTCCCATGTGTAATAGAGCCAAAACCAAAATACTTAAAAATATATTGGGCAAGTGTCTAAAATACATGCAAAACTTTCACACTGAAAATATTGCTGGGAAAAACTAAAGATGCAAACACATAGAGAAATATACAATGTTATATACTGGAGAATAATATTAAGTTTTTATTTGAATTCCAGGGGTTTTTTAGTTAAATTCCAGTTAGGTAACATATAGTGTAATATTTAGTTTCAGGTGTGCAATAGATGTGATTCAACACTTCCGTACAACACCCAGTGCTCATCACAACAAATACCTTCCTTAGTCCCCATCACCTTAGTCCCCATCACCATCCTCCTGTCCACCTCCCCTCTGGTAACTATCAGTTTGTTCTCTGTAGGTAAGAATCTGTTTCTTCATTTACCTCTCTTTCTATCACTTTCTTTTTTGAGGGGGAAACAATATTTTTAGAATTTCACTTTTTCCAAATGTATTTTAATTTTTTTTTAACGTTTATTTATTTTTGAGACAGAGAGAGACAGAGCATGAATGGGGGAGGGGCACAGAGAGGGAGACACAGAATCTGAAACAGGCTCCAGGCTCCCAGCTGTCAGCCCAGAGCCCAACGCAGGGCTCGAACTCACGGACCGCAAGATCATGACCTGAGCCGAAGTCGGCCGCTCAACTGAGCCACCCAGGCGCCCCTCCAAATGTATTTTAAAATTAAATTAATTCCATAAAAATTCTAGCATTTTATATAAATTGACAAATGGACCTAAAGTTTATATGGAAATGGCTTAAATGCAAATGGCTTAAAATAGACAAAGCAATTTTAAAACACAGTAGAATTCTTACACTACTTGAATTGACATCTCCTATGAAACTTCAGCAATGTATACAGTGATATAGGTGAAATGATAGATCAGTGGAATAGAATAGAGTATAAATAGAGAATAGAGTATAAAAAAATATACTGACACATATGGTCAATTGATTTTTCACACAGGGGCCCAGGCACTTCAATGGCAAAAGGAGCCTTCAAAAAATCGCAGGAATACCTGGATACCCATAGACTTTTAATTGTACCGCACACAAACACAATACTTGAAATGGGTCAAAAATTTCAGTGTAAACCCTAAAAAATATTAAAGTCTGAAAAAAAGGTAAAATTGAACCTTATCAAAATGTCAAGGTTTTTTTTCTTACAGCCACCAATAAGGAAACAATAAAGTGTTTCCTAGAAGGAGAGAAAATATTTGTAAATTATATCTGACAAAAGATTTGTATCCAAAACATATAAGCAAAACTTGTAATGCAACATTAAGACAAATCATCTTATCAAAAAATAGGTAAAATATCTCAAAGACATCCCACAAAGAGAAGGTGTAAGAATAGACAGTAAAGATGTTTTAAAAATGTTCAACATCATTGGACAATCCCCATGATATGGCTAAATTTAGAAAGACTGACAAAACAAGTGTTTGTGAAGATGTGGAGTAACTGGAAATCTTTTATACTCTGGCTGGATATCAAGTTATCAGTTCCTTAGAAAAGTTAAACATATGACTGTTTGACCCATCCATTCCACTTCTAGGTATTCATCCGAGAAAAATGAAAACATGTTATCTATGAAGGTTTGCAGAAACATACACAGTATCTTTATTTATTATAGGCTAACCTTGGAAACAACCCAAATGTCTATCAATAGATGAATGTATAAACACAATTTGGCATACCCATATAAGGGAATCCTGTTCAGCAATAAAAAGGAATGAAGTAAATCCAATAACATAGATAACATAGATAAATCTTAAAATAAATGTGCTGAGTAAGAGAAGCCAGACACAAAACAGCACATTCTGTATGATTTCACTTTTAAAAAATGAAAATTTATATCAACAAAAGGCAGATCAGCTCTATTGAGTCAGGATGAAAGGAGGAAAGGATCGCAAATGGAGTGAATAGAATATTTTCAGGGAGATGGAAATATTCTGTATTATGATTTTAGTGTTGGTCTCACGGGTGTATATGACTCAAAATTATGACTTATAGATTTTAAATAGATGCAGTTTATTACTCCTCAATAAAGTTGATAAGAGGAAAAAACAATAAAAATATTAACAGTTGAAGCAAATATAATCCAAGAAACTGAAGACAAATCTGTAAGAATATATTAATTGAAACAATGGAAATGGTCTCACTTCCCAGGATACTGTTTAATCAGAGAAAGGCCGCCGATCCCCCTGGAAAGGGGTACATAACAAGTTAGATGAAAACTGAGCCGTAGGTGTGCTGCAATCCACAGCACCCTCCACCTTTTTCCAGTATGAATCTTTTTACCATTCCTATAATAGTCATCCAAGAACTCAGCATTCTCCTCAAGGAACTTGCTCCCTATTCAGCAAATGAGTTCGTTTCTTAACTCACTCAGAAAATTAAGACCATCAAGTATGAGCCTCCTTTAAAATTCTTCATATGGAATTAAAAGGTCTCCATTATCTGGTATGGCTTACCTCTCCAGCATTATTTCTTTTGAGTCTCACTCTAGCCTCCTATTACTGTTCTCTCAACAACAATATCTCCATGCCTCGGTCACCCTCTTCTCTTGCCTTCTTCTCGTTATCTCTGGTGAATAACTGCACATATTTCAAAACTCCCATTTCAGAGGTTTTTCTATGCAGTCTTTCTAATTTCTGAGCTGGAATTCATCACTCTCTATAAGGTGATCCCATTGCAATATAGACAGATTCTATCATTGAATCTATATTCAATTATATTACTCTCTTTTTATTTTTCCTGATATATCATGAGAGCACAGGACAGATTATTTCATGCTTATCCTGTAACTTGAACAGTGCCTGGTATATTTTAAGAGTTCAATATATATTTGTAAAAGAAATTAATGACTTTAGTAACTTCAGTCTCACACAACCATTTGAGCTCTTCTCAGTCACCAGGGAATCCAGGGACCTGAACCCAAGCCAGATTCCAGAAGACCTAGGTATACAATGAGATGGGATTAGTCCATGGGCCATTGAGTGTGCTGGGGAGTGTCATCAAATAAGCATGATTGCCTACTGACCTGTGAGCTGGACCCAGGCACTGAGAGGCTCCTCATGCCATCCCCTGTCCTTGGACTGTGAATTCCACTTGCCTTTCTTAGAGGCTGCTTGAAAGACATAGCCTGGAGATAGTGATGTGATATTGAGAACACATGCATAGTAAAGTGATTGAATCCAGTTAAGGCTTCTTTATAAATTTTTAAGATTTGGCAAGCAGGTGCAGGTATCTATTCCTCTTACTACTACCCAAGACAAGTCTCATCTGTAAGTTTCCTTTGTTTATCCAAACTTCCACTTAAAATTCTTGAGTGGCCTGCCTCTTCCTTTGGTCTCTCCCTGCCCATATGGGGGCCAGTTACACTTGGGAAGTTCTAGAGGAGATTACAAACCAACAGAGAATCTATGAAAGCATGCAGGAACAGACATGCCATTATGAACCAGGCAGAGCATCCATATGTAACATAACTAGTAGAACAGAGACATCAGAACAACAGCAGTGATTTCAGAAGGGCAACTTATGAGCTAGACCTAAGCTGGTAGGCTATGCCCCACGTGCCTTTGACAGAACAAAGTGGCCTTGAAAACAGGTGGTATTGAAGTAGTTATATATTCTTTAAAAGCTTGGGTGGCAATCTTATGGGACAGCGATTACACATGAAAGACTTATAAAACTGAATTACCCAAGGTTCCACAAGTGAAAAGAGGCAGAGCCAGAACTTGAAGCAATGCTTGTGATATCAAGTTTATGATTTTCCTCCTACTAATTAATAATGCCTTGCTTCAAGGAAAGAGACTTGTGTACACCTTGCACTGAAAACAAAAGGAGAAACAAAGCAATAGATGCAGATCCAGGAGAGCATGATTTTATATAACTAAAGGGATAAGAACATTTCAATTACGATTGAACAAGTGTCAAGTGCTATAAAGAAGACTAAGAATATGTCACTGAGTTACAATTTCAACAGTGACAAATGATAGGACATCTATTTTTTACATCCATCTGTAAGCATGATACTTCCCCAGGTGCACATATACATAACTCAAGTCAAAAATGTACTTTTATCCCTAATTGATACGTAAAACTAAAGGACCCTTGCAGACAAGCATCCTTCTTTATCAAGATCGCATTAACATTCTTTACATTCCCCGTACACCTACACCGGGACTCACATTTCCACCCCCAGAGGGTTTTCCTCTCAGGAACACTGCTTCCAGTGGCTTTATAGGTTATTATTGTGGTGATGCCTTTGGTTAAAGTATGTTGTCCTCATGAGATCCCTAGCTACAGAATTTGGGCCTTTTCCAGGCAAATAAATTTTGCCTGTGAGAATTGCAAACCACCTCATATAATTTACTTCTCTTCTCTTGCTGGAAGAAAAATACTGAGTTATCAGGACTCTCTTCTGATTCTTCTTGGATTCTTGAAATCTTGTTATGTCTAGGATACTACCTATACCACACTGAAGGTATTATAAGGCTATGGGATATCTTCAAAGAGTGGCATATTCTTTGCTTTAGGTGACTATTTCCTGTTGACTGGGGGAAGGGGACACATGAAAATATTAACATATTTCATATTTATATCAGATGGCTATGTCAGATTCTTTTAGATGTTATGGAATGAAGACTCTCAAATGGAGAGTTAGAGTGCCATCTTTTACTCTGTGTTGGATAAAAATACCAGATATGACCCAGTATCGGGAATTCTGGTGGTACCTTGGCAACTCTAGAAGCAATCTTGCCAGTACTTTCAACCACTACACTGATCCAACTACTTCCTAATTAAAAGTCATTTTTCATGATTAAATCATATTAAACTGTTGATATTTTACTGTATTAAACCCATAAAAGCAGATATTTCATATATTTTGGCAGAATACCACTGCTACTGCTAGCAGCTTTCTGCTTTCTCCTCTTTGCTTCATGCTTTCTCCTTGTTTATTATTTTGATTGTCTTCCAACTTCTCATTTGTTGTAACTTCTGCTTATTGATTTCTCTGTGTCTTGTAGCTCATGGGACAGAAAATCATTTGTCTCTGTTTATTAATGACATATCTTGCAATAAATGATTTTTGGCATACTTGATCATACTTTTAAAAAATTTTTTTTTAATGGTTATTTATTTCTGAGACAGAGAGAGAGAGCATGAGTGGGGGAGGGGCAGAGAGAGAGGGAGACAGAATCCGAAGCAGGCTCCAGACTCTGAGCTGTCAGCACAGAGGCCGATGCGGGGCTCGAACTCACAAACCCTGAGATCATGACCTGAGCTGAAGTCAGCCGCTAAACTGACTGAACCACCCAGGCACCCCTAATTGATCATACTTGAGGTAGAGCACACTCTTTGGGTAGAGTTCTCATAGCAGGCCATTCCATATTCCCTATCCAGCCTATAGGTGCATTGCCTCTCGGACTGGTGCCATTCCTGTTTACTAGTACAACATCTGATTGCCTATGAAGCATAAGCAGGTATGAAGGGGAGCATTGAAAGTAGCAGGCATTAGAGATGGTTACTCTTTTTTTTTTAAGCTCTTTTTATAGTTGGAGAAAAATATATCCTCATTTCTCAAGGTCTCAAACCACATTTCTCCAGAGGTAGTCATATTACTTTGATTCCTTTTTCCCCCTTCTCTATGAATCAATGGGGCACGTATTCAAATGACCCCATTAAAAACACATGAAATAAAGGACCCTTGACAATCTGCTAGGCCATAGATTCAATTATGATTTATCTCTTCACAAACGTCGTGTATTTTAAAGATGACTTACACATTTCCCTTTCATTTTCTTCTTCCCAAAATGGGGTTTCCCTACATTGAAGTTTTATCCCAATCAGTCCTCAGATATTTAAGATCAATAATATATATTTAAATAATCTTTGAAAACTTTATTCAGACTGAAGCAGTTTAGAATGGCCATCAGCTTTTCTTTGTTTTAACACAAACGATAGGTCAAGCAGTCTCCAACTGAACCATGTCTAAATAAGTCTGGCTCTCTCCCCTCATTGTTACTGCTTGGCAGGTTGAAGGCCCCAAGGTCAGGTCATGGCCCCATCTTTCCAGAGTATGATGGAGCCTGAAGTCCGGCTTTTCCTTCACTCCCTTCCAGACTGTTTAGTTGCTTTTTCTTCCTCAATGTGGCCAGATGGACTTTTTTATATCCTGTCCTCAGCACTGTTTGGATTCGGGTTTTCAAGATGAATCCAAGTTTAACCTCTCAATGTTACAGAATATTTCCAAGGAAAAATTTTTCCAACCACTTTTGTGCATTTAAAATGTCTAAATAATTGTATTTAAAAAAATAATTGCTTCATCCAAACTTCCTCCTAGCTTCATATCTGTATCTAGTGGACATGAACATAGCACACACAGAGGCAGAATTCTCCATGGATTCAACTCATGCTTAGTTAAAATGAAAGAAAAGTCAATTAGAAGAATATATTTTATGTAAGAAACACATGGAGGCATTTGGGGGAAAACTGAACAAAGAATTATTTTCTCATGATTTACTTTTATCAATTATGGTACAAAATCTTGGTACTATTTTTTTTTTTCAATTCTAAGCAAAGTGAGTAGATTTCATCCTTTTTCTGCTTCATACCTAGAGATAGGGCATCTGATCTATGTGACATGCTACATCTATAAAGTAGTTCACTAGGATTATCCTACAGATTTAACAGACTGCAAATTATTTGCAATTTCAAATGTTAACTGCAAGTTGACCCTGTTTTGTTCCACTGTTTGCATGCCTAACGGTTAGAATTGAGACTCTTTTTATAGGTGAAGAACATTAAAATCTTAAGTGACTATTAAGGGTATTAGGGTAAGGAGAGGGGGACACCGAGTCTGCAATACAGAATTTGTGGTTCCCTGTCTAATGTTTTTTTTCATGGAACTTCATCAACATGGACCTTGGATGGGACCCTATGGATTGCCTTTATTTAGAGTATACGAGAAGTGAAAATTTACTTCTTTCTTGCCCAAACAACTAGATTTGAACAAATCTCAAACTACCTCTAAGAGGGAAGCATTGTGTTTTTTTAGCATCCTGAAGGTATCTGTTAAATTTTGAGTGCCTTTATCCTACTCTTTTGAAATCTGAGCTGAAGGAAAGCATCAGCTTTGTTTATCTTGGTTACTTATGTTTATTATTTAAACTTAGCATGTTGATAGTTCCAGGGAGATTTGGATTTTAGATATTATTTCCAATGGTGGATTGAAAGACATTATTCCTTAATAAAATAATTTAATAAATCAGAAACTAGGTAGTAGAAGTGTCTGAAGACAGAGGTTCCTGCCAAAACACTAAGCCTGTTAGGATATATGCTCTCCAGAATGGCAGAACCCCTTCATTTTTGGATTGACACACATTCATTAAAAATAAATTAATGTTCCCATCTGGTCTGACTCATTTGATGAGAACAAGAAGTTCCTCTAAAAGTACAAATAGGCATGGGGTTGGATTTGTACAATCTTCCTAGGTCTAAAGACCACAGATATAATTCTGATGTGTAACTAAAATATTCTGAGCAGAACATCAGCACTCCCACTTATGTGTGAAGATATTTATTGCCCTGGATTATGCCAAAGATCAATTGAATTTTTTTTTCTTTAACAGCTTTCTCTTAATCAATTTTCAAAACTAACTCTGTTCCAAGATCAAGTGTTATATTATTAAGGGATGGATAAAGGTGTTCTGTGTTCATTCTGACTCATTTTTACAAAAGTAGTGGTGGAATTCATAAATAACTTAATTAAAATGTAAATTCCTTCAGCAGGGTTCTTGAAACAAGTAGCTCTGAACTTCCTCCATTCTCTAAGCCCTCTGTGGGTTGCATGTTACAATCTACAGTCAGAAAAGGGAGAAGGTAATGAAGAAAGAAAGAAAGAAAAAGAAAAAGAAATATATACATACATATATATATCTCCAAAGTTCCCAATAACCATAGTATACTTGAAATACTGTAAATCAAGTTTATTTATTATTCTCTTTTAGGCGAGGAAAAGATTATCTTGATTTTTATGTCAGGCAATCAAAATTCTCTTTCACTTCTCAAGTTCTTAAATTACTTTCTATTCCCATTTTAATCTCTTTGGCCTTCATAAAATACAGTTGTCTTGGCAGAATTAATATAAAGTTATGTTTGGTTTTTTTAAGCACTTAATTCAGGAGTCACATTTTCAAAAACATATATAATATAATGCATTAACTTGACACTCTATGCATAAATTGAACCTTACACATGAAAGTATCTTGATTATTCTTATGAACAATCTCAAATTGGCATGTAAAGTGAGATTTCCATTGAGTCAATGTTTTTAATTCTCTCTGTCAGCATATTTCAAGGGAAAAAGTTCATGAATGATAAGCCAAAGAGATTTGCCAATTCTGACAATGTATTTTTCTTCTTTCATAGAAGAACTAGGAAAAGAATTGTATACTTGTGTGACTTATTTTTTTGAAACCTGATAATATCTTTTTCTGAGAAAGACCACATGTAGCAACCACAAAGACATGTGTGAAAGGAAGTGAGTGTGTGTTATCAAGAAAAAAAATGTAGACAATATAGACAAATTACCTTTCAAATGTAATTTTATCCAAGTACATAAAAGAAATTTTTTACCCTGTTATGAATTTGAAAAATAGATTTAAAGTTGGTTTCAATTAGTACGAATTCTTGGGGGGTGGGATAGTAAGTTCAAGATTTCTAATAATCTCTCATTCTGAGGATCAAGAATTTTATCATAAGAAATCAGAGCCAAGTTATAATCTATAAAGAAAATAGTCTTATTTAGTTTTGGCTCCAGGTTTTCTTCACTAAAGAGAGCCAACATTTCCTTCCAAGGGACTTCTAGGATACAACAGGCCTAATGTTTTATAACGTGGCTACATGTCTATATGTACAGTTTAAAATCCATGAAAATGTTGCTTTTAAGTCAGGGTCCCTGAAATGGACTTAAGGAAAAGAATGTGATTACAGATGTTTGGCTGGCTGCTTAGTCGGGGTCTTCTAGGGGTAATACTTTAATTGAATAACACCAACTAAGGTCTAGTCTTCCACTTAAGACATTTAGAAACTCAATTTGGTAAGTACATTCTGAGATAATCAGTCTCTCTTGGACTGGTTCATGTGAATCCAATTCATAAGAGACTTAGGAGTTATATTTAGTCTCCTTCTCTGTGCTCTAGGCACTCTGGACTTTGTCCTGCCAAATATAATCCCACCTCACAGCTTTTTAACTATATCTTCCCTATGTCTGAAATTCTCAATCTTCATATCTCTGTTTCGTTTGGTCTCAATTGAAACATTACTGCCACAGATGGCAAAGAAATGCCATCTGACTACCCTATCCAGCATAACCTCTCCCTGGATTCTTTGTTCTTCTAACTTACTTTACTTTTCTACATAGCACTTAGTCGTACGAGAAATATTATTACTTATTTAGATTTTCTACCAAATTAACCTCCCTTCCCATTAGGATATACATCTCATAAGGACACTTTTGTCTTTTTCCCCTGCCTGCCCCAACACTAAGAAAAACAGAAAGCTGAGGCTCCATATATTTACAGGCAGGAAGAGAAACTAGGCATAACCTTTGATTTTTCCCTGTTTCTGTCCATAAAAACAATGCAGTAACTAAGATAGCAAAACATAAGCTCACACACAGCATATGTAAGTTAAAAAGTGACCTTACCACAAATTTCAAAATATGAGTAGTCATATGCAGGCACAAATCCTACGTGATATGAGCAGCTATTGAAAGAAACCAAGGGAAGGCAAAGGGACTTCTGCAGTCCTCAAAGCTGGAGAACCTAGAAACTGCCAACAGATACCTGTTCATTATTTATTGACTCTGTGTGCAAAGTCCAGTAAGCCAATAGAACCCCAAACTGGGAGGGGATACTGGAGGCTCCGATGTAAGGGTACAAGGAGACCTCTGGAAAGCTAGATTGTTCTAAGCTAAAAGAACACTAGAAAATAATCAAAGAATTTATGCTGGCTAAATTTATGTGTTAATCTGACTAGGCCATGAAGTGTTCAAATATTTGGTCAGATATTATTCTGAGTGTTTCTGTGACGGTGTTTTCGGATGCAATTAACATTTAAATCAGTAGACTGAATAAACCACACTGCCCTCCCTAAGGTGAGTGGGCCTCATCCAAATATTTGAGGGCCTGAAAAAGAGAATATTCCTCCTGCCTGACTGCCTTCAAACAGTGGGTCTGAAGGGAAACAGTGGGTCTTCCTGGATCTCCAGTTTACCAGCTGCAGACGGGGAACTACACCATCAGTTCTCCTGGGTTTCCAGTTTGCACTTCATCCTGAAGTTCTTGGGACTTGTCAGCCTCCATAATAATGTAAACCAATTCCTTACAATATCTCTCTTTAGCTAGATGATAGATAGATGATAGATAACACAAATCTCCTATTAGTTCTGTTTTTCTAGAGAATTCTGACAAATATAATCCTCTTCAGAACAGAGTCTAACTGAAGAATAAAATTTAAATTGAGACCGAAGACATTCTAGAGACAAGAGAAAAAGAAGCTCCACATGGAATTGCTATAAGAGGGGAAATTATAAAGATAAGTTCAAAGACACAAATGTAACAACTGAAAACCAACCCTAGAACCCTATAGCTACAAAAGATATTTTGGTCTGTTATCTTTTTTTTTTTAGTGTTTATTTACTTATTTATTTTTGCATTAGGCAATGGTATCTTTTTTTTAAAATATAATTTATTGTCAAGTTGGCTCACATACAATGCATACGGTGTACTCTTGGTGTGGGGGGTAGATTCCCATGATTCATCACTTACATACAATACCCAGTGCTCATCCCAACAAGTGCCCTCCTCAATGCCCATCAACTATGTTCCCCTCTCCCTTGCCCCTCCCCCCATCAGCCCTCAGTTTGTTCTCTGTATTTAAGAGGCTCTTATAGTTTGCCTCCCTCCCTGTCTGTTTGTAACTATTTTTTCCCTTTCCCTTTCCCCATGGTCCTCTGTTAAGTTTCTCAAGTTCTACATATGAGTGAAAATATATGATATCTGTCTTTCTCTGACTTATTTCACTTAGCATAATATCCTCTAGTTCCATCCATGTTGCTGCAAATGTCAGGATTTCATTCTTTCTCATTGCCAAGTAGTATTCCATTATATATAAACCACATCTTCTTTACCCATTCATCGGTTGATGGACATTTAGGCTCTTTCCATAATTTGGCTAGTGTTGAAAGCGCTGCTATGAACATGGAAAACCAGAAGGACTCCACCAAAAAGCTGCTAGAACTGATACATGAATTCAGCAAAGTGGCAGGGTACAAAACCAATGTACAGAAATTGGCTGCATTTCTATACACCAATAATGAAGAAACAGAAAGAGAAATCAAGAAATCAATCCCATTTACAATTGCACCAAAAACCATAAAATACCTAGGAATAAATTTAATCAAAGATGTAAAAGATCTGTATGCTGAAAACTATAGAAAACTTATGAAGGAAATTGAAAAACACACAAAGAAATGGAAAAACATTCCATGCTCATGGATTGGAAGAACAAATATTGCTAAAATGTCAATACTACACAAAGCAATCTACACATTCAATGCAAATCAATCAAAATTGCACCAGCATTCTTCTCAAAGCTAGAACAAACAATCCTAAAATTTGTATGGAACCACAAAAGACCCTGAATAGCCAAAGTAATGTTGAAAAAGAAAACCAAAGCAGGAGGCATCACAATTCCAGACTTTAGTCTCTACTACAAAGCTGTAACCCTCAAGACAGTATGGTATTGGCACAAAAATACTTAGACCAATGGAATAGAATAGAGAACCCAGAATTGGACCAACAACTGTATGGCCAACTAGTCTTTGACAAAGCAGGAAAGAGTATCCAATGGAAAAATGACAGTCTCTTTAGCAAATGGTGCTGGGAGAACTGGACAGCAACATGCAGAAGAATTAAACTAGACCACTTTCTTACACCATACACAAAAATAGCTCAAAATGGATGAAAGAACTAAATGTGAGGCAGGAAACCATCAAAATCCTAGAAGAGAAAGCCGGCAACAACCTCTTTGACTTCAGCTGCAGTAATTTCTTGCTCAACACATCTCCAAAGGCAAGGGAATTAAAAGCAAAAATGAGGTCTTGGGACCTCATCAAGATAAAAAGCTTCTGCACTGCAAAGGAAACAATCCACAAAACTAAAAGGCAACCGACGGAATGGGAAAAGATATTTGCATATGACATATCAGATAAAGGGTTAGTATCCAAAATCTATAAAGAACGTATCAAACTCAACACCCAAAAACCAAATAATCCAGTGAAGAAATGGGCAGAAAGCATGGATAGACACTTTTCCAAAGAAGACATCCAGATGGCCAACAGACACATGAAACAATGCTCAAGGTCACTCATCATCAGGGAAATACAAATCAAAACCACACTGAGATACCACCTCACACCGGTCAGAGTGGCTAAAATTAACAACTCAGTAAACAACAGATGCTGGCATGGATGTGGAGAAACGAGAACCCCCTTGCACTGTTGGTGGGAATGCAAACTAGTGCAGCTGCTCTGGAAAACAGTGTGGAGATTCCTCAAAAAATTAAAAATAGAACTACCCTAAAACCCAGCAATAGCACTACTAGGAATTTATCTAAAGGATACAGGAGTGCTGATTCATAAGAGCACATGTACCCCAATGTTTATAATGTGTATTTATTTTTGAGAGAGAGAGAGAGAGAGAGAGAGAGAGAGAGAGAGAGAAACAGAGTGCAAGCAGGGGGAGGGGCTGAGAGAGAGAGGGAGAGACAGAATCTGAAGCAGGCTCCAGGCTCTGAGCTATCAGCACAGAGCCAAACACGGGGCTCAAACTCATGAACAGTGAGATCATGACCTGAGCTAAAGTCGGACACTTAACCAACTGAGCCATCCAGCCCCCCCCCCCCCATTATCTTTTTTTAAGATCACAGGAAAACACATGTTAAATATAAGCAACACAAGATGGTAACAAATCATATATGAAGCTATTATAATGAAAAGTGCTATTATAATTTTAAAAAACTGTCTCTACAGAAAACAAAGATAGAAAGATATGCCCACAAAAGGGAAAAAAGCCTATAATCTTGTATTTTAAGAAAAAATAAGAGATAATTAAGAAAGGCTAAAATAAATTAAGACAGTTATATAAGAGATAAAGTAAAAGCATAAATCAGAAGCAGAAAAATTTAGGAATGAGACAACTATACTAAAAGTGGATTTGAAAAAGGAGCTCACAAACCTTAGGAGACAATTTTTTTAAAAAAGAAAAATATTCTGTCAGAAATGAAAACCAAATTAGAGGAAATGTAAGAGTAAAAACATACCATGAATAATATTATAGGAGAAGGATGAATATTCTTTAAAACAAGCAAACAAAGGGGCGCCTGCGTGGCTCAGATGGTTAAGCATCTGGCTTCAGCGCAGGTCATGATCTCCGGGTCCGTGAGTTTGAGCCCTGCATCGGGATCTGTGCTGACAGCTCAGAGTCTGGAGCCTGCCTCAGATTCTGTGTCTCCCTCTCTCTCTGCCCTTCCCCCTCCACTTTGTGCTCTGTCTGTCTCTCTCAAAAATAAACATTAAAAATTTTTTTTGAAAAAACATATTCTCACAAAATAGCAATTCCCAAAGAGAAAATGTAATGTTAAGAACAAATACAAAATTTCATATTAAAAAAAAAATGAATGACCTGAAATGCACGAATTCCTTGCTATGTCAATTACAAAAGGAAACTCAAGAAGAAATAGATGTCCATGGCTCTCCACCTATTAAAGACATTGAACTTGTGGTTAAAAATCTTCTCACAAGAAAACTCAATGAATTGTAACAAACATTTAAGGAATAAATATTACCAATTCCATAGGAAATCTTTCAAAAATTTCAAAAGGAGAGAATACTTCTTAACTTATTCACTGAGGTCAAGATTACCCTAAAGCCAAAACCATACAAAGACATTACAAGAAAAGAAAACTACAGCTCAACATTCCTCATGAACAAAGACACAAAAATTCTAAACAAAATGTTAGCCAAACTGAATCCAACAGTACATGAAAAGGACAGGGGTTTATTCCAGGCATGCAAAGTGTTTTAACACTTAAAAATCAATCAGTATAACTCACCATATTCATAAATTAAGAAAGAAAACCATATAAAAATTTCAGTAGATGCAGAAGAAGCATTTGACAAACCTAATATACATTCTTGATAAAATTCTCAGCAAACTATGGGTAAAAGGGAGTGTCCTCAACCTGATAAACCTGATAAAGGGCATATAAAAAACCCAGTGGCACTTAATGATGAGAAAATAAATACTGTTTCCTCCTAAGATCAATAAGGCAAGTGTGCCTGCTGTGACCATTTATATATTATATATATATATATATATATATATATATATATATATATATATGTTAAAGAAGTTAAAAAAAAAAGAGAGAGAAGTAAGAGGTGTTTCTGTTAGAAAAAGAGGTAAATTGCTTATATTCACAGAAAATAGGCTTATCTATGTAAGACAAGTGATGCAATCTACTAAAAAAAGCTACTAGAACTACTTAGAAAGTTTATCTGGATTGTAAAGTATATACATTATGTATATGTACATACATATACACATACACACACACACACACAAATATCAAGTGTATTTCTATATAACAACTAACAACTGGGAAATGAAATAAATAAAACAGTGTCATTTTCAGTTGCCTCAAAATATGAAGTACTTAGGGATAAATCTGGCAAAAGTACAGGACATTTGCATTGAAAACTATAAAACACTGAAAAAAAATAAAGAGCTAAATACATGGAGACATTCTCATATTTATAAGTTGGAAAGCTCAAATATTGTTAAAAATGTCAATTTTTCTTAAATTGGTCTATAGATTCAACACAATTGTGATAAAATTTAAATAGATTTTCTTATAGACATTGAAACTGTGTCTAAAAATCATTTGGAAATGCAAAGGGCCTAGAGTAGCTAAACTAACTTTGAAAAAGAACAAAACTGGAAGGCTAATGTATCGGCATAAATAGATTAACAGAATAAAGGACATAGAAATATATCGTGAGATAATGGACAACTGACTTTTGACAATGGTGCAAAGGCAATTCATTGAAAAAATTATAGCATTTTCAACAAATGATGCTGGAAAAACTGGAAATCCATGCAGAATAATGAACTTTGACACATACTTTGTACCATGTACAGAAACTTAATCAAAATAATCATAGATCTAAATATAAAACTAAAAACACTGAGATACCTGACACTCAGCCGAGCATCTGACTTTGGCTTCTGTCAGGATCTCATGGTTTGTGGGTTCAAGCCCCACATTGGGCTTTGCACTGACAGTGCGGAGCTTGCTTCAGATTCTCTCTCCCTCACTCTCTGCTCCTCCCCTGCTCATGCTCGCTCTCTCTCTCTCTTTCTCTCTCTCTCTTTCTCAAAAATAAATAAGCATTAAAAAATATTTAAAAAAAAACTAAAAATATAAAAGTTCTAGAAAAAAACAGAAGATAAAATCTTCATGATCCTGGGTTAGGAAAAATGTCTTAATTATAATAAAAATGCAATCCATAAAATACTTTGATAAGTTAACTTCATCAACATAATAAAAAATGTTCCTATTTAAATTGCACTGTCATGTTACAAAAATGAAAATATGAACCATAGAATACAAGAACAATTTTGTGAATCATGTATCTGCTAAAGGATATGTATCCAGAATATTTGGCAACTCTCAAACTGTAATGGGAAAAAACCAAACAATCCAATCAAAAATGGATAAATATTTGAATAGATACTTCAACAAATAAGATACACAGATGGCAAATAAGTTCATGAAAAGATATTCAGCAACAGCCAAAAACCAGAAACAACCCCAATGCCTACTGAGAGATAAATGGATAAACATACTGGGGCATCGCCATACAATGGATAATATATAACAATAAATAGCAATAAACTATTGGTGCATGCAACCATGAAGATAAATCTCAAAATAATTATGCTGGAAAAAAAGGATGCTGCCATGGTTGTCTAGATATGGGAATAAGGAAGGATTGGCAGGAGGGATAACAGACACAACCTTTTGGGATTAATGGATGTATTCACTATTCACTACACTCTTACTAACTCTTCTTTTACCTTTTTGTATAGTTGCAGAGATTGAAATGTTGTTTGATTCTATATTATTTAATAGTTACTATATTCAACAATGGGCTTATATAATTCCTGAACGTTTAGCAATCTACTTTTGACACTAGTTTGAGCAAGCTCTAGCATACCACTGTAACTGACCCTCCAAAAAGAGGTAGATCCAGATGGTCTCACAGTAGAATTCTAACAAAACATCAAAGGTCCAATATTGCATAAAATTTTCCAAAGTATGAAAACAAAGGAAAACTTTCAAATTCTTTTTAGAGCAAGTGAAACATTGATATATAATTCTGATAGAGACAGTATAAAAATTAAATTAAAAACAAATGCCACTTATGAATATCAATGAAAAAGTACTAAATGAAATAATTATGAACAGAATCCAATAGCATATTAACAAAATAATAAATCAGACATTTCAAGGATGTACAACTGGTTCAATATTAGGAAATTCATTAATACATAATAATAATAAATCTACAAAGACAAATTATATATATATCCCCATGGATGCTGAAAAAAACTTGGCCCAAATTCAACACCCATTCCTAATAAAAACACTCCAGTAAATAAAAATTGTTAAATGTCCTGGAAAGATAGATAAAGCACAACCATCAAAAAATGAGAGATGAATGGGGAGAGTACCTAGAAAACAGAATAAACTTGCATGTCTTTAGGATCTAAGACTTCAGTGTAAAAGAAGAGAAATATACATATAACATCAAAAACATAAAAGTTCTAATCCTCATTTTGAATTGGAAATATCAGTATAAATTTGATATGTTTTCCCTTAAAAAATACCTACTTATTATTTCTGAACACTGAACATATCTAGACTAATCTTAAAGCAATAAGCAACCCAAGAACCTATATTTGGGGATCTCAAAATCATCCTCTAATAAAGATAAAATGTTCTTTTCAGAAATGGTGGATTCTAGACTTAATGGAGGAAATACAGAAGGTTAAACATGGAATATCTCATCAGAGTAGAAAATAAGGACTCAGATACCACGATGATAAGACCCAAAGTAACTGAAGTTGGGACAATTAGATCACTAATAAGGATAAATGAAACACAGTGAACATATCAACTATATTTATTTCCATGAGTTCACAGGGATGTCCCCCCAAAAGACATTTTGATGGGTAGTAGCAAGTGAAAATTATTTTGAAAATGACAGAAAGCATGATTTGAAAAGTTGATCAAGGGGAAAGAAAACATCAGACATAGTTATGCATTTATTGTATCTTTTATTTATCATCTGTATCTCAGAGTAACCAAATAGTGATGAAGGGATGCTTCTATTTTATAGAAGTTTTCCAGTTACTCACTAGAAAAAGGAATGATAAAATTAGAATATGTTGATGACACTGTATTGTATAATTAAAATTTGCTGAGAGTAAAGAGTAAGAACTTCAATGTTCTCACACACAACACAAAAAAGGCAAATATGTGAAGTGATGGATGTCAATTAATTCAATAATGGGAATTCTTTCATAATGTATACATATATTAAATCATTATGTTGTACACTTTTAATATCTTACAATTTTATTTTTTCAATGATATCTCAATAAAGAAAGAAAAAATATCAATTTTCTTTTATAAATTTTTTTTTCAACGTTTATTTATTTTGGGACAGAGAGAGACAGAGCATGAACGGGGGAGGGGCAGAGAGAGAGGGAGACACAGAATCGGAAACAGGCTCCAGGCTCCGAGCCATCAGCCCAGAGCCTGACGCGGGGCTCGAACTCACGGACCGCGAGATCGTGACCTGGCTGAAGTCGGACGCTTAACCGACTGCGCCACCCAGGCGCCCCTGAAAAAATATCAATTTTCAAACCTTTGCAAACCCTAATGAATTAATGAAATGCATAATCGTCAATGACTCCTGATATCACAGACAGAAATCCAGACATCATACATCTGATGAATATACACATACCTATAAAGTAGCCTTGCAAAAGTTTAACAAAAACAAAACTGAATTTGGGTCTGATCAGGCCTTTTTATATCAGTCTGAGTCTAAACAAGATACAGAAACCATATAGTAATTTGGACAGGAAAAGTGTTTTTTTTTTAATGTTTATTTATTTTGAGAGGGAGAGAACATGCACACAAGTGGGGGAGGGGCAGAGAGAGATGGAGAGAGAACATTAAGCACCCTCCATGCTATCAGCGATGAGCTGGATGGGGGACCTGAGCCAAAATCAACTTAACTGACTGAACCATCCAGGTACCTCAGGAAAAGTTTAATATAAAGAAACATTAACTACTTCAGGATTGGTACAATAAGGGATTCCATAGTGTGGAGTAAAGAGAATTCTAAATAATATAGGAGTGGCAGTAGGGAGCTGCCACTGGCCCAAGGGCTGAAACAAAACACTCAAGAATCTTGAAATCAGGGAAAGACTACCAACCAGTAATGAGATCTAAATCTCATGGAAGAGGGTGTGGTCAAGAAACACTGAATAGCAGATTCACTGAAGTGCCACATGGAGGGATTTGCTGAGAATCCCAGAAGAAATTGCCCAAGAGGAGACTCACACTGGAGGAGCTCACTGGAAAAACATTCTTCGAGGTAGTTGAGAAATTCCTCCCACAAGAAGGTGCTTATCCTGGAACTTCCTGCAAAAGTACCCAAAGGGGTGCCAGGGAAGTTATCCACAGAAGGTGCCTTGTGATGCTGGCCACCTCGCGCTACACAAGAGCCAAAAGAGCATACCAGAGCCAGGAGGCAGAATTCCTTTCCTCCTCTAGAATCCCTACTGATAGAGCTGAATATCATGCCCACTTGTAAGAGAAAATATTTTCCAATATCATAAGCAAGGTAATGACAGGTGGATTTGGAACTGAGGAGCAATATAGATTGATAACTGGAAAACTTTTTTTATTAGTTTTTTTTTTTTTTTTTTTTTTTGAGAGAGAGAGAAAGAAAGTGAGCAGGGGAGGGGCAGAGAGAGAGGGAGAGAGAAAGAATCCCAAGCAGGCTCCATACCCAGGCTGGAGCCAGACACAGGGCTCAATCTCACAATCCTGAGATCATGACCTGAGCTGAAACCAAGCATTGGACACTTAACTGATTGAGCCACTAGGTTCCCCCAAAGGGGTGTTTTAGTTAACTTAGCGATAGCAAAATACTGCAGATAAGGTAGCTTAAACAACAGGTAACTATTTTCTCACAGTTCTGGGGGCTGGAAGTTCAAGATCAAGGTGCCATCAGGGTTAGTGTCTAGTGAAGCTCTTCCTGGCTTGCAGACAGCTGACTTCTCCCTGTGTCCTTATGTGACTTTTCTTCTGTGTGTAGATGGAGAAAGAGAGAGAGAGAGAGAAAGATATCTATGAGGTCTCTTCCTCTTCTTATAAGGACAGCAGTTCTATCAGATTAAGGCCCTACTTTCATCGCCCTATTTAATCTTTATGATTTCTTTATAGGCCCTATCCCCAAATATAGTCATATTGGGAGTTAGAGCTCCAAAATATGATTTTGGGGAGTGCACAATACAGTCCTCAACAAGATGCAAAGCAACATGTTTACCTCATGGGTATATAATCAGAAAATTTGAAACAAAGAGTGAAGGGAAGTCTACTGATTAAAAATAAATCCACATATGCAACTAAAAAAAGCTATTTTCGCAAATGTGAACACTTACTAGATATTTGATGATAATAGTTAATGTTTTCAGAAGTGATAATGCTAATGGATAGTGGCTTTTTACAGTTCTCCTGTTTGAAGTTTTATGTGTTGAAATATTTACATATAAACTGATATAATGTCTTGGATTTTCTTCAGCATAAATCAATGGAGAAAGGAAACAGATGAGGGTACAGATTAATTAAGATTGACATAAGTTAATAACTGCTGATGCTGGGTGACAGGAGAGCTCATTAGCTTATCTCTCCACTTTTGTGTAAGTTTAACATTTTCCAAAATAAAAAGTAAAAATAACAGCAAGTATGCCTGTAAATAGAAAGACTAAAAATTGTAAAAGAATACTATATTCAACTCTGTCAATTTCTTTATAAATGTGTATATTTTAGAAGAATATAAATTAAGAATATAAATTATTGATTGTCTTCAGAATTGGAAAATTGAAATAAACCAACTGAAATATTAATTATTAAAACAAATTGCTAAACTCCCTTCCAAAAATATGCCACAGCTACATGGCTTTGCAGGAAATTTCTTCCAAGCTACCAAAGGCCAGAACGTTTCACAGTGTACAAATTTTAGAACTTCTATATCATGCTGGCCAATAAAGTCCACAACTTGGTATCACCTTGCACTGAAAGTTATTCGAAAGGACAGACCATATTTGAACGTCAAAAAACAAAATCAATAATAGCATTAAGGAGAGAAAGTAGTGGTGCTATCAACAGTTTGAATTTTTGAGAACTTTCTTGTGATACAGACAAGATGACATTGGAAAGACAAAGGAACCTAAGAGTGGAGGAACCTCCTAACTATCACAAATTAAGAAGGGGCTTTTGGATAATACAGAGCTCCTGAATAGTAGCATGTGCATTAGTCCAGAAAGGCAGGAAATTAATTTAAGGAGTTCAAGAGCCCTGGGTCTGACTTTGCCTTTGGACTCTACTGTTTATGATGACTATCTATCAACTATAGCTACAGCCTAGGTAACAGTAGATAGAAATCTGCAGTGATCATTGATGGAAGCAAAGCAATGATGACACTGATTTCCACTGGTTATTCCTAAAAATCATTTTGAAAAACTAAATTAGGCTGAGAATAACTGTGAGTGAAAATAGGCACTTAAAAGGAGGCTTCCAATTTTCGCTACCAGAATGACCAAGGGCAACCACCAATTCTTTAAAGAGAGAGAACTGTCATGTAATATCCAAATTCCACTTTATAGTAATTAAAAATTCATGAATATATTTATACCTAAATTATTCATATAAACAAAATGTATTAATCATATCATGGGCTCATTTCTTTTAACTCTTTTGCCATGTTCATAAATCCTAGCTTCAATAAATGTTCTAGGCAGGTCCTGAGAACAGATACTTTACGCTCATATATGTTTAGACTTTTATGTTGTTTCAAATCAATTCCAAACATCTGATCTCAACCTTTTAGGGCTCACCTTGCTTTTCTATACTTTGTGACCCTCTATCTCCATTCTCTCCTAGTTTCCTGCTACCAGTCACTCTGTGCCTGCCTGAATTTGTGTCACATTTCCACTTATTTTTCTAATTTAAATGCAGAAGTCATTTCCAATATATGCACCATGGTTGTAAGTAAAGATACTACTAGTCTCTAGCCTCTGTCCTGTGAGAGTCTGTTCCTTGCAAAATCACCACAGCATGGGGGATTGTGGAGGAAATGCAATAAATACTTTATAATTGTGATGATGGAATGTAATGTGAAAAGCCTTAGCACTATCATTTCTAGGATATTTATTTATTTAATTTATTTATTTATTTTAATGTTTATTTTTGAGAGAGAAAGAGTGTTGAATGGGGAAGGGGCAGATGTAGGGTGGGGACAGAGGATCTGAAGCAGGCTCCATGCTGACAGCTAAGAGCCTAATGCTAGTCTTGTACTCAACCTGAGATCATGACCTGAGCCGAATTGGGTGCTCAACCGACTGAGCATCCCATGTACCCCTAGAATCTTTAGGTGCATGTGCTGCATCTTATGAATGTATCTTACCATTTGAAAAAGACAAGTCTTCCTTAAAGATCAGCTGTTGCAGGATTCACTTGTCCTTTAAACCACATTCGAAGAAGTGAATGAATCCTATGAGATTCTCTCTGATCTTGACACCTGGTGAAGAATACTGACAGCGCTTAAGATTTCTATTATCAAGACCAAAGAATGGATGAAAGTGTACACCTCTTATATCATTGCTTTAACTTTTACCTTAAAAAGAGAATTGAAAAACCTTACACAGGAGTTTGTAGTTTGCATTTCTCTAAACTGATGTCTGCTTAATAAGGCCGAGCCTGGCACACTCCTCACCGAGTGGTCAGTGTCTCCTCCCTAATGGTGCAGACTGTGTGGCGCTATGAAACATAAAATTATCAACAAGGGTATTTCTGGTGCTTTAACTTGACTAAGAAAACAGTTTATAAAATAATATTAAGAATATTATGAACTTACTTAAAACTAGAAGGACCATATATCTCAGTTCTCCCAAGGAAGTAACAGTTTTGATTTATTGTTCAGAGTGATTTACTTCTAGTGTCTTCTTTCAGTGTCAAAAATATTCCTATGTGGGAGATAAATTATATGGTTCCACCATCTGAAACCCCTGGCCTTCCAGAGTAGCATCCATTTCATCCTCAAACCAGATAAAAGAGAAATGTAACCAGAGACGCAGCTCTTTGCAAAAGCAACTGTGGGCTGCCAGCTACAAAAACATCAGGTTTTGCTCTTGATCTACTTATATAGTAAACAACAAATTTTTAAAAAATGTATGAGGAAAATAACTGGACATGATATCAACAAATTAGGTTAAATTAAATTATTAAAATATAACCACTTGCTATTAACCAGAATAATCTTTCATACATAATAAGTGATAAGGAAGGATGACAAATAGAACATACATAATATTTTCAAAAATTTAAACACAAATAAAACTGTGGAATATAGTTCAGAAAAAGAGAAATAGTATTAATGCAGTAGAATTAGAGGTTTACATAATATTCCTTTATAATCTTCTATAATTCTATTGCATTAGTCATTGGGAAAACAAGAGAAGAAAAGTACAGAAAAAAATAGAATATAATCTATCTACATAGAGATAAAGTTACGACAGTATTGGAGAACAACTTCCAGTCAGTTATAAGGTGACAATCTTTTTTATTTTAACCACCATTAAAGTTTTTATACTATCAGTTATTGGTTAAGATTCACATTGTTTTTTCTCATTTTTGGGATTTCCATTTACCTCATCCTACCTGAAAATATATTCCCTTTACATGGGTTGATATGTATCTATTTACAATTAATTTTGATAATCAATGGCTTCATGACTAAGAAGAACAGAAAAGTTTGTTCTTTGTGGGAAAACATGCCTCTGGGTAGGATATTTTGGATATCTTTCCAGCTGACATATAATAGTAATATGCATGACCTTTTTAAAGATGGAAAATATATACATGAAAAGTAATACTTTTTTTTATATACAAAAGAAAGTTGTGGAAAGGAAAGGGAGACTTTAAAATCAGCAGTCCTGACACTGGGTCTCCATTGTTACATGAGTAGTGTTACCTTAGGTAAGTCCTTCACAACTTAGAGGGGTAATGAGGAACAAATGTGATAATACATCAGAAAGCATTTGTAAAGTGTAAAGTTTACACATGTTGATATCGTGCACATCATTATTACAGAAACATTGAAAAAATTGAGTATAGAGTAAGATGGATGTAATAGTATTGACATGTATTTAAATAAAAACTAAAATGAAACAAAACAAGAACTACATGCAATGATAACAGAAAGAGGAAAAGGGAAGTAACTGGGATTATTTCAGAACATACCAAAGTTTTCTTTGGAATTATAGAGTAAAGTGATGTACACTGGTTCCAAATAATAGATTATAGAAAATTTTAAGTCATTCTTTCTCTGTGAATAAAAATGATATCCTTTTTTTTCACAGTAATGCATAATAAGTCAATACTTTTAAACTATTTTGAATTTCCTCAAAAATAAAGTGCTAAAGATATTTGCTACCTCATAAATCTAACCCAAAAAATTTCTGAGATTCCACCATGTTTGAAATTGCGGTTAACTATAAATTGAGAGAAAAAATATGTTCAAGTGACAAAAAGAATCAAATAGCACGATAAGCACTGAATCCAAAAAGAACTAGGGGCGCCTGAGTGGCTCAGTTAAGTGTCTGACTCTTGATTTCAGCTCAGGTCATGATCTTATGGTTTGTGAGTTTGAGCCCTGTATTGGGTTTAGTACTGACAGTGTGGAACCTGCTTGTGATTCTCTCCCCCTCTCTCTGCCCCTCCCCCACTCTCTCTTTCTGTCTCTAAATAAATAAATAAATAAATAAATAAATAAACTTTAAAGAAAGAATTAAAAAAAAGAACTAAAAAGACAGGTTATCTAGCCATTGGAATTGGACTCTTATTTAAGACCAAATGTGACAGTTTAGATCAATCAACTTCAGTGCTAAAGTTGGCAGAATAATTCTGGTGTGAAGTAGAGGTGGAAAAGAATTCAATTTGGTACATAAAGTATAAATACCAAAGAGTTTTTTCAAACAAAATATTTTCATATACTAATAAAGTCACTTTTAATGTATAAAGCTTATAGAACGTCCAAGTGCCTCATTTTGGAAAAAGTCCTGAAGAAACCAACATCAAGCATAAAATATTAGTAACTATTGCCGTTTCTGTCGATTAAACAGCTCAAGACTCAGTGAAAAGAATAAGGCAATGAGAGCACTCAATGCATTTTAGAAATTGTCAGTATTCCCACTATTCCAATGATCACTTTGAACCTTAAGAGTTGAGTTCCATTAAAAAAAAAAATCGATAAACTGAATGGTCCTTTACCAAAACCCACTGCACAACATCAAGCTCCTTTGCTGAAGGATTTCACCTTAATGTGTGAAATTAATCCTTGTTCTGGAGCAATAGGTTGGGTGCCTTAAAAGCCTACTTGTTTCCTTGAGTCGTGCCTTGCAACCCAGATGAGTTTAGTATTTCAGAAGCAGACACTAGGGGAAGCGCTGAACCTGCCAATTCTGTAACAGATACCGGCGTGTCGTCACGTCTCACAAAGACCACCTTTGTGGACCGCATTCTTTTCCCATCAGGCCGTGCAGCGCTGACCTGTGGTGTGTTTTTAGTTTCCAAAGAATGCTGATCCTCTCTAAAAGATCTACTGAAAACTGAGTGTTGAAGCACAAATGAAAAGTGAAAAGTGCCATTTAGCACACAACATAATTATTTCATGGCCTACTGCAAGTTAGCAAAGGCACGTTTCAGCTTTTAAGATGTGAAAGCCAGACCATGCTGTATCATAATATTTTGTCTGTTTTCTGGAAACAGCTTTAAATCCCCCTTTTCCTGGGTTGGTGGCTGCTGAGAAGGAAGGGAGAAGGGAATGATATTTTCATGTGGAATAGCTTTTTAAAGACTGAGTAATAAAACCTTGATTAAGTGAACAAACATTGAATTCAATATCTGCAATAGCCAGATCCTTTCAAAAGAAACTAGCTTAACCTCAGGAAATAGCATAAGCAATCATAGCTATTAAATTCACTTTGTACTAAAATTTAATCCATCCAAGTGCACCAGTAAAGTCAATACCATGAATAGCCATACAGTGTGGAAATGTATACACATACTAATTTTTAATACCACATAGGTTTAATTTTATACACATTCTATATAGTGCATGCTAAGTGGAAGAGAAAGTAAGTTTATGTGACTTCCAATTCTCACCAAGATTCCTTCAATAAATTAATCTTGATGGTGGCATAAAAGATGCCATTTTTCTAGAAACATTCTAAGGATCTATAAACTAGTGTCCTTGGTCCTAATAATTGAGAATAACTTCTTTTTAAAAAATTTTTTAATGTTTATTTTTGAGAGAGAGAGAGAGAGGTTGTGCGGGGGGCGGGGGGGGGAGGGCAGAGAGAGAGAGGGAGGCACAGAATCCGAAGCAGGCTCCAGGCTCTGAGCGGTCAGCACAGAGCCCGACGCAGGGCTCAAACTCATGAACCATGAGATCATGACCTGAGCCAAAGTCGGATGCTCAACCGACTGAGCCACCCAGGTGCCCCGAGAATAACTTCTAATTAAAGAAAAGAGAAAAGATAAAAAGAAATTACATCTTTTCCCAGGAAAATTCTAAATGTTTGCAGTAGGAGCTCTTACAGGAAAGGATTTTCCCTTTGACTCACCACCACACACCACTATACCACAAATAAATTTTGAGATAAGGTAATTTGCTTCTCTGCCCAGATATCAAGTAACAGAAGAAAAAATAAACAGCTCCTTTCCTACTTTCAGTGGATTAAATTTTTTTTTATTTTTCCAGAACTATTAACAAATGACACTCTTGTGATTACATATTTTCCCACCTGTGTCTGCAACAGCTGAACTGGAACAGTATGTTTACTGACCACAGTATAACGACTGCTGTCTAGAACCTTCCTGATACATGTTATTTGAATGAACCAAGACTTTACTGGATTTCAGAATAGCTTGTTAGCTTTTATCAGTGTGAAATGTAGAGATCACAATATCATGGAGAGGGGGGAATATTTGCAACATTTACGTTGTATACCTCAACTCAGACTTTTGCCCTACTCCCAGCACCAGCCATTTCCCAGTGCTGTTTTTTCTTTACAGTCAATCCTCGTAGCTTGTTGAGAAAGACTTTCATTGAGAAAGTGATAAAAAGCATCCCCAAATATTTTTATTCTATAATTCTTTACTAAGTGCCCACTATATACCAAGCACTGTGTCTGGCAATATGAATAAAGACTCAAGGATAATATTTGATGCTATTTGACAAATTAGCTCTTGTTTACAATAACACCATGAAATCATTTAAGGAATAATTTTTTGTTGATTTTTCTACCATATGTTAGATGTCAATTCTCACAGTAACTATGAATTAAGTGTTATTATCATTTCCCACTTTCAGATGAGGATACTAATGCACAGAGGAATTAAGAAATTTGCCCAAAATCATACAGATAGTTCTACAGACAACATTTGGACCATGGTACCCTGGCTCTGAAGAAGGGCTCTTAACCACTAAATTATGCAGCAGTCTTGCTGGGTATGATGAGAAAGGAAAACCTTGCAATATTATATGATTTGTGTTAGAAGTATCTTTTTAGACTGTAATATAGCTCTTTCTGTGGGTTAGCCAAAAGTTTTATGTAAAACAATCACATATTTGGTAAACCACTCCAGAGAAATATATCCATTTGATAAAGACTTTTTCTCCGAATTATCAGTTGAACATTATTCATTTACAGACCTTCAACAAATCGTACCACTTACACAAACAGTAATTAGTTTTAATTTCCCTTTGTCCACCTAAAATAAAAGTGGAGTAATTGATATCTTGGTACTGAGAATTTCATTCTACCTAACAGCAAGTTCAGCACTTTACATGAAAGGGTATTTGATAATTGTCAAGAATCTTAAAATTCTGATGACCTGTGCCTGAAAACGTTGTTTTATGAACTGAATTTCCTGTAACATGTTTTACAAATAAATTCTGGGTCTTAGATTTTGATGATGCTTATTACTGTTTGGCCTTAGTCTTCTTGCCCTAAGAAGAAGATTTTAAGATTATAAATACAAAGAGCTCCACAGCTCTTTTTACTGTAAGTGAAATGACATCTGGTTAAGTGGATTCAATGTTTTAAGAAATGCCTCTCAGTCATAGACTTTCTTTTATGTCCTAACTTGGGCTTTGTTCTCTATCAAAATGCTTCATTGTTCTACACTCTGTTGCCCTCCTTCTTTTCATATGTATTTTGAAGGCTTTCTCCTTCCACTGTAAATATTTAAAATGTGTTTTTAATGGTTCATGCTTTGGTTTATCAAATATGTATGAAGGATCTATTATGTGCTGGTACTGTTTATGAGTTAGAAATACGAAGGTGAATTACATTTGGCATTAGTTTTAGATTGTTTACATTGCATAATAATGCTCAATTTATACCAAGGAAAGTGTGCGCAGTATATATGTCTAAACTATAATGTTCACAACAAAAGGAAAACCTCTGAACCTAGCATCCAACCCAAGAACCAGAATACCATCAGAATTACAAAAATCTACAGGGTTGTTCCAAATTCCATTCCCTCTGCTTCCGTTCAAGAGGTAACTACCACTTGAACTTGTTGTTTTCATTCCCTTTCTTTTCTCCTGACCTTTACCGTTTTTTCTCCTCCTTTTAAGAGTTTTAATATGGGTGCATATATCTACTTTCACTGTTCTGTAATATTTTATTCTTTAAAAAGATACAATTTTATTTATGTATCTACAATTAAGGAAACTTTGGTTTATTTTCAAATTTTGCTATTATGAACAATAATGCAATAGACATTCTTGTATATGTTCTTTAATTCAGGCTTTAGAATCTCTTGTACACACTCTGTAGTGAAATTGCTAGGGATGATAATAGGAAGATCTATGTTTTCAAGATGCTATCAATATATATACCAAATTAAACTCCCATCAGAATTTCATAAGAGTCTCCATTGATCCTATGTTGGAAATTACCATGCTTCTTAAGTTTTACCCAACTAGTCTGTGCTAAATAATGTTACAATGTTAAAACATGATTTCTAATGAAATTTAATATATTATGTGTCTGGATCATTTCTATTGACTCTTCTATGAAATACTGCTTCATATAATTTGTTCCCTTTAAAATTTTTTTCCATTTTAACATAAGCATTAAAGATTTTGGTCCATTAAAAAATAATTTTGATGTATGGCATGAGGTAGAAAGCCCATTTCATTTATTTTTAAAATAATATACCATAAATAAGCTTCATTTATTTACAGATCTATTTATTCCCAAGTGCCCTTCAAAGTCACCTCTCTTATATGTCCAACTTAAGTCTGATACATCTTTTTCATTCTGTCGGTAGTCTGTTCCTGTGCCAATGCCACATGGCCTCAATGAGCTTTATAACATATTCTTACTTTTCTTTTTTCAGGAGTAGCTGTATTATTATTAGTCCTCAAAAATCCCATTGGAAGTAGATTAAATCTATTGATCATTGGAGAAAATGACATCTTTATGATATGGAATTTTCTTTCTTATGAAAACATTATCTATAATGTCTTTTAATAAAATGTTACACTTTTTCATATATACATGCTTTGCTGTGCTTATGCTTAGGTGTCATATTATTTCTTTTTAAATTGGTTTTGGTAAGTGATATTTTTATAAGAATATAACCTCCAATAAATCAAGCGTTTTACATATTTCAAATCTTTTAAAAAGTTCTCTAATTTTAATTGAACTATCAAAAATTGTAAGATGTGTGTGTTATCATCTCCCACTTCCATGGATATTTGCAAGTTCCTCCCTAGAATTTATGTAAACTTTTGCCTTTTACATTTTGAAGCTTTATTATTTAGTGCATTCTAGTTATCTTTCTGTAAACTGAAAGTTTCCATTCTTGATAATGATTGTAATTAATATTAGAAGTTATTTCGCAAGAGTCAGTTAATATTGACATCAGAGCTGTATTAGTCAATGAAACTTGACTAACCATTGTTACATGGAAGCATTAGTATTTGGCTGGGTATAGTTTTTATTCGGTTTGGTTGTATTGAATCTTTACATTTAGTTTTCCCCAAATGTAGTCATTTGCTTTATTTCCTACTGGAAACATTCAGAAAATAAATTCCCAGTATATAGCCTAAAATTAAAAAAAAGAAAGGTTTTCTATTTAATATTCATTTAATTAAGATCCTAAGTACACACGACACACCCATCATGTTCTTCAGCCCATTGCTATGTCCTTATCAGTGATTCCTACATAAACCTGTATGTTCACTTGTATCTCTTGATTCTAATTTCTTGTCTTTATCCCCAAAGGCACCAACTTTAGTAAATTTAATACACTTCTTACAATTTATCTGCCTGTCATTTATTTTCATAGTTGTTATTCTGGAACAAATAATGTATGTTTTGTGTCAATGGAATTCTCATAACTGGTATAGCGCTACAAATAACATTCTCTTTCACATTTTTCCTTAACATTCTTCTTTATGTTTAGTCATGTTGCTCTTATTTACATGATTCTTTTGACTGCTTTGTATTAGTGCATATTGTAAATTTACAATATATTTACTATAATTATCCTTAGTGGCACTTAAGCTATCTCTAATTCTTTGCTTTCAAAACCCACTGAGTTTAGAATAATCTCATTCTTGTCTCTTTGGAGACCAGTGTGAATACTTTTCTGGGCTGTGTATCCAAAAGAGAATTGCTGGATGGTACACATATTATACATACTGTAATATATACTAAATGTATACTAATATATCCTAAATTACATATGTGCATATACATATTATATATATTTCATATTTATATATTTTGTATTTTGCATACAGTTTACATATATATACATATATCATACATTTTATATATATTTTTCACATAGGTATATATTCCCATATCCTTACAACTCTCAATGTTATCTGGTTTTCTAACTCTTGTCAACATTAAGGATATAAAGTGGTATTTCACTGAATTACCTTGTGCTCTTGTGACTACTAGTTAAGATGTGTATCTTTCAAAAAACAAAAAGACATATATCTTTCCCATGTGCATATTTATCATTTAGGTTTCCCCTCTTGTAAATTGATGTTCATATTCTTTGCTAGGATTTACATTAATTTGATTTTTTTTCATTTTTAACAGATTAGCAGTTTTTTCCTATGTTTCAGCTATTAATCTTTTGCAATTGTTGATGTTGTAAATACCCCCTGCCAACCTGACAATTTACTTTCCTTTTGTTCCTACCGAATGGCCTTTTGGAGGATTTAAAAACCATGATGATATTCCCCTCTGTTTTGTTCCATTAGATTTTTTTGGTTTTAACCTTTTATAGTTAGATATTAAATAAGTTGGAGATTTTAATGTTAATGTATGCATATGTGATATAGAAATTCTGAAATTTTTCCCATATGGTGAATCAACTTTCTCAATGCAATAATCTAAAGCTACTTTTTAATATAGATTTGTGGTGTTACTTCTGCTATATACCAAGTAAGACTCACTATTCTCTTCTATTTGTTATAGTGTCTTGGGATCAATAACACACTTTTAATAACTATGGCTTTATAATATATCTTAATATTCATAAAATATGTCTGCCCTTTTTTATTTCATAATCCCTCAAAAGGAAATTAATGTTTTTATGTTCATGACCATGATAAAGTTCCTCATATGTTAATGTCTTTTATTATATTCTTTAAAGATTGTTGTAATAGTTATCTTACTTTCTATTATTTTTATTTTTATTATTATTTTTATAGTTGATTATTATTAGTGTAAAGAAAAATTCCTTACTTTTTTTTTTTATAAATGTTGATTGTGTCTTGTTAACTTAGCCAAGTACATTATTCACTTCAATAGTTTGTTTATTTTCCTGGGTTTCAATTTAAATGATCATATCATCTTCAAAAAATAAACTTTATAAATGGCATATACAATAGATATAAATAAGATAATTAGTTGTTTAGAAAATTTATGACAGCGTGTTGCCAATGGTCAGTGTTCAGGAAGAATTCTGAGAAAAATCATGACTTAAATAAAAGTACAGAGTAAATATGAAGGTTTAATTGGAGTTTGGGATTTCGTAATGCCAAGATTATTACAGTACCCTGCATTATTCTTTGTATGTACTTTCTTATTAGCATCATGATAAAAATAAATATCATCATACCGCCAGTTACATTTTATACTGGTTGTTTATGGTTCCATTCTATAAGGGTCTTGATAATTAATGCGTTAGTTCCTTGGGGAAGATGAAAAAGTTCTTTGGTGAAAATATCGTTATACATGTGCAAAATGTTAAATTGTGAAAACTTGTCTATAATTTTCTAACACACACATGCCTATACTCCCCAAAACTAATTCCTTTCAGACAATTCCCACAGCAATTTTTCAAGCTGTCACTGTCTTCTTGGAACTAATTTTATGAACAGAGATTAGTCCTTTTCAAAGTTAGAATTGGATATCTCCCCCAAATAAAAGTTGTTCTTTTATCTGTAAAAGGAAAATAGGTAACATAGGTGATACGCTTGTATTATCCCATATAAAATTGTTATGCTGAACAAATTCATCAGAGAGAAAATGTTTTTAACAAAAGCAAAACAGAGTAATAATTGGAGGTTTGTGAAAAATAGCCAATTGGCTAATTTCTTTCTTTGCTTTGGATGTTGTAAGTGGTAATACTGTCCCACCCAAATAAAACTTGATATGAAAAAAATGATCATGTTTGGGATAAATGTAAGACACTGAACCATATGCTCTAATTTTAAAAAAGAAAAGAATATGTCACTATACTTAGCTGATTTTCAATTATAAATGAACTTAAATAATGTTATTTGGTCAATTTAACAAGATATCTATTAGTATTTGTGTAATAAGTTTGCAGCTAGGTCCTACATATATTTCTAAACATAATATCAAAATGATGCTATTTAAATATTATATTTAAATGTAATGTTTCTGAATGATTTTATTCATTAGACTTTGTTTAGAAATGAGAAGGAAGCAAGTATCAGGATACATAAATAGTTTCTAGCAAAACTGTTTATCAATTATATTCAGCAAGATTCACTATTCCAATATTCAACCATTCATATAGTCAATAAATATTCACTAAGCACGTCTACGTGATCATTGTCCTAAGCAAAGGAGACATAATATTTAAAAAGAGATTGACAAAGTTTTGAATGAAGATTATAATCTAGTGAGAGAAACCTATAATAATTAAATTTATAAGCAACTGAAGAAATAGTTTAAGTAAAATATGATGGGTATTGAGAAGAATGCAATGTGCAGTGGGAGCACATTAAAGGGAGCTCTACCTCAATCTGAAGACGTTAGGAGGGGCCATAGTAAGTCTTCCAGAAGAATTGACACACAGACTGAGACAGATATTTAACATAGGCCGGTGAATGGGAAGGAAGGGAGAGGAGGGTGAAAAATATTCTGGGCATACATGGGGATTGCCTGTTGAAAGACACTGCAGTGAGACAGAGCTGACACAGCTGAAGAGCTGAATGAATTCCCTATGGCTACAGTTTGACAAAAGGAAGGGTAATGCCCAGAGAACAGTGTAAAGACAAAACCACTGGTTAAGTGATGAAAGGTCTCATAATATCCCGTGAGTATACATGTAATTTTAGGCAGTCTGGGGGAATTGAGACAACAAAGTGTCATGACCATAGTTTAATTTCAAGAAGATCATACTGGCACCATTCAATGAGTGAATTAGAGAAAGCCAAAATGGCAGCCAGGGAATCTAGTAAGAGACTATTTTAATCATGATGGTCTACGAGGTACAATCAACAGGACTCCATGATCAATTAAGAATAGGGCAAGAAAGTAGAAGAAGAAGTCAACAATAGCTCTCAGGTTCCTGGTCTTAGAACTGAGTGAAACATGATACCATTCACTGAAGTGAGGAATACAGAGGAGGGGGAATGAGGGCAATTTAGTTCTGGACAAATTTAATGTATCTAGAAGACATTCATGTGAACATTTCCACTAGGAAGCTATAGTCTGGAACTTAGGAGAGAGAGCTGAGCAGAAAATAGGACTTTGTGAGTCATCCATGTATATTTGACAATCGAAGATATGTGAGAATTTGAGATATACTGGGGACTGGAATGAGAAATGACACCAGGGCACCCCCTATAGTATTGCAGTGTTTAAAAATATAGTAATGTAGGGGTGCCTGGGTGGCTCAGTTGAATGAGTGTCCAGCTCTTGATTTCAGCTCAGGTCATGATCTCATCATTGGTGAGATCCAGCCCCGCGCATTAGGCTCTATGCTGACAGCACAGAACCTGCTTGAGATTCTCTCTCTCCTTCTCTTTCTGCCCCTTCCCATGCTCATATTCTGTCTCTTTCTCTCAAAACAAATAAAATAAACATTTAAAATGTAGTAATGTACAAAGAACTCCAACTCATATCAAATGTAACATTTCCTGAGAAATAGTGAACTTTATTAAAATGAGCTATCAAAAGAAAAAGACAAGAATATGAATGAACACGTTACCTAAATATTTCAACTCTGAAAATCTTTCTGTATGTACTGAAAAAACTGTCCCAAATGTTATATAAACAAACTCATAACTTGACTTTTGTTTCAAGCTCCTAAAAAAATCATTGAAAAAAATGTCTTCCATACCACGTTATTTTCAAGCAAAACAATTTACCATGCAGAGCAGGGTCTCTCAAATTTATGTTAAATATATTTGCTATGATTTCACCAATATTAATTTGCTAAAGACAGCTGTTAAATATACGAGACCAGGTTAAATAGGAGTTTCATTTTCTTACGTTTAGATCATTTATCTTCTTACAGTTGTTTTTTAATTAAAATAAATTATTAAATAATAGTTATAATCAATTGAGAGAAACCTAGTTTACAAGTACAAAAGTAAAACAAAGGCTAAGATTTAAAGCAAGAAGGAATTTAAAACATTTGGTTTGGGAAAGAAGCTTAGAAAATTGACCCTCTGAGATACACTTTAACACCTAGCTATAAGTCTGAAGTGGATTTGTCTATGATAAACAATCCTAACAATAATCCATCCTGAAAATCATTGAAAGACAGCTTACTGGTGAGCATATCATACCTCCTTTTATAGCCTGAGGATGGAGTTGAACTAAATTACAATCAATAAAACACCTGTAAACTTGTGTATGTTAATCTTTTCTGAAAGCAAATGGAAATGAAGATACATACGTATATATTGAGGGGCTTTAGAAAAACAGATATATGCCAGGGCAAATGAGGGGAAACCTAAATTACAATTTACTATATTCTGGCAAGACAATTATTATTTAAATTATAAATATTGTTTTATATAATTTTCATTAGCTCATCTATTTACCGCTGTCGATTATTTTCTGTTCTATCTCCTAGGGATAAATAAGGGTGAGTTATTATTAATTTTCTGATCTTTTCCTCAAGCACTTCCTCTGAATTAAATACTTAACCTTTTGTCAACTTGGGACAATAGTTGTTTAACAAATGTTAATTTACTGCCTCTCCAACTCAGTTTAGCTATGCAAATAAATACAAAAGGCTTAAACTAATCGCGCTTCCCAGTTTAGGTCAGGGAATTTTGGTTCCTTGTTTTAACATCAACAAAAAAGTGTGTTGCTAAAAGATACTCCCACTGAAATAAAGGACAGCAGATTTCTGAGAAGGCACTGGGAGTCCTAAAGTGACCTGAGGACAAAATATATCTGGCATTTTGCTACCCCAGAGAGCTATTTCCACCTACTTTTAAAGCTCTGAGCCAGACCATACTTACTTACATTCTTAATTAATGCCTTTGTGTTTTCCCCACAGCTGTCTGTACAACACAGCTTTGGGGCCCTCTCTGTTCCTTGGCAGAAATATGGCCTTTATAAAGAAAGTCAACTTCAGCATGCTCTGAAGGCAACACAAATGTCAACTTCATAGGGGATGCACTGCCAACCAAATCAAAGGCTTTAAAAGAAATTTAGCCATGATATTGACTCTGCCATTGCTTCCCACATCCCTGTCTCACAGAGTGCATTGGTTCTCCACAGATTCTTCACTATTGGCCTAAATGAAGAGCTCGTGAGGAGGCAGAAGCTGTGAACCATCTCAACAGCCCAAAAAGACTTTCATCCCAAGAGGGAATAAATCCAGCCCATGTAGTGTCACATAACTGAACATGTGTGTGAACATACTATATTTTGCTTAACCAGGAAGGAATTATCAAAAGGTAGTGTATATTCTACATTTAGTAAATATGAATATATGATTAATCTGATGTTTAAATTGTATTCTCCATATATCGCATGATTTTATAGATTCCTTGGTAGTGTCCAGCTATATATAATACCAGATTTAGTGTCAGTATATCAACAGACAGCTAAAATGCCTCTCTGATAGTTATTAGGGATCTCCTGGAAGTGAAATATTAATAAAAGAAGTGTTTTGTCTCTACAACATGGCCATAATAAGCAGCGTTTGGGGGAGCATCACAACACGCTTCTTCCCTATATTTTATCCCACAATACCACAACTTTCAAATCTAAACACCAATTGCTTTTCTCTACTCCTGGAAAGGACAGGAATTACACTGCTATGTTATAAAACTTTGTACCAATTTATATAAAAATAAATTAAAATCAAAGAAAAAGTCTAATTGGCACCTACAATGAGATCTAACATTGTACTAGTACATTGTGCTTCTTGTTTCCCAAATATTTTATTCATTTATACTTCAGCAGTAAGCCCAATTGTGTCCAATGTCTAGGGATTAGAAGTAGGTTGTAAACCCTTATTAATTCCCAGGGGACATGATATTGAATCAAACATTTCATCTACATGATGTTTTTTGAACTCTATTTAGAGGCATGCAGTGTATTACAAAGGATAAAATTTGTCTTGGTGTGAGAGAAACTGTCTCTGAAACTATAAGATCTGACATTTTACTTCTAACTTTTTCTTTGATCTCTTTGCTTTTTGCAGAAGTAACACTGTCCTTAAGGAATGAGAGTTGGGGTTTTTTGGTCTGTTTGGTGTGTGTGTGCGTGTGTGTGTGTGTGTGTGTGTGTGTGTTTTGCTTAGCACTGTATACTTACCTAGTTCAGAAGGCTTAGAGGAGATGGTAAGAAGGAGCACTTAGATTCCTAATTTGGCCTAACAGGATATCAGGACATAAATAGAAAAAAGATACATTTAAACATCTTCAGAGTTACATATTTTGTAGATTTGATTAAATATAAAACAACTATCTACCAGGAATAAACATTCAAAGGCACAAACAAAAACATAGAGAAAAATTAGGATAATGATAAATTAGGCAATATAGTTCAGGAGATCAAAAATATATATGTATATTTAGGTATATATTAAAACTTAGTATTTCACCCATACAAATGATAGTTGCATCATAAGTACTCCTTCCTCTCTGTAATTTATATATGTTCTACTAACTGAATAGTAGTAGTTTTTTGCTTTTTGTTTTTTTTACAGAGAGAAAGATCCCGAGTAGGGGAGAGGAGCAAAGGGAGGAAGAGACGGAATCTTAAGCAGGCTCCATGCTCAGCGTGGAGCCCATCATGGGGCTTGATCCCATAGCCTTGGGATCATGACCTGAGCCAAAATTAAGAGGTGGACACCCAACTGACTGAGACATTCAGGTGCCCCTGAACAGTAGTAGTTCTTGCTCTGAGTTGCTCTGATGGTTCCAAATTTTGTTTCCAAAAATATGTCAGTGAACCTTAGTCCTTAATCTATTATAAAATTGATTAATTAGAGCTTATATTTAAAAAATGCTTTCTTAAAGTGGGTTTACTGCAATTATCCATTCTATCTATGCTTTTGATCCCCATACTTTATATTTTACAAACCCTTACTCAGAAGACTATGGGATACTTTATATACCAAATAATTACTTCTTACAGCAATTTTTAATGGTTGGAAAATGTACGCTTTTGAACTGGAGAATTAAAAACATAAATCCAGCCCCATTATTTAATAACTAAATGCCATCAGGAAATGTTACTGTTTAATCTGTTTAGGCCTATTTCTTCATGTGTTAAAGGGGTTGTGGAGAATAAAGGGAGCAATACTACATATTGATACTGTCTCCACAACATTAATTCTGCCTATTCCTAGGTGTCCTGCCATATGCCCTTGGAAGTGATGCTGAGTTGGCCATCAGTTTGAGGAACGGAAATCTTGTTTCTCTGTCAGTATTATGGCTTTCAACAACCTCTTCCCAAACTAATCTGCATATGGGTCTCCTTCCTTTAACTACAGATTGGTTCAAGTGATTCAATTCAGACCACATAGATATAGGTGGAAATTTTCTGGAAGCTGTGGGTGGAAAAAAAATGGCAGTGGACAGATTTCTCTTTGCATTTTTCTTCCACATGTTGGGGTACACAAGTGTGAAACCTGGAAGTGTTGCAGCCATTTTACCACCATGAAGTGTCAACTTTATGCTAACATTGACACTATGGGGCAAGCAGAGAAACAAAGAGAAATTGTGTCTTTAAGTGTCATCATTTGAGTCACAAAATCAAACCAACTCCAAAGACCGTCCTAATTTCTACACTTTTAAAGTGTGCTTAAAGACTTTCATTTGCTTTTTTTTTTTTTTGCTTTTGCTCTTATTATTGTTTTTGCTATTGTTTTCCTACTTTCAACAGGGAGAGGAGTAACTGCTAAAAAGGGATGTCTGCACCAATATGTACTTTACTTATTTTCCAAATTTTAGAAGGCAATGTGTTTCATTTTGCATTCTGAAAAAAAAAGTGGTTTTTTTGGGTTCTGTTTTATTTTAATACTTTCCTTATTGTGTGTTCTCCTATGTCCTCTCTCTACTTTGCCTCATCTTGTTTGCTGCCCTAGAAGACTCACCTTTGTGGAACATATTAGGTGTACCTGGGTGGTGCCTGGGTGGCTCAGTCAGTTAAGCATCTGACTCTTGATTTCGGCTCAGGTAATGATCTCACGGTTAATGAGTTTGAGCACTGTATGGGGCTCTGCACTGACAGTGCAGATCCTGCTTGGGATTCTTCCTCTGTCTCTCTGCCCCTCCTGCACACTATCTCTCTCAAAATAAATAAATAAACTTAAAAAAAAAATTCAGGGGCGCCTGGGTGGCGCAGTCGGTTAAGCGTCCGACTTCAGCCAGGTCACGATCTCGCGGTCCGTGAGTTCGAGCCCCGCGTCAGGCTCTGGGCTGATGGCTCAGAGCCTGGAGCCTGTTTCCCATTCTGTGTCTCCCTCTCTCTCTGCCCGTCCCCCGTTCATGCTCTGTCTCTCTCTGTCCCAAAAATAAATAAAAACGTTGAAAAAAGAAAAAAAAATCACCCACGTCCCCTGGCTTCTGTTGGGTTTAGAAAGGCCAGCAGGAGATTAAAGGAAGGGAGAAGGTCAGGGTATTTTTTGCTCTGGGCTTCTCCCACTAAGCATTTGCAGTTAGCTGAACGTGTCCTTCCACTGAAGACCACAGAGGAGTCTACAAAACTATCTGCTTCAGAGACCCAAGAACTCTGTGCTTCCCTTGTTCCCTTGTCCTAGGAGTGGTAAAAACTTAGATGCTATTATGTTGTATTACTGGGCTTCTTCTGTTCTACAAACTTGATATATTTGCAATTGAATCCCATGTGAGTGCGCCTCAAATTATCTCTTTGAGTATATCATCTGGTTCTCATTGGAGTCCTGACTGAAATGTGATTCAAATCTGATAACATAGTATTAACAGAACTATTCTGTGGTCTGTCTGCTCTACCCAAGTCCATAACATTAGAGTGGAGGTCTTTTTGGTAAAATTCTTTGTGTGATATAATCAAGTTCTCTTTCATTAAAGAGAGAAGCTGTTATGATGCATTTTACACTACCACCAGATTAGGTTGATTTTGTCTTTTCATCAAATTTGATGGTCCTCCTCAGCTGTGCTCATATTGAATATATGCCAAAAATTGGCCATTATAGCTACTCAATAAGCATTCGATAATAATGGAACATATTTTCTGGGCTACACATTATGTGAACAACTATGTCATTGTGGAGAAAATCCTGGGATATAAGCCGCTTTGTATCAAGGCTTTCAAAGATGTGAAAGGAATTATCTCATGCTATGAGGATTTCAATAATGGCTTTAAATTATAGAAAGTTGGTACTGTCCTGGTCCTAATGCAGTAGGAATAGAAGACCCAAAACTGCATTCCACCTTCTAAATAGAGCAATTACTTTCAGTCCCCTGAGGCTGTTGGTACATGAGGTCTAAACAACCTGGTTTTGCATGCACATAACTTAATGTGGCAGTCCAGAAATTATAGAAATGCCTAATTCCACTATGGTTTATCAGGATGTGAGTGATCAGGGGGGATTCGTTTTAAATGCTTGTTTTTTAGCCTTAAAGTGACCATTAATCGCTACCGATCTGAATGGACATCCTAAATCCACATTACTTTTCTTTATACTATAAACTTCCTTGATAAAACATTTCTTTTGTCTATCTTGTGAATAATTACAAACACAATCAAATCTTTCTGTTTCTCATTTAACAGCTTATGTATGTGTACACACATGGATTTCGTGTTCTGAGAACTGCGATTATCACTTGTCCAAAATTTTCTAACTCAGATGATTAATAAGGCACTTGAGATGTGATTTCATTTAGGTTTTACTAAGCATGACAGTGTAACTGTGATTCTTATCCAAAGTATTTCTTCTTCTCTAAACTGGAAATAAAGCAAAATAATAAAAAGAGTAAGAGTATTTGATGACAAAGTTGTGATAGGGGTAGGAAAGAAGAAAGAAAACTGGTAAAGTTCCACAATTCTTCTAATCTGAACTATTAGAGGAAATTTGAGGAGGAAAAGGTTTAGGAATAAAGTACTCTATTATCCTTAATATTTAAAAATCTTTACTACTGTCACTGCAATAATTAGGCTCATTTTTATTCCTCATACCACTTCTACCTCTAATTTATTTCTCCAAGGATTCAGAAACTAAGGAAGGCAGATAAAACGGCAAGAATTTCCATGAGGGGATCAAAACAATGGTGACTGGTCTGGCCCCTCTTCCGTGTGCAGTTACAGCCAGATTATTTCCTAGAGGAATTGAATTTTCCTTAAATATCAATGATAAACTGACTCAAGTGTGGGTTTGAGCTCAGTAAATATTAATTCAAAATTCTCATAAGTCATTTTAAAATTACTTAGTTTATCCCTTTTTTACAAATCAAATGGAGACTAGGAAGAAGTTATTTTTAAAATTCTACATATGATGTATTTCAACCCATTTTAAAATAAATTAAGCTTCATGTCATTAAATGATTTAGTCATTTAATCCATAATAATGTAGTCTATATATATATATATATATATATAAAGTATATAAATTAAATTAGTATCTTACATTCTACATCAAAGCTATTCATCTAATAGTGTAAAATATTTTATAACACCTAATGGTATAAAATATTTTACATATGCTGCCAAAAGCTATTTTAATAAAAAAATTTTAATATGCATTATATACTAATTTAGGTATATTTATAAATATTTTTACTTTTATATTATGGAAGCTAATCAAATACAGTTATTATTTTTAAGAACTTACTATGTGTGCTTTTTCTCTATTAGTACTGAGATGGTATTTAGGCCCAAGAAAACATCAGTGATTGACATTTTTCATAGTTTAAATTAAAATTCCCTCTGTTAAGTGCAATCCCCCCCCAAATAAAAGAAAATATTTGTCAAACCTAACTTTATAAACCTTTAATAAATCTCTTACTAAATCTCTTTAAACACATCTAGAAATCAAACACTTAGAGATAACATGTAATAGCACTTTGCTGAATAATGTCTTTTTTAAAAAGTATGGGTAAGGATTTTAAGAGCTTCAGTATGATAATTAAAGTAATTATATGCATGAATTAAAATGTACTAGTATTCACAAATATAATATGTTGAAATGTTAATTTACTGATTTAAACTAACTGAATCTACTTTCAATTGTTAGCCATTTTAGCAGCCTGTAAAAGCTTAAAAAGCAATTTTAATAAAAAAGTATCACTATTTGTTATTTAATTCACAAAATTTTCAAAGCTTGAAATATTGTCCACTTCATTTATTGTGTGGAAAGGGTAGAAGAAACGCTTTTCTCTGTTTTGAATCTCTGAAGTTTCTTTATGTTCAGCCTGCAATCGTGGAGTCTTTATTTAAAAAGCTAAAAATTTAAAAATGCATGATCATGAGTAAATAAATAGATACAATTAGCTGGTACAAATTGGTAAAGATAATAATTTATGATATATTCAATGAATCATAGAAAGTTTTCATTTTTTCCCAGTCTATAATTTTATCTGATACCATAATTCAATTCCGAATTGGTACATAGGATGTACCAACAATCATGTTGATAAACAAATAATCTCCAGGACTTCCTTGGGTGACCTTTTTGATGGTAAAAGTCACAACACATTAACTGACACTTCAACTACACCAAGGTTTGTGGAGACAGTGGCTTCTGTGCCCAAGCAGGTTGCAAATAAATTTCAAATGAAACCTGGCATGACCCTGAAGGAATTCTAACCTTACACTGTTGTGATAGTTTACCAAGATGGCTTCAGAGTAGAGTAACTTTACACAGCACATTAAAAAAAAAGTGTATACACACACACACACACACTTAGCAATCAACAGCATGGGTGGGTGCAAAAAAAAATTCTACATTAAAACCTTTGTTGGAATGTTCTACACTTCCCACAGAATAGAAAATGAAATAACCTTTTATACAATGAATCACAGTGACACTCCTCGAGTTTTTTGCCCATACACATTGTCTAAAACATGTCTTCTTTGTAACAGCTAGGCCCTGGCAGCACTGTGCTTGGCTGAGTTCACAGATCTGTTGTAACCTGTAGCTTCCCTGTCACTTCTCTGGCACTTCTTTCCTGCTAAGCTTTGTTTCCTGGCAGTAATTAAAACATTCTGCTACTGCCATAGCTACTGCTGCTGCTGGAACTGCCATAGCCACCTTGGTTACGTGGTTTGGCAAAATATTGGCCTCCACCACCACAGGGACCAGAGCTTATCCCTCCAAAATTCCTCCTTTCAATAGGTCCAAAATTCGAAGTTTGATTGTTGTGATTACCAAAATTATTATGGCTTCTGCCACCTCCAAAGTTACTTCCATCATTACCAAATCCATTATGGTCATCCCTACTGCCACCAAAGCCACCTTGTCCACCAAAACTGAAGTTTCCTCCATGACCAAAGTTGTCATTCACATCAAAAACACCTCCATGACCCATCATCAAAGTTTCTAGAACCGCTTTGACCTCTTCAGCTGGATGAAGCACTGGCCATATCTTGCTTAGCTAGAGCTCTCCTTACTTCACTGTTGCAGCCATTCACAGTATGGTATTTTTGAATGACAGCCTTGTCTATGGAGTCACGGTCATCAAATGTTACAAAAGCAAAGCCTCTCTTTTTGACACTGCCTCAGTCAGTCATGATTTCAATCACTTCAATTTTCTCATATTTTTTAAAATCATCTCTTAGATGTTCTTCAGTGTCTTCTCTAATGCCACCAACAAAAGTCTTTTTCACAGTTAAGTGGGCACCAGGTCTTTGAGAATCTTCTCTCGAGACAGCCCTCTTTGGTTCTACAACTCTTCCACCCACCTTCTGTGGCCTTGCATTCATGGCTGCATCCATCTCCTCCGCAGTGACAGGCATCACAAACCCAAAGTCTCTGAGCCGCTTGCTGTTTGGATCTCTCATTTTACCACATCATCCATAAGACTTCCCCATTGCTCAAAATGGCCCCCCCAGACTCTCATTCATTGTTTCAAAGTTCAAACCTCCAATGAAGAACTTCTGTAACTGTTCAGGCTCATTAGGAGACTATGACTTAGCCATGACAGCAGCGGGAGGAGACACTTTAACAATGCTTACTCTTCAGCATCCGTGGGCAGAAAGCAAATCATAGAAAGTTTTTTTTTTAATTTTTTTTTCAACGTTTATTTATTTTTGGGACAGAGAGAGACAGAGCATGAACGGGGGAGGGGCAGAGAGAGGGAGACACAGAATCGGAAACAGGCTCCAGGCTCTGAGCCGTCAGCCCAGAGCCTGACGCGGGGCTCGAACTCACGGACCGCAAGATCGTGACCTGAGCCGAAGTTGGACGCTTAACCGACTGCGCCACCCAGGCGCCCCAGATCATAGAAAGTTTTTAAAGTGAACTTCAAGACTATGAAGATGGAACGTCTGATGCCAAGATTCTAATGGGTCAGATATTGGTGTTGATAGTGTTTAAAACTTTGAAGGCCGAATTTGAGCATTTTGAGAAAAGAAAGACTTTGAAAGTTTGCAACATAGCTGTACGGCAACATATTCCTAAAAAGTCTGAAAAATCTATATTATTCACTTATTCACTTTCCTCCAAATATCTGCTAAATACAAACATTTCCTCGACAATATTTCAACATGCGCTAAAATCACCTGTGGCTATAAAACTCTTTACTGCATAAGCCTTCCAAGCTGGGACATTATCTAATTTAGAATATCATTCTTTATCTTTGCCTTCCTGAAATTGTGATTCATTGTCTAGCACTCTGCAAATTAAATGGAATAAGCTAAATCATTCAGTTTCTACATTTTCTTCCAGCCTAACAATTTTCAATTTCTTTCAACACATTTCATGTGGTACTTTTTTGAGTCCCTCGATCTTCCAGCTGTTTCTGGAAAAAATTATCATATCAACTTTCGTGTTACAATATGTTACCCCAAACTGCAGGTATGACCTGACCTGACAAGAATAAGATCATCCTTTTTTTTATGAAAAACATTTCGTTATGTAAAACAAACATTAGTGTAGGCTGCAGTGGCATGTTTACTAGGCACTAAGGGACAAGAAATATAGTTTGAACATTACCAATTATTTCTAAAAAGTAGAGTGACACAAAATATGAACTAATAATATGAACTAATCAGATAAGGCAGAGCTCCTCTCATTTTTTTCTTCTTTAAGATTTTATTTTTTAGAGCAGTTTTAGGTTCATGGTAAAATTGAGAGGAAGGTACAGAGATTTCTCATATGCCCACCCACATACATGCACAGTCTCCCCCATTATCAACATCCCCCAGCAGAGTACATTTGTTACAACTGATGAGCCTACACTGACACATCATAATCATCCAAAGCTCATAGTTTACACGGGGTTCATCTTTTTTTTGTTCTTTAATGTCTTTTTAAATTTATTTTTGAGAAAGAGAGAGAGAGAGAGCATGAGTAGGGGAGAGGCAGAGAGAGGGATACACAGAATCTGAAGCAGGCTCCAGGCTCTGAGCTGTCAGCACAGAGCCCAAAGTGGGGCTGGAAACCATGAACCATGAGATCATGACCTTAGCTGAAGTCAGACACTTAACTGACTGAACCACCCAGGCGCCCCTCATTGGCTTCATTCTTAATGTTGTATATCCTATGGGTTTAGACAAATGTATTATGACAGGCACTCAGTCATAATAGCTTTTATGTGTACATATATATGTCTATTATAAACTATTAATAATACTAAAAATTTTTATTTCTTTTAAAAATATTCTTGTTGAATATTAACTTTCACTCAAGTATATAATTGAGGGGTGCCTGGGTGTCTCAGTCAGTTGAGTCTCCCACTCTTGATTTTGGCTCAGATCATGATCTCACAGTTAGTGGATTCCAGCCCCCCACTGGGCTTTGCTCTAACAGAGTGGACCCTGCTTGGGATTCTCTCTTTCTCTCTCTCTCTCTGCTTCCCCTCCCCACCCCCGTTTGTGTGCACATACGCGCACACACACTCTCTCTCTTTCAAAATGAATAAATGCTTTTAAAAAAGAATATAATAATTGAAATATCACTTTCATATTCAATAAAATATTTGATCCTTTTAACACATTGTTGGAAAGATAGGAAGGACATTGTCTTTGACCAAGAAAGAAATTTTTGTTAATAAATGTGAGGCTACTGATTTCAAGTCTTAGACCTCCAAACCACATTGCCTCCCCAGAAGGGCCATTAACTACAAAGGCTTTACTTCTCTTGAGTGGTCAGTTTATTTGAAATAAAACCAACATCACCAAATTTGCATGCCATAGGGTCACCATATTTCCTTTTAGAATTTCTTCTCAGTTCATCAGTTAATCTGAGATCACAGGATATTACCTTCCTAAAGCTTTTAGAGCATACCTATTAGATATATCATTAGATATCATTTTTTTAGAAAAAAAATTAAGGTCTCTGAATAAGAAATGTATTTGGATGCAAAACTGTATGAAAGTGAAGTTTATTTGTTTTGTTTTAAAATGTGTACTTTTTATTCCCAACTATCAAAAGCCAAAGATGTTTGGTATTTTTTCTTTCTCCTATCTCTGCCATAAATGCCACTTTCCTATATGAGAAGAGGAAGAGAATATATTTAGAAGTGTCTCTGTGTATCCTTTGTTTTATATTCAAGTTGCCTTGAGAACTCATCTATTAGGTCTGCTATTAGAATCAAGTCTGAAAAGACACAATTGTGTTCAATATTAGGATTAACCTTGCACTAATACTAGGCTGGAAATCAAAAATGTTCTCTAGTAATCATATAGTTTTTTAATTTCATCACTTTTGCAAAACCCCTTTCTACCTTGTGATTCCAAATGTGAAAGGTCAAGATGGGCCATATCCTCCCACCAGTGATGATGCTTTTGCTACATCTTCATTGAGTACTTCGAACCTTTAGCAAACATTTGACAAGATTAAAACACAAGATTTTTCCTTTGATCTTTCATACATGTTCAAGCCAATGTGAGCTCTGACTTTGTTCAGAGTTATTTCCTCACTTTATTCAAAACTCTTCAATGATTCACGTATCCCACAAAACAAACTCAGAATTCCTTAGTCTCACATGTGAAGTTTTGACTATCAGTACAGAAACTGCTTTCTCATTTTTATTTCCAACCACAAGAGCCCTATTCATTGGGCACACTGAATCGCGCTCCATTTTCCAAACATACTTTCCACTTTGCTATCTTTGAGCCTTTGTTTGTGTCATTCCTTCTATGAGGGATGGAATTCCCTCCCTCTTCTCTTCCAGTCAATATCCTACCTTGACCTTGCTTGGAATGCTACCATGGATCTTGAAGTGTGTGTTGATGTTTGAGAATTTGGGAAATATGTCACTTGGAGAAAGTCTGAGTTTTTGACTTGTATTGCCGGCTGGCAACAAGGGTGCATTTCCTAACTTGCCAACAAGATAGTTTAGACTGAATTTTTTTTCATTTTAAAAATGACACAGTTTCATCTGAAAGAAGGGCTCAATAGAAGTGGAAAATAATGGGGAAATATTGTTTTATTTTAAGTATAATTTGTCACTCTCACATCATCCCATCTTTAATACTTTGCTGGATTGATTAGCAGGTGAAATCACAAATTTGTTGAAACATTCCACTTTCCTTCTGGAAAATCCAGTTCTGTGAGTAGTTTCAGCAAGTATTTACAATTCCCACTGGAACGTGGAGACAATCCTTCTTTAATGTTGCCACTCATCATCATCAATTTCATATTTATGAACAACATTTTTACCATGGATATCATTTCATTTTCATTTTAATGAAATTAAAATGAACTTTACAATTTAATTTTAATTCAACAAATTGAACTTTACAAATAAAGTGTGCATTAAAAATGAGCCATCTAATGAACTGAATAGAAGACCAGATGCCTGGAGGCCCTTAAGTCACCAGAGTATTGGAATCAAGATGCATTTCATGGGGCACATATTTACCACATGTTACTGTAAAGTCCATTGAGTATTGAAAGCGACAAATTTTGTCTGGTTTTACTTAGTGCTCATATCACACTGATTGATGGTCTAAAAACAAAAGATACATGGTGAAAGTTTAAGCGGGAAAAACATAACACTACAGCAGCCCAAAAGTTCTTACCAGTTGGGTCACTACTGATGCTTCTTTCGTCTTCAACACTTGAAAATACTCATCAGTATCAGTTGGTATTTTACACTGTTCTAAGTGCCACACTAATGGCCACATAATTATATCATGACATAGGATACTGTAGTATTAAAGATATAAGTTAGAGGTTTCTCATTTATTCCTGGTTAGCTTTGGACTTGGTTTACTAATACCAAATTATTATTATAAATTCTGTTGACTTTATGAGTGGTTTAACAACCATTCATTTTGTAGAATAATCAATCAGGTGTTTAGGGCTATAAAGTATAAATAAATTTCCAAATGATGTACAGAGTGAGCTAGATTTGTAACAAACAAAAATGCCTTCTAACACATGATTGTTCTATTTATGTAGTACATTTGTGTCATTTATTAGGGTCAAAGCAGTTTATTATGGTTTACAAATCTTCAGAAACCATGAATGGTATGAGTGTTGACAAGCAAAAGCTTGAATGCATTCTAGCATTGTGTATATTTAAGTGTGATTACTATTTAACCACACTGTAAAAATAATGCAAATGCCTTGCAATCTCCTTTCCCCTTTTTGCTTAAAATATTTCATATTTCAAAGCTTACCTTTTTAATTCTTAACTACTAGCACATACTTGTTTCAACAAGGCCTAGCATATTCTTGCAATTTAACAATTAAACTTTCAGTGGTGTCAACCTTTTGTCTTATTGCTTTTATTGTCCTATTCATTACATTTTTTGTTTTATAGAGCATTTTTGTAATTGTGTGCTTTTTAATAACTTTTTTAACAGTAACATACAAAACCTTTAATAAGTGATAAGGTAAGAGCCTTAACCAGTCACTCTGTATTCATTAACTAGTCCCCAGAAGCCATAGCCATTCCAATCATTGCCATTAAAAGCCAATATAGTTGACCAGGTATGTTCTGGTTGCATATCATCTGTATCACCCATGTTCTGAAGTGGATGCTCTATTTGTATTTGGTGTCTAGAAACAGAATGACAATAGGATAAGTCCCCTAATGTCTCTCAAAGAATATAAACTTTTTTTTTTTTTTTTTGGAACCAAAGTGTAAAGGAATCACTTGGTGATTTATTGTCTACTTCTCATTCATTTATTAATTCAGATGGATTTTCAGGCTCAACTGCATTATAAAGATAGCATGTATAATCTGGAAGACATCATTTTCCATTTTCCATCAGCTTGTGCCCTGTTTATAGTCTTCCATTGTCTGGCCTATGAAAGTACTGTCATATGATGACTCAGACTATGTGGATGGAACTGGAGGGTATTATGCTAAGTGAAATTAGTCAGAGAAAGACAAAAATCATATGACTTCACTCATATGAGGACTTTAAGAGAAAAAACAGACAAACATAAGGGAAGGGAAACAAAAATAGTATAAAAACAGGGAAGGGGACAAGACATAAGAGACTCATAAACATGGAGAACAAACTGAGGGTTGCTGGAGGGGTTGTGGGAGGGGGGATGGGCTAAATGGGTAAGGGGCACTAAGGAATCTACTCCTGAAATCATTGTTGCACTATATACTAACTACTTTGGATGTAAATTTAAAAAAAAGAGTCAGAAAATCAGGGTCCCAGACCCAGCTTAGCTACTAACAAACATTGCATTCTCAAGATTAATCATGTCTTTTGGACCTCTGTTTCCTTTCTTGCAAAACCTAGGATTTCAAATTACCTATCTGTAAATATTCAAGTGACTTTAATTCTTTGATTGAAAATATGTTTGAAATAAAGGCAGATATTTCTAGATGTGATGTACAGACTTTGTTCCATTATGAAAAAAGAAACATTCATTTTTAATGCTAGTTTAGTCATGTGCTGAAATCTCAAGACTTCAATTGACTTCAAGCTCATATTCAGCAAATCCTGTGCTCACTGGAGATTATAAGCCTTACCTTTTCCTTGCTGTTTAGCTATTAACGTTTCTGTTCTACCAGACAGTAAAAGGCAGTGGAATAATCCAAGACACACTGAGCAGTTGTAAAGAATTTCTCTTCATTTCTCTCAATAGAATTTTAACTTCATTTTTCATTTGATCATTTACCTTGTGTTGATTTGAAGTTTTTCCCACCACTGAAAATATAATCATCTAAGTATATATATATATATATATATATATATATATATATATATTTGAAAATAATTTAGTATATTATACTAAATTAATACATGAAAATAATTACATACTAATTAATTAATTAACTAATTAATTAATTAATACTAAAGTAATTACATGAAAATAATCCTACAAATTACTTAAGTTTTACCTGATCATTTGTTTGCATCTGGTCATTTGTGTAGGCTAGAAAGGTGTTACTGAGCACTTTGGGGCAGAGTTCTCAAACTCAATTTTGAAAACTAGACTAATTTGGAGAACCTTGAAAAAAATACCAATAGCTGGGCTCTACTTCATAACACTTGGCTAAGAATTTCTTCTTTTTTTTAAATTAAAATTTTTTAATATTTATTTATTTTTGAGAGACACAGGGAGACAAAGTGAGAGTGGGGGAGGGGCAGAGAGTGAGGGAGACACAGGATTGGAGGCAGCCTCCAGTCTCTGAGCTGTCAGTACAGTCCCACCTGGGGCTTGAACCCACAGACCGTGAGATCATGCCCTGAGCCGAAGTCTGACACTCAACCGATTGAGCCATCCAGGCACCCCATCTTCCTTTTTTTTTTCTTTTTTCTGTTTGAGAGAAAGTGAGAGAGCACAGAGGAGAGGGGAAGAGGTAGAGAAAGAAAGAATCTTAAGCAGACTCCAAACGGGGTTTGATCCCATGACTCTGGGATCAAGATCTGAGCCAAAATCAAGAATGAGATGTTTGCGGACACCTGGGTGGCTCATTTGGTTGAACGTCTGATTTCGGCTCAGGTCATAATCTCCCGGTTTGTGGGTTCGAGCCCTGTGGTGCGCTCTGTGCTGACAGCTCAGAGCCTTGAGCCTGCTTCAGATTCTGTGTTTCCCTCTCTCTGCCCCTCCCCTGCTCCTGCTCTGTCTCTCAATAATAAATTAAAAAAAAAAATTTATAAGAATGAGATGTTCAACTGACTGAGCCACCCAGTGGTCCCCAGAAATTCTTGAAACATTACGTTAGGGATAACAATGTATATGTAAAATAAAAATGCCATTTATTTGAACTACTACATGATGGAGACATTAAAGCAGTCATTCCCAAACCATACACCATGGATTAGAATCATCTGGGAAATCTTTAGAAACTGTTGATACCTGCATTGCTTCCCACATATTCTGATTTAATAAGTTTGAGGTTCAGCATTGGCACTGGGTTTTTAAAACCATTTAATACTCCTGTGAAACAAAGTCCAGAAACCACCGCATTGAGAGAATGCTTTTTTTTATATCAATATGTTTTGCTATTTTATAATAATTACATATTAAAAGTGTGAAAGTATAAAACATAAACTATTCAGATGGGCATCTTGGTGGCTCAGTCGGTTGAGTGTCTGACTTCAGCTTAGGTCATGATCTCACTGTTCACGAGTTTGAGCCCCACATAGGCTCGCTGCTGTCAGTGCAGAGTCCACTTGGGATCCTCTGTCTCCCTCTCTCTGCCCCTCCCCTTCTTGTGCTCTCTCAAAAATGAATAAACATTAAATAAATATTAAAAAATAAAAATAAAACAGAACTACTCAGAGATCTCTGAAAAGAAGCAGAAATAGAAGATATTCAGAATGGAGTATTCCAGGTTTAGGAGACTCAAGTATTGCTTCAGATATGGTGCACAAAATACCATTTCTCCATAAATCTATTTTTTCAATATATATGGCATTGTGTTTTGTGTGTGTGTGTGTGTGTTTTACCTTTTCAACACATTTGTGATGTAAATTATTCATAAAATTGGAAATATTGGGAGCTGTCAATGTTAAAAACAGACATACTGCCTAATTTTTATTGCCAATTCATCTGGATTATTATTTTCACTTGCTTGATTTGAAATTTTAAGGATAGATTCAGATTAGCTAATGCCAATGGATGTTCCTTTTCAAAAAATGTGTTGGCTTATTTTTTTTTAACAATTCCAATGCTATTCAGTAATGGACAAAACAGATTCTTTTCATTGGTCCTCTCCGTTGGTAATTTTCAATAGGTAGATAGCATAAAGTCTTGCTATGTATTTTTGGAATTGTTTTGGAAGATTATCTGCACTTTGGGAGGTTTTATTTTATGTTTTGATTATTTTGTTTAGGAGAATCTATATTGGGCATGCAAAAAAATGTAGTTATTTGTGTGAACTACATTCCTCTTGGTGAAATTAGATCTCTATTATTGACATTAAAACTAAATCTTTCCAGTGATTAAGGAGGGTGGATGAAATTGGGAAAGCAGCGATCATTAGATAATCATTGAAGATTGCCTGTAAAATTGCTTGGGCAAAGAGACACTTCAGTGTCACTTGGCAGTGGGCATGGCTGAGAATACATATCAAAAAAGCACAGGCATGTCATCAGTAAAACAGACACTAAGGAGGGTGTGGATCTTTAATACCATTGATACTTTGAAAATAACAATTTTTTCCTAATATTAGTAAGAACCTAAATGCATCTCTGATGTCTTAGGAGGCTGTAATGATTTATTTTTGGTATGGTCTATAGACTAGAAAACAGAGTAAGAGTTATAAATTTATAAACTGAAGGAAGATGGCAGCCTCTGTAAGAGCCTGGTACCTTGTCCCTTACCACTCCCCACTGCTCACCTAATCATGGCTGATTATTAGAGCCTGAAGGAAATATCATATATGAGATTCGCTGCAGATAGCTGAGACCTTTAAAATAAATCTTGGTAGATAGCACATAGAAAAGCCCCAAGTGGGGCGCCTGGGTGGCGCAGTCGGTTAAGCGTCCGACTTCAGCTCAGGTCACGATCTCGCGGTCCGGGAGTTAGAGCCCCGCGTCAGGCTCTGGGCTGATGACTCAGAGCCTGGAGCCTGTTTCCGATTCTGTGTCTCCCTCTCTCTCTGCCCCTCCCCCGTTCATGCTCTGTCTCTCTCTGTCCCAAAAATAAATAAACGTTGAAAAAAAAAATTAAAAAAAAAAAAAAAAAAAAAGAAAAGCCCCAAGTACTTTAAAAGTCTTATACTGCCAATGGAATCTGAAACAAAGTTCATGAATAGAAGCATTATACTAATATTATGTGGGAGGAAGGGAGTGATTTGATCTGTGTGACAATGTATTTGGAGCATGGATGAGGTGCTACTCTTGTGGATTTGTGGTGACTAGCTCTTAGTAGAAATGGAAACATTGGAGGAGAATTATATTTGTCGGCTGAGAATAACCTATACATTTGTACCTGAGAGTAGAGTAGCCTCAACACAACTTCCTAAACTAATGACCTTAAATCTCTGAAGAAGAAACTCTCATTCTAGTTTCTACCATTTCTCCATTCAATGCTAGCCACAAGACAACAGTAAGTTTACCTCCATGTTGAGAGGTTTCAAACATACTAACATGAGTTTGCAGAGAAATTTATGGTCCATGGAAGTTCTTAGTTCATTTGTCCTGCTATGAAGTATTTCACTGAATGAAATATAATCGTGTACCACAATTTATCCTTTTTGTGTGTGCACTTAGTTTTTTGGTTTTTTTTGTTTTGTTTTGTTTTGTTTTTTGGCTATTACAAAGAATGCTGCTATAAATGTCCTCATATAGGTCTCCTTGTGTTTCTGTGAAAGAGTTTCTTTCAGGCAAATTCTTAGAAATGGAATGGCTGGAATATATATTATGCATATATTCATCTATACTAGATATTTATAAATTGTATTTCAAAGTCGTGGTACCAATTTTAACTTCAACTAGCAGTTTGTGAGAGTTTACGTTGTTTCATATCCTTTCTGCTATTTTATTGCCAGACTTTTCAATGTTTGCCCCTATATGGCTGTGGTTTTAATTTTCGTTTTTTGATTACTAGATTAGATAGTTGAGCTTTGCTTGTGTGTCATAATTTTTATTGCTTCTTATTTGTCTCTCCATCTTCCCAAAGGTTTATATATATTTTCCCTGACAATATTCCTGTGTATGTAACCTAAAATAAACAGAAAATCATATAGGCTTCATGTGATTGTGCCTTCTAATTGCCTTTAAAATCCCACTGTTCCCTACTTCTTTAGTAACAGAACCTTATATTTCTGTCTAAGTCTCCTTTATAAACTGAATGTAGCCATGAGTTCTGATCAATGAAATATAAGCTGACATGTCAAATGGAACTTGCAGAATGTTTACTTAAACAGTAAGGGGTTTTCTCTTAGTTTCTAGTCAATATGCAATAACTAGTAACAGACTAGCTTTCCAAACATAGACAACTAGAAAATTGAATTAAATAACTAAGCATCTGTTTGTAGATATTAGATAAGAGGCACCATAGAATTATAACCCCAGAAAGAATGAAAAGAAGGAAAATCCAACAATCGTCCCAGCTTTCTATCTGAGAGTACTATCTAGATATTAGTATGGAAAGGAAAAATTCAGAGATCAGCTATCTTACTGAGCTGAGAAAATAGAAATTGTTGGTATCTGAAATTTGTAGAGCATAATTCTAGAGAGGAGTGAAATATAAAAAAAAATAACTTCAGAAACCTGCATGGAGTTTTCTTTGAGTCATTGGCTGAATATTAAATTTCATAGGGTGATACACCACAACACCAGGCAAAAAACAATTACTGGGGATTGTAAAGGGAACAACTTAGAAATAAAAGGCTATTTAGCAATTGAAAGCTGCAGACTTCCAATACATAAGAAAATTGATAAATCTAAAAACCATTACATGAAAAAGAAATCAGATACAAAATAATACATACTGTATGATTTCATTTGTATGAAATTCTAGAATAGTCAATACTATCCTATATGAATAAAAATCAGATCAGCATTTGTTTTGAACTGGGCTTCAAGTAGCTAAGTGGTGTGGCATGAGAGAACTCTTTGGAGTGATGGAAATGTTTGAAATTTTGTAGTAGTGCTCATACAGATAAATTCATTGACCTGAAAACTTAAAATAGGTGCATTTTATTTTATGAAATTTATACCTTAATAAGGTTGATTTCATAAAAGAAAAAAGTTACATTTTCATCTCCTTTTTCAACTTGTTTCTTGGAATGATAATCTGATAACTGGAGCTTTAGCAGCTACACTGGACAAGGACAAGATCTGTCTCCTAGGGGATAACTAGAGAAATGCATGAAAGACTTCCAGTCTCTGAAATGATACGTACTCATGATAGGTATACATGAGTCATGTATATCTAGATGAGATATACACATCTAGACAGATCACTGGACTTTTCATCTCCCATTTCTTTTACATGGGAGAAAAACGAACATCTACTGTTTTAAGCTAATATTTTTCTGTACTATATTCCTTGAAGCTAAGCCTGACTGTAAATAATACATACTGCTTATGGGCAGAAAGAGTATTTGACTTAAGAAAATTAAACCCATGTTTTAATTTACTACCTACAATGCTAGAATCTAAATGAGCAAAAGTTATAGACCTCAGTGAAGAAAAACAGTGCAATAGTGCAAGCAGTCTACACCCAGAGTAGTCCCATTTTGGAGCTGAAGAAAGATTTTGTTAACATAGAAGGACTCAGAATGGATGTCACCTCTGTCCCCTACATGAGGAAAATCATTAGGAAACTATTCTAATTAAACTAAATCAGGAAAAATTTCCAATATAGAAAAGACAAAGATCATACTAAATAATGATGAACAATAAATCTAGAAAAAATGATAGATTGATGTATATGAATGTAAGCATAATAGTACAACTGAGGATTTGTAAAATATGTAAAACATATTTTACAAATATGTTTTATTTAACATATGTTAAATAAAGATCTCACACATGCGCACGCGCGCGCGCGCACACACACACACACACACACTAAAGTAAGGGAAGAAACACTAACTTAGACTAAAAGTCCTAAAGTTTTTGCAATTAAACATCATTGGGAAAATCAAAGCCATATAAAAGTTTCATCTCAATGGTGAAAAGAGAAGAAAGTAAGTAAATCAGCCTCATAAAGAAGGATATTCTTTACATTTAATGGTAGAAAAATACAGACTTAATATTCCTTTAAAGATAGAATGATAAATAGTAGTCAAATAGAGGTACATGATGGAACTTATAAATTAGTGAGGATGTAATTAAAAAGAAACTTGCTCAATCAAATATATTTTTTTAAAAATCTAATTAAAAATTTGTAGTAGAAGATATTGAGCTAATGGGAAAGTTATAATGAATATGAATGAGTTCATTTTCTTAACAAAAAGCAAATACTTCAAAATATCTACCTACGGTTGTAAAAGAAAGGTGGCCAAATTGTAGTCTTTATAGATGGGATATGCACAGCTAGAAAGAGAGATCACTTAATTGTACATTCATTAGGCTGTTTCTATGAATTTCTGAATTAATCCTTAAGACTAAAATATCCTCATTTTTCATTTTGAATTTAAAATTCTACTTGCTTATCTTCATTCTTATATATCCTCCTCAGACTACTATTTTATATGTCTATTTTAATATTTCTCTATTGTGGTTAAGAGACATTTCTGTCTACAGATTGTAACCTCCTGAAAGAAGGCATTATATATTATAATAACTCAATAAATATTCTATTATTAAGAAAGCTTATCTCTGTCCTTATTATAAACCCTTTGTGTAATTGCTTTTGCCATATTTCCATCATTCAGAGGGCTTAACATCATGTTTTGCTAAAAAGAATGTGACCTCAGAGATTGTTGAATAAAATAGAACTTAATATATAGAACATTTTCACCTGTAGAAAAGTGTGTTGAGAAACATAAACTAGAAAATGAGACAACAAAAGGGTCAACAAAAATAGCATGCATATAAAGTTCTAAACCTCACCTTCTTATTTCATAGGCAGGTCTTTTTGTTTGTTTGTTTAAAGATTTTTTTGTTTTTAAGTAATCTCTACACCAAAGTGGGGCTCAAAATCACAACCCTGAGATCAAGAGTCACAGGCTCCACTGATTGAGCCAATCGGGTGCCCCAGCTCTTTTGTTTTTAATTAACATATGTTCTCTCTTATTTGGCCACATATTTAGCAAAATTAACTCTCTTTTTCCAGCTCACAGTAGATTTGGAGCAGCATAGTACAAACGTGCTAATGGATGAGAGATTTTAAAAGTAGTTACCAGGTACACATGCAGTGAAAAAAAAAAAACTGTTCATTGCATAAATGTGAGAGAAAAGAAAAAGAAAATTATACAAAACAGATTTAAGAATCATAGAGGCAAAATGTCTTAGAAGTCTAATAGTCCCTTTGGACATCTTTCCATTGAAGTACAAACAATAAGAACATATTTTTAATGATGACATTGATACTTTAAAGTGTACAAAGTGTTCCACAATCCATTTGTTGTAGAGAGCATGTAATGTATGCAGTTTTTTTTAAATTTTTTTTCAACATTTATTTATTTTTTGGGACAGAGAGAGACAGAGCATGAACGGGGGAGGGGCAGGGAGAGAGGGAGACACAGAATCGGAAACAGGCTCCAGGCTCTGAGCCATCAGCCCAGAGCCCGACGCGGGGCTCGAACTCACGGACCGCGAGATGGTGACCTGGCTGAAGTCGGACACTTAACCGACTGCGCCACCCAGGAGCCCCTATATGCAGTTTTTAAATGCTTCTATTAAAATACAAAAAGGACGAAAGTTGATTGATTATATTATTCACCTAGATGAACACCTCATTCTATAGCATAACCCAAATGATGCTTCATTTTATTTTACGTTCTTTTAAATATGGATGATTTATATTTATTTCCTCTCATTTTTTGAACATCACTGAAAAATAGGTAAAGAAATGATTTCTATTGCATAGGTGATGACATGTAAGTTTGCAAACAACATAGATTCCCACACAACTAATTTGGATAATAATCTTGAAAAAAATATAACTTTAAATATTTTGCCCTCATCCATCAAAGAGTTTTGATCTATTTTTCACATACTTGTAGTTAAGAAAGTTGAGTCTTTGCAACTTCATGAGAACCCTCAGGTTACCCTGACTGCTTTGAACATTATCAAGAACCATTTATTTGTGAGGGAGAAGCAAATGGCACGATATTACCAGCCCTGGACCAAGATCATGAATTCTTAAACCACTTAACAAAAAATTGCAATGTCAATGTCAACCCAGCCCATCTCAAATATCTCCTCCCAGCCACTTCAATATAAAATTGATCATCACTGATCATCAGCAGCACCTCAAAAATTCATTGGCATGTTTACTTTTATTTTTAAATTATGTTTTATTTAATTTACTCTGTTGTTACACGTGCACAATTATGAATCACTGGAATTCACAACTCAGTTGAGTGTGATGTGGAGAACAAAGGCAAGAGAAAAATATATATGTATTTCCTTACAACCTATTGCCCATTGGTAAGTCCTTGAGACATTGGTAAGTGCTAGTCCTTCCTCTAGGAACTCAACTGCCTCTATGTTAATAGTTTGCTAAAGGCAAAGGCAATTTCAACATTAGCCCAGCCTCCAGAATCCTGTAAGTCTCCTTTAACATATAAAAGTTCCCTCGGAAACTTCCTTTATCTCTACTCCCCAAGCTATGTTAGCCATCATCTTCCAAACATATGGTCCACTGATATATATCTGAAGGGTCTCATGACTTAAGTTTTACAGCTAACCCCTCAAGGTCCCAGAAACCTTGCTTCCAAATTCCATAGTGACTTATGCTATCCCTAACTCCCTCCCAACTTGAAAGTATATAATAGGCCACTCCTCACACAACCCCAGGGCAGCTCTCTGTGCCTATGGGTCCTGTCCCTATGCTTTAATAAAATCACCCTTTTTCCATAGAAGATGCCTCAAGAATTATTTCTTAAACATTGGCTCTGAACCCCAACATTTTTCACATCAAGTGCAGCAGTTCTTCCAGAGAATATGCTTTATTTGAGCTGTAATACAGGCTAGGACATCCTTAAACCTCCCTGTATGACTAGAGAGAAATAATGGAGTAGTGAATAGAGGTAAAGAATATACCCAAGTGGGCAGATACAGCTTATGTCTTGCAAAGGTTGAATGGTCTGGACTTTGTTCAATACCCCCCATGCATTACTCCCCCATGTAATGGTATTCTCAAAACAGGTTCTTCAAACGTCAGAGAGGGAGAGGTGGACCAATAGCCTAGAGCATGGAAAAGCATGTAAGACATTTGTAAGACCGCCTGAAATATATTTTGATTGCATTTACTGATGTATTTATAAAACTTAGTGTTTTTCTCCCCACATGGTACATTGTTTAGTGAATCTGTCTGCAAAAATAGAAATGTCTTCACCTGCTAAGCTCCAAAGTAAATATCAAATTAAAGCTCAAAAGATGCCTTCGTGGATACTACATAACAGCAGAGTTGGTTTAGATATTTATTTAAATGGCCATTGCCAAAAGGTGAAAAGTAACACTGAAACTATTCTCATTAGATTGAAAGTTATCAAGACCCACTGAAGAATTAGTTCTCTTAAAATGTGTTTGCTCCTTTCTTCTTAATGCCTTCTGGAATGGTGCAAAATACAAACTAGATCTTAGAAAGATTTTTGTGTAGGTGGATTAATTTGATTGCATAATAATTTCCTGATGTGATGGCTTACTCTTGCGGTCATTACATAAATACTGTTTGAGAGTGATGAGTGAGGACTTACTGGGGTCATATTTTGATCCTACCCAAAGTGGAAGCAAACATTGGGCCTCTGTTTCCAACTTGGTAAAAATGTTGGAAGTTTTTTTTTCACAAAGCGTCACACATGGATAAAGTTGAGTAGAGGTAAAAGTAATTTTCTAAATAAGGATATGATCCAGGTGCCCACATTAGAAACTTCAGGACTGACTAAGGACTAGTCAATCTTGGCAAAATTTTGCAAGTGACTCAGATGCACTGCCATGATTGAGGACTACTCTGGGATGAAGTCTGTTCAAGATTAAAGTGGAAAGGAACATAATAATGAGAGTTGAATGGGTTATTTCACTCATTCATGTTTGCTCTACAACATATGTAAAATGTGTACTATCAAAGGAGCATGGGGTCCACTAATATTAGGTAAAGCAAGAATATTCTTCCACAGAGGCATTGAATGGTTCTTTTTCTATTTCCTTCCTGTTCATATTTATGTCTAGCTCTGAGCATTTACTTCTAAATTTTAATTATCATTGGTCAGTCTGATAAAGGTTATAGAATTCTCCTGAAGAAAATGTATTAAAATGTTCCCTAGTAAACTGTCACCCAATGTTGTATGGTTTGGGATGCTCTATTTACATTATGAAAGCAATAAATTAAAAAAAAAAAACAGCAACAATGACAAAAATATAGAATTGGAATTTGGAATAAAGCCTTACTACAGCACTTAGAGACTTGCTATATAAATCATTTTCCACTTGTTTTTAGTGAAATCACAAGTGTTCAGATCCAGTATCATTGGTTAATTGTAGCACACATGTTCAAGATGCTAATTATGTTTGCATTTATAATAATGCTTCTTAATAGCATGGAATTACTCAGAAGAAATAAACTGATCACACAGGAATACAGTTGCTTCCTTAAACATCTTTCAAATGAGATTTTTTAAGATCATACTGTACAGCAATTATTTAGTAGTAATACTCACATGTACACATCATTTTATTAGTAGATCATATTTGGAGCATAAAAATAGTTAAAAAATTATGTTCTCATTTTTTATGTGAAATAATAATCTAAATAGTCCCTAACAGTACAATACCATATATCTTCCTAATATATTTCAGTTTATTTTTCAGGTAAATTTACATGCAGTCGTGAGAACAGGAGAGCATGAAAACTTATTTTCCCTGTTCTCATGAGTTTCTCTGCTCAGAATATGCAGGTCATGATTGTGTAGGTTTCAGTCATCAAATTTTTCTCAGGACAGGGCTCCACAAAGATTTCTATTTTGCTGTGAATAAAGCTAATTGTTTTTATGTTTTGGTTACTTGAATTATGTGTAGACAGCTGTCATAAAAAATCAAGTAAACACTTAAGTGTTAAGGTAACATAAATCCAAGATTACTATTCAAAGTCATAATACAAGTGTTCCTGATGTGTTTGGTCAAGGGAAGTCTCAAATGTGTGTTTAATAAAGCCTATTCAGCCTTCATTCATGATTTGAACTTGAAGTAACAATTAAGGATTGATAAAAACCTTCAAAAACAATGCAATTTAAGAAGATAATGTAATTCTTAACCTTTTTCATCATTTGAAAATAAATAGTAGTTACAGATTTTTAATTGCAACAAGTGCTAGTAAAATCTGGAACAATGTTAGTTTCTTATACTATAAGCCTAGTTTAAATTAAATGGTACTGGAGGGTATCACAAATAATTGACCTTCAGGGCAAAACAAACAAGCCATTTCCTTTTGATGATAATATTGTAATAATAAAGACAAAATTTCCATGTTAACTCTTCAAAGAAAACCTGTCTTATTATTTCACAGAATTATAAAGACAGAAAAATAATTTTTCCTCTACCCTTCTAGGTTTTTGGCTGAAACCTCCATGTAATAAAAGACGGATTAACTGGAAAAAAACAAACGGAAATTTAGTAACATGTATACTTCCTGTCAGGGAGGAAGACCTTCCTCTGCCCTTTGGTCCTTCTAGCTGGACTTAGAATCAAATTGACATAAGACAGGTTAATAGGAGAAAATCAAATTTAATAGGTATACATACCTGGAATCCACACAGACATGAAATTAAGTGAGGCAGCATGAACCTTATATGATCCAAGGAAAGGGATAGGGGCCTAAGGACACAAAAGGGAGAAAACTCATTAGCAAGAAAGTGAAAGGAGATGTTGGGGGGGGGGGACAAGATTGCTCTATTATTCAGATGAGTTCCTTCAGTACAGGGGGCCTGTTAATATTTCTCTTCCTGTTGCAGGCTCTCCTTTCCAATGTAAATTTAGGCAGTTATGGGGGTGGCAGAGCACCTTTCCTGCATCTGCTGAGTTTTTATTACTTTTTTTTTTTTTAAAGAGAGAGTTGGGGGAGGAGCAGAGACAGAATCTTTTTTTTTTTTTAAGTTTATTTATTTTGAGAGAGAGAAGACTGAGAGCATGGGGGAGGAGCAGTGGGAAAGGGAGAGACAGAGATTGAGAGAGAGAGAGAGAGAGAGAGAGAGAGAATCCCAAGCAGTCTGCATTGTCAGTGCAGAGCCTGACATGGGGCTCCATCTCACAAACTTTCAGCTCTTGACCTGAGCCAAAAGTCAGGAGTCAGATGCTTAACTGACTGAGACCCCCCAAGAGCCCTGGTTTTCATTACTCTAAATTTGAAATAATCTTTATGCTAAAGTGGCACATTTTTGGGGTGTCTTCTCCTGCATCCCTTTATTGCTGTATATATGGGAGATACCCAGAGAAGCTGAGTAACTCTTCAAAATGTACCGAGCCACCACCTTAAATACTATCTCTAGCTAAAGCCAAAAATAAGATTTTGGGGGATGGGAAGCCAGTTTTGGGACATTTTCAGGCAAAGCACAGTAAACCAGCGTATGACTGTTAAGAAGATTTAGTTTCTACCTTCTCCAATGATAACATTTTCTGGAGATTTAGTCATCCTCTTCTTCCTGGTACAGGGAGACACTCTCAGAAATGGAGATTTCCCTTCTAAATGTAAATGTCTCTTACAAAAGGGTAATGCAGAGGCCACTTTGAGGCAAACTGGCTTGAGTGATGGAATGTGGAAAGGGCCCACAGGGACCACCTGGCTGAATACAGACAGGCCCAACAGGTGACCCACCTCAAAATATCCATAGGCCTTAAATAACCAATGGGCTACTTATAACTAGGCACAGTTACCAAAAAAGGGAACATTCTAGAGGTGGCTACCTCCTCATCTTTCCCCTTTAAATGAAGCCCCCATCCACTACCTCCTTGCAGACAGCCTTTCCTTTGCAGTCCTGCGTGCTCCTCCGTTGTGATGTATTCAATAAACTTCTCCTTAGTTCTCCTTAGTCCTTCTCCTTAGTTCTGCCTCAGGGGAATCCTTTCACTACCTGCAGCACCAGCTCCCACAAGACCATCACCCCACATTTAGGGATCCCCATCCAATTGGACAGATCCTCTATTTAGACACCACAGGTAACTTCTGCTTAGTTTTCAGAGCTTCTCCCTATGTCTGCTCTTTCTTAAAAATAATTTGCCTAAAACAATCCTTATGTCAAAGAGGCCTACTTTGGGATGACAAATTGTTTTCCTTAAGAAGGGCTTTCATTCTTCATTATTTTAAGGCATCTTAATTACATTAAAATGATCCTTCCTGCCTATGTCATTTAGTAAATAATAACCTGACAGAGTATAAATTTATGGTGGAAGTCACTTTCAGGCAAACAGGGTTGAGCAATGGAATGTAGACAGGGCCATGGTGACCATCTGGCTGAATACAGACAGGTCCACCAGGCGACCCACCTCAGCATATCCATTGGCCCTAAATGACCAATGGGGTACTTACAACCAGGCACAGTTACCAAAAAAGGGAAAATTCCATAGGTCACCATACTTCTTCATCTTCCCTCCTTAAAAGCAGCCCCTTCTAATCGCCTTCTTACAGACAGCCCCTCCTCTGCTGTCCTGTCTGCTGCTCCCTTGGTGTGTATTCCGTAAACCTCTATCTCCTTTGTTCTGCCCCAGGTGAATTCTTTCACCACCCATGCTACCAACTTCCACTGGATCATCGCCCCACATTTGGTGGTCCCCATCTGATCCAGATACACCCCATTTAGGTACTACATTTATGAAACTGTTAAATTGAAAGAACTCTCATCTCAGCATTTGTAAATGATGTTCCTTAAATTTATTTATATTTCAAAGCATAATGGAACATATATTTTCAATTTCATGGTTACATAACTATCATGTGTACACACATGAAAACATGTGTGACACTAAAGACACTAAAACTTATAGTCACATATGATTAAGAAACGAATTATCTTGAATTATCTGATAATTCCATTACTTTAATATATATATATATATATATATATATATATATATATATATATATATATATTTTAACGCTTATTTACGTTTTGAGAGACAGAGACAGAGTGTGAGTAGGGTAAGGGCAGATAGAGACGGAGACACAGAACCAAAGCGGGCCCCAGGCTCTGAGCTGTCAGCACAGAGCCCGATGCGGGGCTCAAACTCATGAACCTTGAGATCATGACCTGAGCTGAAGTTGGATGCTTAACCAACTGAGCCACCCAGGCACCCCAAATAATTCCATTACTTTAGATGGTCCTTTTAAAAGTTTGGTCATATAATTTTCCATAGTTTTTTCTAAGTATGTACTACAATAAAATTATATATAGATTATGACAGTTGCTGGAGGAGTAAGTGAAGTCAAGAGAAGGTTTTTGAGATTGAATAAATAATAGCACAGTTGGTGGAATAGCTCCGTGCAGAAAAAAATGGACAATGTTGATAAGAATTGCTAGAGAGATACTGAAATGGCTTCAAAGCACAAAGTTGAACAAAAACCCAAATGGCTGCCCTAATATTTCAGCGAAACTCAGTTTTAAAGTAACCTTTTTCCTCCTTCCATAAACCTCCCCTACCTTTTGTTTCAGGAACCGGATACCACCCTATCACATGAGGAAGGAAGCCGGCAGCACATACACAATTCCTGTCAAAACTGGTTAGATCCCGTATTTCTCTGTAAACCCCCCAGCCCCTTTCTCAGGGTGGGCTTGCAGTTTTTTGAAGCCTTATTCACTGCAGCCTTCTTTGCCAAGCAATTCCTATCAAAACTGGTTAGATCCTGTATTTCCCTATAAAACCCCCAGCCTCTTTCTCAGGGTGGGCTTGCGGTGTTTTGAATGAAGCCTTATTGACTGCAGCCTCTTTTGCCAAGCAAAGTAATAAATTATCTTCCTTCTTTATATCCAGACTCTGTCTTTGCATTACATATTTCGGCTCCAGAGCACAGAGCTTGGTTTTCAACAAAAGTATCTCGAATATGTAATAGCAGAGAGGATCAGGTATCCAAGGGCAAAACATGGACACATTAACTACACTTTGAAGAAGGAAGGCAAAATTGGGGGGTACAGAATATTAGATGGGTGGATGTGCTGGTAGAAGTTTATGGAAGCCCTTTTCTGATTGTTTCGGATTGCACAGTAGTTTAGGAAGCAAGATCATAAGCAAATACTGAATGAGGGGGAGAACATGATGAAATTGTAATGAGAAAAGTCTGTGATATTGAAAAGAGCTGGAGAAGAATAGACTAAGATAATAATAATTTCTGGGCAGCTCTATGAGCTCATTTGAGGTTTGTGGCCATGAAGTGAAAAGCAGCATGGGTTGTGTCATTTTCTGTAGTCCTGTTCACTTTGTGGGTGGGGAACAGGTGAAAAGAGAAATTCAGTTGGTCGTGTGTTTACTCATCAAGTATATGAAGCAAGGAAGGGGCGAGGAAGGTGAGAACTTATGAAATGATTGTAATGATTGATTATGGACGTTAAGTTGGGTAAGGGGGAAGCAGAGACGGTGCAAAAGTCTGCTTGGACTCTTCCTGACTTGATCTAGACCACTTTAAAAAGAAAACTCCTAGATGAAGCATCAGTGCTTCCAGAGTAGGTCTAAACCAATCCTGGTGCAAATGAGGTCTCTCACAGAAGTGCTTTCCTTGCCACAGGCTCTAAATTACCCTGTCAAGGCCCCGTGGAAAATAGTTCAAATGACCCCTGGAAATCAAATGGTTGCTTCACTTTCCTTATTGTTTATCAATTCAGTGACAGGAACATTATAGATACTCAAGCGTATCCCAAAAGAAAGGAATTTTCTCTATCTCCAACAAAATCAGAGAAGTGTTGGGATAGATACACAGGTCTATTAGCGTAACTAATTCCAGACTTCATCCTCAAAATGTATGGGTAGTTTATCCCTCGCTTCTGCAGTAAACCTATGGCCCAGCTGGTCTGGCAATTTTCCCAGTGTACACCTATTATCCCGTCATCCTCAGGTTAAAGCTTCCCTTTACTCTAAGTGTTCCAGTTCAAATAATGAATATATCTAATCAGTCACCAAGATTTGGCAATGAGGGCCAATTTAACACTAATATTTCCTACAATTTCTATCACTTGAAACTAGATAAAAGCCCAGAGTACAGGTTTAATTTATATGTAAAACTAAAATAAAAGTAACATAGCGATAAATCTGTGGCACTTATTTATGCTCTTCCCATAAGCACAGCTACTAGCTATATATGCCCTTTAAAAATTTAACAAAAACAAAATGAATGTTTAAAATATTCAATATAGGAAATGTATTGCCTTTACCATAAAAAGTTATCATGGCTGCGTTTTATTTTCATATGAAACTAATACTAGGCCACTGGATTTGGATGTAATGAAAAAATATTTTAACACATTTAAATGGAAAAACGTCTTGACTGTTAAAATTTTTATATCAAAAGATCATAAGACTTTTTCAAGAAATAAAGCATTTCTCAATAAAGTGCTTTGTTTTGTTTTGTTTTAATATGTGATACCCAGTAAGCTCCACTTAAAAAATACAAAAATGAGTAAAAATAATAACACATAAGTACCTTCATTCTTAACATGACAGATAAATATGATTCCCTTTGCCTGGCTCAGTTTTCCCCCAAATCCATTCAAGTACATGAATCACAGATGTTCCCATGGCAAGTCCTTAGAGATGTGAACACAGGGTATAAACAAATATTTAAAAATAACTTGAGTAACAGACAGAAAAAATTAAACGTGAAAAATGTTAATACAGTTTTAAGATTAGCAACAACCCTTGGGGAAGTAGGGTGAGCATCTTCTTGAAATCATAGAGTGTAGGAGGGTGCAAGTTCATAGTATGTCATTTCTGAATGTGGGAGAAGAGAAGCTATGAGGACCTCACTTGGCAGATGACAAACGTCCTCTAGGCTTTTCTAGGTGAAAGCCTGCCAAACATGAAATTTCTACATAAAACTGTCAACTGATCTGTGGCACCATTGTATTGCTACAGATTTCAGGAGAGATAGCCAAAAGAATGAAGCTAAAACACATGCAAAAAGATTAAAAACAGTTTTGAGTGTTTGGGAGCAAAGGAGGACAGGAATCTACAAATAAAATTTAAAATATACTGAGGAAGAGGATACAAAACTTATATTGGAAGTAATAATTACTTGACTCCAAGTGACATAACAAAATTCAGCTCTACTTGCTATCCTTTATTCATGAAAATTTAAAAATTATTAGAGCTGGAGGGGATACTGGGTAAGGCAGCAAAGAGGTAGAACTATTCCACCTTTCAGTAACTCCAGCAACTTCTGGGTGATGAGGTGTGTGATAAGACCAGTCAGTTTCATAAGCATGAACCCATTGCTGGGCTTTTTTTGGTATGCAATTTTCTCGATCAGGAACAGTGCTATGGAGACTTCCATAAGAGTGATTAAGGTGCTCTGTGAGTCTATAGATGCCTGCGCTTACACAAGTATTATAGGCAAGGAAGGTAAATCCTATCCATAATGTAATTAACTAGGTAGCTAGATGGCCACTCTGAGGAATGGTGCCATAAGAGAGGTTCCATGTGGGTCCCTGCTATTAATAGGTTAGGCATTGAGCAGCAATATTAGTCAGGTCAGACTTGATAAGGAGAATCGCACATTGTTGAACCTACTCTTAGCCTTTACTCCTATCTCCATGGTTATTTTTCCTTCCATGGACTCGTTAGCCAAGAACTGGAAAGAAAGTGACACATCGACAGAGTCTGTTAGTTTGTTAGAATTGAGTCTGTCGGTTAGAATTAAGATTCGCCTCTGTTGTGGATCCTTTTGAATGATATTCACATTAGACACAACTATATTCATAATCTGTACTCATTTTTCAAAGTCCATCCACATACCTCTTACCCAGAGTTCTTTGAAACCAGTCTTCCAATCCTATTCCTTCTGAGTCACCACCCATCCATCCAAGCCATTAACAACTGGTGATAGATCTCTGTAGATCCATATTTCTGATCATCTCTCACTCCAGATAAAGTGGACAACCAAATGTTCTGCTTGAGGTTATGCCCATTTGGTAAGATTTTCTTTTACCACTGTCTCTTGGGGTTAGCTTTGAGTGGAGCTGTACTGCTATGACTTTCCCTTTTTAGGTTATAATAGCATATTGCACAGACTTAGTTGTTCACTGGACTCAAGATATTGTTTTTGTTTTCTTCAGTTAAACAGTTGTAAGGAACACAGCAATGGATCATAGGTACAGTCTGAAAGACAGAAGGTGATCTAAGATGAATCAGTGTCAAAAGAATCTGAGTCTTCTGATACAACTTATACTTTTTGGACCTGATTGAGCTCAGTCTCCAATATACCATTTCCACTTGATGATGGATTGCTACTACATACACCCAAACTATAGCTAAGTGGGGCAGATGACAGTTAGTAACAGTAATCTCAGATCCCATGCTGAGCTGAGTCTTTTCCAAGTCCCAATAGCAAGCCAGAAACTGTTCCCCAAAATGAGGTTAGTTAACTGCAGTGAAATGCACTGAATTGCTCCAATTCTAGAGGTTTGTGCTGTGATTCTCCTTTTGGTGATGACAGAAATTTCATTCAGCATACCCATTGCTATGAACATTCTGAGTATTATTGGATTCGCAAGATCAAAAATCCAAGTATTAGAGCAACCTTTACTAAAGCCTTAACTTCCTGCAAAGCTTTCTTTTGTTCTACTCCTCTGTGGAAACTGGTAGTCTTACAGAGGAGTCTTGATTCATCGAAGTAGCAGTGTTGAATGTGGTAAATATATGTTTCCTCCCAAATCCAGAAAAGCATATCAAGGACCATAACACTTTTTTTCAAGGTAGATTGTGTGAAGTTCACCAATTTGTTTTTCACTTTGGAGGGATATTTCAACATATTCAAGACATATACCCTCCCCCCCCAACACTAGAAATATTATTGAGCTGGAGAGCCCCTAAACTTTGGTGCAGTTTGTTTCCCACTGTTTAGTTTGGATATGTTTTATTACGGCATTTAAAGTACTTGCGCTTCTTATTCATAGGATCCAACCAACATAATGAAGTTAATAAAAAGGCCTAATGTAAAATTTTGTGGACTGTCAAAGATTCAGAGCTAGTGTGTGGTACGACCTAAAAGATCTGGGTATTTCTTTTTTCTTAGTTCACTGTCACTCTATTGTGGCCTCAGGTCCCTTTGGAGAAGGCCTGGAATGTTTACTATATGTACTTGCAATGATAGTGCAGGGTTTTTCCTCAAAGGAACTCAATTTCCTCTTCATTCAAAAAGCTCTGGGTCCAAAAATTTATATGGCTGTGAGTCTCCATTGTTAAGCTCAAGTCACATTCTTGGCTACCTGATACAGAGTGTTTTTTTAATTTTTTTTTCTATTATACAGATCATACAATGCTCTAGTTGAATGACCATTTATGTTGTTTCCAAGGACACCAGGAACAATTTGCCACTGTCAGAAATCCTTGAAAACCAAGAAATTCTTATTACTGATATATCCTTTTGGTTCTTTATGGTAAATATGTTAACCTTATCTTTGGCAATTAATTGTTGTCATTTGCTATCATATTCTTGGTCTTCACTAACAACCACTAGTGGTTTGTCAGTAAATATTTAACAACTACATTGCTAGCACAAGAAGGAAAGGAAGGAAGGAAGGAAGGAAGGAAGGAAGGAAGGAAGGAAGGGAGGAAGGAAGGAAGGTTATGGGAGAAAGAAAGGAAGGAACCTGTCTGTGGCATTTGCTGGTTTGGGGGGTGTAAATAATACCACTATGGCTGACTTCAAGTTACCAATGTGATATCACTGAACATAAAGTTGGGAAGAGATATAGTATATAGTATTTCCTCCACATACACATACTAATCATAATCTCATGGGCTTTTCCAATTTTGATATAAATTACTGAAGAATAAGGAAACAATGAAGAATAAAGAATCAATACCTCATTTGGCACAATGAATCAAACATTTTTTATAATCAGTTTTAATGCTAACTCCATGTGGGTGCTTGCATTTTAGAAATATATGTAATGATAAGATTAGTGAACCAATTTTAACATTCATATGGAGCCCTCTTAATATTGAGAGAAGTTATCAGAGTCAAAATTTTATGTGAGCAATTTTGCTAAATAAAATAAATATAAGTCATTTATACAACTCTTTTTAAAATTGAAGTAAAGCCAGGTCCAAACTGATTTTGAAACTCCAAATCACAATGGTTACAATGACTTTAAACTTCAATACCAGACATTACTATCCTATCTGATTTTTCTGAAATTTTAGACAGAACTATTATACACTGGAATACTGCTTACTTAATGGGATCTTCTTGTATTGTCTATCTACAATCCTCCAAATTTATCTTTGTGATTCTAGATGTTATGATTTTTAAATATAGATTACCTACTAGTCTGCTATGATGTTGTTACATAATGGATTATTCACTTCCCTCCCCAGTAAAACAAGTAAATTAAACAACTGGTAATTTCCACCTGCGAGGTTGGTGTGAAGCACATCTTTTTAACTTCCTTAGGTTACTACACATATTTTTCTTCCCTATTTTTGTGTTGACACATCCTAATATTTGGTTACTATCTATTTTACCTTCTTATAAAATTAAGTAGTCTTTGTCTTTTGGACTAAACCATTTCAACGTAATACTACAGGATGTAAAAGGTTATAAAATAGGGAGACTGCCAGTCCGTGTGAACATTCAGTGGGGTGGTACAATAATCTGAATGATGTAGGAAAGTATTTAGGACAAAAGAGAATTAACACATGGGTGAGTAGCTTAGGCAAGGTCATTCAGGTAGAGTATTTTGACACTCATAGATTATTTTCAGTATTCTGAATTTCAGTTTACAAGGATCTACTATTTTAGGGCCCTACCTATTGTGTCCATATTATTTCTGGCTGTCCTTAATCCATCAAATTCCTATCAGATTACTTCTGACACTTATTGCTTCTGACACAAAATTCAATTATAAATCTTCTGTGTTAGGTAGAATCTCCCAGTCTTTCCTTTGGAATTAATAAGTTTCTGGCCTCTGACACCATCCATCTTCCAAATCATGATATTGCTTCACTTTTTTGCTTAAAGTTTCACAACTTCTAGTTGGATCTGTGCAGCTCTTTTCCAGAGAAATTTTTTGATGGAACAAATTGAACTTTTGTATTGTGCTATTTAATTGTGTCATATATGTTTTATGCTGCTTTTAAATACTTAATGTTGTTATTTTTAAAAGTAATGTGTGAAAGGCAGGAATGATGGTGCAGTACTGCTGACAGTGAACCTTCCCAATTTCTTCTTAAAAAGAGATAGGCCAACTAGGAGCAAAGAAATAACATCTATCACAAAAGTTGCTGACAAGATATTTCTATGAGCCTCAGAGTGAGCAAGCAAGGCCAACCCAGTGTAGTATGAAAACCTGCATAGGAAGAGAAGCTGTGTGGGGAAAGCAGAAGAAAGACAAAGAGGGCTTCTAACAGATTTAAAATCTAGGAACCAGAAATTCCCAACAAGCCCTCATTTCTATAAGAAGGCTTCCTCACTCTGAGTGAGTCAACTGACAAATTCGGGAGGGGCTCCAAAGGCTCCACCTTGTAAGCAAATGAGACAATGAGAACATGCTGGATATCCCAGGCCCAGAGGGTCCCCCAAAATACTCAGTGACTGGAAACAGCACTATGAGGAAATACTGCTGAGAACAGAATTTACATTTATTTGACCAGGAACTCTGAGGTGAAGAAGGATGACATTTCAGATACAAGTGGGAGAGGGGTCCTGACAAGAATATATCTCGAGAAATTTTGGGGAGAGGGACTGATGTCAGCAAGATGGCGGAAAAGGAAATCCTGGCCCTTGCCCCCCACTAAAGAAACAATGATATAACAGCCATATATGGACCAGAATACCTTTACAAAAATCCTAGAATCCAGTTAAGAAGTTGCAGTACCCTAGAAGAGCACAGGACTGAGAACAGCTGCACTGAAATAAATAAGAAGAGCAATTGACCTTTACCTGTGGTTCCCTCTCCTCCAAGTTGGCAAAGTTAAACATCAAGAAAAATCCCATTTGCCAATGACTTCTCCTGAAAGCGAAAGAGACAGTGAAGGGTGCATCCAACATAGCCTTTTGGAATGCTGCCTGAGAAATTTTCTCCTGTCTTGCTTCACCCAGAGTGGTGAGGAATTTGGCATAGCTGGAATGCCTCAGAACAGCTAAGAACAAAGAAGAAGCATGGGTGGCTCTCAGCAGCTGGTGTGGCCCCCAGCAGCCAGCTCAGCACCCAGCAGCCAACGCAATCCCTGGAAGCTGGCAACGAAATCAACAGACAGTGCAGATCTCAGCAGTCCCTGTAAATCTCAGCAGATGACGCATTTCTCAACAGAAGGCATGGATCTCAGAAGACATTACAGTTCTCGGCTGCTGGATGAAATCTGTAGGAACTGGAATGAGGAGCATAACCATGAGACTTCTTCAGGAGAGGGGGATGGAAGTGGAACTTGTGTCCAGTATCCCGGCATCTCAGTTTACTGCCCAAGGGGAAAAAGAAGGATGGCTCTCAGTATCCTGGTTCAGCAGGACTAGAAGAAGATGTACAATCCTGAGACTTATCTCCCAGGAAGCAGGGAGAGGAATAGAATGTTCACATCCATAATAAGCCTTGTGAGGTTCCCAGAATCTAGCCAGGCTGACTGGTTAAGGTTTTTTATTGCTGAAGCCAGTCCTTAAAATTGGAAGAGGTGGCTGCTTCCTCAAATGTGCAAACATGAACACAAAGTTATAAGAAACAGAGAGAATCAAGGAAATACAACATTAACAAATGAAAACAATAAATCCCCAGGAACAAACACAAAAGGAAAGGAGATTTATGAAGTATGTGACAAAGAATTAAAAATAATTGTCTTAAAGGAGCTCAGTGAGCTGCAAAAATAAACAGGCAGACAACTATACAAGGTAAGGAAAAGAAAATATGAACAAAATGAGAATATCAACAAAAAGATAGAAACCATACAAAGCAATAAAAGAGAAAATATGAAGCTGAAGAATACAATAACTATTCTAGAATTTTTCATTCAATGGAGTTTCATAGAAGATTTGCTAAAGCAAAGGAATCAGCAAACTTGAAGGTAGGCCATTGAAATTATCCAGTCAGAGAACAAAGAGGAAAAAATAAGAGTGCTAAAACCTAAATGACTTGTGGGGAACCATCAAATGAACTAAGAATACAGGTAGTATAGGAATCTCAGAAGTAGAGAGAGATTAAGGGGCAGAAAGCTCATTTAAGGAAAGAGTGGCCAAAAGCTTCTCAAATCTGGGGAAGGAAACACCATCCAGATTTAAAAAGCCCAAGAAACTCCAAATATGAGAAATTTAAAGCAGTTTACACCAAGACACATAATAAAATTTTCAAGGTTAAAGACAAAAAATTTTGAAAAGAGCAGAAGAAAAGAGGCTTATCACATATAAAGGACCTTCCATAAACTATTAGCAAATTTTCAACATAAAACTTGTAGTTCAGAAGAAAATAGGATGATATATTCAAAGTGCTGAAAGAAAAATTCAAAATAAAAAATTCAAGATGTTTAATGTAAACCTCATGGTAACAGCAAATACATATACAGAGATATGTATGATATATATGATATTTGATATATATGTATTTGATATATATCATGTATATGATACATATGAGAAATAGAGAAGAATCACAGAATATCACAACAAAAAATAATAAAACACAAAAGAAGATAGAAAAAACAGCAACAGAGAAAACAAAAAAGACACAATAATTAACAAAATGGCAATGCATACTTCCCTTATCATTAATTACTTTAAACAAATAGTGGCTGAATAGATAAAAAGACCCAACTATATGCTGTCTACAAGAGAGATTTGTTTTAGATTAAGTCAGAAAGTGAAGGGAGGGAGAAATGTATTCCATGCAAAGAGTAAACAAAAGAGACCAGGGTTGATGATACTTACATCAGACAAAACAAACTTTTTTTTCCATTTTTAAATTTAGTTTAATTATTTAATTTAATTTAATTTAATTTTATTTTAATTTACATCCAAGTTAATTAGCATACAGTGCAACAATGATTTCAGGTGTAGATTCCTTAATGCCTCTTACCCATTTAGCCCACCCCTCCTCCCACAACCCCTCCAGTAACCCTCTGTTTGTTCTCTATTTTTAAGAGTCTCTTATATCTTGTCCCTATCTCTGTCTTTATATTATTTTTGCTTCCCTTCCCTTGTGTTCATCTGTTCTGTGTCTTAAAGTCCTCATATGAGTGAAGTCATATGATATTAGAGAAAAAAAACTTTAAATAAAAAATGGTCACAAGGGTCTTAGAAGTACTATACATAATGATAAAATGGTCAAATAATCAGGAAGATATAAAACTTATGAATATATATATATATATATATATATATGTACCCCACAACAGAGTAGCTAAATATATAAAGCAAGTATTAATAGAACTAAGGGAAAAATAAATAGGAATACAATAATAGAATACTTCCTATGTCACTTCCAACAATGAATAGAACATTCAGAGAGAAATTCAATAAGGAAATAGCAAATTATAGATCAAATGGATCTAACAGGCACATATAGAACTTTCCATAAAAATGGCAGCATAATGAAGGTTCTTCTCAAGTGCACATGGAACATTTTCTAGGATAGATCACATGTTAGGCCACAAAACAAGTTCTAAATAATAAATTTAGAAGATTCAGTCATATCAAGTCTGTTTTTTTTTTCTTTAATGTTTATTTATTTATTTTGAGAGAGATTGCGAGCAAGGAAGGGTCAGAGAGAGAGGGAGACAGTGAATCACAAGCAGACTCTGCACTGTCAGCACGGAACCTGATATGGGACTCAAACTCAAGTACTGTGAGATCATGACCTGAGCCAAAATCAAGAGTTGGACCCTTAACCGACCGAGCCACCCAGGAACCCCTCAAATCTTTTCTAACCACAAAGATATGGAACTAGAAATTAATAACATAAGGAAACTTGGAAAATTCAAAAATATGTGAAAATTAAATGATATGCTCCTGAATGACCAATGGGTCAAAGATGAAATCTCGAGAAAAATCAGAAAACATCTTGAGACAAATGGAAATGATAACACAGTATAACACCAACTTATGGGATGTAGCAAAAGCAATATTAAGAGGAAAGTGATAACTGCTTATATTGAAGAAGAAAAACAGATCTCAAATAAACAGCCTAATATTACATGTCAAGAAACTAGAAAGGGAAGAACAAATTAATTCCAAAGTTAGCAGAAAAAAAGAAAATAATAAATCTTAAGGCAGAAATAAACAAACTACAGGCTGAAAAAAAAAAAAGGAAAGAAAAAATCAATGAGAACAAGAGTGGACTTTCTGGAAAGAAAATCAAAATTGACAAACCCTTAGTCAGACTAATATTGAAAGAGTAGACTCAAATAAATAAAAACAGAAAATAAAGGGGAGACATTACAACTGATGTAGAAAAAAATGTAAGAGAATGGTACAAATAGTTATATACCTATAAATTGGATAATCTACAAGAAATGTAGAAATTTCTAGAAACATACACTCTATCAGGACTGAATAATAAAGAAATAGAAAACTTGAACAGGCCAATAACAAGTGAAGAGGTTGAGTTGGTAATCCAAAACCTCCTAACAAAGGACAGCCTACAACATGATAACTTCACTGGTGAGTTTTAGCAACTATTTAAAGGAGAATTAACACCAATCCTTCTCAAATTCTTCCAAAAAATTGAATAGGAAGAAATACTCCCAAACTCTTTTTACAAGCATTATCTTACAGTGTCAAATACCAAAGCCAGACAAGGACACAATAAAAGAAAGTTACAGCCCAACACCTCTTATGAACATAGATGTGAAAATCCTCAACAAAGTATTAGCAAATTGAATTCAACAGCATATTAAAAGGATTATACACCATGATTATATGGAATTTATTCCTGGAATGCAAAGATAGCTCGAAATACACAAGTAAATAAACATGATACACTGCTTTAATAGAATGAATGAGAAAATCATATGATCATCTCAATAGATGCAGAAAGAGCATTTGACAAGATTCAGCAGTTTTTCATATTAAGAATTCTCAACAAATTAGGTATAGAAAGAATGTACCTCAATATAATAAAAGCCATATATAACAAACTCAGAGTTAACATCATACTCCATGGTAAAAACCTGAAAGCTTTTCCTCTAAGATGAGGAATAACACAAATCTGCCCAGCCTCTCACCACTTCTACTGAACATAGTCCTGGACATACTAGCCAGAGCAATGAGGCAAGAAAGAGAAATAAAGGGCATCCAAATAAAAAAGTAACAAGCAAAATTGTCTCTGCTTGAAGAGTACATGATCTTATACATAGCAAACCCTAAACGCTCCATATACACAAAAAGTTAGAAATGCTACCCCAGTTCAGTTAAGTTGTAGAATACAAAATGAAAATACAAAAATTAATTGTGTTTTTATACACTAACAATGAACTATCTAAAAAGGAAATTATTAATCAAAACTTCAAGGAGATATCACCTCACACCTGTCAGAATGGTAAAATTAACAACACAGCAAACAGCAGATGTTGGCGAGGATGCAGAGAAAGGGGAACCCTCATACACTGTTGGTGGGAATGCAAAAAGGTGTAGCCACTCTGGAAAACAATACGGAGGTTCCTCAGAAAGTTAAAAATAGAACTTCCCTACGACCCACAATTGCACTATTAGGTATTTACTCAAAGCATACAAAAACACCGATTTGAAGAGATATATGCACCCCGATTTTATAGCAGCATTATCAACAATAGTCAAGTTATGGAAAGAGCTTAAATGTCCATAGACTGATGAATGATAAAAAAGAAGTGGTATATACAAATGGAATGCTACTCAGCCATCAAAAAAGAATGAAATCTTGCCATTTGCAAAGATGTGGATGGAGCTAGAGACTACTATGCTAAGCGAAATAACTCAGAAAGAGACAAATACCATATGATTTCACTCATATGTGGAAATTAAGAAACAAAACAAGTTAACATAGGGGGGAGAAAGAGAGATGAACCATAAAATGGACTCTTAACTATTGAGAACAAACTGAGGGTACCAGAGGGGAGGTGGTCAGGGATTGGGTTAACTAGGTGGTGGGTATTAAGGAGGGCACTTGTGATGAGCACTGGCAAGTGATGAATCATTAAATTCTACATCTGAAACTAATATTACCCTGTATGTTAATTAATGAATTTAAATAAAAATTTAAAACAAAATTGAATAAATGGATAAACATATAAATAAAGACAAAATGAATAAACAAAAAATAATCTAATTTCTAGTAGCATTGAAAAGAATAAAATACTTAGGAATAAACTTAGCCAAGGAGGTATATATTGACCTAAGTTGCACACATTTACAAATTTTTTAAAAAAAATTTTTAATGTTTATTTTTGAGAGAGAGAGAGAGAGAGAGAGAGACAGAGCATGAGTGGGGGAGGAGCAGAGCGAGAGGGAGACACAGAATCCAAAGCAGGGTCCAGGCTCTGAGCTGTCAGCACAGAACCCTATGCAGGACTTGAACCCACAAACCATGAGATCATGACCTGAGCCAAAGTCAGATGCTTAACCAACTGAGCCACCCAGGTGCCCCACCTTTTACAAAATTTAACTCAAAATTGATTTTAGACTTAAAAGCAAATTAAAAATTATAAACCTCTTAGAAAAAGAACATAAGAGAAAAAACCTCTGATCTATATATAAACCAATCTCAAACTTTCCTCCAAAAGCATGATCCATAAGAGGAAAAGTTAAGAAATTAGACTTGATCAAAATTAAAAATGTTTGCTCTGTGAAAATCCCTGTTAAGAATATTAAAAAAAAAGAGAGTCTTGAATAAAATATTTTCAAACAATATACCTGACAAAGAACTAGTACCTCTAATATAAAATAGAACTTTCAAAATACAGATACTGAAAAAATGCAAACAATCCAGTTAGAAAATGGTACTCAAGGCATGAAAAGACATTTCACCAAAGAAGATATACAGATAGCAAATGAATATAGAAAAAGAGGTTCAACATCATTAGCTATTAGGAAATTACAAATCAAAATCAAAGGGTCCAAAATAAAATGTAGTGAGAACAAATGGTGGCAAGGATGTGAAGAAACTGGAGTGCTTATAATTGCTGGTGAGAATGTAAAATAGTATAGTCACTTTGGAAACAGTTTGGCAATTTCTTTAAAATCTATGAGGGGCCTTCACTTTCAAATGTCCCCTCTCTATAAAGAGAGCTTTGCTACTATTCTTTCTTTCTAATCTTATAATCTAATAAGCTTTTGCCTGTTGTTAAAAAAAAACACAGAAAACAAAAAACAAAAAACAAAAAACTATGCATGCACAGCCATATGGCCCAGCAATTGCACTCCTGGACTTGTTTCCCAGAAAAATAAAAACTTGTGTTCACAAAAAAAAACCTGCACATGAATGTTCATAGCCCTTTTATTCATAATAGCTAAGAACTGGTAACAACTCAGGCATCCTTCAAAGGACGAATGTGCAAATAAACTGTGGTACGTGCACACCATCGAATACTACTCAGCTGCAAGAAAGAATGAACTATTGATGCATACAGAAAATTAGATAGACTTCCAGAGAATGATGCTAAGTGAAAAAGAAAAGCAACATAAAAAGTTACACACTGTATTATTCCATTCATATAACATTATAGAAATGACAAAATTATAGAATTGGAGGACAGACCAGTAGTCGCTAGGGGTTGGGGGGAGGGATGGTGTGACGTGGATGTGTATGTAGGTAAAGGCTATATGATTTCTCTGTATTCTTTTTTCTTACAATGGTATATAAATCTATAATTATCTTGAAATACAAATTTTAATTTAAAATAGCCATAAACTTCTTCTTGAGTCATCTCAAGAAGTATTTTTGAGTCAATTTTTTTAAAGATGCACAGTTCAGAATGGTTAGCTAGCATATTATATAAAAGAACCATAATTCAGAGGAAATGATAAGTACTTCTTCAATCAGTATGTCAATCAGCAAATCTCATACTGTTAAACAGCACAATGAGTCTCATTTCTGTATGTATGAAAATAGTTTCTTAGCTAATAGAATACGTTTTTAGAAAAGTATTCATTTTTAAAAATAAAAGTATGTGGATGGGCTAACATATTTCAAAGATACTCAGTGGTTTGCTGGAGTCGACTCATACCAGCTTATAAGAAAGATTGTTAAATTTTCAGGAATTTTGAGAGTCAGTTATTAAACACAGCCATGATTAAAAACTAAATTATATAAATTTGAACTTAAATATATTATATTAAAAACAAAGGTAATACATACTCAAACCTCATCAATTCTTAGTTATTTTATGCACTTTATTATTACTTATGCTTTTGAGATGATTTACATCTATTATAACTATTTAGTGGAAATACTATATAGTCGTGTATTACTCCACATATTTTCCCAATTTCATGTTCAGTGACATCATGTGGATAGCTTGAGGTCAGCCATGGTGGGTATATCTATACCACAGAAATGAACAAATGCTAAAAATCAGAACTTTTATTTTTTGCAGAGCCAGCTGTTAATTTTTACTAGATGACACTCTCCATTTTTGCCTGAATATAGTTTAAGAAACTAGAGAGGTCTTTAGCTTATACTCACTAATTGATCCCTGAGTGTCCTCTGTGTAATCATTGGTTGTCAAATGGAAAGAGCACTGACTTTGGAACACTTAAACAGACTCAGCTAGGACTTCACAGAACTTAATCCCTAGGTTGAATGAACTGATTCTTGCCGACTTGCTAATGAACTAAATGATTAATAATTAGTAAATTTCTTTATAGTTGCTAGAAGAAGTAAACATAGGTGCTTATTGTAGAAAAATTGGATGCATTAAAAAACTATCTAAGATCATTAAAATTATTGATGATCCCATCTCCTAAAATGAACTATTTTTTTAAGAGTTTGGTATTAAAAAAAACACCTTAGTATATTTTTGAGATTATTTAAAAGAAATATTTTTGAAAGAAACTTATAATTGTTAGCATTCTATACCGGTTATGTGCCAGGAGCTCAGTACGTATTTACACATACTATCTCAGTCAATAATCACAGTAGTCCTTTGAGATATGATTTATAATTTCCCCCATTATAAAAATATGGATAAGGTACAAAGAGATTAGGCAACTCATTCAATTTACCCAGCTAGTAAGTGCTTAGAGATAAATTTTAGTAAGTACTTAAAACTGAAACTCAGACAATCTAATTTTAAAGGCTGTTTTTTCTATATTTCTAGTCTGTTCTGTTTTATGAAAAACAAAACAAAACTTATCTTTTTAAATATTCTTGAGAAATGTTATTTGAAAGGTTATATGACACTTGATAAGATGGATGTGTCATAGTTATATATATTTTGGGAAATGTTATATATTGGGTAGTATTTATTCAGAGTTGATTGAATATGGTATTTGTGATCTTTAAAAGTATGCCTAAGGGTCCTTGGACAGAAATATAATGTCCAATTATAACATTAACTTTTTAGGGAAAAGCAAAGTCATCATTTCAATTTTCTGTACCTTTTAGAAATGTAGCCTATAGTAAGTTCGGCAAGTGCTTATACTTTTTAAAATGGCTTCAAACTATTTATGCTCATCTAAATCAAGATAAACTGTAAATGTGGCTATAAAAGTAAGCAAAAGTATTTTAACCCCAAATTTTGCCTACTCAAACCAAATCTCTATACAATAGAATGGATTAATTTAATTTCACAAATTTAAGCAACTTGCAGATTGGAGTTAAATATTCACCTGGGATCTTTTGTGCTGCATATTGATATACATTTAGAGGATCAATTAATGATTTTTATAGCCAATGGATTTTATTGAATTATTAATTAAAACACTAATTTATATTTATAATAATTACTATTATATTATATAATAATTATTAATTAACTTAATAGATTTATAATTAATTAATAAATTTAATTATTGATGCTAATAAAAAGCACTATAATTAACAATTTTATGACCAGTATTATAAGGTTGTATGAAATATAATAGGTATCAGGGCACCTGGGTGGCTCAGTCGGCTGAGCATCCAACTCTTGATCTCAACTCAGGTCTTGATCTCAGGGTCATGAGTTCAGGCTCCTCTTTGGGCATGGAGCCTACTTTAAAAAAAGTGAAATAGGTATCTTCTTAAAAAATAAATAATGTATACAAATTAAATATGCATGCTTATATACAAAGCTGCAAGGTCACTAATAGGAAATTGTCAAACTAGCCTGCAAACCTTCACTGCTTTATTATTTACAGTTACTTTACAAAGCATTAGAATGAAGAGACTTCATCAAATTCATGGAAAGGGAGTAAAGGTGTATCTTTCAACACTTTTCATTTGGGTCAAGTTGCTAGTATGGTCCAAACATAATGGAGATAAAATAATTAAACATTACCTTGTCTGTCCCAGTCCCAGAAGTAATATGCATTCATGAATTCTAAGTTGCAAAAGAGATACACTCAGGTAGGAGAAATGTGTTGCTTAATTTGGTGACACTTACCAAAAGCTACCACAGTTCATATCATCTCTTCCATTACCATACTACAGAGTGAGAGATGCCATCCCCAGAGAGATGGCAGTTGCCCCCAAGGAGGTAAACAAACTGAGGACAATGAATCTGCCTCAGCACTAACATTGCAAGATTCAGTTCAGTAGCAAATTAAGAACTATAGAAGTGGTACCAGTAAAAACAGAGCAGAGGAAGATCACAACAACCTGACTTGGTTTTCCTGGAGGAAGCCTGCTCTTTAATAACAGCTATACCTGGCCATAAACCTTGGCTCCATTTCACTTGTGAAATTTGTGATGTTGTACACAAATTCTAAAGGCTTCTGTTTTTTGTAGGTAAGAGTTGGATAATAAAACATACTTCATGGAGCTGTGTGAAGATTAAAGGACCTAATATGTGTAAAGTGACTGGAATTGGCACATAGTAGGCACTGAGACAGATGCTTTCCTTTCCCTCCACCTCACCACTTGTGAGCAGTATGAAAGCCTGGGTGTAAAAGAAACAGTCATTTCAGTGACTTGGGTACTAGATATAGACCACCAGAAATCAAACAAGAATCAGCAAATATTGCATCATTAGGATGATAAAAATAAAGAAAAGCCAGAGACAATAGGAGTAAGAGCACCTCTCCAACCATAGCTGGAAAAAATATTAAGACTTACAATGGCATGGTAAATGAGGTTATAGAACAATGAGAATTTGTCTACATTGTGGAGAGCTTATAAATTCACACAACCATTTTGGAAAGTACACCAATTTAATTTTATCTAATAAAATTGACCATAACCTTTCATTACAGACTATAAACTTTAGAGAAAGTTCTGTGCATAGGTTTCTGGAAAAATGTACAATGATGTTCATAGCACCATTGACTGCAATAGAAACTCTGAAAACATATGAATTTGCCTAACAGAAGAAACAATTGTGATACACTTATTCAATGGCTTACGATTCATCAATTAGAAAGGGTGAACCAAAGCTACATGTTCCAGTAGCCATTAAGACTAAATTTTAATTATTAACAATTAATAAATATCTTTATACTCGCTAGAAAAAAGTAAACATAGGTGCTTATTATAGAAAAATTGGATGCATAAAAAAACTATATAAGATCATTAAAATTATTTACAATCTCATCCCTTAAAATGAACTATTTGTTTAAGAGTTTGGTATTAAAAAAACAGCTTGGTATATTTTTGAGATTATTTAAAAAATATTCTTGAAATATTTCTAAGTGAGGTAAGTTAGACACAGAAAGACAAGTACTGTATAATCTCATGTGGGAAATCTGAAAAAACTGAACTCATAAACACAGAGAATGGGTTGGCAGTAGCTAGAGGCAGGAGGTGGAGATGGGGGAAATGGGTGAAAATTGTCAAAAGTACAAACTTCCAGTTATAAGACAATTAAGTTTTAGGTATGTAATGTATAGTGTGGTGACTATAGTTAATAGTACCGTATTGTATTTTTGAAAGCTGGGCCGCCTAGGTGTCTCTGATGGTTAAGTGTCCAACTCTTGATTTCAGCTCAGGTTATGATCTCATGGTTCGTGAGATTGAGCCCTATGTTGGGCACTGACAGTGTGGAGCCTGCTTGGGATTCTGGGATTCTCTCTTTCTCTCTGTTTCTCTCTGCTCCTCCCCCACTTGTGTACAATCTCTCTCTCTCTCTCTCTCTCTCTCTCTCTCTCTCAAAATAAATAAATAAACATTTTAAAAATAAACAAATAAGAAAGTTGCTAAGAGGATAGATCTTAGAAGTACTCACCACATGAAAACAAAAGTTATAATTACAAAAGGAGATAGATGTTAACTAAACTTACTGCGGTAATCATTTTGTAGCATATTACAAAAGTACAAAAGTTACAAAAAAACATTGTATGCTGACAATATCTATATAAATCTATATATCTATATATCTATACATATAGATACATATATGAAAAGAATAAAAAGTGAATGACAATTATGCAAGTAAATGCTGATAATAGTTGCCTCTGGTATGATATTATTGAGTGAGAATAATCTTGGGAAAGGAGTGTAAGTATTTTATTTCATTTGTATGATGATTTGCATTTTTTAATTTATTTTATTTTTTTAAAGTTTACTTATTTATTCCAAGAGAGACAGAGACAGCACCAGTGAGGTAGGGGCAGTCAGAGAGAGAGAGAGAGAGAGAGAGAGAGAGAGAGAATCCCAAGGAGGGCCCGCACTGTCAGTGCAGAGCTTGATGGGCTCAAACTCACAGACTGTGAGATCATGACCCTGCCAAACCAAGAGTCAGACGCGTAACCAACTGATATGTAACCACCCAGGCACCCCTGTATGATGATTTTTAATTTTTAAATGGGTGTTTACATTAATCTTTATCCTTTTTTGAATATAACATATAACATATAACATAACAGTCAAAATGAAAACTAAAATAAAGTAGAAGTAGGTAAGACTTTTAAGGTACACATGTTTAAGAAAACTGTTACAAATAATGAGACCATAAAACATAGTAAAGAAATCTTCCCGATACTGAGCTCATGGTTTTTAAAAAAGTCAAACCTGTAGTAACACAGCAGAAAAGTAGTTGTCAGGGGTAAAGCAGTGGTGGGAATAGGAGAGGTTGGTAAAAGGGCACAAACTTTCAGTTGTAAGGGGAATAAGTTTTGAGTATCTAATATAGCACGGTGGCTATAGTTAATAACACTGTATTCTATCATTGAAATTTGCTAGCAGAGTAGAACTTAATATTCTTACACACAAAAAAGAAAAATACGTGAGGTGATGATGTGTTAATGAACGAGATGGTAAGACTCCTTTCACAAGGGATGCATATATGAATCATCATGATATACACTTTATTTTTCTTACAATTTTATGTCAATTAAAGCTGAAATTAATTAATTAACTAATTAAGTGTTCTCAGCATGAGTTTTTTTTTTAATGTAGCATGCCACTTAGTGATTCTAATACATTACTGGTACACAAATATAACAGGAATTTCTACCCTCCAGCATGAGAGATTTTTACTTTTATTAAACAAAATTGAGTTATTTTTTTTACTCAGAAGCAATACTTTTAATTTATAAGGATATAACATATGTATATATTAAAATGTATTTAAAAATTGGTTTGTATTTCTACCAATTTATTAGAACATTCTAGGATACTGCAAATGCTTGTAATCTGTAGTCTAACCCACATAGATTAAATAAAGCAGAACCCTCCTTCTAGTGCTCCTTTCTGAAGAGAGCATAACATTTTTATTTTGCTTGCAATTTAGAATATCTAAAAACCCATGGTTTAATATGTCATTCTTGCTTGTATTTCACAACCATTTTATGTGTGGTGTCATTGTGCTAGGCCAAATCCTGTGGAAGAAAGAGGACATCAGCAGAGTTTAAAAGTATACTTTTGAACATAGACTAAAGAATGTTGGACCGACTATCCCCCAATGTATTGAATTCATCTCCACAAGGAAAGAGAAGTATGTTTTTATTGGAAGTCAAAAAAAATGTGGAATGTAAATAAGGAGTCATACCTACTTATCTAATTAAGGAATCTAGCTAGCAAGTTAGCTTTTTATCACTACCAATTATCATCTGTAGTTTTATCTATCTAAATTTCTGAAAGTATTATCTTTTATGGGACTTACTGGGTGAGTAATTTCAGAGACTCATTTCTGTATCTTCTTTTGAGTGTTTAGCTAGGTGGGAAGGGATAGTAAGCAAGAATATTCCATTTTCTCTTTTCCCATATCTCTCATTAGAAATCTTTTATTTAAATGTCAAAGTACAAACAAGGCAAGTGGTCAGGGGCTTTTAAACAACATTTCATCACTGTTTTTCTGATTATACCCAGATTTTTCCTAGAACAATTTTTTCCCATGGATGGGTTGTGAGGAAACAATGCATCTGATTAAAAGTCATTTTAATGTAATGATTAAACTAAACATGGTCTAAAGACAGAAGTGAGTTCCAGCTCAGCTGGGTAAACCTAAGCAATTTCTAAGCAATTTGTTTCATCTCTCTGAATGCTTTGTTTGTATCATTTGCAATGGAAATAATCCCCATAGAGTTGGTGGGTGGGTTAAATAAGACAAACTATGCAGTGTTTAGCACAGACCCAGGCACAAAATACAAGCTGAATATAAATTAGTTCATATTATTCTCCCCTGCAACCTGGGGAATAGATCTTTCTTTAATTTTCAACACTGAAGAAAGAGGAATATAGCTCATACTATTTTATACCTTGTGTAGCAACTGAGGGGGAATAGAGACTGCACACTAATTGTCTGAAGTTTCATTTGGTATTGTGTTAGTTTCCTGTGTCTGCTATAACAATTACCATAAATTCATTGGATTACATCATTTATTCTGTTAAGGAGGTCAGAAACCCAAAGTCAGATTCACGAGGCTGAACCTAAGATGTCAGCGGGGCTGCGTTTCTCTGGAAGCTCTAGCTGAGAGTCCATTCCTTGCCCTTCCAATCCCGCAGTGTGATAAAAAATCTGCATTCTTTATTTGTGGCTGTGTCACTCCAATTTCTGTCTCTATGGTCACAGGACCCTCTCCTCTTCGGTGTGGAATCTTGCTCTGCTTCTCTTCCATACATGTACTGTTGGTAGCTTTCTAAAAGGGATCACTGAGATCTCTGAGATTTAGAGAATCTAGAATAGATCTGAGATCACTCAGATAATCCAGAATAATCTCCCCATCTCAAGATCCTTAACTAAATCACATCCAACATCACTTTAAACATTGCCAGATTCTAGGAATTAGTACCTGGATACCTTTGGGGATAATTTTTCAGCCTACCACAAGCAAATTACCCTCCTAATCATACTGATTATTTCTGAATTACCACTTCGTCTTTATCACATCACTGGCCAAAAAAGATTCTTTGGTTTACTATCTGCCACACATATGTGATGTATTAAACCTTACAAAAGGAGTTGGTTTTCCTCAAGATTTTAATCAGACTTTGGGGTCTAGATTCAAACTGCCTGGCCTCAAGAATTGGGTCCTCCATATACTAGATGTGTGACCTTGGGAAGTAATTTAAGCTCTCTGTACCATGACTTCCTCACTTACAGATGGAAACAATAATTATTTCATAATTTTTATGTGAGGATTAAAATAAATCACACTTGTAAAATGTATGCAATAGTACCTAGCACATTACTAAAGGATAATTATTTTTATTCTTATTATGCTGTCGCTGTTATTAAATGGACTTGCATGTGAGTTGCATTTTTTAATCAGTGATGACAAACATGGTTATCACATGCAGAAGGGAATTTGATTCTATGGCCATGCTACGCTAAGGACAAAATGGAAGAAGTTGAAATATAGTAGGAGTCATGTGGCAACACCTATGATTTATCCTTAACTCAGCAGCAGATGAAAAACATAATTGAAATTTTGAAGTTAACATTTTAATTTAATTAATTCATTTATTTATTTGAGAGAGAGAGAGAGAGAGAGAGAGAGAGAGAGAGTGAGAGTGAGTGCATGAGCTGGGGAAAGGGGCAAAGGGAGACAGAATCTTAAGCATGCTCCAAGCTCAGTAAGGAGCTCGATGCTGGGCTCAGTCCCATAACCCTGGGATCATGACCTGAGATGAAATCGAGAGATGAATGCTCCACTGACTGAGACACCCAGGAACCCAGGGAAGTTAATATTTTTAAAAGAAGCCAAATATTATTCAACAATTGTTTAAAAGGTTTATAGAGGCCACCAAAGAAATCCAAATAGTCACATTCTGGAAAATGTTATAATTAGCATCAGTGGAATTTACTAGTCTAAGGTGGACTGAAAAAAATTAATTTTTCATCTACATGTTGCACATTAATTTTATAATGAAAAGTATTATTGCTTCTTCCATTTCTAACTTGTGTATATAATATATATCCATGTTTCTTATATGTATACATGTACATGTGTGTCTATATAAACACTGTATTTATATCAAACACTTTTTCTATGAATGGTTTTCAAAGAGTTAATTGACTGCATATTTGTTGAATGCTGTTTTTTGCATTCTAGCTGCAGTATAGTAATAAGTGATGGAGTATAAGTACAGTAATAAGTGAATAATAAGTATAATAATAAGAGATATCCTGATTCAATGGTAGAATTTCAGTATCAAAAAACTGTAGTACATGAGAGTTTTAAAAAAGCCATCTATGAGTAATAATTATAATTAATAATTACACATTGTTCTGTGGATTACTACATACATTCTAATACCTGATCCTCAAAAACATCAAATGATTTCCCTATGATTTCATAGGTAGGTCTTTTAAAAAACTCAGAAAATCAATCTATGACTCAAACTCCTATGCTTTGCTCCTTACTTTGCTCCTCTCAAAGGTTTAAAGGATAAGACCTATAGAATTTTAAAGGAAAGTGTTCATGATCTGAGAATCATAAAAGAGAAGTCATTGAAGTGGCTGAATTTTAACTTGATCTTTTTCTTTTCAGAGATTTTAAAAAATATATTTATTTATTTATTTATTTACTTACTTATTTAAATGTTTATTTATTTTTGAGAGAGACAGAGAGAGAGACAGAGCACAAGTGGGTAAGGAGCAGAGAGAGATAGACACAGAATCTGAGGCAGGCTCCAGGCTCCAAGCTGTCAGCAAAGAGCCTGACATGAGGCTCAAACCCATGAACCATGAGATCATGACCTGAGCCGAAGTTGGACGCTTAACCAACTGAGCCACCCAGGCACCCCAATTTATTTATTTATTTTTGAGAGAGAAAGATAGAGCATGAGCAGGGGAGGGGCAGAGAGAGAAGGAGAAAGAATCCCAAACAGGTTCCACACTATCAGCTCAGAGTCCGATGGAGGCTGGAACACACGAACCATGAGATCATGACCTGAGCTGAAACCAAAAGTTAGATGCTTAACTGACTGAGCCATCCAGGCTCCCCACAATCTTTTTTAATGTAAACTCTACCCCCAGTGTAGGGCTCTAACTTATGAACCTGGGATCAAGAATCACATGCTCTACCAACTGAGCCAGACAGACGCTGCTTACGTCAATCTTGGTACATAAAACATAACAGCTTAAAATCAGGAAGAGTATTATTGGATAAAGGAAACACTCTCAATCAAAGTTTAGTGACAAAAAAGTGCAATTATGGAATCGGGGATTATCAAGTCAATAAATACTAACACCAAATTATTGAAAAGACTAAAAAGTGCGGATTTTTTTAGGGAGACAATGGGGAGTTAGAGTGTTTGAAGAGAAGAGTGATATGCTGCACATTCTGTAAAAGGAAGATAAAGTCACCAGCAGCATGTAAGTAAGATGGATAGGAAGGAAGGTGTAGTGAAAGGTTGCTGCTAGGGGCATAATGCAGAGCCTTTACAGAACTGCAGTAGAGTATGGAAGAAAAAAAATGTAAAGTGTATGAGAAAAACAATTGAAAAGAATGTGTTGATTTACTTAAAAAAAAGATAATAGTATTTCTAGCTGCCTACTAATCATTGTTTTATGTTGATGGATATGATTTTCTAATGTTTTGTTAAGATACCTGAACCTATATTCATAGGATATATTTGTGTTTAGTAATCTTTACTTGAGATAGTTCTCTGATTTTGTATCAGGATAATACTATCCTCATTGAGTAAGTAGGAAAATATTTCTTCCTCTATTATCTGAGAGTTGGTTTATAATTATTTATTCATTGAAGGCATGAATAAAGTTCACCATATATAACATCTGGGTCTGAAGTTCTGTTTATGAATGGATTTTAATTGTAAATTCAAATTCTTTATATAGCAGCACTGTCAACAATAGCTAAATTATGGAAAGAGCCTAAATGTCCATCAACTGATGAATGGATAAAGAAGTTGTGGTTTATATATACAATGGAATACTACTTGGCAATGAGAAAGAATGAAATATGGCCTTTTGTAGCAACGTGGATGGAACTGGACAGTGTTATGCTAAGTGAAATAAGTCATACAGAGAAAGACAGATACCATATACTTTCACTCTTATGTGGATCCTGAGAAACTTAACAGAAGCCCATGGGGGAGTGGAAGGGGGGAAAAAAAGTTACAGAGAGGGAAGGAGGCAAACCATAAGAGACTCTTAAAAACTGAGAATAAACTGAAGGTTGATGGAGGGTGGGAGGGAGGGTAAGTGGGTGATGGGCACTGAGGAGGGCACCTGTTGGGATGAGCACTGAGTGTTGTATGGAAACCAATTTGACAATAAATTTCATATTTAAAAAAAATAAAAATAAATTCAATTTCTTTAATAAATATAGGAATGTTTATGTTTTCTCTTTCTTAGTAAGTCACTTTTAGTAACTTAATGCTTTTAAGGAATTTTAAGTATTCTATTTTATCTAAGTTGTTAATGGACTGGCATAAATTTGTACATAATATTTAGCATCTTTTTGCTGGCTATGAGATTTGTACTGATGTCCCTTATTACTAATTTTAGTGAGCAATTTTATTACTAATATTAGTAATGTTATTTTTTGTGACTTTTTTTCTTTATTTCTTGACCAGCTAAGAGATTTTTTCCAATTTTATTGATCTTTTCAAAGAATCATCTTTTGATTTCACTGAATTTTCTCTTTAGTTTGGCTGTTTATTTTACTGGTTTCTACTTTTCTCATTGTTTTATTCCTTTGCCTCCTTGGAATTTAAGTTATTTTGTTCTCTAGCTAGAGGTGGAAGCTTAGATCATTGATCTTTAGATCTTTCTTATTTTCTCATATTTACACACATTAATTTTACTTCTTGCTTCTCAAAATGTTTCCATGTTGTGTTTTCATTTTCAGTTCAAAAGGTTTTCTAATATCTTTTCCAATTTGTCTTAGACCCATGGATTATTTAAATGTGTGTCACTTGAATTCCAAATTGTTTTTATTTACTGGGTATAATTTTGTTATTAGTTTCTAATTTAATTTTGTTGTTGCCCAATCTATGTGGTTTGAATTTTTATACTTACTGAGACATGTTTTATAGAACATGGAACCTCTAACATAGAATTATGTAAGCTCTATGTATATTTGAAAAGAATGTATATTCTGCTCTAGTTGGTGGACTGTTTTATATGTATTAGGGTAATTTGGTTTATAGATTTGCTCAAGTTTTATATGTATACTTACTGATTTTTTTTGTCTACTCTGTCAGTGACAAAGGAGTATTATAATCTTCAACTATGACTGGCACGCTATTTCTTCTTTCAGTCTGTTAATTTTGCTTCATGTATTTTGGAGCTTTGTTTATAACCAAGTGTACATTTATAATTGTTAAATATTTTTTGCTGCATTAATCTTATCACTATCACATCTCACTGGGTCTCTAGTAATGCTTCTTACCTAAAGTGTGAGACTTTTTGTTTTAATCAGTGATATGAGAAATTTAGAGAAAAATTGTACATATATATGCATGTACATGTGTGAGTATAAGCATATATGTATGTATGTCTGTATGTATGTATTACATATGTATGTATTACATTTACCAATATCTCAATTCTGATGATCTTCATTTTTTTCTTGCATAATCCATTTTACTCATGGGTGCCATTTCCCTTCAGCATGATTTCTTGTAGTATTTCATGAAGTGAAATTCTGCAAGCAATAAATTCTCTCTGGTTTCAATATTTATTTGGCATTCAGATTTGAAGATTAGTTTGGTAAGTTATAGACGTATTAACAGTTTCTTTTCAGTACTTTGAATACAACATTTCAATGTCTTCTGGCCTTCATTATTTCTGAAGAGAAGTCAGTAATTAATTGTTATTGTTTGCTATATATATTATGTCATTTTTTCTTGTTGCTTTTAGTATTTTCTTCTTATGCTTGGCTTTTATACAATGTGGCTATGTGAAATTTTCTTTGCATTTATATTGTTTTGTTTTTATATTAATGTTTGTCATTGAATCTGGGAAGTTTTTTAGCCATTGTTTCTTTAAAAAAAAAAATGGCCTGCCTCCTTCTTACTTTCCTCCTTTCCTTCTGGGTCTCCACGAAGTATAGTGTCCATTGATTGAATATGGCCCCACAGGTCTCTGCCGCATTATTCATCTTTTTTTTTTTTTTACATCTTTTCTTCTCTCTGTTGTTTACATTGGAAAATATTTATTTCATTTGTATAATTTCCAGTTCCCTATTGTGATTTTTTACCTTTTTGTCATTAGTATCAAATTAGTCTTTAAATCTTAATCATAGCATATTTTAGCACTTTGAACAAATTTGAAATAGTTGCTCTAAAGCCTTTATCTGCTATACCCCACAATTGGGTCCATTTGGAGTCAATTTCTAATGTCTGCTTTCTTTCTTGAGTGTGATTACCATATTCATGTTCCATCGGTCATTGTGAATACTATGTTTTGAAGATTTGGGGATCTGGTTGTTGTTGGTTTTTGGTTTTTTTTTTGTTCTTTTCCTGGTGAAAATTGTTGCCTGTATTTTGTTATAGGAGCTGTTTAACTTGCCAAGACTCAAACTGAGAAATCTTTCTCTGGCATGGTGGGCAACTGTTGATAATCTTGCTCAGTTTTTCCTTCTGCCAGATGTTCCTTTCTCAGCTTGGACTCCTGAGAGTTTCCCCTGAATCTGTGTAGCTTAGTATTGATTCAAAGACCAGGCAGAATTTATATTCAGATGTTGAAACTTACTGTCTCAGACGTTTCTTTGCCTTCAGAGTTTGCTCCCAATCTTACCATGAGCCTCAGTTCTGCTCATAAGCCTCCCAAACCGTACATGGGTTTGGCAACATGCTAAAAGAACAGCAAACACGCAAATCTCACCAGGAGCAATTCTCTCTGTTTAAGTTAGGTACTCTCTAATTTCTGTCCACTTTTGCAGCAGATGCCCTCGGGCCTCCGTGTGTTTGCAATGTTAGGCAGCTTATCTGCTGTTCAGGACTGTCACATGCACCTTGAGCCAGAGATACTGCATACTGCCATTTCCTGAACTGGGAGGAAAAAGGGTCACAGAGCCCCTCAAACAAGAGAGCCATATATTTGTCATTCTTATCCAATGTAGCAGTTGCTCAGGAGTAAAAACTACAAGTTTCTGACTGACTCTTTCATTTTCAAATGCCTACACACAGTTTTAAAATATTTTGTTCTAGCTTTTAAAATGTGAAATTGTTATCTATGGTTGGAATCACTGGCTTCTTCACATAGTCATTATTGGAAGGTCTTGCTACATATATATATATATTTTTTTTTTTAATTTTTTTTAACGTTTATTCATTTTTGAGACAGAGAGAGACAGAGCATGAATGGGGGAAGGTCAGAGAGAGAGGGAGACACAGAATCTGAAACAGGCTCCAGGCTCTGAGCTGTCAGCACAGAGCCCGACGTGGGGCTCGAACTCTGGGACCGCGAGATCATGACCTGAGCCAAAGTCGGACACCCAACTGACAGCCACCCAGGTGCCCCACGTATATTTTTAATTAGAAGTATTTTGTGTTTAAGTACATTGTAAACCCATTCACTAATATGTTTGAGAGGAGATACTGCAGTTGGTAAGTTCAAACTCAAAAGCATATGAATTATCTAAATTTAAATTCTTATTTAAAAAAAAGCCTTATATAATGAATGCTTATCAATAAAGGTGAATCTTTAAAACTAGTGCCTGTATAATCAAAACCTTCTCTCTAACGGTGACTTTTCATAAGTGAGATAAATTTATTGAACTAAAACAGATGTGATTCTGTAAAGGTTCTAGTGGAAGTCCAAAGTGTTCAGAGGAAGTTTATACTTCCAAGACTCATTTCATGGTTCACTGGGTAAAACACATCTTTCTGTTCCATGATTTCAAAATAATTCTTGAAGAAATTCATCATGCTTTGAAGAATACTGGAAATTCAGTTTAAAACAGGCATGAAAGATTAGGGAAAAGAAATATGAAACACCCCACATTTCCTAATTTCTTGTATTTTACCAGTATGATTTAGATTAAATACAATTTTCTCTTTTTCTGTTTGACGTTTCCAATATTTTATTGTCCTCTGGCAAGATTTGATCCCTAATAAAAAAGTCACTACATTATAAAGTGTAATTCCTCTTTACTTTATGAAGTATGATAGAACCTCAAAGTGTTTTGGATAATTATATCAGTGCCTTATATTATGTGAAAGGGTTGCCTTATCAAGGTGTATAAAATATAATTAATCAGTGTTTCTTCTATTTTTGAAACTTTAATAAGAATAGAGGAAAAGTAAAGTAAAGGAGAGAGCAGAAAAAAAACAGGGAGAGGGAGAATGTATGTGGGTATATATATATATATATATACATATGCACAGTTTCAAACTTGGAAAACATGTTGTAATTTTAAGCCACTTTTCTAGAACTTTCATTTTTTTCATCTCACTGGTAAGAAAATAAAAGAAATGTAGTTTATGTCCCTGCAACAGTGCTAATGAACTGTCTTATCTTGGTTTTCCTTCACTATTGGACTGGCAGCATCCTGAGGTTAAAGTGGTATGTATACATCCTTGGATCCTTCAATGCCTATTACAGTGTCTGACACATTTATGCAATCATAGTTTTTGCTGAAAGAATGAATAAATACTGGATTTCATGTTCATTTCGTCCTGACACTCATTTCCAGTTAAATGAGCCCTTTTTTTTTCCCTTTCAGTGGAAGAGGGGAGGAGGTCATATTTCAGTAAGGAAACTGAAATTGGAAAAGCCATGCAGTCAGTAAACCCTTATCAGAGGGTATAGACAACTTTACTATTAGCCTTTTAAGGATAATCGGATTTCTGCCCACTGAAGCAAAACCATCCTCAACAAGAAACAGTGAATTGATTAAAGCTTTGTGCTGCTCTGGCAGGCTTTCAGCATTCTTGTGTTTTATACAGAACACAGATACACTTTGGATTCTGTAGTACAGGATTAGATGATCTACAGAGGATCAGTACCGCAGACCTTTGTCTCTCTACAAGTAACATCTGCAATAATCTACACCAGATGGTGCTGGAGACGTCTTTAGTTTATAACCTTCTCCAAGGAACTCATGACTAAAATGAGGGTAAAATTAAGAAATAAAATTGTAAATTTGTGGAATAAAGTTGGATAGTTCTCTGTAAGTTAAATAATATTTTTATTGTTGCTACATATTTTTTATATCCTCTCTCATACTATAGTTGAACAGGATGATGTGTAAACAGGATTGAAGGAAAGTTCTGGAAATAAAAATGGATAACTATCTTTTGTGAGCATTTTTTCTATACTATTGAAATAGTTTATAGTGTACATGTGTGGGTATGTATATATTTTTTATTAATAAAAAACCAGTTTGTTGTCTAATAGTTTTAAACAAGTATGTTAGGTTTCTCTCAATTTACCACTTACACATAATTAAAGAGCTAAACACTACTGCTGATGTTACTAAGGATGTTTTTCTCACATGAAACATGCCATGGATGTGAGAAGAGACATTAGTATTCTGATATAAATATATACTTGTATATAAAAGTTCTTAGTTACTTGATATGCTAAGATTTTCAGTTTGATACCAGAAGATTAAGTTATTACAGCAGCATTGTATTAAATAAACCCTGTCAGATACTGAGGATGGAGGTATAAACTGTCTACAGCAAGGTATCCAGCAATTATAAAATGATAAGAGAATTCCACCAGCACTGAGGTTGACAAAGAATTTGAACAAGGATTATACATATACTCAAATCACTGGCAAGACATTTGGTCATATTTCCTTAGATCAAGAATTTATAAATATTAAAAACCCAGTGTAATAGGTATAAAAAATTCTTTAGAATAAAAGACAACATTTTTGGAAGACTCGGGGAAATATAACATCTTTAAAGTACTTCAATAACAGAACACAAATTAATAGTTAAGAAAATTACTTTGCATGCTCAATGGGAAAAAGTATGACATAGCTTATACAAAACAGAAATCAAGTTTTATAAAGAAAAAATAAGATTAAATAAAAAGGCAAGAATATGAGATGAATTAGAAAAGGAGGAAAAGGAAGATTGTGAAAAAAATGATATACCGATTTTCAAACTTCATCTGAAGGCTTGTTTAAATATAACAAATATAATGAGCAATGCAAAGGAGAAATTCACATTTTGTATGGCTTTTTACACAATAAGCAAAAAATATGTAATCAATGAGGGATGTAATAATTTAGAGAACAGAGAATGGAGAGTTTAAAAAGAATGATTTAAAAAAGATCAACTGCAATAGCAATGATTATCAAAGATGTAAATGAAGTAATTCAAGAGGTGAAAAATACTTTACAGTATACAGAATTTTTGTTATGCTTTCTTCTAGTTTTATAGCTTCAGGTCCTATGTTTAAGTCTTTAATTCATTTTGAATTCTCTATAACCTTAAGATAATTTTTTTTCTAGGTTGGGGTTCAGCAATTTTTTTCTGTAATAGATAGTAAATGTTTAGATAGTAAATGTTTCAGGATCTGTGGGGCTGCATACAGTCTGTATCCTTTTTATTTTTTTTAACTCTTTAAAAACATCTAAGCCTTTCTCTGCCTGGGCCATGGGCTATAGTTTTCAGTTTTCAGTTTTCAGACCCCTGTTTTAGTAGCTTCGGAGAATACATAGTTTAGAATTAGATTCAAAAATTAAATCTCAAAACTCAAGCTGAAAACACAGCCTCAAAAAAGTTCTATTTTTTCTTAATTTAATTTAGGACATTATTTGGAGTGTGTAAAATGTGATTGGAGTGTCTTATGTAGAGTCTGATATTCCTGAGCTCTTTTTACCAGCAGAGGTGAGCTCTCTTTTCCTATCTAAATAGATTAGCCCTTCCATTAAAACCCCTGTGATGGTTTCATCTGACAGGATTGCTTCACAAAGAGCATCCTATTCTCTTCATAATCCATCCAAACACCATCCATTAATCTCAAATCTATAAGTAGTTAAATATCAATATGTTCCAGCAGGACAAGTGCAGAATCTTCTCTATGAAGAGATTTATGAACTAAAGTTTGGCAATATTTTGCTAATTCATTTCAGCTGTAACCTAAGGAACAAGTCTAGGATGAGATTCTAAGAGTGTTACATCACAGAGGAAGAATAAATTTATTAATATGGGTGCCTTTGATGATGACTTAGTGTGTTACTGTGATCAGCTTGAAGTGACTTCAATAGATTATTATTTTGGTTGCCAGAATCCTGATTTTAACGGTGGCTTTCATTCAGTGAAATTTTTATGACAGAATTTCCCTGGCATAATTGGTAGGAATCAAGGGTTATAGGGATGGGAATTGTGGACTGAAGTTATTTTGTATCAATAGACTTCCCTTTCATCCATCAGAGGACCCAGGAAACACTCAATTCTTAAGGCATTAAGAAATTAAATAATAAGAGAAATAGCATCCATGATATCTCCATGATGGCTGTCCTTGATAGGCTAGGAATTATGATGACAGATACTGCCATTGAAATTTGTTCCTGAGTTTAATAGAGATGATGGAATTCTGTAGCAAAGGAGTCCAGCAAATAGTGACTAACCATCAGAGTCAATGCGGGCACCAACATTGTAATAATAGGAAATAATAATAATAATAATAATAGGAAACTAGAGTGTTTTGACATAATGAAATCAATCAGAGTGGTTTATTGCTTATGGTGAGCCAAGGGATAACACAGTCTACTAAAGTATTACTTCATCCATATAACCAAAAAGTCCCTAGGCACAGTGAAAAGATACTTTATTTGAACTATCAACATAGAAAGTCCTGGTTTTCTTACCAGTTAGCAGTCCTGTATAGAAGAGGAGTCTGATCTTCTTGGGAAAGTACTCTGCAATAAGGCCATAGTATTGTGGTAGGCAGAATAATGGACAAATAAAGGACAAAGATGTCCTTGTCCTAATCCATGAAGCCTGTTAGATTATACGACAAAGTGGAGTTAAGACTATTAATCAGCTAACCTCAAAATGGACATTTTTTCTGCTTTATCTAGACAAATTCAATGTAGTTACAAGAGTCCTTAAAGTGGAAGAAGGAGGCAGAGGAGGGAGGCAGAGGGAGACGTGGCTAGCAAGAATGGCCAGAGAGACGCAATGCTGCTGGCTTTGGAGGCAGAGAGCCAGGAAACAAAGAATGAGGATAGCCTCTATAGCTGGAAAAGGCAAGGAGAGATTTTCCCCTAAAGCTGCTAGAAAGGAACATAGTTCTACCTTATTTTCAGCCTAGTGAGACCTATATATGACTTCTCACCTACAGAAATGTAAGATAATATATTTGTGTTATTTTAAGTCCCTAAATTTGTGGTAATTTGTTACATCAACAAGAGAAAACTAATATATACTATAAATATTTCTCCAAGATGTTGCCAAAGGTTTCTGAAGCTATTTACATATGATGATTGTGAACTTGGAAAAGAGTAACAGACTTTAGGGATACTGGCTCTGAATTAATGCTAATTTGGGGAAACAAGATAGTTCTGTAGTCCATATGGAAGTTAGGCAATTGATAAAAGGAGCTTTAGTCTGAATCTCTTACATGGGGCCCACTTAATCAATGAACACATCCTGTGGTGTTCCCACATGTCAATTCCTATATTGATAGTTGAAATAGCTGGACTCAGCAAATGGGAAAAAATGCACAAACTGGCTTCCTGACTCATGGACTAAGGGCTAATATGGTAGAAATACCAAATGGACCCTTCTAAATTTAGTCCTCCCTACCAAAATACTAAATCAAATCCAGTCCTGCATTTATGAATGAATTATAGAGATTACTTTAATCATCAATGACTTGAAAGATGTAGAGGTGATGATCTATAGCTCATCTTTGTTTAAATTGGCCAGTTTGGTCAATGCAAAAGTTGGATGGATCTATGACTGTAGGTTATTATTAATGTAATCAAAGTTTGATTCTAATTGCAGCTTTCCTCCAGATGCGTGTCTTTACTGGAGCAAATCAACATAGCCAGTGGCATGTGGTATGGAGCTATTGATCTGGCAAATAAGCTTTTTGCCATTAGCAAGGCATATCTGAAGTCATTTGATTTTTACCTGGCAGGGACAACCTTATTGTCTTACCTCAGGGCTAAGTTAATTCTTCTGTTTTGTGTCATAATATAGGACACAGGGACATCAACTACATAATGTCTCAAAGAACATCATGTTGATCCATGACACTGATGACATTATGATTGCACCTGTGAGTAGGAAGTACTAGCTACTCTAGATGCCTTATATCAAGAATGTCAGAGGGTGGGCAGTAAACTCCCTGAAAAATAATAAATTAAATTTATCAGTAAAATTTCTAGAGATTCAGTGGTCTGTGATACGTATGGATATCTATTCTAGGAAAAAGGCAGGTTACTGTACCTGTTAATATCTACCAGTTGTTGAAAAATGCAACATATAATGGACCTTTTTAGATTTATTTTTTAACAGTTTTACTTCTTTTTTAATGTTTATTTATTTATTTTGAGAGAGAGAAAGTGGGAGAAGGGCAGAGGGACAGACAGAGAAAAAATCCCAAACGGGCTCTGAGCTGTCAGCACAGAGCCCAATGCAGGGCTTGAACTCAAGAACTGTGAGATCATGACCTGAGCCGAAATCAGGAGTGGGATGCTTATCTGACTGAGCAACCCAGGAGCTCCCCACTGTTTAGATTTAGAAAGTAACATAAACCACATTTGGGTGTGGTGTTTTTACATGTAACTTAACACATATATCAACTAGCTGGGAGTGAAACCCAGAGCATGAGACTGCTCTGCAGCAGACTCAAGTTGTGATGCAATTAGTTTTTTGACTTAAGTCTTGTAAGTCAGTAGAACCAATGCTAATCAAAGTATCTGTAACAAATAAAGATGTTTAAACTGCATCTCTAATTGGCCCAAATAGAAGAATCGGTTCCTCCCCAAAAGTTTTGGGGAAAAGCTATTTTTTCCTGTGTGGATAACTATTCTCTTTGGAGAAGCAGTTATTTGATTGATACCTAACCCTGGTAGAGTCTGAAAGCCTGACTAAAGAAAAGAAGATGACTACTATAGCAAACCATGTTAGCTAATCCAATAAGCCATGGGAATAAGTGAATGCAGCATCAGCATGATTAAGTGGAATGACCCGTGAAATATCATGTTTCAACAGGTCAGAAGATACAAGTATGTTGTCTGAGCAGATAGATCAGATTTTCACTATATCTTCTCCTGTTGTATTGCAGACCCTTCCCCAGCCCCTCTTATGACTTCATGTGAAGTTACCTACAATCAGAGGAGAAAGGAAGAAAATATCAAACTTGCTCTACAGTGGGTCTGCATCATATGGTAGCATGGGAACTAGGGAAATACTGCTGCATTACAGCCCATTCAGGGGTAACTTGAAACAGGGTGGTAAAGGAAAATCATTGCAGTGGGCATATTTCAGGCAATACATGTAGATTCCCACTCTTAATAGAAAAATAGATAACATAATTTGGAATTATATACCAATTCATAGGCAATGCCAGTGGGTTGTCAGGTAGGTCTGGTATGTGGAAAGAACAAAATGGGAAGACTAGTCAAGATATGGGGAGATGGATCTTTCAGAGTGGATATGGAATTTGAAGATAATGCTTCATCTATGTTAATGGAGCTCTCAGAATGGGTGAATGGGTACAGAATTGAAAGTCCAATGTGAACACCTATTGAACTGCATAAAAAAATATGGTGGAAAATATGACTTGTCCTATGGTTATCAGTCTTTTTTTTAATCTTCAGCTACAATAGTTATTTAATGGGTCCATATACAAATTAGTAATAGTAGTTGGAATGGAGTTGATGAACAGCTCAAAATAATGGATATCTTCTCATCAGACTGATCTAGATATTGTCACTACTGAATGCCCAACCAGATTAATAAAGAGGTCAATGTGAACACCTGATATGGCTTCAGTCACCATGGGAATCAGCTAACAACCTGGGGATAGGTTGCTTACATGGACTTATTTCCATAAAGTAGAGGGCAGTAACTTGTATTTACCAGTATTCACACTGGTACTGGATATGTATTTGTCTTCCTTATGGATTGGAATCTGCTAAATTCATCATTAGTGGACTAACAGAATGACTTATAGACCATCACTATAATCCAAACATCACTGATTTGACCAAGGAATTCCTCATTTCACAGCAGAATAAATCCAGCAATATGAAAAAAATGAGGAGAATGATATAATTTGGAGATAGAAAACTAGTAAAGAGGACAACTATGACTATTTTGTTTTGGGGGATGGGTAAAAGCACCTTAATTCAAATAAAAGATAGCTTTGGTTTAGATGGAAACAAAAAATTATTGTCTGAGAGTTAAATGTTGGTGAAAGAGTAAGAATGGACTCTGAGCAAAAATACAAATTTCCCTAAAATTCAGGCAGAAAAGGAAACATAAAGTCCAGTAGAAAGCTGGGGGAAAATTTGATGAGCTGTTTTGCAAAAGACGGAATCCAGTTGGCAAAGCATGTATTTCCTTCCTTAGACTATGGGCCTGGCCATATGATTTACTTTGGCAATGGAATTGGGTAGAAGTCTTGCACATCTTCGCCTGACTCTTGTATTTTTACCATTGTCATGAGAAATATATACTTAGGTGAGTTCAGTGGTCCAAAAAGGGTAAAGAAATAAGAAACAGAGCCCTTTCCTCAGTTAACTCATAAATCCGCAACAAGAAGCAGAGCCACCAAGTCGAGCCTATTTAAACACTCATCGGACCCTCAGTGACTAACGCCTCTATAAAAATATATGTTAATCGTTCCATGCTGCTAAGATACTTTGTTGGTGTTTATTATGCAGAAATAGCTGATTGATACAAATGAATAAATTTCTATTGACCATATAGTCAGTAAGTGTAAAGTCACACAGTGAAGGTCATGAATAGACAGACAAGTTGAAGCATAATCTACCACCACCACAGTGAAGCACCTGCCTGCACACTCCCATGCACAAAAGGGACAATTAAATATTGACAAACACAAAAACTGAAACAAATGTTTCCACAAGAGACTTTGAAGTTCCGCAAGAGGGTTGAAAGACAGGAAAAGATACAACTGTACTCTGGAGATTTTATGAACATCTGGGCATAAATCGATAACTGCTTTACAGACTAGGCAACAAGTGAGGTCATTCTTCCTTCCTTGTCTAGATTCCAAAAGGTCTATGGTTTTGAAAGCAAGTATGGGGAATGCAACGTTAGCTGGGACATTGTTGTTCTCATGATAGGCATCATCAGCAATGACAGCAGGCAGATTTACGTCCAAGTTGATTTATAGGCAGCAGTCTTCAGGCATTAGGACCCAAAGAGGCCAGATTTTGCGTAGTGACAATAGTTTAGAAACTGTTGTGTGAGCAGCCTTTAGGAAAGCCACCATTTAACTGGAGAATGAAGTAAGAATGTTAGCCTTCTGCTGCAGAAGGTGTGAGCACAGAAACAGTTATTTTAGGCATATTGTTTTAGCCTATTTTGTAATATTATTGATGAGACTGTATATTCTTTTGTTCTGACAAGCATCATTAAAGAAGTTAATATCTTGTAGGTAATTTTTCAATCTCATTTTTATTTATGACCCATTTCTTCCCTCATAGGAAAAACAGACAAAATATCACCTTAATTCCTCAATTTAAAGAGAAAGCTCTTTCTTATGAGAAGGGCATGCAAGTGCTCATAGATTTTACTCAATTAAGATGGAGTTATATTATAAACGTTTAAATTCCAAGTTTACTCCCCAAACAGTACTTATAAAACTAGTAGTTTTAATTTTTTCCTGGTACATATTTCCATTGTTCTCATGAAAAGAAAATTTTAATTGCAGAGAAGTAAAATAAATTGTCTTAGGAAAAAATGAATCACCCTTTGAGGAAATGTAGTCACTGGTGTGCTCACACAAACTCCATCTGATATATACTCTCTTTGTCTCAACCCACATAATTTGTAATCTTTCCCACCAAAGGCTGATTTTTAAAATGTTTTATAAAGAAAAAAAACATCATCCTAAATTCTGAAAACACAAACTAACTATTTTAAAATCTGCATATTATCTACTTTTTTTTCTTGAAACTCTCACCAGAAATAGGGTAAATGCATTGTTTATTTCCAAAGCAACATCAAAATAGACCACACATATATTGGATGAGCCTGTATGGGATAATTTCTATATTAGCGATATGAACTGGAAAATCAAATCAGTGTGCCACGTCAAACACAAACAAAAGTAGACAGCTTAATACATATTCCATGTGCTATGAAACAGAGAAGCTATTTGAAGATGAAGGAAAGGATCATTCAGCTAAGAAATAAAGTAAACAATGATGAAATGATACGATGAGCAACAAAGACAAGTTCTCAAATTTTGGCAACTATTTGGGATCTTAAAACTTTATAAAAACAGGAAAACAAGCTTCCTTTTAAGAAATACAATTCAATTCATCATTTGTTATTATTATTGTTGTCATTGTTCCTTACTCTGTGCAAAGAATACTTTTAGTTTGTGGGTGGAAAAAAATGATGAATAAGGAACAAATACATAATGGGGAAGACAAGAACATAACCTCTTCCTGTCTGCAGCCAAATGTGCTAGTATAACTAAAGGAAAACAAAGGATTCCAAGGCAGAGTAAGAACATACCTTGCTTGGAGTCAGGAGAAGCTTCTTATTGAAAAGTAGCATTTGTGGTCAGCATAAGCCTGGTGATATTACTACACAGAAATGTAACCTGAAACCAATGAAAATTTGAATCCAGAATTAATAGCAAAATTCACGAATAATAAATAAATATAGCAGTGCTTAATTTTTGAAGCTATAAGTTATTTTATTAAAAACTAAATATCAAAATCTTCTTTTAGAGTTAGTTGCAATTTCAAAATTAGTTGAATATTATGTCCACAAAGGAAATCAAAACAAATATGCATTTACAAACCCCCTTCTCCAAGGATTCTAACACACCCCTTCCAATTTCCCACTTAGAATTTTAATACGGTAGAGGTGCTGGTGATGAATTGTCTGTGACTCTTATGGATAGACTATTTACCTGCCCATCAAATGTTTATTGATATATTATTATTTGTAAGGCAGTATGAGTGCAAAAGAGAAATAGATATTAACAGGATGAGTATAAGTATACTATGGGACATTAAATGAAGATAGTATTTTCAAAAAACATTTTTCAATGTTTATTTTTGAGACAGGGACAGAGACAGAGTGCAAGCGGGGGAGGGGCAGAGAGGGAGGAAGACACAGAATCCGAAGCAGGCTCCAGGCTCTGAGCTGTCATCACAGAGCCTGGCGCTGGGCTCAAACTCACAAGCTGTGAGATCATGACCCGAGCCAAAGTTGGATGCTTAACCGACTGAGCCACCCAGGCGACCCTGAAGATAGTATTTTGAAATGGAATATTATAAAGAACTTTGAGGTTGTGGTGATATTTGAGTTGAATCTTGAAAAATGGATATGATTGGGTGTACCAAGATTTAGAATAATGTAGTTGAAAAGTTCTAGAAATTTTCTTGGAAAGAACAGAAATGTCCATCACATCAGGGTACATCGGTAGGGATCTCTGTGAAGGCAGTTTGCTGGAACATATATTGTGTGAAGAGTACTGAGAATTATTTTTGGAAAATAATATTTGAGCCAAATTATAAAGGTAAATGGAGTTTGCTTCAACTCTGTTGTCAGTGGGAATTCACTCTCAGCGTTTTTATTTAGTTTGATTTTTGTTGTAGGACAGTGACATGAACAGATTTCATTTCAAGCATCTTCACCTGGAACAAAGTATAAAATTCAGTAGAGTTGTGAGAGCCAGAAAGTTGGAGACTAGTTGGCTGGTTACTGCTACAGTCTGGGCGAGGGATTAAGGAAACAGCAGAGGCAGTTGGGAAGGAAGAGGGGTTAGTAAGGGCAATTCTGGGCAGCAGACCAGATGCTCTGTCAAGGCAAGGGAAGGAAAAATACAGCAATGACAGAGACCGCAAGACAGGTATGGGGCCCAAAGGAATGCCTTGTTCACCCTATTCCTTAGAGCCCAGTCTCAGGAGACTGAGTTATTTGCTCCCTTAACTCTGCTTTCAAGACCAAATGAAAGCCTAAAGACCTGTTAAGCCTCTAAGGTTTAATGAGAAATCATTGATGTTTCCTTGTCATTTTTCAGTAAAACTAGTGAATGTCAGAGCTGAAAGGAGTCTTCGGTGTCAATTAGCTGAGTCTCTCATTTTTAAACGAGAACACTAAGACCCAGAGATACTGAGTAACTCATTCAAGTTCACACAGCTAATTATTGCCAACTCTGTAATGGAAGTATGAGTCTCTTGCCAATTGGGTGCCTGCTTCACTCTGCATCTGTGGATTTAACAAGGGGGCTGGGAAGAGGGGGACAGAAGCAGTGTCTGGAAGGGTGATGACAATGGAGAAAGTCCTGGTAAATGCAACACCAGGATGCTGACACACGGGTGTTAAATTTAAGAATGACAGTTAGCTTTCACCCACTTGATGGGATTGATATAAATGTTGATAAATAATCTCCATTTATGAGCTCATGTTTTTGGAAGAGGTGTTATGGAGATATACACACTACATATATGAGGCAGCAATGCTTCAACAGTCTTTTGAGTTGTCAGCCCAAAGCATTCATTAAAAAAATCAGGGAGACAGCAGGATCTGTATCAAGCCCACAAGACTCAGAAACAGATACCATAGCTGCAAAGGATCCGCAGTGGCAATTACATGAGTTACAGGTAAGAACAGAACACTGTAGCATATAAACTCAAACTATTTCCAACAAAGAAAAGTCTATTTATATATATTCACACAATAGTTGGATCTAATGCAAACCTAGCAGTCTCTGTATTTGCCAGGATTATTTGGCTTGTTTTATTCTGCCAGATCCAAGCTAAACACAATACGTGGGTAACCTCCTCTCTACTTTGAACAGAGAGGCAGACAGACTGCCAGAGCACCACATGTAAAAGGCCTAATTGAGGGGAGGGATGACTTAGCTATGCCTAAAGACTTTCTGTACTTAATGAGAGTGCAAACCTACTACATCACTACAAGATGAGTCAGTAAGATATTGTGGTCACCAGTGACTACAGATGCTACCTCACTCAGAATTCACAAAGGTGAAGTGTTTGTTGAGAGAGGACTCTATGTATTAACCCCAAAGGAGGTACTAGCAGCTAATGAATGGTCGCTTTCGACCAACTCTCCCATAGCGAGAGTATGTAACTTTTGCGAGAATATGAAAGAGCCAGGACATACCAGAATACTTCAGAGTCTGACTGCCCTGAGTGTAACTTCTGAGTTTCTGCCATTTATGAGCTTTATTCTCTGTGATACAGGAAAAATTACTAAGTTTAAATTCTTCTGTAAAAAGGGGCTACAAACATCTCACATATTTGGTATAAAAATCACATGTAAAATATCTAGCAAAAAAACTAATACACTATAGATACTCAGGAAATTGTAGTAAATTACAGCAGCTTTTATCACTCAGAATTTTAATTCAACATGGGACCCTAGGCTCTCAACTATTATTTGGTCTTCCTTTCATATAATCTGTATATAATCAATTAGAACAAATCATAAATCTGAAAATGATAATAGAACACCATCTTATTTTATTTCCTTCTCTCTAGGAGGTATACATTGCTAAATAATTGGAATTAGATTTAGCTTCCTATGTACAAATTGTTGCTTTATAATTTTAGAGAAGGTAAATGAGTCCAGATATTGAGAAAGAAAAAGTAAGGCCACCTGTGAAACTGTGACACAATTATTTAAATTCATGGATTCGTTTAATCCACTTTTAAACTAAGAGAATTGGAATTATTAATAGGTCACAGCTCCTGCCTTTAGGGAAGTCATGATTTAGCAGGGGAACCAGAAGGCTAAACAAACAAACAAATTGACTATATGTGTGTTACATGTGTGTGTGAGAGAGAAAGAGAGCGAGATAGAGGGAGCAAGGGAGAGAAAGAGTGAAAGACAGAAACAGAGATTGAAAGCAAATGATGGGGGGATGAATAACAGAATGGTTTGCAAAATTTTATGAAAACACTCAAGATGGAACAAATTCCTGTTCAGCCATCACTTTTTCAAACCAGCTTATTAGTATACTATTTAAAACAAAATAAAACAAAACAAAGAAACATCTCTTAATAGAACATTACTATAGAAACTTCCAAATAGTCAACGGTGTTCACCCAAAATCAACTGTTTCTGTTTTACAAAATCTAAAATTATTCTTACTAGGAAATTCAGTGAACTGAATGAAAGAACATAGTTGAAAAGAATCCAAAAATATTCTTTGTTAAGTACACACAGACTTACTAAGCAATTCACATAGGTACATTAACAATTTACTAGCCAATGTTTTGTACAACAAAAGATGTTCTTGTTAACTGTCTTTTCAGCATCCCTAATCGATTTTGTCTAATCAAACCCTTCTGATTATCTGGGCCACTAGGAGGCCTCACCATGATTGAAGGACTTTGGCTCACCTTCTTTTGAATCATGCTGATGATACTGGCTTCATGGCAGCTGGTCAGAAGTGACCACACACTCTACCTCACTTCAGGGACCTCTAAAGGGTTTCTCTGGCTCCTGTAAATCCTCTAAGAGGTCTTGTCTATTCTCTAAAGCCACTTTTTTTTTCCAGGAAGACCCAAGAAGGTCTGTTAGAAAACTGTCTTCACCAGAAGCTCAATTAACTGTCACTCGTCACATTGATCTCTTTAAAACTTTCTATACCCTACCCAAAACTCATACCCTTAAGTTGTGCATTGCAACCATATGCTGATTGTTGAAATTAGAAATCTTCAAATGCTTTCCTGCCCATTAAAGGTGGGCTACAGACTTTGAAAAATAGAAAGTCTTTATTATGTTGGGTCATTCGTAGTGGGAAAAACTATGTAAAGTAAATTATTTAAGATAAAAATGAAATTAATAAATTAAAAAACATTAAATGATATATTATTTTAAAATGAAACTAAATTAAGATGATGTGTGTTTTTATATTCAATAACATTCAAAATATAATTGAAATTCTACCTAATTCTTAGAATGGACAAAAATAAAAAAGAATTCAATCACATCATATATGAAAGGCATGAATGTCAGTGTTCTTCATTTTCTTTTTAAATGTGTATTTATTTTTGAGAGACAGAGAGAGAGAGAGAGAGAGAGAGAGTGAGGGGAAGAGAGAGAGGGAGACACAGAATCCGAAGTAGGCTCCAGGCTCCAAACTGTCAGCACAGAGCCTGACATGGGGCTTGAACTCATGAACTGTGAGATCATGAGCTGAGCTGAAGTTGGACACTAGATGCTTAACTGACTGAGCCACCCAGGTGCCCCCTTCATTTTCTATTTGGTCTTTACCACAAGATCATAAAGAGTACAAAAATATTTGAGATATTCATCAATTTCCCCAGGGCTTTTGTTAATCATTTGATAACCAATCTTTCTCTTTAGAAGCCTCTATCTTGTGATTATCTTTATTATTTTCTTTTAATCAGAATTAAGCAGTTTCACTATGCCATTTCTAATTTGTCAGTGATTTTGCCTATGGATTGATCAACTCTCCAATACAGTATTGCAAAATCAGCTTTGTCATTTATAACTGACTTTCACTGTATTTGCATTGTATTATTTAGTAATTATAATATCCAAAAATCAGTAAGATAATAAGTAGGGCAGAGTAGTACTCATGTGAGTAATTCTCAAATGGAGAATTAACTTTATAAATGGTCAATTCATTTGTAAATATGTTCCTATTATAATGTCATTTACCTCATCAATTATAACTTTTCTAATTGGTAGGATACAGATAATTGTGTCATGTTGACTCTTGCATTATCTTTTCATTGTACTTAGTAATTGTCAGCCCAACATTTTGCTCATGATCAATCTAAGGAAACGTCCACAAATAACCTCACAAAATCAAAAATTACTTGATTGCTCAAATACTTATTAAGGTAGTAAGCCAGCAGCGAGAAATTGTCATGCCATTTAGTGACCCTCACAATTTTTTTTATGTGTATTTATTTTGAGAGAGAGATAGAGTGTGGGGGGGGGGAGGGGCAGAGAGAGAGGGAGACACAGAGCCCGACGCGGGACTCGAACTTACAAGTTGCCAGATCACGACCTGAGCTGAAGTCACATGCTTAACCGACTGAGCCACCCAGGTGCCCTGACCCTCACAATTCTGATCTAAGAGGTGCAAATTATTAATAGTACTGTACTTGTCTCAGGGATAAGAGTGCCCAGTCCAAATCTCATGACTCTGAGGGGCAACTAACTATGAAATAATGAGTTTTAGTTTTTTGTCACGGACTTTCTGGCTTATCCTTCATAGAAATGTAATAAGAATGAAAGTGTCTGCTTGGCAGGGTGACAGTCCAAGGAATTCCAATTGGATCAAAGAGAACTCCTATGATCTAAAAGCCTAAAGCTCTGGATCCTAGCTCTTTCTCTTCCACGAACTCCAAGTGGAACTTCATAAAACTCTCTGTGACACCTGTTATTTCAGTTTTTCTCTCTGTTAAACTGGATAATGACCCATGCCCTCTTAATCCCTGTGATAGGCTGACTAATGACCCCCTGAAGATGTCTGTGTCTTAGATCCACAAAACCTGTGAATATGTTGCTTTATATGTTAAAAGGGATGTTGCAAATGTGATTAAGTTAAGGAATTTGGGATGGGAAGATTATCATGGGTTATCCAAATTGGGCCAATGTGGTCACAAAGATTCTTATAAGCAGTAGGCAGGAGGATCAGAATGAGCAGCAGATGTGAACATGGAAGCAAGATGTTGGAGTGATGTGAAGAAGGGATCATAGCCAAGGAAATTGAAAAAAGGTAGTAAATGGATTCTCCCCTATAGTTTCCTCATGAAACACAGACCTACTGACATCTTGATTTTAGACTTTTGATCTCCAGAACTGTGAGGAAATAAAATTATGTTGTTTTAGGCCACTAGGTATTTAGTGATTTTCACAGCAGCAATAGGAAATTAACACAACCTTCAACAAATGACTGTGAAGACCAGTGGGGCAATAGGCACGAGATCTCTCAAGAAAGTCAAAAGAAATGTTTCAAAGCAAGATGGTATGGTAGGTCATTTACTCTGTCCACAGATAATTAGAGAAATTCCATAAATTATAAACACTTGTGAGCCAGGAAGGCGGATTGTTCCTTAGTTTTCACATACATTAAAAAAAGTGAGGAAAGTACAATTAGAGGTGGCAAAGATCTCGGCTTTCTTGATCATGCCACAGAGGTCTCCAGGTGCATTCTGTATCACTCCTGTGACCTTCAGTCATTAATTATGTTGTCCCATTTTACTCTATGCCTTTTCTCCTTTTTCCCCTTCTATTCTCGCACCCCTTCCTGCTTTATTAAAATGGTGGCTTTGTTGGAGGTAGTGGTAAGGAGGCCATTAAAAAGAACCGAAAGTTGTCACATCTTCAGGGAAACTTTCTCAGCATAAAAAGCAGCTAGCCCCACATGTGGGAAGGAAGGATGAGGTGAGAGAAAGGGGTAACTTGGAACATACCATAAATATTCAGACTCCAGCTTGGAAGTCCACAAAGGAAATCAAACTCACCCATTTTTCATTTCCTGGTCATTACTTCTTTGGCTACAAAGTAACCAGTTCTAAAACCAATCAGTCTAATGTTTAAAACTTTAAATATGATACAGGAACATTTACAAGGACAGGAATTATTACTTTGAGTGTTATGTATATTTCCTAGGTTTACTAAGTGTGATATTGTGATTTATAATAAGAAACATATATTTGGTTTTCATCCCATTCCTGGGATGTGTGGCACACATTCCTGGCACACAGCTCCTAAAAACATTGGAATTTCCTAAATGTTGACAGGAGGGAATCATGGTATTTTTTGTATGGTAATGAGGTGACTTTTAAGAAAGCCTGTAGGTAAAATAAGGATAAGGGCTGAGTGCCAGTAGAGCTAACCTTGTAATTAGGGTTGGAACTTTCAGCCCCATCCCTGACCTCTGACCCACAAGGGGGGGAGAGAGACTTAAGACTGAGTTCAATCACCAATGGCCAATGATTTAATCAATCATGCCTATGTAATAAGTTTCCATAAAAACCCAAAAGGACAGTGTTCAGAGACTTTCCAGGTGGGCAAACACAGAGAGATTCAGGGAGAGTGCCATGCTTGGGGAGAGTGCTCCCACATATCTTATCCTAAACATCTTTTCATCTGGCCATTCATCTGTATTCTCTATCATATTCTTTAATAAACTGATGAATGTGTTTCCCTGAGTTCTGTGCGCTGACGTAGCAAATTGTTGAATCTAAGGAGAGAAGGTCATGGGAACCTCTAATTTGTAGTCAAGTTAGACAGAAGTTACGGGTAACCTGGGGATCTACTACTTGTAATTAGCATCTGAAGTGGAGGGAGTCTTATAGAACTGAGTCCCTAACCTATGGGTTGTAACTGAAACACAGAAGTGCAAGAGCACCTGGCTCCAGGGGTCCCAAATAGACCAGAGCCAGCCACTTGTTGCTGACAAAATCCAAAGGCAGAGAGAGAAGGGGTGGTGAAACAAGAAAGGAGTTCATTTCAGTGAGGCAGACACCAGTAAGACAGCAGACTAGTATCTCAAAGACTGTCTCCAAAGTGCTGAAAATACTTCTGTGTTCACATAAGGAAAACAAAGGTTGGTGGGTACATGCAGGTGGGCAGTAAAGGTCAGGTTGATCTTTACTTTGGGGGTCAGCCACATGGGACCTGGCTAGCGTCAGGGCAGTCTCCAATGCGTAAGAAGGTAGTTTCAGTTCCTATCACAGTATGCTTTGCCCACTGGGTCTCTTGTGTTGAGTTAAGAGATGAATTGGAAAAAAACATAATCAATTAGAAAGTACAGGCTGAGGTCAGAATGGAGATAGTTTAAGTCCTCTTTCAGGATCTGATGTTATCTCCAAGTACACAGTGTCAGAATTGAGTTAAATTTTAGGACATCCAGCTGATATCCTAGAATTCCTTGATTGGGGGGTGGATCCCCACATTCAGTGTCAGGAGTATTGTGAGTACGGTAGTAGTGTGAGAGTAAAGGAGACACACGGGAGAAGTGGGTTTTCCATATACTAAGTGAATGCTGATTATCTGGAATCTTCATGTAAAAACCCCCACTCAACAGCAATCTGTTTAAATTCTAGTTAGACTAAAAATATTAAGGTACATTTCACTATAATTTAAACATGATGACAGACAACAAATGAAACTGACTATTGATCTTTATGTTTATATTCTTCTCTTAATATCACCTAACATTCTTAGAGATAACTCTAACATATGCCACTTATAATAACGACTACAAACTGTCAGCTAGTCTTAATATGAATATCAGCTTACACTGTCAGTGCACATTGCTCAAACTGTCATTGCACACTGTCAGCATGATATGCTCAACACATGATTGTTTCAGTTAATATACTGACTAAAATTTAAATATATGAGCAATAGTTTCCTGGAAAACATGTGTGAAATGTAAGTGTTGCTTATGTGATTTCAACAACCAAAAAAGAATAAGGTAAGTTTGTCCCAAATGTCAAAGGACTGCCCCAATTCAAAGGAAGTCTGAGAAAAGAGTAGCCAATTAATATGTAATCAAGCATTCTATGAGTAATCAATAATTAGTAATTAATAATTACCATTAGTAATTACAATCAATTACTCCACAGTACCCTAAATGGGACAATACTCAGGAAACATGTGAGAAGAAATAAAAATGCAGTTCTAAGTCTTACTGTTTTGAAATAGTATTCTTTATATATAATGGTAAAATGGGAGGATATCAATTAAGCAGTTATCTCAACTTTGTAGTTTATCGTTCTGAGTTTGGGCCAAAGTATAATGTCAGGCATATGTTAAGTGTGTGTGAATAAACACACGTGCACACACACACACATGCATTAATATCTAGCTTTTTTTTTTAGTACATTATTCATCTCTTTATCAGGTATCCTTCATTTGGTTATTCTTCTGAATAGGCCACTCAGTTTCACCATTGGAGGTGATGATGGTTAATTTTATGTGTCAATTTGGCTAGGCTACAGTACCCAGATATTGGTCAAACGTCAATATTTTTTATTGGTATTTTTAGATGAGATTAACATTTAGATTAATAGACTCCGAGTAAAGCAGATTACCTTCCATGGGGTGGGACACATCCAATCAGTTGAACCCTTAATTAGAAAAAGACAGATTCCCTGAGAAAGAGAGAATTCCTTCTCCAGCCTGCCTTCAGACTCAAGCTGCAACAGCAACTCTTCCCTGGGTGTCCAGTCTACTGGCCTGCCCTGCAAAGATTTTACCTGCCAGATTCTATCATAATCATATGAACCAATTCCTTAAAATACATCAGTCTTTCCCTCTCTCACTCTCTCTCTCTTTCATATATATATATTAGTCAGTTAGTTAGTTTCTGTTAGTTCTGTTTCTCTAGGGAATCTTGTAAATACACCGGTTAATTAGAGTTCTTTAATTCGCAGTGAAAAAGCAAATCATAGTATCATAATATTCTGATATACCACTTTGTGAGCAATCTCAGATTTCTTTTTTTAAATATTTATTTATTTTTGAGACACACACACACACACACACACACACACACACACACACACAGAGTGTGAGCGGGGGAGGGGCAGAAAGAGAGGGAACACAGAATCAGAAGCAGGCTCCAGGTTCTGAGCTGTCAGCACAGAGCCAGAAGCGGGGCTCAAACTCACAAACTGCGAAATCATGACCTGAGCTAAAGTCAGATGCTTAACCAACTGAGCCATCCAGGTGCCCAGCAATCTCAGATTTCTATAAGACATCACTAATGATATCATGAAAGAAAAGGTAGAAAAATTTAAAAGTTTGTTTTGCTGCCTCATCTACGTACACCTTCCCAATTTTGAGATGCAATCTATAAAATCTAAACTCAGGAAGGTGGCAAAGCTCAGAGTGGTTCTAAACTACTTTCTGTTTTAGCATTCTTTGATATTACAAATATCAACACAAGATTACTATATAATAATATTCATATACTTAGTCCCCTCAATGGACAGTAATAAATTGCTTGATTTAAATAGGTAAATTCAGACAGTAAAAATAACTGAAGGATCCAACAGCCTCATTTTTCTTAAAAAGCTTTGTTAATTGTTTCCAATATATATTATTAATAATTACCTTATGAATACTTAATAAGTAAGTATACAGATGAAAGTGAGAGACCCATAAAATTTACTTAACTTTCTCATTGTTATAAGAAGTAAAAAATAAGCTATATCTTTTCTCATTACAAAGGTAACTGCCATTTTCATATTGAAGTTTGTTGCCTCTTCTGGCATTTACCTAAATCAAATTACCTAAAATGTACATGTTCCGAAGAAACATTTCTGTTTTCATCTGGAGCATTGACCCCTGTGCTACCTTTGGGATGTTTTTGTTGTTCTGTTTTGTTTTCATTCCTGAGGCAGGGAAGGATGCTTATTCTCTTTAGGTCTGAGTTTGCTTCTGGCCGTGTAAACTCTCTAATCCAATATCAAGGCATAACTACTCCAAGTAGTTATTTAGCAAAACAAAACTTGGTTTTTCACTAAAATCCATTATCATCATAGGTTATATATATATATATATATATATATATATATATATACACACACACACATATATGTATATTATTCAGACTGACTCTGATATGCTCAACACGTTTGTCTCAGTTGACATATTGATTAAAATTAAAATGTATGAGGAATACAGTTTCCTGGAAAACATGTGTGAAATGTAAGTGCAGCTTATGTGATTTAAACAACCAAAAAGAATAAGGTAAATTTGTTCCAAAGGTCAAAGGACTTCCCCTAAAGTTCTTTTCTCTAAATATCATTGTTTTTCTTGCTCACCTACTTGTTAAAATTTATGGGGACAAACAACAGAATTTTCTGGAGAACTTCATGATCCTGCAAATGAGGCTGCGTAACTTATGCCAACGAATAAAATGTGACCAGTTTACTCAAGGTCAAAGCATTATACCAGTTATGATATTGAATAGGAAAAACTAAGAAAGAAAAGATGAAAGAACTGAAGAAGTACTTGGCCTGTCTTCTCTCGATCAAAGACAAAGTTTGGGCATTGTGGGAAGTTTTAATCATGATAATAGGTGAACATGTATGATAGTATATTAAACATATGATATTGTAAGGTGTTTTTTTTTCTCATTTAATATAGGAATCCCCACATGAGTGAGGTACAGTGATTATCTTATGGATGATGCACCTAAGGTGGTTAAGTTGCCTGAGGACATATAGCCAGTGAGCATTCAGACCAGGATTTGACTCAGACATCCTGTCCTTACTCTAGATAGGGCTTATAAAATTCAATACTATACATATAGAAAAAAATTTTCAATTTTTAGATTTTACAGGTTTTTAAATTCAAATCCAGGTACATAGTAGATTTCTTATTGTCTGAAGACAAAGGGAGATGAGCAGTTAAGGAGTGTCCAGGTTTTCAAGTCATACTTGTTACCATATCACAAATTAGACTTAACAACCCCATCTGGGCAATGGCTCAGCAAACTGGGCTATGCCTACAGGCCACCTACTTAGCAGCTGGAATAAAGGGACATTTGGGGGACAAGACAGAAACAAGAGGGTGGGGACAGCAATAGGAGGGTGGGTGTCAACTTTCAGTAAATAGGAAACTTCTTAAAAGGGATGTGTGGTGATTAATGGCAGGAGTCCAGCAGAGGTGGAATTTTATCTTAAATATCATCTAATACAAACCTTTCTCTCAGCTGGCCAGCCTCTCTCTACTGTCCCTTATAAAACATATGGATATTCCTATTCTTGAGCCTTTTCTCTTATTCTTGATTAATTCATTTCCAGAATCTATGTCAGTCTTTATTTTCTAATGAAATGGTGTTCATTTGTTACCCCAATAAGTAAACTCTCTTGGCCATCTCATCACATGTTACCTGTTTAACTATGCTGAAAACATTCCTTCTATCTCATTCTTGCCCATCATTTACAAATAACAATATTTTTATTAAAAACTTTTTTAATATTTATTTATTGTTGAGAGACAGAGAGAGAAAGAGAGAGAGAACATGAGCAGGGGAAGGGCAGAAAGAGAGGGAGACACAGAATCTGAAGCAGGGTCCATGCTCTGAGCTGTCAGCACAAAGCCCGATCAGGGGCTTGACTCACAGACTGTAAGATCATGACCTGAGCCGAAGTCAAATGCTTAACAGACTGAGCCACCCACGCACCCCCATGAATAACAAATTTTTAAAGAAGTATTGTGATAGTACCTGGGTCATTTCTTACAGTTTTTAAAAGTTATTTTTTTTCTCTTAAAAGGATTGATTTTTTTCTTTAAAGTTTATTTTGAGAGAGAGAGTGTGTGTGAGCAGGGAGGAGCAGAGAGAGAATCCCAAGCAGGTTCTACACTGTCAATGGAGAGCTCAATGAGGGGTTCCATCTCACAAATCATAAGATCATGACCTGAGCTGAAATCAAGATTCAGATGCCCAACTGACTGAACCACCCAGGTTCCCCAAGGATCAATTTCTTAATACGAGAAACATTTTCACTCCAAATATTGAAAAGCCATGAAAGTGTTGAGAAAAAGATGAAAAAGAATATTTAACATGAAAATGGAATGCCTACCTTTCTTTTTTTTTAATTTTTTTAACGTTTATTCATTTTTGAGAGACAGAGAGAGACAGAGCATGAGCAGGGAAGGGTCAGAGAGAGAGGGAGACACAGAATCCGAAGCAGGCTCCAGGCTCTGAGCTGTCAGCACAGAGCCCGACACGGGGCTCGAACTCACAGATCGCGAGATCATGACCTGAGCCGAAGTCAGATGCTCAAACAACTGAGCCACCCAGGCACCCCATGAATGCCTACCTTTCTATCTATGACCTGCAATAATTTTTGGGTTTTGTGGGTTTTTTTTTGTAGGTTTACATGTTTAACGACTATTTAGATCTTCATTAGGGCGTTGTCCAACTGAGAGCCTGACCACTTGCTCTTCTGTCTTCAGCATAGCGCACAAAGCCTGAAGCACCAGGTGTTCAGTAAATATTAAGTTAAATGAATTATAGTATCTTTTTCCCTCAAATACAGAGCTTCACTTGAATATAGTGATAAAGTATGTAAATTTTACCCAAATAGAAACAGATCATAGGATCATAGAATTTAAGAAGTGAAAAAAACTCATGAGGTTTCTCTCTTGGTGCCTAGGACCATTTTAGATAGTAGGAGTAAAGTACACATCAAGAGATTCCGAACCCAGTTCTCAAGTTGCTGTTTTTTCCCCAGTTGTGTGCATTTTTTCCTGATCTTTTAAAATCCAAAATTTCCTTTCCACTCATATTGGAATAACTCTGTCCAGTCTGCTTACCAGATGCCCTTATACTAGCCCTTGTCAAAACTCTGTGTGTTAAGTGTCATCTATTTATCAGATGTTCCTTCCTTTCCACTTAGGTTAAAATTTTAGTGTGTCTCAACTATAAGAAAATTATGGCTCAGTTGCAATAAAACAATGCAAATTTCAGAGAGAAATGTTTAAACCAAAGGTAGCAACTAATACTCTAGAGCTTTTTTTAAAATGTTTATTTATTTTGAGAGAGAGAGAGAGAGCACAAGTGGGGGAGGGACAAAGACAGAGGGAGACAGAATCCCAAGTAGGCTCCAGGCTCTGAACTGTTACAACAGCACAGAGCCCAAAGTGGGGCTCAAACTCACGGACTGGGAAATCATGACCTGAGCCGGTCTGATGCTTAACCAACGGAGTCACCCAAGCGCCCCTCTACAGCTTTTAAAATAGAGAACTATAGGATGCATTCAGAGTGCTCACCTACTCCAAGGCCACACTATCACTATTTTTATAATGGTTGAATTAAAAGATGTTAGGATGAGAGTCAAGGACCTACTCATCAACCCCTATACCTATTATATCAATAGTTTCATTCCTATGGATTTTTATAGCTTCAAAGCACAAACACACTTGAGACAGGTCATATCTGCAAACACCTTAAAGAGCATTCAAAACCTTATAGGGGTTACTAAACACTTGACATCAATCCTGAGGCTCAAAGCAGGTACCTAAAGGATGGAGGGAGAAAACAGCATTAGAAGTAGTTTAAGTACATCAAAGGTCAAATCTATCTAAATGAACTGGATTTGAGCTCTTTCTCTTCAGACTCAATAAACCTTTTGTACAATTTTATGGGACTTACGTGTATTGCAGTTACATGAGTATTTTATTATTCCCTCCAGCATGTGTCCTCCGTTTGGGTAGGAACTGTATAATGCTTCTATTTGTTTCCTCAGTTCCTATTAAGTGCTTTGCATGAAGAAAATGTTTATTTTATGTTTGTATATTAAATTTTGCTTTGAGTCATCATTACATTTGGCAAATACACTCTTTGGTCACATGTAGAATAAAAGAAGAGCAAGCAATAGTCCATGGACTTGGGCTAATTAATCACAGAAGCACTAATATTCTAAAATACATCAGCTATAATGTGGAACAGCATCCATTTTGTTGGTTTTCTATCTCTAGATACAATTAAAAAGAAAAATACAGTTCATAGGCATTTTCAACCTATGAATTTTGTAATTTTGACCTTTGAATCTCCATACTTTCACCAACAACCTTTGCAAACCACCAGTTTCTGGTTTTATTTAATATGTCCAAATTAGATTTAACAGAACTCAGACCCATTCCAGCACATCAGGCACAAAAAGTCTCTTTGATCTTTTTGCCACTTTTAAGAAACATCTGCATCTTTGTAAAGACCTAGCAGGATGAGCCAAAAGTTTGAGAACAGATACAGCCACATGCAGGAAGATAGAATTATTAGAGGAAACAACTCTCCTTGTTAGAGTCCCAGAGACCTGAAAGAAAGCCGGCAGTATCTAAGACTTATAAACACAGAGTCATTTCCAAGAGTTGGACTGTAGAGGTGACCCATCCCATAATCCTATTGAACAGGACAGACTGCTCTCATCATCAAAGGACAGGGTGGTAGCATTGGTTATATGGTTATCCAAGCATTCACTTCACAACTGAGGAAACTCACAACCCAAAAAGTGCCCAGTTGTACATTGCCCTTTTCTAACTTTTCAAGATAAAGTTTACACCTTTCTTTGTCAAAATCCCTCTGTTACACTTTATTCAGTCTGACAGGGAGAAAGAGCATCCTGCACATATTATCCAACGTATGTCTCCATCCATAAAAGTGGTTGCATTTGTCTCCCTTACAGGGCTCTAAGCCCCCCAAGGGCTTAGTAACCCTTTGCATGGTCCACAGACAGCTCTTGTCACATGTTTGAGCTGAACTGAACTTTTTTGTTCCAGATAACTGTTAGAGTGTGTCATGTAAAATAACATTCAAACGCTTCTCCTTTTGAGCAGAATGCTGCAAATGACAAGATGGGGTTTCCGAGAGTAGATCAGATATGCCGGACACAAGAGAGGCCATGAAGGCCAGCCTGAACACCAGGGAAGGGTTAACCTATGCCTCTCATTTCTGCTGCTGCTCTGAGGTTTATTTTTCCCAAGCAGGTGGACGTGGACCACTGAATGAAGGAAAAAGCAAAGTGGCAGATGATAGATAGCAGAAGTTTTCAATCATAGCCTCATCCAGGTTTCTAGCACATGTTGTAGATCGAGTGTTCTGTGAAGCCCAAAAGGCATGAACTGAACAGAAGGTTGAGCCAAAACTTCTCATGACTTACTGAAAACATTTCCATGTCTTGGAAATATATCCTAATAGGAATTCCTATCATTTCTGGAAAATCCAGACAAACCAATATGTTCTGAGAATGCAGCGCCTTCCCCTCCCCTTTTAGCAAGAAAGATATAGTAGCCAGTCCAGGCAGCGCATACTTGAGAATAAGCTGCTTTCAGAATTGAAACGAGAGGAGATAAAGTTTTATATACTATCCTATACTATCCTGAATTGTCATGCATAGATGTACACATATGTGTATTTATGTTGATAATACATTATCGACTGGGAAGCAAAAGATGTGGATTTGAACCAAGCTTCTCTCCTCAAGGAAGGTTACTAAATGACTTCCGAAACTCCTTTAAATTCTAAATAATATTGTTATTTCATTTTATTTTTATCAACTTTATTGAAGTATATTTTAGGTACAACAAACTGCATGCATCTCAGGTATGCAATGAAATGAATTTTGACAGATGTACACACCCATGAAACCACCAACACGATCAAAAGACAAACTATTTCCATGACCCCCAAACAGTTTCTGGTGCCCATTTGTAGTTAATCCATTCCTCTATCTCCAACCCAGCCAAACACTGTTCTGTTTTCTGTAAATATAAAGGTTTTGTAATTATGTAAATGAAATTATATAGCACGTACTCTTTCATGTCTGGCTTTGTTCACTCAGCTAAATGATTGTGAGATTCATCCATGTGACTGCATGCATCAGTAATTTCTTTATTCCAATTGTTTTCTTTTGTTTTGTTTTTCTAACCACGCATCCGCTGATGAACATTTGGGCTATTTCTAGTTTGGAGCTATTCTGAATAAAGCTGCTATAACATGCACATACAAGTCTTTGTTTCTCCCAGGTAAATACATAAGAGTGGAATGACTGGGTCATATGTTAGTTGTATATTTAAATTTTTAAGAGAGTGTAAAATTGTTTTCCAAGGTAGTCATCAAATTTTACGTTCCCACCATCATTATGCAAGAATTCTTACAAATCTTCACCAACGCTTGGTATTACTATTTTTTTTCTATTTCATCCATTCTAATATATATGTGTAGCTCTCATTTCTATCTACATTTTCTTGATGACTATGTTAATCATTTTCTCATGCACTTATGGCCATTACTTTATATTACTTTGTGAAGTGTCAGTAAAGGTTTTTTTTTTTTTTATCATTTTCATTGTGTTTGTTTTTACACTTGATCTTAGCCAAAAGGCTGAGAAGCGATCATTGTCTTTGTTTATATTGTTGAGTCATAAAAGCTGCTCATATATGTTGGTTAAAAGTCTTTTGTCAAATATACATATTGCAAATATCCATTCTCAATCTTTGGCATGATTTTGGTTTTGTTTTGTTTTGTTTTAATGTTTATTTCTGAGAGAGAGAGAGTGCGCACATAAGCAAGCATGAGTGGGGGAGGGGCAGAGAAAGAGGGAGACATGGAATCTGAAAGAGGCTCCAGGCTCTGAGCAGTCAGCACAGAGCCCCGTGTGGGGCTCAAACCCATGAACCATGAGATCATGACCTGAGCTGAAATCAGACGCTTAACAAACTGAGCCACCCAGGCACCCCATGCTTTGTTTTCTTAACTGTGTCTTTGGAAGATAAAAACAAAATTTGCTGATAAAGCCAAGTATGTATTTTTATGGCTTATTTATTTATTTATTGTTTCTCAAAATTACAAAGATTTTCTCTTTTTGGTGTTTTTCTAGAAATTTATGATTTAACTTTTTATTTTGAGAGAATACTTGGGCACATAGAAAATTCTCCCAAGTCCAAAATACTGAGTGTTCCCAAGGATCCCTCACAGGGCTTTCCTTAATTTTAGCATCTTTTGTAATCATATTACAATAATCAAAACTAAGACAATAAGATTGGCCAAATACTATTAGCTAACCTGGAGATTTTATTTGGATTTCACCAGTTTTTACACTAATGCCGTTTTTCTATCCCGAGATCCCACATTGTATTCGGTTGTTACATTTCCTTTGTGGAAATAAATGAAGACCATCCAAATAAGAACAAGCAAAAGCTAGGGCCACTTGGGTGGCTCAGTCGGTTAAGTGTCTGACTTCAGCTCAGGTCATGATCTCATGGTTTGTGAATTCAAGCCCTATGTCGGGCTCCGTGCTGACAGCTCAGAACCTGGAGCCTGCTTCTGATTCTGTGCTCCCTCTCTCTTTGCCCTTCCCTGCTCTCTCTCTCTCTCAAAAATAAGTAAACATAAAAAGAATTTTAAAAAAAGAACAAGCAAAAGCTATATATAGCACTTGCTATAACAGGCGGTCAGCCACCATCACTTGTACTTGGCAGAGATTCAAAGATGGGCAGAAGAATGAGAAAGCTTACAGAGGAAAAAAAGGATAGACTTGGGTATGCTCGGATTTGAGGCTGTTGGCATAGGGAAGCGGTAGGTGGGATACCAGAAGTTAGGTATCAGATGTGATTCCTTAGGGGGTGATAATTGGCTTTTCCAGGTTCTAATTTAGAAGCTGGGGCAAGAATAATGGAGGCTGTCAGATAGTCATCTGGCTGGCTTTTGGGGGCCAGTTGCTATGGGGGTGCTGTTTGGCTTTCTGGAGTGATTGTTACTAATAGTACTTTGATTTCTTAGACTGGTTATTACACATAATGGACTGACTTCTTAGACCAGTGGCTGCAGATTGTTGGTCAGAGTTCTACTTTTATACATGGTTTGGCCATTGTCCATTTGTATGTTGAGTCTCTCATTTTTGTCTCCTCCAAAGGAGTGATAGTTTCCCCCTCTTCCTTATGCTTTATGACCTTGGCCATTTTGAAGACAGCTTCTTGGTTATTTGTGTCTGCCTAATGTTATTTCATGATTAGATTGAAGTTATGTATTCTTGGCAAGAATAACACTGAAAAGCAAAATTCCCTTCTCAAGGGGTACATAATGTCGACAAGTCTTATTATTTGTAATGTTAACTATGATCATTTGGTTAAGGTGATGTCTGTTGAATTTCTCCACTGTAAAGTTACAATCTTTCCTTTTGTTGGTAATAAGTATCTTGGAGCAGATACCTTGTGACTATGCAAATATCCTGAGTTTCTCCTCAGACTTTGATCCAGTAATTTCAGCACACATCAGTGATCTTTCCTGCAAAAATTCTAATGAAGATTGTCTATTTCTTTCATTTATTATACATTTATTAACTGGAATTGTTCTCTAAGAAAGAACTTTACCTTATCCCTTAAGTATTATTTATTTATATTTATGTGTATTAGTGGAATATTTTTGTTGTATAGATTACACAATAATACTATCAATCCTTTTTTTTTTGCCAGACTATTTGGGATTTGGCCATTGGAAACTCTTTTAGGTTGCTTCTTGTGTCCTTTTAACATGGTTCCATCTTTTTCTGAGCACTCTCATACTTTATGGCACTAAAATGTGCTTTTTGCTCATCTTGTATTTTTTTCTGTCCCAGATTTGGAATCAACTACGTCTCCTTGGTTCCATTTATCGAGAATGACATTTAGAACCACGATCTGGGTGTTATACATGCTAATTGGATATGAATGAGGAATGTCACTGCTTCTGTACCTTCTCAGTGGACAGAACCAGAAGATATATGTATGTATACTAACACAGAAATTTATATTTATTTGTCTGTCTAGCTGTGTTTGTATATTTGTGATTCCAATAGAACACATGTCTATTTACCACCTCCTGACAATCTTTATTTTATAGTTGCCAAATACATTGCAATACATGCATTCTATACCTCACAAGAAAATTTAATTTTTGCTTTAAACCATTATACTCATTTTAAATGAAGAGAAAAGCATCCTTTATACCTACCTGAATATTTTCCATTTCTGATACTTTTCATTTATTTCTCAAGATTTGTGTTTCCCTCTGGTATCACACTTCCTTTCAGTTTTAAGAACCACCCTATTGAAGTGCAGACCTGCTGGTGATTTTTTCTTATTGTTTTTTATTTTTGTTTGTTTTGTGTTAACCAAAAGTATTTTTATTTCACCTTCTTTCTTGAAGCATATATTTTGCTGGACTAGAATTTTGGTTTAACAGGTTTTTTTGTTTTTTTCTTTACTTCAAATTCTTTTTTTTTCTTTCTTTCTTTCTTTCTTTCTTTCTTTCTTTCTTTCTTTCTTTCTTTCTTTCTTTCTTTCTTTTTTTTTTTTAGAGAGAGAGAGAGGGCATGTGTGCATGTGGGCCGGGGAGGGTCAGAGAGAGAGGAAGAGAGAGAATCCCAAGCAGGCTCCATACTCGGCAGAGCCTGACATGGGACTTGATCCCTTGACCCCAAGACCATGACCTGAGTGGAAACCAAGAGTTGGACACTTAACTAACTGAGCCACCCAGGTACCCCTCCTTTCTGTACTTCAAAGATTTGATCCATGGTTTTCTGGTCTTAATTGTATATGATGTGAAAACTATAGTCTTTTAAATCATCTTTTTTTCTAACTGCTTTCAGGATCCTCTTTCTCTTTGGTTTTCAAGCAAATTTGTTTTGATGTGACCAGGCAGTATGTTTGTATTTACTCTACGAGTGATTCACCAAACTTCTTGAAGTTGTAAAATTAAGTCACCAATTTGGTATGTTTTTGACCATTATTCTTGATATGTTTATTTTTGCAGACAGTTAAATTGATTAGACCTAAACTGTAAATTCTGTTTCACCTGCAGTGGGTTGTATTGTAGATCTCAGTTCAGTCCTTTTACTTTAAGGGAAGCTACTTTGATTTTGCTCCATGTATGCATGGTCCCAGGGTCAATTAGGAAATTTGGGTAGAGTCTACACTTTAGGGCTCCTTTCTTTGGCTTCTTCCTCTTCAGGACTTCCTTTCCAATCTATAGAGGATATTGACACCCTGGGCTCTGTCTTCCAGTTCTTTAGCTGCTGTTTACCACCTTGCACCTGTGACTGTGGCTAGTTTCAGGCTCAGGTCATACAAATAGGAAGCTTAATCCATGAAAGACTTTTCTTCAGAATTCCAAGTCACCTCCAATATATATCTGCTTTCATTCACTCTCCCGAGTTATCAAGTAGAATTGTATGTGTGCGTTTTCTCCAGAGTATATAGTTGTTATCTGCTGATGAGTCAATCTCTTATAATCTTATTCTATCATAGTAAAGGCAGAAATACCCCAAATTCTATTATTTTATATATCAATACATTGTACTTTTGACTAACTAGACTGTTGCAAATGCTACTTATTACTTCAATTTCCTCATTTTCCATAATGTTAATTTTTATTTTAAATGAGTTACTGTTTTCATTGCTATTACGTAGAGTACTCACAACTTATCAAGTATTTTCACTTATACCATGTTTACTGTTTTAAAATAACCCCATGAAAAAAACAGGTAGATAGAATTTTTAACAGTTTAGAGAAAAGGAAATTATAATCCCAAAGATTAGAAGATAATGTAAGATCACACACTTGGTATGTATTCATTTGTGTGTGTGTGTGTGTGTGTGTGTGTGTGTGTGTGTGTGTGTGTCTGTGCCCCCATGTGCATATGTGCAGAGAGAAAACTGCCAATTTTTAGAGCAGGAACAACCTAAAGAAACCTTAAGGATAATTAAATCCAAGTATTTATTATGGAAGAGTGAAGCTAGATCACTTAGGTGACTTTCAAAGCTTGTGTAACTAGTTATTGTCTTACTGTGTCTTAAAGATCAAACTAGTATGAAAGGGCATACATGGGAAGGAAAAGGTCAATATCAGCTCTATAGAAGGAAAGACCTTTAGCAAAAGTGCCATATAAAAATGACAAACTAAAGAATTATACATTCTCCATTAATTCAGAGGCACTTAAGCAGAGACTGAACTTGTCAGGAGGCTGTAGAATATATTTAAGGATTTGATGGGTAACTGAACTAGAGTTAAAGTTCCCTCCATGCCAGAGAACACGATTTAACAATTCATTGACTATCACGCTGTTTCTAAAAGTGTCATTCTTTTGTTCTGACTCTATCATCTTGATTACACATTTGGGCATTTGTTCTGAAGAGATGATTTTTACAACTGTGGGACTGGTATTCTTAGCATGTTGTGCTTGCAGAGTTTTTTGGTGCTGCCCAAGACACTATTTTAGAAGCCCTGTCAATAGCATACATGGATGTCATAGGAAAAAACACTTTCATAAAGTTAGTATTTATTCTTATTTGCCAAAAAAATTTAACTAAGTTCATGTTCTCATTACAGTTAAAGTCAATTGTGATATGAAAAAGCAGAAATTTCTTCTTATAAATCAAACACACACAGATACACACATGTATTTATAAATATATATATGTGGATCAATGTTTTCCTTGGAAAATATTTTTGTGACTTTATTAATATGAATGTAGTTTGAATTGAAAAGTTTTTGTCAAAGAGAAAATGTGCAAATTGTAATTGTTAGTACTGTTCTATAATTCAGCTTAATATACTCACTGGTCACTCCCTCTTTTCCAGAAGGGCAGGCAAGAGCTTTGGAAGTTTCCAAGACCATTTCAGGAGTTCTTCAAGGCCAAAACTATCTCCATAAAAATATGAACACATTATTTGACCTTTTACTTTTATTCATGTACAAGTATATGGTCAACTTTTTCAGAAACCACAGGCCATGTAGGATGTCATTTGCTCTTACTGCTAATGGAACACGTGCTTGTGTATTCTTGTTTCCTAAAATTAATGTTATCATATAAATATGTTCATTTTCATCTTTTAAGTAAACTTTTAACTAGTACTTAGACTTCTATTAGTCTCGCTGTTTATATTTTTTATATTTGTAAAATCATTATGATCCAATAAATCTTATGTTGATACCCTGAAATTCTCCTTGTACCTATATAGAAATACAAAAAGAAGTTCAAGTTGTCTGGATTTGCATAATATTTTAAAATTTTTGAAAAACATTCTAAACTTTTAATTATTATCTAAAGCTTGTTATTTTAGAATATTTAATATTTTGAAATTTTTAATATTAATTTAATTTAATATTAAATATTTAATATTTTGAAATTAAGGAAAGATATTTTATATTTAAGGAATGATTATTCACTAAAAAGATATAAGAACATTCATTTCTCAGCCCACAGATGCACCTTCTATATGTAAAGATGCTGAGGAAAATAAAACTTTCATATTATTTGACTCATGAATGAGAAAAATCTATTCCAAAGAACCTGGTTAAAACTATAACCCAGAAATAAAACTATGACAAAATGCTATTTCCCTCATCTCTATATATGCTAATAACTGTACATATGCATTTCTTTATATTTATTTCTTTATTGTATATAGTCTTTATTATATGTGCATGTGTGTATATATATAGTGCGTGTATATATACATATATGTATATGTGTGTGTGTGTATATATATATATGCACATTTTTTTTCTTTTAGAGAGAGAGCAGAGCATGAGCTTGGGAGAGGGGAAGAAGGAGAGAGAGAGAATGGCGGAGACTTAAGCAGGCTTCACACTTAGCGCATAGTCTGATGCAGGGCTCCTTCCCATAACCCTGGGATCATGACCTGAGCTGAAATCAAGAGTCAGAAGCTCAACTGACTGAGTCACCCAGGGGCCCACTTTATTGTATCTTTTGAAACAGAATATTTAAAAATGGTTTTATAGTGACAGTTAAGTTGCAATGTCATTTTGAGACCAAACATTTAGAAGTTAAAGAAAAGAATATTTAAATGTCTAAAATATAGTGCGGTTGAAGTCTTTAACAGTGAAAACTATTTGTAATAGCTTTTCAAACTAGAGTTTCAGAAGACACTGAAATATATCACAGGTTATATTATCATATTTCACTGGCTGGAGAAGACCACATGGTAGCTGGAGTTTAATAAAGCTTTGGACCATTGACATTGTATAAAGCCTACTGACAAAAATTCAGTAAAAGCACACACATCAGTGCCAATTTTCAATGTTACAGCATCTTGTCAAATGAGAATTTTGCTTGCATGCATGGAGATGAGATAGTATCTTCAGAACTATACTTTTACAAATCAATGAATCTACAGATATGGCTGGACTTGCTCATTTGTTTGTATTTAGTTGGTATGGGCACCAACTAAGCAGCCAGGAAGATCTTGTTTTATATGAATGTTTGGCATTCAAGCACAAGTGGCACTGAAATATTCAAAGTGTTGAGTAATGTTTTTGAATTTCATAATGTTTTTGGACCTTGTGGAAGAGCTGTGTTTACTTTTGCAATCATGGTACAAAAGCAATGATGGGCAAAATTGGTGATACCTTAGCATAAATCAAAGTAGTGGCACCAAAATGTACTGGTGGTGATTATATTTTTCACTGATTGGCATTTGCAAGTAAAAAAAAGCCAATATTACGTAGGAATCTCTGGTTACTTGGATCTCCCTGAGCACTAAGGATAATATAATTTGATACCTGCTTTCTCCCCTGGAACATTCAGGGACAGTTTGATGGATTTCACTTGAGGGTGGTTTTTATGTCTCACTCTGTTATATTATTCCATAATACAGAGAGGTTGGGAGGGAGAGAGATTCAGGGATGAGTGAACATACTGCCAACTTCCCAGAAGTTAGTTGGTAAAAATACAAATAAATCAATCCATTAATCTTTTCTTAGAAGGCTAATTTTTAAAATAATTTTCACATAGAACTTTGTTATTGTCCTTCACAAGTGTAATCTAGGTTTATAGACTCTCTGTTTATTTATTGTTTTATTGATTTTTAATTAATTTTATTTACTGCTATCTTTCTCCCACTATAATGTAAAGCTCATGAGGATTGGGCCAATATCTATGTTCTATTTGTTACCCTGAAGCTTAGACTGATGACAGGTACACAGTAGGCACTCAGCAAATAAATGTAAAATGAAGGATTTTTATTTTCATGTTCAATTTAACATGTCTGAATTTTGTTATATTTTCTGAGCTATGCTGCAGACGAATCGTCCCTATCAACAACAACAAAAAAGTCTATCCAGTTACATCTGCCATTATTTAAAAGACAAATAGAATTTCCTTTCTATGGAAAACAGATCTTTTAGCACTTTTTCTGCCTTTTTCTCAAGTTTATTTATTTTGAGAGAGAGAGAGAGAATGGGAGAGAGATATTGAGCATGCACATTAGCAGGGAAAGGCAGAGAGGAGAGACAAAATTCTAAGCATGCTCCACATCATTGTTACAGAACTCAGTATGGGGCTTGAACTCATGAACTGTGAGATTATGACCTGAGCTAAGATCAAGAGTCGGATGCTTAACCTACTGAACCACCCAGATGCCCCACAGTTTTTAAATCTCTTTCTGGAGTTGTGATTTATTGTATTAAATTAGTGATATCTCATTGCTTCTTCTCTTTAGATTGCTCTTCAGTATTTTTGCCACTTTAGTCTTCCAGACTTATTTAATAATAAATATGTGTTTTTTTGTTTATTTATTTTTGAGAGACACAGAGAGACAGACATGGGGAAGGGCAGAAAGAGAGGGAGACACAGAATCTGAAGCAGGCTCCAGGCTCTGAGTTGTCAGCACAGAGCCCAATGCGAGGCTCGAACTCATGAACTATGAGATCCTGACCTGAGCTGAAGTCGGACACTTAACCGCCTGAGATACCCACACACCCCAGTAAACATGTGTTTTTAAACGTAACTTTATCTAGTGTTTAAAACCATGTAAATCCATGTTTATAGGATGCATAAATAACTCAGAGACATTAACAACCAGAAATATCACTATATTTGTTATTCACTGACCTTTTCTGGTGACCAATGCCTTACTCTCTTCTGCTCAGGATAGTAAGTTACAGCCTCACCCTGATTAGTGCCACACAACTGAGTCAGTTTGGAACTGATTAAAATCTCCTTCCTCTTTGGTTAAGGACTTGGAAAAAGCCTCCTCCCAGTTTACTATTATACTTGTCTTCACATGCATAGCCTTCTCACCATCGCACGTCCACAGAAGTATCAGGGAACAATTAATCAGCTCCCTATTGTGTCTGGCTATCCATCTCCCTAGGTTTCTATACGTTTTCCTGGCCTCTGTTCTTACAAAAATCTCCTGATGGGTTTAAAGACTGGTTTAGAATCACTCGTTGTTGAAGGACATTGTTCCTCTCCCTGCCTTGTTTCATCCCACTCTTTCTGTAGCTAAACCCATTTATGTCTTGTTTTATATACACCCTATTGACCCCCAGTTTGGGGACCTACAAATACACTAACATACACCTGTGCATACTCAATCATACAAATACTGAATGATACCGCTGCCTTCAAGCACCAAGATCAAACATGAGCATTCAGGTCAGCTTCTTTGGGTACTGGTGCCAGGTTGGATCACACTGGAAAGGGTTAATTTGGATGGCTGGCCATGCTCTTGAAGGGGATAGATAAATTTGTTCTTCCATATTCATAATAGCACATAGCATATTTCAAAAATATGGCTACAGTGGCTAATATACTTTCCTATGTAGTTTGTTTATTTATCATCATCACTATATATATGTGTGTGTGTGTGTGTGTGTGTGTGTATATATGGTTACTTGCTATATATCACATATATATTATACATAGCAAATATTTATATATTATATATAGCAAGTAACCATATATATATGTGCATATATATGTGTGTGTGTGTGCATAATGTGTGCATTATGAACACAGCATGAATTTCATTAAATCAAATGCCCTAGAATATGGAATGTATCTATATTTGTTAAATCTAACATTATTTTCCAAGCCACTAAATTTATTTCTATTTTAAAGAAGTGAATTCTGATGTTCAAAGCAGAAAAGTAATTTTTTCCTAATGGCCCACTGTATGTCAGTGATGGAGCTGGTAATAAAACCCCAGGTCTCTGAATCTCCAATTCAGTGCTCAATTGAAATTGTATTCTTCACTCAATGAAAGCTAAATGAGAAAATAAAAGTTACACTCTGATTCCACAGGATATGTTGTGTCAGACTAATGTCCCCCATTTTACTCCTTGCAACCCAAGCATACCTCAAGTACTATTTACAAAATGACCTGTGAAGGTCATTTTGTGTAACAGTGCAATGTTTGAAGATTGTGAGTCACCTATACTGAAATAGTAACAAAGCATATTTTGTAAGCCTTCTCCCCCTTGTTCATAAAGTTAATAGACCACTTACCCTAGTCTCCTAATGAGGTTATGAGAATTTATTCATTCAAACTAATAGCTATAATGATAAGTACAATACTAAGTTGTGAAGTAGATATTCAAAAAGTTCCCTGTAATTTGCCAAGCAATAACCATGATAATTTAACTTATACTATCCCACTGAAACTCCTAAAACTAATAGTGAGATAAATATTATTATTATTGCCTTACTATTGATAGAGACAAAGCTTTGAGGATTCAATTCATGCAACAAATTAAAAGAACCAAGTTTCAAATTCCATTCTTTAGGTCAACATCTCTGACACTGAGGATAAGGCATTATTTTAAAACCCTTAGATTTCAAATCTGAAAAAAATAAATAAACAAACAAATAAGTAAGTAAATAAATAAGAAACTGAATTTAAGAAAGAGAAAGTATTTATTATCATCAGTATCTTCTGTGTGGGGGAACCTGGGTGGCTCAGTTGGTTGGGCATCCCACTTCAGCTCAGGTCATGATTTCACGATTTGTGAAATCATGCAAAATTAATGCATAAAGTTTGAAATGTTTCACAGTAGGTATATGCAATGGTTCTCAACACTGGATCCTTATAAGATTTCATTGCAGAGCTTTTAAAAGACCACCTATTGCTGCACATCAATCTCACTGATACTCTGATTCAATGAGTGGACCTGAAGTAGAACTCTTGAGTCTATAATTAAAAATAAACAGCCAAGCAAACAAACAAGCCTCCTCAGAAGATTGTTATGGGTATTCAGTAGTTAAGAACCACAACAAACAAAATGATCATACAATCTTAATTACATGTGGGACATATTTTTATATTCCATCATAAGTTGTGATACAGGGTTTACAAATGGTGCTTTCTTAGTTCAAAAGGAATATGTAAGTAAAAGGAAGGAAAAGAAAAATTATGTTCATCTGATTGGAAAGGCCACAAAATAAATAAATGGTGGGATTAAAAATATAATGCAGTTACCACATTTATTGTTTAAACCAAATATCTTAGTATTATGTCTGATATTTGGAAAAGGTATTCTGTCAGTACTTGATGAATCAATTAATTATAGTAGAAAGTATTTGACTTCAGTAAAAGGAGTGTCTCAGAAATTTGGAGAAGGAAAAGTTACAGTTGCTACTTTATACATAGCCAACATGAAAGCCTTTTTAGTGAAGAGTACCAAAAAAATAAATATACAAAGAAACCCATCCTGTTATGTTACCTTTCATACTATTGAATAAAAAGCTGGCATATCAAACATAAAGTCTAGAATCTGTAAATTTATATTTACATTTTAATTTTTGAACATTGAGATATAACTATAAATCTGACCTAAACCATCAGTTTAGGACTGTAAGAAAAGGACTGTAAGAAAAAAAAGTGATTTTATGGTGTTCTTCCTTAATTCCTAGCACAAAGTTTTGTACATAAGGAGCTTTCCATATTATGTCAGGTGGCCTTAGAGAAATTTGAGCTTCTAAGAAATAAAATTCTGGCTACGGAATTGGAAGCAATAAAAAGATGCACCAACTATAAAAAATAACATGGCTGCTGAGGGACTTGTTTTACCAGCTCTGGCATTTAAAGAGACAAGATTAGATTCAAAATATTAAATAATCAGCATGGCATGGACACATATAAATTGGAACAGTAGTAACAACCAACCAGTCCCACTTAACATTACGTAGCAGTTTCATATCAGCCCTGCATATGGTACATCTTAAAATAAGATGAGGTATAACACGGTCATCAAGAATGATGCACACACAAAAATTCCATAGGAAAAGTGTTGAGGAAGTTAGGCTCAGGATATGCTGAATTTAAATAGCAAATCAGGATGTCCAAAAAGCCTCATAAAGCTTCATATAGCATAAGGGCCCCTGGGTGACTCAGTCAGGTAAGCATCTGGCTCTTGATTTGGGTTCAGGTCATGATCTGATAGTTCATGAGTTGGAGCCCCGCATCAAGCTCTGTGTTGACAGCGAGGAGCCTACTTGGGATTCTCTCTCTCCCTCTCTTTCTGCTGCTCCCCTTCCCTCTCTCTCTCTCAAAAAAATAAATAAACCTAAAAAAATGTATAGTATAGAAAGACACACAAGAACCATTGTCAATGTTTGAAGAGTTCATTGTAATCTTCACAAAGGAACATGTTCTTCAACTTCTAGTTAGCTTCTGTCATCCTTGACAAGAGAAAGTCTAAAAGAATGAAGGGGAATTTGAAATTAAAAAGACTAACAGCCACGTTAATCAGTCCAGTTGTTTAGGCCTAGATCAATTACATCCTCAAAAAAAATATTGGGAATGTGATTGTAAATTGTAATTTTCAAAAACTATAAAGATTTTCAGAGGACCCTGGAATTCTGAAAACCTGCAAATATAGATGCTACATGAAGCCTTTAAAAAAGTATCATTAAGAATAACTCATGATATTCAAACTAATACCCAATTTCACCCATTTAATAAACATTCTCTGAGCACTTATTAAAGGTAAAGCCTTGTGCTCTAGAGTGAGGAGAAAGATGAGTATCTGCTTCTAGCAGGGATTGTAATGTTATATAAGCTGGCAATTCAGGAAATACTGTCCATACAGTGGGATTTAAATTCTGTAAGTCAGTTGTTATATTACTTTGGAGTAGCATAAGTAATATGAGTCTATATTCAACAGGCTGATATTCCAAATACAAAAATGATATTGAAAATGGATAGAAGTCTACCTATAACAGAGTGTTTATGGGTATTCCACATAGGGCTTGGTTCTTCATTCTTTACTATGAAGAATTTTGTATGACAACATAGAAGCCATGGAGATTAAAACTGTATAAAGTTTAAAGGTGAAGGAAATAACTAAAATATCAAATGACAAAACTGAGATGTAGGAGTACTCTGATCAATGATGGGTTCAAACAACTGAATAAGAACAAGGTAAAGTCTTGATCTGGGAGCAAAAGAAACCAATTGTGTAAGGATGACATGGGGTAGACCTGGCCTGACAACAATTGAAGAAAAGAGATTCAGGAGACTTATCTGGCCATAAGTTCTATATAAACAAAAAAAGTGACTTATGGTTAAAAATGTTCTATTTGCATGCATTCTCAGGTGTTTTTTAAGTAGCATTATTCATAAGAAAAAAATGAAGACAACATAAAAATAGATTAGGTAAGTAAATTATACATCAAAAGCCAGTGGATGTATAATACAGCTCAGTAAAAGATTTTCTAATCACAATAAAATGTTACATAAACAGAAGGATGTATGTTATATATTCGGCATTATTTTAGCTATGTAGAAACTAATATGGAAATCATACTAAAAGAAAATGTGTCAAACATTTAAAAGTGGTGTCCTAACAGTCAGAGATGGAGGAGAATATATTCCTTAAATTTCTTTTTTATTTTCTCAACTTTCATAATACACTTCAAAAAGTTATTACCTTTATAATCAAAATGTTTTAAATAAACTAATTGATTATCTCATTTACAACCTTTGAATCGATTTTGATTATTCATATTTAATAGAATCTATCAATGATTGTGGGAAGATAAACTAGATTTAAAACCTCATTGCAGGAAAAATTCTCTATACAAACTTTTTTCCTTGAGATAAGCAAGAACCAACTATATCCATTATTGTAAAATATCTATGTACAGCACACTCTTTTTCTACCATCTCCTTTTATCATCTATCCATTTTCAAATCATTCACACTATTTTCCTAAACAATATCTGGACACTCAATCCCTCCTTGTCAATGAGAGCCGTCTATACCTAAACAAGCAATGGGAGAAACACCAGTGGATCTGCTGGATACAAGATCAAGGCAGAAGGGGCAGTACTGCTTCTGGGATGGTGAGTAGGTCCAGTTGAGGTGATCAAGAGAAAACTTTGGTAATGTCAACACATTGGGTGTGATAATTAGGCACTAGAGCAAGAGGGCCCAAAATGAAAATAAAGGAGGAGGACCAAAGACCAACTTCATTTACATCACAATTTTAGCTTGGGTCAGCTCTGTGAAGTGCTGGCTTAATAGTATGCGCACTAGTAAGAAGGGGCCAACATATAAACAATCCTTGAAGATTACTTCGAATCCTCAAATGAAAAAGTGTTTATTTACCAATGTTACAATAGTTGCAGAGCAGAGAAATATTTCTAAGGAGTGGCAGGTGAGCTCAAGAGACAAATGAGTTTATTTTACATTTGTGGATATATATATGCTATCAATAAATTAGACTAAATGCATTCTTTGACTTATATAAATGAGGAGGAGTTTCAGTTGATTTGGTGCCATGGATAGTTCTAGGACTCTCATAAATTTAAAATTAATATAAATATGACAGAAACTTTTAACTTCATGGGTTTTAGAAGTTATTAAGTATGGAATAAATCTAACCATCTGGCAACATTAGTGATGCAATTTAAATTTTTCATCGTCAACATACAACTTAAAGATTTATTTCCATATATAAACATGAAATTTCCAAACTTTAGGATGTATGCCCATTAAATAAGGTAGACATTTACAACTGAAAGACAGAAATCATCATTTAAACAAGTACATTTAAAAATACACAGCTTAGACCTCTTGTGAGCTTCACTGCTCCAACATATTAAACATCCTCCTGACTCCAGGTTTGTTCCCCTCAACCTCTAGTTTATTTTCTTCCTTCTGCTTCTAGGGTCATCTTTCTGAAATGTAAACCCTATCTGAATCCCCAACAGAAAAATCTTCCAAAAAACCCTCCATTTTTGAGAGGAGCCAAGATGGCAGAACAGCATGGAAGCTTTTTGTGTGTCTCGGGTCCATGAAATACAGCCAGACCAACACTAAACCATCCTACACACCTAGAAAACCAACTGGAAGATTAACACAACAATCTGCACAACTTGAACCACAGAATTCAGCATGTACGCCACACGAAGAGCTGAACTTGGGGGGCAAGAAGCGCTGAAAGGTAGGGAACTCCTTTTGCGGGCAGAGAGAGGACAGAGACTGGGGAGGGGGGGAGCATACGGGAAAAGTACCCCTCCCCAAAAGCAGCTGGAAAGAAAGTGGAAAATTGGAAACAGCTGCAGGGACTAAACTAAAAAGGGAGAAAGGAGAAAGGAGAGGGTTTAAATTCCATTAAGACTGTAACAAGGGGAGCGCAAAGGCTGCAACTCTGCAGATCGATACCTGGCGGTGCTCTGGTGGGAAAGGTGAATCCCCAGGAACAGAGTGGGGTCCAGGAGGTTCTTGGGCCACATGGGGAAAAGTGGTTCCACTGCTGGAAGGACATTTGGTAGAGACTGTTGAAGCCACCCGGTCCCAGCAGACCCTGGAAGGCAGCCACATTTGCTGGTGCTGGGGCAAGGTTGTTGAGGGTGAAGCCTGGTGCCAGATGTGTGTTGCGATTTTCCATGGTCCCTGAAACGCTGAGGCTACACTGTCTCACAATTTTTTGGGGGGGCGGGCTGGCACCTGGCCACAGTCTTGGGGCACCGGCAACAGCAGGGTCCAGTGGGCATTCCTGGGTGCAGCCAACATTCGGCCATTGCTCATTCGGCCATTGCTCGGTGAGACCCTCCCGCAGAGGAGCTGAGAGGGTCAAAGCTGTAGTCCTTCGGAAGTAAAGGGCCAGGGAAAACAGCTGCATCTGAGACAAAACTTGGGAGAGAGGTCTGCCTGGGGCCTGGTCACGGAGAGGGGAAAAGCGGGGAGTGGACGAGAGCTGAAGACGGAGGTCTGGTGTGGAATTGCTGATCCAGGAGAACAGACTGGATGGCTGGGTGGCGCCATTTTTCCCCACTGCTGCTCATGTGCACTGAGAGCACCGCAACAATCCACCCCAGTAGGCTAGCAGTGCCATCTAGGGGAGAGCAGAGCTGTTACACCAAGCCCTGCCCAACCCGGCCAACTTCGCTCTTTAAGAACACAAACCTCACCACCGGCTTAATTAATCGACTATAAAGAGCTACATGGACTGACCTCTAGGGGAAAAAGAAGCAATTTTGGTCCTACTTCAATCTGTTAGCAGGTTCATCTATTCAATTTTTTTCTCTCTCTTTTTCCTTTTTCTCTTTTACAATTATTTTCTTTTTCTTGAATACAGAGAGAGAAAAAACTCATTTTTATTTTCAATTTTTATTAAAAATATCTCTTTAATTTTTATTACTATATTTACTTTTGTGTAAATTTTTTCAAATTCTACTTTACTTCCATCATTTTATTTTAGTCTACTTCACGGTTCTCACCTTTTCAAATTTTCAAACAATTTCCTTTTTTTCTTTTTCTTTTTTTCTCTTTTTCATTTCTTTTCCTTGACTGCAGAAAAGAGAAAAACTTCATTTTTACTTTCAATTTATTTTAAAAATATTTTTATTTAATTTTTATTACTATATTTTATGCTTTTATGTAAATTTTTTCAAATTCTATCTTACTCCCATCATTTTATTTCAATCTACTACGCGATTTCTCTTTTTTGTCTTTTCTTTTTTCTTTTTTTGATGTTTTCTTTTTCATTTCTTTTCTTTTTTCTTAAATACAGAAAGTGAAAAAATTCATATTTTTTCTTTTTAATTTTTATTAAAAATATTTTTCTATAATTTTTACTACTATATTCTCTACTTTTGTGTATTTTAGTCTACTTTAGTCTACTCATTTTTTCAAATTCTCAAACAATTTCCTTTTTTTCTCTCCCCCGCTTTTTGTTGTTGTTGTTGTTTTTTGTTTCTTTGTTTTTTGTTTCTCTAATCTGTCAAGCGACTTTCTACACCCAGAACAAAACACATCTAGGAGCTAGCATCATCTATTAGATTTTTGTGTGTGTGTGTTTTTAGTTTTTAATTTTAATATTGTATTAATTTTAATTTTTTTAATTTCAATTTTTCTACCTCATTAATTCCTTTTCTCCCTTAAAAATGACAAAATGAAGGAATTCACCCCAAAAGAAAGAGCACAAAGAGACGACAGCCAGGGATTTAACCAACACAGATACAAGCAAGATGTCTGAACCAGAATTTAGAATCACGATAGTAAGAATACTAGCTGGAGTCAAAAATAGATTAGAATCCCTTTCTGCAGAGATAAACGAAGTAAAAACTAGTCAGAATGAAATTAAAAATGTTATAATTGAGCTGCAATCACGGATGGATGCAGCGGCGGCAAGGATGGATGAGGCAGAACAGAGAATCAGCGATATAGAGGACAAACTTATAGAGAATAATGAAGCAGAAAAAAAGAGGGAGATTAAGGCAAAAGAGCACGATTTAAGAATTAGAGAAATCAGTGACTCATTAAAAAGGAACATCAAGAGCATAGGGGTCCCAGAGGAGGAAGAGAGAGAAATAGGGGTAGAAGGGTTATGTGAGTAAATCATAGTGGAAAACTTTTCCTAACCTGGGGAAAGACACAGACATCAAAATCCAGGAAGCACAGAGGACTCCCATTAGATTCAACAAAAACCGACCATCAACAAGGCATATCAGAGTCAAATTCACAAAATACTCAGGCAAGGAGAGACTCATCAAAGCAGCAAGGGAAAAAAGTCCCTAACCTACAAGGGAAGACAGATCAGGTTTACAACAGACCTATCTACAGAAACTTGGCAGGCCAGAAAGGAGTGGCAGGCTATATTCAGTGTGAGAGATAAAAAGTTTCCCAGACAAACAAAAATTAAAGGAGTTGGTGACCACTAAACCAGCCCTGCAAGAAATTTTAAGGGGGACCCTCTGAGCGGAGAAAAGATGAAAATATATAATATATAATATATAATATATATATATATATATATATATATATATATATATATATATAAATACCAAAAGCAACAAAGATTAGAAAGGACCAGAGAACACCACCAGAAACTCCAACTCTACAAGCATCATCATCACAATAAATTCATATCTTTCAGTACTCACTCCAAACATCAATGGACTCAATGCTCCAATCAAAAGACACAGGGTAACAGAATGGATAAGGAAACAATATCCACCTATATGCTGTTTACAAGAGACCCACTTTAAGCATAAAGACACCTTCAGATTGAAAATAAGGGGATGGAGAACCAGCTATCATGCTAATGGTCAACAAAAGAAAGCCGGAGAAGCCATACTTATATCAGACAATCTAGACTTTAAAATAAAGACTGTATCAAGAGAGGCAGAAGGACATCATATCATAATCAAGGGGTCTATCCACCAAGAAAACCTAACAATTGTAAACATTTATGCACCAAATGTGAAAGAACCCAAATACATAAATTAATCACAAACATAAAGAAACTCATTGATAGTAATACCATAATAGTAGACTTCAACACCACACTCACAACAATGGACAGATCATCTAATCAAAAAATCAACAAGGAAACAATGGCTTTGAATGACACACTGGACCAGATGGACTTAACAGATATATTCAGAACATTTTATCCTGAAGCAGCAAAATATAAATTCTTCTCCAGTGCACATGGAACGTTCTCCAGAATAGACCATATACTGGGACACAAATCAGCCCTAAGTAAGTACAAAAAGATCAAGATCATACCGTGCATATTTTCAGACCACAATGCTATGAAACTCGAAATCAACCACAAGAAAAAATTTAGAAAGGTAACAAATACTTGGAGACTGAAGAACATCCTACTAAAGAATGAATGGGCTAACCAAGCAGTTAAAGAAGAAATTAAAAAGTATATGGAAGTCAATGAAAATGATAACACCACAACCCAAAACCTCTGGGGTGCAGCAAAGGCAGTCATAAGAGGAATCTTCCTTCCTAAAGCAATCTTCCTTCCTAAAGAAGGAAGAAGGATCTCAGATACACAACCTAACCTTACACCTTAAGGAGCTGGAAAAAGAACAGCAAATAAAACCCAAAAGGAGAAGACAGGAAAAAATAAAGATCAGAGCAGAAATTAATGCTATCAAAACCAAAAAAAAAAAAAACCCAGTAGAACAGATCAATGAAACGAGAAGCTGGTTCTTTGAAAGAATTAACAAAATTGAAAAACCACCAGCCAGTTTGATCAAGAAGAAAAAGGAAAGGACCCAAATAAGTAAAATCAAGAATGGAAGAGGAGAAATCACAACCAACATAACAGAAATAAAAACAATAATAAGAGAATATTATGAGCAATTATATGCCAATAAAATGGGAAATCCGGAAGAAATGGACAAATTCCTAGAAACATATATACTACCAAAACTGAAACAGGAAGAAATAGAAAATTTGAACAGACCCATAACCAGTAAGGAAATTGAATTAGTAATAAAGAATCTGCCAATAAACAAGAGTCCAGGGCCAGATGGCTTTCCAGGGAAATTCTACCAAACATTCAAGGAAGAGTTAACACCTATTCTCTTGAAGCTGTTCCAAAAAATAGAAATGGAAAGAAAACTTCCAAACTCTTTCTATGAAGCCAGCATTACCCTGATTCCAAAACCAGACAGGGACCCCACTAAAAGGAGAACTATAGACCAATTTCCCTGATGAACATGGATGCAAAGATCCTCAACAAGATATTAGCCAACCTGAACCAACAATACATTAAAAAATTATTCACCATGACTAAGAGGGATTTATACCTGGGACGCAAGGCTGATTCAATGTCCGCAGAACAATTAATCCTCTCATATGATCCTCTCAATAGACGCAGAGACAACATTTGACAAAATACAGCATCCTTTCTTGATAAAAACCCTCAAGAAAGTAGGGATAGAAGGAGCATACCTCAAGAGCATAACAGCCATATATGAATGACCCAACACTAATATCATCCTCAATGGGGAAAAACTGAGAGCTTTCACCCTAAGGTCAGGAGCAAGACAGGGATGTCCACTCTTGCCACTGTTATTCAACATAGTATTGGAAGTCTTAGCCTCTGCAATCAGACCACACAAAGAAATAAAAGGCATCCAAATCGGCCAGGAGGAGGTCAAACTTTCACTCTTCACAGATGACATGATACTCTATATGGAAAACCCAAAAGATTCCACCAAAGAACTGCTAGACTTGATTCATGAATTCAGCAAAGTTGCAGGATATAAAATCAACACACAGAAATCGGTTGTATTCCTATACACCAACAATGAAGTGACAGAGAAATCAAGGAATCGATCCCATTTACAGTTGCACCAAAACCCATAAAATACCTAGGAATAAATCTAACCAAACAGGTGAAAAATCTATACACTGAAAACTATAGAAAGCTGATGAGAGAAATTTAAGAAGACACAAAGAAATGGAAAAAGATTCCATGCTCCTGGATAGGAAGAAGAAATGTTGTTAAAATGTTAATACTACCCAAAGCAATCTACATATTCAATGCAATCCCTATCAAAGTAACACCAGCATTCTTCACAGAGCTAGAACAAAAAATCCTAAAATTTGTATGGAACCAGAAAGACCCTGAATAGCCAAAGCAGTCTTGAAAAAGAAAACCAAAGCAGGAGGCATCACAATCCCAGACTTCAAGCTATACTACAAAGCTGTACCTATGAAGACAGTATGGTACTGGCACAAGAACAGACACTCAGATCAATGGGACAGAATAGAAAACCCAGAAATGGACCCACAAACGAATGGCCAACTAATCTTTGACAAAGCAGGAAAGAATATCCAATGAATAAAGACAGTCTCTTCAGCAAGTGGTGCTGGGAAAACTGGACAGCGGCATGCAGAAGAATGAACCTGGACCACCTTCTTACACCATACACAAAAATAAACTCAAAGTGGATGAAAGACCTCAACGTAAGACAGGAAGCCATCAAAATCCTTGAGAAGAAAGCAGGCAAAAATCTATTTGATCTTGCCCGCAGCAACTTCTTACTCAACATGTCTCCGGAAGCAAAGGAAACAAAAGCAAAAATGAGCTACTGGGACCTCATCAAAATAAAAAGCTTCTGCACAGTGAAGGAAACAATCAGCAAAACTAAAATACAACTGACAGAATGGCAGAAGATATTTGCAAATGATATATCAGATAAAGGGTTAGTATCCAAAATCTACAAAGAACTTATCAAAGTCAACACCCAAAAAACAAAGAATCCAGTGAAGAAATGGGCAAAAGACACGAATAGACACTTCTCCAAAGAAGACATCCAGATGGCCAACTGACACATGAAAAAATGCTCATCACTCATCATCAGGGAAATATAAATCAAAAGCACAATGAGATACTACCTTACACCTGTCAAAATGGCTAACATTAACTCAGGCAACAACAGATGTTGGTGAGGATGCAGAGAAAGAGGATCTCTGCTGCATTGTGAGTGGGAATGCAAGCTGGTGCAGCCACTCTGGAAAACGGGATGGAGGTTCCTCAAAAAACTAAAAATACAACTATCCTACGACCCAGCAATTGCACTACTAGGCATTTAGCCAAGGGATACAGGTGTGCTGTTTCAAAGGGACACATGCACCCCCATGTTTATAGCAGCACTATCAACAATAGTCAAAGTATGGGTAAAGCCCAAATGTCCATCGATGTATGAGTAGGTAAAGAAGATATGGTATATATATACAATGGAGTATTACTTGGCAACCAAATAGAATGAAATCTTGCCATTTGCAACTATGTGGCTGGAACTAGAGGGTATTATGCTGAGTGAAATTAGTCAGTCAGAGAAAACAAAAATCATATGACTTCACTCATATGACGACTTTAAGAGACAAAACAGAGGAACATAAGGGAAGGGAAACGAAAATAATATAAAAACAGGGAGGGGGACAAAACAGAAGAGATTCATAAATATGGGGAACAAGCTGAGGGTTGCTGGAGGGGATGTGGGAGGGGGAATGGGCTAAATGGGTAAGGGGAATTAAGGAATCTACTCCTGAAATCATTGCTTCACTCTATACTAACTAATTTGGATGTAAATTTTAAAAAATAAAAAATAAAGTTAAATTAAAAGATAAAATACTAATACACAGCTTATTTTATCATATGCTAAAAATAAGCTTCTGAATTATTGACAAAATACAGACAGCAGATTTTTCATAGATCCCTTAATTATTTCCTATGTTTAAAAAAATGGCTGTTTTTCATAAAATCATGAAGCCTGATGCTTTCTTTTGTGCATTCATTCTTTTAAACCCAAATACACTTATCCAAGTTATTCAAATTTTTCATAGCAGTAAGTTAGAGAGAGAGAAAAGAAGAAAGAGAAAAAGCAGAGAGAGAGAGAGAGATGGAGAATAGAAAAACCTAAATAGCATATAATGTAGGCTAAATTGTTTCTACTTTTTTTCTTTCTATGGAGTCTATATGTCAGTTGAGTTCTAATAATTATTAAAAGACCAATTCTGTTTATTTTCTCTCTGTGTCCGAAGATACTTAACCAAAACTTAGATCTCTATCACAATACAACAAAGAGAATCTCTAGGGGAGACTCACAGAAATGATACAAAATGATAAGATATTGGGCTACAGGATCTGAAAGTCCATCATATCCTCAAATTCAATGATCCCCTCTTAGCTTTTACACACCAGGTGGGACACATAAGTAGTTGGTATTCCCTGGAATTATTATAAAAGTTGACAAAAGTCTCAGATTCTCCCTGAATAGGCTCATTCAAGATCCTAATCTATATAAAAAGAGCAAACTAAATAAAAACATCTTTCTGACCATATATTCTATCATTTCATCTAAGTCACTTGTGGCTTACCACCAACTCAGAAAAATTAATCATCTGTAGTAATATATGTTCAAAGTAGAAACATAGATTCTGAAGTTAAACTGTCCAGGTTCCCACCTCAATTCTGCCACTTGTTAGTTATGCTCCTTGGGCAGGTTGCTTGACTATATCAACTCTGTGATATAGTTCTATTTAAAATATGGATAATACTGGGTCACCTGGGTTCTCATTTGGTTAAGTGCCCAACTCTTGATTTTGTCTTAGACCACGTTCTCATAGTTCATGAGCTCAAGCCCTGCGTTGGGCTCCGTGTTGACAGCAGGGGGCCTGCTTGAGATTCTCTTTCTCCCTTTCTCTCTGTCCCTCCCCAGCTCACACACACAGTCTCTCTCTTTCTCAAAACAAATAAATAAACTTAAAAAAGTAAAATATGGATAATAATATTACTTACCTCATAGAGCTATTGTGAGAATTAAATAAATTATTATGTGTTTGAACATTGTCTGACACATAATAGATGTTATATGTATGTTTGCTATTACTACTATCATCTAATCTTTTAATTAATTTCTCTGAAAGTAGGAAAATTGAGTAGAGTTAGTATGAGTTTGTAACTCACAGCCTTCTTTTCTCTTTGCATCTCTTCTTATCAAAGATATAAGTTGGTAATATTGTAACAGGGTAGAAATGTTAAACTCAAATTAATTTTACCTTTCTCTTAGCATCTTAAGAAATAATTCTGCTCATTTTTGTAAAAAAGGAATATTTTTCTGGGACTGGATAAAAACAAATTCCCTCCTTTCCAAGAGGAAAAGATTAGAAAAGATAATTATGGTTTATGATACAGTCATTGTATAGATTATAAAGGGACTTTGTATAAATTATTAGTGTTTGCTTCTAAATATTAGAATGCAAAGGATCTATTTCCTCCTTCTATCAAAAGTAGCCTGATTTTCCTTGGAGAAGGAGTTTACCTCTGCCCACAGTGTAGTAGCAATGTTATTGAGGTGGGCCTGGCAGACTTAATCCAGTCAAATCATCTCATCACCAAGGTTTGGTATTTAAGAATGAACCATAACCCATTTCAAGCCAGGGAGATCACATGGAAGTACTGTTTTTCTTCAACTGCATGAATTGATCAGATAATGTAAGGTGCAGGACTTCAGTCATCATTAAAGAAGGTAAAGGGGCCACCATGTAGAACTGTGAAAAGAACACTAGTGCCATGGAAGATGGAGCAAGGAGAGAAAGGAAAAAATGAGATGGTTAGTGACTTATTCACTGTGCCAAGTACATAAACATCCTTTTTTGAGACTACTGAGTTTATGAAGTCAATAAATTCATTTGTGATTTTTGATTATACCAGTTTATGTTGAGTTTTCTGTTATTTGCAATTAAAATAGTCCAGCTAACACAAATAGTAATTTCACATCCATATCCTAGGCTTGCACTTGACTAACAAGTGTTCAGGCATATAGTAATTTTGTTTATTATGAGACACACATCCTGTTAGCTGACCCCTCTGCTGAAAAATGTCACAAATTTTTAATCTAATTCTATCTGATGAGTCCATAAGAATCTCTGAGAGGTTAAATAAAGCGTGCTAGAGTAACCAACACGAGGAAAGAAGAACTGGAAAACATTGCTGCAAAACATTTTTTTCCAGTCATTTGTCAGCATCCTAAGTTATAACCTAATAGTCATAGCAAGCACATAGTAAATCTGGCTTTATCTACTCATTTAGAGGTATCACTCCACAGGTCAAACACACACACACACACACACACACACACACACACACACACACACACATTGAACTATTATCCTACTGTACCAAAAGAAAGGCATAGAAGTGGCCTATATTCCAATTTTCAACCACAAATCTTAGTCATACATGGCCATATCATTATTTATCCTGTATTACTTGGAATAGTAATCACTTTTTATTTCCTGGAATAATAGGAAAAACGGATGTTTGTAGCAAAATTCCATGTGTTTGGACATGTGAGGTCTGTTAGCCCACAAGATAACCCCTCCCAAAGGACTCATCTTCATATTCTAAAACATGAATTTGAAATTCATTATTTAATATTGTAAATAAATCTTTGAAATTCAAGATACCAAAATGGTTTCTAAACATATGCCAAATTATTTTTATAGTAGCTAGAGTAAGAGCCTCAGTAGATACATGTGTTCTTTCCTTCTTAACAATTTGGTATATTGACAAAAATATATTGGACCAACTCATGACATTCAGGACAATAGTTGAATAATCATGCTAAAAAGCTAATCTCAAATCTTCTAAAGAGTTTTAGAACTTTTACATGATTGTAAAGGATGAAAATAGAAAATTATAATCAATGCCTACTTTGCATTCTCTCATATCACGTTCTAAGTTTATCCAGAGGTTTCACATTTCAAATTGTGGTGTGTGTGTGTAAGAGAGAAACAGAGAGACAAAGACACACACACACACACACACACACACACACACACACACAGGGGATTGTTGTTGCTTTTGTTGTTTTTGAATCATTGCTATAGCTCCTTCTAGTTGGTAAACTACTAAAGGTCAAGGACAAAGTCTATTAGGCTGATAAATGGGAGGCTCTCAATGTATATTTGTTGAATGTATAGATGAATAAATTAATGAATAAATAAGTGAATAGTATCATCCTCTATTCTGCATGAATCTAACAATGAAGGCAAATGCTGCAATGACATTAGTGTGTCTATATTCTTGTTAAGTGATCTATATTTACTGTAAAAATATTGAACACCTAAAAATAATAGCCAGCAGAATAATGATGTTCAGACCAGCACATAGAGCAGCATGGTCTTTGACAACTCTTGCTCTTCTAAGAGAACAGCAGGCTTCAGAACTATCTGGAAGTGGACTAAAGGGTTATGCTAAGAAACAAGCTTAACTGTCCCAGGGAGTGAGAGGCTTCCTGGGACTTGGATTTTTAACACTATCTCTGGGAAAATCCTGTCAAAGGAAAAATGCATCAGATGCAGTTAAGGCAAGGAAGAACTTATTCAAGACTCCTGCAATAAGAGAGGATGAATTCATCTCTACTGAAACAAAGGTGAAAGGGATTTTCTTTTTAAATTTTTAATGTTTATTTATTTTTGAGACAGTGCAAGCAGGGGAAGGTTGGAGAGAGGGAGACACAGAATCCAAAATAGGATCCAGGCTCTGAGCTGTCAGCACAGACCCTGATGCAGGGCTCAAAGAAAGGGATTTTTTACATTGTTTTTAATGTTTATTTATTCTTGAGAGAGAGACAGAGCATGAGTGGAGGAGGGGCAAAGAGAGAAGGAGACACAGAATCTGAAGCAGGCTCCAGGTTCTGAGCTGCCAGCACAGAACCCCACACAGGGCTTGAACTCACAAACCACAAGATCATGCCTGAGCCAAAGTTGGCTGCTTAACTGACAGAGCCACCCAGGCACCCCTGGGAGAAAGGGATTTTAAGCTGGGGCACCTGGGTGGCTCAGTTGGTTAAGTGTCTGACTCTTGCTTTTGGCTCAGGTCATGATCTCATGGTTCATGGGTTGGAGCCCTGCATTGGGCTCTGCACTGACAGTGTAGAGCCTTCTTGAGATTCTCTCTCTCTCTCTCTCTCTCTCTCTCTCTCTCTCTCCCTCTCTCTCTCTGCCCCTCCCTTGCTCACTTGCTCTCTCTCTCTCTCTCTCAAAATAAATAAGCTGTTTAAAAATTTTACAAAAAAGAAAGAGTTTTTAAGCTTTGGAGCAAGCCAGTGGGAAAGTATTGGAGGACATTAGGAGGGAAATTGGTCAATGGGATTAGGCCATTTATGTTTGCTAATTATTGTTTTTTGAAATTAGGCTCCTACATTCCCACAAAAACTAAGAAATAGCATGCTATCTTTCTTGATGGTCACTTGTCAAAGAGATGATTCTCAGGTCCCCCAGAAAGATATTCCTGGGTTGTGAAACTGTCAAGTGGCTGTAAAAAGATTTACAATTTCAAAGAGGCAGAGAAAATTTTCAGTGGAAAGTTTTCTAAAGTGAATGCTCTAAGAAAGGGAGATTTGGGCCTAGAGTAAAAAAAAAAGCATATCTAAAGTTTAGTCAAACTGAGGAGAATGTTAAGGCTATCATGCTCAGTCCCGGGGCACCTGGGTGGCTCAGCTGGTTAAGTATCCAACTTTGGCTCATGTCATGATCTCACAGCTTGTGAGTTTGAGCCCTGCGTCAGGCTCTGTGCTAACAGCTCAGAGCCTGAAGCCTGCTTCAGATTCTGTGTCTCCTTCTTTTTCTGCCCCTCCCCTGCTCTCTCTCTCTCTCTGTCTCTGTCTCTCTCTCAAAAATAAATAAACATTAAAAAATTAAAAATTAAAAAAAGACCATCACACTCAGTCCCAAGCAAACTGGGAGAATTGTCACCTACTGGATGTTAGGTGTTGCATAGAACTTCACTAAAAATTCTCTATAGCTAAAATTTGAGATATTCACATTTAGCAAATTCTCACATAAATCTATGACTTGATTAGCTTTGCAGGCCTACCAAGAATATGACTGCTTTTTTTCTTGGAGGATATCTATCTCAAAATACAAAAATTATTTTTGTTTCCATGAAATAGTTCTTAGAAACACTTATTTTTGGAAATTTCGTTGGGTTTTACTAAAACAAAGGTTTCTTATTCAGTAAAAACATCTTTAAACAAATCACAAACACACACACACACACACACACACACACATAAAGCATTTAAAGAATGAATCTGTGTTCCATGATGCTTTTGCTGAGCAATAAAAATCCCCTACAAAGGGTTTTAATTTATTGCTACACATTCCACCTCCTCATCCCCAACCTTAGCATTGTTTCAGATACTAAGAAAATCAAAGACCTGAGATTTGCTTCTTTCAAAAACATGAATTACAATAATGTGGCCACAAGGTCAACTTTGATCGTTTAAACTCTGATGATAAGGACATGATAATTTCTATGTAGCTTGAAATAGCAGGTCTGTTGAAAACAGTCTTTCTGCTGTAATGAAAAATAAATCTCATAAGTTTCCAAGTTAAAATGAGTCAGTACTTTATTTAATAATATTGTATTGTTCATTTCCTATATTTTTAGTTCTTAGGAGAGTTCTGAGGCCATATGGTGAAGGAGTTAGATTCTAGAAATGCATTGAACCAAACATAGAACTAGGGACAAAAAGGAAAACCCTTTTCCAAAATCTGTGGCCAATTCATTGTTAGCTTGAGCCAAAAGAGGGAAATGAGAAAGAGCTTAGATATTTTTGTAAAGAACCAAATAAATTCTCAGTCAAATGTCAACAACCTTCAATGTTTATCATATTAGAAGAAAGACCATCACATCATCAGTAGCTTAAGACTACATTAAATTTCTTCAGAGGGTAGAAGAATGAATTGGTAGTTCCAGCGGTTTTTATCCCCCATGCTAATTCCAGGAATTCCATTTCTCTATGGTGTGTGTGTGTGTGTGTGTGTGTGTGTGTAACAGTTCTGAGAAACTGTCCAGAGGTGATAAAATTAGAAAAATGTTACAATGCACTTACTATATTAAGAGTTGAGAGAAAAACAGAAACCTCATCGAGTATATATAACAAACAGAAAATGGGTGAGTTTGGGTGAGTAAGAACGAATATATATATATATATATATATATATACACACACACACACACACACACACACACACACACACACACACACACATTAATTAGCTCATTCAAAAAATATTTACTGACCAGACCATCTTCTATGTCCCCAGGCCTTATTATAGGTAATATATGAGTAGGAATGTTCCCTGTGGAACTAACATTCAACAAATAGCTTCATGTATGTATCATCACTCCAACACAACAGAAACCTATTTCTTGCTCTTAAGACACATTGAGCAGGTAGGTTTGTCATCAAAACAACCCTCTTCCATGCCATCTTTCAGAATGAAATTAAAAGAGGCTCTGCCATCTTTAATATATGGCTTCTAAGATCACTCTGGAAGTTGTCTCCATTCTAGCTTGCTGAAATGGAGAAAAATTAGTGGTGGATGGTCAAGAAGAAAGCCAGGGACATTTAATGGTCTAGGCTTGGAAGCAGGTCAGCTGGATGCAGGAGGGTGTGGGAAATTTTGTCTTTTGCTTCCCATCAGCGCTTCATAACATGGAAGAGGAAAACGTGTTTTTTGGTAGATAGCCATTTCTTCTATAATCTATCTCTCTTACCACCAAATATTATTCTGTACCCCATCCCCAAGGAGACAATTCAAAATCCAATCCAGTTGCTGTGTTCACTACAAAGTCCTTCTCTATATAGGAGATGCACTATCTTTTCCATCCATTCTAGATGTGACTTCTCATAATTTAATGACCTATGAACTAAAAGGTCAATTATTTGCATCCTCCAACCTGACGTGCCTATTTTATAAGGTGGAGCAAGGATGGAAATAAGAACTACCATTCAAAATGTTGAAGAATACAAGATAGCAATCACTCATTCATAGCAATAAGGCATCCTAATTGGCAGTTATTATGGAGGTCTCTAGCCTAGCAGTGATGAAAAGTCCTTTATTTACCCAGAGACTATTATCTGGAAGAAGCTGTTTTCATCTATTGCCCTTCAGAGCCATATCTCAACAGTGGTGTTGAAGAGTATGTCCTCCTTGAAGGATGCACAGATTTCACAACTCCCTTCTTGTTACAATACAAATTTGATAGCTAAGGAGTTGCTATAAGGTTTGAGCCATCCAACATTTCTTTGGAAACATAAGTCTTTCAAAAACAGTAGGGTTCTGATTTACTTGCCTCCAGTCAGCACCAGGTGCCAGTAACTATAACTTATATTTTCTCCTAGACATAATTCTCAAGACTGATTTATTTCTTTGCTTCCATGCCTCTATGTCTCCCTTCATGGCAGCCACCTTGAGGCCACATGAAGTGACACACTTGAGTGGAAAGGAAGAATTTTGAATTTAAATCTTTCAAAGCTGAGTTCCTCAGTTAATGAGAACCCTGGATGACCCTTTGTTACTTATGCCCTTTTTAGATCTTGTTTCCTACTGTTTAAGTTTAGACTCTTTACCCTTTTGCTTCTGTTCATGAATTAGTCAATCTTGCTTAAATTCTATAGTGTTTGTGTAGAATATCTTCCCAAATGTAGTAAATAACAAACAACCCATGTTACTAACGTTCTGCTGTCCAACCTCTTCTAGAGTTACAAACTTTGTAGGCACTTACTCTGCCTTCTAAATAGTTGAAGGCTATACTTCTCTTTAATAATACAGTTAGACTAACTGACATAAAACATGGAACCCAAAAAGTACACTGTTGTAAGCATAATAGAAGATTATTTCTATTCATGTGGAGGTATTAGGTAGTTGAACAGTTTAGTGGGATCATCCTTGTACACACAAATATTCAAGAACCCATTCTCATGGAGCCATTGACATTTTCAACATGTTGTTTTCAAGGGCACCTGGGGATTACCCTAATTCTAGCCAGAGAGAAAGTATAGAAGGGATAAAGAGGCATAGGCAAAGATTTTAGCAGCTAAACCTTGAAGTGTCACACGACATGTCTGCTCATAGTTCCTTGGCCAGAACTACTTACATGGCTCCACCTAACTGCAAGAAAGATGAGAAATGCACTACTTCCCTTTAATGACTGTATGTTTCAGAAGGGGAACCACATTTTTGTTGTTGTTGATGGACAATTAGCCAAATCTGCTACAACTTGTTGACTTGGTAGTAGATGAGAAGAAGGGGAAGACATTTGGGGGTGGTTGGGTAGGGTTGGCTAGCATTTGAAGAGACACTTCCGTCAGACAGATTGATACAGGAAGGCTTGAAGTGGAAAGATCCTGGCTTTTTGTTGTTTTAAACATCTCAGAGAGGGCCACTGTGACTAATGCAGAGTGAATAGTGGAAATAGGGAAAGGTGATACTGAGAGATAAGCTCAGGACAGATCAAGCAGGGAGAATTAACAGATTTGAATTTAATTTTAAATGTAATAGTTTAGAATATATTTTAAGTAAAAAAAGAAATTATTAGACATTTTAAAGACCATATTGGAGTTTTAAAAAATTCCTGTTTGCTGTATGGAGAATGGTGGTAGATATAATGGTCAGAAGAATGAGACAATCATACTAATCTTGATAAGACAGTAAAGAATGTGCAGAAGAAAAGTGGAGAAAAATCTCACCTTATATATATCATTAAGCCATTAATTAGGTCTACATGGATCGCTTGGATGGTCATTCTTTGTGAGACATAAGAAACTGCTGTCTAAAAACACAAGATGCTTACCAACCTAAATGAAAACTTGAAGGCAAGGATCTCATTTGGACAAAGAATATATGTGTTCTTCTCCTCTTTCTACATGTACCCAATATATTTTTCCCCTTTTATTAACCTTTATTTCTTCATATTAAAAATCTGCTTGCTAAATTATTTAAACATTTTATGATGGAAAGTAATAGCATATTTTTCTTTTTCCTTTTTTTTTTTTAACATTTATTTATTTTTGAGAGACAGAGAGAGGCAGAGTGTGAGCAGGGGAGGGGCAGAGAGAGAGGGAGACACAGAATCTAAAGCAGGCTCCAGGCTCCAAGCTGTCAGCACAGAGCCTGATGCGGGCTCAAACTCACAAACAGCGAATTCATGACCTGAGCCAAAGACCGACGCTTAACCTACTGAGCCACCCAGGCGCCCCTATAGCATATTTTTCTTAATCGGAACTTCCTTACACAAGGATTAGAGATCTCATGGACAGTGTAGAGAAATGAATATTTTTGTGTTTCTGTACAGTTAGGCTTTTCACAGAAAAGAAAACTGGAAGGTGGATTAAAGGAAAAGGCTTGCTAGTTAAAAGGTGAGTGGGGGCACCTGAGTGGCGCACTTGGTTAAGCATCTGACTAGATTTTGGCTCAGACCATGATCTCACAGTTCATGAGATGGAGCCCCATATGGGGCCCTGTGCTGACAGTTTGGGATTTTCTCTCTCCCTCTCTCTTTCTGTCCCCTCCCCATGTTTGTGAGTTTTCTCTCTCTCAAAATACATACATACATACATACATACATACATAAACATTTTTTTTTTTTAAAGGTGAGTGAATAGTGAGAGATCTCCAGAGAGATTTAAAGGATTTACCTCCTTGGCGTTTGTTTACATTTCAAAGGATGAAACCCAGAGTCTTTTTTTTTTTTTTTTTTTTTTTTTTTTTACATTTCAAAGAATTTTAAATCATTAGAGAGTAAAGATTTCTCTGCCTTTTTCAGGAGGGAGGGGGAACTGTGTAGCCTATATAAATTCCCACATTCATAATTTGGGGCTTCTTATCTTGTAAGGCAAAAAAATTCCCTTGCACATATATGCCCATGTGACCCTGACTGCATCACCCCAAAGGGGGAAGAATAGGGCATGGAGAATTAATGTTATTGCTACAAGAGATAATACCCTGTCCCTAATCCAGAGCCTTGATGTTTACTTTCAGGGTAATATAAACAAATGCAGATATTAGAAATGTATTGGATTTATCAAAGGCGATCCTTTCAAAGAATATGTACCACAGATGGATGGAAAATCATGGAAGGGTAAACATACAAGAGTGGTATCCACCTCTAAAAATAGCACCCATGACAATAAAGCTCAGAACAAACTGAGACTTGTGAAAAATAATAGGAACACTATAAAGGGATTTATAGGTACTCCTTAAGCAAGAAGATGAGCAATGAAGGGAAAGAGGCTGTAATACTAAGACTGAAAGAAAGTCGTTTAATAAGGAAAATAATGTGTTATTTTCACTAAAACAAATCCAAATTCCCTCACTGTTTGATTAGGGTAATAAATTACATACAGTGGAATTTATATAGGCAAGGCATTTTGACAGTTAGTTATAATACCTTTGTAGAATTTTTTAAATAGGCTAGATTTATACAGTTATTGGGTGATTATATGGCCAAATTATAATTTTGCATTGCATTAATGATTAATAGTGTCTTGTAGATCAGGAAAATGTTCACCACTGGTGGGCCATAAGATTTGATCCTGTTATACATTTTAGTTAGACTTGGCTGAAAGAAATAATGTAGGTCTTTTGAACAACAGAATTATGATTCAAAATTATCTAAGCTAGGTAAGCCAAACTATAAGAATAAGTGCAATTGATAAATTCTCACTTGGATTCAGAAAGCTAGTTACAAACTGGGAGCCCTGAATTAGCAGCAGCATAATTTGAACCTATCTTTGACACTGGAACCCAATAATTGTCATAAAAGTTAGACTTTAGCTAAATCACTGTGCCATAGGTTTTGGTCCTAGCATTATGACTCAAGAGCTGAGAGATGTGGAGGAAGCCACTCAGTTGTGTAAGTCTGTCACTTTCTTGTTCTGTGCATGGTATCAATTCAAAAGAATTTCAGAATTGTGATCTATTATTACAATTCCAGCCTTACAACACTGTATCTGGTTCTAGAAGATTCACTTCAGGAAAGACATTGGCAAACAAGAAAGTATCCTGAGAACAATAGCCAGAACATAGCAGAATCCAAAACCTAAGTAATGGTACCCATTTGAGAACGAAGGAGTTTTATCTAACTAGGTAGGGAATGTCATCTATACAAAGCAATATTATATTGACATTAAAAGGGCTTGTGTGGGGGGGAACATAGATAAGGAATAACAGAGTTAACTTTGTTAACTGAATATTTAGAAAAAGTGGCATAAATTAGAAAAAAATGTAGCAACAAACATTTCAAGTCCATTTTGAATTGTTTGAATTAATTAGATAATGGGAAGTGTTGCCTTATGGACAACCAGTTTTGCCATAGGAAGAAATTCTAGGACCAACAGATAGATGTTAATAACACAGAGTAATAACAGTAAAACCTTTTCAACTCTAAAAAGAATTCCCTTAGAAATAAAGAATGCCAAGTTCCTGAAAGTGCTCAAGCTAAGGCTGGAAAACCATGTAACTGGAGATGGGGTTGCTGTAAGATAACCCCCACAAGCTTTTCCAAATACAATTCATTATCCTATTAAATGAGTAAAGCCTATGTGGAGAAAAGGTTAGGAATACAGGAATATCAAAATAATATAAAAATATCTAGTAAAATTTGCAAAGGATAATGTTAGAGTAGAATCTGGAAATCATGTCTCTGGAAAGATTTTTCAGGAATGCAAGAATCAATGGAACAAAATGAATTTTGCAAGAAAAGCACTGAAGCTTGAAAAATAAAAGCTATTTGAAAAGAAAGTAAAATTCCAATTTTAGTTTTCCCAACATAACTATAGATTTATGGGTTGAAATTTCCAAATCACTAACATTTTACAATTTTCAATTCTTATGTCACTGTGAATATCACATAATACACACAAATAAAACACGTTATGCATATCTGCTCATACAAAGATTTGTATGCCCATTTAGAAATAATCTAAATAGGATTTTCTCAGATGCTGAGAGCTTTATGGATTTTAAAATTTAGGATAATCCAGAATCATTTCAGCCATTAACTACAATCTAAAATAGATAAAATTTCCTTACTATGTTTAGCTGAAGGCCACGTTTATTTACTTTTTATTTTATTTAGTATTTATTTGTTTTTCATGATGTTTTCTCAGTCTTTTTGCATGTTTCATATCATTTGTCTTTAGAAGAGATTTCCATGAGACAAGGCGGACCATCACTACAATTTCTAGTTTATAGATTCAGTGAGTTTCATTCATTTGTTCATTTGGTTCATATTTACTATTCAGAATAATCATGTATGATATCAAATAGTGGCAATATTATGGTGAGCTACTACCGAAGGCAAGTGATTAAAATAACTGGTGAAAGGTGTTAAGTGCTATGAAGTGATATAGCAGAGGCACTTGACCAAGAACTGAGGCAGGAGGCAGTTCATAAAATAGATATGGTCTCAGTTAGTCCTGAAGTTTGAAGAGGAATTATTCAGAATAAGGAGGAAAAGGTACTCCAGACAAAAGAAAAAGCCCATGTGAAAGTAGAGGTATATAAGAATCGACAGGCACTAGGACTTGAAAGAATAGAATTGTGCTGGCACATAGAGTGCATGGGGGCAAAGCAGGTGTGCAAAAAAAAAAAAAAAAAAAACCCAAAACAAAACAAAACACCCAAAAAACCAAAAACAAATAAAAAACCCCCAAAAACTATATAGCTGAGCAGGAACTATACTTTTTAAAGGCGTATCAATAAATTTAATCTTTGTCCTGAAAGCAGTGAGAAGATATTGAAGATTTTTGTCTGCCTGAAAGTAGTGTCAGAACTTGCTCTGATGTGAAGAATGGACTTACGACTAAGACTGGATCTTGGGGTGACTGGGTGGCTCAGTCAGTTGGGTGACTGACTTCAGCTCGGATTATGATCTTGCTGTTTGTGGGTTTGGGCCCCGCGTCGGGCTCTGTGCTGACAGCTCGGAGCCTGGAGCCTGCTTCGGATTCTGTGTCTCCCTCTCCCTCTCTCTCTCTGCCCCTCCTCCACTCGCACTCTGTCTCTTGAAAATAAATAAACGTTAAGACTAAGATTGGATACAAGAAGACCATATGGGGGTCCATGACAGTCCATCATATGATGGACCTACCATGAGCATGATAGTGCTCATGTACTTACTAGTACTTACCATGATGATCCTAGGGAAGATCCTACAGTTTCAAAACATATGTTTTAAAGAAAATCCACAAAACTTTGTTACTGGTTGCTTACGGGGAGTGAGGTGGATAAAGGAATCAGAGATCACCTCCAGTTTAGAAAACTGAGTAGATGGTAGTTCCAAGGAAATAGAAGACACTAAACAAATTAACATAAGTTTGGTTTACTTTTGAACATTTTCAGTTTCAGGAAGTTTAAAAAATAGAGATAACAAGGAAGAAAATACACAGATCTAAGACTCAGCCTAAAGACAAAATCTTATATCTGATAAGTTATTTTCCAAAACATATAAAGAATTCATCCACTCAATAGCAAAAAACAAAACAATCCAATTTAAAAATGGGCAGAGGAACTGGACAGACGTCTTTCCAAAACAGACATATAATGGCCAAAAGCACATGAAAAGGTACTCCACATCACTAATCATCAGGACAATGCAAAATCACAATGAAATATCACCTCACAACTGTTAGAATGGCTACTATCAACAAGAAGAATTAAGCGTTGGTGAGGATGTGATGAAAGGGGAGCTCTTGTGCACCACTGGTGGGAATGCAAATTGGTGCCACCACTGTGGAAAGTAGGATGGAGGTTCCTTAAAAAATTAAAAATGGGACTACCATAAGATCCAGCAATCACTTTTGGGTATATATGAAAACAGGATACGAAAGAGATATCTACACTCCCATTATTTTCAATAGCCAAGATATGGAAACAATGTAAGTGCCCATTTATAGATGAATGGATAAAGAAGATGTGGTGTATATATACAATGAGATATTATTATATTATTCAGCCATGAGAAAGTAAGAAATTCTAATATTTGTGACAACACACATGGATCTTGAAGCATTATGCTAAGAAAAATAAGCCAGACAAAGAAAGATAAATATTGGTTGGTTTCACTTACATGTTGAATCTAAGAAAAGGAAAAGTCATTCTCATAGAAACAGAGAGTAGAAAACCAGTCGTGGGGGACTAAGGGGTGGGAGGAATTAGGAAGAGGTTGGTAAAAGGATACACATTTTCAGCTATAAGATGAACAAGGTCTTAGGATCTAACGTATAACATGATGACTGTAGTTGATAACACTGTATTGTGTAATTGAATTTTGCTAAGAGTAGAACTTAAATGTGTTTTTCAAAAAAAAGATGGTTTTATTTATATTTACATCTCACAGCCACTACCATACATAACACCCAGTAAGTTGATGATGAATTAAAGGATATGAAGAATAATCTGGGTCCATCCATTTCAATGTAAGTTATCCTTTCAATTATAAATGGCCCTTGATGTCTATTTTTCCTGTTTTATAAACTGTAAATAGATATAAACTAGTGATCTTTTAGGAGGAATGAAGCCAAAGTGTTTAGGAAGAGAGAAGTCAAATACTAAAAATACAGCTCGCTAAGAAAGGAGCGGGGGAGAGAAGGTATATATGCACGTTATCATCTCTGCCTCACCCATTAGCCTCTCTTTTATTCTGTTTCTGAGTCCCTTTATTTCACAGAAAAATACTTCTGGAGATTATATGGAGAAGTGCTGAACTATAAAGGACTAAGGGCAGGGAAGGGAGGAGTGGTCTCTTTGTGGGGTGCTACAGACTGTACACAAAAAGCATTGGCAATTGACAACTTGATGGCACAGAGACCGATATCAGAACCCTGCATAAAACTAAAGTATTAACAATGTCTTCCAGTCTCCTTTGAAGAGACTACCTTTTTGATTAGTGTGCCCATTTCTTACATCCTCCATTCCTTTTCAATACTTGGTCAGAGATGGGAAGCAAGGAACTGAATTCACCGGTAGAGGAAAGAGGTTTAAGAGCAGATTTCTAATGCGGATGGAGATGAAGGCCAGACGTATCAAGGGTGCAAAGTCAGTGTATCAGATAATAATAGAAAGCCACATGTAAAACACAGGCCAGGAAATGACTCGATGTCTTACAGTGCTCAGTCATTTTCCTATTAAGAAACATGCTTTTTACTAGCCACAGGAAAAGCTCCTTGCTACTTTTGCCTGCTGGAATGTAGGATACACATTTCATTGGTCTCTCTTCCTGAAATCTGTGGCTTGAAACTTGGAGAGCAGAAAGGTCATTAGATTTAGCTGGCCTAAAATAATAATACTCCAGGAACCAATTTCAATTGTCAAGTAAAAGTGTTGGCTTGAGATCTAAAATCCTGTAATTTACTGGAATGAATTAATTGACATCTTTGAAATGCAAAATTTATTTGCAGCATTTAAGAAAATGTGTAGCCTCTGTGAATTAGGGCTGTGTCTTAAGAGAAAAGTATTAGTTTAAGCCCAACGCTGAATTTTAAAAGACATTTTATATTTTGTATAATTTGATAAATTTGATATTTAAAAAAATTAAGTTTTATTTATTTATTTTGAGAGAGTGAGAGACAGAGAGAGAGAGAGAGAGAGAGAGAGAGAGAGAGCGAGCATGAGCAGGGGAAGGGCAGAGAGATGGAGAGAGGAGAGAATCCCAAGCAGGCTCCACAGATAGTACAGAGCGCCATGTGGGGCTCCAGCTCACAAACCATGAGATTATGACCTGAGCCAAAATCAGGAGTCGGATGCCACCCAGGCGCCCCATAAATTTGATATATTTATCAGTAATTATCTCTTATCCTTTACCTTCAGCAAGGAATGAGATTTTAATTTTCAATATACCAACCAAAATTTTCACAAAGGATGTTGTTGAAAATTTAATATTTTATAACACCAATGTAGAGATGTTCCTACCTGCTTCTTCACTTCCAGTATATTCCAGGATTATGTATAGTTATAACTCTCCAAATTTAACTGTCAAATGAAGAGATCAGGATTTTCTTTAAAATTCTAAATTAAGAGAGCTATCATATATAGGAGAATATTATTTTTTCTATGGATCATTAGTAATGTCCAGGACAGATTTTTTTCATACATGATCTCTTATATATGTGTTTGAACATTTCTCTTAAGCTTCTATAATATGTGTCCTTGAGGTATGTGCCAAGGAAAGGCAAGGGAAAACCATAGGATGGTTGTGGTAATGAGCTCAGTATTCATTTAAAGGACCCTCACCTGATGTTAGGTCTTCCAAAATCCTTATATTCTGAATGAAGTGGTCATTCCTTCTACTTAATAAAAAGTATTTTCAATAATTTATAAATAAACCACGGAGTCCTGATGTAAAAAATTCTGTCAGACCCACTGGGGTAAGGAAGACATAGACATTTTGATTTCTTGGAGCACTTAGTGGAAGGTCATAATCTCTCTCTTTTAATGTTTATTCATCCATTCTGAGAGAAACTGAGCAGGGGAGGGGCAGAGAGATAGAGAGGGAAGGAGAGAGAGAGAAAGAGAGAGTATGAATCCCAAGCAGGCTCCGTGCTGTCAGTGCAAAGCCCAACGCAGGGCTTGATCTAATGAACTGAACTGCAAGATCCTGACCTGAGTTGAAATCAAGAGTTGGTACCGACTGAGCCACAGAGGCACCCCAGGTCAAAATCTCTTTAAATGGTGTAGGTTTTGCCTATTGTAGGACAATTCATAGCAGCAGGGAATTTGCTATTTCCTAGGGTAGGTTTCAGCTCTCAGAATTTACTTATGGATGTACATATGAATTCTTATCACAACTATGGAGATTATATATAATATAATAAAATTAATACAATACATTTATTTATATTGTATTATATATAATATATAATATGTAATATATAATATAATATATAATATATAATACATATAATATAATATATAATATATAATACATATAATATAATATATAACATATATAACATATAATACAATACAATATATAATACAATATATAATACAATGCAATATATATACAATACAATATAATAATATATAATACAATATATAGCACAATACAATATACAATATATTATATTATATCATATATTAATATAGGATATTGATTTTTCTCCTTTGCTCTGGAGAAAATCTAAAGTCATTTGTTCTCAAGCCTGGCTGCTATTGGATCACCTGGGGAAGCTTTTAGAAATTCTGATGCCTGAAATCTACCTCCAGAGATCTGAGTCTATTGGATTAGAACAATGGTATTTTTAAGCTTTCTGGGTGTTTCTAATGTGCATCTGAGGTTAAGAATCATTGTTTTTGGCCACTGTGCAAAGCCAGACCTCTTTGGTCCCATGACAGTGACTACTTCTTGAATTTTGATCTTAGACGTAGAAATGCCTAAGTTTGAGTTCATTCTCAGCACCCACTAGCTGGGAGGGGCCTTGTTAGTTTCTAATGTTGAGATTACTTTATGTGAATTATAGAAAATAATATCAGCTATCTCATGGGATTGTGGGGAAGACTAAATGAGATCCTGCAATTTAAAATTATTAACTAAGGGCTTAGCATAGAATATGTCTGAAATATATACTGTTACTCCAGCTACTGCCGCTACTCTCATACTTCTCTGATTACTAACCGTGCGATTCAAAAATTTCAAGTGGAGAGATGGCCATGGTTGGTGGCTCTTTGCATATTCCTCCCCACAGGGTGAGGCCAGATTTCTACCCAAGTCCCCAGTATGGCTACTTCTCCTGCCAGCACATTTGATTCAAACCTCCTTCCCATATAACACAAATGTTTTTGAATTGTTCTCTTAGACTTATGTTGCCTACTGAAATGTAAGCCAAGTAAAAACAGAGCAATTGTCTTCTACTTTGCACTATATATTTTCAGTGTACTTGTCTATATCAGACTGAAATCTTGAAGTGAGGGTTGAAGTCCAATTCTTCTTCATGTTTATATAACGTCTTGTCTAATTTTTTACACAGGGTAAACACTCAAGGTGACTAAGTGAATAAATGAGTCAAAAAGCCATATACCTGACAACCCATGCAGATCATATCTTGCCTTCTTGGCTTTTGGTATCAGGAAAATCATCCCAGAATTAAAAGTCTTGGTAGCTCAGATCACACTACATTTTTTCTTGTCAGCTGAAAGCTTAGTGATGGCATAGGCTCTGTCTGTTATTCTCCCCTAGGAGAATTCCAATCACACAGCAGATGCTCAATAAATACCTGGAATAGGACAGTATGAATTTATGGATAAATACTTGGCATATAAGCTCTTTAACCTCTGTCAAATCTTTCCTGAACTTTATGATCCCTGTGGATGCTTTCTAGCCTCTGGGCAATTCATTTGCATCTCTCAAGTCAGGGTATCCATACGTGGTGTCTTCTCATTGTTCCAGAAGTATATGCATATCATTTGTATGTGTGTATGCTTTTTTTCACTAAGTTAGACTACATCCTTTTCAAAGAAGGGGTCAAAGGTTTTCCTCCTTTTATATCACCCATACTACTTAGCCAAGGTCTGGACATGCCTTGAATGATGGTTAATATAAATGTTTATTGTTCTATTCCCAAGCAGCAAAGTCAAGCATATTGTTGTTATTATTCTTCCCACTTTCCACTTCAGTTTTATGTTATAAGGAAGCTTAAAAAATCACCTTCCATAGGGAAATCTTGTAGGAGATTAAATCCTTCTTTATGCAGGCCAGCGTGGGTGATGAGGGCTGCATGGAAGAGAGGGAATGCATGGCCTGACTCAGGGCTGGTCCCACTCTGTGTCTCAGAGACCTCAGCAAGTAAGTAAACAGGGTCTAAATGAATTCTGCAGACGATACTAAAATGGGAAATGTTGGAATAATAAAATGGGCCCTAGCAAGGAAAATAAAATAAGGTTCAAGTTGGAAAAAAGAACTAACACATCTAGAGGAAAAATAATTCAAAACACAGATTCAGTAGGAGGGACAAACTTGGAAAGCAGCACATGTGGCAGGCTACCCTCACACAGTCCAAAGCCTGGGTTGACATTTCAGTGCACTCATTCCCCTTCCTCCCCCTCATCCCTGAAAGGGCAACACTCTTCTATTGTTCTGACAAAATTGGAGGCTGACATTTTCATATCCCAAGTTCAACCCTTGTGACTTGAACAGGTAAATGTAACCAGGAAAGATGAGATGTAAGTAATGAATTGGACAAAGAAAAATGTAAATATTTATCCACAATGATAATGTCTCAGAGCAGAACAAGAATAGATTATCAGAACAGAAACTAGATGGCAAAACACACTCTACAAAATAAAATATTACTATTAATACTCCACCACACCTTCAATCACGTTTATTTTATGGCCACAGCACAAGGGTTCATACTTAAAAAGATGAACTGAGGTTCAGAATGTGTTACCATTTTGGGTTTTTCCTCATATCCACAGTGCATCTTATCTGTAGCACCACTACTGGCCTTTTCATGGCCTTCGGCTCTCAAATGTCAGCCATACCACTTGCACTTCTACCAAGACAGAGTGAAAGAATTGACATTTCTAGAGGGCTGGGATAGGCTATTCTTACTACTACTTTCTGTAGTATGAAATTATTTGAATGCAAGCTCACAATTCTCAAAAACTGATTATGGCCTCCAATAGTCTATTTAACCCATATCATTTATCATTTCAGTTAATTTTTACTATGTTTCCCTACCTATCCATATTAAGAGTTAAAAGGAACAGGGGCACCTGGCTGGCTCAGTTGGAGGACTGTGCAGCTCTTGACCTCAGGGTTGTGGGTTCTAGCCCCAGGTGGGGTGTAGAGATTGCTTAAATAAATAAAACTTTAAAAAAGAAAGAGTTAAAAAGAACAGAGGAATCTCTGTATCCCAAGTATATTTGGAATCTTGCACAAATTCAGATTAGCATGAAAACCAGACAAAAAGAAAAGACAGACTAAATATATTGAGAATTTCATCATTAGCCTGTTGCCTGATTCTCATTTGCTCCACCCTTATTTCTTTTAGGCCAAGGGTATGAGACTGCAATTACTTTCAAGGTTTCTAAGAAAAAAATGGTTTACTATCATTACTATAATAAGCAAGAACCCTGGCAGTTTTTAGGTGTGAATAAATTTCACACAAAATGATAACAATGTATATTTTCATTTTCTTAAGGGATATTTGGACTAAAAGCTATCTTGGACTTCCACGTCTGAACAAGATGAAGTAAAAGAGTCTAAATTTACTCTGTTGCCTGAAACAATCCAAAATGGACAAGCCATATGAAAAAGGGTTTACACGATACTACACATCAGGCAGTGAAAAACACTGATCTGTGAAAAAAGGGACAACAAACAAATGAGACCTACCATTGCCCCAGCATGTTATTTAGGAGACTTTTCAGGTCACAATACAGGAATCCAGATACAGACTGGCAAACTATGTAAAATGAGAAAAAAGAGCTGAAATTATGGGGAGAACAAGGCAGCCAGAGTTCCCAGGAAGAGGTACCAGAGAGGAAAGAGAGTCACAGAGAGAGATCTAGTTTTGAAGAGGGTCTATCTTGAGTATCCAGTTGAGTAGTGATCAACAAAGCCATGTGAGGAAACTACCCAAGACAAGAGGAAAAATTACCAAAAAAGATAGAGATAACATTCCTCAGCACTCATACAGGAGAAGGGAACATATCTGTTCTCACTAACCAAATTGGAAAACCTCAAAATTCATGGGTCAGTAGGTAGAATACACAAAATGGTCTTGCCTCAATAGTGGGGAATAGTTAGCCATAGACTAATAACTGTTCTAGTCTTGCCTAATAAATATTAAAAGCAAAACAAAAAATCAACTTTTTTTCATGTAACAACTTCATTCTAAAATAAAGCTCAACAACATTTGTGGTAATAAAAAATATTCACTACCAAACTGAGTAAGATTCACAATGTTTAGCATCCGATAAAGAATTACCAGGTAACAACAAAGCAGTAAAATATGACCCAGAATGAAGGCTAATTAATCAAAACCAAGCCAGAACTGACACAGATGTTAAACTGCAGATAGGAATAGTAAGTATGTATTATGAATATATTACATATATTCAAAAGTTAAATAGGGATATGAAAGACATAAAAAAAGTATACTTCTAGAGATGAAAACCCACTTTAAGCATGAAGACACCTTCAGATTGAAAATAAGGGGATGGAGAACCATCTATCATGCTAATGGTCAACAAAAGAAAGCCGGAGTAGCCATACTTATATCAGACAATCTAGACTTTAAAATAAAGACTGCATCAAGAGAGGCAGAAGGACATTATATCATAATCAAGGGGTCTATCCACCAAGAAGACCTAACAATTGTAAACATTTATGCACCAAATGTGAAAGAACCCAAATATATAAATCAATTAATCACAGACATAAAGAAACTCATTGATAGTAATACCATAATAGTGACAGACTTCAACACCCCACTCACAAAAATGGACAGATCATCTAATCAAAAAATCAACAAGGAAACAATGGCTTTGAATGACACACTGGACCAGATGGACTTAACAGATATATTCAGAACATTTCATCCTAAAGCAGCAGAATATACATTCTTCTCCAGTGCACATGGAACATTCTCCACAATAGACCATATACTGGGACACAAATCAGCCCTAAGTAAGTACAAAAAGATCAAGATCATACCGTGCATATTTTCAGACCACAATGCTATGAAACTCGAAATCAACCACAAGAAAAAATTTAGAAAGGTAACAAATACTTGGAGACTGAAGAACATCCTACTAAAGAATGAATGGGCTAACCAAGCAGTTAAAGAAGAAATTAAAAAGTATATGGAAGTCAATGAAAATGATAACACCACAACCCAAAACCTCTGGGGTGCAGCAAAGGCGGTCATAAGAGGAAAGTATATAGCAATCTTCCTTCCTAAAGAAGGAAGAAGGATCTCAGATACACAACCTAACCTTACACCTTAAGGAGCTGGAAAAAGAACAGCAAATAAAACCCAAAAACAGCAGAAGACAGGAAATAATAAAGATAAGAGCAGAAATTAACACTATCGAAACCAAAGAAACCAGTAGAACAGATCAATGAAACCAGAAGCTGGTTTTTTGAAAGAATTAACAAAATGGATAAACCACTAGCCAGTTTGATCACAAAAGAGAAAGGAAAGGACCCAAATAAATAAAATCAAGAATGAAAGAGGAGAGATCACAACCAACACAGCAGAAATAAAAACAACAATAGGAGAATATTATGAGCAATTATATGACAATAAATGTGCAATTTGGAATAAATGGACAAATTCCTAGAAACATATATACTACCAAAACTGAAACAGGAAGAAATAGAAAATTTGAACAGACCCATAACCAGTAAGAAAATCAAATTAGTAATCAAAAATCTGAGGGGTGCCTGGGTGGCTCGGGCAGTTGAACGTCCGACTTCAGCTCAGGTCATGATCTCGCGGTCTGTGAGTTTGAGCCCTGCATTGGGCTCTGTGCTCACAGCTCAGAGCCTGGAACCTGCTTCAAATTCTGTGTCTCCCTCTCTCTCTCCCCCTACCCTGCTCATGCTCTGTCTCTCTCTCTGCCAAAAATAAATGAACATTTAAAAAAAATAAAAAAAAATACATCTGTCAAAAAACAAGACTCCAGGGTCAGATGGCTTTCCAGGGTTATTCTACCAAACAATTAAGGAAGAGTTAAAACCTATTCTCTTGAAGGTGTTCCAAAAAATAGAAATGGAAGAAAAACTTTCAAACTCCTTCTATGAAGCCAGCATTACCTTGATTCCAAAGCCAGACAAAAACCCCACTAAAAAGGAGAACTATAGACCAATTTCCCTGATGAACATGGATGCAAAGATCCTCAACAAGATATTAGCCAACCGGAACCAACAATACATTAAAAAAATTATTTGGCACAAAAGCAGACACATAGACCAATGGAATAGAATAGAAACCCCAGAACTAGACCCACAAACATATGGCCAACTAATCTTTGACAAAGCAGGAAAGAAAATCCAATGGAAAAAAGACAGTCTCTTTAACAAATGGTGCTGGGAGAACTGGACAGCAACATGCAGAAGGTTGAAACTAGACCACTTTCTCACACCATTCACAAAAATAAACTCAAAATGAATAAAGGACCTGAATGTGAGACAGGAAACCATCAAAACCTTAGAGGAGAAAGCAGGAAAAGACCTCTCTGCCCTCAGCCGTAGCAATCTCTTACTCGACACATCCCCAAAGGCAAGAGAATTAAAAGCAAAAATGAATTACTGGGACCTTATGAAGATAAAAACCTTCTGCACAGCAAAGGAAACAACCAACAAAACTAAAAGGCAACCAACGGAATGGGAAAAGATATTTGCAAATGACATATTGGACAAAGGGCTAGTATCCAAAATCTATAAAGAGCTCACCAAACTCCACACCCGAAAAACAAATAACCCAGTGAAGAAATGGGCAGAAAACATGAATAGACACTTCTCTAAAGAAGACATCCAGATGGCCAACAGGCACATGAAAAGATGCTCAACGTCGCTCCTTATCAGGGAAATACAAATCAAAACGACACTCAGATATCACCTCACGCCAGTCAGAGTGGCCAAAATGAACAAATCAGGAGACTATAGATGCTGGAAAGGATGTGGAGAAACGGGAACCCTCTTGAACTGTTGGTGGGAATGCAAATTGGTGCAGCCACTCTGGAAAACAGTGTGGAGGTTCCTCAGAATATTAAAAATAGACCTACCCTATGACCCAGCAATAGCACTGCTAGGAATTTACCCAAGGGATACAGGAGTACTGATGCATAGGGGCACTTGTACCCCAATGTTTATAGCAGCACTCTCAACAATAGCCAAATTATGGAAAGAGCCTAAATGTCCATCAACTGATGAATGGATAAAGAAATTGTGGTTTATATACACAATGGAGTACTACAGGGCAATGAGAAAGAACGAAATATGGCCCTTGGTAGCAACGTGGATGGAACTGGAGAGTGTGATGCTAAGTGAAATAAGCCATACAGAGAAAAAAAGATACCATATGGTTTCACTCTTATGTGGATCCTGAGAAACTTAACAGAAACCCATGGGGGAGGGGAAGGAAAAAAAAAACAGGTTAGAGTGGGAGAGAGCCAAAGCATGAAAGACTCTTAAAAACTGAGAACAAACTGAGAGTTGATGGGGGGTGGAGGGAGGGGAGGGTGGGTGATGGGTATTGAGGAGGGCACCTTTTGGGATGAGCATTGGGTGTTGTATGGAAGCCAATTTGACAATAAATTTCATATGTTGAAAAAAATAATAAAAATAAATAAAATAAAAAAATAATAAAAATAAAAAATAAATTAAAAAAATTATTCCCCACGATCAAGTGGGATTTATACCTGGGATGCAGGGCTGGTTCAATATCTGCAAAACAATTAACGTGATTCATCACATCAATAAAAGAAAGGACAAGAACCATATGATCCTCTCAATAGATGCAGAGAAAGCATTTAACAGAATACAGCATCCTTTCTTGATAAAAACCCTCAAGAAAGTAGGGATAGAAGGAGCATACCTCAAGATCATAAAAGCCATATATGAACCACCCAACGCTAATATCATCCTCAATGGGGAAAAACTGACAAATTTCCCCCTAAGGTCAGGAACAAGACAGGGATGTCCACTCTCACCACTGTTATTCAACATAGTATTGGAAGCCTTAGCCTCTGCAATCAGATAACACAAAGAAATAAAAGGCATCCAAATTGGCCAGGAGGAGGTCAAACTTTCACTCTTCGCAGATGACATGATACTCTATATGGAAAACCCAAAAGATTCCACCAAAACACTGCTAGACTTGATTCATGAATTCAGCAAAGTTGCAGGATATAAAATCAACACACAGAAATCAGTTGCATTCGTATACACCAACAATGAAGTGACAGAAAGAGAAATCAAGGAATCGATCCCACTTACAGTTGCACCAAAAACCATAAAATACCTAGGAATAAGTCTAACCAAACAGGTGAAAAATCTGTACACTGAAAACTATAGAAAGCTGATGCAAGAAATTTAAGAAGACACGAAGAAATGGAAAAAGATTCTATGCTCCTGGATAGGAAGAAGTAATATTGTTAAAATGTCGATACTACCCAAAGCAATCTACATATTCAATGCAATCCCTATCAAAGTAACACCAGCATTCTTCACAGAGCTAGAACAAATAATCCTAAAATGTGTATAGAACCAGAAAAGACCCTGAATAGCCAAAGCAATCTTGAAAAAGAAAACCAAAGCAGAAGGCATCACAATGCCAGACTTCAGGCTATACTACAAAGCTGTAATCATCCAGACACTATGGTACCAGCACAAGAACAGACACTCAGATCAATGGAATAGAATAGAGAACCCAGAAATGGACCCACAAACGAATGGGCAACTAATCTTTGACAAAGCAGAAAAGAACATCCAATGGAATAAAGACAGTCTCTTCAGCAAGTGGTGCTGGGAAAACTGGACAGCGGCATGCAGAAGAATGAACCTGGACCACTTTCTTATACCATGCACAAAAATAAACTCAAAATGGATGAAAGACCTCAATGTAAGACAGGAAGCCATCAAAATCCTCGAGGAGAAAACAGGCAAAAACCTCTTTGATCCTGCCCACAGCAACTTCTTACTCAACACGTCTCCAGAGGCAAGGGTAACAAAAGCAAAAATGAACTACTGGGACCTCATCAAAATAAAAAGCTTCTGCACAGTGAAGGAAATAATCAGCAAAACTAAAAGGCAACCAATGGAATGGGAGAAGATATTTGCAAACGACATATCAGATAAAGGGTTAGTATCAAAAATCTATAAAGAGCTTATCAAACTCAACACCCAAAAAACAAATAATCCAGTGAAGAAATGGGCAAAAGACCTGAATAAACACTTCTCCAAAGAGGACATCCAGATGGTCAAATGACACATGAAAAAATGCTCATCACTCATCATCAGGGAAATACAAATCAAAACCACAATGAGATACCACCTTACACCGTCACAATGGCTAACATTAACAACTCAGGCAACAACAGATGTTGGCGAGGATGCAGAGAAAGAGGATCTCTGCTGCATTGTTAGTGGGAATGCAAGCTGGTGCAGCCACTCTGAAAAACAGTATGGAGGTTTCTCAAAAAACTAAAAATAGAACTAGCCCACAACCCAGCAATTGCACTACTAGGCATTTATCCAAGGGATACAGGTGTGTGTTTCGAAGGGGCACATGCACCCCTATGTTTATAGCAGCACTATCAACAATAGCCAAAGTATGGAAAGAGCCCGAATGTCCATTGATGGATGAATGGATAAAGAAAATGTGGTGTGTATGTGTGTGTGTGTGTGTATATATATATATATATATATATATACACACACACACACACACATACATACACAATGGAGTAGTACTCGGCAATCAAAAATAATGAAATCTTGCCATTTGCAACTACGTGGATGGAACTGGAGCGTATTATGCTATGAAATTAGTCAAAGACAAAAATTACATGACTTCACTCATATGAAGACTTTAAGAGACAAAACAGATGAACATAAGGGAAGGGAAACAAAAATTATATAAAAACAGGGAGGGGGACAAAACAGAAGAGACTCATAAATATGGAGAACAAACTGAGGGTTATGGGAAGGGTTGTGGAGGGGCGATGGGCTAAACATGGAAGGGGCACCAAGGAATCTACTCCCGAAATCATTATTGCACTATATGCTAAGTAATTTGGATGTAAATTAAAAAAAAAAGATTGGAAATCAGTCAGTACAATTTACCATATTGACAAGAAAACAAAACTAAAATAAATCTGAAATAGAATCATCTCAATGAGTACAGAAAAAGTATTTGGCAAAATCCAGTATCTATTCCAGATACAAAATTCATAAAAGTAGAAACAGGAAGAAACTTTTTAACTTAAAAAGGGCAACTATGAGGAAATTTTATAGATTCATTATACTTAATGGTAAAACACAAATGCTTTGCTCCTAAGTTCAGGAACAAGACAGGGATATCCATTCTCTCTTATTTATTTATTTATTTATTTATTTATTTATTTATTTATTTATTTATTTAATTTTTTCAGTCTCTCCTATTTAACGTTGGACTGAAGTGTCTAACAAGTGAAAGGAAGCAAGAAAAATTATCAGCCAGATTGGAAAGGAAGTACAACTGTTACTACTCATACATGACCTGAATGTGTATATAGAACATCCAAAGCAATCTACAAAAGTGCTACTGGAACTAATAGGTGAATTTACAAAGTTTTATTAAATGAGGCACAAGATCTATAGGCAAAAGTCAATTGTCTTTCTATAATATCAATAAATAATCATAAATTAAAATTAATAACTAATACCATTTACAGTAGCAGCCAAAGTATGAAAGCAGGGATGATTTTTTACATTTTTTATTTATTTTTGAGAAAGAGAGAGAGAGAGAGAGGGAGACAAAGAATGAGTGGGGAAGGGGCATAGAGAGAGGGAGACAGAGAATCCAAAGCAGGCTCCAGGCTCTGAGCTGTCATCACAGAGCCTGACACGGGGCTCAAACTTGCGAACTGCAAGATCATAACTGGTGCCGAAGTTGGACGCTTAACGTACTGAGCCACCCAGGCACCCCTGAAAGTAGGGATGATTTTGACAGAAGTCATGAAAAATTTATGCAGTGAAAATTATAAAATATTGCTGACAGAAATTAATCAGGTCATAAATAGAGAAATGTACTAGGATCATGGTTCAGAAGACTCAGTATTATTAAAATGTCAATTCTTTCCAAATTCATCTACAGATTTAATATAATCTCAATCAAAATCCCAGTCAGTTTTTTAATATAAATGGATAAATTTTTCAAAATCCATTTGGAAACACAAAGAAAGAATCAAAACAACCCTGAAAAGGAAGAACAAAGTTAAACAATTAAAACTAGCTGATTTCAATAGTTATTTAAGCAACTGTAACCTAGCTAGTGTGTAGTGTGGTATTCAACAAGATGGACAAATAGAGTAATGAAACAGAATATAAAGTCCAAAAACAGATTTACCCAAAAGTCAGTTCTCCAACTGATTTTGAAAAAGATGCAAAGCAGTTTAGTGAAGAAAGGATAATCTTATCAACAAATTATATTAGAACAACTAGATATTCACATGAAAAAAAATGGGTTTCAATATTAATACAAAAATTATCTTAAAACAGATCATAAAACATAAAAGTAAAAGCCAAACTTCTCAGAAACATTGGCAAAATATTTGTGGCTTTGGTGAGGTACAAATTTTTTAGATAAGACACTAAAAATGTAATTCACTAAAAAAATTAGTTATTCAGATTGCATCAAAATTAAAAACCCCTCAAAAAGCCTTGTTCAGAGACTGAAAATAAATTATTCTATCATTTATTGTTTTTTAGTTATAATTAACCATACATAGTCACCATGCTCTTGAACTGGCAATATAAACAGAGAAGAATTGAATATATTATAAGTTACAAAATAGCATGAGACTGATAAACATTAAGTAATATAAAAAACAAAGTTGGCTAATTCTGAGCAGGAAGAGAAAAATTTGTGTTGAGCACAAAAGAAATTTTAAAAAGATGAGATGTGGGCTGGTCCTTGCGTAAATAATAGGGTTTAGATATACAGACAACAGTTAAAGAAATCTGGAAGGAAATAAAGATGAATGAAGATGCAGAAATTAGACTATATGTAATATTTAAAGAAAAAAAAAACAATGCTGGCTGATGTTTGCTTAGGTAAGAGAAAAGCTGAGTAAGTGGATTACTAAGATATTATGTAGGATCTTGAATGCCAGACTAAGTTGTCTATGTGCACTGGAGAACCAACAGAGAGCCCAAACCAAATGTGGTCAAATGAGTCATTGTAAAAATTATTTTGACTGTAGTATGGTTTGGAAGGTGTATTAACAACAGAAGTAGAGATGTGAATGACTTTTTTCCCTAAGTTTTATTTATTTATTTTGAGAGAGAGAGAGAGAGAGAGAGTACAGGACGGGTAGAGAGAGAGGAAGAGAGAGAGAATCCCAAGCAGGATCCCACTGTCAGTGCAGAGCCCGATGCAGGGCTCAAACTCATGAACCGTGAGATCATGACCCGAGTTGAAACCAAGAGTAGGCCACTTAACCGACTGAGTCACCCAGGCACCCCAAGACTTGAAGAACTTTTTGCAAGAAAGGTAACCAAAATTTTTCTGCCACTTATATTCAAAAAAACAGCTTTATGTCTATTGCAGTTACTGTGTAAATTACATTGCAATTTTATTTTTCTGGTTTTTTTAGCCAGGGCATTTGATGCTAAAACTGTCTTTAGAGTTTACGAAGTTTAAACTGTTTGAGGAAGTGTCATCCATCATTTCTTCATGAATATAAATCTTCTTGCTATTATTATTTTTGTTAGAATTAAGTATTAGATAAAACTACTTCTGGGGCACCTGCGTGGCTCAGTCCGTTAAGCATCCTACTTCGTCTCAGGTCATGACCTCATGGTTCATGGGTTCCAGTCCCGTGTAAGGCTCTGTGCTGACAGCTCAGAGCCTGGAGCCTACTTCAGAATCTGTGTCTCCCTCTCACTCTGCCCCTCCCCCGCTTGCACTCTCCTCTCTCACTCTCAAAAATAAATAAATATTTAAAAAAATTAAAACTACTTCTATAGCACCTATTTACAAAGATATGCTCAAAAGTGTGAACAGAATCTGGTTATTTTTTTAAGAGTCAGGCTAATTGGGTGCTTGGTTTAATTTCATAATTCTGGTATAAATTTCCTAAAAATACAAGACTCGATGAACACATTGAGTGGGTTCCTCAACCAAAATTAAAAAGAAATCTTGTACTTTTTCACTTACTCTGCTCAATAGAGATCTGAGAACAACTATGTTAATACATCTTCCCTTTTATTATCCAGGATCAGAAACTGCTAACAATGCTTGCCCAGTAAAAGCTCATATATTTTTCTGTTAAATAGAGTCACCTGATGATAAACTGTACATCTTTGTTGTTTAGTATAGTTTAGCTTCACCTTTCTCTTAGTCTTTATGTAAGATTTATCTATTTTTGTATGTTTATTTATTTTGAGAGAGAAAGAGAGAGAGGAGACAGTAAACACATGCACAGGGGCAAGGAGGGGGAGGGGCAGAAGGAGAGGGAGAGAGAAAATCCCGAGCAGGATCCCTCCACGCTATCAGTGCAGAGCCTGATGTGGGACTTGATCTGAGCTGAAATCAAGAGTCCAACGTTTAACTAACTGAGCCACCCAGGCACCCCAAGATTTATGTATTTTTATTATTTATTTTTAAGATTGAATAAAGCCAAACACATTGGAGAACCCAAGCTAAACACCAAAGCTGTGCCCTACTTAGCAGAATAATAGCAGACTTTTAATGAAAGAGCTTTATAGTCAGACATACCCAATTTGACTACTACTTCAGCTCTGTGACTCTGAGCAAGTTCTTTTGTCTCTCTGTGTTTCAGTTTCCTCTTTTGTAACATTTGGATTATATATCATTGTACACCTAATAAGATTGTTCTATAGATTAAAAGGAAATGTAATTAACACAGGATCTGAAATGCGTTCACATGTATTCTTGCTGTTTCTGTTAGTATCCAGTTGCTGTGTATATGCTGGGTCCATCTAAAACTCTCCAAAGTCTATAGATGTCCTGTGTGTCATTGGTCTCTGATGCCTCACAGAAGATGTCATAAACCCACTGAGGGGAAGTTGGACATAAAGTTTACTCCTTCTTCCATCTTGGATGAAGATTTGAAATATGAGTTGCTATATTGATGGGAGGGAGGCCATCTGGAAATAAATGAAAAGTTGCAGAAGGAAAAGAAGTTCTGGGGGCCTACATAAGTTTTTTTTTTCAAATGTACCCCTCTGAGCCAAGATTGTAGACACTCATAGTCTCATGATGCCTGTGTGCATGGGAATATCAGACCAAACTCTCTCCTTTCCACTCCAGAAATCTGAAGGATTAAAGCATTAAAAAGAGGTGGTCTTAAAAACCTCAAATTAGGTATAAAGTATTCTCCTTGCTTTGTCACTTGATTTTTAAAAAATTGTCTCCAAGTAAGAAAAGAGGGTGAACAAAAATATTTTTATTGTTGACTATTATTACCATCCTTACCTAATAATAGGTTATTTGTTGAGTACCTACTATGAGTTAGACATGGTAATAGATACTTAATTTTTGTTATTCCATTCATCCTCCCCCCTGAAATCAATGTTACAGAGTTATTATATTTCTCATTTAGAGATGAAAAAGCTGAGGCTTGGAGACATTGACTAATTTGTCCCAAGACATACAGCTAGTAAATATCATGTGTGGGCTTCCAACTCAATTATCTGATGCTACAGTCCATATGTTCCTGCTATGGAATGTTTTCAAGCATTGTGTGTCTGGGGCTGAGATTGCTTAAACACCTAGGTCTTAAGCTGATTCAAGAGAATCAGATCTTGACTTTAACATTACTTATATAATTTCAAACAAATAACATAAACTTGTTTTTCTCAACTGTCCTATTTATCTTAGTGTTTTATTACAAGGGAAACATGGAATTCAGTGCTATAAGTTACAGTAAGAATTTGCATGCTCTATATAAGGCTGCTTCTTTATCACCATGATTATGATTTTATAGCCTATTAACGAGGTTAATGAGGGTTTTTAGCTACCTTCAAAACAATTACTTTTAGCAATTAAGACAAGCATCTTATTACATTGAGAACTTAAAAATAATCATACATTTTTAATGTTGCCATAATTACCTAAGGGGTATTCCAGTTTGATCACAAAGATCATAGAAAAGCATAGAACAAGTTTTCAGACAGTACATTAGCAAATAAGTTCAGCTTTATTAAGAGAAAATATAATACAACCAAATTTATTGCCATTTATCACTTATATTAGTATAAGTTGAGGCAGTTTGAATTTCCTCAACATCAAATCTCAATGAATATATATTAGGGAATGTCTTACTATGGTAAATAGACGTATGATATATATTTATTCTAACTCTCCGTATGCACATAGAATCAAATTTTCAACGCTCAGATCATAAGATCTTGATCAGCTTGAGGAATTTGTAAAAAGAAACAGTAGAAGTTGATGTTTCAAATAGATTTTAAGGACAGATTGCAAGAGTCTTTATTGAAAGTCTAAAGAATTTGTATTTTACAGTTTGACGATGGAAAACCACTAAGTATATCTGACTAAAGAAGGTATTCATTGGAAGTTTTGGGTTAGAAATACCAGTGGTACATCAGAAGAATTCAAATAGGGAAGGAGACTGAAGGTGAAAATAGTCCAAGTGGCAATTTAAAGCTTGGAAACTGAAATAATGGCAGCAGTGAGAAAGAAGAAGAAATGAATAAAATAGACAAATCATAGTCAACTCTAGTTGATGGGGACTGAGTCTGCAAAGGAAATGTTGGATCTGATGGCCTGAAAGAATAGATATATCAAAAATAGAAGTAGGACAGTTACCTGAAAGTAAATACAGTTAGGAAAGAAGTGTCTTAACATAGAGAATTTGAGGTGATTTCAAGATAACAAGAATTAGCCAAGCAAAGAGTTAGAAAAATATAGAATTGGAGCCCAGGATCAGGTTAATAGATTTGACATTTACCAAAAGAAGATGTTTTCAAAGAATAATGGAAAGAAACAATAAGAGGCTTGGACTAACATATTTTATACATAAGAAGGATACTAAGAATACAGAGAAGAAAAGGCCAGAGAAATGGCCATAGCATGATATATATATATATATATACATTTAAGAAAAACCTAAGAAGATAGACTTTCAAAACGAAGATGGAGAGGATAGGAATTGTATTCTTTGTCTTCACGATATTAGGAATCAAAGTTTTAAACCAAAGGGACAAAGGCAAATTAAATTACTGAAGAGAAAGCAGAGAAGAAAATAATATTTACTGAGGGCCTATTATGTGCTGATATATGTGCTGGGCCTTGTGTGACAGAACTAGAGAACTGAATATTAATTAGAGAATGTTTCTTCCAAGAATAACCCCAGGGGCAACTGAACCATCTTATAAATGACTCATAAGGGATACTAATGGGGAAATTGGCTCAAGTTAGGAGAGCCAATTTTTCATTACCATTGAAAAAATTTCAAAACCCAACTACTATAGTCAACAGATATTTCATCCAAGTTGTTAGGTGAATTGAAAACAGTGGATTGAAACAGTAGAGTTTTTAAGCAGAGTGATAGGGTGATGTGTGTAAAATGTGTATTGAAAGGTAGATCAGAGTTCAAGGTCACTCTCCACTACTTATAACTGACAACCATGAACAGTTCTCTGATTTTCAATCTATTCTTATAAAAAATAAGATAATTATGATAGAAAGTGTCTATAATATATATAATTTTTATGATCATGACATTGAGTAACTTTACATAATGGAATTCAAAAACGAATCTTGTCTTAAAGTTTGAAAACAATGAACCACAGGTAAATCATGTTATATAGACCAGTACAGCAGCTAGCCCAGAAATAAGTAATAATGTTCATGTGTAAGTGCTTCCTCCTTACAGTGTTTGAACTCAAAGAGAAGACATGATGTTATTCAACACAAACAATGGAAATTTTATCATCAACACACAAGCACATTCAAGTGCATGATAGAATTATTTCCATTCTTGGAGATGAAAAACAATATCCAAAATAAATAAGACACAGTTGGTACGTATAAGGTCAAAGTGAATATATAACAATTTGATGACATAGCACTTGTGACATTAAGCTAGGGTTGGCAGGTGAAGGAGGTTATCAAATTCTGCTCATCAGGACCAATGAGTACCATTACGATTTTTCTTTTTCAACCGGTCATTTTATATAAAAAAAAATTATACTTGTAGGATTCCACCTGAGGACACAAAATTGAGAAGATTAAAGTCACACATTAAAAAAAAAAAAAAGAGGAAAGATTCAAATTGGCAATCACAAAGGTAATGATGAGAGGTTTGCTCCCAAGTTTGATCTCTGCCTTGTGTACTCTGGCCTCACAAACATTACAGTAGCTCCTCCTGGGTAAAATAAAGAATCTTGATTTAGAGTCTACACATTCTCTTCCCAGTTAGACACACATTCAATTGCTCCTAGGGGGATATTTTATGACATCAAGTGTTCATTGCCACAATATAAATGGGAGAAAAGTGGAAGAGAGGAGGACAGGAGCAAACTAAAAAGAGAAATTTCATTTGTGTTTAAAGTTCAGGTTTAGAGCCACAGTATCAACAGTTTTAGCTCTGAAAACAAATCTTCAGTGCTCACATTAAAGGCATGGCTGAAGGACTTCATGTATTATTTATCTCGAGCTTCAACAGTCTACATGCACACGAAAAATATCATTTGAAAAAATCAGGAATCGTTGCAATAAAGACCCAAGGAAGTGTTGCTATAGAAAATGCACATAGACACTAAATTCTAAAGAGTTAAGATATTGTTATATAGCCCAAAAGAGACATCTATTTATTGTACCACATGTCCTTCTGCCCTCTGATGTCCATAGCTAGAGATATATCTAAATTTAGTTTACATAAATTAAATCCATTGAAAGATCCTTTGACATTACAAAACCTCCCACCGCCAACAAAAGACATTTATATCTCCAGCTAGTTTGTGGATGAGCAATTACTCTTTGCTGACCACCCATGCAGCAGAGTGCAAAGATGTACACATCTTCCACACAAGTGAACTTTAAGAGCACAGATTAGTTTGCAAAACATAATGCCCTAGGACAGCTGGAGACAAGAAACTCCCTCTATTAAAAAAAATACATTTATGGGGCACCTGGGTGGCTCAGTTGATTAAGCATCCGACTTTGGTTCAGGTCATGATCTCATGGTTTGTGGGTTTGAGCCTCGCATTGGGCTCTGTGCCCAGCTCAGCTCAGAGCCTGGAGCCTGCTTCGGATTCTGTGTCTCCCTCTTCTCCCCGACTTGCACACTGTCTCTCTCTTTCCCAAAAATAAATAAACATTAAAAAATACATTTTTACTAAGCCAGTCATATAGTTTAAGAGTTTTATTTAGAGGCATGAGGGTGGCTCAGTCGGTTGGATGTACTACTCTTGATTTGGGCTCAGGGCATGATCCCAGGGTGGTGGGATCAAGCCTTGCAACAGGCTCCACATTCAGCATGGAGCCTGCTTAAGACTCCCCCTCCCTCCTTCCCTCCTTCCTTCTCTCCCTCCCTCCCTCTCTTTCTGTCCCTCTCTCTCTCTCTCTCTCTCTCCCACTGCTCCTCTATCTCATTCGTGCTCTCTCTCTCTCTCTCTAAAATAAAAAAAGAGTTTTATAATTTAATATTATCTGGGCAAGTTATGCAGCTGAGGAAGGATATCTCAGATTATACCTGGTACTGCAAGATTTTCTCATAAGGTCCTGGAAATGTATATCAATATTAAAAATTTCTAATGGAGTTTAAAATATATGTAAGATTGAAATGTATGACAACCTATGTATGTTTTCTAGGGCTACCATAACAAAGTACCACAAATTGGATGGCTTAAATAACAGAAATTTATTCTTTCACAGTTCTGGAGCCCAGAAGTCTAAGACTGAGCTGTTGGTAGGATCGGTTCCTTCTGAGGGTGGTGACATAAGTCATCTCTTGGCGTGTAGATAGTATTCTCCTGAGTCTTTACATCATCTCCAATCTGTACATGTCCTTGTGTCAAAATTTCCTCTTTTTATAAGGACATCAGTCATATTGTATTAGGAACCCACCCTACTCTAGTATGATCTCTTCCTAACACATCTAATTACATCTGCAATGACTATTTCCAAATAAAATCACATTCTAAGGTATTGGGGATAGAAACTCCAAATATCAGTTTTGAGAAGGGCACAACTCAACCCATAATACAACCCTAACCATGAAGTTAAGAGTACTGAAGGGGTGCCTGGGTAGCTCAGTCTGTTAAGAGTCTCACTCTTGATTTCCTTTCAGGTCATGATCTCATGGTTCATGGGATGGAGCCCTGCGTTGCGCTCTGTGCTGAGAGTGGAGCCTGCTTGGGATTCTTTTCTCCCTCTCTCTGCCCTTCCCCTCACTTGCACACATGCGCCGTCTCTCTCTCTCTCTCTCTCTCTCTCTCTCTCTCTCTCTCTCAAAATAAATAAACATTAAAAAAAGAGTTCTGAAAACTACATAACATTTATTTTTTAATTTTATAGGTCTACAACAATCATACTTAATTTATACATTCCTGGATTTATACTTTCTCTGTGGAAATTAAGTACACAAAAAGAGCTTTAATGTTAAAAACCAGAGAACAAGAGCAGGAGAAATCATCAAAGACATTAAAAACAAACTATCAGAATAAGATGTGCTAGAGTAAGTTTTCATTTTGGCTCCCAAAGTATGTTAACAATTATTTATGGAAAATCTTTAGTAGCATTTTTAGCATTTGGGAAATCTGTAGATAACAAATGGATGTATAAACCTGGTTTTGGGTCAAGATTGATAGACACAATTATCACTTTTTCAGCTCTGTATAGTACTAGTTAACTTCACTGAGGTTCAGTAAATGCCACAAGCTATTGTAGTTTTTAAAAGTATTATGCCTTTTCTGTCTTTCTTTTTCTTTCTTTCTTTCTTTCTTTCTTTCTTTCTTTCTTTCTTTCTTTCTTTCTTTCTTTCTTTCTTTCTTTTTCTTTCTTTCATTTAAGTTTTATTTAGATTCCAGTTAGTTAGTTAGCATATAGTGTAATATTAGTTTCAGGAGTAGAATTTGGTGATTCATCACTTACATGTAACTCTCAGTGCTCATCACAAATGCCCTTCTTAATACCCGTCACCCCTTTATCCCATCCCCCTGCTCACCTCACCTCCAGCAACCCTGTTCTCTATAGTTAAGAGTCTGTTTTATGGTTTGCCTCACTTTCCCCCCCCTTATGTTCATCTGTTTCATTTCTTAAATTCCATATATGAGTGAAATCACGTGGTATTTGTCTTTCTGACTTATTTGGCTTAACATAACACACTCTAGCTCCGTCCACATCATTGCAAATGGAAAGTTTTATTCTTTTTTTTAAAAAAAAATTACGTTTATTTTTGAGAGACAGAAAGACAGCATGAACAGGGAAGAGGCAGGAAGAGAGGGAGACACAGAATCCGAAGCAGGCTCCAGGCTCCAAGCTGTCAGCCCAGAGCCCAATGTGGGGTTCGAACTCACGATCCTCGAGATCATGACCTGAGATGAAGTCAGATGCTCAACCGACTGAGCCACCCAGGCGTCCCAAGATTTTATTCTTTCTGATGATAATATTATACTAGTATATTATAATGTACTATTAATATAGTATAATATAATATACTAGTATATTATAATAATATATATTATAATAATATAAATATTTCTGTATATAATATTCCTATAAATATATATATTCATATATATATATAATACCTTCTTCATTCATCAGCTGATCCACACCTTCCTTTTCCATTTATTCATCCATAATTTGGCTATTGTTGATATACTGCTATAAACATCAAGGTGCATGTATCCCTTTGAATCAGTATTTTTGTATCTTTTGAGTAAATGCCTAGTAGTACAATTGCTGGATCACAGGGTAGTTTTATTTTTAACTTTTTGAGAAACCCCATACTGTTTTCCAGAGTGGCTGTACCAGTTTGCATTCCCACCAACAGTGGAAGAGGGTTCCACTTTCTGCACATCCTTGCCAATATTTGGTTTTTCCTGTGTTGTTAATTTTAGCCACTCTGACAGGTATGAGGTGATAGCTCATTGTAGTTTTGGTTTGTATTTCCCTGATGATGAGTTATGTTGAGCATATTTTCATGTTCTATTTTTGTTCTATTTTACCATGTTCTGGTAGCCATCTGGATATCTTCTTTGGAAAAATGTCCATTCATGTCTTCTGCCCATTCCTTAACTGGATTATTTGGGTTTTTAGGTGTTGAGTTTGATAAGTTCCTTATGGATTTTGGATACTAACCCTTTATCATAGATCTGTCATTTGAAAATATCTTCTCCCTTTCTAAATATTGCTGTTTAGTTTTGTTGATTGTTTCATTTGCTGTGCAGAAGCTTTTTATCTTGAAGTCCCAACAGTGTATTTTTGCTTTTGTTTCCCTTTCCTCCAGAGACATGTCTAGTAAGAAGTTGCTGCAGCTGATATCACAGAGGTTACTGTCTATATTCTCCCCTAGGATTTTGATGGTTTTCCTGTCTCACATTTAGGGTTTTACACAAATTTTCTCGATAACTACAACTTTCTAATAGATATTGCCACTTTCCCTGCATCCATTTAAGGACATATGTCTTTGGGAGGTTAAGTCACTCAGCCAGAAACACATAGCTTGTTCAGAGGCCCTTAAAACTCCTAAAATGCTGGGGCGCCTGGGTGGCACAGTCGGTTAAGCGTCCGACTTCAGCCAGGTCACGATCTCGCGGTCCGGGAGTTCGAGCCCCGCGTCAGGCTCTGGGCTAATGGCTCAGAGCCTGGAGCCTGCTTCCGATTCTGTGTCTCCCTCTCTCTCTGCCCCACCCCCGTTCATGCTCTGTCTCTCTCTGTCCCAAAAATAAATAAACGTTGAAAAAAAAATTTAAAAAAAAAAAAAAAAAAAAAAAAAAAAAAAAAAAACTCCTAAAATGCTTCCCATGTTAGAGATGACAATATTTTAGAGAAAACTAGGAATGTATACATCTTCTAGTTACCTCTTGCTTGTGAAAATTATGCAACATTAATTTTTCATATTACATAAATAATCTTTTCAAACATAAAAGGCAAAAATTTGGATAAATGAATTCCCCAAAAGTGGTAAATTTGATTTCTCTTTCAAAATAAATTATTAAACAACTCAAAGCTACATTACTTATCTGGATGATATATCAGATTGTATAATCTGCATCATCAAAAAGGCTAGAATATTGAAAGGTAAATGTTTTGAACAAAGAGGGCTGTGAGCTATAGTAGAGATTACTATAGTGAGATTGCTCACCCACATCCAGTTATCCTCTCTTACTTGCTGCTTCCTGCTTTCATATATTAGATGGGAACTTGTGACCTCACAGGGGACTGTGAGAGGTGACCTATATCACTTCCGGTGTAAGGCATAATAGCTTCTGCTTAACCCTCTGGCACTCACATGCCCTGGGAGTTTTGTGCTCTGTCATTCTGGATGCGCAAGGTGCAGTCTGAAAGGAAGTTGTCCTGCTGTGGCACCTGCAACAGACTTTGTATGTCAAGCCACTAAGTATATTTGTCACCAGAGCATAGTCTAATCTACCCGAACTAATAACACAAACACCAATATTTAGAATTTATTTCTCTGTCACTTTTAAGCTTTCTTAAGATTTGTCAAAAAAATGTAACCATTCCACCTGGGCAGTCAGAGAAGCCCAACACGCAGGTGACTTCTCCCTAGAGAAATCAGATTGGCAACATGTAAAAGGATTTCATACCTACTTGCATGGTATGAAATCCATTCTTCACTTCACAACTGTTCTAAATGTATGGGACAGATGGAGAAACAAACTGCCATCAAAAAGTTGCCAGCTTTGACATTCCTAGGACAAAAAAATGCTTCCAAAAGGGCATAACTCCACAAGCCTTCACAATCTGGAGGACTAATTCACTTCATCGCCTTCATCAAATATTTAGGAATAGTACAATGTTCACTGGGATAAAACTAATGGAGAAAACAGGGAATGTTCTGGTGCCTTTGTGCAAATTAGGCATTTTATTTTAACTTTAGAATTTTGCGCAAAAGCACCAAAAACTTCTTTTGAATTTAAGAAACTGACAGTTGACCGACTGGATTGCTCTAAAGCTATTGTGCCTAAGTTATATAACTGTCCATAGAGACTATAAAATTTCAGACATTATACCTGGAAAAAATACATTTGTTACAACCTGGATTTTCGCTGAAATATTTGAACTCTCAACTAATATTGCGGGATCTGGAGTCTGACTGTATTTGACGCCCAGCTATCCCACTTAACAAGAATGTGTCTTTGGACAGATAAATTGTTTTTGCTCTTATACAATGGCAATTATCCCCACATTATAGTGCAGCGAGGCTTAAAGGAGTCTTACATATGATAATCCATATACCGCAGGGCCTGACAAATAAAGTGTACACCGTGCCTTTTAATTAGTATTACACAACACCTTTCATTAGTATTACATGAACAGAATTAAATTAAAATGCAAATAACAAACTACTTGTATTAGTTTGAGGATGAGCAGGCGTGTTGCACCGGTGAGTCGCTGAGGCTTTTGGGTTTGTCTTTTGAGCTCAAATCTGTTTTCCTACTTCTTCAACATTGGGTAAATAATTGAGTGAACGTGGGCGAATTATTTAATTGCTGAATTCTTCAGTTTCTCCCTCTGTCAGCTGATAAGAACAGATACTACACTTGATCTTGGCCAAAAGGCCGAGAAACGATGTCAGCTGAGGTTGAAAAACATAGCCCAACTTAGAGGAATGTGAGAAATAAATGTGAAAAACCATGAAAGGTCCTTTTATCACAACATTACTTTTTCCAAAAGTCAAAAGGGATAGTGTATATACATCATTAGAAAAGTGTTTTTAAACCTAAGTGCAAAAATATGTATTTGATCATTATGTTGTAGCCATTCCCAAGATAACTAAGATCTAGCATTTGATAATATGTGAAGCCAGACTCAAAACACCAGTATTTAGAAATATTATGGAAAATTACTATATGCTTCAAGAAACGCTTAAATATCAAGTATAAAAAGGATGGTAAGTGGCGCCTGGCTGGCTTAGTCAGTAAAGCATGCGACTCTTGATCTCAGGGTCGTGAGTTTGAGCCCAACATTGGGTGGAGAGATAACTTTTTTAAAAAAAGAATGTTAATACTTTATAGCTGATAGCTGGAATATTTTGCATGGCTTATATCAGATGTAGTAACATGCACACAGAATAAAAGCTTTATTAAATACATTATAAGAAACAATTAAATCAACAATTAAAAACAACTCTGCATTGTTCAGCATTTTCGATAGTTACAGGATGGGGTTGAGACAATACACACAGTTGAAATAAACTATATGTGATTTGGGAAAGGAGTTTAAAACACACACACACCAGAATAGAGCTGGGAACACAGAGCAGGAGCAAATGTAACTTCCTAAGAGTTTTTCTTTGGTTAGGCTGGGTACTGTTAAAGTAGAGAAAGAAGCCAGGAAATCACATTTCTATTTCACTACCCATCTTTTTAGCAGAGAAACACTCTTTCAATACGCAGGAAAATATGTACATGCCACCTCTCCTGCCTCCATTTCAAAAAAAGTTCATGAACATGGAGCTGAGTTTATCCATGCTGCTGAGCATCTCCAGGCTGCATACCCATGCTGCTGAGCATGGATGCTGCTGATCTCCACATGGCCCTAGCCCAGGAAGAAAGAAGCAGCACCAGGGGGCAAGGGTCCCCAAAGTGGCGTTCTCCATGCATCTTAAATACAATAGTAATTTTGGGTTTGTTTGTTTGTTTTTAATTGTGGATACCAAGAGACTTAACAATTAAAAAAAAATTAATGTTTATTTATTTTTGAGAGAGAGAAAGAGAAAGAGAGAGAGGGAGAGTGAGCATGAGCAGGGGAGGGGCAGAGAGAGAGAGACAGAATCTGAAGCAGGCTCCAGACTCTGAGCTGTCAGCACAGAGCCCAACACGGGCTCGAACTCACGAGCCGTGAGATCATGATCTGAGCTGAAGTCAGTAGCTTAACCAACTGAGCCACCCACGTGCCCCACAAATTTCAAAAAAGCCATTCCATAGGGTGCCTGGGTGGCTCAGTCATTAAGCATCTGACTTCAGTTCAGGTTATGATCTCTCTCTGCCCCTTGCTCACTTGCACCCTCTGTCTCTGTCTCTCAAAAGAAAGAAAGAGAGAAAGAGAAAAAGAGAGAAAGAAAAAGAGAAAGAGGAAGGAAGGAAGGAAGGAAGGAAGGAAGGAAGGAAGGAAGGAAGGAAGGAAGTCATTCCATAGCTCACTTATTCAACGATAACAGGCTGGGAAGATGCATGCACATGGGTCTAAGATCAAGCTTCCTTGGCTTTCCAGACTCATTTTCAGAGGCCCACATGTTCTGAGTAACAACGGATTTTCCCCAGAGTTTCACAACTGCACCCTGGGGTTCGAGTAGGAAGGGGAACACTGTCAGTAAACTTGTCCCCTACCCAGTGGAGGCCCAAATTGAAGCTGGGAAGTCCTCTCTAGATATACCATTTACAACACCTGCATGTTCATGACTATGAGCCTGCAGTCAGGAGTGGGTCTGCCCCCACTAGAACTCCAAATCCATCTTTCCCAACCTCTTCAACTGCATCACCAGGACTAGGGCATCACTTAAGGTTTCTTCCTGCCCAACCCCACCCAAATCGCAACCTGGCCAGCCGTAGCACTAATCCCTTCAAATTTTTAGGTCTTTTTATACATTTATTCACCCCCAAGAAGTCCCAGATGCAGGGGACAAGTCTTACTCACTGTATGCTAGCCTCTTCATCCACTTCTCCCACCCCTTGGCTACCCCCAAATCCCTTCTACTGGGCCCTCTGAAACACATTAGAGAAATCCCTGTTACCCTCCACCTCTTTTCAGAATGTTCTCTCCACACTTGTCTCCAGAAGACCTCATTCCTCCTTGAGGCTCCTAACTCCCCTACATCTTTCACCAGTGGTGTTTGTTGTTGCTACAAAAGTGAAGTATACATCTTCACTGTTCATTGTTGCTCTCAGGCTATTCTTCCTCCCTACTTCCTAAAAAAAAGCCTGCTTTAAATCTCATAGCATTCATTTACATCATCCACAATCTATCATTTTTGCTGCATGTGTTTCCCTCACATTTTTATGTCTCTCCCTTATATTTTTCCATGACTTAGCTTGTAGCTCATTATCAATCTCCAACATTGCTCCTTGTATATTCTTGTGGGTTCAAGGTTTATGCTGTTGCCTCTTTTCCACCTTAGTCTCTCATTTCCATCAATTCCTCTCTTACAACGATCTTGTCTTCTACACTTCCACAATTACCACCTGCCATGGTCACACCCCAGTTCTCGTCAATGCCAATAACATCAATTTCTTTGTCATCTCAGTTTATAATTCACATTCACTGACCCCCACTTTCTATCATTCTATCTCATTTCCTGTAATAATACAGATTCCAAAATACTTAGAACACACTGGGATCTCTAATCCATCGATTCTGTAACTTTTCACCATCCCCATATCTTCATACCTTCTCTCTCCTTTTTATTTAGCTTGAATTCCATGGTTTAACATAATCAGCACCTTGCTTATACCCTTGAATCCCCCCACCCTTCACACTTTATTGTACTTTCTTGGCAAAAGCATAACCCTTGTTAAATTCAGTTCTATACTTATTCTGGTCCTACATCCACAGTTAAGAGGAAAATCTCTCAATTGTGCTGACTCTTCTCATTTTAATTTCATGACTGTGAATCTCAAGTGCACATTTAATGCTGCACATTCACAATATGTCCTTAATCAACCTATGTGATCACTTTCTACTTCATTAGCCTATTTACTCTTCCTCTCCCCAGATGACTATATCATACCTTTTTTATTCTGTTCTTAAATCTCTAACAGTCTCACCCCAAAATTCACTCTGAGCCAATCATGCTCCTTCACATTTCTTTGACAAAATTTAAGCATCAGAAGAGAACCTCCATAGACCTCCAACACCAGCTACACTCACCTACCTCCCCTACCATCTATCTGCACTCACATAATCTGCCTCCCTACCGGCATCACAGATATAAACTATCCTTTCATCTCCCCAAACTCCATCCCCTATTTGTTCTATTTGTTCTCCAGATCCTACCTTTACTTACTTTCCTGTGGCAGTTTTTTACTCTTCTCTATTATACCATATACCATTGTGTGTGTGTGTCTCTTTCTGTCTCGCTCTTTCTCTCACCTTCCCTCTCTCTCCCCCTCACCTCTGCCCTTTTCCCTCCCCTCTTTCTCTCTCATCAATATAACATTATGCTAATATGTCTATCAATTTAAAATACCTTTTGATGACTGCACCAGTTTTCCAGTATTTATTGTCCCATTTCCTTCATCCACTTGGCAGCAAAACTCTTCAAAAATGTTGTCTATACTTCCTTTTCTAATTCCCCCTGCCCAATTCTACCTCAGGCTTACTCCATTGTTGATTTTGCTCCAACTCTTCACCAAATTTGTTTTTCGTCGAGATTAAAAATGATTTCTCTATCACAAAATGATTAATTCTTAGTCTATAGCACATTTCTGATCTGTCAGCATTTTTCGACAAAGCGGATTGTTCTCTACATCTGAGCCTCCAGGACACCATATTCTTTACTTCCTTTCTCACTGTTCACTCCTTCTCAGTCTCCTGTGTTCATTCCTCTTCTTATTCCAGAACTCCAATTTTGTAATGCTGCAAGGCCGAGGTCTTGGTCCTTCTTCATCACTCAGTGCCTTAGTGATTTCATATAGCCTTATGGCTTCAAAAAGAATCTTTTTGTGGATGACTTTAAAATATATATAGTTCCAGTTGAAACTTTTATCCCAAATTTCATATTCATATACCCAACTACCTACTATCCCTAATAGAGAGATATTTTAATCAATACATCCATAGAGTGGATGAGGAAAGAAGAGAGTGATTGAAAGTTGGACATTAAGAGATTCTAAAAATAAAACAAAAGAAATCATCATGACAACTTCACACATTTTGATATTAGAGGCTAGTCACTGAATTATGCAAACAAAAATATTATAGTAATGCCAACCTAAAAATCCTATAACATGTCATTATTATTATAAAGTGCATGTTAATAAATGCAATCAACTAAGTGTTAATCATTTCATGCTGTTTTGAATCTTCTCCTTTTCTAAATATTTAATATTCTTCCATATTTCACTTTTCATTCAATTTGAGTGAAATTGATGTAGATGATATTTTTAATTATAAAATCTAAAAATTCTCCCAAAACATCTCTGAACTAAAAGACAAAACAAAACAATAATCTTGTAATGATTTTTTCACAAAAGAAAACCTTTTACAACCTTTATAACTGATGATTATATGGAGGTCAATTTGAAATGACAGTAAATCCTTCATAAAGCAGTGATCTTAAAACTGTGAGAAATGGAAGAAATATATTATGTCTGTGTTTGAACATTGTATAAAGTAATGACAATATCTATATATATTCATGGAATCTTATTTATACACATGTTAAACACACCTACACATAAACATCCTCTTGAAAAATATAAACTCAGTAGGCTTTTTTTTCCTGGGTTAAACATTGAATGGAAACACTAAAACACTCCAGCGATTTTGGTTAATTCATTTTACCTTCAAAGACAATACCTTTAATCTGAAATACTGGCTCGAGTTTTCAGCATTGAATTCCAAGTAAGCCTTAGATTCTTATATATTTTTAAAAATTTTAATGTTTATTTTTGAGAGAGAGAGAGAGCGAGAGCGAGCATGAGTTGGGGAGGGGCAAAGAGAGAGAGGGAGACAGGCTCCAGGCTCTGAGCTGTCAGCACAGAGCCCAGCTCGGGGCTCAAACTTGGGAACGGCAATATCATGACCTAGGCCAAAGTTGAATGCTTAACCAACTGAGCCACCGGGTGCCCCACCTTAGATTCTTATATTAAAACTGGATAAAAGAAGTAAGTATAAACTCTCTATATAAACTCCCCAATCCTTCACCAATGATTTATTGATTAAACATGAGAGGTTACATCATTACTAACTGACATTAAAATTGAAATTCTCCCCTTTTTGCAAAAAGTTTCTGGTATTATTTCAAACTTATAAACTCATAAATTTTAAAGCTGTTTCTGGTGTTTCATTAATCTGTTTCCAACTAAGGATAGATCCTAGCTGTAATTTTATTAGGATTCAGAAGTGATATTTTTCAAGATAAGGTCATGGAGTTTACCTTAGGAATTTTCCTTCTTGAAGTGGGAAGCCCTTGGAGAATTATATTAAAGAATCAAAAGTAAAAAGAATGACTAGATTATTGCTTCCTCCACATCAAATGAAGATTGTCTGGCCAATTTTTGTTGTTCATAGAGTTAATGAGACCTAACAGATGTTTAATCTGATAGGAAACAGATTCTGTACCTTGGTGTGAAAATATAAGCATTCCATCCTTTGCCTAGTCATCTTCACCATAGAACATTGTCAGAAGCTCACTCCATTCCAGCCTGCCCTCCTATTTGTCTGTTCTTGTTGATGTCACATTCCATTACCACTAAAAAATATTTCAAACCATTTTCTTCCCTCCCTTTTCCTAAAAATACTAACGCAGTCAAAACTTGAACAAAGGTGAATGCTTTAATCTCTGCTGTCAAGTCAGCAATTCACACTTGCCCTCTATGGCAGAAAGCACACTCTTCATCCACCTGTGATGGTGAGTTAGAGCAGTGCTGTTCATATGGTTACTGCCGGATTCCTGTGTCAGCACTCTCCATGTTAATCCATCTGTTCACTCCTTCCCCGTGGTTGTAAAGTCAATTAGTGAAAATCGACTGGAACCGAAATATGGAGATTCTATTGACTTGAATAAGGAACTTTCCTTCCTTCCTTCCTTCCTTCCTTCCTTCCTTCCTTCCTTCCTTCCTTCCTTCCTTCCTTCCTTTTTCTTTTGAAAATGGAATTATAAACTACATAATGAGCCCTTGCAGGTGGAATGGTTTCATCAGACAGCCCATGCTCATAGACGATTAGTCATGCATCATGAGCCATTTTATATATTCAGGCAGGTGGAGCAGATACACTCAGCCATGGCATGCAGCCTCATCAGTCATGTAGACCTACTTAGCTACTATGTTATCCTAACACACACTTTTGGAAAATTCAACCACTTACCCCAATATTTCTGAGCATGAATATCATCTGCACTATTAAAGATGTATTTTTAACCAAACAAAATATTTCAAAATTATGGTCAGATGTATACTTCATAGATTTGATTAATCTAACGATGTAATAGTCTGCCGATGTAATAGTCTGCCGATAATACTTGTTATTACACATGTTTATTTTGATTCATTCCAGGACTTCTCATAGTTGGGTGTTGTTTTGTTTTATTTATAGAAAGAAAAGAAATCCATGTAGATAAACAAGTGTCTAAGTAGCACATGTATCTTTGAATATCTATGCTCACAAGTTTAAGGAAGGCACACTAGGTTTAAGCTGTTATTGAATGTCTTTTGAAAGTAAATGACTTCAATTGGGGAAAGTATATTGTAGACAAATAACTTTGAGATAGGCACAATAAAATATACGTATGCACTTAACACACATGCACATGCATACCCATGGAAGGAGGTATTTATAGAAGTACATCTGTACATATAGTAAAGTTCAGTTATCTTAAGAAATTTGTGAATTATTCTCCTCCTACTCTAAGGAAAGGCAATAATGCTGTCTTAAAGGAATGTATGACTTTGTATCAAGGATTAAAAGATTTAATATTTGGGAAATTAAAAGATTTGTACCAAATAGAATCTTAAGCTCTGCTCTGGCCACATGTCTACCTAGTAGCTAGATTGAGAACTGAAGTGTGATTGAAGAACAGACCTTTCACAGACTGATGAGATTTCACGAAGCATTACTGATGAGTCAGCATAAAATGCATTTAATGAGTGTCTATTATATGAAAAGTATTTTCTGAGGATGCTATGCAGCAGGAAATAAGTTCTATGTGTAGTTACTGAGATTCAGTAACATAGAGTAAGTTGAAAGAAGGAAATAGTAGAATGTAATCTTGCTCTAAAGAAGATACAGTCAGCACTAAAACAAAGTAATCAATGTAGACTTTATCAAGGAAAAAGAACATAAGCTGAAATTGAAGGATGGTTAGTTTCATGAAGGTCTGAGGGAAAGGTCAAAGTTCTAAGTAAATGAACCCTTACATGTAAAGACATAGTGCATTGCAGGAACTGGATTATTGAATGAAAATAGACAGTGTTGTGCATTAAGGAAACAATTTTATCTGTTAAGACATTAAAAAGTATGCAGGTAAAAGATTCCACGGTTGATTTAACAGTGCTAGTATCTTTCAGTATCCAATTTTCCCATCCTTCATATTCCATTTCCCTGAGCTTATAGACATTTGTTTCCTTTGTTGTCTCATGGTCACAAGATGGCTAGTATAATTTCAGACACCAGGTTCTCATTCCACAACAAAGCAAAAAGGAAGGGGGTGGAGGAACCATTGCCTATATGTCCCTCTTTTACCCAGAGAAACATCTATCTCAAAATATTCCAAGCTTAATTCCTCTATATTTAATTGGCCAGACCTTGGTCACATAACCACCTCAGACTAACCTCTGGCCAAAGGAAAAGGAACCCACCATGATTATAATTCATCCCCTGGAACTGTGCAAGGTGATTCCTGAAGAAAACCGAGGTTCTTTCAGCAAGGAGCAAGGTCTATTTAGTAAGTAACCAACAATCTATGCCATTATGGGTATTTCTGGCATGTGGCATACATGGAAATCATATTACCTAAAACTGGAACGATTTGAACTGGAGAATGAAAATATTGACCATCAATCTAAGACGTTGATTTTTAATTTGATTGCCAATTGGAAGACTTTTAAATCAAAAGCTTTGTTGGTTTATTTCTTTGTTTTTCAGCTTAATTTTCTTTTGGTTTGGTTTCATTCCACTGGTAGGAAAATTACTCTAACAGCAGTGTATAAACTGGATCAAAACTGAGAGTCTGGTAGTAAATGAAAGCTGGGAGAGTTTTTCTGATTACAAGTAATGACCAGTGGGAGATGGGAGTAGAAAAATTATTCAAATGGCATTGCGGAGGAATAATTGAAGAACATGGGAACTCGCTGAATGAGAAAATAAGTAGGAGGGCTCACAAAAGGACTATAAATCTTTAAGCTTAGGCTTTTAGAAACATAGTGCTTTCATGAATACAATAGGGGGGTCAAGAAGATGATTCCACAAGGAAGCTAATGAGAGCAGTTTTTAGCAGACTGAAATAAGCTGAATTATCCTTTGGCTAATTATTTTGCCAAAATTACAACCATTTACAATACAACACAATATAACAGTAAGCAATCTAGTAACCAGGAGGCAAATACTACTAAAAAAAGCTGAAAAAAGTCTTGAGTTTAGCATTAAACTTATACAGTAAATTATTAATAAAATGTGTTCACACAAAAAAAGGTTATTAAAGAATAGTGTAGGGGCGCCTGGGTGTCTCAGCTGATTAAATGACCAACTCTTGGTTTTGGCTCAGGTCATGATCTCACAGTTCATGGGTTCGAGCCCCACATCAGGCTCTGTGCTGATGGTGCAGAGCCTGCTTGGGATTCTCTCTCTGCCACTTCCCTGCTCTCTCTCTCTCTCAAAATCAATAAGTAAACTTAATTTTTTTTAAAAAAGGATAGTATGTATAAAATATTTTGTTTATTAACCTATACTCTGCACCTGATGATAGAGTATAAATTGCAAGTTGCCTTAAGGGAGAAAAAGTTAAAAAATGGAATATTTTTAGCAGCTGCATTCTGACAATGAATTTGAAAGTTTTTATTTTTAATATTGCATTTATATATATGTTTTGAAACAACACTAAAAAGGAACAAGTTAATTTTAAGTGCACTCTGTATAAATCATGATACGAATCTGACATGGACAAAATAAAATTTCTAGATTAAACAAAGAAACATAGTAATATTTAATAGGTTTTTCATTACTCTCCTTGTGAAGCCAATGCATTTGCTAAAACATGTTATTACATACCTTAAAATATATACAAATATAAATTATATTAAAGCATCAAATAAATGGAAAGAATGACCAGAAAATAGTTTAATAGATCAGGAGAAATCATTCTTAAACTTAAAATATTTAATTATGCTAACTACTTTATATTAGCTATAGGCTAAATTATAATAGCTTCTATTTTAGACATGAGTAAACTTAGGATAAATAATAATATTTAATCTTTCTGAGCTCACACATCTGATAAAAGAATGACTCCACAGCCCATTATCTAAAACTTCTGTAATTTTGTGTATATATGATATGTGTGCATTCAAAGTTTGTTTCTTTACAATATTGCTATAAAGGCCTACACATAATGACACATAAAGCTGGTATGCATCTCTTAGAATAGCAGTGGCCAATTGAGAAAAGAAAAGCTGTAATGCTGGAAAAATTTGCTCAAACAGCAGAGGCCCATAGAAAGTCATATTATGGCTGAATTTTCAGCCATACCTGGCCATACAGATGCCAAAACACCAGTAGTGTTTGCCCTTATTCCTTCAGCTAGTATTATGATTTCAGGGTAATTCTGTTTTCTGTGTTTCACTTAGTAAGCAATTAATAAAGCATAAAGCTCTTATTTCTACCCGTGTGTTTATATTGTTAATACATTTTTATGATTAATAGGTCCTCAAGATAATACTTAAGATAATCAATAAATACTTGTTAATTTGCACTTTGTTAATAACAAAAAAGTTTTTGCTCCTGCATATTATTCATGCACTTGGCTCTTATATGGAGCTATATTCTATTAGTCATTTTTATTATTAAAAACTAATACATTCCAGTTCAGGGGAAGACTTCAATGTTTGTTAAACTGAACTCAACTACACCATATATGAATAAGGCCTTCTAAAATCCCACTCCTGGTGAACCTCAGTATCACTTGATTTCAAACTGTACATGAAGGGATTGACCATAAACTAAATTTCTTATCAAAAACAAGATTAGGGGTGCCTGGATGAAAAGATGCTCAACATCGCTCCTCATCAGGGAAATACAAATCAAAACCACACTCAGATATCACCTCACGCCAGTCAGAGTGGCCAAAATGAACAAATCAGGAGACTATAGATGCTGGAGAGGATGTGGAGAAACGGGAACCCTCTTGCACTGTTGGTGGTAATGCAAATTGGTGCAGCCACTCTGGAAAACAGTGTGGAGGTTCCTCAGAAAATTAAAAATAGACCTACCTATGACCCAGCAATAGCACTGCTAGGAATTGACCCAAGGGATACAGGAGTACTGATGCATAGGAGCACTTGTACCCCAATGTTCATAGCAGCACTCTCAACAATAGCCAAATTATGGAAAGAGCCTAAATGTCCATCAACTGATGAATGGATAAAGAAATTGTGGCTTATATACACAATGGAGTACTACATGGCAATGAGAAAAAATGAAATATGGCCCTTTGTAGCAACGTGGATGGAACTGGAGAGTGTGATGCTAAGTGAAATAAGCCATACAGAGAAAGACAGATACCATATGGTTTCACTCTTATGTGGATCCTGAGAAACATAACAGAAACCCATGGGGGAGGGGAAGGGAAAAAAAAAGAGGTTAGAGTGGGAGAGAGCCAAAGCATAAGAGACTCTTAAAAACTGAGAACAAACTGAGGGTTGATGGGGGGTGGGAGGGTGGGGAGGGTGGCTGATGGGTATTGAGGAGGGCACCTTTTGGGATGAGCACTGGGTGTTGTATGGAAACCAATTTGACAATAAATTTCATATATTGAAAAAAAATAAAAAATAAAATTAATAGAAAAAAAAAGACTAGGGGTGCCTGGGTGGCTCAGTTGGTTAAGCGTCGACTCTCGATTTCAGCTCAGGTTGTGATCTCATGATTCATGGGATTGAGTCCTAAGTCAAAGCTCTGCACTGACAATACAGATCCTGCTTGGGATTCTCTCTTCCCCTCCCTCTCTTTCTTTTTCTCTCAAAATAAATAAATAAACTTAAAAAATAAAATAAGACTCAAAATTGTATAATACTTAATAAATACATGGCTAATTATGAGTCATTGGTCCATCTTCCTAAATAAAAGCTCTAAGAAGTTTCCAGTGGAAACTTTATGCTCCTTTTTCCTGCTGCTCTAACACCTTTGAGGGATTTAGGAGGCATTCGGGCGTTCTTTAGTTTACCAATACAGTTTGTTGATGGCGAGTCCTAAATTTTTTTTTTAATTTATTTATTTTTGATAGACAGAAAGAGGCAGAGCATAAGCAGGGGAGGGGGAGAGAGATACACCCACAGAATCCGAAGCAGGCTCCAGGCTCTGAACTGATTGTTAGCAGAGCCTGACGCGGGGCTCGAACCCACGAACTGCGAGACCATGACCTGAGCTGACGTCGGACGCTCAACCGACTGAGCCACCCAGGTGCCCCTGTTGATGGCAAATTCTAAAGAATAGTAAAAGAAACTAGAAAGAAAAGAATGTGTTTGAAATGTCTATCCCCTCTTCCTTGCCATTCTGATATCTACTACCATTACCACGCTAGACATACATGCAACTCACTTTTACACTTACTAGTTTAGGGTCAATATCTTTATTTGTGAACAGGCAGCTAGAGAAAATAGTTCAATTGCTTAGGATACTGATATTACTTTAGACAATCATTCTCCTCAAACTCCCCATCTCTAACGTGGCAGTAGTCAAAATAATTCAAGAGAGATGTCTCGATTTTCATATACATATACATTAATAAGAGTATTCTATTATCACCTGATGTTGCATACATGTAGGTTAAAACTTCAGCATGAAAAAGTATGTGGTTTTCTCACATAGATATGGTTGACATTTAAGAGGGTCATTGTACAACCTTGGCCATTAATTAAATCTAGCTCCATTAACAAACGGAGGTGGGACCAGCTATAGTTCTTGTAGCTGCTCTATATCCTGGCTTCTCCCTCAATGTATTGTGACTCTAACCTCTTCTGCAATGAGAACATTATCTCCCTCAGCTAGAAAGCCTTTTATGACTTCTTTTGAGTACCATGCTGTCAGTTTATTTGTACAGGGCTGAGCATATGGCATTTCTAGCTCAGTTCATAAGATCACCTATTCCACTTGGCAGTGGTAACCAGGAAAGAACAGAGACGCTCATTCTTGATATCCTGCTGCCAACTTTTTAGAACACTGGAGAGAAGCACATTCAGATTAGAGTTTTGGGATGTCATTAAAGAGAGAGAAAAGATTGGAAGAGGAAGAAGAGAAAATGTTTAGAAAAGAAGGCATGGGAGCTTAGTATTTATCTCTGGCTATTTTTTCAATCTAACAGAGGTGACCCATTTGCCTCTTACAGTTTATTTTCCCCAGTTAGCACTCACTGTTAAATTAGTCAGAAATGAATAAGCAGGAAGTAATAAGTGCCCCTGGGCTTGACTTGTGGAGCTAGGCCTAGAGATCAGTTTAGGAAAATGTGCGTTTTGATTCTTACTAGTAAAAGACTCCATAAATAATAAACTGAAAAGAGAGTACTTCGGGAAAGTTTATTGTTACAACACAGAAAAGGCATTTCCTTGTAAGAGCACAATGAAGCAAGTGTTTACAAGGCTAAGATTTTAGATCTTGCAAAAGTTCATTCTCTTTTCCTCACAGTTATGTAGATTCCACTTACCTGGAAAGGGGTAAGCAAGACTCACAACACTCAGTTCTGACAATGACAGTCTCACTTCCTAAACTTTGCTCTAAACATCCCACCTTGTAACATTCACCCACAATAGCTATTTTAACAATTTTCAGTGGGATACGTGAATATAATTATTCTATTTTGTGGTAAATAAAATAATAGTTATTATAATGTATGCTTTTTGATATCATTCTCAGAGACACAAGTTGGTTTTTTTGTTAGATCTATATAAGAAGCATCTCACAATAAGATAACCTCTTATAACTGTTTTAATTATTTAAGCAAGATTTTTTTAAAGCAATCTCTACACTCAATGTGGGGCTTGAACTCACGACCCCAAGATCAAGAGTCACATACCTTTCCAACTGAGCCAGCCAGAAACCCTATTTAAGCAAGATTTAATGGAGATCAAAACAGCATTATAATATATGATAAAATTCAGGCACTTTCCAAAATGATGTGTGATGCTAAGACACACAGCACAATAATTGCAATTAATATGGGTTATTATACATCATATTTTATAAAACATATAAAAGGAGAGTGTGAGTGACTTTATCCAGTGTGTGTGTGTGTGTGTGTGTGTGTGTGTGTGTGAGATCTTCTTCCAAAATGTTCAGTAAATTTGCAGTGTCACATAAGGTCAGTGATTGAGACAAAAGCAGTGTCGGCTGTAAATGTTTAACAACCAAATATCTGGGGGGGTAAAAACATTGCTTTGTAGCATTGGCTGATCTCTGTGGTGTAAATATTCCCATAATGGCCAATTTCAACCTACTAATGTCATGTCACAGGATGTAGAGTTAGGAAGATACATGCAGTAGCTCACTATTACATAGTATTAACAACATACAGATGCAATATGTGTAAATAACCTCAAGATGATAGATGACAGTAAAATAATTAGGAAGCAATTAGTTTTGAGTCTTTATTACTTTTGTTTTCAATATAATTTAATTGCAAGTTATATAATGTACTATTTAATAATGGAAATGTTTAACAACCCGCACACAAAAATTCTTGAAATGTTCATAACTGGTTCTTCCAAGCTTGTAAGAGCCAGCCCTGTATAGGGCATACGTATTTATCTCCATTGACTCCCTAAATATAATGAAAATGGTATCAAAAATTCAAAGAAAAAAAGGAGCACAGAGCAACACGGTGAAAAACCCAGCTGCCAACAATGAACTACCATTTCAAGGAAACTGGGAAGGATGGAAGGATCCTAAAAATGTACTGATAATAAACCATATTATTGAAGAAACTGGTCCAAATGGGAATGGAAAAGAGAAGCAACACAGACCCAGCAACATCAAGATGTCTGCAGTTCAAAGGGAGGAAAGGCACCTATGCCCAAGAGGGAACACCCCCATATTTCTTCCCATATCTACCTCTTTCTCACCCGGGGAACCTACATTACAGACTCCCTCCAACTTAAGCAGGTCTGTGGTGAGTTTCCTTTTAAGATGAGAAGCCTGCCGAAAAAAAAAAAAAAAAAGACCAACCCAGCTAACTATATTGATCAGCTTTTATTCACACATAGGAAACACAGGTATTTGAATAAAATCAACAATATGAAAGGAAAGGAGTAAGACCAGCAGAATTTTCACCCCAAATAAACAGAGAAAAAAAGGAAGCAGAAAAAACCAACAAAAGATTAGTTAAATCAGTGTCATTAAAGAATATATAGGAGGATATTCAAATCCATAATATATTAACAAGCTGCAATAAAAGCACAAAGTAAAAAACCTACTACGTGCAAGGCAGTCTTCTAAGATTTTATGGATGTCATTTGTTGCAAATTTTTGAGAAAACATAAGAGTTGGTAAAAAAAAAAAAAAAACCAAAGAGCTCTGAAAAAGTACAAATACTAGTGACATACTAAATATTGAGAGGACTGTAAAACAGAATGGAAGTGGTTAAAATGCAAAATTCTTATTTCAAAATAGAGTTGTGGAAGTAGCCCAAAATTTTGAGCAAAATTACTTGATTGCTAACAGGCAAAAAGGATACATACAGAAAGTCTGAATTTCATCTGATTCTAGAGTTTTATCAAAGAGAAGAAAACGGGAAGATAAAATGTTCAAAATAATAAATGATAAAAATTTTCCTAAGTCAGTCAGAGAAAGACAGATATGATTTCACTCATGTGTGGAATTTGAGAAACACAACAGATGAACATAGGGGAAGGAAAGGACAAATGGAGGGAGGCAAACCATAGAGGGAGGCAAAAAGAGAGGGAGGCAAACCATAAGAGACTCTTAAATACAGAGAACAAGCTGAGGGTTGCTTAAGGGGAGACAGAGTGGGGGGAAATGGGTGATAGGCATTAAGAAGGGCATTTTTTGGGGGGAGCAACTGGGTGACATATGTAAGAGATGAATCACTGGGTTCTACTCCTGAAGCCAAGACTACACTGTATGTTAATGAACTTGAATTAAAAAATTTTTTCTGAGACACAGAAAGATACAGCTTTTCATATTAAAAGTTCTCATTAATATAGTTTAGCTGGGATGCTGAAAAAGATAAGTAAGTAATATCCATGCCTGCACCTAACACACTTGCATACATTTTTCAATGCTTTTTTCTATGGTAAGGAAAAATGATAAAAGCTCCAAAGAGAAAGAGGTTATCTAAAGGAAGCAATAATCAAACTAACATTATTACTGGATGTGATGATAGAGTAAGGCATTCAAAGCTGTGAGAGCAAGTCATGTATTAAATCTAAAATCCATGTACATTTCAATACTAAATTATGTGAGGAAATACATTTTTCCAATATGTAAATAAAAATAAAAGCCTACAATTTAGACATTCTTTCTAGGAAATAATTACATTTAGTTAGGTATACTCCAATGAAAAGTAAAAATAAATCAAAGAAGGTAGAAAATAGAATCCAAGAAACAATGGAACTAGTTAAGGGGTGAGCTGGGTTAGGGTAGGAAACAGAAACTCAGATCTGTAGCTCACTAGACAACCACAGAATAGAAGAGAGCATCCCAAATAAAAATAGGAACAGAAGGGTGAGTAAATAAAAGCATTAAATTCTTTAAAGTTATAAAGGCAACCACTTAAAACATGTGAAACAGTGGTATTATTAACAATAACTGGGGGGGGGGTAAGGAGAGAATCGAAGGCTAGTGTGGATTGTACATTTTTCATATTTTATACTGGAAAATAAATAGATGTTAGATGATTATTTCACATTCTTTGTTGTTGTGTTGTTTTGATTTTCCTAGAATAAAAAATTGCTTTTTTTTTTAACTTGCTTAGTTGGTTTCTTTGTTTACATAAACACCTATGGCCCTAAACTACTACATCAAACTTCACATCTTACAGACTGTGCCAACGCATCTTGATGTATTACATCAAACTCACAAGGGTGCTGCAAGATATTTTACACTGTTGAGGAAACCAGCAATACTCAACATCTTCCAGCCACCAAGCAAAATACTACCTCAAGTTAGATCATAGTTTCAATATTAAATGGAGCCATAGTTTTTCTGATGATGTCATATCTACATTCCTTTCATTGACATCTTTTTTTTCTAAATGTTTTATTTATTTTTGAGAGAGAGAGAGAGAGAGACAGAAAGAGAGAGAGAGAGAGTGGGGGAGGGGTAGAGAGAGAGGGGACAGAGGATCCGAAGCAGGCTCCATGCTGACAGCAGTGAGTTCAAAGTGGGGCTTGAATTCACGAACCATGAGATCATGAGCTGAGCTGAAGGTGGAGGCTCAACCAACTGGACTGACCAGGTGCCCCTCCTTGACATGTTTTACAAGACTGCTGTGATAAAAATCAAGAATTTTGGGAAACTCAGTGTGCCCTAGGAAATGAGGGTGTCGGTGTTCAATCTAATTCCACGTTTTGAGAGTTGTCAGTGCCCAATAGCTACTCACATTCTATTAGTAAATACTTATGTTTATTTAATAATGATATAAAATATATTTCTTTCCATTTACATACATTTTTACTTCTTAGTTTTAATGTCTGTAGATATTACTTTTCTATCCTCCCAATAATGTTTTTTTTTTTTAATTTTTTTTTTCAACGTTTATTTATTTTTGGGACAGAGAGAGACAGAGCATGAACGGGGGAGGGGCAGAGAGAGAGGGAGACACAGAATCGGAAACAGGCTCCAGGCTCTGAGCCATCAGCCCAGAGCCCGACGCGGGGCTCGAACTCACGGACCGCGAGATCGTGACCTGGCTGAAGTCGGGCGCTTAACCGACTGCGCCACCCAGGCGCCCCCTCCCAATAATGTTTAAGTCAACATTAAATTCCATCCTCTTTTTTAACTCATATAAATGTTTTCAAATTACACACACATCTTCATTTCAGTAAAATATAATCATATTTTTATTCTCATTCCCTATTTTCTTTTGAAGGGACTCTCAAGGAGGGAAGATGGGGAAAACATCTTTCTCTGAGAGATATTTAACTTTTATGCATTGTTTAAACTGTTAAAAAAAAATCACATGTATGTACTACCTTTATATTAAAAAATCAAAATTTTGCCAAAAAGAAAAAGTTTAAAATGATTATTAGCAACCAAATAAAATTTAAAATTCAGAACTGTATGAACACTAGGAATGATATATATATATATGATTATATATATAATTATATATAATGATTAAATATGATTATATATAATATATGGGCATATATATGGTATATATATGGAATATGATTTAGAAATTAAAAAGAATAAAATGTTGTTGATACATGCTACAATAGGGAGGAACTTCATAAACATTTTGCTATGTAAAATAAGACAGACACAAAAAGTCATATATTGTATGATTCCACTTATATTAACTGTCCAGAATAGGGAAATCCATAGAAGCAGAAATTATCCTAGTGATTGCAGGGGCTAGAGGAGGGAGGAATGGAAAGCGATCATTATGATAAATGAGATTTTTGGGGGGAACTAAAGATGCTCTGGAATTAGTAATGAAGGTTATGTAACATAGTGAATATACTAAAAGCCACTGAATTGTGTACTTTAAAAGGGTGAATTTTACAGTATATGAATTGTATTTCAATAAATAAACTGTATGAAAAAAAGGAATATTAAATCAGTCCTCTGGGCTTTATCGATTTTACCCCTTGAAATAGTTTGATATCTAACACGCCTTCTTGGATGCAACTGGAATTTGTTTCACTTGAATTGAGTATTTAAAAGACCTTTTCTTCCACTTACAACTTTTTAGACTCCAGAGAATCCCTAAGACACTTTCAGGCAGGAGAATGGATTCCTTCTCTTCAATTCATGAGGTAAAGCCTCCCTTCTAATTTTCCAGCCCACAGACAGGTATTCCTATTACTTCAAAATAAAAGGGAGAGTAAAGAAAAAAGAAAGCAGGAGAATATTCATTCTGGAAAAAAAAATAGATATTTTCTTTCCCAAGGAAAGACATTTTGGCCACATATTTTTATTTCAGCCATAGAGTGCTTTAACTTATCTATCCTCCCCTGGTGTTATTTTCCACCATATTTTTTCTGTTTTTATGTAAACACAAAAAGAATAAATTTATCCTTTTCTTAAGTTAATGTAGTTAAGTACTAAAATCTGGTACTTCAGACAAGACTGAAATGTGTGTGTAAAACTTGTATTCTTAATAACTAGATCAGGGAATGGAAACTTTATGTAAAGGGACAGATAGTAAATATTTAAAATTTTGCAGGCTTATGGTCTTGCAACTACTCAACTCTGATGTTATAGCATGAAAAGAACCATAGATGATATATACAAGAATTAGCATTTTAGAATTTTATTTGCATTCTAATAAAACTTCTTTCACAAAATAAGTGGTAGGCCAGATGTGGCTTATAGACCATAGTGTGGTGACCCCTGAACTTGACAAAAACACTTGAAAAAACTTAAAAAGTTGAGAAATTGATAAGAGACATCTTCACATTTATAGGAAAAATATTTATTGGTTTATCCTCATAATAACTATTGGTATATTTAATATAATTTATTTCATATTTTATTCTTTTTTGTTCGTAGATCTGAGAGTTATCATCTAAAATTGTAACTACTGAAGTTATTAATTTGTTAGGTTATCCCTCTTTTAGTCCCATTTAAAGAATCACATGTGTTTTTTTTTTAATTTTTACAAGGTTATTGTAATGGTTTTTATTGATTTCATTATAAGAACTATTCTTGTGAGAAGTATGTCAGGAGTCACTGTGGCTTCCATTTGATCCCCAGATCATGTTTTAACGACCCTGTGTGTAATCTTAGAACAATAGGAAACTGTGTGTAATACCCACTTCAATCACCAACACTTCATTAGAAAGAAAATGTTTGCACATGTTCCAGCAGCACAGCCAGAACAAGTGTAGAAGAGAAAACCTCACTGGTTCCATTTCTTATTTCTTCCCATTAAAATTCTCTGAGCTGATGATCAGAAACTAAAATTATGATGACAAGGTGGTTTCGGAAACTGGCAGCCCATCAGATGTTTTTGCCAGTGTTTTAAACATTTTGAGACATCATCTGGTCTACCAAGGTCCTGATAAATAATAGTCTTTCCACAACAGGAGTGTATCTACAACTGAGTGATCTTTCTGCACTTGCCCCTATTATGTCCTCACACAATTTGAAAAATGAATGCTGGTTGCAAAAATATTCTGTGGAATCAAAGAAGAAATGTAAATGGACTATTGGAAATTAAATCCAATTTCACCCCAGTGAAATCCAATTTCCAGTGATTTATTAGCTCTTGTTCTCTTAAAGGTTTTAGCTAAACAATAGAATTTCTGACCTTATACCAAGGAACATGGCTTTAAAAAGTGAGACTATCAATCCTCCCTCTAAACTTTAAGGGAAGATTTTGTTCTTCAGGACACTAAATATTTCCTAGAAATGATATAACCAAGAATGGAAGAAAGTGTAATATTTTATAAGCTAAATGGATCTCTAAAATTGATATAAAATGCCTCAAAATGTTTGAAATCTGCTGGAGAGTCTTTGTCCTCCCCCCACCCCCAACCTTTATGCTTTGGCCTAACATTGGTTGCAAAACCACTGTTAATTTGAGGGAAAATATCACTTAATATGGAATCTAACATTCTGCTTAATATTAAGATTTGACAACACAGATGGGTTGCCTGGGTAGCTCAGTTGGTTAAGTGTCTGACTTCAGCTCAGGTCATGATCTTATGGTTTGTGGGTTCGACCCCTGCATCAGGCTCTGTGCTGACAGCTCAGAGCCTGGAGCCTGCTTCAGATCTGTCTCTCTCTCTCTCTCTCTCTCTCTCTCTCTCTCTCTCTCTCTCTGCCCCGCCCCCACTTACCCTCTGTCTCTCTCTTTCAAAAATAAATAAACATTAAAAAAATTTTTTTCAAAAGATTTGACAACATGGAAATTAGAATATAAATGCATAAAAATGCAACATCTCAAAATGTACATTTGGCATACCTAAATTAAACCAAAATTTTCAAGCTGACCTATAATTTTAGAAGTTACAATGTGTCAGTAGATTAGACATTTGTAAAAATATACATCCTTTCATGTTCATTGTTAAGTAGTTGCAGTTAAGTAGTATGCCTGGTGGTCAAGTAAAATTCTAGAAAATTATACCATGATTCTGTTTTTGCAGAAAATTTGACTTCTTTCCATTTTGTTTCTATTATAAATAATACATAAATGAACACACTGTTTCATTCAGTTTTTCCTTTTTTATGTTTCTTTCCTTTACAAAAAAATCTGTTATTTAATGTGTAAAAAATATAAATTTTTGGAAAACTTTTGAATATATTTTGCTAAACTGCATTTTAAAACTATAACTTACACTAGCACTACTTTGGATTTACTAGTTTTTACATTTGTATAGAGTTGTGTTCTCTATTTTTTTTTTTTTTTTTGCACATTCGGTTTAAAATCATTCATTATTTTTTTACCAGTGTTTTCTCAGTGCTACTTTGTGTCAGGCATTGCTCTAAATTCAGAGGAGCTACATATGAAAAGACACAAAAAGTTACTGTTTTCATGGAGCTTACAATCTTGACTTTGGAATCTACACCAATGTACCTTTTACTTTTGATTTGCTTTTAAGAAAACATACATTTGGTTAGATCAAAAACTATTAGTGCTTCATTTCCGTGAAATAATTCAATCTTCAGAATACACTTGGGAGATTGGATGGTTAGATAGATAGATTTCCTTTTTTTTTTTTTCAGAGAAATTAGAGAGCAAAGAAGTAAATGTTTCCAAGATCACGCAGCCAGAAAAAGGTGTAGACAAGACTGAGACCAGAAGTCTGACGTCAGAGGCTTTCTACCTAATGCTTATGTTCTATGTCTCCTCCATGATTATCCGCTGAAATTGGTATTTTTAATATACCTTTGTAACTGTTTTAGGTATCTTCTCATATTTACTTATTCAGATGTTGATATTATTCCTATAAATGTCTAATAACAATATCATATTTAAAGAAAATGGTTAACAGTATTAGCTTTGCACTCATACAGACCTGAGTTTGAATTCAGCCAGTGTTACCTCTACCTTTGTTGTCTTGGGCAAAGTACTCAGTCTCTCTAATACTCCTTTTCCCCATCTACAGGTATAAAGCCAGACCTCCTTGGAGGGTTGCTGTGACGATCAAATGGGATAAGAAATGTAAGCTTTTAGTTCATTGCCTAACACCTAATGACTGCACACTACATTTGGCTTGTTAATATAAATACCAAATGACCTCAAATAATTGAAAATAAGAATTTTACTACAGGAGGAATAAGGCATGGAGAATTTTGGCATAGCACAGATACTGGGGTATCAGAGAGTGTGGGACTTTGACCAGTCAGAGCCTAGCACTAGGAGTTAGGTAGGGGAGGAGAAAAGAAAAGGAAAAAAAAGCAAGCTTTATAAATTTCAAAACTGCATTGATAGAGGAAACACTTATACGACTAAAATCTAAGACAGGCTTTCTAGCCCACTGCTGTCTGGCTTCTGGCTTCGGACAGGGCCGTGGCTATGATCAACAAGTCATGTGAATTGATAGCCTCAGTATATGTGTCTCAAGGTGTGCTGGTTACTCCTTCTTTAACAAGGAGTCCTATACTCCTCTGTCCTATACTCATGGTTTCATAGAACACTGGCATTACTTTGTTGAATCCAATGACAGTATTTAGATTGATAATATTTATAATGTATCTACATTATATCAATGTATATGCATCTTCGCAAATGATTAAGACAGTAATTTATGACAACTTGAATGTAGGTACTTGAAGAGATAAAAGTATGCTGACAATCTCCCTAGAACTCTATGGCATCTCAGTGAGCTCAGTGGTTATTTAAAGATCATTGCTTGATGAATGTTTCTAGGTCTTAGAGTTTCCTCAGGTACAAATCCTAGATTTTCTTCTCTAGAATCCTTCTTTATGAATACATATTCTCCTTCCAGACAATAATCTGGACAAAGCTTTTTAGATCCTCTCTACATGGGTAGACTACATATTTTTTCAGGTACATTAAAGATATGAGTGGATTTAAAATTATTCTTCCTCCCACTCCTTTTTTTCCCTCTATCCATAAATATGCACGATTAAAAAGAAGTTAGACACGGAAAATTCATTTTTCATTCATACACAATCGTGGATGCATTCAATTCAGTCAAACAAGAAAGGAAGTTTGAGAGAGGGAGAGCAATCCTTCTAATGAGCCTGGTCCGTCCCCATTGTCATCGTGGTTTACTCAGTATGATGATGTACCAGTTTATGATTTCCTGACAGTTAGAGCTCTAAGGCCAGCCTCATCTACTTTACCTCCCATAGAATGGATATCCACATGGAATGAAGGGAAGAGAGTGTCTACAATTGGGTTATACAGAGACTGTATCATTTGGCTAAGGGGTGGAAGACAGTGATAGAGGAACTGATAAATGTACCCGCTAACATGACACAGGTCTGCATGATTTTGAGCAGCTTCCTGACAAGCTACTTGCAATTGAAACTTCAGAGCTAGCAGCAACAATAACATGATGCCCACATTTTAAATCATTCTCTCCTTGTTAACCATTAATGCTGTGCAAAACTTTAGCTTTTGTGATAACTAAAGTGGTCATGTGCTGGTGACCATATGAAATTTTATTTAGTGCCATTATTCCTATTCCCATATGAGAAAAGTGTGTCACATAGGGAGGCTAAATCATTCTCCTAAGCCCACAGTGTCAATTAATGGCCAGTGTTAGTGCCACAAATCTTGATCTTTTCTACCTGCTGCTTCTCTCATGCTGCCTGTCCTTTCCCCCCACGTCTCTCTGAAATTAAAATCGAGAAAGCTCTTTATGCAGCCCTACGTTGATGTTCAGTAGGTAACGGCAATGATAAGACTTCCCAAATCCTTTTCTGAAGTGGGAATAATATAACTAAAATCAAAATGAATGAACACCATTGCAAAAGCATGGGAGTTTTTTTTTTTTTTCAACGTTTATTTATTTTTGGGACAGAGAGAGACAGAGCATGAACGGGGGAGGGGCAGAGAGAGAGGGAGACACAGAATCGGAAACAGGCTCCAGGCTCTGAGCCATCAGCCCAGAGCCTGACGCGGGGCTCGAACTCACGGACCGCGAGATCGTGACCTGGCTGAAGTCGGACGCTTAACCGACTGCGCCACCCAGGCGCCCCAGCATGGGGGTTTTAAGAATGATCTCACACGTATGCAAAGATCTAGGGAGGTGTACCTGGGCTGAGGCTGACCGGGTTGCAGCTGTCTTTCAAAACAGTTCAATAGGGAATCTCAGAAATTAAGGGAACCGCACTGTAACAACAGAAACTAAAATGGACTCTAAATGTCCTCAAAGAGCCAAAGAGATGTGTGGTCATGCCAAAGTCACCCTGATACTTGGAGGCTCTATATATCGGGAATGTCTGCATCTGCCCTTGATGTACAGGAAACAAGTGCCAGTTTTTAGGTTATCATCCTCAGTTCCTAACAACGTGGATGAGTTATAGGAGAGGATGTAATGTGTAAGGCAGGGACAAAAGTAGAATAGACTTCTCCATTTAGGAAGGATGGAGGAAGAGGATAGGTAGCAAAACTCATTAAATGTATTTTCATTCATTTTCCTTTTTTTATTATGGAATCAAACTGTAACCTCAGAAATATGCTGCATAGAGATCCTTTAAAAACACTTTGCACATTTTTTACATTATCTCCTTTTATCAATCTAAAAACTATGAGTATGTGTGTGTACATACACATATATATGTATGCATGTATGTATACATACATATATAGACACCTATGTACTTATAGATGCCCACATAGAAGTGTATACACATATAAGTGTGTAATCACACACATGTACACATAGATTTATGTATTTGTAAACATACTGATCTTGAGTACTCTGATTCAAAAACTATGTTTGATATCAGAAAACAGTAAAGACATAATCTCAGACTTCATAGAGCTTATATACTGAAATTTTATCAATGTAGCTAAAATTAATAACTCAGGAAACAACAGATGTTGGCAAGGATGCAGAGAAGGGGAACCCTTTTGCACTGTTGGTGGGCATGCAAACTGTGCAGCCACTTTGGAAAACAATATGGAGGTTCCTCAAAAAATTAAAAATAGAACTATCCTATGACTCAGCAATTGCACTACTAGGTATTTATCCAAAGGATGCAAAAATGCTGATTTGCAGAGGCACACGCACCCCAATGTTTATAGCAGCGTTATCATCAATAGCCAAATTATTGAAAGAGCCCAATGTCCATCGACTGATGAAAGTATAAGGAAGATGTGGTATATATATATACAATGGAATACTACTCATCAACATAAAGAATGAAATCTTGCCATTTGCAACAAAATAGATGGAACTAAAGTGTATTATGCTAAGCAAAATAAGTCAGGCAGAGAAAGATAAATATCATATGATTTCACTCATATGTGGAATTCAAGAAACACAACAGATGAACATATGGGAAGGGAAGGAAAATTAAGATAAAAAAAGAGAGAGAGGCAAACCATAAGAGACTCTTAAATACAGGAACAAACTGAGGGTTGCTGGAAGGGAGGTAGGTGGGAAGATGGACTAAATGGGTGATGGGTGTTAAGTAAAAGGAGAAAGATTTATATGATCTGAAGAGAAACCAAAATATTGGGTGATGTGCATTAAGGAGGGCACTTGTTGGGATGAACACTGGATGCTATATGTAAGTGATGAATCATTAGGTTCTACTCCTGAAATCAATACTACACTGCATGTTAACTAACTCAAATTTAAATAAATAATTAAAAATAAATTTATCAGTATTTCCATAGGAAGAATTACAAGATGGTCAATTCTAGTTAATACGTTGTAATAGAATATCTAGTTTTTGATAAACAAAAAAATACATAAATTTATTACATTCTTCCTAGTAATTCATAAACTATTGATCAGTTGTAAAAATAATTTTGATTCTTCATGGCATCCGATCATAAATGGACTATTAAGTTAGCCATCAATAAAAAAGTCATAGATATGCCATAGATAAGCCAAAAAACAAATGAACATTAATGAAATCTGGATGGTATTCTACAATCTTATAAAGCATATAAGATATCTGAAAGAGAAATACTAATATATGTGGCTACATGAACTTTGAAATATTTACAAATTAAAAAAGAAAGTGAAAAACTAAGAAAAGTATTTATAGATATAAGATAGACCAAATGTTCATGTTTTTAATAGATGCAAATCTTGGGCAAGTAAATAAATATAACCTAGTATTTAAAATGTTTAATAGGGTGCCTGGATGGCTCAGTCAGTTAAGCGTCCAACTTCATTTCAGGTCATGATCTTGCGGGTCTGAGAGTTGGAGCCCCGTGTTGGACTCTGTGCTGACAGCTCGCAGCCTGGAACCTGCCTCAGATTCTGTGCCTCCCTCTCTCTCTCTGCCCTCCCCTGCTCACATTCTGTCTCTCTCTCAAAAATAAATAAGGATTAAAAACAATTTTTAAATGTTTAATAGACAAATGAAAAGATGAGTTTTTTTTCCTAAAAAATAATGAATACATATAAAAATTCAAACTCACTAATAATCTAAGGACTGCATTTTAAAATATTATAATCATATTTTACAAAACTATATCATTTAATTTATATTAACAATAATATTTGATAATGTTATGAGAAATCCCAGACCTTAAAAACAGTGTAAATTGCTATAATTTATTTAGGAAAAAAATGGCAATTTGTATCCAGAATCTTGAAATGTTTTCACTTTGCCACTTCTAGTGATCTTTCTTCAAGAAACAATCTTTAGCATAATGTATGAAAAAAATAAACAAGGATTTTGTTCCAACACATTGTGAAGCATAGGAAAATAAGAAAACAATCTACTCATTTCCAATTTAGCATAATGTTTAAGAGCTTCAAGAAATCAGACAGACTTGACCTTTAGCAAATTATATAAATTTCCAGAATGGATGGAAGTTATCTAGCTTGCCACATAAGAACATAAGAATAAATTCTGATTGGTGTGTTTCCAGATACCCCAGGTGAAGAAAAAGACATCCGTGTAATAACAAGGTTCCAATTATATGTTTCTTTCTATCATTGAAGAATACCTTTTGTTGAAAAGTCACAGTAAACTTTTCCCTTATGTTGGCTATAATTTTGCCACATGCTTATCCCCAAACCACACAATATATCACATATTGGCTGTTAAGAAATGTGCAAAAGCAATTAAGTGAAGAAAAGATAGTCTTTTCAAGAAATTGTGTTGAAAATGTTGGACATCCATATGCAAAAACAAAAACTCAACCAATAGTTCATACCTGATGTGTTATAGAAAAATATGCTCAAAATGGATCTTAGGCCTAAATGTAAAGCATACAACTTTTAAACTTTTAGAAGGAAACAAAGGAGAACATCTTTTGTGACCCTGAGTTAAGCAGAGATTTTACACATGACACCAAAAACATGATCAGCAAAATTTTTGAAAAGTTTTAAATTCAACTTCATAAAAATTAAAACTTTTGTTCTGCAAAAGTTACTTAAGAGAATAGAAAAAAAACAACTCACAAGCTGGGAAAAACTATTTGCAAATCACACATCTGACCAAGTTTTTGTTTTTGTATCTAGAATTCATAAAGAACTCTCAAATTCAGTAGTAAGAAAACAAACTGCCATAACTCAATAAAATGAAATGTGCAAAAAATTTGGAAGACACATCCCCAAAGAAATTGTACTGATGGAAAATAAGTACATGAAAAGTTGCTTAACATCGTTGTCCATTAAAAAAATGCAAATTAAAACCACAATGATATATATATATATATATATATATATATATATATATATATGGCAGAAAGAAAGAAAGAAACAAAGAAAGAAAGAAAGAAAGAAAGAAAGAAACTGAAGGATTCAGAATGACTTGGAAATTTCATATGTTGCTAATGGGAATGCAGAAGAATAAAGTCACTACTGGAAATCAGTTTGGCAGTTTTTTATGAAGCTAAACATATACTGACCATCCAACTCAGCAATCCCATTCTTAGGTAGTTACATAATTGAAATAAAAACCTGGATTCACACGAGAACACGCACATGGATATTATACCAGTCTTATTTGTAATTACCAAACACTGGGAACAACTCCTATGTCCTTCAGTTGGGAAATGGATGACCCTGCTGTGGTCCATCCACACAGTGAATCCTACTTGGCAATAAAAAGGAACACACTGTCAGACACTCCACAGAAGCATGAATTTCAAATGCATTAATTACTCCCAGTTAAAGAAGCTAGACTCAAAAGGCTACATATGTGATGGCTCCATTTATACGACATTCTAGTAAACACAAAAGTGTAGTGACATAGGACAGATCAGTGGTTTCCAGCAGTTAAGAATGGGATAAGACACAGCCTGAGAAACATTTGGAGAATGATGGAACTTTTCTGTATTTTGCTGGTAGTTGTGGTTATATAGTTCTATGCATTTGTCAAAACTCAAAAAGAGTAAAAAGGATAAATAAGCAGAAAACAAATGATAGGAGTTTTATATTCTTCCAAACTTAAAGTATGTTGGATGGATTTCTAATCAGAGTAGGGTTTAATATCCTTTACTTTTTCATTCTTTTCTCAATTTACATTTTCTATCAAGTGCTTATCATTTTGAGTTTTAAAATCATGGAATGTATTCCACATTGAATAAGTTACTAGCTACATCATTATGAAGAAGTTATGTAATTTCTCTGAACCTAATTTTCTTATTTCATAATAGATATAACAGTATGTGTCTGATAGTACAGATTTTAAAAATTATGTAGACGCACAGAGAATAACTAGAAAAATGCAAGGCAATATTAATATTTTTTATATTGTCAGCAACTATTAACAAAGGCTGCACTCACTAGAAAAAGGTATCTGTATGAATTCACAAATAAATAAGGAAAACAAGGAATGTTGCATAAATTATATTAGTGAATCACGTAACGAGTCTAAAAAATAGACCAATGGACTTCAGGGAATAATCCAGAATTGGCAGAAGGATGAATTAGATAATTTAATATGTATTTTCCATGTCTGATTCACATGGTTATGTAAGCAATAAACTTATTTCTTCTATCATTAGGCCAAGAACATGCCAGATAAAAATATGGTTCTTCGAAACATGGAGAGGATTTAATTTGAGAGAAAATTATAAGAGACACATTGTAATGTGTATTACAAAATAAACAAAATTGCTTAAAAAACCTTTCCTAATCAAATATTAGCAGCGGTTAGGTTTACAAAGCAAGGTATCTAATCTCCTAAATCTAGTAATGTGGTTAGAACTAAGTAAAAGAGTAAAAGAATTCACCATTGCCCCTAAAAGGTAAATCCCCTCAGTGTCTTATCAAGGTCAAGTGAGCACAAGAAATTGCAGGCTTTCCAAATCCACAAAAACATGCAGCTAAAAAGCCACACCTCACAGCACCTGGTAAACATTTAACCCCAGAAACTGAAAGGTGATTTGGGGTAAGCCCTCAAAAGTAGATGACTGTTGTTAAACTAACTGGGAGTTCTTTTATTTCATAATTATTTTCCTCTTAATTGTGGCGGTAGCGAAGAATTTAACACGTAAGACTTCATAATAACATTACCCTGCAGAGAAAGGAAGGAAAGAGGGGAGGGAGAAAAGAAGCAACATAGAGAGGCAATACCTTTCTCTTGTTTGTATCCCCAGAGGAAATGTTCTCAAAATTGAGACTTCCGGGAGAATATTTCTTAAAATCATATTTACCGGGGGGAAAAAAGCTGCTTGAGAGCTGTTCAAAATTTGTAAACAAATGCATTTCATCGGATTCCCTCAGGCCTGTATCCCTTCTTAGAGTTCAGAATGATCAATTCAAGTAACACCTCCCACACTCTTTCTTTTCTAAGAGACTGCTTCTACGCCTCTGCCTAAAAACATACTTCCTCTGGAAGAATCCACTGCAGGCAATCCCCAGCAAGAAAGGCGAGTCTTCTTCCCTAAGTGACTAGCTCCTGCCTGCAGACACGGGGCTGGCCTCTCTGCTCCTGCCCTGTGAAAGTACTGGTATCGATTCTATGATGCAGGGATTTTACAAGCCAACAGTTCAAGGAAGGAGAGAGTAATAAGATCATTGAGTCCTTTTATGCGAAATAGAAAGGTCTACATCTGGCCAAAAAGTAATTCAAAACATGAAACTATAACATTTTACTCGGTCTTCTATAGAGCCTGCTGCACGGTGACCTCAGATTAAAAAGACAACTGTGTTGTTCCTACTCTTTTGAGATTTTTTGCCTTATAAATGTATATTTGAACATGAAAGAAAAGTTGAGCTACATATATTATTAAAATTTAATGCATGAGAAAATTTTACTTTTCTTTTCTTTTCTAATCAATATGTTCCTTTATTATCCCACTTCAGAGAACTTGAGAATTTTATTCTAATTCAACTTTAACATGTGCCTATTTTATTTTATACAATAGTGTGATAAACTTACCTATAATATGTTTCAAAATTAATGTCCTGTATCTACTCGTGAAACTAAGAAAAGCCTTTCCAAATTGGGAAGGAAAATTATTAAAGAGAGGGTGATTGACTGGGCTGCATTTTCAACTACCAAGATTATATATAAGCAGAAGTTGAAGTTTGTCCTGGAAAAACTATCTACCCATGTATGACAAGAAAAAGTTAATCAAAATTTTAAAATAAAGAGGTTTTAAAAGTAAATAAAAGCACAAACATACTAATAGAAAAATGACAAAGATGTAAACTGGTTATTAACTAAATAAAATTCATCCTCACTTTCAAAGATGGAAAAAAACTCAACATGGGAATAAAATATTCCTTTTCATCTATCAGGCAGTCAAATATTACAAATTGAATAATTAGTGCTCCTGAGGACAGAAATCAACACATTATAAACTCATGCATGCACACTTAGTAATATCACAGTGATTTCTAGAAAAATCATTTAGAGACATACACTTTAAACTCATTGCTGTAGCTGACTTTAAGAGGTGAAACAGAGACAGAAGCAAGGGATTTAATCACAGCAGACTTTAGACTCGTATGCAGTGTGTTAATTTTGTTCTTCCTTTTTGCTTTACTCTAAGAAGACATTCTCATAGCACTTGTGTGATTAAAAATTGACACAAAAACTTGCAAAGAATTCTTACATTATAATGGCATATATAACTCAGTACTTAGTAAGAATATATACACGCCCATCACAGCAACCTGGAGCCAAGAGAGACCTATGCATCAGGAACAGGAAAAGTTGACAAAACTCTAGGAGCCAGCCAGGAGCCTTGGCACAGAGTCCAAGGATGCCCCAGCTTCACCTTCATTCTAGATTCAGTCAGCACTAGGTTGAGATGGCACTCGTTTAGTTAAAGAGTGCAATGGTGGAAATTGTAGGTGTCAGTCAAAACCTAGGGGACGGTCAGAAAGACTGCCACCCATGAATCTCTACATAGTTGTATACCCTGCCCTTGGCTGAGATGTGGGATAGGGATTCAAGTCAGAGGAGGAAGAAGAGCCACACCAGGGCAGAGTAGCAGAGATCCCGAGAAGAATGGCAGGATAACTGTATGTTCGGTAAACGCCAGTAGGCAAAACTGGAGAAGGGTGATGCCTTAGTCCCACAGATTAGGACCTCACACAGTCATTCAGGAAACATACCTATTGGTAGCGAAAGACAACCCAGGCAGCCTGGAATTGTCTCCCCCCACCCCATTACTTAAATACAGGTGTCTTTAGAGAAAGATGATCTGGGGAGCATGTTCAGAGGTGCAGCTTTAATGCCAGGCCATCCCTCACAAGTCTAAGTGGGTCACGTGTTCATCGCCTCCACTAGCTAGTAAGACAGTGATCAGGATTTGAGTGTACAGATGGAGAACCTTGTGGGCAAATCCGTGAGGGACTGGAGAAGGAAGGAGAGCCTGGAGAAATGGATCTGGCCATGCCTATATTCTTTTTATTTATGAAAACAATACATGCACACTTCAGAAAAGAACAAATAAAAAGCAAGATTTCATCCTTCCCTTACCCAGTCCCACTTCTAACAGGTAACCTCTTTCAATAACTTCTGAAGTTAAATCTTGACATGGTTACTGTATCCAATTCCAGATAATTCAGTTTTGTCTTAATTTGTTGATTTATCAGCTCTAAAATACATATATGTCTTTGTGCTATGAAAATTGAGAACCTTTGCTTATGATAGTCTTACCTACTTTCCTGTATAAGTTCTGTTAGTTTTAATTCTTCTATTGGCCACTTTTTATACATTTGTTAATTCTAAATTGTTATGCCTTTTTTAACCAATTCTGAGCATATATAGTAAGTCTCCACAATTTAACATGTATTACTCAGTTTTAGTAACTGCCATAACAAACAAATGTACAGTCCAAATGGCTTAAGATAAATGTTTTATTACTCACAAAAATCATAATTCCTCATGCATTTTCTCACTTGGGTTCCAGACTGACAGAGAAGTCAGTATCTTGAAACCTATGAGTTGACACCACAGAGGACAGTTTGGCAAGTTTCAAACTAGTAATTAAATGCAGTGGCCTAGAGGTAACACTTGACACCTTTGCTCAAAACTCATAGGCCAAACTTATCAAAGGTTTGAATTCATCTTTTTACATTCTTCTTAGATCTCATAAATACACACAAATATCAGTTGGAAGTTTTCATTTGATTTTTACAACAACAACAAAGTGAGATCAAATTACCACATTTTAGGAACTATATTTTTATTTTTTATTTTTTTAATGTTTATTCTGAGAGAGAGAGAGAGAGAGAGAGAGAGAGAGAGAGAGAGAGAGCGAGCGCACATGAGCAGGAGAGGGACAGAGGGAGGGGAAGAAAAAAATAAACCCGAGCAGGTTCTGTGTTATCAGTGCAGAGCCTGATGCGAGGCTTGGACTCACAAACTGTGACATCATGACCTGAGCTGAAATCAGGAGTCAGACACAACCAAGTGAGCCACCCAGGTGCCCCAGGAGCTATACTTTTAAGCTGGATAATTCTCCAGGTAAAAATATGTAGATGTAACTCACTTTTTGAAGCCAACTGATATTCTATAGTTATGCTATCCCAAATACTACTAGCAACAAGTAGCTATTTAAATTTTTAATTAATTTAAATTTTTATTAATTAAAATTAAATAAAATTTAAAATGGACTTTCTTGGGGGCGCCTGGGTGACTCAGTCAGTTCAGTGTCCAACTTTGGGTCATGTCATGATCTCACAGCTTGACCCCCTCGTCGGACTCTGTGCTGACAGCTCAGAGCCTGGAGCCTGCATCAGATTCTGTTTCCCTCTCTCTCTTCCCCTCCCCTGCTCACGCTCTGTCTCTCAAAAATAAATAAACACAAAAAAATTAAGATGGAGTCTCTTAGTCCACTAGCTACATTTCAGTTGTTCAAAATACCCAAATATATATCTAGTATCTGCCATATTGGATGGTGCAGTTATATAACATTTCCATCATTGAAGAAAGTTCTGTTGATCAGAGCTAATCTATTATACGAACATACAATAATTCATTCAATCACCCCTCTATTAATTAGCAGACTGTATCTTATACCATTCCAAATGAATGATGCTGAATATACTTGATCATAATACTGTATGTACTTGGGATTTCTATTGGTAGAATCCCAAATAGAATGGCTGAACTAAAAAAAGTACATACATTTTAAATGTTAAGAGATATTGTGTATTTATTGTTCCAAAAATGTCACTGCAATTTATTCTTCTGCCAGCAATATATCAGAGGACTCTGATGATCTCTAAGCTGTAGGCAACATTCTTCTTTTTATTGTTTTCAGTCTGTTGGGTTTTCATTAAAAAGCCTTTTAATCAATATTTAATTTATATTCCCCTTACCTCTAGTTAGGGTGAGAACCTTTCCATGTGCTTGCTGGCAATTTGCACTTTCTCTACAAAGAATTGTCTATTCATGGTCTTTGTATATTTTGCAATTCACTGTTTAATTTCTTATCAAGTGGCTGTTTTTTAAAAATACATTAATATTTTTGCCATATGTACTTGCTTTTTCACTTTGTTTATTGTACTTTTTTGACTTTTTTGGTGTGTTTATGAGGTCAAATTATCTTATCCTTAATGACATCTGGATGTTTATCTAGACTTTAACACCTGTACTTGCTGGAATTTGGCTTCTGTGTTCACCACTTGAAAAAATTTCCCTATAATGTCACCAGCGATAGTCTACTCGACAAAGCAATAAATACAACTCAGTCTTTATTTGATGAATCGTCTTTGATACATTGACCATTCCTTTCATTTTGAAATTTCTTTTTTGTCTGGACCACCCCCCTTCTCAGATCCACTCTCAGATACTCTTGCCCCATTTTTCCCCCTTCTTTGTAACATTCCTTGGATGATCTTTATTAGACCTATTGCTTGACAACCTTCCATAGGTCACTGATTTCTATTCTGATAATCCTATGTAACTTTTCTCCTATAATAATTAGCTGCCTATTACAAATCCCCATTTTGGAATCTCCCTGATACCTGGAATCCAATATTTCATAAATAGAACCCCTCTTTCTTTATCTCCTCCTCATGCCTTTATGTCAAATCTATTCCCTACTTTTAAAAGAAACTAGCCATCCATGCCAGAAACTTCCAAGACTTTCTTTAAAGTTTCTTTATCCTAACCTGTCTCAATCATATGTCCTACCACTTATATATCTTTTTTAGTATTCAATAGGTATATAGCTATTATCCATTGCTATTGACTTAGTTGAGGCTCTGATTTCCTGTGTGATTTTCCAATATCCTTCAATCATCTTCCTACCCTCCATTTTGTTTCTTTCTAATTTGTTTTCTATACTGTCTGTAAAATTATCATAAAATACAATATTACAACAGTTTCCCCATTATTCATAAGTAGAATCTCCCTATGAAACCGTTTATAAGCTGAGATGGTATAAAATGAGGAAGCAATCATCATTAAGTTATATGGAAATTTTTTAAGTATTCCCAGATCCCTCCAAAATAACCCTTTTAGGCCTTTCTGATACCTTAGAACATCTTTTTTGCTAACAGATGCACAAAATAAATCGAGATAAAGAACAGATGCTCACAGACACAGTCCAAAGCGGCTTGATGCTGACGCCCTGAGTGTAGTTCCCAGAGAACGAGCTTGGTGGTGCCACTCTCGCTACTCAGGCCACCCTCTGTTCCCATACAGGCTTGCTGCAAGGCCAATGCTGAATGCTATTTTTGCTTGTCACTTCTTTTCCTAAAAGTGAAAATCCTCTCCAGACTTCTTTTGGTTAGCAAAAACAGGCACTGATGCAATTCTTTCATAAAAGCAAGGTGGCATAATGCAAACTTTCAAAAAGCAGGGGACACCTGTATCGCCTTTAAATGTAACATCCTTAAGTGACCCTTTGTCACTCTCAAGATCAAATTCAACCTCTCACCATATACTAGGAGGCATATCATCTTGAGATACTATATGCCTTTACTCACTCACCTCTCATATTTCCAGCCATATTTCCAGCCATAAAGATATGTTTATACTCTCCTGAGTGCATCATGTGTTTCTTCCTTGGCACAGATTTATCCTCTGATCTTTATATCTCATCCTCTCCTTTAAATCATCACATAAAAATCACCACTTCTCTGAAGCCACCCCTAACACTCTCACACCTCTACCAGTATTGAGTGCCAATTTTGTTATGACTCTAAACCCCATGATTACAGTTAACACTCTGTGCTGCAGTGATCAAAATTATTAGTTTTTTTGGTTTAGTTTCTTATGACACTCATGAGACTGTGAGCCCTTTAAAGATGAGAATGCCAAAACATTTATTCATTCATTACCCAAATATTTAGATTATATTATATACACTTTATATCTTATTAGCAAATTCTACCCTTTAGAACAGGTTGCATGCAGACAAGGTTAAGAAATAGTCCTGGAGTCAGATGATTTGGTTTGAATCCTGGCTCTATCACCTATAACCTGTGTAAATTAAGGCAAATAGCTAAGCCTTGTTAAGTGTCAGTTTCCTCATGTCAGGAAAATAATGCCTATCTCACATAGATCTTTTGAGAATTAACTGATATATTTTAAACTTTTAACACAGAGATCAGCACTTAGTAACCAGTACACAATAATTTTCATCTTTAATATTATGGCTTTTTATAAATACAGAGTGATAATTTAACATGTATATGGCTATTTTCTAGCCTAATATAAAAATAATGCTCCTGGTTTGCTCTGTGTTAGCTTTGAGAAGTTATCTACACCAAAAAAACTCCTAGAAATAATAAATTCAGTAAAGTGGCAGTATACAAAACGAATACTGAGAAATTGGTTGCATTTCTATACACTAACAACAAAGTCACAGAAAGAGAAATTTAAAAAAATAACACCATTTACAATTACACCAAAAAGAAAAAAAATACCTAGGAATAAACTTAACCAAAGAGATACAAGACCTGTACTCTGAAAACTATAAAACGCTTGTGAGAGAAATTGAAGATGATGCAAATAAATGGAAAGATAACCCATGCTCATTGGAAAAATTAATATTGTTAAAATGTTCATATTACTCAAGGCAATGTACAGATTCAGTACAATTCCTATCAAAACACCAATGGCACTTTTCACAAAACTAGAACAAGTAATCCTAAAATTTGTATGGAACCACAGAAGACCCCAAATAGCCAAAGCAATCCTGAGAAAGAACAAAGCTGGAGGCACCACAGTACCAGATTTCAAGATACATGAAAAAGCTATAGTAATCAAAACAGCATAGTGCTTACAGAAAAATAGATCAATGGAACAAAATAGAGACCTTGGAAATAAACCCACAATTATATGGTCAATTAATCTATGACAAAGGAGGCAAGAATATACAGTGGAAAAAAGACAACCTTTTCAATAAATGGTGCTGGGATAACAGGACAGCTACATGTAAAAGAATGAAACTGGGCTACTTTCTAGCACCATACACAAAAATCGACTCAAATGGATTAATGACTTAAATGTGAGACCTGAAACCATAAAAATCCTAGGAGAGTAATTTCTCTGACATCAGCTGTAGTAATACCTAGATACATCTAGATATACCATTTCTAGATATATCTCATACGGCAAGGGAAACAAAAGCAAAAATAAACTATTGGGACTACGTCAAAATAAAAAGTTTTTGCAAGGCAAAGGAAACCACCAACAAAACAAAAAGACAACTTGTTGCATGGGAGAAGATATTTTCAAATGATATATCTGTTAAAGGGTTAATATCCAAAATATATAAAGAATTTACACAACTCAACACCAAAAAACAATGTGATTAAGAAATGGGCAGAGGACTTGAATAGACATTTTTCTGAAGAAGATACAGATGGCCAACAGCATGAAAAGATACTCAACATCTCTAATCATCAGGGAAATAAAAATCAAAACCACAATGAGATACTATCTCATCCCTGTTAGAATGACTAAAATCAAAAAGACAAGAAACGAGTGTTGGTGAGGATGTGGAACCCTCATGCACTGTTGGTGAAAATGTCAATTGGTACAGCCCCTGTGGAAGGGCATGGAGGTTCCTCAAAAAATTTAAAAATAGAAATATTATATGACCCAACAATTCTAATATTGGGTATTTACCCAAAGAAAAGATATTTGCTAATATGAAAAGATATATGCTCCCCTATGCTTATTACACCATTATTTACAATAGCCAACACATGGAAGCAACCTCAGTGTCCATGAGTAGGTGAATGGATAAGGAACGTGTGTGTGTAGGGGGGGTGTGTGTGTGCATGTGTATAATAGATTATTACTCAGCCACAAAAAAGGATGAGATAGTGCCATTTGTGATAACATGGATGGACTAGCAGGTGTTATGCTAAGTGAAACAAGTCAGACTGAAAAAGATAAATATATAATTCCACTCATAAGTGGAATCTAAAAAAAATAAGTAAACAAAAAACAGATTCAGATCTATAAAACAGAAAATAGGGGTGCCTGGGTGGCTCAGTCAGTTAAGAGTCCGACTTCTGCTCAGGTCATGATCTCGTGGTTTGTGGGTTCAAGCCTGGCGTCGGGCTCTGTGCTAACAGCTCAGAGCCTGGAGCCTGCTTCAGATTCTGTGTCTCCCCCTCTCTCTGCCCCACCCCTCCATTCACACTCTGTCTCTCTCTCCTTCAAAAATAAACATTAAAAGAAAATTTAAAAAATATATAAAAAAATAATAAAAACATTAAAAAATTTTTAAATAAATACAGAGAATAAATTGATGGTTGCCAGAGGGAAGGGGAGGGAGGGTTGGGAAAAATGTGTGAAGGCTCTTGGGGGATACAGGCCTCCAGTTATGGAATGAGTAAGTCACAGCAATAAAAGGCAGAGCCTAAAGAATAGCGTCAATGATACTTTAATAGTGATGTAAGACAGATTGTACTTACACTTGTGGTGAACACAGCATAACATATAAAATTGTCAAATCACCAAATAGATAGATGATAGATGCATAGATAGATAGATAGATAGATAGATAGATAGATAGATAGATAGAAATAATCCACACTAAATGACATCTCTTTTTCAAAATATTCATTCTGTTCTTGCTACCCTGAAATACTTCTTAATATCATTTATAATTTTGAGATTTCTGGGTTCTATATCTTATTCATTTGATCTACATTTCTACCTTCATGCAAATACCACAGTCTTATTTATTGGAGCTTTTTAGTCATTTAGTGTGATTTTCTAGCTTGGTTCTCTTTTTACAAAGTTGTTTTATCCATATGTGAACAACAATAACAACAAAATTTCAACCCATACCTTGCACCAAAAACAAAAACTAACACAAAATGGATCTTAGATCTAAAGGTAAAACTTACAATTATAAAATTTCTCAAAGAAAACATAGGAGAGAGCCTTTGAGACACTGGTTTAAGCAAATATTTCTTACATACAACATCAGAAGCATGATTCATAAGGGCACCTGGGTGGTTCAGTCACTTGAGCATCTGACTTTGTCTCAGGTCATGATCTCACGGTTCATGAGTTCAAGGCCCACGTTGGGCTTGCTACTGTCAGCCTGTCAATGCAGAACCCACTTGGGACCCTCTGTCTCCCTCTCTCTGCCCCTCTCCTTCTTGCACTCTACCAGAAATAAATAAATATTTTTAAAAAGCATGTTTCTTAAACAAATTGTTAAACTATATGATCCTTTTAATGTACTGTTGAACTCAGTTTGCTAATAGTTTATTGAGGATTATGGCATCTACATTCATCAAATATATTGGCCTGTCATCTTCTTTTCTTGTGGTGTTTTCTTCTGGTTTTGGTATCAAGGTAACACTGGTCTTGTAAAATGAGTCTGGAAGTGTTCTCTCCTCTTTCACATTTTTGAAGAGTTTGAAAAGTATTGATGTTAGGTCTTCTTTAAATGCTTTGTAAAATTCACCCATGAAATCATCTGGTCCTAGACCTTCCTTGGTGTCAGATATTGTGCTAGGTACTGGTAATTCAAATCTGAGTCTTGTCCTCCAGAAATTTATGACTTAATGGTCAACCATGTGCAATGCTACCAAGAGGTCAAGTGAGGTAAGGACAGGGACAATATCCTTTGGTTTTAGCAATGGAGAGGAGTTTCAACAAAGAATGGATGGCAGTAGGGGCGCCTGGGTGGCTCAGTTGTTGAGCGTCTGACTTTGCTTCAGGTCATGAACTCACTTTCATGAGTGTGAACTCCGCATCGGGCTCTGTGCTGAAAGCTCAGAATCTGGGGTTTGCTTCGGATTCTGTGTCTCCCTCTTTCTCTGTCCCTCCCTGACTCGTGTTCTGTCTCTTTCTGTATCAAAAATAAATAAAAATATTTAAAAATTAAAAAAAAAAGAATAGATGGCAGCAGCCACAGTTTAGAGGCTCAAAATTAAACGGAAAGAAAAAGGTAAGAAGTGGATGAATGAGAATATTGAATTGAGTGCAAGATCTTTTTATGATCATGAAGATTAAAGAAGTTTTAAATACTGAAGGGACAAAATGAGAGAAATATTGAAAATTGAGAAAAATGAGGGAATAACTGAAACACTAACTCTAAGGTAGAAAAGAATGGGATTCAAACACAGGTGGTAAAACTGGCTTTTTGTCAGAAGAAAAACAGAAGATCAGTTGAGACCAACAAATGTGTGATTTTGGTTCAGAACCTAATAGAGTTTCTTTCAAAGGTTTCTAATTTTTTGCATCGTAAGATGGTCTCTGCTAAAAAGGGAGTGTTTTCCACTGAAAGGGAAAATATTTTGCCAAAAAGAGCGAGAAAAAGAGAATGAGTCAAAACTTTAAAATTACAGACCTTTAAAACCAGTTATTATTACTAATGAGATATGACTTAAAAATAAAAGCACCAGAGTATGGCATTGTTAAGTAGCATTAAGATCTCCTTTGTTTGATAACCATGATTGTATAAAAATATATCTACTTGTGAGTTTTCTCCAGGAGAGGAAAAAACAATTATCAGGATTCTTCTATGAATGTGCAAAGGAGTTTAGAATATAAAGACTAGTCAGTGACAGCCCAGTCTCAGTAGAGAGGAATGTAGTGGACAGAAGTAGGATGAATGAAAGTCCCCAAGTAGTGAAAGAGCAAAGCATTGGTGGTTCAGTGGTAGAATTCTCAACTCTCAAAGTGGTGATAGAACACATGTTTGGGTTATCATTGAATCCACAGCTCAACTGGACTCAGATGGATCTCTGAATTATAATGTCAGAGGTAAGTTTAAGGATGTGACTATGTGGATTATGGGGGGGGAAAAAAGGAGCAGAGAAGAAGGTTGCTGGAGATACGGAGATGAAGGTTTCCAGAAAAGTGGAACAATCAATCTTGTGGATATTGGTTTCGCTTGGGGCAATGTTAACATGTGAAGTGTTAATGAGTTGGGAATAGGTGTCAAAGACTTTGAAAATTAGAAGAATAATCAGGAAGTTTATAGAATTTAATGACAAGATGAGTAGATAGTTATAGTCTAATGCATTGACCTTAGAACAGCTGAAATTTTTGCATGAAGGAGAAGACAAATATCATGAACAAAGCCATGGAAGTAACAGGAAAGAGAGAGGTGAAGTAAATACATGGGACATAGCTCCTCCATCTGCTGAGTATAGCACTGTCTGAATTATGTGTTTATTATTATTTGATATCTTTATATACCTTGAGGGTAGAGACATAACTTAATGATCTTATATACCATAGATGTGCTCTAAATACTTTTTGCTATCCATAAAAAATGTTGAATTTTTCCAGGAAAACTTTAAAAAATTTTTTCAAAAGATACACTTTTGCTGACCCCAAACACTCCCGCCACCATTGCAGACCTGTCAATAATGAGAATCCAATTTGAAAAAGACGAGGCATAGTCTTCTCTACTCTAAGATTCTAAACTCAAATATGAAATTCCATTAGGTCTTTCTTCACTTTCAGGATGCAGCGCAAAGTGCAGGGCAAAAGAGCTCACCTACTCTTCCTAATAATTTTCAATCAGACTATTAAGTCTCTTTTACAACCTGTTTTCACCTGAATCCTGAGTGTTTTAGGAAGTCAGTAAGTCAGTGCTTTTTGTCCTTCAGCTTCAACCTGAAAATTCATTCATAGGAAAGAAAGAAAGGTAGCATTGTGTCACATAACCCAAATAAGCTGATCAGGCAGATGGCTGAAGCATGGGTGAAGAAAAGAGCCTCTCCATTGTGGTCACAAACACATTGTAAAAGGCTAAAGAGAGATAAAACTTGAAATGAGAGATAGTAAATTGGAGTTCGAAACGGTTCCTGTGTCTTCCATGATGTAGCTGTTTAGAAAGTTATTTAACATCTTTGGGCTAACATTCCTTACCCGTAAAATTGTTAGACAAGTATCTGACCACAAAGGTCCATTTTAAGTCCATGATAAACAATTTTGTTAAGCTTTCTAGACCCTAAATAAATTGATGGCATTTATCTAACAGTTGATCGCACCTAGCTCCCTACCTCAGTTTTCCAATACATTCTCTCCTCTGCCTTGTCATAGAACATCTTGGGTCTCTCAAATTCTGGCTTAAAGCATTCTACTTGGCAAAATTTAGGATAAAATGTCTAAGACTGCACCCAAACTAAAAGAATTAACTTTTAAAAACTATTTATTCTGAGAAAGAGAGAGAGAGAGTCAGAGAATGAGAGAGAGAATGAGAGAGAGAATGAGAGAGAATGAGAGAATCCCAAGGGCTTGATGCAGGGCTCAATTTTGCAAACCTAGAGATCATGATCTGAGCTGAAATCAAGAGTCAATCACTTAGCTGACTGAGCCACCTAAGTGCCCCTAGCCATTTCTAAATGACATGTTTATATTGCATTTTCTTAATTTTGTTTTTGTTTTGTTTTTATTTTTTAGAGAGAAGGAGAGAGCAGAGGGAGAGGAGAGAGAAAATCTTAAGCAAGCTCCACACCTGCTCTACATCCAGTGCAGAGCCAGACTTGGGGCTCAATCCCAGGAACCATGGGATCATGACCCGAGCAAGAGTTGGAAGCTTAACAGACTGAACCACGCAGGCTTCCCTAAAAGAACTAACGTTTGATCACTGCTAGTTAAAGAACTCTAAAATAAGCAACTATCTCCTCTGACTTGAGCATGAGATGGTGTGGTATGCTGCAAAATTGCCTAAGTACAGTACCTGACATGTGGTATGTACCAATTAAATATTAGTTTTCTTCTTTTGGGGTCATATGGGTCTTTGACTGGAGCCAAAATATATGTGTGCTTTTCTCCAGAGTGCAACAGAAGCACCAAATGTTTTAAACTGAAACTGACTCAAGCTCAAGACAAGAATAGAACCATTACCTGGTCCTGGTCCTGCTCCTGCTCCTAGGACTTTATTTTTCATTGAGAGGTGGGGCTTTGTTTGAGATGGAGGTGGGAATTCCTTTCTCTCCTCTAGTTATAGTTTCCTGAAGTGCAAACAGGAAGAATTAAGCTATTCCCTTTAAGCCTCAGTGTCAATTCAATTTCACACATAGAGCATATTGTTCAGTGTTCTTGTTTTCAGTGTGGAAGCTTAATTTGGCTGTTCCTGACAATATAATTGGTGTACAAAAGCAAAAAAAAAACCCAATTTATACCATTTTGAACAACGTACCAACGACCAGGGTGTAAATATATATATGTATATGTACGTATATGTAATAATATACATACACATACTAATATATAGTATATACTATATATGCTATATATGTATATACTAGTATATACATATATATACTAATACATACATAATATATATACATGTATGTATATATTATTTAATGCACACACAGACACATACATCTTCAGAGTCCTTGACAACTCTGTCCTCCCCTCCCTCCCAATTTGGCTGTTCTAATAAAAGAGAAAAACTTAACACTGTAGGAAAAGACAAATATGGGGTGAATGGGTGGCTCAGTTGGTTGAGTGTCTGGATCTTGCTCTCGGCTCAGGTCATGGTCTCATTGTTCGTGGGTTTGAGCCCTGCTGCACAGGGCTCTGTGCTCACGGTGCAGAACTTGATTGGGATTCTCTTTCTCTCCACCTCTCTCTCTCTGCCCCCCCCACCCCAAATAAATAAATAAACCTTAAAAAAAAAAAGGAAAGAAAAATAGGCTAAATGACATTTTAAATATCTCTTGAGGGGATTACCAGGAAAATAGCCCAGTGCCATAAAGGGAATTAAGGGAACTGAAAGCCAAATGGGGAGTAGAGCGGAGGGGGGCAAAGCAATTCATTCTGCTGAAGGTCACTAATATATAACAAAACCACATGCAATGTGAAAGAGTCTGCATGTGTCCATACTGTGAAACAGTGGCACCACAGTGTCATAAGAACTGTGTTAATAATGCTTAAGAGTTTAACACAGTTAATCAACATAAAATAGGATTATCTTGTATCAATAAGAACATTAATAATAGATATTGAAACAGTACTTAACTCTAAATTACTAAAGCACTAGAAGGTAATTGAGATTTTTAATATATAAATTTCCCGACAATAATTTTATTTTCATGGAAAAATATATGGACTCTCAGAAGATTAAAAAAGACATGAAAAAATAGAGTGGTATCAGTGTGTGTGTGTGTGATTATTGTACATTTTGGCATAATAAAATAAGTGAGGGGTCAAATAAATTTTACTTTTGGGGTATTCTGGAAGATACATAGGAGAAAGGGAAGGGGGAGAGAATTCCTGAATAACAATCTTAGAAACTCCACACTAGTCAGAATAAAAGACGTGTTTTCTCCTGAAAATTTTTGTTTAAGTTTATTTATTTTGAGAGAGAGAGAGAGAGCAGGGGAGGGGCAAAGAGAGAGAAAGAGAGAGAGAGAGAGAGGGAGAATCCCAAGCAGGCTCTGCACTGTCAGCACAGAGCCTGATGCGGGGCTCGATTTCACAAACTATGAGATCATGACCTGAGCCGAAATCAACAGACACTTAACTGACTGAGCCACCCAGGCGCACCTGAAAATTTTGTCTCAAAATGACCCTGCATCAACTATCCCAGCTGTTATGAATGAATACTGACACAAAAAACAAACAACAAACAATGGATTGATTTAACTTTAAAGGGACATTTACATCCCTTCACTGAATCTTCTTCACAATGTGAAGCATACACAACAGTAATATTTTATTACTCATTTAACTACTGAGCTAATTCCCCAAAAATATGATTAGATTATCCTTTGCTTATATCCTTTACACTTCTTGTTATAGTTGGTAAAACAATAGTGAATATCCCTAACAAATATTCACATAAATGTCTCACTTCCTATACATTAGTAGCTATCCTACAAAATAAACAAGTTGGAATTGGCCTGGGCCCAGCTTGACTCAACCCAACATGTGCCAGCCTCGTAAGACAGGTAACATTCTGGTGGAACCACCGAATTTATAAATACAGAGTCTGACCTCTCTAGCTTCTTCTATACTTTATTCTGTTCTCTGGAATTCTTCTTGGAGGAACCTAATTGTTTCCATTTGAAATATTTTATCTCTCAGATGTTTCTTCTCAAGAACATCATCTAGCTATGTTAATATCTCTGTAATTTTTGAGGAAAATGTCTCATATTAACCCTTGTTATGAGCATGGACCATTCAGAGGCTATACTGATAAGTGTCTAAAAGACATGTTCTAGAGTCTGACTGTCCAAGTTTAGACCCTGCCTTTATCAGTTACTGGCTGTGTCCTCATGAACACGTTAATTAACACCCCTGTGTCTCAGTTTCCTTGTGAAATAGTAATAATAGCATGTTTTCTCAAAAATTTGCAACAAATGACATCCACAAAATCTTAGAAGACTTCCTTTCATAGTAGGCACTCAATATATATTAAAATCATTAATTTGCTGGTATGGGGGTAAGGCAGAAAGGGAGTGAGAGGAAGGTTAACATTTTTTTCTTTGGTTTCTGATGTTTTTTGGTTATCCGCTGCTCCCTCAGTACATAGCCAGCACCTTCAGAAAGTAGTCTAGTACACATGACTTATAGATTCCTAGATCATTACGTGCTGGATAACTAATACACAATGATTTATTCCTAAATTCTCTTATACTTACATATGCTTCTCAAACTTCTGCTCTGCTCTTGTTTACACAGAAGGGATGCATGTCTTTTCAAACATAAGATCTTGTTGTCCCCGATTAAAAACAAGGAACTTAATACATTCTTTCCATAGAGGTATTGCATCATGTAGCTTGCCATCAGAAAAGCTACATTTTACCTCTACTTTTTTTTTTTATCACTAAAACATTTCCCCCAGTCATCACTAAAGATTTCCCCCAGTCTCTTTATACATCACTTTAAACAACATTTGGCAAAAAACTTTGGCACAGAAACTTGTTCAAAATCCTTTTTTTTTTTTTCAAAATTGAAATAACACCCAGTTGTTTCTCTTCCTTTCCGTATGTTCACATGCTCAATTACTTCTGAATTTGTTCGCTATACAGAAACAGACCAAAAGGGTTAAGATTAAAGTGAATGAAACCACAAACATAATGAAGAAGATAAACTTAGATTTGTTGATAAAATCCCAGGAGACACAAGCAGATTTGGAATTTTTTTTCTTGAATTCTATAGAATGAATTTTTTATCCTCAAAAAATAAAGTACTCTGCTTTACTCAACAGGCAATCAATGGAATAAGTAAGTCACTTCAAAGAAATAGAGCCTGATGGCCCTAAATCAGTACATACATCAGATACTTCCCAGGAAGATCCCATTCTGATATACTCAGGAAATCTAGAATTAGCTGATGAAATTTCCTTAATGAAATTTCTTTAACAATTCAGAGGATGATGCTAGCTTCCATAATTTGCCTAGACATCATCATACTCAGACAACTTATAAATACTGGAGGGAAATTCCATTTTCAGTCAAGCTTTTGTCAGTATTTTTGAAAAGCTCCACATTTTTTTTTCTGGAGTTTTTATTCAGTGGTCATTGCCAAAACCCTTTGGTTGCTTAGTATCTGGCAGGAATATCTTGAGATTCTGGTTATTTCAGTTGAGTGGGTATAGGGAAGGGGGGTAATTCTAGATATGCAAATTACATGAACTTCAAGTTACAGATCAAATTTAAACCTTTGTATACTTGAGTTCATTTGTCTTTGGCAAAACAAGTCTCCCTGTTCATAAAAGGAAAAAGTACTGAAACATACCTTACTGAGAAGGCAGGTAAAGTTGGTGGTACATCAAAAAGCTCATAAAACTAATATTTGATGATGTAAATGTAAATGAATTAAAAGCACATGGATGAAAATTTTCTTAAAATATACAAAGTTATATGAAATATGTATTGGATTTTTCTTAGCCTGGCACAGTAGAAAATTAATTTAAGATGATTGGAACATTAAAAATGTGGCCAGGTTCACTTGTTCCTCAGACGTGTGTTGAAAGAATGGCATTTTATTTCAAGGCAGAATTCTTGTGATCTGAGAGAGCTTCCATCCATTTATTTTTATGGGTCCTCCAATTGTAAAGAGCCTCTGGGAGACTTCAAAACTCACACACGAGGAATTAAGATCTAAGAAATTCTTGTTACAACTAAGACAGATTTTAAAAAATCTACTTCTGAGTGATCCAAACCTGTATGTAGCTCTCTACTTATGATTTATTAAATTCATAAAAATGTCTCCATAGTTCCTAGATCATCAGCTTACAGCATGCACATTTTATTTGGAATTTCGCTTATGTCCACAAAACTCTGTTCTTTTTGTGCAATGCAAGTTGGTTAGTATTGGTGAAACAACGATTAGAGTTACTCAAAGTTACACATTGTATATTAATCTTAACCCTCCTTTTTCTTAGCTAACAGCCATGGTCACAGAGATAGTGTTGCCAGTGGATACAACTTATTAAAAACTACTAATCTCAAGATCTACATTTTACATATGTTCACACATACAGTCTACCCACATCACCACGAACCATGTGGCACTGCAGTAAAGATATGCTAAGGTTTCCCTGGGTTTGCAACAGAGTATTTCTTGTAGATTTGTCCACATTTCATTCCCTGAACTCTGTCTTTTCTCTGCCACACCTTCACAGCCTCTCTGAGCTTCTCACTCATCTACTTCCTGGAGTCCATTTATCCTCCATGATCACTTTCAAAGCGTTCTGTTTCCATGAAGAAATTCTAAGGATGGCAGCCTACACTGATTTCTCCCTTTCCAAACATGTATTAATAAGTATTTTATTAATTTATGTTTTTCCCCATACACGTGTTTGTTTTATACATGTGGACTGCTATCTCACCAACCAAGTTTGTAAACTGTTAGAGGGCAGGGTGATGCCCAATACATTCTTCATTACCTTCCTCAGTGCATAGGAGGATGTCTGTGGTGTGTTTCCTATAATTAGAAACTGCTACAGGATCAGTGATGGCCCTTTTTGGTTTGGAGAAGCTATACCCTCTTCTTCCACAGATAGACAAAAATGCCCCCTCATAATAAGTTACACACAGAAGTACACTGAAGTTCTGGTAATGAACAGAAGGATAAGAAGAGGACTGAACAGGCATACTCACTCTACTTGGATCTTTCCTCACACAGAAGGAAGGCTGCTAGAGCAATGGGGCTATTCCTCAAGAAAGTTAGACCCAACTCATCACAGACATCCTTACAGACTTTGTAGATAAACTGTATCCCTTCTTTTCTCTTCTCTCTCACTCTTTGCCATTTACTCTTATTTCCAGATACAATATCTATTTAATTAATCTGCATTTTCTAAGATGGAATAGCAAAGGATAAACAAATCAGCTACTTCTCAAATCAAAGCACTTGTCTGGTTACATTGCACACATTTACATGGAGATATGATTGGAGAATTTAACTTCTGCTTCATCTAATATATTTGTTCTTAAAAATTTCATCTTATTTTGCTCTTTTTGTTCTATGTGCTTCTGTATTTCCTTTTAATCTGCCTTTTTCTATTTGGGTTATGTTGCTTAAGCTTTTATTTTCTACAGAGTTTTGGATTATATGTGTGCCATTTCTAATTCTACTAGATTTCAGATTTAAAACCTAACACCCAGTTATGTTTTAAAGATTATAAAGCCTCTAAGATCATATTAGAGGCATGATCTGATAAATTAGTGTCCTTTCTATTTAAGATGAAAATGTAATCCACCTTTACTCTACACATAGTTTCTACCCATGCACTCATCCACTTTTTGGTCTTCTCTATAATTATATGTGGGTTAATTATAAATTATTGAATTATTGGTTTTACATAATATGCCATTGTCATTTTGGACATTCGTATGTACTTTTGTACAAGTGATTGGTGTTAGCGAGCAAAACCAGGTATAGGCTACATTTCATCTAGTTTTTCACTTTATTTTTGCCTCTCAAACACCTTGTAAAGTACAGAGATATTTTACATGGAAGTGACTTAACCGGTATGTAACAGAAGTCAAGTGCAACATGTCTGGCCATAGAGTGTCTAAAGGTAACAGCCCAGCTCTTGACAGTCAGAGATCTCTATTTTTTTTTTAAAGAGTGTCAGGGCGTTTCACACCAGAAATACAACCATCAGGACTCACTTCTTCATTATGATCATAACAGACGTGCTTAATGATTATGTGTGGGTTGCTAACTTCCACAGCCTCCGGTGACTTCTGGGCTTCTTCATCAGATGCCTGTTTGCACAGCCCTCGAGACTTCAATTTTGCTTTCTTTTTTAGTAATAAGAGTTTTTCCTCAAAAACTTCTTATTTTTTAGGAAAATAAAATGTGTGCTATATTTATGTTAAGTCCTGGCATATTAGAGAAACTCCTTATGAAATATTTAACTTTATACTGTGCTGTCCACAAATGACATTTTAAAAACATTTTCAACCTTTCTTCTGAAAGCAACATTTATATAAAATAATAGCGCCAGTCTTAAGTAGATGAGTTTTGACAACCATCAAAACATTCCCACCATCACGATCAGGATATTACTCCAAAAGATCTGCAGTCAACCCTGCCCCTCCTCTGGCCCCAGTCAACCACTCCTCTGCTTTGGGTCACTACGGATTAGTTTCACCTGTTCCAAAATTTCATATAAATGGAATAACATAGTAGTATGAATGCCTTTATTCCTGCCTTCTCTCATTCGGCATGTTTCTGAGATTCACCTAGTTGTATATATTAGAAGTTCGTTCCTATTTTCAGCCGCGTAACATTCCATTATATGAACACACCACAATTTGTTTAACAATTAACTTGATGATAAGCACTTGGGTTGTTTCCATTTTGAAGTGATTATAAATAAAACTATTAAACATTCATGTGCAAGCCTTTGTGTTGATGTACGTTTTCATTTCTTTGGCATAAATACATTAAAGTGGAATTACTTGGTTATGTGGTAACTGAATGTTTGACTTTACAAGAAACTGGCTAAATGTTTCCAAAAGAGCCATACCACCTACATTGCTGCCAGCAACATGAAAGAATTCTACTTGTTCAGTACAATAGTTTGTTTTGTGTTACTTTTTAAAATTTGAGTCATTCCAGGGGTGCCTGGGTGGCTCAGTCAGTTAAACGTCCAACTTTGGCTCAGGTCATCATCTGGCGGTTGGTGAGTTTCGGCCCTGCATTGGGCTCTGTGCTGACACAGCTGCTTCAGCTGCTGTCTCTATCCCTCTCTCTCTATTCCTCCTCCTCTCTCTCTCTCTCTCTCTCTCAAAAATAAATAAGCATTAAAAATGTTTTAGACAAAATAAAATAAAAATAAAATAAAATAAAATAAAATAAAAAATAAAATTTCAGTCATTCTAGTAAGTAAGTAGATCATGGTATCCATTATGATTTAACTTGAATTCCCTGGTGATTAGTTATATTGAGCAACTTTTCATATGTTTACTGCCCATTCACATATATTGTTTTATGAAGTGTCTATTCAAATGTTTTGCCCATTTTTATTGGGATGTTTTGGCCTTATTCTTTTAAGAGTTATTTATAAATTCTAGACACAAATTCTGTGTCAAATATATGGATTGCACAGACTTTCTCCCAGCCTTTGGTTTGCCTTTTTATTTTCTTTAATAGAATCTTTTAAAGAGTATAAATTTTTAGTTTTTGTGAAATCTGAGTAATCAAATTGTTCTTCTATAGCTAATACTTTTTTCTTCTTAAGAAATCATTGTCTGCTCCAAGGTTATGAAGGTTGTCTTCCACATTTTTGGTTACTTTTATTTTCACAGAAAATACTTAATTTTCTGCCTGTGTTCCTTATATTGCATTTTTAGATCTTTTGCAATCCTTTCCAACTGTTAGGCCTAGTTTTTATCAAATATTTTTAATGTGCTGGGCATTTTTAAAAATTTTTTTAAGGTTTACTCATTTTTTAGAGACAGAGAGAGACAGAGCGTGGGGGGGGGAGGGGCAGAAAGAGAGGGAGACACAGAATCTGAATCAGGCTCTAGGCTCTGAGCTGTCAGTGGAGAGTCCGACACAGGGCTGGAACTCACAGACTGTGAGAACATGACCTGAGCTGAAGTTGGATGCTTCACAGATTGAGCCACCCAGGCGCCCCTGCACTAGATATTTATAAGTAAATTATCTTACACAAATTCTAAAACAGTCCAAGTAAATTAAATATTATTGTTATCCTCATTTTGTAGAAAAGGTATGTAAAATATGGATAACGTAAAAAAGCCAAAGGGCCAGATTTCAAACCCAGGCAATCTATTCCTAGGGCCATGTTATGTGGCCCCTTAGTCCATTTCCTTTACTAGGACTTTCCAACTCACTCTGTTGTGTCTCACCTTATCTTTTATTTTCATCCAAGTTTTCCCTCTTTTTGGAGCTGTTCCTGGTTCCTAATACTTTACAATTCTTTGAGGATTTCAAAAATTTCTTGAACTTTCTTTTTTTTATCCTAACATGTAGTTTTTAGTCTATGTTCCTTCACTAATTCTTTATCCTTGTCCATGCCTTCACCACTAAGCTACCAGGTTTCATGTATTTATGTTTTCACCTGTTCTAATATGGTAAATTCAGACTATTTTGACTGTAGATTTACTTTGTTACTATATAGAGTGTGTTCTGACATTGTGAGATTTTTGCATAACTCCTAAATGTGTACCTGTACATTTTTACCTACCCTGATATATGATTAGTTAGTTGGGAGGTAAGTGAAGGTCCATAGCTCCTACTCAAATTCCCCTTTTTCCTGGCAGTTCTACCCCATTGAAGTAACATGCTTTTCTGACCCAAAAGCTGGTTACTGATATCCTAAATCAGTGCAGTCCGTGGAAGCTATAATTTTCATTAAGCATTCCTTCAGAGACTTTTCTAGGTTACAAACCCCACCAATATGGTTTACTTACTAAACAGCAACATGCAAGGGCTGAGACTTCCTCACACATGGAGTGCTTAATATCCAATTGGTTTTTGGAAATTACTATCTGTGAAGGATACATAAAGAAGATGAAGAAGAAACGTGAGCCACAAAGTTCTAGCTGCCTTAAGATGAGGAAAGATCAGGGTAGAAGGATAGCTGCTCACACCTTAAGTTTCTGAGTCTAAACAATGTCTAGAAGGTATAAAGGGTTTACTGAAGTTTTCCAGGCATCCTCTGTCACATGAAGCAATGCTCTAGTAAAGTTTTCACAAGCCAGTTCTATCTATATCCATATCCATGTAGGAAGATCAACATGCAGGCACTGGAAATAAGTTAACTATTATTTTGTGCTCATAAAATGTCTGTCATGTGTCTTGATTCTTTGAAAGTATTTTACTGCGGACTTAAAAGAAACACCATCAGGGTTACTTATAAACACCATTTTAAAGCAAAATTTCCATAAACTATTCCTTCTCATCTTTAAACCTCAAGTGCTGGTTTTTTTTTTTACTTTATTTATTGTTTATTTATTTTTATTGTGGTCTCACATTTCCTAACACAGCTTGAGTCAATACCTAGTAGTTAGCATTCAGCTGATTTTTTAATTTCACATTTTATTTAGACAATTTGATCTTATTGTATTGTATTTTCAAATGTTTATTTATTTTTGAGAGAGAGAGAGAGAGCATGCAGGAGTTGGGGGTAAGGGTAGAGAGAGAGGGACACAGAGGATCTGAAGCAGGCTCTGTGCTGACAGCAGTGAGCTGCCGTGGGGCTCAAACTCACAAACTAGGAATCTTGACCTGACCTGAAGTTGTATGCTTAACTGACTGAACCACCCAGGTGCCCCTTATTTAGACAATTTTAAAAAATTTTATCATAATCTCATTTGGGGATGCTATTTCTAGCTTATCATTTTTTTTCTTACCTCTACAATTAAACATCAGCTTCCTTTATCAAAGGATAACAGCAATTTCTAGTTTCAAATCTGTTCAATGAAAATGGAATCCGGGGTGCCTGGGTGGCTCAGTGAGTTAAGTGTCCAACTTCAGCTCAGGTCATGATCTTGCGGTTCACGAATCTGAGCCCCCCATCGGGCTCTATGCTGACAGCTTGGAGCCTGGAACCAGCTCCGATTCTGTGGCCCCCTCTCTCTCTGTCCCTCCCCCACTCACACACACACACACACACACACACACACACACACACACACACACACTCTGTCTCGCTCTCAAAAATAAATGTTAAAAAAATTGAAAAAAGAAAAAAAAAGAAAATGGAATCCATAGTTTTTTATTCTTTTTTTTTCTTTACAGATGAGAGAGAAATTGGAAAACACTGTTGAAAGATATATGAGATCCTCCAAATAATTTATGTAGATAATTCACCTCAAAGAGCTGAAGCTTTGTTCCCCACATTTTAAGTCACTGGGGGAGGCATATAGTGATGTCCTTCAGGGAAGTATGATATATAATTGTAGAATGATTAAAGAGAAAAATAACCATTTTAAAGTAGAGATAAATCTGACAAACACTACCTTAGGTGATCAAGGCTAACATCAATAGTGATAACTCATGTTGATAGTATGCACCCTTGATATGATATGATGAAAATGACACTTTACCTCTTCCTCCCAATATTTCATAATCCAGGGCAATTGTGAGGAAAACATCAGATTAATTCCAATAGAAGAAAATTCTACAAAATATATACCCAGGACTCCTTAAAATTGTCAAAGTCATCAAAGCAAAGGAAGTGTAAGAAACGGTCATAGACAAGAGGAGCCTATGGAGACCAGATGACTAAATGTAATGTGGTATCCTGAATGTCATCCAGGAACAGAAAAAGAAAATTAGATAAGACTAAGGAAATCTAGTAAAGTGTGGACTTTATTGATAAGAAAATGTTGATATTGGTTCCTTAGTTGTGACAAATGTACTATACTGATATTAATATTAATAACAGAGGAAAGTGGATGTGGAGTATATGAGAAATCTATTATATTTATAATGGCTCTCTAAATCTAAAACTGTAAAATAAAAAGATCTTAAATAAAAGTATATGACATCAATTTATGTAAATAGATGAGAGTCTCATTGTATCAGACATATATCTGGATAAAAAGTAGTCTCCCAATAAATGACTGTTTAATTGATTTCAATTCAATGAAACAAGTACTTACCTGTGCATCAAAGGTCCTGCATGATAGGAGATGTCACATGCAGAGCTCTGTTATCTAAAAAGGTAACATGACTGATGGTTAAAATAGAGACTAATTTTCTAGGCTTTTAAATTCCAACAGAGAACCTGATTACATGTGCACTGCTATTACAGGTGCACTACTGAATCTTCTTGGCCACAGATTTTTTTTTTTTTTCAGAGACAAACAGAGGAAATTAAAACAGGAAAACTTTCTGCTTTAGGGTTTAAACATTTATTATGTTTGAAAGCAGGTAACAGAGCTAATGCTATCTACTCACTACCTAGTCACCACTTTCTCTTTAACACTAGAGTTTGCTCCTACTAAAGGTTAACCTTACCCAAACTATGACATTGATGCTACAAATATGTACACAACACTATTCATCATGATGTCTATAATCTATTCCTATCAATTCAAAGGAGTATCCTTTGTTTACATTAAATTTTTATAACAAATGGTTGAAGTGTTTTTTCAGGATATTATAAAAAGTGGCATGAAGTTTTACAAATTAAATTTTTCTCTGCTTAAGACAATTATGTTTTACAATAGCTAAGTTTCACCATTATCCCTCTGCAATGACATTCAATGACGATGTTAATGGTCAGCCAAATTAAAAACAAGAAATTTAATTTGCTCTTTCCAGGTAAAAAAAATAAAAGTGAAGTAGATTTTGTGGTTTAATGTTTATTAAGTTAATATGGGATATTAAATTAAAATTTAATATATTAATATTAAATGAATGCATTCAATAATGTAATATGAAATTTACACATAAAACTAAACATTCCCTTATACATAGCATTTTTCTATTTTTTGTAGCTCTACATTTATTGCTAAAATAAATGTAGTTTATTTGACTTGAATCTAGAATGAAATACAAAGTGTATCTAACATTGTTTGCATAGGCTCTATAATTTACGATCCTTTTGGAACACTTTTAGTAGCTGCAGCAACTCAGCCTGGGGAGAAATATTAGTTAGCAAACAGCTGTGAGAAAAGTTTATGATGAAGCAAGAAAATACACTGATTTCAAACATAAATGGTTATACTTACATAAAAATATTTTTCCTGGCAATGGACTGGTCAAACATATAAAAATTAACATAAGTACATATTAATAAAAACGGGGATCACATATGACATTCAATAAGTCTGAATATTTATGAGGCCAGTTTAATAAAAACAGGAGTTGTTGTACCTTGTTTTCTTAGTGGGAGCTGGACCACTAACTAGCACAGGGCACAATTAATGTCAGGATTCTAGCTATTGGGTTGCTGGCTTTTACAAGGCAAAGATAGCAAACACTTATTATCCAAAACATTTTACGGTGCTGAGTTCCTTCAGTTGTAAACTTCACAGAGTAGCTAAAATCCATGTGATAAAGTATAGAGGTGCTTTAATGATGGCCATTCAATAAAGACCAATAAAGTGGTTCTGGGGTGAGACTGGAACTCTACTTCATTTTTAGAAGTGTACACACACATATACACATGCACGCATGCGCGCACACACACACACAAACACACACACACACACAAATGTATTGAAGTTTATGTAACATTTTACCTTTTGATTTAATGAAAGAAAGCAATAATACATTAAAAATGGGAAAATTCTTTGACCCATTCTTCCTAATCAGGAGCAGATCTTGGTATTGTTAATACCATAGGTTCTTTTGAAGATAATAGGAAGAAGTATCTACCTTCTAAAGCCACAAACATTTTTACTTAATTATTTGCAGTCTCATTCCCCATATGCATGGATTCTCATTTTCTTCTCATTGAAAGGCATTTTAATGCAAAAGTATTCTTCAAGAGATCTTTGTGTGTTAAACTTCCAAGCCCTTAAAGGACATCAGAATATCCTTGCTGCACACACATTTATTTCAGTGTTACAGCTCTCTAACTGTTGAGAAATGTGATATGCAGTCAATTCTTATTCTTTTGTAAGTCCTCTAGAAACTTTTACACCTTCCTCTTTGTCTTCCTTGGTCATTGAATTCAACTATAGTCTATCCAGGTGTATTTTTTTTTTCTTTTATCTCTAACTTAATTGGTGTAGTAGGTTGTTTGTAAAGATGAGTAATAATTTCTGTTTTCACATTTGTCTGCTATTTTTGCAACATGCCTTTAATGTTCCTCCTTTAAGAAAGAACAGTCTACTTTTCCATCCCTAAATCTAGGCTTGGCCTTATGATTTATTTTGGTAATAGAATATTTAGCCAGCATGATGTAAGCAAAGACTTGAGTAGCACTTGCACACTGGGGCTCTCCCTCTTCTGTAGCTCTTAGAATTCTGAGACCACCGTGTGAAAATGTGAATGTGGCTGAGATGGCCTGTGAGAGAGGCCACTTGGAAGACAACTGAGGGTTCCTGGTTCATAACCTGCCAAATACGGGAGTAAGGGCATCCAAGTCACACCCATTCCATCCGACAGGTGGCCACAGACCGATGATCGAGCCCAGGAGAGATGAGCAACGGAATCACCCAGATGATCCAAACTCAAATTCCCAGCTCTCCAAATTTTGAACTAATAAATGATCTTTTTGTTTTAAAGCACTAAGTTTCGGGGTGGTTTGTTACATAGAAAAGGCTAACTGATGAATTGACTTTCCCAAAGAACTGCCAGGCCAAAGCTTCCCATATTTCTTTAATTCTTGGGAATTCTCAATTATTACCTATTTAACTATTTCTTTAGAGTTTAATTTTTAAAACACTTTATTGAGGCATGACTAATGTGTAAAAAGTTGTACATATTTAATTTATACAACCCAGTGAGGTTGGGGATAAGTATACACCTGTGAAATTGTCACCACCATGCAGGCCATAAACATACCATCACATTCCAAAGTTTCTTCCCACACATTTATTATTATTATTATTATTATTATTATTATTATTAATGTGTGTGTGCGTGTGTGTGTGCAGCAGAAATTTAACATAAGATCTACCGTCTTAGCAAATTTTAAGTATACAATACAAAGATGTTAGCTGTAGGCACTACGCCATATTGTTGATGTCCAGAAAATATTTATCTTGTAAAACTGAACTTTGTACCCTTTTACCATCACCTCCCCATTTCCCCTTGCCTCCAGCCCTGGCAGCCACATACAATGGAATGTTATTCAACTGTATAAAAGACGGATACCCTGCCATTTGCAACAACATAAATAGACCTGAAAAAACATTATATGAAGTGAAATAAGCCAAACATAGAAAGACAAATGCTATATAATCTTACCTATATGTGGAACCTCAGTTTGTTTTTTATCTCCATCTGAAATTGCTTTTATATGGATTTTTGATACTTTCACTTTTTCATCTCTATTTACAATTCTATTTTCTATCACTTTATTCTTTCATGAGATTTTTCTTTTTCTTTTTTAATTTTTTGATACCTCAATCTGATTTCTATGTGAATAACTTATTCCTCAGCTGACTTATCCCTTTATTACATTGTTTGATTTATTTAAATCAACCATTTTATTTTTCATATTTTGAATTTCTATTTGATGCTTTATCATTGCCTCCTACTTTGTGTTGTGTATTTCCTATGCATATGTTTATTTGCCTAGTGAGATTGTTCTTATTTTGCCCTTATTTTATTCTATTTTTAGCCTCTAATTCTACTGAATTTTCTTGTATATTTTTAACTGGAAGTGTCAATCCAATGTATACATTTACCATGATGAAAAACTTTCAAAGGAGTTTTTACGTAAGAAATAGACTAAAGTTAAAATAGGAAAACTAGTGTTTATTAACACCAACTGCCTTTAATCTTTAGGGATACATTCAAATGTGACTCTGATGTGATTATTATGTCTTGACTAAAAGGTCAGAATACAACCTTCTTGGCAAAAGTGAGCGTTTCATCCTGAAGGGACTTGGGGTTTCCACAGCCAGTTGTCAATCTTAGAAAAACGATTAAAACTTGGGAAGCTAACATTAAATGTAGTTGTGAGAAAATATTCCTCCATTCTGAAGTGAGGATCAGTTTAGTAAGAATGTGAAAGAAGCCCATGCGATGACTGCTGCAGAGCTAGTCTTGACTATCTGAGGGCAGCCTTTTGTTTTAGGAATAACTCTCCAATCACCACATAAAAACAATTATGACAGGACTGTCCATAGCATGGGTCTGCCTCACACAGGGGTAAACTTGTGACCCAGCTGATTCTCTCTCCCTCTCTCTCTTTCTGCCCCTTGCCTGCTCATGTTCGTTCTCTCTCTCTCTCTCTCTCTCTCTCTCTCTCTCTCTCTCTCCCTCTTTCTCTCAAAATAAAGAAATAAATTTAAAAATAATGAACTTGCTCACTTCATATCTCTTAGGATGACTACTAGAAAAGAAAAGAGAAAGCGTTGGTGTGGATGTGGAGAAACTGGAGCCCTTGTACGTTGCTGGTGAGACTATAAAATGGTGCAGATCCTGTGGAAAACAGTATGCTGGTTCCTCAAAAAATTAAAAATGGAAGTACCATATGATCCAGCAATTGCAATCCTGGTTGTATATCAGAAAGAATTGAAAACAGATTTATTAACAGCTATTTGTTTACCCCCGTTCATAGCAGCAGTATTCGCAATAGCCAAGAGGTGGAAGCAGCCTAAATGCCCATTGACAGGTGAACAGTTTTAAAAATGTGGTAAGTAGAATGGTATTCAGTCTTAAAAGGAAAAAAAAATTCTGGCACATGGTACAATGTGGATGAACCTTGACGACATTATGGTAAATGAAATAATCCAGTCACAAAAAGGCAAATATTGTAAGATTCCACCTCTCTTAAATTAAATTCAAAGCATTTAAATTAGTTTGAAGTAGTTAAATTCAAAGAAACAGGAAGTAGAATGGTCATTGCTAACGACTTGAAAGAGGGGGAAATAGTGAGTTATTTCTTAGTTGGCAAAGAGTTCCAGTTTTGCCAGATGAAAAGTCCTGGAGATTAGTTACACAACAATGTTATTATACTTAACACTACCGAACTGCACACTTCTAAAGGTTCAATGGTAAGAGGAAACTTACCATTTTTTATGGACATTTTTAATGCTTTGGGTCTCAAGTGCTTCTTAAAATTCTTCTCACATTTGGAGAATTTCTTATATTCTGAGTCCATGCAAGGTACTCATTTTTCCAGTTTCCCTTGTAGCCAGATACAGGCATATGACTTGGCTCTGACATTCAAAATCACCCTTGCAAATCTTCAATTCAGATGCAGTGCAGAAGGTGACATCACACAGGATTTTTGCACCAGCAATGGTGGGAGCAGACACATGGTCCAGTGTCTTCTGACAAAGCAGCACTGATGGGGAGAGGGTCAGTGGGATGCTTTTGCACTGTGTGCCTGGTGCCAGCCATGGAGACTCTAAGGGGCCAGCCCTGTAGTATAATATGGGTGTTGTTCCCAGCTGGGTTGCATCCAAGTCTGAATCTGTCTCTGCAAGATATTCTGGGATCTACCTAATATCTTCAATAAGTTATTTTTCTGCTTGAATTAGCTATATGCCCTTTACTAGGTTCTTAACAATGGAGAGTCTGAGGCAAAAGCTGATGTGTTATTTTTTTTTATTTGTACCTATATGAAAGCAGTATGATTGAAAGTTTTTCATCTTATTAAAAGAGACAGAATAACAACAACAACAAATACTGAACTGGCTGAGTTCACGTGGGGTAAACAGTAGTGACTATAGGAAAGATTGAAATCCTTGTTAGATAACAATAAAGCAGTTAGGAGACTTTGGCTATGGTGCCTTGGGGTTCAGTGTGCCTCACAAAGCTGGAGCTTTAAAAAAAATTCAAGAGGCACCTGGGTGGCTCAGTTGGTTGAGCGTCCAACCTCGGCTCAGGTCATGATCTCATGGTTCTTGAGTTTGAGCCCCGCATTGGGCTCTTGGCTGTCAGCACAGAGCCCGCTATGGATCCTCTGTGCCTCCCTCTCTCTGCCCCTTCCCCACTTGTTTTTTCTCTCTCTCTCTCTCTCTCTCTCTCTCTCTCTCTCTCAAAATAAATAATTAAACTTAATAAACTGAATACAAAGTCAATGTTGCTTGCTAATGGCCTCATCCTCTGAGACAAAACAGTTCTGATTGACTAGGTTCCCAATGTGTGGAATTAATATTACATTTCAATAAGCATAATAAGCAAATTGATACATCTGCATCTGAAAAACAGCACATATTTTGCATCTGGGCTCTTAATTAATACGTGGATCTGATTTTTAAGAAAACAAATCCTATAGTTCCAGGTTAACACTGATTATACATTGACATTTACAATTTTTTTAAAATTCCCTTAACTATTCTTGGAGGTGGCTATTATTTTCTCCTTTTATAGATAAGGAAAATACAATCCAAAGTTTAGGAATCCTACCTAATATCACACAGTTAAAAACTCATGGAGCATGGATATGAGATCTGACTACAAACTTTCAAACTATCATTTTGTTTTTGTGAAAGTTTGAATTTAGTATGTGACTAGTAACCTAACTATTTTATACCTCAATTTCCCCATCCTCAAGAATGATTCAGTTTCCCTCTATTGACATTGGATTCAAAATGAAAAAAATGTCAAGAGAGTACCAATTATAAAAATAGCATTCAACTAAACTTATAATAATTCTTGATGCTTTTACTGCATAAAATTCTGACTTCTTCTTTTTCTTTTTCTCTCTGAATTCCACATGGTCATTTACCTTCCTCACATCTTCAATTCCATTTAAGGAAAAATATAAACTGAAACTTTTTTTAGTGATAAAATAATATTCAGTAAAAAATACCCAATCATCATCATTTTCAGAACTCTTAGGGATTTGCCAGTGCAGAATTCAGCAGGTTCCTCCTAAACATTTTCCAAATGTCCCCAGCTGTGCTTCTCAGAATCAGGCCAGACCATGGCTAGACAGATAGTCACATCAAAGTGGCATCTTATGGACAAAGAGAACTCCCTCCTCCAGAAGTCTACCAGAGGATCCATGAGGATGAGATCATCCCTGCAAATATTGTTTGCCTTGCTTTTCTCTTTATTTTCTTAACCAGGAGAGTGTTTGTCCATGAAATGGTTTGGCAAGGCCTATTATCCCAGAGGATTTCTTAAACTAATAGTCCCAATGTCAAGCATAGGAAGAAAAGTAATTATTTTTGAACACAAAATATTCTTTATTATGAATTATCAAATTGTTTTTCATTTTGAGATTTCCAAAGTTTTATTTTTATCCCTATTTGTAATTTGGCCCAAGTATGATACTATCAGTGGAAAACCTATTGACTTGTTTTTTTGTGTTTTGTGTGTGTTTTTTAATCAAAAGTAAAATATTGTTTCGAGCTGAATGGGTACCTCAATTCTCTGAAAAGCTCTTACACGACCTTACACCTACTTGTTTCTCTTGTTGAAAAGTAAATGATTTCATTAGGGAACACCCTGGAAATGAGAATCAACAGTGGATATGTTTTCCTAAGCATTACCTGTTTGGATCTGAACATGATTGTTCTCCATAAAAGTTCATTTGGAATTTTTACTTCCAAAATAACTGGACTGAAATTAGGAAAAAGCGATCCCATCCCATTCTGTCCTTTTTTCCCCATCCGACTCTCCCTGCAAAGTAACTAGGCTCTATGCCTAAGAAAATAGTCACACACTCACAAGCTGTAAAGGGTAAAAAAAATTACTATTCAAAATGTAATTCATTGCCAACCACAATTCACTACTTGAACAACCAGCTACTGACTCATCTAATTTTACTCTCACATTCATAAGAACATTTTACAAAAAAGCTCTTGAACAGATTCTTTATAAAATTGCTACTTGCAATTAGCTCATGCACTAGTATTTTGCCTGTGTGACTTTGTACATGCTGCTTTTTTTTAACTGCAACACCCTTATTCACCTGTTTAAATTCTACTGGGCCTTAAACTCTCAGCTCAGAAGCATCTTTCCCAGATATCTTTCCTTGTCTGCTCTCTACCCTGGTCATTCCTTGTAGATGACTCCTTGTTGCTCCCAGGTGGTTGTTACACTAACATCCATTATGCTGCATTTTAGCTGCTAGTCCATCAATCTCCTATAGTAGGTTGTGAGCTCTGCGAGGGTAAGTGCTGTTTGGGGCCATATATAATCAACCCCTAAGACAGTGTCTAACACATTTTGTGGTCAATACATGTTTGCTGCATGAGTAAATTAATGCAGGAATTATCTACTCCAGAGGAAGTATCTGTTTCTGGTTGACTCTCCATCATCTATTCCCCACCATCTACCCCACAGCAACTCTCCTCATGCCAACAGAGAACTAAACCCTCCCGCATGTTCAGTCTTGTGAATTTGTGGAAAATGATCCACGGTTCCTTCAAGGAAAGGGTTAAAACAATGTGTATTCTACCTCTAGCCACAGGAACTGCTTCAGGGATATGCATGCAATCTAATCTGAGCTGGTGAGAGTTTGCAGCATTTTGAGGGGAGGGAATGCCCTTTTCTTTTGCAGAAACTATTCAAAGAAGGCATTCTGTTTCAATGCACATGATTACAGAAAAATGACTACAACCTCAAGAGCTGCTAGTGACTATCTTGTAATGAAAACAGGAGAACATCCCTGACAGTAGAATGCAGGAGGAAGCAGAATCAGGAAATAGCAAGAGAAACCATACCCTGCTCACATTATTTAAGACTTGAAAAAAGATGTCTCTAAAGTTAGTCCCTGGGCTATTCAGTTAGGAGAGGCAATATTATTTTTAAAGTTGTTTGAATTAAGTTTTCTGTTCCTGCAACATAATTAGCTCTTTTTACTTAAATGGCTCAATTTTTCAACCAAATCTTCCTTTAGCTCAGTCTCCCATTTGATAAAATATTTCATCATCTGCTTCAGTTCTCCCCTAAGGGCATAGTAAGAGCAGAGTGGAAATAACATGGGTTTTGAATTCAGATAAACAGATGTTTTCATTTAAGTTCTACCTTTTATTATCTGTGGACACTGGGCAAGGCATTTTACCCTTCTGGGTCTCATTTTCCTCAACCTTACCTACCTTAAAACTCACTGGTGGATTTAATGAGATAAACATATTTAACTTCATGCCTATGAGTTAGACGTTCATAAGATAATTTATATTTTTCTTTCTTCCCTTGTAATTCTCACTAGCTTAAATTGGCTCATGGGAATTCTGATATTTTGAGCCTCTGAAGCATAAATACCTTTTCATTCTACATCTAACAGCTACCATATAAAACCCCCTGATGTCATCAGCATTCAGAACAGCCTTTCATACCATTTATATCTTCACACCCCAGTTCTGCCATCATTGTAAACGCCAACTCATCAACTTTCTCAAGTCCAAATCCACACTTTACATTCATTCTTCTTGATCACATGTCTATGTTTAATTCTACTTGCACTTACTGAGCACCTACTATATGCCAGCTTTAGAGAGACACAGCTGAGTAAGACATGGGTTCCTGTCCTCAGGATCCTTACATCTAGAAATAGAGACAGATTTTCTAAATTAGATAAATCCAAAAGACAGTAAAAAATGATGAGGGCAAGAGTTATATGCATGGGTCATATAGGTGCACCCTGAAAAAGAAACTAGTGTGGAAGCAGACAGTCGAGTCAGGAGGCAATTATAATAAACAAGGGGAGAAATGACTGTGGTTGACTCAAGATGGTGCCAGTGGAGGAAGTGAGAAATTAACAGATTATGGACATATTTTAAAATTTGAGCCAAGAAGTTGTGCTGATGGACTAGATGAAGAGTGTGAGAGAGTAAGAGGTGTCAAGGATAGCTCCCAACTTTAGGGGAAGAGAAATTTCAAGAATATAATTATATTAAGTTTGATGAGGAAGACTGTGAAACAGAAGCTCAGTAGAGATATACAAAATACATACATACATACATACACCCATACATACATAGATAAATACATACATACATACACCCATACATACATAGATAAATATGGATTATAGATATATAGATATATATATACATGCCTGGAGTTTATAGTAAAGACCTAGATAAAGATATACATTTGAAAGCTATTTGCATATGGAAGGTGAAAGCTTTTGTGATTGAGTAAGGCTATCAAGGAAGCAACTGAAGATAGAAAATAAAAAAGATCCAAAGACTAAGACTTGGACTCTACTGTTAAAAGGTTGGGGATATAAATATACATGCAAAGAAAATAACTGAGATTATATGCAAAAAATTGTAACATTGAAAAGGGAAAGTTATATTTTCTTTCTCTTCATTTGCTAATTTTTTGATAGTGAAAAAGTATTCTTATATAATTGAGACTATTAAAAATTAAAATAAAAACTTGCTAATCATACATAAATTTTATAGGTAAGAAGACAAATTAGTTGATTGCTTAATTTGACCTTTTGTGTCTTTTAAGTAATTCCAGATTCTAAGTTGTTTTGTGAGGGAGATGCTTACCATATTCTCCAGACTCTCCTCATCCTCACCAGACTTCAGTGTTATCCCTCTCCCGGTACATTTTTCTAGGATCAATTTAGAAATGCTCCTGGTATTAATTGGACAGAGCCAGTCCCAAACACCAAGGTCCTGTCATCTGTCACCTTGATGGAATAACTGGGGTTCTACTCTATAGTAAGGACTAATCTCTTCATGCCCTATTGAATAAGTAAACTTCTGTCTTGTTCTTTATTCTTATAGAACTCCTTACCCTCATCACCTAGGATTATGATGGCCTCCAAGGTGCTTTATACCCAAAATAAAATAAATAGACTACAAAGAAAAACCATTATTTTCTTTAAACTAATGGACTATCTTCTTAAATACTTTTTATTTTGACAAAATAATCCTTGCCTTTGTAGTTTTCCTAAAATCATGTGGCTGAGTTATAAAGATAAAGGTCAAAAAGTTCATCATTAGAGGTATATAAACAAAAATAACATTTGAATTGTCAATTAATATGTAGTAACACTGCTAAATATTGCTACAAGTTTTTCTTTCAACCTTTTCTATAAAAGACAGTTTGAAGATTTATCCAATATTGTCATTCACAGTGAAAATGCCTCATGAATAGACTTATCTTGAAAGCATGCAAAATATAATTATACATAAAACCAAAATTATTTATTACTATTTTATTCAGTGAAACATCCTGAAGGTCTTCTATGTTCCCAAGTGATAGCACTATTTTTTTAATTCTATATACAGTGAAACAACATGTGGAGACCACTTACATTATATATGAACAACGGGCATTTTATCCACTACATTTTGGAGTATGTGTTCTCCTGGAACATAGACTCTTCAATGCTATTAGGTGACTCATGCTTAGTTTGATGCTTGTATTTTACCTAAATTATTAACTTTATTTACATGAGATAACAATCATGAGTTAAAATGATAGAGCCCTTCCTGCATATTGCTTTCAAACTGAAACATAAAATAAATACTATTGATAACATGGAATCAAATGCTTTATAGGCAGCTGATAGAGAACTTAATTTGCTTAGAGTTTGATCATTGACAGTTGAGCATCTGCTTTTGTTTTAATTTCTCAAGTAATGGCACTTCTGATAGAAATAAAAACGTATGTGGTGATGGTATAAATGCAGAACAATCTGATCACCACTATTGATCCCATCCACCTTTGCAAATTTTTAAGTGCTTGATGAGGTATCAGTTACTCTGAACCTTTCTGACTGCCTACTGCAAGAAAAAATGATTTTACACTCTTTTAATAGATGTAACTATCTCATGAAAGTGAACATCATTGACTCATTCATTTGTTAAAGAGAATTTCACTGAAAAAGTGATTCTTCAGAGAAGTGAGATGGTCGAGTCACTTGGGGGAGATGGCTCCAAGCAGAGAAACAAACCATGGCAAGAGCAGTGGGACTGGAGTTTGTCTGGAGAGTTTGAACAACTCTAAGGCAAGGAGTGTGGCTACAACAGAGTCAGCAGAGGCAGAGGTAGCAAATATTAGAGCAAAAAGGTACCTGGAGGTAGCCTTTTGGACCTTGAGAAAATTCCGGGCTTACTTTGAGTGAATCAGGGCAATAGGGGAGAATTTTTAGCAGGGGCATTACATGATGTGTCCTTTGTGTTAAACTTTTAAAGGATCACTCCAGCTGATATATGGAGAAAAGACTGAAGGGAAACAATAATGAAAGCCAGTGAGAAGACTGCCTCCATGATCCCGGGGAGAAATGGTGGTAGCAGTAGAAGGGGTGAAAGCAATCATCTTCTGAATACATTTTGAATAAATTCTGAAAGGATTTGCTGATGGATTACATGTGGGGATTAAAAGAAAACTAGGGGAAAAGAATCATTCCAAGATTTACATCAGTACCCCCCCCCCCCACTCCATGTCTCAGGCCTTTAACTTTGGAATAGGAGTTACACTGTCAGCTTCCCTGGTTCTCAGGCCTTTGGACTTGAACTGAATCACACCATCAGCTTTCCTGGCTCTCTAGTTTGTAGACAACAGATTATGTGACTTCTCAGCCTCCATATCTGCATGAGCCAATTCCTGTAATTAACCTCTTCATATAATATGTAATCTCCTCAAATATATTGGTTCTGTTCTCTGGAGAACCTTGGCCAAGATAGTACAAAAAGCCATGGGATTAAATGAGCTCACCAGAGAAGGGAATGAGGGAAAAGAATGTGATCTCTGAGAAGCAACAAGATTAAGACATCAGGCTGATTAGATATCAGCGAAAGGAACTGAAAACAAGTGGTCAGTGGGATGAGTGGGAAACCAGAAGAGTGTATGTCATTGTTATTACTATCTGCATCAACAACATGACCATCAGCATTAATCAAACCTACAGGCGTCTTTCGTGAACTATTCCAACTAACTACCTTACAAAGGAGGTACTACTATAATCTACATAGCAGTTAAATGATTTCCCCAAAGTCAACACAAAGAATAGAAAAGGTCATTTGACTCTAGGGTGCAGTTTCTTCACTGCTACAAAGTGGCAACCAAAACTTCGGAGAAGAGAGAATGGGAGTCGTAGCAGAAGCACATTCATCATACATTTTTGTTATTTATAACATTTCCTTATTTATAACATTGTTGTACCCAAACATCATAATCAATCACTAAAAGAGCTTATAAGGAATGTTTTCTAACTCATATTCTTTTCCATTGGTACTCCATGTTTATGTGTAAATACTAAACTAAGAAGAGGCAATGCCCATGTTCCTACTCCAAATCAACAAGTGTGAGTGCTATATTAAAGATGTGATGCATGTGGCTTTGTTTAAAGCATGCTGAGATGTGAATAAGAAACTGAGGTCAGATTGTTGGCCTAGGGAAGCCACAATGAGACGCTGAGCAAGTCACCTGGCCTCTTTGAGACTCCTTTACTGAATCTGTAAAAGAGAAGTTATACTAGAAGGTAAGTTAAAAATTTTGTCTGTAATTTTTATCTACTCCAAAAAAAGGACTGTGCATTTTAATCACTGAAACTTCCATGATGCGGATTAAAATATTTTTGTCAAGCCCCACAAACAAATGTTTCCTATGTGATATTTTCTTCAAGTCTACATATAAGATCATGAGCCGCATATAAAAAGTGATAGAAAGGGTACAATATCTTTTTTGCAAAACATTATTAAAGCATACACTTTTTCTAAATAATTCTAAGGAAAACAGAGATTTTATTCGATTTTGAAGTCTTTTTAAAGCATGAAATATTTTAACCTTATAATGATAATCAGTGAATATTAATGCCATCACCATCTCACTACCATTAAAATCTCTGGAAAGGAATAAGAAATCTATATGTTGGATTGAAAAATCAATAGGATGTCTTCCTACTGCTTAATAATACTTAGTGAACTTACTTTTTTGCATCAATTACATTTGTGAAAACTTAGCAAATATAATTTAAAGAATGACAACTGTGCACACAACATTGTCCTAGACTTATCCTCTTATTCATTTCATTATTATCAAGCCACATGTTTAAATATGGTTTATTAAAAGCAGATCTTTGCGTACCATGGATAATTTAACCCAGAATTAAAATTATAGAGGCAAACTTCCCAGTTTCTATAATTACTCTGGGGGTCTCTAAGAATTTACTCAGTGGCTACAACTCAGACATTTTTCATTAACTTCATACTATTTAAGAATTATTTAATTTCTTCAAAACTAACAATCACTCAGAAAAGTATAAAAAATTCATACAGTAAGCAAATCTCTTCTCTAAAATAATAATTAAGCAATATTCAAGGAGATAAAATAATATTCCAGGTCCTCTGGGTTATCCCTGGGCCAGTTCAGAAAAGTTCATCCTCGGTGGATTTTTTTTCTTCCAGACTGGAGTCACCCTTTCCAATGGTTGAGTAATTAACATTCTACTCCACTCAAAACTCCTTTATCTGAAAAATATCTGAAGAGATTTTTCTGAAGTTTAGCCCGTTTGCTTGCCAATACATTACTCTATTTCAGAAGTCTTTAAGTACAACATTTATAACACTGCCTTACAACCTGAGTAAGTGACTCATGTGTTCCACAGAAAGCTGCAGCAGGCTCACACAGGGATGGAACACAAGGAGCTGAGGTGCTGATAAACAGCATCAAGGCTGGTAGCCCAGGGAGCCTGTGGACTTGGTCTGCCAGAATCAACAGCAGCATGGCTGACAACACATTCCATGGCTACATGTAAAGAATTAACTAGAATTCAAAGACACACATTAAGAAACAGTGACCTAGAGGTGCTGGGTATATGCCTGGAATCAAGAATCAGATTTGTATCGCATAGGATCATAAAATATATCTACCATCCAATCAGTCCATCCATATCTGTTTTATTGAAGGGTGAGTGCCAAGACTAAACTGACACTCTAGAATATCAGAAAACTTCTTCCAGCTTCAACTTTATTCTCCTACATTTATCAATTTAGTAATAGATAATAAAAGAATAATTTTCTGCCTTCCTTCTACTTAAAAGAAATTCTTAGAAACAGTGAAATTTCAGAAGCATGCAACAGAAGAGGCAAGGGGAAAAAAAAAAGCAGTACCACCTGAAATGCTTGGTAAATGTTTAAAATAAGTCATCCAAGGGGTGTGTGGGATGGCTCAGTTGGTTAAGCATAGGATGCTTGGTTTCAGCTCAGGTCATGATCTCACAGTTCATGGGATCGAATCCCATGTTGGGCTTTGTATTGGGCGTGGAGCCTACCTGGGATTTTCTCTTTCCCTCTCTCTCTACCCCTACCCTCCTCAAAATTAAAATAAAATAAAATAAAATAAAATAATAAGTCATCAAAGATATGAAGCATTCAAAGAGTGAAGACTAGAAGTATGATCTATAAAAAAAGAATTGATAAATTGGACTTTGTTAAAGTTAAAAAACTGTGTGTGAAAAACACTGTTAAGAGAATGAAAAGGCAAGTCACAGACTGAGAGAAATCTTTGTAAAAGATATCTAATGAGTAACTGGTATGCAAACCACACAAAAAGCTCTTAAGGCTCAATAATAAAAAAATTAAAAATGAATAAAAGAGCTGTACAGGCACCTCACTAAAAAAGGTATACAGATAGCAAAAAAAAAAGTATATGAAAATATGTTCAATATCATATACATTAAGGAACTGAAAATTAAAACAATGTAACACCACTACTCACTTATTAGAATGCCTAAGATCCACACAATGATGACATTAAATGCTGATGAGGTTATGGAAAAAATAGGAACTACCATCATTGCTGGTAGGAATGCAAATGGTACAGCTACTTTGGAAGACAGCTTGGCAGTTTCTTCCAAAACTAAGCACTCTTACCATGCAATCTATCAGTTGTGTTTTTTGGTACCTACCCAAAGGAATTGAAAACTGCCACACAAACATCTGCATAGGAATTTTTATAGCAGCTTTATTCATGATTGCCCAAACTTGAAAGGAACCAAGATGCCCTTCAGTAAGTGAACGGAGGAACAAACTATGGGACATCTAGGCAATGGAACATTATTCAATATAAAAATAAATAAGTTGTCAAACCATGAAAAAATATGGAGGGATCTTAAATGCATATTTAAAGGAAAAAAAAGCCAATCTAAAAAGCCTACATGCTGTATGACTCCAATTATACAATATTCTGGAAAAGGCAAAACTATGGAGATAGTAAAAAGATCAGTGCTCACTGGGGGTATGAGCAGAGGTAGGAAAGAAGAGATGAATAGGAGATTTTTTAGGGCAGTACAATTACTCGGTATGACACTTCAATAGTGGATATATGTCATTATACATGTATCAAAACCCATAAAATATACAACACAAAGAGTTAATCCTAATGTCAACTATAGACTTTAGTTAATGATAATGTGCCAATCAGCTCACCAATTTTCATAAATGTACCACACTATTGCAAGATGTTAATAATAGAGGAAATTAGGGGACAAGCAGGAGGAGATATATAGGGATCTCTGCTTTGAGCTCAATTTTTCTGTAAAGCTGAAACTACTAAAATTTTTTCTAACATAAAAAATGACCAGGATTCTGCACATGTTCATAAAGACAAATACATTCAGACTAACATCATTTCTGTTTTGTTTTGTTTGGAATACTTCTTCAAAATACTTAGGAATACTTTGTTTAGAATACTTGTGTTAGTAAGAGACAAATTAAAAAGCAAAATAAAAGAGATAAATAAATAGTGAACTTAATCTGTCACCCATAAAGATGCAAAAATGAAAACTTGGGATGATTTCCATCATATTTGTTTTATGTGCTTTTTGGGACTAAATACATATTGGTCAATAAATTCACATTAATTAGCCATGCTGTTATTTAAAAAACAGAAATAAATGAATAGAAATGAAGATATTCATAAGATACAGTTGCCAATATTAGCAGCTATCTGTTGCTCTGAAACCATTAAAAAATTTTTTAATGTTTATTTATTTTTGAGAGAGAGAGAGAGAGAGCACAAGCAGGGGAGGGGCCGAGAGAGAGGGAGACAGAATCCAAAGCAGGCTCCACACCATCAGCACAAAGCCAGTGGGGCTCAAACCTATGAACCATGAGATCATGACCTGAGCTGAAGTCGAATTCTCAACTGTCTGAGCCACCCAGGTGCCCCTGTTGCTCAGAAAACATTTAGGTAGTTATAATTTACAGTTATAATATGAGAATTTTAAAAATGGGTTGAATTCTGAAATTTATTCATATAGAAAAAATTTAAGACCCTTTTTATAGTAGAGTATTGATTTCATTCCAGATTTTACACTAAGTTTAAGACAACTGTAACTCTGATGGTGAAGATAGTTCACTGATATTTCTAAAAGTTATTGTTTATCACTTAATGACAAAAGCAAAGCCTTGGGCATTTTTTGATCATCACTGGAATCCAGCAAAGTAAATCAACATAATATAGTCTTAATAATTATACTCAGAATAAGAGGGAAATGGGAAAACAGTTCATAAAGAGAAATCACAAAGAGAATTTAAAAACCACATCTCAAAAGGTAAAATTCCATGTTCTTTTCACCCATTGGAATAGGGAAATAAAATGGTTACAAGTATTAGCATTTTGGTTTTAAATTTTGCTTTCAGGTAAGGACTATGAACACCTTTCCTAACTTTCTCCTTTTTAGTGTTCCTCTTCAAAATGTTTTGCATTTTTTTTTCTGGCTTTCCAGTTGGTTTAGTCTCATCTAGCCCATGTTTCAAAGTTGATCAATGCTAGAAAAGTGACCCTTCTCCTTAGGTGATTATATGGGACCTGCCTACCCCATTTGCTTTGAGTAAGTTGCTTTTTTCTGATGATACCCAGATGATACAAGAATAGTTAGCTCATCTCTTTTTTACATTTTTCTTAAAGGCTCTGGTTTGCACATTGCCAGAAGTATTTCACCTTACATGGGAAGAACTTCAATCAGATCTTGCTTCATTCCACATATTATGAGAATATAGAGCTCTCCTAGAATATTTGTCTTTGGCTTATACGCCCCAACTCTCAGTAAACTGGGTTGTCAAAATTTGCTATATTTCATTTTAAAATAAATTAGCAAGAATTCAAATCTATCCCTATTTAACCTCTTATACAATAGTTTCATTACCCATTCTCTTAAAGTTTCTGGCAATGCCAGAAGAAGGATCGGTGGTACTAATTGTTTTACTACTTACAAGATTTAAGGAAATTGAGGCATTATTTCAAAAATCTAGATATAACCATGGGTTTGTGTTATATATGAAAATACCCTCTTTAACGAGCATCAAAACAGAAAATCCATTTGGAATACTGGGTTTATAGTGAAAAATATCAAGTAATTAAAGTGTGCAGTCAGGAATAAGGTTACTGAGCTGTAGTCTGAATCTGAAGATGAGAGTTTAGAAGAATCCTTATGGAAATCAGAAAACAAGATAAAAAATCTGGGGGAGCATGTTCTTTATAGCAGAAGTCAGATAATCAACAGCTGATCTTGGAAGAGGGTGGAAGACACGCTAAGACTCCTCAAAGATCAGAAATGGAGGAAGAATGCCTGGAAATTTCTCTATTCTTAATGATGTCCTCTCATCTCCTTACCCGGGAATTACAAGCTGAACTCAGGAAGACAGTCCAGCCAATTTTACGAAGGGCTCTGATCTCATCAGAAATTCATAAGAGGTTACTGGCACATTAACCCTAGCTCTTTCAACTGTCACATGGCTATAGTTATGGACTCTTTAAGAGAAGGGAGGAAGGAAGGAAGGAAGGAAGGAAGGAAGGAAGGAAGGAAGGAAGCTAGAAAGTTTGAAGCTATTTTGGTAGTATGCTAACAAGAATTTCTGAAGTTTTGCATAGTTTTGGTCATAGTAATGAACACCATTTATAAGTGTGACATATGTTTTTGCAGTACTAAAAACAACTACAAATTAGTAATAAATTCAGAATTTAACCTTAAGTTATTGAGAACATGTTCTTTTGATGGAATTTGCTCACTAAATTTGCATAATATTTACTTGACAGACCACAAACCACAATTTCCATTATAGGAATTCAAGTTATCTGTGTATCAAACATCTCCAATGTATTAATAGAAGAAAATAAGATAAAGAATAGGAGATGAGCGCTAGAGAAAAATGTGACCCATAGTGTGATAAATACTCTAAGTACAGTATTTAAATAAATATAAATATAGATAATACTATATTCTTACTAGGAGGAAATTCAACAGATCTTGTTTAAATGGTTTCGGCGATTGTTGACTGAATTAGTCTAGCAATATTGAGTCTTCCTAAAACAAGTCCTATGTTTAGATTATTCATCCTAATCTATGTACTCAGAGTATTTGGGAAAATTAAATTAGAAAGATTCATCTTACATATTGTCTTTAGTTGCATTCAAGCTGTCATAGCAAAGTTGAATAGTTGCAACACGGATCGTGTGTCCCAAAAAGCCTAAAATATTTACTCCTAAAAGGAATAAAGCCTAAAAAGAGTTTGAAGACCTGTGGCCTAAACTAACAAATTCAATCTTAAAAAAATAAATACCACAATGACATAAAAGGAAGTGGGACATGTTACTTTACAATTTGCAATTTTTATACTATAAGTATAGGACATCCCTGACATATGTATGAACTATCAAAGTGATATTTGAGTCCTAGGGTATGAGGAAACTGGAGTCTCTGAATCCAGATGTGGGTAGGCTCCCCCTTTTTACAGTCTTAGATCCCATCTGTTCTGTTCTCTAAGAATCAGCTTTTTGAGTCAAAAATGAATCAGTAACTTAAATCCAACTCTCCGTTCTCAATAGTTGCCTTCCCTGTAAAATCAGAAATGTTTATGCCAGTGTTTCAAGGTTTTCCATTCCATATGACACTGGAAATTTCCTAATTCTGAAGCTCCCTTTCTGTAGTGAATCATAATAATAATATGCTGTGAATAATTTGTTTGCTACAGTATAGCAATGTGGTAGCCAGGGTCTCAACAATTCCAAAGAATTGAGAAAATATAACTCAAGTCTGAGAGTACCCAGAGGAACAGATATGTTAGCTGCAGCTGTCTTCAAAACAATTGAGAGATATAATTTTGGTTTTGTAAGGTAAGTAAATATGACTAATAAACCTTGGAGTCTTGCATAAGATCCTACTTTACACTCACAAGCACCCTCATGGGGTACCGAGAGGTGAAATCCTGCCAAACTCTTTGGATGTTAGCAAACCTTACTCATAACACAGTTTTGCTATTTAGATCTCTTCTGGATCACACCAAAAAGGCATTTCCCCCTGGTTGATAATTCAAATGAGATTTGTTTTCATCCATGTGTGGGACTGGATTGAGCCCAGGAACAAAAGTGACTAGGTTAAGAGGCAGATTGCTTGGCCGGCTTCAGATTCCATGGCTACAAAATGATAGCAAATAACTGGAAAGCAGAGAACGACTAAAGTAACGCCAAATCGATCAGTTCCTTCGTTGGTGCCATAAATTATCAGGCCTAATAAATCAGAAACAACAAGTAGACGCTGAGGGAGAATATGACCTACTTTATTGGGTGGGCGTAGAAGTCATATTAATTTTTATCTCGTGCTGCAAAATAATATAAACTAATATTATCTATTAAAGGTATTACAGAAGAACTGAGAATGGGTAAAATGAATCTTCTTTACTTATCTGTGTTTATCAAGTGCCTATCAATTTAAAGCAGTGAATCAAACTGCACTGGGCTTCAGTATCAAATGTTCATCTGTCTGAGCTCTAATTCCAACTACGTTTACCTCATCTTCCTCCTTTGTTATTTAGCTTCAAGACAAGCTTCATGAAAGAAGAGTACTGAAGCTTGACAGAGCTGTTATAACACATATTTACATTGTAATTTTCACTAAAATAAATTTATCTATTTTGAATTTTATCTCTTATGTGCATTGGACTTTTATATAATTATTTATTGAGCATATAATATTCCATATATTCAATCCTTTGTTCACAGATATTTATATTATTTTCTAAATTTTGCTATATAAAAAGTGTTATATTTGCAACAACATGAATGGACCTTGGGGGCAGTATGCTAAGTGAAATAAGTCAGAGGATGACAAATACTGTATTATCTCATATGGGGAAATCTAAACAAAACAAAAACTCATAGATACAGTGGTGGTTATCAGTGACTGAGGCAAGGGGTGAAAGTGGTAAAATGAGTGAAAGTGGTCAAAAAGTATAAACTTCTAGTTATAAAATAAATAAGTCCTCAGGATACATTGTACAGCATGGTAACTATAGTCAATAATACTGTATTGCACATTTTAAAGTTGCTAGAGTTTAAAAGTTCTCCTTATAAGAAAAAAAATGTAACTACGTGTGGTAATCGATATTAACTAGAATTATTGTAGTGAACAGTTTGCAATATATACATACATCAAATGATTATGTTGTATACCTCAAGCTAATATAATATGTCAATTACATATCAATTTTAAAAATGTTATGAGGCGTATCATTTCTCTATGTTAAATATCTACAAGTGTGATTTTTCTAGTATGTAGGTCCAGTAGTAAAATCTAAATATCTAGACTCATATCAATCTTTAGAATCATATCATAAAATTATCATCTAGTAAGGTTGTACCAGTCTTCACTCCTAACCCAGTATATGACATAGATCTGGAAGATGAATAGGGCTTCCTAGGTAGAGACACCCCGTTATAATAACTATATTATACAAGAATAGCAAGCTTAAGTCACCAACTTTTCTTTTGGTTTAAAATGGTAAGATCTACATTTAGCCAGGGCAACACTAAAGGTAATACAAGGATAGACTCAAAAGTTACACCAACTTCTGTAGCCACCATCTGTTTGACTGAAGTGAAAAGGTACGGTGACAGAGAATGAGCCAGCATAAAGTCTTTTCCCTTTGTGCATCTGTCTTTCTCTTCTATCTCCTGTTTTTTTTTTTTTTCATGTACCAAAAAACAGAACTAATCCATGAATTCAGTAAAACTGCAGGATACAAAATCATCATACAAAAAATATCAGTTGTCTTTCTACATACTAATGAAGAAGTATCTGAGGAAGAAATAAAGAAACCAATCCTATGGGTGCCTGGCTGACTCAGTTGGTAGAGCAGGTGACTCTTGATCTAAGGGTCATGAGTTTAAGTCCCAAGTTGCGTATGGAGCCTACTTAAAAAAAAAAGAAAGAAAGAAAGGAAAAGAGAGGAAGGAAAGGGAAGGAAAGGGAAGGGAAGGGAAGGGAAGGGAAGGGAAGGGAAGGGAAGGGAAGGGAAGGGAAGGGAAGGGAAAGGAAGAGAAGGGAAGGGAAAGGAAGGGAAGGGAAGGGAAAGGAAGGGAGAGGAAGGGAGAGGAAGGGAGAGGAAGGGAGAGGAAGGGAGAGGAAGGGAGAGGAAGGGAGAGGAGAGGAGAGGAGAGGAGAGGAGAGGAGAGGAGAGGAGAGGAGAGGAGAGGAGAGGAGAGGAGAGGAAAAAGAAAGAAAAGAAAAGAGGAAAGAAAAGAATAGAATAGAATTCCATTTACGATAGTATCAAAAACAATAATATACTTAGGAATAAATTTAACCAAGGAGGTAAAAGATCTGACCACTGAAAACTATGATACTCATGAAAGAAACTGAGGAAGACACAAATACATGCAAAGATATCCTGTGTTCATGGAATGAAAGAATTAATATTATTAAAATCTCCATACAACTCAAAGTCACCTATCGATTCAATGCAGTCCCTATAAAGATTAAAATGGTGTTTTTTTAAGCTCAATTACTGTTAGTTTCTTAACTATATCCTCCTTTACCCTCCTACTTTTCCTACTTAAATGTACTAGTGAGAAAGAAAAAACAAAGTTATTCTACTTGCAAGCTGAAAAATATTTGTCATGAGTGATCCATTTGTTCAAAGTAACATTAAAATATAAGATTTTATCTTTATTTTTTATTTGTCTGAAAGAGGTTTTGTCATGGGAGATCCATATTAAATCTATGTGATATTGGGGCACCTGGGTGGCTCAGTAGGGTAAGCGTCTGACTTTGGCTTAGGTCATGATCTTGTGGGTCATGAGTTCAAGCCCCACATTGGGCTCTGTGCTGACAGCTCAGAGCCTGGAGCCTGCTTTGGATTCTGTGTCTCCTTGTCTCTGCCCCTCCCCCTCTCATGCTCTGTTTCTCTTAAAAATAAATAAACATTAAAAAAATTTTTAAATAAATAAATCTGTGTAATACATATAGTTTGATGAATGATTTTTTAACATATACAGACATACCTTGTTTTATTGTGCTTTGCTTTATTGCACTTTGCAAAGACTGTATTTTTACAAATTGAAGATTTTTGGTAGTCCTGTGTTGAGTAAGTTTATCACCACCGTTTCTCCAACAGCCTTTTCTCACTTATGTCCCTGTGTTAACATTTTGGTAGTTTTCACAATACTTCAAACTTTTTCATTGTTACTATATCTGTTATGCTGATCAATGGCTTCTTGAGATTAAATCTACTCCTGATGAAGACGTTGTGAAGTATGTTGAAATAACAAAAGATTTAGAATATTATATAAACTTAGTTGATAAATCAGCAACAGGGTTTGAGAAGACTAGTTCCAATTTTGAAAGAAGTACTACTGTGGGTAAAATGCTATTAAACAGCATCACATGCTATAGAAAAGAGTCAAAGGAAAGGAAAAGTCAACTGATACAGCACACTTCATTGTTGTCTCATCTTAAGAAATTGCCACAGTCACCCCCACCTTCAGCAACTACCACCCTGATTAGTCAGCACCACCATCATTGAGGCAAGACCTTCCCCCAGCAAAAGATTATGCAAATAATCTTTTTATGCAAATAATCAAATAATGGTTGGCATTTTCTAGCGATAAAATATTTTTTAATTAAAGTATGTGCATTGTGTTTTTAAACATAATGTTATCACACATGTAATAAACTACAGTATAGTATAAACATACTTTTATATACACTGGGAAACCAAAATATTATTTTACTCACTTTATTGTGATATTTGCTATATTGCGGTGGTCTGGAATTAAATCTGCAATATTTCTGAGGTGTGCCTGTAATGGTTTTACGTCTACCAGAAAGGTAAAAGGGATGCCAAATGGAGATAATTTTTTTCATAATGATCTTACAAAGCCATGTAATGGAAAGAGCACTGAATTTAGAGGTAGTTTTTTTAAGGTAAATTTTAGTTTAATATTGTATCTAAGACCTGGAAAAATCACTTACATTATCTGAACTTTGGTTTTATCTTGCAAAAGATGGTGATAATATTTATTTTACAGATTTGTTGGGGATATTAAATGAAATTAAAGTGATTTGAAAATAAATACCATATAAATAACATAATTTGTATCTTATATTCTGTTAATATGTCAAAGGCAGTTACTTTATTCCAAGAACCCAAGCAAAAACAGCAGTTCATGTGAATAGGGAAAAGTATAATAAACAGGTGAGCCTAAGGTTCTCCATCACACCATATAAACCCAAAAGACTAAAGATATTATAACTGGTCACTATGGCCATTCGTCATAACAAATAGATATTCTCAAAACTGAAGAATTCATCATCTAACAACATATCTTTTAAAAAATTTCTATCAAATGATCAAGTTAATTATAAGTTAAAGACAAATGTGAGGTAAAAGCTGTCACACAATGACTAGATAAATCACTGATCAGTTTGAACATGTATATAAAAAATTACGGGAATTACATGAGAATGCAAATGTTTGGTGTCTTGACAATGTTAAACTGTCAATAAAAATGTAAAAGTCAAGCTACAAAGGACATAAACTTATGCCAATTTTCTTTTATATCATGAGTTAATTGGTTCAGTAAAAATATAAATAAGGTGTTTTTAAAAACATAATTTAAAATTGTTAGAAGTTTTCATGGACTTTTTCTGATCTTACAAGTATCTTTAAAGCATTAGTATATTTTAGTGGGAAAATATTTATGAGAAGTTCAGTATTTCCTTAAATTTTATTTCAGGTTTTTCTTCTGTAAACTTTAATATAAAATACTTTATTTTAGAATATAAAAATTAAATATGATTGCATTTTATGCATTAAAAAAATACATATCTACCACTTTTTCTTATACAGACTGCAAAAGCTAATTCCTCACTTTTTTCAGCCCCATTTCCAGTGAAAAGTGGAATTATAGTATAGTTATAGCCTATGAGCTATAAGCAGAAATCTACTGTAGGAGAGAACTACCTAGAAAAATTTTTTTGTTTCCTTTGCAATGTAGGAGAAGCACATCTCTGACTAGTACTTCCCTTTTGTTCATGTCTCAAATATAGATGCCTAGAAGGGTGCCTGGGTGGCTCAGTTGATTAAGCATCCAACTCTTGGTTTGACCTCAGGTAATGCATCCAACTCAGGCCATGACTTCACACTTTCATGGGTTTGAGCTCTGTGTCAGGCTCTGCTCTGGCAGCACAAAGCCTGCTTGGGATTCTCTCCCTCTCTCTCTCTCTCTCTCTCTCTCTCTCTCTCTCCCTCCCGCTCTCTCTCTCTCTCTGTTCCTCTCCCACTCATGCTGTCTCTGTCTCTCTCAAAATAAATAAATAAACTTAAAATATATATATATATATATATATATATATATATATGGATGGATGTAAAGTAGCCATTTTACTACGATGAGACCATAAAACGGGGGGGGGGGGAGTACTAATAATAACACAGTTAAAATATATAGAGTTTTTATTTCATCACTGAGTTTCTATATCATTTCTAATTTCTTGTTATGTGGGAAAAAAGTAACCTTTATTCACCTAAACCACTATTGATTTAGTTTTCAGTAATTTGTAGTTGAAAGCAATGTTAGTTGATACACTATCTATCCATGTAAAACTATTAGTTTATACACATAAAGAAATATGTAGTATGATGTACTATTGATTATATATTATATCTGAAATTCTGAGTATATTTCCCCTTTCTGAACTTTGATAAATTGCTTACATCTTTCAAAATGAGAATATATTGTTTTTTTAAGTGATTATTCTTCTAAAGTGTATGAGTATTTTTGAGGCTTGACAAAGTTATCACAGAACATAAACAATATTTCATAATATCTGATAAGAAATTAGACAGGAGATAAATTTTAAAACCATTATTTTGTCGTGAAGAAAACTCCTACATCAGACTAACAAAAAAACACTGCTCTTGCTGAATCCAATTGAGTGAGCAAAATGGCTTTTGTGCTAATTTTAAAAAGACAAGGCTGGAGTGCTTGGGTGGCTCAGTTAGTTAAGCATCGGACTCCTGATTTTGGCTTAGGTCATGATCTCATGGTTTCTGAGTTCAAGTCCCACACTGGAGTCTGAACTGACAGTGAGGAGACTGCTTGGGATTCTTTGTCTCATGCTCTCTCTCTTCCCCTCCCCCACTTGCACTGTCTTTCTCTCCTTCTCAGAATAAATAAATAAATTTAAATAAAATAAAGAAATAAAATAGACACAGCCAATGCCACCTTTCTTATACATAATAATTGTTGACCAGTAGTAATGAGTATTTTCAGCAGAAATCTTAAACTATAATAACATGTAGATGTGTTTTGCTGACTTTTATAACATAATTTAGGCTTTCTTTATAATTTGGTCACAGATACAAATACTTTTGTACTATTTACATGGATAAGTATGCTAAAACAAATTCATGGTATAAAACACTCAACTTATTTAAAGGAACATCTGGCACTCAAGAATGTTAGAAATGTACATATATTTAATAACAACTGACTATGAAATCACAGTATTTATTTAGTATTTATTTATAAATCCATAGTATTTACTATAGAAAATCATCCTTTAATTAATAATACTCTTTTAACTTTTCTCACATTAATATAAATGTAATGTATTATTCTTTTTTTTCTACAGTTTAGAACTATCCACTTTAGCCTGAATTTATAAGCTTTATAGTAGGTGGCACATTATTTGAGCCTCTGAGCATTTTTTATTTTAATTTTTTAATATTGATTTATTTTTGAGAGAGACAGAGTGAGAGTAGGGGAGGGGCAGGGAGAGAGGGAGACACAGAATCCAAAGCAGGCTCCAGGCTCTGAGCTGTCAGCACAGAGCCCAAAGTGGGGCTCGAACCCACAAACTGAGATCATGACCTGAACCAAAGTCAGACGCTTAACCAACTGAGCCACCCAGGCATCCCAAAACTCTGAGCATTTTTAATAATCATTTAATTCAATCAACCACAGACACTCAAATATTTAGCACTGATTTTTCATTTGGTTATTGTTTTGCCTCATTATTTAACTCATAATACTGTACTTCGTGTTTAAAAAAGATAATTTAGTTTTATTATATACAAAGCAAATTAGTGAAGTAGAAGTAACTTAGAAAGCCAGAATACTTCACCTGCTTTGCATAAAACACTTAGTATTTTGTGAGCATCAGTTAATCCCTCAGGTCAATAATTCGCTCTCTTGCAAGGGTTAAATGAAGTAGAGCAGACTGGTTTTATTAGAACTGTTGCTCAATTGTAGTAAAAATTCCAAACTAAAATCAATATATTTTAGACTACTCAAAATATGTGGGATTTTCACTTTATTTTTTCCTTAAAATGTAGTTTCATTAAATTCTTGATCTGTTTTTGCCATTTTCCCCCCATTTCAAAGTTGCTTCATAGAATTCTTTCCAGAATATGATAAAAAAACAGATACAAAAGTTTGCCAATGTATTGTAGAACAGGGCAAAGCCTCTGATGGACAGCACACATCTGGCTTAGCAGTGGCCTTAAAGCATAGAACTTCTGAAGTCCATACATCATTGTTACCTTGTTATATTCTTTGGTAACTCTTCTTATTTCTGGGTTTAGAAAGGACAGAGTACAGAAACCTAAACAATTAAGAGGAAATTTTGAGGCAGAATAACTACTATGTGCACATGAAAAAAGTAGAAGTGGCAGCATTTTTTCCCTCTGGGCGGGGGGCAGAGGGTGGAGATAGGCCAGGCATATTTTTCCTCATTATTCCTGCTCATGAGTAAAGCAATGAAAGGAGGGTGGGGTTTTTTTCCATAAATAATCATAAGGACAGAGGCAGGTATGTTTATAAATAGAAAATTAAATATATATATAATGCATATATAAGATATATGCATTTTATATATAGCTAGATTATTCACTGCACTTCTGTGAAGAAAAGCAAAATGTATTTTAGAGATAATGCATGATTGCATGATATCTTTGGCTGAACACAGCAAAGCACAAAAGAAACCAATTATACCCCATGTTGTGAAATTACTTAAATTTCTACGTTTTAATCCTTGTTGGTTAAACTCATCATGATTAACTGTTCACAATGTGTTATTACAACTCTGCCAGAGCTCCTGGGGTCATTGAATCTCTGTAGAATACCTTCCTAGCTAAAAAGCTCTGTCTTTCTTTTCTAATGGATGGTGAGTGTGTTGGGAGAAGAAGGATATTGGAGGAGAAAGAGAAAGCATCATCATCACAGACTCTATATACTGGCATATTTGCCTCCATATATACTCCCTCCAACTTTCTAGTAGAGCAATTTCCAAATAATTTTTAAAAAGCATTGATGAATGAGTTATTTAATGAAACTGGCTGAGCCTCTTTAATGTCCAGAGACCCACTGAGAGGAGGAAAGGGGGAAGACAAACTCCACCAGATAGCCGAGATGCTGAGAATAAAGGACCCAATGAGGCCTTGAACTTCATCTGGGAACTGTGCCCTGGGAGCTATCCAAGGTACTAACCAGGCACAGCTTAAATTTTGTTCCAATTCTGATTAGTTTGTCCTTGGGAAGCAGGGGGGATAAAAAGAATAGAGAGAGGTGATAAAAAGAATAGAAAGAGAAACTTGATGTCGAAGTTGTGAGTTTGAGCCCCACGTTTGGTGTAGAGAGCACAAAAATAATAATAAACTTTAGAAAAAGGTAGAAAGAACAGAGAAACGTTATTCTACCTACTCTAAGTTCAAGTCTTGACTTTTACTATTGCAAGTTATGCATTTAATTTCTCTAAGTCTTAATTTCTTCACCTGGAAATGGACATAATAATGCTACCTATCTCATAGGATCATAAGATGTTGTAAGGATTAAATTGGTTAACACAAGTAAAGAATTTTACACAATGCCTGGCACAGAATAGGTACTTTATAAGTGTTAACTTTTTATTATTCATATAGTCAAAATATAATACAACAAGTACCCATATGTATAACCATATATGTTACATTTTGTTACATCAACCCCCAGATATAATGCTTATCTCTTCTACTAGAATTTTATACTCCATAGGGGCAGAAGGTATGTCTGTCTTTAACCATTATTTCCCCAGTACCTGTTCCAAAATAGGTTTTCAATGCACATGTGCTGAAAATTAATAAATGAAGTAAGGAAATAATAGAGTGACCATGCAGGAAAGAGAGCAGGTTGCATCACCAAAGCCATTTGAAAGAGGCGGAAATGTGCACAGTATATTCCCAGCTTAGGAAAAACTGGAGCCAAAGAACAACCAAAAAAAAAATGGTCCTACTTTAATTTCTACCTATGAGAAATTCTTTTGGGGAATTTTTGAAGCATAGAATAATACTATAAATACCTGGGCCAATTTTCACAATAAAATGCTTTGGGAACCAACGTATTTTTCAGCTTTATCTTAAGGATGTTTGACCCTACAAAGTCCTCTAAGTTTATAGACTTTACTCCAGTACCACACAGGCAGCATAGCATAAAAACAAGCCACTTGTGCCCTCCAAATGTTTATAGTTTCCATCCTAACCTCTGACTGTAAATTATTTAGAATTTAGAATCCAAATATGCCCCTAGATCGTCCTGTTTTCTGACATCAATAATCATCTTCCAGAAGATTGTCCTTCCTCAGTATGTACCTGATGCCCATCATGCTTCCTGAGCTCCAGCATCTATTTTATGACTATAATTTTCTTTTTACTCCTATGATTCCTTTCTGAGCCAATCTGAACACACATGCCAAATAACCAGTCTTCCTTGGAAAAGACCTCAATACTATGGACCCAGATACAAGTTAACTATCTGACTCTCATTTCACATGAAATCAATGAAACTCTGGAAAATGTGTGTGAAAAAGAGGTGCAGTATACAGGTAGCTGGACTTATAATCATTCCAACCTCACCAAATACAAAAGCAACAAAAAAAGTTTGATGAGAATGGAATTCTTAGAATCTGGTTTTATGTACTTCCTAAAAGCTAACTGGATTTTGTACAGTTATATCGATTTCATCGTATTCAAAATACCACACTTTAAGAACAATAAAATTCATATTGAAAAATGACGTCTATTTTTTCCTAATAAAAAAGTTTCTTATCCTATGGAGTGAGCCTCCAAATGAAGGAATAAGAGAAAAATTATTGTATGATTTAAGCACACTGAATACAGAATAATGAAATATATTTGGAATGACGGGCAGGTTGATCTGCTAAGTTTGTGTCCTTACAGCCTTTATGATTGCGTGAGATTGTATGGGCTGCATAAATGTTTTCCTTTTCTCTTTAATTGTCATATCATTTATTTTTTCCCTCTTGTAGGACATTAGGCAAAAGAGACAATAGCTCATTTATCAAAGATGAAGACTCTGCTCACAAATAAATATATACATAGTCATAATCGCAGGCTGATTGATTCTGAAGTCTTACAGAGACCATATACTAATGACTGTGACAACTAGGCAGAACTAGAACCAAGAGGCTAAAGAATTTTCCTTTTACATGAAATAACTGCATAGCTATGTTGATTTGCATTTTAGTGGAATGAAAATTTCCATTCCTAGAAAAAGAGAAATTTAAGCTCTTTTTTTAAAAAAAAAAAATTATGTTTATTTTTGAGAGAGAGAGACAGAGCATGAGTGGGACAGAGTGAAAGGGAGACACAGAATCAGAAGCAGACCCCAGGCTCTGAGCTGTCAGCACAGAGCCTGACACGGGGCTCAAATTCACAAATAGTGAGATCATGACCTGAACCAAAGTCAGACGCTTAAATGACTGAGACACCAAGGTGCCTCTCAGTTCTTAACTTAAGTTTTTAAAAGCTGATTATACTGGTTGTAGGGGTCAGTAGAAAGAGAAATATGCCATAAGCTGTCATCAAAGCCATGAAGAATAATTCCAAAGTGTTCATTAAAATAAAGAATCAGTCATATTATAAAGACTAATGCTATTATAGAACACATTTATGTCCTATGAATTGCCTCTGTTTTTATGCCCATTTCAAAAAAATATATAAAAATAAATATAACATTTCATAGATTTCTTTGGAAAACTTTATCCTACTTGTTACCTTCATGGGACTTTTAAGAAATGTGCCTTTATCTTAAAATCCAATGTGATTATAGATATTCCATGCTTCTCAATAAAGAAAGTAAAGTTAATTGGCATTCAGAGTATTGAGAATTTGAATATTGAATCAATGGTATAAACCAGGGATTGATATATATTATAATTACCTTAAAGAAATCGAAAGATTTTTAGATATAAAGAAAGATGTTATGATAATACAATTAATGATATTAGGGTATTGTAAAGAATGTCTGTGTATCACAAAATTTGGGGATCAGCCTAGAACAGAAAAAAATATATACAGTGAAACAAAGTTTATAGTGCTTACCTAATACTGTGTAGAGGAGGAAACCAGTCAATTAAATTCAATTTCTTGTACTGTGAATTCATGCCTCTTATGGGATTGGATTATTAGTTTATCACAGCTTAATTTTATTAGCCATTTAAATCAATCAAACAATTCTTGCTCCAATTTCATGGTGTCTGAACAATATGACTTCCAGAATAGAGATTTCTGAACAGAGATGATAGGCAGAGCAGCCAACATGAGTATCTTGTTCATACTATGTTATAAATCACTATGAGTTAATAAGTAGGCAACCTGCTTAATATATCAGTCTTTATGATGTTCCTTATGATGAGTCCCTTAAAGACAGATCCATGGCCCTAATTTAATCAAGTTTTAGGTTCCCCAAGCCATTGATAGTTGACACAAAAACAAGGCATAGTTTTTCAGTTACCATCATGAAGGCATAAGATAATCAGACTTTTCTTAGCTGTTATTTGACCTCATAATTACCACTTAAACTGTGAAATAAGAAATGACAAAAAAAAGAGCCTGTGGAAGCAAATCATGGCCATTCTATCAAACGTGACCTTAAAGAAAACATATACGGTCTTTGTTACAAATTCTACTGCTGCTTAATTACAAACCATTCTTCATGGCCTATAACAACAAACATATGATCAAGGATTCTGCAGGCCAGAAATTGGGAAGGCACAGTAGGAATATTTGTTTCTTTTTCTAGAGTCTCAGTTGGGAAGACTCAAATGGTTAGAATAAATCCCATGCCTGAGCCCTGAAGTTATAGGATGAATCTTCACTGAGATGTTGGGCACTTGGGTCAAAATGATTCAAAGAATAGGGGCAACCGGGACTGTTGACCAGAGCACCTGCATGTGACCTCTCCCTTTGGCTTGGGATTTCCAGACCATGTGGTCACAGGAACAACATCTTCTTATGAGAAAGCATCCAAGAGTGGCCATCCCAAGAGAAACGAAGAAAGCAGAATGGCCTTTTCTGACTTACCTGTAGAAATCATGCAGTTTCACTTGTACTAAATTCTATTATTAAACTTATTTATAATAAGTTACTAAGATTCACCCAGAATTCTTTTTAGTTTTCTCCATAGCATACTTACATGTTATTACCTAATTCTTTATTGCCTACATTAAACCTACATTAAATGTAAATGTGTTTAATGTATTGTCTACATTAGCCTACATTAAAATATAGACTTCATGAGACAGAAATTATGTTGTTGTTTATTCATTGACCTTTTCTCAACACTTGGCACTATCCTAGCACATAACTAGTGTTAATAAATCCTTATTGATTAAATTAATGAATAAATTTTTATATTTCCTTGATAGATATTAAAATAAGCAAAGATATTTAGAAAACATGGACATGCTATATTTTCAAAGCTGGAAGTTACAGTATTGAATTTGAAACCTGTGATTATCTAAAAATGATTCATAGAACACTAAATCTATGCTATATTGCACAAAACAGGTTTCATGGTCAAGTATATTTGGGAAACACTTAATGCCAGTTAATTCTTGGAAAATCACTCTACTTAGCACATTAAAGGCTCTGAGAAACCTTATCATTTTTTTAAAAAAGCTTAATTTTGCTCTATTCACTGTCCCCCACTTTACCATAAAACACCTCTAATCATTGAGTAGTTACTTACCTTCCATGGGGCTAGTTTTCACAGAACACATTTTAGTTAAGCCCCTCATTGTAAGTTAATTAAAGTTATTTCTTGATATTTAGGTGCCAGAAACATATAAATATAAAGGCCCACTCTCTGGAGATATCAAAATATGGTGACAGAATTTAAGCTTCTTACTTAAGTCACAAGAAGAGTTATTGGAAAGCTCAAAATGAAAGCCAAGGTCTTGTTCCTATCAGTAAAATACTCCTTTTACAACACCGTGGTTTTTCCAGATTCATAGACACAACTCTACCTTGGACTTACCATGGACAGATGGTTATTCTCTTTTTAAAAGCCTTTGAGAGATACAATTTGTAATCTCCCTCAGTAGCCTGCCCCATTATTTATCAAGTCAAACTCAGATTGCATTAGGGTGGGATTCCATTCCAGAGGGAAAGCATTTTCTTTGTCTGATTTAAAATGTTCCATTAAAAAAATAATTTACAATAATTTCACAAGCACAGTTTGCACTTGTGCGTTGGCCAATAGGGTGGTGGAGCTTGGAGCAGTGTCTTCAGCATGCACTCAGTCCTTGGCACTAGGCCCTAGTTTAATGACAGTCTGAGTCCTCACACTCACAGGCCCCGCCCAGTGAGGCTGCCAAGGGTTTGTCATAGTCATGCACATCAGTCAGTCATGAGAATGGAATGTGAAATGGTCCAGGATGCAGCAGACCCTGAAGCAGAGCGTTTTCCAGCTCCAAAATGCCGAATGTTTAAAGTACAAACCTCTGTATATTTCACTGAAGTAATAAAATACATAATTAAATCATCAGATTCCCTCTTTATTTCCTCAAAGATGTTAATCACTATACTCATTTAGGTATATAACTTCATTTATCAAGTACTTTTCTATAGGCTGACATTCATCCATTTGTCCCACTATATTATGTAATAAACAAAATCTTAGGAAACTACAGGAAAAATATTATGCAAGATAAAATACAGACTTTGCATTTCTACAGGTCCAGTTTGGGTTCAATATTGCCTCATCAACTGTTATGTAGACTTTAGCAGGTTACTCAATACAGCCATGGTTTCCAAATATGAAAAATGAGGACAGTAAGTACAGCTTCACTCTACTTTTATAAGAACTAAATAAGAAAACATATTTAAAAGTAGCTGACAAAATGCCTGGCACATAGTAGTTTTCAGTAAATACTCTTTCCTGTCTCATATAAAATCAGAATTGTATTCTAAGTCTCTTGAGAAACTTAGTAACTAAAAGAATCTTGAGATGGGGGTGGAAAGGAGTTGTTGTTAAATTGGGTATAGTTTCATTTTGCAAGATCAAAAAATTCTAGATATCTGTTACAAAACAATGAGAATACAGATAACACTACTGAATTATACACTCAAAATGTTTAAAATGGGAGGTGCCATCAACAAGATGTTGGAATAGGGAGCTCCCTACTCATATTCCCCATCAGCAACAATAATTGGACAGCTATCTATGGAAAAAAAACTGTCTTTGGGGGAGCTTTGGGATCCAGGTAGGAGATTTTGAAACACTGGTGGAGCCCAAGACCAACAAGGGCCATTTTGAGAAAGTAGGCCTGTACCCACTTAGCAGATTTGTTGGCTCTGGTCCTAGCAGCAGCCATGTGACATAGCTCTAACCCATTTAATTGTAATCCCGGAGACAATACCATCATCCTAGAGACCCAATAGATGTTTACATACTGAAACCAAATCTGTAAGGACTAGAAGAGGTGTTTGCTCCTTCAAATGCACAGACACCAATACAAGACTACACAGATCACAAAGAATCAGACAAAAATGACACCACCAAAGAAACCAATAAAGTTCCCAAAGAAATGGAGATCTACATATTGCCTAACAAAGAAGGCAAAATAATAATCTTCAAGAAGATCAGTGAGACGTAAGAGAACACAAATAGACAAAAAAAAAAAAAAATGAAATCAAGAAAGTAATATTTAACAAACGAGAAGGTTAATAAAGAAATAGAAACTAATAAACAAACAAACAAACCAATAAATAATGACCAAACAGGAATGCTGGAGGCAAAAAATACAATAACAGCACTGAAAAATTTAATAGAGTTCAACAGCAGCCTCAATCATGTAGAAGAAATCATCGGCTAACTTGAAGACCAGTCATTTGAAATTAGCCATTTAGAATAGCAAATTTAAAAAAAATGAATGAAAAAGAGTGAAGAATCATATGGGACCTATAGGACACCATGAAGCATTATAGGAGTCCAAGAAGAAGTGACAGAGAAAGGAGAAGAAAGCTTATTTTTATAAAAATGGCCCAAAACTTCCCAAGTCATGAGATAGATATGGACACCAAGATACATGAATCTCAAAGGACTTCAAACAAGATCAATACAAAGGATTACCCTGAGAAATACTATAGATAAATTCTCAAAAGTGAAAGACAAAAAGAAATTATAAAAATAGCAAGAGAAGACATTTGTCACACACAAAGGAACCTCCAAAAGACTATCAGTGTACTTCTCAGCAGAATCTTTGCAAGCCCAGAGGGAGTGGAATATATTCAAAGTGCTCAAACAACAGAAAAAGCAAAACAAGAATATTATACTCTAGAAATAAGGGAGAGATAAAGATATTTCAATATAAATGAAAGCAGAGGGAATTCATCACTGGTAGATACACATGAAAATGCTAGAGAGAGTTCTTCATGTTGAAATGGAAAGGCACTAAATAACATAAAAACATGAAAGTATAAAACTCATTATTAATGGTAAATATATAGCCAAATTCATAATATTCTAATTCTGTAACTGCGGTACCTAAATTACTTTTAATCAGCTTAAAATAGATTCTTACAAGATGTTATACGCAAACCTCATGGGAACCACAAAGAAGAAACCTCTAACAGATAAAAAAGAGAGTAAGAAATCAAAGCATACCACTACAAAAACAATCACAAATAAAAAAAAAATAAGAGAAGAAGGAAAGAAGAACTACAAAACAGAAAACACTAAGAAATTATAAAAGTAAGTCCTTCACTATGAATAATTACTTTAAATAAAAATGGAATAAATTCCCCAATCAAAAGACACAGTGTGAATTGAATGGGTAAAAAACAAGATTCAACTGTGTGCTGCCTATAAGAGGCTCACTTTAGATTTAAAGACTTATATAGGCTGAAAGTGAAAGGTTAGAAAAAGATATTCCATGCAAATACTAAACAAAATAGAGCAGAGGTGGCTATACTTACATCAGACAAAATAATTGTTTAGTCAAAATTGGCCACAGAGAAAGGTTACTATATAATGATAAAAAGATAAATTCATCAAGAGGAAATAACTGTTTTAAATATATATGCACCCAACATTGGAGCACTTAAATATTTAAAGCAAATATTTACAGAACTGAAGGGAGAAAAAGACAGCAATGCAGTTATAGGGGCTTCAATACCCTATTTTTAAGAATGGACAGTTCATTCAGAGAGAAAATCAATATGGTAACAGCAGACTTTCATAACACTAAGTGGACCTAATAGACATATAGAAAATTCCCCCCAATAGCAGCAGAATGTACACTGTTTTTAGGTGCACATGAAAATTAGTCAGAATAGATCACATAGATCATGGGCCACAACACAAGTCCGAATAATTTAAGAAGACTGAAATCATATCAAGTATCTTTTTATAACCACAATGATATGAAACTAGAAATCAATAACATAAGTAAAATTGGAAAACTCACAAATATGAAGATATTAACACATACTGAATAACCAATGAATCAAAGAAAAAGGCAAAAGTAAAATTTAAAAAAAAAATCTTGAAACAGGTAAAAATAGAAAACAAAATACCAAAACTTAGGGGATGCAGCCAAAACAGTTCTAGGAAGAAATTTTATAGTGATAATTGCCTACATTAAGAAAAAAAAGTTCCCAAATAAATTGTCTAACTATACTTCATAGAATTGGAAAAATAACAACTAAGCCCAAAGTAAGCAGGAGGAAATGATATATCAAGACATGAGTAGAAATAAATAAAATAGAAGCTAGAGAGACAACAGAAAAGATCAACAAAAGTGAGAGGTTTTTTTTTTAAAAAGATAAAATTGACAAAACTTAGCTACGTGAACCAAGAAAAAAAAGAGAAGATTCAAATAAATAAAATTTTAAATGAAAGAGAAGACATACAACTGACACCACAGAAATACAAAGGATCATAAGAGACTACTATCAACAATTAAATGCAATAAAGTGGATAACCTAGAAGAAATGGTAAGTTCCTAGAAACATTCAACCCATCAAGACTAAGTCATGAACAAATAGAAAACTGAACAGACTAATCATAAGAGATTTCAGCAGTAATAAAAAATTAAAAACAGCATAGCAAAGGAAAAAAAAAACACCAAAACTAAAAGGCAAATACAGAATGGGAGAAGAAATTTGCAAGTGACATATCTGATAAAGAGTTAGTATCCAAAATCCATATAAAGAACTTATCAAATTCAACACCAAAAAAACAAGTAATCCCGTTAAGAAATGGGCAGAAAACATGAATAGATATTTCTCCAAAGAAGACATTCAGATGGCTAACAGACACATGAAAAGATACTCAATATCAGTCATCATCAGGGAAAGACAAATCAAAACCACAATGAGATACTACCTCACACCTGTCAAAATGGCTAAAATTAACAACACAGGAAACAACGCATGTTGGTAAGGATGTGGAGGAAGGGGAACCCTCTTACACTGTTGGTGGGAATGCAAACTGGTGCAGCCACTCTGGGGAACATGGAGTTTCCTCAAAAGGTTAAAAATAGAACTACCCTATGACCTAGCAATTGCACTAATAGGTATTTAACCAAAGGATACAAATATACTGATTTGGAGGGGCACATGCACCCCTATATTTATAGAAGCCTTATCAACAATAATAAATTTCCAAAGTATGGAAAGAGCCCAAATACCCATCAATTGATAAATGAATAAAGAAGGTATAGTGTATGTGTGTGTATATGTATGTGTGTGTGTGTGTGTGTGTGTGTGTGTGTGTATAATTGTTGATAAGTCTTCTATAAATATAGGGGTGCATATATACATACATATACACACACATACACTACACCTTCTTTATATATGTGTGTGTGTGTGTGTGTGTGTGTGTGTATACACACACACACACACACACACACACACACACAATGGTATATTACTCGGCCATTAAAGAGAAAACAGATGAACATGGGAGAAGAAAGGAAAAAAAAGAGAAAGGGAGGCAAACCATAAGAGACTCTTTTTTTTTACATTTATTTATTTTTTGAGAGAGAGAGAAAGAATGAATGGAAGAGGGGAAGAGAGAGAGGAGACAGAGGATCTGAAGCAGGCTCCACACTGTGAGCACAGAGCCCAATGCAGGGCTCAAACTCACAAACCACCATGAGATCATGACCTGAGCCAACATCAAGAGTTCACTGCTTAACTGACTGAGCCATCCAGGCCACCCATGAGACACTTAACTATAGAGAACAAACCGAAGGCTGCTAGAGGGGAGGTGGACAGGGGATGGACTAAATGGGTGATGGGTATTAAGGAGGGCACTTGTTGAGATGAGCACTGGATGTTATATGTAAGTGATGAATCACTAAATTGTACATCTGAAACCAATGTTAACTAGAATTTAAATAAAAATTTGAAACAAAATTTAAAAACTCCCAACAAAGGAAAGGCCAAGACAAGATGGCTTCATGGGTGAATTTTATCAAACATTTAAAGAATAATTAATGTCAACTCTTCTCAAACTCTCCCATTTTGAAAAGGAGAAAACACTTCCAAACTCATGGCCTTTATGAGGCCAGCAATATCCTCACACTGAAGCCTGACAAGGACACCAAAAAAGAAAAAAAAAAAAAGAAAAGAAAAAGAAAACTACAGACCAATATATTTGCTGAACACACATGCAACAATCCTCAAAATAAAATACTAGCAAGCCAAATTCAATATCACATTAAAAGGAACCATGATCAAGTTAGATTTATCCTTGGGGTGCCAGGATGTTTCAAAATATTCAAATCAATCAATATGATACACCACATTAATAGAATGAGAGATTAACAGCCATAGGATCATCTCAATAGATGCAGGAAAAGCACTTGACAGAATTGAATATCCTTTCATGAAAAAATGCTCAACAAATGAGGTATAGAAGGAATGTACCTCAATATAATGAATGCTGTATGTGACAAGTCCACAGCTGATAGCATACTAAAGAGTGAATAGCTGAAAGTTTTTCCTCCAAAATCAGGAACAAAACAAGGGTGCTCAGTCTCACCACTTTTTTAAAAAAATTATTTATTTATTTTGAGAGCAAGCAAGGAAAAGAGAGGAGCTTGAACTCATGAACTATGAGATCATGACCTGAGCTGAAACCAAGTGTTGATGTTAAACCTGACTGAACCATGCAGGTGCCCCTGGTCTCACCACTTCTATTCAACACAGTAATATAAGTCCTGACCAGGCAATCAGGTAGGAAGCAGAAATAAGAGACATCCAAGAAGGAAAGGAAGAACACTGTTTCTATGTTGTACATGGCATAATCTTATGTATATAAAACCCTGAAAACTCCACTAGAAAACTGTTAGAACTAATAAATTCAGGAAAGTTGCAGGATGCAAAACCAAAATACAAGATCAGTTATGTTTCTATACATCAACCACATATTATCCAAAAAAGAACTAGAAAAAATCCCATTTACAATGGCATCAAAAAAATAAAATTCTTAAGAATAAATTTAACCAAAGAGGTGAAAGATCTGAATAATGAAAACTATAAAATATTGATGAAAGACATTGAAGAAGACACAAATAAATGGAAAGGTATCCTATGTTCATGAGTTGGAAAAATTAGTATGATTACATATTCATATTATCCAAAGCAATATACAAATTTAATACAGACTATCAAAATTCTTTTTTTTTAATGTTTATTTATTTATGTTAAGAGAGAGAGAGCACGATCGGGAGAAGAGGAGAGAGAGAGGGAAAGAGAGAATCCCAAGCAGTCTCCACATCTTCAGCACAGAGCTCAATGCAAGGCTCGATCTCGCAACTGTGAGATCATGACCTGAGCCAAACCCAAGACTCAGATGCTTAGCTGACTGAGCCACTTAGGCACCCCTAAACTATCAAAATTCAAATGGCATTTTTCATAGAATTGAAAAAAAATCCTCAAATTTGCATGGGACCACAAGAGGTTCTGAATATCCAAAACAATCTTGAGAAAGAACAAAGCTAGAGGTATCACACTTCCTGATTTCAAACTATATTATAAAGCTATAGTAATCAAAACAGTATTGCATTGGCATAAAACAGGTATTTAGACCAATGGAACACAATAGATAACCCAGAAATAAACCCAAACATAAATGTTTAACTTTTTATATTTTTAATCTTTGACTAGAATACCAAGAATACACAATGAGGAATGGATTGTCCCTTCAATAAATGGTTTTGGGAAAGCAACTATGCAAAAGCATGAAATTGGACACTTACCTCATGCTGTACACAAAAATTTACTCAAAATATATTAAAGTCTTAAATGTAAGACCTGAAATCATAAAACTCTCAGAAGAAAACATAGGGAAACAGCTCTTTAACATTAGTCTTGACAATCTTCTTTTTGTAGATGACACCAAAAGCACAGGTAACAAAAGCAACAGTAAACAAGTGGAAGTAAATCAAACTAAAAAGTTTCTGTACAGCAGAAGAGACAATCAATGAAATTAAAAGGCAACTTACAAAATGGGAAAAAAATAGATACATCTGATAAGTGGTTAAATCCAAAGTATACAAAATACTCATATAATCCAGTTCTAAAATGGGCAAAAAACCTAAACAGACATTTTTTTTTTCAAAGAAGACATAGAAATGGCCAACAGGTACATGAAATGATGCTCAATGTCACTAATGATTAAAGAAACACAAATAAAAATCACAGTGGAATACCATTTTGCACCTGTTAGGATAATTAGTATCAAAAAGACAAGAGATAACAATTTTCAGCAAAAGTATAGAGAAAAGGGAACTCTTGTGCACTATTGGTGAGAATGTAAATTGATGAAGCCACTATAGAAGCAGTATGAAGGTGGAGACTCTGCCAAAAAATAAAAAACTACCATACAATCCAGCAATTCCACTTCTTAATATATATCCAAAGGAAATGAAATCACTATCTCAACAAGATATCTGCACTCCCATATTCAATGCAGCATTGTTCATAATAGCCAAGACATGGAAATAACCTAAATGTCTGTTGATGGGTGAAGAGATAAAGAAAATGTGACATGTATATAGTGGAATGTATATATCCATATATATGGATATGTATTGAATTTTTGTATAGAGTAGAATATTAATCAGCCATAAAAAAGAAGGAAACCTTGCCATTTGTGACAACATAGATGAAACTAGAGAGTATTATGATAAGGTAGACATAGAAAGACAAATACTGTATGATCTCACTTGTATATATAATCTAAAAAAGTTAAACTCATAGAACCAAAGAGTAGAACAGTGGCTTCCAGACATCAGGAGATGGGGGAAATAGGAATGCTGGTCAAATGGACACAAACTTTCAGTTATAAAATAAATAAGTTTTGGGGATCTAATTACATCATGGTGATTATAGTTCATAATACTGTATTATATACTTAAAACTTGCTAAGAGAGTATATCTTAAATTTTATCATCAAAAAAAAAAGTATATGACATAAGGGATCTGTTCACATTGGGAAAAAAGGGTTAACATAATATTTATGTTACTTGTTCTTTAGCACAGTTAAAACATCTAAATGTTTTTCAGTATTTTATTTTTTTTGTTTCAAATTTTTATTTAAATCCTAGTTAGTGAACATACAGTGTAATATTGGTTTCAGGAGTAGAATTCAGCGATTGATCATTTACATGCAATGCCCAGTGCTCATCCCAACAAATGCCTCCCAAATGCCCATCACCCATTTAGCCCATCCACTACTCACTGTCCTTCCATCAACCCTCAGTTTATTCTCAGTAGTTAAAAACTTTTGTAATTAAGAAAAGAGAAAAACATCAGAAAATCCCAATGGAAAACACCCAACCAGTACTCCTCAAAATTCTCAAAGGCATGAAACACAGGGAAAATCTGAGAAACTATCACAGCCAAAGAAGCCTAAGAAGACATGATGACTAAATGTAATGTGGTGTTCTGAATGAGATCATGGGGCGGAAAAGGGCCTTACTTATAAGCAATGACCTTTATCACCTCACAATAAGTGGATTTGCTTACCTTCCACATTTTGGTGGGTAGGCCAAGTAGACCAGGGTAGAGACCTTAGGCCAATAGGAGCCAATGAACCCATGGTATAAGATCTGAATAATTGGGTAGTCAAAAAACAGTAGAAAAAAATTATTATTTTATGGAAATAGTCTAGTTGAACTGTTTAAGCTTGGCTTCATTGTAATAGAATCATTTGAAAGGTAATTGTGGTTCCAGGTATTCTCTTTGATAAATAGTTTAGGCATTTAGCTATTTTGAATTTTTGCATTAAAATTTTATAGTCTTTATGAGTTATGTTATGTAACTATCTTAATTTACTTTCCATTGAATTGTTAAGGTGAATAATTTTATTTTGATTTTAACACGCCCAGAAAGCATATTTTTGGTGTGAAATGTCAAAGTATGTTTTTCTTCCCTACATGAAAATAGCTTACAGATTTGGTTGACATTTGATATAAAGTGATTTCTATAGTTTGAGGCACAAGTGAACTTCAATGTTAACCTTGTAATGATTATACATGTTTATGGAAAATGAATTGAAATGTAGAAGTGCAATCATTGTCTGCCTTTTTTCAGGTTTTGCCAGGCCTAAATGCCTTTTTATTTAGAGAATTTTCCATGCCTTTGAGTTACTAAAAATCAAAATAATGTAAACTGGTACATTTTTATTTGGTTGAATCTGTAGCCAAAAAGGCAGTGACCATGAGCTTTACTCATAATATCATATTTTGCATGGGCTTTGCCTATGGCTCTTGGAACACATTGGTAATATATCAGGAAAAGGGGAATAAACCATTCTGGAAGAATGGTCTGGCTTAGGGACGTCAGAAAGCAAAGTTAGAGCATAATGTAATCTCGGGAGATCTGTGGTGGTGTTTGTTGTTAAAAGGCCCTGCCTGGTGGGTGGGTGCTTAGCAGCAAACTAGACACTTATCATCAGGCTGGTGGCACTCAATTGGATGCAAGGAGAACACAAGAGGTTTGATATAAGACCTCAACAAGTAGCCAACGGGACTGTGATAGGACCCGTCTCCCAAAGAAGGAGCTGGCTACAGCCAGGAGGCTTTAAGAATACTGGCCAAATGAGCTAGAGTTCTGGGTGCTAGTATCAGTAGTATATTTGAACACAAACTAAGAAGTGGGTTAAAGGCCAGATGTAAAGAATTTGCACAGAAGTGGGGAAACAGAAACAAATGCTCAGGGTTAGTGATCCAGTTGTGGGGATTCCAGCTAATTCTAGATCTCACTTATTAACTGGTTCTCTCAATGTTATTCTCATTGGCTTGAGGATAGAGGAGTTTTGAGCTTATGGCAGAGGATCCTTGGTTACTAGTGATGAATAAGCAGAAATGGAATCACATGAGATCTTTAGAACAAATATTTTCAACTCAGTCAACCAATTGGTTTTATTTTTCCTTTTCATTGCTTTGATTAATTGATTGGATTAATCTTTTACTTTAGGACTATATGGACATAACCTAATGTACATGGCATTTTCTTCTATATGATACTGAGTTCTTACAAATTAAATTCGAAACCTTCTTTCATCTCAAGTATTTAGAACTATATTATACAGTATTCTTGATTTGAAGCATATTTTTAAATATTTTGGTCATGTCTAAACTCATTTCAAGTAAAAGTTTTGGAAATTTTTTTTATTAGAGTCTAAAATACATTGAGGAAAATGTATACATTATAAGCGTACAACTTAATGAATGTTCACAAACTGAACATGTCCAGATCAAGGAATAGAATATTACTAGTATCCCAGAAGCCTCTTCAGTTCTGTCTTCTAGTTACTCTGAAAGAATAGTCACTCCCCTGATAATAGATAGGTTTTGTGTGTCTTTGAACTTTATGTGAAATGTATCATATAATATATATTCTTTTGTGTCTGTTTTCTTTTGCTTAGTGTTATATTTATGAGATTCCTCAACGTTGCTCTTAGTCATAATCATTTATTATCACTTCTGTGCAGTATTCCACTGTATAAATATATCATAATTTCTTTCATTACTTCTACTGGTGAACAAGTAGTGTCTTACATTGGTGCTATTATGTATAGTGTTGCTATCAACAGGCCAGTACCTGTCTTTTGGAAAACATATGTGCATACTGTGGATACTGTGGAGTGAGATTTCAGGGTTATGCATCAGTGAACGTTTTCAACATGGTAATGATGTTCACAAATTTGTCAGTTAGCCAATCCCAAAGATTTTCTGTTATCACAAACATATCACAGATCTATCCTCACTGTGCTTGATTTCTATTGCCCTACTTTTTGCTTCAGTTTTTATACACAGAGATTTAGTTATGTGCCTCTTTCTTCTGTTATACATTTATAATTTCTCAAATATTAATTCTGAAACATAAGCACTCTAATTTTAATGAGGTAAGGAATACAACAACCCTATTCTCAGTTTTAAAAATTCACACATCAGTCTACTTAGTTTTTAGGCTAAACCATCATTTCTCAAATGATAGAGAAGAAATATTAAAATAGCCTAATGTAAAGTTGTTATCCTTTTTAAAAGTTGACCATGTTGGGGTATCTAGGTGGCTCAGTCAGTTGAGTGTCCGACTCTTAATTTAAGCTCAGTTTAACAGGTTCACAGGCAAAATAATGGCGTATAAAGTAGTTGATATAGGAACTGGTATGCAAATACTAGCTGGGAAAAACTCCAGATTGTGTCAAAATGAATACATGACCAACGATCAAGAGAACAAAGCTATTGGGGTGCCTGGGTAGCTTAGTCGGTTAAACATCTGACTCTTGATTTCAACTCAGGTCATGATCTCATGGTTGGGATTCCAAGCCCCACATTGGGTTCTCCACTGGGCATGGAGCCTAAGATTCTCTCTCTCTCTAGCTCTCTCTCTCTCTCTCTCTCTCAATCTCTCCCTCCACTGCAACACCTCTGCTCGTGCTCTCCCTCCCTCTTTCTAAAAAGAGAGAGAAAGAGAGAGAAAGAGAGAGAGAGAGGACCAAGCTATTTCAAGACTACTACAGAGTTTAAGTAGTTTCAAGATTAAATAAGGGGCTGCATTTCTAAAACTTAGTAACTGAGCATAGATAATCGATTTTGGCACAGGTAGGTGCTTCTCAGCAAGTTCTGTAGTTATGGGATAACTTCAATAAGTTGTCCTAGTCAGTTCAGGCTGCTATAACAGAATACCAAAGACTGAGTGTCTTAAACAACAAACATTAGGGGCCCCTGGGTGGCGCAGTCGGTTAAGCGTCCGACTTCAGCCAGGTCACGATCTCGTGGTCCGTGAGTTCGAGCCCCGCGTTGGGCTCTGGGCTGATGGCTCAGAGCCTGGAGCCTGTTTCCGATTCTGTGTCTCCCTCTCTCTCTGCCCCTCCTCCGTTCATGCTCTGTCTCTGTCCCAAAAATAAATAAACGTTGAAAAAAAATTATCTATAAAAAAAAACAACAAACATTAATTTGTCACAGTTCTGAAAGCTGGGAAGTCCAAGATTAAGGTGCTAGATAAAATGTCTCATGAGAATACTCTTCCAGTTTGCAGATGACTGGCTTCTCATATGGTAGGAAGAAAGAGAAAGACAGAGAGAGAGGGAGAGAGAGAGAGAAGGGAGAGAAAAAGCTCTCTCCTATCTCTTCTTATAAAAGCACTAACTCCCTTCATGAGAGTTCCACCCTCAAGCCCTAATTACCTCTCAAAGGCCCCCACCACCTAATACCATAACACTGGGGATTAGAATTTTTCAAAATATAAATTTTCAAGAAACACAAATATTCAATCCACAACAGTTGTCATTCATAGAGCAAGAAATTGGAAAGAAAAAAAATTCCCAGTGCAGTGGGCATGGTTTCTCTGACAGAAATTTAGAGAAAGCTACATGCCTCCGTTAAAATTATAAATTTACTGTAGGCACACTGGATCATTATGTTTCAGGTCCATTCTGCTTAAGAGAAAAACTTAACAGTAAGATGTGTCTCCTCTGAACCATAATATTTATCTTTCTCTTTTCCAACATTCATTATTAACCAACTTTAATGGTTTGGATTAATTTTAAATAATAGGACATATATTTTCTTGATCTATATCTATGAAATCAATTTATATACTGTGCAATGCATAATAAATTCAAGCTTCAAAACTAGCTTAGCTGTATCTAATACATTGTTTTAGTATTTTTATATTACTTCCACCTATAAAGTTTAATCTGTTTTCCATTGACTCATTTAAGTGTCTTAGGTAAATTATTTACTTTTTTGTTATTTTATTTTTATATGTGCAGGTAGTAGAAGACATTTATTATATGCTTCACAAGATTATTGAATCAGTTATATTGCTTTTTTTCAAAAAAAGAATAAATGATATTAGCATGAGGTTACAATTTTTCTAAATTTCCAATAACTATTTGCTATATTTAGCTATATTTTCTATATTCATAGCCAAATATGGTCCAATATTCTTTAAAATTTTTATAAACAAGAAAAAATGTAATTCATTGAAAATTTTTATAAAGAATCCAGCTAAGTAGCAGAGTAGATGAAATAGTATATTAAACAAAAAATTCCAAAAAAGACCATGAGTGAAAATAGTTCATAAAATCAAAACTCTTCTTTCCTTTGACCTTATTATACTTAAGAATATGGAATCCAAGAACTGATAAGACCATAACAACCATAAGACCCACTTGGAAATCAAACATAACAACCATAAGACCCACTTGGAAATCAAAAGTGGAGAAAAGCATAATTAATCATTTAGATAATTCTCAAGAAGTATGATGTGTAAAAAGACCTTTGGACACTAGCTTTGATTTTTTTTTCTCTATATGAATATAAGCTTTAAGTACAGTAGTGGATACACTAACTCTTGATCATGACTATTGTTCAATGATGGCCTGAGTTTCAAGTATAAGCATAAAGAGTTAAGATATCTTAACCCCTTATTTTGTAGATAAAGATTTCTAGTTCACTGGAATAAATCTACCTGTCCTAAAATAAAATAAATTAAGGTGAATCCTAAAATTAGAATACAGAGTTCTCATTCTTGGTCTAAGATCTTTTCCATTATCCCAAATTACCCCTAAAAAATATCTTAGTTGGACCTGATAGTCATTGAACTTCTCAAATTCTTACTTAATTTGTATCTTTTTATTTTATATGTTTATATTAGGTCAATTTCTCCCAAGAGGTTATTTCTAAATTATGGATAATTTTGAGGAATTAGGTCTTGTCTGAGTTTATAATTCTTCTACTTCCACAGTAGTGAACCTTCACTAATGAAGCTGAATTATGTTTTGCTTTAAGTAAAATAGACTCTTTTTAAGATCTCAATATTTATATTTAAAAATTATTCAAATTCAAAGTTTTTTACCCAGCCAGACGGATCCTAAAATATCATAATCAGAATTAAGTGAAATAGACATTATTTATATAATAGAGTTGTATAAATTTATGTTGTGTTGGTTTCATTAAAAATAATTTTCTACTTGTCTAAAAAAGCTCCCTATTCAAGATTTCTCTTCTAAACAAAGAAATTGTGGGCCACATCCTCTCATTCGCACTCCATTTGGAGATTTTTTTGGACATTTCAGTTTTTGCAACATTAATGCAATAAAAATGAACCTTGTCCAGTTTTCCTACTAATAATTCATATTTTATACATAATTTCCACAAAATATTTAAAATGCATTTGAAATCTCTGTTACTTTTAATGTAGATTCTCTTAAGCTTTCGCAGAAATGTAAGATTATATTGAATTTTTAATTGGGTATTTTTCAGTGTTTGGAATTGAGAAAAAATTACCATGATTTAGGCAGTGTAATTCAACTGTTGTAACTACTAAAATAAACCCAAATAAAACTTATGTATATGGTTATCAGATAGTCAACAAAATTATCCCTCTAATCAGGAAAGTTTCTGGTTGTATAAATTAGGATGTATACCATTCTAAATGGATAAGCCTATTTATTAATTGAGAAGAATATAAAAGAACTCTAATTTCATAGGTGGATAGAATTTGAGATCCCATATAATATATTGGATCTGAGTCAAAAACTAGACGCTAAAAAAAATGACCTATGGGCTAAAAGTAGTACAATGGTCTGTTTCCTGTCTACTCCTCTGCCCAAGAGGCCCACATCTAATCATCCTGCATCTCTAGACTCAGTGCCCACAATTGGGCACCCATTTGGCCTCAAATACTGGAGCTATAAGCTGGCCTATAGCAATATAGTACCAGCTAGGAATCTGTTCCAACTTTGAGATTATATTACTTTATTAATTTATTCATTTATTTTAAAAATATTTGTTGAGTGCCTACTACGGACCAGGCATAATACCAGTCATGAGAACATAATAATGAGTAAAAATTACAAGTTACCTTTCATCTTCTATAGCACAGAGATCAAGGTAGATATTGACAAATTATTACACTAAAAGCATAAGCTTAACATACCATGGATCATTTTTAAAAGGAAATTCAGGTCTATGTTATGATCCGGGGTGTATCCTGAATTTTGAGACTATGAGAAAGAAAAGGGCAGGCAAGATATCTACATTCTGTGGAGGAAGGGGTTAAGGAGAGAAGGCAGAATTGGGCATAAACAAATACAATCAAATTTAAATAACTGAAGAAAGATACTGCAGTTTGTGGTAAATGTGAAGGGAAAAGACTGAAAGATAACAATAGAAAATAAGAAGAGGTTACCTTAGGTAGGGAAATAAATTTACAAACGGACCTCAAACTGACTTTTTCAGGAGAAAGGGAGAAGGGTGTTTCCCCCACCAGATAGAATTTATTTTCATGTCTATAGACAGGAATTATTTCCATTGCTTTCAACTTGCTGTAATTCCCAGTTGCAAAATTGCTCAAAGGCAAGGCTCTCAGGTCCCACAGAATTAGACAATTCCCAGAGGTTCCAGAATTGCAGTAAAATAATATCCAGAAATCTCTTTTGCTTATTCCAAAGTCAAACTATTCTTTGCATGGATAACCAAGAGAATATGGTGTCCTGGAAGCCAACAAACAAATTTGTTTCAATACAGACTAAGTGAGGTCATCTCAATACAGGTCACCCATGTTGATTACTACTAAGAAGTACAAGAAATTGAAGACAGAGAAGTATCCTTTAGATTTGATAACATGGAAACCATCAGTATCTATTCCATGAAATAACAATTTTTGAGAGGAACAGAGCTAGAAACCAGACCACTGGGGAGTGAATCAGGAGTTGAGAAGTTAAGGCTGGAAATGTAAATGTAAATGCCTCTTGAGAGGTTGGGTTTTTTGTTGTTTCTGTTGTTTACTTACTAAGGAAAACATTGAAATGTAGTAGAATCTGGAAGAGAAGGATAATATAAAATAGATAGTACATGGAACTTTTCTTTCCCAGGTTAAAGAAAAAAAACCTACTATGTTATCTAAGTTCTGAGGCTCTTTTTCAATATTCTACCCAATTGTCAAGTTTTCTAAGACCTAGTTCTCCCAAATAGTTGGGCATTCTATTTCTGCCTCACCCTATCTCCATGTCAGAAGCTTTACATTTTATCTATCTTTACATTCTCTAGCTGTCAAGATCACAAAGTCCTGGTCTAGAGCCATCTACCAAATACTAGCCCTATACCTGCTTAAACGAACATCAAATTTCTGATTCACTTTGAACTTTTGACTCCTGGCGATCATTCCCTGTTTGTTGTTTACCTCTTAAAGAATTTCTCACTTTTAAATTTTCCTTAGCCCCCAATTCTTCATGTCTCCGTGCTTAGAATCACTGGCCTCTGATGCTACTCCTGTGTTGATGTTTTTGTCAGGCATCCTTCCCTAAGGATCACCATAGATTCTGTCCTGGGATTTCTTTATTAAATGGTTATGACAAGTAGCTTAAATGCAAAGAATTGAGAAGCAAATGATAAGAGATTTAGGAACAATATAATCAAATTACAGAATACAATCAAGGGGCGCCTGGGTGGCTCAGTCGGTTAAACGGCCAGCTCTTGGTTTTGGTTCAGGTCATGACCTCACAGTTCAAGAGTTTGAGCCCTGCATAGAGTGTCTGCTTGTGAGTCTCTCCCTCTCCCACTCTCTGCCCCTCCCCTGCCCTCTCCTTCTATCTCTCAAAATAAAAAAATAAATAAACTTTAAAAACTGCAATCAAAATGAACTTTTCTTATTCACAAAAATTACATGGAAGAAAAAGCTTTATGTTTAATGAAATCCTACTAACGTGGTCTTAGAAATGAGAAGTAAGTATATCTGATATAATTATGTTAGACTGGGTATATGAGAGAGAACCTAGTTAGGCATTTCTAGATATTTTCAAATTTCAAAATAATGGGTAGCAAATCTATTATATCTCTTGTCTCTGAAGACAGTGGTGCTGATAATTTTTAGAAGCAGTCATCATAAATTATAAGGTAAAGTATCTTCTCAAATCATTAAAAGTAGCCTATTTTGATACAGTGCCTTCTCTTAACCCAAAAATGGAATTTATATATGTATTATATACACACACATATATGACATATAATTATATAACATATATACACACATATATGACATATATATATATGTTATATAATTATATGTCATATATGTGTGTGTATATATGTTATATAATTTCTAAGTTCATAAGAATTGTTATATATATATACACACACATATATGACATATATATATGTTATATAATTATATGTCATATATGTGTGTGTATATATATATATTACAATTCTTATGAACTTAGAAATGTCCAGCTTCTTGGAATCCCTAATAAATTGTGCATGTCAATTCATAAATTTTAAAAGCCACATTCCTAGCTGAGACGTTTGCCCTAGATAAGATAAAGCAATGGAGGCATATATTTTATATATTTCTAAATCTTCACTTACACAAGTGAGTAAGTATATTCTACAAGGAAGAAAAGAAAACACTGGTTAATCTGGTGATTCAGTTCAGTGAAGTTCTTTGAAAGAGCTTCTGATATATTTTATCCTTCCAAAGGGCTATTATTTACCTTTTCCCATAGCAGCAGTAAGCCAATGTTTGTACAAGGTTTGTATTAAGCTTATTTTATTAGATTAGTATTATTATTCCCAGAACAGGTTTAAATAAAAAGAACATTTGAAGTCAGATCTTAATTTATGTAAAGTTAGGTTTGAACCACAATACCATGCTTACTTATTTGTTAGGAGATCTCAGGTCATATAGTATCTCTAGCCTGTGTCTTTATGTGTGAAATAAGGATAATAGAGATGATAAGCAATCACCCATAGGGATGAGGGGAGTAAATAGACTATTTAGAAGTAGTCCCAGTGACTAGTATGTACTAGATGATGGATAAATGTTGGTTCCTTCCCTCCCATTCAAAAGGAGAAAGCAGATACAAAGAAGATGCAATAAAGTACTTGGCATCTCACAATTAACTAAAGCAAAAGGGTCCAAATCAGGCTCCTTTGTTTTCAGTCACAATATCAACCAATTAATCAGTTGAAACATGAAAAGTTTAGTCAACCAATATGTTGCTGTTTCTAAATATTAACACGGTTGGTTAAACATAATAATAACAGCTCTTTGTTAAAGACCTCAGCCACCCCTAACCCCAGTTGTTAGCTCTCCAAAAATAGAAACTATCTAGGGACCAGACATAGATGAATTGATGTTAATCCAAAGCCAGTAGTGAAACTGAGTGAAGGTCTCTATGACAGTGAGTCAGTAGCGCCATCTATGTGTGAGAAGAATAACATATGTTCCTCTGTGACTGATCTTTCACAATCAAATAGCTGGTTGTTTTGGTAATAGACAAGGGAAACAGAGCTACAGTCTACTGCTCAGGTTCTGCGCCATCAAGCTTCTGCAGAGTCCCTGGCTGATTTTTTAACTTCAATTTTCTAAGCCAGTGGTTTAGGTTAGAGATATGGATACTTGGACTGGGCAGATAGGATAAATCATTGAAAGGACTTACACCATAATAACATTTTATGAGTAAAGAATAGAATTTTTGGATATCGGTTGATACAGGTAATATAGGTTGATATAGGTTGATATATAGGTAATATAGGTTGATATAGATAATCATGCTCTACCTAAAATACTAGTAAGTCATGCCCACATAAAAAGAAAAATATAAATATTTCTAAATATTTTCATCCCATATTATATAGGAAAGAGCTTTAACATCCATTATCTTTTGAGCCTCACGATAACAATAAGTAAGGAAGAACACCAATTGATACACTTCCTACTTTGTGAGAAAACAAAACTACCTCTAATTATCCCTAGCTTAAATTAAAACAGCGAAAACACTAAGATGCCCTGAGGGTTATCTGTAATGATAGTATCCATAATATTATTAGCAATTACATGATACTTATGATTTTAATTTGTAAAAAAAATTTTACTCTTAGGTTTTTTTGAAAATTATCTATGTCAGTTTTCCCTCCATAACTAAACTCATTGTTTTTAAAAAAGAAATATTTTTTCAGAACATATATAAATGCATTGCTATTTTGAATTATCTAAGTTTACCTCATTTGATCATTTTCAAGCATTGTTAGTATGAATACAATAATGAATACAGCTGCTCACATTACATATAATTATATCCTATTTTTAATACACTGACGTCTCAGAGAGAAACACTTATTCCACTAAATTTAAGATAAAAATAATATCTGAGAATCCCTCACTAGTCAAGAAGGCAAGGGAAGCAAAATCACGTCTGGGAGGTGGGGTTTTACATTCCATCTCCTTACTTCATAACTTCCCGCAATTAGCATAGCTCATAAGGTCACCTGACATTTCCTTTGACACTTGGTAAAACATGATGTCTTTCCAACATTATATCATAGAACTGCAATATATCTAATTTGCCAGAATTTAAAGAAAGAGAAAAAATACTGTGCTTCTTTAAAACCTCTAGCAAAGATTTTTGTATGGATCTCCCATGACAAAATCTTTTTTTAGCTTGCAAGTGAAATAATAACTTTGTTTTTTTTTTCACCCGTACATTTAAATAGAAAAGGTGGGAGGGCAGAGGAATGTGTGGTGAGGATACCAGCAATTATTAAGCTTCTACTATTTCCCAGGTACTTTACATACAGTATTTCATTTAATCCTCTCAGCAGTCATTTAAGAAAGCATTAAAATTTCCATTTTACAGGTGAAGAAACTAAGGCCCAGTTGGGTTAATTAAGTACCTTTCTGAAAGCTAATACAGTTAGCAAATGACAGACTCAAGATCTGTATTCCAGTTTGCCCAACCTAAACACTTATGTTCACTATATTACCCTATGCAGTATATATTTAAAAGCAAAAGAATTACTATTAAAACATCTCCACTAATTTAAAAAGTCAAGCACAAAAGAACACATTATGTATAATTCTTTTAACAAAACATCCAAAAAAACAGGAAAAACTAGTCTACCATGTTAGAACAGGGGTCATCCTTGGCAGGGGGTGGGGGGGATGGGCAGGGGTAGGACCAGAAGGGTGTATACGATGGGGTACAGATATGTTTTGTTTCTTAATCTCTGTGCTAATGATGTATCAATGTTCATTTCACCAAGCCGTACACTCACAACTTCTGCACTTTCTCTTTGTATACTGCATTTCAAATTATATATATATATATATATATATATATATATATATATATATATATACTCGTTTTTCAGTTGGATGAGACATCTATGCCATGACATTTAGGCTTGAATTAATTCCATTAAAATGCTTCTCTTTAGCTTACATAAAGTCCAAACATCTTGAATTTGAAAAGCTAGGCAGAACATCTTTCCAAAATGACTTTCATCTGAGACATCTGTATTTCTGTTTCTGATCCCATCAAATCCTCAGAGGTCAGAGGTAAATACTTAAAAATAAAAATATGAACACTTTATATACTGCCAGCCACATCTAAAGTGACTCAGATCAAGAATTGGCTCCTGTCTTGAAGATGATGTATTTTTCACTCTTGCTATATCAGGCTGCTTGGCCCAAACATACCTAGAAATTACACTGTAGTACTGCCTTTTATTTCTACATTTAATGTAAGTATTGTAAAAGAAAATATTCAAAATCGATTTAAGTCAAGAAATCCCCCTATTCATTGCTTATTTCTGAACTGAATAGTTCTATAACCGAAAGTATTTGCATGAGTAGCAGTTTTCATATAATGGACCATTTATATCCTCAGTATTGAAAAGAAAAGGAAGGAGAAAAGGAAGAAAGGAAACAGTAAGTTAGAAGTGAGTTTTGATTTTACAGATGGATTTTGAAGTTTCTTGGCACATTATGTATTTTTTTCTTTTGTTTATATTTTAGAGATAATACCTATACCTTATAAAAATTACAAATTTACAAGTCAGAAGATAAAGCATTCTGCAAATGTTTCAACAAGACAGTTTAAGATACAAGTTTTTTTTTTAATTTTTTTTTCAACGTTTATTTATTTTTGGGACAGAGAGAGACAGAGCATGAACGGGGGAGGGGCAGAGAGAGAGGGAGACACAGAATCGGAAACAGGCTCCAGGCTCTGAGCCATCAGCCCAGAGCCCGACGCGGGGCTCGAACTCAGGGACCGCGAGATCGTGACCTGGCTGAAGTCGGACGCTTAACTGACTGCGCCACCCAGGCGCCCCAAGATACAAGTTTTTAAATGAGAATATTAAAAGTTATCTGGCCACTCAATTTATGCCACATTTGAGTTACTTGTAGTAGCTGTACCACACAGTTGAATTTTAATTTAAATTCAGATTCCCTAACTGTTGTACAATAGATCTTCAAAAAGCACAATGTGATTCAGCCTTCAACTGAAGTAACAAGATGCCTGCCACTTTCTAGCCAACGCAATGAAAGCCAATAGAAATCACCATATTTTTGTCAGTGGTCTTAAGCTTTCCTGCATATTAGAATCAGTTCACTTTTTTTTTTTTAAGTACCAATGCTCCAGATTCTGCCTTTGACCAATTATATCAGATTTGTGGAAGAGTGTGGAAGGTGACTAAGCATTTGAAGCTTTTAAAAAGTCCCCCCTAGGGATTCTAATATGCATCCTGGTTTGAAAAATAATTGGCAGAATCATTTTGAAAGTTAGAAGAGGTTGGTAAGGCTTGTGGATGAATTTCAAGATAAACTGTTTAATGTCCAGGAATAAGTATTCAGTGTAACAAGTGTGATTATTTCAGTTATAATGACTGAAAATCAGAGAAGCTCAGAAATCTAGACATTTGTCATTTTTCCTTCAAAATTTTCTGTATCTGAAATTAAGTCTCAGACTCCGTTTTTGTTGGTAGCAAAAATGCTAAATTAAGTATTCGATGATGCCTAGATGCTTTCAGATAAATTCAGTTCCAGCCAATGATCTGAAAAGCCAGCTCAGGTTATTATCTCAACCTTCTTATAATCTTTTTCTCCCTCCTCCATTCCTGGACCTGCTGTTCATTCTTAACCAGAGGAAGGGATGGGGAAGAACCTCTTTAAAAAGTGAGCATGTGTCCACTGTGAGGAGATCACGGGTTATTGTGGTTCTGCTTGTTCAGGTCTACTGCAGGTGTAGCTCCTGGAACTTTTGTGATCTGTTTCCTCAGTGGGACTGGTATGTAATGCTGGCTCCATTGGGCGGCACACTGGGAACTGTGTGGGTGTCCATCAGGCCTCTGCACTGCTTCTTGGTATGAGTAATTTCCTGAAGCCCAAGTGCACTCTGCATCAGAGAGAACCTAGCTGGGGGTCCATAGCTTAGATTTCCCAAAGGGTAAATCTTCCCATCACTGAGTCAGTGAATTTGCTCCTTGTGATGATTAATTTTCTGTGTCAACTTGGCTAGGTTATGGTGTACAGTTGTTTGGTCAAACACCAGTCTAGATATTGCTGTGAATATTTTTTTAGATGGGATTCACGTTTAAATCAGACTTTGAGTAAAGCAGGTTACCTTTGTTAATGTGGGTGGGCCTCATCCAATCAGTTGAAGACCTTAAAAGTAAAAGACTGAGGTTTCCCAAAGAAGAAGCAATTCTGCCTCAAGACTATAAATTAGATAGTTAGATAGATACCTAGGCTGAGTTTCCAGCCTGCAGATTTTGAACTAAGCCTACATCAACCCTTACCTGAACTTCTAGCCTGCTGGCCTACACTGCAGATTTTAGACTTGCCAAACCCATAATCACATGAGTCAATTCCTTAAAATAAATGTCTCCATGTGTATAATCTTCTGTTTGTTATATCTTTCTGGAGAACCCTGATTAATATACCCCTCAAATACTTTGTGTTCTACCACTTAGGTCTATAGGAATGAAATATCTCAACATTTCTAATCTTCATGCAAGGCAGGATGCTTGCTTGCTTTCTCTTCCACTGCCCTTTCTTTGGGCCATTCTTGGTATTTCTGTTGCCCTCTCCAAACCCTCGTGGGGTGATGCTCAACTGCTGGGCTTCCATATATTAGAAATCTAGGCAAAAAAGAGTGTCAGGCACATCTATACTTTCTAATTCCCCCATAAAAAAATTAAGAGGAAACCCAATTGAATTTCTACCTGTTCTTTTCCGTACCTGAATTACTTTGGGTAGCAGAAACCCTCATTGTCTTCACCTCAGTCTCTCTACCCTTCCCTGACCCTTCAGCCTCTGTCAAAATGCAGGAAGCAATGTAGGGACAGGATGGATGACCAGTTGTCCCAGTCTGCGCAGGACTTTCCCAATTTTAACACTGAAATCCTGGTCCTAGGCAAACTGGAATTGTTGACCACACAAGAGAGGGGATGAAGCCAACCTATTAGATTGCCTCATTTTAATATTTGAAATCTCCATCCATCACCCATATAGTCAGCTTTTAATCTCAGATGTCAAGAACCCAGCAGATTTAGATTCCAGATGATTCTCCCATCAGAGAAAAACTTCATGTCTCCATTCTGAGTTGAGGGAAGAAATGTTGCAGAAGAAGCTTACATACTGTAAGATGTCTCAAAATAGGAAGCACCAGGGTGGCTCAGTTGGTTAAGTGTTGGACTTCGGCTCAGGTCATGATCTTGCAGTTCGTGAGTTCGAGCCCCGCGTCGGGCTCTGTGCTGACAGATCAGAGCCTGGAGCCTGCTTCAGATTCTGTGTCTCCCTCTCTCTCTGCCCCTCCTCCGCTCACACTCTGTCCCTCTCTCTTTCAAAAATAATAAAAATTTTTAAAAAATCAAAAAGACATTTGAAAAAGATGTCTCAACATAGTAGTCTGCCACAAATCAATGCTTCATATGTTAAGCTAAGAGTATACTTTGATACCCCCGACATAATTTATTAATCCTCAGAAATAATGAAATCTGGCATGGATTATGAAAGAAGGCATGGACTATGGCATTAGCAAAGAGGCTTTTGAGAATGAATACATGTATGTTAGTGCAGGTTTATAATAAAATTGTTGCATATATTTAATATAAAGCTCCTACAGTAAAGATATCTTACAATCAAAAATATCTTGGGGTCTAGGAAATTTCCTATTATTTTTATTGATTTTGTAAAAATAGACAATGTGGTAATTGCACTTCAGTCCACAAAGTTCCTCAGTCACATCCAAGACATATGAGCAACAGTGGGAGCTTGTCAGGAACAGAAGAATGAGAGTCCAGGTAAACAAACATGAATGACCTTTCAGCTGTCACTGAGTACATGAAGTAGCAAGCTCAGGGAAATCAGCTAAGAAAGGCAGCAGCAGATCCTGTAGATGCAGAAAGGCAACTGAAACAGGTGGTAGGAGAAGCCTTGCTTTCAGAGGTGTTGTGTATACTATGTAACTAACTCATCTTGGTTCTAAAGGTAAATTCTACCCCTAATTCACACAGGGCAGGAAGTCTAAATCACAGGCCCTGTGGGCTAACACCTTGCTAATATGCCCCTGCATGGAAGAGATTTCCAAAATTAAAGTGAGAGCAAACTGATGCAATGGAAAATGTACCACATAGTTAATATCTTTCTAAATATCTACTTTTATAGCTGCATCGTACATATTCATTCGAGCGTTTACTATGCTTTCAGCAAATTAAAAAAAATGGTATTCTGATTTACACACAGTTTATTGTCTATGTGAGATCTGAGAACTGCTGGAAAAACAAATTCTTATCTTTTTTATTGCAATGCACTTTTCAAAAACTTCACAACTATTTGTGCTATACTGGCTAAGTTTCTATTATGAAATAGATTGACCGGGGGCAAGTACTTCAGAGTAAATGTCAAGGTGTAATTTGAGAAATGATATTATTTGCTAATAATCAAGGCTTGCCATTTTAGACAGCAAATACTAGCATATATATGTGAGCCAAAATATATAAACAGGGCTCACAGAAGAAATTATACGGAAATACAATGTGTACCTTGGATTTAATATGGATGGCATTTACATCTTACTGATTCATAAAGGTTAAAGAAAACTGAACTTCCTTGTCAGTGATTTTCTTCTCTGTTGGGAAGGCTTCTATAATAAAAAAGACAAGACTTTATTTACTCTTCTTAATAATTTTTCAAGTGCTCAATACAGATTGAATGTGCTACTCACCCTTATCAATATTTGAAATCTTTATTAATAGCATATGGATCAAAATTTTCTTGATGAGAAAAATTACAATTATTGAGAAAATAGTCGAAATTATTTTCATAACTTACATTGAAACCAATAGGGATAATAGTACATAAATGCATTGATTTAATTATCCACGCTACTGGTATCTCTATTGTTTTTTGATGAGAACAGATTAAATCAATAAATAATAGCATCTTTTCACTATTTTCCTTTTCAAGTTTCAGGCACTAACAGGAGGATTCAGTTTATTTCACAAGGTATTTATTTCCACTTGGGCATGAAGTTTTTCTAGAACTATGTTTATTAAAGTAAAGGACAAATTCTGGGCATAAAAGGAAAAGAGGTTACAGCATTTGTGAATCCCAACTTCCCGTAGTCAAATTCTTAGGACTGCTTGGATCAATACCCAGGGTCCCATCTCCCTGATGCCATCTGATCCTTGCTACTCACCAAGATTGTTGCAGACACCTCCTACATGGCCTCCAATGTTTTTCTTGGCAAATTTTTCCTGAATACTATTGGAGATTTTCATCTGTCTAAAAAAAAAACCCTGATAATGTCACTACCCTACTCAAAAATCATTAGTGTCCCTACTGATTAGAGAATTAAGGATCCATTTGTCCCCTAATCAAAGCCTTTCACAGGAAACCCAGCCGCCTACTCAGTCTCATCCTACCCTCTACAGAACTTGTCTCAGCCAAACCCATCTACTCATTCTTTCATAGTGTGCCCCAGACATTTCCATCTTTGTTTATCTATCTGAAAGATACTCTTCCTGATAATCAAAATCTTTTCAATCTTTCAAATCCTACTTAAAGTGGCATCCCAGGGGCGCCTGGGTGGCGCAGTTGGTTAAGCGTCCGACTTTAGCCAGGTCACGATCTCGCGGTCCCTGAGTTCGAGCCCCGCGTCGGGCTCTGGGCTGATGGCTCAGAGCCCGGAGCCTGTTTCTGATTCTGTGTCTCCTTCTCTCTGTCTGCCCCTCCCCCGTTCATGCTCTGTCTCTCTCTGTCCCAAAAATAAATAAACGTTGAAAAAAAAAATTAAAAAAAAATAAATAAAAAAAAGTGGCATCCCAGCTAGCTCCCCTCAATCTGTGTGATCATTTTCCTCTCTAAAACCTCTTGGCACTTTTTTACTTTGATTCCATATACCATATCTGCCTGTGTTACTGTTAGTTAATATAAGAAAATATGACTCCAGTATTTTAGAAGCTCCTTGAGAGAGGAACTGAATTCTTAATGGTAATTCCCTCTCCAGTAGCACCGAGTACAATCTAGGCACATGGAGGGACCCAAAAAACATTTGCTTATTTGATTTGCTTGTTTGTTTATTTACCCTATCTGGGAAGGTGCTACATCATAATAATACTACACTATGCACCTCATTACAACTCTGACAAAATGTGAATGCTTATGCTCCAGATTATACTTACATCCTTTATATGGGCTCAATATAGACTAAAATACCATTATTTTAGCCCTCGTAAAGTTTTTTCTTCTCCCTGTTTCCATCTAATTTAGATCTTTGAGCCACATAATATAAAACTTGCAAGCCATATATTCTCAGTTCTATGTTAGGACTTCTTTCCTGTGTTACTTGGGTTCACAAAGTTTCTCAAGTAAATCATTATGAACAACTAAAACCATGTTTAAAATTACAGCTTAAATTTATTTGAAAAGTAATGCCAAATGTCAGCATACAATAGGGTTGAATATACAAAGACTATGAAGTAGGATACTTCACCAAAAGGCAGTAAGAATTCCCTAAAATGTTAAATTTTTGTACAATTAAATACATAATCTTGGAAAGAATTTTTTCCCTCATCCCCATATGGGATGTGTTGAGAGACGTTTCCTTCTCTGAAAAAATAAAAATATATGATTCTATTTTCTCATAAGGCTAAAATTAGAGAAAACCTAAAGTCTCAAGTTTATGATCAAATCTTTACTTGTGTTGACATTAAAATCATTTCCTTAAACTGCATATATATCATATAAAAATAATCCCAGGTGGGATTACGGAATTAATAAAGCTTCCCTGGATATAATTTTGGGAAACTCACAGATTTACCATTTAAAGGAATAGTAGCTCTTTTTTGCTCAAATGTAGTAGATCAGAATACCAGCAAGTCCAATTGCTGACTACTTCCATTAACTTTTGTAGATATAATATTCTTCTGAAATTTACCTTGTTGCATGTAGTAAAGTCCTGAGAAAAACTTACATTTTCAAAATTGCTTTTCTCACTTAAATAATACCCACATGGTAGTAACAAAGTTACTAAATCTCTCACAAAGTGCTACCTGATGTTCTTTAAAATACCTAGCAGCAATGGACATTCATTTTGGTTAACCATTATAGTCATTTTTTGCATTTTTGTATCTTTTTCCAAAGGGGGAGAAATATGGCCCTATATAAACCTAATGCCAAGAAAAATGTAACCTAGTATTCATTAAAATACCCACTCTTTGCCAAAGCTAAATTCTGCCTCAGAATTGTGAGGGCAACGCCCGTCACGATGTCTTTGATGCCACAGCAAATTGTTTCAACCATCTTCATGCTATTTAAAGTGTGGAAAAAATACAGACAATCTTCTGGAATGCATTCATTACCTTGAAAGTGCCTGACATACTGGTCATGCTGAAATGAATATGATTGTAGCTTTTGTGGTACAAAACACTTTTACCTCATTATAGTCTCAGACAATTTATGATATAATCCCATTTTCACTTACAATTGCTTTCAAAATTCCCCATTGAGAAACTTTCATACAATAAAAACAGACTTCAGTTTACCTTTCACACGTATTTTAAAAATAAGAAAAAAACACATCCACCAAAAAAAAAAAGCCTTAAGGATATCAGATATTAGTTCTAAGATTTGAAGATTTCATACTACTGTGATCATTTCAATGATCAGAATCACACCTAAAGAGCACAAAGAGAAAAGAAAAGAAAACAAAAGAAATTCTGAGTTAATCAATGTTAATGTTTAATTGGCATCTGGCTTGGTATAATGAAATTTGAGAGTAAGTGGTAAAAGAAAGATATTTTATTTATGTATAAATGATCTATGCTGTCCTTGTACTATACTACTTGCCACAAATAATGAAGTTGATTTTCTTGCCACAAATAATGAAGAGTAAATGTTACTAGTAAACGGCAGTATGCTTAGAGAACATTAGCCATTCAAAGAACTTAAAATTTACATATTATAAAAATTTAAGAATATTTAAATTAATGCTATTCAAAGCTCACTGGGCTAGGACTAAATAAGAAGTTTAAAAGATTTCCTACTGATAGGAAAATTTACTACTCTTTCTCCACACTATTATTATGCCATCTTCTTCCAGGTAGTGAGTCTCCCCATATCCTACCAGATGGCACTTAACTTCCTCAGTGTGACCTGCATGCCTGACCTTGCCAGGCTGTTGCCATGTCTGCTCTCACTCACCACCCTCCCGTCCTTTCTATGCCTTCACTCATGCTAGTGCATCTGTCTGAATTACCCTTCTCTGCAAATCCTCTGACTGCTTGTGATCACAAACCCATATTATGGACTCAGCTCAAGCTTCACCATCTTTGTTCAATTCTTTCCTGGTGCTCCACACACTCTGAGAATGATTTGTCACTCTTTCATTTGGGTCACTTAGCATGACACCTATAAACACTTGAGTGGATATACCATGTTGCCTTCCATCCATCAGAAAGCCCCACTGGTTCTACTTCTAAAACATATTTTAAATTCCACACTTCTCTTCATCTCTGCTACTACCATTCATCTCAATCTGTGCCAACATCAATTTCTGCTCTTGTTGATTACAATACTCTCCTAATTTATTTCTCACCTTCTACCCTAACACCTTTCATTCCTTTCCAACCCACACTCCATGCAGAGTGACCTTTTTAAAATATCATCAGATTATGGGGTGCCTGGGTGCCTCAGTCTGTTAAGCGTCCAACTTCAGCTCAGTTCATGATCTCGCAATTCATGAGTTCAAGCCCCACATCTGGCTCTCTGCTGTCAGCATGGAGCCCACTTCAGATCTTCTGTCCCCTTCTCTCTCTGCCCCTCCCCTGCTCATGTTCTCTCACTCTCTCTCTCAAAAATAAACATTTAAAACTAAACTAAACTAAACTAAAATAAAATAAAATAAAAGTTATCAGATTAGATCAATACCCTGCCCTAAGTCCTTTAATATGTTCCTGTTGCTTTAGAAATCAAACCAAAAGTCCCTCCATGTCCTGGAAGACCATGTATGATCTGGCTCTTCCTGCCTGTTCAGCCTTATCTCAGATCACTACCCCCAAACTCAACACCTCATCATCCTCCAACAACATCAGAATCATTCTGCTCATCAAACATTCCAAATTGCCCTTGTTCTTCTAACTTCTCCCAGCTCCCATGTGGCATTCTCCTTGTCATTCCTCAGGTCTCTGCTTAATATCACCTGTAGAAGAACGCCTTATCACTTACATAAAGTAGTCCCTCCTCAATTCCTCTAGATCACGTTACCTCATTCTTCCACAGATAGGAAGCACTATGTGTTGATTTGTTTACTTGTTCACTCTTTGTCATCTTCCCTAGAACATGAGGGATTTGGGAGGGAAGACTCTTGTATGAATGGATGTTGTTATAGGATACCGTCGAGTCCCAGCTCACTGTCTGACCCATGATGAATGCTCCTTAAATCTTTGCCTAATTAATTAATTGCTTGGGTTTCTCTCCCTGTTATGCTATTAACTCCTTGAAAGCAAGTGTCTTGCTTTATTTTATCTTTTTAATCCAGAAACTAGAGGAATGCTTGGTATAAGATAAATTGTCCATGAATACTTGTGGGATAAATGAATGAATATATGTACCATTTTGATCAGTGTCTTTATAGCCACAAAATGTAGAAATCCAACCCTAGAACAGTGTCTAGACTATTGAAAGTGTTCAGTAAATGTGTGTGAATGGACAGAATATGCATAGATAACTTCTTTCTCTCCCTGCTTTTGTACCTTAAATCATCCACGATAAACTGTGACTTAAACGCTTGATGTCTAAAGAACAAGTCTGAACACGTTAGGACTTAAAGTTCTAGTTTGGGGCTGAGAGTCACAACCTCTCATTCAAAGTCCAGTGTCTTTCAGGTGTTCGTGTTTACTCTTCTTCCTGATTATAGCAAACTCAGAAAACATCTGGAACTTCACACAACCATGGTCTATGATTTCAGAAAATGTTACTCGGTCAAAAGCTCTGGCTTTGAAAGCACTTTTTAAAGTAAAACAGACTAATTTGGTAAGTACTGTTGCTGGAGGGCGCATGTACTTTAATCATACAAAACCTCTAAATTGTTTCAGTTGTCATTCTCAACAATGAAAAGAATCTCTTTGAACCAAGTTGTTGATAACAAGCTCAAAATCTGAAAGTGAAGTTTGAGACTTGGAGGGGTGTGAAGGCAGGAAAAAATCATTCTTTATAAATAGTTTATTTTTTGAAAAAGTAAAACATGTGTTTGGATTAAAAGCAATCATCCTTCCGTGCTTATATTTTGGAATAGAATGTTATGTAGCAATCACAATATTAGGACCATAAGTGATAGACTTAATAAAAGATCAGTTCACAATAAAACAAAGAAAACCACTACAGTTAAAAACTTAGTATTTTCCCACTAACCTTGACTTTACCTGAAAACACATTTTTTCCACACTGGTTTCACAGGAAAAATAGCCATTCATTTTCTTCCCTTTAGATTCTGCTTTTAAATAACTGCATATGGAGTGGGGGGATTTACACATCACAAGAAATAGTCTACACAAGATGTATTTTAGCAAAATAAATTTGTTCAAATATAAAGCTTCTTGGAAATGGAATGAAGTCAACAAAGACCATCAAGATATTGTTTGATGAAGCCTCAGAACTCCCAGAGGTGCTTAAAATTTCACTGTTGCAATTAGGTCTTCTCGTTTGCATCTTTTAATTGTATCTACCATATTTAGAATTATAATTGTAGCTGCCATATTTTCAATTCCTAATATGAACTTGGTACTATGTCAGGCACTTGACATTTGTCATCCCTATCATCTTTTTCTTTCTGTTTTTTAAGTTGTAACATACAGTGTTATATTTGTTTCAGGTATACAATATGATTCAATAATTCTATATATTATTTATTGCTCATTACAATAAATGTACTCCTAATTCTCTCTATTTCACCCATTCCCCGACTCCCTTCCCCTCTGGCAACCACCAGTTTGTTCTCTGCATTTAAGAGTCTGGTTTTTCATTTATCTCCTTTTTTCTTTGTTTGTTTTGTTTCTTAAATTTCACATGAGTGGAATCATATGGTATTTGTCTTTCTCTGATTTATTTCACTTAGTATTATACCCTCTAGATCCATCTATGTTGCTGCAAGTGGCAAGACTTCTTTTTTTGTTGTTTGGTTTGTTTGCTTGTTTGTTTGAGAGAAAGAGAGAGTACAAGTGGGGCAGAGGGAGAGAGAGAGGGAGAATCTTAAGCAGTCTCCATGCCTAGCATGGAGCCCACCCGGTGCAGGGCTCTGACTCAGGGCTCAATCTCAAGACCTTAAGATCATGACCTGAGCCAAAATCAAGAGTTGGATGCTTAACCAACTGAACCACAGGGGTGTCTCCACTTTCTTTTATAACTGAGTGATATCCCATTGTGTGTATGTGTATCACATCTTCTTTATCCACTCATCTATCAATGGGCACTTGGGTTGTTTCCATATCTGGCTACTGTAAATAATACTGCAAAAAACACAGGGGTGCATATATATTTTTTGAATTAGTGTCTTCATTTTCTTTGGGTAAATACCTAGTAATGGAATTACTAGACCATATAGTAATTCTATTTTTAATTTTTGGAGGAAACTCCATACTGTTTTCCACAGTAGCTGTACCAGTGTGCATTCCCACCAACAGTGCACAAGGTTGCTTTTTCTCCACATTCTCCAACCATTTGTTGTTTCTTGTTTTTGTTATTCTAGCTATTCTGACATCATCTCTAGTCTTCACTCCAGAGAGTTAAGGTAGATATCATCTCCCCCTCTGTCAATGAGAGAAGTGAATCATGGAGAAATGTGGCCATTTGCCAGGCAGGATTTAGTACCCTACCCTCAAAATCTCCACGGAACTCTCCAACCCCCTCCCGTGAACATGCTGTATATGTTAGTGGTTCTCAGTCCAGCAAGAGAACCCTTACTAAAGATCTTGTTAGAAATGCAAATGCTCAGCTCTCCATCAGAATCTACTGAATTAGATGCTGGGATGGGGAGTAGCAGTCAGCAATCCGTGTTTTAAGAATCCCTCCAAATGATTTTGCTGCATGCTCAAGTTTAAAAACACTGCTCTAATTGAATGCATTTGCTTTGAAATGCAACTTCAAGACAAGTCCCTGGTTCCTTTTCAAATGAAAACTGCTTCTTCTAAGCCCTATTGGTCAAAGGACTCTAGTACTTCCACTGTCTGGTCAGCTCACCTCAAAGCCAATGCTTTCCTCCAACTTCCTTCCTCTTGATGGGTTCTCCAACTCCTCCCCTTGTTCTCTGCCTGAATCTTTTTTTCCTTGTGATTTTCTTCTCTAAGGATCAACCTTGCCACTCCTCAGTCTGCCATCACTACATCCCAGACCTGTGATCAGCCAATCGGTCCCTAGGTCTTTTCCTTATAGAAGACTTCCACCTCTGGGTGTGACACTTACAAAGCTGCAGAGAGCCTACAAGATTTATCAGAAAACTGCTTAAAAAAATCCTTCCCGTCAAAGGCTGCTCTGCCATAACAGGCCCAGCCTGGCTATCTACAGCTTACTGACATCCACCATTATCTGCCCAGGGACTCAACAACGACTCTGGCCAGAAATGGTAAACATAAGGTCAGGTTGGGTTCACAGATGACATAAATATCACAGTTTTCCCATATATTTTGAACTGGCATTTCTCATCTTCCATAAAGTTAACATCAGCTGTAACTACATGTATCCTTTAGGCAAAGTCAACAGAAATCACGAAAAACCAGAAACACAGGCCCTTTCAGAATAAATATCTAATAGAGGCAAATGCAGTCTTAGTTTGTGAATCAAACAGCAAAAGGGCCAAAGTAATGATCTGTCAAATCACACATTTAGGCATTTAATATAAAAACAAACAATAAATTGATTGATGATTGGTCAGTTGGATATTTTTCCAATTAGTTATATCACTCTTTAGATGTCATAATAAATGCTGGAATACAATGCAAAATGAGCTGATTATCAGAATTTCTAAGTGATAGTTCCCAAATTTATAAAAATTTTCAAAGAGAAGAAAAATAATTAATCACAGAAATCTTAAAAATTAGACCCTTATTGATCTTCCTAGGTTCACAGGATTCGTATGCTCAAATATTTTATGGAGCCTTTTATCAGTGTGAGGCTTTTTGTGTTTTCCAACTGTATGATCCAAGTTAAAAAAATAAATAAAATAAAATAAAAAGAATTTGGCCAACGATGACTGACTCCCCATGACTGCCATGGGAAGAGGAATCAGTACTAACAAAAATCATAAATTATAGTATCTTTATCATTTGTATCAAAATTTAGTATAAAAGGGGAAAAAATAAATGGACATTCGTTGCCCCTCATAACTGATAGAAAAGCAAAGGCATAATCTACCATGCTCTACGTTATTTTTTCTTATAAAAGCTACATTAGAACACTGGAACCAAAATTTTAAGATTATTATTACCAATGTATCAAGCAAGATTCATCTATAATTTACTTTAGGGAAAGAAAATGATACCTTCCCACAGCCTAGTTTAGCCATCCTTTTTGTTACTGTATGATGGAATCTTTTTGAGGCAGAAAAAATATGCCTGAGATTTTACAAATATTTCCACAATATTTCATGAAGTACTAGATCCTGAATGTCAGGGCTAACTCTGGATCATCAATCCATAAACAAATACCCATCAACAAATTAACTTCTGAGGCAATTAGCACCAAGAATAATATTGCTGCCTAGTTTTTATATAATCCCTAGAGAAAACAGGGATGGAATACATAAACACAACTCATTGCCAAAGCACCAACAAAGCAAAAGAGAGTTTAAAAGAGCCATCAAATTTTATTTTCAATACGAACCACAGAGCTTGCTAAGGAAATTTCAACTTCCAAAAAATTTTTAAAAGGAAATTGCTCCACTTTTTATTTTCCAAATATGTACAGCTGCTTAGCTTTTGGCAAAAAGGTTGATAAATGAGAAAGTGTGTCAGAATTTTAGAAGGAAAAAAAAATCTATCCATGACATTCAGCAAAATGAATTACTAGCTCTTTATCAGCTAAAAAAATTAAATAAAATATTTTAAAAAGTGTTGTGAAACTAAGGTGATTATATGTCACTGACCTCAACTTATATGACCTAATTATCATAACTGGTCAAATAAAATAAACATAACATGAAATGTGCTTAATAGTTTGATGCCATCCAAAGGATTGGCAAATTTAACACTGTGTTTATATTATCTATCTAGATAAGATAGAACTATTACCAAATTAATATTCCACAAAAAAGTTTCTTTTTACCTATATTTTTATTCTCTTTCTTTATCTTTGTTTTGTTGTGACATTTTGTGGTATTAAAGAAATATTTATAGGTCTACCCTCCAAATGTCCAAATACAATCATCTTGTGACATTCAGACCCCCGAAAATCCAACCAGAAGAGAACACCACTATCATTCGCATTATTTAATATAACCCATTCATAGGCTATTTGAGAACATATGTGACTTTAGCAAGTTATCAAATCATTGGGAAAAGACATATAATATTTTTTAAGTAATAAAATGGAGAAGTAGCTAAGAATTACACTTTATCAATTATTGCTTCTGAAAAAATTATCTCAAAATCTTTTAAATTACTTGTGTTCCTTCAGCAGCTATTAAAACTAACAGGATATAAACTCCATGAGCAGAGTTCACTATATTTTTTCACTCATATATTCAAACACTGGGAATATTGCCTGTTACATAACAGGTACTCAAAAATATTTACTAAACTAATAAACAAATCCTGCCAGAATATCTAAATTTCTTTCTTTAGTAAATTCTGACCTTATTGATTTCAGGAAATAATAGCTTTGATGAAAGGTTTTCAAAAATTTGTCATTATTTTGTTACTTTAATAAACACAGAACATCACCTTATATATAAAAATTAATATGTTTTTGAAGCATTATCATATCTCAAATATTCTCTCATTCAATATTTCCAAGTTCTGTGAGGAAGTAGGGAATGCTATGCCCTTTCAATGAATCAAACTTGCTTCTTAAAAATTACTCTTGCCCGAATCACTCAATTATTTAATAAAATACTTCAGCTGGTGATTTATCTATTGTAATTTCTCAGCCAATGGTTCTTTAATGACATGAAAATCATTTTTATTCTCGGCCTCTACTCATGTATGTCAGGTATACTTGAAATAAGAGACTTAACCCAACAACTCCGAGAATAAAGGTCCTGAGTTACAAGAAGGGGAATTACGTAAAAGATCAAACATTTCAAGTCAATCTTTCAGGTTATTGGGATAGGTAACAGTACCCACTGTGTCCCAGGTGGAATAAGCCAAAATTGCGAATGATGGGTTTCAGTTTTGAGAGTCAATACAGATCATCTACTCCAAATGTTTCATTATGCAGATAAGAAGAACGGAAGCTCAATGAGAGTAAATTAATTGCTTAATATCATATAATTAACAGACAGTGAAACTAGATTAGAACTCCAGATTTTTTCACTCTTTCTAGTTCAATTAATACTTCATCCATACAAAGAAACATGGAAATGGAATATTTTTTTTGATGATCTCTATCTTGGAAAAAAAATTATCAAAACTTGAGAGAATCAACTACTGCAACAATGCCAGATTCTGAATAGACACTACACTCATGAGCAACTGAGACAATGAGATCTCCTCATTCTTACACAACAGCTACCCATATGTGATGAAGTTGTCATCTTTGCATTATTTTTCTATATTTCATCATCTATATGTGCCTCCATGAAACTCTCTACCTCTACCACTCCTACATTATTTCTTTCCTCTCTTACAAGATAATACTTCACCTGTTGTGAGAAGCTCATTTCTGCTCTAACAACAGAACCCCAGCTCAGTGCAAGAGTAGCAGTCTTATATTTCCACTATAGATCTGGAATCTGCCAACTGGCTGGCCTCACAAGCTGCTGGAGAAAGGAGATTGAAGCCATGTGTCAAGTCATCTCCTCCAGAAACAGCTCCAGCATAAGCCCTGCTGTTAACAGGAAGACTAGCTCAGAAACACCAAATCAGCAGTATCACATGTAATAATAAAACTAGGCACTGTTAAATAGTAATCAATGCACTAAATTCAGGAAAAACCTACTTAGGGGCACATGGATGGCTCAGTGGGATAAGCGTCCGACTTTGGATTCTGTGTCTCCCTCTCTCTGTGTCCCACCCCTGCTCATGCTCTGTCTCTTTCTCTCTCAAAAATAAATAATAAACATTTAATAATTAAAAAGAAAAGAATAACCTACTTAGGAAAGCAGTTGGGTTTTCGGGTTGTTTTGCTTTTATATATTTTTTTGAGGTATAATTGCCATACAATACATTAGTTTCAGGTGTACAATTCGGTGACTCAACATTCATATATTCTGCAAGATGATCACCACAGTAAGTCTAGTTACTACCTGTAATCATAGAAAATTAATACAATATTATTAACCATATTCCATGCTGAATATTACATCCTCATAAATTATTTATTTTATAACTGGAAATTTGAACTTTATCCATTTTTCCCATTTTGCAGCTTCCTGATCCCCACCCTGTGGCAACCACCAATCTGTTCTCTGATGAATCTGGGTTTTGCTTATTTTTTGTTTTGTTTTAGATTCCACACATAAGTGAAATTATGCAGCATTTGTCTTTCTCTGTCTTATTTCACTTAATATACCTTCAAGTTCCCTTCATGTTGTCACAAATGGCAAAATTTCATTATTCTTGAGGCTGAGTGGTATTCCATTGTACACACACACACACACACACACACACACACACACACACTCATACACATACATGACACACATACACACACACCATATCTTCTTTATCCATTTATACTTTATCCATTCATCTATCCATAGACATTTGGTTATTTCCATATCTTAGCTTTTGTAAATTATGCTGCAATAAATATATAGGTGCAAATATCTTTTTAAATTAGCATTGTATTTTCTTTAGATAGATACCCAGTAGTGGAATTGTTAGATCATATCCGGTTGTAATGTTCAAGAAACCTCCATACTGCATAATGGTTGCACCAATTTACATTCCAATCAACAGAGCACAAGCGGTCCCTTTTTCCATTTCCTTGCCAACACTTTTTATTTCTTCTCTTTTTGATAATAGCCATTTTGACAGGTGTAAAATGATATCTCATTGTGGTTTTGATTTGCATTTCCCTGGGGATTAGTGACGTTGAGCATCTTTTCAGGTGCTTGTTGGCCATCTGTATGTCTTTGGAGAAATGTCTGTGCAAATCCTCTGCACTTTTTTTTTAACAAATTGATTTCTTTTGTTACTGAATTATATGAATTCTTTATATATTTTGGATATTAAATCCTTGTCAAATATATGATTTGCTAATATTTTCTTTCATTCAGTGTGTTGCCTTTTCATTTTGTTGATGGTTTTCTTCACTGTGAGGAAGCTCTATTTTGATGCATTCCCACTTGTCTATTTTTGCTTTTGTTTCCCTTGCCTTTGGAGTCAGATCAAAAAAAAGATTGCTGAAGCCAATTACCAAGGAGCTTACTGCATATGTTTTGTACTAGTTTTGTAGTTTCAGGTCTTCCAATCATGTATTTAATACATTTTGAGTTAGTTTTTGTATGTGGGGTAAGATAGTCATCCAGTTTCATTCATTTGCACGTAGCTGTCCAGTTTTCCCAACACTATTTATTGAAGAGACTTTTCTTTTCCCACCGTATATTCTTGCCTCCTTGCCACAGAAACATATGAATGGGTCTGTTTCTGAGGTCTCTATTCTGTTCTATTTATCTACGTCTCTCTTTTTACATCAATACCATATTGTTTTGATTATTATATCTTTGTTGTATAGTTTGAAATCAGGAAGCATGATATCTCTGACTTTGGTATTCTGTCTCAAGATTATTTTGCCTATTAGAGGTCATTTGTGATTCCATATAAATTTTGGAATTATTTGTTCTAGTTCTATGAAAACTGGCATTGAGATTTTGAAAGGAATTGCATTGAATCTGTAGATTGATTTAGGTACTACAGACATTTTCACAATTCTAATTCTTCCAATCCATGAGCATAGAATATCTTTCCATTTATTTGTGTCTTCTTCAATTTCTTTCATTAATGCCTTTTAGTTTTTAGTGTATAGGTCTTTCATTTCCTTGGTTAAATTTATCCATAAGTATTTTATTCTTATTAATATGATTGTAAAAAGGATTGTTTTCTTGATTTTTCTTTCTGATAATTTTTTATTAGTGTGTAGAAATGCAACAGATTTTTGTATATTAATTTTATATCCTGCAACTTTACTGAATTTATTTATTAGTTCTACAGGTTTTTGGTGGCATCTTTAGGGTTTTCTATACATAATATTATGTCACATGAATATAGGGATAGTTTTACTTTTTCCTTTCCAATTTGTATGCCTTTTATTTATTTTTTCTTGCCTAATTGCTGTGGCCAGGACTTTTAGGACCATGTTGAATAAAAATGAGGAGAGTGGGTATCCTTGCCTTAGTTTTCATCTTAGAAGAAAATATTTAAGCTTTTCACCATTGAGTATGATATTTGGTGTGGGTTTGTCATATACAGCCTTTATTATACTGAGGTATGTTCCCTCTATGCCCACTTTATCAAGAGAATTTATTATAAATGGATGTTGAATTTTGTCAAGTGCTTTTTTTGAATCTATTGAGATGATCACAGAATTTTATCTTTCATTTGGTTAATATAATGTTGCAGAGGTTAAACCATCCCTTATCCTTGGAATAAGTCCCACTCAATCATGGTGTAAAAACTTTTTTAGTATTGTTGAATTTGGTTTGCTAATATTTTGCTGAAAATTTTTGCATCAAAGTTCATTGGGCATATTGGCTTATAATTTTCTTGTTTTATGGTGTCCTTATCTTGTCTTGGTATCAGGGTAATTCTGGACTTCTAAAATGATTTGGGGGATGCCTGAGTGGTTGAGTTGGTTAAATGTCAGATTCTTGATTTTTGCTCAGGTCATGATCTCATGGTTTGTGAGTTCAAGTGCCACATCAGGCTATGAGCTGGCGGTGAGGAACCTTCTTGAGATTGTCTCTCCCTCTCTCTGCCCCTCCTTGCTTGCTCTCTCTCTCTCAAAATAAGTAAATAAACTTAAAAAATAAATAAATAAAAATAAAATGATTTGGAAGCATTCCTTCTTCTATTTGTTGGAATATTTGGGAAGGCTAGGTATTAAATCATCTTTGAATATTTGGTGAATTCACCAGTGAAGTTGTCTGCTCCTGGACTTTTGTTTGCTGAGAAGTTTTTGATTAGTGATTCAATCTCTTTTCTGGTACTCAGTCTATTCAGATTTTCTATTTCTTCATGGTTTAGTCTTAGGAAGATTTTAAGTTTCTAGGAATTTATCCATTTTTTTTAGGCTTTCCAATTTGTTGGTGTATAATTGTTCACAGCAGTCTCTTATGATCCTTTATGTTTCTGTGGCATCAGTTGTGACTTCCCTGTCATTTCTAATTTTATATTTGAGACTTCTCTCTTTTTTATTAATGAGTCCAGCTATAGGTTAGTTAATTTTAGCTTTTAGTTTCATTGATCATTTCTGTTGTCTCTTTAGCCTCCATTCCATTTTTTCCCCACTCTGGTCTTTATTATTTCTCTCCTTCCACTACCTTTGGCTTCATTTGTTCTTCCTTTTCTAGTTCCTTCGGGTGTAAAGTTAAATTATTTGAGCGCTTTCTTGTTTATTGAGGTAGGCCTGTATTGCTATGAATTTCCTTCTTAGAATCATTTTTGTTGTACCCCAAGAGATTTTTGTATGTTACATTTCTTTTTTCATTTGTCTCTAGGTGCACTCTAGAGAGTACATGCCTGCATGAGTGGTGGAGGGGCAGAGAGAGAGAGACAGAGGAAGACAGAGAATCCCAAATAAGCTCCGTGCTGTCAGTGAGGAACCTGATGCAGGGCTTCATCTCATGACCCTGAACCCGTGAGATCATTACTTGAGCCAAGATCAAGAGTAAAGGGTCAGGTGCTTAACTGACTGAGCCATCCAGGTGCCCCCCTCCTTTATTTCTTCTATGGCCCCATAGTTGTTCAGTAACTTTTTGTTTTTCCAGTTTTCTCCTTGGAACTGGTTTCTAGTTGCATAAAATTGTGGTCAAAGAGATGCTTGATTATTTTTTCAATCTTCTTGAATTTATTGAGGCTTTTTTTTTGTGGCCTAACATGTGATCTATCCTGAAGAATGTTCCCTGTGCAGTTGAGAAGAATATGTATTCTGCTGTTTTCGGCTGGATGTTCTATTTATATCTATTAAGTCCGTCTGGTCTAATGCATCATAATCTCTGCTCTCCTCCAGGTTAGATCTGGAGGTGTACCCTGGGTGACAGTTATAAAAATTGAGTCTCCAGGCAAGTTTATAAGCTCCTTTCTTGGAAGTTGAGTTGAACTTAAAAGGGTGTGCAACGACGGTATCTCTCTGCTTATATTCCCTAAGAGTGCCTCCTTAGCCTGTAGATGTATGGGAAACTGAAACCTGTCCAACAGGCTATAGTTCCAAGCTATAATTAGGTCTTTTTCACAGGAACTGTATTTCAATCTACTATCCATACAGTGCCATAGTGGTGGTGGACAGCCAAGATCTAGGTTTTCAGTTGTTACATTCCCATGGAGCCCAGGGAAAGCCAGCTCCCTTGCCCACCAGGGTCAGGCAATATATGGGCATTCCTGTGTGGAATTTGTACACCCGTTGGCTGTAGCTAGGCAGCTGGAGAATGTAGGGGACACAGCATTCTCACTGGCTTCAGAAAGGCAGAAGAAGAGTACTTTGTGCACAAGCACTAGCTTTGAGTGAGAAAATGTTTCTGCTACTCACACTCAACAGCCCCAGCCAGTGAGCGGGAGAGTGTCACAACTGCCCACACTCGCCAACTTTACTAAAGACCAGGAGAATGCCATGACCATTCATGCTCATCTTCCACAGCCAGGAACCAGTATAATGCTGCAACTTCCTATACTCTCCAGTTCCAGCAAGGCAGTGAGATAGTGCAGTGACCACTTACCCCCACCTGTCTTAGCAACGAGAGGGTATTGTGTCTGAGCTCATCCACCTGTGATAGCATGATAGCTGAAAGTGCCAAAGTGGCATTTGCCAGTGTCTCCGTCTCCAAGGAGAATTTCAAATGTCTCCTGCTCCTTCAGCTGAAGCTTTTAGATTATCAAATGAATCTTTCTCACACGTAGCCTAGCTGCTTTTCAAATTGCTGTTTTTTCACTGGATATTGAGCAAGTGAGACTGCACACAGCCCTTTAAAAAAGGAATCTCAGTTTCCTATAGCACATTGGGTCCATTGGACATCAGCCTGTTTGTTTTCTAAACCAGGCGTTTCAGAGGCTCATTTCTCTGGTGCAGATTCTCGGGGCTGGGTGCAAAATGTGGAGCACCAACCCCTTGCTTTTTCGGCAAAAATACCAGACTGGTGAGATCCCTCCTTACTGTGTGTCACTGTGCTGGGGGAGTTTTGGTGAGACTATATCTCTGCCTCTCTTACCCCATGTCAACGTGGCCTTTTTATCTTTTGTTGTGGAGAAGCAGTTCATCTAGTTTTCAGATATTCTTCAGAGGTAAATGATCTATATGATCTGTCGATTTGGTGTGTCCATAGGAGGAGGTAAGTTCAGGATCTCCCTATGCTGTCATCTTGAAAAAGTTTCCAAACCAAATGATGAGTAGTTGTCTAAAATGAATAACTGGTACTTCTAACAAACTTCAGGGGCATGATATCACATTGATACCCACTAAAACTAACAACAAAAATCCAAGTAATTCTGTTGTGTCAACCCTTGAAGATTCCATTGTGTACAGAACACTAACACAAATGGGATTTGGGTGCATTATCCTCCTGTCTTCTGAGATCTTTTCAGTCATTTGTCATTACTACAAAAATGCAGACCACACACAATATTAGTTCTTCCTAGTACCACCCCTAAAATTCCTGAAGGAATAACTTCAGCATTGTTGCTGAGAATTGGACTCAAAATATCTCACCCAAAATAGACTCTTATTCCTACTTGTAGAATGCTTTTTGGGTGGCTGGAAGGTTGTGGTTCCCCATAACCTCAAGAAACTTTCTATTTTAAGAATCATTATGGTTTGGTTTAAAAGTTTTTTTCGTTTGATTTGGGGCTGAGTAGATTTATGGAGAATCTGTTTGGTCTATGTCAATCGTATAAAATGGTTGAATTTTCTTTAGATACTTTGCATCAAGTTATAAGGTACAGCGACTTTCGTCTTAGGTTAGCTTCACTTTTTAAAGTTAGTTTTCAAATGGTCAGAGTATAACCTAAAAGTTATTTTGCAAAGCATTTTGCCTTAAAGTCAGAAGTATGTTGCTAGTTCCTTTACACATAAGTCATCAAATGTTATTTAAAGAGCAATTTTTATGTCCAAAAAAAATCTTTTCCGCATGTTAGAGACACGTTAAAAATATTGTTCTGAAAGCTGGAGATCATCTTTTGGCAAGATTATATGAACTAAAACTTAGATCACCTCTCCACATGCAAGAATTTTAGGTGGGCTCCTGTGTTTAAAGAACCAATTCTTTCCTGCTAGCCTACTCTCAGTTTTTTAAGTCATAAGCAAATGATTTTTTTTAATGTTTATTTATTTTTGAGACAGAGAGAGACAGAGCATGAACGGCGGAGGGTCAGAGAGAGAGGGAGACAGAATCTGAAACAGGCTCTGAGCAGTCAGCACAGAGCGCGACGCAGGGCTCGAACTCACGGACCGCGAGATCATGACCTGAGCCAAAGTCCTACGCTTAACCAACCCAGCCACCCAGGCACCCCAATAAGCAAATGGTTTTAATAGGATTTTCTCTCCACCACCAAAGTTGAGATTTAAAGGCATGTAGTACTAATCTATTCTTTTATTTAAATACATGTTTGTTAAATAGCACCTTTTTTTTTTTTTAAAGGTAATACATGGTATTTGTAGTAAACTGGAGAATATACACGGGGGAAGAAAATAAGAATCACTTGTAATCTTGTCACACAGACAATCACTATTAACATTTTATTTCAATATCCTCATAGTTTTTCTATGAATATTTATGCATGCTTTTAAATTTAACTCTTATATTTTAATAAATATCTTTAAATATCTTAAATTCTGAAGTCCTCCCTATTATAAAACAACAGTGTAGTAGAGAGATTTAAATATCACTTGGTTCTTTGATTTTATAGATACTCAACCTTAACTACTCCCTTGTTTATTATTCAACCAAGTGTATATCTCTACCACTCTACTTAAAATGTACTTTCCGAAAACATCGTTAATCATCTTACCTATTCATCATCTTACTTGATCTTCTCTGAAATCTTTCATAATACCTTTATTAGTCTTTCAAAAATTATGAAGAAGTGAAAAAGTATTTGTTACCATCCCGTTCATAAAACACCTTTCATTTAGTGCCTATTGCCATTTTCTTCTGACCTGTTCTGATCACACCTTCTCAGACTCACTAATTTCTCTACCACTGTGGCCTTTTATCTCAACATTGGCAGGGCAATATCTTGGCGCCTCTTTTCAGTATTTTCCTTCCTTTAACAATCCCTCCCACTCTTTAGCCTTTGAGAAATCATTAAAGGAAGGGAAATATGCATGCATTATTTTTAAGAAAATTGTAAAATACAATGGGCATAATATGTTATAACTTTCTTATTTAGCATAATAATTCACTATGAACATTTTCCTGACTCATTTACTATTCTATATGTTAATGGATAGACAAAAGTCTATTATATGGAAAAATATAATGTGTTTAACTAATCTGCTGTTAATGAACACTGAAGATGTTTCTAATATTTATCCTAAACATTGATTCTGTGAACATCTTTATATAAACACCTCTGTATATGTTCTGATTATGTTCTTAATTTAATTTTTAATTATTTTTCAAATGTTTATTTATTTTTGGTGGGGGGGACAGAGAGAGAGAGGGAGAGAGAGAATCCCAAGCAGCTCCACGCTCAGCGTGGAGCCCACTGTGAGACTCAATCTCATGACTGCAAGATCACGACCTGAGACGAAATCAAGAGTCAAACACTTATCCTTGAATCCATACTCTCAATTCCACATTCAAAACACTTCTTTCCTGCTTCTTCTTTTCCAGGACTCTTACAACCACTTTAGGTCAAGAGCTCATTGCCTTTCACTTTAATCGCAGGCTTTTAAACTATTATTGACAACCCACAAAGAAGTCTTCAAAATGGACTAGAGAGGAGCATGTTAACCAGGACTCTAAGACCCATCTCTGCTTAAACCTGATGCAATTAGTCGAGTTGTGGGTAGGGTTGCCATATTGAGCAAATAAAAATACAGGACACCCAGTTTAGCTTAAATTTCACAAAAATAACAACGAATTTTTTGACCATAGATCAAATATTGCATGGGACATACTTATATTAAAAAAAAATCTATCGTTTATCTGAAATTCAACCTAAACTGAGTATCCTGTATTTTACCTGGTGGTCCTAGTTGTGGATGGCATAAAGTGGGGTAGTGGTGGTAGTACCTGAGTCAAGGATTCAAGGTGTCTTACCTGTGTCTCTTTTATCAACTCTAACGCATGGCCTGTTTCACAAATCAAGCTGATCATTTTCACAGCTGCCTGAATTCTAAGTGCCAGTATCTCATAGAACCTAAAACTCTAGGCAGTTATACTCTATAGAATATAGATAAATGTTTGAAACCAAGGTCAAAAGCCTAAAAAGAATCTAGATCATTTTATCTGCATAATGTGGAATAGTAGGAATTCAATTTTTTAAAATTAATTTATTCTTTAAAAATTTTTTTAAGTAGGGTCCATGCTGGGCATGGAGCCCAACATGGGGCTTGAACTCATGATCCTGAGATCAAGACTTGAACTGAGATCAAGAATCAGATATTCAACCGACTAAGCCACCCAGGCACCCCAGTTTTATTTTTAAAACCAAGGTAGGCTCGCCCCCCAAAAATAGTTTTGATGTATAGATTTAAAAACATTTTATAACATTAAGTTCACTGAAAGAGTACAATACAAAACTGTATGTGCCTATCTAATGTAATATATACCATACATACATAAAGAGATAGAACAGATACAGTGAGAAATAGTGTTGTTTTTACATATTTTATACAAACACAAATATACACACATACAAATAGTAAAAGGCTACAAGAAATGACAACAAAATATTAAACGCTGGTTATTTCCACACTGTGGAATCATAGTTGAATTATTTTAGATGTGTCAGGATTTTCCAAAATTTCTCTACAACTCTCAAAAAGCAGATTCTTAATATTGCGTGGTCTCAGTTGGGATTTTATCCAAATATACAGCATAACTTCTTTAAAATCCTATTTTCCCAAATACTCTCAAACACCCAAAGAATTTATTTTTCCCCTACACTCCCAAATCCTCTCAAATCTGAGCATATTAGTCAAAACACTTTCAGTACTAAGTCTTAGATAACCAACTCACAGTAATCTGCACTTTAAAAAAAGGAAAAGAAAATATATCGGTTTATATAACTAAAATGTCCAAGACCAGTTTGAATTTTAAGCATAGCTATATTGTCAAGTTGAGTTTTTTGGATGCACTAGAGGGTGACTTTTTGAGCCAACACAATTATTTACTGGGAACCCTAGTATATTAATATTCCATTTTGAAAGTTACCAATTCAGAACATTTATTCTTTAATCTTTTAGTTCAACTTCTAAATTGTATTATTCTATTCACAGTTGAGCTTATTTTAATAATAATTTGTAATAGAGGTTTCATAATATAATTATGTTCATTCCTTTAAATATTTTTAAACTGTAGTTACAAATGTAATATATTTGATTTCTTGTTGCAGTGCACCCAGATTTGATTAAAGAAACCTTTCTATGTATTTCAGTAACTCTCATAAAGCTATACTTATACATTTAAATCTTGAGATTTCCTCCATGTTTTAATATAATTTTACAATGCTATAAGATTTCAACTAAAAATCACAAGTTTAAGGAAATTAGTCAATTTGTTACTCAGTTACTCATTCGTTATCTTATTTGTGATCTAATTGGATAAAATCTCCCATAGGATTTTAAAAAGCTTAAAATACTGAAATCTGAACAATTTACATTTCTCTACACACACACACACACACACACACACACACACACACACACAGAGTATGGTATATTTGGTTTGCTTCATCAGTTTATACTCCATTCTCAAAGCTAGAATTTTAATTCTTCTTAGAGTTAAAGACACTTACCCCATAGAGGGCAACCACCTTCTCATCTTACCAGGCAGAAATGGGTTTAAAGATCATTTGGCTAGAAGACTATGGTTTTGACTTGGGTATGAAATCTGGAATTGTTGATATCCAGGGTTATTTTGTCATGATTCTAAAAACTGAGCTACACTTAAATTTATTATTTTGCTTATTTTGCTTAGAAGTCCACACTGTCTACATTGTGGGTTAAATCCTATCATTTCCTAATTCTTCTACGTTATTCCAGGAAATTTAAGTTTTTCAGATAAACTGCTATTTCTCTGAGTGAACAAGTTGTGTGTGTGTGTGTGTGTGTGTGTGTGTGTGTGTGTACACACGATCTGTTGATTTTGCATTCTTCAGCTCTCTGGAGACATTTGTGTGTCATTTATTGTAGCTCTAAGACTGGATGCCACATTACACACAACTCCAGGGAACATGCTAGACCATAATGTGAGCTGACCTGAAATTGTGAACCTATATGGACATCTACAAAGATATTAAGGCTATTGCATGGGACTTCAATACTCCTTTAATTCGAAGAAATCTTTCATTAATTTATGTTATTCTTATCAATGAGATGCATGACTCTTAAAATTTTTTTTAATGCTTATGATTAGATTCTGTCGTGTGTCTTAACCTTCACTTACAACTTCTAATGTCATTCTAACTCAAAAGAGGTTAGTCTTCAGACACAACTTAACCTAGTATAATCATGACTATCTCTTTCCATCTCTCACTTGTGGTTTGTTTTTCTCACTTTTTCATTCCCTCTCTCTCACCTTCTCTCTCAGCTTTGTTCTAAGGTATTCTCTTCAGAAATGTCAGAAAAGGTAAACACAAGCAGAGCAGGTCTTGGGAGAAGGCTAACTCCTGAAAGTTAGAGGCTGGGTCAGAATCTCATCCTATCACTAAAGAGCCAGGGGATTGGGGACAAGATACTTAACTTCCCTGTGCCTTGTTCTTTATCCATAATTAAGGATAAGAGCTCTTCTATCACATAATTCTTGTGAGAATTAACAAGGTATGCATAAAGTTTTTACCACAATGGCTGAATATGAATATGAGCTCAAAACAGAACCAAGAATCTTGTATTTATTCCACTCTCTCTTTACCTTCCATATTATAGTTTGAATTATAGCTTCCTTTCTTCTTTTCTTTTTTTAATGCTTACTTATTTTTGAGAGAGAGAAAGAGAAAAGAGACAGAGCACAAGTGGGTGAGGAGCAGAGAGAGCAGGAGACACAGAATTCAAAGAAGGCTCCAGGCTCTGACCTGGCAGGACAGAGCCTGATGCAGGGCTCAAACCCATGAACAGTGAGATCATGACCCTGAGCCAAAATCAGACACATACCTGGCCCGCCCTTTCTTCTTTTTCTCATAGAAATCCCCAATCCTCTTTGATTTCTCTTGTTTTTTTAACTTGGTTTATTCTTTAAGTTTACAAAACAGCCTCCCTGAGACTTCTTAGGCAACGCAGTACTTGCCAACTTTTATATTAAGAGTATATTAACACTTTTATTTTTAAAGAACACAAATACCTTTCCTAGAACAAAACAGAAATTTAATCAAAATCAAGCAAAATAGAGTAATAGCAAAATTTTTGGTACCATTTCCTGATACCATTTACATTTCAAGGGCTTGGGTTTTGCTGACTTACATGACTATTGAATAACTTTAGCCTTGTTTCATATAAAATCATTATTTTCTCTGAGCCACTGCAGTATATTATCTCTCCCTTCCCAGTAGCCTATAAGAAGTCCAAATGGCTGTCAGGTGCCATGATTTTGACTAATCTTTCTATTCTCCCCCAGACCTAGCACAGAACCTAGCATATACTGGCATGCACTTGACATCCTATAAAAATGCAATAAAATATATATATACAATATACATACCAATATATTTGCCTTGGATTGCATAGATCAGGAAGTCATTTTACAAACATCATTTTATCTGATGTTTAGGTTAACCATTTGAAGTATTCAATAAAGACATTATTCTCATTTTTAGATGAAAAGTTTGAATTTCAGAGAGAATAAGATCCTTCTAAGAGCATAGAGAGCCCAGTTTAAAACCAAAAGTGGCAATAAAACTAAAATTTGTATTAGATTCCAAATAGGGGTGTTTTCTAATAACAAGGGAGTAAAAATATATGCTCTCATGTAGAAATACAGATGAAATTAATTGACAAAAACACAAAGAAAAGCTGCCCAGAAAAATACCATACTTTCTCTAGTTCTGAAAATGACCTTGAGTGTGTTCTTTATCTTTTAAATGCCCCTTCTTGCTTTCTTTCTGTCTGTAAAACTTAACTATTACATAAGTAATAAAAGCTAGTAATTATATATTAGATATCAGCCAGGAAAGGAAGTAATAAAAATTAATAATCCAAATGTGCTTTCTTGAATATTTGTGTTCTTCATATAAATTTTTCATATAATGTATAATGAATGATACATTATATACTATATAACATATACATAATATTTCTTGCAGACAAACTCAGCCCTATAAAAAACTCCATTAATGAAAAAGATATTTTGCTATAGTAATAGTGATCAGCCAACATATAAATAGCTACAGTTGAATTTTAGAGAATTTCAGTATGTAATTTGAGGGCATGGTTTGGCTCACACTGCAGGGTTCTCCTACCACAAGCGTGACCAGACCATAGGAACTGAGAAACACATTTATCAAAAGTGAAATGTTCAATGACTCCTTTTACTATGTACCAAATACACTGTGTACCTATCATGATTATGAGGTTATGACTGAACATTCAGTCTCCTGGTTTTGAACATAAAAGGTCTTCATTTATATGCCAGATGATATTTTTCAGGTGATGTGTGAGATTTCCCCAAGGCAAGTAAATTGAGAGTATATAGAACCCAGGTAAATATCAGATGATTAGTAATAAAAATTCCACCTATTTTTGCTGACAGCGATTTTTATAGAAACTAAAAGAAAGTTATAAAGTTGTTAGGTAACAGAGTAGAGATAGAAGGATCACAAGTCAATGATCTTCATTTATTAATTACTATAGTTTTTTTTTTGATGATTCAAATCAAATCCAGCCAACATAAGTGGAACTGATTCACTTCTTGATTTAGGTGTCATGTATGAAGGAAGAGCTTTACAACATCAACACAAACTTCATCCTAGTTCACTGTACTTTTTCCTCATATGATTCAGCATGGCTTGAATTTTATATTTGTGTGATGGATTTCGTGAAATCTTATTGCCCACTCCCACCAGATCCTATGAGGACAAGGACTAACTGTGTGTCTGATAGGAGCATCACTGCATTCTAGAACTGAGCAGAGGTATTAAATTGGTGGATGACAGAAAGCATGGCTTAAGGCAGGTCTTCAGTGCATTGGACACAATAATGGAATGTCTAAGATGTCCCATTTGTCCTTGGAAATGGTGATCAGACCCACAGGGGGTATATATATATATATATATATATATATATATATATATATATCTCCAATGTCATGACACTTCAGCACTCCTGGCCAAAATTCTCTCTTCTTGTTCTCTCTGCTACATTTTTGTTTTAAATATTTCACACTTGCAAATAATGTCTATTTCTGAATATCTGTAACTGTCTGTGTGAAAGGTGATGTTGAGGACACTGGAAACTACAGCAATGCTCATGGAAGAAGAGTAATTTGGGACTTCGTGGGAATAAAAAAAAAAAATGAATGGGTCAACAGAGTCCTGTGGCTAGAGGAAGACCAGGGTGGAGTTTTATAAAAGAACTGAAGCTCTGTGTAGGAAATAAAAAGAAGCCCAGTATAAACTGTACCTAAAACTGACAGAAGTGGCCTCTGGTCTACACCCTTCTCCCAAAAAGCACATGGTGCACTGATGGAAATCTTCTAGCTTCCGTAGACCTCGGTCCAAAAACAACTGCAAGAGGGCGTGTTGTATTCTTTATAGAAAGAGACAGACTGGCATATTAACCCAGGTTGTTTCTTCAAAATTTTGAAAACCTCAGTGTTGTAGACAATGAGTCCTCCTTCTATAATGGACAGTTCTGCTTGTTCTCTACTCACAAACAGTATTTTTTAAAATAACAAGCTCACACACAAAGGCACACAAGAGTAGTTGCCCATTCTCACATCCGCAACTTCTCCAACCCTATATTTTTCTTTTCCTTTCTTGACTTCTCCCATTTAGAGGAACTCCCAGCTGCACGAGAATCACAGTGGGCTCAGAGGCTGACCTAGAATATGTCAATGCTAACATTCCCATAGCAAGACTCATACCTATTTCCTCTAGTCTCATATCATATTTTAAAATTTCCTTCTATTTTCTGCATTTCCCATTTCTTTCATAATACACAAGTTGTATTTAATGGGAAAATCAAAGTAAAAATAAAATAAGTCTCTGCTTAATGTGCAAGCCCCTGACCATGCTCAGTGCCTTTACCAGCCATCTCCTTGCTATGGATTCCACTAGAAAGTTCTCTTTCTTTTGTATTACATGGCCAAATTTTATCTCCTTCATTTTTTTTCTCATTTACCTTGATGGTAAATCTCCACTATGGATCTAATTCTTGGTCTAGAATTAGTGTTTTGAACAATTTTTTTTAATGTTTATTTATTTTTGAGAGACGGCAAGAGAGAGAGAGAGAGAGAGAGAGAGAGAGAGAGAGAGAGAGAGAATGAATGGGGGAGGGGCAGAGAGGGAGGGAGACACAGAATCTGAAGCAGGCTCCAGGCTCTGAGCTGTCAGCACAGGGCCCAACATGGGGCTTGAACTCACAAGCTGTGAGATCATGACCTGAGCCAAAGTGAGACAACTGACTGAGCCACCCAAGAACCCTTGAACAAATTTTCTAATGCTGAACTGCCACTTCTGTCTCTTACAAGGATCTCAAATCTTATTTTTAGTTTGCTCATGCCTGTAGCCATTGGCTAGTCCAATCCTATCCAGCCCCAAATTCCAGGCATTCCTGCATGGTTCACAGACAGCAGCACTTTACTTCTCCAAGAGTGACATTTGTGACTGTGCAGGGCCTAAGAGGGATGTTTCTAAGGAGGCCTCTGTGAGTTTAAGATCTAAAAGTTGGAATCAATGTACTAATACAAAAACAAAGAAATTAACAATCAATTTTTTTAAGTTTATTTATTTTAAGGAGAGAGAAAAAGCATGTGCCTGTGCCTGTGATCAGGGGAGGGGTAGAGAGAGAGGGAGAGAGAGAATCCCAAGAAGGCTCCACCATGACAGTTCAGAGCCCAACACAGGGTTCAATCTCATGAACTGTGAGATCATGACCGGAGCTGAAACCAAGAGTTAGACACTTAACTGACTGAGCCACCCAGGTACCCTACCTCTCTGTATTATTTCTTGCCAGTAACATGTGAATCTATACTTACCTCGATAACAATTTCAGTGAAAAATGAAGTCAGGTAAATGGAAAGAGTCCTTAAGGCTCCTACAGTGTTTCTCCATCTAAATTATTTTCAGTGGACATTCTTTTTTTCAGATGTCATGTACACTACTAATACTCACCTGTCAGGGACAAACATCAGAACTTTTCTCAACATTCCCTTGAATTTACTATTTCCTAAAACTCAACATGTAAATACATTGCCCAGAACCAGTAGATCACCAACCCACTAGCCATCATTGACTTATTGCCAAATGATGCATATTGAAGTGCCTTCAAAGGGCTGGAAACAAGACATTTATTAGATTGTACTAAGAAGCTGGAAATTCATGGTGCATCCTGGTATGGGAGGCAGGACAAAGGAAATAGCTAGGTTCCTGGACTATAGAAATAAGGAAAAAGAGAGAGGAAAAGAAGAAAAAAGACATCACTATGCCTTGCTAAGACCACTCCAGGAGGCACACTGAAGATCTATGATCATCAAGCCTGCTGTGTTTCTCTCTTTGTTAGCAGGGAGATGCATCAGGTGTGAAAGCGTCATCAACAGCCTGAAGAGGCAGAGGTTCAATGATCTCACTACACAGTAAGGAAATGTACACAGCCACTAGAATCAGTCATGGATGTTGCTGATGAGATCTAACTATCAGCTGATATTTGAGAACTGAAGTGATCTTTTTGGCGACGTAGAATGTAAATTAAAGTTCTGAGAGTAGAACTCCTCTCCTGATTCCTACTTCAAAAGCCTTGCAAGCTAACTATGGCCTATGAGGGATACATGTCTATCAGCAAACACTAACTTGGTATGCCTTGGACCCACAGTCCTCCTCAATAGCATAGAGATATCATCTCCTTTAGTTCCAAATATAGAATTTTGGTGTAAGCTAACAAAACAGAAACAAGAGCCTATGGAGTTTACAATAGGTAGAATAAAGATTAGGATACAGAGTGTAAAAATGCAAATGAATATTTTGTAAAGGCACTGTGTGATCTGATTGGATTTAACCTTTTTGTTGCTTTACCTTGACCTTGGAACATTTCTGAAAAATTTCCAAAATACTGCACACTCTAACAATTTACAATTGCATGGATTAGTCATAATAAAAATTACAGAAAGAAGATTAAAAGGCAACAAAAAATTTACTGTTTAATTGAACTGTATTCTTATACACTTAGGAAATTTAAATTAAAAAATATGAACGATGGCCATATAATTCCATTGTTTACTTTAATAAGAAAATCCTAGTGGTGCCTGGGTGGCTCAGTCGGCTAAGCATCCAACTTCAGCTAAGGTCATGATCTCATGGTTCATGAGTTAGAGCCCCATATCGGGCTCTGTGCTGACAGCTCAGAGCCTGGAGCCTGCTTCAGATTCTGTGTCTCCCTCTCTCTCTGTTCCTCCCCTGCTTTCTTTCTCTCTCTCTCTGTCTCTCTCTCTCTCAATAATAAATAAAGATTGAAAGAAAAAAGTTACAGATGAAATTATATCAATGGAAAAGAAATCTTGGTAATAGTCATTTATCACATTAGTTCCTCATCTGACTTGTGAATTATTTGAAAAATAAATGCCATGTTAGACTACTGCTAATTTTAAGTAATGAATAAATTATCAATTTGAATAGCTTGTTTATATCTACAAAAACATAAAAGAAAAACAGAGACTCTCTAAGAAAAGGTAGCTAGAATCAAGACAAACTTCTGTAGAGTTTTTTCCCCCAATCCTATTTTAATTTACATCCCAGTGGTTCACAATCAGAGTTGGAATACAAAATTAGGTGTTTAGTGTTAACTGCCTGGTGCTACTTCACAACACTAATATATTTAACTTCAAGTGCCAAATTCTTGAAATTATAGCAGAACCAGAAGCAGGCATTCAGGAAGAGTTCTGGAAAATGCCAAGTATAGCAAGGAGGAAGACCCAAGGGATATATCAACTCATAACAAGATTCTCAGCAAAGGATGCACTGTCTGCCAGGTCATTACGGAATCCACCACAACACCGCCAGGCTCTGCATCACTCTCTTGCTAAAAATTTAACACAGAGATAACGTTATCATCATATCACTTTATCTAAGGACCACCCCAAAATCTCTTGGGGGCCCAAACAGCAAACTTAGCTATCCCACCTCTAACAATGAAAAAACAAACAAATTAGCAAGAAGGTCAAACTGAAATTGTCTCTTGAAAAATGTGTGACCTTAACAGGACAAAATATATTCACCAGTGGTGACTCCTATTGATCCGTAGGTACAGAGAATAGCTAGAAAATTCTAAGCGATAGAAGGGGCAGAAAAACACTTTGCACTATACGTCTCAAATAGCAAGAGCTGAAGTGAGATTTTTTTAAATTCAAAATTGTTTTCTGTCAGTTCCTTAACTAAACAGAGGTTTTCATTCCTCTTACAAAATACACAGCAGCGCCCTGTTATATAAGAGCCTTTCAAGAGGATGGGTCTGTCAAGATTCCCATATTGAAACAATTTGTTCATGGATGCTTAGTTATAGATTTTATATTTTTACCCAGAAAAAGCTTAACAGTATTTCCATGTTACAGAATATGTTAAGTATAATTTACAGTCTGCATATGCTGTATTGTATTCATAATGAAAGAGAATTTGTCAGGTGCTTCTGAAACATGTTTTTTGCCAGATTATATTCCCTTTCTTATGTAATGAAACCCAATCACCTAAGACACAAATCTGGAAGTTATTCTATTTTTTTTGCCTCTCTCTCATCATCCATTTCACATAGATCATGAAGTCCTGCCCCCTTCCCTCCCTACCGTCTCTAAGCCCCTCCTCTCTTCTCCACCCTCATTGCTCAGGACTATACCAGCTTCTCCCTTGGACCACTGGGACCACTGGGACCACCCTTAGCCTTCATCTTACCTCCTTTTTCTCCTATCCCTTCCACCCTTTACATCTAGCCCAGCGAAATAGCTCTAGTGCTTGAATATGATCATCTTATTCCCTTCAGGGGACACTGGCTCTATGATCCAGCTCTGCCAGATGAAACTGGTAGATGAGACTCTGTTTTCATTCCAGTCTCTCTACCATGTATGCACTGCACACATATCTACTGAAATCTCTGTCATTCATTGAACATGTCCTGTTTGTTCCTCACACTTTGCTATTCTATTTGTAATGCCCTTGCTTTCATTATTTATCTTTACCTTTCAACTCTTGCTTATCCTTCAAAACTCTACAGTTTTCCTTTATAAAATCTTTTATGTTCTCTGCCTTTCTTTTTCTGAAGTCACTTCCTTCCCCATGTTCTCTAAAACCTCTATATGCTTTACCATAGCATTTAAAATACTTCCCACTGAATATTGAATGAATATTTATCAAGTTTAATATTTATTATAAAGATTGTTCTTGGGGCGCCTGGGTGGCTCAGTTGGTTGAGCATCCAACTTCGGCTCAGGTCATGATCTCACAGTTTGTGAGTTCGAGCCCTGTCTCCAGCTCTGTGCTGACAGCTCAGAGCCTGGAGTCTGCTTTGGATTCTGTGTCTCCTTCTCTCTCTGCCCCTCCCCCACTCATGCTTTGTCTCACTCTGTTTTTCAAAAATAAATAAATGTAAAAAAAATTTTTTTTAAAGATTGTTCTTATGTAACCTCTACTAAGGAAAACAACACACTGAGAGAAATAATTGACTAACACTGCAAGCAGTTTAAAGTTCATCTTGAAAGTATTTTGGCACCCATGAACTAATCCATCTAAACTATGTACAGGACCCACCTGGACAATATGCGCATGCAATGCAAATATAATAAATAAGATTCTTTTATTGTAAACATGCCTAATTTGTGAGTTGTTGTTCTGAAATCACCATTGTACCTAGTAACACGTAACCTGAATCTTAGACCCAAATTCGTGCAGGATAATAAGGTGCCTGAAAGCCCAGACCATTTCCTTCAGCCTGTGAGAATCGGGGTGAAAGGGGCAAAAAAGACCTCAAACTCAAGTCCCAAAGTTTAAGCCCAGGTGCATGATTCCACAGGAAAGCTGTGGTCTACTCCCTAGCTCCAGCTAATCCCTTTATCCAAGGTTTGCTGAAGTCTTTAAAACTTTCCATTCATCACTAAGTGCCTTCTGATCATTCCTTTAATATACTGCCAACAAAATGCTTTCCAGACCTGCTCCATGCTAAATGTAAGTGGAAGAAGAGCAGGCTTCTTTCTTTCTCATTAATTTGCTGTTCATGGTCTCAAATGTCTGTTTAGTACTTTTTCCTTATATACTGAATACAATAACACACTTGGAGACATTGTAATATTTTAAACTTTTAAATATCTTAACCATGTTGCTCCTTGTCAATTTCTCCTGCTTCCTTTCTTTCTATAGTTCTCTAATCCAGTAGGATCCTGCTTTCTTCTTTGTCTTAGAAGACAAAAAACTCATTTGAAAAGCCCTCTTATATTATGCAAGTACACTGCTGTACTGAAACACTCTAGGTGGTCCTTAGCAACCTGAAGAGCTCCAAAATATTGTTCAGTCTTGTATAATTCACATTTCATGGAATTCTTAATTAAGTAACACCTGTGTGCATTCATTCATGTATTAATTTAATAAATAAATATTGATTCAAGTCAGTGATGTTCTTCAGTTCTCTCAGAAATTCATGACTCTTCCCAGAAAGCATGCCTATTCACACAACGATCTCACATATAATTAATTTAAATGCTTTGAGACCCTCTGGAGCTTTACCACACTGTTTCTAGAACTGTTTCTCAAAATTTTGACATCCGTGATTCACTTAATGGATTTTGGTTCTCAGGCAGAAAAATCCATAACAATTGAGAAAAATTTAAATAACATCTAATTTGAAATTACTGTTAATAGCTGTTTCATATCTGTGTGACAGCAGCAAAACATGTCAGATATTTTTTGCATAATTAGCTAGACACGGACCCAGGAATAACAGAACAATGTCTTACTAAAAAGCATTTTCAGGGGCGCCTGGATGGCTCAGTCAGTTAAGCATCCGACTTCAACTCAGGTCGTGATCTCATGGTTCGTGAGTTCGAGCCCCATGTCGGGCTCTGTGCTGACAGCTCAGAACCTGGAGCCTGCTTCAGATTCTGTGTCTCCTTCTCTCTTTGCCCCTCCTCCACTCATGCTCTGTCTTTCTCTGTCTCTCAAAAATAAATAAATGTTAAAAAAATTTTTTTAAAGAGTATTTTCAAAATTCCATTAGTTGATAAATGGATGGCTATTTCCTGCTCAAATACTCAAAGACTGACTGTCTTAACTTGGGATAGGCACATATTCCTTATCTACTCTCTGGTTATATTTGGCTCTGAAAAACTATTACTTAATATTCTGTAACAACATTTGGATATGGTTCTAAATTATGACCAAGCATATGACCTCAATTTATCTTTTAGATGAGTGAAAAAAATGTATCAATACATGGGTACATGCTTGTAGCAGAAGGTGTAACACTAACCAAACATGCCCACCAATTATTCTCGTACATTTCCCAGGCTTCCTGCAATTATATAGAAGCATGTGACTTTCTGGCCAATAAAATGTAAGTGACACTGATGCCTATCACTTCTAAGCTGAGACCATGAGAAGCCCTTGTGTGAGCATCCAGGCTCTCTTCTCTGCTGCAGTGACAGGAAGGTGTGTGTTCCAGATGAGGCAATGAAGAGGATGGTAGAACCTCTATTAAATTTCATGCTAGGTGAGGCAGAGCCTTGACTGCCCCACAATGGTCAGGACTGAGAATAAGAAATAAATCTTTATGATCCGAAGCCACTGGAGTTCCAAGGAAACTTTTACACTGCAACATAGGCTTAGCCTAGTCTAATAGTGACATGATAATAGCTACTGGAACATTGGCACCCAAGGCCAATATATTTTATCAATCTTGTTGCCCTTGGCTTTTACAAATCATATTTCAAAATTTTAAAAATATCATGTCTTATGTGTAACCACTGGAAATCTTGGACATGTTCTTATTAGCTTTATTACCACTTTGAAACGTTTCAATTTTTCATCATTTAAAAAAAATTTGTGTACCTTTTCTCCAACAGCAGTCCTAGTTCAATGTCAAGAACTGAATCATCTTGTATTTGCAACAACTGTCATTATGTTGCATGTTGAAAAGACATATTCCTAATAGCCAGATTCTGACTAGATTTTAGTTAACCATTTAGTGGTAAATACTACTTAAGGCACTAGAAGCACAAAGATGAGCAGGACATAGTTTCTCATCTGGACTTGCTCACAATATAGTCCAAGAGTTCTTAAATGTCTTTCCACACACACTTACTCTTAGTAATGTTAGTGATTTTCATGTAAACAAAAGGCCACTGATAAAATAAACTTAGAATTATTTTAGGAGCATAGGCTCCAGGGTCAGACTGCCTATTCTACCCAATCTGACTCCATGACTCTGGAAAAGCTGTGTAACATCCCTATTCTTTTGCTTCTTTATTTGTAAAAACGGCACTAAAATCTCACCTCTCACCTTATGGGTAAAAATCAAGTCATGAATTTAAAGTGTTTAGCACAATGCTCGGTACATAGGAAGGGCCAAACAAAAGTAGTTATGATTGATATTCCCTTTTCATCTCCATTTTGGACACTCACAATAAAAAATGTATATATAGTTATGGGGGGAAGACTTATTATCATCATTACACTTAACCTTCAACAGAACTATATTGGAAGATTCCCCTTTACTTGAGACTGTAAGTTTGCTGGGCATTTAGTGACAGTTTAGTTAACGAACTACACAATGCACATTGAAGACCTGTTCCTTCTTTCACAGTTTCACAGCTTTTCCTGGCACACTATCCCAGGAGGGACCCAACATGAGCTTGCCATGGTACTCAGATTTGACATTCTGGTGAGCTTCACATGATCATCTCGCTGCTCCTCCCTGGTGAGAGTTGCTAGAATGTCCAACTGTTCAAGACCCTTTGAGTGTATATTTCATGATATGGGTCTCCAGCTTACCTTCTAATTTTCTTTTGCTAATTTCCTGGACAAATTGGGAAAAAATGTTTTTGTGGGGTTTTTTTTAATTTTTTTTTACTAACATTTATTTATTTTTTGAGAGTCAGAGAGAGACACAGCACGAGCAGGGGAGGGGCAGAGAGAGGGAGACACAGAATCGGGAGCAGGCTCCAGGCTCTGAGCTGTCAGCACAGAGCCCGATGCGGGGCTCGAACCCACGAACCATGAGATCATGACCCAAGCTGAAGTCAGTCGCCCAGCCGACTGAGCCACCCAGGCGCCCCGGAAAAAATGTTTTTATTAAATAAAGTAATATATTTAAGTCTAGCAGAGTACTGGCCCAGAGTAGACATTCATTAAGTGATGGTTCTTTTTCTATTTTTGGCACCCTTCATGTACGACATTAATGAGCACTGTAAGGTGGTTTCATGATTACAGGAAGTTCTCATAAATTAGGTTCTGGTTGATTAAGAATTCCAGAGTTCCTGGTGTATTACTCTAGTAATAAATTGGCAAAACATTTGGAATATAGTAATTCATTTTAACTGGATTTAAATCATGTGTAACATCTTGTATCATAATTATAAACATCAGTCACTATAGTGTCATACTTGCAGAAACTGATTAAAGGCCAGAAGTTCTCCCTGGAACTACATAATCCTAAATACCATTCCTGGGGTTCTTTTTGTTGTCATTGTTCCTTTTGCTGTTGTCGCTATTGTTTGGTTTGGTTTGTGAGAGGAATATGGTTTGCGCTTTGATCGGAATTTCCCTACGCTATTTCTCGGATCCTCCACCGCAGCTTTCAGGGTGTCTGGCCACAGCGGCTCAATAAGATTCCGCTTCCAAGATTATTTCTAATGTTGTGTTGTCTTATAAAATAAATAACCAAGTTCTTAAACCTGAGACTAAAATGTACATAAATGAGGTATGAGTGCAGGCCTGAAATATCGCTTGCACAAAGTACACGAATTTGGAGTTTAGGGCCGATAACAGGGCTACCTGAGGTATTGTTTGTTAATGTTTAGATGCTCAGTGGGATTCCAGAAAACGATGTTGCTAGAGACTTGAATTCCGCATAGGAGCTAGTTATCACAATATTGATGAAACGGAAAACACTAGAAGACAGAAACTTGTAAAAGGAGAATAGTTACAGGGGTGGCTAGGTTCCATCAGTTAAACGTCCAACTCTCGATTTCCACTCAGGTCAAGATCTCACGGGGCAGAAGACTGAACCCTGTATGAGGCTCAATGCTGACAGCGCAGAGCCTGCTTGGGATTCTCTCTCTCCTCTCTCTCTCTGCCTTTCCTGCCATTTGTACACATGTGCTCTCTCGCTCTCTCTCTCTAAATAAACATTTTAAAAAGTAAAGTAATTATGATAAAAATAGAAAATTATATATTTTAGCCATAGCTCGTCTTGCTTTTTAGCAGCTAAAGAACTGTGGGTGCTAAATAAATCAGATGGTTTCTTTCTATGAGTTTGAAGATTTCTTCCGCAAGGCATTAAGTAACATTATCATTTGTAAATCATTTTCCATTTGTTGAACACAAACCATGAATATATATGCCTTGAAAGCTTTCTGAAAATACCTGTTTCTTTAGTGCTTTTCCAGAGGAAGTCCTATCAGTGAACAGAAGTAGTTTTACTTCCTATTATGCATAACACAATATACTTTGAACATGAAATGTTCCAATATAAAGCAGTAGGATACAAAAATATAAAATACAGTTATCTTATAACATTTAGAAATACATTTATATATAAAACAGATGGTAATTATGTTAATTATAACTATTTTGATTTGTAAATGCATAAAAATATGAGCCAATTTAATCAAGTCATTGAAAATGCCTTTAAGGGAGCTTGGGTGGCTCAGTCGGTTGAGCATCCAGCTTCAGCTCAGGTCATCATCTCACTGTTTGTGGGTTCGAGCCCCGTGTCAGACTCTGTGCTGACAGCTCAGAGCCTGGAGCCTGCTTTGGATTCTGTGTCTCATTCTCTGTCTGCCCCTCCCCGACTTGTGCTCTGTCTCTCAAAAATAAATAAATATAAAAACTTAAAAAAAAGAAAATGTCTTTAAAAATATATAATAAACCCATGTTTTATCATTAAAAGTGGAATAGAGTCAATAACTCCTAGACTGGCTAAATTTGAAGTCTGCTGGACTCCAAGTTCATTATACTCCAAAGTCCAAACTTACAAATCAATTTAATTAGAAAAAAATTGTGAAATCATTTCTGCATTTTCTTTTTAGGAGCCTTCATTACTAATTTAGTCTCCTGCTACATATTTAGCCAGGTATGTCTACAATATATTTTTTACAACATACATAGGGAAAACACAATTATCTCAGGTAGAAACATGATAGGGATATTTAAAGTAGCAGATTATCTTAAAAATGAGTAGTTCAGCTTGTTAGAACTTTGGAGTACTGAGAAGTGACTTTCCCATTTGACTATCACTTGAGAAGGTGAATTTTAGTCTGGTTTCTCTTAAGATGCAGGAGATAGTCCATAAGCAATTATTCAACCTAAATAAAGCTTATAATTCATATGAATATAAACAAGACATAACCATTTAATTTATTGTCATTCTCAAATATAAGCATGGTATAACACCGTGGTAAAGAGCACTAGTACCAAAACAGACTTTGTGATATTAAACAATGGCTTCCCCAATTTCTCACGTATTTCACAAATAATAAAGAAGGACTTATTTATTACATGCCCAGTATCATGTTAAGGTTGCAGGACCATCCCTCCTGGATCATCTAGTGATTAAGCAGTGCTCAAGCAAGTAGAGATGCATGATGCCATGGGAACACAGGGTATCTGGGAAAGACCTTCCCCTAATGAGGGAGTTTTAGGGAAGGTTTCCCAAGAAGAGATCTGAAGAAAGAGGAGTTAAAGCCCACTTGTTTGCCCTGTGGCTTTGGGAAAGTTACTTGGATTAAATAAGCCTCAGTTTTCTTACCTGAAAAATAATACCAGTCTCACAAATTACTGTGGGAAATAAATTATATCATGCTTATAAATTACTTAATATAATGCCTGCCACACAGTAAGCACTCAAAATGCTTAGGAAGGCATTAATCTCTTTGTTAGCAATTGTGATTATTTCAATGATAATCAACACTTTAAAAAGCCACAAATTAATAGGCACTATCTCCTAGAGATATCACTGATGAATTCAAATTTGTTGTTGACCCCCAAAATAGATCAAAAGCAATAATATCTGATTGTTTACAAAGTGGTATCATATTAAGTTGAATCCTATGAAATTGCCATTTTAGAGATCAAAAATGCTCAAATATTAGCAATTCACATGTTTCAACTTTAATATTTAAATCATAGTTACACTCATTGTGAATACTAAGTTTTATCAATATTTGCATGAACCTCAGGGAAAAGCTAATTAATATATATTGGCCTATCTGAGATATTTTGTGAAAAAAAAATTTACTCTTCAAAAAGAGGTCAGAGATTTTCTTGTACTAAATTTTCTTCAGACTTTAGAGACCAGCATTACAAATTGTTTCACTTCAAATATGACCAAATTGGTAAATCACTTGTGAGAAGATAATGTTAAAATTACATTTTCCTTGTAAATTTGGATGAGACGGGCAAACTCACTTTCTTGAAAAGAAAATTAGAGGCCCCCTAAATATAGAGAAATTGCCTTACAATTTCCCTGTAATCAAGTAATTGAGAGAAATTGTCGCCCCTCTCACTATCCTGTACCCAAGTTCATCTATCTTTGTGATTTCAGGCGTGAAAAAGGAAGCTCCACATAAAACTCTCTGGGATATAGATAAAAATAAGAATGTGAAAGATATAGATTTAGTTAATGATAAATCAGTTCATGATATATGACCAATGACACATTTTCACCAACGCAAAAACAAAAGCCACAAAACCAAAATCGCTAATGGGTCATTTCAGTTGACTACTCCATTTAATTAGCTTCCGCTCATCATTAGTCTAAAACATAGGTGTATTTTCCTGCTACAATTCAGTAAAATATTCTGAGGTCTACATAATCTTTCGAGTGATCGATAAACATTTGAGAGAAAATATCGTGCTAAAAAAGCATCAAGATTATGATTTAGTCCCTCATGATACCAGTTGCAGAAATGCCACTTCCCCTTTCCTCATATCAACCCGTATCCAGTGTAAAGTTTCAAACCTATTGCTCTATTTAGAGAAATCACTTTTGTAACAATCAAAAGCATGTCGGATTATGCAGTAGACATCAAAACTTTAGTTATAGCCTTGATTTTATTTTTTATACTTTTTAATGTTTTCATTTAAAAACCCAGGGCTCGAACTCACAAACCACAAGATCATGATCTGAGCCAATGGCAGATGCTTAACCAACTGAGCCACCCAAGTGCCCCTACTCTTCATTTTAAATGCTGTAATTTTCAATCAGGGAACAAAGCTAAACGAGATGCCTTGTTGTCAGTTTGCTGAAGTACTGTTCTAGGATAAAAACTGATTTGGATTAGGATTGTACAAAGCAAATATAGCACAGATGATTGAATATGATGTGCAGTGATGGTTTAGTCTTTTGTACACTAAAATAAATACTTGCCAGACACTACCTCTGGGGCAGATACAATGTTAGAGACTGGGAACAGACAGACAAATAAAGCTCATAATCCTGAGCAGTTGTGTAAGCATTACCATGTGATATGGTACAATCAAGTCTTTGTATCTGTAGTAGCCGTTTTCTATAAAGTTGCCAAGAACACTAAATTAGCAAAAACTAAATCATTGCTCCAAGGGGAAATGTAAGGTTAGGTTCCTGCAAGCCTCTGGTCACATTTTGATCAACTAATCAAGACATAACCTTGTTTTATGTGTGTTTCTGTTTAAAGACACCTCATTTACTATGTATTGATCCATTAACATTGAATTCATAGTTGATAGTACTATACCTCATGCCTGAATGAAAGTTATCTAACACACATATTTTCTCCACAGAATATATCACAGTCTTCTTTACTTAGGAACACTATACAGTACTTCAACTCTATACATGATGGGGTCATTTTAAACAGCAAAATCTCTCAACAAAAGCACAAAAATGAAAAATCAAAAAATGCAGCACTAAATAGATCACACAAAGGGCACTTATTTACCATAGGAGAGATGAAATTAAAAGGAAGGGTATCACTTTGTTTGACCTCAACTGGGAATGTACACCTTAGGCAACTCAATTTTTTACACTCTGTGCATGTCTGTGACTAACCATGAAAATGCCATGAGTATTACTTGACATAACAAATATATTTCAGTGAGTAGGAAAATTTGCAAATACAGGATCCTGAAATAATGAGAATCAACTGTAATTGCATGTATAGTCACATGCAATTGGATGTATCTGCAGTATGCAAAGTATTTGCATATGCAAAGTATTATGTAGCAGTCACTGGTCTTCTCAGCTTATAAAAAACACCAGGATCTTTCCTGCTTTAGGTCTTTGAAAACACAATATGCTATTCTTTCTTACTAGAAGGTAGTTCCCCAAACTCTTTGCATGACTGCCTCTTCTTAATTTTCTAAGCTTCCATTAACATGTATCTCCTGTGACTGTCTTCTCTGATTGCTCTATTAAACTTACCCATATTATCTCTAACCCTTTTATCTTATTTCCCTTAAAATACTTATTGCAGCAAACACCCCCTGTATATGTTGCATATTCCTATAGGTTCAGAAGCAGTGGGAGCAAGGATATAGACATGGCCATATTACACAATACTTAAAAGCTGTTTTGAACACATAGTGAAAACTTAATGATTAAAGTTTTGCTAATATATTAAAAAGCTGTTAAAACCATTCTATCTGATATAAGTATCTATAAAACTTTTGAAACAATTAAAACAGATTTTGGTGAATTATGAATTTGTAAACTTGGCAAATTGGGTCAACCTGAAAATGTTCAGCAAATCCTCCAAATTTTGAAATGACTGAAACCAAAAATTACTTCAAAAGAAATTAAAAAGAAGTTAATGTAAATTAAAAAGTTCCTTTATGGACTATGTTTTGATCCCATTGTCATTGAAAAAAATTAAAGAATAAGCATCCATGAATACATTCATAAAATTTATATTAATGAAAACACAAAATGACATTTAACATCATTTAAAATTATGCTAAGAAAGAGTATATCAAATATATTCTTGAGAAAGCTTATTGATCATCTTCAATAAAATGATTTCTTGAAAAAACATTTTGAACAAGTTGGCAAATTTGTGAGTTCCTCAAATTGTTCATTGGTATGTTGAGGCTCCAGTAATTTCACCTGCTTCCCTTCCAACAGCATAATTTTCAGAGATGGGGCAGTTGGTGGTCAAAGCCTAGTATACCGAGTGATGCCAGTGAAAAGGCAGGGTAAGAAGCTCTAAATTCTACTATTCCATAAAACCAGTGGGGAAAACAAGGCAAACATTGACAGAATCAACTTATTTGGAACAGTGGAAATTAACTAAAGACCTATAGCAACATTAATAGCACTCATTCAAGGAAAGTAAGTTTTCAGTAAAAGTAGTTAACTTTGTGGCATTTTAACTTGCCCCACTCTTATCTCCCTCTCCTCTGATCAGTGATAGCAATGCAAATAACAGTCTGCATTCCTAATGCTAAAGATAAATGCATAAAGAATTGTAATTATTTAAACTTTTCTGGTGACTCCTTGGAGAACCAGCTCAAAAAAAAAAAAAAAAAAAAAAAAAAGAGAGAGAGAGAAAGAAAAAAAGTATCTTTACCTTGTTGAATTTGAAACTGACCCAGTGCTAAAGTTGCTTTCTGGGGAAATTACAAAAAACATTTGCAAGTTGATATACTGGACACTGCTGCCCAAGGCAGTAAGTGACATTTGGGACTGTCAAGGACTATCATGGACCAGCCTAAAATCTTGAGGGGAAGGGCTAGGGAATAAAATGTACATAGGGGCTTTGAAAAGCTCCAGCATCCTCTTGAGAATAAAGAAGTCCACACACATGCTCAAACCTGTGGACATACTTCAAAAAGGTCTTGAGCTCTCACTTTCTGATGACCTTGAGGTGAGACCTAGCAGAGTTGAAACACTGTGGTTAAGCACTGAAGGTAAGAAGAAATTTCCCAACACAGACTCAAATTGCAAAGACGGAGATTTTTTTTGCTTATTTATTCGCTTTTGGCTACAGCCATTTAAGGAACTCTCTGTAAAACAAGTACCTAACAGAATGCAGACTTTAGAAGAGACTTTCAGGGCCATCTATGACAAAAAATATAGAATTTACAAAATTAGTTTACAAAAGTCACCAAACAGCAACAACAATAAATCTGGGGAGGGTTGAGAATCTGATTTCCACAATTGCCACATTAGAATACTCAAAATGTCTGGTTTTCAACAAAAAGTTACAAAGCATGCAATGAAACAAGAAAGTATGGCCCCTACACATACACACACACACCAACTGAAAGCGCCTGAGGAAACCCAGACACTACCAAACAGACTTTTAAATGGCTATTCTAAGTATGTTCAGCATGCTGCAGAGAACTACATCTAAAGAACTAAAGAAAGTATAAAAATAATGTTTTACCAAATAGAGAACAGCAATTTAAATATGGAAATTATAAAAAAAAAACTAAATGAAAATTGAGGGGCTGAAAATACAACAACTGAAATTTAAAAATTCAGAATTTTGAGCCAACAGAAGAAAGTATTAATAAGCTTTATAATAAGTCAGTTGAGATTAGCCAGTCTGAAGAACAAAAAATAAAAAGAATAAAAAGAAATGAGCAGGGCCTAGAAGACGGTGGGACACCATTAGTGCAACAACATACATATCATGGGAATCCTAGGAGAGGAGAGAGAGAAAAAGGCAGAAGAAATGCTTTAGAAAAATAATGACTAAAAACTTCCAAAATTTGATGAAAAGTATTTTTTTTTTACATGTACAAGAAGCTCAAAAAATTCCAAGTAGGAAAAACTCAAAGAGATCCACATCAAACACATTGTAATCAAATTGTTGAAAATCTTGAGAACAACAAGAAAATAGCAACTTGTCACATATAGGGGATGTCCAATAAGAGTAACATCTGATTTCTCATCAGGAACCATGGAGACCAAAAGGCAATGGGGTTACATACTTAAAGTGCTAAAAGGAAAAAAAAAAAAAGAAAGAAAACAAACACTTGTTAAACATGGATTCTATATCAAGCAAAAGTATCCTTCAATAATGGGAAAGGAGTTAAGACATTCCCAGATAAACAAAAACTGGTATTATATAGCAGTGCTATCGACAATAGGCAAATTATGGAAAGAGCCCAAATGTCCATCAACTGATGAATGGATAAGGAAAATGTAGTGTGTGTGTGTGTGTGTGTGTGTGTGTGTGTGTGTGTGTGTGCTGGAATAGTAATCAGCAATGAAAAAGAATGAAATCTTGCCATTTATAACAACATGGATAGAACGGGAGGGTATTATGCTAAGTGAAGTAAGTCAGATATCATATGTTTTCACTCATATGTGGAATTTGAGAAACTTAACAGAAAACCATAGGGGAAGGGAAAGAAAAATAAGTTACAGAGAAAGAAGCAAACCATAAGAAGCTCTTAAATACAGAGAACAAACTGAGGTTCTATGGGAGGTGGGGTTGAGGGGGGAATGGGTGATGGGCATTGAGGAGGGCATTTCTTGGGATGAGCACTGGGTGTTTTATATAAGTGATGAATCACAGGAATCTATTCCCGAAGCCAAGACTATACTTTATACACTGCATGTTAGCTAACTTGACAATAAATTATTTAAAAAAAAAGAATATGTAAAATAAAAAGACTGTTCTCTGGAAAATGATGTCCTAAAAGTAATGTAATAGGAAAAAAGTGTTGATTTAAGAAATGATAAAATCATGTGCTTATTTTTACAGCTACTCTGAAAGAGTAAAAATAAATTGTTTATATTTTTTAAATTTTTTTAATGTTTATTTATTTTTGAGAGAGACAGAGACAGTGTAAGCGGGGTGGGGGCAGAGAGAAAGGGAGACAGAATCCGGAGCAGGCTCCAGGCTCTGAGCAAGCTGTCAGCACAGAGCCTGACGTGGGGCTCAAACTCACAAACCGCGAGATCATGACCTGAGCTGAAGTTGGACTCTTAACCAACTGAGCCACCCAGGCACCCCTAAATTGTTTATATTTTTTAATGAAAAAAAAAAAAAAAAAACAAGAGAAGTCATCACAAGCATTATCATGCTGAAATAAAAGGATACCAAAACAGAAACTCAATTCCCCGTGAATAAAAACTGCTAGAAAATGTAACTACATAGGTAAAGATAAAATACAGTTTAAACCTATCTTTTGTTTTAACTTGGTTTTTTATCTGATTTAATAGAAAATATAAACCAACAATTTTAAATTGAATTTGATGTATACAATTATACAATGTATAAGATATAATTTGTGGCAATAACAACATAAACCTTAAAAGGCAAGGTATATAGAAACAAAAGTTTTGTATACTACTGAAATTCATTTGATATTAATATGAATTAGAGAAACCCCAGAGAAACCAGGATGGCAATATCAAAAAATATAGTAAAGGATGTGACAAATAAATTAAAAAGATATAATAGAAAATACCTGTAAAACACAAAATAAAGTAACAATGGAGGAATTGAGGCCCCCCCCAAAAAAAAAACAACATGAGACATTGAAAACAAAATCTAGCATGTGACCATGGGAGTGGATGAAAAATCATATGGAGAAAATGATTATTGTCACTGAAAGGTCAAGGAATAAATAATTTGGGGTGTTAGAATTTTTATCCCCAGGGATATTAAGAAGCAGAAAGAATAGAGGTATCAGGGAGGAAGAGCAGGTCCAGGGGCATTGTCTGCACTGAGTGAGGGAGAAGGACAGCAGGAGAGAGGTCAACACAAACAAGGAGGGGGAGAAAATGTTCTAGTCCCAAGACATCAGATGGACAGGTGCCAAATTTATGATCAGCAGTAAAAGGAAACAAAGATATCACGTCTGACACTGTCCTGTGAGATGTGAAAGAAAAGAAATAAGCTGCCAAAGAAGGCAACTGGAAAGCTGAGTCCTCTGGGATTGGGTGGGTGGGTTTCAGCTAAAGTTAGTAGGTGATACAGCTGGTCACACACTCACACACACACACACACACACACACACACACACACACACACACACACACACACAAATTGAACCAGGTCTATTTTCCTCCTCTTTTAGCACTATCCTACTGTTTCCTTTTCTGTATGCAGCAGTGATGTGACTTGGGTCCTCTAGGCAAGAACCGTTAAGTAGAACATAGTAACATAAACTTTGAAGAAACACAAAAGCACTAAAATAGCATGAATTCACTTGTTAGCACAGTGTTCTAAGTAGCAAAACAAAATAAAATAGCTCTGTTTTAAAACAGACAAAATATTCTCAAGCATACCTACATTAAGACACTAGCCATTGCAGTAAAAAATGAAACAAAACTATCTGGCAACAAGTAGATATTACATATTCGAAAGACAATCATGTAAATTATAATTGAAAAATGGATTCTAAACAACAAAATAGTTTGGTAAGCTGAGGAATCATGCAGAGAAAACTATAGTTAAATAAACAAAAACATTCACTAAAGATGCTAATAATTATGTACTTTCAAAGAGCTAATCTGCTGAAATGAGCTTACCAGGCTAAAATTGTGCAAGAGAAAAATAAGGATATTCAAATAAAAGGTCTCTCTTGTACTGTTTGAGTACTGAAGCATTTAAGTGTTGCCTGCTTTGGTTCTTGCTCCTGGCTGTTCCTAAACACAAATACTAAATCAGAAAGGAGTTTTGTTTATTTTCCCAATGAATTATTCAAATCCAGAACAATTCTCATATCCTAATGTGTTCTATTCACATTTTGAAACACCTCCCTTCTCCTTGTTCTCTGAATTGTATCACCTTACTACACAGTCAAATCACAGACTAGGCAAATGACTTTTGGTGTATATGTAACCTTGGCCTAGTTTCTTAAATTTTTTTTTAACATTTATGTATTTATGAGAGACAGGGAGAGACAGAGCATGAGTGGGGGAGGGACAGAGAGAGAGAGACAGAATCTGAAGCAGACTCCAGGCTCTAAGATGTCAGCACAGAGCCCAAAGCAGGGCTTAAACTCATGAACCATGATCATGAACTGCACCAAAGTCAGACTCTTAACCAACTGAGCCACCCAGGTGCCCGACTTGGCCTCTTTTCTTAACTTCCCTCTAACTGTTTTCTCATATGTAACATGCAGAAAATATTATTATTCATCTCATAAGATTGTGGTAAAACTAAACCACATAACACATACAAATTATTTTGGAAATATTTTGCTTAGCACATAGCAAGCATCAAATAAATGCTAGTTGATATTGCCAGACAAATATATTTTTATTTTTGTTTTTATCAAAGCAATAAACACACATGGCTAAAACAACATTTAAGTTTATTTATTTATTTTTGAGAGAGAGAGAGAGTACAAGCAGAGTGGGAGGGGCAGAGAGAGAGAGAGAGAGAGAGAGAGAGAGAGAGAATCCCAAGCTGGCTCCACGCTGTCAGCACAGTGCCAGATGCAGGGTTCAATCTCACAAACCATGAGATCATGACCTAAACTGAAATCAAGAGTCAGATGCTCAACTGACTGAGCCAAACAGGTGCTCCTAAAAATATTTTTAAAACATTTTTCCTATATCTAGGCTAACTCCCCAAAAGAAATTCTTTAAGCAAATGATAAAAGCCTAAGAATTAGTGAAGTTACATGTTAACTTGTATAATTTTGTCTAATAGAGAATGTAACCAATTTTGATTCAGTATAAAGGATAATCCTAAAGGACACAACTTATTGTTTATAGGACATTAAGCAATTTTGTATCTTATTCAACGATCTTACCGTAACATTTCTTTTTTAAATTGTCTGACAATATTTAGTAGCTCAAATGCTCTATAAACTGGTTACAGCATCTTATTAGTAACCTCTTTAATGAGTTGAAAAAAATATTTGACACATTTTCTTTTTATAGTTTAATGAGAATCATCATTTTACCTTCTTGAAAATTACACTCTAAAACAACGAATCTTAATTATTTAACTGTTTCCTCCAATGACTACTCAAATATGTAAAAATTCTTTCTAGTGCTATATCTGAATCTATCAAATTTATACATCTAAAGACAGATTTATTTATCTAAGGACTTCTTGTGATTGATGAGGATCTCTGTAGGCCCACAGCTTTTAATATGATTCTGATGTTATGAAATTTTAGTTCCTCTCTGGCTCATTCTTATAATATTTAGATAATAAAATAAATTCATTTCTTATTTCTTCAACTTAAAACAGTATCATGTGACTATTTCGCAAGCTGAGACTATCAGTACCATTCTCTGCCTTTCAGATCTTTATCCCTTTCTGCCTGTCTTTATAAATTCTAACAATGAATAACAGTCAAAATAGGATGCATATAAACTGAACTTTTATTCCTCATGTTTGGGGTTCTCTGAGATCCTTCTCTGTGTGGTTTAATGCCTTTTAATATCAGGGGAAATTTTCTCAGCTATGATGTCTTTATATATTTCTTTTTCCTCATCTTTCCTCTTTTCCTTTTCTTGGACTCATAGTTTTTGATATTGGACTTGGACTCATAGCATAGTTTTTGATATTGCCCCATACCCTGTAAATACTCTCTGTCTTGTTTCCTTTTTTAATGTGTTTTCTCTTTGTATTTCCAGTTCAGTAATATTTGTTGGACTATATTCAAGTTCATTGATTTTTTTCTTCTGCTATATTGAGTTTGCTAATAAATCTATCAGTAGAGTTGTTCGTCTCTGATATCCTGTCTTTTAAAAATTTCTATCATTTGTATTTGACTTCATATAGTTTCCATTTCTCTGTTTAAATTATCCATCTCTTTATGAATTCTCACCTTTTTTACTACATTATGTTACATGTTATCCAGTTTTTTTAATTCCCTGAGTTTATACATCTAGGTTATCTCTGTATCTAGTTCAGTTGATTGTTTATCTATTGAAATGTTGTTGTTTTTCATGTTTTGTGTGTGTGTGTCACTTTTTTTATTGACTGAAGTTCATTGTGTGTAGGACAGTTGAGACAAAGCTAAATAAGATTTACCCATGGGTATATCTCTTCTGTGTGATATCTATTATTCATACTTTTAAAATATGAATTTTCTATCCCTACTATCACATTTACAAATGAAATTTAATTTGTAGAATCATTTGTATCAGACAGAACTATTTTACTTCTCTAGAAACATCACTGATGCTGCTATCATTTTTTTAGTCTGGATCAAATTGCTAGAACCCATCAAATATTTTTTTAAGTTACTTTGTATAAATTTAAGTCTATTTTTGTTTCCAGGTGAAAATAAGTCATCCACAAAATGCTCTTGATCAATATTTCCAGATACTACACAGGAGTGCTCACCAAGTATAGTTCAACTCCAGTAAAACTTCATCTTATATATAAATGAATAATTCTGAGAGTAAATATATGAAGTCAATTTGACAATGTTCCTCTTTGGAGTCAATAAGTCATGAAAAAGTCTTAGTCTAATATTTCTCACCAAAATATTTCACTGCTCAATCTCCTGAAAATACCACAAATAATTTTCATATAAGATTTATAATATCTATGTTTAAGGGGAAAAAATCAAAGGTAAAGATATTTTGAATCATTTAGAAATAGATTAGGACATGGAACAATTTGCCCTAATTTGGTAATCATTGACCCTTCACAGTAATGTAAATGGAAACTGCTAAAATATGTCAGATTCGTGTGATTTTCACTGCATGGCACTTAAAAATTGAAAGTACAACTTAAATAGATAGACTTTCAAGAAAATTATCTTATAAATATAGAAAACAAATAAAACAATTATGGTTGCCAGATAAAATTTAAACCACCCAGTCGAGTTTCAGACAAACAACAAATAATGTTTTAGTATAAATATGCCCCAAATACTAAATGGACCACATATTTTGTATGGAAAAAAATTGAGTAGGGATGAAACTATACAATATCAAGGGGGAATATATACAAAAGAATTAGAATAAAACAGATTCAAGTTCTGTCTTCATGTAACTACAAGTACTTGAGTACATCCTTCAACTGCTCTGATGTCCAATTTCCTCATCTATAAAATGGAGCTAATAATATGCTCCTAATGTTGTTGTGAGGATTAAGAAAAGCTTAGATATCAGGTCCTATAATTAATATTATAACTGGACTCATAGTATCAATATAGAGAGGATAAAGTAGGGAAATATAAAAATTTCTTTGTTTCATTTTATATATATTTACTGTAGCCAAGGACTCTTGAGTAGAATTGGAACAGGACTTTTGATTTTCCTATACACTAAGTAAAGCTCTGTGCCTAGTATTGTGTCTGATACATCCTTAATGCTTAACAATAGATAGTATCATTAAGTATTTAACTTATTAATAAGTATTTAACATATTAAGGATTTAAAATGTATCTCTGTGTGTTGAGTAGAGAGAGAGAAACTTAACCTTCAAATCCTCCACACTAAAAAATTGATGCAAACCCTGAGCCAAGGGGATGCAAAATGACACAGCCATTCTGGAAATGAGTTTGGAAGTTTCTAAAATTTTAATATACACATCGCTTCTCGGCCTTTTGGCTAAGATCAAGTGTAAAATTTTAATATACACAAAGCAAGTGACCACTCATCCTACTCCTACACATTTACTCTGGAGTAATAAAAATTTATATTCACACCAAAACCTGTACATGAATGTTTATAGCAACTCTACTTATAATCATCAAAACCTACAAACAAATGTTCTTCAAAGGGATAATGGATAAACAAATTGTGGTAAGTCAACACAATTCCATACATTACTACTGAGTAATAAAAATATTGAAGTATTGATGTACTCAACCACTTGGATCAATCTCAAGGAAATGTTTCAAATGTTACAAATTCACAAATTTGTAAAAAAATTTGCATCATTTATTTGTATAGAATTCTCAAAAATACAAATCTATAGTAACAAAGCACTGACTTGTAGTTGCCAGAATTTAGGGGTGAAAGGAGGCTATGACTCAAAAGGAATTGCTTGAAAGCTTTGAGGGGGATTGAAAGAACTTTCTGTATCCTGATTTTGATGTTGACTATATATATTGTAAATGTGTTAAAATTTATAGAGCTTTACACCAAAAAATAATAAATAAATTTACTAAATGCTCATTTTAAAAACAGTATTAAAGAGAATAAATATATTAGTGATCTAAACACTCTAATTAAAAGACAAAAGTTTTTAAGACAATAAAAAAGCAAAATCACTTATATGCTATCTACAACAAAAACACCCCAGATATAAAAGTAAGAGAATAAGAAAGGACATACTATGCAAATGTTCATCAAGTATAAGCTGGTGTGGTTATATTAATATAAAAGCAGATTTATAGATAAAGATGAATTTTCATAATGATAAGAGATCAATTAATAAGAAGATATAAAAATTCTGAATATAAATACTGCTAATAAGATGGTTTCAAAGCACATTAAACAGGAACTGAGAAAACTGAAAGGGGGAATAGAAATATTAGATATAATTTGCAACATCAATACTTATGCTTCCAGGAACATGATGACAAAGAATTTGGCAGAAATAAAAGACTTGAATGATATCATCCAACCATCTTGACATAATTGATGCTTATATCACACTCCCCCCAAGAATAGCAAAATGTGTGTTTTTTTTAGGAGCACATAAAACATTCTCCAGGGTAGAATACATGTCATAAAACAAATCTCGATAACATTGAAAGGATACAAAGGATATTCTTGGACTAGGAGGTAATTAGATTAGAATTCAGGATGATCTTGTACTTTGGCCAGGGGTAGGGGTGGAGGGAGTAGTTGATTGCATTTTTTCTCTTTATGGTGAAAAAAAATCTTGCCAAGTCAAAAATAAAATCAGGGCAACTACAGCATGAGCGCTTACTACTGGTTATATAAGTGCTAGATTTTATGAGTAAGGCTGCTGTCTACGGTTGTCCAGTTGTGGGCATTAAAGTTAGATGGGGCCATAGCTTATATCTTTGTGAAGATTTGACCATCACAGATCTGATCATACAAAGTGACACCTCTTCTTGCTAATTCTCAAGCATCTTGTCTCATGAAGGGTTAATACAATAGTTTACTCTTTTGAACTCTGAATAGGATGTGTTCTTTCCTCAGGACATACCTGTATATTTTTTTATCTATTCAGCACAGTTACTACTTATCATATGTTTTCTAATACTATTTATTTTACTAATTGATTTTTACAAAAATGAGAGTAATTGCTGGGGAATTGCCATGTTCCCAGAAATGGCAAATGAAAGAAGGGAATCCAAGTAAATTAAATTATTCTTATGTCTTTGAGCTATACTCAAACTGATCAGTCTATGCCTATTCCCCGGAGTCATGATAAAGTAGTTCATCTAACATCAATCTATTAAATAATTTCTCCACTAAAATAAGTTTCCCAGCATAACCCAGTGTGATGTCTCCAATGAGGAAAGGAAAGGCTGATTCAGAAGCAGTGGGTACTGTAAACACAGTCGGGCAATACTTGAATGTTCTTTGCCTTCATAGTCACGGTGATGAATGAAGGAGGGAACTAAAAATAACTACACAACAGATGGAAAGAAGCATAGCAACAGCACCTGATTTCCTGCAATGCTTTTTGTGGATGCTAACCTGCACAAAGCATAATGAGCGAACTGATCCAACTTAAAAAAATGAGGCAGTGTTTGCAAAAATCTAGATATTAAAAAGTAACATAATAAGCATGGATGGCTTGCCCCTGGCTACTGGCTAAGATTTAAAATTCCAGGAGCTTAGGAAGTCCAGCCAAAGGATGTAGTCTTTCTCCAGTGTCTGTGACAGGATCATGCAGCTGCTCCAAACAGCATGCACCACATGACCGATGTGTAGAATCGCTTCTTGGCACCACACCATCGTGTGAAATGTTACAACTTTGACATCACAGCCAAAAACAATATGAAATTAAATGAGATGTATAAAAACAAGCTTGTGCAAGCATGAGAACAGCTTTTGAAAAAATTAAATTCTTACTCCATAACCTACTCAGGCCAAAAACACAGTCTAACCATTCGGTTCCATTGTGACCGTAAGTTCAGTGACAGCCTAAAGTATCTAATTGTTGTCTCCTCTCACCTGCATTTTCCTGCTTTTAAGTGGCCAGAGATACAGACACTATCCCATCAGGATGCTCTTGTGCTTTTGGGGCGCAGGGGACAAAAAAGAAAGATCTTAATAGCATTTTTCCCTTTATGATTAAAAAGTATCTTGCAAATTCAAACAAAGATTGAAACAAATGCAACTATTGCTTGAGTGCCTATTACTACTAGTTATGTAAGTGCTAGATTTTATGAGGGTTGTCATACATAGCTGTGCAGTTGTGCGTGTGGGTACCTAGCCAAAGTACAACTGGGGGGTGAAATCTTCCCCCAAGACAAAGAGCTTCTTACTCCTAATTTGCCTGTCCGTGGGTGGTGCCTATTTCAATCTGGTTTCTGAGAAGCGGTGTCTTTTACTAAGTCACACAAATGTAGTGGCATTTGTATGCAAGCGGATATCCTAAATGTGACAGACACTAACCAAATGTAAAAACAAACAAGATCTGGATAGATACAATCAGAACCAGGGAAATAAGAAAGAAAACTGTTGCAAGGGAAGGGTAAAGTTCTTACAAAAGATCCCGAAGGCTGGACGGACCTTGAAGGGCAGGTTGGATGCACAGAGAGAAGACTGTAGGCATCATGGGCATTGGAAGTAATTGGGACCATAACCATATGCCCAAGAGCTACATCACTCATTCACAACTGGGTGAGATGAGAGCTGTGCTCAAGAACTAAGAAGATACAATGTGTATCTCATTCATGTACTTTTATCACTACAGGACACACTTGAACATTTTTTAAGAAAACTATTCCAAAAAAGAGGAAAAATTTTTGTTTAACAGGAAATATATTTTTGCTTTGAATTTTGCCTCACAACAGTACAATTCAGGGTTTTATAAAAATAAAAATTGTCAGAGGAAAGAATGGGTTGATTGCTTGTTGTTGTTAAGTAGAGATTCCACTAAACAGTCACATGAATGCATTCCATTCTAGGCAAATAGATTAAGTAAGGCAATCACAGACTATTAGGAAAAACATAAAAGACATAAGCCATGAAGATGTGCAATGTACCAATGTGAATGACTTTTAATATAAGAAAAATCATGGGGAAAATGCATTCTCTTTTTCTTTACATAGATGCAGTTGTTTAGAATAACTTGTAAATAACAAAACTCCCAACAGTAACACAGAATTTCTTTCTTTGTAGTTTAAAATTCAAAGCCATGATTATCACACCATTTAAGTTCACCCATATAAGAAGCACCTTATTCAGCTTCTTCCATGCCTTTCATCTTTTTAATGATTGTTACCCCATCTCTTTCTTTTTAGTGTCTTCGTCTTCTGCTTGCCCTTCACTACATTTTCTCCCTCCCTAATGTCCAATGTCCCAACTCACTTCCTAACAACCAACCCTGTTAAAATCCAACCTAGTACAATGTTTTTATTACACTCAAATAGGCATAGATATGATGTTCAACTACTTCTGTGCTCACTGGATCCCTTTTTATTTTTATTTTTTAATCTACGCATCGAAAGTCATAAAATGTAGCCAGACTCGAACAAAGACAAAGAAAGTACCAGGATGGGAAGGACAACATAAATGAAGCCTTTTGAGGAATAGAGCCATGTTTATGTTGTTGTCTCTGCTGAGAACACCAATCACCTATCACACCTCCCACATAGCTGTGTTTCCTTCCCTTCATTCTCTAACTTGGTGGCATTCCCTCTGCAAAGCCTGACCTAACTTCTCAATTAAGGGGCTCTCACTGCAGCCCATTTAACTACTTCTAAAGCACTTAGTGTGATTCCTTGGGAGAGAAGGATCAAGTACATCCCCACATCTACCATGAAAACAGGGTAGAAATGAAAGGAAGGAAGGAAGGAAGGAAGGAAGGAAGGAAGGAAGGAAGGAAGGAAGGAAGGAAGGAAGGAAGAGAGAGAAAAAGAAAAATGAAAAAAATTTAAGAAGAGAAGCCATTAAAAATATAATAGTTTAGGGGAACCTGGGTGGCTCTGTTGGTTGTGTCTGACTTCGGCTCAGGTCATGATCTCACAGCTTGTGACTTCAAGCCCTGTATTGGGCTCTGTGCTGACCATTCAGAGCCTGGAGCCTGCTTCCGATTCTGTGTCTCTCTCTTTCTCTGCCCCTCCCCTGCTCACGCTATGTCTCTAGATAGATAGATAGATAGATAGATAGATAGATAGATAGATAAAACATTGAAAAATAAAGCTTATTAAGTCATTTGAAGGAATGTTATGTAAGGAAAAAACCACCTTATTCTACATAATTTAGACAACAGAAAAGTGATCAATGGCAAAAAGATTCACAGGGGCAGTTTTTGACTCACACTAGAAGAAAGAACTTTATGAAATTATAGTTGTCTGAAATAGGATAAAGTATTCTGCTTTTTGTCTCTGGAAATATCCATATAAAGCCTAGAAAATTACTTTCAAGAGACTGTGTGAGATTTATATAGTAGATAGTAGTTGGACCATATTGACTTTGAAAATACTTTTAAGCCTGGACTATATTCTTTTGTTGAATTTCAACATCCAGGAAGGACAATACATTGATTAAGGCTCTATATTTCTCTCTCTGTCTCTCTCTCTCCCCCACCCTCAGCCATTTAGCCCTTCACAGAGGGTAGTATTTTCAACAAATATTTATTTTATAAATCTGCATTTGTCTTCTGAAAGAACAAAAAACTTTTCATGAAATCCTTATGGTAAGTTATCACGTTACACAGATTGACATCTGAAAACAGTTTTAAAAAGTACAAGGGAATGAGACATACCACAAGCAAATATTTTTATGCCTACTGTACATGAGAGAAAAAGAAATTCAAAATATATGAACCATATTTCTCAGAAAAATGTCTGTGATGCATAAATAAAAGCTATGAGTAGACTCCATACAAATAATTATGATAATTTCTAAATACAGTCATTAAACATTTATATCATGTTTTTAGCTTGTTATATGCGGATATATCTAGATTGTTTTGTGTTGATCAAAAGTTGTGTGACCTTTTTTTTGCCAATATTTGGAATTTGGCAAAACTTAAAGTGAATTTTTCCATTATTTATTAAGCCCATATGAATTTCAAGGATTATTTATGAGAATGGTTTGATTCATTTGGAAGGTTCCTACTGATGGATTTGTTTATAAAAGCATGTTAATGCCTAGAAAATGTACTCAATTAAATTTTTCAGATGAATTTTTCCATCAAAAGGAGCACTAATTCTGAACGTATCCTAAGGACTGGGCTTCTAATCCCCCTTTGGCCTCGTTTCCTTAGCAGATCAGCCATTTCCCGAACACCCACTCCATGCCAGGGACTTCACATGTGTACCAAGGGAGTCCTGGCTGAGTTTGTTCCCTATGAAATTTCTTTTTCGATTGAGAAAAGATTAATTAGGAACTGGACTGGGCTTGATGTAGCCCCATGTGAACTAGACAGCCAATGTCCCACAGATGGTCTTACTTAAGACTAAATAACCTAGATTTTAGGAAAACAAACTGGTGTTCGACTACTGTGGGAACCGGGCACTGTGTTGGTGATGCCATAGGACCAAACTGAGAGTCTTGCCAAAAGAAAATGATGATGAAAATCTGGTCTTTTCTATAGACCTTGAAAGAATGCTTTTCATCCTAAAAGTGCCAGAGTTCAAAACGATGGGCACACTTTATTAAAAAGAGCCTGAAGACATGAAGCTATGCATAACTGCTAATTGCCACAAGCTTCTAAACACAAGAGACTTAGATCTACCCCTTAATTGTAGTGTAGGGAAAAGGTTGTACGTAATTTTATGGATAAATGCAAACAAATGTTGAGTAGCTTTAAAAAAGGACATTTCTTTTTCATGAAAACTGTGTATTAAATTGATGATTCAACTTTCATTGGAAGCCATCTTAATTTTTTTTTTTTTTCTTAGAAGCTAATTCAATCAAATGTTGTGGCACCAAATACTTTTGCCCATCTCTCTACCCCCAATAAATTGTAAACATGTTAGTGGTATTTTATTCACTCATGACACACATGGCAGCCCCCCGTACTCTATTATACTTTGCTTTATATCAGCTGCAAACTATGAGTCAACAACTTGCACAGCTTTAAATAATATGGTTTGTGAAAGGAGGCACTATGCATAGCAGTCACCATTTTACATGCAGAAAGCCTGGTAGATTGACATGAGGATTGAAGATCTTAAAAAATCAAGAGATGATATTTATGATTTTGAATCTTTCAGTTCCAAGAATTGTTGTTGCTGTTGTTTTTAACCCAAAGTTACTAGCTTCCTCATCTCTGTCTTCTTTTTCTCATGTTTTTCTTTTTCCAATCCCAGTTGTTACAAGGTTCTCCTGGAAATGTAACCTTTATAATATGAATGATATTTTAGAACAAGATCAGATTCAGTAACCATGGAATCGGATCCATTCTTTCACTGCTCGTGTAACATAATAGCACCTATCATGTGTCAGAACAAAACAGGAAGGTAAATAAAACACCTCTCCACCTTCAAGTTATACACAACACAATGGGAAAAGATCTTGAAAGTTTACTTAACTATTTTTTAGTCTACAAATTGTTTCAATGGCATGACCATTCAAACATGACCCAGTTTGTCCAGGAGTTGGGTTGGGGGCAGAGAATGAAATCAAGGAAACAGTATATAAGTCAATGCCACTATCGACCTTTGACCATCATGGAATTCTAGGAATAAGGAAGATGCTTGAGCCAAGACTTGAGTGTTTACTTGACTTCTTTCCTTCCCTTGTAAACTTCTCATCTTCTTTGCCCATGACACTCTGGCTTTTCCCACTTTGCTCCTCTTTGCCTTATTTCCATCGTATGGTAAGCTTCTTGAGGGCATAATGATGGATTCTTTTTCCTTTGGGTCCTCACCAAGTTACCCACTACCACACTTGGTACATAAGTGCTTAGTGAACGTTTTTTGAATTCTAAAGTTTGCACTAATGAAAAGGAAACTATAAAATATTATCAAAGGAGCAAAACAAAACTTTCAAAGGATACTTGATGTTAATAGTATCTCTATCAGAGAGCAAGGTGTTTGTACTTAATTTCCTACAATGTCATACATACAACATAAGCCTACTCAGTTGAATTTTCCACTGGTCAGCTAATGCATGTGCAGGGGCACTGAAACAAATGAGGAAGAGAGAAAGAAGCACTTTTAACAGCTTACAAATTACTCCTCAGATAATCTGGAAGATAAAATCCATTTTTATTTCAGCATATGTGGCAGATATTGAAGGTTGCCTAGCACAAGCCATTTCCCTCCTCTTGCTCTAGTGGCCATCCTTACCTCTTCATGATAATCTGAAGAGGCAAGCTATTCAAGTTACCAGCTTCACTTTCCAGTAGAGGAGACATAAGGGGATTCCACAGAGAGGCTTTGGGTGACCATTTTTATTCCCTGATTGAAAGAGCAAGACCCACAAGGACATTTCTCTCACCCAGCATCTTCTTCCTTTTTGTCTTTCTGTGGGTTCTGTCCTCAAGCAGTGACAGTCATCTTGTAACTGAGAAAACATGCCGAGGATGAAAGGCAACACACAGAGCCTGGCAAAGAACAAGGACTGAAGAAGCCTAGGCCTCTCATTGCTGGACTTCTGAAGTAAGATAATGTAAATCTCCATTGTTTCAGTGACATTTATCTGAATGTTCTGTACTGTGTATGAGGTGCTCTGCTAGAAACGTTATATGCATCAGTTCATTCTACAATTAACACAATCCTGTGAGGAGATGTCTGCATTTCCAGAGGAAATTGGGCCTCTTGGGCCTCGGGGAGGCACATTTCCATCCCCATGTCATAATAAATGGCGGGCTCTGGGTTTAAAACCACAACCGTCTCAGAGAGGACAGTTTATACTTTAACTATACATTTACACTTACTAATCGGCTCACTTCTCATTTCTTAATTTGGAAAGGAAATCATGCACAAGCGACTAGTTCAATGCAATGCATCTTTACTTTAAAAAGATGGCATAAGACAACAATATGGCGGAGAGGTCTTGGGAGATGCCTGACAAATCAGGACTTGTCATGATGAAGAGTTTTTGTATTTCACACCCTATAACCTGGTAAAGTACCACAATTCGCCAAGAGACTCAATCTCACCTCAACTCTGGGATTATGAATTTTTAGCATTCAGTAAGAGCAGTTGCATAGGAGGCACTCAAATATCCATGTATGGATGAAAAAGGGGATGAATGCCAACTATAGGGCTAAGTGAGGAAGTACTCACATTAGGTTTCAGACAAATTAATTCTCAGAGTATCCATAGGAGGCTCAAGTAGCAAGAAGTATGTGACATGTTCTTGAAAGAAGGAATAAAGGGAGAGGAGGAGTAAGAGAAGGAACCTAAGAGAAGTCCTTACCATAATTTAACTGCAGCCACATCTGAATATTGTAGCACTGCTCCAGATCCCTCAGATCACTCTCATTGACTTTTAGGGTCACAGCAATTACACAGACAAGAGCACATCTAGTTCTGTGTGTGTGTCAATGGCTTTCCTGATCCTGGCTTCTGAGCTCTCTTAACTCCTGTGTTTGGAGACATGACCCTTGTATCTGGACCTTCTTGAGGCTGTCTGGCTCCATGGGTGCTTCCACAGATACTCTTATTTGGTCATTGACCCACCTGCTTAGGCTTACACTGATTTTCTGATTTTTAGATCTCCATCCTGACTTTAGTGTTCAATACTCCTTTTCCTTTTCTCTTTACATTACTCTCTCCTAAGAGTTGCCTCTGGACCTATGTCCCAATCTATGTCGTTTGTATTCTATCTCATTCCAATTTGCGATATTCTGCATAGTGTGTCTTCCCCAAAATCACATGCTGAAATCCTAACACCCAATGCTGGGCCTTTGGGAAATGATTAGGTCATGTGGATAGAGCCCTTGTGAATGGTATTACTACTCTTATAAAATAGGTCCCCCAGAGTTGTCCAGCTCCTTCTATCATATGAGGATACAAGAAGAAGTCTGCAAACTAGAAGAGGGCCCTCATCCAACCAAGCTGACACTGTGACCTTGGACTTCCAGCTTCCAGAACTGTAAGTAATATGTTATTTATGAGCCACCTAGCCTGTGGTATTTTGTTATAACAGCCCCGAAAGACTAAGTCACCATTCATTCTCATTCAAGGTACTGCCTGAACCTTAGCTAAAGCACACCAATGCAGTGGTTCCCAGAGTGGGACCAGCAGAATAAGCATCACCTGGAAAGTGGTTAGCAATGTGTGCTCTTAGGCCCTACACCAGACCTGCTGAATCACAAGTCTGGGAATGTAGCCCCACAATCTGTGGTTTAACAAATCCTTCAGTGGAGTCTCATGGGTGCTGAAGTTTCAGAACCACTTTGCAAATGATACTAATGGATATTTATTTTGAAAGAAACACATTTGTCTTTATGGTTTAGGTTCAGAAACTATGAAAAGCACTTTTATTCAATCACTGCAAAGAGGAGATAATAGACTGAGTTATAGGGCTCAGTTTGGGCTTGAAAGCAAAGCCTGAGATAAGAAGTAAGATGCAGGTGGTTTAGGAAGCAGACAGAGGTCACTGTCAACAGCAGCAAAATTCATCTTTGCTAGAGCCTCTTAGATGAGTACAGATAGATTTGAAGCTTACTTTCAAATGTGCAGTTGAGGCAGAACCACCCCTGCTAACCCACAGACCTCAGTATTAGTTGGAATCACTCTGCCTGACCTGTGGGCATGATAAGAAACGCTTGACTGTTACATGGCACTGAGTTTTGGGGCAGTTTGTTTTGCAGGAGCAATTGATTGATACAAGTGGTAATTTCTTGTCTCTATTACTATAGCCAATCTTAGACCTACATTGTTGTCTCTGATAATTACCCCTTAACCGAGAAGAGAGAAAATTTTAAGCTTTCTGAAGAGGTATCATGTTGTAGAATCTAGGCAAACAGAGGCAGGAGTAGTAATAATAATAATAAAATAATAATAAGTAATAATAATAAACAAAACACACATAACATTTGTACAATTATGGACATGCTATTTAACCTCTCTGAGCCTTTGTTTCCTCATCTGAAATATGACAATTATTCTACTATATCATGGTGCTCTCTCAGAATTTAATAAGATAATGCAGGCAAAATATTTGGTAGGTTATACAGTTACAAAGATTTATTCGAGGGTTTCCTATGTGCCAGCCATTGTGTTCAAGGCAATCAGGTGGAAACATTCTGTTTTAATCCTCACATTACTTATAAGGAAACTAAGGCTTAGTGGGTTTAAATAACTCATCCATGGATATACATTTAGAAAATGGCAGAGCCCTTGAAGTCTCTCTCTTACTCCAAAACCTATAATCTTAATTTCCACAGTTAGCATCTTCATCCTCTTTCTTTCCTTACATTTCTTGCATTCTGTGCAGTCCTATTCGTATTTATCGTCAGAAGAAAACCATTCTTCTATAGCTGGTAAGTCAAATGCACAAACTAAATGCTTACTCTGAAAGCAGAGGGTCACTTACCACTTTTGAAAAGCATACTTGGTGGCACCCAGGTATACCCTCAAACCAGTGATAAATGTTTATCAAATGTTTACCAAACCTGGTAAAAGTTTATCAGTTAGCTCACCTCCTCATCCCCAACCATTTGTAACAGTTGCAGATTTTCATGGTGTAAATATCACCAGGACTGATTTCAAACTACCAACCCAGGGGTCACTGATCACAGTTTGGGAAGAAATGTGCATAAGGGGCCTTCAGGAATTGCTATGGCATACAACTGCCTCAAACCCACTACATAAAGGGACTACTCACATCTAGGAAGAGTCAAAAGACTAAGTGTAGGCCAACTCAACTTCCCTTCGAATGCCTGAGGCAGTAATCAGTCTGAGGGGTTATAACTTTGCAAATAAAAATTGCCTCAGAGCCAAGAAAATTAATATTACTGTAACGCAGGGCGTAAGTGTTAAAGAGAGTAGAAACAGTGGCGCCCAGTGATGAGCCAAAGAGATGGTATAAGCTATCGCAAGAAGGGATCCAAAGTCAATTTTTTAAAAACTTGTGCTTACTCTATGCATACACACACACACACACACACAAACATATACACACATGCACACACACACACACACACACACACACACACACACACACACAAATCTATATACTAGAATAAAGTGTGGGCCATCAGTTTTCAAGTTCTGCTTCTCTATGACTCAAAATTTGAGTGATTAGACTCTGTGAAGATTGTATGCAAAATAATTATTCAGGAATCTTCAAAATAAATTCTGCACATGTAGCCTTTATCATGGTCCTGTGAAACAATATTATCTTCACTGTAGCAAAACAAACTCTTAAGTGACAAAATTCTAATGATGTCTTCATTCCCCGTTATCCTTAATTAACCCAAGATGGCAAGCCAAATGTCTGCTTTGAATTTCAAGCTGCATTTTTTTGTAGATTCTATATTCCTTTGAATACAAAGGTGCCCTGGTTGAAAATGTTAATCTCCAAAGCAGTATTAGTTACTAAGCTACCAACTCTATTTCCATGGTTTTAAAAACTACCTCAGACAGAGATTTGGAATGAAGATCTCCAAAATCTGGGATCAATCAAGAAATCACTCCTTAAAAATCTTGTTAGCTTCATTAAGTGTTTCCATCTAAAAAATGAGTTTTACTTTAGAACAATTCCAAATCCTCCGAATTAATTTTCCATTTTCCTTTTCACTGTTCCAGCACTTCTTTTCATATATGCCTCTGTTTTTTCCAGCCTGGCAGATGTTTAAAAATTTTAATGAGTAAATTCAAGTTCTTAAGTTAATTCAGAGGGTAGGATTAAACCAATCTATTCTGGCCAACAAATTATCACTTTAAATTAAATCACCAAGAAACCAGAGTCCATATCCCTATAAAAATCAGAAAAATACACCAGAGGCTCTCTAAATATTTCATATTTTTTTGGAATTTTCTGTTGCCAGTCTTCATAATCTATATAAATGCAGGGGGTTTGCCAAGGAATATAATCTCAGATGGTCAGCTGTCCAGATCTTATCAAAGTCCATCTGAAGGAAAGTGATACTTACAGCATATGGTCAGAAGCATACACAGGCACCCATTCCTGTAAATCAAGGATTTCTACCTTGTGTTTTAGAATTCTACATTTGGGTTTCAAGAACAAGGGAACAAGGACAGACTGAAGTGGCAGATTTCAGAGTCTCTTACTCCCACATATATTAAGGGAGTATGGTTTAAAATGTTTTTTTAATGTTTATTTATTTTTGATAGAGAAAGACACACAGAGTGAGAGTGGGGGAGGGGCACAGAGTGAGAGGGAGACAGAATCTGAAGCAGGCTCCAGGCTCTGTGCTGACAGCTCAGAGCCAGACGTGGAGCTCGAATTCACGGACCATGAGATCATCGACATATGACGCTTAACCAACTGAGCCACCCAGGTGCCCCAAGGGAGTTTGGTTTTATATAATGGGATTCTACCAGAGATTTCATTGGAAAACAAAGGAAGGATTCTGATGCTTAAAAAAACATGTAAAGACTAGTGTTGTAATAATGCTACATTTTATATTTAAATCAATCCTGAGCATCAGAAATCTTTGTTATTATACTATACTATATTGATTCCAAGATATTAATGACTTTGATGATTGTTATTAAGGAGAACACCAAGAAACTACACTGTGAAACCTTTAACACAGTTGCTGTGAGTAGTCACTAAGCTCTCTTTCCAGCACGTATCTCAGTGCTCCCCGTATATAGCAACACTTGAAAAACTATTTCAGAGTTAAGGGATAAGCAGAGCTTTACTTCACGATATTGGAGAAAGCATACCTAATCATATATACCTTTTAACTCCTGCCTCCTAGAAACCTGAAAACCAAACGGATGTCTCAGAGATAACCAGTTTATGTAAATAACTTTATGACTTAAGGTTCTGGCTTCTACTTTTACTTTTAATTAAAATTAAGTAATTTCATGTTTTCTTCCTATATTAACTTATATTTTTATCATGCTACTTTTTTTAGTATTTTATCATATGCTATATTATTTAAGATATAAGTGTGATTAATATAACAGAGATCTGAAATAGCTGGTCAGAAATATAGTTCTATCTCATACGAAAGGGCTTTGCTCCACGAGATCCAGGGACCTGGGCTCCCTCTATCTGGCCATGCCCCCAAGCCTAGAGTGTGGTGTTCATCTGTGCAGTCTGTGATGGGATGTCCCCCTGTCCTTATCCCATGCAGCAAGAGGAAGGCAGGGCTGGAAGAGAAGCACCGCTTGTCTCCTTATGACACTACTGGAAGTTGTACATGTCAATTCCACACATGTCACATTGGCCATATCTAGTCACACATACAATCTTTATCACTGTGGGTTCTATTGATACAAAAAAAGAAGCAAAGAATAGATACTGAAAGAAGAAAAGAAACATTCATTTTCTCTTTATTATAGCCTATATCATTGGTTCTCAAACATTAGCAGGCACCAGAAGCATGCCTATTTAAAATACAAATTTCTGGGCAACCAACACTGGCTTTCTCACTAAAACTTCAAGGATAGAGACCTGATAATCTGTATACTTAATAATCATTCCAGATGATTTTGATCATTGGGTATATTTGAGAAATCATAGAGTTATTGCTAAATGCAATAATTGCTAAATGCAGCCCTACTGTAACTCCAACATCATCTTTGACAATAGCTGGCATCATGAGGAAAGAGCACATTAACAAATAACTACACTGCAATATGACAATTGTCATTTTGGAGGCAAGTGCAGATTGCTCAAGATAATGAATAAAGTGGTGGCATCATGGACATCTCAGAAGAAAGAACAAAGAAGCCCATGTCATTTGGGGAAATAATATAGGTCCCCTCCACCCCAATTTCTCCTAATACCATCTTCGTGCTATTATCAAGGCAGGATATAGACTGACATCTCTCCAGAAGGCCTCTTCATCAGCTCCCCATGATTTTGCCTGGTTGTCACCAGAATGAATCTCCCCTGCTTAAGTTCCTAAGCCAGATCATTCAGAGAAACAAGGGCAAACTTCTCATAGACAGGCTAGACTAGGTTTACCAATCCTGTGGGTTACATACAAGCAGACATCATGGCCAGAATAAACAATGCTCCCTCCCAGGGCTCCATTAGCCAATTTCCGATTTGCTCCAATAAGTTCACACTTAATCACATTAGTTGTGTGTTTAAACTCCATGGCATTCTAAAGTATGGGTATTTTCAGTTGAAAATTATTTCTAACTTTACAAAGAAATGATGAGAAATTTGAATAATATTAGAGAAATATATTTAATACCACATCTGAGGGGCTCACACATATTCCAGAAAACAAGATCTATTTATCCTTCTATCTTCAGACTACAAAACAGGCACTTTCAAAACTGTATGTACCAGGAGGTTAACAGTACAGGCTGATATACATAGCCAGTGTGGGGTTAAAGCTATGTCACTACGTTGATGATCTGAAGGGAAAAAAAAGTAGTCCCATTACAGGTCTCCTAGTGGACCTTCACATAAAAAGGAGTCATAAGAGAGCAAAATCTTCTGAAACATAGAACCTTTATAACCAAAGTAAATCAAACTAGTAAAAAGGATTTGCGAGTGGTGCTCAAGTATGTGCATTCAAAATAAGCAGGACCAGACTATCCCTAGTATTAAAAAACAATTACATTGGATTTGAGTCCTTGCTTTATGTACATCTATAACACTTAAGGTGATATTAGATTTATAACTGAAATTAGTTTGGGATACACACTTTTAAAACACACAGTCCTTTCTATGAATTAAGGCTTAATCTCATTTTCTATTGTGGATTTGGCATATAATACAGTCACTAGAGAAAAAATAATTCAAGAATATTTAACCATTACTATTTCTGCATTGAAGTACAATGAGTATTGACTATTGGAAATTAGGAAATAAAAGCATCATATTATTAATATGACAGAATTATTTATCAAAAAAATTCCAAACAATCAACATAAAAATTACTAGACTTGCTAAAAAAAGCCATTAAGTGGATGACTACCAGAAAATAAGCAAAAATAAACAATTTTTTCATATGTAAGCAATTGCTATTTAGAAAATAAAATAATAAAACATTAATTTAAATATAAAGAAAATATAAAATATTAATATAAAATGCTGGGAACAAAAAAATATTAATTTTAAGGAATGCTTAAAAAAGTAAAAGTCTAAAATTTTACTGAAAGATGTGCAAAATATTTGAATAAGTGTTGAACCAAATTATGTTCATTATTTGTAACACTCAATATTGTAAAAAATGTTGATTCTCTACATATTGATTTTCTACGGTTATCCAATATAATTCCAATAAATGTCAAAATGGAATTTTTTGGTATGTATTGAGTTGATTCTAAAGTTTATTAGAAAAATAAATAAACAAAATAAAGAAATGTTGGGGTGTAAATGAGCAGTAGAGTGTTTGTTAGCACTTTCAGATTTTAAAGTATAGCATGAAATAAAAATAAAATAATTACTATGGTTAATAAATGCACAATGAAATAAAAGAGATGTTGAAAATAGAATTATATATAAAAGCACATATCCTAAGGAATCAGGAAGACTCTTTAATAAATGGTGCTAGAGTAAGGGCTTATAATATAGAAAAAAATATAGTGTCTATATTACTTGCCAAAAAACTGTAATGGTTTAAAAAGCTGACTTTAAAAATTAAAACTATGTTTCAAAAAATAAAGAAAATACAGGTAAATAGGTATATGATTAGGAAAGAGAAAAGACTTTAAAAAACAAAATAAAAATAAAAAGATCAGCTGATTCACTTTATAAAAATTTAAAGTTTTATGCTTAAAGAACACAATAAAAACATTAAAAGGAAGCTGACAAGCTAAGGACAAAAGATTCAGAAAATAGATAGCTGGAAGTGGGGAGGCTGATATTCTTGATAAATACAAAGTGCTTAGAAAAACAGAAATACCTTTAAAGAAAAATGGCCAAATGTAATTTTAAAAGAAAAAAAAACCACAAATGACCATTAGGTAAGTAAAAAAATCTTGCCCCATCAATAATCAAAATCCTACACATTTAAACAAGGATGATGTACATGTACATATTTCAGTTTGGCAAAGACAATTGTATACATAACACATATTTATTAAAACCCTTGAAAACTCATTTATAAAACAAAATACAAACTGAAAAGAGGCAAACATATCCAGGCTCATATATACTTAAAAGGGGTTCTGAACACCAAATTTCACTCTCATAATCCTCTGGGACACCAGCTGGGTGTCCTACAATTCAACTCAATTCTGACACTATTTACCTGAAGACAGCTTCAGATTCCACAGGTTAAGGGACTGCCCTCTACTCCCACTTCAGACATCAATCACAAATCCAGGTTATCACCTGTGCTTCTGGCTGACCAGTTGTAGATCAGAGATTCCAAAAGACCCCTCCTTAGATTCAATTAATTTGCTAGAGCAGTTCACAGAAGTCAGAGGAATATTTTACTTACTAGATTACTGGTGTAGTAGAAAAGGATGTAACTCAGGAACAGTTATCTATCTAACAGCTATCAATCTTCTAACAGGAAGAAATGTATGGGACAAGGTATGGGGAAAGAGCAAGGAGCTTCCATGCCCTCGCCAGGTGCACCAATCTCCCCAAATCACCACATATTCACCAACCTGAAAGCTCTCTGAACCCTGTCCTTTTGGGTTTTCAGAGGTTTCATTACATAGGCATAACTGATTAAATCATTAGCCATTAGAAAATGATTCAGCCTCCAGGGCTTCTCTCCTCCCCAGAGGTCAGGGGGGTTGGTTCTGAAAGTTACAATAAATACTCTAGTCAGATGGTTGACTTCACTGTCAATTAGCCCCACCCTCAGATGTGCTCCCAAAGTCATCTCATTAACATAACTGAAGACAACTTTATGACTTTCATCACTTAGAAAAGTCCAAGAGTTTTACAAGCTCTGTTCCAGAAACAAGGACAAAGACCAAATATATATATTTCTTATTATAAATCACAATACGGCAATACTATAGAGGAAAAAATCTGATGTAGAAGCATATTTTTGACATGGGAAAATGGCAAAAAGCTAACTGAGGAGTAAAAACCAGGTTACAAAATAGCATGTCAAAAACAAATCCCTTAAATAGATACACAGCTGAAAAGACCTATAACAAAATGTTAATTGTGGTAGTCTCTGGATGATGAAATTATCAATAGTTTATTTCATTCTTTGTTTTTCAGATATTTTGCATTGAAAATATTTTCCATTTAGAATCAGGCAGAAATACTAACTAATCCAGAGACAGAAATTGTGAGGACACCTGCAATAGCTAATTTTAAGTGTAAACTTGACTGACTGTGAGATGCCCAGATTCAACATTATTTCTGGACGTGAGGGTGTTTCCAGATGAGGCTGGCATTTGAATTAGTGGACTCATTAAAGTAGATTGCCCTCCCTCAATGTGAGGGGACCTCATCCAATCCATTGAGTGTCTGAATAGAATAGAGGGTGGAGAAAAGAGGAATTTTTTTTTTTTTTTTCTGCCTCACTGATTGAGCTGGGACCTTGGATTGGGATGTACACCACTGGCTTCCCTGGTTTTCAGACCTTCAGACTGAGACTAAATCACACCACTAGAATACCAACTTTCCTGGGTCTGCAAGCTTGTAGACCACGGTTTGTGGGACTTCTCAGCCTCCATAATTATTTGAGCCAATTCCTAATAATAAGTCTATACCTATCTATATACAGATATATGTAAGACTATTCATATATATTTACTCTTACATATATATATATATGTAAGAGTGTGTGTATATATATATATATACACATATATATATACATATGTATGTATATACATACATATATGTATACATATGTATATACATATGTATATACTCTTACATATATACACACATATATATATGTATATACTCTTACATATATATACATATATATACATATATATACATATATATGTATATATATGTATATATATATACACACACTGGTTCTGGTTTCCTAGAGAACCTTATTGAATACAACACCAATAAAGTAAACGCTGGAGAAGCATGGATTCCCGTCCTCTTGATTTAACCAAGAAAGTCAGAAAGTTAGTTATTAAACTAAAGCAAGTAATCCAGCTGTTTAGTATCACTCAAATAAATATTTAGATAGGTGTCTCAGTTTTTCACTTGAAAATTATTTGTCTGATATTTTGTGGGCACAAGCTGATCTGCAGGTTCAGAATGTGTCCAAGTACCACTGACCATGTCATTAGATCCATATATGAAACAGAACAATCAGAACAGCTGACATTCCTCGTTATCCTGCTGTGCCTCAAAAGATCACATAAATCATTTCACCAAAATCAAAGTGGTGGCCATTCTCAGCCATCCTCTGCTACCACTGGGTGTGGCCAAGAGAGGTATTGATTCAGTTACCAACTGAGCAACAAATTGGAAAGTGAAACATCCAATCGCTTGAACTGGGAAAGAATGAAAGAATCATGCATGGCTTAGAAGGAACTGGAAAGGTTACACTTCACCAATTCTGGAGTTGTTGATCTGCCTTTGCGCTAAAGCTGCTCATAGTTTCTTCTGTATTAGCTGAAGTTGATGTCAAAGAGTGATAAATTCTATAACTCTTACTTCTGTATGACTCCACCTCCCTTATCTTTGTTCACAAGCACTGCTTTGCACTTGCCTATTGCCACGACCTTGTGATCCACCTTCTCTCACATCTTTAATCTAGAAGTCTTCAAAGTGAGGCCCACACCCCTCCCCTCCCACCCCTGGGGCTAAGAGGTGGATCTCCTAGAGCATTGGAAGAAATATTAGATCTCCTTTTTATACTTATTTTTATCCTTAAAATTTAATTCACATAAAATAAGAAAGAACACATTTCTTCATGTAAAATAGGAAGTTAATATATATTACCTGAAACTGGGTTCGCCTCTTGGTGGGTGTCGAGCCGAAAGACAACAACCAAGCCAAAGAATCAGAAAAGGAAGGATTTTACCTGCAACAAGTAAAGTAGAACACAGGGGATAAATCTCAAAGTAGTGTCTCCTGGAACAAAATAACTGGGGAAGCTTTAAGCTAAGGATGCATACACATTCATGAAGGGGCTTGTGCAATGGGGAATTCAGCATGTGATTGGGGCCAAAGTCATCCTAAGGTGATGGACTCCAGATCTTAGTTGATCAAAGTCACCAGGGCCACAAGCCAACTAGTCAGGTATTTGAGTGCTCCAAGGGGTTGAAATCTTGCAGAGATAGCTCAAGAATGTGCCCTGGGCAAAGTAGTGCCAGTCTGGTAGAGATCACACCGTGATCAGAGACCTAAAATGACTTCTCACGTCAAGAAAACTGTGCCTCATTTTTTCTTTTTTCCAGAGATCCCTAACTCTTTCTATTTATCCTACTAGTACTTTTCTCCTAGAGAAAAGCCGTGAGGATTGGTTAACCTAAAACAGTGCCTGGAAAAAAATAAGTTCTGTATCGACCAGTTAAAATTCCTCATAGGTAAGTCAGTGTTAGCAGACACTGCTGAAAGATGCCAGCTGTTTCCTCTTATATGGCAATTATCCTGAGGGAAGAGGGCATTCTACATGTGTGGGAGTTGACAGTGATGATCCTTTCAACATACTGCCTCAAAAAGCCAGTAAAAGTCAGGTTTTGATGATATTCCGTTTTAATCAGACTGGTCATCCCTGAATAGTGATACAAAGATTTCCACATCAAAAATAAATAAAGTGAAATAAAACAGTAAATTGAAAATAACACTACAAATTCAAACCCAAGCACCGAGAAGAAAACTGCTGCACTGATGCACTGAAGCAGCCACATTCTGAGGTAGAAACATGATGAACTAATCACATCTAATGTGATTATGTAACGTTCCCTCAATAGTAATACTGGTGACTATAAAAATTCTTATCCATACATTTAAAAACTCAAAAATACATTTTGCACTCACTAAGAATTTTTACAGTTTCAGTGGGTATAGAGTTGATTTATTAAAAATTGACAATCCAGGCACCTGGGTGGCTCAGTCAGTCAAGCGTCTGACTTCAGCTCAGGTCATGATCTCACAGCTCTTGAGTTTGAGCCCTGGGTTGGGCTCTGTGCTGACAGGTCAGAGCCTGGATCCTGCTTCTGATTCTGTCTCCTCTCTGCCCCTCCCCCACTCACACTCTGTCTCTCTGTCTCTCAAAAATGAATGTTAGGGGTGCCTGGGTGGCTCGTTGGTTGGGCGTCCGACTTCAGCTCAGGTCATGATCTCACGGTTTGTGAGTTCGAGCCCTGCATCGGGCTCTGTGCTGACAGCTCAGTGCTTGGAGCCTGCTTCAGATTCTGTGTCTCCCTCTCTCTCTGCCCCTCCCCTACTCGCACTCTGTCTCTCTCTCAAAAATAAATAAACATTAAAAATTTGTTTTTAATTGAAAATCCTACAGCTTCCAATTAGTCTGCAAACTCTGCCTGATATCAGGGAAAATATAAACTTCCCAGCCAAATTTTAATACAAAACTTGCAATAATTGGAGGGCAAGATTTAAAAGTGAATAAATATTATGAAAGTTGAATAAAATCATGAAAATTGAATAAATATTGTAGCAACTATGGTAGCAGCGGAATTAAAACATCAAAACAAACTGAACTTAGGCCAGCACTTCAGACAGCTCTATATCAGAGTGTAGACTACAGGGTTATTGTGGTGTTTTTAAGAAATATATTCAATCACATTGTTCTCAATAAAAACATACATAAATTATATACACAGTAGTAATATTTTATCACTATCTTAATTTTATATTAGGAAGCAAAACTATTTTACTGCTAATAATAAAATTTAAAAGAATAAAGAATGGAATCTTACTTCATTTTTCTTTGCTTTATGTAGTTTTATAAGACACATAATCTCAGTACTATAATACTTTAATAATATAATTAATGAACAATAAACATGTAGTGGGTTCATGAGCAATCAAAAAAGCTGGGATAATAAACATTGCTCTAGTTTTTAATTCTCATTGCTGCTAAAGTTATTCTCTTCACACACTCTTGAATCATGCCTTATGCTTCTTTAAAAATCTGTTAATGGTTCCCCATAGCCTAATGAACAAAATGCAAACTCCTTAGCAAAATATATGAGTGACTGGGTCAAACATTTTCAGCCTAATATCTATCTGGCCTTTCCTACTCCCTCAGACATGATTAATTCCCCACATTTCTAAAGCACTTGACCTGTAACTCTAGCATAGCACTCATTTTACTCTGCAGGATTATTAGAAGTTTCAAGGCAATAGTGAATAACACACTGGACAGAGTCAGGAATCCTCCACTTGCACACAGTTCTACTGTCACCTAGCTATGAGATCCTGACTCAGCACTTTATCTATCTGAGCTTAAAGTCCTCATCTTTAAAATGGAGATAATGACAGAGGGTTAGAAATAACTTATGTATATTTTCGAGGTAAGTTGTCTGTCTCCAGCAGTCACTCAATACATACTAGTTGAATCAATACACCAATGAGGAAATGATTCGTTTTGAGAAATAGATTTATACGTAGAATTTGACCCAAAGTGAATTACCTTACATTCCTACTGCTATAGATCTCTAAGGGACACACGGATTCTGATTAATTAACCATACAAATTAATAGAGGTACCATGTATTACATGGGAAAACAGCTTATTTTCTTCTTTTAGCTTTTTTTAAAACTTATTTTCAATAAATGTAAATGTGACACAACACTTCCTTTAATCACCTTTAATTATTGCCAAGACACATTCAAATTTGTTTGCCTTTTAACATCTAAAGCATTTTTTCCTATTTCTGACGATTTTATTTTAGGATTAACAGAAGTTGTTTCTATTTGGTTTTCAAAAATATTCACCACTTTCTCAAGAAAAAAGGGGAGCTTGGGTTTTAAGTGACTAGAAGCCTCAATGTAGTGTAGGACTTCTCTCCAGTGCTATGCAATACGTGACAGGAACCACTATGGGTAAAATTTATCCTAGACCCATCCTGAGAAATTTAGTCAACGAAGCAATTCAAATAAGTATAATTAATTTTTTTAACCATGTAACCACATAGCTTGGTGGATGGTGTAAGGTTCTGGGAATTGATCAGCTCCTTCATGGATGCATATCACAAAAGATCCCAACTGTGGGCCAGGTTAATTTGTAAAGCTTGCAGACTCTGGCAACCAAAGAGAGCAATAAAAAGGAGTTGTTTCTGATATGAGTCACTGTGGCCTTTGTCTACACACACTCATGGAAGAAAGCAATTTTTAACCACACAACTCTTCCCAAATGCACACATATGTGGAAATAAGGAAAAATACCCAGTGAGCATATGTGTGATTTAAAGAGCAAGTAAAACTTCAAACTCTTGGCTGGGCTCATGTAGATGACTAAAAACAATGTTTATGACATGCCAAGAAGACATCTATGTACATATATTTATATGTTAAATAAATGTAGTGTGATCCATATTTTGAGTTAAGTAAAATGTGAACATATGTTTGTAAATATTCCAGAGACATTTCTCTAGGTGAATTGTATGGATGTGTTTTACAGAAAGTGTCACAAAAATTCATGTGTGGGTGGAGTCAATGCAAAAGCAAAAATAATAACTCAGTCCCTATAGATTACTGAATGGTTTTAATGCCTCTGCTTGAGTCCAAGCCAGAAATATACGGAAATTCTCTGGCTAAAAGGATTATTAATAAAATTATTTACTTTGAAATTATTTCTTACATCTACAAATGCTATAAGATTCTGGAGAACCCCCCAGTGAACTTTACTAGCATGTTTCAGATCTGAGAGCAATCACATGTAGTTATCCATCACGCAAAATAAAGACAAATCCTGAAACTCATGAATTCTGGAAACAGAGAAAAAGGATATGGAGAAAGGAGATTATACACTGAGGCTCTAATGTCATTTACAGACTTTACCTTTCAATTCTCATTTAAGTGGATGGATAGAAAAATCCTTCCCATAGAAAGATGCCTTATAAGAACCTTTGTTATTCAGGCAAATGAGACTTTTTAAAAATCACAATTCTAATCTGGGGAAAATATTCTGACAAGTTTCAAATGAACTGAAGCTGTTCAACTTTTGAATTTTCTTTTTTTTCTTTTTTTTTTTTTTGACATTTATTTTTGAGACAGAGAGAGACAAAGCATGAATGGGGGAGGGTCAGAAAGAGGGAGACACAGAATCTGAAACAGGCTCCAGGCTCTGAGCCGTCAGCACAGAGCCCGACGCGGGGCTCGAACTCATGGACCGCGAGATCATGACTTGAGCCGAAGTCGGCTGCCTACCCGACTGAGCCACCCAGGCGCCCCTCAACTTTTGAATTTTCAAATGATTTTGAGCCTGCTGGTATTGGAAACCATCTTTGGAGAAGCCAAGTTCCATTTATAAGAAAAAAATTGAAAAGATATGCAGTGACCTTGCCTCCCATCCACAAAACTGTCCTAAAATTAATAATTAACTTAATAAACAGTTAATGTTTTCTAAACTTTATATGGATTTAAATACCAAGGTAAGTATATCATAAAATTTATTTTGAATTTTTTTTTAATTTTGTTAATGTTTATCTATTTTTGAGAGAGACAGACAGACCCAGTGCACGTGGGGGAGGTCAGAGGTCACACAGGGATGGAGACACAGAATCCAAAGCAGGCTCCAGGCTCTGAGCTGTCCACACAGAGCCCAACACAGGGCTCCAACTCACCAACTGTGAGATAATGACCTGAAAAGTTGGACGCTTAATGGATTAAGCCACCCACGTGCCCCTTATTTTGAAACCTTTTAACTCACTTTCTGGGAACCCAAGGGTTAATTATGTGATAAAGCTATCAAAATAAGTTTGGTATATTGGGGTACAATGGGTAAGGTGAGTAGGGCATTATTTAGCATATGCCATGTTGAAATAATTTATGAAATTGAAAATTTAAAATAGTATTCTTTCCAGAGTTCATTTTTATATCTAAAATATATACTAAGTATATGCTCAAAAGTATACAAAATCTTATAAGCAAGATTCCTTATGCTTTAAAGTTATATTCTAATATATGTACTAATGAAATGATATGCTGTCTGAAAGTTTCATCTAAGGACTCCAGAAACAGTGGTTAAGGTTAGAGTGGTTTATAGAAGAAACAAGATTGGCTATGGGTTAATAAATGTTGAAGTGAGACAATAAGTATATGTGATGTGCTACACTACTCTCTCAATCTAAAATGTAATATAACAATTTTTAAAATATTATGTAGATATTAAATGTAGCACTACTTGTTTAAGAAAAAGAATGGAGGGGCGCCTGGGTGGCGCAGTCGGTTAAGCGTCCGACTTCAGCCAGGTCACGATCTCGCGGTCCGGGAGTTCGAGCCCCGCGTCAGGCTCTGGGCTGATGGCTCAGAGCCTGGAGCCTGTTTCCGATTCTGTGTCTCCCTCTCTCTCTGCCCCTCCCCCGTTCATGCTCTGTCTCTCTCTCTCCCAAAAAAATAAATAAATGTTGAAAAAAAAAATTTAAAAAAAAAAAAAGAAAAAGAATGGAGACAAACTAAATATCCATCAACAGAACAGAGAACTGGTTATAAAAAATATATTACAGGACACCTGGGTGGCTCAGCTAGTTGAGTATCTGGCTCTTGGTTTCTGCTCACAGGTTATGTTCTCACAGTTTGTGAATTTGGGCTCAAGGTTCTGTCCACATCTGTGCTGAGAGCATGGAGCCTGCTTGGAATTCTTTCTCTCCCTCTCTCTCTGCCCCTCGTCCACTCATGCCTGTGCATGCATGCGCTCACTCTCTGGTTCTCTCTCAAAATAAACTTTTATTAAAAAATATGTTACAACCTTATATTATCAAAATAGTACACAACTCTTAAAAGAAAGAGTATACCTATTTGAGCTGATAGGACTATAATAAAATCATAAGTGAGTATAATATATTCTGATTTGTGAAAAAGGGAGAAATGCTGATATATAAATATATCAATAGAGAAATAGATTTGCTAGTTTTCTAATGTTGCTGTAACAAATTGCCCCAAATGTAGTGGCTTAAAATAGCATGAATTTATTCTAAGGGTCACTAAACCAAAATGGGTTTCACTAGTCTAAAATCAAGGTGTTGGGTGGGTTACATCCTTCTGCATGTTTTAAGAGGGAGTTCCGTACTTTCCTCCCTTCCTTACTTTCTCCAGCTTCCAGAGGCTGCTTTCTTGGCTCATGGCCCATCTCCCCATCTTTAAATCCAGCAGCATAACATCTTCAAATATGTCTCTGCTCTGACTCTCCTATCTCCCTCTTATAAAATAGGGACCCTTGTGATTACACAGAACTGTATGATCCAGAATAATATCCTCACCTCATAATCCTTAAGTTAATCACATCCATTAAGTCCCTTTTCCCATTTAAGGTAACCCATTTGGGTTTTGGAGATTAAATGTGAATATCTTTGGGGTGGCATTATTCTGACTATCACAGATATGTAGACATGTATCTTTCTAGAGATACATAAAAACTTGTCATATTAGGGGCACCTGGGTGGCGCAGTCAGTTAAGCGTCCGACTTCAGCCAGGTCACGATCTCGCGGTCCGGGAGTTCGAGCCCCGCGTCAGGCTTCTGGGCTGATGGCTCAGAGCCTGGAGCCTGTTTCCGAGTCTGTGTCTCCCTCTCTCTCTGCCCCTCCCCCGTTCATGCTCTGTCTCTCTCTGTCCCAAAAATAAATAAACGTTGAAAAAAAAAAATTAAAAAAAAAACAAAAACAAAAAAAAACTTGTCATATTAGATTCATCTGGGGAGGGAGACTGTGGCACTGGTGGCCTGAGATAGGAAAGATTTACTATTTGTTGTTTTCATTTTGCACTTTGAATTTTTCCCTTGTGTATGCATTATTCTTAAAGCACAGTATTTAAGAGGTCACCAAAATAGTAGATCATTTAGATAATTTTTAGGAAGATATAACTGTATCTGTCAGAGAAATACAAGAGTAAAAAGTTATACTTTAAAAAATGACTTTAGTACAAAAAAGAGCAGTATGGGGCTGGACATTAATTTTAAATATTCCTTAAACTCTGAATTTTTGGTAGCCTTTGTCTCCATTTATATTAAGACTACTACAATTTGCTTGAAGCATGAATGCACATTTATAAAATCTAGCTATAAATTTAAAAATAGTCATCATGAGTGGCACCTGGGTGGCTCAGTTGGTTGAGCATCTGACTCTTGGTTTTAGCTCAGGTCATGATCTCATGGTTTCCTAAGTTCAAGCCCCGTGTCAGGCTCTGTGCTGACCACACGGAACCTGCCTGGGATTCTCTCTCTCTCTGTCTCTCTCTCTCTCTCTCTCTCTCTCTCTCTCTCTCTGCCCTTCCCTCACTTGTGCTGTCTCTCTCTCAAAATAAATAAAAATAAGATAAAAAATGGTCATCATGAGGTTGCAATTTACTTCTTCATTACATTATTTATTAAGTTTAATTAATTCAAATGAGCATATTGTTCTTGGAAACATAAAAGATGGAAAAGTTGAGTAACAACAGAAAGGAGTTTATGGGGTGCCTGGATGGGTCAGTCGGTTAAGCGTCCAACTCTTGATTCCCACTCTGGTCCAACATGAGCCCCACGTCGAACATCCCTGCTTAGGATTCTCTTTCTCCCTCTCTCTCTGCCCCTCTGCCCCCCAATCCCTCAAAATAATAAATAATCATTTAAAAATAAATAAGAAATTTAAAATGGTGTATCCCAGATATATCACTTCTGCTCTTAGGTACCACAAAGTGATAGGTGCAGCAACATAGGAGAGCAGAAATGTGATCTCCTTTGTGCTTAAGAGAACAAAAGTGGCTCTAACAGCTAAGCTACTCTGTTCCATGAAGATGGATAGTATATGTGGAAGTGGTCGGGACAGATAAGGAAAGATCTTTAAAGGCTCAAAAGTATACAGAGAAGGGTCAGAACGAAGCCTAAATGGGCAGGAGCAACAGTGGATGGGAGGCAACGATACTAATCTATGACATAAGCACAGTTTGGTTTGCCTAAGTCCTAACAGAAAAATGACCATAAGTCATGGACTTTATTTCCCTTCCTTTGTTTTTTACAACCACCAAGAAATGGCAACAACCAAATCTCTTTTCCATTGTTTTACTTCTACTTCCCTAGATGTTAAATGTGGCAATGAAAACATCAGTTTTAAAGGTTGCTCTGTTTCTGGTTTTGATCATTAACATTCTGCACAGCATGCCTCAGGAAGTATAAAATGAGATGTTCACATTCTAATTCTTAGAGATGAACTAATGAAGGAACCAGCAAAAGGTCATAGCCTAGAAACCAGATTCATGGAAAGTTGAACAATGTCATGTCTCATTGTGAGATTGATATCCCAGTTGCAATTCCTCCTGCTAACTTCATTCTTAAATCTTATTAAAATATTTCTCATGATTTATAAAATGGTAAATATTCATTCACGGATTGCCGCCAAATATGTACTTCCAACAACTTTGTATTCAATCTCCTATGAGGAGATAAACCAATCACGTTTATGTTTTAAAAAATCATACCACCTTCCTTAGGAGGTATCAGGGTAAGATGATTCACAGCATACTAAAAACTTTTTTCAACTAACAGTTCATTGCTATTTCTATTTTGTTTCAATTATTAGCTTTTCCTTCTCCCATTCCTTTTGGTTTCTTACAGCCTTTGAGGTGACTTGCACTCAAAGCCCGCTGAGAGAGGCAGGCTGGGAAAACCACAGGCATTTCCCTCAACCACTACGCCCAGAGTGCAGTGAATTTTACAGCTGAGATCTGAGCTGCAGGGCCTAATGTGTCTGCTGGCAAACAGGATTCAGCGTTCTACCCTCTCTCATCCCTTCTCTCCTGGCACCAGCCACGCTGTGGAATTCCAAAAGTGTCTCATAACACTATTCAATTTTAAATCAGTCTTCATAAATCTCTTTCATAGCTTCATCTACTTTCATCGGCAATTTGTGATTGCCCTTTCAAAACCTTTGACAAATATCTTCCTCATAGCTGTCCTTGTACAGCAATTTCACTGACAATGAGATGAAGTCTGTTGAGCCTCTGAATGCCAGCCCTTCTACCACATTCCTGTGTCATTATAGTTATAAACTCATCCTCCTAGTGCACGTTCTCTGTGGGCAAAGGAAGTTAAGACTTCCAAGTGACCTTAAGGAGTTGTATGTAAAAGTGAATTCATTATTGGAATTATATTTTTATCCAAGCAGGGTTTCCATAAAACTGTGGTCTGTTTTACATTAGGAAGAGGGGGTCAACACTTAACCCTACTAACCAGTTTCTGAATAACAGCAAACAAACTAGGGTAAGGACTTAAGAGAACTCACCTTGCAAGTTATGACCTAGTAATTAGGTAGGGGTTAGTTAGCACTAAATGTCATTGCCTAACAGCTGAAAGGTTCTGAACCATCCTTGCAGATGCCCTTGTTAAAAGGATGTAAGGGAGGGACAGATGAGGTGAGAAGAGGCTCTTAATCTAGCTCCCCATCAGCCCAGTCCCAAGGCTTGGTTCCTGTCACCATCAGTGTGAATCAGCTAATCAGCTTTATTACCCAGGCAAGTTCTCCCACTAGGAATGAAATAAGATAACCCACAATGCTGGAATTGATTTATTGTGTTTTAAAATCCATTTTGGATTACGTTTCCCTTTTCCCTTTCAGCCTACCTTGATGTCACCATTTCCTTGATTCATCAAGATTCATGATACTTTGGTTTGGGGGTGGTAATAATGATAACAAATGTTAATATTAAACTTTTCTGTGTAAATATTTTATTATTTATTTTGTCTCACAGTTGGTAACACAGTTGGAATTTTAATCATCACCATTTTATAGATGACGAACCAAGGCTTATAGAAGGGTAGCACTGGGTGTTATGTAAGTGATGAATCACTAAATTCCACTCCAGAAAACAATACTGCACTATATGTTAACTGACTTGAATCTACATTAAAAAAAAAAGGCAGGTATGTGTCTAAACTAGAGGTACTCAACTATTTCATAAGAAGCCGCTCAAGCCCAAGTTTTTTCTTCCAAAGCCCTCTGCTGCTTTTACTTTGTCATAGTAGATTCCCTTGATGAAGATGACCCACTCACAGAGATTCTTTTTTTTTATTGTTTATGTATTTTTGAGAGAGACAGAGAAAGAGAAAGAGAAAGAGAAAGAGAGAGAATGTGAGTGGGGAGGGGACAGAGAGAGATGGGGACAGGATCTGAAACGGGCTCTGTGCTGACAGCAGAGAACCTTGATGTGGGGCTCAAACTCACAAACCCTGAGATCATCACCTGAGCCAAAGTTGAACACTTAATTGACTGAGTCACCCAGGCACCCCTGGGGAGATTCTTACTGACCATAGAATCAGTTTTGATTCTAAATGTGTATCTTTACTTAAAATACACCTTGTTCAAAAAAATCTACAATAAAATATACCTAGTTCAATAGCTCCTAAATATGTGTAATAATGTTTTACTATATGCTAATGTCTGTAACTAATGTTGATTTTAAAAATTCTGTTCAAAATAACTGAATGACTTGCCTATGGATCAGAGAGCTGTTTTCCTATGCCTGTAGTACACAGCAAAGTCTTCTAAATTCGTTCTGAAGACACCTAATTCCAAGGAGAATGCATATAGCAGCAAAACAGCTTGATTTTCTAAAAGAATATAGATATCACACTGGGACTTGCTCAGTGGGACATCAGGAAAATTTCACATAAAAACCAAGGGAAGAAAATAAATTTGGAACTTAATTGTGACATTTCACAAAACCTTGGTGACTCAAAAGCAACATAAAAAAATACATACTCTAGGAAACAAAGCAAGGAGTTATCATACTAATGTGCTGTTAAGGAAATGGAACAAACATTTATTGAACACATACTATACAGGTGCTCAAAATTTGAATACAAATCCACAACCCTAACAGATGGATGTCCCCATTTCAAAGGAACTGAAGAGTTTTCCAAAAGTCTTATAAATGGTTAATGGCCAATGTTAATGGCTAATTAACACGTGAGTTTCACAGATTAAAAAGTCTCTGCTCTTTTCACTGAGTGACTTCAGCCATCATGCTAACACTGTTTTCCTCCAATCTTAAGTGTTTTACACTCTGTAAGTGAAAATGACTAATTTCCACAAAGTGGTAGACAAAGATCTTCTTTAGTGGGCCCCCTTTTTTCTAGCACAGCTCTGGCTACCATTGCCACTTCTACATCCTACCCTTTCATTCCCGATGTCTATTGACACAATCAGCATAGTGACTCTTTTAAATGTGGTCTCCTCAGATTATTATTAGAGTTCTACTTCCAATAAATTTATTTTCTTAGCCCTTAGCCCATTAAAAACTTGCTCAAGTCAGGTGACAGCCAAATGGTAGATATTTATGGACCACAGCAGTCAGAGTGAACAATTTGTCTTTTCTAAATTGTGTGATAGCCAGAAATTCAACTGGAGAATGATCAGAGCTATTTCAGCCTCTCCTTCACCAACACAGGTATCTGAGTACAAAAACCATGGAAGCAGGACCTGGGTTAGTGAGTTTCCCATCGAACCATTTTCTGAAGGCATTAATGGGTCATAGTCATGTTGGAGGGTGACTTTTCTATTTTTTCTGTTTCTCACTAGGAAGGCAAGATGACGTTACACAGATTTGGGGTTAAATCCAAGCTTCAACTCTTATCAGCCAGGTAACTGAAATAAGCATTGACTCTCTTTTCTCTCTCTCTCTGAAACCCTATTTTGCTTGCATTTGTAGAATGATGATAAGACCACTTACCTCGGGTTGAACTTTAAGCAAGGTCATGTATGTAAGGCCCCAATACAATACCTGACCCATAAAAGATGTTCAGAAAATGTCCAATCTTCATATCTGAGTTTGAAAATAAGTAAATGCCATTCACTGACAAAATATGCCATATGGTCCTATATTCATGATGCCTATACTACATACGCCTTTATTTCAAATGATTAGTTTAACTTTAAGAATGAGTAATTATGTTTTTTCCACTGACCAAGATGACTTACATTAGGATACAGAAATCGAAAGTAAAAAGATGGAGATCTGGAAGAGAAGGCAATGCAGGATTGTGACGAGCAAAGTGATGTGGTTAATGGTATTGGCAATCAAAATTATTTGGGCATTTACAGAATCAATAAAGGAAGAGACTCCTGCCTGAGCAAATATTCTCTAACTGAAAGATACTTGTGTATTTGCAGATCATATTAAGCCACCATGGATTTCAAAGCCTATTAAAACCTTAAAAACAGAGTAATCATTCAATTTTTGTTATTTTAGTGACATTTTATATATGAACCATAATGGAAAAATCCATGTTTTCTTATAATGCAATTAAAAATGTAAGGAGACATCTGTGCCCTTTTACACAAGACATAGCAAGAATGCAAAAGTAACTATCAGCACACGTACGTCAGCATGGATATAGCAAATGAACCATGACACGTAATGAACTATAAATACCATCCCTCAGAACAGACATTTGTCATTTTTCTAGTCTCTAATGAAGGAAATAAGTGAAGTAATTAAAGCCTATAAGTTTTTCTGGGTGAGTTTTATACATTAGGGAAGTGGAAAAAATGATCCCTCCTGCATGATAACTAGCAAAAACAAAACAAACAACAAACAACAACAAAAAACAAATATTCCTAGTGCCAATGGATACTCATGGGCCAGGACCTAACAAATGTATTATAATACATGAGAAGAGACATGAAAAAGTAGAACCACTTGAGTTCACAAACCAGGATTTCAGCAGGCTTCCCATGGTGTTCCAGGTTACACCAATGCCCCCAGCGTACACACAGATGAAACAGCTTCATCCAACCCCAATAGCACAACAACTGAATGTAATGAATCCACACAGCTGGATTTCAGGGATTAAGACTATGTTCAAGAAAGTGGTGATATTTCTGGTTGGCAACAACTTTCTTCTTCATAATCCAAAAGCAGATAATGCGAACTAATCTAGGTGTCTTTTGGAGGTACCCGGGCCAACAGAAGATCAATTAAGCCTTTAGTCTAGAAACTAGGGATCTGCCATGGTCTCTAATAATTGTCCTGTGATTACCTCTACAGCAGGGAGTATGCTATTGCCAGAAACATAAGCCAAGATAATGGTTCCAGATCCTGGTTTAATCTTCAGTTACCTCATTCACCCACCCTTCACAGGCCTTCACCTTGGCACATTTGGGTAAGCGAAGTTGGCACCAAGAGTTAGCTTTAGGCAAGTCTGTGAAGCTCATGAAGCTTGACTGCAAACACTCTCAACTCTTTTCTATCATCGTCTTTTACTTCTATTTTCCATAACCCTTTGCCTACTTTTAATAAACCTTCTATGTGCCCAAGAAAAAGCTAACTCTCCTGGGTTTCATTCTGTAAGCAGTGGGGTAAACTGGTTTAATCAACATCTTGTTCCTAAGCAGTTAATATGTTCTGAGCCCATAGGAAGCACTAGGAATGGCAATAGTGTTAAGACCTCAGATCTACCCTAAATGACTTTAACAGTTAGTTTAGAGAAGAAGGTAGACATAGGGAGTAACTGACGAAAAAACAGTGGACAATAAAATGTTAATGTCAGTTGTGCCCCAGGTGCAAAAGGACTTAGAGAAGTAAGAGATCAGGATGAGACTGCAAATTGGAATGATTTCAGGAGGAGATGAGACTAGAACTGAACTTTGAAGCATGAGAATTAGTGATATATGGAGAAAGCACTACAGATGGAAAACAATTAAATCATATAAGAATGAAATAGAAGCTAGTGGGTTTGATACTATCTTGCTTAACAAAAATGTGGCTTTTGGTTGGCTTCATTTTATCAACTCACACAGACACTAAACAGCTAGAACAATATTTTGAGGGTAAAACACTTAGAAAATTCTTGATTCCATGCCTTCTAGAAGGTTGCCTAACCCCCCCCCCCCCCCCCGTACACATGGACAAGCACTGGACAGCTCCAAAACCAGAACCCACTCTGGAAATATGTACCTGGACCCCACAGAAGGTAACATGTCCTTTTTTCAAATCAGATGTGGATCTAATCCTATTTGCTTTTGTTGCTTTATCAAGACAGAGTACTTTCTCTCTTAAACCAACACACACACACACACACACACACACACACACACACACTCTGTTTTATATGTTTCGCTAAAAATCATGTCTTAAGTATCTGAACAGAGTAAAAAACAAAAAACGAAAACAAGAAAACCTTTGAGTAACATGATATTTTCACCTGAGAAAATATTAATGCCTTGTTATGTACTAGCCACATTTATGTGACACAAAAACAATTATTTGAAAAGTGAAAAAATTCAGTCAAAATATGTTTTGGCAGCAAGTAGAGATAAAATGTAAAACCCCAGTTGTTTTTCTGAATTCAGAACCAATTTAGAGGTTGTTTTTTTTTAAAGCTGAGCTTAAGCAAACAGCTATTTCTGAATGCGGGAAACGTCTTTCCATGTACAACTACTGTCAGGACTAAAGAACAGCTTTGTTATGGAGAGCATGGTAAAAATGCAGATCCCAGTTTAGTAGGTCTGGGGTTGGGCCTCAGAATATGCATTTCTAATAAGCTCTCAGGTGGTGTTAATCCTGCTGGTTCGCGGGCCATACCTGGCACAGTAAGGCTGGAGAACATGGGACATGGTTTTAAACCTTTTATACTGGGGCGCCTGGGTGGCTCAGTCGGTTAAGCATCTGACTTCGGCTCAGGTCATGATCTCGCAGTCTGTGGGTTCGAGCCCAGTGTCAGGCTCTGTGCTGACAGCTCAGAGCCTGGAGCCTGCTTCAGATTCTGTGTCTCCCTCTCTCTCCGGCCCTCCCCTGTTCATGCTCTGTCTCTCTCTGTCTCAAAAAATAAATAAACGTTTAAAAAAATTAAAAAAAAAAACCTTTTATACTGATGTTGGCTTTGCATGTTGTTTTATATCTCAAGATGGACTGGCTTTACAATGATAAAAATTCTAACAATGAATATTCTCAGTCAAAATACACCTCCCTCAGAATATTTCTACTACATTCTAGTGTTGACGGAAACACAAAGATACCCCAAATAGAGAATAGTAGAGTAGAGATACTGTGAAGTTACCTAGGCCTAATCCAATTCAATTCCACTGACCTGCTGAAACTTCAGAAGGTACTATAGTAAATACTAGGAAAGATTTCACTACCGTCTCCTCCTAGAATGTAAGCTCCATGAGGGCAGAAACTTTCTTTTTTGTGACTTTTAAAGTTCTCCAACACAGAAAACACAGTTTAGTATATAGTAGGCATGGAATGCTTGTTAAATGGTTGATAGGATGAATAATGGAAAGCAAAACTAATAATCCATGCCTTCACTCCACTAATACTTCTTTCATGTTAGTAACCCTTTTGCCTTTCCTTCTAAGATTGTATTTAAATCCAATCCTTTCAATGGTATCTCATGGAAGTAGCTCAGTTTCCTTCAAGGATTGAAAATCAGTGACTTCCTCTCGACATTTCCGTAAGGCAACGTGAAAACTAAAACATAACCTTGAGTCTATTTTTCCATGAGTATCTCAGCACGTTTCTCTAACCCAGACTCACAGCTCAGTTTTCCTAATGTTTCTTAATTAACTTCTAAGAGTACAAAAGCAGGCAAAATCAAGTTGAATTTATCATGGAATTCAAGATACACACACATCTAATATTGAGTACAACTGTTTTGCCTATCTTTCCTATACTATCTACTACTTGCATTGGTTAGCATTAATAGAAGAACAAAGTACTTTTCCCAATTGGGGAAAAAAGAAGACTTTTAAATAGCTCTTTCTTTCCAGTCATGTTTACATCCAAAAAAACCAAATAATCCAGTTAAAAATGGGCAGAAAACATGAATAGACATTTTTCCAAAGAAGACACAGATGGCTAACAATCACACAAAAAGATGCTCAATATCACTCATCATCAGGGAAATACAAATCATCATGTTATGCAATGAAGTTATCATCTCACACCTGCCAGAATGGCTAAAATGAAGAACACAGGAAACAACAGATGTTGGTGAGGATGCAGAGAAAGGGGAACTCTCTTATACTGTTGGTGGGAATGAAAACTGGTGTAGCCACTGTGGAAGACAGTATGGAGGCTCCCCAGAAAGTTAAAAATAGAACTACTCTACGACCCAGAAATTGCACTATTAGGTATTTATCCAAAGGACAGAAAAATGCTGGTTCAGTGGGGCACCTGCACCCCAATGTTTATAGCAGCACTATCAACAATAGCCAAAGTATGGAAAGAGCCCAAATGCCCATCGACCGATGAATGGATAAAGAAGATGTGGTATATATATATACAATGGAATATTACTCAGTCATCAAGAAGAATGAAATCATGCCAATTGCAATGGCATGGATGGAGCTAGAGAGTACAATGCTAAGTGAAATAAGTCAGAGAAAGACAAATACCGTATGATTTCACTCATATGTGGAATTTAAGAAACAAAATACATGAACACAGGGGGGAAAAGGGAGAGAAAACTCAAGAAACAGACTCTTAACTATAAAGTACAAACTGAGGGTTGCTGGAGGGGAGGTGGGCAGAGGGATGGGTTAAATGGGTGATGAGTTTTAAAGAGGGCACTTGTGATGAGCACTGGGTGTTCTAAGTGATAAATAACTAAATTCTACATCAAAACTAATAAAGAGAATTAAAAAAAATTTTTTTTACATTTTATTTATTTTCGAGAAGAGAGAGAAAGACAGAGCACAAGTGGGGGAGGGGCAGAGAGACAGGGAGACACAGATTTTGAAGCAGGCGCCAGGCTCCGAGCTGTCAGCACAGAGACCTACGCGGGGCTCAAACTCACAAACCGTGAGATCATGACCTGAGCCGAAGTCAGATGCTTAACCGACTAAGCCACCCAGGCGCCCCTTAACTAAATAGAATTTAAATAAAAACTTGAAACTACAAAAAAAATTAGAGGAGTCTAAAATCAATGAAGTCAAAAATCAATTTTAATGGCCCACAAATTATGTTTCCAAGGATACTACTTGTCAAAGAGAAAAAAAAAAGTAATGAATAGGACAGGAACAAGTTTAAATTTGTCTTTGTTCTTTTTAAAGTATGAATTTCAAGGGGCACCTTAGTCAAGGGGCGTCCAACCCTTGATTTCAGCTCAGGTCATGATCGCACAGTTTGTGGGATTGATCCCCATGTCAGGCTCTGTGCTGACAATGCAGAGCCTGCTTGGGATTCTCTGTCTCCCTCTCTCTCGGCCCCTCTCCTCTCACTCTCTCACTCTCTCACTCTCTCATTCTCTCTCTCTCTAAAAAATAAACACTTTTTTAAATAAATAAGGTTGAATTTCATGACAAGAAAAGTTTTCACTACAGCTCAGCCTGTTATTGCTTATGTATCATTGCTATGAAATTTTAGAAACAAGGTTTGTATGATTGTAGCTTTTTACAATTGCAATCCAGTTGCCTTTTTACTTCCAGCTTTTGGCTGCCAAGTGTCCACAGTGGGATGAAGGGAATCCTCTATGCTGCGAAAGACAGACCAGCGAGTGCACAGTCTGGCCCAGTTCAAGCTTCATAAAACATCAGACCACTTTAGGCTCCATCATTCCTTCACTATATGAAAACACAAAGTGCTTTGCATTAAACTTTTTTTCCTTTTGCCACAACTTCCAACCAATAATAAACTCATTTTCCCATTTTGAAATAGTTAGCCAACTTTAAAGAGTTATTTTTCATTTCTCCTTATTCCATATTTCTGGTTAGGAGAAGTAAAACCTGGAAAGAGATTTGAAAATTTCTGCCAATAGCCATGTCTGACCCAAGAGAAAGCAGGAACAAAATATGCAGAATGCTATAAATGCTTCTTTTCCTCCAACTTAATATCGCCTCTGTTATTAGTATAAGGTGATGTTGGTAAAAGCAGTAAAATATCTTGGTTAAGAACCTGAGTTCTGAGATCAGACTTACAACTCTTTAGTTCAAATCAGTATCCAGTTGTGTGTCCCCTTCGGTTACCTCCTTCTCCTTTGCTCCCTGTCTCAGCCTCTTCACTCTTTAATGTGAGAGACAAGAGCATGACCTCAAGGAGTTGTTGAGAAAATCAAGTGTGATAGTGTTCACAGAGCACTAAGCTGTGTGCCTAGCATGTAATGGTAGTAAGCACTCAATAAACATTAGCTAATTTTAACACTATTGTGTAGAATAAGAATTCTACAAGATCAGGACAAAGCAGCAAAGCAGTCATAAAATATTAAACAACACATCAAACCAGTAAGCGTTGATAAGTGAGATGCTAGTGCTATTTGTTAGCATAATCCTCTGGTGTGAAAACTATTACTGTCTTATTTAAAAGAAAGATGGCTTGCTTGAAAATGTTGGCTTCTCTAAGTATTAAAACTGCAATTCCAATTTCAAGGATGAAATGCATCTTGACGTAGGTACTTCTAGTCTATCAATAATGTTGACGTCTAGCTGCCTGTGTTTTGTGCTCAAAATGTTGAGGCTTCTCAGAAGTTGGTCAGTAGCTACCAAGCTCAGTGAGAGAATCAAGAGGGGGCCCATTTCCTAAGGTGACAGTTAATTGGATTAGGTATTAATTTGTTGACTATAACCAAAGAACTCCAAAGTTATTGCAAAACAGGTAATTTGAATGATTCCTCCCATAGAAATCTGGATTTACGACTAAGGTCATATATCTCAGAAACATCTCCTACATGTTACCACAGATAACCCATCTGCCTACACCTCTGACTAGACTGTTCATACGCTAGTCAATATACTCAACACAAACATACTAATTATCTGGTAATTAATTAGTGGCCCGAACTGATTGGGCAATTAGTTTAATTATTTTATTTATTTTTTTTTTCAGAGAGAGAGAGAAAGAATGATAGCACACATGAGCAGGGGAGAGGCTGAGAGAGAGAGAGAGAGAGAGGATCCAAAGTGGACTCTGAGCTGACAGCAGAGAGCAGGAAACAGGGCACCAACTCATGAACTGTGAGATCATGACCTGAGCAGAAGTCCCACTTTTAGCTGACTGAGCCACTCAGGTGCCCCAGGTCAATCGGTTTAAATGATCAGTGTGATAAACCCAAATAGGTGTTAGAAGAAACTCCATAGGAAAAACTCTTGTGGAGTGTTTTTATCAAAACTTTTTTTTATCAAAATGGAAGATACACTCTGATCACTTGATTTTATTGACTAGGAAACAAAGAGCCAAAGATGAGCAGTGGCTCAGCTAGTCAGGGGCATAGCAGGGATAATATTTTGGTTTCCTGGTTTCTCATCTCAACAAAGTATTCTCACCTGCCACCACTTCTTCCATGTATCAAGTATGTTTCCGTATCTTGGCTATTGTGAAATAATGCCTCATGAATATGAGAGTGCAGGTATCTTGTTAATATCCTGGGTTTTTTTTCTTCCAAGTTGTATTTAAATTCAAGACAGTTAACATATAGTGCAGTATTGGTTTCAGGAGTAGAATTTAGTGATTGATCACTTACATATAACACCCAGTGCTCATCCCTCCTTAATGCCGATTGCCGATTTAGCCCATCCCCCCCACCCACTTCCCCTCCAGCAACCCTCAGTTTGCATATGAGTCTCTTACAGTTTGCCTGACTCTCTTATTTTACTTATCCTTCCCTTCCCTTATGTTCATCTGTTCTGTTTCTTAAATTCCACATATTAGTGAAATCATACAGTATTTGTCTTCCTCTCACTGACTTATTTTGCTTTGCAAAATGCACTGTAGTTCCATCCACATCACTGCAAATGGCAAGATTTCATTCTTTTTGATGACTGAGTAATATTCCATGGTACATATATACCACATCAGTCAATGGACATGTGGGCTCTTTCCATATTTTGGCTATTGTTGATTATGCTGCTCTACACACTGAGGTGCAGGTGCTCCTTTGAATCAGTATTATTGTATCCTTTGGATAAATACCTAGTAATGCAGTTGCTGGATTGTAGGGTAATTCTCTTTAACTTTCTGGGGAAACTCCATACTGTCTTCCACAGTGGCTGCACCAGTTTTCATTCCCACCAACAGGACAAGAAAGTCACCCTTGCTCTGCATCCTCACCAACACCTGCTGTTGCCTGAGTTGTTCATTTTTGCCATTCTGACAGGTGTGAGGTGGTATCTCGTTGTGGTTTTGATTTGTATTTCCCTGATGATGAGTGATGTGGAGCATTTTTTCACGTGTCTGTTAGCCATTTGTATGTCTTCTTCGGAGAATGGTCTGTTCACGTCTTCTGCCCATTTACTAACTGGATTATTTGTTTTTTGGGGGTGTCGAATTTGGTTAAGTTCTTATTGATTTGGGATACTAGGCCTTCATCTGATATGTCATTTACAAATATCTTCTCCCATTCTGTCGGTTGCCTATTCATTGTTTCCCTAGCTATGCAGAAGCTTTTTATCTTGATGAAGTCCCAATTGTTCATTTTTGCTTTTGTTTCCCTTGCCTCCAGAGACACATCTAGTAAGAAGCTGCTATGGCTGAGGGCAGAGAGGTTGCTGTCTGTCTTCTCTTCAAGGATTTTTGATGGCTTCCTGTCTCACATTTAAGTCTTTCATCCATTTTGAACTTATTTTTGTGCATGGTGTACAAAAGTGGCCGTTTCATTCTTCTGCATGTTGCTGTCCAGTTTTCTCAACACCATTTGTTGAAGAGACTGTCTTTTTTACATTGGATATTCATCCCTGATTTGTCGAAGATGAGTCAGCTATACCTCTGTGGGTCCATTTCTGGGTTCTCTATTCTGCTCCATTGATCTTTGTGTCTATTTTTGTGCCACTGCCATACTCTCTTGATGATTACAGCTTTGTAATACAGCTTTAAGTATGGGGTTGTGATGTCTCCATCTTTGGTTTTCTTTTTCAACATGACTTTGGCTATTCAGGGTCTTTTCTGGACTCATACAAATTTTAGAATTGTTTGTTCTAGCTCTGTGAAGAATGCTGGTGTTATTTTGATAAGGATTGCATTGAATGTGTAGATTGCTTTGGGGAGTATCAACATGTTAACAATATTTGTTCTTCTAATCCATGAGCGTGAAATGTTTTTTACATTTCTTTGTGACTTCTTCAATTTCTCTCATAAATATTCTATAGTTTTCAGAGTTCAGATCTTTTACTTCTTTGGTTAGGTTTATTCCTGGGCATCTTATCATTTTGGCTCCAATTGTAAATAGGACACATTCCTTGAATTCTCTTTCTGCTGCTTCATTACTGGTGTATGGAAATGTAACATATTTCTGGACATTGATTTTATACCCTGCAACTTTGCTGAATTCATGTTAGCAGTTCTAGCAGTTTTTTGGTGGAGTCTTTCAGGTTTTCCATGCGAGTATCATGCTGTCTAGGGAGAGTCAAAGTTTGACTTCTTCCTTGTTGATTTGGATCCCTTTTATTTCTTTTTATTGTCTGATTGCTGAGGCTAGGACTTCCAATGCTATGTTGAATAGCAGTGGTGAGAATGGACACCTCGATCGTGTACCTGACCTTAGGGGAAAAGCTCTTAGTTTTCCCCCACTGAGGAGGATATTAGCCATAGGTCTGTCATATATGCCATATAATGTCATATAATGTCATATAATGTTGAGGTAAGTCCCTTCTATCCATGCTTTTGTAGGGTTTTTATCTAAATAAAGGATGTTGTATTTTGTCAAATGTTTTTTCTGCATCTGTTGAGAGGATCATATGGTCCTTACCCTTTTCTTGCTTTTCTCAATGTGGTGTCTCACGTTCATTTTAGTATCCTGTTTTCATTCCCTTGGAATACATACCCACAAGGGGAATTGCTGGATCATACAGTAGTTCCCTTTTTAATTTTTTTAGGAACCTCCACACTGTTTTCCATAGTGGCTGAACCAATTTATATTCCTACCAATAGTGCATAACGGCTCTCTTTTCTCCACACCTTCACCATTATTTCTTATCTTTTTAATAATAGGCATTCTAACCAGTACATGGTGACATCTCAGTGTGGTTGTGATTTGCATTTCCCTGATGATCAGTGATGTTGAGCACCTTTTCATGTACCTGCTAGTCATTTGTATGTCTTCTTTAGAGAAATGTCTTTTTATGTCTTCTGCCTACTTTTCAAATCACATTGTTTGATTTTTTTGCTATTCAGTTGTGTTAAAGGTTTTAAATAATTGTCTGCCATATGTTCAGAATGAATTCAGATTATTTTAAAGATTCTATTACTTTATTTAGTATTTTTCTCTTTATTCTTCTTCCCAAATGGAGAACCAGAAACAAAAAGAGAGAGGAGGACCTTTCTTAGATTGTGTAATAAAGAGTCTGACTCCATTTCTGATGTTTGACTACTGACGGTTGTCAAGTCCCACCACTCCTCCTCCCTTCCGCCCCACAATTAGCAAACTGATAGGGTAAGTCGGGTACTTCTTTCTTTGATGCCAGCAGGAAGTTCAAACCAATTAAACCTCTGTCCTGAAGGGAACCTTCATCCTAGCTCTACTCCCTAACCACAATAAAAAACCAAGCCAATCTCCTTTCCCCACTTTCAAACTCCTTTCCCGACTCTTAGACTTCCTGAACTCTATTTGGACATGCTAGGGAGCTTCTCTGCTCTCCCTGTAAAGCCCTATCACATGAGTAATTAACTTTTAGTACCCTCTTGGTGCATGTGTGGCATCATAGCTCAGCATATCTAAACAAACTTTGGGTTGGGGTCCATTTTGTCTCTGTGGAGTGTTCTGATAGACTGTTTTTATGCATATATATAGTCAATAGCAAAAAGGAGAAAAATCTTTGATGGGATTTGAATTTGGTGTTTGAATTGCAATGAGTGGATTCCTAAGATTGAAAAGTGATTTTAAAAATAAATGAAAAAATAGGTGAAACAGGTGAAGGGGTTAAGCCACACAAAATTCTAGTTATAGAATAAATAATTAACAGGGATGAGAAGTACAACATAGGGAATACAGTCAATAATTTTGTATTAAATTTGCATTAGAAATTATAAAATCTATTTTTTATCACAGGATTGAAACAAATAATTTACTGAAGCATAGTTGGAAGCAGTGATTAGAGAAAAAAAATGTATTTTATATTCCCTCTGAGTTGTGGACACTCAATTAAAAAGTTATATTTATATCAGAAAGAAAAGCAATTTCAGTTCAACTGATTTGAGGTCTATGCTTTTAGCATGACAAGATTTGCCCCACCTAAATAATCACTCTGTGGAATAAATAAACAGTATGACAGAAGCCTCTCCTGGAAGATCTACATTTTCAGTAATATCAGAGTCATTATGTGCTCTAGGAAAAAGGCCAATTATGTGTTTGGATGCTCTGTCACAACATGTAACCTAAATTATTCACAAATCAAATTTTCTTACAATTTCCAGCATTCTCTATAAAGACCCATTATACTCATCCATTTATCCCCCACAACATATATAAACTACAAAAAGGAGTTTGTTGCCTTAATTCTCTACCTTATCCCCACAACCTAATATAGTGCTTGGCAAACAAGGCTCATTCAATAAATATTTGTTAAGTGAAACTCATCAAACAAGATTTGTTGAATGCCTAAATGTCAGACACTGTTCCAAATACAGGTGCTAAATATTTTGGATTCTTTAAACACAGAATATTTTAAATAAAAATTAGCTGAGTGATTTGGTTATAATGATTTTCCTTGCACTAAGAATGCTCCAAAAGCACTGACATGGGTGGCTAGAAGCCATGACTTAATCTATCACCTCAAATCCCTGGCCAAAATGTTGTAAGGATGAGGTATAGGCAGCTGGCCAAATCAGTCCCGTCTAAATCATCCTTCAGAGATTGTCCTAAGAGGAAAAAAAAAAAAAAAAAAAAAAAAAAGATGGTGGCCAGTCCAATTCTGATGCAGAGCATAAAGGGTATAAAGCTCAAGAGCTAGAGACTGTTTATCCTGTGGAGGAAGCCAGTCTCCAGCAGAAGAGGATGAAAATTGGCCACAGAGAGAAGAGCACTTTGGTAGATTGTATAAGTAACACCTTTCCTTACCCATCTCTATATGTATACTTTTACCTGTGACTTTCAGTTTTCACAAGTGGCCAGAATCTATTTACCCAACCCTTGATTGGCCATTTGGATATCCTCTTTTTTGAAAGAGAGAGAGAGAGATTGAGGGGACATGAGCAGGTGACGGGCAGAGAGAGAGAGGGAGACACAGAATCCGAAACAGACCCTGGGCTCCTGTGCTATCAGCACAGAGCCCAATGCAGGGCTCAAACTCACAAGAGAGATCACGACCTGAGCCGAAGTCAGACGTTTAACCGACTGAGCCACCCAGGTGCCCCAGATACCCTCTTTCATAAAATGTCTATTTAAGTTCTCTAATGGGTCCAAGAAAAGTTGTAAACTTCTGATCTGTGGGTCTTTTTTTTTTATCACAAAGGTAAAAGCTAAACTCTCTCTAGCTTTCTACATTCCTGAATCGTACACCTCCTGACATTTGATTCTCCTCTAAATTCAATATTTGGATAATTCCTGAATCTGTTTTTATCATCTATTTTTTCTTGATTGTCACATATTCTTATCTTTTCACACGTCTAGTAATTCTTATCTTTTCATACATCTGTTTATTACATGTAAGACATAGCGTAAAAATAAAAACTCTATAGGCTCTGGATGATATTATCTACTACCAGGCAGAATTCCCCCATTCCTTTCAGGCAGATAGGATAAAGGACAGATGAGCCCAATCCAAATCAGAGATTGAGTTATGGCACGGTTCAGTTTTAGTTGTAGTAAATCTGTATCTATATCTAGCTCTCTCATTTCCTAAGATGTGACCCTTCTGGGATTTTGAGTGAGTGTCCTTCTCCTCAGCCCTGAGATTCTAGGAAGATCCAGATCTCCCCTTCAGGATTTCACAGCTTGACTCTACCTTCCAATCTCCAACTACCTTCCAAATCTGGTAAGCATCTTGAAAAGGAAATTAACAACGTCCTAATTCTGGATGCCACCTGCAGTAAGTCCTGTTTCCTCCGAGGCACTGTGACACTGCAGAGATTTCAGAGATTTCACTCTACCTTGTAATAGTTTCAGGCAACCCTCTCACAGAACTAGACCTTACATCATGTCCAGTGGGAAAAGGCATATGTGCTTCCTCGGCCTCCCGTGTTTCCGGTTTGTCACACAAGCCCTGCACAATCAGTGAAAGTTTTGCTGGTTTCTCTTTTCCCCCAGCAAGTCCTAGGAGAGATCCACTGCACATCATCAGGTCACCTGAGAAAATCCTTTCACCACAGTCATTTTGGCTCATGTAATCCTTGTTGTTTTCACCATTCTCTGATGGCTTTAAAAAATGATTTCACAATTTCTCTGGCCTTCACTCGCTTTCATGGAGGCATTGGCCTGCCATCAACTAATACATGCCATCCAGAAGTAAACATCTCCTGCATCTATTCTTAACAAAGATTCTCAGGGAAAAAAAAGCTAAGCTTGAATATGTTATTTTACAGAAATAAAATGGGAATATATTTACATGAACATTTAAAAACATTGATTAGTCAAAATATATATTCCCTTTAGAGTTTGGAAATATCTTTTTTTAAATGCTTATTTATTATTGAGAGACAGAGAGAGACAGAGCATGAGCATGGGAGGGGCAGAGAGAGGGGGAGACACAGAATCTGAAGCAGGCTCCAGGCTCTGAGCTCTCAGCACAGAGCCCGGCGTGGGGCTCGAACTCACGGACCGCGAGATCATGACCTGAGCCGAAGTCAGATGCTTAACCAACTGAGCCACCCAGGCACCTCAGAGTTTGGAAATATCTTAAATGTAACAATTTTCCTGAGATCTTAAAAAATACTGTGAAACACAGGTTTAGAATAAACTATGGGACTGTAATTGGCAGAAACATCTTTGTGCCTTGGTTGTAACACCTCCAAGACCTAATTTTTACCTTCTTTCTTTATTTCTCTACTGACTACTCAAATCAACCAATTTCTTCTAACTGCTTTGTATTTTTATTTGTAAATTGTAAATGTAAATTGCTTGTAATTTACAGCCTAATAAATTGATCTCCTCAAGTCAATATTTTAAAAATATCTGTATAATATACAGTATTCTAGGGAAAGATGTTGTTATTAATTAAAGCAGTACATCTCTTTTCTGAAAACTGGTAATACACACATCAGCTAAACCTTGGTTTTCTTCTTTGCATCTTCTCCAAAACAACAGTCCCCTTATCACAAGGTTATTGATTAAATGAAGATTCTGTAAAGGAGATTAGAGACCCTTTGTGTTATAGAGCATATTTTATGAGAAAGATTGTGAGTAGATGTGTCCCTTATCATCTCAGCTTCACATTAAAAAATATACTCAAAATATATTAAAGACCATCATACTAAAATTTTTATTATGCAGAGAAATTTACGCAGGGTTTTGATATGAAGATGACATACATATATTTGAGTGTGTTTGGAGAGAGTTCTCCATGGGTCTCACATACCTACACATCTTATGAGAAAAGCATGACTACTACCCTTTGTTCCAAACTATCACTTCAAGAATGTTTGTATGGTGAACAATCTTGGAAGATAGTAACAATGTTTCCTTTTAAAGCAATGGTTCTCAACTGAGGGTGATTATGACTCTCAAGAGACATTTGGCAATGTCTAAGGATATTTGTGATTGCTATGACTAAGGGTGCTACTGGCATCTAGTGGGCAAAGGCCAGGGAGCTGCTAAATATCCTACAATGTACAGGACAGTGCCCACAACAAAGAATAGTCTGGCCCAAAATGTCAATAGGGCTGAGATGAAGAAACCATGCTTTAAAGCAAAGGGCAGACATGTTGCTGCCCATTATAAAATATTTAGGTTCCCTGAGTTCAAGGTTCCTGTCTTGAAATACATCCTACTCTTTGTGCAGGGGTCATCTGACCATTTTTGTGTCACTTGTGAGATTGGGACTCAGGGTAATCATGCAAATGTGTTGACACTTTTGCTACTGCTTTTGTGGTGAGTAATATACTGTCTATCATCTCTGACCCAGGATATGCATGTCTTCTACCAGCAATTATGAAACTATGGAACTTAGATTAAAAGCAGGGTAAAATTAAAAAAAAAAAAAGCAAAGTAAAATTGCAGACTTTTCACATTTCTTGACAAACTTTTCTATATTTTAGGAAAAAAATAAATGCAAAACCAAAATGCATCTGAAAAATCTTTCAATATAGATGATAAAAAAGAATTAGTTGATTAACTTTCTAAGCATTTTCATGATAATATGCTAAAAACTACATAACTCAATGGAAAAATGATCAAAGATATGATTAACATTTTAATTTTTTTGTAATAATGGTATTATATTTATTTTTAAAAATGTCTTTGCCTTTAAGTTGTAAATAAAGTTCTCTATGGCTAAAGTAGCATGATGATTTCACTTTACTTTCAAATAGTTCAGGGAAAAAAAGTGTGTGTGTGTGTGTGTGTGTGTGTGTGTGTGTGTGTGTGTCTATGGAGAAAGAGACCAAGAACAAGAACATGGCAAATGTTAAAATGTAATAAATCTATGTAAAAGATACAGGGATGTTCACTGTAGTACTCTTAAAAGTTTTCTGTAGGTTTAAACTGTCAAAATGAAAAGGAAGGGAATGTAAAAGAAACATGGCATAGGTCTGTGTTCAATAGTTTAAGACTGCAAAATAAAACTCTGATTTACCTTTTAAAAAAGATATAGTTGGCTTATAAACAATAAAAAGATCTGCCTTATTCATAATTTTTAAAATGCAAATAAAATGAGTTTTTTTAATTTCTATGATTGGCAAGAATGTTGAAGTTTTGTTTTTAATTGATTAATTTTTTAAATGGTTTCAGGAATAGAATTTGGTGATTCATCACTTCCATATAACACCCAGTGCTCATCCCAACAAGTGCCCTCCTTAATGCCCATCGCCCATTTAGCCCATCCCCCCACCCAACAAGCCTCCAGCAACCCTCAGATTGCTCTTTGTATTTAAGAATCTCTCATGGTTTTCCTCCTTCTCTGTTTTTATCTTTTTTCCTTCCCTTCCCCTATGTTCATCTGCCTTGTTTCTTAAATTTCACATATGAGTAAAATCATATGATATTTGGCTTTCTCTGACTAATTTCACTTAGCATAGTACATTCTAGTCCCATCCATGTTGCTGCAAATGGCAAGATTTCATTCTTTTTGATCACCAAGTAATACTCCATTGTATGTATAAACCACATCTTCTTTATTCATTCATCAGTCAATGGACATTTGGGCTCTTTCCATACTTCGGCTATTGTTGATTATGCTGCTCTACACATTGGGGTGCATGTGCCCCCTCAAATCAGCATTTTTGTATTCTTTGTATAAATACTTAGTACTGTGATTTCTGGGTCATTAGGTAGCTCTATTTTTAATTTTTTTTGAGGAATCTCATACTGTTCTCCAGAATGGCTACACTGGTTGGCATTCCCACCAACAGTGTAAGAGGGTTCCCCTTTCTCCACACCCTTGCCAACATCTGTTGTTTCCTGAGCTCTTCATTTTAGCCAAGAATGTTGAAGTTTGATTGTATTCAATATTGATGACACTTGGTGGGAATATGATTTAGAGTAACATTTTGGAGGAAAATTTTGAACAATAATCAAAGCTTTTTAAATGCACATAGTCTCTCATTAATTGTTGATACACTAAGGACACAATTTCTTCTGCATAGCACTTGTGCTCAGAGTGTTTAAACTGAATCTAAACATTTGAAAAATCTGAATTGTAGAACATTCTGGAAAACAACTGGTCTGGACCTTAAAAACCGTCATGAATAACAAAATGTCAATGTCATGAATAACAAAAGTAGCTGGGGAACTGTTTCAGATTAAAGAGAAATGATAATTAAAAATAGAATAGAAAAATAAAAAAATAAATGCACATAGTCTTTAATCTGTTATATTTCTAAGATTTTACTCTATAGAGATATTCTCAATGTTCATCCAGACCCAGTACAAGCATGCTCATTGTATAGTTTCTTGTCATAGGAAAAAAATAAAAACAAGCTCAGTTTATGTCACTAAAGCAATGATTAAATGTTTTATGCATCCAGTTACGTAAATGCATGTAGCCTAAGAACAAGGGTCTGCATATGTATAGGCTATTGCAGGAAGAACTTCAAGATTTGTTAGTAAATGGGGGGAAAAAAACCAATGGTTTAGTGTATTATATAGGTATCCTGTTTTGGAAATAAAAGAGATACAGACAGATGTGGGTAAATAGATGGAAGACAGCAGATACTATTGGTGCTTGGGGCACTGAAAAGAGCAGATGGCACAGGTTCGTTCGGAATGTACAGAGTTTTGAATCAAAAGCAAAAAGTTTCTGTAGTCACACACAGGTGAAAGAATAAGAACAAGGGCACTGAAATAAAAGGGAAAAGGATATAAGATAAAATAGAGTCTGTGAAATCACCTGCATTGTATCAACTTGAAATGACTCCCAAAATTATATTTCTGCAGGTCTCTCCCTGCCCCTCACCACTGTCCTTGCCCTCCCTAATTTTTTGGTGCAGAATCTCTGACTCCCAGGTTCAGAAATCAGCACATTAACAAGCTTCTCAGGTACGCTTGGCCTCACAATGTCTGAGAATCAATAGAGTGGCTCTGAGTTTTGTGAGTATGTGGAAACAATGTAGCCAGAATCTCTTGATTGTTTTTCCTCCTGGCTGCAACATCCATTTGCTCAAAGTCTGTGCAAGCTTTTCCATCTCTCCTGTGTAAAGGAAAAGATATCCCCACTCTTTGCCAAGGTATTCTTAAGCCCCACCTGTTCCTGATCAATACCTCCCATCTCCTCTCCTAGTCCACACTATTAGTCGACATAAAGAACCACTGGATCATATTTTTCTGGAGCTGAAGGTACAGTTAAGTCCATCTTTCAGGTTGTTTTATTTATTTAAAAAAAATTTTTTTAATTTTAATTTTATTTTATTTTTTTCAATGTTTATTTATTTTTGGGACAGAGAGAGACAGAGCATGAACGGGGGAGGGGCAGAGAGAGAGGGAGACACAGAATCGGAAACAGGCTCCAGGCTCTGAGCCATCAGCCCAGAGCCCGACGCTGGGCTCGAACTCACGGACCGCGAGATCATGACCTGGCTGAAGTCGGACGCTTAACCGACTGCGCCACCCAGGCGCCCCTAAAAAAATTTTTTTAATGTTTTTATTTATTTTTGAGACAGAGAGAGAGAGCATGAGCAGGGGAGGGGCAGAGAGAGAGGGAGACACAGAATCTGAAGCAGGCTCCAGGCTCTGTGCTGTCAGCACATAGCCTGACGCAGGGCTCGAACCCACAACTGTGAGGTTGTGACCTGATCGAAGTCGGATGCTTAACCATCTGAGCCATCCAGGTGCCCTCTAGGTTGTTTTATATTATGGGCTGAAGTGGCAAGATAAAAGTTGAATGCAGTCTAAAATAAGAGAAAAATAGGCTAATGTTTAAACATCCACATTTTTATGCACAGCTGAGCCCTGGATGAGTTTCAGTCTGCAGTGGTCCTTAAAACAGAAAAAGAAAAAGGACAGAGATAAAGATAAATACTGCCTCACAAACAGGCAGCCGCTTTTAGTTTAAAATGTGAAGTTGGGTAAGAAAGAAGTGCTCTGTGACAACAGCTACAGGTCAGGGTCGCTTTGCTTTGATTCTTCTGAGCACCCACAGTTACAACTGCCAGGGAGGTACTGTAATAATAAAAGACCTGCCTCTAAAGCCTGTCCATCTTTGCAGCATTGAGTATTTTTACTACTACTCAGCTTAGACTGATATGTCATTTTACAACCATAAAAGTAGAAGGTTCCTCTCCATTAATTTTGCTAACTATTTAAAATGGTTTTCATTTAGATGTCCTAACATTTAGGGGTGTTAGGGGTTGGGGGCTTTTTTTGGAAGGCATTGTTAAGTATAATTTTGGGTACTTCCAATGCTAAAATGTTAATCATTATATTTTAAATGTAATGTCCTTCAAGAAATTAATTAAAGGCAATGTCTATCAGACCCGAATAGTTACTATGCAGTGCCCCTCCCAACTGGTGAATGTTCACTGACCTCTCCAATCAAATTTTTCTTATTAGTCAGTGTAGATTAGCAGTGCTTTGCCTGAGCAACTGGTTCATTTACCTCATGTAGACACTCAATCAATAACTCATCATATTGTCTTCTCTACCTTGACTTCCTAAAAACTTAAACCAAATCTCTGGCCCACCTCTAGCAAAGAAAGCCTCAGTCAAGCAAACTGTGAACTAACCTCACCCGTATTTGCTATTTTTTCACCTTAGTTTTCTCTTTCGCTCACTTTGCTTACTTGGTTGTATCATGTATTCTTTCAGAGTGGCTTAAATAATTTTTTGAAACCAAGGAGAATATAAACACATAAATTAGCTTCAAGCATTGCACGAGTTCCCACTGAATCAAAGTTTTGTTTCATCATGCTCATCTCCTCCTGGATGACAAAAATCATTCTTAAAAATAAACATGTCTCTCAGTGAACGCTTAGCCAGTCATCAAGGCATCAGCGTCGTTTGTTCAAGTAACACAAACTTGAAATTACTCTTTGTTCCCATCAGTATCTCCTGTACACAGAGCGTGCCACTGCCTTCCCAGAGGCTAATCAGAAATCTTTTCCTTCCATCTGCTGCTTGTTGACTATTCAACACGTGAAGCATTCTGAGGGAAACCCTAGAGTCACAGACTTCTTCCTCTCTTCCATTTCATCAGCCATTAGCAAGGCACAAAACAAAAATAAACTTACAGACAAACTCCCCCCCAGCTGTCCCTGAAGGGAAGCATTTACTGGTTTCCTACTTGTGGCTGCTCGGTGAGCTCTGAGTATTACCTCTTAGTGCCGTGCCTTTATATTTGTACAGAAAAAAGCAGGCTTGCTCTCAATCCTATTTGACTCTCTGTTCTTGATAAAGCAATGCATTTTAGAAGGCTCTGTGCTCTTAGCTTAATGATATTCATTTCAGAACATTTCTACCTGGATGCAGACCCCATATACGGGGAGGTACGTGCACAGATGATTTCAAGAGTACAAATCAGTGTGTCCTTTTAAGGGAGCTCTTGCAGATCAGCAGCTCTCCCAGCGATGCACAACTGTGAGCCTGTGACTTTTTCCCCAGGCTGGTAAGGAACAAGAGTCTTTGCAGTGATGCAGGAGGTCGAGCAGGAAGCGCTGGCTAAGTGTCTTTGGTGACTCACATCCATTTGCTCTCCAGCTCACTTGCAGTTTGCTCATTAGCATCAGTGCTGGAGGCTAATGGATACTCAGTAGGAAGTAATTTTTCTTTGTAAATGTCTGCTGAAAAATGGAAATGAAAACCCAAAGAGGGCTCTGTTCCTGACAAAGCTTTCCAAGGCTGACAGAGATTGTGTTTTGTGAGGTCTTGTTACAAGGTTCAGTGGTGAATTTTGTGTTCTGAGGACCGATTATCTTCCTCCTAAGATAGGCAGGCTTTCAATAACAAAAAAAAATAGCATGACAAAATAAGTAAAGCTAAGTCAAAGAGGTTATATTTCTCTCTATTGTCTAACTGTTTGTTTCTTTTAAATTTATTAGAGGGACATTTTTAAATACCATGCATTCATTATGTATCCAAGCACCCAGTGGTATGTTTGTAAATGTTTGGCAACCGTATCTGGGGAGAAAGAAAAGGCCCTGATTTCCACTGTTTCCTGATTTCCATGGTGTAAATACTCAGCCAGGGCCAATTTCAAGCTACAACATGAGTCATTGAATATAGAGGGTGGGTGGAGGGAATGTAAACATTCAGTGCTCTTGTGAGCTGGTAAGTACCAGCTCCAACACCAGCAGCCCTCTGAACACAAACAGGGGCTCGTCTCCAAAAAACTGAAGTATAATTCTATTTGGCTGAAGGCCACATATTTATATATTTATACAATTTCTTCAAGTTGCCACTTCTTTAAATTCTCATTCCTGACTCACTCTTGGGTCCCTCTAGTTTGCCCTAGAAATAATATTTGAAAGGTTACAGAAATTGTCAACTCACTGAATATAAAAATTGAGGTGTCCTCTGGTATTAGGAAGGTTAAAAAAATTTTTTTTTCCACAAGAAGACTCTTGCACTGGGATACAAACCATTGATGCACTGACCATATGGAGTAGCTTATTGCCTGCCACTGCCAGTTTTTTTATATTGTTGTTTTTGTATCCAAATGTTTAATGGGTTTGGAGATGATTATTTTTATGGAAGTTATAAGAGGAGATGATATAATTCTGGGACTATGTAGAGATTCTGCACCTTTATTCACCTTTTGAAAGTGAAGTGAAAATATTGCCACTTCAGTGAACAAAACTAACACTTGATCAATTTAACATCACAGTTGTGGATTTATATGCGCAAAAAAAAAAAAGCTGAGCTGTAAATAAAGTACTACCAAAATAGTCTATGCTAAAACTCCAGAATGCGCAGGATTTCAAGACAAAAGATAACTAAGAAGAAAGACTGGAATCAGTCTGGCTGCATGTTCCTCAAGGCCTAGAATGTGGGTTAGGGCTTGGGCCCTAAAGCCAGACTGATGGATCTGAATGTCAGCCCTCCCACTTGCGAGCTGTATGATATTGGGGAAGTTGCTCATCCTTTCTGTGGCAGTTTCCTCCGCTGTTAAGTGGTGAGTATAATAATACCTAACTCACTGGGTTACAAAAGGGTTAAATCTGTCAATATATAAAATGGCTACAAAGGCATTTTATAAATAACACATAAGTGTTTGCTAAATAGGTGCATACTAAATAAACACAAGAGAGAATTTTTAAAGACTAAGAAACACAAATGGATGAAAGATATAATCTAACTACAGATTAACTAAATCAAGCCAGACGATTTATAAAACAAAGTGTCATTTAAGCTAATAAATTATATGACCCCCTCAATATTGCTTCCGTTCCCCTGACCATGCAAAGTAATGCTACTGCAACACAGTGGATTGCAAGTAAAACATTGAACAGTCTAGTTAAAAGAAGCTACCTCTTTCTATCTCAACCGACCTGAAGAAATTTCCTTCGTGTGAACATTCAGGTAGTCTAAAGGATACCTTCTGATTATCACAAAGACATTCACAGAACCATGAGACATTCCCATCTCTGCAGTGTTTACTGCAATGACAAGGGTAGAGGGAGGGCATTGGTTAAGGCTCTAAGAAGTTCTGAGGTATTACTAGTCATATCTGAAATGTCGCTGTGAGAATTTCATGGAGTTGTGCACAGCTCCTGTCAAATATCAGAGTCCTTGAGTTCAACTGAAGTCATGCATCCTTTCTACTCTATGAACCCTAAGTGATGGGATGAACTTCTTCAGTGTTAGTATTGCCTGTTGATGCACTAAAAGAAGAGACAGACCTACATCTTCTATGGTGTTTGACCTTTCCAATCCTAACCTGCCCTCCTTTGGTCCCTCTTAATCTCCTCATACTGCTGACTTCCCCCTAAGTTTCAAATCATCCTTTTCCCAACCTGCTACAATTGCTGGTAAGATTTAAAATATTCATAGATTGCTAATGTCTCAGCAAAAATTTCCTTCCAGATAACACATTTTAGAAAGACCCTTGTGGAAATATAGTCTCATAGTGATTCTGACCACAAGCATTTCAGGCATGTGGCAGATTCATAAAAGGACTAGGGGGAATCACTGGGGCAAGGATGCACTTGCAAAGAAAATTTTGTTTTCCAATTTCCTTTTGAACCACACTACATAAGAGGTCACTTTTTCTACCTGATGGGATTTTCTCCCATAGTAAGACTCCTAAAAGTATTAAGTATTTCCCCATGTTAATCTGGTTTTACCGTTCATTTATATTTTTCACATTCAGAAGAGCTAAACACATATTTTTGTGATTTACTTATTTATTTTTATTTTTTATTAGCTAATAGTTCCAGTTAAAATAATTTTAAAGCTACACTGGATAACAAAACAGAATTTATGCAAAAGAGCTGAGAAATAGACACTTCTAATACATCTATATTTTTAAGTGTAATAATAATTAAATTACACAAGCACCTTTCTCATGATCAGTGCAAATAGTCGCTTCAGCATAAAATAGTAATAACCACAAAACAGGAAGTATTCATTATTTAAGCATATGTATCCTGTATGTTCACATGTATCATCTCACTTGGCCTCCCAACAATGAAAGAAAGTTCAGTTTTCCCAGTTGCAGACACCGATGTTGCCTACCAATTATCTCTTCTCGTCTTCTTACTTAATAGAAAAATTTGAATTATATTCAGGATGTCAACACATTCAGCAAAACTACAATGTCCTAGGTTCCTCGTAGTTGGGGATAACTTTGTGTCACAGCTCTAAGAAAATATGTGGAAGTGGAAACCTGTTAGATTGTTTTCTTCATGAAAATGAATCTGTCATGTCCCTTTGAACCCCATCCTCTGCTTCTTCTTGTCTAGAATATGGATATTATGCCTGGTGGTGCACTCATAAAGAAAACCATACACTAAGGATAGTGGAGCAGAAAAGTAGAAGCAACCCAGGATAATGGTTAAGATGAAGGAGCAAACACAACAACTTGGAGCGTAAATGAGGAAAGTAAATCCCTTGCTTGTTCAAGCCATTATAGTCAGAGTTCTGTCACAGGTAGCCAACACAATCATTTCTATATCCTTTTTTGATATATAAGAAAATACAATCCTGGGGAGTTCTGGTCCAAGATGATGACCTAGGAGGCTCCTGAACTCACTTCCTCCAATAAACATACTGAATCCACAGCTGTACATGGAACAATTCCTTCTGAAAGAAATCCAGAAACTAGCTGAGTGACTTGCTACACAATGAGTGAACAAGAAAAAAAATCCACATTAAAATGGGTAGGAAAGACAGAGGCTCACTCTTGCCATAAACCTCACCCCCAGAACAGCAGCATGCAATTGGGAGGAAACTTAAAACGCCCAGCTTCTCCCCGAGGAGTGAAGGGTACAGCTACCCTTTAAGACTTCCACCTGAGGGACAGGTCCCCAAAACACCTAGATCTGAAAGCCAACGGGGCTTGTATCCACAAGATCCACAAAGAAACAGTTCTTAATAGACTCTGGAGGACTTATTGTGACTATCCCCCAGGGTTTCAGCACAGAGGGAACAGGCAGAAACATCCAGCTGCCAGTCCTTCCTAAAAGAGGTCTATTTGCATACTTTTAAAGCTACAGCCTAAAGGTCTGGTTTCCAATCAGCCTACATAGAGGTACTAACTGAGATTCTCCCCTTTGGGACATTGACAGATCTTAGGACACTCTCAACTGAGAGCCACAAGAACAAGGAAGGAAGCTTGGACAATCACAAAGGTTTGAGGGACAACCAAGAGCTAGGGTCTAGCTGAACGATAAAGTTCATCTCTTACACGAAACCATACCATCAAGTCTGAGAGGGGTGGCTGTTTTATCTAATGCTCAGACACCAATACAGGGAGTCAAGGAAAATTAATAAATAGAGGAATACGTTCCAAACAAAAGAACAACATAAAACCTCAGAAACAGACCTTAATGAAATGAAGATAAGCAATTTACCTTATAAAGTTTTCAAAATAATGGCCATAAAGATGTGCACCAGGATCAGGAGAACAATACATGAACAAAGTAAGAATTTCAACAGAGACAGAAAATATAAGAAAATACCAAATAAAAATACACAGTGAAGAATAACTGTACTGAAAAATTCAAGAGAAGGATTCAACAGCAGACAAAATGAAGGAGAGAAAGGATCAGCAAACTCGAAGATAGAGCAGTGTAATTCATTCAATCAAAGGAACAAAGGAAAAACAAATGAAAAAGAAAACACAAGTTTGGAAACACTAAGCAGCAAAGCCAAAGTCACAGAGCTCCAAGATTTGCACCAACGTTTCTTTGATGCAGAGCCCATGCTCTTTCCACTCTTTCATACTGCTTTTATAGACGCACAGGCATTCCATGTTTGCTATGGAAAAAAACCTTAAGGAGTATATAACCCAAATCCTCATTTTAATCATGAGGAACCTGAGGCTCAAAACAGTTAAATGAGCTATCCTTCTAAAGTGTGATCAAGAATGGAATCAAACAATCCAGTGCTCTCACCACTGAATATAGTCAGAAATCATTGGGATAAAGTATATGGAAAATTAACTTGAAGCCCAAATCAAATGCCTTTAATTCGGGGTTGGTGGCGGGGGGGGGGGGGGGGGGGAGGCAGGGGGTGTTGCAGAAAGTGTGAAGAACACAAGGAAAAAAAAATACAAGTTCATTACAACAGATTGTGTTGGCAAATGATGAGGTATGGTGTTGCAAGAAGCAGATATTTTGGTATCACAGACAAGGATCTGAGGACTTCCAGGAAACAGACAAGCTGTAACTGAGGAGCACAGCCTCTGAATGACCCAGGGATAGGTCTTGCCAAGAAGGCTCTGTGATGAATTTCACTCATATATCCTTACAACAGGCAAGGCCACATAAAAATTTGCTTCTAAAATTTAAAAAGTCAGCATTTATAATGTAATTTTTGAATATATCCAAAGCCCCTTTCTTGCTTCACAACCATATCATTATACACATCCTGTGGGGAAAAAAAGCAGGTTAAGAAACGTACATGATAAAACACACAGATACATGCACACATATGTAAATGTAGACACAGAAAAAAAAAACTGAAAAGTAATAAATCAAAACGTTGACAGTGGTTATTTCTGAAAGGCAGGATCATAACTGATTTTTAAATTTGTCTCATTCCTTTCCTGCATTTTCTAAACTTCTATACTAATATATACTACATTTATAACAGAAAAATAAATAAAAACATTTAAAAATCCTTTTGATGACTATATGGCACTACAGTTACAACACAAATGGACAAATAGAACTTGGAACTTTTAAATATATTTTCACATTAAATATCAGTTTCATTCTTATAGTGATCCAATACGTAAGATGTTCCAATAAAACCATTCAACAATTATATTTTATTTGTTCACCACAATTTCTGATGGTATAAGGAGTGAAAAGTATGTCAGCTATGGTAAAATATGCTTTCTTTAAAGATCAGATTATTATTTTGCTTACTTTTTCAAGACTATGAACTAAATTACAACCCTATATTATATTTGAACATGCAGATGCCACACCAAAATTTGATAAGCCACTTACTCTCACTTAAAATAAAAGCTGGTTTAAGTTATCGATGTAATTATTAAGCAACCATGTATTGGTAGTTGTTTGTTTTAGGAAAAGTGTACTTGAGCTTAAAATCTCTAACCTAATGCTGGGAGAAAGTGAACATGGCAATTCTAAAAAGAATTTTTTCTCAAAATATTGAAAGCAATCTTTTTATATAAAGTTTTGAAAAGTACTTACTATTTTGAGAAGTATTTACTATTGAGAAAATAACTAGGCAAATATTAGTGCAAATATTATTTAAATATAAAAAATTCACATTCAATTCATAGATTCAGATTCAGAAATATTTTATTTTCAACAAAATGGCATAAAATATAAGGAAAAGATAATAATTTAAACTTTTTAAAATTCTGTAAATATTGATACACAGAAAAATATGCTACTGTGGACATTTATCATTTTGGATTGCCCAGATATTCACATATTTGAGGGAATCCCGAACTGACTAAAGAAGCCAAAGTTTAAGATATTCCCTTTCTCAGCTCCTTAGCTTGATAAGTCAGATACTCAAACTTGGGACTTTACTCTGCTACAAGTGACTAACAGCGATGACACAGTCTGCATTATTTGTAGTGCCTGGTGCTGAATTAAAAGTCCTATGCCATAATGGTGAGTTTCCCTGGGGAGAAGGATCTAGAGGTGGTTGCAGTCTGTGGCCATTGTTGGTGGCACCAGTATTGGGATCACAGGCTACTCCTATGGCCATATTCTTGGTGGGTTTTGTGCCCTTTTGTTTCTGGTCACTTTCCAAGTCTAGTTCTTCAGGGTTCCCATCAATTTTGTGAACTACTCAGCAAATATTATTCTAAGAAAATGCTCATGCATTTTAACTGGCCTTGGCCATGAGATATATATGACCACATAACCCAAATTGTATTAAGTTAGGCAAAAGCCTTTGGATGGGGTACAAGAAGTTGTAAGCAAAAAAATTAAAAAATAAAATAAAATTTGTAATTTGACTGGGACCGCCAAAGCAGTGGGCTGTGGTGAATACCTGTCATCTTGGAAGCCCAGCGAGCAACACATTTTCTATCTGATGTTGATCTGATGTTGTAGAAAATCTATCTGATTTTCTATCTGATGGGAATCAGGCATCACCTCCCAATATGGAAGCCAGGAAGACTTTTTTCAGATCCCAGACAACCAGTACATAGGCTCAGCCAATCAGTTACTTCCAGCTAGGACTTGGAATACGGAGGTCATAACCCGAAGCCTCAGAAATGTCATAGATTACTCATTATGAGTTTGGCAGAGTTGAAAGTATATGCACAGGGCAGCAAGTATCCAGGAATAGCAGAGCTGAGTCATGGAAGCTGCTCTTCAGTGAAACAGCACAACTGGTGATGTCCTGAACATTGCTATGGAATTATCTTGAGTCCTACTGTTCTCCCTTGGGGCCTGCCCATTTTCCAAGCCCAGTGCTCCAGTGTCCTATTGCTTTCATGAGCTACCCAATTTACTTTCAACAAAATTCCATCTTATTTAAACTGCTGCTTTTACTGCTGTCAACCAAATTCCCGAATTGTTGAAAAGCCAAAGACCCGAAACTCCAAAACTTAGCAAGTATTTTTTTCATAAATATCAAGTTTGTGGGTATTAGAGGCAACATAAAATATTATAGAGTTAACAGTTTTGCAGTCAGACAGTCCAAGGTTAGAATCTCTCGCCTTACCCTTGCTAGATGTATGTACTCATCTCCCCTAATCACAGTGACCTTTTTTTTTTAACTTTTGTCCCATGCTTGCCCTTTACTTTTTGTCAAATCACTTATCCATCACTGAGTTTTTCCCTCCTTCTATTCCTTCCACCTGCGGTTGCACCTCCCTCTCTTCATCCCCTAGTTATCCCTAACTCATTCTCTAGCTTTCAATGTCCACTTCTTAGGAAAACTTCTGTGACTTTCCCAGTCAAGGGCCAACTATCTGTTCATCGATTAATTTGTAGCACTGAATTCCTTTTATGCACAGAGATTAACTTTCATTCATTTAACAAGCAACTAATATATGCCAAACACTATTCTTCTGGAGGTATAGTGGTAAACAAAATAATGAAGAACTTATCTTCCACATATCACACATTCCAGAGGATGATAGACAACAAATAACAAAACAAATTTCATCCAGGAATAAATAATATAGACTATTACAAAGGAAATGAGATTGAGTTAACAGATATTTAGTGGGAATAGTCAGCAAATACTTGTCTAAGAAGTGACATTTGAGCTAAAACATGAATAATACAGAGAAATAAGGGAAGTCCTAAGGGAATTGCATTTCAGGAAAGGGAAATAAGGAGACCCTGAGGCAGGAATGAGCCTGGCAAGTTCAAGGATCTCAAAGAAGCCCAGTGTAACTGGAACATAGTGAACAAGGAAAATAGTCTGAGCTAAAGTCAGAAAAAGAAAATTTAAACCACCACTGTTCAACAGAAACACAATGTGAGCCAAAAAATTTCAGCCACATTTGAAATTTTAAATGTCCTAGTCATCACATTTTTGTATTTTATTTTTGAGAGAGAGAGAGAGAGAGTGATAAAGACAGAGAGAGAGACTGTCAGTGTGGAGTCCAACAAGGGGTTCAAGCACACAAACCATGAGATCACGACCTGAGCCGAAGTTGGATGCTGAGCCACCGTGGCGCCCCTTTAGACATCGGCGTTTTTAAAAAGTAATAAGAAGCAGATAAAATTCATATTAGTACTATATTTCCACTATAATTCCAATACATTAACTTTTAGTCCATAACCACTGTATGAAAATTATCAATAACATATTTTACATTCTTATTTCCTAAGATTTTAAATCTCTTGTGGATTTCATATATATAACACATTTCCTTTTTGATTAGACTTAATCCAAGTGCTCCAAAGTCACACGTGGCTAGAAGCTACCATATTGGATAGTACACTAGATCAAGTTGGTCTTCTAAGTCATTGTAAGGTTTCCAATTTAGTATAAATAGAGTGAGAACCTACCGGGTGGTTTTCAATAAGATAGTATAATGTGAATGGTCTGCTGGTAAGTGATGGATTCTTTTTTTTCTAACATTCAAACATTATAAAAAATATGCTAGAAAATTATTTGGTGTGATATATATTTTTGCCCCAAAATGTAAATATTGTACTAGTTATTAGGAGTAACAAAATATATATATGGAAACCAACCAATTCTTACCACCTCACCACTGTCCTTCTGGGTCCAATTCACCATCACCTCTTATCTGGATCACAGATGTTCCTCCCTTCTCCTCTTGCCTCTCAGTCATCTATCCTTAACTGGCAGCCAGAATGATCTTATTAAAATCTAAACCAAATCATAAAACTCTCAGTGGTTCCTGGTCTCCCTCCCTACATGTCCCACTAAGGGCCCACATGCTATGGCCTCCCGTTACATCTGTGACTTCACCTGATGCTAGTTGTTGCCTTGATCCCTCTTCTTCAACCTCTCTAGCCTTCTTGAAGTTTGGAGAACACACCAGGCACCTTCGTGCCTCAGGACCTTGCCCTTGTTCTTCTCTCTTATCCTAGAAATAGGACTCTTGCCCTCACCTCCTTCTGTTCTTTGTTCAAATACCATTTTCAGTGGAGCCTTACCAACCACCTTATTTAAAAGTGCACTCATACACCCCACCCCTCTTCATATAACCCTCCTGCTTTGACTTTCCCTATAGCACTTATTATCATATAGCATCTTTAATTGTTTTTACTTACTTTTGTTTATAGACTTCTTCATAATAAGATAAGCTCACCGAGGCAAGGGATATTTGCAGGTCTTTTTATCTGTATATCCTCAGTGCTTGCAAAATTACCTGGTAGACATACTCAAAATATATGTAATAAGCTATGATTTTACCTATGTCCATCATCCCCACTGTATGCTAAGCCTCTAGGAAGAAAGGACCATATCCCCTTTTGCTTACAATTGTATCTCCAGGCACTAGTGCCCAATAAATATATACTTATTTTATAGAAATTCAAAAATAAAATAAATAAATAAATAAATGAAGTACCCTCATTCCCCCTTATCAGATAATATCACAAAGAAAAGAATAGTTCTTTCATGATAGTTGAGCAGAATGATAATACAATTTGTAAAAAAGGAACTTAAATAGACTTTAAGTTATCACACCTCAAAGGTGGGGGTGGTCTGTTTATATGGGCTATTTATTACTTTAGTTGGAAAGGAATAAAAAGGGTCTGAAAATATTAAGCTGTGTTTCCTTTATTTTTCTCCAATTATGACAGCCCTACTTCAAGTATATGAAAATAAACATCATAACATCAATCACCACCATTCACCTTTGGTGAAAGGAATTTAAGAAAGAGACATGAGAACACCTCAAGTGAAAATGCTCAAGTAGCTATTAACCATTCCTATCTAGATAAGTAAATGTATAACTTTTTTTTCCAGTTGTAAAACTGGAAATATCTCTATAGTTTCTTGATTTATGGCATTTTGTCACATAATGAATTTTTCAGGAGAACTGAAAACAATCAGAGAATTAATAATGTGCCCTGCTTCTCTGCCAATGTCAATAGGACATGCATGCTGGGTAATTTTTTCCAAGTCTGAGAAGACATTTGCACTTTTCCACTCACACTGTCCTTTGCTTTCAGCTAATGGTCCACATTAGCAAGGAGGTGGGCTGAGGTTAAGGGTGTGAGGATGACTAAATAAACTGGCCCACACAGGAACTGAATCCACAAACGTGACTTCATTCATATGGTGCTTTTAATCAACTGAATTAAGCAACTACAGTTAATTAAAGACCCAAACCTCTCTAACACTCACACACCTCTAACCTACAAATCAATCCATTCATTGTCTCCCTGCACCCCTGAAACACTTTTTCATTTAGGGATGGGCTTAATTAACAGTCAATACCATAAAACAGCCATTAAAAATTGCATTACATAGTTTTTTTCCTTATTGTTCCACTCTGCAGAATAAGAGTATGCTAAAAAAATTATTGCCTTCCAAAACTGACAATTTCATTAATGACAGGAACATCAGAATTAACACAAATGGTAACATGATCTGATTGGCTTAAAGAGCAACATAGTGTTAATAGTTCGAAGGCAACCTGCATTTCAGACCCTTGAGGGTTCAACTCCCGGCCCTGACTCTCCCTGCTGTGTGACCTGAGGGCAACTAGGCTTTTCTCAGCCATAATTTCCTTACCTAACAGAATGGAGTAATGATATTACTCTGAGAATTAAATGGCCTAATGGACGTTAAGTGCCTGGCATATAGCAACCATTCAATGCACTTTATTATTATAGACTCATTGCTCTGGTAGCTGTTGTAAAGAGAGATTAAATAAATCCAGAATGAAGGAAGGGGAAATAGCAAGAGGGGTGTTACAAATCCGGTCTCCCAAACAGATTTGTGAGACGCTGAGGAGACAGAATCGATAGTTCTCTGACACGTCGTGAGCAGTTGAGGAGTAGTGAGGTAGTGAAATGCAGGGAAGGGTGACTGAGAAAGGACAGTTTAAAGTGGCTTTCACCAAGAGGTCATTCTACAGAGTTCCAGAAGGAGAGGTTATAAAGCCAGCAAAATTATATGAAGGTTGTGTGAAGTATCGTTTTTATGCTAAAATCCACTTTTCCCAACCTCTGGGCTCTGAATCCCTGGGAGCTAGACTTACCATAAGAGATATGTAAACCCATATGAACTCCAAACTACCATTTTAAATAAAATATTTAAATAAAATAATACCATTTTAAATAAAATATTTAAATAAAATAAAATATTTAATAATAAAATATTCCCCTCATATATTTTACTGCTATTTTTCTCATTTGTGTCAAAGCTGTAGCAATTAATAAATTACAATTTCTCATGCAGACATTTCTGAAAAGTAACTTGCAACTTATTGTCATTTTTTTCATTGTTTTAATTGTCAAATACCATGTCATGTGTTGGTAAATGGACCAAAATATAATTATCTTTTTATTTTCTTTAAGAATAGTCTTTGGGGGCGCCTGGGTGGCGCAGTCGGTTAAGCGTCCGACTTCAGCCAGGTCACGATCTCGCGGTCCGTGAGTTCGAGCCCCGCGTCGGGCTCTGGGCTGATGGCTCAGAGCCTGGAGCCTGTTTCCGATTCTGTGTCTCCCTCTCTCTCTGCCCCTCCCCCGTTCATGCTCTGTCTCTCTCTGTCCCAAAAATAAATAAAAACGTTGAAAAAAAATTTTTTAAGAATAGTCTTTGTTCTTAGAAATAATGGTAATTATCCATACCTAGTTCTTGGTAACCACTTTCCAACTTCAATAACTTGTTCTGATTATTTGAGGTTCAATAAATACAACCATAGTGGAGAGGAATTGAGAGGGAAGTCATGGAATATTCTGCTGTATCCAAACAATGTCATACTTGTTTGGTAATTGGTTTTCTTTGCATCAATTATTTCAGGCACCGTGACTGTTCCCATAAATATTTGTACACAGCTGGACATAATTCTGCAGTGCTTATTTCCCTGTTAAAACCTCTGCTCAACCCAAAGGACTTCCAACAAGTACTCGAGTGGAGATTCCTCCAGGTAATTGCAATAGAATCTGTATTTTCCTGTGAAAAGACTTAGCTTGATGGGTTAGGAGAAAAATAACATTAATCTAAAAACAGAGGGAAATGCTAAATAGAGAGATGAGTTGCAAAGACTGTCTGCCTGCCATTTTGACACACCCAAGACATTAGTCATTGGATCTGCATTTTCAGTTAGGTTGTCCATAGCAAAGAAAAGTGAGTGTTATCCAAGTCAGTAAGGATAGGGAGAAATAATTGCTACCGGCTCATCTTTCACCACCAACCCATTTCACAGCCTACTTAATAGCTCTCCAAAAGAGAAACTGAATAAGAACAAATATTCAACAATTGTTTGAGTAGGATGACAATTTTTCTTGTTTTATTTTGTTCCTGGAAACCAGAACAAGAGTATTTCTAGCCTAGTTAAGTCAATTAGAATGTGCATTCCCCTTCCCTACCTACCCCGTTGCTGCCACCACCACCACCACCACCACCACCACCTACACACACATACCACACACAACACAACACACAGACTTTTTTGTTTGCAAATATTTTTGTGGAGTTTAATATTTGAAAGAACTTTTTATCACATGGTATTCATCGTCAACTCAACAGCTGTGCTTTTGAAAACCAAGGACAACAGTTATGAATTTTTGTTCTTGGTGAAAATAGCAGAGGTGAATTTGAGACCAAATCCAACTACTCCACCAGAGGTCTAAGAGGCTCCAAATTTAGGAGAAATTTTAGAGGACTAAGACTCAGAAAGCCAGGCCTAAATCCAGCTCAGCTACAGCTGGGACCTAACCTAACCCAGTTGCTTTGGTAATCTGGGCCTCTGATTACTGGCACAAAATGAGGGTCAAACACTGGATGATGTCTATAGTCTCTTGCAGCTGTTGAATTCATTGTTTCACTGAGCTGCCTGTCCATTCATTCAAGGTCCTGAATTTCGTATTTTCCCAGGCAGGAGACAGCCAGGCTCAACAACGGTCTGGTCCTAAGAAACTGCCTAGGCCTCACCTAAGGAATACAAGTTTAGTTCCTTTCTGCATTTGTCTTATCCTGTGATGAAAACCTAACTCAAACACTTATTTTGCCAAAGAAGCGTGTCTGAAAAATACATGTGAAAATATAAGTAAGATTAGGCTATGTAAGGCTGTATCAAAACTCCTAGCTGACTCAATCAAACCAGTAAAGTACCTGAAATATTTATTGGAAGGAAAACTGAAATAAATGACCCATGCAGTCAAAAAAGTTAGTTGGAAAGGTTAAAACAGACCAATAATTACCAAAATGTGTTCCATAAGATGTTAAATGTGTCCCTGCTTTTAAAAAGGGAGAAAGAGAAATGGTTATTGTGGTCAAATTTGTTTGGGACTAGATGGGTTAAATGAGTTAAGTAGATTTTTTTTTTTTTCTACAGGACCTCTGAATATGGTATGAAGTTTTTCCCAAACTCACTGACCATGGAATCTTTCTCTCCCAGAACATCTCATAAGATCACTGTAAAAGACACTAAGATAAATAAGGGAAAAAATATATTGAGAAAACATGTTAATCTGTTTTCTGATATTCATTAATGAAACTGACATATGATCTTTAAGAGACACATCCAAAGTTGATATCTACTTGAGATTTTTTTAAGCTAGGAATAAAATCATTTGTTTCAAATGGACATTTGTCAAATGTCTAGATGATTCTCAAAATCCCTACTATTATATTCCAGGACAAATACGCTATGTGTACATTTAGAAAGTGGGCTTTGATATTTAAGGACTGAAGAGCTGAATAGAAATAGGAGAAAAATGATTTTTAAAGTGATCTATGTTTGTCTTCCATGGAATTTTTTCCGTCTTTTTAAAAAGAAGTTCTTTGGCCAATTCTGGCATCTCTCGGGAAATTACAAGCCAGGGTAAACCAGGAGCCTGCTATAACACTTCATTCTTATGCATCATTTAAAAGGCATGTACGCTTCGTGTGATTCCAATAACACTAGGCATACTGAGAACGGGGGTTATGTTAGGACCCCATAAATAATGCTTCATCTCGTCACTTAGGTTTGACAAACAAAGAAACCTTGTGGAAGAGAGAAGTTACATTTTAGAATAAGGTGTCCTACTTTGTGAATAAGTTGAAGACTTCAAGCCTACAACCACAAAGATGAGTAAGTCGATAAAACGACACTCTCACTTTAAAAAGAAGTTGAGACTGATTTTTTTTTTTTTTTTTGCAGAACTGATGGTTGAGAGGATTGTCCACGATCCATAAGAGTACAAAGTACTACTATAAAAATGAAAGAGTCCTCCCAACCAAAGGAAAACGCTGAAAGTTAGTATAATAAGGAGATTATATTCAGACATTCAGGGAAAGTAAGTGCATCAGTTTAAGCCTATCCAATATTCAACTGTGTCTGGTAGGGCTCTGAGGTGAGCATCACTGGGAGCATTACATAGGAGACCGAAATCCTCTTGGGTAAAACTTAAAAAAAAAAAAAAGAAAGAAAGGAATGAGGCACACATCTTTGGTTCAAGGATGATGCGCCAGAATCAAAGAGAAGATAAAACTGTAAGTATAGCACAATATCAGTCACTCATTCCCATGGCCTCAGAACTCGCAGACTAAGGGCTAAGCACCAGAACATGGGAGCATCCACTAAAGGGCAGGTAAAAACAAGAACACCGTGGACAGATACAGAGTACACAAGGCAACTGCAGAATTTGGGCTAGTCTTACCCTCCACAGTAGGAGATATTGATGGCTGATGCCATGACAGATTCTTCAACACACTCAGCAACAGGCACTGGCAGCTTGGGCATCAGACACCGTTACTTCTAGAATCATCTCCACAGAGTGGCACAGGCAGAAAAGCTGTTACTTTTCTTAACAGAAGGCAGTAGACAGAATATATGGAGTCAGGGTAGAAGAGAAAGAAAATAGAACATAGGATGCTATTTGGTAGTTAAAAGAATAAACTCACTGATTGTAGATGACACACATGTTTAAGAATGCTATAACTAGTAGACACGGAAGGGTGGTCTAGAGTTCTCACACAGTGAAACTGGAGCTGGGTCAGAGAAATACCAACTTGCAACAATCATAACATTCTATTTTTATCCCCATGCTGGTGAAGCCTGAGAATTAAGAATTACATAAGAAAGAATTGCATAATATTGAAACTGCTTGTATTGGAAGAGTCCTGGCTGGCTGTGGTAGTCTTTGTAAACAATGGAAAATCTCCTTTAATTGAATTGGCTTAAGTTTGGTCCATTGTGAGAGGCTGTGAATTTGATAACCTACTAAGGTCATCTCCCTAACCACCACAAATGTCCTAATGAATACTGCATTTTTTTACCTTACTCCCAAAGATCAGAACACTTTGGCTTCATCCTAGTTAAGTTTTGTCATTTCCAAGCCACATATTCTAGGCTGTTATTAAAAAAAAGCATTATGATCATAGCCATCAGGATATACTTGAATATTTTTAATAACAAAAAATATTTTTTATAAAGACAGCTCTATTTTTGTAGCATGCTAAGCATTTCAAAGTTCCTCCATTTGATCACATTATCCTATAAGAAGAGGTAAGATATTTGGCAGATAAGGAAACAAATCTGTTGAATTGGCCAAGGACAAGCAATTACTGAATGATAAAATTGGGTTGAGAACGAACATCGCTGGACTGCTAGTCCAAGCCAACTCACTGAACCATACCAGACCGCCTCCTCTCCAGCACCTTCTCCCAATCTTTGAGTCAATTCGACAAGCTCGAATGTATTCATACCCACTAGACCAAAACAATCTAAAACAATGAGCTTCATTAAGCTGTATTACCAAGAAGCATTAGGCAGTGAAATCTCCCTAGGGATTTACATTCTTTTAAAGTCAAAGATGCTGTTTTTCTTTGAGTTTTCAAACTTTGCTTTATTAGTGTCTTTAACAAAATGAATGCCAACATCGGTTTATTTGTTTCTCTCCAAATGCTCTTACAAAACATTCAGTGGTGTGTTCTTCTCAAGCTGTAATGCTGTTCTTTCCACGAGTTGCACAACCCAACTACCCAGCCAGAAGACAGACAAGGTATCCCCCATAGAGGTCCAGTTAGCCTGCCAGTTTATGCCTCCAGCTCAAGGAATGACCACATTGTAATAAAAATTAATTCACCAAAGGATAGAAATAGACAGTAAGGGGAAAAAAGACTTTCACAATAGTTAGAATGTTTGTTCCTCCCTTGACGAGGCAAACATAAAGGTTATTTCTGTTGTTGACCAGTCAATACAGACACACACAGGCACATACACATAAACATATCCAGTCTACCCCTCGTAAAAATAATCTCATTAGTCTCAGTCAGGGGAAGTTCCACATGACTTTTTCTTTCCCAAGGTTTATTGAAGATATTGCAGCACAGCAGAAAGATTCAAACAATTCCACGTGGTGTTTTAAAATTCATCCCAACTGTAGGCTGAGTGACCTGCAGATTGGACAGACTCTGTCAAAGTCCAAGAGCTTCTACAATTCCTTAGTGTCAGGAATGATCTCCTGATCCAGGCCTATGACCTCAGGAGCATAATTCTCTCTCCTTTGTCTCTCCTTCTCCTCCAGCTTGATGCAGATAATCTCTCACCAGGCCTCTCTGAATCTGCTCCATCAGATTGTAACACAGCCTGCTATCTGGTTGTGGAGCTTCTTGCCGGGAATAATGGTGATAGACCCACACAGAGGCTTGTTGGTATGGAAGTTGTTGCCCAGGAGAGTGGAGTACTTCTCAGTGATGACCTGGGCCACCTTCTTCAAGGTTTTGATGCAAACACAGCCCATGTTGTTGGGTCCCCGGTAAAAGGGCTCCATATGACTTGTCTTTGGAGATCAATTCAAATAACTCAATCTGATATAATTCTACCTACAGTCAACAGTCAAGAATTACAAGAACGATAAAGATGTTCACCATGACATTATATCTGGAAATTTCCAAAGTTTGTGTTACATTTTGTTAGTGTAAGAGTTTATACATTCCCAACACAAAAGAAACTACATGAATGATATTATTTATAATTATCTTCTCTTAAAAAATGAAATGTACTGTAATGCTTCCTTTTCCTTTTGATATTCTTCAACAGGTGAATAAAATGATTCATATTAAACTCATATTAGCTTTGCATTATCACAGATTTTTCTTCTTTTTTGCTTTTTCACCCCTGTGGCTGTACTTTAATATAACTTCATTAAATTCAAGGGACAATTTGGGAAATAAGATCTTATACATTCAAAGAGTCCTCATATTGAATTTATCCAAACAATGCAAGTAATGACATTCTTAAAGCTTTGTCATGAATACTGTAAACCACACACAAGTCTTTGGTCTTCTTCATGATTATACTTGACAGAATTATCTAAACCGAAACATCCAGGATAATGAGAAACTCTTTTGATCTATAATGTTTTAAAATATATTTTGTTTGGGAATATAGGCATATATCATACATAGTATATATGCACTACACACACACACACACACACACACATAAAAAAATATAAAAGATTCTTTTCAGAGGAACTTTCTTTTTGTTATTTCTTGATCATATAAAAAATACAATTTTATTTTGAATTAATAAAACCATTAGAGTATGTGTCAAAATCTCTCGAAATGTTTGTGATAATACAAAACACCGCAGAAATTCATTAATATCATTTCTCTAACAGCTAAAATCTAACTTTTTATTCATTCAAACTCTCTTTGTCTTTGTTCCTGAGCTACCTAGATAGAGTTTTGGGTTTGTTTGTTTTTTTCTTTTTTGAAGGCCTAAAATTTTAGTCCTGGTTTTTCACCCAGTAGCTTTTGAGGTTTTCACAGGACTCAAGATTGAAGAATTTGTGCAAACAGAATGTCTTAGAACTGACTTCACAGGCATGTGGTGATTATACAACAGAATTTCTGCCTAGGGACTAGGGGGGATATATATTAAAAATATAGCCTAGCTCTTGACAGCAACTACAGTAGAAGGGTTGCAAGCAGAAACAGGAACACTTAAATATCTCTTTTGCTCCCTCTGCTGGTTGGTTTCATAAAATGAGGAATGGGTGCTTTGATCTCCTTCCAGAAATGTTGATGCATTTTCATTTTATCAGACTTTCAAAATTTGGGTGTCAAGACTTGTGTATTTGGTTTGTTATGACTGAGTTGTTGAGTTTTTTATCTTCCAAATTATAAATGGATATGAAATATTAGATAAAGATACCATGAAAATGGAAGTTCCATTAGCTAAACAGACCAGAGGTTATTAAGCATGGTACAAAAGGGAATATATGACATCCTCAGATTAATATAAAATGACCTCAAAGAGGGTAAAAACACATATGTAAAATTACTTAAAAATAAGGTAGACTGTAATTAAAAACTAAACTCTATAATACTGACTACATGTTGTAGACTTCAGAGAGGGGGAACATTTCAAAAAATAGGAGATAGGAGTTGCATGAAGACTTAAAAATGAGTGATACAGAACACAAGCTAGAAAGTGATAGGAGTGGTTGTTGAGGGAGCAAGATGTACTATCATCAATAATATGATCTTTGACTTTTCCACCCAAGAACAACCTTCTTCCTATACATACTATTTTGTAAACAATAGCAATAGCAACGACAGCACTCTCGTTACTGGCATTAAGAAAATATCTATATTCCAAATTAAAACATAGGCATCCTTTCCTCAAAAGTGAATACCCATAATCATTCAGTCACCATAGCCATCTGTGAGGGATATTCAGTCTTTCTCTATTCCATTCAGTCACAAAGCCAGTTTTGATATGCTGCTACCAATGGATCAAACAATAAAGTTAATTCCCAATTATATACTCTCTATAAAAATACTAGAGAATGACTAGAAAGAAGATACACTTAAGACTATTGAAGGGTCCTTTCTCACCAAGACAAATCTTTCCTTTCACTTGAGGAGCTCTGATGCTATTATCTGATTCAGGTTAGGCAAGTGTGACAGGGACTGTGTATTTCCAATGTGGTGGGCCACCCAGGCCACTGATAAACCCAGAGGGTTTTTAAGTAGGACCTTAGGGAGATATCAACAATTGCAGTTCTAGAATCCCCAGGATCAATGAGCTACCTCCAAAGTTTTCTGTGTGTCAAACTATCAGTATCACTCTCATCCCGCTGATTATCATGGGAACCACACCACCTTACTTTCAGTTGAGTGTTGCTCTTTGGCCTCAGTCAACATGGAATGCCAATGCACATAGTAGTATCATCCCAGAATACAGATGATAGTCATTGCAGTCTTTTTCAAGAACGCTGCACTCCCCTCCCTAGTGAATTCCTTAATGTCTAATGAAGAATGTATTTCTTTATTATTATTATTATTATTATTATTATTATTATTATTATTAATGTTTTCAGGAATAGAATTTACTCATCCCAACAAGTGTCCTCCTTAATGCCCCTTGCCCATTTAGCCCATCCCCCCACCCAACACCTCTCCAGCAACCCTCAGTTTGTTCTCTTATGGTTTGTCTCCCTCTCTGTTTTTATATTATTTTGCTTCCCTTCCCTTATGTTCATTTGTTTTGCATCTTAAATTCCACATACGAGTGAAATAATATATTTGTCTTTCTCTGACTCACTTCGCTTAACATAATGCATTCTAGCTCCATTCACGCTGTTGCAAATGCCAAGATTTCATTCTCTTCAATTACCAAGTAATATTCCATGGTATGTATGCATGTATATATACATACACACACATACATCTTCTTTATCCATTCTTCTGTTCATGGACACTTGGACTCTTTTCATACCTTGGTTATTGTTGATAGTGCTACTATAAACATTGGGGTGCATGTGCCCCTTCAAAACAGCACTCTTGTATCCCATGGATGGATACCTAGTAGTGCAATTGCTGGGTCATAACTAGTTCTATTTCTAATTTTTTGAAGAACCTCCATACTGTTTTCCAGAGTGGCTTCACCAGTTTGCATTCCCACCAACAGTGCAAGAGGGTTCCTCTTTTTCCACATTCTCGCCAACATCTGTTGTTGTCAGAGTTGTCAATTTTAGCCACTCTGACAGGTGTGAGGTGGCATGTCATTGTGGTTTTGATTTGTATTTCCCTGATGATGAGTGATGTTGAGCGTCTTTTCATATGTCTTTTAGCCACCTGGATGTCTTCTTCGGAAAAGTGTCTATTCACGTCTTTTCCCCATTTCTTCACTGGATTATTTTTTTTTGAGTGTTGATTTTGATAAGTTCTTTATAGATTTTAGATACTAACCCTTTATCTGATATGTCATTTGCAAATATCTTTTCCCATTCCATTGGTTGCCGTTTAGTTGAGCTGATTGTTTCCTTTACTGTGTTATATCCTCTTGAGGAACAAAGGTGGGAGATACCAAATCTCCCTAAATTCTTCAGATTTATCTTTCTATGAGATACAATCTCTGGGATTTTAACTTCATTTGGCACATTCCATTGATGAGTCCAGATTTGAGGCAATGAGGCAAATAATCAGAACCATTTCTAGGTGTTCAAGCTAGTACGTTGAATCGACCTATTTACTTCTACATTTATTGGCGCATCTATTCATACATTCAACAAATATTTATCCAGTATTCACTAAGTGTCTGACAATATCTTAGGCACTGGAAATACAGCATGAATAGAGCAAACAAAACTTCTTGGCTTCCTGGAGTCTACATCTGATAGGAAGAGGGAAGACAATAAACAAATATGTTAAAGTATATAGTGCATTGGAAGATGATTAGCACAGTAGAAAGAAACAGAGCAGGTTAAAGAAAGTTGGGAGCACTTTAGTGGGGATCAGATTAAGCAACTCTGAGAGAATGACACTGAGTAAAGTGAAGAAGTAAGTGATGCAAATATCCAAGGGAAGAGCATGCCAGGCAGAGGGCATAGCAAATGCAAAGCCTCAGGCTTATGTAAGGTCAGCAGGGATGCCAGCGACGCCAGAACAGAGTGAGCAAGTGGGAGAACTATTGTTACATTATATTTTAGATAAACTCAGTTTCAGAAATAGAAGAGAGTACAAGTCCCAGTTTCCTCCCTCTCAAAACTCAGTTTCAGATTTGTTAATAAAGTGTGCTAAGACTTATTTTATATTAGTAAATACTTCATAGCAACCAGCTTATCACCAGTTTTCTAAAATATCTGGGTTAAATTAACAAAATTCAAAGCTGTTCTTTCCAACAGTCAACTCGTAACAAGTTTATCAATTGTCTATTATGACTCTCTCTAGTCATCACAAGCTATGAGGGATTATCACCATGAGCCGAGTATTACAAAGTAGGAATATAATGCTAAGATTTAAGCACCATGATCAAAGATAATTAAAGTTTCTTTTCAAATAAAGCAAAGAGCTTATTGCTGGCAATATAAAGCCTGGCAATATCTTCTAACTTGTCAGTAAACATATATATTTTTTATAGTCTGGCTTTTCTATTTTTAATTGGCATGCTTTAAGAAAAACATCCAAGTCATAGCTTTTGAATGGGGAAATTAATTATTGATTGGCCTCTAGGCAAATAACTTAATTAAAGCTATATGCTGAGTGCCTGGTTAGTTTAAAAAATTGAATATAGAAATTCATTTCTTGTTTGAAAAATTTGTGGTTCACCTCAGTTCTTAAAATAGATTATATTTTGTGGAAACAATAAGTTCTAATATGGAATAAACATTAATAGTCAATAATATCAATATCTCCATTTTTACATAACAATGCCTCATTGAATAAACCAGAGCTGCAACCTCTTGTTAATGGATGATGTAACAGAGAAATGACTTTTTCTATAAAGGTTTTCCAAAGGTAATCTGCTGATCTAGAACTAATTATTTATAGAGAGAAATTAAGTAAATCAAGATGGAAATGACAGAAATTCTTAAACCCCATTTCAGTGGTAAATTTTCACTTTATTAGTTGAATCTAGTGTATGTTTGCTATGTACCTATCCCTAGCACTGCATCAAATTATTTACAAACATAATCTGATGTCACCATCATAACAGGCAGATATTATTATCCCCGTTTTACAGATGAGGAAACTAAGGGTCCAAGTTAGATGGACCTTCCTGAAATCATACATATAGAACCCTCCAATCCTACGTGACCACACCCCAAGCTGACCCTGTCATTCTCTCTGACTCCTGGCACCAGGAGCATTTTCTTCAATACCTTTATTATTTTCCCTTATCACCTTCCTACAACATTTCCTACATTTTTTTTCAGGTTACTATTGATTAAGAAATCCATTCACAGGGTGCCTGGGTGGCTCAGTTGGTTGAGCGTCCAACTCTTGATTTCAGCTCAGGTCATGATCCCAAGGTCATGGGATTGAGTCCCATGTTGAGCTTTGTGCTGAGCATGAGCATGGAGCCTGCTTGAGACTCTCTCTCTCTCTCTCTCTCTCTCTCTCTCTCTCTCCCTATGTCCCTCCCCCTCACTCACTAGCACTCACTTGTGCTCTCTTTCTCTCTCTTTCTCTCTAAAAACAAAAAGGAAGAAATAAAAAAGGAAATACGTTTGGGGCACCTGGATAGCTCAGTCAGTTAAGCATCCGACTTTCAGCTCAGGTCATGATCTCACAGTTCGTGACTTGGAGCCCTGCACTGGGCTCTGTGCTGACAGCTCAGAGCCTGGAGCCTGTTTAAGATTCTGTTGTCTCCCTCTCTCTCTGCCCCCTCCCCTGCTCATGCTCTGTCTCTCTCTCTCTCTCTTTCAAAAATAAATAATAAACATTAAAATAATTTTAAAAAAAGAAATACATTCACAACAGGAAACTATTCTGTTATCTTGTAAGCATCAAATTGGCCTATACGACATTAAGAAATATAACAAATGAACAATTGCACAGTCATTTTTCACAGTCAAGATTTAAACAGTGAAATTTTCTTCATAGTTGTGTTTGTTTTTAACAGAACATAAAAGCATATCGAGATTCATGCAGGTATGGGGGAAGCAATCTTTTGCTTCAAATACTAAAGAAAACTCTTGTATATATATGTTCATGTACAAAACTTCATGAAACATAATATTAATGTTTTGGATTAATATAATTACAACTAGTGCTATTCTTGAGAAGAATATCTGTTTCTTAGTCTTAAAGTACTATTACTGTTATTTGGAAATATTATTATTAAAATTTAGACATAATTTAGTCATATTTTTTCAAGTTTTAGATAACTAAGTAACTTCCAAATAATATTTATATTGATTAATTATTTTTAAAAGGCCCACCTTAATTAGCAAGCCCTTAATGGAAAATATAGATACATTAAATAATTTCAAACTTCCCAAATCTTAGAACTATAATTTCACACAGTCCTATAATTTTCTTATATGCCAAGGAAAACTGTTCTGGTAACCTCATCTCATTCCAGCAAAATTCTATCACTAAAAAATACACCTCCATAAAAGACAATCCACACAAAAACAATTCTATTCCTTTTACACATGGAAATCAGTTTCTCTCCAAAAACAAAACTAAATGGAAAACCACTTTTTGGTAAAAAAAAAAAATATATATATATATATAATAATAATACAGTTTTAAAAACTTGGTCAAATATTTTAATCTTTACATTAAATGCTTTCCATTATCTATTTGTGAAATCTTTAACCAGATCCCAGAATAGGACTAGCCTCCTGGTTTAATTATCCTGTTTAGAATCTTCAAATTTCCCTCTTTGGTGAATATAAGAGGTACAAAATTAAGGGCAGAGGTCTCTGAGTTTCCTCATAGAGGTTTATCAGTCTCCTTTGGCTCTGTCTGTAAAGGACTCAGGACGAAAATAGACTAAACTGATGAATAAGGAAAACGCACCTTGGGGCCACCAGCTGCACATGAGCCAGGATTAGACAGGTGCTAAAAAGCAAGCTCACCATTGTGTTCACAACGATGTCTCATATGTATCCAGCACTGCATACATTTCCTCTTTTAAGCTTCGTAAGAAGTCTAAATATAAAGCAAAGCAAACATTTCCATCCCCATTTCCCCATGAGGAAAATGAGGCTCACAGTGATTTGAGTGACTTGCCTGATTTTACCAGCAGTACCAAGGCCTGAAGCCAGGTCTCTAATTCCTTGTAGACTCCATGTCACTGCACTAGATGCCTTCTATGAAGGAATAAACCAAAAGATAAGCAGTTACATCATATAATCCTTTTCCTAGCTGAGTAAAAGTATTTTACTCCACAGAGGCATGTGTCCAGGTTACAGTGATGGCTAAATTACCACTAAGATTATAGAACTACTAGAAGAAGGAGGCTATGAAGGGAGGGACAGTAAAACCTTACATGAAATATTGAAGGTTTGTTATTGGCTGCATACTCAAGATACAATTTGTGATGTCTTCATGATGAATTGATGGTTTTATGACTATAAAACATTCAGTTTTATCTATGAGTTGTCTTCATGTATTTGCTTTGAAATAAATATTGTTTGGTGGTAATACAGTCACATCAGGTTTCTGTTAACATGTGTAGTTATGTTATGTTTGTTATGTTATGTTATGTTATGTTATGTTATGTTATGTTAACATGGTGTATTTTTTTTCCATCCTTTACTTTCAATTTAGCTGTGTCCTTATATTTAAGATGTGTCTCTTATAAGTTACATGTATTTGGATCTTATTTTGATATATTATCTCCGTAGTCTGACTTTCTCTGCCTTTTTTTTTTTAATTTTTTTTCAACGTTTATTTATTTTTGGGACAGAGAGAGACAGAGCATGAACGGGGAAGGGGCAGAGAGAGAGGGAGACACAGAATCGGAAACAGGCTCCAGGCTCTGAGCCATCAGCCCAGAGCCTGACGCGGGGCTCAAACTCACGGGCCGCGAGATCGTGACCTGGCTGAAGTCGGACGCTTAACCAACTGCGCCACCCAGGCGCCCCATCTCTGCCTTTTAATCATAGGATTTAGTCCATTTACATTTAATGTAAGTACTAATACAACTGGGCTTAAATCTACCATCTTTCTATTTGTTTTCTATTTGTCTTATCAGGGTTATTTTCTTTATTGTTTCCTGACAAACTTTGAGTGAAATGTTTTGAGTATTTTTGTTTTGCATTACACCTCCTATTTTCTATTAACTTTTTAGCTATATCACTTTGCATTATTCTTTACATAGTTTCTGTGATGATTATAATATACATCCTTAATTTGTCATAGGACACCTGAATTAATATTATATCACTTCATAAATAATGTAACAACCTAACAACAGTATGATTCCATTTGCCTTCTTCTATGTGATATTCTATGTGAAATTATTCTCATACATTTTGCATCTATATAAATTATAAAATTTACAGTTCTTTGAAACTATATTTGCTTTATATAATCAATAGTCTTTTAAAGAAATATTATATATAATCTTTATTTACCATATATTTACCTTTTCCAGTATATTTTTTTTCCTTATTACAGATCTGACTACCACCTGGGACCTTTTTTTTTTTCAGCCTAAAGAACTTCCTTTAGTATTACAGTTGACCCTTGAACAACACAGGGTTGAACTGCTTAGGTCCACTTATGTACAGATATTGTACACTACTATAAATTCATTTTGTTTCCCTTATGATTTTTGTAATAACATTTTCTTTTCTCTAGCTTACTTTATTGTAAGAATACAGTATATAAAATACAAAATATGGTTTGATAGACTGTTATTGGTAAGGCTTACAGTCAAAGTAGGCTATTAGTAGTTAAAGTTTGAAGGGAATCAAATCTTTTACACAGATATTTTACTATGCAAAGGGTCAGTGCCCTTAACTCCCACATTGTCCAAGGATCAATTGTATGTACAGTATAAACTTCTGGTGGGAGTTTCTCCCAGCTTTTGTATGTCTGAAAAAGGCTTAAATTAAAACTCATTTTTGAAAACTATTTCTGCTAGGAATAGAATTCTAAGTTACAGTAGGTTTTATCTTTTTTACTACTTTAAAGATGTAATTCCATTATGTTCTGGCTTCTGTTGTTTCTGATTACAAGTTATCTTTATTCTTACCTTGTTCATCTAAATGTATTGTATTTTTTTTACTCTGGTTACTTTATAATTTTTCCCTTTATCTTTTGTTTTCAGCAAGGTCACTATGAAGTGTCTCTGTGTAGCTTCTTTGTATTTACCCTGTTTGTGGTTCACTGAACTTCTTGAATACGAGAAGTAACAGTTTTAGTCAATTTGAAAATTCCTGGCCATTATTTATCAACCATGTGTCACACTCCTTCCTCTTCTTCTGGAACTCTAATTCATAAATGTTCATTTCATTCTGTCCCAGGGTTCTGATACTCTCTTCTGTTATTTGCTAAATTCTTTTTTCTTTCTGTACTTGAGTTTAAATAATTTTTACTGACAGATTTTCTAGTTCACTAATTCTTTGTTCTGTCCAATCTACTCTTAAGTCCATTGAATATTTTTTCATTTCAGATACTGTAGTTTTCAGTTCTAATACCTATATTTGATTCTTTTTTTTTAAGTTTCATTTTCTTTATTGACATCCTTCATCTTTTCATCCATTTTGGTCAACTTCGTTTTTCTAAATTTTAAGCATACTTAAAATATTTCAAATTCATTTTTCTATTAACTCCAACATCTCTATGAGTGTGCTTGTTTTTTATTTTTATTATGAACCATATTTTCTTGCTTTTTTGCATGTCTCTTAATTTTTATTTTTCATCACTCATTGTGTAAGAAACAATAGTCAAGACTGAAATAGGTGATATTTTCCACAGAAAAATCTCCCCTTTTCTTTGGCAGACATCTAGCGAGGCTGATCTCTTTGACCTAATAAGGAGTTGAATAGTGTTGGGGCTGGTTTTCTCCAGCAGCTTGTTTTAGTTCACTTCTAGTTTCAAGCGTCTTACTGATAGAATTAAGTATGTCCTTCCACGGGGATTTGGGATCTAAGTACCCCATGAAATCTCTTGTTTTCCAGCCTAGCTCTTAAGCTTCCATATAGCTGTATATTCAGCCGAAATCCTATAGAAGAATATTTGAAGGTGGGATGGATAAGCTCTGTGTTTGTATCTCCATGGGACTCCAATCTGCCATGACCCCACACTCAGAATCATTCAAAGTTCAATTGGATTCATAGCTTTTTGATGGCTTTAAGGAAAATACATTTCTTTGTAGTTTACCCAGTTCATTTTTCTCCTCATTGTTATGTCATAAACAGTGATATTTTGTGACCCACTACATTTTAACTGAAAGCAGAACCAACAGTAAGAAATGTAAAGGACATTCAGCCAGGCCTGAGTCAACTGCAAAAGGTTTACAACTTAGGCGGGCATTATTATATAGATAGAAGCGTACACTTTTCCTTTTAAATGGATTGATCGAATAAAGAGAAACGTAGGCTATAGATAAAGAATATCTTATAGGACATTACCAAAAGAGGTCATAACTATTCTGTTTTTAAATTATGCAAAGAGAAAAATCCCTTTTGGTATTGAATCATCCAGCCATTTCATTGTTTTGATACAGGGATGAATGTGGTGGCCACTTAAGGTATTTTCAGTCCCATGGTTCTAGAATTGATGAATCTCTTTCAACCAAAGCCCTGCAAAATTGTATGTGAATGAAAAGAAAGAAGGTCAAAAGAAGCAGTAGAGAAAAGTAAAAGATGAAAAGAATTACTAATTATTTTTAACAGAGGAGGAAAAATAGGATGATAATAGTCATTTTAATAAACACATTAATGAATAGTAACTGTATACAGGGAACTGTGTATGCTTTACAAATATTTTTACTTATGGAGTAGGAAGTAAAGGTTCAAAGGAATTAAGTAATGTGCCAACAGTTATACAAATAAAGAGTGACTGAGTCAGAATCTGAACTGAAGCCTGACCAATGCCAAAATATATGCTTTTTCCACTATAATGTACTGTCTTCCTAAAACTTTAATGAACCCTTACAGATATCCTTAGCTCTGGCAGTTACAATCAATGGTATAAATTTAGACGATGATATTATACATGATATCACTTCAGTAAAAGCAAAGATCCTAACTGATATCTGGTACATCTATTTATACCACCTTTACAATATTAGATTACATTTTTGTATTTAAAAAAAACTACCCTCCTAATACTTAGTAACAGTTTGCTTCATTATTTAATTTTTCTTAATATCTGTACTTTTAAAAGGAAATATTGTTCCCAATCCTTCAGAGCTTTGTGAAGAAAACATAACCAGAATATAAAATTTCACATGCAAATGGAGGAGAAATAAAGAGAACGGAAAAAATATATATTTCAGACTCTAAACATCCAGGGGAAAAAAGTCCCTTAAGAAGTCATCTTTCACTGTTAATGACACCAATGACCAGTTTAGGTCAGTGACCTGCAACTTAGGCAAGAAAACCTCTTTTTTCTTTCCTTTTCTTTCACCTACATCCACTCATGCACTTTAATTCCTTAGCATCTTACACCCCTTGCACTTCTCTCTCTCTCTCTCTCTCTCGCTCTGCCTGGTAACAATATTTCTCCAGTCTGACACATCTCCTTTTTATCTATTTTTCACTTCAAGCTCATTATTCTTTGCATGACTTTACAGTTTCCTAAGCCTCCTCCAAGTCATACTCACTCCTTGTTTAGACCTTCGAACTTTCAGACGTTCATCAGTGCCTCACTGTACTTGGCAATATGCAACTTTTAGTCATTAAACATGACTTAGTAACCATACACACTTTCAAACCTGCACATGCAATCAGATGAATTTGTGGAGAGAAAGAAACACGTGTGTAGAAATATGTGAGAAGGTATAACCCTTGGGAAAATAAAGTTTTCATGTGCCAATCTGTTACTCACAGCAACTTCTCCACTAAACCTGTAAACTATTGTCGAAGGATTTTACTTTATTTTCCTTGGAGATAACAGTTTCTAAATTGTTCAGACATGATTTAGGCTACTCATAATTTTTATCCGAGTTCATTAGATGACAAACTAATGAGTGAAATCATCATTATTATTTATTTCCATCAAGTAAAATCTGGTAGTTTCCTGAATGACAAGGTGGACAATAGGAACGAAATACCAGGCAGTATTAATGTAGGATAAAACAAATAGTTTTACTATAAATAGTAATATTTAAAATAGTTTCCTTAAATCAATTATTAGCTTCCCAAATCTGACTACACAGACATCATTGACTGTACATAGCAAAGAAGCAGTGAAACAATGCAACCAAGATAAACATAGTACTTATAGGAATGACTGGTTTACATCTCAGTAAGGAAGAATAAAAGGCATCCGTACTTTATTTTACAATGACAATTATCAGTAAGTGCAAAGATAGGAAAACATATTAATCTAAGCCCCAAAGTTACATTTATCACAACTTAGATGCATCTTGTGGGGTGAAGGTGTTAAAAGGTGAGAAAAGCTCTTGTATTAGATCTGGCAAGTGTGCTATTAATTTAAGAGTGCAACCCAAGATCTATAATTGCTTTTGAAAATACCAGGTAGCAGAGTACATTAGCTGTCAACAGACATCTGCTAACAGAGGTAATTAACATCAGGCTCATGAACTCAAAATAGACATAAGATCAGCCACGTAGCAGCAAGTAAATGTTTCACTGGGACATCAGACTATCTTAGCCTTGGTTGAAATTTTCCTTAGCTAAACTCTCCTGGCTTATTATCTAAATTGTCTGATTCATAAAAGTGTGACATATCAAAGTTCACACTAGTGGGACGATTTTAAAAACTGAGGTCACTGAAATATTTGCAGTCAAATACCAGGTGTCATGTATCCAGAAATAACCTAGTAACAGAAAGGGGAAAATGACTAAACAGTCAAAATGGTCATCACAAAATCCATCTTCTAAAGCCATAAAATAATCTTGTAAAATAAACCACTCAGCATCTATTTGCTATTATTTTAAACACCTTTCAAAAGATTTTTAGAATAGAACTTCAGGGCCCATATTTGAAAGCGGACAGTTACACTCAGAACAGAAATAAAAGTCAGGTGACAGTCGACAGTCAGTCAGGAATAGAAGAGAGAAGAATCATAAAGAGAACACTAAGAATACAAGCATGGGAGTTGGAGTCCACTTAGTTCAAGTAGCAAACTAGACTATTTCGCTAATCCTGATTCTTGTGTTCTTGTTGCGGTTATAACACATTGGATTACATTCACTTTAACACATAGATAATAGCAATAAGATTCTTTAAAAAGAGTTGACTTACAAGAAAACTAGAGAAAGAATCAACCATTTTATTTTTTTACATCTAGGATATTTCTTGCATTTAGTATTCAGATGGCTTCTAACAATTCCTGAAAGATCCATTTCTTCTCAGAAACAGCTCAGGTGTGTGTCACAGTCATCTGAGAATCCCAGACAGTAAGGCCCACTTTAGTCGTCCATGAGACTATTGTCATAGGTGCCTATGCATATATGTAATTGGAGATCTACAGGAAATATACACATATATGTTACAGATTTAAAATTGCAGCATGTTGACATGATGCTTTCATCATAATGTTAACATATATACTGCTTGAGTTTTCTGTTCAATTACACTTGTTGCTTCATTTAGCATAAAGGTGTAGGTTAAAAATTAGTATATACTGAACATCACTAGTTATTATATAAGTACAGATTAAAACCACAATGAAATACTGTCCAGGATGGCTATATTTTAAAGAAAAGGGGAAAGAACAAGTGCTGGGAAGACTGTGGAGAAAATTGGAATCCTCATACACTGCTGGTGGGAATGAAGAATGGTATGGTAACTGTGAGATCTGACAGTTCCTCAAAAAATTAGTTACCTTATGACCCAGAAATTCTACTCCTAGGTACATGCCCAAGAAAGCTGAAAACATATGCTCACACAAAAACTTGTACATGAATGTTCATAGGGACCTTTTCATAATGGCAAGAAGTGTAAACAATTCAAGTGTTCATCAGTTGATGAATGAACAGACAAAATATGGAACATACAGCAGAATATTATTCAGCTATAGTAAGTAATGAACTACTGACACATGCTACAACATGGATAAACTTTGATAATATTGTTAAGTAAAAGCCAGATACAAAATTCCTATATATTGCATGATTCCACTAACAGAAGGTCCAGAGTAGGCAAACCCATGCAAACAAAAAATAAATTCATGGTTGCCAGAGGATGAAGGAGAGAAGAATTGGGTATAGGGCTTACGTTTCAAGTGACAAGAAACATTCTAGAATTAGTTATGATGGTTGCACACTATTGTGAATATACTAAAAGCCATGGAAGTGTATAATTTATCATAGTCAAAATGGTGAATGTTATGTTGTGTGAATTTTGTTTCAACAAAAAGAGAAGAAATCAGTTTATGGTGCAGTGTCTCCATGCCATCATTTTCCAACTCCACTGTGTTTAAATGCTCCCACAGATAATTAAATACATTCAAAAAGGGAATTAACGTTCAACTCTCTGATCTGAGCAGCAGAATCCTTCAGAATACTTCATAAAGTTTCAATTCCCAGATAATACATTTTACTTTACTCCACCCTATAAAAGATTTAAAGGGTGGAAGACTTTAATGCAGAACATTTTATCTACATGATAATAATCTACCATCCACTTAGATTCCTTTCGGCAGAGGGAAAACTGTTTCTCTAATGTTCTACGTAGTCTTAGAAACAAAGGAATGAAAGGTAAAGCTCACGGTCTAATTTCATATATATAGGACTAATATATATAGGTGGTCAATATTTATTGTGCCATCTATACAACATATTTCAAAGGAGGCAACTCAGAGTAGCTAAGTATTTTCTAAGCAGGACCCTCCAGTTCCCCCTCTTTAGACAAGTACTTTGTTTCCCCTAAATTTTAAATTGTCTTAAAATTTTTTTCAAAAAAAAAAAGACTGTTGTTGGATTTTCTAAATCTTACTAAGGCAAAGAATTAAAACATTAAAACATTATCTTAGGGTTAATGGATATAGTATTTTACTAAGAGTTTTAACTTTCAGGGAAACAATAATAATAATCATTTAACAATTCATTAACAATGGCCAAAACATTACCCTAGTTTGTGTTTTTGAAAGTCATAGATGGTTAGAGCAATTCATTTTGCGAAATGAATAGAAACCCAGTGTTGCCATTTTATCTGCACAACCATAGCATTTCTTCAGCTTCTTCAGGATCATCAGGCTGTTACAAGGCAAGACATCCCAAATATTGCAGCATAACCTGCCTACGTGATCCCCTGGTAAACCAGACATACATTGTGTCCCCATCTCCTAAGTAATGTTGTCTGTATTTGCTATATCTTTTCAAATCAAAATTGCTCCTCAACTCGTGGCAACGGAGTGACAAGAGTACTTACTTGCCTCTGACTCTTCATCTGCTCTTCTCAAGAGCTAGAAGACAGAGAGAGAAGCAGGAGATAATGGAGGGACACAAGCACTTGCCTACTCAGAAATCGACAAGGCTGGTCCATCACTGTGTTTTTTTATTTTTAAACAAAATAATCTCTATTTGCTCAGCACACACTCCTGACCCTTCTCTTCACTCCACCTTCTACTCTGATGCAGTTATGCTGGTAATGGAAGAAGGGGAGGTGCACCTTTCTCTGTATGAACAGAGAATGAGGAGGAGTGAGAAGGACCCCAATGGAGAAGGAAATGGGGGAGAAAGGAAAAGGAAGGGAACAGAAGAAAGCACCAATGCCAGAGTGCGTGGTTTGTGGTCAGTGTTATCCCTCTGGCTCCATCTGTAGGAGTGTCAGTAGGATACATTTTTTGGTTTGGTGTACCCAGCATTCCTTCGCCACCTTTAGGCATCAGTGGCCAGTACCTCACCCCATCCCTTTTCTGGCTAAACTGGTCATCCTTTGTGTCACGTGGTTCTGCTGAGGCTGTAAATCACCCTCACAAAATAAAAATGAGATTTTTCTTTCTCTCACATACAAACACTTATGTAGAGGTGGGCACATGAGCTGAGCTCAGCTAATTAGATGCTCTGCAGAGATTTTAACTCTAAAGAGGACACGCCCACAGGGGCAGAAAGCAGCACCCCGAGGTTTGGGCCTCAAGGTTCTGAGGCTGATGTCCCTGTAGCTCTCCAAGTTTTGTCTCTCCTAAATCCTGATTTTTCAAATCTTCTTTTAATTCTCTGAGCAATCCATTAATATCCCTTGTATATACCTTTTCCTTGCTTGGCTTAGATCACTTTCCTTTGCTTACAGCAAAGAACCTGAACTGATGTGCCAGGACTCACATTCAGAGGATTTTGAGGCAAAGGTAACTTGTAGAAGTAGCCTTGGATTTGGGTGGGGAAGGTGTTGAGGGTTGTGATGGTAAAAAACAAAACAAAACAAAACAAAAACTAGTCTTGGTTTAACCCAGATTCTTTATGTAACACTGAGCAATTAGAACACCTCTCTGAAGCCCATATTTCACTCTACAAAATAAGGAGTTGAGCTTAGAGACATTTTTTTCCAGCTCAAAAATTCAACAGCTTTAATGAATGAAAGGGAATTGACTGGAAGACAGGAGTGTAGTGTTTGGCATGGATCAGCTTTGCCAATACAACTTCAGAGGACTTGAGGGAAATTTTTTGAAAGAATTGTGGGTTCTTTAGCACTGCAGCCCTCTCCCACTGGGAGGGCTCAGCTATCAGCTGACCTGCTGAAAACTGCTGCCAAAGAGAGCTTTGGCCAACAGGACCACCTGCCGAAGTCCAGGGCCACATCTATGCTGACTGAAGAAAGCCAGTAAAAGCTGCCTCGAACCTGTGCCAGGGTCCCACCAACAGCTACCATTTGTAGACATGGGTGTGCGCCTGTGGTTACCTTATGATTCTGAGGTGCCCAGACCTTGCCATCTTAGTATGAATCACTCTAAAAATTTGAGTGAGAAAAGAGAATGCAAGCTTTTGCATATATTTCTTGAGGGGAATGAACAGAAGCTCCCTACCAGTAACCTTTGCGGTATTATACCCAGATGATGTGTACAAGGGAAAGCAGATGGATCTGTGACAATCTCCCCAGGACTTTGGATCCCAGTATGCTGCACCCAGGTGTTTCTTTTCAGGCAGCTCACAATGCAGGACCGTGGAACAACTATGCCATGGTAGCACAAGAGAAAAACCAAGGGTGGAAGCTGTCACACTTCCCAAAGAAGAGCCTGGAGAAAGGAAAGTAGAAGTTTTCCCAGAAACAATGAGCCAACTTGCTCCAACAAACAATAATAGTCTCAAGGCACTCTTAACTCCAGAAAATGTGAAACAAAATGGAATGGTGATTCAGGGCACCATCTTATGTTCTGCTGACCTTGTGGTTAGAGGAACTGCAGAATGAAAAGATGGTTCTGAAATTAAGACTTCCCAAGCTAAATGGGACCTCTAGAAAGTAGAACTTAAGAAAAAGATGTAGTAAATTTTGGAAATTTCTCCTGTATTTCCTCTCTTCCATTCTTAAATGACACCAAAGCCCCAGGTAACACCAATGAACAGAAGGCTCAATTTCAAGCTAAACATATAACAGTGTTTGTTCTCAAAGTAAGCTGTGTGGATACATGTGGGACCATAATAGCCTACCTGAAGCTTGTCAATGACTATCAGATCAGGTTGAGAAGACCTAAACTTCACAAAAATAGACAAGAAATAGCAAACAATAAAGAAGAAGAACACAGATTGGTATTTCTTCTTTATTCCCAGCTACTAAAAATGAGTAAGAAGGAATAAAAGAGATAGATATTTATGAGTATAACCTACACACCAACACTAAAGGATTTCCAAATTTTGAAGGGAAAGCTTCTAGATGTCACTCATCCTGGATGTTATATTTTACTACCTAAATTCAAATTACAGGGGGGTGTCTCGGTGGCTCAGTCAGTTAAGCATCTGACTTTGGCTCAGGTCATGATCTCACGGCTCATGGGTTCAAGACCTATGTCAGGCTCTGTGCTGACAGCTCAGAGCCTGGAGCCTGCTTTGGATTCTGTGTCTCCCTCTCTTTGTATTCCTTCCCCACTCGTACTCTGTCTCTCTCTCTCTGTCTCAAAAATAAATAAAATATTAAAAATTTTTTTTAAATAAAAAATAAATTCATATTATAGGAGTCCCTCCAAATTGAGGCAGCATAGGTAAAAAAGCATTTTGCTGTAAGCAATAACCAGAGTGCATTCTAATGGAAGCACAGTAAATCCCCTTCATTGAATGGACCTGGGTAGTAGCAACTGAAATAGCTAAAGCATCATTTTGAACACTGTGTTCTATGTAAATGAGTTCATTGAGATATTAATAGGTATTTTGCAAACAGCGCTCTGTGATCAAATAATTTAAAGATTTTCACTTCATGGAGATGTTCAAGTCATATTACCATTTCAAAGACTCTGGGAAGGCCTGCTTTCAAATAGTTTATTTGTCTTTATATAAACTAGTGTTTCTAAAAATTGTTTGGTCATGAGACTAGTTTTTAATATAAAAATTATTTAAAATTTTTTGGAATAGTTCTCCAGAGAATATAATTTAGGGAACATACCTATAGAAATGAATGAAGTTTATCTAAAGGCTAAACTTTTAACAACTATAGACCCAGAATTCCAAGTTAAGCCTGAACTTCAGTGAATGACTTTGGAGTGTGACACCACTTGAGAAGCAAAGTTCTGATTTTGTTTCAGCTACTCACCGGCTTTGTTATTGGACAACTTAACTTTCATGAATCTTAGTCTTGAAGAGGGAGAACAACATTAAGTAAGATATATGTAAGTAAGGTTTAGCACTATATCCAGCACATAGTAAGTCCTCAAAATGGTAAGTAACTATTACAATTAGAGAACCAGTGGTTAATAAAGAATTGGTTCCATGAATAGAGAAAAAGACCTAGACAGAACTAGGACAGAATTTCTGTAAGAAAGCCCATTTCCCTGGTGCCCAAATAAAGGATTAGTGTTTAACAACAGATCTGTAGGCAGGCATACTTTAACATCATGTTAAGCGGGATAAATCAAACAGAGAAAGACAAATACTTTATGATATTACCTATATGTGGAATCTAAAAAAGCCACACTGGCAAAAACGGGAAGTAAAATCTGGTTACCTGGGTATAAGGGGTAGGATATAGATAGAATGTTCTTTTAGGATACAACTTGAAATGAGAAGTATGTAAATAAGTTCTAGAGATTTAGTGCACAGTACAGTGAAGATAGACAGCAAAATTATGTTATAATCATCAAACTTGCCAAGAGACTAGAACTTAATTATTCCTAGCACTAAAAAGAAATGCTAATTATATAACATGATAGAACCGCTAAGTATTGCTACCATGACAATCATATTACAATATATAAATGGTACCAAATTTATTAAAAAGTCTTCATACTCACTTCCCTGTGTGTGGGGGTGTATGGAATGTCTTCTCTCTGAGGTGTGCATAGAGCTTCTCAGCTCCCTCAGAACCCTTATCTGGTGAGGCCACTAACCTCTCAGGGCTTCCATGATCACCTTACACAAAATGGCAACAATCACCACCACCCACCCAGAACAGCAATTTTTCTCCACAAGCACCAAACACCATCTGACAAAATACAAATTTACTTGCTATTTATTATCTGTTTCTCCTACCAGAATAAAAGGTCTATGAGGCCCATCTCTTTTTTTTTTTATTCCTTATGGCTTCATCCCCTTGAGTAGTATCTGACCCACAGTAGGTATTTATAAATATCTGAATAAGCATTTTGAAGGTAAATATCTTCTTTTCACCCCCTCTCATTAGTTTTCTAGGGACAAAAGTAAACACTAGATCCCATTTTTTAAAGTCACTGTTATAATTTTTTTTAATTTTTTAAGTTTATTTATTTTTGAGACAGACGAGAAAGTGATGGGGGGGGTGGTGTAGAGAGAGAGGAAGAGAGATAATCCCAAGCAGGTTTTGCACGGTCAGCAAAGAGCTGACACAGGGCTCGAACTCACAAACCATGAGATCATGACCTGAGTAGAAACCCAGAGTCAGACGCTTAACCAACTGAGCCACCCAGGCACCCCTAAAATCACCGTTATGGTTCTTATGTTGCCTTTTTTTATAAAAATATTCTAGAGAGTCAAGATGAAACTTAAAACCTTAACTTAAAATTCAACCCTACAACATTAATATAGGCATTTATCCTTATAAATTACAAATTTGTCCTTTATGTTCTTTCTTTAAAAATTGCACAAAACCTACACGATTAACTCAAAAACAGTTGCCAAGATTATGTATAGTTAACCTCACGAATTTCCCTACATTCCTCAAATTTTAAACAGAATAATAAAATGGGACTTTGCCTTTAAAATTATTAAGCTCTTCTTCATCCCACCTAAACCCCTAACCATGTAAGCTAAGCAAAAAAGTATCTGTAAAGAAACTGCCCAATGAACATGTTTTATTCTACAATCCCCTTATCTATAGAAAAGTTTTGCCTTACCCTGGTTAATATCTCATGTGGGCTTCCTCCAACCCTTCTATCCAGCCATTCTTGGGCTGCATCTCCTTTGTGATGATCTAGCCTGTGGTGAGTATGTCTGCCTTCTGATGTGCTGAAACCCCAATAAAAATAGAGTCCGCATTTTGTAAAAGGAAAGAGTTTAGCTTTTATGTGGCATCAGCCTGTATGCCAGTGTCCCCAGTGTCCTCTCACTGTCCTTCCCACTGCATCTCAGAGCTTGAATTTCCACGTGGCAAAGTCCAGTGCATAAAATCACTGGATGCACATTGAAGACTATTAGAGAACCAGAAAAGGTCTGACTTCTTCTAAGATATATTACTGACATTTTTCTAACTGAATAGAGATTATTCAGTATCTTTCCCTGAGCATAATGAGCTGATTTACGACACACACCAGCCTAGTCTAGTAATAGAGAAGAAAGGGTAATGACAAATTTTCAGCCTTTCAGAGGCTGAAGATTTCTGTATGCCAAATGCAAAGTACCCCTGAAGTTCAGGGCATTTTGCATGATGTTTCTATCTATATATCCTCAGCTTCAATATGTAATTTAGAAATCTAAAAATAGGGCTAGGGCCTTTTGTTCAAACTCTTTTGTGTTCAAAGTAATTCATGTATTGAAGTCACATTTGCATTACTTCATGGATTTTCTATTGATAAAGGCAGGTTATTTTTCCCTTCTCTAGGATCTCTTAGACTACAATTAATGTATTATGGAAATAAAATATCAGTATTTTTACTAGAAAACATGCTCAAATACTGAGTTCTAAATATATAAATTTGGAAGTACTAGACTGAATAACAAACCATTGTACGTGAATGCTAAACACATCAATAATAAATAGCACATATTTTAAATCGACTGTGTGCCAGGCACCTGCCAGGCCACCTCACATTAAGATAAGTTTATACTTTATACGGGGCCTTTCTCTCCAGACGTTTCTACTATTTCCATTTGTATTTCCATGTGATAAATGGAAGGCAGTATTATTTCTATTTCATTTACATATAGAAAAATTATGAAAAAGTTTATGCTTTGTTTATGCAAAAAAGAACAGTTTAATGTACTTCCAGAAAGTCAAGGGGCAGGATGAAGTCAAGTGTCTTTATTCTTCTAAATGCTTCATTCTGAATGCTTTATTCTACATAAATGCTTTCAGTTTTTCCTCATAAAGTATTTTCTTTAGAATTACAATATATTTGTTGAGCATTAGAGTTTTCAGGTGCTTTCTCACACAGTATCTTATCTGAATCTCACATTCACTCCAGGATGTGTACATATGCATGTTTTGCACATGGCACAGTAATATTTTGGCTCATCTTCCAAAAGTGAACATAACCTCATCTTTAAGATAAAAAGCAGATACTAAAAAATGTCAAAGTAATCGATCCAAGTTCACAGAGCCTCAACCCTGGCCTTCCGATAGGTGCTGTAACTCTTTATAGCATACCACAACAAAAACTTGACTCTTCCCTTTTCTATAAAAATGTAAATATATATTGCTCCCATATCCTCAAATCATCAATGGGCTTTCACTAGACATCAATATCCCTCTATTTTTTTTTCTCTGTAGAAGTTAAAACAATAAACAGCATGAGACTGGCTTTGTAGCCAATAAACCAGAACTCATTCTAAAATTATTCTTCTAAGCAGTCAGCTTGAGAATCTTTAGCCCTATTACAAGCATACCTCACTGATTGAAATATGCTTAAAATGCTTTGGGAATTACTTTGAAAACCAGATAATAAGCCACAAAAGAATATCACTTTCTTTACTTAATAGTAACACCTCATTTTTTTTTAAATTAGTAAGCATTTAATCACTCACTTTCTTTACCAGATGAGACTCTGATTTCTTTGGACCTTTCTCAAATATAATATTTTGACTCAAAGTATGAAATTTTTCACTATTAAATATAATTTTTAAAGTTTGCTATGGTCCTGTGGGATAATTCCACAAGAGAAATTCTAAGAATGACTTGTCCAAAGGCAGCATCCCTAAAATGAGTATGGAGCCTGCCTAGGTGATGTCTTTGATGGCACTAACTTTCCCTTAGTTTTGAAATTGTATTAAAAAAATAAGTTTTGAATCTTACAGTCACACATCATGTATATATGAATTTGTATAGACAGTGCCTAAGAAGGAGTTTTGTATAGATATTGACTAAAAAGGGGAGGCTTTCACTGTGGCTGCCAAAATTAAGTCCTCTAAAGATGGTGATTTTCTGAACTAGCAATGGTTCAATTGCCAGATGACTTCTGTTTCTTACAATTTAGCAAGTCTCAGTTCAATCTACCAATTTTCCCATTATGCCACTTTTAAGAGAAAGGATCATTTTAACCTCAGTAAAGCATTTCAATAAATTGCCCACTATAGAAATGCTGAGGATGTGTTATAACACCTCTTTCCTTCTGCAGAAATAATACCTTTCTGAAAGTTTGACAAGTTAATGAAGCATCTCTTTCCTATCTGAAAAAATCAGTTGGCATTCTTTCATTGAGCAAGTAAGCTTCCAAGTGTTTCTTCATTTGACCTTCAAAACACCTTTTAGTACTTTTCTTGTGAGTGATGTCAACTGGTATGCAATCCACTTGGTACATTCCCAGACCCTTTAAAAATAATTTCATCATATTGGCTAATCCTAGGGGGTCTCTCCAGAGCTAAGTGCACTTGTAAAACTATTCATAAAAAGGGTCTCCTATTTCTGTCTCTACTTCCTTTAACACCCTGGTTATATTTTACTTGGACTAAGAAACACATCAAATCTCAAAGCTTAGAGTATGGGTCCATTTTTCAACTGCTTCAAGAAGCCTGTTCTCTACACCCTCCTCTTTCTTACTAATAAATTTGATTAAGGCAAATTCCCCTTTGTGAAACCAGAAACCAAATTTTTCTGCTATACTCCCAATGCTTACATTTGGCTTCAGTCTTCATTAATTAACCACTTGGATCTTTAAAAGTCCTCACCTCTTTTTCCTAGCATGTATATATTCTTCAAAAGTCTCTCAGCAGTCAGTTGAAATGTTTAGTCTTGTTTGAAATTAATTTTCCACTTTTATTGTTGCAATTATTTGGCAGGTTTTATGGCTTTATAGTAATTCCCCAGAACCCTTTGAATCTGTTATGCTTTTTATGTTCGTGTTTGATATGTTTCCTTAGCAACACATTGATTCTGCCAAAACTGTTCCATAAGATTTAGGGAGTGAACATGTCTGATATATGAATATGAAGACGACTGTCATAGGTTTCAATGTTTTGATGATCCTCAAAATGGTTTTCAAATTATTGTAGTCAGAAGATACTTCTTTTATTTCAACCTTATTTTTTTCAACCAGTGTGCTTCCTTTATTTCTTTGATTAATTTCTACTTACTTTACTAAAACAAGTGTTTAAGACTTGGTAAATTAATGAGGTCATGGAAATATTACAATAGAAAGATTTAATCAATTTCAAAAAAAAACCAACAATTCCTACAAATCCCACTAATTTAGTCAATAAGCTTTTTAAACATGTGAATTAGTTACACTAAAATCTCATAGCACTATCACTTGACTCCAGAAATACTATGCATCCATTAATTTATTCAAAAAATATTAATATAGCAATGTAGAATATAGATTTTTGAAATTACAGAGTAGGCATTATTAAAAATTTGCCATGGTTTCTTATATATCTTTAGACATGCTAGTATTTATAGTTCCTTTAGAATGAGGTTCCCACCAAAAATAAATGGGGTCGGACTTCCGGGAAAGATGGTGGAGTAGGAGGAACCTAAGCTCACCTTATCCCATGCATACAACTAGATAACACCCACATCAATGTAAATAACCCAGAAAACGACTGAAGACTAGTGGAACAGACTCTCCACAACTAAATGTAGAGAAGAGGCCACACTGAAGAGGGTAGGAATGATGGAGATGCAGTCAGGAGCCAGACAGACCAGTAGGACTGTCCATGGGAGGGAGGGATGCCATGAGTACAGCGAAGGGAGAGTAGTTCCCCAAGCCAGGCACCCCAGGCATGGGGGACACACACAGGGAAGAGGAATCCCCATAACATATGACTTTGAAAATGAGAGGGGATCAACAATCACGGGGCTTACCACCTTGAATTCTAAAAAGCTGGGAAAGCTGGGAGGATGATAGGAAACTGAGCCCCAAACCCTTATAAAGACAGCACAACAAACAGCCCCATGGAGATACAGCATAGAAGCAATAATTTGAAATACACCTGGAGTGTACAGGAAGCCTTGTTTACTAGTCAGAGCATGTCCTGGAGGAATCAGGATCATAGGGAAACTTCTCTAGGAACAGAGGAGCTAGTGGGCATTGTTTCCTACCCTTGTCCCCAGCCAAATACACAGACACTTGCAGGAGCCAACACAGTGACAACACTTATTACCTAACTTGCTAATACCCCCACTCCTGCATTCTCCTACAGATCTGCGCCCTCCAATACTCTTGGCCAGAACCCATCCAAAGTGGTGCCACAAGCCTGGTAGTGTGCAAGAAGTCTTGGCAGGAGCCAAAACCACTCCAAAGTGACTCCTTCCCTGGAGAGAGGGAAAGATAACCACACACACACACATCAGTCCTACTGCAGCCCCAACAGTGGGCTGGGAGCAGACATCGGGTCTGTCTGCGGGTAATATCCACCAATGAAAGCTTCTCAGGGGACAACACAGGGAAAGTGTTCTACTGTTTGGCGCTACTGCACCTCTGGCAAATGCCTGGACTGACTCAACGCAGGCCCAAGATGGACCCAGACTGGCCCACTAGCAACACGGGACCAAATCCTGCCCAGAACAGGCAAAGAGAGTCATTGCAGACAACTGGACTGAAGGCAAACGTGACTCAGCCACAATAGTAGGACAAACACAATACACATAGGAGACACCTCTAAAGTACCAGATTCTGATAAACAGGGGACGTTGCACTGTAGGGCACTATACAACCTGTGGTTATAGTGGTATAAAGCCATTACTTTCAAGAGCAAGAATGTAGCCGACTTTCCTAGCACACAGAAACAGAGAGCTAGAGACTAGAGAAAATAAGGAGATGGAAAAGTATGTCCCAAATAAAAGGACAAAATGAGACCAAGAATGCTAAATGAAATGGAAGTAAGTAATATGCATGATAGAGGGCGTAATGTATTGGTTATAAAGATAGTCACTATACTTGAAAAGAGAGTGGAGGACATCAGTAAGACCCTCAATAAAGAGAAAGAAAACATAAAAAAGAACCAACCATATATGAAGGACTCAATAACAAAAATTAAAAATACACTAGGTGGGGCACCTGGGTGGCTCAGTCGGTTAAGTGTCTGACTTCAGCTCAGGTCATGATCTTGCAGCTCGTGGGTTCAAGCCCCACATCAGGCTCTGTGCTGACAGCTCAGAGCCTGGAACCTGCTTCGGATTCTGTGTCTCCCTCTCTCTCTCTGCCTCTCCTCTACTAGCGCTCTGTCTCTCTCTCAATAATAAATAAAAGCATTATTAAAAAAATACACTAGATGGAATAAATACTAGACTAGAGGAAGCAAAAGAACAGATCAGCAGCTTGGAGGACAGAGTAACAGAAAGCAATCAAGGTAAACAGGAGAAAGAAAAAAATAATAACAAAGATGAAAATAGACTAAGGGAACTCAGCAACACCATCAAGCATAACAACATTCACATTATAGGTATCCCAAAAGGAGAAGAGAGAAAAAGGGGGTCAGAAAATTCATCTGAAGAAATAACAGCTGAAACCTTCCTGAATCTGGGGAAGGAAACAGAAATCCAATCCAGGAGGCACAGAGCCCCAACAAAATCAACCCAAGGAGATCCACATCTAGACACATAATAATTGAAATGTCAAAAAGTAGTGATAAACAGGGAATTTTAAAAGTAGCAAGATACTACCAAAAAAAAGTTACATATAAGGGAAACCTCATAAGGCTATCAGCTGATTTTTCAGCAATAACTTTACAGGCCAGAAGGCAGTGGCATGATATATACAAAGTGCTGAAAGAAAAAAACTTGCAACTAAGAATACTCTATCCTGCAAGGCTATCATTCAGAATATAAGAAGAGATAGAGTTTCCCAGAAAAACAAAAGTTAAAAGAATTCATCACCACTAAACCAGCCCTACAAGAAATGTTAAAGGGGACTCCTTGAGCGGAAAGGAAATACCATAAGTATAAGTAAGAAAAACAGGAAGCATAAAGCAATAAAATTAAGTATATCTACAAAGAACAGTCAAGGGATTCACAAAATAAAAGGAGTCACAATTTAGTGCTTTTAGAATGGGCTCAAACTTTTTTTTTAAGTTTATTTATTTTTGAGAGAGAGAGAGAGAGACAGTGTGAGCATGGGCAGGGGAGGGGCAGAGAAAGAGGGAGAGACACAGAACTCGAAATGGGCTCCAGGCTCTGTGCTGTCAGCACAAAGCCCAATGTGGGGCTTGAACTCACAAACTGTGAGATCATGCCCTGAGCTGAAGTTGGACACTTAACCAACTGAGCCACCCAGGCACCCCAGAATGGGTTCAAACTTAAGCGATCATCAACTTAATATAGACTGCTGCAAGCAGACAATGTTATATATAAACCTAATAGTAGCCACAAATCGAAAACTGGTAATAGATATGTATACAATAAAGAGAAAGGAATGCAAGTATAACACTAAAGAAAGCCAGCAAACCATGAAAGACAAAAAGAATAGAAAGGAAAAGAGAAGAACCAAAAAAGCAACCATAAAACAAGTAATAAAATGGCAATAAGTACATACCTATCATTAATTATACTGAATGTAAATGAACTATACATTCCAATCAAAAGAGATAGGGTGATGGAATAGATAAAAAAACAAAAACAAAAACAAAAACAAAAACAAAAAACAAGACCCATCTATATGCCACCTATAAGAGACTCATTTTGGCCCCTAAAATACATGCACATTAAAATAGTAATAGTAGTAGTAATAGTCATATGGGACAGAAAGACTTTAAAAGAAAGACTAAGAAGACACAAAGTAGGAAACCTATAATCATAAACAATCCAACAAGAAGATAAATGTAAATATTAATTTACAATTAATAATTTACAATTAATAATAAATAATTAGTTATTAATTTGGGAGCACCCAAATTCATAAAGAAGCTAATAAGAAACATAAAGGAAGTAATCAATAATAATGAAATAATAGTAGGGGACTTTAATACCTCACTTACATCAATGGATAGATCATCCAAACAGAAAGTTAACAAAGAAACAGTGGCTTTGAATGACATTGAACCTGATGGATCTAACAGATACATTCAAAAAATTCCATCCTAAAACAGTAGAATACACATTCTTTTCAAGTGCACATGGAACATTCTCCAGAATAGATCACATATTAGGCCACAAAACAAGTCTCACCAAATTCAAAAAGATTGAAGTCATACCATCCATTTTTTATGACCACAATGCCAGGAAACTAGAAGTCAACCACAAGACACTAAGGAAAGAACACAAATACATGGAGGCTAAATAACATGGTACTAAACAATGAATGGGTTAACCAAGAAATAAAAAAGAAAATTTAAAAAATACATGAAGATAAATGAAAATAAAAACACAACACTCCAAAATCTATGGGATGCAACAAAAGCTGTTCATTTAAGAGGGAAGAGAGAAGTTCATAGCAATACAGGTCTACCTCAAGAAGCAAGAACAAAACTTCAAATAAACAACCTACCTTACACCTAAAAAAGCTTAAAAAAAAAGAACAAACCCCAAAAACAGTAGAAAGGATGAAATAATAAAGATTAAGGCAGAAATAAAAAACAGAAGCTAAAATAATAATAATAACAACAACAACAACAAAACAACAATAGAACAGATCAATGAAATCAGGAGCTTGTTCTTTGAAAAGACCAACAAAATTGATGAACCTTTAGCCAGATTCATCAAAAAGACAAAAAAGAAATAAAAGAGAGAGAAGGAGGACTCAAATAAAATCAGAAATCAAAGAGGATAAATAACAACCAACACTACATAAATACAAAGGATTGCAAGAGACTATTATGAAAAATTATATGCCAACAAATTGGACAATCTAGAAGAAATAGAAAAATTCTTAGAAACATATAACCTCTCAAAACTGAACCAAGATGAAATAGAAAGTTTAAATAGACTTATTACCAGCAATGAAATCAAATAAATAATCAAAAAACTCCCAACAAACAGAAGTCCAGAACAGACAGCTTCACAAGTGAATTCTACCAAACATTTAAAGAGTTAATACCTATCCTTTTTTTTTTTTTTAGGTTTTAAATTTTTTTATTTTTTTAAAGTTAACATGTGCATAAAAGGAAACTGAATAACACAAGAAGCAAAGAACAAAGTCATCCATAATCACAAGCAGTTTACAGTTTGACTTCTAGGTCCCATGTATCTACACAACTAAGCATCTTAATGTAATTAAGATCATAGTTATGTATCATGCTTTTTTTTTTACACACCATGAATTTTAGCATTTCAAAGTCCCAAAACTATGAGTATTTTGATAACCAAGAATACACTACACCAACACCATCTGAAAGAAAAAAATGTAATCCTGCCTTTCTTGGCGACAAAAATGGGAACAGGCCTCTAGATAAAGATATTGGCAGAGCCACAATTAAAATACTGCATTCCCTTAATGTTTAATTAAAAATGAGACATAAAGTAACAGAGTACACAAAGTATAATGCTTCTAAAAGAAGTCATTATCCAATCTATACTATTCAAATATTAGCAAGGAGTGAATGAATCACTGAATCACTTAATGTATTCTTATAGTACAGCCAAAGAGATGCACACACATTAACAGTTATCACTAGAATGTAAATATGAACACATCCACACGCATCTCTCCCAGTATACTTCCTTCTGCCCCTCTGCGGCCAGTCTTATGAGTAAGTCCTGACATACATTTCTCAGAGACAGCCTAACACTTCCATGCCCAAAATGCTTCCTTCCTATCAATTATAACAACAAAAACTTAGAAACTGGCTAATTCAGTAGCTGTACATTGTATCATACACTGTCATCTCAGGACATCCAAAAGGCTTAGATGTTACCAAATAATGAACTTGTCCACAACAAACACAGGTACTTTATAAAAATGTACACATAGACTTATGTTTATAACGTAAAACTGTCTTCTAGATGTGGAGATACTAGCAAAAAGCCCTTCCTTTCATCCCTCCTCTGCTCCCTCCACCATTTCAATGACTAAATACAGGACTACATCTAGCTCCAAGAGGCAGATTAACAGACACTCCCAGAACAGTCCTTCCTAAAAACTAACAAAAGGGCATTTATAAAGGAATTATTTTACTACTTCCACTTTTAATATACTTTGGGCATTAGGACTTGTTTTATCCTTTAACACACAGCAATATTAACTAAAATGCACATACAGAATAATGGTTAGACAACCTGAATTTGTCTTAAAAACTCATGGGCACAGAACCCTTCTCTCATTTCCCCCCACCCTCCACTCCCCGCAGTGAACACTCTCCAAGACATCAAGTTTAACACTTCTATTCCCCAAATACAACCATTCCTGTAAACTAACAAAATTTAAAGGGTGTTGTTACTTTAACCCTCTACTTCTAACATATCGTTCACTTTCAAACATCTAGAAGGCTAGATGTTTCAAAATTTGCCCACTACATACATAGTATCACTGAAGGAACGTTCTGGCCTAGAACCTTTCCTCTTTTCACCTCTTATCAACCCACTGGAAAGTATAAGCATCTGTCATGCTTAGAGGGGATTTTAACAATTTCACTTCCTCTAGTTGTTTTCAGAACAGTTTTTCCTATGAACTTAAACACAAAGTGTATACAATGAATTTGTTTACTAACTACTTTTGTCATACACTGGCAACCTCTTTTAACATCTAGGAAGACTAGATGTTGTAAATTAGGACTCATTTGTCCTTTATATACACTATATACATAGCTAAGTAAAACAGAATGCAGACATACGGAACAATGGTTAATCCTGCCTAACTATAAACATACTGGTATAAAGCTCTTTGCGCTTTCTTCTTCCTCCCTGGACCAGCACAACTATTATATAATGTATACTGCTCTGAGAGGTGGTTTGATCATTTTGATCATTCCATTTTCAAAAAGACAATATTTCACATGAATTTTAACATAAGGATATTTACAAAATGTGTTTTTTTTCTACCTCTACTTTTAACATACTTTGTGCTTCTAACATACTTCTAAACATTTAGAAAGGCTAGATGTTTCAAATAAGGACTTAAGTTTGTCCACTATATACACAGTAGTGTTGAATAAACTACACGCATGTAACAATGGGTTATATCTGAAAGTGTCTTTTGCATAGGAACATTCTAGTCTAGAACCCTTCATTTCTCACAACTCCTCTCCACCACCAACCTACTGGGTGGGTACAGATAGGCACATGTGTCACTTAGATGTGACTACAATGTCATCTCTAAAAGTTCTTTTCAGAAGACAGCCTTTCAATGCATTTTAACAGAAAGTGTACAAAATGTGTTAGTTTACTAACTCTACTTTTGTCATACATTGGCAACCTCTTTAATATCTAGAGACTAGATATTATAAGATTAGGACCCTTTGTCCAATATATATACAATATATACAATCAAGTTAAATGCACATAACATATAGGGAAATGGATAAGCTGAAATTTCCTAGCACACACTAGCAAAACATTTTTTGCAATTTCTTCCCTCCAACCTCCCACAAACCAATGAACAAGTAAGCATGCTGTTCAGAGAGGTGAGTTAGCAATTCCATTTCCAAAAATAGTATTTCCCACCAGTTTTTAAAAGCTATTTACAAGAAGCGTTACTCTACTTCTACTTTTAAATACATCAAGCAGGGGCGCCTGGGTGGCGCAGTTGGTTAAGCGTCCGACTTCAGCCAGGTCACGATCTCACGGTCCGTGAGTTCGAGCCCCGCGTCGGGCTCTGGGCTGATGGCTCAGAGCCTGGAGCCTGTTTCCGATTCTATGTCTCCCTCTCTCTGACCCTCCCCCGTTCATGCTTTGTCTCTCTCTGTCCCAAAAATAAATAAACGTTGAAAAAAAAATAAATAAATACATCAAGCATTTCTAAATATCTAGAAAGACTAGATATTTCATATAAGGACTTAGTTGTTCACTATGTACAAAGCACTGTTAAATAAAATTGCACACACCTAACAATGGCTATAATCTGAGGTATCTTCTAAATCTGACCATTCTGGCTAAACTATTCCCTCCCTCACTTCCTTCTCTCCACCACTAATCCAGGAGACAAGTACAGGCATGTGTAATTATTCACAAATTACTTAAAAAAAATAGAAGAGGATATAAAGCTTCCACATTCATTCTATGAGGCCAGCATTACCCTGATTACAAGACCAGATAAAGAAACCAAAAAAAAAAAAAAAAGACAACTACAACCAATATCTCTGATGAACATAGATGCAAAATTCCTCAACAAAATATTAGCAAACTAAATCCAACAATACATTAACAAAGTAATTCACCATGATAAGGTGGGATTTACTCAAATGGTATGCAAGGGTGGTTCAATATTCCTAAATCAATCATTGTGATATATCACATCAGTAAGAGAAAGAAAAAAATCCACATGATCACTTCAATAACTTCAGAAAAAAACTGACAAAATAAAATGTCCATTCATGATAAAATCGCTCAACAAAGTAGGTTTGGAAGGAACATACCTCAACATAAGAAAGGCCATATATGAAAAACCCATAGCTAACATCATCCTTAATGATGAAAAACTGAGAGCTTTTCCCCTAAGATCCCCTAAGATAAGCTTTTCCCCTAAGATAAGACAAGGATGTCCACTCTCACCACTTTTACTGAGCATAGTGTTAGAGGCCCTAGCCACAGCAGTCAGACAAGAAAAAGACATAAATGCATCCAAATTGGTAAGGAAGATGTAAAACTTTCACTATTGGCAGATAAGATGATACTATATATATAGAAAATTCTGAAGACTCCACCGAAAAACTACTAGAACTGTAAAATGAATTCAGTAAGGTTGCAGTACACATAATCAATATACAGAAATCCGTTCCATTTCTATACAGTAATAATGAAGTAGAAAAAGATACTCCAGCTCAGAGCCTGGAGCCTGCTTCAGATGCTGTATCTCCCACTCTCTGCCCCTCCCCGCTCATGCTCATGCTCTCTCTCTCTCTCTCTCTCTTTCTCTCAAAAATAATTAAACATTAAAAAAAATTTTTTTTAGGGGCGCCTGGGTGGCGCAGTCGGTTAAGCGTCTGACTTCAGCCAGGTCACGATCTCGCGGTCCAGGAGTTCGAGCCCCGCGTCAGGCTCTATAGCTCGGAGCCTGGAGCCTGTTTCCGATTCTGTGTCTCCCTCTCTCTCTCTGCCCCTCCCCCGTTCATGCTCTGTCTCTCTCTGTCCGAAAAATAAATAAACGTTGAAAAAAAAAATGTTTAAAAAAAAAATTTTTTTAATTCCAATACAGAATTGCTGTTGAGGAGCTTAAAAGCTTACAACAAAAAAGTGTTCAGTTCTGTCAGTTGTTGCTGTATTTTGAAGCTGAGTTGCTAGTGCAATAAATACATAGATATATATAAATAAAATAAATATATATATATATATAAATATATATATATAGCTAAATATATATAGTTCCACATATATTTATGGAACTACTTAAGATTATTACATTTTTTTGGCAAATCAATTCCATTGCCAATATACAATCTCTCTCTTTATCCCTGGTAATATTTCTTGTTCTGGAGTCTACTTTGTCTGATACTAAAATAAAGTCCCCTGATTTCTTTTGACTGGTATTCGCATAATTTCCCATCCTTTTAATTTTAACTCATCTGCAACTTTAAAGTGGACCCTTTGCAAACAGGGTCTATAATTGGATCTTGCTTTTCAGTCTGACAATCTGCTTTCTACATGTGATATAATTATACATACTTTTATATATTAAAGTATAAATATAAATATGATTTAGTTTAAAATTTACCATCTTTCTAACAGTGTTCCAGGTCCCATCTGTTCTTTGCACCTTGTTCTTATTCTCCTGATTATTTTTGGATTAAGTATTTTTTATATTTCATTTTATCTTTACTATTAGCTTATTAGACATACCTCTTTGTTTTATCTTTTTTTTAATGTTTACTTATTTTTGAGAGAAAGAGAGAGGTGGGGGAGGGGCAGAGAGAAACCCAAGCAGGCGCCACACTGTCAGTACAGAGCCAAATGTGAGGCTGTAACCCACAAACCACAAGATCATGACCTGAGCCGAAACCAAGAGTAGGGCATTCAACTGAGCCACCCAGCCACCCCGGTTTTATTTTTCTTAAGGTTGCCCAGGGATTACAACATTCCTTTTTAACTTCTCACATGCTAACCTCAAGTAATTTATCATTATGCATACTGTAATAATGCCTATGGCAGTACACCGGCATTTCTTCCTCCTACCCTTTATGCTATTATTGTCATGCATTTTACTTCTACATGTATCATAAACCCAATTCACTTTTATTTTGACTTATAATAGTGAATTATCTTTTACAGATTTTTTAAATAAGGAAAAATGTCTCTTGCATTTACCAACATTTACTATTTCCAGAACTCTTTATTGTTTCATGTAGGTCTGAATTTTATCTGATATTAGTTTTTCTTCTGCCTGAAGAACTTCATTCTTTTAGTGTAGGTCTTCACTTTTATTTTGGCTGAAACAAATTTTTTTCTGTCCTTTTTGAAATATGATTTCCTTGGATATGCAAATCTAAAGAATTAGATTCTAGTCCACAAATCTAGCTTATTATACATGAGGATTAAAATAAGATACTTTACTGAGAAAATCCTTTTACTAACAAAAAACTCTAGATAAAATTTTCTGGTCAATTTTCAAACTGAAAATTCACTTCAAATTTCTTCCCTACTTCCAAAATATTTTTTGCTATTCAAACACTTTAGGAATCCATATGAGTTTTTCCAAAATCTTAGACAAAGTGAAGGCAGAATCTTTTCCTAATGAAAACTTGTTTTTAACCCCAAGAATCTAAATTATTTATACATAGAGACTCCTGAAGAAACATGCTTTTCACTTCCCATGAGAGTACTGTGGTAGGAATAATAAAGAACGTCCAAATATGTCGAAGTCCTAATCTTCCAGAACATGTGAATATGTTAGGTTACATGGCAAAGGGGAATTAAGATGGAAGATGGAATTAATGTTGCTGATTAAGCGATTCTGAGATAGAAAAATCATCTTGTATTATCTATGCATGTTCAATGTAATCACAAGGATCCTTATAAGTAGAAGAAGGCAGAAGAAAAAGAACTAGAGAGATGGCTCAATGTTGCTGGCTTTGAAGACTGAGAAATGGGAACACTAACCCAAAGAATGCAGGTGGCTTCTAGAGACTGAAAAAAGAAAGTAAAGACTCTTTCACAGAGCCTCCAAAAGGGAATGCAGCCTTACCAATACCCTAACTTTAGCCCTGTGACCTTTGTTTCAGGTTTGTGATGTCTAGAACTCTAAGATAATAAATCCATGTTCTTTTCAGCTATCATACTTTGTTACATCAGCAAAAGAAACTAATACGATCATGGTACCTAGGAGTAAGATGCTGCTGTATCAAACATCAAGGATATGGAAGTGACCTTGGAATTGGGTCACTGACAGGGGCTGGAGGAATTTTTAGATCCATAATATTAAAAGCCTAGAGTGCCTCAAATAGACTCTTGATATAATATGGATGTTTAGACCTAGAAGGATGTGGGGATCATGTTATTGGAAAATCGAAGAATAAGGATACTTATTATACAGTAGCAGAAAACTCAACACAACTATGTGTGTTGTGTAAAAAGCAGAATTTATTTAGCTGAGATTACCAAGCAAAGTGTTGGAGGTACACTCTGGTTTCTTTTTCTTTTTTTTTTTCTTTTTAAAGTTTATTTATTTATTTTGAGAGAGAACGAGCACATGGGACAGAGAGAGAGGGAGAGAGAATCCCAAGCAGGCTCCATGCTGTCAGTGCGGAGCCTGATGCAGGGCTCAAGCTCACGACCATGAAATCACGACCTCAGCCAAAATCAAAAGCCCGATGCTTAACTGACTGAGCCACCCAGGCACCCCAGTACAGTCTGGTTTCTTCCTCCTGCTTATAGTAAAACATGAGAGAAAAGAGATAAGTTGAGAAAAGAGCCGTTAAACAAAATGGAACCAGGATATGATGATCTGGCAAATCTTCAGCCTATACAGATTGCAAAAAGTGCAAAAATTAAGAGATTCGATGTCAGGAAAGCATGCTGGGGAAAAAACTAAGGATGTGGCTAAGCAACTTTTTGCTAATATTTCAGAAAATTAAAAAATTCAGAGTAGTCAGTCACATAAAGAGCTCTTTAAAAGGATTATGCATGTGACCCACAGACCCCTCAGCCATTTCAGCTGAAGGCAAAAACAGAGATTGGATTATCTAGGAAAAACCTGTAGGGGAGCCTCCTGTCTAAAGAAGTGAATCCCCATGACACAGAGAGCAGAAAGTTCTTGAGAACTGTATGCCAACAGAAGCACTACCAGCTAGGACCGAAGAATACAGAAGAGGACAAGATGAAAGAAGACTGCCAGATTCCTAAAATTCTACAGGCAACAAATATGCTAATAAACCCACTCAGCTGCAAACATATGCTACCTGTCATGGGAAAGGCAGGATGACTCATAGGACATAGCTAAGAGGCCAGAGCTCAGAGCTTCAAGACACAGAGGATTATTCCCAGGTCTTGAAACTAATTGCCTGTATGGATTTCAAAATTACTTAGAACCAGTGGTGTTTTTTTGATTTCCTTCCATCTTCTCCTCTTTCAACCCAGAATGTCTATTAACTATTGTATTCTTAGGATATCCCAAGGGAAATGATATCAATTAGGAATTTCTCTCCATAGCAAAGCACAGCACAGCTAAAAGTATACTGTTCTAATTATGCTATTAAATAAAAGAAACACAGGCACCTTCAGTCTTTCAACTGTAAAGTGGGAGTTAACATTATCTTAAGGTAACATGTAAAAGTATCTAGCCAAATACAGAATTCTTATTACAAGGCAATTCTTCATAAATGTTATTTGAAAAAAAATGCTAAATTGGAAAAGCATAAACTTACTACCTTTTAAGTTTCTGTTATTATTAAATATGAGATACACCAAAAATAAATGCATTATAAAAACCCCTTAATTTTTCTTGGAAATGTTAATTTTATCTAAATTCCTCCCCATAAGTGAGAAAAAAGAAGATATTCTGTTACAAAGTCAAGGACGCCTGGTTTTGGAGTAAAGGGCATGATAAATGTGTGTGCCATATTATTTGTTCTCTATTCTAATTAAATGAGATTTAGGAGCTATACAAACTGCAAAGAGAAAAACCTATTTTGAGTTTAATGGACAGATACCCAAGAGAACTATCTGCTTAATTCTTGTTTCTGTTTTTGTTTCTTTTTGCTCTGGCTTTCTTTTTAACAACTGTATTGAGTTATAATTTACATATGATAAAATTCTTCTGTCTGAAATGTACAATTCAACAGTTTTCAGTATATATACAGAATTGTGCAACCATCACCATAATATAATTTTAGAACATTTTCATCACCCAAAAGGAAGCCTCTTACCCAGGGCAGCAATTCCCCCATTTCTCCTCTCTCCAGCCCTAGGTGACCAGTAATCAATTTTCTGTGTCTATCAAATTGCCTATGTTAAGCATCTCATATCAATGGAATTATGCAGTACATAGTCCTTTGTGACTGAATTCTTTTCTTAATTCTTATATTATCAGCTCAAAGTTATTTCTTAAAATAGACATTGACACCAACACTACATGAACATAAAGCTAAAATTAGAACATTTTAGTCATTTCTCAAAATAAGATATACAAATAACCATATGTGCAAGAAAAATAGTGCTCAACGTTCATTAGCCATCAGGAAAATGCACATCAAAACCACTGCACTCACTAGGATAGCTATAATAAAAAAGAGAATGACGTGTTGCCAAAAATTGGAGAAACTGGAACCCTCATGCATTGCTAGTGGGAATGTAAAACAGTGCAGCCACTTTTGAAAACAGTGTGGCAATTTCCCAATGGTTAAACATAAAGTTACCATATGATCCAGCAATTCCAATCTTAGGTACATAACCATGAGAAATGAAAACCTAGACAAAAACATTATGTGAATGTTCATAGCAGTATTATTCCTAACAGTCAAAAAGTGGGAACAACTTAAATGCCCATCAACGGAAAAACGACTAAATAAAATGTGGCATAACACATGTTGCAATATTACTTAGTAATAAAAAGAAATGAGGTCCTGATACGTGAAACATGGGTGAACCCTGGAATCAATGCTAAGAGAAAGAAACCAGTAGCAAAGGACCATATATTGTATAGTTTCATTTATATGAAATATTCAGAACACACAAGCCTATGAAGACAGAAAATAGATTAGTGGTTACCTAGGGCCAGGGGTTTGTGGGGTACAGAGGGTGACCACTACGAGTGTGGGGGTATGAAGGTTCTTTTGGGGGTAATGAAACTGTTCTAAAATTATGGTGATAGACAACTCTGTAAATATACTAAAATCCTTTAAAGTATACACTTTAGAGAGATTAATTATATGCTATATGAATTATATCTCAATAAAACTATTTTTAAAAAGAAAAAAAAAAAAGACTCAACAAAAGAAACCTGTCTCTCTTTTGGCTTTTTCTCTTCCTACAATAAATACACAATACCGATGAACAAAAATAAAAACTATAAAGTTTATACTCAGACTCAATATGGGTCAAAATCTCATTGAATAATCAGATATCCAAAATATAATAAGATATAAATTGATAGCTGTTTCAACTTTTCAGGATATTCCCAACCTTTAAAATGAAATCAGACTGAAACAAGTCTGCTCCCTTCAAGTCTAAATTAGTTCAAAACAAGAAAACATGTATTAGGAAATATTTGATCGAATCTAACATAGGATCACTGGTCTATTTTATCTCTAAAAGAGCAGCTAAAACAATCTCCCTTTTAACACCAAGGAAATCCAATTATTTTGCCAATTTCTAATTTCCAAACAATTTCCCAATCTTGTTGGGGACAGCAATATATACCATACTTTCTGACTGTAAACTCACAGCCAGCCGTCTGATTTTTTTTTTTTTATATAATCTTCGTTGAGGGACAAAGATGGGTCTAACTTCCTCTATTCATCTCCTTTTCTAAAATTTAAGAAATCAAAAATAAGAGAAAACCTTTTTTATCCTTTGGTTAGCTAAACTATAAAATAGAAGCAGAGCTTTCTGGGAAATAACACCCTATCTGCCAAATAAATTGACAAAAAGCATCTGTCAATATGTTGATCAGAGATACTGTAAAATATACATTTTTGATTCAAGTCCAGATATCATTTAAAGCAGTCAGTGCCAATGTTAACTTTGTTTTCCACCAGAACTTATTGGGTATTAAAAGCAGCTATATAGATTTTACTAAGTAAGCAATGAAATAATAGTGCCCTAATTATACCCTGGTGAATTCTAATAATGTTAGGGTAGAAAATATGCTGGAGATTAGGATGAAGGGAATCAGTTCATAAAGATAGAAACAGGGCACAATATTTTCAGTGCCTAATTCTACTGCAAAGATCAAGACATATGGTGAGGCTCATGTTTTTCAGTCAACAATTATTGACTCAGAGCCCACAGTGCTAACATACACCAGTGAAGAAGACAGATAAAATCCCTGTCCTTAAGGAGATGTTAATTCTAATTTTTATAAAATACAAACATAAATCCTTCTCTCCTTTTGTCACTGTGCATAATGGAATATAACCAGGGTAACCATTTCCCAGTCTGAAATCTCCTGTAGTGCCACTTAGGAATCTTGACGTCATGCAGAGTAATAAATCTCTTTAGACTAGTGCTTAGAAACATGGACAAACTAGATATATTCAACATGGTAACCACCTTTTTAAGCCATCACAAATCATAGGCCTGATTAAAGTATCTCTTCTACTCCACTGTGAGGGAAAATAATAGGAAAGCTGTTTTCATTACCAAAAGCTCAGGCACATAAGTGTACGTGGGTATGCTGGGGTGGGGGGGGGAGGAGTGGGGGAGGGTTGATATGGAAACAGGGAGGCACTTAATATTTTGATGTAGTGGAATGAAAATGTCATATTACCAGGAACCAGAAGACATGCCACATCTTGGCAAAGTCTCAAATCTTTGGGTCTTCATTATCTTTTTCCTTTAGAAAAAGGTCTGAACTACAGTCACACTTCACTCTAAAAATATGAATCCATGACTCCCTATGCAAAACCTAAAGCTACATCTCCTGAACTTTCACACAGTGATCCAGAAGATAGTCTTCTACACTGAGGAAGGAGTAAATAATGAAGCAAAAGATCAATAGTCTCTGACATACCTTTCTTTCTACCACTCAGTTCCTCCCCATTAACTTGTGTATTTGATCACAAATTGTGGGAAATAGAGTACAAGATTGGGCAGGGGATGATGAAATGAGGAGGTAAGGGAACTAATGAAGGGGAGAGGGCGTCAGGGGATCCTTAGAAGTTTTCTGAGATAAGCAAAAGACTGCAGGGTACAACACGGGGGACAGGAATGAAACTATGATAAAGACAGGCAAAAGCAGTGATATGAAATAAGAAATTACTATTCTTATCATAACTTCCTCACGTCATTCCTTTCTTATTCTCCACTATAGGACTCTTGTTGAAGATCTATAACACCCTGTTGAGGATCTAGAGCACCCATCTGAAGACCCACAGCACCCACTTGCCACTTTTCCCCCACCACAGGACTTCTTCCCAGTGACTGTTCTCTGTTCTCCTTGCCATATTCCAATTAGAATTCCACTAATTCTAATACATGCCCTTATCTAATATGTTTACCTGGGAAGAATCTAACTAATTCTCAGTAGATGTTCCCAATTAATTTTATTATCAATCCTAAGAGGTCATGCAATTTAACAGGAATTACATTCACCTAAAGTGTTTTTAGATGTGGGAAAGACCTTTATTTACAAAGAACTGAAGCCAAGTCCATTCTCCTCTTTCTCCTTTTCATTGCCATACCACACCAAGCCACAGTGGTGCTGATGTTGTCTGTGTTAGTCCTTCCTGTACTACATTGCCTTAATGAAGGAGTTCCCAGCACCAGGAGAGGTGTGTTAGGGATACTTTTGAAGCAAGAGAGATTTTTCAGCACCTTTACACATTCTCTGTAGGCTATGATCTTCTTGACTCACACATTAGGCTTCCCTGAGAAAGCAGACGGCAATATCATTAGCTCTCAGTATAAAACCAAACTGGTTGGGCACCTGGGTGGCTCAGTCAGTTGGGCGTCCGACTTTGGCTCAGGTCACGATCTCACAGTTTGTGAATTCGAGCCCCATATTGGGCTCTGTGCTGACAGCTCAGAGCCTGGGGCCTGCTTCAGATACTGTGTCTTACCTCTCTCTCTGACCCTCCCTGCCTCACATTCTGTCTCCTCTCTCGAAAATAAATAGACATTAAAAAAAAACACCAAACTGATAAAACCAAGCAAATCTGCCATATACGCTGTATATACACCGTATATACACCATATATATGTGTGTGTGTGTGTGTGTGTGTGTGTGTGTGTGTGTATGTAAATATGTATATATTTTAGTTTTGAATAAAAGGTTTTGGTTAAATAGCCCACCCTTATATTGTTTACTCTAGTCCAAGTTTTCAAAGTGTTTCCCATTTACCTAACTTCTTGTCCCTGAAGACAATCATTTGAGCTAGTTGGAGAGCTAAGAATATCAGATTTGATGAGTCTGCATAAAAGAAGTACTGGTTTAGAGGAAAGTATCTAGACTAAATAGCCTGGGGTTGGATCACACCTCTACCGCTACTAGCGTGTGACCTCAAACAAGTTATTAACTCCTCTGTTCTTCAATTCGTTTGTGTGTAAAAATGGGGATAAAAATAATACTTGTTAGAGTTCTTGAGGATCAAATGACTTAATGCAAAAATAATGCTTAGAACAATGCCTCATTCTGGTAAGCACTCAATAAATGGCCATTGTCACCATCACACCACCACCGTCACCATATTCATCATCAATATGCGGGCTGGTTATTTACTCTGAGAAAATTAATCATATGATTACCAGATCCTCACCTCACTTAGTGCCCACGTAGATGTCCTGATGTTGCTACTCGCTGGTAATGCCATTCCTGTGTCTTCTTTTATCATAATTGATTTCAAGAAGTGTTGAGTTGTGTCATGAAACTAAATGAATTCAATGAGTCATATATATTTCCAATTAAAAGAGGGAAGTAATACCTTAAGTGGCAGCATGCTGAGTAGATGCATGACTTTCTCCCTTTCTGGACTGTGATATTAAAATACTTCAGGACTATGATTTAGGGTTATAGAACATCCAAAAGTTTCTAAATATCCTAATATTTGGGCTTCCATTATTAGCTATAATGTCCTTTATATATGCTCTTATAGTCATTTAGACCATAACATGTAAAGTACTTGTTTTAAGGCTTCAAGCAACTGGGCCCAGAACCACAGAAAATTTGCTAAGTTTATGACCCTTGGACAATAAACTTAATATCAATAACTCATGTTTACTTCCACAATGGTAATGGCACCAATAGAAATTGGCATATTTAAGAGAGTTAGTATTCCAAAAATAAAGCCATGTCAGCCAATGATTTGCAGCAGGGCTAAAAGATTTTATAAAAATATTAATTTGTTTGATTGTTTTATTTTTAACACAGCTACAAAAGATACAGGTACATATCTCTCATAAAGGTCAAGTTAGACAGTACATATTTGATAATATGACCTAGGAAAATTTATCAGTTCAATCAAACTAAGGTAATGGCCCACAATCTAAATACCTACTACCTCATCAAAGATAATTTTATGGAATTATACCTTTTCAATTTTTAACCGACTACTTTTATATATTGAGTGGTGATTATAATCTCAAGGTTAGGTATATTTCACCATATCAGCCAATATTCTTCTGAAAATAGTCTTCTTATTTTCAATGGGCAAACTCACATCCTCTCTGCTAAGAAGAGGTGTCCCTAACTTTGGGCACCTATTTTTCTTAACTGCCATCATTCTCACGTGATTATGTAAATCCAAAGCCAGTGCCTCCATATATTAACATGAATGCCTCTGATATCAACTCTCCAGTTACTTTTCAGAAAGCCAAATCTTGAATAGTGTCTTATAATACCTATCAAAAACAAAGATAAGCAATATTTATTAATGTTTCCTGAAGGATGTCAGGAGTCAGTTCCATCAGATCCAAATCTGTCCTTGGATTAAGATAGACCAATAATACATTGTCCACTAAGATTTGTATGTAATTTGTACATATTCACCATTCTCATTCCTAACCCACTGGCTCATATTGAGGGATATTTGAAGAAACAACTTTATAAGAAGTATTTTTTACCATTAGAACGTTGGAGAGGTCATTGTTTATTACATGACAAGAAACCCTCATAGGGAGAGGGGCAGGGCAGAGAATTTGAGGCAAGCTGCTTAATAAACCATAATCAAAGTAAATTCAAGATGGTATCACTGCTCAATATAGAGAGATTCATGCCTCCAAAGTCAACACCTCTAGCCTTCTTGGGTGCAAAAAAGCATGTCCATCCCAGATTTCTCCCCTGGTCTTAAGGTGCTACCAGATTGGTAACCCCCTTCTATTGGATTCATTCTTTACCTAGCCTCCAATTTGTCCCCTGGGCTTCAAGCCATTCTAAAGTTTTATCATGAAGACATTTTTCTATAAATCCCACCCTCTTCCCAGCCTCATTTTCTCATCAGTTAAATCAGATTCTACTTCAGGGGCACCTGGGTAGCTTAGTCAGTTAAGCATCAACTTCAGCTCAGGTCATGATCTCACAGTTCGTGGTTCAAGCCCCGTGTCAAGCTCTGTGCTGACAGCTCAGAGCCTGGAGCCTGCTTCAGATTCTGTGTCTCCCTCTCATTCTGACCCTCCCCTGCTCACACTCTGTCTCTGTCTGTCCCTCAAAATAAATAAACATTAAAAAATTAAATCAGGTTCTACTTTTAGGTAAAATTGGATTTCTTACCATAATAAAAATTTATGTCTGACTCAAATTCCACTGTTTATGGCTCTAAGGCAAATACCAAATTCCCAGAAGTTTTACTGCCTATATCTTATATTTGTGACTTCCCCCAATCCAATGCCTCTTCCTAGTTTACCAAATCCTTACTTCTTCCTTGATGTCCCACAATAATCAGAGTGGTGAAAATAAAAGAGAGAGAGAGTGAGTGTGTGTGTGTGTGTGTGTATCAGGGAGGAATTAACATAGTATTTTTTGAGGTTGCTATGTTTAGAAGGGTCTGCTTGCAGGGTTGGCCCCTGGCTGGCATCTGGGGACTTGGCTTTTGGGATATCCCTTACATTAATAAAGCTGTTTGCCCACATCGGGTACTATACCCTGCTGTCCCAGCTTGCCTAGACTGGTTGTACAAAAACTGTGATTAATGATGAATACCTACTTTCCTTCTGGAATTTGGTCTTATGGCTAGCCATGTCAGTAGAGACTACTTAAAAGACTAGCTCCAAATAGAAACTCTGGACTCTGAGTCTCAAACAAGCTTCTCTGGGCCAAAACACTGCAAATATACAGAGGCAGGAGCAGGTTAGTTGTGACCTTAAAGGGGAAAATGTTAGAAGTCTGCACTGGGATTCTTCCACACTGTCTGATACATCTTTTTTCCATTGCTGATCACTGCAATAGAATATAATCATGAGAACTGCTGACTCTGAGTCCTGTATTTCTAGTGAATCATCAAACATGTTGATGGTCTTGGGACCCCTGAGTTATATATGTAAAATTTTTTAAATAGGCAAAAGAGTTTAGTAAACACTTCATGAAAGAAGATATACATATCACAAGTAAGTACAGGAAAAGATGTTCAATGTTATCATTCATTAAGGAAGTGCAAATTAAAACCACAATGAGATATTGCTATCAGACTCGCTAAAATGAAGAAGACTGACTATAAAAAGTGCTGTCAAATATCAGCAATGAACAAATAGAATTTTAAATTAAAAACATAATGTCATTTTTTCCATTGGATATTCTTTCCTGCATTGTCAAAGTTTAGTTGGCTATACATTTGTGGGTCCATTTCTGGGTTCTCTATTCTGTTCCATTGATCAACGTGTCTGTTTTTGAGCCAGTACCATACTGTCTTAATGATTACAGCTTTGTGACACAGCTTGAAGTCCAGAATTGTGATGCCTCCAGCTTTGGTTTTCTTTTTTAATATTACTTTGGATATTCAGGGTCTTTTCTGGTTCCATACAAATTTTAGAATTGTTTGTTCTAGATTTATGAAGAATGCTGGTGTTATGATGATAGGGATTGCATTGAATATGTAGATTGCTTTGGGTAGTATTGACATTTTAACAATATTTGTTCTTGCAGTCTATGAGCATGGAATGTTTTTCATTTCATTGTGTCATCTTCAATTTCTTTCATAAGCTTTCTATAGTTTTCAATGTATAGCTTTTACATCATTGGTTAGGTATATTCCTAGGTATTTTATGGTTTTCAGTGGAATTGTAAATAGGATCAATTCCTTGATTTCTCTTTTTGCTGCTTCATTACTGGTGTATAGAAACGCAACAGGGGGTGCCTGGGTGGCTCAGTCAGTTAAGCGTCTGACTTCAGCTCAGGTCATGATCTCACAATTTGTGAGTTTGAGCCCCACGTCGGGCTCTGTGCTGACAGTTCAGAGCCTAGAGCCTACTTTAGATTCTGTGTCTCCCTCTCCCTCTGCCCTTCCCCCACTCTCTCTCTCTCTCTCTCTCTCTCTCTCTCAAAACGAAGTAAAAAAAAATTTTAATAAAAAAAATAAATGCAACGGATTTCTGTACATTGATTTTATATCCTGCGACTCTGCCGAATTGATGCACCAGTTCTAGCAGTTTTTTGATAGTCTTTTGGGTTTTCCACGTAGAGCACCTTGTTATCTGCAAAGAGTGAAAGTTTGACTTCCTCCTTGCCAATTTGGATGCCTTTTATTTCTTTTTATTGTATGATTGCTGAGGCTAGGACTTCCAACACTATATTGAATAACAGTGGTGAAAATGGACATCCCTGTCTGCTCCTGACCTTAGGGGCAAAGCTCTCACTTTTTCACCATTGAGGATGATAATAGCTGTGGGTCTTTCACATATGGCCTTTATGATCTTGAGGTATTGTCCTTCTATCCCTACTTTCTTGAGGGTTTTTACCAAGAAAGGATGCTGTATTTTGTCAAAAGCTTTTTTGGCATCTGTTGAGATCATGTGGTTTTCATTCTTTCTTTTATTAAATGTTATTTTTTTAATGTTTATTCTTTTTTTTTTGAAAGACAGAGAGAGACAGAGAACAAGCAGGGGTGGGGCAGAGAGAGAGGGGGACACAGAATCTCATGTGGGGCTTGAACCCACGAACCGTGAGATCATGACCTGAGCTGAAGTCGGATGCTTAACCAACTGAGCCACCCAGGTGCCCCTCATCCTTTCTTTTATTAATGTGATATATCACATTGATTGATTTGCAGATATTCAAAGACAGTCTCTTCAGCAAATGGTGTTGGGAAAACTGGACAGCAACATGTGGAAGAATGAGCCTGGACCACTATCTTACACCATACACAATAATAAACTCAAAATAGATGAAAGACCTCAACCTAAGACAGGAAACCATCAAAATCCTAGAGAAGAAAACAGGCAACAACCTCTGTGACCACAGCTACAGCAACTTCTTACTTGACATGTCTCCAGAGGCAAGGGAAACAAAAGCAAAAATGAAGTATTGGGACTTCATCAAGATGAAAAGCTTCTGCACAGTGAAGGGAACAATCAGCAAAATTAAAGGCAACCAATGGAGTGGGAGAAGATATTTGCATATGGCATACCAGATAAAGGGTTAGTATCCCAAATTGATAAAGAACTTATCAAACTCAATACCCAAAAAACAAATAATCCAGTGAAGAAATGGACAAAAGACATGAATAGACACTTTTCCAAAGAAGATATCCAGATGGCTAAGAGACACATGAAAAGATACACAATATCACTCATCCTCAGGGAAATACAGTCAAAACCACACTGAGATAACACCTCACACTGGTCAGAGTGGCTAAAATTAACAACTTAGGAAACAACAGATTTTGTCAAGGATGCAGAGTAAGGGGAACCCTTTTGCACTGCTGGTGGGAATGCAAACTGATGCAGCCACTCTGGAAAACAGTATGGAGGTTCCTCAAAAAATTAAAACCAGAACTACCCTACGGCCCAGCAATTGTACTACTAGGTATACAAAAATGGTGATTCAAAGGGGCACATGTAGGGGCACTGGGGTGGTTCAGTCGGTTAAGGGTCCAATTTTGGCTCAGGTCATGATCTCGCAATTCATGGGCTCGAGCCCCATATCAGCCTCTGTGTTGACAGCTCATGGCCTGGAGCCTGCTTCGGATTCTGTGTCTCCCTCTCTCTGTCCCTCCTCTGCTTGCACTCTATCTCCCCCTTCTCAAAAATGAATAAACAAAAAAATTTAATAAAAAAAGGGGCACATACACCCCAATTTTTATAGCAGTACAATCAATAATAGCCAAATTATGCAAAAAGTCAAAATGTCCATTGATAAATGAATGCACAAAGAAGATGTGGTATATATATATATATATATATATATATATATATATATATATATATGTGTGTGTGTATTATTTTTTACTTATAATAAAAAGTAATAAATAATTCTTTTTATTACTCAGCAATCAAAAAGAATGAAACCTTGCCATTTGCAACAATGTTGATGGAATTAGAATGTATTATGCTAAGCAAAATAAGTCAGAGAATGACAAATATCATATGATTTCACTCATGTGGAATTTAAGAAACAAAACAGATGAACATACAGGAAGGGAAATAAAAATAAAACAAAAACAGAGAGGGAGGGGCACCTGGGTGGCTCAGTCAGTTAAGCATTGGACCTCAGCTCAGGTCACAATCTCACAGTTTGTGAGTTCAATCCCTGCATTGGGCTCTGTGCTGACAGCTCAGAGCCTGGAGCCTACTTCAGATTCTGTCTCCCTCTCTCTCTGCCCCTCCCCTGCTTGCATGCTCTCTGTCTCTCAAAAATAAGTGAACATAAAAAAAAGAAACAACACAGAGAGGGAGGCAAACCAGAATAGACTCTTAAATACAGAGAACAAACTGAGGGTTGCTGGAAGGGTGCTGGGTAGGGGGATGGTTTAAATGGGTGATGAGCATTAAGGGCACTTTGTGGGATGAGCACCGGGTGTTATATGTAAGTGAATCACTAAACTCTATTCCTGAAATTATTACTACACTATATATTAAATGATTTTGATTTAAAATTTAAAAATAATTTTTAAAATAAAATAAAATAAACAACACAATGTCATTTACATTAACTCCCCAAAAAAGCTAAACACTTAGGTATAAATCTAGCAAAATATGTACATGATCCATATGTGGACAACTATAAAACTCTGATGAAAGAAATTAAAAATCTAAATAAATGGAGAGAGATTGTAAGATATTCTTCCCAACTTGATCTATAGATTCAGTGCAATCTCTGGAGATAAAGAGACAGGATGGGGAATTCCATCAAGGAGGTATAACCAAAAGGCACAGGAAAATTTGGGGTATGATGAATATGTTCACTATCTTCAGGGTAGCGATGACTTCACAGGTGTATACATAGTACAGAACATATCAAATTTTATGAAATATGTGTATTTGTTATATGTCAAAGTTACATAAATAAAGTTTTTTTCTTTTAAGTTACATAACCAATCCTTTCAGGTTCCAGTTACAGGCTATTGACAACACCATCTATCCTAGATTTCCTATGATACTATATGCAACTTTATTAATAATAATATAAAAACGATAGGAAGTAATCTTTGGGAATTTCAGCAATAGGTATAATATAACAATTTATCTGAAAACTGACTTAGATAAAAAAAGAGACAAACATTAGAAAGATAAAGACCAGACACATTATAAATTCCCAGCCAAAATTCCACAACATAATCATTAGTTACTACAGGTTATATAAATTCAAACCAGAACTCTAAGTCACTGAGGTCTTAGAGCACACAGCTTGTCTAGACATAAACCTCTAAGATCTACAATATTCACTACAGTAATCATTGTAATTCTGTGGTTGGGGAAAACCACCCAAGTTTTAGACACATTCAGAACTTTGATGTCTCCAAAGCACTCTGGGAGATAAATGATTACCAAGTCTGTGAGAGAATGTATCATTAAATAAAATTCTTACAAGTTATATGGACACTGGTTTTTCACTTTAATTGCTTTAAAAAGTTAGAAATTCAAAAAAAAGCATTTAATTTGAAAAATTTAGTTTTTATTTCCTTCACTAATCTTACACCTATGAAGAAAATTAGGATATCATAAAACTCCAAACACTGTAAAATACATCCATAGAACAAAACCTATCCTCTTGACTGGTCATTTCTAGAAACTGACAAGCAAAGTCTTGAAGTTGTTTGTGATACTGTTGATCCTGATGATTTCTTACTCAAAACATTAATCACTTTAAATATTTCCAATCAACTGATAAGTTATATAACATTTCTGAGCATATTGACAAGTGGTCATTTCTCTTCATTGATCCATTAAAGGGACTTTATAAAATAGTTTATTCTCCTACCTATGAAGCTGATCCTAATATCAAATAAATGTCCCCAAATCATTTTATATATGCACATAAGGCACATTCATTGAAATCATAGCAGTCTTTGTAAGCACAATATTTTTAATTGACAAAATTTAGATGTATAAAATAACACATCTCTCCATAAGTGAGCTTAGTTGCTGGATAACTGTTACTTGACTAAGTCAACTCCAAGATTGTTTTTCTCTCAATCACTTTAGAGTTTTTCTTAGTCAACTGAGGGGTAAATTCAGTCAATTCTAAATTGTTTTTTCTCTTCCCCCAGGGTATCCAGTCATGAGAAGGGGATAAAGATGCTTGGAGTCAGGTTGGTGGATGGCCTCCTGGATGTTCATTCCTCCACTCCAGCATCTTCTGAGGGTCTGCTGTGGCCACCTGCTCTACAGCCACCTAGCCCAACCCACTTCCTCCCTGGCATCCCCTCACCACAACCAAGAAAACTCGTCAGGGACCACTGGCTTCCAAACAAATCTTGCCCTTTTGAGGGCCAAATATTCTACTATCGTGATTATTTTGACTTGACAATATCATCAGGCACAGTATTCAAGGTCATTTTCCCAGGCCCCAAGAAAGAGGCAGGTGAAGTCCTCCAGGCTCGTGCTCTCAAATATCTCTTTATCTGGTGGGATCCTGGAAGGGGTGGGTGCTAGAGAATTCTATTCTCCCTATGTGATTCCCAGCCTCCAAGAACTTCTAAGACTTACTCTCTCGCTTCCTTTGAAATCACCTCCTCCCACCTCCTTCCCCAGACAATGAGAGCTCCCATCTCATCTATCAGATATGATCTGTAATAAAAGTTATTTTCCTGATGTCATCTGTAGGCAAGGGATTCAACAAACAATACGTGCAAACAAAATAGACACAGTCTGAATGATTTATACCTGAATCACAATGCATTCAGAGCAAGTACCTGATGCATTTTGCCATCAATCTTAAAAATCTACAAAAAATAATAATTGCATTTATATTTATCTGAAAGGGAAAGTCATCACCTCTCAGTAACTTCCATCAAATTTAACTTTCTGGATAAAAATGTGAATGCTATTTTCCTCTTTATCACACACAGTGCCTCATATACAATAACTCCTCCATACATGATTCTTAGATAAATAGCTTTCTCTTAAAGAAATTTTTTCCAAATAATTTATAATGGTGTTCTATTCAGAACCTGAGCAAATGATACATCAATTTTTGACAATGTCATCATTACATATAACTATTCTAGTTTGGGGTCATATTAGATCCAAACAGCTTGCTCCTCCAGGTAAACAATGCTATTGGTGATTAGATATATGTATATTCATTTTGTTTAGAACTGGAATCAATGGGGTGTCTGGGTGACTCAATCTGTTAAGCATCTGACTCTTGATTTTAGCTCAGGTCATGATCTCATAGTTTGAGGAATCAAGCCCCGTATTAGGTTCTGTGCTGATAGAATGGGGCCTGTTGGGGATTTTCTCTCTTCTCTTTCTGCCCATCTCCCATGCTTGTGCATTCTCCCTCCCCCCCCCCCCGTCTCTCTCTGTCTCTCTGTCTCTCTCTCTCTCTCTCTCTCTCTCTCTCTCTCTCAAAATAAATAAACTTTAAAAAAAAAACTTGAATCAAAATGAAAGACTAGGTATTTCCAAAAAAAAAAACCCTGGTGTTTCCAAAAAAGGGGAAATGGAGAAGGGATGATTCTGCTGTGATCCTAAAAATATAAGTGCTTTAGGAGGCACCATTTTTTTTTTCATTTTACTGCAATACAAGCTATTTTGCCACATTACTTACATAGCCAGAAATTATAGGCATCGTGAATTGGAATCAACCGGGTGCCAAATGAGGTACCTATGCCCACTTTCCTATTCATGGTGGCCTTAGGAACTACAATCCTTTCATTAGCTGTTTAATTGTCCTGGGAACATCCCGAGTCAATATTTTTATTTCCTGTTTTCACCTGCCAGTGGTGAACATTTCTCTCCATTTTCTAAACACAAGACTAAATTTAACATGGTAGTGATGACAAGACATGCAGGAAGCTGCCCAGGCCAAATGAAATGGAAAACTCGAACAATGTAAAAATGCTTTTCTGGTTTGAAGGAAGTCTTAAGCTCTGAAGACCCTTCCTCAGACCCTCCTGGAATTTCATTGTGATGCCCCAAGTTACTTGAAAAATTTCTAAACTTCTACAAAGTTAGAAACAAAAACATTTTGATCCAGTATTGTAGAATAAGTAAAACATCTTTCACATTAATTTTGATTTAAAGAATTATAAACTGAAGAGCTTAGTGCAAACAACATATGCCAACTAAACTTTAAATGAAATTCTTCTAACTTACACATCCTAAAACTTATTTTCAGGCAAAGATTCTTTGAAAATTTTATAGTTCATTTTAGCATCTTTTTAAGACCTAAAACCCAATTAGACTCAGGAAGAGATATTAAGCGATCATATATACACTACCTCTCAGTAAATTATTTTTTATCAATTAAACCACATGTGGCTGTTTTTATCTGAAAATGAAACTTTGCTATCATAGCCACGATATGAAATATATTGGTTTTCATAATCCATTTTGCATGTCTTCTTTCCTCTTTTCCAACAAATAGATTTCATAAAATACATGCACAGAAGTGAGCAAGCTGATCCTTTTATGTAATCTATCAGAATATTAACCAAAAAGTGTGCCTACTGTGGACTGGAAACCCAAATTTGTCAGGATTGAGCATAGCATAAGAGTGAACAGGTCTTCTTTTAATGCTTTTTAAAATATTCACGGTACAATTGAGCTTGATTTCCCCGACAGAGTAGTACAGAAGAAAAGACTTAAAAATGAACAGCTGGTTCTAGGGGAGATGGAGGTTCGGGAGGGATGATGCACAGGCTTCCCTCCTGGAGTAGATAAGCACAATGGCAATGAAGGGAAGATACAACTTGCCAATTGTATAGCAGATGATTTGGAATCACTGTGGCAAACAGACCTTCAATTCCCAGGGGCATCTAGAGCCAAGGATTTCTAACACTCCTGAGTTGTGACAGGCTCTCTTCAATTGTTGCATTTCATCAGACCCATCTCTCATCTACGTCTGTCACGTGTGTGTGCACGTGGATGTGTGTGCACTTTTCTTAAACTTTACTCAATTTGAAAAACAGACACCTTGGTTGAGTGGCCATTTACATATCTGAGTGGAAAACTGAGAAATTACCCAAATACTTCAATATTTTAGGGCTTTCAAAATTGTTCTTATGTAGGATAGGCATACTTCATTTGATTATGCTTCTCTTTACTGTGCCTTGCTTTATTGTGCTCTGCAGATGTGTTTTTTTTTTTGCAAATTGAAGGTTCAAGACTTCAGGGGAGGAAGTAACTCAGATGTGGTAGAAACAGCAAGAGAACTAGCATTAGAAGTGGAGCTTGAAGGGGCGCCCGGGTGGCTCAGTCAGTTAAGCATCTGACTTCAGCCCAGGTCATCATCTCGTGGTTCGTGGGTTCAAGCCCCACATTGGGATCTTCAGTCAGAGCCTGAAGCCTGCTTCGGATTCTGTGTCTGCCCCTCTCCTGCTCATGTTCTCGCTCTCTCTCTCTCTCTCTCTCAAAAAATAAACAATAAAAAAAAGTGGATCAAACTTGAACAGAGGAGAAGTTGGTTCTGATGGATAAATAAACAAAGTGATTTCTTGAGATAAAATCTACTCCTGGTGAAGATGCTGTGAAAATTGTTGAAATGACAACAAAAAATTTAGAGTGTGTTACATAAATGTAGATGATAAATCAGTGCCAGGGTTTGAGAGGACTGGCTCCAATTTTGAAAGTTCTACTGTGGATAATTGCTATCAAACAGCATCCCAGGCTACAGAGAAATCACTCATGAAAGGAAGAGCCAATTGATGTGGCAAACCTCACTGTTGTCTTATTTTCTGAAATTGCCACAGCCACCTCCACCTTTAGCAGCCACCTCTCTGATCAGTCAGCAGCCACCAACATCAAGGCAAGACCCTCCACCAGCAAAAAGATTATGACTTGACAAAGGCCAGATGATGGTTAGCATTTTTTAGCGATTAAATACTTTTAAACTAAGATATGTACGTTGTTTTTTTTAGATATAATATTATTGCATAATTCATAGACTATAGTATTGTATAAACCTAACTTTTATATGCACCGGGAGACAGAAACTCCATTTGACTTACTTTGTTACAATATTTGTGTTATTGCAGTGGTCTGGAACCCAACCCACATTATCTCCGAAGTGTGCCTGTGCATTTAGAGATGCTACACATGTATTTAACAAATACATACTTATGACAGGATGTCTCTGCTACTGAGAAAATTCACCCTCACAGTAATAATTTAGCTAATGGTTATTAAGCACTACAAGATGCCTAACATTGTCCTAAGTGTTCTACACATATAGTCTCTTAATCCTGACAACAAGCCTCTAAACTGATCCTATTATTATCTCCACAGAGCACAGAAAGGTAAAGCATTGTATTCAAGGTCAGCCAGCCAGCAAATGACAGAGCCAGCATTCAATCACAAGCAGTCTGGCTCTGGATGGAGTACATACTCTTACCACACAATACAATACAACGTCTAATTTGATCTACTTATAGAAGCACTATTATAGCAATTTTTAAATTCAGAAATTTAGATTCACAGGCTTAAAAAACTTGCAAGTTTTCTCTGCTAACACACGATAGAGACTGTGAGTCAAGCCTAATCTTTTTGATTCCAAAGTCCATGCTCATAACCACTTACATGCTCTTAAAACCACTACAGCCTCCTAAATACAGGACCACTGTGTAAAATGAAATGAAAGTTACCAGGACCATCAAATCCAACAGAAGCAAAAGTAAGCAAGTTACAGTAGTGACCTGATCCCCACCATCTCACTGAGATGGTTCACCCCTAGAAAGGGCCATTATTTCTACAACACCAACCCCAGGACAATGGTCCCAGGCTAAACCCCTCATTTGGACCAGAGCTACTAATGTCAAAACTAGAGGTGCCCTTTGTTTTCCTGATCTTTACAAATCTGCATAGCAGTCTCTCTCTCTCTCTCTCTCTCTCTCTCTCTCTCTCTCTCTCTCTCTCTCTCTCTCTCTCTTTCTGGAAGGGTCACATGGCTAGCCAGAAGAAAAGGCAACTCAGAGCCAGAACTGGATTCAAAATGGGAACTGCCCACACGCCTAGGTCAGGAATTGTGTCCCCACAGAACTCTGTAATCTTGAGAGAGGAAACCGAGTGGTGCAAAGGAAGAGAGAAGCAGACCATGGATGAGAAGGCCTTTGTCACTAAAAGCCTTTTCCTCCTAGATGAGCATTCTGGATTTCAGAGTGGCTGCTTCCTGGTGAGTTTAGATGAGCCTGGCCTCTGCCCCTGTACAAATGAGTAGGGGAATTTTGAACTCAAACATAAAAGCACAGCAGCAGGCCACAGAGTTCACAGCACAGACCTGCTGGGAGCCCCAGCCAGTTCATACACCATATGTGTTCTGCTTATCCATCTGGTTTAATGGACAAGGCCAAACAAAACAGTGAAAACAAATGGCAGAGTCTTTTGCCCTGGCCTTGAAGTGCACACTGACCTCACCTTGCAGAGTCGTTATTTAAATCATTTGGGTTGTAAACAGTTTGATATAAAGTATAAAGGCCCAAGTGATGCAAAGCTTTTAAAAGGAAAGAAAAGTTTCAAAGTTATACCAGTCCAGCCATCTTATATCAATGGTTCTATCTACCAGTATCACTCCTTAAAGCAAAATTTGAAATTCAGTGAAACTGTAGAAACATGTAGCTTAACCACATGTAATCCAAACCAAAAGCAATCACAATTTACATGACCACCACAAAAGCCTCTGCATTATTAAATTACTTCTTAGACTGAAGATCAGATTCACCTATCAAGCAGAAGTCAAAACAGTATATTTCAGTGTAGTAAGAATCCATAGTCTCTGAAAGGTCATTATTCTACATCTTTTTTTTTTTTTATGAGATTTATTGACAAATTGGTTTCCATACAACACCCAGTGCTCATCCCAAAAGGTGCCCTCCTCAATACCCATCACCCACCCTCTCCTCCCTCCCACCCCCCATCAACCCTCAGTTTGTTCTCAGTTTTTAAGAGTCTCTTATGCTTTGGCTCTCTCCCACTCTAACCTGTTTTTTTTTTTTCCTTCCCCTCCCCCATGGGTTCCTGTTAATTTCTCAGGGTCCACATAAGAGTGAAACCATATGGTATCTGTCTTTCTCTGTATGGCTTATTTCACTTAGCATCACACTCTCCAGTTCCATCCACGTTGCTACAAAAGGCCATATTTCATTTTTTCTCATTGCCACGTAATATTCCATTGTGTATATAAACCACAATTTCTTTATCCATTCATCAGTTGATGGACATTTAGGCTCTTTCCATAATTTGGCTATTGTTGAGAGTGCTGCTATGAACATTGGGGTACAAGTGGCCCTATGCATCAGTACTCCTGTATCCCTTGGATAAATTCCTAGCAGTGCTATTGCTGGGTCATAGGGTAGGTCTATTTTTAATTTTCTGAGGAACCTCCACACTGCTTTCCAGAGCGGCTGCACCAATTTGCATTCCCACCAACAGTGCAAGAGGGTTCCCGTTTCTCCACATCCTCGCCAGCATCTATAGTCTCCTGATTTGTTCATTTTGGCCACTCTGACTGGCGTGAGGTGATACCTGAGTGTGGTTTTGATTTGTATTTCCCTGATAAGGAGCGACGCTGAACATCTTTTCATGTGCCTGTTGGCCATCCGGATGTCTTCTTTAGAGAAGTGTCTATTCATGTTTTCTGCCCACTTCTTCACTGGGTCATTATTCTACATCTTAATTGTGCTTTATGTAATTTCTACTTTGATCAACTTTAAGATACTTTTTGAAATGAATGTATCTCTACAGCTGACACTTTCATTGAACTATATTATTTTTACCTCTGGCCTCCATCCACTAGAGCCCCATTTGTGAAAACCCAAATGTTTCCAGATATTGTTATATATCCATGAGGAACAAATCAAAATCATGGCTGTTTGACAACTACTGGTCTTATAATATTGAGAGTAAGTTTTGAATACAGATCAACCCCTTCTCGTTTATATACAATCATTCAGTAATTGCTATAACTTGATACTAATGATTCAAGGTAATGTCTAGTTCTATTATTGAATTGTTTAAATCCAAGTTAATCATTTTTCTTCTAAGCTCATAAAAATTATTGTCATCATGGTTTTGCTTTTCTAAGTATCACGAATACCCAATCATACACAAAAGTCTGTGTATTACATAATGCAATGAATATACAATATACATATTAACATGTACTATGCAACTAAATACTGAAATTCTTTAAAAATCTGATCTTTCTGAATTGTTCCTAAATCACTGATGTCTTTGGATTTCATTCAAGAAAAAATATGGGTTTTTCCTTCAAATCTAATAAAGTCTACAAATACTTTTTACAGTCTTATTACACATTCAAAATATGTATAAATTAATGTAATTTTTAAAATATATGTGATGTTAAAACATTATGTCAATAAATCAGGTCATTTAAAACCTATGTTTTTGTCTGACCCATTATATTGGGCTCGATGGAAAATATTAAGATGAATGAGGCCGACATGAGCCTTTGCTTAAAAAGGCATGGCGATAGTAAAGGTGGCGGGGAAAAAAGGAAAAAAAAATTTAAAAAGTGGAAAAAAACTGCCAACATTTGGTATTAAGGAATGATTTCTACATGATGGGTAGATATGAAGGAAAAAATTTAAGAACAGTATCAAGCCAGTAAAGTATAGGGTGTATTAAGACAAAGAATACTTAATTAATCTGGATTATAGAACTGTAGGCTATATGCAAAGCAAGTAGGTGTAGGAGTTGGAGGAAAAAGATATGATAAGAATAAATAAGAATAAAAAATAGTTGATGCCAGATAATAAAAGGCCTTGCATGTCAGATTAATGAGACTGGCTTATTCTATGATCAATAGGAAGCCATTGAGTAAAATGGATCAGAAAGATCAGAGTTAAATGTTAAGATGTGCTTTTTCTGTATCTCAAACATAGCATCCACCTTCCACTTACATCTAAACAACCTGTCCATTGTCACCTATAGGAGGAATCTGGTCACCTAAGGAAGTCATGTCTGATTCTGAGACCTAAGATCAATTCATTTTTATGCCTTATCTGCTTCTTAGTTGGTGCTCTAGGGCTAATAACCAGTTGTCTTATTTTTAAAATCCTGTCCACCTTATTTTCAATTCTAGTAGTTAATCCCTGATTTTCTTCCTTTATTTATAGCCCTACTGACGCCTCAGAACACATTGGGGTGGAAACTGATCTCTGAAAGAACACTCATCCACCACAGATAGTCAAATCCAACCTGCTGTGGCAGACATGCTTCTCACCTATTGCCTGGGTACATCTTCCAGTATTGTTTTATCTAGCTTCCATGTGGTCATGCCCTTTTAGCTTCCGGGCCATCTGAGTTACTCTGGATTGGCTCTCTTTGATACCCAATGGCAGCCATCAAGTGGCTCCATACTACTTTGCTCTGTAGACATTGAGTTTTACGAGACTCTTCTCCTCCATATACTACCCAACTGGGAAGGTTTATTCCAGATCTGCTGGCAAGTCTGTTTGGTTTCACTGAGGTTAACCCTCCATGCACACCTGCGGTTTGCAATGACAGACAACTGGCAGGCAGGAAGGATGGATGAGAAAAGAGAAAAGCAGCAATAATACTAATAAGAAAGTCCTGAGCAATACCGTATTAGTAATGTTCTTTATGATAGCTAGAAAAATGTTTTACTGCAAAACAATTTTCATAATGTGTTTTGTGTGAAAACATTCCTTTACAATTAAATATGATACATAAAAATCCCCCTTTTGCTGTTCTTACTATTCTTACTAAAACTTACTAGTTTAACCTAAGACCATTTTTTTTGTAAACTTGTTATAGTATCACTTTACTTAAACCATCACAGTCTTTTTTTCCAGATGTTACATGTCTTTTATTTTTTTTTTCAAAATGATAATATAGATTTATTGACAGAATTCAAGAAGTGCATACATACCCTGCCTATGCCGTAGGTCAAATTATTGCAGGGAAGAGTTAATTAAGAGTATCGTTAATGTTTTTAATGATAAAAACCCACATTTCATTCCGATTCAGTAGAGTGAAACAACATATTGTCAGAATAAGGGGGAATCCAAACCTCAGGGAAACTAGAGGATGTTGATGTTGGTGCCTTTCTACGTTCACTTCCACAATTCCCATGCCATCCTCTTGCTGTGTCTGTCTCCTCAGGACCCAAAATTGGGCAGACCAGATGGGTGGCTTTTAGGCTTTTAAGGGAGGATATATCCTCACCTTTAAATTTTCCTGCTTAAATTCTTCAATCTCACCATGAATCCACTATTCAAACTCTAGATACCACCAGCAAATCACAAGGATATAAGCTAGTTGAGATTGTCCTAATGGAAAGACATCGAGCTAAGTTTTGAAGGGAAAGAAAACAAAGATGCATTAGACAGTCCCTTACTCTCAAGATTCGGATTCCAGCTCTTGAGAAAAGAGCAACTATCAGGTTAACTGCTGTTAAAAGATTGAAATAGCATTTTGTGATTATAGATGCTTTTTCACAGGATAGTAGCTGATGAATTGCCAAATGAATTGCCCCACCAGGCCTTTAGCCCATTGTATTAGGCACAGGAGGATGAATTCTATCATCCTTGCTGCTCAAGAGAACCCTTCTTCAGGAGTTAAAATAGCTGAGCTTCCTATCCTCATGTTAAGATATTGGTTTCCAGTGAACAGAGGTGAGGGAAGGAAGAGCATTTTAATTATTTTCTCCATTTCTCCTTTACACTGTGCCTCTTTACAAAGCAAACGTGTCTCTCTGGTGAAAGCTCCTTCCCACAGGTTGACAATTCATCACCTGTCTCTGAGTACCTCTCTCCTTTTTGTTTCATGTTTTTTTCATGTTTTTTTTTTAATTTATAGAAATGTTTATTGATAAAATTATGAAATAATTACCCTTTTTGTTCCCCATTAACAATACTTACTTGTTTTTATTTTTTTAAATTTACATCCAAATTAGCATATAGTGCAACAATGATTTCAGGAGTAGATTCCTTAGTGCTCCTTACCCATTTAGCCCATCCCCCCTCCCACAACCCCTCCAGCAACCCGCTTGTTCCCCATATTTATGAGTCTGTTCTGTTTTGTCCCCCCTCCCTGTTTTTATATTATTTTTGTTTCCCTTCCCTTACGTTCATCTGTTTTGTCTCTTAAAGTCCTCATATGAGTTAAGTCATATGATTTTTTTCTTTCTCTGACTGACTAATTTCACTTAGTATAATACCCTCCAGTTCCATCCACATAGTTGCAAATGGCAAGATTTCATTCTTTTTGGTTGCCAAGGAACACTCCAGTGTGTGTGTGTGTGTGTGTGTGTGTGTGTGTGTGTGTGTGTGTGTATACCACATCTTCTTTATCCATTCATTCATCGATGGACATTTGGGCTCTTTCCATACTTTGGCTCTTGTTGATAGTGCTGCTATAAACATGCAGGTGCATGTGTCCCTTCGAAATATATATCCCTTGGATAAATGCCTACTAGTGCAATTGCTGGGTGGTAGGGCAATTCTATTTTTAGTTTTTTGAGGAACCTCCATACTGTTTTCCAGACTGGCTGCACCAGCTTGCATTGCCACCAACAATGCAAAAGAGATCCTCTTTCCCCGCATCCTCGCCAACATCTGTTGTTGCCTGAGTTGCTAATGTTAGTCATTCTGACAAGTGTCAGATGGTATCTCATTGTGGTTTTGATTTGTATTTTCCTGGTGATGAGTGATGTTGAGCATTTTCTCATGTGTCGGTTGGCCATCTGGATGTCTTCTTTGGAGAAGTGTCTATTCATGTCTTTTGCCCCTTTCTTCACTGGATTATTTGTTTTTTGGGTGTTGACTTTGATAAGTTCTTTATAGAATTTGAATACTAACCCTTTATCTGATATGTCTTTTGCAAATATCTTCTCCCATTATGTAGGTTGCCTTTTAGTTTTGCTGATTGTTTCCTTCACTGTGCAGAAGCTTTTTATTTTGATGAGGTCCCAGTAGTTCATTTTTGCTTCTGTTTCCCTTGCCTCCAGAGACGTGTTGAGTAACAAGTTGCTGCGGGCAAGATCAAAGAGGTTTTTGCCTGCTTTCTCCTCGAGGATTTTGGTGGCTTCCTATCTTACATTGAGGTCTTTCATCCATTTTGCATTTATTTTTGTGTATGGTGTAAGAAAGTGGTCCAGGTTCATTCTTCTGCATGCTGCTGTCCAGTTTTCCTAGCACCACTTGCTAAAGAGACTGTCTTTATTCCATTGGATATTCTTTCCTGCTTTGTCAAAGATTAGTTGCCCATACATTTGTGGGTCCATTTCTGGGTTTTCTATTCTGTTCCATTGATCTGAGTGTCTGTTCTTGTGCCAGTACCATACTGTCTTCATGATTATAGCTTTGTAGTATAGTTTGAAGTCTGGGATTGTGATGCCTCCTGCTTTGGTTTTCTTTTTCAAGATTGCTTTGGCTATTCAGGGTCTTTTCTGGTTCCATACAAATTTTAGGATTATTTGTTCTAGCTCTGTGAAAAATGCTGGTGTTACTTTGATAGGGAATGCACTGGATATGTAGATTGGTTTGGGTAGTATCAACATTTTAACAATATTTGTACTTCATATCTAGGAGCATGGAATCTTTTTCCATTTTTTTGTGTGTTTGTGTCTTCTTCAATTTCTTTCATAAGCTTTCTATAGTTTTCAGTGTATAGATTTTTCACCTGTTTGGTTAGATTTATTCCTAGGTATTTTATGGTTTTTGGTGCAACTGTAAATGGGATCAATTCCTTGATTTCTCTTTCTGTCACTTCATTGTTGGTATATAGGAATGCAACTGATTTCTGTGCGTTGATTTTATATCCTGCAACTTTGCTGAATTCATGAATCAATTCTAGAAGTTTTTTTGGTGGAATCTTTTGGGTTTTCCATATAGAGTATCACGTCATCTGCAAAGAGTGAAAGTTTGACCTCGTCCTGGTCGATTTGGATGCCTTTTATTTCTTTGTGTGGTCTGATTGCAGAGGCTAAGACTTCCAATACTATGTTGAATAACAGTGGCGAGAGTGGACATCCCTGTCTTGCCCCTGACCTTAGGGGGAAAGCTCTCAGTTTTTCCCCATTGAGGATGATATTAGGGTTGGGTTGTTCATATATGGCTTTTATGATCTTGAGGTATGCTCCTTCTATCCCTACTTTCCTGAGGGTTTTTATCAAGAAAGGATGCTGTATTCTGTCAAATGCTTTCTCTGCATCTATTGAGAGGATCATATGGTTCTTGTCCTCCTTTTATTGATATGATAAATCATGTTAATTGTTTTGTGGATATTGAACCAGCCCTGCATCCCAGGTATAAATCCCACTTGGTCATGGTGAATATTTTTTTTAATGTATTGTTGGATCTGTTGGCTAATATCTTCTTGAGGATTTTTGCATCCATGTTCATCAGGGAAATTGGTCTATAGTTCTCCTTTTTAGTGGGGTCTCTGTCTGGTTTTGGAATCAGGGTAATGCTGGCTTCATAGAAAGAGTTTGGAAGTTTTCCTTCCATTTCTATTTTTTGGAACAGTTTCAAGAGAATAGGTGTTAACTCTTCCTTAAATGTTGGTAGAATTCCCCTGGAAAGCCATCTGGCTCTGGACTCTTGTTTTTTGACAGATTTTTTATTACTAATTCGATTTCCTTACTGGTTATGAGTCTGTTCAAATTTTCTATTTCTTCCCTGTTTCAGTTTTGGTAGTGTATATGTTTCCAGGAATTTGTCCATTTCTTCCAGATTACCCATTTTATTGGCATATAATTGCTCATAATATTCTCTTATTATTGTTTTTATTTCTGTTGTGTTGGTTGTGATCTCTCCTCTTTCATTCTTGATTTTCTTTATTTGGGTCCTTTCCTTTTTCTTTTTGATCAAACTGGCTGGTGGTTTATCAATTTTGTTAATTCTTTCAAAGAACCAGCTTCTGGTCTCATTGATCTGTTCTACTGTTTGTTTGTTTTTGTTTTTTTGTTTTTTGTTTCGATAGCATTAATTTCCACTCTAATCTTCAATATCTCCTGTCTTCTGCTGGTTTGGGGTTTTATTTGCTGTTTTTTCCCAGCTCCTTAAGGAGTAAGGTTAGGTTATATATCTGAGATTTTTCTTCCTTCTTTAGGAAGGCCTGGATTGCTATATACTTTCCTCTTATGACCGCCTTTGCTGCATCCCAGAGGTTTTGGGTTGTGGTGTTATCATTTTCATTGACTTCCATATACTTTTTAATTTCCTCTTTAACTGCTTGGTTGGCCCATTAATTCTTTAGTAGGATGTTCTTCAGTCTCCAAGTATTTGTTACCTTTCCAAATTTTTTCTTGTGCTTGATTTCAAGTCAGATGTTACATTTCTTTTAAATAACGGCAAAGATGTCAAATTAAATTAGCTTCACCATTTTAAAAGCAAAAAGCTTCAGTGAGCAAAGACAAATTTTTATGGCAAATTGGTTAATAAAGTGTCTCATGAGACCTGGACCTTAAACTGGAAAAGTGACTCTTAATGTTTAACTTATTCAGCAATGGGAATTCTTCCTGCAGTCACTGAAAATGTTTTCTGGTCTAACCACAACTCATCACACTGTACCCACTGAAATTTGTTCTTCATTCCTGTATTTAATTTAAAACAAATACAAACAAATAAACAAAAAATATGGGCTCTGCTAAAAGAATCCAGCTTAGTTCTGTCATTAGGTGTCATTATCTTACTTTAACTTCAGTGATCATATTTTCTTGCCATTTAGCCAGACTGTAGTGGTTCTCAATGTTGACTTTCAAAAAAATGCTTATAAATTTATATAAATAAAGTACTTAAAACAGTACCTGAAAGAATACAATATACACTAAGAGATATATAAGTGCTTATTATTATTATTATTATTATTATTATTATTATTATTAAAAAGCCCTGGACTCCACTGAAAACCAAATAACTTAATTGATGGAGTGTGGATGCTACCATCAGAGTACCTGAGCTCACACAACTGGTATTTTTCAAAGCTCTCCCTGTGATTCCGTTGAGCAACCAATGTTGAGAACCATTGAGGTTAACCAAGTGCCAATAAGACAAATTCCATGGCTTAAATCTCAGAAAAGTGGACCAGTTCCATTCTATGCCCCATTGATAAGAACAGAATTTACCAGGGGTGCCTGGGTGTCTCAGTCAGTTAAGCATCTGACTCTTGCTTTCAGCTCAGGCCATGATCTCATGGTTCATGGGTTTAAGCCCCACATCGAGCTCCATGCTGACAGTGCAGGGCCTGCTTGAGATTCTCTCTTTCCTTCTCTCTCTGCTCCTCCCACGCTTGTGCTCTCTTGCTTGCTCTCTCTCTCTCTCTCAAATAAATAAATAAAAACTTTTAAAAAAAGAAAAGAAAAGAATCTACCATGTGCATGTCAAAGACGACACACACAAAAAAAGTAAGATGATCTCTACCCTCAAGCCACTAGCAATCAGTTAGGTGAAACAGATCATAGCTCAATTAACAGAGAGATCAATTCTTTAAGGAAATAATAGTTATATTAACTAAGAGCATGAGCCAGAAAAAGAAAGGATAAAGCCAATTCTATTTGGATAAAGTCAGAAAGACTCCCAGAAAAAGGAAAATTTGAGCTGACACTTAAAGGATGAATGGGATTGTGTGTTAAGTGGAAAGAAGGGAAAGACATACCAGACGGAAAGATATGTCTAAAATTTACAAAAAGGGGAACAGCATACAGTGTTCTAGGACCTATGAAGAAGTAAAGGAACTGAAGCAGAAGTACTGAAGGTAAAGCTGGACAGATCAGAAGGGCCTATAAAACCAGGCCAAACAATTATGACTATTCCCTATAGGTAAAAGGGATTTAAGGAAGATGTGTTTTTAAAAAACAGTAACATAGGGGAACCTAGGTGGCTCAGTTAGTTAAGGGTCTGACTTTGGCTCAGGTCATGATCTCATAGTTCATGGGTTTGAGACCCACATCAGGCTCTGCACTGCTTAGGATTCTCCTCCTTTCCCTATCTCTCTGCCCCTCCCCGACTTGTGCTTCATCTCTTTCTTTCTCAAAATAATAAATAAACCTAAAAAAAAGTAACATAATTATATCTACAACTTATATGTCCTCTGTCTTCATGTATCAAGGGCAGCAATAAACCTACATATTAGGCTTAGGCTCTCACATGGTCAGGCTGACATGTTCAGTTGAAACCAGCTTTTCTACTGTGCTTTCACATAGTTCTCTTATGGAATAAAGAGAAGATACTTTAGAAATTAAGTTTTTAATCATAAGTCAAACTAAGCTAAGAAAGTTTTTCTATAAGTTTCCTTTTCCTTTGTATTTTCCATGGGAACAAATAAAGGAAACTTTGTTTTTGTTTTTGAATGGAAGCTTATACATTAGATTCATTCAAGATTTTATATAAAATTGTACTGCAAAAAAAAATGAGAAGAGAAAGTGTGATTCTCACAGATAAAAGAAAATGACTCCCAGAGGAAGTACCTCTAGGAAGGGATAATTGAAATTATATGTTTCTTAACAGAAGCTTTTAACAGAAGTTTTCTTTCAAAATAAGTCTACACATAAGAATTGGTTTATTTAAGGTAGGAGGTGAAAGTATCACTTAAATAATAACATTATCAAATACTGATTGTTGGCCTAGTATATGATTAGTACTGAGCTCATTGTCCTTACTAGAAGGATGTCAGTACTATTTGTGAAGTCTAGTTTACAGGTGAGGTACTGAGTATTAATACTATTAAGTAAGTATTAATTTTACCATACTTGGAAGCTAACAAACTATCCTTCAATTGTCTCATTGAGGCTTGTGGAAGACATGAAACCCCTGAGTCAGAGACAAAGGACTTATTCACAGCACTAGCAGTAGCCAGAGTATTAACATTTTCTTTTGCCAATTTCCTGAATCTTAATTCCCACACAACACACAAAGAGGGTCAGGTAACAACACTTGCACATGCATAGACTGAGTTAGAGGAATGTTATAACATGTTATAGGAATTTTTACAGTCTGTATTATAAGAATTTTTGTAATGGACACTAAGCATGCCTACCCTTTGCTCTGGAAGGAAACACTATCTTTATCTTCAAAGGTTAGTCATTATACAAACATGCTTGAAACAAAGTCTAAAACAAAGGCAGTCAGTGCCTCTGCTTGAAAGATGTGAAGACACACAAGACAACCATGGAGAACTATCTGCCAGCAATAAGTTGACCATGTTCACACAATCAGTAAGTGATAGAACCAGGATCTGAACCTAAGCCCATCTCATTGGAGCAGCAGAGCTCTTAAAGTATCAGGAAGTAAAACATGAAGGACACCTTGACTTTTGTGGAACTTGAGAATCTAGATCTAGTCATTATAGAAGAGGATGAGCCAAAGAGACTTCCAAGGAGCTACAACTGTCAACGTTGGTTAAAAATATCTCCTTTCTATGGGGCGCCTGGGTGGCTCAGTCAGTTCAGCATCCAACTTCGGCTCAGGTCATGATCTCATGGTTCATGAGCCCATGTGGGGTTCTGTGCTGACAGCTTGGGGCCTGGAGCCTGCTTCAGATTCTGTCTCCCTCTCTCCCTGCCCCTCCCTGCTCATACTCTGTCTCTCTCTTACAAATAAAAATAAACAAAAAAAATTTAAAAATATCTTCTTTCTAGGGGCACCTGGGTGGCTCAGCCCATTAGGGCTCCCAACACTTGATTTCAGCTCACGTCATGATCTGATGGTTTGTGAGTGTGAGCTCCCCAGCTAGCTCTGCACTGACAGTGCATAGCCTGCTTGGGATTCTCTCTCTCTCCCTCTCTCTCTGCACCACCCCTGCCTTCTCACTCTCTCTCTCTCAAAATAAAATTTTAAAAAACTTTAAAAAAAAGAATATCTCCTTTGTAGAGGTAGGAAAATGACAAAAAAATATCTCCTCTGGAACATCACAGATCTCTTTATGCAGTGAGGAAAGTTTGAAAGACATAGTGACGTAACAGTGCCAGAAACAAACAAACAAACACCCTAGGATATTCTTGGATGTTGTCTCCAGATGCTGAGTTTTAATAGTACTCTGACTTTAACAGTAGTGAAAGATATTTAAATACTATGTAAATAGTGTACCATTTTCCCACCATAAGCTATTTTGGGGCATTAGGCTCTCAGTTCAGGAGATATTAAGTATGGAAAACATGATCATTATTTATGTCTTCCTTCAGTGTTAGGACTCAGAGAATTTCTTATTTTATATTCAGAGGTGAACAAAACTATTGTTTCAAATATAACAAAAGCCCACATCTGTTCTTGTGCAAGCTCCTGGCTACATCAGGGATTGTAGATATGCATGCAAAGCCACACCCTATCCTAGTTCAAACACATCTGGCATTCCTGTCAGTCTTGTCCTTGTCCTAAGCAGCTGCTCAGGAGCTCACTGTGGAGAAGACCATGTTGCTGCAATTGGGGATCTAAGTCAAAGAAAATTCCTACTTCCCTACCAATGACTATGTGTAGGGAGATACAGACTGTTAGCTAATGATAAATGGGTCTCCACCTGTCCCATATCCATACCTAATGTTTTGGTCATTGCAATGTCCCCTGCTAAAGGTAAATACTGTTTGCTGACCTCTTGGAATAGCAGTGCTGACTTGGAAAAGAGAAAAGGTTTCATCTGATCTTGACATGTAAATACTCAGGGTAAGCCTCAGCAGGAATCCTAGCTTTAAGGGTTTTAGACAAGGCTACACCATGGCCAAAGACTCATTTCTGCACACTGCAAAGGCCAATTTCCTGTTTCATGCTCTGTATGCAGCCATCCTCAACAAATGAGACCTGCTGAAGATCCCTTTCTGTTCCTGAGAAACAAAGTGTTAAGTCTGACATGGGTCAGTGAAATCATTTTTTGCTTTAGAGCATGCCCAAGAAGAGGAGGAGATTAATTCTCTCTTCCAGGATTTGAAATCTGTCCTGAATCCATGGCCCATGCAGATGCTGGTATGCTTCTTGGTATTTGGGGATTTCTTGCTGATGAATATAATACAGCCAAAGACTTGCTTGGCTGCAAAGAGAAACCAGAGAAAAATAAAGATTTGCTTTCGTTGGTAACATATTGTAGGGTCAGGATGTTGTTCTAGTGACTCACTTGAAAAAAAAATGTGGTAGGAAAACTAAATTCAACCTCATGACACAGTGTTATGGCTTTTGTTTAACAATAATTCCAGCCAACTCACTGGCCAGGATTCTTTTTATATAGGTTGGGTCTACATGATTGCAAAATATCCAGTACATTTAATTCTAAAATTTGACTCAGTAATCCATTTTCCTTATAAAATGTTAAACCTGATCTAAATCAATTTGGACAAATAATATATGGGAGCATATACAGTGAGTAATCATTTGGTTAACTGGCCTGAAACTTTGGGGTACTTTGGTGTTCTATAGACAGATTCATAGGGGCGCCTGGGTGGCGCAGTCGGTTAAGCGTCCGACTTCAGCCAGGTCACGATCTCGCGGTCTGTGAGTTCGAGCCCCGCGTCGGGCTCTGGGCTGATGGCTCAGAGCCTGGAGCCTGTTTCCCGAATCTGTGTCTCCCTCTCTCTGCCCCTCCCCTGTTCATGCTCTGTCTCTCTCTGTCCCAAAAATAAATAAACGTTGAAAAAAAAAAAAAAAAAAAAAAAAGTATTTATAGACAGATTCATAGAACCCATTGCTCCTAGAACCCACTACCCAATATCATCTCTGCTTTCTGGCTTCAAGGTTAGAAAATATATTTCTCAACTAGAGTAGCCCCACTGTCATTAAGGTGGAGGAGGAGATGGGTGGAAGGATGTAACGGACCATCTCAAGTCCCAGCTTTCCACATTTGAGGCATTCTGCTAATAAGCACTTAGTATTTTTTACACCCCTTTATTTAAGTCTTTGTTATAGTCTGAGTTTTTAAATTTATATTGATGATTCTTCCATAACCATAATTCATGACATATGCATCCCACCCAAGTCATGTTTCCCACCTGTTACCTTCCTGTGGAACAGCATTTACTTCCAGCAGCTTCACTTCTCAAATATTATCTATACTTTGAGGTCCAGTTCAAATATATCTCTTCTATAAAAACAAGTATGAATTCTCTCTTGTACTGGGCAATGATGCACCTGGCTACAAATTAAACTATGTTTATAGCTTTATATAGCAAGTTTTGCCTTATGTTATAATTCTTTGTGTCCATGTCTGCGTCACCACTAAATTGTTAACTTCTCGAGCACTGCACTTATGTTTATCCACAGGGGCCCATTCTTTTCTTTTTTTTTAATTTTTTTTTAATGTTTATTTTTGAGAGACACAGAGCTTGAGTGGGGGAGGGGCAGAGAGAGGAGACACAGAATCTGAAGCAGGCTCCAGGCTCTGAGCTGTCAGCACAGAGCCCGATGTGGGGCTCGAACTCACGGACCATGAGATCATGACCTGCACCGAAGTCGGACGCCCAACCATCTGAGCCACCCAGGCACCCCCACAGAGGCCCATTCTTGTTGCATTTCATATCTCTATACCAGCCTCAGTTATTCACCTAGGGTAGGTAAGTGAAAAATATTTTTTGAATTTAATGATGCACACATCCTCCAAATAAATATACCAGATGACAAAGTGGTGGGAGGTAGGAGGGAAGGGGTAATAGCAGGGAGGAGAAGGAGGAAGAGGAGAGTGAAGAGAGTGTCAAATTGGAAATCCAATCTGATTTAACATCCAATACATAATTATTCATATCAGCAACTATCATGAGGATAAACCCAAAAGCAACTGCTCTGCGTTTTAAAATGCCTCATTTTCCCTTTAGTATCTTTATTTACACACAAACAACATTTACTTTCTTCCTGATTGAAACATGAACATTTCTACTTGGCTTTCTTTTGCACAAACAGCTTCAGAACAAACCAATTCTGCTAATCAAGTAAATTTTCTCACTTCCCCTGACCAACAACCTCATCCTTTGTGTTAAAACAATAATTTGATGCCTAAATACTGCCTTCCCTCCAGGCAATGAAGGGAGAAGACAAGAGCCAGTGAATGCTATAATATATAACAGCATCATCAGTGAAATACAATTCATGTCAGTATGGAAATGACTCTGAGTGGGTGGTTACTGCCACAAAGGAAAAGTACATACTCAGAAATGAACTAACTGTAACATAGGAGTGAAATGTTTTCATAATCATAAAGAGATACTCCTATCCTAAATGCATTTTTAAATAAGATTCAGTATTCTTGGGGAATTCAGGAAGCATATTTTTTCAGAGTTAGTGACTGACCCACTGGGAATTCTACTTTAAATGTGGGGAATGTTCAGGATTCCTGCTTCATCATCTATATTGATAGTTGACACTCTTTCAAATCTATTACCCAGGAGGTTTGATGGTTCTGGTTTTTTTAATAGAGATTTAAACAGCCCCACCATTTTTATTCGGTTTGATTATTAAAAACAGAATCTAGGGATTTTACACTATGCATCACAAATCGTGAACCTTTGCTCCTGCCAATACCGTACTTGAGATTTCTAACACTTAGCAATTTTCTAACATTGTGGTTGAGATCATCTTAGAAAGACCTACATTTATATTTTCCCCTTGTGATGCAAAATCAGTACTTGACTGGCTGAGAAAAAGTGAGGCACTCCATTCATGTTAGACTGCTGAGTGAAAATGCAAACAAGTAGGCAGCAAATCTTTGCATGTAATGGAAACACAGAAGCTAAAAAAAAAAAAAAAAACAGGCTTGCTGATTGTTGACTTGCTTGCTGGAAATATTAAATTTGTCCAGTTTTCAGGTTTTTTAAATCTCATCTTTCTACACTTGTTTTTATGAAGAGTTTCATATAAAGCATGCATAATTACCAGAAGAAAATCTATAGTATTCTTACAACACGTCACACAAGAATTTCCATCTAACTTTCCACATGCTTTCTGCAAAGTCAAATCTTTTTTTCTTTTTGTATTTCTCTCTGTCTGTCTCTCTCTCTCTCTCTCTCTCTCTCTCTCTCTCTCTCTCTCTCCTACTTCCCTCCCTCTCCATCTCCCTCCCTCTGTCTCTATTTTGGCCAATAATAACATGATCAAATAATCTCCAGCATGTATCAGTGAAAACACCTGGGATGTGATTAAAAAAAAAAAAAAAAGATAATGTGGCAAGGAGAACTAAAAATAAAGCAAAATCTCTAGACCTTATGATTCTCCCCAAAGTTGCCCACAGGTCAAAACATTGGTTTCAGTGCAGAGGAAATTAGCTGTAATTGATACAGCGGAGCTTGAAGATTTAATCATGTGCTTGAGTGTGTAGTATGTTTTTCATAAAGGACAGCTGCATTCTCACCCACAGGCACCCTTGCCCTTGCCTGCCACAGGGCACCACATTCTTCAAGTACTTCCTTGTCCAGGACAGATTCTCAAACTTGAGTATGCTCTGGAGTGAGCCCCCCAGAGGACTTGTTAAAAGGCAGACTCCGGGGCCCACCCACTGCTTTCGGATTCACTGAGTCTGGGGTCCAGCCTGAGGATTTGGATTTCTAAGAAGTCTCCGTGCGCAGCTGAGGCTGCTGGTTGCTGCCCACATTAGAGCAGCTCACCGGACAGCTCTGGGGAGGCAGTGAGTAAAGGAGCTGGCAGAGAGAGCGCCATGGAACGGAGCTGAGACTGCAAGGCCTGAGAAAGAAGGGGCTTCCCAGCAGTCGTTTTGCAAGGGAGAATTACAGTCTCAGAAATACGCCATGTGGTCACACTGAACCAAGGGATATGAGGATGAAGGAGACAACGGAAAAAGGAAAGAACTGCAATAAAAACTTACAAGGGAGTACAGATCTTTTACCTCTTTAGTGAGGCTTATTCCTAGCTATCTTATTGATTTTGGTGCAGTTGTAAATGGGACTGATTCCTTGATTTCTTCTTCTGCTGCTTCAGCACTGGTGTGTAGAAATGCAACAGATATCCGCATGTTTATTTTATATCCTGTGACTTTGCTGTTCAGGTACTAGTTCTAGCAATTTTTTTGGTGGAGTCCTTTGGGTTTTCTACAGAGTATCATGTTGTCTGCAAATAGTGAAAGTTTGACTTCTTCCTTGCTGATTTATATGCCTTTTCTTTCTTTTTGTTGTCTGATTGCTGAGGTTAAGACTTCCAGTATTATATTAAATATCAACGGTGAGAGTGGATATCCTTGTCTTGTTTCTAACCATAGGGGGAAGGGTGTCAGTTTTTCCCCTTTGAGGATAATATTAGGTGTGGGTCTTTCACATACAGCTTTTATGATGTTGAGGTGTGTTCCATCTATCCTTACTTTGTTGAGGGTTTTTATCAAGAATGGATGTTGTGTTTTGTCAAATGCTATTTCTGCATCTATTGACAGGATCATATGGTTCTTATCCTTTCTTTTATTAATGTGGTGTATCATGTTGATTGATTTGTGAACATTGAACCAGGCCTACAGCCCAGGAATAAAGCTCATTTGATCATAGTGAATGATCCTTTTAATGTACTGTTGAATTCAATTTGCTAGAATCTTGTTGAGAATTTTTGCATCCAGATTCATCATGGATATTTGCCTGTAATTCCCCTTTTTAGTGGGGTCTTCGTTTGGTTTTGCAATCAAGGGAATACTGACTTCATAAACTTAATTAACGAAGTAAAAGATCTCCACTCTGAAAATTATAGAAGGCTTATGAAAGATACTAAAGATTACACAAAGAAATTGAAAAAAACATTCCACACTAATGGATTCGAAGAATATTCTTAAAATGTCTACACTACCCAAAGAAATCTCCACATTTAATGCCAATCTTATCAAAATACCACCAACATTCTTCACAGATCTAGAACAAACAATCTTAAAATTTGTACGGAACCACAAAAGACCCCAAAGCAATCCTGAAAAAGAAAAACAGAACAAAACTGGAGGCATCACAATTCTGGATTTCAAGCTATACTACAAAGCTGTAGTCATCAAGACAGTATGGTATAGGCACAAAAACAGACACATAGATCAATGTAACAGAACAGAAACCCCAGAAATGGACCCACAACTATATGGTCAACTAATCATCAACAAAACAGGAAAGAACATCCAAGGGAAACAAAAGCAAAAATAAATTGTTGGGACCTCATCAAGATAAGAAGCTTCTGCCCAGCAAAGGAAACAATCAACAAAACTAAAAGGCAGCCTATGGAATGGAGAAGACATTTGTAAATGACATATCTGATAAAAGGTTAGTATCCAAAATCTATAAAGAACTTACCAAACTCAGCACCCAAAAACAAACAACCTAATTAAGAAACGAGCAGAAGACATGAATAGACACTTTTTCAAAGACATCCAGATGGCTAACAGGCACATTAAAAGATGCTCAACATCACTCATTATTATGGAAAGACAAATCAAAACCACAATGAGATACTACCTCACAATTGTCAGAATGGTTAAAATTAACAACACAGAACAAACAGATGTTGCTGAGAATGCAGAGAAAGGGAAACCCTCTTACAATCTTGGTGGGAATGCAAACTGGTGTAGCCACTCTGGAAGACAGTATGGAGGTTCCCCCAAAAAGTAAAAATAGCACTACCCTATGATCCAGCAATTACACTATTAGGTATTTACCCAAAGAATACAAAAATACAGATTTAAAGGGGTACGTGCACCCCAATGTTTGTAGCAGCATTATCAACAACAGCCAAACTATGGACAGAGCCCAAATGTCCATCGCTTTATGAATGGATAAATAAGATGTGCTATAAGTATATACAATGGAATATTAGCCATAAAAAATAAAATCTGGGGCGCCTGGGTGGCTCAGTCGGTTGGGCCTCCAACTTCGGCTCAGGTCATAATCTCGTGGTTTACGGGTTCAAGCCCTGCATCAGGCCCTGTGCTGACAGCTCAGAGCCTGGAGCCTGCTTTTGATTCTGTGTCTCCCTCTCTCTCCGCCCCTCCCCCCTCACGCTCTGTCTCTCTCTCCTTCAAAAATAAATAAACATCAAAAAAAATTTGTTTTTAATAAAATCTTGCCATTTGCAAAAACATAGATGGAGCTAGAATGTATTATGCTAAGCAAAATAAGTCAGAAAAAGATAAATATCATGTGATTTAACTCATATGTGGAATTTAAGAAACAAAACAGATGAACATATAGGAAGGGAGGGAAAAGAGAAGGAAAACAAACCACAAGAGACTCAACAATAGAGAACAAACTGAGGGTTGATGGAGGGAGGTGGGGAGATGGTGGGCTAGATTGGTGATGAGTATTGAGGGCACTTGTAATGAGCACTGGGTGTTATATGCCAGTGATGAATCACTGAATTCTGCTTCTGAGATCAATATTGTACTGTATATTACCTAAAATATAAATTTAAAAAAATTTTTAACTTACAAGAGAAAAAGAGAGCTCACACACCAAGCCTTTCATAAATGACAGCAGCAAAGACTGATTACAAGGAAAATTATCCTGCACCATAAATATGATCATCCTCCAGTCCTCTTCTCCTCCCCTCTAAGGGGAAGTGATGGAAGCTCCCTCATATACTCAAGCAAAACAGGTATGAATCTCAGTCCACTGACTGCAGTGTACAAAAATTACCATGTTCCTGACTATCCAGTACTCAACTTTATTGCCAAATCCAAGAGCTATGCCAGCTGGGAAAAATGTGACCTCAGTTACGTGTGAGGTGTCCTCCTGACCCAAAGGTTGTGATACTGAAAGTTCAAGGACCATACCTAGGCCCAGGCGTGGCACAGAGTTTAGTACCGGTCATCAAATATTGGTCCTCAATCCACATAGATCATAGTTGGGATGTCATGGATTTTGTTCCACATCCAGGATCTGCTGCTTCTTTGTAACACCATTACCATGAGGATCTCTGTAACCTTTCTACAAACCAGTCTGACCAAAAGTCCTACAGGGCAATTCTCTGCATGCTTGCAACGCCCTCCCAGAAGGCAAAATTATCCACTGCTCTGGGATCCACTGCCCACTTCTCTCCACCCTTGGGTTGGAGAGTGATCTCTTTTCAGTGTGTGGTTGACAACAAAACCCAGAAGTCTCCATGTCTCCACCTACATGTCTCTGGGGTCCAAGAACCCTTTTCTCTTTTTTACTTTCTTTACAATTTTCTAAATTTTCAGGATTTTTAAGTCCAACTGTCTGAGATTCCAGCACTTTCAGGGGCCACAAGAATAAAGTAAACTTAAAAAGTAGGTCAGGTATACACGATAAATAGTGACGGAGAGTGTTGTGCACTGGAGTGCACATTAATATTAAATTAATTAAATTTAATTTATTAATACATTAATATTAAAGGCATTAATATTAAAGACATTAATATTAAATTTTTTTAACTGTAGAGGCCAATGACACATATATTTGGGCCAATGGATAGCAGGCTTCTTGTTTGAACTTCTTGAACTTGGTTCAAGTTTATGGAAAACAAAGATGTGATGTCTATTTCTTCTTTCCTCTTGGCTATTCCTGAGGCACTGTGCATCCCACAGGCACTATTTTCTTGAAGACAACATTTGTGGCTGTCTTGTTCATTGTTGTACCCCCAGCTCATAGAACAGTGCTTGGCACATGGTAAATGACCTCAGTAATATCTTTTGAATGACTTAATGAATGAATAAATAAATTAATGCATAACAGAAATAAGTATTGTATTATTTTAAAAGTTACCTAGCTCATATTATCTTTAGCCTGTACAAATCACACTAATGATCAAATGCCACATCGTACAAAAGAGCAGACAGCACAGGGATCAAATACAAGGGACCCTTTTGAGGTTATATATTTCCATGAGAGGCAAGACCGCTTCTTTGCAACCATCCACCTTACCACTGCCTGCTCTTGGTAGTAAAACCATAAATTCCTGAAGAACTGTTGAATGCATTGGACTGAAGCTAAGTTAGGCAAATATGTTTATGTCTAAATATGGCCAGCATGGTGGCTAAAGTGAAATAGAAACTTGAATAATATGATGCATTATAGATTTCAGAGATTTTCTTTAAAAGTCAAGAAATAACTTGAGGAATCCAAGCTTAGAAGTTAAAAACTTGATCTGAACTTGTGTGTGCTGTGCTTCTCACATTGACTAAAAAGCGCTCTAACTTGACTTTCCCTTGGGAAACATTATCACAACATTGCTACCATCTATTTGCCTTTCTGCTTCAGCCAGCCACCAGAGTTCATGGTTTTCTGCCTGCAGCTTCCTCTTTTATCTGAGGCCATTCTATGAGACCCTGATCCACTGGAAAGAAACGTAATCGTCTGATCTGCATGGTTGCTTCCACCCATGGATTGCTTCCCTTGGTGAAGCATTTAGCACTAAGCCAGGAGCATACAAGCTCTGATAAAACACTCCAGAGGAAGAGAGGATTTGCTATTGCAGCTGTTCATTATTTGTTAACCTCTGCAATGTTTGTCCTGTTAGTATTGTCCAGTTTGAGGAATATTTGGTAAGAGAAAAAACATGTTTTAGAGTCCATATGTTCTTATGCATAGATATCTGGGAATTATTATTGTTCATTTTGTTTTAACGTTCACTTATTTTGAGAGAGAGAGAGAGAGAGAATGCGCGTGTGCACAAGCAGGGAAGGAAAAGAGAGAGGGGGAGAGAATCCCAAATAGGTTCCATGCTGTCAGCACAGAGCTCAACATGGGGCTCGATCCCACAAAATGTGAGATCATGACCTGAGCCAAAATCAAGAGTCTGACGCTTAACTGACTGAGCCACCCAGGTGTTCCTGTTTATTCTTACTTTGTAGCAAAGATTATCTCTACATATGTGGACCCCAGGATCTTTATTTCAGTTAGGCGCACCTTACAGGCTACCTTCTCCATGTACCGCTGATCCAGGACATTTTATCACTTGAACTGTCCCTGCTGAGAACAATGCATAAGAGCTACAACTTGTATCACCATGTGGTAGAAAGACCATGTGATTTGGGGTTAGGGGGTCTGGGTTGAGTTAGGGTTCTACCACCTAACCACATAGATTTGTTTAATCACTAACCTCTAAAACATGCGTCTTGAGGAAGATTTAAGAAAAGAGTCTGTAGGAGGGTTTTGAAGTGCAAATGAAATAAAAGTATGAGGAAGCACTTTGTAGGAAGTAAAGCACAATAAAAGTGTTAGTCATCCCTGTTGATGGTATTAATGTGATTAGTAGAAACAGAGTGGGAAGAAAGAGAAAGATGTGCTTGGGAGATTAATCCTGGTAGCGGCAGGAAAGACAAAGGCAGAGCTACGGGACTCTGAGAAAAGTGGTGGTTGTGGGGCAGGGGGGACATGAGATCAGGGAACCAAGCCTGACTAACCACTGTATGATTAATCTGCTCGTCATTGTCCTCAAGAGGATAAACCTGGCCTGCAAAAGAGAGGGGGTGGAAAGATGAGACACCCGCTGTGAGACCTTAGCACTTTGTCATCTTTCCCACAAAGCAGGTTCCATGAAATCATTGAAGATGGAGGAAGAAATAAGTTTGAACACAATGTAAGGGGTATAAGCAAGTCTGAGAAGAAATCATAAGTGTGACCATGCTGGCCCTTTCTGCAGTTTACGGTTAATAATGGAACACTTTTTAATCACTTCTGCAGTCAGCTCAGACTCAGAAAGACCCACGCAGTGACAAAAGACTGCCAGTAACCTACACAAATGTCTGTCCTCCCACACTGTCCCCAACCCATCCTTCTCAGAACCCTGATTTTTCTACTCAGTATATTACAACTCAAAACAGAAGACTACATTCCCAGCTACCCTGACACCTGGGGTGGGGTAGAGAAGATGGGACTAACTTCTGTCCATGACATATATTGAAAGTGTTTGTGAGACTTCAGAAAGGTCCCTTAAATGGAGCTGATTCAGCCTAGCAGGTTCCTTTCATGCCCTTCTTTCTCTGGCCAGCCACACAGCCATGATGCTGGACTACCAATCTTCTGCCATGAGTGTGCTGTTTCTTACACCAGCCACAGTCAAGTTCCCACTAATCCATCTACATTTGTTCAAACAGCACCTCCAGAAGACAAGAGGGCAATGATGAGAACCATCATGCCAAGCCAAGCAAACCACAGAGCAGAGGCTATCCTAATGGCAATGTGAACCTACAAAATAGAGCTCTTGCAAATAATCAGACTGTATAGATAAGAGAAGATGCAAACTACAGGACACAGATTACTCTAGGTGAAAAATTCCTGCAATCTAGAGATTAGAATGAGCACCAGGACCAAAAAACATTCTTGTAGACCTAAAAGCAATACTATAGGGGCAAAAAAATGGATCTTGAGTCTGAAAACATGGAAGAAGTGCTCACCTCTGACAATCATGTACTGTAGGCAGAAAAAAATACCTGAGAAAATAAACCAAATTCATCTTGCCTTTTTTCTTTCTTAGATGTTGTAATTTTTACTTTATTGCTGTTGTTTTGGTGGTGTCATTGTTTTTCTGGATGGAATTCTCTAGAAAATACAAAGAAGGAGGGCTCTCTGACACAGAAAGCTATAAGAAGTACAAAAGCTAAGTTGCAAAAACTTCAGGATGCAAGAAAAAATAAAGAAGCAAGTGGAACTTCAAAAAATTTACAAATAATCCATAGGAAAATTTAAAGCACATTGGCAGCAGTAAGTAGTAGACTATATATTGGAAATTTGAAGTAGTAGGGGTACCCCAGTGGCTCAGTTGGTTAAGCATCTGACTTCAGCTCAGGTCAAGATCTCATGGTCCCTGAGTTCAAGCCACATGTCAGGTCTGTGCTGACAGCTCAGAGCCTGGAGCCTGCTTCAGATTCTGTGTTTCTCTTTCTTTCTGCTTCTCTCCTGCTCATGCTCTCTCTCTCTCTCTCTCTCTCTCTCTCTCTCTCTCTCTCTCTCTCAAAAATAAACAAACATTAAGAAAAAAAAAAGAACTCAGATTTTGATACCATATAAAACTGGCCTTAAATCCTAGAATAACCGTTTCAGTGATTTTGGACAAGTTAGCCATTTCCAAATTGGGCTTAAAAAAAAAAATTCCAGTATGTAGAAAATTAGGGGGAAAAGAGAGAAATGATAAGGAAGAAAGAAGACTGTGAAGCCAACATTCAAATAATTGCTACTCAAGTGTAAAGCAAATGAACAAAAATAATAACCAAAAATATTGCAAAATAAAACTTCCCTGAACTGAAAAAAAGACCATCAGAATGAGACCAACAATGACACATCATCCTTCTCCCTCTTTTTTCACTTTAGAAATAAGAATCTAGGTAGAAAATATACATGTCACATACGAAAGCACAAAAATGCTTTGCCCTCTAAAATACCAAAAGTTAAAAGATGATGGTGAAAACCTGTAAATTTTTCTGGGATATAAATATATAATCCCACAAAATATCTCTCCAGCTAAAATGTGAGGAAAGGCATTCTAATATATACAAATTCATATCAATAAATAAAGAAGAAAATTAATGTATTAGAAAAAGGGAGACTAAGCTTGTTAAAGAAATCCAAGCTCTTGCTATTTGGAAAGGTAAGAAAAAAGAATTCTGGAACATGTAATAATTCAAAAGAGGAAATACAAATATATATGAAAGAAATGAGAAGTGCTTTTTATAAACACAGATTGAAAAATTATAAAAATTTGAGATGTCAAGCAAGAAAAATCTGGATAAAATGTGTAATTTTCTAGAAAGTTGCCAAAATTAATTCAGGAGGCAAAAATAGGCTGAAAACCATGATAAACAATGAAATAGTTATGACAATGTACCCCTGAAATGGCGACTAGGACCAGATAGATACATGCATAAATTCAACAAAATCTTCAAGAAATAAAGACTTCTCATGCTGTTTAAATTTTTCAGAATGCATAAAAATATTTCATCTTCCCATGTCCTGATATAAAACCAGCATAACTCTCACATCAAAACTGATGGAAGCAGCTCAAAAAAGAAACTGTGGTCTAATGTGTCACAAACATAGTTATAACAAATTTAAATAAATGATATAAAAATCTGTTTGAACATAATATGTTTAACTTTTAAAACAGTCAGGGAAACATAAGTCCATGATAGGAAATTTTTAAAATACACATCTATCAGCCCACCTTCTTTAAAAGGAGAAAAAGAATGAAAAAAAATGGCAAAATAGTTTGGACCTCCCAGTTAGGGTAGTAGACAATGAGAGAATCTGCCCACTCCAACACTTGATGAAAGGAACAAAAATACATGACATAAACTTTGAAAAGAGGTGGCCAAACAAATAAATAAAAGAGGCTCATTTGCTCCAAGAAGTCTTTTAACCTTATCTGCATCTCTCAGAAGAAATGGTAGGGAAAGTAGATGATGCAAGTAAGTCCTCAAAATGTGACTAATATTTCTAAAAATAGAGAGGAAGCTGGGAGAGCAGACTGCTGGTGAGAAAGTCAAGGGAGCACTCTGGCAAACATCTCCACCAGAGGAACCCACAGAGGAAGAGAAAACTTCCAGGGACCACCATTCTCCCCCTCCCAGCTGGAGAGGAAATAATAGAGGGTGCTCAAGACCTCTGGCAATACACTGCAGAAATGAAGACAAAAGGTCAGATAAATAAGAAAAATATAAAAACTGTTCACAAGAGCCAAAACTTGAGAGATGAAGCAGAAGGTAAAACCCCTTTTGTCCCCCAGTTGACATGATAACGGGGCTACACCCACAGTAAGTGTTATCCTGAAGGGGGAAGAAGGGTGAATGCTCACAACTGGGAGAAATGTGGAAGTAAAACAAGGAAAATGAAGATTTTAAACAACCCATCTACTAGAAGCATAAGCTTCAAGGCCTCACACACAAGCCAGAAGACTGGTCTGAAGGGCTCAGGAAGAGAACACACTCCAGGTAGATGGAGTAGACTGTGAAACAGGAAATTTGCCCAAATCAGAGAAGAAAAAGCAGAGTCAGAGTTTCCATCATCCCTACTCTCTTGACCTGAGGCTAGGGAAAAATTAAGTGCTAGCAACACCCAGATCTCAGAGTGCAGCTCTGAGAGAGAAAGATGAGAAGGAGAGGTCTCATGGAGAGGGGATCCTGGAAAATTCACAGACACACTTCCAGAGCAACCAAAGCATGTTAAGCACGAGCGAGACGAAAAGAAATGGCATTGCAATTATATAGAAGCACAACAGAAATACAGGGAAGAAAAGTGACATGACCTACAAGAGAGACAGAAAAATCTTACTTGGAAAGAAAACACATTCTACGAGCTTAAGAGACTGTCTTACATTGACTCATTGTGTGCAAGGACTTAGTGGCAATATGAAGGGGGAAAAAATGAAAGCCCCTAAAACAACAGAAGTAGGTAATAAAGGCAGTCTGCAGAGATCAACTGGGACTGCGACGACACCATTAGAATCATTACTCCTCTAGTTGATAGATTAGAAAGAGCAAGAAGGAGCTAAAGTCATATTAATGGGATAAAGGAAAGGCTTGAGATAGTCCCGATATCAGAAAACAAGTTCGAAAGAAGCTGATAGAAGGCAAAGCTAGTACAACAGAAGGATATTTTATGCCTCTGTCATTGTGATCCAACACATAAAACAGAAGAAATATTCAGAAATATTAAAAAGAACAGTCCCTGAAATGAGAGAGAAGCTCAGATTAAAGAACAGAGCTTCTCTACTGAGGAAAAGATATAGAAAGATCAACATCGCAAGGTATTAAGTATTAAGGCATTAAGTTTCAAGGACAAAGAAATAAGTTTTCAGGCATCCAGAAAGAAAAAGCAAGTCAGTTAAAAGGATGGAAGTCAGGTTGGTTGCAGACTTCTCCACAGCAACATACTAAACCAGAAAACAGTACAGCAATATCTACAATACCTTGAGCGAAAAAAATTATACTATATCAAAATAGATTATAACCAGACACATGTGTTTTGGAATAAGGGCAACAAGCAGACAGGCCAAAAATGAAAGAACTTAGGAAATACAATACATAAGACCTTTCTGAGGGAAAAAAATGCAAATAAAGTAAGCCCACCAACAAGTGAATGGGGAAATCATAGTAAAAGGACTAGTTCAATGCTCAGTGCCATAAAATAATAGAGAAATGTCAAAAAAAAAAATTCTAAGTCTGGTGTCCCACAGGATGAAGCAGAACATATATAAAGGGTCAAAACAGATTGGATTCACTGAATTAAAGAGCACACACATCACCAAAACAAGAGAGCTACAGTCAACTTTGCCTTAATAGAGTAAGAAACAGTTAAAAGGAAGTCATATTACCAGATCTTTGCTATTTTCAAGAAAATCCAGAAATCCAAACTTCTGTCTTAATTCTCCCAATTAAGGAAAATAAAGTCCGTCTGTTAGTGTTGGTTAGGACATCGAGGGCAGGGAAAGAGCGAAGAAAGGGGCAAACCGCTCCAGATTGGTAGGCAGCAGTTTTTAAAAAGCAGGGGAACTTACAAGACTTGTCTTCAGTAACTGCAAGAGAAGCCGTGTACATCTCTGCACCTGCTGTCAGAATCTTAAGTTTATACAGAGGCCTTAACCGGCTATAGTCACGTATTCAGACCAAATAGCCTCAACAGCAACACACTCTCTCAAGCGTACGTCCTTGAAACAGTGTGATAATGGTGGGCAGAATGTACATTCCAAAGACAAGGGAGGAGCCTCTGGTTGCCCGCGTCCAGCTTAAGGGTGGACCCGCGGTCATGTCCTCTCGATGACCTCTGCCAAAGTTAGCTGGCCTGGCTGGTTGGTAACCAGTTCGTCACCTCTAAAAACGAGGTAAAATAAGACCTAAGAACAATGCCCACTCAGTCTAATCTTGGAGGCAGACAATCAACTGAAAACTTTCCATAGGAAAGAATTCATGGAATAGGAGTACTATGGACCCTCCTTGTACTTAATGATAGAAAGTGGGCAATAAATGATGTAGAAACTGTGATGAGACCAATGGTGAGCAGTGAATCAATTTAAATACAGAAGTAAAACTATGACTCTAGTAATTATCCTTACCAAGTAACATATATAAATCTTGGCAATGTAAAACAAATATATATAGCATATGTATATTATATATACAACTAACAGGTGGAAGAAAGAGAGGTGGGAATAAACATAAGCATACTAAAAATATATGTGTAATTTTTAGAAAGATATTCCATTATTTCAATGTTCTCACGCATTTTCTTTTTTTTTTTAATTTTTTTAACGTTTATTTGTTATTGAGAGACAGAGAAAGACAGAGTGTGAGCAGGGGAGGGGCAGAAAGAGAGGGAGACACAGAATCCGAAGCAGGCTCCAGGCTCTGAGCTGTCAGCACAGAGTCTGTCGCGGGGCTCGAACTCACAAACCATGAGATCATGACCTGAGCCCAAGTCGGTCGCTTAACCGACTGAGCCACCCAGGCACCCCTCATGCCATCATTTTCTTAATCTTTCAGTGATTTTTTAAGAATTAAAATATGTTTCAGTAGGGGCGCCTGGGTGGCTCAGTCGGTTAAGTGTTCAACTTCGGCTCAGGTGTATCCACAAAGCTAATATTTATCCACAAAGATAAATTTTATCCACAAAGCTAATATTACATAGGGAACAAAGATAACCATTTCACAGTTCAAAGAGTTCTGAGATCCATATTAGAGGTAAATACACAAAGTTCATTAACATATCTGAATGTGTATATGTATAGTCACATACTGAAATATTATAAGCAGGACAGTGTAGGAAGGTAAGACAGGTGTGAGTGATAAATCATGTGGAGAAAAGAGTAGAATCTAATGGTAGAGAAATGAATTCACCATGAAGCTAATGAAACTTAAGCTTAAGGGCTCCTCACTTACACCAGACACTGTCAAGCCCTAGGAGGGGGTGTACCAATGTGTTCACATAGTCATATAATTTTTTACAAAATTTGCAACAGTAGGATATTTTAACTTCAGTTAGTAGGGCTTCTGTTTTTTTCTACTCATTTTCCCCCACTGGCCCACTTTCCCTCCCACAGAGGGAAGTAGCCATGAGTATTTGTGGTTCAGCTACGGAGAAATTAAGTTGGGGTACATTTGTTGGGCTTAGTGGAATACACTGATGTGATTCACAGTCATCTGTATATATTGTTAAGTTATTACCCTCCTTCACAGCATAGGACTGGCTTCCAAAAATACTCTGCAATATACTTTGCCGACTCTTTCTCTCTTCTGACATGAAGGTGCAAGCTTATAGGATATGAACATGCCTACAGTTCACAACCCAGGGAACATGTGGATCATTTAAGGAGAACAAGACTTGAAAAGTATAGACTCAGAAGCCAGTCTGCAGAAAACTCTTCTGATCATCAGACCTGTAACACTGCAAACAGATGAATTGGCACCTTAGTATGCCTCAATTAGAAGTTTTTTTTTTCCCCCTGGCAGAAGCAAACTTGATGAAGCAGAGTAAACAATTCTGACCACACTGAACTTTTTTTTTATAGCAACCATGAGAAATAGAATTTATCAGACTCTGTGTTTGTAGCACACAAACCTGTAACAGAACTATAAACAGGAAGTACATCTGCATGTGAAATTCTGTTTCATGCATCCCAACTCTCAGTGACAAAGACACAAATTTCATCCAGCCATGTTAGAGGTAAGATTGAATTATCTGTCTGCCTTCTCCATAGAAAACGATCTTAGAAAATTGTTGTCCTGTAAAAAGGCAATCAGATCTTACAAAACTAAACATATTATTACCATATGCCAGTAATTGTACTCTTTAGTATATTCCCAAAGGAATTGAAAATTTATACACACATAAAAACCAGCACACAAATGTTTGTAGCAACTTTACTCATAATTGCCAAATACTAGAAACAACTTAGATGCTCTTCAGTAGTTGAATGGATAAATCAACTGTGGCACATCCAGACAATGCTACAAAGAAATAAGCTATTAAGCCATGAAAAACCATTGAGGAACCTAAAATGCATACTACTAAGTGAAAGAAGCCAAAATGAGAAGGCTACATATCATAGGATTCCAATATAAGATTTTCTGTAAAAGGCAAAACTATAGAGACAGTGAATAGATCGGTGGTTGCCAGGAGCTGGGGGAAGAGACGAATAGGCAGAGCATAGATGAATATATGTTATTACACTTGTGAAATGTCTAAACCTGTGAAATGTCCAACACCAAGAATGAACCTTAAAGCAAACTACAGACTGTGGGTGATAATGATGTGTTAACGTAGGTTCATCCTTGGTTAAAAAAAAAAGAAGTGCAGGGCGCCTGGGTGGCTCAGTAGGTTCAGCGCCAACTTCAGCTCAGGTCATGATCTCGCAGTTCGTTAGTTTGAGCCCCCTGTCAGGCTCTGTGCTGACAGCTCAGAGCCTGGAGCCTTCTTCATATTCTGTGTCTTCCTCTCTCTCTGTCCCTCTCCTGTTTGCACTCTGTCTCTCTCTGTCTCTCAAAAATGAATAAATGTTGAAAAAATTTAAGAAAAAAAAATGCACCATTCTGGTGAGTCAGTAATAGAGGAGGCTAAGGGGGTTACCTAAGATATCTCTGTTCCTTTTTCTTCATTTTGTTGTAAACCTAAAAGTGCTCAAAAAAAAAAAAATTAAGGCTTAAAAAAAAAAGGCAGAGACTATGCAGCTAAAAAATAATAAAGGTTAAAAAAAGACATTATAGAAATGTAGCAGGCAGTTTATTAATATCATTATTATTTTTTTCTTTTTTTAAGTTTATTTATTTATTTTGAGAGAGAGCACAAGAGGGGGAGGAACAGAGAGAACCCCAATCTACTGACGACGCACAGCCCGACGCAGGGCTCCAACTCATGAACTGGGAGATTATGACCTGAGCAGAAATCAAGAGTCGGATGCTCAACAGACTGAGCCACCAGGTTCCCCTTGCATTATTTTTCTGAATTTTATTATGTCTGTGGCAATTGTCAGCTTTTTTAATTTTCTGATTCAATGTGTTTCCTTTTCTCATTCTAAACACTTTCTAAACACTTCTGTATCTAATTTTGTATTTGGAATTTCGTATTCTTTTTAAAGAGGGCTCCAACTGGGTGTTGTATGGAAACCAATTTGACAATAAATTTCATATATTAATAAAAAAAATAAAATAAATAAATAAAATAAATAAAGTGGCTGTAAAAAAAATAAATAAATAAAAAAAATAGGGCTCCAAAAATTGTAAGTAGTGGCCTCCATAAAACCTACATCTGTCTTTGTTCAGGGGAGGTAGCTTTAAGCAAAAGTGAATTTACAAAAGCAGTGAATAATACTCTTGAGGACCATTATCAAATCACCAAGGTCTCCAAATATCCTCAAAAGTGCTCAAAAGGAAAGAACTTGAGTAAGTGAGGGTTCTTTGAGACCCAGGTGTCACCAGGAGCTTACATGGCCTGCGAGGCCTAGAGAGAGGCCAAACGTGAATTCCACGTTTGGCATTGTCCCTGAGAGAGTTCATCCACTCTTCCCACAGCCTTCCCCTCAACATCAACAGATCACCTTCCTATGAGCCACCTTTCCTTACAGTGTTTGCACAGGTTTTTCTTAAGCATACCACAACAGAGCACATCATGACAGAACACGGTTGTTTACTAAGTCCCATGTGTAATATACAGGAAGGTGTCCTTAATCAACCTGTCCTCACATCTTCGTCTCTCTTTCCCCAAAACACGGCAGAGCAACATAGCACACTTCTTCCATATGCTACTCCTGCAGCTGCCCCCTTTTCCCTGCTCCCCAAGTTTTACAAACCTTAACAACAGTGGCATTTGAGAAAAGCCTGGAATGTCTGGAGAGGTTCTGCATGATGGAAACTGTATTTAGAGAAACTAAGCACCAGAGCAAGCAAAGGAGGCCATAAACATCTGCCAGTGTCCTGCTGTCTGAAGCAAATGTAAATGGATTCCTGGCTTTTTTCAGAACTTTAGAGTCAACGATAGGATGTAGGTGCAAACTTAGGGCAGATCTCACTCTAGCTCCTGGTTTAGAAACCAATAAGCTCAACTTCTGACACTCATTCCCTAATTCTACCTCCTAAAATGACCAACCAAGGGATAAGTGATGATATGGAGAATACTACTATGAATCACAACCACAGATTTCCATAGACAGACATTTTGTTCTCTATTATATTTTTTTATCATTATTTCTTTCCTCATTCAGGCAAGGATTTTGCCCAATTTAGTAATGAAGGAGCGGGGATCTAAACAAAGAAACATAGCTAAACAGCAATAGGAGTAGAATAAGTCTCTCGCTTGCAGTTTTTGGTTTGGTTTTGCTCTTTTAATCCAGGCAGATAACCAAAAACCAGGGCAGGGAAAAATGTGATAAAGAATCCAGTATGTTCAAGAACCCCAAGCCTGGTAGCTTCCTCAGCAGATGCCATTATTTACACAAACATTAAAAACTTCAAGAGATTTAAGATCTGAGCTAAGTGACCAATTATAAATAAGTTTATTGAAATAAAAAAAATTATAGCAGTATTGTAAGTGTTTTGCCTTCAAAACATAACAGAAAGTCATTCTAGAACTTCCTATGATAGATACTATTATAAAGCTTAACTAAATATCAGACATAAGAACATTGCTTTGAATTTTCTCTGATACATAAAAGCTGATTGCAATTACTTTAATGTTTTCCAGGATTGAAAGATTATCCGTGAGAGAAAAAAGTCACTGTATTCAAAAAATGTCAACATTTAATATTTCCTAATTCTTCAAGATGTTTCTATCAAACATTCTTTGGGTTAGGTAACACCAGGATAAAACTCACTCAGCTACTCTTTGGCGTATTTGTCCATTCATCTTCTATTATGTGACTAAAATACATGTTATTATCTAACAGGCTTATGTGGATGTCTCAATTCATAAAACTTCAAAGAATGTTTATTAATGAGGGTGTCATTCAATTGCATAGGTTCTGGAACATGAAGTTTCCAGCTGGGGGTGTCTAGTCTACCATCCTGCTTCAAAGAGCACAGAAACTCAATATCCAGTCCAGGGGAAAAAGTGATGAGTAGTAGTATGTTTGGCTAGATGCCACATTAGGAAGCCAGTGAAGTTTTGAAGTTAGTCATATTCTTCAGAGAACATGACTATTAATTGAACATCTACTATATCCTTAAACGGTTCTTGAAGTTGAAGTTAAAGATATGTGAAGGGAATGTAGATGTGCAGCTAATTGGGCCTGGCTTTGGCACGTACCAACTTAGGGCCTGGGAAAATTTACTCAGCCCCTTATGGTCCTAATATATATATATATATACCACTGTTAATATCTACTGGAGAATATTGTTCTAATGGTGAAATGAATGATATAAGCATTAGCAAAACAAACCCTCACAAACAGTTTCATTTATTTAAAAGCTCTGCTCAGCTCTGCCTATAATAAGAATCAGACTCAGCATCATTTTAGGGTATCACCAAGAATTCTCCGGAACAACACAATGAGTTAGGTCCACATTAAAATTCTCTTTGGAATTTGAGAAGAGAAAGTGACCACAGAGAAATGGTGAGAAAAGAAGAGGTGGGTGGGGAAGAGAGAGGAAAGAGAGGCCAAATATTTTCTTTTGTTCTCTCTCATGCTATTTCAGAGCAGAATATACCTCTAAATATAGTAGATTATTATTATTATTATTCAAAAAATCTGGAAGGAGAAATTGTAGCCACCCTCTGAAGCCACCCTTATTCACATGCTGTGGTAAAATGTATCTATCTGTGTGGAAATTACTGCAACTTTTTTTAATGTGCTCAGATTTCTCTTTGGAGTAAAATGGGTGCTAATACACAGAAACGTTGTGACAGCTCATAACCATCCATATATATTGCATACACTTTGTAGGCCATCCGCAGCATATTTTAAATTCAAGCTGACTTTGTCCCAGCAATTTACCACAAATATGGCTAACCAACAACTGGTGCGCTCTCGAAAAGCACAGATTTCAACATTAACACAAAGCAAAAGAAACTAAAAGAGGTGTTACACGATCAAAGAAAACTGATTTGAGAATTATCTACCAATTTTGTTTTATCTACACCACTACACTCTCCCCTTATGTGGATGGTAAGAGTTGCCACTATCTGCCCTAGTTATCTCCAAGGCTGCAGTGCAGATGATGAAGATTACTGCCAAGTCTGAAATTTAGAGACTGCATATTGGGCCTCTGAAAACCCTCTAGGGAAAGTAATTATTTTGCCTTTTGAACCTCTTGAGATCATATGCAAACATACATGCATGTGAATGCCTGTCGGTGTGCAAGTTTGTAAGAGGGTTTCCAAAGCTTTCCTCAGACTCTCTAAGGTCTATGATTCTGCCTCTTGATTATCATGGCCAACTTCATGAAGCTTCCTAATTTTGTTTTACCGATTGTTGTATAAGCCTACTGTATTTTCAGAGTTAAATATTTAGAAATGTAGAACAAGAATAAAAATATCACTTAACTCAGAACTACACAGAAAGCATTTATTGCCTACAAAAGAAACCAACATAATTTTTTCCAGAAAACCCTTAAGAAGTCAACTGAGCTTGTAGCACTCAAATTTTAGTTCATGCATCTTTTTAGTACCTGCAGCCCCCAAACTTGTGTTTAAGGCGCAAAAGTTTACTTGTGTGATAGCACAGGTTTATAAAAACTACAAAGCATCCAGAAATGTAGTACCATTTCTAACCAAATCTGATTAGAAAGCAGAAGACAAATATGAAGTGAAGCTGAAAACACCTCTGCTGTGCCTGGAGTGAATCTTTGAGCTGGAAGGCTGGAAAGTATCTCATTAGGCATCACAATTTTCACCTTTGGTAAACTGAGACCCTTAAATTTTAAATGATTTTCCCCAAACTGCATTTCTCGTTAGTGACAAAATCAGCACTATGACTCAATTTCTTTCCTTCTAGCCCAGTACTTATAATTTAAAATATTAAAACAAAATACAGTCAAATATAGTGTGTCATTCTTAATGACCATGATTAATAATTGTTAAATTCAGTTCTAATCAAGTTCAGATTTTGATCTGTACATAGCCTCCTACCCATTTTGATCTGTTCTCTGAATTTATACTCGTAAGTACATACTCTACTCCAAACCACCCAACTTCTTAGAAAATGTTAATATTTGAACACCCATCTTAAGTTTTTCTAAACCAAGAAACTTAAGCCTACCCGCTACTGATTCTATTCTTGTGACCTACTGCATGGATTTTCTTTGGCAGCCCAATAAAAACCTCACATGTTGAAATAATTTATTTCTGAACCTAATATCCCTCCGCAAATTCTTCCATTTGATTAACTTTTTTTCTCTTTATCATCTCACAGACATTCTAACAGAATAGGAAAATTGCTCATTTCTCCAATTATGAGAATAAATTAAGTGAGGGAATTTGAGAAGGCAAGGGTGGGAGAGAAAGAGAAATGGAGAATTAACTCTTGTAAATTTCTCGGAGATTACATATGGTTCAAGTAATTTAAAGATAGCTTCTCGGGGATTTTACTCATAATCTTGTTACGATCTTTTTTAAGAGGAGGGTAGGTTCCAAAAAGCTGTTTCTCAACCCATTTGTTTGAACTTTGAAAGTAACCCTCTACAAGCAGCCCCTGAAGCTGAAGGTGGTGGGTGCTGGCAGAGTTGAGGCCCTTTGCGTTGGTCTCTGTAGCACTTTCCATGACCTATGAAGTTTACAGGTTAAACATTTGTAAGAAAGAAGCTTTTTTCTGAGTGCAAACGAGGGACAGAGCACAGAGGCTGCTCCAGTAGAAATTTAGGGAAGTGTAACCAGGAGCAGATGCAGGCATACAATTTCTCTCTGTCCCTGACTTTCCAGAGCACTTTTCTACCACGAGAGGAGCTAACAATGCCTTGCACAAAAGTTGCTGGTTTATCTTATCTTCATCATAGCCACTCCAGAAAAGAAGGGAAAAAAATTGCCTGCGAACTCTGCCTCCCATTTTTCTCTCTCTCAGTACTGCTAATACTCAGGTAGGAATGGCCTACCAGGAGAGGCAGTGCTGAGACTGAAATCGGAGCTTTCCACCTTTCTCAGAACACAAACACAAGTACCAGGTACTCAGCACCCAATGACTAAGTACTGAAGGGGATGAACTGACAGTTCTGAAAAGGGTGAGTTTTAAATATTTGATGAAGTTAATGGAAAACTCACTAGAGAGAAGCAAACAGTGTCACAATATGTACTAGTAGACATAATGTGCCTGCTGAGACATTTTCCACTTAGCTTTGCCTTTTTGTACCTTGGGTGCTAGGCATCAGTTAAGTCCTTTCTTTCCTGATTACCACCGATAGGAGTTCTGCTTCACTGTTTACATTCCTGTCATCACCCACAAGCTTGCCAGTATCTGTTTGTGAGAAACCGACGGCACAAATTTTTAGCCTGTCTGACCCAGAGTATATCTAGGGAGGTTTTAAAACCTGTGTTGACACACGAAAGTACATATTCTGTGTAAAACATCACCTTAGCAACTATCATGTAATCCAATCCTGGAAAAGAACAAATGATGACTGTGGACTCTCCCTCAACCCACTAGCAGTTCTGAAAGCCCAAATAGAAAGCACTTACAAAATGGCACCAAACCCAAGTAGTAGCCTGGCAGTGGTGATGACTTACTCAAATATTGCTCAAATTTAAGGAGAACCTTAAAGTATTTTAACACATTTCCTTTAAAAGAAGAGAGCTTTCAGCTTTATAAAGTCTACAACAATTAATTTATATAATTCACCTGAGAATTCAAATGTTTATGAGAACTATTACGTCGAGGTGGGGTTTAGAGTTAGTGTTACTTAGAATCTAAGAACCCAGGATCTATTCCGTAGAGCACATTCAAAGGGTAAATCCAGGAGAACGTACGACATGGGAGGCCTGTTGAGACATCCAAGTTCTGGACAGTACTGACAAGGCTCATAGGTTTGGAGGGGAAACCCAGAATATTCCCTGAAAAAATAAATTATTTCCAAAGATCTCTTTGGAAATAACTGAAAACAATATTAGGACAAACTATGGTCTCATATCAAGAATTAATCAACAGGAGAAATAAGAAATTCAGCCAGAGTAAGCAAACTGACATGATTTGAAATTCAGACGACTCCATTTGAGAAGGAAAAGAAAGAAAACAGACTTTCATTCAGGTCCAATCCCCCTGTCCAACTTTCACTTTTGATTTACACTTTGAGAGCACTTCAATTGGAAAAGAGTAAGGGCTCAGCAAAAAGATGGAACAGCCACAAAAACGCTGTGAGGAACGGTCAGCGAGGGGTCTTCTGTACCAGTCATGGGCAATTTGAAGTCCCGGGGAACCTAAAAAACATACAAGTTCCGACCAAAGCTCAGCCTACGAATCCTTACGGCGCCTCGCTGACACTTCTGGAGGAACAAATCCAATTGTGCTGCACAGGGTCCTTGCCAGAGGAACAACAGCTTCCACATTAAGATCACATATGCTGTGCAGAAGTTGCTGAGTTTCCTGGAGTTTTTATGAAGGATTTCAAATAGCCCAGAAATAACTTTCAGTTGCCACAGTCACTAATAGCCCTGCCCTCCCTCTAAGCTGCAAGAGGTGAAAAGGCCTGAGGGCGTTCAGACTTCTCTGGAGAAAGTTGTCAAGGGTAAAAAAATGAAAAACCAGTGAATTGCTTGCTGATGCTTCAGCTAAGAAAGTTCCAGGTGAGAATGGGGAGACCTGGTAGATCTGGGGTGAGGTTTATCTCGAGGGGTTTCAGAGCAAGCAATTCATTGCTGAAATAGCGACAAATGCCATTATCTCCTTTGCCCATGAAGCGATACTGAAACAGTGAAAACATGGGCAAATGCCCTTCTCCTTAGGATCATCTGGGCTTCTCACATGGGGATGAGCATCTATCCTCCAAAAGCCTCCACACACCCCCAACCCCCAACCCCTGACCTGGCCTTCAGCGTATCGCAGGCCATGCTATGGGAGCTCCAAAAAGAAGACCATAGGAGCCTATGGACAGTTTTAAGAGAAAAGGCCTTTTAAGAGAAAAGGTGATTTCCTCACCTTTCAGTTCCAGTAAAAAATTTCATAGTGTTATGTACAACATCAAAAATTTTCAAATATGGGAACTTCCACTCTTAGAAAAGCTGTCATACGTGCTGCCCCTTGCTCCCTATCACCCTTTTGCCCTTTATTCTGCTTTGTATTCTTACAGCTTTGTTTATCCCTTAATGTATTAGATTTTTTTTAATATCTGTTTACTGTCACAGCAAAGACTTTGTTTTATTCATATTGAGTTCAACCTTTAAAACCTAGATTATGCAAGATACCTATCAGTTACTCAATACACTGCCTTTGAATAAATGAATTTATAAAATTTACATTCTCATTCCAATTTCTTAGTAAGAAAAGAATTAAAACCTGCGGCTCAGAGAGGTTAAATAACTGACTCAAGGATGTACAGTGATATAGCAAAGCCACTTGTTCTTCCCCACGGGTGATAACTTTAGCTACTGGTAGGAAAGAAAAAGGCTTTCAGCAGAATTCATGCTATATTTGGGAGAACACAGTTTAGGTAGCTAATATTCACTACATATTTTATATCCATTGAGCATTTTCTAGCCCATATAATCTGTGCTATAAAGAAAGGATGCTTCAACAGGGATATTTTCAGGGAAATTCTATAGCCGATTTTTAAATCTTTATTTTTCTCTGCACTTCAAAGTGAACAGTGATCACTGCGTGTCAACACAGGTTGAATACCAACAATAAACAGGCGCACCATTTCTCTGGGGAAAGGGGCCCAGTGGTGATAATGACAGCCATCGCAAACACCGGGACAGCACCAACTGTGGCCTCAGCGCTGCTCTAGGCATGCACACTTGTCACTAACTCGTTCCATCCTCACAGGAACCCACACACTGTTGTTATCCCCATTTTACTGATGAGGAAACCAAGGCACAGAGAAGGTAGGTAACTTGCTCAAAGACATATAGCTAATAGTACATAGTTGAGCCAGGACTCAAACCCAGGCAAGCTAACTTGAAAGCCTCTACCTCAGAGCTGCATCCTTCTACCTCAGAAAAAAAAAAAAAATAGCCAAGTGTGTCTGTATTTAGCCAGTCAGTTGGCAAGTCCGGGTCTCATAAACAACACAAGAAATGGGAGTTGTACTGTAGCAATTAGCAGGACTCACATTTTGTTTACTATGTGGAAGAATACTGATTAATGAAACAGTGTCACCCTGGAGGAACATTCCTTGACACAGACTAGTAGGTCCCCTTCTGTTCAATATTTGCATCACTTGAAGGAATTCACAGAAGGCAGGCTCATGTGGTCTGCTGATGACGCCAAGTTGAGGAACTCTGCAAAAGTGTGGTTTGACACAACTCTAAAGTAATTTGTGTAGCACCCCCACTGGAAGGAGAGTAGCAGAGCACTGGAAAAGCTACAGCTCAAATTCTCTACCAGCATCACGGCTGTCTTCTGTCCTCCTCAAGCCCTGCTTCCTCTCCCTTATTTTAGGCTACAGCCCACATCATGGTCTATGGACAAACTGTCACTGGGATTGGGTTTGCTGTAATTCCTGATTACTGATGATGGTGACCTGCGTGATCCCTGCTTTCTTCCAGGTGGATAAAAACGAAACGGCTAAAGCAAAATATCTTTCTAATTCTCCATCTTCTCATGGGCCTTTTGAAATCACTCTATTACAGTTCCTTAGTAAGTAGCATTCTGTTCACACGTCATCCTCTGAACACATTAATGTTTGGTCAATTTAAATGCACAGAGTGGCAATGTGCACATATAAATTTTTAGTAGTTACCATTTAAAAACAGAAGGATGACTCACCAGGCTTTCCTTTTCCTGTAAACACCGCGTGGTGCAAAACACTTGAACCCTGTGTGTTTTCAATGTCTCTGACTTCCACATGTACGCGCCTGATAGGCGCTGTTTATCAGCTGAAGCCGAGGGAGATAAAACCTTGCCACGGAGGCGCAGTCCTGAATTTCCCCGTGGCCAGGTGGAAGCCTCTCTGGCTTCCGGCTGGAGAGGCGCCCTCTGCCGGCACCTGGCCTGCTCCGCCTGCTTCCGGGGCTTCTGCACCCACAGCTGGAGTTGGAGGGAGCCTAAGTGGAAAATAAATGAAGGAGAGGCAGCAGTTAATGAGTTCCGGAAATTCTGCCATTGCTCTAGGAGAGGTCAGCATAAGTAGCATCGTTCTTTCTCCCTGCCACATTGGCCCTCCCCACCTGACCCAAATCCTGTGCCATTCGGAGAGTCACAGGGAGTCCCCACGTGGGCTGCAGAGAAATATGCTAGAATTGGCTTCTCGCTAGGGTTTGACTTTGACCTGAGGGGGCAGGGCGTCCAAACTACCTTTAACGGAAGGCATCATTTATTAATGCGTCTCGGTGCCTGCAGCAGTCCGTTGTAGTGCCTGGGAACACTGCAGTTGAGCTCATGCCTAACGAAAAAGGAAGGAGGCCACTGGAAAATGTTTCCTCTCGGACAGACATGCTGATGAAAAGTTGCTTGGTGCACGTCCAGATTCCTGTCTTTTGTTGAATTTTTAATCTTGTTTCTCTTGGATCAGCCCCCACTTCTCTGGGTTTGACCACTGATACATGCGCAGGGGTTATTCTACTCTGAAACTATAGATTTTTTTGAGAGGAGCAGGCGTTGCACCTGGAAAAACTGGCTAGGGAAACAGCGGTATTGTTTTATTAACTCCCTAAGTACAGTTTCTGTTCTTTACAGCTTTCTTGAGAAATTGTACTAATAATAAAACACGTTTTCAGTGAGCAATTATAGTTCACAGAGTTTTCCTGGCTTTGCTGAAAAGGCATTACCTTCAAATGGATGCCAAAAAGCAAAGCCGTGCATTCGAATCGGGAAGAGGAGCTGTGTGTTTTAGAACTACCTAAATCACTCCTGTAATTTGCAATGCCAAAGAGGGAGTAAATGTCCTCATGTAAAATTCAAAAGAAATACTGGGACAGTATCTCCCATAGCAACAGCTGTTTTAGAAGTTCCAGGATGATTAACAAGCGTCTGTTTCATCTTTTCCTTTGTTTCAAATCAGACCACAGCCTGCTCAATCTGCAGGTCAAAATAGTACTAAGACTTTGACAAAAGAAAAATGTGATTACTGTGGATTTTTTTTTCTGGTGTGTTCAATTATTTGCCATGCTGTTCATCTGCTTGTAATTCGTTACTAGCTAACCGCAATTAAGAAGCTGGTTGTTTTAAAAAATCAGAAAATATTAGTAAACTCAAGATACTCTATCTTCATTAACATTTACAACAATTAATTGATTAGAATACATTTCAGAGTAGTAATAGCTATCAGAATTGACCATTAATTTGCAGTGTCGTCAAGACATTTGACTTCTGAGTATTCGGTGGGCATGTTTCACACCTTGGGTTCCCCAGATAGCATCCTCTGATTTGGGAGTGTTTGCATGGGAAAGCTCTTGGAATCAACCGCTGTGGAAGAAAGAGTAGGTAGCAGAGAATCTGAGCTGCACTCCAATCCCAACACCACCAGCAGCAGCCTCAGCTGTCCCACAGGGAGCCACGGGGTTAGAAAGCCCTTCAGAGACCACTGGGTCTTTGTACTCTATGTTGATCAGCCATTGGATGTGGGCTGCTCGGGGCAGGGGATTCGACATGATGCCGAAGAAGGCTGATAGCTGATGCCCTTCTTCTGACAGCACTGCCAGTGCGAATAATTTCTGCAGTCCAGAAGAAAGATCTGGGGGGCGCTAGACTGCCATAGTATATATACACAAAATGTAACATTCATTACCTTTTCAATAAAAGACACAGAAATTAGAGAATATAACACCTAACCTAAGCCAAGTCAATATTATACAAAATGATTAAATATTTTTGTTCTGGGAATAAAGCATCAGCCCAGGGTCACAGTATATTAAGGTCCAGTTCCCTAATAGATCTGGGAAAAGAACAAATTTAAATGTATTGAATTCTCATTAAAAATAAATGAAATAACCACTTCTGAGAAGAAAAAGATATTAAAATACAATTACTCAAAGCATATGGAAATTAAAATATCTCCCTGTGCCCATTTCTAAAGTAAACTCCCATGCAGAGCTTATTTTAATTATTCAGCATCCATATGTGCTATAAATGTGCTTAACTTTATAAATGTACCTTCTACAAGTGTCCTGTGTAATCATTTTAAAACCTAACTTTGATTAAGTTGTATGTACTTAAAAAATGAAATAAATCAAGTGTATGGGCTTAAAATACAATTTGTACATACAAACATTCTGTCTCATTTATGAATATTTATAGACAGCATTATTTAATAATCATTTGTATCTTCATTTGATTGAAATAAAATGTAAACATTCAAGAACACTAGGAGTCAATATACAGATTTTTTCCCATAAAAGAAGCATTTCATAAAAGCTAGACATAAAACAATCCAAAGAAAAAATGGGAAGCGGATCTGAATAGATATTTTTCCAGAGAAGACAAACAGATAGCCAACAGGTACATGAAAAGGTGCTCAACATCACTAATCATCAGGGAAGTGCAAATCAAAACCACAATGAGATACCACCTACACCTGTCAGATGAGCAACTATCAAAAAGATAAGAACTAACAAGAATTATCTAGAATGTAGAGAAAAGGGACCCCTGGTGCACTGCCGGTGGGAACACACTATGGAAAACAGTGTGGAGATTCCTGAAAAACTTGAAAATAGAATTATCATATGATCCAGAAATTCCACTTCTGGGTATTTACCTGAAGAAAATGAAAATGCTAACTTGAAAAGATATATGTACCCCCATGTTCATTGCAGCATTATTTTCAATAGCCAAAATATAGAAACAACATAAATGTCCATTGATAGGTGAATGAAGATGTGAGATTATATACATGTGAGATATATAAAGTGGATTATTATTCAGATGTTAAAAGGAAGTAATCTTGCCATTTGCAACAACATGGATGGATCTTGAGGTCATTACGCTAAGTGACATAAGTCAGCCAGAGAAAGGAAAGACAAATACTGTATGATCTCACTCATATACAGAAACAAATAAACAAACAAACTCATAGATACAGAGAACAGACTGGTGGGTGGCAGAGGTGGGAGGGGAAGAGCAAAATGGGGCATGGTGGTATCAAAAGGTGTAAAGTTCCAGTTATAAATTAAATAAGTCATGGTGATGTAATGTACAGCATGGTGACTATAGTTAATAATACTGTATTTCATATTTGAAAGTAAATCCTAAAAGTCCTCATAACAAGAAAAAAAATTTTGTAACTACACGTGGTGATCAATGTTAGCTAGACATTGTGGTGATCATTTTGCAATATATACAATTATCAAATCATTACATTGTATACCTGAAACTAATATACCATTATATGTCAATTTACCTTAATAAAAGAAGCTAAGCATCAATTTAAGTGTGTGTATATATATATATACATATACATACACATATTAAATTGAAAAGCTCATCCTATGTAATTAAAATATGAATAGCATTGCCAGATAGAGAAGACATGAAGAAAATGTGTGACTCTGTTTTGTAAGCTCCAGGAGGCCAAAGCAGGATCTGCATCAGCTCTCACCATGGAATCCCTGGGCCTTAACAAAGATCTGGCACATAGCAGACCCTCAGTAATGATTTGGTGAATGTTGAAAGCATTTTACATCTTAGTTAAAAAAAAAAAGTGAATTGATTTCTCTTTCCAAACACAAAGGAAGCTGGGTATTGACTGTTTTAAAGTTTAGACAAAAAAATAAGCAATTGAAAAGAAACAAATAAAAAAATGTTTTATGTTTGTTATTTTTGATAGAGAGAAAGAGCACAAGTGGGGGAGGAGCAGAGAGAGAGGGATACACAGAATCCGAAGCAGGCTCCAGGCTCCAAGCTGTCAGCACAGAGCCCCACATGGGGCTCAAACTCACAAACCGAGAGATCATGACCTGAGCCAAAATAGGACGCTTAATCGACCGAGCCACCCAAGCACCCCAAAAATAAACAATTTTAAATTACAAATTTGAACTTATATATTCAGGTTGATGTAGCCTTTTTTTTCTGTATTATTTCACAGACTAGGACAGATTCTCCTTTCCCTTAAAGATTTCCATTGCGAAGATATCAAAATGAAGTACAGTTGCAAAGTGAACATACAGACAGCAAGCACTAAATGTCTTGGAGAAAGAGGTGTTAAAATTTTGTCAGCACATTTAACAAAAACAACATCTAGAAGTTTTACATATTTGCTCTACACCTGTTCATTTCTAAGTTTCCCAGAATGTTCCTAGAACTCAAATGAATCTCTCCAAAAATAAATAGGAAAATTTGAAAGAAAAATATAGAATGTATACACAAACAGAATTGCCAAAGGCCAGCCATGTTATTACAAAGCACCATGATAAACACAGAATGAATATGACCCTAAAAAGTTGCAAATGAGTATGTTTTGCTGATTTTGAAGTACTAAAATCCAACCACCCCCAGGTCTTCAGTACTTATAGTTACTACTCTTTTCTCTAGAAATAGAAACATAGCCACTCTATATTTATGTTCTATTAGTGGCTGAGTTTTGGAAGTCATGCCAAGAGGATTCCAGAAATTAAAAAAAAAAAGATTTTGTATGAATCATCTGTCATATCCTCCATAAATCTACATCATTACCAAAATATGACCAAAATTGCTGAATAAATACCAAAGAATTGGACAGCGAGAGGAAGGGAGTATTATGTCAGAATTCAAATTAATTCAAAAATGGAAGGAAAGCCACATTCATCTGGGAGTCCATGAAAAGTTCTTTTGTTGTTGTTTTTGATGTTTTACTTGCTGGTATTTTTTTTCTTTTTATGATACACTCACTTGAACATAAGGCTGATTCAGGAAAAGATCCATGAAACAGGTTTGCACTCCACATTGTGACCACATCATTGTGTGGTGATGTACTCCTTCTTTCCTCCAACCCCTGTGTTTCAAGGCTTAATTCAAAATGGTCTTAATACTTTTAGAATATAGGTAGGCAAGAATAGCATTCATTTCCATCATAATCCTCAAAAGAATAACTGTTCATTAATGTGTAATATATATTGGCCTAATTTTCCGCTAGAAACTTTTCAGCCAAATTATGTACTCATTACTAAAGTTTTGGATACAAATAAATATCTCATTCCCTTGAGTTCACACATAGCTAAAAGTCACTTGGAAAAAGATACAGTTTGACATTTTTTCTAATATTTTACTTCTAATTTTATTAGTTTCAAAGATTTTACTGTAAAGAAACTTTTAGGAAAAAACTACTGTAGATACCAGATAGTGATATTTTATATCATCCCCATTAACTTGTGACCCAGTACTTGGGTCATCTATTAAAAACCTAATTCTGCATGTACATGCACACACACACACACACACCACACACACACACACACACGCACATACCTGCACCCCTCATAACGTTGGCTCCTATTAGGAGCCTGGTAAATGCTACATCAGAATGTAGTGGCACTTCCTTCTATTAGCATAGATTAAAATCAATAGATAGGGGCTTAAGTGGGAAAGAAAGCTATTTCTTTAATTGATCATCTAAATGGATCACCCTGAAATGGTTTTCTGAGGGACAAGCATTCAAACACAATTCACTAGCTCAGTTCTAAGACCAGAACAATGTTAGTGAAATGTGACCAAACCACACATGAAGAATGGTTTTGCAATAGAGTATATAATAAGATTGAAAATCCTAGGCAAATTGAAAAGTTCTGAGCACCTTGTATGCGTACGTAAATTCTGCCATGACGTCTAGAGATGGTAAAATTAAAGCTTACATGGGCAAGTTATACAAATTGCCCATGAGCCCACTGCTTATAAATAGTAGCCTCAGTCCAGATCAGGCTGTCTGAATCCAGAGCCCACATTCTTATATGGTTATATAAGAGAGAGAACAACACACACATGCTTACTGGCAACCATTTTTATTCAATGGTATTTACATTATTCTGGGATTTAAAAAAATAACAAATGAAACTGTCTTTTCATTGGCACATGTAGTTTTTTAGAAAGCAGACGTTACAAATATGTGGAACAGTTAAATAATATGAAGTGTTGTATGATTAATGTCTATCCTAAGTATTATAGACTAAGAACCACACAGATGCCAAAAAGCAGAGCAGTAATGTGGACTGGAATAGTTATGAAAAGGCTTCATGAAGACAGTGGACTTGACCTGGATCCTGAAATTGAATGAGAATTGGACAGTCAGAGTTGAGATAGGAGGATATTTCCACCTGGAAGAAAATTACCCAAGTAGCTTTGGCACACTAAAAAAAATCACATGAACCACCTTAGTTGCATAAAACACAAAGAACACATAAAGTTGTATAGCACCATGCTGAGACAATTACCTTCAATTATAGTTAAGGTTATTTATTTTGAATAACACTAATAGCTAAGTTAAATAATGATTTTTTAAATCAAATTAAATCAAATACCATATGATTCCATGTTTATGAAGTTCAAAAACAGGCAAATCTAACCTACTGAAGTAGATATCAAATTAGATGACCACCTTTAGGCAAAGTATATTGGCTGGGAAAGGACTCAGGGAACCCTCTCAGGTGCTGGAAATTGTCTTGATTTGGGTGGTGATTACAGACACATATAAAAATTCACTGAGCTCTTATTACTTGTGAATTACACCTCATTCAATAAATGAGTAAGGGTTGGCATCCGTGATAGGTTTCAGGTTTTTTTAAGTATAATGTGTATTTAGCATTAGAAAAATCTTTGAAGGTAAACTACCTCAACTTTGTCTTTGACAGAGGAGGGAATGGGGATCAGAGACTTGCCCTGGGTCACACAGACATTCAGGGGCTGAGAGGGTACTTGTTGTTGAAAGGTTTTCCATGCTTTGCTCATGCCTGCAAAATATATTTCATGTGCCACATACTCCTAGAAAGAAGATCCAAGTGTACCATTGAATTCTTAGTAATGTTTATTTACCAGCTTCCATATTTTTTTTCACATTGATCACATTTATTTTTCCTCTTTATTCTTGGCATCTCTGGACTAAACATTCCAATCTTTTTTTTATACCTACAGTCAGTCTAACATATTTTCTCCAAAGGTGCTGTTTTACATGTGCCAATTTAATCTTATCCATTTCATAAAAATTCAGTAGCTATACATGTTCTCAAACTTCAAAGATATTCCCTCCATTCCCCTGAAAGATCCTTTGCCTGAGCCATTTTATATTGATCATGCCACCATATTTTAACACATCTAATCTTTGCCCTTTTGCTCTATAAAGAAGGAGACAATGTAGATATTAATATGGATGACTTCACTTTAGGTAGATGTGTCCTTTCTCATTTTTTCACCTCATTTACCCACCACTAGTCTTTTCCTGTAAAGCAGTTCAGAATTTTCAATTCTGCTCCCAACAAACATCTCTCTATTCTCAACTGCTTCTGAGATCTTGGTAGTAGAACTTTCCCATAAGAAAACTGCTAAGTCTTTCTTATTCATTTGATTTTCCATTCAGATAGCTCCCAATTCAAAATTTAGGGAGCATTCTCTAAATTCCATACATGGTGCCCATATGGTTTGTTTAAAAACTTTACACAAGCCTACATGTCATGATACAAGTGAATCACCTGTGGAACAATCTTTTGGCAGATTCATAAACTACTGTAAAATGATCCAAGTACAAATGTTTCTAAGATAACTCGATGGAATGTCTGGGTACACTTGTAATCATTTTCACAGATGACTGCAATCCAGGTTTCTGTTTTTTACAAAGTCTATTATTTTACCTGTAATTGGAGACAGCGCAATCTGGTAAAAACCACTCCAGTGATCTTCAGAAGAATAGCTTATAATCAAATGCAGCAGGTCCCAGAACATTGCTATCTATTGCAAACCTTTACCTGAGTTAATCTGGTTCATATTCATCCATGTTGACATAACTATGACAACTCATATGATAGTAAATTCACAGACTTCTTGATGAGTTGTGCCAGATTCTTCCCATCCGCCCCTTCAGATTCACTTTCCACCTTGATCCACCCTGTTGTGTTCTAGGAGGCTGATTTTAATGGAGTTTGTCAAAGAGCTCCCTGTTGTGTTGGTTAGTGGGAACACCAGGAAGGTAGTGGAGAATGAAGTCTAGGCAATTTCTCCTGGCTCCTTCAGAGGAGGATCTACCTACCTTCCTGAATCCCTTGAATGAAGGCCACTTTCCTGTGAGCTTGCCCTTTCCACTCAGTCTGCTCTGTCCTAGATTACCCATATGGTTTGTTTCTCTGTACCCTCCCCACATCTTTTTAAATGACCCCCCCCCCCACTCTTGAAATTACCCAGTTTGAGTGTGCCATCTATTTTTTGCAGGGGCCTTGACTGATAATTGAGTTTCACTGAGGAAGTAAGAGTCACTTTGGAAATCTGACCCATCTTGAAAGAAAAAAGCATTTGGTTTGCACCCCCACACCCTCGCCAGGCTCCAAGAAAGCATAGCTACCCATTAAGTGAGTACCAGGCAGTTGCATTAACAAGAGTGTCAATCCCAACCTCTGCGCAAAATCTCTTGATGATAACCTCTAATACAAACCAGATTGTTTTATCTACACCCAATAAAGTAACTGTGATATATTGTAAGCTTGTCTGTATCTGTTTTAGGGGAAAGTATTTTAAATCATAAACCCCTGAAAGTAAGTAATATGCTACTTGTTCAATCTTCCCTATGTGGTAGGATTTATGGACTAACTCATGATGGTGATGATTAGTAGGAAAGTGAAAATCAGCCCTGTCAGTAATTGAACTGTGATGTTTCCTGACCAAATATCAACAGTGTTTCCAATTACCCATGGACAAGGTCAACAGAAAACAATATTTCTAAAATGACATCTCCAAGGCCATATTGTAGCCACACAATGACCAACACCTTCTTCTGAGTCAACTGCTGCTTCCTCTAATGACATCCACAGCCCTACTTCACTCTTCTCGCCACTGGCACAAAGATCACTGAGACACCCAATTGCTGAACTGCCCCACCCTTCGATAGCATTAGTGGAAAGTTGATGGCCATTTCTCTGATCCCTCCTGAGAATCATACAAGTCTGACCCCTGTGAAAAGCCCTCCCCACCTTTTCTTACTGAGACGTACCAAAGTTCCTCTGCAGTGTATTCCCATTGCTGCAGCAAGCTAAAACAAACAAACAAACAAAAACAGAAAACAGAAACCAAAAAACCAACCAAACAAACCTCATTTTTTGGATAGGACTGTATTGTGGGACCATTTCTAGTCCTCGATCCATTTTCCATTTTTATGCACATCCTCCCAAAGTGTGTTTTTACTCACAACAGCCACCACGTGCTTGGTTGTTTACACAACGTGCTTAAAATACTTGAGAATTTACATTCTCCTGGAGGAGAACCCTTAACAATGACTGAAAGATGGAGAAATGTATCTTATCCTTCTCCCTCACACCAATCAAGACAACTCTGAGGTGTGACCTATGCTCTTTTTAGATACTGTCAGATCCTACTGGGTATGGGTGCTGAAGGGAAGGAAGGACTCACACATGAGTTCCAGATTTCTAAGTTGGGTACTAGGTGGACAGTAAGACAGAGAATTTGCCAATGACCAGGAGGAGAGCTGGTTGAGCTGGTTGCACAAGGTTTTACTTAGACATGCACTAAAACTGAGCAGTCCACAAAGTTCATAGAAGAAAATACCCAACCAGCAGTCAAAACTAAGAATATGAGTGTCAGAGTAACGTCTGAGAGGGAGATACAAGTTGTACTTGAGACCCCAAGAATAGATGAGGTCACTCGAGAGTGTATATAGTGAGAAGAGCACTAGTGTGAAGAAGGAACCCTGTAAACCACAGCATTTAAAGCACAAAGAGAAGAATGGGCTGATAAAGATCAGGCCCTAAGAGTTAGAGAGGTTTGAGGAGAACCAGAAAAACATCTCCCCATTTTTCCAATCACTAGTCTGCCAATTTGTCCAGAATTGGCATGCAATGTCCAGAAATTGATGGGACATTGGCTCAGGATGGCAAAGTTCCTTTAATATTTTCTTATGGCCCGCAAACTAATGGTCCCCTAACTGAGTGAAGTGCAGGCTTCTGCTCAAAGAATAGCTAGTTCAACAAATTGGGAGGACTGCTCAATGATTTCTGTATAGAAGGATCCTAAGCAGTAAGGGAATAAATAGTGTCATTTACATACTAACATGCATGCACTGAAGCTAATCCATCTCCTAAACTTCTCATGCTTGGTTGTCAAAGCCCAGCTTTCCCTTTAGCATCTCTTTAAAACAAAGTAGGAACCAATTCTGCAGAAGAGCCATGTATTCTGTGAGGACTTAGAAACTGCCTTTCTCCCTAGCCATCATCAAATTAGTTACTTGTCAAATTGAGTCATGGAAGAAATACATCAGAAGCCTGGAGAAATAAATATAGAAAGGAAGAAGGAGAGTAGTTCTAGAATGATTCTGACCACAACAGATGTTAGTAATATAAATTAAAACAATACTGCCACTGAATCAGGTAACTTACACATGACAGAGAGCTATTCTATATTGAGTGCTTGCTCTATGCCAGTCATTATGTCTGATGTTTTACCCATATCTGCTTGTTTAATATTTAAAGTATACTTTAAGTAGGAAGTTATATAATCCCAAATTTAAAAATAAAGCAACTGAGGGTAAGTGAGAATCTAAGGGTCACATAGCACAGGAGTAAAAGAACCTGGATTTCAGCCAACTATCTGTCTGGCACTTTAACCCATGCCCTTACCCATCAAGCTCCATTGCTTGTTCCGCTTTTATATCCTGGGGCCCTCAATGCCAGGAGAAGTTTGGAGATGGGGACAAAGAGTAGAGGTCTGAACACTAGAGCACTAACGATTGACCTTTGCTTTTTCCTTGCCCAAGCCCAGGTAATAATCACAAAGCACCAGAAGAGCACATAGGAAAATCTCAAGTCTAATTGAGTTTTTCATCCTGCTAGGACAAAGTACGCACCTCTACATACCATAGTTCTGTGGAAGAACTTATTAAAATACAGACTTTTTTTAAATGGATATAAAAATTTTAAATATATGATGAAGTACCAAGTCAAAACAACCAGTGACTGTTGCATCAAGAAGACGATGCGAATTTATTTTAAATTAATGGAGGCAAAGAAATTTCAACTTTAAGCTTCCGTGGTATGATGAAAAAATTTTTACAATGTGAACTGTACACAAAGGAAATGTTTCATAAAATGTTATCAGAACAATAAAAAGGAAAAATAGTTAAAGATATTTAAAAAGCGATTTTTTTAAACGGTTAGTCTTGAACTTTGGGTGTGCCAGTGATGAAAGAAAAAGAGGCCAACACACTCACTGCTCCACCAGATCGAAAGGAGGGCAAGTTAAGCCCTTTGGAGACTAACTTTCAGCTTTAATGGTGAGCCCTGGGCTCTCAGCATCTATATTCAAACTACAAGCCTTTGTATGGCGAGCAGAGACCTTGCATATAAAGAACAATCATTCATTTATACTCCAGGAAGATCCTTCTTGTAAGAACACATGCTATACCCTCACTACTCTAGAAAGCCTTTGTTCTCATAAAATTTGAGGGTGCATTTTTACAGCCTAAAATTCAAGCTCTCATGTGAAGAGAGGTGCTTTTTAAGGAACACATCAGCAGTCTGTTGTTTGCCTCTTGCATGCTGACCCTTCTTGGGTTTAGGATGACCATTTTCCGAGAATAGAAAATTTGGTCTAAATGAGAAATACTCTTTAAAATTGCTTTATTGCTATGCTGGTTTTTCTTTGTAATTATGGTTGAGTTATTCCATAAAATTTACTGCTATGATAGTCTTGTAATGGCAATACAGTCCAACCAATTTGTTATTCACTGGAGAAGATGGTAAATGGGCCATGGAATCTAAAACTTCTTTTGCTGAAGACAATGGTTAGGTTTTCCAGAAGCTTTTGGTTGAGTTTTCCATAGGAATTGGCCTACAGGCAAAGCAGAGTTTGAGGTGTCCTAGAAATAGCATGAGAAAATGCCTCTCTAGCCTTATTTCCATCTTAAATAATGAGCAGAACTGTGTGTTGAAAAGGAACCGTTTGTGTTGGACTTGAGCAGTGAAGGAGGGAAAAAGAAAAAAAAATGGAAAGACCAGAACAAAAGTAGGCAGAGTGCCTGGAAATAAATATTAATAAATATGAATATATATATGTAATTTTTTAACTTTAAAATGATAGACTTATTGAAAAATGTAATTGAAATATTATTGGAAAATGTAGAGCTCCCAAACTCTGAAAATGGGAGTCAACTGGCATGATTTTGCCTCACAATGTGATATTGCAAAAACCATGGATCCATTGTTACTTAATTTGAATTATAATATACTAACATACTAAAAATCCTAAAATTCTTCTTAGTTTATTAAGGTAGTCATTCTTCATAAAGAATGCTTTAACTTTCCTGCATATCCATACCCTACTCTAGTTGCCTAATTTCTCTGTGTCCTCCTTATTAAAAGCAAGTGAAATAATAAGCTTAATAAAGTGTCTGGCTTAGGTTACTTAATTAACATAAAATAAAACTCAATTCACTTCTAATCTCCAGATTTCTTTCGCTTCAACCTCTGAAATTCAAGCCCTTAGCTAGTAATAAAGGGAGTGAAATAATAATTGAACATGTGACACCAGACCAAATACCACTGTGCCTAAAATAAGTAATAAAAATGTCATCCACGCCCTCTCTGAAACTTGGCTTCAGTCTATTATTATATCTAAGAGTTTTATTCAATTTATAGACAATGTCTCATTCATGAATGAAGAAATAATGAAAACGCCTAGGTCAGACATAAATATAGCATCTACTGTAAATAGTGGAGGAAATAATATGTACAGCAAAACTCCTCCTTCAGAAATTCATTTCTGAATTTGAATAGTACTCATCAAATAGAGTACTAGAATAATCCCACATATCAAAGAAGGGATACCAGAAAACTAGTACCAGAAGAGAATTCCCTTTTGTTCTTTCTTGTCACATCATTTAGGTGAGCTTGGGTAATCTAGATAATCCTCCTGAGCCTCAGTGCCCATTGTATAAAATGAGAATAATAACACCTATTGGTCAGGGTTGTGGCGAAGATTAGATATTCTCATGGAGGGGAAATCACTAAATTTGCCAACCAGTAGTTTGCAAAGTTCGGTCTTGCACCAGCAGTTTCAGCAACACCTTGTTACAAATGCAAATTCTCAGGTCCCACTCCGACCTATTGAATCAGAAAATCTGGGAGTGGGGGCCACCACCTGTGTTTGAAAAAGCCCTCCAGGCATAAAATCACTGTTTTGGGGAGCACCTGGGTTAAGCATCCAATTTTGGCTCAGGTCATGACCTCACGGTTCATGGATTTAAGCCCCAAATCGGGCTCTGTGCTGATAGCTCAGAGCCTGGAGCCTGCTTCAGATTCTGCGTCTCCCTCTCTCTCTGCTCCTCCCCCTCTCACGCTCCTCTCTCTCAAAAATAAACATTAAAAAATGTAAAAAAAATCACTGCTTTTTGTTATAAATATGATCCATGTTATTTTCGTCACAGTGAATCTGTGTGTGGAACAAATCTGCATATGTATCCACATAATTCACTTATAAAAATGTAAAAATATGTGAGGATTTATACTATTTTATAAATGTTAGAACTGAAACAGTCAAGTGATTTACACTTTTTATACAAGTTTATACAACTTCTTACAATACATCCTATTATAAAATTATACACACACATACAAACATGCACACATATAACTTTCTCACTGGCTTGCTTTGTAAATTTAGAGATTCAGGCCTATAAGAAACAAAAAATTATTCAGTGCTTTGGATTGAAAAACTTTCAGTGTCATAGCCTGCTTGGCATTATGATCCCTAGCTCACAGGTGTCGTCTGGAAGATGTACACCTATACAGTTGGCAGTTTGTTTTGCTGGAGTTTCCGAATTCTAGAGTCCTTTCTCTTTCAAGAGTCCCACTTTCCCTCAATAGATATGATTTTTTTCTTGTTCTCAGTGATCCCTGTGTTTTACTTTTTATTTTTTTTAATGTTTACTTATTAATTTTGAGAGACAGAGAGGAGCAGAGAGAGAGGGAGAGAGTGAATCCCAAGCAGGCTCCGTGCTGTCAGCGCAGAGCCTGATGAGGGGCTCTATTTCCCGAACTGAGAGATCATGACCTGAGGCAAAATCAAGAGTCAGATGTTCAATGACTGAGCCACCCAAACGCCCCCCCCCCCAACTGTTTTACTTTTTAACCTCTATTTGAGCGTCCTACAGAAATATACTAGACAACTACATTAATGATGTCACTTTTTAATTCAGCCCGAATATTACAGAAAAGAACGCTTCAAGTAAAATAAATACTTCTTGATGATACAAGGTTATCAGACTAAGTTCTCAACTCAGCAAATATTTATTCATCAAGTGTTGAATAGGTAACTATTTCCAAATAATGACACTTTCCATCCATTTTTTTCTCATTTTTTTCAACATGTATATAAACAATTATGAAGGTTCTTTCTAATGTAATCTAGCTGTTACAACAGACTTGACTAATAGTAATATAAGAACAGAATTTACATATAGTTGAATTCTGTCTCCAAAATCAGACAAGCAGCAGGAAGGATGTGAAGAACAAGGGAGAAATCAGAACCCGTATTCATTTCTCAAGTTTATGCTGTTTTCTCTAATGGTATAATGGAAAGAGATTCCAAATCTCTACATGTGCAAGTTAAGAAGATGAGAAAATAGAAGGTGAATTCAGAATCACTCTGTTATAAAAGGGTTCCTCTGCCTCGGCACTACTGACATTTTGAGCCAGATAATTCTTTGTACCTGGGGTTATTCTGCACATTGTAGGATGGTTAGCAGTACCCTTGGTCTCCACCCACTAGATGCCACTAGCATTGTCCTCAGTTGTGAAAACCAGAAATGTCTCCAGACATTGCCAAATGTCCCCTGGGGGAACAGAATTGCCCCCAGTTGAGAATCATTTTGTAATATTAAAAAGTTATATCTTCTCCGAGAAGATAAAGATCAAGAAGTTAAAAAAAGTTTAAAAAAGAACAAAATATACTACATACTTTTGTCTTTATTCGATATAATGCAAATTATATGAAACGGATAAGGAGCAATTGGTTGACTATAAATCCATCATTTGTTTAAAGGGAAAAGTCACAACCCAGGTAGAGGAGAAATGTGATTTCAGAGGGTTTTCTGTAATCAGTATCTCAGAAGCAGAGTTGAGGATTGTGTTAACCGTATCACTTCATTTTTTTCTAAGTTTTATTTATTTATTTATTTATTTATTTATTTATTTGGAGGGAGAGAGTGAGGGAGTGAGAGTGGGGGAGGAATAGAAAGAGGAGAGAGAGAGAATCCCAAGCAGGCTCCACACTGTCAGCACAGAGCCCAATGCGGGGCTCAAACTCACAAACCGTGAGATCATGACCTGAGCCAAAATCAAGATTTGGATGCTTAACCGACTGAGCCACCCAGGCGCTCCATCTCTTTATTTTCTATATTCTGATGCTTTAACATCTGGGGCTTGTTCACCCTAGAGGAACTGTCCTTCCCAGGGTTCTAATTCCTAGACATAGTAAACAACTTGCCCATGAATGTACTTTTCAAATGCAAATCAATCTGGAGCTCACAGCTAAACCCTCTTGCTTATTGGGCTCTTACACTCGTGCCACTGTACATTTTCCCTAATCACCAGGGCCACATACCAGACAACCATAGAGAGGCCCTGTACTCCAGAGTGTGTTAAAATTACTCAAATTACCCTGTCCAATCCTACACCTGCTTACTCTGCCTTACCATTCTTCCCACAGAAACCAAAAAAAAAAAAAAAAAAAGATTCTTGCCCACAGCTCTCCCCAACTCTGTGCCTTGCAACCAACATCAATACTTCCCATGTGGCCCCCATTGGAATGGCATACCCCCCTCTTGGGAACTGTTAGTAAACAACTATCTTTCCAATAGGAATTGGTTTCCTAATCTGTTGGTCTTACTACACCTCAGATTTACTATCCATACACTCCATTTTCAGACAAGGAGCATAAATCACAAGATGGTATCAATCACTACACATCCAAAGGAACAAGAGTTATCTGATGTCCAAAACACGACACTTTTTAAAAATTATCCATTCCTGGGGCGCCTGGGTGGCGCAGTCGGTTAAGCGTCCGACTTCAGCCAGATCACGATCTCGCGGTCCGGGAGTTCGAGCCCTGCGTCGGGCTCTGGGCTGATGGCTCAGAGCCTGGAGCCTGTTTCCGATTTTGTGTCTCCCTCTCTCTCTGCCCCTCCCCCGTTCATGCTCTGTCTCTCTCTGTCCCAAAAATAAATAAACGTTGAAAAAAAAAATTATCCATTCCTTTCTGCCCTTTCCATGTTTTAATTAATTCTTAAACTTGTGGTTTTGTCTTCCTTATTTGCTAGTATTATATTTTACCAGCTTAGTTTCAAAAGTGTTTTGGGGAGACACTTATTGTTGTGGATATAGGAAAGTGCTTGGGCTCTGGGTAAAAATAAATCTAACTTGGAATCCAAAATTTTTACTATGTCTTTGTGTCTTCTGCTTTCACCCCCCCCCCTTTTCTATTTTCCTATTTGTAAAAAGAAGATAATATTAAAATAATTGTTATGATATAGGATTATTTTAAGGATTATATAAAGTAGTATTAAACATTTATTCATTTAATAAAATTTAGCCTATTAGGCCAGGCACCATACTGCATTTTTGTGACATACAGGATAGTGGTAAGGATGCAAAAGTAAATAAGCAAATAAATAAATAAATAAAATTTTCAATTGAAGGATATAGAACAAAGCAAAGTGTCATAGAGGAATGGGCCTGATTGGAATGTGCTTTACATATGATGGTCAGGTAGATCTCTCTGAGGGCCCTGACCAACCAAGAGATCCCAGACAATCTCCTTCTCCTTTCTGAGTTTCTATTTAAATATCCGTAAATGAAGTAAATGTATAGGATTATTGTTAGCACACAATACTTAGCAAGTATTTAGCTATTATGATAAAGTATTAGCTACTATGATGGCATTATTAAAGTTTATGTCATTTTTTTAATGTTTATTAATTTATTTTGAGAGAGAGAGTGCAAGCAGTAGGAGAGGCAAAGAGAAAGGGAGAGAGAGAATCCCAAGCAGGTTCTGTGCTGTCAGCCCAGAGCCCAATGTGGTGCTCTATCACACAAACCGTGATGAGATCATCACCCAAGCCAAAATCAAGAATTGGACAGTTAACCGATTGAGCCACCCAGGAGCCCCAAAGTTTATGTTATTCTTTTTTTTTTTCCAAGTTAGTTAACATACAGTGTAGCCTTGGCTTCAGGATTAGAACTCATTTATTTCTTACGTATGATACCCAGTGCTCACCCCGAAAAGTGCCCTCCTTAATACACTTTGCCCATTTAACCTGCCCCCTCACTCGCCCCCACCTCCAGTAACCCTCCGTTTGTTCTCTGTATTTAAGAGTCTTACGGTTTGCCTCCCTCTCTGTTTTTATGTTATTTTTCATTCTTAATGTAGAGTTTTGGTTTCATTACTTTCAACAACTTCTGTTGTAGATTTCATAAAGTACCAATCTAAAGAACTCCTCTCTATAGACTAAACCAGAATTCCATCTCTAATTCTGTCTTTAGCAAGACTTATTTTGATAAGAGTGAGCTAGATGTTACAGTAACATCTACCACAAGGAGTTGTTACTCAACAACACATACCTTGAGGACAGGAAGCAGTGTTTATAATTCATGTGTTTTAAAAACATACTGGTTGAGGGGCGCCTGGGTGGCGCAGTCGGTTAAGCGTCCGACTTCAGCCAGGTCACAATCTCGCGGTCCGGGAGTTCGAGCCCTGCGTCAGGCTCTGGGCTGATGGCTCGGAGCCTGGAGCCTGTTTCTGATGCTGTGTCTCCCTCTCTCTCTGCCCCTCCCCCGTTCGTGCTCTGTCTCTCTCTGTCCCAAAAATAAATAAACGTTGAAAAAAAAAAAAGAATTTAAAAACAGATTTTAGTAAGAAAACACATATCTGCTAAGTTTCCAGATAGTGTGATCAGAAAAGGAGAAAGAAACTTCAATAGAGCAGAAATTCTTAAATAGATACATGTTCTGAGTAGAAAGTTTAATTTTTGACTTCATTCTTATGAAAGAAAGATCCACTAGGTAAATCATTCCATACATCTGTATGTAAGAGAAGGGGCCTTTGAGAGAAATCTGAGTTTTAAAAATAATAACTTAGAAATTAGTAATATTGAACATATTTAACACATCTTCTAAATGTGTTACACTAACAATGAAATGGATACTATTATTATCTCCATTTTATACCTGAGAAAACCAACACAGATAGTAAATTATCGACCAAAGTCTACATAAGTAGAAAATGGCACAGCAGAGACTGACTCAAACCCAGGCGGTTTGGCTCCCGAGTTCATAAATTTTGCTCCTATACTATTCTGCCTCTTAAAAGCGAATAACCTCAATATCGATTTCAAGTCCCAGGGCTATACAAATCATAGGACTTCTACAGCTAGTAATAATATTTCAGTTTTCGTCTGGAAAAAAAAAACCTAAAACAACTGGCATCAATTTATTACTTTGATGGACAATAAAGCAAGTATTTAAAAATAAATGCTTCTAGTTTCTCCAAAAGACCTTCCTACATTACTTCAGTTTTGCTTTTTGGCACATGGGTAAACAAATTGCATAGCATCATATATTAATTGCCTTGGGATTGTTTGAGGGTGGCCTTATTAAAAGCATCAAATAACTATTGTGGTGTTTCTGTTAGCTTTTTGTACTTGGGATCTTACTTGGGGAGAGAAGGAAAGAAGTGTGAGGTCAAGAGAAATACCACAGAGGAGAAATTTAACATTTACCAGTGAAGCACAAAACCAGACACTTCCTTCAAGACACATAAGAAGCAGGAAAAAGCTATTGATGACAAAGATAGTGTGAGGGAAGAAATATCGAGAAAGTTCACAGAAACAATAGAAACAGATACTATTGAAAGAAAATTCAGAAAATACAGCTGCTTTTTATTCCAGAATTTGCTATTTAGTCGTATATAGCTTCAAGGCACCACACATCTACATAAAGGTCTAAGAAACGTTTGGCTGTCTCTGCTGCTGACCTCCACCCAGTGATTATGTTTTACAGACTTAGGGGATATAAAGGAGAATTGGTATGACAGTGCATCATTTTTAACAAATCCTTTTCAGCACTTCTGGGAAAAGCAGATACACTGGCATACTTTGTTAAAATGATACATTCTTTATATAAGTATTTTAAGAAAAGGAATAAAACCTGGCCCGTTTGAAAAATATTTCTGCGTAAAACAGCAAATTTTTTATGTTATGTAAATATCACTGAAAGGAAAGATTTCTGCTGAAAGTGGAGCAATTCCAATGACTTTGGAGAAATTACCTTTGAGAAAGTTACTGTGAAGCTAACTATGGGGAATCTCACTGTTATTTGAGATGTTAGCATCCAAATGGTTTGAAGAAATTGCAAGGTTGAAGGAAACTACGGTGAAAGTTCCAATTCAGTTAGAAGAAGAAGAAAAAAAATGGAGCATAGAAGGGGGAATAGCAAATATTTCAAAAGAAGAATATTTTCTTCCAAGCTTAGTAGCCAAAGCTAACTTGGCTCCACATATCCCTCAGGCATGTGACCCGTGTGGCCTGTGGAACACCCATAGTACTTACACTTTTACAGGGTGATTGAACAAGTTTCAAGGCTATGTTCACTCTGGACAATCTGCAGATGTCTAGTTTCCTAACATACATCTTCAAGGAATTTTTCAAGAGGGTACAGTTAGTATATTTTCTGAGCCTGTGAGTATCTGACAGTGTTTCTCTGTCGCCTTCCCACATGAATGACTTCACGGAGATTGTTCCCGGCTCTCCGATATGCACTGCTGGAGTGGTAAACTTTGTTGTCGGCCTGAGTTTTGTACCGAGATGCTTGTAGGAGCTTTGTATTTCAATTTTTTAATCTTGGCGGCTTCACAATGTTGCAAAAAATGGGATGAGGTCTGTCTTTATTGATTGTTTTTCCTGGAATTCCATAGTCCTTTTGATTTGCATCTCTAAGTGTTTTCACACTTAAAAAAAAAAGTCTGCTTCAAGTATACCTTTCATTGTCTCCTGACACATTTGTGATTTCTTATTCAGAAGTACCTATAATTTTCAGGCTGGATCTCCACCTTCTGTACTCATTGGGTCCCCTTAATATTTTATCTTTTTGTTTTGTGGTGATAGTTTCAAGGGGGTCTCCACATCACTGATTCAAACTTTTAACATTATCAGTTCATTTTTTATTGTCTCCAATGCAAGTGTTAATTCATAAAAATGAATTCCACTCTTGTTGTTTTATTTAGTTATTTATTAGTTTTTTAGTTTCTCAGAGCTCTGCTCTTCCTTCTGTCACAAACCTCACTGTAGATGTGCATGTAGGTTCTAGAATCACATTACATGTATTCTTCTCCCCGTTCTACCACTTCTTTGCTCTGTAACTGTAGGAAAAGTTTTCTTATGTTTCTAAATTTTATTGGGAAAAAAAAAAGGATAAACAGACATATCTAGGTTTATCCTTCCTTCCCTTCCCCCACTCCCTGATTCTCTGTTCTGACCAGGCTATGGTAGCAGGCAGTACCACCTCAGAGAAATCACTTCCCTAAAAATAAAACAAAGAGAGAAAAAGAGGATAACGAATTTACCTTCCTGACAAATTTGTTGTGAGGATTAAATGAAATAACCTACCAGAAATGCTTCACTTCGTGCTTGGTACATCGTAAGCACTTTAGCAAATACTAAAACACACCTCAGCTGCCATTTTTGTCATCTTTATCACCATTATCATCCTTGGTGCCTTCACATCTCAGAGTTTTCTCTCCTTAAGGTTTTCTCCTGTTCCTGCTCATAACACAGTGATTTGGCAATGTTCTCCTCCTTGTTCTTAGTCTTCTTGTTTCAAGTCTATTTGGGTTGCAAACTCCAGATTGATTCGTAGCCTTAAATCTCAAGTGTCTCCACCTCGCCATCTCAGTCTGCCAGGTTTTGAGAGTTCACCTGATTTGTTCCACATCTCAGGAGTTTATTCTGGAGGAAACATGTTCCTGTAGCCACCACCACAAATGCTATGCAGACACAGAGTTTGGAGTAAATTATAATCACACCCTTCTATCAAAATACAGTCACAAGCCATATACATAATTTGTTAAAAGTTTTCCCTGGCATTATTTGTCAGAGAGTGGACTAAAAAAAAGTGTGTGTGTGTGTGTGTGTATATATATATATATATATATATATATATATATATATATATATGGTGTTATTTATTTTATTCAACTAGTACCTCACTGAGCACTCACTATGTGCCAACCTGTTAAATGAGTTTCCTACCTTCAATAATGTTTTAAGAGGCATTTCGTTTTTGTTCTCAACGCTTCCTGGAATGTAAATCTTCCTGAGTGGCTTTAAATCATGTGGCGGGCCACCATTATACTAATTGAGTCAGTTATGTTTCCCTAAGCTTTGCTTCTCCTGATTCAATCAGTGACATGTACTACTTTTAGAGACAGAAGAATCTCATTATTCAGCTGATTTATTACGACAACACTTCAAAGAAAAGCAACAACCAGGAACTAATAAAACAAACTACACTTTTGAAGCTAAACAAGTGTACCAACCCTTCCTTTTGAATGACAGAGAAATCAACTTGAAACGTGATGAGGTATTAGGGAAATAGAGAAGAAAGATTACGGTCTTTTTGGGAGTTGACAAAATGATGGATGCATCAAAAATGATAAAAACTAGAATAAGTCAGAAGACAATACTTATTTTCAAGACTTCAAAAGCCTAAAACCTCTCTAAATTTCATGATTGTCTAGGATCCAAAAGCAGGTTAGATTTGCACTAACTCTGCTTTAAGTGTCATTGGGAACAAAACAGAAAATCCCATAAGAACCTTTATTCTAAGGTTATCTCATATGACATTCTTTTTTCCCTCAGTCCAGAGTCAAATTTGTAAATAACTATTCTCAATGAGAGAACACCTGTGAATAAAGAACATGAAGAAGAACAATTACTAACAAGGGCAAAGAAAATTCTGTATGGAAAATCTGTTCAATTGGGCAATATGTTCACAATTTAAAATGCTCCATGTAGGAATCAAGGTAACTATCATATAATCATGGAATGTGAGAACCAAAGTGTCTTTTTAAAAGCCATTTAGAAAAAAATGAATAAATAAATAAATAAATAAAAGCCATTTAGTCTAATCCTTTTATTTTGCATATGGAGAGTCTGAAGTAGCAGATTAAATACGTGCCTTGCTTAAGGTTCCTGCCATTTTAAGTGGGCCAGAGCACAACACAGTGTTTCTAAGACTGCAAAATGTAGACCATGCCTCAAGTCACAACACAATTATACACTTATTGGCTGAGGGCATACTTACCCCAATATATCTAAATGGTCTGTGATCAAAGCCCTTGGCTAAGTTACCAGAATAAGCTCTAGAATGAATAGAGACCGGTAGAGAAAGAAAGGGCTTCAGAATAAACTAAAACTTTTGTATTGCTGGTCTAGAGTTCCAGTATCTTCTGTAAATAAATATGAAATTCTTAAAAAATAGAGGCGTCTGGGAGGCTCAGTCATTTAAGCGTCTGACTTCATCTCAGGTCATGATCTCACGGCTTGTGAGTTTGAGCCCTGCATAGGGCCCCATAGCCCGGAGATTGCTTCAGATTCTGTGTCTCCCTGTCTCTCTGCCCCTCCCCTACCCATGCTCTGTCTTTCTGTCTCTCAAAAACAAATAAACCTTTAAAAAAATTTAAAAAAACAACGAAATTCTTAAAAATAGAGGATACTCTAGTAAGTTTCCCCAAACCTATTTATGTGAACTATCTCCTGTCAGGCCTTTCCCCTGTAATTCAGATTTACAAATCTTAATTTCTCTTCAATAACTTCACTTGAATATGTCCTCCTGTCCTCTAGATGTTAGCTCAGCTGGCACCTTCTCAGGCCTTCCCTGATGATCCTTTTAAAAATTGCAACATGCTCTTTGACTCTCCATCTTCCTCTTCAAATTCATATTTGCTTCTCCTGATTCAATCAGTGACATGTACTACTTTTAGAGACGGAAGAATCTCATTATTCTCAACCTATATTCTTGCACCTAGTATAGGTCCATTGTCAGCATGAAATATTTCTGAATAAGCATATGGATGATTGAATGAATGGATTTATGAGTCTTACAAGCAGATTCCTTTATCCCATTGTCTTTAAAAGTATTCTTCACGAATATTAGTTGATCAGATTCTTTAAAGTATATAACTGAATAATTTCTTTCTTGATTAACCTCATGACATAAAGTGATATCTTTTTATAAATTAAACTGTGGTACGTAACTATACTATATGATCATATCATGAACTGAGCCCTTAAAGGAAAGGCGGGGCGGGGGGAAATGTCTTCTTGATATAGAATATATAACTAAAAAGACAGTTCTATTTCTTTCCCAATTTGATGTCAGTCTAGATAGAGTTAAACAATCTATCTCTGAATTAAAATAATATTGTCCAACTCAGGACTTTACTCTTTACTCATACACTACATCAAGGATTATCCTCAGGGTATCAAAACATATTATAAGCAGTGGGACACATAGAAGTGATTATGTACCACGACAATATGCAAGGTTTCTGTCATTGCTTTACCCACTGAAATCCACGAGGAGACAACAGGAAGAAAAAACCACTATCTAAAAATAACATCATTTGGTCCAAATGTTCATTCATTCTCTTTATTCATGTTAGAATTTATTCCAAAGCACACTTTAATTCTAACTCACAGAAACTTTAACATGTTGGAACTACAGAGATTAAATTTAACTTTTCTCATAGTACCCCACCCTTTGCTTCAAGGTTTGGCTCAGCTGGCCAAGCTAAACTATGGGTTAAACTCCTGACATGAAATGAGATTCTTGCTTTCGGGCTGGTCTTAAGTGAGCAGCACCACAATGCAAACCACTGGAGCTGTCATTACTTCTTTTTTTTATTCTGAAAAAAAGATTTGTGCAGGATTTTTCTCAGTAATGAAAAAGAACCAAGAGACCACGAACTATCGATGCAATTTTTTTTTTTTTCCGGTGGCACAACTCACTATTTCTGGATCCTTAGTATGAAAAGAGTGTTCCTTCTCTTATCTGATGGGAAAAATTTAGTGTTCATTACATGAAATCTGGTTTGAAATTGAAAAAGTCTTAGATATATTCTGTTTTAACAACTATGGGAAACTAGCTGGGTTCATATAGAAAGACCTGAATGAGGTCTGAGTGAAGAGAATTAGGGTCAGTTCTATGTGGATATATATGATATATATATATATATATATATATATATATATATATACAGATATTGAGTGTGTGATATAGATAGATATGCACTTGAAAGAAAATGATCCAACACCGTCACAGAGATGAAAATCAAATCCAAAAAGATAACATTTATTGGGCACTTATTCTGGACCCTGGACCAGACAAAGCAAAGTATTTTATATATATAATCTCATTCAATCCTCACATTATATCTTTGAGTGGGTATTTTATGGATGAGATTTGTATTAGTTTCTAGGGCAGCTATAACAAAGACCACAAATTTGGTGGCTTGAAATAACAGAAATTTGTTCTTTGACAGTTCCAGAGGCGAAAACTCTGAATCAAGGCGTCAGCAGGGCCATGTCTCTCCGAAGGCTGTTGGGGAGGGTCTGTTCCATAACTCTCTCCTAACTTCTGGTGGTTACCAGAAGTCCTTGGCATTCCTTGGTCTGTAGATACATCACTCCAATCTCTGCCTCGGTCTTCACATGGCTTTCTCCCGCTGTGTCTCTCTTCACGTCTCTCTTCGCATGTGTGCCTCTGTCTCTTCTCTTCTCATAAAGATACCAGTTACATTATATTTAGGGTCCACCTTACTCCAGTTTGACCTCATCTGCATAATTACATATACAAAGACTTTGTTTCCAAATAAGATCATACCCTGAGTTTCCAGGAAGCACATTTTTAAGCGGGGGTTGGAGGAAGGGAGGCACAATTCAACCTAATACAAGGTTACAGGGACCCACAAAGACCTTAGGTACTAAAATTATTGATTTAAAAATATAACATAAATATGCTTAATATGCTCAAGGAAATAAAATGTAGTGTTCAACATATAACTAGAGCATGAGAGATTATTTAAAATGGCAAAGCCTATCTTGAAAAATAAAAACATAAATCTTCTTTAGAAACAAAAACTATTATAATTTATATAAAATGTGTAATGTACAATACATTAAACATAGCCAAAAAGGAAATTAATTAACTGGAGTGTTTACCTGAAATTTTCTAGAGTGGAGCATATATAAATAGATAAATGGAAAATATGACAAAGTTGCTAAGAGACATGGAAAATAAGTAAGAAGATCCAACCAATATCCATTTAAATATAGATGGCAAAGGAGGCAGAAAGTTAAACCAAAGAAACATTTGAAAGGTTAATGGGTAAGAAATTGACACAACTAATAATTAATTAATAGCTATGGAAAGGCTAATGAATCTCAAATAAGATAAATCAAGTGAAAGCCACATCTAGGCACACCACAGCAAAACCATGTAGCACCGAAGACAAAATCTTACCTTCAGCCAGAGAATACAGATGAGCTTCAAATGAATGACAAGTACATTGACAACTAAGCAACAGTGGAAGTTGGAAGAGAAAAAAAATAGTAAGTTCATTGTGCTGACAGAAACTAAAGGTCAACTTAGAATCACTGGTGTTTACTCAAGCAACAACAGATGTTGGTGAGGATGCAGAGAAAGAGGATCTCTTTTGCATTGTTGGTGGCAATGCAAGCTGGTGCAGCCACTCTGGAAAACAGTATGGAGGTTCATCAAAAAACTAAAAATAGAACTACCCTAGACCCAGCAATTGAACTACTAGGCATTTAGTCAAAGGATACAGGTGTGTTGTTTCGAAGGGACACATGCACCCCCATGTTTATAGCAGCATTATCAACAATAGCCAAAGTATGGAAAGACCCCAAATGTCCATCGATGGATGAATGGATAAAGAAGATGTGGTATTTATATACAATGGAGTATTACTCGTCAATCAAAAAGAATGAAATCTTACCATTTGCAACTACGTGGATGGAACTGGAGGGTATTATGCTAAGTGAAATTAGTCAGAGAAAGACAAAAATCATATGACTTCACTCATATTATGACTTTAAGAGACAAAACAGATGAACATAAGGGAAGGGAAACAAAAATAATATAAAAACAGGGAGGGGGACAAAACAGAAGAGACTCATAAATATGGAGAACAAACTGAGGGTTGCTGAAGGGGTGATGGGAGGGGGGATGGGCTAAATGGGGAAGGGGCACTAAGGAATCTACTCCTGAAATCATTGCTTCACTATATGCTAACTAATTTGGATGTAAATTTTAAAAAATAAAAAATAAAGTTAAAAATTTAAAAAAATCATTGGCGTTTACATATTTTTTCCACTCTTTCATTCTCAACCTTTTTGTTTTCACATTGAAGGCATATCTTTATAAAACAGCAAAGAGGTGAGTTTTGTTTTTTACTTCAGTATAATATTGTTATTTCTTCCATCTCATCATGGGAGTGTTTCACGTAAACATTGATATATTTTATTTTAAACCAATCATGTTACTATTTTTTTTTCATTTGTTTCACCTGTTTTGTATTCCTCATTTACTTCTTTCTTGCCTTCTTTGGATTAGTAAAATATTTTCCACTTTCCTTCTTCTAGTAGGTTCTTAGTGACACGTTTATTTACTATTCTTTTAATGAATACGTATACAATTTTTGTATCCCTAGAGATTATCAAAAGTTCTGCTCATCATTTCACCCATGCAGCATTAAGAATCAGCAAATGCAGGGCGCCTGGGTGGCTCAGTCGGTTGAGCGTCCGACTTCGGCTCAGGTCATGATCTCGCGGTCCGTGAGTTCGAGCCCCGCGTCAGGCTCTGTGCTGACCGCTCAGAGCCTGGAGCCTGTTTCAGATTCTGTATCTCCCTCTCTCTCTGACCCTCCCCTGTTCATGCTCTGTCTCTCTCTCTGTCTCAAAAATAAATAAACGTTAAAAAAAATTTTTTTTTTTAAAAAAGAATCAGCAAATGCTTTGGGAAGAAAAACAGTGAGTGATGTCTGGCTCACCTTTTTTTAATTCCCTTCTCTTCAGGATCTTGACTGTGCACATATATGGCTGCTTCAGTCCCTTGCAGTGCCTCTAAATAGTGCTTCACATCTACCCAGCTTTTTTAGTTATTCTTAGAGAGTAAACTGGTCTGTTACAATCTAATCCCTAATTCTTACAAGCAGGGGCTTCAGTCTAGAATTGTGTACCCAATAAAACTTTACTTTTAAAACAATGATAAGATTAAGAGAATTATAAACAAACAAGCAAAACCTAAGAGCATTTACTTCTAAGAGAGCTTCCTTAAAGAAAATTCTACAAGATGCATTACTGGTAGAAGAAGAACAATATTCTTTCCAAACTCAAAGAAATCAAAAAAACATTGAGTGAGAAGAAACATTTAATCTATTTTTAAAGGCAGTGAAGAATTTTTTTAAATCTCAGAAAAATAGAATACTCAAAAAGAAATATTAAGGCATTATAAATAAATTAAAATTTACCTAAAACCACAGTAAACATAAATAAACATACCATTTAGATAAAAATAGTTGAGTAGATTTTTTAAATGCCTCTCCATGTTGAAGAGACATAGCTAAAAGATACCAAGTATAGAGGGAAAGAAGTTCAAGCATAGAAAAAGATATCATAGTCAAATACTAACCAAAATACCAAAAACGGACGATAATTATATTTAAATCAAACAAAATAAAGTCTAAGGCAAAGAGCAGTATTGGAAATAAAAAGTCACTCTATAATGATAGAAGACTAAACTTATCAGGAAAATAAAGCCATTCTAAATTTATATGCACCAACAATACAAAAAGATAATAGAAATATAATACATAAAAAGGAAAATCACAGAAATACAAGTAGAAATTTACAATATCTACCATCAGAGTGGAATATTTTCATATATTTTGTCAGTAATTCCCTGATTAAACAGACAAAATGTCATTGCAAACATAGAGCACTTGAATAACACCATTCATCAGGCCATGCTCAGTTACAGTGCCAAATCAAGGAAAACTTGAAGCCTCAGTGATTTAACACAATAGAAGTTTGTTTTTCCTTTTATCACAGTCACCAAGGATTCGGGGATTATGAGTCCATCTGCTTTGTGGCATTTTCACCTTCCACAGCCCCTTGGAATTCAATGGAGTCTACTGGGTCCTCTGCATTTAATGGCCAAAAAGAAATGAGAAAGAAGAAGGAATTTCATGGCATTGTAAGAGCCAAGACAAAAATGCCTTATATTACGTCTGCCCATTTTTCTCATGCTTATTCAGCTAGCCACTCAGTCTAAAATGTAGAAAACAAATAGAACTCCCCTCCCCAATATAATGAAGGAAAAAATAAAGATATGTGGACAAATTAATGAATTAACAAACATGTACAGTATAAAGATTCAACAAAGTCAAAAGTTGGTTCTTCCAAAATGCAAAAAAGGAAAGACACCAAAAAAGTAGAGCCTTTCCAATCTATCCAGAAAGGGGTCCGTGCCACATTGTCCTGGGTTCCTGTCATAAGTGAAAGGGAAAGTTTCACAATGTCTGAGGTACTTGATGTCCTATAGATGAAGGAGAATGTCCTCACAATCTTTGCAGCCGGAACCCATTCAGGTGATATCAATCTCAACTTCCCAATAGAACAGTACATCTACCAAAGGAAAAAAAGATGGCATCTACATCATAATTCTAAGGAGAATGTGGGAAGAGCTTATGCTGGCTACTCCTGCCATTCTTGCCACTGAAAGTGTTGCTGCTTTGTGAAGGGCAAGTCTCTAATCTAGCACATTTAGAAAACATGTCTCCATCTCTATGTTTGAAACCATATTAAACTTTAAAATACGTTTTTAGGGCTGGATATGTATGTCTTAAAATTATAAAGCTAAGCTTGTGAAGGATTTACAGAAAATTTTCAGAGCATAACTATTGGGAGTTGGGGAGAAGAGTGCAGTTGGGGAAGACAAGAGGGTGGTTTCTAAATCCCCGGAAATGTTGTATTTCAGAAGCTGGATGGTTGGGTCCACAGGTTTCCATAATATTGTTATTTGTATACCCTATATATAGTTTAGACATATATTTTTCTACTTAACTACATCCATTCAAACATTAAACATTTATATTCTTATAGAATAAGCTTTGTTAATGCATACAGATATAAATATACTTAGAATGCCAAAACAGTGAGCTTCAAAACATGGAAAATGATTAACTTTACAGACAGCAGCAAGAGGGTAGTAAGTGAAGCAAGCCAAGTATATTGATTTGTATATTACAAGCATTTTTATGATTATAATACATTCACATCAAGGGTAAATATGTATAATATGATCATATAATGGAATACTTATGGTTATTCAAATTGTTCTGCAGGAGATTATTTAATGATATGGAAAATGTCCAAGATATATTTTTAGGGCATATAAAGATTGCAATTGTATAATGTTATGCCTTTTATATTTCTTTAAAATAAGAAATAATAAAGCAATAAAATTACAAAAGTCAATAAGTTGGTGGTAGTTTCCTATGGGGAATAAGGATAAGAAGGGGAAAAGTATCTATTCACTGCAGGATTAATGTATCCTTGACATCCATGTAGTCTCAGGCAAACAAACTCATCCTGATCCTCAAAAAAGACCTCAGAGAAGGCTAAGCAGAGTTTGTCAATTCCCCTTGGCAGATTTCTTTAAATCTAACTGAGAAATTAGATAGATAGATAGATAGATAGATAGATAGATAGATAGATAGATAGAGATAGATGATAGAGATAGAGATGATAGAGATAGAGATAGAGATGATAGAGATAGAGATAGAGATATATTCCTCTTTTTGCCTGAGCCCTGGGGGAACATTCACTTTCTGAACCTACTACATGAAATTTGAACCCTTAGAGAAAAAGCTTCAGATCTCTGCTACTTCTGTTCAATATCAGCAAATATTTGTGGTCTCCCCACCTACATAGGGACTGTATGGTTTTACTAAGAAAAAAAAAATTAGATGACATCATTTGGCCTTAAGGAGGTGACATTCTGGTTCTGGAAGAAATGTTGATGCAAATTTAGCTCTGCAGAGTGATGCATCTAAAATACGACAATTGTAGGTCACTTTGTATCCTAGTTGGTTAAAGCACCTAGATAGTAAATTAGGACAACTGAAATAAACAGAATTGAAGGCTCATGGAAAATGTAAGCCAAAATATCGTTGTCTTCAGCTGAGTAAGGTGTCACGTGTCAGATTCATTCTCAGAACCTTCTGACAATGGAGAGTAATTTGCTTTCTACATAACGTATATGCTGTAAAATGTAGCTTTATTTTACCCAGTTCTCTGTGAAAGGCTTCCAAAGTTTTTCTCAAGCCTGTGAACCTAAAATATATAAGTCCATGAGTATTTAGCGAGTGAGTGTGTGAAAATTCTGTTAAGAAAATATAGTCTAACATGACACATTCATATGATAGCTTTGACTCTCCTAGGGGTTGATCTTTTCTAAGGTCCTTCTGACTCCTCAGTGGAATCATTGACTTCAGCTTGCCACAGTTCTGAGGGGAGGAGCCATTCTAAATCACCTGAGTTTGGAATCATATAAACATGGAACATCAGTGTTTGAGCAGGGCTCCATTATGATATGCCCTCTATTGAGAACAATATTCCCTAGCATCCCTACATTTCCAATCCTGCCCATTCTTCAAAACCCACAGCAAATACTGCCTCCTTCATGAAGTCCTAATTCCAATCCACATGCGTTACTTTATACTAGGTTCCATAATCAGCACTTACAAGGGTTTGTACCATGCACCACTATATCTCCAGTGGACAAAACATGCTCAGAGTGTTCGTTGAATGAACAGACAAACCATAGATCTGTCTTAGCATCCTTTAGAACAAAACAAAACATTGGCACAGTTATCTTTGTAACTGTTGAGTTCATGGACTTGTCCCAAGTATCTAATAAATGACTTGAGTCCAATTACTCTCATTTCTATTCTAAAGAAACAACTTGGCTTGCCCTAAAATCTCAACATCTGATGGTACAGTAACAGTTGTGCTCAGTTCTAATGTTTGTAATTGCCACACTTTTTTTATTCCCTCAACTCCCCCTAATTTTACTAATAAGTCCCATATAAGTAACCAGTTAGGCATCTTGCTACAAAAGGAAAAAATTAAGGCATCAAGTCCACTTGATGACAGGTTCACTGGGAACATACATTTGGATGAGGTAATGCTCATGCAAAGTACAATTTCCATGAGAGATCAGAAGCCTAACACCTTCCTGGTAAAGAAAATTAGATTTTAACAGGAGGCAAATATGTTACATAGAAAAATTATGGTGCAAAACTCACCCTAAAATGCCCTGCTTATTAAAATCTGAGCAAGACATATTTAAACAGAGCCGTCTCCTTAAAATCGTATCTTGATTCATTAGTTGATAAGTCCATTTGAAGCACATAAGTAAGCACATTTCTTAAGCTGACCCAAGATATGAAATTAGAATTTCCATAGCTAGAGTGAGTTCATCAGGGAGATGAAAAGGCCGTTAAAGATGTTACTGGCAAAATATCATGTCTGGAGTCTATTTTTTTTTCACTAATGGCAGTTTTTCTATACAGGGGAGATTCAATAGCGATGTGAAGGAACTATCTCAGACTGGGTCCTCTATCAGTAGGTTTTCACAATTGGATTGAAGAGCCCTTTTTATTATGTTGAATGTGACATCATTTTTGACATGTCTAAAACTTCCAAATTCCCAAATCTGACATGAGTTTTCATAAAATTCCAAATACCTACATGTCTTATTCCTATAATCTTCCAAAGTGCCTTCATCCATACCATATGTGAAGAGAAGAAACAGAAGGTGAGCTTTGTGAGAAACCTACTTGGCTTCCTCCTGGAACTTGTCTCCTGCTTTATCAGAGAAGGCAGAAATTACCTAGCAAGAACTTACAAACTTTTGTAAGACTTCAGCACCAAACAGAAGGTCGGAGTTCATCAACTTAAGTACCTCCAAGATTCTTTCATCAAAAGCAGGCAATTACGACAAATTAATATATCTAGTATACTTTTTAAAGAACTCTCTTTTGAAGGCCACTTGGTTCATATCCCTACATGCCTACAGTTCCAACCACAGTGGCTGGCATGATAGTGATGGCATGATAGTGGCAGGAAGCAACAGAGACCCAAAGGACTGGAGCATCCCAATCTCCCAGCAAAATCTTATAACTGTGTTTGCATGTGACTAGTTTGCTGCAAAACTATACCTGATTTATTGAGTTCTCTATTTCCTCTCCTTTCTCACCAATAAACAGCATTTCCTGAACAAGTACAGCAGCAAACTGAAAAGTAAAGACATCTAGGCATTCTGTTCATGCCTTGCTGAGTGTGTAATTTATGCCAGAGAGCGTCGTTGTCACCACAGGGGAATTGCGGATATGTTTATATCATGGACCCTGCCTATATGAGTAAGGAGGGATGGAATCAGAGATAACTCTGGAGTTTCAACCTGAATGACTATAAGTAATAGCATTTCCATGAAGAGAAATGCAGAAGATCTAGAAAGGGAACTGTTTTGACAGAAAATTATGACATGAATTTGGTTTTATACATGTGCTGTGCTTGACTTGACATTTGGACATCTGGACCGTATACACCATAATTTGGGAAGGCAGAAGGATTCGTGAAAAAAACAGCATAACGAGAGAAATGAATTGGATGTACAAGGTGGAAATGCACCTGCCTAAGATTTATGAGGTTCTTCTAAGTCTCTTAGCCTTACCCATTCTGGAAGCTTTGGCTGTTTACCCACTTCTGTCACCAATGCAGCACATGTATGCATGCAGGCTCAGGCAGGCAGTCTTTTAAAAGCAACCACTTCATCCCTGCAGTCTCTGTCTTCTCCCATCTCTTCTACATTTGGGGAAATGCCACCCTAGAGAGTATACGTATCTTCCCAGGAGGCTGCCAAAGAACTTATCTGACACAATTTGGCATGCAAGGAAGTTGACTCATAGCACCATCCCAGCCAAAGGGAGGCAGGAGGAAACTGGGCAGATTAATTTCTTCCCTCTTACTCCCCGCAACCAACCTGGCCGAGGATGTCCTGTGTGACCAAGTGTGGGCACCTGTCAAGCAATGGGAAGTGCCTCTTTTCAGCTCACTGTAAAGAAGTAACTGCAGTGATAATGCTTCACATTTCCTGGCTTCCCATTCTCCCCTGTGTGGCTTCCCTTTCCTCTGACTCTCACTGTCCTAGGATTTAACTTCCAACTAAAGTGCTAGCACCAAATCCTTATCTGAGGCTCTATCTTTCTCTGTCCTAGACTAGGAAACCCAGACATAATGCAAATGTGGTAGGCAGCATGATAAAGAGTGTGGCCTTTCCTCTGAAGTGTAGTTTAGTGATTGTTTTATAAGAGTAGGAAAGCAGTGTGGAGAACAAGGAACAAGCAGTCTTTTTCCACTCTGTCAGTGAATGGCCCCTACTTGGGCAGGGCTGAGAGAAGAATTCTTATTTGATACTGATTTTTTAAGATAAGACAATGGAGTGATGATTTATAGAAATCCTAAGGAAGTTACTAATGTACTAATTTATTTTTAGATTCCACAGACATAAATTGTTTATTAAGGCTAAGTGAATCACCTAAGATATTCAAGTGGCATCATGCCACCTGTGAACTGGGGTTGACAGTCCAGACAATGAGACAAACTGGAGAGAGGCTCAATATACTTGTGACAAATGTTTGTGGAGGGAGGCTCAAAAACTGGCAGACCCCAGGAGGGCACCTATCTAAGGCCAGGGTGCTGGGTCGCAAATCAGAGAAAGTTCCTGAAAGAGCTGAGCTTTGAAAGACATAGGAGTTGTCCAGATAAAGTAGGGAAGGTAGGACATTGCTAGGAGAGGGAGTGAATCTGTAGGAGTACTGGGCAGAACATTTCAGGCAGAGAGAACATCAGCTGGAAAGGGCCTGAGCTTACTAACCATGTATGTGAGTGGGCACATCGCTTGATCTATCTAAGCCTCATTGTTCCCGACTGCCAAGTGAGAGAAATGGTACTGTTGTGTAGGGAAGGTGTGAACATTAAACAAGACACTATGTGCTCAATTTTATGGCATTTTAACAGGTGCTTATAGACAGTGGTATATCTTTTAAGCCTTAAAAATAGCCAAACGGGGGCACTTGGGTGGCTCAGTTGGTGGAGTCTCTGACTTCGGCTCAGGTCATGATCTCCTGGTTAGTGAGTTTGAGCCCCACATTGGGCATGCTGTTGTTAGTGCAGAACCTGTCTTGGGTCCTCCTGCCCCTCCCCCACTGGTGCTTTCTCTCAAAAATAAACATTAAAAAAAAAAAAAAGAGCCAAACCACTTTCTTTCTACTATTTGTGGAAAGGAACTTGAAACAAACAGCAAAGGCGGAGAAAATCCAGTAAACTTCAGAATTTAAAAAAATATTGAAAAAATATAAGAAATTCAAAATCTCAAAGCTTTTGATTAAAAACAATTCCTTTCTCTCTTTTAAAATCTTGATTTGTATGTTTCACATTGAGGCAAGCTTTGCTCTCAGCTGTTGGTTTCCCCATCTACATCATAGGGACTGTAGCTTGTGTGTGAGCCTATTTGAGGTCTACCAAGTCATAAGAATCAAACATACTTTCCATTGCCAAAGAGAAATATGCTGCCAAACCCAAACACAGCTTGAATTCAGATGGAGTATCCTTTAAATTCAGAGCCATTTTTCTATTTGGCTAAAAAGACTAGTATCCCCTCAAAATTCAATACTTACCAAAGAGAGAAATGCAGCAAAGCAAGTCTCTTTTTACTTTACACATAAGGACAAAGCGAAATGGTTGTTTAATAAGAAAACCATAATTCATACCAGATCATTCAAAGTATGTTCACATATATTTAAATCTTACAGATAAATCTAATTTAGGAAAATATGTGATTCTCAGTTCCTCACTTACTCATCCTTCTTTTCTGTTTTAATTGTGGGTGTGTATCATTCCAAGCCCTCTGAGCAGTCCTGTAGAATTCAGAAAATCCGGCTCTGTTACATATTTGTTAAGTTCCATTTCTCATGCAATGGCAGCAAGATGGAGACCTGAGAACATGTTCATGGTGGTTTGTTCCCAGCGAATCACTGTCTGAAGAGGCCCCTGGCAGCACTCTAGACAAATAACCCCAAGGTTCATTTGGAAGAAGAAAACTTTATGGAAATATCAAGTTCTCTTGGCAGTCTCTAGCCACTGACAACCTTGATTTGATTCCCACAAACTCATGGAGCATCAGGTCCAACATTCTGGATTCCACATGAGTTCCCAAAAGCCATGAATGTGGAGTTAAATCTTTCCCTGGTTTCAGAAACCATAGGGCACATAATGCCTTCAAGAACAATGAAAGATCTCTCTTTTGCTGCCTCAGAGGAACCCAGAAAAGACTCCTGGAATTCTGGTTATGGACTCTCAGAACTCGGTTCGTGGCTTCTAAAGCCTCAGTTCATTTGTCAACTATCTCGCTATTGCTCTCATGTCTAGAATGTCAATGGAGGGTACACCAGCTATGGAAAGCTGCCCAGAGAGCCTTATCTGATGCTTAGTGATTTCAAAAGAAGGCAAGATTTTTGAATCATGTCCTTTATCTTGGGTGGCAATTCAACAACTAAGTAGTTAATTCTAAACTATATCTATTGAGTGCCTACTGTGTACCAAGTACTGAGGAAGGCATTAAGGATACAATGTTGAAAAGCTATATTGCTCCTGACTTCAAATAACTCTTGGAAGAGACAGGTAAATAAATAGGCATTGGCAATATTTTTTGTAAGTGCCATGAAAAGTAAATGTATCAGGTGTTATGGAGGTAACAAGGAGCATCTAACTCAGATCTGTAATTACAAAGAGATCAAGGACGGTTTCCCAGGTGATATACCCTCTCAGTTGAAGGGACAAGTGGGTATAAGCCAGGCAAACAAAGAGAGATCATTCCAAGCAGAGGGTTAAACATGCAAAAGCCTAGAGGAAACACAGAAAATGGCCCATTCGAGTACTTCAATATGGCTATAGTGTAAATACCAGAGGAGAAATACCTACAGCTGAAACCATAAAGGTTTAAAAAAAAAAAAGAGCAAGTCAGAGCATACATGATATTTTATGCCAATGTTTACAAGTTTAAACTTTATCATAAGGATGATGGCAAATTTTCGAGGTACTTTAATCAGATGAGAGAAGTGATCAAACATCTACTCTGTAATACTTGACAGAAGTCTATGTCATGGAAAAAGGCACCAGGGAAAACTGTTAGGAGTCTGAGGCAGTGATCAAGGACCACTGCTAGGAACTTGAACTGAAATACTGGCGTAAATGTGGACAGAAGCGGATAAACCTGAGAGATGAATAGAATGTAGATACAGCAGGCCTTGGAGATTGATTGTGGGGAATATTGGAGGCAGAGAAGTCAAAGATGACATCTAGGTTTTTGAGTTAGACAACTAGGTGATAACGTTCACTGAGAAAGGAAGAATGGAAGCAGCAGGGCAGGGCAAAAAATAATGATTTTAGTTCGGAGATGTTAAATTTGGGGTACCAGAAGAACATTCAAGTGAAAGAAATGCTAGTAAGGAGGTGGGAATATAGGTTTCAATCCTAGGAAACAATAGATTTTTTGATTCTCTATTCCTATGTGTGGTAGGTGATGCCATAAATGAATGACATCACCAGACACTGCGTGTGTGGTATAAGATGTAACAAGATCACAACAAATATCACAGGAAGACCAACTATTAGGGGATCAGCTGAGAAAGAAGAACCATCACAGGGTAGAGTGCAGAGAATCTCCCTGAGAGGGGAGAATCACAGAAGCCAAGAAATAGTGTTTCGTGGAGGAGAGTCCAAAAGAACAAACCAATATCACAGAACGGTCAAGTAAGATAGGGCCTGAAAAGTATCCGTGTGACTCTGTAATTTCAAGCCAAGAAGATGAGTGTTGGTCCAAAAATAGTATCAGCAGAGTTTCAATTTACTCTGGCCTAGAGCTCTCCAGCTTTTTACAATAGCAACCAATTCTTCATATTTCTTATTATTCACAGCTGAAATATACCACCAAGCCACAGACTCCAAGTCCCTTCAGTTTCAATATACTGAGGATCAACCTGAAAACTGAACTTTCCCTAAACAAAAAGGGCTTGGAGTATTTTTGTTTTTCTTCTTCTATCAAGTAGTGAGCCAATCCTTGGGCAGCCTTTACTCTGGGATGTAATAAATTCATCCTCTGTTTAGGGTGGGGTATTCCAGACAGCTTTTCTGCTGTGTGTCCTTGAAGCAAAGGTTAAACAGAGTTCATGGGAAATATAAATTAAGCAAGTACTTCTACATTAGCATTTGTTTTGTTCCAGAAATACCCATTTTTAATGAAGAAAACATCTCTCTACATTTACTTTAAAAGGATATTGTGTACAATTTTATTATTCTTTAAAATATGTTATCTTTTTAAATTTCAAGTTTTATAAAATGTACTCAGTATTATTTGGATATCTCAGTTGGAAAAATAAAATGTGAATTTCTCCCAAAACTCAAAGCTTCTTGCTATAAATATCTCTTTGATCATTTCACTAATTTTAAAGATTTAAAATGTAGAAGCAGCAAGTATATGTCTCATGTCTATTCTAATACAGAAACCATTAGGGTAAAATCAATACTCTCTGATAGTTCAGAATGAACAGAACTGTGAGAGCACGTGAAAAAGACACCTTCTGCACCAACTTTTTTTTTAACTTAAATCCCAGCTCCACTGACAGTAGATGATCTTTATCTATTTGGGATGGCTTGGGAAATGGCTTATGGGTCCAAGTTGTCACAGTAAATTGGAATCACTCAAATCACCAAGTATTTCCATGCAGTTACATAAGCTTGAAATTCAACCTTTGAAAGAATCAGTAAGAATACTAGTTACATGTTTGGGAGTAAAACTGATGGAACAATTCTGTCTTCCACAAAGTCCTCATGCTGCCAGCTTTCCACGAGGTAAAGCATTAACGATGGGCCAATGAGAGTGCACCAAACACTTCTATTTCATTTACTTTAGCTTAGTTTTGTCTTTCAGGAGAGTGCGGTAATTTTTCCCTTTTCTCTAAGAATGAAATACTTAGGAATTCTGGGTAACATTAGGAACAAACCAAAACATGGGTATCAGCTTTAACTCTTCCATCCCTCAAAGCCTGCATTTATTCAGACACCATTAATAATAATAGCTATCATTTATTGGGTGTTTATTGACCATATCAGTTACCTGGCTAGGGACTTGCCACACTTACCACAGCTCTGTGAGGGGATTTCTACTATACACATTTGATAAATGAAGAACCCAAGGTTTAAAGAGAGTAACTTATGCCACACATATTCACTCAGCTGGTATCTGGCCTAGCCAGGATTCACTTTCTGACTCCAGGGCCCAAGATCCTAACCACCATAGACATTGCTAGTATTTACCAAGTCTGGCTGCCTCTTCCATCCACTAAACAATAACTGGAAAATTTAGATATTCATATATATGTACAAATTCACAAAAAATACCCAGCCTCTGTTGTGTGCCTAGATGCCTACAAACATTTGTTTTGCTTTGTTTTGTTTTTTGTTTTGTTTTGTTGTGTTGTGTTGTGTTTTTTTCAAAACTTCATTCTGGCCATTTGCTTGACCCATGAGGTTCCTGCAGACTGATTTATTATGCATTTTTCCTATCCAAGGATAAGAGAAGCTTTCCTTTGATGGTGTAGAAAGTGTGTGGAAAAAATTAATATGACTGGCAAAACAGCCCTTCCTTCAACATACTTGGCTTTTCCATGGGAGTTTGCCCCATTCATTCTTTCAGCAAGCCTAGTTTCTAAGGCTGCATTGAACTAGAGGAAACTGGGTTCTGGGGAAGTGACAAAAGAAGTCAGATACCAAATCCCTGTTCTTAATGAAGATAGGAGCTTAGCTGGGAAGATAATTAACTTCCATGAGATCTATGTCCACACACAAGTTTCAGATAATGCACTCCAAAGTACACATAAATGCCAAGAACAGCAGAAAAGGAAGGAAAATTGCCCATATTTCCAGATTTACAAGCCCTTCATTTTTCATCTTAAAACACAGATGAAAGGGGATACATTTGCCTTTGATTTCCTGAACACTGGCACTTTCGTGTCTTTGCAGTTTGTGAAGTTTCTGCACACTGGGAAGCCATCAGAGGGCCACAGATAGGATTAGTAAGTAGCAACAGGTAGAAAGTGGGACAGACCCATGTCTGATGTTCTGAAAGATGTGACAGATCGCAGCCTTCAGCCTCATGGTAAATAGTTTTAGGCTTTCCTTCAGGACTCTTCACAATTGCACATCAGTTCAAGCGACTGCGTTAGCACAGGAGTGCTGAGTCTTTCCAAAGAGAGAATGAGTGAGCCAATAGCTACAGCTGGCAGCCAGGGAAGGGAAAATGTGCTCTGAACACTCAGTGAGTCACTCGAACAGACAGGAGGGAGTGTGTGCCAATTTAGCCTGGATGCTGTGCCAGAGCTCACACACTCAGCAGGGTCCACATTTGCATAGGGGGTGAGTTCTCAAAAGTTAGACAGTGGCTAGAGGTGACTGGGAGGGTAGGATTTTTCCCACAGGTGCCAGCAATGATTTACTATGGTTCTGAGGGGCCAGAGGCTTGCTTGCAAAGAAGGCATAAACCTGAAGGCCAGCAGAGGTAGCTGCCCACATGTCCCAAGCTCACACCAGGTATAGCATATTCCAAACTTCTGTTTGCAAGCCACACATTCCAGCTGAGGTTACTTCTTCCTGGTTCATTTCTACCTGTGGTTTAAAATGCCACCAAATTCATCCATATGCTTCACGTTTGCTCTCTAGCTACTTATTTGAAATATGAGTGTGTTGGATAAGTTTACAACACAAGAGTTTATGTCCAGTGATCTGTTTATGATAAGTCTAATTGAATTATTCTCAAGGAAAAATAAAAGCTTATTGTGGCCAACGTGGAAATGAAATAGGAAAGTGTATGGCTGTCAACACAGTATAAGGAACCTATCCTTTCTCCCCACGAAAATGCAGGTGGGTCAGATAGAAGATGCACTTGTCCTCAGAAGGGAAGAATTCTTCTCTCCAACACACAGCTGAGAAAAGAATGCATACGTGCAACAGCTTTCACACTTTCAAGCCCAAGAATGCCCCAGGGAACGGGGCATCTGGGTGGCTCAGTCATTAAACATCTGACTTCAGCTCAGGTCATGATCTTACGGTTTGTGAGTTGAAGTCCCACAGTGAGTATACTGAAGCCCCACTTCAGGTGAGCACGAGCCCTGCTTTGGATGAGCCCTGCTTTTCTCTCTCTCTCTCTCTCTCTCTCTCTCTCTCTCTCTCTCTGCCCCTCCTGGGATTCTCTCTCTCCCTCTCTCTCTGCCCCTTGCTCACTTGCACCCTCTCTCCCTCTCTCTCTCAAAAAAAAAAAAAAAAGCCTAAGGAAACTTATTAAAAAAGCAACAAGAGCGTTCATAGATTAGATTTAAAAAAGATTCTGTATTTTTAACAAATACAGTGATTTGTTACACAAAGTGATTTGGATACACATCTGAGAATCCACTTGGGAAAATGCTGTCTGATAACATATGGGACCACAAAGCAAGTGGCGTGTAAGGGGCACTATCCAAATAGTATCCTTGTACTTAGGTACTTAGTTGATTTGCTTTAGATCCTGAAGACTTTTCTGTTTTATGGTGGCTAAAGGAGAAGTACAAGGGACTGGCAGACATGTCTTAAGCGACTACAAGATAATTTTTCAAGAGATTAAAACTTTTAATCTTTTAACTTAAAAGATAAAAATGACAAGCAGCTAGCAGGCTGCAGACAGGAATCTGGAGGCTGGGAAAGGGAGTGGGGATAGATTCGGCAGGTGAGAGAGACCAGAAAACTTGCCCATGCCACAGCCTTTCACCTGAGCAAGAAGTACCTTGGGTTTCATTGTTGCTTTGGCTGTTCACAATATATGGATGTGAATTTCTGCTCTGTGGGAAGCCCCATGCATGGTGCTCCAAAAGGATGCCAAAACAAAACAAAACAAAAGTTTAATATAAATATACCAGAATGAATAGAAAACTTGCTATTTAATCTAACAACTTGAGCTGGTCTGGCCCCTGAAAGAGTACACAGCATGCCTGCTGTCCAGGGTAGATGGCCTTCCTTTTAGCTTGCCACCTTGACTGGCTACTTTGCTCTGGCTGTGGCAGATGAGGTACCTAGCATGTGGTTGGAAATGTGCTGGTAAGAAAAAAGATAATTAAATTTGTTTGATAAAAAATTAAGGATAATTTCATGGGTGGGAATTTCTGTGCCACTGGAGATGGGCAGAGAAGAATGGAATGCAGGGCTCATCCCATTGCATAGGGCAGATTTTAGGGAGAAATGTTAGCTGCTGAGAAATTCCTGTCAAAGGGTGCTGAAATGGCACTGAAGAAAAGCAACTTGGCACCACTTTTACTATGTGGTGCCAAAGGAGTCAAAAGACTCCTACGATGTCAGTAGAGTCTCTACTACTACTAATGCCTTCCATGAGCGAGATTATCAGGGAAACTAAAGAAAAGGAGCAGTTTCCAAGAGCAGGTTACTGCAGAGCTGGTAAGGTACAGTCTTTAAATGTCACAAGAGTGAGATTCAGACAAATAGAAAATGGAAAAGAGGGTAATTCATTATGAAATGAGGCTTAAAACCTCCCAGAATTTATAGAAATCTTAGGAGAGACCCTGGACTTCCCAGAGGATAGGACGCAATTTTATTTAGGTTTCAGTATGTAGAGTAACCTCAGCCGACAACCAAAATACATAAAATTGTGTAAGTTGTCTTTGCATCTCTACACCTTCCCTCCTACTTCCCATACTTATAGCCCTAGTCTTTAAGGAAATTACTCTTGGGAGTACGAGGTACCTTTACAGTGTCAAATGCAAGATGGTTTTATGTGCATGAGATAAATGAGGGGAAAGGGGAAGGAGAGTACTGGTCTATGTGAAAACTCAGAAAAAGAAGCAAGACCCCTTCCAATAGGAAGGATTAGGGAAGATTCGTAGACAAAGTGAGGTCTGAACTCAATTCTCCAAAACAAGTAGGATCAGGATGGTCAATTTAAATTTAGGAGATAATGTCTAAGGAAGGCAGGAAAACTCAAGCTCCAATCAAGGGTCATTAAGGAGGACAATTTAGACACAAACGAGGAAAGAGAAACCAGAACCAGACTGAAGAATGGACTGCAAATGCCTCTGAAAAGCATGGAAAGGTCTGCATCAATCTTGGAGGACCTGGCTAAACAGGATCGGCTAAACGTGCAGAGCAAGGCTGCTGACGCTGTGTGTGGTCTTGCAGACAAATCCGTAAACACACTTCCAAGGGTCTTCTGGGCCTCAATCTCCTGAGGACCCATCTGGAAAGAGACTTATGCATCCAGTGCCTTGCAAACAATATTCATCTCCATCCAGGTCTCTATGTGAGATCAGAGGTCATGAGGTCTGCAGTCCTGACTTCTATTATTTAAGAGAGTTACCAACACTCAGCCCATTATTCCACAAAGTTCCATGGCTGAGATTCCCACAATCTCACTGCATCATTAAACAGAAGGTGTAGACCTTCTAGAGTGGAGCAGGTCGTGTCTGTGAGCAGTGGTGCCTTCCAGCTCTGCAAGTTCAGAGTGGTGCCTTCCAGCTCTGCAGTAGTGTGCAGTAGTGTGTGGCCAATCCTTCTTTCCGTCAGTCCACCAAGGAAAAAAAGTGTGACTAGTTGCACTTGGAAAGAACAATGATCCAGAAACACCTTGTGCAGGAGGACCAGAGGTGATTGTGAGGTTTTGCTCTCAAGAGACAGGGCATATTTCTAGTCTCCTCACTGTGCTGTGTTTCAAGAAAATCATGGGCTTATTACCAGGGGCTCTGCTCTCTGCTTCTTGAATCCTCATCTGTGCTTGCAGAACCCTTTCTTCCCCTTCCTATGATTAGAGTATTGACCTCTAGGATACCCTTGCACCCAGTACTGATTTCAAAGCCACCCTTCCCAAAGTTAAAGGGATGCTGGTGAGGTACATTATGTGGAGCAGATTCCTTTAGGGGTCCGTGTCATGTGACCTCATGTCCATCTACTGGGACCCCAGATTCTCACATCACAGAGCTCAACAGAAAGGAAAAATGAAATGTTAAGGAAAACATTTCTCAAACTTCTGCTTGTGGGAAAAAACAAAAACAAAAACAAAAACGGGCAATGGTATGGAGCAAAGGGTGAGGGGCCAGTTGATGCAGACGGTATTGAAAGAGGAAAATGAAAATGGTGGGAAAGGAGACTATGAGGAGTTTGTAGAGTGTCTAACTCTCTAAGTAAAGCAGGAAGAATGGGAAGAAATTTAGAAAATATTTTAATACACTAAAATCTTTAACGCTTTGGGGATTTGTCCCCTCTCCAAGGCTGAGGATGTTCTCGGGCTTCCCCAGTTGCACCACCCCATGCTAACTCCTTTTTTTTCTGGCATGTCCCATCAAAATTCACCAACTCAGGGGCACATTTCCTCGTAGCCTGGAATCTTTCTCAGAGTCAGGCAGGCTGTCCAATTGAATTGTTCTGGATTTCCCAGAGGCCCAGGGGTACATTGTGTTGATCATTAACACCATTCACAAAATATTTTTAGTCCTTCCATTTGGGCTTATGGTACAACTTCATTTCCATGCCCTTGAAGGGTCCTGTGTTTTTTTCTCATCTTACCCCCCTCCCTTAAAATGGTTCTGTGATTTACTTTGGCCATGGGATGCAGAGAAGTGACACATAGCACTTCCAGACAGATGCTTCAAGAGCTTGTGCATGATTCACCATTTTCCATTTTGCTCCTCCAATCACAGTAAAGCATGTGTTCAGCTGAAGTCCAGGTAACTGTGGTGAGCAAACCACCCTCCTTACTTACCATGTTGGAGATGAAGCATGACAAAGAAATAAACCTTTGATATTTTCATCCATCAAAATTTGGGAGTTGTTTGTTACTGTTTGTTACTAAGTTTGTCACAACTTAGTCTGTCCAAACTGATATATGTATGTACCGTTAACAGTGATTTTCCTGAAAATAGAAGCTAATTGCATGGGATTCTCATGTATCAGAAATTATAGGTACACGTTTCTGGGTGTGTCTGTGTATGCATCTTATGGGGAAGAGAATGCACTTAGAGACGAAATAAGGGCACTGACAGGAAAAGAAATAGTTTGTTATATGCTAAAGGGTATTAGGTTGTAGGAAATTATGTCTAAGTCATCCCAAATAGTTCTGGTTCCTGAGATTTCATTTGTACTTGATTTAGTTATTCTTACAGCTTCCTTTGCTGTCAATCATTCCCCTTTCCTTTTGTCACTGTTTGCCTTCAGAGTACTCTGTGCCCACCACAATCTAGAACGTTCTGCTTCTAACCTGCTTCCTAGAATTGTGAGTAAATTAAGAACAATTAGATTTTGAGTGAGGGACTGAAGGATACTCTGTGAGTAAAGAAGTTGAGATGTCACACTTAGACATTCTGAAATCCAAAAGTAAACATGTCATAATCCTTTATGGTATATTAGGCACTTTTACATTTGTGACCACTTTTGACTCTTATGATCCCCTGCATCACTTTTGACTGTTTAGAAAATATGTTTTCATTATCCCATACCCATGTCTATTCCTGTTATGAAGGTTACCAGATAATGACAATCTGTGATGGATTGCATTCTTTTTCTAAAGCATTTGTCTTGTGCTCCCCATGTGAGGAAACGTCAATTCCCTGCCTTTGCTGTATGGTTTGCAGTGTCTTGTGCTGGAGAAGCAAACTCTCCCTACTCTGTTGAAACCAAGCTTGGCCATAGGACATGCTTTCATCAATGGAACGTGAACAGATGTGCTATAACCCAGTACTGGAAGATGTAGGAGACATCATCATTTTCCTTCAGCTCTCTCACTCTTTCAGCTCCACGACCAGACTGCACCAAATTTAGAGACTACTCCTGCAGCCTGCGCTCCACAGGGAGAAGACACATGGAGTGGAGCTGGGCAGATGTCCAGCAGCTATAGCCAAGTCATAGGCAAAGATGCATATCGTGAGTAAGAAATAAATGTTTGTTGTTTCAATCCACTGAGATTTGAGGATTGTTTGTAATCATAGCAAAAGCTGATTAATATACATCCTAAGCAGGATATTACTAAAGAGTTATATGCTTGACTTTAAAATACTTTTACATTTCCCTCTAGAAAGAGTTGGGTGTAATGGCAGGCACAATGGCTTTGGACCTGCCATTTTATCAACTGCTTCACCTCGGCAAACATGAAACACCCTCCCAATGGCATTTTTTCCTCTGCCACTCCTTCTATCAGAGGCGATTTTTCCCTCACATCCCACTCAGAATCCTGTTGACCAACTTGGACTCAAAAGCTACCAACTGCAATAGTTTGAAATACATTTTTATATTAAAATTCATGAGTTCAATATAATGCTCAAAAAAGGAGAGCCAAAAATAAACTCATTAGTCATCATTGAGATAGCCTTGGCACCAACTCCTTATTGGAAACTAATGGGAAAAGTTAAAGGCTTAAATATTTCAACATGAACCATATGGGCAGTTTTCAGTAAAACAAATATACTGGTTGATGAGGGTAAGTTCTCTTTACAGAAAAATTCCAGGTAATAAATACTGAATAAATGATAACATTATACAATCACAATTTCATAACCCCTAATAAATTAATGATTTCAGAGATTGATTATTAATAGATTTTAAAACCATTTGGTGAAAGGTTGATGGGGATCTGGATATTGGCAGGATGCCAAATGGTTACCCTATGGATTGATCTCTAGTAATAAAGGGGAACTACCACTTTACCCTGGAAGGGTCAGGCTGTCGTTATTATCATCTTTAAAAGTGGGACAACCAGACATGATGAGCCCCGATGTGATGTAATATCAAGTTCACATAACACCTTGATATATTTTTGTCAGAAAAGATAACCCTGAGTCTAATTAAGCCTTTAGATGTAACTTGATGTTTATAGAAAATATGGAGAATAGGGGACAGGTAGATTCCATTTGACATAACCTGGTTTTATTTTCTGTATTTTTTTACTATTTAATTTTTTTAATGCTTATTTATTCTATTTATTCTTTGAGAGAGAGAGAGCATGAGCAGGGGAGGGGCAGAGGAAGGGGGACACAGAATTGGAAGCAGGCTCCAGGCTCTGAGCTGTCAGCACAGAGTGAGACACGGGGCTCAAACTCATGAGCCTCTAGATCATGATCTGAGCCAAAATCGGACACTTAACTGACTAGCCACCCAGGTTCCCCTTATTTTTCTGTGTTAATTAATTAACTAATTAATTAATTTTTACTGTCCACATGCCCTGTGTAATATAAGCTCCAATAGTACAGGGACCTTATATATCTGATTAACCACACTACCCCCAGGTTCTATGACCATGTTTGGCACATGTTAAGTGTTCAATATAAATGTGTTAAACACACAAATAAACAAGTAACTTTAACTTTGTCAAACTTGTTTCCACATCCATAACATGGAGAGGCACTGCCTTAGACAGTTCTTGCAAGAGTTAAATGAGGTAATTAACAGAGTTAATTCTTGTAAGAGTTAAATGAGGTAATTAACAAGAGGGTTGACCTAGTTCCTGGTGCACTGTAGATGTTCAAGAAATGGTATCTATCTCTTTCACATACATCATGCATCTGATTCTTACATTAACAGTATATTATGGAACAGAAACTCTTGTCCCCATTTGGCAGATGAGAACATTGAAGCACAGGAAAACGGGCCAGGGAGAGGACTCTTGACTGGACTTTCACCTGGACTACACAGCCAACTACACCTAGAAAAACATGGCTTTTATTTTTGAACACCTGCAAAGATCATCTCCCAAAGTTTGCAAGCTTCACCCCCTCCCTGCCCCCCGCCTCTCCTCACCACTCCGGACCCGCCCATTCTGAGGCTGGGAGGTGCTGGGGCTGCTGACACTGTGGGCTGCCTCTTAGTAAGGAGGTCATGCTCCCAATTTCCAGTACCAGCTGGGTCCTGCCTACCACACCACAATTCTGAAGGGGGCAGCTCTGTTGTCCCTGTGCCAATAAGCTGCTCTGCAAACACAGGAAACCATGTCATTGTGTTCTCTACCTTCTCAGGAAGGGCTGTGGTGGAGCAGCCCAATTATCCCACCACATCAGACAATGCCCTGCGGCCAGGCTGTGGAACTGAGCGCTCACACACACACACACACACACGTTGAAATTCTCCATAATCCATCTTTCCAAACAAGTCTCATTCTTTGGCTCTCTAGGCATGTTATACTCCAGTCATGTGAAACCACTCACTGTTTCCTGAACATTCTCCTGAGCATTCTCTTTTCTAAGCCTTTGCTCCCATGAATAATACAGCACAGAGATGCCCCACGGTATTTCTTTATTCACTTACATGCCCGCCTTGGACCTAAAGTTTTGATGTGGCTGGTTTTCCAAGGAAGGCAATAAAATAAATGCATGTAGAATTTTAAGAGCATATTTTTGTCAAAGAGAGTGAAAAGTTGAGGTGTTTCATTTTGTGGACTTCATCTACAAGGAAAAGTTGCAGAGCAGGGTGGGACCCATAGACCCAGATTCTAAGGTGTCTGTTCTTGAGATGCATCTGCTACAAGTCCCTGTGGTCTTATAATATTTCAGATGTGGTCTCCCTAAAATCAGCCACAGAGGCTCATGCATTCATTCTGTGGAGTGTTGAAAAATCCTTTAAATAACTATAGATGCAGATATGTTTACAGCTGTGGCTGCTTCCTCTGACCCTGCCTTTCTCCCCTGTTCATTCACATGAGCCTCATTCCACTCACCCACAGTCTTACCATCTTTATGAATGACTCCTCACCTATCTTTTACTTTAGAAAAAAACACCAGCAGCAACAAACACAGATCTAGTTTAGGCAATGGCTTGATTTACTTTTGATGAACTACAGGTAGTTAAATGCTTAATCTTGGCAAGTAGATCTCAACAAGAGGCCAGAGAGTGCTTGCCTCACACTGAAGGTGGTTACTGCTTGAAAATAAAATCTTACAGTTTAAAAGGACTCTGAAGATTCTATTAATCTGTTCATTTCTCTATATAGCCATAACATTGAGAATTTAAGGTCATGTTGTGTAAGAAATTCTATAGCAATAAGGAAAGGAAAATGGAAGCAATGTGATAATTTTTCATATTTCTTAGGTTATTATAAGAAAACTGACTAACATTTCTGAGACAAAAATTGAGACAAATGATTTGGCAAGGATAAGCGTACTTCTAAGAGCAACAGAACACAAAATCAGAAGCTAGCTGATTCTGAAAACCTGGGTGTTACGGTGGCCATATCTCTAGGCAAGATATAGGAAAAGTCATTTGTGAATGCAATGTGTACAGTTGGCAGTTAGTAAAAAGTCGTTGAATTCAGTTTAGCCTGTCCATCATTAACCAGTTATTGTATACCTGCCAGGAAGAGGACAATAAGTGCAATTTCACATGAATTGCAATTTTAAAACCTAACAGTTGTGTGGTTGTATTTAGTTATGAAAAATAAGTGCTATTAGCAAACACTGACTACATTAAAATAATTTTAAACAAAGTCTTAAATCTTCAATTTTTGTCACCTGTATCTAATACTTACTATGTTGACAATTTTAGGCAAATCCAGAACTAAAGGTTGAATTCTTTTAACAAGTATCAATAATCATATTCCAAGCACAGAGTAGTGTAACTGCATTAGCTTCTTTATCATTTTCATTGTCCCTATTCTCTTCCCCCTCCATTCTTTCTTCTACATAGTTACCAGAACAACCTTCTTAAAATGCTAACTTGATATTAATCTCCTATTTTAAACTCTTCCATGGTTCCAATGACTTACAAGTCAAAATCCATTTTTAAATCATGATATACAAGTTCCTTTACAATCTGGCTGCCACTTAACCTTTCTGTCTTATTTTCCTCTATCCCAATCACTCCCACCAAAACACCTATTTTTCTAGCTCACTAACACTCATAATTCCTAACATTTTGTGATGGGGTCATCAAATTACCCAAATCACAATCTGAAGAATAGTAAAAAATGGTATTTCTTTAGGTAGGAGGGAAAGGTTTTCAATCTGCATGTTGGTTCCATAATCCTTAGATCATTGAACTTGGCTGAGATAACGCTGTTAGACAAATTCATCTTTAAGATATCTAAGTATATGGGATTAAGTAGGATCTTACACAATTATCTGTTAGACATACTCTCAATAAACTTACATGACTTTCAGACAGACAAACAGTAAAAATTTTGATGAATAAAGGCTGAAGATTATAGAAAACATAACTGTGGCCTAAATAAATTGGAGATTGTTTTTACATTAAAAAATCCAAAGGCAAACCGGTGTTATGATTAGTTTATCTGCTAGTGATAATATGAATAAGAAGCTCTTTCTGGTTTTAGTGTACATCATTAGCATTTTGGGTTTTTGTCTTCATATTTCTAGCTTCATGGACAAAGGAAGGATGCCTCACGTATATGTTCACATATAAAGAAAGAAGAGAGGGCAAGGGTGGTCCCCACCACATCCCTATCTGATGAAGATAGAAAATCACTACATGAAAGTTCCAGCAGAAAAGTTCTCTTATATCTCATTGACCAATCTTGATCAGATATTCACTCTGGTCTGTAAGAGGCATATAAAAACATAGTATCTGGCTTTTGCAACCTCACTAATGGAAAGGGAGAAGCGGGTTAGCAATGGATGTAGGTGCCTTTCTCCATGTTTTTTAGGAGTTGGGGGAAGTGATCCTTAGACTCATATGGTGTCCTCAGTAATATCCCTTGTCTACCTGACCACTGTTAACTTCATAACCTTTCTTGGATGACTTAAGCTCAACTTAGCTCTGACCAGTCTTTGAACCCCAACCATACACTAAGGTCTATGTTATTTACTTGTTACTGGCCCAGATGGCACAACCCAATGTATTTGCTGTAGAGTTTTTCATTCCTACTGCAACAGCTTCCTCTATCCTCAACACACAAGAATCAAGAATGTTCTAAAAAGCTGAATATCATAGTCTCCTCCATGTCCAATCACATTCTGATATCATGTTTATTTGTAATAGGGAAATCTCCCTCAATTGAGCTAGAGGCAACTGCAATTATCTCCTTCTGGAATTGAGCAAAAGTTCCCTGGTTCTTAAAGTTCCATATCTTCTGCAGCATTTCAAGGAGATTCTTTTCCTACCAGGTCAGCCTTGCGCATATGTACTGGGAAGTATGTTAGAGGACCCTAGTATCTTCCAGCTTTTGCCTCTGTTCTCTCTCCTCTTATTACCCGAGTAATAAAGGAAAATAATTAAAAAATGAAGATACTTTTTTATTCCCTCCATACTATATCCTTCATCTCCCAAATTCCATTCTCATGGCTAAGGTTAAATAATGATCAAAGTCCTTTCTTAGAAGAAGAAGATTGTGATTTCACAAACAGAGAAAAAGCTCTAATATCCATTAGGCCCAAATGTTGATGTTAATGAGAATTAGAAGAATTTCAAAAGTCTTTATTCTCAAGGTCACCTGGGTGGCTCAGTCTTGAAGTTAAGCATCTGGCAGTGTGAGTTGGAGCCCCACATCAAGCTCTGCGCTTACAGCACAGAGCCTGCTTGGGATTCTGTCTCTCTCCCTCTCTCTGTCTCTCGCTCTCGCTCTCAAAATAAACTTTAAAAAATACATAAATGAATAAAAAAATATTTATTCTCTCAAACCTATTTCCTGTTGGCAAAATCTTATTCTGAGTGTCCAAAGCTGAATATGAACATATTTGATTCTTTCTGGAACGATCTCATTTTTCAAAATGCTACCGTTAGAATTTAATGTTCTTACTTACAGCTGTATATTTAACACATGCTATTCACCCAGGCTGTTGTCTTTACTTCACTTGTCCCTTTCCATATTTGGAGATAATCCTAGACATCCTTAAAGACTCTTAAATGTCACCTCCACTATAAAACCATTAACAACTTAGAAGGGAGTTTTCTGCCCTTATTTGGGATCCAAAGAGTTTTGATGTATAATTTATAATTCATTCACATTATATGTATATGATTAATACTCTTTTTCCCTTTGAGGGAAATCTACAGCTAATTTAACTTTCTTTTCCTAAATCCAGGTAGGGATCCACAAATATGTGTTGAATGACTGCCTGATACCATGATTGCTTTTCCTAAGAATATATTTTACTTTTAAGTACCGAGACAATCCAAACTGCAGTTTGATTGTCACTGCTCTACTGAATGCTTTGGCAGAACAGTCTAGAACCACTCAGGCCAAGCCATGGTATTTTCCATAGTAGTCTGTGGAATAACCTTTGGATGTAAGCTTCATTTTAGTTGATTTAAATTATTTTAACATACTCCTTGATGAAAAAAGGAAGATTTGGGCATTGTTTTATTTTACTTAGTGGTTAAGAGTATTTAAAATAATATTTGATTTGATGTAATCAAGTTTGAATTTCTAAACTTCTGAATCCTACTGTCTCGGAGATTGAGACCTATCCAAGTGTTCTCATTATAGCTGGCCCTGGATAAAATGTTTAAAACCACCACAAAGTTTGGTGGGGCGGAATCCCTAAGCAGTTAAAACAATGGTCCAAGGTGTTGCTACACTTCAATTTTGTTTCCGTAAAAGAAGCTTCAAAACATTATTGTTCATCTTAAAGAATACTCATTTATCTATTCTTTGAAATCCTAAATTGGATGTGTAACCAGCTTCCTTTTTGCAAAGGGTCTTACTTTTTAAAACCACATGTATAGATTTTGCCGGTTTGTTAATCTGGTGTTGTCTTCAACTTTCTTTGGAACAACAGTCTCCCAGCTGCAGTTATACATCCAGCCTAGAAGCCCACTGCCTGCGAGGCTTTCTCCAGTATTCCCAAATTTACCAACAGGGAAGCTTCAGTGTTCTCACAGAAAACGCCAAAAGTTGCTTGAAGTGTTCCAGTATAAGTCATATTTTCCATTTTTATTTTAATATCTTTCTGACCCAGAGCCTTCCTTTTCGATCAAGACTAATTTCTTCGAAGCCCTTGGTTTTGAGATATTAAATCCCACCACAGTATTAGCATCTGATACTCTTAAAAAGCTCTTATGGTGAATAAATTTTCACTAAACACTTTAAATACTTTGTGGTCCTTAATGTTATGCTATATTTGAGTCAAGGAGTCATGGGACATATTTAAAAAATCAAAGAATAGAGAAGTCTATAGAATGGAAAAGTGATAGTCCCCCATTGCACTCCAATATATGCTGTAAATCCCTTCTGCCTTGCCAGAAGTAACCTTGATGCATTGTCTTCCTATGCTTTTCCTGTGCAACTCACAAATGTATTTATTCATGTGGATGCAGCTTTTTACACTTTGGATGATAGGAAGGATGAAACTCTGGGTCAACATCTGGCTTCCATTATATGTTGGATACTGTAGAAAATGAAGGAGCTCAAAGACAAATTGCACTCTTATCTCAGCCTCGATTTCTTCCTCTGATCACATACACACTAAGAAACACACATGCACACACACACATACACACAAACATGGATTTTTAATTAAGTGGTGTCATAACATGCACATTGTTCTGTGATATATTTTTTTTGTTACTACTTCCTGGTCATCTTTCCATGTCAGAAGAATATATGATCATTCTTCATCTTTCTTAATGAGGATCTTAGAGAATGGATTTTTCCATAATTTATGTAATCATTCTTATATTCATAAATGCTTAAGTTGTTTACAGTTTTTCCTATTACAAAAAAAAATCCTCGAAATGCCTGTCTTTTTGCATGCATGTTTGCGCATGCATGATTTGCACATCTTTCTGAAGACAGATTTTAAGAAATGGAACCCAAAGGTGATACATATTTTTGTTTTTGATAGATATCACCAAATAACTACAAGAAGATCATAACAATTACATTCCACACTGTATAAAAATCCAATATTCCTCACATTCTCATCAATACTAGATAATAAAAGAGAAATCTTTATATTATATATGTATGAAAAATAAATTTATGAAAAAATGTACATTGTTGTTTGTATCTCCAATCTGAGAAGAATCACATTCAAAGTCTATTTGTTTCTTAAACTTTAAAACCACACATCAATTTTAACATAACCAGTCCAGAACACATCATTTCCCAGTTAAATGGAGTTACAATTGAGTTAGTTATATTAAAGAATGAGCTCCTCTAACACAGAGCTCCTGGGACACAAAAGAATCTAGATCCTTTCATATCCAGAAAAGTCTGGAGGAGTTTTGCCCAATATTTTAATTTCTAGACCCAAACACATCACTTCTGCTCACTTCTGTTAACAAGAACTTGGGCATCCAACCACAAAGGAGGCTAGGAAATGCGGTCTAGTTAAGAAGTTAGATTCAACCACAGCTCTATTTTCATGGAAGAAGGGGGAATGAATTTGGTGAAATTATCTGACAACTTGAAAGTGTCACATTCACTAAACCCCCAAATATCATAGTAATACTTAAGTAAATGAACTAAATTAGGGAGATAGCATTTCCTAAGGTCAAATCCAGGAGAAGATAGAATTGCTATGTTCAAAATTATGTTTTTATGTACATGTGTTTTAAATTGCATAGAAATTTTTCTTCCAATAATATTTTTAAGTGCTTATTAATTTCACCTCCTCGGTTAAGTTTATTCCTAGATAGATGGTTTATTATTTTATTATTGGTGCAACTGTAAATGGGATTGTTTTCTTAATTTCTCTTTCTTGCTACTTCATTATTAGTGTATAGAAATGCAACAGATTTCTATATGTTAATTTTACATCTGATGACTTCACTGAATTCATTTATAGTTCTAGTAGTTTTTTTTAGTGGACTCTTGGGTTTTCTGTATACAGTATCATGTCATCTGTAAGTGGTGAAAGTTTTACTTCTTCCTTACCAATTTGAATGCATTTCCTTTTCTTATCTGATTGCTATGGCTAAGACTTCCAATACTATCTTGAATAAAAGTGGTAAGAGTGGACAGCATTGTCTTGTTCCTGATCTTACAGGAAAACCTTTTAGTCTTTCACCGTGGAGGTGATTTACTGAATAAGAAAAGATATTTGAAAATTATATATTTAATAAGGAGTTAATATTCAAAATATACAAAGAACTCATACAACTTGACACCTAAAAAACAAATAATCTGATTAAAAATGGGTAAAGGACCTGAACAGACATTTTTCCAAAGAAAACATACAGATGACCAACAGATGAAACGATGCTCAATATCACTAATCATCAGAAAAATGGAGATCAAAATCACAATGAGACATCAGCTTATACCTGTCAGAATAGTTAAAATAAAAAACACAAGAAATATAAAGTATTGGCAAGGATGTAGAGAAAAAGGAACTCTTGGGTACTGTAGGTGGGAATACAAATTGGTGCAGCCATTGTGAAAAACTGTATGGAGATCTCTCAAGAAATTGAAAATAGAAATATCATATAGTCTAGTAATTCTACTACTGGATATTTAACCAAAGAAAACAAAAACACTGGTTTGAAAAGATATATGCACCGCTATGTATGTTACAGCATTATTTACAATAGCCAAGGTATGGAAGCAACCCAAGTGTCTATAGACAGATGAATGGATAAAGAAGGTGAGGTATACCTACACAATGGAATTTTACTCAGCCATAAAAAAAAAAAAAGAATGAGATCTTGTGTTTTGAAACAAAATGGATGAATCTAGTGGATATAATACTAAGTGAAATAAGTCAGAGAAAGAAAAATACCATATTATTTCACTCATATGTGGAATTTAAGAAACAAAACAAATGAACTAAGAAAAAAAGAGACAAACAGAACAACAGATTCTCAAATATAAAAACTGATAGTTTCCCAAGGGGAGGGAGTAGGGGGTGGGTGAAAGAGATAAAGAGAATTAAAAGTACACTTACCTTGATTAGCACTGAATAATGTATAGAATTGATGAATCATTATATTGTACACATGAAACTAATATAACACCATACTTTAATTATACTTCAATTTTTAAAAAGTGTTTAGTACTGTTTGGTCCATCTTGGACCACCTAAAGTAACTAGCCATTTCTCCTTATCTGCCAAAATTTCCTACAAATATATTGCAATGGCTTAGAACAAAGTTCCTAGGACACCCCACTTGTCACACTTTTTTCTTCAATTTGTGGCATTTTCATCCCATGACTGTTCAATTCTAGGCCACTCTTTAAAAGTCTAAACAAAAATAAATTTGTAACTACTTAACATTTTGCAAGTACATACAAATAAGCCTAAAAAGAATTTAGTGGCTAGGAATAAAATTCATCAGATGTATGCTCTACAGCAAGAAGTCAATTCCAACGCTGGGCCTGGGATAGAGAATAGAGGAAGCCATAATCCCCTCTAGCTGGACTTATGCCTGCACTGGAAGACATGCCTAACTCCTGTCTTGCTGGCACAATGAACACATTTAACTACAGGCATACAAAAGGGCCTTTATTGTTTTCTGGAAGATGATAAGACCAGCTGAATAGTTTAATGCCTTTTTTGGCAGTGAGACATGGAGTCAGAGAATTTTGGCAACTCTAAGGGAGCAATAAAATGGCCATGTGAAAAGGGCACTTTGAAAATATAGTAATGACAGCAATATAAGATGCATAAATGTGATCAAGATTTACTGCTGGAAATGTTACCATAGCTTCTGATGTGCTGTCACTCTCCTGAGCCTGGCAGCTAGTGTTAGAGAAGGGAGTCCGCAGTAAGTACCAATAAAGGTAAATTCAGGACTTCAGTCTGAAACCTACTTCATTCTGACCTCATAATCAAGGTATTCTGTGTAATGTATGCATGAGCCAAGGACTGTATAAAAGGTGATACAATAACTAAGTACTCGACATAAAACAGAGGAGTAGGTAGTTTACCATTAACTTTACCAGATGGCTTCTTTAAGCACAGTCATAAATAATGAGTGAAAGTCATACAAAAAGAATCAAAGGAAGAGAATGAACAGACAGCTTCTTTAGCATGTTCATTTTATAAGACCCTAATGTTTTAAAGAAACTGCTCATTTTCTGGAGTTCACACCTCAATCTTATGCACCTCTGAAATTATACTGATTGATCTCTTCCATGTGCATAAATATCCTACATGCCCATGTTTGTTACCTAAAGATAAAATTTACTCCTGTTTTTAGCTTAGTATATGTCCCTTTCCAAAAATGTAAATCTAGGACTTCCCTTCATTAGTGGGTAATTTTCTCCTTCCTGTTGAATGTCACTCACCCATGCCCAAGTGCTTAATGGGAAGCAGTTTATAGAAAGAAAACTCTGCCCAGGCCACCTGCCTGCCATTGGCTTTAATTTTCTTGCCATCTCAACCCCAATCTGCCTTTAGGAGATTGATGATAGGGTTCCAAGTGGATTATTTGTTTGATGGCTTTCTAACAGGGAGACAGTTCCAAGAGTCAGAATTGCGAAGGCCAATCTCATGCACATGTGTGATCCAAGCCAAATTACAGTCCAAATGGTTGATGGTGAAAGGCAACACATTAACCTGCAGTGACACCTGTTCACTGACACACCCTTTCCTGAACTCGAAAGGTCTGTTTCCTTTGAAATATTTATGGCACTGAAACTAAAGGTCATTCAATTCTTGTCTTTAACTTCGCATGATGATTAAAACTGACATTAAAAATAATGAAATCACTTTCAAAGGCAGAGGGTAAATATACAAAGATGTGTCCTTTCCACCATGAGAGAGGTAAAGGAAATATACATACAGGGTTGCGAAAGATAAATCTTATCTTACCCAATTTTAATGAGAGTTTTATTCAAATATCCAAATGACAGGTTCTGTGAAGCCTCTTTAATTCGTCCATAGTAACCAAACTGAACATATTGCCTTATTCTATTATGTATATGTCCTCTTGACTGTCAAACTCTGGAGAACTCAAAACAAGTATGCAAGTAAAACTGAAAGAGGTTAATATCACAAAAGAACCTGCCACTAATAAAGGTCCTCTGTGTGCTGATTCTCAGAGACATGTTAATGGTCAAATTAATAAAAATAATTTTGTAATTTTTTCACCTGACACTTTGGATTTAAAATTTTTAAATTAAAAAAAAATAATCAAGCATAAAAGGAATTTGTCATTTTGAAATAAAGTCAGTAACTTGGACTTTAGTTTCTTTTCTGTTTTCTTAGCGCTTTCTGCCATATTGACTCACCTGTGGTCTTGTCTTTTCCCATCAATCCATTGAAACTGCTGTCAACATGTGTGTTAATGACTTCTTTGTTATTAAATCCAAGTGACATTTTTTCACTTCTTAACCTACTTTACTTCTTATTCATCCAAACAATATTTACCAACTATCGACTAAGTGCCAGGTACTGCGTTAAGTGTGAGCATAAAGGTTGAAGTGGAGTATATCGTAGAATAGGGGAGTTTGATACTAAACAGTTGCAGAAATGATTACTTGATTATAGCTATGACTAATGATAAAAAATTATAGTATGCAGTAAAAGCATATAATTGGAGATTTCAATTTCGGCAAAATTTCCTTAAGAAAATTATTTCTAAGCTGAAATTTAAAACTCTACTTCTCTACTCAAAAGTATCTATACACGACTATGCAGCTTACTTAGCTTTCATTTAGTCAATCAAATAACATCTCAACTATAAAAAACACAAAAACAAAAACAAACCAACAGCAAAAAAACAGAAATAACATCTCAACTAACCAGTATATTCATAGATACCATGCAATGATGCTCAATACTTATAGTAATAGTTATGGATGAGAAAAGAGCTGCCTCCCGGATCATCAAAACTGATTAACACTTGACTACTATAGTTTTAATGCTTAGTGTATTTTATGTTTGAAAAAAAAAGTATTCACGTGGACGATATATTTACATTATTACTAGACCACCCTATTTCTTTTTTTAAATGTTTATGAATTTATTTTTTAGAGAGAATGCATGTGTGTGTGGGAGGGACAGACGGCGGAAAGAGAAAATCTCAAACAGATTCCACGCTCAGCACAGAGCCCAACACAGGGCTCATTCCCACAACCATGAGATCATGTCCTGAGCTGAAATCAAGAGTCAGACGCTCAACTGATTGAGCCACACAGGCACCCCATAGACCACCCTATTTCTTAGCTAGGTGGTATAACAGTATATTAAATTATACCAGATTTTTTGTTTATTTCAGAGTTGTTAATATATGTATGTAGATATGAGTTTATACGTGTATGTGTGTATGATTGTGTGTGTGTGCATGCGTGTGTGTATCTTTCTTAGAGTTGAAGCTAAACATGTAAAGAATTCAGAGTTAGAAAAGCATTCAGGGCTCTCAAGTAATTTCTATCCAGCAGTCTGACATGCTAATATCTGATATTGACTGTGGTGTTAAAAATAGCATTTCTAAACACTTTTTGAGTAGCTTCTCCATATCAGGCTTTTTCTCCATAACACACTAACCTAAAACGGTGGGGTGGCATAGTGACTTAAAACAACAGATATTAATTAACTCTCAATTCTGCATGCTGACAGTTTAAGTTGGGCTTAGGTAGGCATTTCTTCTGCTCTAAGCCTGGCTCTAAAGCTTAGCTAGGCTCATTTAAACCAATAAACTGAGGCTAGAACATAGCGCAGTAAGCCTGATACATTAATAGACTGATAGGTAGGTTGAGGCTGATTAGTTTACAATGACCTTGACAGCAAGGCTGGGAGAATCAATGCTTCCTTCCACTTAGTCTCTCATTCTTTGGCATGCCAGCTCAGGCCTATTCATATGGTAGATACAAGTTGTTGTTTCTTTCTTTTCTTTTTTTCTCCTTTTAATGTTTGTTTATTTTGAGAGAGAGAGAGAGAGAGACAAAGTATGAGCAGGGGAGGGTCAGAGAGAAGAGACACAGAATTGGAAGCAGGCTTCAGGCTCTGAGCTGTCAAAGCACAGAGCCCGACGCAGGGCTCGAACTCACAAGCCGTAAGATCATGACCTGAGCTAAAGTCAGACACTTAACTGACTGAGCTACCCAGGCATCCCAGTAGGCACAAGTTTTTAAGAAAGAGAATAGAAATCTGCAGTGTCTGAAGTTCCAGTCTCAGAACTCACACACATCATTTCTACAACAGTATATAGACCAAAACGAGTCATAAGGCCAGCCCAGATTTAATGGATAAATGAAAAGTCTCAACTCTTCATAGGAGAGGCAGTAAGATCACATTGCAAGATCATGAAAAAAAAGGGGGAAGAATTTGTGATCATTCTTGCCATCCACCACAGTGAAGTAGGTGTCATTTCTTTTTATTTTACAGTGACAAACTAAAGCTGGAATATAGTCCAGTGCCTAACACAAAATAGACATTCAATGAACATTATAATTTTTTTTTCAACGTTTATTTATATTTGGGACAGAGAGGGACAGAGCATGAATGGGGGAGGGGCAGAGAGAGAGGGAGACACAGAATCGGAAACAGGCTCCAGGCTCTGAGCCATCAGCCCAGAGCCTGACGCGGGACTCGAACTCAGGGACCGCGAGATCGTGACCTGGCTGAAGTCGGACGCTTAACCGAGTGCGCCACCCAGGCGCCCCTCAATGAACATTATAAAAGTAAAAGAGCGAATTCCTGAATAAACTGAATAACTAAATTAATGCATATTTAAATAGAGCTATGATTCAGGCCTGGATTGTCTGTCTCCACATCATTTTTCTTCCTCATTACTCTACATTGGCTCCTGAATATAAAAAAGTCAAATGAGGAATAAAATTTGAGAAATGTCATGACAAATTTTAGTAGAGTCAGACTGTGCCCAGCTGGAGACTCCCATTGCTGGCTACGAGAGAGCTATATATGAAGCAACAGTTGCAAAACATTGCATAACAGGCAGCACAGGACTGTGATCCCTGAGAGAAGAGAAACACATGAAGAAAAGTATACAAGCGCTCTGACTTGCTGCCTAGAAGTAGTTCCCAGGCTGCAATGCAGAGGGGGGGAGCCCAGGTAGAACCTAGCAGTCTTCCTAAGTTTGGAATTAGAGTTCCAAAGGGCCATGATCACTAGAATTCATAGAAATAAGTACTGGAGAGGAGAGAACTGCACAGAGAGAAAGCACCAGAGATTTACAGAAAAATATCTGTGAGTCTCTGGCTAAATACAGATCTGTGAATGCTGAAGAAATTACCCAAACCAGGAAAAGAATTACTGAAAAGTGGTAGGCTGAACAGGTTGTAGAGCTCAAATAGGGCTGGAAACAGTTCATACTCCCCAGAGATCAGAGTAGAGAGATTTAATAATATACAGGAAATTGGGTAAAGTCCCCAGAAGGACATTGCCTTAGTAGTGGGCTGAATTAGCTTGAGATAAAGGCTTATCTGGAGCTGAGAAAGCCTCAAAAGTTTAAATTGGTTTCAAGTACCTTAACCATATGTCAGAACAAAGTCCAACACTTTTTAAGTAAAGTTTAAGAAAACAAACAAACCCAGGATCCAACAATGAAAAGAATCACTATATCTAACAACCAATGAAAACTTATCAGCATGCAATGATCCAGAAAATATTTGTTCCATAATCAACAGAAAAACCAATCAACAGAAATAAACTCATATGTGACAGAAGTGATGAAATCATAGTCTTTAAAACAGTCATTATAAATATTATACACATGTTGAATGAATTCAAGAAGTAGAGAAAAACATTAAAATGAAGAGAGAAATGGTGTAAAAAAGACACAAAAGGAAGTTCATGAGGTGAAAAAAAGCAATATTTGAAATTGAAAAATACATTGGATATAATTAAAAACAGATTATATGAGTTAGTAGAAAAGATCAGTGAACCCAAAACCAAGAACATAAACTTCTTAAAATGAAGCACAGAAAGGTAAAAAAAGACTTAAACAAAAAAAGATCATCTCCTCCCTCCCCGCCAAAAGAGCATCAATAATCTAAGAAACAGTATCAAGTAGTCTAGTATACGTTCAGTTAAAATCTGAGAAATGGAAAGGTGGAAGAAAGGGAGAGAATATTTAAAGAAATAAGACTGAAATTTTGTCACATTTGATAAAACCCAACCCAGATATCCAAGAAGTTTAAGTAATCCAAGCAAAAGAAAGGAAAAAGTCCACACAAAACTGTGCATCAAACATAATTACTGAAAACCAGTGATAAAGAAAAAAAAAATCTTAAAATCAGCCATGGGGATGGTGGCTGGGGGATGGGGGTGGGGACACATTATGTACAAAAGAACAAAGATATGAATGATAGCAGGCTTTTTGTCAAGGAGTACACAAACCAAAGCACAAAAGCATAATAACATCTTTAAAGAATGGGAAGAAAATTATAAACCTAGGATTCTATAGTTAGCAAAAAAATCTTACAAAAATAAAGGCATAATTAAAAAGTTTTTCAGACGAAAAGAAAAGAGATAAAAAGCCGAGAGAATTCATTGCCATTCGACATGCACAGAAACAAATATTTTAAAGGAAGTGATCAGGCAGAAGGAAAATGATAACAGATGGAAACTAAAATCTACAGAAAAGAATAAAGAGCGTTGGAAATAGTAAACATGTGGGTAAAGCAAAATCCTTTTTATATTGTTTTTGTCACTTATAAATCTCTTTAAATGATAATTATTTAAAGCAAAAATAATAATGTATTTTGGAGTTTATAAGATGTAGAAGTAAAATGGAAGACTGTGTTAGCAAGAAGGTTGGGAAATGGAACATGAAAGCGGCTGTAAGATTCTTATACTATATGTGACGCTGTATAACATTATTATTTGAAAGTAGACTATGCTAAGTGGAAGATGTGTACTGTAAACCCGAAAGCAACCACTAAGAAAAATAAAGCAAAGAGGTAGACTTAAGAAGCTCATAAAGGGGCGCCTGGGTGGCGCAGTCGGTTAAGCGTCCGACTTCAGCCAGGTCACGATCTCGCAGTCCGTGAGTTTGAGCCCCGCGTCAGGCTCTGAGCTGATGGCTCAGAGGCTGGAGCCTGTTTCTGATTCTGTGTCTCCCTCTCTCTCTACCCCTCCCCCGTTCATGCTCTGTCTCTCTCTGTCCCAAAAATAAATGTTGAAAAAAAAAAAAAAAGAAGCTCATAAAGAAGATGAAATGAAATCATAAAAGTACTGACTTTAAATGAAGGCAAAAAATAGGAATAAAATATCAAGGAAGTTTCAAATAGAAAACAAGTAACAAGATGGTAGCTTTATTGAAACTCTGTCAATAACCAAATGCTCAATTTTAAAGTCAGAGACTGTCAGGCTGAATTAAAAGAACAACCCATCTTTATGCTGTCTACAAGAAAGCCACTTTAAATAGGAAGACATAAGGGTACGTGGGTGTATCAGATGGTTAAGTGTCCAGCTTCAGCTCAGGTCATGATCTCATGGTTCATGGGTTCAAGCCCTGTGTCGGGCTCCGTGCTGACACCACTTCAGATTCCTTGTCTCTCTCTGTCCCTCCCCCACTCATGCTCTGTCTCTCTCTGCCTCTTGGGGATAAATAAACATTAAATACATATAAATATTTATATATATATGAAAACATAAATAAATTAAAAATAATAGAATGGGATAAAATATACTTTGCAGACACTAAGCATAACATAACTAGAATGACTATATTAATTTCACAGGAAGTAGGTTTTAGAAAAAAGAATGTTACCAGGAATAAAGAAGGACATCTCATAATCACAGAGGAATCAATTTATCTAGGGAACATACAATTCTAAATGTTAATGCACCTAATAAATACACCAATATATTTTGAACTTTAATATACATGAAGCAAGTACTGATTAAACTGAAAAGAGAAATAGATAATTTGAAATTATTGCTGAAAATTTCAATAATTTTCTCTCAGTAACAGAACAACTAGACAAAATAAAAATCCACATATAGAGAACATGAACACACATGAACCAGATTGACCTAATTGATATTTATAAAATACTCTCCCCAACAATAGTAGAATACACATTTTTTAAAAAATTAGGTGCACATAGAACATTTACAAAATGAACTATATTCTGAGGCATAAAAACACGTCTCAATAAATTAAAAAAAATAAAATTCTTATAAAGTATGTTCTTTAGTCACAAGATAATTAAACTAAAAGTTAATAACAGAAAGGTATTCTTTAAATTCCCAACTCTGGAAATTTAAAAAAAAATGTGAAAGGTAAAATGAAAAGGTAAAATGAAAGATAAAATGAAAGGTAAAATGGGGTCACTTATGGGAAGGAGGTTTAAAAGGGAGCTGGAAGGCCATTAAGGAGATGTGCCTTTGCACATCCTTATGGTGGAACCATGAACATTTGAACTGGGCCAAACCACAAATATTCCAAGGACTCAGCCATAACACCTGCAATTTGCTTTAGTAATAGTTTAGCAATAGCTTTCACAACCAATTACATTCAGTCAAGATTAGTTTTTGCCACCAACACCAATCAAAATTATTTGTAAATAACATATAAGCAGTCCCTTTTATCTCTCGAAACCTTTGACTTTTGTTCCCTGGAAGGACCCTATTTAGGTTGGGGCCCAAATCTGTGTTCCCTGAATTGCAATTCTGATAACCCCAAATAAGTATTTTGTTTTTTATTTTAGTCTGTCTCTTTCCTTGGTCAACACCTGTTTCTAAATAACCAAAGGGTCAAAGATGACATCACATGGAAAATTAAAAGATACTGGATGTAAGGGCAACATGGCTGTGACATCTGTCACCCCGTTGATCACCAGGGTTGATTTGGCTGATCTGGTTGTCCCCTTCCTCCCTCACAGCTCTATGTGCGCCCCTCCCAAAGATGCACACCCCACTGTAGAGGACAACCTTCTCTGATAGAGGAGGACTGCTCAGTCAAGAGTATACCCTAGCTGTGCTCCCCTGCTAGAATCTCCAAACAAACTCTCAAAGTCTATTTGTAGGAGAACATTGGGTAGTAAAGCTGTCAAGACTCCAGACACATCCAAATGAGATGCTGCATGTGTCAGACTGCCTTTATTTTAAATAAATTAAAAAAATTAAAAGATATTTTGTACTTAAAAATCAACACACAACATATTAAAATCTGTGGGGGTAGCTAAAGCAGGGCTTAGAGGGAAATTTATAGCATTATATGACTATATTAGAAAAATTCTCAAATCAATGAACTAAGCTTTTGCCTTAAACTAGAAGAAGAGCAAACCAAACCCAAATTAAACAGAAGGAAGCATGGGGTACCTGGGTGGCTCAGTGGGTTAAGCGGCCGACTTCGGCTCAGGTCATGATCTCGTGGTCTGTGAGTTCGAGCCCCGCGTCGGGCTCTGTGCTGACAGCTCAGAGCCTGGAGCCTGTTTCAGATTCTGTGTCTCCCTCTCTCTGACCCGCCCCCGTTCATGCTCTGTCTCTCTCTGTCTCAAAAATAAATAAACGCTAAAAAAAATAAACAGAAGGAAGCAATAATAAAGGTAATGTCAGAAGGAAATAGAAATATAATAGAGAAAATAAAAGATGCTAAACTCTAGTTTTTAGAAATGACTGTGCCAAGTCAAGGAGGCAAAATGAATTCAACATATTAAAGGGTGTAATACCAAATCATCTTGGTATAAACATTATCACTAGTTACAGAGACATCCTTACTTCCAGGCAGACAGCATTCTTACTGTTTTTCCTTGTTACTAGAAAACATTTTTCTTCCTGTTTTCCAGAAAATCTGGCACAGATATAAGTAGCCTATCTTTACTTTGCCTGGTTGCAAAGTCGGATGATTATGCATGTGGGAGTAATACTTAGAATACTACTCTACTAAAGCATAACCCAAGAGGAAAATATGAGTCTGAACCAGACCTATGTCAGCAGTAAGTCTTTGCCAGGAAGATCTGAAATGAAACGAAAAAGTAGGCTTTGTCTTTCTTAGATACAAAGTTGAAAAAAACATTCCCCTTAGCCTCTAAGTATGAAAAGAAATCCTCTTGCTTTGAAAACAAAGTGGATATTACTGTCTCATTGGGTTTTTCAAACAGAGAGACAGTGGTTTCAAGTTGCAACACTACCCCTTTTTCCACTTACAATGCACAATATTGTGAATATTAAGAAAAGAAAAATTCACTGGTATGTGAACATCTGAGATAGTAAGTTGTAAGACCCTAAGTGTCCAAAACTGTCCTACCTTCTTAAGAATAATGTAACCTATCCCCACACATGTTATTTTAAGCACTTCCATTGAATACTGCTTTTGAAATGACTTTTATTTTCAGACACTCCAGATGTAATCCCTTCACTGACCACACATGGTTTACTCTGAAAAATGCTGTCAAGAGCAAATTCTTTGAATCCATATTTCCTCAGATGACATGACCAAACTATTACGATTTCTCAGTGACATGTGGCAGTTGCATCTGTAACAAGTCATAACCAGGAGAAACTCTGGAAGCTCAGTGGTTGCACAATTTATATTCAACCAGGAGTTAAGTATTTTGGTCTTGAATGCCAGTGTGGCCTGAGGAATGCTAGCAGTCTCTTTTTCCAACTCTGCGGTGTACATACAAATGGGTTAAGTCCCTTACACAGCGCTTAGTCATTATCCCCTGTATATTTGGAGAGTGTTTTGTGTGTGGCAAATTAATGTAAACTCATCTTTGTTTGGCTTCTTCCAAGCTGTAACTCATTAAATTCTCTATCAGTGAGTTGTTCCACTTCTTTAGTCTGGGAAAAGTCTTTTCCAGACAGTCATCTGTAATTTTAGCCATTCCTCCTCTTTGCATATGTACAATTTAATTTGTCATAAAATACCACAGAGGGTCCATGAAGACTCACAAGTTTCAAAGCCAGAAATATGATGACAAGCTTTCCTTGAACTTCTTTCTACTCTCCACTCCAAAGTCCATGGCTCCATACTAGGGACCCAACCATGACATTGACTCCTGATCCTTACTGTCAACCTGAGACATGCCCCAAAATATAGCCATTCTTAAAAATCCTAATTGCCAGGGCACCTGGAAGTTGGTTAAGCATCTGGCGTGATTTGGGCTCAGGTCATGACCTCACAGTCTCATGAGATCGAGCCCTATGTCTTGCTCTGTGCTGAGCGAGGAGCCTGCTTAAGATTCTCTCTCTCTCCTTGTCCCTCTGCCTCTGTCCCCTGCTCATGCTCTCTCTTCCTCAAAACAAAAACAAAAAAACAAAAAAAACAAAAACAAAAATAAAAACTCTAAGTGCTTGCAACAGCCCAAGACTTTTATTGGACTTATAAGAAAAATGTTAGTCAAACCACTTCCAACCAAAAGTACCTCCCTGTCCCAAAAAGGAAACTAATGAGAATCAAAATGTAGTTTCCAGAAGAAACCTTTCATACCAGCTACCAGGAAAAAAGAGACGTTCACTACATAAAATATGGCATTGTGGTAAAGACAACTAAGACTTCTAGCTTATAGTTCTGCCTCTGTTCACTTACTTGCTGGCCTTATGTAAATCTTTCCATCTCTCAGGGCCTTACATCTCTGAGATCTTTCTGGCTTTCAAAGTTTATGATTCTAGTGATATGAAAATTAAGTGGTAGAGTAAGGAGAACTTTTATTTATTTTTATGCATTTTATTTTTTAATTGTGGTAAAATATACACAAAGTGCCAAATTAATCATTTTAAATGTACATTTCAATGATATTAAATAAATCTACACTGTTGTGCAATCATCACCAACATCCATCTGTAGAACTTCTTTCATCTTCCAAAACTAAAACTCTGTACTCATTAAATGGTCATTTTCCATTTCACCCTGGCCCCAGCCCCATGCAACCACCTTTATACTTTCTGTCTCTATGAATGTGACTACTCCAGATATCTCATGTAAGTGAAACCACACAGTATTTGTTTTTTTTTTTTTTTTGACTGGTTTATTTTACTTAGCATAATATCTTCAAGGGTCATCCATGTTGTAGCATATCTCAGAAATCTCTTCCTTTTTAAGGCTCAATGATATTCCATTTTCTATAAATACCACCTCTTGTTTATCCATTCATCTGCCAATGGAAATGGGTTAATAGGAAATTTATTTTTTAACTATCTGCTATCGTGCAAATTTCCTTCCCAATCGAGTATTTAGCTACAAGTCAAAATCATGTAGAAAGTTTTTAGAAGTACAGATTCTTGGGCATAACTTTAGAATTACTAAATCAGAATTTCCATATGAAACCTATAAATCTGTATTTTAATAAGACTGAAGCCCCACATTCTTATCAAAAAGTAGTTGTGCAGCTCTCCCCTTCCTAAAAATGTATTGCTTGTGGGATGACCTGAGCATCAGTCTCTATACCACATCCAATATAGTCTTGACCAGTTGTAGTTAAAATTGAAACGTGAAATAAGTCAGGAAGAAATACATATGTGTGGAGGGAACTGGTGGGTGCCTAGTCCTGCCTCAGGGTAAAGCATTGTGGCTGAAGCAGAAACATGAAACTCCCAGAAGCAGTGCATGTTGGGAGACTGAAGTTCTTACTGCACTGTTTTTGGTTCATAGTACTAAGGGACCAAATTGTGGGCGTAGGATAGAATTGCACCCTGGATGCATCAAAGCAGCTCTATGTGGACACTGATCAGATATTTAAAACCTTCTAATATGTAAGGAGCATAGAAGGAGATTCGTCCATAAAAATAAGTATAGAGTTAACACAGTCAAATAAAAATCACAAAGCCTTCCTTGTTGACAATCTCCATTTTGCAAAAATCATTATATTTTAAAGAATGAGTAAAGAGATAAAAATTAACGTGAAACTTATAAACATGACAACACAAGGGAAAAAGGACATTATACCAAGGCTCAGATGATATTCAGAGAAAATTAGAGAAAGCTGGCTATTCTCAAAATTATGTCAGGGATAAACACGTTTTACAAAAAACAAGCAAATAAGCATAATGAACAGACTAAGAATATTAGTTAAGATAATACTTACTGCTATGACAAATTCCTCCCCCCCTCCATCCACATACACACATTTTAGTAGATTAAGAAAACAAAAGTTTATTTTTCTGGTGCGTAAAATCCAAAATGTGGCAGTTGAGTTAACATGGCTGAGCAGTATGGGGACCCTGAGCTTGTCTTGTCCCTGAAATGCCGCTAGATCAGCATCAAAACATTTTGCACACCTAGGAAATTGATCTGAGGATTAACGAAACAATCTGCATAGCTTGAGACATAGAACTTGGCAGGTGCACAATGCAGAGAGATGAATGAGGTGAGAGAAAAGCCATGGAGCCGTGAAGGGTAGAGACCTGTTTTTGCAGAGAGAGATGGAGAGTGCAGCGCATCGGGATCATAAAGCACTCCCCCAAAAGTAGCTGGAGAGAGAGGGAAAGAGTGAAAACACTCTCAGGGGACTGGACAAGCAATCTCTTCCCCAAAACCATTGACAGGGAGAAAGGAGAGAATTTCAATAGCAATTTTTTGCTATTCAATTTTTTTTAGTGTATATGTGTGTGTATCTATCTATCTATCTATAATTTATTGTAGAATTGGTTTCCATACAACACTCAGTGCTCATCCTAACAGGTGCCCTCTTCAATGCCCACCACCCACTTTCCCCTCTCCCCCACCCCCCATCAACCCTCAGTTTGTTCTCAGTATTTAAGAGTCTCTTATGGTTTGCCTCCTTTCCTCTCTGTAACTTTTTTCCCCCCTTCCCCTCCCCCCTGCTCTTCTATTAAGTTTCTCAGGATCCACATAAGAGTGAAAACATATGGTATCTGTCTTTCTCTGCCTGACTTATTTCACTTAGCATAATACTCTCCAGTTCCATCCACGTTGCTACAAATGGCCAGATTTCATTCTTTCTCATTGCCAAGTAGTATTCCATTGTATATATAAACTACATGTTTTTTATCCATTTGTCAGTCAATGGACATTTAAGCTCTTTCCATAATTTGGCTATTGTTGAAAGTGTTGCTATAAACATTGGGGTGCAAGTGCCCCTATGCATCAGCACTTCTGTATCCCTTGGGCAAATTCCTAGGAGTGCTATTGCTAGTGCTATTTGTTTGGGCAAATTCCTAGGAGTGCTGCTAGGGTAGATCTATTTTTAATTTTTTGAGGAACCTCCACACTGTGGAATCTATTAAACTTAGTGGAGCACAGAGTCTGAAGTTCTAGAGCTCAGTGCCTGGCAGTGCTCTGGTGAGGAAGTAGGGTGAATCCCCAGGAGCAGACAGTGGGGGCTGAGGGGTCTGAGTGCCACACAGGGAGAAGCAGTTCCCCTGCTTGGAGAGCATTTGGTAGAGGCCATATAGCCTCCCCTTGGGCAAAAACCCCAGTGGACCCTGGAGAGCTGCCACATTTACTGATATTGGAAAAAAGATGCCAGAGTAGAGCAAAACCTGGTACTGGCTGTGTGTTGTGATTTACTATGAACTCTGAGCCTCTGCCACTGCACAATCACAGGAACATTTTCTGGGGCAAGCCAGCACCTGGCCATTGCTCAAGGAGACCCTCCCCCAGAGAATCAGCATGGGTCAAAGCAGTGGGGGTCTCTGAAGTGTGGGGTTTTGGAACACAGTTCCATTTGAGATAAAACTCTGGATAAAACACCTAGCAAGCAGAAAGCTTGGACACAAGACAGGGTAAAGGTGGGGAGTGGACAGAAGCCTGAGACAAAGGAAGGGTGCTTGATTGCATGTCTGTGAATGCATGAAATTTCTGCACCAGAGACTAGAGAGCAAGGTGAAGCCATTTTCACCTCTAGTGTCTGCATGCACATATACAGATCAACCTCAGTGAGGTAAGCAGTGCCACCAAATAGAGAACGGAGACTTTACACTAAACCCCACCCATCTGCACCTTCTAGGCACATCCCCTAGAAGACCAGCACAAACCTCTTCCACCTGCCTATTACTCTATAGAATATAGTCTGCTACAAAGTTTCAGTTATAGGAGAAACTAGATGTAACTTCATTCAGGTTTCATTCTGTTTGCTTGTTTGTTTGTTTTCCATCCTTCTGTTTTTGCTTACATTGTTTTCTTTTTTCTTTCTTTTATTTCTCTTTCTTGGATACAAAAAGAGAAAATTTATTTATTTATTTATTTATTTATTTATTTATTTATTTATTTTATTATTAGAACAGTATTTTTAATTTAAAAAAAATTTTAAACTTTTTTCCCTTTCTCTTTTTTCTCTTTTCTACCAAGTTTCTCTCAACAAGCAGACCAAAATACTGCTGGGATCTAGCTTCCTTTATTTGATTTGTTTTGTTTTGTTTTTAATTTTTTAATTTTTCTTTTATTAATTTTTTTCTTCCTGCAAAATGACAAAACGGAGGAATTCACCCCAAAAGAAAGAACAGAAAGAAATGATGGACAGGGATTTAATCAACACAGATTTAAGTAAGATGTCTGAACTAGAATTTAAAACCACAATTATAAGAATAATATCGGGGGTTGAAAAAAGAATAGAGGGGCGCCTGGGTGGCGCAGTCGGTTGAGCGTCCGACTTCAGCTCAGGTCACAATCTTGCGGTCTGTGAGTTCGAGCCCCGCGTCGGGCTCTGGGCTGATGGCTCAGAGCCTGGAGCCTGTTTCCGATTCTGTGTCTCCCTCTCTCTCTGCCCCTCCCCCGTTCATGCTCTGTCTCTCTCTGTCCCAAAAATAAATAAAACGTTGAAAAAAAAAAATTAAAAAAAAAAAAATAAATAAAAAAATAAATAAACGTTAAAAAAAAAATTTTTTTTTAAAAAGAAAAAAGAATAGAAGACACAGATAATTCCTTTCCACAGAGATAAAAGAACTATAATCTAGACAGGTCGAAATTAAAAAGGCTATAACTGAGATGCAATCTAAAATGGATGCCCTGATGGCAAGGATGGATGAAGCAGAGCAGCAAATCAGTGATATAGAAGATAAAATCATGGAAAATAATGAGGCAAAAAAATGAAGAGGGAAACAAAGGCAAAAGATTATGATACAAGACTTAGAGAACTGAGCGACTTATTAAAGAGAATAACATTTGTCTCACAGGAGTCACAGAATATGAAGATAAACAAAAAGGAGCAAAAGGTTTATGTGAGCACAATAGAACTGAAAACGCTCCTAATCTACAGAAAGACACAGACATCCAAATCCAAGAAGCACAAAGAACTCCCATTAGATTAAAAAAACCTGATCATCACCAATCACAGTCAATCATTTGATTGGAGCATTTAAAAAACAAAACAAAACAAAACAAAAACGTGGACTAGGGACGCCTGGGTGGCGCAGTCAGTTAAGCGTCCGACTTCAGCCAGGTCACGATCTCACGGTCCGTGAGTTTGAGCCCCGCGTCAGGTTCTGGGCTGATGGCTCAGAGCCTGGAGCCTGTTTCCGATTCTGTGTCTCCCTCTCTCTCTGCCCCTCCCCCGTTCATGCTCTATCTCTCTCTGTCCCAAAAATAAATAAACGTTGAAAAAAAAAATTAAAAAAAAAAAAACGTGGACTAAATGCTGATAAAAAACAAACAAACAAACCAAGACCCACCTATGTTCTGCCTAGAAGATACTCATTTCAGACCTAAAGACACCTGCGGACTGAAAGTAAGGAGATGGGAATAAAAAAGAAAGTAGGGGGATCTTGACATGACATCTGTCATGTTAATAGATGTCAAAAGAAAGCCAGAGTAGCCATACTTATATCAGACAAATTAGATTTGAAAATGAAGACTATAACAAGAGACGAAGAAGGGCATTATATCAGAATTAAAGGGTCTATCCACTAAGAACATCTAACAATTGTAAATATTTATTCCCCAAACTTGAAAGCACCCAAATAGATAAATCAATTAATCACAGACATAAAGAAGTTCATTGATAATAATGCAACAGTAATAAGGGACTTTAACACCCCACTTACAACAATGGACTTCTAAGCAGAAAATCAACAAGGAAACAATGGCTTTGAATAACACACTGGACCAGATGTACTTAACAGATATATTCAAAACATTTCATCCTAATGCAGCAGAATATACATTCTTCTTGAGGGTACATGAACATTCTCCAGAATAGATATATACTTGGTCACAAATCAGCCCTCAACAAGTAGAAAAATGATTGATATCATATCATGAATATCTGCAAACCACAATGCTACAAAACTTGACATCAACCACAAGAAATATTTTGGAAAGACCATAAATACTTGCAGATTAAAGAACATCCTACTAAAGAATGAATGGGTTAACCAAAAAATTTAAAAGGAAATTAAAGAGTATATGTAAACCAATGAAAATGAAAACATGACAGTCCAAAACCTTTGGGATGCAGTGAGGGCAATCATAAGAGGGAAGTATATAGCAATCCAGGCCTTCCTAAAGAAGGAAGAAATATCTGAAATACACAACCTAACCTTACACCTAAAGTAGCTGGAAAAAGAACAGCAAATAAAGGCTTCAGCAGCAGAAGGAAAATAAAGATTAGAACAGATATCAATGACATCGAAGAAGAAGAAGAAAAAGAAGAAGAAGAAGAAGAAGGAAGAAAGAAAGAAAGAAAGAAAGAAAGAAAGAAAGAAAGAAAGAAAGAAAGAAAAAGAAAGAAAGAAAAAAATGAACGGTTCAACAAAGCCAGGAACAGATTCCTTGAAAGAATCAACAAAACTGATGAACCCCTAGCCAGAATGGATCAAAAAGAACAAGGAAAGGACCCAAATAAATAAAATCACGAATGAAAGAGGAGAGATCACAACCAACACAACAGAAATAAAAACAATAATAAGAGAATATTAGGAGCAATTATATGCCAACAAATTGGGCAATCTGGAAGAAATGGACAAATTCCTAGAAACATATAAACTACCAAAATAAAACAGGAAGAAATAGAAAATATGAACAGACCCATAACCAGTAAAGAAATTCAATCAGCAATCAAAAATCTCCCAACAAACAGGAGTCCAGGGCTGGATGGCTTCCTAGGGAAATTCCACCAAACATATAAAGAAGAGTTAATACTTATTCTCTTGAAGCTGCTCCAAAAAATAGAAATGGAAGGGAAACATCCAAACTCATTCTATGAGACCAAAATTACCTTGATTTCAAAACCAGACAAAGACCCCACTAAAAAGAATTATAGACCAATTTCCCTGATGAACATGGATGCAAAAATTCTCAACAAGATACTAGCAAATCGAACCCAACAGTACATTAAAAGAATTATTCATCACAATCAAGTGGGATTTGTTTCTGTGGTGTGGGGCAGGGGGTTTCAATATCTGCAAATCAATCAATCTCATACATAATATTAATAAAAGAAAGGATAAGAAACACATGATCTTCTCACTAGATGTAGATAAGGCATTTGACAAAATACAGCAACCTTTCTTGATAAAAAAAAAAAAAACTCAAAGTAGGGATAGAAGGAACATACCTCAACATCATAAAGGACATATATGAAAAACCCATAACTACTATCATCCTCATTGGGGAAAAACTGAGAGCTTTCCACCTAAGGTCAGGAACATGACAGAGATGTCCACTCTCACCACTGTTGCTCAACATAATACTGGAGGTTCTAGCCTCAGTATCAGACTGCAAAAAGAAATAAAGTCATCCAAATTGGCAAGGAGGAAGTCAAACTTTTACTCTTTGCAGACAATATGATACTTTACATGGAAAACTTGAAAGATCCCACCAAAAACTGCTAGAACTTATACATAAATTCAGCAAAGTCGCAGGATATAAAATCAATGTACAGAAATCTGTTGCATTTCTATATACCAATAATGAAGCAACAGAAAGGCAAATCAAGGAATCAGTCCCATTTAAAATTGAACCAAAAACCATAAGATATCTAGGAATAAACCTAATCAAAGATGTAAAAGATCTGTACACTAAAAACTGTAGAAAGCTTATGAAAGAAATTGAAGAGGACACAAAGAAATGAAAAGCATTCTATACTTTTGGATGGGAGGAAACAATATTGTTAAAATGTCAATACTACCCAAAGCAATCTACACATTCAATGAAATTCCTATCTAAATAACACCAGCATTCTTCACAGAGCTAAACAAATAATTCTAAAATTTGTATGGAACCAGAAAGACCCTGAATAGTGAAAGTAATGTTGGAAACGAAAACCAAAGCTGGAGGCAGCACAATTCACGAGTTCAACCTGTATTATAAAACTGTAATCATCAACACAGTATGATACTAGCACAAAAACAGACACATAGATTAATGGAACAGAATAGAGAAACCAGAATTGGACCCACAAATATATGGCCAACTAATCTTTGACAAAGCAGGAAGGAATATCCAGTGGAAAAAAAGACAATCTCTTCAGCAAATGGTGTTGGGAAAACTGGACAATGACATGCAGAAGAATGAGCCTGGACCACTTTCTTACACCATACAAAAAATAAATAAATAAATAAATAAACTCAAAATGGGTGAAAGATTATGAAAGATCTAAATGAAAGGCAGGAAACCATCAAAATCTTAGAGGAGAAAGCAGGCAAAAACCTCTTTGCCTTGGCTGCAGCAGCTTCTTACTAGACATGTCTCCAGAGGCAAGGGAAACAAAAGCAAATATGAACTATTGGGACCCCATCAAGGTAACAAGCTTCTGTACAGGAAAGGAAACAATCAACAAAGCTAAAAGGCAACTGACAGAATGGGAGAAAACATTAGCAATGACATATTTGATAAAGGGTTAGCATCCAAAATCTATAAAGAACTTATCAAACTCAACACCCAAAACATAAATAATCCAGTGAAGAAATGGGCAAAATTCATGAACAGACACTTCCAAAGAACACATCCAGATGGCTATCAGACACATGAGAAGATGCTCAACATCACTTATCATCGGGGAAATACAAATCAAAACCACAATGAGATACCACCTCACACCTGTCAGAATGGCTAAAATTAACAACTCAGGAAACAAAAGATGTTGGCAAGGATATGGATGAAGGAGAAGACTTTTGCACTGCTGGTGGGAATGCAAACTGGTGCAGCCACTCTAGAGAACAGCATGGAGGTTCCTTAAAAAATTAAAAATAGAGTTACCTTATGACCCAGCAATTGCACTACTGGGAATTTATCCAAAGGATACAAAAATGCTGATTCAAAGAGACATGCACCCCAATGTTTATAGCAGCACTGCCAAATGGACTAATGAATAGATAAAGAAGTTGTGGTATATCTATATCTATATCTATATCTATATCTATCTATCTATCTATCTATCTATATATATATACATACAATGGCATATTACTTGGTGATGAAAAAGAATAAAATCTAGCCATTTGCAAAAACATGGATGGAACTAGAGTATATTATGCTAAGTGAAATAGGTAAGTCATATAAAGATAAATATCACATGATTTCACTCATATGTAGAATTTAAGAAACACAATGGATGAACACAGCAGAAGGGAACGAGAAGATAAAAACAGAGAGTGAGGCAAATGATAAGAGACTCTTAAATACAGAGAAAAAATTGAGGATTGCTGGAGGGTGTTGGGTGGGAAGATGGGCGAAATGGGTGATGGGCATTAAGGAGGGCACTTGTTGGGATGAGCACTGGGTGTGATATGCAAGTGATGAATGACTAAATTCTGTTCCTGAAATCATTATTGTATACTATGTTAACTAACTTGGATTTAAATAATGTGATATATGATATGATATAATATAATATAATATAATATAATATAATATAATATAATACAATACAAAATGTTTCTGCTTTGCAGGTGGCTCTCCACCAATTGTCATTTACAAAACCACACTCTTCCTACCATGTGGCTCCACCATCTTTGACACATGGCTTTTAAGTTTGCCATGGAATGGGAAATAGCATGGAGGATTGAATGTGGGAGATTTTTATGGGCCAGATGTGGATGTGGTTTGGAGAAACCCTTCATATATTCTATCAGTAGAATTTGATCGCATGGATATACCTAACTGCAAGAGGGGCTGAGAAATTGTTGCCCAGTGAGTGTGCAGGAGAAAGGTGAATCAGATTAGATGAACAGCTAGTCGGTCTCTTGTACCCTGGCTAAAAAAGGCCTACAGAATGAAATGTGCATATAATAACCTGGGAAGAATAGAGAAGATTGGGGGAGGTAATATGGAAATAGAAGAGCAATAACAGAAATTAATCCCATTCAGGAAGCAAAGAGCAGAACTGAAATGAAAAAACTTATGGAGCCTACTCAGGACTCAGAAAAGGAAAAACATCTGAAATTACAAAAAACAAATGATAGATATGGAGAGCTGAGAAGTGAGAACATAGATTTTAATCTCAGACTTACAGATGCTCCAAAAGAAGAAACCAGAACACAGAATAGATAGGAATAAAGATATAACTGAAGAAGATTTCTTCAAAAGAGAGTCCCACATATGCAGATATGAATGGACAACCATGGTCCAGGTAAATGCAGTGAAAAGATATCCATACCAAATATACTGTGGAAGAATTTTGGAATTAGAAGGATAAGAAAAAAGATATCCTATAAGCATACATGCAAGCAAATAAATCAACAATAGGTTATAAGCTAAGCAACAAAAACAGATTGCCAAATATTTTCCTCTGCAACTTGACATTCCAGGAGATAATGTTGCAACATCTTTTGATTCTGAGGGAAGGAGGTTTGATGAAAGAATTTTACAGGAAGAGTCAATGTATTACTCAGATAGTAAGACAACAGAATGAAATTCTCAAATATGCAAGAATTCAAAAATATTTGACTCTGGGCACCAGGGTAGATTAGTCAGTTAAGCCTCTGACTTTAGCTCAGGTCATGAACTTGCAGTTCATGAGTTTGAGCCCTGCATCAGGCTCTGTGCTGACAGATCAGAGCTTGGAGCCTGCTTTGGATTCTCTCTCTCTCTCTCTCTCTCTCAGTCCTTCTCCTGCTCACACTCTGTCTCTCTCTCTCTCTCTCAAAAATAAATAAACATCAAAAAAAATTTTTTGAAATATTTGTCTCAAGTAATCCTTTAAAAAGTAAAGAAATAGAGAATAAACCAATTTTTTTTTTTACTGAATAGCATACTCTAGATGGGAATAAATAAAATTAAACGCCTCAAGAATGGGAATCTTATGGGTAAAAAATACTATTGCAATAACATTAATACTCACAAAACAGGGGCCCCTGGCTGGCTCAGTCAGAGGACTATCCAACTCTTGATCTTGGAATCCTGATTTTGAGCCCCAGGTTGAGTGTAGATTACCAAAAAAATAAATAAACTTAAGGAAAAAAATGCATGAAGCATAGGTTAAATTTTTTTTTAATTTTTTTTTCAACGTTTATTTATTTTTGGGACAGAGAGAGACAGAGCATGAACGGGGGAGGGGCAGAGAGAGAGGGAGACACAGAATCGGAAAGGTTAAATTTTTTAAAACATGTGTTTATAAAATTAAATACAAATGTCCAAAATAATTATTTAAAAAAAAATTTTTTTAACATTTGTTTATTTTTGAGGGACCAAGAGAGACAGAGTGTGAGCAGGGGAGGGACATAGAGAGAAGGAGACACAGAATATGAAGCAGGCTCCAGGCTCTGTGCAAGTTGTCAGCACAGAGCCTGACGCGGGGCCCGAACCCACAGACCAAGAGATAATGACCTGAGCGGAAGTCAGACGCTCAACCCCCTGAGCCACCCAGGCATCCTCAAAATAATTATTAAAAGTAAATATATAATATAAGATATGGAGTTATGCTAATATGGTTCATATTATCAGAAACTAGGAAGTGATTATAGGGAAGAGAGGTGGGTTGGGCAAGAATAAAAATATGCAATATTTTTTAAATGTAATTTTCAGTCTTGACATTAGAAAGAATGTTGGGGGGAGCAGAAAGAATGTTAGAGAACAATAGATTAAAATGATGTTTTTTTATTTTATTTTATTTTATTTTATTTTATTTTATTTTATTTTATTTTATTTTAAAGGATGCTTCTAAACTTTAAAGTTAACCACAACCATAATTTCAAATAGGATAAGAACTCTGGCTCAAAGGGAATCTGGGTAACAATTCCCATTCAACCTTCTTTCAACTTGTCACTACATAGCTGTTGAAAGCAAAAATAGATGAAAATTCCCAATAACACTGAACACAAAGACTGAAAGACATTCAGAATCTAGGAGGGATTAGTACTAGCTGAAAGACAGTTGGTGGAGCTGTGGTTTCTAACACACTCTCACTTCATTTCATGGAACAAAATTCCTAACAGTGGGTTTCATGCCTCAGCCACCATCTATCCCAGGACCTATAACAACTAGGACACTGCAAATATCCATCTGTATCCATTGACAGATGCTCTGTCAAGTATCCATTGCCTAATTCCAGATACTACAAACTGGAAAACAATCAGGCACAAAGTAAAAGGAAATTTCTGGGTTCAATGCATCTTCTGAGGCAAGTATTCTGACAAAGTACTTAGGTAAGAAAGAATAGGTTGCAGTGCATGCCCAAAAACCAATTTTTCAGACACTCTTTTCACTTCAAATGAACAATGAACTAATTTATGGGCAGGGGAAAAAGAAAACCAGAAAGAAAAGAAAATCAACTTAGAACAGAGCCAAGATATACTCCATCAAAGTAAGCAATATGGAAGCTGGTGACAAATTCAGGAGCTGTGGAGATGAACATGATATAAAGTTGGAGAAGAGATGAGAAGGGGAGAAGGGAAGAGAAGGGAAGAAAAGGAAAGAAAAGGGAAGAGATGTGAGATGGCTGTGTAACCCAATTTCTTCCACCAAGTCACACAGATGGAAAGAGGAGGAATAAGTAGAAAGCAACAACAAAGAGCCTAGGAAAAAATATTGCAGAAGAAAAAGTGTAAAGAAATGTTTGGGACTTCAAGGTGTCCCCCCAAAAAACATATTTGCCTCTGTTTTCTCTTGGCAGTCCAGTCAAAGGATTTAAAAGAATTTGAAATACACACACACACACACACACACACACACACACACACACGTACATGCACACACACACAGCATTAACTTAACAAGACAAAGAGAACAAGAGAAGATTAAGAGTAGATAAGAGATATGAACAAAATTTGAAAACCAAAAAGCAGATAGAAGAAAAGTACCTGACCCTACAAAGGTAATGGTCGTTGGGGACAGTATACAAGCCACCTGGCACTACAGACACCAGGAAGGCCTCCAGGTACCTTTTGTAAGTTAGAATTAAGAGTGGAGGTATCACTTAAAAGTATATAAAGGAGGAGATAGACCCCTAGATCTCCTCCCAAACTCTGTGAATCCTGGCAATGACTCACCCCTATATGGCTAAGGTAAACTTTTTGGACAAGCTGAACAAAAGAGATGCTGGAATCAGGAATTCTGGGCATAGCTGAGAGTCGGGTTTGAATTCTATAATTTCTGTAAGAATAGGAAGATCAAACCAAGAGATCCAACATATGATTGTGACACTCAGGTCCCTTTCCTCCCACTCGGCTCTAAAGCATAGGAAGCCACAGTTATTCCCTATTGACAAGGACTGGAGTACTCCTCACTAGGCAAACTCACCTGCCCAAGAGGCAAGACTGACAGGTATTGGCAGAAAAATGTAGGGGCCTCCGTCCACTCAAACTTTAGGGAAGCTACTACTTGATAAGCCTCTCCCACACCACACAGAGCTTACAAATGATCTTTAAGGGGCCTCAGGTCATCAGAAGTTGAGGAGAATCCCAAACACAAAAGAGACCAAAACACACAAAAAGAAGCAAAGGAACTCAGGAGAGACAGCACAGGGAGCAGAAATAAATTTAAAAAGAAAGAAATGGAGGGGCGCCTGGGTGGTTCAGTCGGTTGAGCGTCCGACTTTGTCTCAGGTCATGATCTCGCAGTCCGTGAGTTCCAGCCCCAAGTAGGGCTCTGTGCTGACAGCTCAGAGCCTGGAGCCTGTTTCAAATTCTGTGTCTCCCTCTCCTCTACCCCTCCCCCCACTTGCACTCTGTCTCCCTCTGTCTCAAAAATAAATATTACAAAATTTTTTTAATTAAAAAAATTAATAAAAAGAAAGAAATGAAAAAAAAAATAATATCCTCAAAAAAGATGAGAGAAATACTAAATATAAAAAGAAACAGGATTCTATTTTAAAAAGATATGTTCAGGGAACACAAAGATGCCTTTGGCTACTAAGGATTCAAAATCCAATTAAAAGGTCAAAAGAAAGCTAAGAAAATTTGTCGGTAGAACAAAAAAGATAAAAGATGGAAAATAGTGGAGAAAACATAAGAATATTAGAGATACAAACTAGGGTGGCCAATATCCAAATAACAGGATAAGAAATATTAGAGAAAATGTAAGAGAGAAAATATCATATTAAAATGTAAATTTCTAGAACCAGACAGCATGATGTTCCAGATTGAAGGTCTATTTCACACAACTCAATAAATGAATAAACACTTCTCAAGTTACATAGTAGTGATATTTAAGAACCTCAAAAATAAAAATCCTAAAAGCTCCCAACTGGGGGAACAAAATCAGTGTACAAACAAAGTACACACAGGAGTTTTCAAAAGTAACACTAAACTGTGCAAGTAAAAAGAGTGGGGACAGCAAATTACAAAGGAAAAATATTTATAAGCTACAATTTTGTAGCAGAATTGTAAAATTTTGCAAAATTTGTAGCAAAAATGTATGAGGGTAAAATTAAAAAAAAATTTTAAACATGTAAATTCTCAAAATTTTACTTCACTCTCTTCCTCAAGAAGCTCCTGGAATATAAGCTGTACTGAAACAAGGAAAGAGGGGTGCCTGGGTGACTCAGTGGGTTCGGTGTCTGACCCCTGAGTTTTGCTCAAACCATGATCTCACAGTTTGTGGGGTTGAGCCCCCCTGCGTTTACTTGGGATTCTCTCTCACTCTCTGCCCCTTCCCCTCTCACGTTTGCTGTTGTGAAGCAAATTTCCAAGATGAGAGCTGTGCTCTGGGTTCCAATAAAAGGATGTCTCTTAAAGAACTCCAGAAAGGATGTCTCCAAGAGAAAAGTAAAACTGGTAAATTGAGAAGGGATTAACCTTCTATGGGAAAGTTTAGGAATGAATTAATGATGAATATGTCAAAATTAATCAAATAATAAATAGGCAATTATTTAGGGAAAGTAAAACAGTTGCATCTATGCTACATTATATGCCTGATAAGGGAAATACACCTATTGTAATTTTGTAAACATTAAGGGCCGCCAAGGAGTCTTGGTTTCGGCTCAGGTCACAATCTGAGTGTTCATGACTTCAAGCCCTGCATTGGGCTCTGTGCTGACCATGTGGAGCCTTCTTGGTATTTTTTCTCTCCCTCTCTCTTTTCCCCTCCTCTGTATGCACACACACTCTGTCTCTCAAAATAAGTAAACTTAAAAAGAATAATTCTTTTGAGAATATTTTCATAATTTTTCTATCAATCAATATTTAATGTTTACATTTAAAAAGATAATATGAGACAGATAATCCTCATATTCCATAGTATGACAAAAAATTCAAACCAATAAAATCAAGAGATGGCAATATAAGCATGTTATTTAGACCAAGAAGATAGTTACCAGAAGACACCAAGCAAAAGAGTTCAAGGGTTATCATTGGACAATGGGAATTAAAATGTCAAGTTTAACCCAAGACGAGGCAGAGAACTGCTTTTCTTTGTAGTAGGCTTGTCATAAGCTATCTCTCATTTTAACTAGAATATTAAATATATGTTAATAAGAAAAGGATGTAAGTGTATGAGAAAATATTCTTTGGGTGATATAGAGGAAGAAAATGATCTAGTACAAGATCCAAAAGAACTTTTCAAGAAAATGCTCAGAATCCTCAGTGAAGAGGATAAAACCTCTATAAACACGAAGCCAAAATCACAAGGAAATAAAAAAAACAAATTAGAAAAGACAACACAAAGTTAGATGGACTGAAACAGAGCTAATAACATAGTAGAATAAAAATTGACATTGGAAACTGTAAAGAATATAAAAACTTTTGCAGAAAATAAAAACAATATTATTGAGGACATACTTAAGCAGCCATCCAAGAAGACAAAGAAAAAGGACGAGATGAAAATGATGAAGGAAAAAGATTCATGAAAATTGAGGTTACAGAAGAGGTCTACTAGAGAAGACACAAGTGCTGATAAAGGCAAGCTCAAAATAAATAAAATAAAAATGATAATCAGAGTCTGCAATGGAGTGACATGTTGTGTTCCCCTCCCAAATTCATATAGTGAAAGTGAACCCTCAATGCGATGGTATTTGGAGGTGGAGGGCCTTTGAAAGGTAATTAGGACATGAGGGCAGAGTCCTAATAAATGGGATTTGTGCTGTTATATAAGAGTCTCAGGACTCTCTGGCCCCTTCTATTACATGAGGTAGCAATGGTGGCATGGTGGTGAGCATAGCTGCCTTCCTTCTACTACATGAGGTTACACTGAAAAGATGGCTGGCTATGAACCGGAAAGTGTAGAACCAGAAAGACATCTATGGTTCTGTCTTTGAACCAGAAACATGGCTACGTATGAATCTTCCCCATTAGACACTAAATCTGCCATCACCTTAACCTTGGACTTCTCAGCCTCCAGAACTGTGAGAAATAAATTCCTGTTGTTTATAAGCTACTCAGTCCATGGTATTTTGTTATAGCAGCCTAAATAGACTAACACAGAGCCCTAATAGAACAAAATATTTTGAGCCGAAGAAAACAACTCTGTACATATATTAAAAGGCTCACTCCACTTTAGAAATTATCAGTAAAAAGAGGCACATCTTGCAGCACCTGGGTGGCTCAGTCGGTTGAGTGTCCAACTTCGGCCTAGGTCATGATCTCATGATTCGTGAGTTTGAATCCCACGTCAGGCTCTGTGCTGGCAACTTGGAGCCTGGAGTCTGCTTTGGATTCTGTGTCTCCCTCTCTCTCTGCCCCTCCCCTGCTCATACTCTGTCTCTCTCTGTCTCTTAAAAACAAATAAATGTTAAAAAGAGGTACATCTTGACAAAGTTTTAACAACAACAGGACAGGACTATACTTCTCCATCCTCTTGGCTCAGGTTTGGCCATATGAACAGCTTTAGTCAATAAAACATGAGTTGAAGTGGTGCATGTTCCTTCTCAATGAAAGTTGTAGGAGCCAACACATGTTTTTGTGTTGCTCCTCACCCCATTCCAACTACCAGCCCAAGATAGAAGCTATTCCTTCAGCTTGATCCCCAAATGGAGAAGATATAGATAGAAAGAACAAAGCTGACTCTGCAAACATGCATATGAAAGAGAAATAAAAGTTGGTATTATAGGCCACTGCCATTCCAATGCTTGTATATATCCACAGAATTACTTAGCAAAAGCTGACTGATATAGTGACCATAAATGCAAAAAATAATAAATGACTGAAATGAACTGCAATAGTAAAGATAAGAATGTGTTAACTGCTCTAAGAGGAAACTATGTAATATAAATTTATAAACAAAGAAGATGTAATAATAATTCAATATGATTAGTAAGAAACTTTTAATTATATTTCACTGATTGGCACATCAATCCTTTGGTGTTTTGCTTATTTTTAAATAGCTATCTCAAATTGAAATGTGCATGTGTGTGTTAATAGTTTTCAAGGCAAGGAAGACTTCCAAGGTAGTAGTGGAGAGAAGAGAGAATCAGGGAGGATATAATCTCCTGGGGAGTGGACATCTGGGTGAAGGAGACTTGGAGAAGAGAAGGACAAGAAAACATAATTCACTAAAGAAAAAATGAACAGGAACTAATGGGGAATAGTGAATCACATTTTAAAGATCTGCCTATCAGGTGGTGTAGATTATAAAGATGGTGTAGATTATAAAGGAATGTTATGAAATGGGCACTCTCATTTGGGGGGATATAGGAGGTACAGGGCAAGGCCGCAGGTCACTCTGACCTGGAGCATCTACAGAGATTCTATGCACATTCAAGGCATGAACAGCTCACTGAGGCTACTTGAAAGTAGCATCCCTATCTACATAGAGGTTTTCAGTGAAATGTGTGCATAGAGTAGATTTTGATAATAAAAAGAAAGTATGTCCCAAATCTAATGAAGATAACCCCCAGCTCCATGCAGAAAGAATCATGAACTTTCTGGATGAGAAGGTGATTTGAAATGCCACTTATTATCTCAATGCTATTTTGATAACTTTCTTACAATTTTCTTTCTTCTACAACTTTGTCACAACATAAATTAATAAGCCACAATTTCTGTTTTGATGTTTCCAGAACCCAGAGTATTATAAACAAATATTATGTCCTCCAAATATTTTTAAATATATTTGAGGGTTGAAAGAAATAAAAAACTAGGTACTTTTTAGTCTGGAGTCCATGACTGTCAAAAATGCATCGAGGATGATGGTAAACATTTTCAACAATTGTTTCTTCTTCTTGGAATATGTCCTCACTGACATCACATCTATTGGCCATTAAATAAGCTCTTTTCTGCATCGGTTCCAATTAACCCCAAGTTATATTTCATTTAATAGAAACAACAAATATGTAGAAAACCTTCATATAACATGTTTATTTTATTTAATCAGGTGTTGGGAATTTCTCCAAGGCTCAGAGAATCACACTGAATATGTAAAATATGAAACATATTTTTAAAGAACAGAGCCATTGGTTTTCAGAGTTGTTAATAAAATAGATGCCATGGGAGTTACAGGGATCACCATTTTGCTTCTTTGTGAAATAAAGAATAAACCTTACTGCTGGGGGTTAGGAATGACCTTAACAAAGAAGTGATGCATAATTTATTTAAAATTTTAATTACCAGAAATAACCATAGATGCATACTTCAGTGAAATGTGTTTAGACATAAAAACTGATAAAAATTAAACATGAGACACATCTCAGTGAAGATAAAGGAAAGTGTTTTTGTTCAAAAACCTGCTGACCTCATCAAGTGGAATTAATTTTTAAAATGTGATGAACTGGGAGAAAGATGAACAAACACTGTGTAACTGTTAAGTAATAGGTGGTGAGAAAAAACATCAGGCGTAAAACTCTCTTCCTTTGGTGGCTAAATAGATTGTAAGTGAAAGGTAAAATATATTTAATTTAAACATAAGGAAGAAGGGACCTAATACATTGAACACTTGGCATGATCCTCACTCTGGCTTCACAGTTACAGATATTCATTAGCATTTGATAGTTCCATTCTCAGAGGTGTCATTGACCTTGATTAGATGGGGCTTATCTGGTATAGGAGGTTTTACCTTATTCAAAAGGGATGTAAGAATAACAGTGAATGTCATGAACACAAGTATTTCTATAATAGCCCATACAAATACAGTGAAAGGAGATTACAAAGCATTTATGAGCGATGGAAAAAAAAATCTGATAACTTTGTATGCCTAGACTATATAACTAGCCTCCAAACCTAAGGTAGAAATAATATTCCCCTGATATAGGTAGGGAAGGAAGAGGTAAAACCCTCTCTATTAGCAGATGACATGATCATGTGTATAGAAAATCTTAAGGAACCCACTAAAAAACTACTAGAACTAAACCATGCATTCTGCAAGGTTAGAGGATATAAGACCAATCTACAAAAATCATTTTTCTATACAATGAATAATCCAAAAATGAAAAAAATTTTTTCAATGTTTATTTATTTTTGAGAGAGAGAGAGAGAACACAACAGGGGAGGGACACACACACACACATACACACACACACACACACACTCACAGAATCCGAAGCAGGCTCCAGGCTCCAAGCTGTCAGCTCAGAGACTGGCACGGGGTTCAAACTCATGAACTGTGAGATCATGACTTGAGCCAAGGTTGGACACTCAACTGACTGAGCCACCCAGGCTCCCCCCAAAAATGAAATTTAAGGAAACAATTCTATTCACAATAACATCATCAAAAAGAATAAAATACTTAGCAATAAATTTATCAAAAGAAATGCAAAATGTGTACTCTGAAAACTATAAATAAAATATTGTCAAAAAAATTAAAGATCTAAATAAATGGAAAATATTCCATGTTTGTGGATCTAAAAACTTTCTGCTGGTCTGATGGCAATACTCCCCAAACTGACCTAATAATCCCTATCAGATCCCAGCTGATTTCTTTGTAGAAATGGACACACTGATTCTAGAATTAGCATGTATTGCAAATGACTCAGAATAGCCGAAACAATCCTGAAAAAGAAGAACAAAGGAGGAATCATACTTCTCCATTTTAAAACTTACTACAAAGCATAAGTAATCGTAACAGTGTGGTACTGGCATAAAGATAGACATAGAGCAATGGAATAGAACTGAGTGTCCAGAAATAAGACCGTATGCCCATGATCAACTGGTTTTTGACAAGGGTGTCAAGACAATCCAGTGGCGAAGCAGTAATCTGCTCAACTAATGGCCCTGGGACAAATGGAGAAACATATACAAAAGACTGAAATTGGACTCTTATTTCACACAGTACACAAAAATTAACTCAAAATGGATCAAAGACTTAACTGTAAGAACTACAATTGTCAAACTCTTAGTAGAAAACATAGGAGGAGATCTTCATGACCTTGGTTTGGCAAATGATTATTAGATATGACACCAAAAGCACAAGCAACAAAGGAAAAAAATAGATAAATTGGACTTCAAAATTAAAAACTTTCGTGCTACAAAGTACACTGTGAAGACTGAAAAGATAGTCCACAGAATGGGAGAAATATGATTTGCAAATCATTTAGCTAATAAAGGACTTGTATCTAGACTATATAAAGAACCCCTTCAACTCGGTATTAAAAAGATAACCCCCTTGAAAATAGATGAAAGACCTGAATAGACCTTTTTCATCTTCCTCTGCCACCCTGCTCCCATTAAGAAATAATTTCTTACTCTGTCAAGACAAATTACTCTTTCAAATTCGTACATTCTTCCATAATCCAGGTCACATCTCAACTCTTCCCTATGCCACACTGCTCAGTCTTTCAACATGTCCTGTCCTTTTACAGGTAAAGAAATGCAAGAATACCATACAGTATCTATCAATGTCTAAAACCCTTTAGGTATTTTGTTTTCCATGAGGCCTATGAGGCTAACATCTTTGTTCCTCATCAATTTCCAGGGAGAAAGGCAGTTTAAGCCTCACTTTCTCTTCTCCATAGGGATCTGGTTTCTTCCTCTTCTGAGCTCTTTAACAAAACTATATACTATATTGTATCGTTCTCTATTCATATGCATATGTTATCGTTACCTCAAAAAGACTTATTTTCTGAGGGTGGAAGTAGCTCATTTTACTATTTTATAACACTGCCAGATGCATTAGAAGTTCAATCAATGTTTTTTTGATTGATATCTTTATTGGCTTTGAAGTTGCATAATGAAATGTCACAGAACCTTTAAGACTGTTTAAAGCAATAGTTAAAATACTGTTGGGTACCTCCAAAATAGATAATTACTATAATGTACCTTAAATGAAATATATCTTTGAAGAGCCCAGAAGTAAATGTTATTTAAAATCTTACTTTTAAATTTTACAAATAATGAGCACTTTACTTTCTGCCAGAATGCAGATTTGGATAGAGAAGTTGATACTGAATTCTAAGTTGGCTTCCTATTTCTTGTGCCTAACAGTTCTGTGGGCCACTTTTGGAAGCCACATGTTATTTTGGCATTTCTCTGGATTTATTACACAAGTAGCACATTATTTCCAGTGCCTGGGCCATCTGAAATAAGTAAAACTTCTACCTCGGTGCTTCAGGCAGTTAATGACTGGATGAGCCCCAGTCAAGGAAGAAGGCAGTTTAGTCTTTCCACGCGCCAAACCTAAAGCAAAGATGGCTAGAAATTGGCTTGGAGGGTCCCATAAAAACAAGAACTAACTTGAACTTCACTTAAATATAAACCAAATACCATAATGAGGTTTGAAATAATCCAAACCCCCATCTCTCTTTCTTAGTTCTGTTTGTCTTCTTTTTGTTGGTGGTGCTGTTTTTAATACACTTGAACCTTTCCTGGGTTCTAGTCTGCACTGAAAGTGCCAGGAAAACAACACAAAATACTGCCATTGTATTTATGGCCTAACCAGAAGTGGGAAGCACTAGAAATATCAAGACACTGTAATTAAAGTCCATTCAATTGCAATTCTTGCAACAAAGAACACAAATAACAAGACAGTAGCCAATGTGGCTTTGAAGGAACTAAGTCTGAGGTCCATTGGCAGAGTCTTTTTATAAGGAAAGAGAGAGAGACAAATAGAAAAGAACAAATGAAACTTATTTTGAAATGATTGAAAGGCAAAGTTGTGAGCATATGTTAGTGAAATCTACTCCAAATCCCAGCATTCATTTTAACTGTTAATATCAATGCCTTTCCTATTAAAAGGTTTTGGTTAGTGTTAAGTAGAAATGGATGGTTTAACTTTATACATATTTTTAAATGTTTATTTATTTTTTTTAGAGAAGAGAGAGACAGAGCATGAGCAGGGAATGGGCAGAGACAGAGGGAGACAGAATCTGAAGCAGGCAGGCTCCAGGCTCTGAGCTGTGAGATCATGACCTGAGCCAAAGTCTGTCACCCAACCGACTAAGCCATCCAGGCACCCCTGGTTAAACTTTACATTAATTCCTTGCTTCTGTATAATGTCTTAAAGATAGAAGAATAATTTTAAAAGTAGAAACAAAATAAGGGTAAGGGTCATCTACAACCAGAACAACCAACTTCTAAATGATAGAAATTGAATATTATAAATGTGTAACTGGAAGCAGGTTTTCAGTATGAGCAATAAACCAGTGTATATTGAGCAACTGCCATGTTATCAGCTCTGTGCAGACTGCAGACCAAATGACTGAGTTTTGGTTCCAGTAACTCAGTCAGCTTTCGGAGAAAAATGATGGGTTTTACTTTAGACTTGTTATGTGTTGAGATGTGTTCAGCAGGCACTTGGATATTCAGTCTGGGGAAAAGCTGGAAGCTAGAGACAGAGAGGTGTAAATTGAATCTATAATGGTGAATGAAAACTAGAAAGAGAAGAAGATGATGACAAAATTACACATGACACTTATTAGGTGGCCTGGATGAAATAGAAAGCCAGAGAGAGCCCAGGAACAGCTTCACAGGTGTGTGATCTGTTCAGTCTCACAAAGCTCCGTCCCCAGCAGGGCTCCAGCATAGTGAAATGTTCCATGACTACAGTTTTGAAATTCTTAATAATTGTTATCTCTGAACTTATGTTTTGTAACTAAAGTTGGATGGGACAGTGGAGGATGTAAGGAGCAGAAATGTGTGCAACATGCATGCCCACCATTCCTTGTCTCCTGAGCACAGAATTCCAGTACCCACAATGTGTAGAAGCTCCGCAAGACTCACAGTGAGTATCAGGTAGTCTTCGACCAAGTAAGTTGGGGTAGGAGGAAGGCTGAAAGCCCCGAGAGGCCACGATTTGAGTTCCAGCCAGAACTGCTGGTTTGAAGGAAATCAATAGTATTTTGGAAACATGAATAATCATGAAACCCTCTTATCCCTTATTTTGTGTTACTTTCCTATATCAGCCAGCCACATATACCAAAAATGATGACATAGAAGGAAAAGGAGAGATAAGGCAACCCACAATTCCTTTTCTTTTCAGTCCTTCCTTACTCATCAGTGAGCCAATGGTACAGTGTGTTGGTAGAATCTGTGCATATCAAGAAATGAAATTGAAAACCAGTGGTTTGTTTTGTGCAGTGTTGACTCCACTGTTCTGGTAAGAATGAAATACATGTGTATATGTATTACAAAATACTAATTGTGTAATTTCAGTGATTCTGCACATAAGCTAAATGCTCTTAAATTGGCATTTAGATTGATGTTGTTACAGTATAAAACTTAATGGCAAAATTCATACTAGTAATTTAAAATTTTAATCCTTCTTTACCTAGAATGACATCAATTAGCAAATAAAAAGACACCATCACAAGTGATGGCAGAAACTGCAAGGGAAGGGAAAAAGGTTTGTATTTGAGTATCTCTCGTGGTGCCTTTTCCTACTTTTGGAACACGGGAGCCCATATTTTCATTTTGCACTGGACCCCACAAATTGTGGTGCCGATCTTTTGGGAGGATTATTAGGTTTAAGGGAACCAGGATAATCAGAGTTATGGAAGTCAAAAGAGAAGTGTTTGGGAAAGAGAACTTTTGGTTATTTGCTCAAATAACAAATCTGGAACAGTTCTCTTGCTGGGCATGGGGAAGGCAGACAGCTGCATGCCTACCCTCTGACTGGCATGGGGCCACGGCTCAGGGAGATGGCTCACCTCTGAAGTCTGTGCTTCTTCCCTACTGAACCCAGGCTGGGGACTGAGAATAGACATTATGAAATAGAAGCTAATTTTGTAACCTCTGAGAAAGCAATATTGGGGGGTAGTTTGTTTTCAACCTTGTCTTCTACTCTTTAGAGGTTAGACACTGTATTATGAAATGGGCCAACTGGAGATTTTTATACTAAGACATGAAAACCAAGAACAACACTGAAAATAATGTGTAAAACATGTCCTGCAGAACAAAATGTCACTTTTAGGTCAACAGGACACTTGGATAATAAATCAAAATTGGACTTTCATACATAGGTAATTTTATTTTTTCCTTTTTTTTTTCTTTTTAGATTTTTCTCTCACCATTAAAGGGAAATATTGCTGACTATGTTTATGAACAGGATGCTAAGGTTTTTGCAGACAGTGGGACATATTTGGTGTGTTTTTTTTTTTTCCAGTTATTGGTATGGGCAGCAGTACACTAACTATCCATACTCTTACCTCAAGATCAAATGTGTCCCATGATAGGCATCTGCCTGATGTTGCCCAGAGATGGGAATTCAATCTGTGTCTTTGAAAGGTATTTCTCTCAATATGAAGCCAAATGGCCCACACGGGGCTTGGCTCTGCAACATCTGCCTCATTAACAGCTAATGAGTAGAGCTCAATGCCAAACAGGGAAATTCCTACTTTGATTACTCCAGGTTCAAGGTTATGGCATTGGTCTAGAGGCTGAAACTGGCTTGCAGAGAAATGAAACACACTCCATACTAATAAAAACACAAACTGCATACACCATACAGCATCTTTGAGTGATTGTACCTGAGAGACTAATACCAGTTGTATTGAGATCGTGTGCTTTTCAAATATTTCCAACAGTGTCATACTATAGCCTCCTGCTCAGAATGAATTCCTGGCCCCAACTTTGCTTTCAACAGGTTCACTGATCGTACAGGGAAAGCCAAAGTAGGAGCAAATCTAACTTTCTGTGAATTGCCAACACTTTTTCCTGTTATCATGAGTCTGTTTTTACAGTGTGAACAAGTTTGGGTTTTAATCTCAGCTGAGAACCACAGAGTTTGAGACTCCTGACAAAAAGACTGGGTCCCCTCATTTTGGTGTAAGTGGCCATAAACAAAGGTGTTTGAAGAAAAAAACTGAGGGCAAACAGGCTCTATTTACCTCTGAAATAGACTGATGAATACATTTTACTTGCAGAATAATACTTGTCTGAAAATCACTTTGGAAAAGCAGAGCAGGGCCATCCTCTTACCACCATTTCATGGCTCGCCACCCCCCCCCCCACATGGAGACAGAAATAGATCCAGATCTCCTCCCTCCCCCATCCATCAAATATCCTTTTCAGACACCACAGCAACGCCTAATTCAATTATCTGTGCATCTCTGCAGGCCTTGTAGCTGCCAGTTCATGTCAGAGCCCTGGTCGTTTGTGGTGTGGCTTGAGGATGCTAGTGAGCTGTTCTTTCTTTCCTCAGTTGGTCCTATTCATTTCAGGTTTGGGTAATTGCATGTTTGAGTTCAAGTAAAAATACAAATATGTAAGTGATAAACATTCTCTAAATCCTAGCGCACATGACTCATACACACACATGGATTTCAAAAGAAAGAAGCTACAGAGGATCACCGTAGGACTATGATGAGTCATTCCAAACTTTGTAAGGAAGAAAGGGTGTAGTGTGTTGGCTGGAAGTACTTGTGAATTGTCTGAAACTTCTACCTCACTGCCGCAAATGTCTGCACATCAATGGCATACATAACAGTGATTCTGTTGTCCTTTGAAGGAGCCCAGTGCTCACTGTGAAGCTGTAAGACTAGAAGAAAACACAGGACAGCCCAAATGTTAGTCACTTACAAGCCACCTACACAATTTTTGCCACATTAACATATTCTTTGTACTCTTAGTATTTTCTGTAGATCTCCTTAGATTTTCAGAGTCAAGTTTAACTATTTTAAAAGAAAACTTTAAAATACAGCTGTACTCTTTCTGCTTAAGTGCATCATATGTTCTGGGAGCATGGACTTGATCCTACATTTCTTTTGTAATCTCCTTGGCCCACAGCCTTGTGCTATGCTTATAATAACAATTCGTACAATCATGCTCCTAGAATGAGGTCAACTTTTCTAACTTCAAGGAGCTTAGTATATGAATAATTTTCTACACAAAAAAGTGTTAGAAAGTTCAAAATATTCATTTTTACGTCTGATAGAAAGGGAAGGAGAAAAATTGTATACCAGACTCGTAGTCTGAGGACTTTGACATTCTGCATGATCTCTTATTTGATGAGACAAGAAAAATGTTTCCTAAAGATAGGCTCTTGAAAAAGAGTCTCTTGTAATCAAAAGCCTATTAGTCCTTGGAATTTTTTGATAGATTCGGGCTTTTTAGAAATGCTCAGGTCCATCAGCTCAATCATTTCTCACCAGTGAAAAGGATAGAGAAGTAGAAAAGGCAGAACAGAAGCAGAAATAAAAGTGACCTTACAAAACTACTTTTGCCTTTACTGTTTGTGCTCAGATTGAAGAGGGTTCACTATTTTCCTTGCTAAAAATTTTCCAAGTGTCATCAAACTGAGAACTTGGGGCATCTTGTCTGGTTTTGGGTAGAGAGTAATTACCATCTGCACCCTACAAATGTGGGTAAGCTTGCACCGAAATAAACCATCCAAATCCATGACGAACATCAAAATTGTAGACACAAGGAGCAAAGCGGAAAATTGTAGTATGACAAAATAGCTACATTTAATTATGTAAAATTACATAGAATTTGAGTCTTCTTTAGAGGTGCTTTATTTAAACTTACATCTAAAGGCACGTCTTTGGTTAATGCAACTTGCATTTCAAGTCAGGGAGCTGACAGAACAACATTTATTAAGTTTAAAATTCAAGCAGCTTGTCATTTTTCAAAGGTTTAGGGCCATATGTTTAAGAAGAGTGTTATTTAAAACTGTGAGGCCAAGTTGATCTCCTTTTCTCCCATAAAACCTTACATGTGCCCCCACCTGTAAAGGTTTCTCTGCTCTCTTCCACAGTATAAATACCCATTTTCTGTTCCAGATTCTACTCAAAACTTTCTCTTCTTAGGGAGCATTCCAAGAGATGATGTACTTCTATACAAGGTTTGGCAGGTCCTATGACAGCCCTTGCTTGCCCTTTTCCCTGGGTCACTCTAGAGAAGCTGCAATAGTAAACCAGCACTATTCTAGAATAAGCAGAGACACTCTGGGTGTCTTGCTGGCTGGCCAGGAGCTGAAAAAAAAAACAAGGGTATCAACCTCTAATTACAGTGGGAAGTCATTAAGCATCATCATGCCCATTATCCCCCCTGACTCTTTGGCCCCTTTCAGAGGAAAGCATCAGTGTACCTCCTACAAAACCAGTTCTAGCCTGGCTCTAGTAAACTGACTGAACCAGGATTGTGAGCTCAAGAGTTCACTCTGAGTCAAAATGAGATCAGATTCCCTCGATGTGGGGGATTGAAGCTAAGAAGGAAATAACCAAAGAGAGCATGAAAGCAGGAATGAGCTGGCCATCAGAGAGAAGAAATGGGAAGTTGATTTCTTAGTGCTGCTTCAGAGCCCACACAGGCCTCCAATTCCCATCCATTCCTGTTGTTGCAATTAATCATCATTTCTTACAGATAGCCTAGCACATAGGTGATACATGTGAAAAAATGATACAATAAGTAAAGATCACTTTATGCAACTCTCAGGACAAAATGTGGCCCTTGCTCCTTGGAGCAGCCTCCTGGCTCTCTGCCATGCCAGTTTTCTGACTTTCTCTCAGAATCTGCCTCCTCCTCTAGTTCCTTTTCAGTCTGCCATGTGTGACCTGGGTGTGCAAAGACGGCATTTAGAGAATCACGGAGACATAAACTTGCCAGTCCCTCCATCCATGTGTGGTTCCCAAGCCTGGTGCATTTTCTCAAAGTCTATTTGTCAATTCCTTTATAAGCTGTCAGCATCTAAATGACTTAAGAAATTTGGCGGAAGCAGAGAAAATGCACCATGTCTTGGAGGCTAGTGCTCCTGTTGATCCCAGTAAGAGCAGCACCAGACAGGACTGCCTGAAAGGCCCCCTGCCCCCACGTGCATCTGCTCCTTGGCTTCGCAAAGTCTTCTCAAGGACAACATGTTCATTCACACTTCATCTGACGTTCATCCGCTACGTTCTGGATAAAATACCTTATTTATGGGGAAATAATAACAATAACAACAGTAATAATCAATTGTTTCAGAGAGGGGGACCTGTCGAGTGTATTCTAGCAGAGATGCAATCTTTCCCCAGCTCTCCATATGCCCCTGAACGCCCTGTCCCAACTGCGGATGAAGAGAGGACACCTGACCCATGCTGGGCCAATTATGCCTATTCCTGGGAACCTGGAATTAGACTTAACAGATACTGACTTTGTTAATTATGTGAAGCCAAGCTAGAAAGCCAGGTACGGACTACCTTTTTAAGGCAGCCAGGCACAACGTGATGAATGAATTGAGAAGGTCAGCAAAGGGGCGCCTGGGTGGCGCAGTCGGTTAAGCGTCCGACTTCAGCCAGGTCACGATCTCGCGGTCCATGAGTTCGAGCCCCGCATCAGGCTCTGGGCTGATGGCTCGGAGCCAGGAGCCTGTTTCCGATTCTGTGTCTCCCTCTCTCTCTGCCCCTCCCCCGTTCATGCTCTGTCTCTCTCTGTCCCAAAAAAAAAAAAAAAAAAAAAAAAAAAAAAAACACGTTGAGAAGGTCAGCAAAGAGAAAAGAAAAAAACTGGCACGCAGGAAAGGAGAGATACCAAGAGGCCTCAGGGGAGAGATGGAGAAAAAGGAGGTGGGATTAAAAAAAAGAAACTTTATAACTTTCTAGTTCTTATAAGTCCTACATCCTTCCTGAAATTAGATTCATAAGAATAAATTCCACCTTGGGTAAACTATTACGAGTCAATCTCTGGTCTCTGTAATGACAATGTACATACCAGTGGATTTCTTAGAATGAAAAATATGACTGCTAAGTAGTGATCTGTGAACATAAGGCTCGCTGTTTCAGTCATCCCTGATATTGAATTCTAAGCTCACCTTACATTTTCCAGCTTATTTTCTTCCATTTAAATTATTATTCCTGTATCAGGATCTCCATATATCGTAGAATCATTCATTGAGCTACTTTGTGCATGGTGATGAATAAGGCAGGATTTCTTCGTGGTGGGGGGTGGAGTGAGGGTCAAAGGTGTAAACAAACAATGACAACAGCATGTGAAAAGTCTGCAGTAGAGGTCCAGGTTGCTGTTCTAAGGCTCCAGAAACATTACCTTATTGAATTTTTGCCTCCTTCAAAGATAGTTATGAGAATTGATACTTTGCGAAAACAGTCACACCAGAGAGGGAAACATCATTTCAATTTTAGCAATTTGCACTTGAAACCTGAGGCAAAGTGTTCTCTTGGCACATAACCAGCATTCGATAAATGTAGTCCCCCCCCCCATGTCATGCCACGCCTAAGCACCTCCAATAACCATTTTGACAGTTAAAAATCAGGCACACGAAAAGACTAGGCAATGTACCAACTTCCCCAGAAACACAGCTTACTTTAAAGCTAACAATTGGGCAGCATTTTTTTTTTCATTCTGTGATAAAATTTCCCCTGACAGGTTGAAAATAAACAAACATGCAGGCTTCCAGTTAAACTAGACTGTTGAACAACAGGTTTATCTCCTCTCCTTCCAGGGATGGCATTAAAATGATAATGAAGGGGCGCCTGGGTGGCGCAGTCGGTTAAGCGTCTGACTTCAGCCAGGTCATGATCTCGCGGTCCGTGAGTTCGAGCCCCGCGTCAGGCTCTGGGCTGATGGCTCAGAGCCTGGAGCCTGTTTCCGATTCTGTGTCTCCCTCTCTCTCTGCCCCTCCCCCGTTCATGCTCTGTCTCTCTCTGTCCCAAAATAAATATAAAAAACGTTGAAAAAAAAATAAAAATAAAATGATAATGAAGGGGCGCCTGGGTGGCGCAGTCGGTAAGCGCCCCACTTCAGCCAGGTCACGGTCTCGCGGTCCGTGAGTTCGAGCCCCGCGTCAGGCTCTGGGCTGATGGCTCAGAGCCTGGAGCCTGTTTCCGATTCTGTGTCTCCCTCTCTCTCTGCCCCTCCCCCGTTCATGCTCTGTCTCTCTCTGTCCCAAAAATAAATAAACGTTGAAAAAAACAATTAAAAAAAAAATGATAATGAAGAAAAAAAAAGTTTTAAGTATAAACACCAATGACAAAGAAAACAGGATAGGGGACATGAGCACATGGTCAGAAGAATAAAATCTGTGAGAGGAGCTGTGACAGAGGAGGAAGGGAACAGTGGGGGCCAGGCCCATCCAAGGAAGGAGGCTGACCCGTTGTGCCAAGACCCTGGAAGGGGCAGGCTGTGGCACGCCACAAGACTGAAGCAAGAGTAAGAAAACTGTGGGGTTCCCTTTCCTCACCCCATGAGAACAACATGTCTACCTGCCCATTGGAGGCCCATTGGCAAAACTGAGAGGGAGAGCCTTTAGGACCAGGAAAATCTGCTTCAGAGCAAGAATAGAAAATGCACAAGGTGAAAAACATGGAATTTGAGGTTACATCTGGACCCCAGAACCAGCACTTAATGAACTGGGCTGCTACCCTATAGGCGGCAGATTAGAACATTTTTCTTGAGAAAAAGCCTCAGAGAAAATTTTTTCATATACCAACAGTGTTGAGCCCTTTCAACAGGGTAGGCTCTCTGACTAATCATCCAGAAATGAAGGCCACTGCTTGTCCTGCCACACACCCACATCAACTTCAGAAACACAATTTACTGGGGCTCGTGGGCGGCTCATTTGGTTAAGCGTCCAACTCTTGACTTCAGCTCAGGTCATGATCTCACAGTTCATGAGTTCAAGCCCCACATCCGTCTGTGTTGACAGTGTGGAGCCTGCTTGGGATTCTCTCTCTCTCCCTCTCTGCCTCTCCCCTGCTGGCTCTCTTTCTCTTTCTCTGTCTCGCAAAATAAATAAACTTAAAAAAAAAATTGTTGAGGTGATATTCACAGAACACAAAATTAACCATCTTATAATGAACAATTCAGTGGCGTTTAGTGCATGTGCAATGTTGTGCAACCACCTCTATCGGGTTCCAAAACATTTCCATCACTCTAAAGTAAAACCCCTTACCCATTAAGCACTCTTTGCCCCATTATCCCCTTCTTCCAGCCCCTGGAAGCCACCAATGGGCATCCCATCCCCATGGATTGATCTGGTCTGGATAGTTCACTAAATGGAATCGTACCATGTGTAACTTTTCATTCTAGTTTTTCTCATTTAGCATGATGTTCTAGAGATTTGTCCATGTTGCAGCATATATCAGAACTTCATTCATTTTTAGGATTGAATAATATTCCTTGGCATGTATATACTACAATCCAAATCAGCTGTTGATGCCTCAGTCTTGAATAAAAATGACTAGAAATCACCATACATAAGACAAGAGAGAGAATAAACAGAAAAGTGGAACTGGAAAAACAATATAGTTCAGGAAACACAATAAAACTTTCAAAAAAGCCATAGCTCTAATATATATCCCAAGAGATTAAAACAACACACACACACACACACACACACACACACACACACACACACACACGTGTATGTATATGTATATTTATGTGTATACACACATATATGCACATAAATACATAAAAGGCAGCCTTAAAATAAGAGGGTGCCGTGAGAGATGAACACAGGTTTAAAAAAAATTGGCCAAAAGAAAAATAACATAAAGAAGGTTAGGAAAGGTTAAGGAAATATCCCAAGAAGCCTGACAAAGACACAAACTTTGAGAAAAATAATAAGAGACTTGGAAAAGTGTGAGGTGATTATGCAATGCCTTAACTATTCTGAGACAAAAATATTTCTGGGCCTAAAATTCTACACTCGGTCAAATTATCAGTCAAGGGTTAGAGCAAGGCCATTTTCTGACATGAAAAGTCTCAGAAAATTGAGATTAAAAAAAAGGAATCTACTGATATGCTCCAACAAAATGAAAGAAAAAAGAAAAATCGTGGACCCCCAAAACAGATGTAAGCACAGAACACCTCCAGTGTGGCAGCTTTGCGCTCAGTCCAGATTTTTGCAGGAAGACTGAAGACTTGCAGAAAATCATCACAAACACACTATATAGATATAAATGCCATACATTTCCACCAGCAGAATACATAGCCATCAAAACCTAGCCCCCACCCCAGGAAAAGTCGGTATGGCTAAAAAGAATCTACATTTTCACCAGCTTCAAAAACAATAAGCTTGTAGGAGGAGTTAAAACGGCAGAGAACTAGGGGGACCAGAATTTCCCTCATCCCTCAAACACAGCTTAAGGTCAGAACACTTGGAATACCCAGGAATACAGGCTGTAGAGTGACAGAAAAATCTCTACAGGTGTACAGAAACAGCTTGGCAGGACAGAGATGCACGTTTATGAATTGGGAGAGATAAAAGTGGCAAGCAGCATAGGTATGGAGGAGAGGGGACCCCTTCTTTGGAGAGACAAAAGGAACACAAAGAGAGGCTGTGGAAGTGTGGTATTTGAGCAAGAGGAAAACCTCCCTGGACCACGGACTGGGAAAAAAACAAAACAAAACACGGAGAGAACCAGTTTCTACTTTGCAAACTGCTTTAGGAGCTAAAGATTGGAGTTTTCAGGGGTGTTCAACTTTCTCCAGACCAGAGCCACTACTGTGTGTTCATGCCTGGTGGGGAAGGGAGCCAGCCCAGGGTGTGATAGCAATCTTGGGGCCACACTGGGAGATAACAGTCCCCTCCCTCAAGTACTGTGGGAAGAGGGTTTATTGATTCCCCAAGGACAAAAGACCCTGCAGGTGCCAGCCAGAGGTCTTTCGTCAGCCGGGAGGAGTGGTGCTAACCACTTTCATCAGCTGGGGGGAGTGGTGCTAACTCCAGGCGGAGCAGGATCCTTTAAGACGTTGGGTTTTGAATACCAGGAGGGGCCAAGATGGCAGAACAGCATGGAAGTTTTTTGCATCTTGTGTCCATGAAATATAGCCAGATCAACACTAAACCATCCTGCACACCTAGAAAACTGATCTGAAGATTAACACAACAATCTGCACAACCTGAACCATAGAATTCAGCAGGTACACGGCGCGGAGGAGCGAGAAGCCGCGGGAGGGCAGGGAGATGTTTTTGCTTGTGGAGAGAGGACAGAGACACGGGGAGAGTATAGGAAGAGCATCCCCCCAAAAGCAGCTGGAAAGAAAGTGGAAAAGTGGAAACAGCCACAGAGACTGAACAAAAAAAGGAGAAAGAAGAAAGGAGAGGGTTAAAATTCCATTAAGACTCTATAAACAGAGTGCAGAATCTGAAACTCCGCAGCTCGATACCTGGTGATGCTCTGGTGGGAAGGACGAATCCCCAGGAGTGGAGAGCGAGGTGTTGGAACAAGGACGTTAAGGGGGAAGCCGGGCGCTAGATGTATGTTGTGATTTTCCATAAACCTTGAAACGTTGCTGCTACAAGATCATGTGAAAGTTTTCTGGGGCAGCATAGCACCCAGCCGCAGTCTCCGGGCCCCTGCAGCAGCACAGTCTCGTGAATGTTCCTGGGGCGGGCCCACACCCCGCCATTGCTCAGCAAGACCCTCCCCCAGAGGATCTGAGCAGGTCAAAGTACTTCAGAAATGAGTGGCTGGAGGGAGGGGCCAACATGGCGGAGAAGCAGGGGGATCTGAAGTTCCCTCATCTCTCAAACAAAGCTGTGTTGAGGCCAAAAGATTTTGAACCCCAAGAGTCCGGGAGGAAAAGAGACAGAGTTGCTTCCAGAGATCCAATGCGACAACCCCACGGGCCATAAGTGGGACTTCAGCGAAGGGAACTCGGCTTACAGTGGAGGCAGACCCACCCTAAACTAAGCCACGCCCCTCCGTGCCTGGTAACTGTGTATCTACTGGAGCAGGATTAATGCTGATGAACCAGACAGCCCCCTCCTCCAGACCAGCACGGTTGTATTGCCTGGTTTAATTCGGACAATGTTTATTATATAGATATATTCTTCCTTCCTTTTTTTCTTCTTATCTCTTCCCTCCTCTAGTCTGGTTACGCTGGTTGTTGGTTTGTTTAAGCGAACATATTTAATCCATTCTCTTGAGACATGTTCTACACCTCCTTCTTTATTTTCTTACTCTCTGGATTAAGCTGTTATAGTTTCTTTGGGTTTTGAATCCCAGCCGAGCACCTAGGAGATGAGGGAGACTGTGGAGCAGGGCAGGGTGCCTGCCTGGGCTACTCTGTGAGGGCTGCCTAACAACCTGGTTTGAGACACCCAGTTTCAGGAGGAGAGATTGGGGTGTTGCCATTTTTCTCCCCAACATCAACACTGTGGGGCTTCCTGGAACAGGACAGATGCCCCCAGTGGGGGCGGGACCCCTTACACCAAACCTCTCCCCTCTGTGCCTGGTAACTGCATACCTGCTCATCTACCAGACTGAGACTGACACTGACAGAACCAGATGGCCTCTTCTCCAGACCAGCACAGCCACTGGTCCCAGGCACCAACAGACAACTGTCCTGCAGTTTTGTATGTTAATATGTATTTTTTGTTTTGTTTTGTTTCTTATTATCAGTTTTTTCTCTTTTCTTTCCTTTTGTTCTCTTCTCCCTTTTTCTTTTTACCCTCCTCTTTTTTTTTTTTTTTTTCCTTTCCTTTGGAATCAGACTCAGTTTCTCATTCGACTTTTGGTCAATTCCTTTATATATATCTTTTTTCTTTCTTTCTCTTTTTATTTTTTTCTTTCTTTTTTCTTTCTTTCTTTCTTTCTTTCTTTCTTTCTTTCTTTCTTTCTTTCTCTCTTCTGGTTGTTTGTTTAATCAGGGATTTTTACTCTATTCTTTTTATATCTTTTCTTTATCTTCTTCTTTGTTTTTCTCTCTTTCTCTGGATTAAGCCTTACAGTTTCTTTGAGTCTCTGCCTGTTTCTTTTTTTCTTTTTACCCGACTGTTTCATTTTATTTCTCTCTTATATGGGATAAGGTATCCCCCACACTTTTCCTTTTTCCAGGGTTACTTCAGTGAACAAATCAAAGCACACCTGGTGGAAGGTCCAAAATTTCCACCACTACGAGCAGTGGGATAGAGCAGCCAAAGACACAACAGAGTGCACACAACACACTCCAAAAACACTTCCTGGAGTACGAGGCCCTGGACAGGGTCTGACCCCTTTTAAATATAATAGTACTGGCAAGTTCAGGACATATAACAAGCTATAAAGAAACCTAGCCAAAATGACGAAATGGAAGAATTCTTCTCAAAAGAAATTCCAGAAAAAAATGACAGCCAGGGAATTGGTCAAAAGAGATATAAACAATATATCTGCACAAGAATTTAGAATAATAGTCATAAAACTAATAGGTAGTCTTGAAAAAAGCAGAGAAGACAGCAGAGAATTTATTGCTGCAGAGATCAAGGACCTAAGAAATAGTCATGATGAATTAAGAAATGTTGTAAATGAGATGCAAAATAAACTAGATGCAGTGACAGCAAGGATGAGAAGCAGAGCAGAAAATAGATGAAACAGAAAATAAAGTTATGGTAAATCATGAAGCTGAAACAAGAGGGAAAAGAAATTACTAGATCACAAAGGCAAAGTTAGAGACCTAAGTGATTCAACGAAATGAAATAATATCTGTATCATAGGAATTCCAGAAGATGAAGAGAGAGAAAGGGGCAGAAGGTTTATTTGAATGAATTATAGCTGAGAACTTTCCTAATCTGGGGAAGGAAACAGACATCCAAGTCCAGGAGACACAGAGAACTCCCTTCAAAATAAACAAAAACAGGTCAACACCATGACATATCATAGTGAAACTGGCAAAATACAAAGATAAAGAGAATTCCGAAAGCAGCTAGGGACAAATGGGGCTTCACCTAAAAGGGTAGATACATAAGGGTAGAAGCAGACCTGTCCACTGAAACTTGGCAGGCCAGAAGGCAGTGGCAGGAAATATTCAATGTGCTGAATAGGAAAAATATGCAGCCAAGAATACTTTATCCAGCAAGGCTGTCATTCAGAATAGGAGAGATAAAGGTTTTCCCAAGTCAAAAAACTAAAGGAGTTCAAGGCCACTAAACCAGTCCTGCAGGAGACCCTAAGGGGGACTCTGTGAGTGAAAAGCAGCAAAGACTACAAAGGACCAGAGACATCACAAGCAGGAAACCTACAGATAACACAATGACACTAAATCTTTATCTTTAAATAATCACTCTGAATGTAAATGGACTAAATGCCCCAATCAAAAGACATAGGGTATGAGAATGGATAAAAAAAACAAAACAAAACAGAACAAAAAAACAAAAAAACAAAAACAACCAAGATCCATCTATGTGCTGCCTAGACCTGAGGACACCTGCCAACTGAAAGTAATGGGATGGAGAACCATCTATCATGCTACTAGAAGTCAAAAGAAAGCCAGAGTAGCCATATTTATATCAGACAAAGTAGATTTCAAAACAAAGACTATAACAAGAGATGAAGAAGGACAGTATATCATAATTAAGGGGTCTATCCATCAAGAAAAGCTAACAATTGTAAATGTTTATGCCCCCGACTTGGAGCATAACAACAAGCATAAGCAAACTTACTGATAATAATGCTGTAATTATAAGTGACTTTAATACTCCACTTATGGAAATGGATAGATCATTTAGGCAGAAAACCAATAAAGAAACAATGGCCTTAGATGATAGATATACTGGACCAGATGGACTTGATGGATATATTCAGAAGTTTTTATCCAAAAGCAGCAGAATACACATTCTTCTTGAGTGCACATGGAACATTCTCCAAAATAGATCACATACTGGGTTATAAAACATCCCTCAACAAATATAAAAGGATTGAAATCATACCATGCTTATTTTCAGATCACAAGACTATGAAACTGGAAATAAACCACAAGAAAAAATTTGGAAAGCCTCCAAATGCATGGAGGTTAAAGAACACCCTACTAAAGAATGAATGGGTCAACCATGAAATTGAAGAAGAAATTAAAAAATATATGGAAGCAAATGAAAATGAAAACACAATAGTCCAAACTCTTTGGGATGCAACAAAGGCAGTACTAAGAGGAAAACATATTGCAATCCAGGCCTATCTCAAGATGCCAGAAAAATCCCAAATATAAAACCTAACCTCACACCTACAGGAACTAGAAGCAGAGTGGCAAAGAAACCCCAAAGCTAGCAGAAGAAGAGAAATAATAAAGATTAGAGCAGAAATAAGTAATATAGAATAAAAAAAAACAACAGTAGAACAGATAAATGAATTTAAGAGCTGGTTTTTTGAAAGAATAAACAAAATTGATAAGCCCCTAGCCAGACTTCTCAAAAAGAAAAGAGAAAGAAACCAAACAGATAAAATCAGGAATTAAAGGGGCGCCTGGGTGGCGCAGTCGGTTAAGCGTCCGACTTCAGCCAGGTCACGATCTCGCGGTCCGTGAGTTCGAGCCCCGCGTCAGGCTCTGGGCTGATGGCTCAGAGCCTGGAGCCTGTTTCCAATTCTGTGTCTCCCTCTCTCTCTGCCCCTCCCCCGTTGATGCTCTGTCTCTGTGTCCCAAAAATAAATAAACGTTGAAAAAAAAATTTAAAAAAAAATCAGGAATTAAAGAGGAGAGATCACAACCAACACCACAGAAATACAAACAGTTATTAGAGAATACTATAAAAAATTATATACCAACAAACTGGACAACCTGGAAGAAATGGACAAATTCCTAAACACCCACACACTACCAAAACTCAAATGGGAAGAAATAGAAAATTTGAAGAGACCCATAACCAGCAAAGAAATTTAATCGGTTATCAAAGATCTCCCAACAAATAAGAGTCCTGGGCCAGATGGCTTCCCAGGGAAATTCTACCAGACATTTAAAGCAGAGTTAATACCTATTCTTCTTGAGCTGTTCCAAGAAACAGCAACAGAAGGAAAGCTTCCAGACTCATTCTATGAAGCCAGCAGTACCTTGATTCCCAAACCAGATAAAGATCCCACTAAAAAGAATTACAGTCCAATATCCCTGATGAACATGGATGCAAAAATTCTCAACAAGATATTCAACAGTATATTAAAAGAATTATTCACCATGATCAAGTGGGATTCATTCCTCAGCTGTTCAATACCTGTAAATCAATCAACATGATACATCACATTAATAGAAGAAGGGATGAGAACCATATGATCCCATCAATAGATGCAGAAAAAGTATTTGACAAAATACAGCACCATTCTTAATAAAAACTCTTAAGAAAGTTGGGATAAAAGGAACATACCTTAACATCATAAAGCCATATATGAAAGGCTCATGATATGAGCTAATATCATCCTCAATGGGGAAAAACTGAGAGCTTTCCCCCAGATATCAGGAACACGACAGGGATCAGGAACATGACAGAGATGTCCACTCTCACCACTGTTGTTTAACATAGTGTAGGAAGTCTTAGCCTCAGCAATCAGACAACAAAATGAAATAAAAGGCATCCAAATTGGCAAAGAAGAAGCCAAACTTTCACTTTTCACAGATGACCTGATATTCTACATGGAAAACCTGAAAGACTCCACCAAAAATCTGCTAGAACTGATACATGAATTCCACAAAGTCACAGGATATAAAGTCAATATACAGAAATCAGTTGCATTTCTATGCACCAATAATGAAGCAGCAGAGAGATATGAAGGAATAGATCCCACTTATAATTGCGCCCAGCACCATAAAATACCAAGGAATAAACCTAATCAAAGAGGTAAAAGATCTATACACTAAAGACTATAGAAAACTTGTGAAGGAAATTGAAGAAGACACAAAAAAATGGAAAAACATTCCATGCTCATGGATCGGAAGAACAAATATTGTTAAAATGTCGATACTACCCAAAGCAATCTACACATTCAATGCAATCCCAATCAAAATAACACCAGCATTCTTCTCAGAGCTAGAACAAATAATCCTAGTATTTGTATGGAACCACAAAAGATCCCAAATAGCCAAAGTAATGTTGAAAAAGAAAACCAAAGCTGGAGGCATCACAATCCAGACTTTAACCTCTACTACAAAGCTGTAATCATCAAGACAGTATGGTACTGGCAAAAAACAGGACACATAGACCAATGGAATGAAATACAGAACCCAGAATTGGACCCATAATTGTATGGCCAACTAATCTTTGATAAAGCAGGAAAGAATATCCAATGGAAAAAAGACAGTCTCTTTAGCAAATGGTGCTGGGAGAACTGGATAGCAACATGCAGAAGAATGAAACTGGACTACTTTCTTACACAATACACAAAAAGAAACCCAAAATGGATGAAAGGCCTAAATGTGAGACAGGAAACCATCAAACCCTAGAGGAAAAAACAGGCAAAAACGTCTTTACCTCAGCCACAGCAACTTCTTACTAGACATGTCTCCAGAGGCAAAGGAAACAAAAGCAAACCTGAACTATTGGAATCTCATCAAGATAAAAAGTTTCTGTACTGCAAAGGAAACAATCGACAAAACTAAAAGGCAACCAACAGAATGGGAGAAGATATTTGCAAAAGACATATCAGATAAAGGGTTAGTATCAAAAATCTATAAAGAACTTACCAAACCCAATACCCAAAAAACAAATAATCCGGTGAAGAAATGGGCATTAGACATGAACAGACACTTTTCCAAAGAAGACATCCAGATGGCGAACAGACCCATGAAAAGATGCTCAACATTGCTCATCATCAGGGAAATACAAATCAAAACCACATTGAGATATACCTCAACTGGTCAGATTGGCTATAATTAAGAACTCAAGAAACAACAGATGTTGGCAAGGATGTGGAGAAATGGGAACACTCTTGCCCTGTTGGTGGGAATGCAAACTGGTGCAGCCGCTCTGGAAAACAGTGTGGAGGTTCCTCAAAAAATTAAAAGTAGAATTACCCTACAACCCAGCAATAGCACTACTAGGAATTTATCCAAAGGATACAGGAGTGCTGATTGGTAGGGGCACGTGTACCCCAATGTTTATAGCAGCACTCTCAACAATAGCCAAATTATAGAAAGAGCCCAAATATCCATCAACTGATAATTGGATAAAGAAGATGTGGTTTATATATATAATGGAATACTACTTTGCTGTGAAAAAGAATGAAATCTTGCCATTTGCAACAATGTGGATAAATCTGGAGGGTATTATGCTAAGTGCAGTACGTCAGTCAGAGAAATACAGATATCATATGTTTTCACTCATATGTGGAATTCGAAAAACTTAACAGAAGACCATAGGGGAATAGAAGGAAAAATAAGTTACAAAGAGAGAGGGAGGCAAACCATAAAAGATTCTTAAATACAGAGAACAACTGAGGGTTGATGGAGACAATGGGGGGGGGGCGGGGTGGGAGATGGGTGATGGTACTAAGGAGGGCACTTGTTGGGATGAGCACTGGGTGTTGTATGTAAGTAATAAATCACGGAAATCTACTCCTGAAGCCAAGATAGCTAACTTGACAATTAATTATTTAAAACAAACAAACAAAAAATAAGCTTGTAGTTAAACAGGTAATCTACCCAGCTGTCTATGACGTGGCATAGCTGTGGGCTCCTTGTGCCAGTTTTCTCCATTTGCCTCTCTAAATCCATTCTCCATCCTTTTTTGTCCTGCTCTGTTTCCAGAAAGGCTGGCTTCCAGTGAGTGCATCGCCAGGCTACCTTGCCCTATTGGCCTGCAATTGGGTTTGGCTGATGGGAAGCACTGGTAGGCCATCAGGAGGTAGGAAAGACCAGGATATGTATTCTCCTCTCTCCCCATGCTGTTTTGTGAGCAGCCATTCCATTTCTCTGTGGCCACAACTCTTGTCTTTAGTCAGGGAGTCCCTCCTCCATGGCTATAGCTCTCACCAGGACCCTGGACATACCTTCCCCCTTAGTAATGACTTCTCAGAGTTTTCAATTCCTAGATGCTTCACTCTCCCTTCCCAGTTCCTGACATCTGCTCAGACCTTTGTGAATAGTCCCTTTAATATAAAACTCTATTCAGGTAAAACCTATGAATGTGACATCTTTTTTTCTGCTGTGACCCTAACAAACTCTTATACATCTTAATACAAAGTTCAAAACTTTACAAAGGCAGGACACCTGGGTGGCTCAGTCTGTTAAGCATCCAACTCTTGATTTCAGCTCAGGTCAAAAATCTCACAGTTTTTGAATTCGAGCCCCACCTTGGGCTCAGCACTGGTAGTGTGGAATCTGCTTGGGATTCTCTCTCTCCCTCTGTCTCTGCCCTCCTCTGAACATGCTCTCTTCTCTCTCAAAATGAATAAATAAACTAAAAAAATAAAAAATAAAAAATAAATCTTTACAAAGGCATTAGTATAGTACTGTAGAAGATGATTTCTTTTTTAACTTTCCCTTCAGAGTTTACCTAACAAATCATTTGTGGATGTGTGTGTGAGAGAGAGAGAGAAAGAGAGAGGGAGGGAGAAAGGGATGATAAAAAAATGTGTTTTATTTCTGGTTCTGGCAGTAATCAGATGAACAAAAAGACTCTTTAAAACTGATGCTTAGGGACCATGTTTTAAAGAACAGGACAGTTATGCAATGCTTAATACTTGGCTAAGCTTAGTAAAGTATATATTCAGTATTTTATTACTTTGCAGTAAGCATGCTAAAAAAGAAATTCCCTTTTAACATGATATAATTCACAGTCCTCACTTTAACACCGCTGTTATGTTCTCTATTCCTGTGTAAAAAAAAAAATCAGAAGTAACAATAGTTGTAATTATAATACACATAAAATTTTGCATCTTGATTTTTCCACTTAAAAGTATATAATGAGCATGTTTCCATGTTGCTACATAATTTTCATAATCATTACTTGCAAATTCTACATTGTATCTAATCATACAGATGTATCATAAATCACAAACCACTATAGCTCCTTTTTTTTTCCTAGGCAACTTTCCCATAATCTATATGAAAATTGTTACCATGCACAGAACATCAAATAAATCTGAGAGACATGAGGTCTTTCCTCACAAGAGTAAACCAACTTAGGACTGAAGTATGCTTTCTCCAGGATCTAGAATTGTCTGCAAGACTGGCAGGCAAGTTGGCTGCTGGTCTCTGTGTACTGAGAAACAGAGCAGCTTTGTGCAGAAGCCTATTCTCAGAGAAGAGGGAGCTAGGGAACCAGACATAGACCAATGGCAGGGCTTGAGCCCCAGGAAGGGACAGAGGTTCTAAGGACAATTGATCTCTTTCACCAAATATCCATGAGAGACTGGGGGCACATGGCCACACTATCTTGGGATCCATGTATCTCAATGGGAGATGAGAGACTTTCCTGCTTCCAGGGAGAACACAGCACTCTCAGCACTCCAGGAACCCAATGAATAGCATTAATAGCAAATGCTATGTGGGAGGCTCTGAAGGGAAATTCAGGGCAGTGAGTGCCAGCTGCAGGTGACCCCTGAGATAGTAGCAACCCCAAGGAGACTCCCATAACAGCTAGCAGCAGATATTTCTGCAGGGAACTGGAGCCAGAACCAAAGAAGCATGGACTCCACTTGGTTGTTCAAATGACTGTTGTAAAGCAACCCTCCAGCAAATCCCCTAAATAAAGAAACCTCTGCGAGGCTGTCTAGCAGTTGGGACAAAATTGTTTTAAACAACACTTCTTGTTACTATTAGTAGGGCTTTAAGATTTCCTCTGGGTTAAGGTAGTCTAGGAAAGGTGAATTGTACTTTACAATTTTTATGTTAGATGGAAGGTACGCGGACATTCACTACATTGTTCTTTAACTTCTGAAGTATTTCACATAAAAGATGAAGGATGAAAGCAAACATGATTTAACAGAAGGTAAATATAAGGAATTTGCACAAAGTGTTCTCAAAAAAAATTGCTATTGGACTGACAATAGGCATTTTAAATTTCTCTGAAAAAGAAAATTCCCAAGGGCTGTTTTTCAGCCATATGGGTAAGTTTAACAACGGTTCTAAGGTCTCATGACAGCAGTAAAGAATTTTATATGAATAAGCCCCAAAGAGTACATCTTCTAAAAGACAGATGCTGTGGAACTGCTCATTTTCCTGGCCTAAGGGAAGGTTGCAGGCATTCAACTTTTGTAGACTGAAAGTCTGAATTCATTTATTTTATGGCTAAGACACTTGACATTAATACACCAGTATTTGCAGCTAATTTGCATGTTGTAGATAAGAAAAAATATCAAGCACAATACATATAGGAGTCCCAAAGGTGGAGAGTTTTATTCAAGTATATTTTGTTAAAAACACATGGGCATTCTCTTGTCAAACTGAATGCATTTCAAAGCATTTAGAATGATTGAATTAGAATGTGTTTGGTTGCAAGCAACCGAAATTCAGCTTAGAACAAAGAAATAGTTTATTGTTAAGATCCTGGGGTAATTCTTCATGAAAGGAAATATGGAACCATGAGGCTGTACACAGCAGAAGAGGAGCTGGCCTTGGGGGTGACTGATTCCAGAGACTGAAATCTGGCCAGGACAGACTCCATCCTGTGCTGCAGCCTTCCTCGGTACAAGGATTCTGTTCTTTTTCAGATAAAGATGGTAGCCATGGGTCCCTCCAGAATAACATCTTTCCAGATCCATTTGTTTGAAAACTCCTGAAGAAGAGCTCTGATTGGCCCAATTTTGGTCACCTTCTATCCTGCAACTAGCCATTGTGAAATGGTGTCCTACCATTGCACACCTCAAGTCTACCTTGCAGCCTCAAGTCTACAGACTCTACTCACCACAAAGAAGGGGATTATAGCACAGATAGGGCCACTGGGAGGATAACCCTGAGCCAGGATGACCTTTCATTTGTGACGCTAAGAACAGAAATTAAGAAAATAGAGGGAGGAGCCAAGACGGCGAAACAGCATGGAAGTTTTTTGTGTATCTTGTGTCCATGAAATACAGCCAGAACAACACTAAACCATCCTGCACACCTAGAAAACTGATTGGAGGATTAACACAACAATCTGCACAACCTGAGCCATAGAATTCAGCAGGTACATGGTGCGGAAAGTGAATTTGGGGAGTGAGAAGATGCAGCGGGCAGGGAGCCGCTTTTGCAGGTGGAGAGAGGATGGAGACAGGGGGTGGGGGATGGGGGGGACAATACAGGAAAAGCACCCCTCCCCAAAAGCAGTTGGAGAGAAAGTAGAAAATTGGAAAGAGCCGCAGGGACTAAACTAAAAAGGGAGAAAGGAGAAAGGAGAGGGTTTAAATTCCATTAAGACTGTAAACAAGGGGAGAGCAAAGGCTGCAACTCCACAGCTCCATACCTGGCGGTGCTCTGGTGGGAAAGGTGAATCCCCAGGAACAGGGTGGGGTCCGGGAGGTTCTCAGGCCACACGGGGAAAAGCGGTTCCACTGCTGGAAGGACATTTGGTAGAGACTGTTGAAGCCACCTGATCCCAGCAGACCCCATAAAACGGCCACATTTGCTGATGCTGGAACAAGGTTGTTAAGGGTGAAGCCTGGTCCCAGATGTGAGTTGTGATTTTCCATAATCCCTGAAACGCTGCTGCTACACTATCTCGCGAGTTTTTTCCAGGGCAGGCTGGCACCCAGCCACAGTCTCGGGGCACCGGCAGCAGCAGGGTCCAGCAGGCATTCCTGGGTGCAGCCGGCATTCGGCCATTGCTCAGTGAGACCCTCCCACAGAGGGGCTGAACAGGTGAAAGCTGCAATCCTTCAGAAGTAAGGGGCTGGGGAAAACAGCCGTATGTGAGACAAAACTCGGGAGAGAGGTACTGCCTGGGGCCTGGTCACAGAGAGTGGAAAAGCGGGAGTGGATGAAAGCTGAAGACAGAGGTCGGGTGCGCGATTGCTGATCCCGGAGAACAGACTGGGTACCTGGGTGGAGCCATTTTCGCCGCTCCTGCACATGTGCATACACACCTACAGCACCACAACACTACACCCCAGTAGGCTAGCAGCGCCATGTAGTGGAGAGCGGAGCAGTTACACTGAGTCCCGCCCAACTGGGCCAACCTCACTCTTCAAGAACACAAGTTTCACTGCCTACTTAGTTTATGGACTATAAAGCGCTTCATAGTCTGACTTATAGGGAAAAACGAAGTAATTTCTGTCCTATTTCAGTCTGTCAGCAGGTCCATCTATTCAATTTCCTTTCCCTTCTTCTTTTTTTCTTTTTAACTTCTTTTTCTTGAATACAGAAAGAGAAAAAATCATTTTTATTTTCACTTATTAAAAATATTTTTCTTTAATTTCTTTACTATATTTTTTACTTTTGTGTAAATTTTTTCACATTCTATTTTCCTTCCATCATTTTTTTTAGTCTACTTCAGTGTATTCACTTTTTCAAATTTGCAAACGATTTCCTTTTTTTCTTTCCCTTTTCTTTTTCATTTCTTTTCTTTTTCTTGAATGCGGAAAGAGAAAACCTTCATTTTTATTTCAATTTCTATTAAAAATATTTTTCCTTAATTTTACTATTTTTTTGCTTTTATGTAAATTTTTTCAAATTCTATTTTACTTCCATCATTTTATTTTAGTCTACTAGAGTGTATTCACTTTTTCAAATTTTCAAGTGATTTCCTTTTTTTAAATCTTTTTTCTCTTTTTTGTTTCCTTTCTTTTTCTTGAATACAGAAAGAGAAAAAATCATTTTTATTTTTAATTTTTATTAAAAATATTTTTCTTTAATTTATTTCTACTATATTCTTTACTTTTGTGTAAAGTTTTTCAAATTCTATTTTACTCCCATCATTTCATTTTAGTCTACTTCAGTGCATTCATTTTTCAAATTCTCAAACTATTCCCTCTCCCCCCCTTTTTTTTCTCTAATCTGTTAAACCACTTTCAACACCCAGACCAAAACACACCTAGGATCTAGCATCATTTATTCAATTTTTGTGTGTATGGGGGGGGGGCTAATTTTTTAATTTTAATATTTTTTTAATTTTAATTTTTTTAATTTTAATTTTTATACTTCATTAATTCCTTTTCTCCCTTAAAAATGACAAAATTAAGGAATTCACCCCGAAATAAAGAGCACAAAGAAACGACAGCCAGGGATTTAACCAACACAGATACAAGCAAGATGTCTGAACCAGAATTTAGAATCACGATAATAAGAATACTAGTTGGAATCGAAAATAGATTAGAATCCCTTTTTTGCAGGGATAAAAGAAATAAAATATACTCAGAATGAAATAAAAAATGCTATAACTGAGCTGCAATCATAGATGGATGCCACAGCGACAAGGATGGGTGAGGCAGAACAGAGAATCAACGATATAGAGGACAAACTTATACAGAATAATGAAGCAGAAAAAAAGAGGGAGATTGAGGCAAAAGAGCATGATTTAAGAATTAGAGAAATCAGTGACTCATTAAAAAGGAACAGCATCAGAATCATAGGGGTCCCAGAAGAGGAAGAGAGAGAAATAGGGGTAGAAGGGTTATGTGAGCAAATCATAATGGAAAATTTTCCTAACCTGGGGAAAGACACAGACATCAAAATCCAGGAATCACAGAGGACCCCCATTAGATTCAACAAAAACCGACCATCAACAAGGCATATCATAGTCAAATTCACAAATTACTCAGGCAAGGAGAGAATGTTGAAAGCAGCAAGGGAAAAAAAGTCCCTAACCTACAAGGGAAGACAGATCAGGTTTGCAGCAGACCTATCCACAGAAACTTGGCAGACCAGAAAGGAGTGGCGCGATATATTCAGTGTGCTGAATCAGAAAAATATGCAGGCAAGAATTCTTTATCCAGCAAGGCCGTCATTCAAAACAGAAGGAGAGATAAAAAGTTTCCCAGACAAACAAAAATTAAATGAGTTGGTGATCATTAAACCAGCCCTGCAAGAAATTTTAAGGGGGACTCTCTGAGTGGAGAAAAGATGAAAAAAAATTATATATATATATATGTATCTCAAAAGCAACAAAGATTAGAAAAGACCAGAGAAAACCACCAGAAACTCCAACTCTACAAGCATCATAATGGCAATAAATTCATATCTTTCAGTACTGACTCTAAATGTCAATGGACTCAATGCTCCAATCAAAAGACATAGGGTAACAAAATGGATAAGAAAACAACACCCATCTATATGCTGTTTACAAGAGACCTACTTTAGACTTAAAAACAACTTCAGATTTAAAATAAGGGGATGGAGAACCATCTATCATGCTAATGGTCAATAAAAGAAAGCCAGAGTAGCCATACTTATATCAGACGATCTAGACTTTAAAATAAAGACTGTATCAAGAGATGCAGAATGGCATTATATCATAATCAAGGGGTCTATCCACCAAGAAGACCTAACAATTGTAAACATTTATGCACCCAATGTGGAAGAACCCAAATATAGCAATCAATTAATCACAAACATAAAGAAATTCATCGATAGTAATACCATAATAGTAGGAGACTTCAACACCCCACTCACAGCAATGGACAGATCATCTAATCAAAAAATCAACAAGGAAACAATGGCTTTGAATGACACACTGGACAAGATGGACTTATCAGATATATTCAGAACATTTCATCCTAAAGCAGCAGAATATACATTCTCCTCCAGTGCACATGGAACGTTCTCCAGAATAGACCATATACTGGGACACAAATCAGCCCTAACTAAGTACAAAAAGATCGAGATCATACCGTGCATATTTTCAGACCACAACGCTATGAAACTCGAAATCAACCACAAGAAAAAATTTGGAAAGGTAACAAATACTTGGAGACTGAAGAACATCCTACTAAAGAGTGAATGGGCCAACCAAAGAGGAAATTTAAAAGTATATGGAAGCCAATGAAAATGATAACACCACAACCCCAAACCTCTGGGATGCAGCAAAGGCGGTCATAAGAGGAAAGTATGTAGCAATCCAGGCCTTCCTAAAGAAGGAAGAAAGATCTCAGATACACAACCTAACCTTCTGCCTTAAGGAGCTGGAAAAAGAACAGCAAATAAAACCCCAAAACAGCAGAAGACAGGAAATAATATAGATTAGAGCAGAAATTAATACTATCGGAGCCAAACAAACAAACAAACAAACAAACATAACAAAACCAGTAGAACAGATCAATGAAACCAGAAGCTGGTTCTTTGAAAGGATTAACAAAATTGATAAACCACCAGCCAGTATGATCAAGAAGAAAAAGGAAAGGACCCAAATAAATAAAATCAAGAATGAAAGAGGAGAGATCACAACCAATACAGCAGAAATACAAACAATAATAAGAGAATATTATAAGCAATTATATACCAATAAAAATGGGCAATCTGGAAGAAATGGACAAATTCCTAGAAACATACACTACCAAAACTGAAACAGGAAGAAATAGAAAATTTGAACAGACCCATAAGGAGGAAGGAAATCAAATTAGTAATCAAAAATCTGCCAAAAAACAAGAGTCCAGGGCCAGATGGCTTTCCAGGGGAATTCTACCAAACATTTAAGGAAGAGTTAACACCTATTCTTTTGAAACTGTTCTAAAAAATAGAAATAGAAGGAAAACTTCCAAACTCTTTCTAAGAAGCCAGCATTACCTTGATTCCAAAACCAGACAGAGATCCCACTAAAAAGGAGAACTATAGACCAATTTCCCTGATGAACATGGATGCAAAAATCCTCAACAAGATTATTAGCCAACCAGCTCCAACATACATTAAAAAAATTATTCACTATGACCAAGGGATTTATACCTGGCATGCAGGGCTGGTTCAATAGCCACAAAACAATTAATGTGATTCATCATATCAATAAAAGAAAGGACAAGAACCATATGATCCTCTCAACTGATGCAGAGAAAGCATTTGACAGAATACAGCATCCTTTCTTGATAAAAACCCTCAAGAAAGTAGGGATAGAAGGAGCATACCTCAAGATCATAAAGCCATACATGAACCACCCAATGCTAATATTATCCTCAACGGGGAAAACCTGAGAGCCTTCCCCCTAAGGTCAGGAACAAGACAGGGATGTCCACTCTTGCCACTGTTATTCAACATAGTATTGGAAGCCTTAGCCTCTACAATCAGACCACACAAAGAAATAAAAGATATCCAAATCGGCCAGGAGGAGGTCAAACTTTCACTCTTCGCAGATGACATGATACTCTATATGGAAAACCCACAAGATTCCATCAAAAAACTGCTAGAATTGGTTCATGAATTCAGCAAAGTTGCAGGATATAAAATCAACTCACAGAAATCGGTTGCATTCCTATACACCAACAATGAAGTGACAGAAAGAGAAATCAAGGAATTGATCCCATTTACAGTTGCACAAAAAACCATAAGATACCTAGGAATAAATCTAACCAAAGAAGTTAAAAATCTATACACTGAAAATTATAGAAAGCTTATGAAAGAAATTGAAGAAGACACACAAAAAAAATGGAAAAATATTCTATGCTCCTGGATAGGAAGAACAAATATTGTTAAAATGTTGATACTATCCAAACCAATCTGCATATTCAATGCAATTCCTATCAAAGTAACACCAGCATTCTTCACAGAGCTAGAACAAATAATCCTAAAATTTGTATGGAACCAGAAAAGACCCTGAATAGCCAAAGCAGTCTTGAACTAGAAAACCAAAGCAGGAGGCATCACAATCCCAGACTTCCAGCTATACTACAAAGCTGTAATCATCAAGACAGTATGGAACTGGCACAAGAACAGACACTCAGATCAATCGAACGGAATAGAGAACCCAGAAATGGACCCACAAACGAATGGCCAACTAATCTTAGACAAAGCAGGAAAGAATATCCAATGGAATAAAGACAGTCTCTTCAGTAAGTGCTTCTGGAAAAACTGGATAGCAACATGCAGAAGAATGAACCTGGACCACTTTCTTACACCATACACAAAAATAAACTCAAAATGGATGAAAGACCTCAATGTAAGACAGGAAGCCATCAAAATCCTCAAGGAGAAAGCAGGAAAAAACATAGGTAGATGTTTTAAATGACCAAGAAAACATTTCAAAAATAATTATTCTAACTCTTTAGTCACTGTATCTTCTGAAAATTTTATAGTATAATAAAATATTTATGGTAGCCAACTAGGCTTCAGCAAGAAACTGAAGGACTTTAAGCAAAACAAGACCTTAGTAATTATTTTCTTAAAGTGATGGACTAAAATATCCTAAAAACAAAGACATTTACTTATCAATACTATTGGTGAACAATTAGGTTATACTAAATAATTTCCTCCCATCAAAGGACCTGACAGGATTAGCCATTGTAGGACCAGCCATTATGTGGCCTTTATTTGCTGATATTATGATAGGAAAAGATAAGATTCAGTAGGCAGAAAGGGAGAGGCTAGGACTTGAAGGTCCTTGGGTGGGGAAAAACACACATTTTGGGACACTGCTGGGAGCCTCTGACCGCAAGCCAACTCCCTGAGGCGTAAGGTTCCTCTTCAGAATGTAGCAGACACCACTTACTCCCCCTCAGGTTTCCTTCAGGAATTTGACCTAATTAAAAATAAGTAGTAGACCCTAATACGTACCCACAAGGAATGGTATGGCCATAGACCACCTCTCATACAATGGAAATGAGCCAATCGAAAATGATTAGGCGTTTAGAGTTACCTAGCCAATAAGGTAGGACCTGAGAAGAAAGAAGGGGAAAGGAAATGGGCCAAGCAAAATCCTATAAAACAAGGCCCCTTGCCTATAGTTTCGGGCATCCACTTTCAAATACTCCTTCTCTGTAGAGAGCTTTTGTACAAGTCTTACTTTTTTTTTAATGTTTATTTTCATTTTTGAGAGAGACAGAGCATGAGCAGGTGAGGGGCAGAGAGACCGGGAGACATAGAATCCGAAGCAGGCTCCAGGCTCTGAGCTGTCAGCACAGAACCCAAAGTGGGGCTTGAACTCACTAACTGTGAAATCATGACCTGAGCTGAAGTCAGATGCTTAACCAACTGAGCCACCAAGGCGTTCCTACTATTCTTACTCTCTAATCTTATACTCTGATAAACTTTTGCCTGCTTCTCATTTTATTCTGTGTCTACTTCTTCATTCTTCCAAGGGGTGAGAGAGAGAACCCTGGACATTGAGGTAAAAAAATCCTGCAACTATATCATAATTACATAAAAACATATGTAATATTCTTTCACATGGTACAGACATTAAAAAATGAAAGAAAACTTCCATTTTGATGAAAAAATAATTTTTATCTTACAATTTATTTTTCCCATTTGGAACTTTCTGCTTTTATTTGCTTTTTATTTTCTTTTATTCTATTTTCTTGTTTTTTAAAATTATTATTCTTGAGCTTCTTCCTCTTTTATTCTTGCAATCATGGATTTCTACTTTTCTCTTGAAAAGATTTAAAGTCTACGATTTGACCTCTGAGTAAAATCTTGGCTGAAGCATATCAGTGATATTAAGTTGTCAATATTTTGTATTGTTTTACATTTCCTCCTTGGTTCCATGTTACTTAGCTGGATATGTTTTTATTCTAAGTAGTTACAAATGTTTGTTATTAATTTGGAATATGGAGGAAAAACATGGTGCTTTTTAATACTTTTTTTTTTTTGCTTTTTAATATTTTTCTGTGTACCTTAGTATTTGATCAATTTTTTTAACTATGTGCGCTTTAAAAGGTGATACAGTCTCTGTTTACAGGGACAAAGTTTAACATATATTTCTGTTGACTCCATTCTATTATTTATTCCTATCTACTTCATCTAACAAATTTACAGTGGGGTCACAAAGTTGTCTTCTACAACTATTCTGTCCATATTTTCCTTTTTATAAGTTTTGCTTACATTTTTATATTGCACCCTTAGAACAAATAATCTGGGGCACCTGGGTGGCTCAGTCATTTAAGGGTCCAACGTTGACTCAGGTCATGATCTCAAGGTTCATGAGTTTGAGCCCCACATTGGGCTCTGTGCTGTCAGTGCAGTCCCAACTTCAGATCCTCTGTCCCCCTCTCTTTCGGCCCCTCCCTTGCTCATGCTTGTGTGCTCACTCTGTCGCTCAAAAATAAACATTAAAAAAAGAATAACTTAACTGTTGTATCTTCCTTGTAGTATATTTTTTGTTACTATTGACTGCATACTTCTCTCCCCTTGTCTTTTACTTTGTCTGATATGAATTCTGCCACGTTTGTGTCCTTCATATTTATTTTTTGCCTAACTTTGACTTGTTCATTTTTAAACTTTAACCTCTCTAGGTCAACTTATTTCAAGATCCTTCCTTAGTATATATCATTTAACTGGATTTTGTTTGTTAAGCCACTCTACATTCTTTCTTTTTTAACTAGGGAATTTACCCGGTTATATTTATAGTCATAATTGTTACATTTGGCCTCGCTTTTCCCTACTTTTCTTTCCTTGTTCTTTAAACAATTTTTTTCCCCCATTTTCTTTGCTAGGGATGTTTCTTAATTAAGTCTGCATCTTAGAATCTAGCTCAGTACCTGGCCTATGACAAGTATCCACTACAACATTTGTGGAATTAATTAGTAAGTATAGCATAGATGGTTTGTACAATGCTATGAAAGATACGCATGCTGCTTTTAACCCTATTAGTGACTAATTTTCGGAGCATTTAGAAACCAATCTTAAACTTTCAAGACTAACAAGAGAATAATAAAGTTCTACTCCTCTTTACTGAAACTGAAGAATTTGGCACTTCTGAATTCCTCTTGGCAAACCTACTACTCTAATCTTTGTCAATTTAAGTCACATTTATTATCATGACCATTTTCTTATTTTTACAATAGGGAACATTTGTTTTGCATAAAAAGGGTAGTTAAGACAATTGTTTTAGATATAGATCTTTTTATTTAACTTGTTTTCATTCTTACTTCCAGTCTTTTCCAGCTATGATTTCCTCATTCTTGTTCTTATTTTCTCCTTTTTCTGGCAAATATCTTTAATTATGATGTTTGGGGAGGTATCAGGTATCAGGGTTTCTAAATCTTTGCCCATGTATGAACATTTTCTATTTCTTTCCAAACTAGATGGCCTCGGGGAGTGTATCAGAGTCTCCAAACCTCACGTCTCTCTGGAAATTCTGACAGGATGGCTTTGGGGTCACGCTTCTCACTCCTCAGCCAAGCATTTCTGCTAAAGGCAACACTGTGTGCCTAGCTGGTTAACACCCATCAGATATATCCTCAGGTATACTTGAAATAGGTACAAGTGTGAGAACCAGTCTTTCAGAATTTAGCATCATTGACAAGGCTGAGGCCAAGTTTTGTTTCTGCACGGGTAACCCGACTTTCCATTCTGAGGCATCGGATGGGGCTGGGCCAGGGCCATCTCTGTGGCTAGTGCTGAATGGCACTGGGGTTGGCAGCCCCTCCAGAGCCACATGCAGTGGGGCGGGAGTTCCCAACAAATGTTCTCAAACAAACATCAGTGCTGTTACTAGAAGGTGGGGGGTAGGGATGCCTGGCAGCTGGAAACCACACATGTCCACCACAGGCAAGCTGATGGGAAAGGGATTTCACTCAACCAAATGTGGACCCTCTATGGGGTATCTTCTCAGTATTCTTACTCAGAGTTTCTAGATTATGTGACTTAAACCTAAAGGGTTGAACTGAGGTCATTTTCTTGATCTTGTGCTTGTGATCTTGATCTTGTGTTTTTTCCAATGGATACAGGTCTGTACATGTAACTTGGGTAATACCTATCCGTTGTGTAGAATGTGGACGTTAATCATGTTTTTTTCCTAAAGGAATTGGGAAGTATGAAGTGTAGAAGATTACCTTCACTTATATATCCATGTTGTCCCAGAGAGTGTGGCCTTCCTGTGCTGAGCTGAGAGTCCTGGGGACTTGGAATTTAGTGTTCATGTAACACCTCCTAGGCGTCTCATCCCACCGTTCTCATTTTTATAGTGTGAAGCATTTGTGTCATGTAAAGAAAATGTACTTATCACAATTATTTAGATGTATATATCCTCTGCTACAAACTGAGTTTAATATTAACTGTAAGCCATTTATTTTGGGAGGGAAAAGGGTGTTTAGTGGTGGGGACTGAAGGGCTAGCTGGAAGGGGAAATGCCTTGAAACTCAGGCTCCTAGTGTGTAGATTATCCGCACAGTTGTCTTCATGCTTGCTATTTCAAAACAGAGTAACAGAAAATAAAATTAAAATGGCTTAAGGGAAAATTCTTACAAGACCAGATGAATAGAAGAAATAGTATTTAAAAGATATCAATGGCAATTAACTTAAAATAAGTAGCTTTAACTAAAATTATAAATTATATCAACTAAAAAACCTCGTGCAGCTAAAACAAATATGTTTGAATAGAACCCATTATAGGCCAAGATATGGTTGACTACTGCATATTTCCTGGTTTTCCTAGGCTGACCATGTGAGTTAAGAGTTTCCTGCAAGGATGCCTCATGACTTTGGAGGACAGTGAGAACAAAGTCAAGGTCCATGTTGAGTTTTGGCATCTTAAACTCAGAATGTCTTGTATCATAAGCCAACTGGATTCACTAAATGTCTTCCAAACTTGTTGCTGACAAATACATCTTTTCCCATTCTATAATATACAGGTGTTTCTATTTTTAAACCAAGCACAGGGCTTTATTTTTACCCTAACAAGTGTTCTGGTTCTTTATTTCAGCCCATTGCTATATAGAATCTGTGATAAAGTGCCTTTAGTTTACCTCCAAGTTTCTTGCTATCTACAAATATCACTGTAGATTTCTGTATCCTCCAAATATATCTGATAAAAATGAACAGAACACAACTTTTTAAATTTTAAAAATTTAAAAAGTTTTAAAGTAAAATAAACATTTGTCATCATAAGAAAATATCCATTATCTTCATAGAGAAAGGAAAATGCTATATGACCCGATTTCTCTGATTTGTAGGGAGGTGGATCTTTCTGCTGGAACTGGTGAGAACAAACTTTTCTGGAATCTACGGAAGGGGTGACAGACCTCATGGCACCATCTGTGAGGGCCGGGCCCGCAGAGATGAGGTGTTCGGCGAAGGGATTCCTGAGGCTGTTCAGGCCTGTCTCAAACTATGATGAAGGGCAGGGTGAGAGATGAGGGGCCCTGGCGATGTCCCCAGCCCAGAGGTTTCCTCTGCCAGAGCATTTGTTGTTGCTCATCTTGTTCTGCTTTCATCTACATAATAATAGAAAGGGCATGGAAAAAGATATTTGCTTTGCAACATCATGGCAAAAAAAAAAAAAAAAATTCCAACTGTATCAAAAGCTTGGCAATTTTATAACCAAAAAAAGGCTCATACTGTCCAGCTCCCACAATTGGGAAGCGAGGCAGCAAGGATAATCCTGCCACGCCTGCCAGCTTCTGGAGAAAAAGTGAGTATGTTCATCAGTGGATCTTGTTGAGACAAGAGAGAAGGACGAGGAAAAATATTCCACAAGTTTCATACATACAACCATCTTAACCACAAAGAACTATAATAAATATAATGAAGTTGAAAATCAGCATTTCTAAACATTTCACTTTCATTCAGATTTAATTGACAAGATAATCTACTACTCTGACTAAAATTCTTTTAACTAATGAAAAAAAAAAAAGGACACATGACCTGAGGACAATCTGATTTTGCTTTATTGAATATTATCCCAATCCAATATTTACAGATGTAATTAAATGGAATTTATAAGACTACCAAGTGGAACATTTAAAAAAGTTAATCTGAGACACTCTTACTGGAAATCATCGATTCATATGTGTTAATACCATAACTAATTTAAAATTTTCAGCCAATATCCAAGGTGGTTCAGTTCATAAAAACTCTTTTCAAGAAGAGAGAAGTCTGAGGAAATAAAAAGAAAAATGTTCAGAAAAATATTTCCGTATCTAGTCACAATCTTCCAGTTTTTCTGTAAAAGAAATTCGATAACAATTATAGACATTCTGTCCACCACGAACGAACAGATTTCTTAACTGCATGACTATTTTCCTCAATGCCATATTTTGCTTTAAGCACAGAAAACTATTTCTACTTTTGTCATGTTTTCATGATAGGCTTACACATTTTTTTATGTTTAAAAAGAAATATGTATCCAAATTTAAATCAGCACCTACATACTATGGCCACACATTGTTATTACCTTGACTGTCCATTAGAGATAGTCCATGGAAGGTATAGGATGGACAACAAAGATGGCGTTCCTCTGACTAGTCATAAGTGTGACTTACTGTAGAAGCCAGTGGCTTTCATAGACATTCAGAGGACACCAGATCTACTATTGTCTGAAAGAACACCAGGGATATGTTCCTGGTGTTTGGGACTAAGGGCCCCAAATTTACATCTGCAACATTGTCAAAATAGAACTGCAAAAAATTGGGGATCACAGTGGCAGATGGGGGGGATTTTTTTCTCTCTCTGTACAAATTTAAAGGTATCTCTCTGCTTTTAGGTGTGCTAGGTTTACTCCTCAAACACAGAATTCAAGAATTACAGAATTTCTTATCTTGAAGAAGTATGTGCTTACATTACTACACAGAGTCTATTCTCCTTTTTTCTTAGCAAGATGGTGGTTCTTCAAAATGTATTGTTATTACTATTTTTAGATATTAAAATGTAAATATCACATGTTAATATTCAAACGTTAAATCTAAAATTTAATCCTATCTATGTATTTCAAAAATGTCAAGATAAAATAAAGCAGTGTGTCAGTGATAGTAACTTCTATATTAAAGCCCTGAAAACGAAACGGTTTTTAATGGTATTCATTTTTGCTAGAACAATACTGCCAAAGGGGTAAGCATGACATGAAAAATCATAATGAATAAATATCAGTTTATTATCCACAATTTAAAAACATTCACTTTAAAAGAAAAAAGAAATAAAAACATTCACTTGGGGGAGCCTGGGTGGCTCAGTCGGTTAAGTGTCAGACTCTTGATTTCAGCTCAGGTCCTGATCTCACAGTTTGTGGGTTGCAGCACTATGTTGGGCTCTGTGCTGACAGTGCAGAGCCTGCTTGGGATTTTCTCTCTTTCCCTCTCTCTCTACCCCTCCCCCTTCTCTCAAAATAAATAAATAAACTTTAAAAAAGCCAAAACATTCACATGCCAGAAAGGAATCTGGAAATGGCAGTGGTTCTGGATTCTTTTAAGTAAAACTTCCCTATACACAATAAATAAGTTTCCTGCTCAACAAACCTGTTTTTAGATAATACAAATTGTATGTTATGGATCATCATATAGTTTAATTCACTGGAGTCCACATTAATGGTGCTTGAAGGCCCATTTTTAAATAACAGAAATTAACCCTCTGCATGAACAGTTTAAATAGCTGGTAAAAATATACAGAAATGAGGATAAAACTGGAACCGTGGAGTAAGGTATATTTGCAATCCAACCATGGCACAGAGCACACACACCTTCCTCTTTATTGATTCCTCAATGTTAATATGTGTACACATCTGTTTTATAGATATCCGATAATACATCAGATAATAATCGATGTGTTTCTATTCAATGTAAATATACCACTATGAATGTGAACTTTTTTCTTAAGTCCACATTTTGTTTTAGAAATTGCCAACACATTGATGACCATTGCCATTGGTTAATAGTACATTCATGGGTGGGGCGCTTGGGTGGCTCAGGTGGTTAAGCGTCTGACTTTGGCTCAGGTCATGATCTCAGGGTTCGTGGGTTCGAGCCCCGTGTCGGGCTCTGTGCTGACAGCTCGGAGCCTGGAGCCTGCTTCGGATTCTGTATCTCCCTCTCTCTCTGCCCCTCCCCCATTCGTGTTCTGTCTCTTTCTCTCAAAAAATAAATAAACTTTAAAAAAATTTCGTAAAAATGGTACATTCATGAGAGTGGCATGCTAGCTTTCTCAAAATGCAGGGCAGACTTACCAATATGGTTAATAGTTGATCATTTTTCGGAGGGCATCATAGCACTTCCATTTGTCTGGGATGTAGAATGGCTCAAAAATGTGAGGAAATGGTGTGTCATACCCGCATACTCTTGATATAGGAGCCTCTAGGTTCAGGAAACATTCTTCCTGCAGAGAAGAACACAGATAGTTAACTTCAAGAATATTCTCTTTTATTCACAGAGATGAAATATTTTCATTTAGAATACGGTTTTATCCAAGGGCATTAAAATAATTAAGTATATTTTAATGTAAAAAAAAAGTTAAAAAATAAAGTAACAAACAGCATGTTGGGCTCAATCCCAATTTTACTTCAAATGTTTTCATCTACAGGCATTTGAATTTATGCCTACACATACCTCTACTGCTTAAGTCTAATTGGAATTATACCAAACATGCTGTCCTACAAATACAAGTGTAAGTCATGACAAAATCATAATGAAATGTTCACAGGAAACTCTGCGGCTTGAAATTAGTGATGGTATATGTTTTTTCTTGTTTCCTGTGTTTTTCAAGTTGTGTATGCAATGGACATGCATTATGTTCATAATCTATGTTTGTAATTATTCTACACAGCCACACTGAACATCTACCAGTTACTTAGCTGTGCCTACATTCTCTCATGGCTAGGCTTCTGTAGATGCTGATGGTCCCCTGCCCAAGTCACTGCCCAAGCCCATCACTCTCTGCCTGACTGATGTGTGCACATCTCTCAGATATCATGTTAGGAGTCACCTCTGCTGGGAAGCCTTCCTTGGTGGCACTTCCCCAACCCTACACCACTGATAAGAGAGGGGCTTCTGCCCTGAGCTCTCGCAGAACTGAACTCAGAAAGATCAGCAAGTTGCCTAATTATCTGTCTCTCCTGAGAGACAGTGAACTCCATGAAGCTAGAGCTCTGGTTCAAAAATGTAAAATCCCAACCACAGAAGAATCCTGTAGGAAATTATCTTCAGGGGGAAAAAAAAAAGTTATTCAGGTGGCAAATTCATACTTAAAATTTTTAGGAGGTTAAAAAAATCTGAAGAGAGATATATGATTAAACTATTCCTATGAAAATGATATTAATGTTACCATTCACAGCTATTAACCTCAAATTAAATCTTAGGTGTTTTCCGAATGTTGCCAAAAAGAAGGGGAGTGGAGGTGTTGAGCAAAGTGAGAGGGAGGGAGGTACAGGCCTCCAGTTAGAGAATGAGGTAAGTCACGGGAATAAAAAGCAGAGCGTAAGGAACACAGTCAATGATACTGTAATAGCCATGTAATGGGAGGCAGCCACACTTGTGGAGAACATAGCATGATGTATAAACGTGTCAAATTACTAAGTTGCATGCCTGAAACAAATGTAGCACCGTGTGTCTGCTACACTAAAACAAAACAAAACAACAGCAACAACAACAGAACCCTTAGGTTTTTTTATGCACCTGCATTCTACATTACCTTGCTTTACAAAGGATTTGAGGTTCACTTTTGCTTACGTATTTTACTTAACTGCACTTTATTTTTTTTTTGCTTAACACAAATGTTTTATTTTTTTAAAGTTTTCATTTAAATTCCAGTTAACATACAGTATAATATTAGTTTCAGGTGTACAATACAGTGACTCAACACTTCTGTACAATAGCCGGTGCTCATCACAAGTGCACTCTTTAATCCCCATCACCTATTTCACCCCTCCTCCCCACCCACTGACCCCTCTGGTAACCATCAGTTTGTCCTCTATAGTTAAGAATCTGTTTCTTGATTTGCCTCTCTCCTTTGTTTCTTAATTTTCACATATGACCGAAATCATATGGAATTTGTCTTTCTCTAACTTATTTCACTTAGCATAATACTCTCTAGCTCCATCCACATCGTCGCAAATGATAAGATTTCATTCCTTTTTATGGCTGAGCAATATTCCATTGTGTGTGTGTGTGTGTGTGTGTGTGTGTGTGTGCGTGTGTGTGTATATATGATTTAAAAATATATTTTACATATTTATAATATGTGTGTGTATATATATGCATGCCACCATATACATACACCACATCTTTAACCATTCATCAGTCAATGGACATTTGGGCTGTTTCCATAGTTGGCTATTGTATTATTTTGACATTTTCATTTGAGCAGAAAGTTTTACATGAAGGAAACATGACAACTCATGTTCAATACCTATCCTCTGTGGATATTTCTTCAAGTGACAAGCATATTAGGGCAGAAAGAGCCTGGGAACAGAACAAATTAGCATCAAGATACAAGCGGCCATTAACAGACCTCACTCTGCCCCCATAACCACTGTGGTTTATATTATCAAACACCAAGTAAGTGCTAGTTTTTCCTCACAACAGGAAATCTTCATTAACAACTTGAGAACACTATACATAAGGCTTAAAGAGTAACCTAAGAAATTCCACTACTAATATGCTAAAAAAAAAAAAAAAAAAAAAGACAGGTGGATTGTTTCTTGACTGCAACAAGTAATTTTAAAGGGATTTAAATTATTGATGTGGGATTAACTCAGTTTTATTACTTTAATTGATATGGGCTTTTCCTCATCTTCCCTGATTATTTTACTCTTCATAACTGCAAGTACAGAAAATCAAAGGTAAAACATTTTACTAAATGCCCTTGACTTTACACCTGCTATAAAATACTGCTCTTTCAAAGTTGGAAAGCTGGGATACAACAGAACGATCTGCCAGTATTTGTGAAAATGACTCCTTTTAACATAATGACTAACATCATCAAACTTTTTTTTTAAATAGCAATGCTCCTAATTCCTCAAGAATGTTAAAGTCACTCTTTACAAGATACATCTGTGTGTACAAAACAGATGAACATAAGGGAAGCAAAGGTAATGAAAAAAAAAAACAGGTAGGGGGACAAAACATAAGAGACTCTTAAACATGGAGAACAAAATAGAGAGTTACCGGAGGGATTGTGGAAGGGGGGATGGGCTAAGTGGGTAAGAGGCATTAAGGAACCTACTCCTGAAATCATTGTTGCACTGTATGTTAACTAACTTGGATGTAAATTTAAAAAAATAAATTAAATTTAAAAACAAAAACAAGATACTTCTGTGTGTTTGCATGGGCACAGAAAAAGGTCTGAAATGTCACACTTAAACTATAAGCAGTGGTCACCCTCTGAGGCAAAGAGGTTTTCAAGAAAGGACTCTACTTCACACTTTAAATGTATTGTTTGAGTTTTTATGAAACAGTATTACTTTCGTAATTAAATGACACTGACATAAAAGAGTAAAGGATCACCTTCTTTATGTGAATAAAAATTACTATTTTATGTTATTTTTGTAACTTCTTATGTAGCATTTCCTTAATTTGGAAATAATTACTGTACATTAAATGGAATTAAAGGATTATAAAGTACTATATGTAAATATATAAAGTATATTTTTTAAATCATGGAGGATAATATAAGGATAGATAACAGAGGACTATGGCTCAATTTTTGTAAGGATAGGCCCTAACCAACTGAAACAGTTTGAAATTTTAATGCTTTGCTAACTGAAGTAATATTAGAGATTTAAGTTATTCCTTCCACGGACTTGTGTTAAAACTTCTTGTAAAGAGATTGGAAACAAGATGTTTGGGTCAAGCAGCTACACACAGTGACTTCCTACTGAACTGGTTCATACACAAATGATTTATGTGTGGCTATATGTTTCTTTCTGCAACCATCAAAACAGGGCAACCTTGTTCACCCTGTTTTTTTCATACAGAAACTATACTCACACAGACATTTACAAAAAGATATTTGAATTTCATCAGCAGATTTGTAGATCAATGTACCAGATTAATCCTCCAGAAATCATATCTCTATTATATACCACATTATGACACCATAATTATAGTAACCATGTACCTGAATTTCCAAGACAGGCCAGATTAACTGTATTTTTCTTTTCCATTGACTGAATAAGTACACTCATTTTAAAAACTGATGTTTTTTTGGAGTTCCTGGATGGCTCAGTTAGTTAAGTGGCCACCTCTTGATTTCAGCTCAAATCATGATCTCATAGTTCATGGGATGGAGCCCCTCGTCGGGCTCCATGCTGGGTGTGGAGCCTACTTAAGATTCTCTGTGCTGGGTGTGGAGCCTACTTAAGATTCTCTCTCTTCTCTCTCTTCTCTTCTCTTCTCTTCTCTTCTCTTCTCTTCTCTTCTCTTCTCTTCTCTTCTCTCTCTCTCTCTCTCTCTCTCTCTCTCTCTCTTTCTCTCCCCACCACCATCCCCCCAGGCCCTCTCCTGCTTATACACACATGCTCTCTCTCTCTCAAAAATAAACAAATAAAAACTCTGATGATTTTTCATTCAAAAATAGTAACCCACATAAAATTAAAGAAGAAATAATCACCTAACCCACAGAGTTGTGAGAACTACAGGTCATGTCCAGCACAGGGGCTAACATGGGAAACATCGGTTTCTGCTCCTCTCCTTGGAGAGCCTGTATGTGGAGCAGCTCAGTCCACATGGGACAATTACAGATGTAACTGTGAGGTTCCAAAGCAGATTACAGTGTAATATGTAACCAGGGACATCAGAAGAGAACCAGACAGGTGCCAAGAGAAACTTTTCTCCAGCTATTCATGGTCCTAAGTATCACCATGGATCCAGTGAGAAGGAGTGAACATGAACCCTGAAGCAATCGCCTAGTTACACTTACATACATTTTGTTGTGGTGTGTGCTTTCACATAAGTAATCAATCAGGTGCTTAAAAGGAAACAGAAATTCCTTCCAAAAGACCATTGTGTGACATTCTAGTATATGGTATTCAAAATTTACTTCTGAATATCTGTCATTATGAGAATTTTTTTTTCTAAAATATGTTAACAATAGGGCGCGTGGGTGGTTCAGTCAGTTAAGCATCTGACTCTTGGTTTTGGCTCCGGTCATGATCTTGTGGTTCATGAGTTCAAGCCCCGCATGAGGCTCCACACAGAGCATGAGCCTGCTTGGGATTCTATCTCTCCCTCTCTCCCTGCCCTGCCCCTGCTCCTGCTCTCCCTCTTTCAAAAAAGCAAACAAAGAAAAAAAACCTTTAAAATAAAATGTTAATAATAGTAACCAGTACTAACGATGTAACAGGAATGGTACTTAATGAATTATACTTTATATTTTATCTCTAACAAATCTATGAGGCAGGTATTATATTCCATTTCGCAGATGAGGAAATCAAGGTGAAAGAATTTGTCCAAGGTCAAATAGCTACATACATAGCCAATTAAGATTCCAACTGGACTGCAAAGCCCGTGTTCCTAGACACTCTTCTGCAAAATGACTATTGAGGATAGTAATAACAAGAAAGATGATAGATAGATAGATAGATAGATAGATAGATAGATAAAAATAGGAATAAAGAAGAACGGTAAAATAGAAAGCAGGCTGGGATGGAGGTTTTAGAACAGAGTCTCAAGAGGCATAATGGGTTAAATGCAGTCTTATACATAAGGAAGGCAGAGGCTAAGACATGTAAAGAACTTGAAAAGCACACATGTAAGCCTAAAAGTCACACATAGAGCAATAAACAGATGGTCCCGGGTATCAGCAACCTCCTGAGTTATCCTAAGTGATTTAAATCAACATAACTCAAATTGTTTACATATTAGCCATCTGGGTTGCTATGCATATTATAACCAGAAAAGGAAGCAGACAATCTGAAATAACAATTCCAAATCATAAAAACTATAGATGTGAATGAAATATATTCCTTATTTGCCTATTTGTAACAAAACAAAACAAAGTTTTAAGTACCTTGTTAAGATAGCAGAGGACAGAGATCCTGCATATTTTTTAGCAGGTAAGAGAGAACAAGTAAAAATTAATTAAATTGGATCCATTATTGTTTTAAGAAAAATAAAATTAGCAATACATTTCTAAAAATTAAGTGTACTATATTCAGTCCTGTGTTTTAGTGACTGTAATATAGATTGTATAGTATGTGCATGCAAATATGAATATATTAGGGCTTTCATGGGATCTCACAAAATCTCTCAACATGTAACCTCATCTCCCCATTAAAATTTTAAGTATATCAACCATAAATTCTCCTGTCACAATGTCACAGGAGTTATGGCACTGAAATCAGTCTCAGGCATTCCACATTGTGGCTTCAATCACTCTCTCCACAAATCTTTTCACTGTTTTTATGGCAAAGCTGTATAATATAATTGATACAGCATGGAATTTGGAAGTCTATTTAAAGGGAATCTTTGTTTTCCTATGATTTCATTTCTCCAAGCCCCTTTTTACTCAATAGCAAATTAGAGGTATTGAAAAATATTATATTATCCTATTGTTTCATAACTCTATTGTTACTTTGCCTATTTGCGTCTCCAGATTGTGCAGTAGCATATGAAGAGTACCAGGTTTCAAGCTTGACACATCATAGTGCTCAGTAATTGCTAGGTTTTTGTTTTCTCTTAAGATTTTCTAAGTTATAATAAACACAAAGTATTTGAAATGATAGATCAAATCATCAATGAAGAGAAGATTCTGGTACACAGAACGGTCAACACCGAGAAGTAATATCCCTTATAGCACTGTGCCTGAACAGCTACCTGTTACTGGAGACTTACTAAGCCTTAAAAAATGTAAGAAAATACCAAAAATAACTAAGTGCTGTATGAGGAAGGAGGGTGGAAATCACTGAGGTTATGAGAGAAACAGGCTACATTCAGGCCTCAAGGAAAGAAAGGGTCCGGTGCTGCCCCCTGGTGGGAGTCAGGGAATGTGGACACAAATTGCCAGTTGCTGGGGCTGGAATGACAGATTGTGTGGCTAGATAAGAAAGTCAAGAGCTCTGGAAATGGTTAAAAAAAATCTACCCCCTCTCCCCCAGAAGAACATAATTTCCCAGCAGGGCCACTATAGAAAAGTAGGCTGTCAGTTAGCTACTGGATGGTTACAAGTAAAAGAGCCCAACCTAATTGAATGTAATCAGGGCATATATACTTTGAAAAACAGTAAAGAATAAAGACCATGCAGTATCATTTAATTTAGTTTTAAAGTAATCATTTGGTTTTGCTTTTTATTTCAAGGCAACCCTAGGCTTGGATTTCTTTCTAGGAAAAATTCTGGATAATTTTTATTCAGTTCTTCTAACGACAGAAAGTTGGATACAGCCTATTGTGTAAGACCACATACCTTCTTGAGTTGGAAAGTTATGAAAAAAAGTTAAAAGTGAGATAAGAAAACTTCAGGGTTTTTTATGTATGTACCTAATTTCTTATAGCTGATATAGGCTGTTTACATTACTTAAATTTTCCTGAGAAACTAATTTTTCTAAACATTTAATGGAAGGTCAGAAAGGCAGGACACTGTAATGAGAAATGCATCACAAGTCAGAATAGGCATACATTGCCTATAGGATTACCTGATAAATCAAGATTTTATGTTCCTCCTTGGAATAATGAGAAACATCAGTTCATTACTTAATTTCAAAGTTATAGCTCAGAAAATTGATTTTTAAATTACTTTGCAAACAAAAAGGTCCCAAATATATCACATAATCATTATTATGCTACCAATAACCCATTTAAACTATGAGAATATATTTTGTTTCCAAGAGGGGGATAGGATGGGAGTAAATTAAGCTATAAATGTAATAAGCACCAAGCCAGACATAGATCACAGAGTTATCATTTCTTCTCTAGGAGAAAAAAAATAACACACAGCTTTAAATGATTTTGGATGTGCTTACTTTCCAACCTGAATTCCAATACCATTTAGTCCTAATTTAGTTAAACTGTTAAATTAACAATAAAACAAGAGATTTTGCTTCTAAGTTCAATTAGTTGTCTAGAGGTCATAATGACAGTGCAAGAGTAAAACTCTAAAAAATATGAAAAAGACCTGAATATACCAGATGATGTAAACTTGATAGCCATAAAGTCAATGAACTTAGAGACTTAAGTTGATTAGTCTTATCTATGTAAGGCTAGACATCACCCAGCCTCCCAATACTATCAGAGAATATTTGTTTTAAATTTGATTTAAATCTGCCATCAAAACTTGCCCATAGCCAAAACATGAGCTTTAGCAGATGAGAAAAAAATGATTCTGGTGTCTTGAATCACACTTCCTTAGCAAATGAGTCACAGAAACCTGTGAAGGCACTATGCCAGCAACTCCAAATTAATTTCATTACTGAATTAAATAAATACAACTTTTACTAATGTAACATATTATTTTTCATTTAAATAGTGGTTTAAGTAGTATGTATCATGTTTTTAAAATATAGCTTAGAAGACATATTAGGCTGTACCAATTTTCCACATAACACAGACCTATGAAATTAAATCTTCAGATAGCACAGTCCCTAATTTGCCCTCAAACATTAGAGTTACGTTTATTTTATGTTTCTAATACCATATGCACACAAGATGCGTTCAACAAACACTTGTTGATTTGAAGCTTCTCACGTTTAAAACACAGCTGAACCAGTGCAACTAACTGAAACAGTATATTAGTAATATAATTTTATCTAGCTTTCTATAATACCTAAAAACATGTATAGTCTGTCCCAAAAACATGTATTTCAGCAAGGCTTCTCTGTAGAATCATAATCTTGACTAAATTAAAAGCTGAGATTTCTATTATTTAACTTCGCTGAAATGTCTTCAGTATCTGAGGACTTTAAAAAAAAAACCATTTCTTCCTCTTGAATGCAAATTACTGGCAATCTGGTACAATTTTTGTTTTCTACGATTTCTTTAGCTAAAGAATGGAGCTGAATTCTAAATTAGGATTTTCATTTAAATTCAAATTCCATTTTTAAAATGGAAGCTTATTTTCTGAACTTAGAAATATTATTTCTGAACTAAATGTGTTTCCCTGGATATAGTCTAGCTACCTAAAACAAAGTTGGAGTATGATATTAAAATCTGCATAGAAACGATTCATGCCTCAAATTCTATAGTCGTTAAGATATAAACATGTTACTATAAAATTATCTATGAATCTCAACATATTAACTGTGGAAACTAAAGTAGAACACATTTTAAAATCAAACTATAACATTAAAACAATTTGTTATATACAAGGGATTGCTTTTGTTTCTCAGAAGATGGCTTTTATAAATTTCACTGTTTTAAAATCAGAAAATAAGTGAAAGTAAGTGATAACTCATGTCTACAATTTCTGATGTTTTCTAAAACCACTTTTTAATTAAGTACATAGTGTTCATTATGGCCCAGGGACTGAACTAACTACTTTACAAACACTAACTCATTTTGTTGTTCATAAAAACTAAATTAGCAACCACAGAGGTAAAACTAGCACCCCATCCAAACCACTTTGGTTTTCCAGGTAAAACCAGTAAAAGTTTGGTTCTGCTTCCCAACTTTGCCCCAGATACTGTCTTGAGCTGCCGCATCACCTTCACCTGACCAGCACGGTGAGAAACAGCAGCTAAAAAGGTCATTTCTTCATTAAGTCTTCCTGCAAAGAAGCATCGTGCTTCTTTGCAACAGTCAGTCTGCTCTGTTCTGAGGCTTTAAAAGTTCAAAATTTAAAGTTAAGATTCTTTTCAGATATCCTATGTGCAGATATATAAATGTGCAGACATTCAAAACGTACCGCGGCAACAATGCTTTTGTTAAAACAATTCGTATTCAATAGAGAGGGGGAAAAAAGGCAATGCTCTCAAATTTCCACAGACGCTGAAGCTTCTCAAATTTTATAGTTCACAATTCTTCCCTATAGAAGAAAGCATCGGCAGCAGCAAAGTTTGAAAGTGGAATTTCCTGAGAATGTGGGTGCATAACGATAAACATAAGCGGCGTGCAGTACTGGGTCGTCTCACGAACAAACCACTCTCTGTCAGGTAGGATTCTTGCTTTTGTTTGACAACAGGAAACTTCAAATACTCCTGTGAAGCAACTTTTGATGATTTTATAAAGCATTCCGTTTTTCTGATTGTCTTTACCATAAAATTATTCCTATAGAATTCTACTGCTACCAAATGGTCCTCGGAAGGCAGAAATCAATCCTTGGCAAGAGCAGCTTAATGATTCCTTTGTCTCGTGACACAAAAAGTAGATTCTTTTAGAATTTGGGAAACTGAACCTGCACTAGGAAAACTTCTATTAGGATCTGTCACTGTCCCAATTCTGCAACCTGTTTTTAAGTTTTGAGGCTGATCACAAAACGAAACTACTAGCCCCTATTTAGCACCATCTTTCTAAAAAGCTTGAGAAGCTGGATAAAGAAATGATGGCTAAAATATTGGCTATTCTATGAATGATTTCTTGTTACAATATAAAGTTTCATGTGTGTGTGTGTGTGTGTGTGTGTGTGTGTGTGTACTGCTTTTTCATTTTCTTTAAATATGTCGAATTTCTAGTTTATGTTTTAGTTTATGTTTAAAACATGCTAAAGCAACTTGCTAAATGTAGAAAAGGCAAGGAAAAGGGAAAAATCAATTTTATTTTATCTACAGAATGCCCAAAGAGATGTGTCAATGTTTTTACTGAAATTAAACACACTTTTTTTTTTTTTTTAAGTTAATCTTGGGTGTCATAGCGACATAGCCTTTAAGCTGGGTTTTGCTGAATGAATAAATTAGACCAGGTTATTTTTCAGCACTTTAATTCTGGTCACCAGATAACTACAATTTTACTAAGAAAAGCACAACAGAAATGAATGTTCTAAGGCTATCATCAATTATTAGGGAGATGTAGGCAAAAATGTGTTAATTGGATCCCTGCAGTAGCAGCCCTCCCAAAGTTTAATAACTGAACAAATTAACAAAGCAAACAAGTTTTTGGCAGGAGTCTCTGACCTAAGTAAGAAGAGGCTTGTTAGGGCTCTCATTATTTACATGCAGATGACTTTTGCTAATAGGATGAGTTTAACCTTTTCATTAAAACAAATCTAGCACTTGTAATTGTTGTCTGCATTCAATTAAAATAAAATGCAGAATCCAAAATATATTTTCCTCTTTACTGTATTTACAGATCTATATTTCTACCTTTAAAGTTGGTTCATATTTCTTACAAAGAAGCTTTTCAAATTAAATGTCTATGTTTTTGCATACACACCTTTTCAGAATTTCAAGAATAAGAGATATTTCAGAATGAGGGGGAAAATCCACATACTTCCTTTTTTTACTCCTATAACTGGGTAAATTGTATGCAGGTAAGATGAACCCAATTCTCACAAAGACCATATTGCATGCTGACTGTGGACAAACTTCTAATAAGCCTGATAAAACAACAGACACACTAGTGAAAGGTGGTTAGTAACTGGGACCTGGTTCTGGATAATTTCATAGTTAAGTGCAAAAATATAATATTAAAAATGCCAAAGGTACCAAAGAGATGTTCTTGTTTAATAATAAACAAGTACAATTATTTATGTAGTCTCAATTCTTTCAACAACCCTATGGAGTGTCAAAAGCGAACCTTGCCACTGGCAAAGGTTAAGTGCGGTGGCCAACATCACGCAGGTGCCCACAGTTCTGTTGGTATTCAAACCAGCTCTGCTGCTTACTCTTAGGTATCCTGCACAGGGCTTTAGATTTATGAGTAGGCAAGAGAATACTGCTTGGATATAGGGCAAAATTTGTATTTAGTGCTCTCATTATACCTGTGAAAGAGAAACTGGTGGAATTGTCTACTGGTTTATGCCAAGTCCTATATATATATATATATATATATATATATATATATATATATATACATACATACATATATATATGTATGTATATATATTAAGTCTAATAAAAAGCTTATTAGCAGTGTAGAGTCTTGGGTCACGGTGGTCATTAGGAAGAGATGGGTCTCTAGAGGTACAGCAGATTAAGCTCAGATTTATTTGTTTGGCTTCTTTTAGATACTTGGGGAGAAGACGGGAAAATGAGGGGAAGGGAGGACATGAATAGATCTTGTTTCTACTATTGGTTTGATTGAGTGCAGGGCACAAACTGCCACTGTGAGTTCTGAAACTGACTTTGAATTCTGAGGAAAAAACCTGAATGTTCCACCAGTGGTTAGGCTGGGAGCTTAAAGTTTCTTTTACTGTAAGAGTAAAGACAATAATTTAAGTGCTTCATCAGGAAATGAAACTCGCTTCCTTTCATTTCCTTATCTATGGGAAAATCAAGATTTAACTTAAGTAGCTAAGTGATTTGATAAGAATGTGACAGCTTTTTGATAGATTGGAAAAATAGTTTAAATACACACAGGTTTACAAGTTTTACCCTAGCCTTTAACTTAAATTGGAATATGAAATTTAATCCTCTCCTTGCAGTAAATATTTTATAGCTATTCTCCACGGTTAACTCACTTAGTAGAGCTCTAACAGTACTGAAGAAAATTCCTGGAGTAAAGAAATGTCTTTTGAGAATAAGATTAAATTCTTTTTTTTTTTTTTTGCAATTAAAACAACAATCAACAAATAAGACATTGCAATTAAATTAATCTGAAATTAAAGTGTAAATTTAAGTGCAGTATGGGGTCTCCTTGTCTCAGACTGTACTCACTGGCTTCAATTAGTGGTTAGTGGCACAGGCTCCACAGCTGGCACTGGGGTGTTTATTAAATAGCTGTGGGCTCTCATTATAGGTGTAACGCTAGTTGCACACACATAAGTGCCACCAAGTGGACATGATCTGTGTGTGGACGGGTCCATCCCCGTGCGTGAAAACAGATAGGTCTCAGTTGTCTGGGACAAGAACTCCAGACATCCCGAAGAAAATCTCACATTTAAAAGCTCAATTAAAAAATCATATATGTATATAATATATCTGAGTTAGGATGCATTAAAATTTCATCATTTTCAATTCTCAGTCCCCTGAATGAGCATGCTTATATGTCTGACAAAACAAATCACCAACCCACGAGGATTTTCCTTAGGTTTCCTCAAATGCTAATTATGTAGCAAATCTAATTAAGTGTGTATGATTCACTTCAGCAGTAGGTACTTCAGTTACTTCAGAATTGCCGAAGGGGATCTGAAGTGTCTATTCTCCCTCCAAGACAATCATGCTGCGTGCCAAACTGATAACCATTAAACACAGCTGCAGAGCAAATGTGCGGTCTTGGTCCTGTAAATACAGTGTTCACACATCAATCTGCCCTGTGAGCAATTTTGGATTCAGAACTACCGATTACAGGTTTATGTTACTGTTAAATAAGTATTATATACGGGTATTTTCACCCAGCACAGCTTGAACAGATTTCTATATGTCATGAGAGTTTCTTCCACCTACGGATACTCACGGAAACTCTGAAAACCCCAAACAGTGATAAATGCATTCGATCAACATCTTGTTGAACTGGTTTTCAAGCTCTATTCCTCACGCAAGAAAAGTCAAAGTTGCTTTGTTGTGTTTGAGAACATATTTGTGGAATAATTAACGTGCAGTATAGTTAACCTCATTCCTGAAGAAAATCACATATGCTGTGTTTATTGTAAATGCTTTTCTTTTAGTTATAGTCAGTAAGTGTGCAAAACAAATCTATGGACAAATCTGAATTTACAGAAATTAAACTATTTTTATTTCAGTAACTCAAATAATCTCCATGGAAGGAAATTCTTTTCAGAGGGGCTCTGCAAACTGGGTGGGTTGCCGGATGCTTCAGGCCATGACTGCATTCCCTCCAGAGGCTGTTAGATCGCTATGGCAACTACCCTTTCCCTATCAATAAGCAACAGCTCCGAACACTGATATTCTTAAAAAAAAATGATTTCCTTTTCTGTGGCCATAACGATATGAACTAGTTTCCAGACTGAAATATCCCACTTTTCGTGCAAAACAAACAACACATTTGCTGACTGAATTCACTAGAATTCGTCTTTAGAAATAAATGTAAAACTAGTGAAATCAGCCACTGTACCCCAGTTCAGTTTCAAAACAAGGTAAAAGTTGTGACGTAAGTAATCTAAGGATGTCACAGCTGGAATGTGTGATGTGTGGAGGTCCAGGCAGAAGAATAAAACTGGTCTCCCGAGAACAAATGACATATCGGAAGCAAAACTTCCAAGAAAACAACATATGCTTCCACCCAGCTCTTGGAGTCTCTTAAAAGAAGCACGCATTTGAAGAGCTGCATTTCTTATCTGTAGTTATTTCCAGATACGTAATTATTACTGTGCAGGGTAGTAAATAAGCTGAGTACATTTATTAAATTAAATAACATCTCCCTCCTACTTAAGGAGACGAGCGTTTGCCAGCTTTGTCTTCACCGATTCAAGTATCCATCTCTCCAGCTGTGCCTCACTCGAGGTGTGCAAAACCAACACTACATAGTCTCATGCACACTGCTCTCCACAGCCCATCATCTTAGAGGTACATGCCTGACACAGAGTGGGCCCCAGTAGAATCTCCTAACCGAACAGATCTAGTTTCTCCTTATATTGTTTCACTCTGGGGCATTAATGAGCTTAGTCACTGATGAGGCAAAAAAGTCAACAAGACAGGAACTGGGGTGTGGACATTTTTGCTCCTTAGCGATTACTGAGTGCTGCCTTACTCATCTACCAGACGCCACACTGTTTATTGTCATCATGCCCTCTGCTAGTTAAAAGCTTTCCTTGGTTCCCCAAAGCTTATTCTTTATTTACCCCGATTTCTCTCACAGCCCCGTGCAGACATGCACAGGCCCACCTCCATTCCGAAGCTTACCATTTTATAACACTGCCTTTACACAAACCTCTCTTCACCAATTCCCTGCTTTTGCTATCCTTTGCTAGCTTCACACAGTCCACATTGCAAAATTAGCTCAAATGCCCTTTTCCAGGAAGCCTCACGACCTTGATGTTGATTTTTAAAATTCATGTATTCAATCATTCGTCAAATGCTTCAGAGCCTATTATGTCCCTACCTGCATAGAGTTTTATATTCTAGTGGGGGAAATAAGTATGAGGACGTGCTGGAAAGGAAGTATGCAGGGGTCTGTGACAGATCATAACAGGGAGCTAGAGCTCCAAGAGATACCGAGAGCTCAGGAAGGAGCTTTCTGAGGAGGTGGTATTTGAAAACCATGAGCAACTAACTCTGCCCAGAAACAGGTAGGAGCATTCCTGCCAGGTCATACAAATACAAAGGCCCAGGGACAGAAAAGAGCCTGGAGTGATCCAGAGAGGGAGAGAAAGCTGGTGGGCCTGTAGCACAGGAGGAGGGGAGAGCTTGCAAGGGAGGAGGAACAACGGGGCGGGACAACCAGATGGCCAGGTGGCCACCAGACCAGCCCTGGCAGGAAAACAGTAACATATGTTTTTGACACTTCACATATCTATATTTTACTGAGTACATACAAGGGTACCTACAGAGATTTACAAGATTCTCCAGGTAGACCCAGGGTTCATTTTCAGGAAATCAGAAATATCATCAGAGATGGATACTGGACTTGCTGATAATGAGACACCAAAGAACACAGGGACGAGGGTAGTAAGTCAAAGCACACAACATAAACAGACTATTTGGGGGGAAATTTATTCTCCAAATAAATTTTTGGGAAATGATCACTTCATTCAGTAGAAAACTTCCTGAGGATCAACACTGAAATGCCCACTTCTGAGGAAAATAAAAATAGGGGATTTTAGAATTGGAAGTACTTTAGTATACTTTGTGGCTAACTGGAATCCCTTCCTGGTGAATATTCAAATACCTTTTCTCTTCTAGTAATTCAGTAGATCTACTACCATATCTAATTCCTTAACGATAATATCAATTTCCCATTTACACTACTGACTTCCTCTCCCTATTTCTTATCTCCACATCTCTCTCAGTGGTTTTTTTATGGTTATGTATTATAAAGAAAAAGGCTCAAAACGGAAAAACCTAGCAACGTGCATGAAGATTATATTTTTGTAAGTGTTATTTATTGTTCCTTTGGCAAGGATTAGGAATCCATTGCAGATAGAAACATATTTTCATATGCTCCATCTAGGGGCAGTAGAGAAAAACCTTTCCTCTCATTCATGTGCTTCCTGGGGTTTTGTTTTGTTTTGCTGTGTTTTGTTTATTTATTTATTTATTTGGAGAGAGAAAGAGAGCACATGTGTGTACATGCAGGAGAGGGGCAGACTCCAGCTGTCAGCACAGAGCCCAATGCTGGGCTCGATCTCACAAACCGTGAGATCATGTCCTGAGCTGAAATCAAGAGCCAGATACTTAACTGACTGAGCCACTCAGGAGCCCATCCCTGCTGGGTTTTCTGTCATCAAAGCTGATTACAGTATAGCATATTCTGAGCTAGTCCCATAATAATGTTGCTACCTAGCAAGCTGGGGTGATTGTGAGGTAATATAAAAATGAAGGAAAAATATAATTAGGAAGTTTCCCATGCACTCAATTATACAACGTTGAGAAGGGTTTATTTGTTTTTGCTTAGCATTTATTTTAATTCTGATTTATAAAGATTCTGATTATTTGAAAGTTCTGTTATTTGGAATTATTAGTTGAAATCTCCTAGAAAGTTTGATTCCAATTAGCTGTCTTTTTGTTTTGTGGAAAAATGTTCTTTTTGTGAAAAAGAATGACAAAACATCTCAACTTCTTTGGTTCTCGGACTAATTACTGTACCAGAAAGTAAAAGACTCGGGTCCTTGCCCTGAATCTGTTATCAGCTAGGTAAGTGACAAGACAGTGTGGCTCTAGCTTCTCTTAATCATTCACACTGCCTGCCAGGGTACATTGATCAGCATGATAATAAGGGAAATCGAACTCCAGTCACTGAAAGAGTAAATGTCCTTCCTGAATCCCTTTACTAGAAGTCATCCTAGCATACAATGTCTGGCACACAGCAGGCACTCACTCAGTAGAGGTTTACTTGGAAAACTCCAGTTTTCACTTATCTTCACATTTTTCAGACAAGGAAAAGGGCAAGGGCTTGAGAGTCATTTGCCCTTCAATACTGAAAACAGAAGCCAATAGATACTGAACAAAAAGAATTTCAGCCCTGATTTCTTGACAAAGCTTAGACTCAAACTTGTCAGATGACCATTTTGACACTCAAATGGTAAAAAAAATGATAATATAGATGGCCACAGAGCCAAAACAAAACAAACAAAAATAAAAGGAAGAAAACAAAAGAAGCCCCAAGGACCTTAAGAAATCACAAAATGCTTTTGTTTCAGAATAAACACTGGGGCTCAGGTCATGATCTCGTGGTTCCTGGGGTCAAGCCCAGGGTTGGGCTCTGCGGCTGGCAGCATGGAACCTGCCTACTTGGGATTTTCTCTTTCCCTTCCTCTCTGCCCCTCCCCCACTCACACATGCAAGTGCTTGCTCGTGTGTGCTCGCTCTCTCTCTCTCAAAATAAATAAAATAAAACATTTTAAAAAAAGAATAAACACTGAAAGGGTCTAACTCCATAGTAAGGAGATCAAAAGTACTTAAGAGTTGGCCATATTGGTGAAAAATATCTTATTAATAAAATGGGTGGGGAAGACATCATCAAAGAGAAGTGTCAGAATCTCGTGAATAAGGAGGGCAGAGGGGGTAGGGAAAACACTCTTTCATTTGTAAGAAAAACCCAGAAGTCTGACAAAAACTTCTTTGATGATGAAATGCGAAAGCATAAATTCCTGAGGTTAAAAGGTAGTAGCATCCCTCAAGGGAAAATCAGAACCTCTAAGATATGGTAAAATGTTTGATTTAGCAAATGTAGGCACAGGAAAGACTGGAATCAAATACCTGCAAATCACTTATCTGGCAGAGGTCTTATATCACAGGATATGTAAACAACTCTCCAAACTCATCAGTACAAAGAAATGATCCAATTAGAAAGTGGGCAAAACACAGGAACAGACATTTCATCAAAGAGGAGATAGATGCCAAATAAGTACATAGAAAAATATTCGACACATTAGCTACTGGGGAAATGAAAATTAAAACCACAATGAGATATCACTACGCACCTATTGAACCAAAAATAAAGATAGTGACAACACCAAATGCTGGTGAGAATGTGGAGATCTCCCATACATGGGTAGGAGGAACGTAAAATGGTATAGACACTTTGGAAAACAGAGTGGCAATTTCTTATAAAACTAAGCATCCACTCATACCATATGTCCCAGCAATTGCACTCTTGGGCATTTATCTCACAGAAGTGAAAACATATCTACACAAAAACATACAAATTTCACAACAACTTCTTCGTAATAGCAAAAACTGAAAACAATTCAACTGTCTTTCAATGGGGGAAATGGTTAAAAAATTGTGGTATGTTCAGACATACCATGAAAAACTAATAAGTAATAAATAGGAACTAACTATTCATATACACAACAACCTGGATGGAGTTCAAAGGCACTATGCTTAGTGAACAATGTCAAATTTCAAAAAATTCCATTCATATAAACATTCTTGAAATGACAAAACTATAGAGATGCAGAAAATATTAGTGGTTGACAGTGGACTGGAGATGGGGGAGGGTGCAAATATAAAAAGGTATCGTGATGGAACAATTCTGTATCTTGATTGTGGTGGTGTCTATTCAAGTCTATACAGGGGACACAACTACATAGAACCGCGTGTACACACACACAAATATAGGTTGAATAAATGGTGAAAAGTTTTGTAGTCTAGTTAATAGCATTGTACCAATGTCAGTTTCCTGGTTTTCATATCATACTAGAGTTATATAAGATGTCACCATGGAGGGACACTTGGTGAAGGGTACAAAGGGCTGTGAGTACTATTTTTTTGCAACTTCCTGAGTGCTTCTAATCATTCAAACACTTATTTAAAATATTTTTTAAAGGTATAGGTTAAAAAGAATATCTTGCTGATGTGCATCTCTCCATAACAAAGAAGGCATTGGGGCACCTGGGTGGCTCAGTCGGGTTAAGCATCTGACTGTTGATTTCAGCTCAGGTCATGATCTCGTTGTGGGATCAAGCCCTGCATCTGGCTCTGTCCTAACAGTGTGGAGCCTGCTTAGGATTCTCTCTCCCACTTCCCTCTGCCCCTCCTCAGCTCATACTCACTCTCTCTCAAAATAAATAAATAAACTTAAAAAAACAAAAACAAAAACAAAACACAATGAAGGCACACATATAAGGAGGTATAAAGGCCTAGAATTGAAGTAATAACCAGGCTCTTGGGTGGAGTCTAACATGAAGCATCGGACTCTGGGAAAATTAGTCTTCTGAATCTCAGTTTTTCTCATTTGTGGAAATAGTAGGTCTATTTCTAAAAATTGGATGTGTTAATTTTAGTGAAGTCCAGTACGTGCTTGCCACACAGTGGATGTAAGTTTCCTGGTTTCTTAACCTATACTACATTATAGTGAAACAGACAGCCAGACAGAAAGAAGGTCATAGGCCCGGAAGAAGTCCAAATGTGAAATCTCAGGGCTACCTCAGCCTCAATGACAGCACAGAGGACTCCAAAGAACACAGGACTTCTGGCCTTAGTCAAGCAGTAGCTTGAGGCTCGGCTGCCGTTACCTTGTGGTAGAAAGTCTTTTCTGCAAAATATGTTCCCCAAAATTAAAAAATAACTTTAAAATAGCTTTACACTTACAGAAAAAATTGTGAAGATAGTACAGAGTTCTCACATACCGCATGCTCAGCTTCCACTATTACTAACATCTCACATTAGTAATGGTACATTTGTCACAATTAACAAAACAATGTCGATACATTATTATTAACTAAAGTCTACTCATTATTCCTATTTCCTCAGTTTCCTGCTGATGTCCTTTTTCCACTCCAGAGTCCTACATCCTATTTTGTCTTCTTGTTACATTAGCATCTCCTTGGCTGTGACATTTCTCAGACCTTCCTTGTGTTTGATGACCTTGACAGTTTTAAGGCATACTGGTCGGGTATTCTGTAGTATGTCTCTCAACTGGGCTTTGTCTGATGATTTTCTCATGGTTGGAGTGAAGTCACAGGGTTTTTTTCTCAAGTAATTTTAGTCCCAAACTTTAATCCCAAATTGAAGAGAAGTGATTAAGTTGGACAATTTAAATTTCCAGAAACTAGCAAGTGGTTTTGTTTATTCTCTTGTTAGGAAACTGCTTTGGGATACTAAACATTTCTTAAGAACATTATTGTCACCATTAAACAGATCAACCTAACATTTGCCAATTACAACTAAACACAAAACAGTTCTAAGACTGATGGTTATGAGCTTTATCCTAAACAGTCTTCAGACCTCTAACAACCTTCTTTTATTTCAACTGTGTAGGAGGCTTTGACAGTCCTTTACCAAGCTCTCATTGCGGGGTTCCTGGGTGGCTCAGTTGGTTGAGCATTTGACTCTTGATTTCCTGGCTCAGGTCATGATCTCATGGTTCCTGACTATGAGCTCCATGTCAGGCTCTGTGCTTACAGCATGGGGCCTGCTTGGGATTCTCTCTCTCCCTCTCTCTCTTCCCCACCCCCCTGCTCTCTCTGTCAAAATAAATAAATTTAAAAATACATTTTTTAAAAAGCTCTCATTAGCATTTGTTCCATTCTCTAGGCAGAGTTTGTAGAATCTTCAAATGATATACCCAGGAACCACATTTTTTCTATAAAATAGCAACCAAAAAAAGGATAGCAATCTGTTTGCTTGATAATCTCCAGAAATATGATGATATCCCCATGTATTTGGGGGAAAGCTGATACTTTCCCCAGTTCAAGCGTGGGCCTCTACTGATTTAGCAAATTGGCATATTCCATTCTCCTGACATTAGTCTCTGGTTCAGGAAATATGACTTTAAATATTTATTTTATTTTTTCATTTTTACTTTGTTGAAGTCTGTTTACTTATTTTTGTGGAGAGAGAGAAAGAAAGAGAGAGAGAGAATGCAGGAGCGGCAGAGAGAGAAGAAGAGAGAAAGCTCCACACTGTCAGTGCAGAGTCCGACCCGGGACTCAAACTCACAAACAGTGAGATCATAACCTGAGCCAAAACCCAGAGTTGGATGTTTAACCAACTGAGCCACCCAGGTGCCCTTATTTTTATTTTTTAATTTTTATTTGAAAAGAGAGAGAGAGAGAGGGTGAGCAGGTAAGAGGGACAAAGGGAGTAAGAGAGAGTTTCCCAAGCAGGCTCTATGCTCAGCACAGAGCCTGATGCGGGGCTTGATCCCACAACCCTGAGATCATGACCTGAACCGAAATCAAGAACCAGACGCTCAACCAACTGAAAGAAAGAAGGATGGGGACAGCAGAGAGGTTACTGGGGAAAGGAGAGGTGTATCAAAATTACCTAGAGGTTTTACGAACTTCAGGTTCATCCCTGACCCCTAAATTGTCAACTCACCACCCTAAGGGACTGGCTGAGCCTCCCTGCTATGTATGCTGATCCAAATATGCTACTAAATTGTTACTGATATGTACAAGCTATGGTTCCTTGAGGTACAATCCTATCTCTCTTCTTCCTTGAACCATGAAAACTTAACAAAATGATAGTCCACATTTCCTATCTTGGTTTCTTCCCCTGCCACTCATTCTTGCAATTATTCTAATCTGTGTCTTACATAACACTCTCCCAGTGTAGGGCTAATATTAAAATCATTTGAAGGGGGCGCCTGGGTGGCTCAGTCGGTTAAGCGTCCGACTTCGGCTCAGGTCATGATCTCATGGTCCGTGAGTTTGAGCCCCGCGTTGTGCTCTGTGCAAACAGCTCAGAGCCTGGGGCCTGCTTCTGATTCTGTGTCTCCCTCTCTCTCTGACCCTCCCCCGTTCATGCTCTGTCTCTCTCTGTCTCAAAAATAAATAAACATTAAAACAAATCATTTGAAGGGCTTCAAAACTGATGTCTCAGTTCCAAACCCCAAAGGCTCTGATTTCATTGTCTGAGGTATAGTCAGGTCACTAGGAGTTTTAAAAACCTTAGGAGACTCTACTGTACAAGTAGGATCGAGAACCACTATACCACTGTGCAAGCTGCTACAAATGACCTCTGAATCACTGGAGTCAATGAATTTTTCTCAGCTGTTTCTCCCTTAAGCTGGACTGGTAGAAAATAGCAAAGAGGAGAAATAATACTTTTTTTCACCAAATGTCCCCTGAAGTTGGAAAAAGAGAAGAACAAAATCAATGTGCAGAAAAGAGCTCTAGGAATATGTAACTTATGATAGCTAAAGTGCCAGAATTTTAAGGGAAACAATACTGCTTGAGAAAGTATATGTTAAGAAAGTATACTAAAGGGAAAAGAGGAGAAATCAGTGCACACAAATTGGTCATCAAATTCCTCTCTGCTACAGAACAATTGGAAATGGGTCTCTATAATGTGTAAACCCACTTATTAAACTGATTCAGAAAAACTCCTTTAAGGTGTTATAGTGCCTTAACATTTCTTTGTGGTGGGAGGTGGTGTGTGTGTTAAAAGAAAGTGAGATACCAGAATTTCTTTTCTGTGTGTTTTCAGAGACAAAAATGATCATTAAAAAAAGGCCATATGTGTTATGCATTCACAAGTAACACAATACTTCAAGAGATAATACTTCGAAAGCAGAAAAAAATTAGAAAGGTGTCTTTTGGTAAATGAAATAACACTAATAATACTATCACAAATAGATAGCTTCATCTACCAGGGTGCCAGTATTAAGTGTGACTTGCATTATGTCATTAATCCTCATGAACCCTGTGAGAGGAAAGAAACTTCATTATGCTCATTTTAGAGACGAGGAAACTGAGGCATAGAGGTAGGTCACTAGTCCTGTTTGCATGTGCCAGAAACAGTATTTGAAACCACCTCTGTCCATTTCCAGAGCCTGAGTCTTTAACTGATATGCTCTTTTATACACTGTTATGAATCCACCAAAATGAGTTAAAAAATTAATTTTTTTAACCCCCAGACACACCAGACTATATTTTAAAAAAAAATCATTAGGCAAATTGACAGAGAACGTGTTGGGCAATTACAGGACAGCAAAAACCAAAGGCAAAAGCAAGTTTAACCTAAAACGTAAAATCCAGAGCCAGTCACTCGGGGTTTTCCATGAATGTTTATTGGTGATGGACAAATTATAATTTTATACTATTCTTGATTCATGTTATTTCTGCAACTTTAAAGTCTTCCCGTTGTGAATATATTTCCCAATGGCTCTGCTTTCCATTTCCACACAACCACAAGTCACTTTGGCAAAGTCTCCAACTAAAGGTGGCTAACCAGCTCCCAGTTCCTAATGAATTCATTTCTGTTCAGAATACAGACACTACCAGCTGGCTTCCATGGTCTTGAAAATGAAGCTTCATAGTAAATAAAGGAGAAATGATGGCAGTATTCTGAAAAAGTACTCACCTTTTAGCTGCTAAAAAATATACACATTATATGCTCTATATAGTGATGATACAAATTAGAGCATCTCTCCTCTTAAGTGAATGCTCCTTGAAGGCAAGTACCATATTCTACTCATCACTGTTTCTCTACTGCCCAACACATGTGGTAGACTCCATATAAATATCCGCTGAGCTCATTTAACATTTGATATTCAGCAAAATACTACAATACACATATTAGATGAGGAAACACATTTTATTTCCGATCATATTTTTCTATGGAATATCTCACATGTAGTTGTTTAACTTTACAAACTGTAACTGGGAGTACATAGAAACAGAAGATCAGTAAAGGAACATTTTATGTTTTGATAACTCCTGAATATTTTATAGCTCTCAAGAATATGAGACATTATTTTCCTGTTTCATATTAATTGAAATACATTAAAGATGATGATGTGTGAAGAATTATCCAGCATTTAAGCATCCCTTTTTTAAAATTTAGGCAAGTTTGGGTTCTCTGAAAGTTTCTGAGGATTCAATAAGTTGCAGTTATGTTAATGAAAAATATACATTTTTAGGTTTCAAAAGGACCTAACTTATCAAGCTCCCACGTTAGGAATCCAACATAATCTTCATGACCACATGGATGGCAATTCATCTATGTCCATGTGAGTTAACTACCATGACCATTCAGTCTAGTACTAGAAGATCTAACTGTAGCAATCACACAAGAAATAAAAGGCATCCAAATTAGTAAGGAAGAAGTAAAACTGTCAGTATTTTCAGATGACATGATACTAAATATCAAAAACTCTACAGACTCCACCAAAACAGTATTAGAATAAATGAATTCAGTAAAGTTGCAGCATACAAAGTTAATACATAGAAATCTGTTGCATTTTCTATAAACTAATAATGAAGTAGCAGAAAGAGAAATTAAGAAAACAATTCCCTTTTACAACTGCAGCAAAAAGAATAAAATACCTAGGAATAAACCAAAGAAATGAAATATCTATACTCTGAAAACTATTAAGAAACACAACACAAAACTATAGGACAACACAAACATATGGATATACCATGCTCACGGATTAGGAATTAATATTGCTAAAATGTCCATACTAGTCAAACCAATCTACAGATTCAATGCAATCCCTATTAATATACCAATAGCATTTGTCACAGAACTAGAGCAAATAATCCTAAAATTTATATGAAACCACAAAAGACCTCAAATAGCTAAAGCAATCTGCAAAGCTATAGTAATCAGAACAGTATGGTTCTGGCACAAAAACAGACACATCGATCAACGGAACAGGATAGAGAGCCCAGAAATAAACCTACACTTATATGGTGAATTAATCTATGACAAAGGAGGTAAGAATATACAATGGGGAAAAGACAATCTTTTCAATAAATGGTGTGGGAAAATCAGACAGCTACATGCAAAAGAGTGAAGCTGGAACACCTTCTTATACCATACATAAAAATAATTTCAAAATGGATTAAAGACCTGAATGTGAAACTTGAAACCATAAAACTGCCACAAGAAAATATAGGCCATAATCCTAGACATCAGCCTTAGCAACATATTTATAAATATGTCTCCCCAGGCAGTGGAAACAGAAGCAAAAATAAAAAGCTCTTGCACAGTGAAGGAAGCCATCAACAAAATAAAAAAGCAACGTATTGAATGGGCAGTATCCAAAATATACTATGTATTGAAGGGGTTAGTATCCAAAATATACTATGAGCTCATACAACTCTATATCAAAAAGCAAGCAATCTGATTAAAATGTGGGCAGAAGACATGAACAGACATTTCTCTAAAGAAGACATGCAGATGGCCAATAGACACATGAAAAGATGCTCAACATCACTCATCATCAGGGAAATGCAAATCAAAACTAGAGTGAGATATCACCTCACACCTTTCAGAATGGCTAAGATAAAAAAAAAAAAAAAAACACAAGAAACAACAAGTGTTGCCAAGGATGTGTAGAAAAAGAAAACTTCATGCACTGTTTTTGGTGCAGCCAATTTGTAAACCAGTATGGAGTTCCTCAAAAAATTAAAAACAGAAATATCATATGATCCAGAAATTCCAGTAGTGGGTATTTACCCCATACCAAAAATATAAAAACACTAGTCAAAAGGATTATATGCACCTCTATATTAATTGCAGCATTATTTACAATATCCAAGATATGGAAGCAACCCAAGTGTCCATCAACAGATGAATGGATAAAGAAAATGTGGGCTATATATTATACATACAATGGAATATTACTTAATAAAAAAAAGAATGAGATCTTGCCATTTGTGAGAAGATCGATGGACCTGGAGGGTATTATGCTAAGTGAAATACGTCAGATACAGAGAAAGAAAAATACCATGTGATTTCACTTACATGTGAAATCTAAAAAACAAAACAAATGAACAAACCAAAAAAACAGACTCTTAAGCACAGAGAACAAACTGGTGTTTGCCAGAAGGGAGCTGAGTGGGGGTATGGATGAAATAGCTGACGGGCATTAAGAGGTACAAACTTCCAGTTACAAAACAAATTAGGGAGATGCAAAGTACAGCACAGGGAAAATGGCCAATAATATTTTAATAACACTGTATGGTGACAGATGATGACTGCACTTATCAAGGTGAAAAGGAAAAAAAAAAATTACTATGACCATTCCTCAGGTGTCCTGCTTAGGTAATCCTCCCTGACAAAGGACAGGACTACAGAAACAGGGTTTTCCAGGAAAGGTGATTCAACAAAATTGGGGAAAGATCCCAAGTTATGAGTTGGAAGATGAGGGGTCTACTGTTCTCTATGTCCCTTCCACCCAGACATTTAAGGATGGAAAATGTGTGCCACTCCTCACCCACTGCTGTCATTCCCCGCCTGTGGCAGACCAGATGGCGGCATGTTTCTCTGAATGCAGAAGCCTTCTCAACACACACTGGAGGTAGCTCCTACCCAAAATGACAGGAGTGGCATGGGAAATGAAAGCTATCAGCTTTAGGTAGCTGATATCAGCTTAGATAAACTACACTGTCTAATTCTTTTTCTGGTAAGATGTCACAACTTTTATAATGTGAGCTTGCTTAGATCATAATAGACTCTATCCTGGGGTATACTGTCTCTGGGTATTTTTATTGGATTTTTATTAATCTCATACTTTTTGGGGAGAGCATGTCACAGGTATAGTGCAGAAACATCTCATTTTTGTGAGATTATCAAAGGTTTAATTTATTCAGTGGCCAAAATAATCTCTGAGAAGCCTTTACATTTCAAAAGTATGGTTGTTGTAAATGTATAAATGTAAGAAAATATTTATTTACATATATTATAAAGCAAGAAGCTAAAAGAAAATAATGTATGGATATATTGGTTACTACTTACAATATGATACTGTAATTAAAGCAAATTTAAAATATAAACATACTCTATCAAATTTGGTAGAAAAAAGGAGTTAGTCTTATTTATAATGCTTTCATGAAAGTTGAATTCATGCTTTCTCTATTAAAAAAACAAACACATGTTCACTTTGGTATGAGTCAGATTTCATTTCGCTCATTTGAGACTAAGGAGAAAGTGCTTATATTTGCTACATTTAAAATTTAGCAATATATTCATTTAGCAACACTTATACAATGTTTCCTATTTTATTAAACATTCATAAGCAAATATAACATACGGCTGATAATCCAACTCCAAAAAAACAATTGATTCTACAATCCTATTAATATTTTAAAGAAGCTACTTTGAAGGTCACATTTAAGACTAATCATATAGCTTATGGGGTGCCTGGGTAGCTCAGTTGGTTAAGCATACGACTTCAGCCCAGGTCATCTCACGGTCTGTGGGTTCAAGCCCTGCGTTGAGCTCTGTGCTGACAGCGCAGAGCCTGGAGGCTGCTTCAGATCTGTGTCTCCCTATCTCTCTGCTCCTCCCCTGCTCATGCTCTGTCTCTCTCTCTCTCCCTCTCTCAAAAAATAAATTAAAAAAAAAAGACTAATCATATAGCTTAAGCATAGCAAAAATTAGTTTCTTTTAAATTATCATTCTCCATATTATCTCACCAAATTTATAAACATACAATGCTTAAAGAAAAATGTGAGCTATCTTCCTAATATAAGTTAAGCATTATAAATTATCTTGCGGAAACTGACAATTCCTATATTACATTTCCGTGTCTGTAGGTTGTATTCACATGACTTCACTTATGGAATACAATCAGAGGACATCTAGGTTCCTTATGCATCCAGAGGCAACTCCTAAACCATAAATAAGAGAGAAAAGCTGGTCTGAATCAAGACATTTGTTCCATATTATGATGGCAGAAAAGTGATGAGTAATTCAAGAGATATCATGATGATAAATGGTGACAGTAATATATTACAACAATTATTGAATGTTTTTTGTACGCTGCATGCCATTCTAAACGCTTAACGTTATTAACTCATTCAAACCTCACAACAATTCAGCAAGATGGGTGCCCCCAATGGAAAAACTAAAGATAGGTTAAGAAATTTGTGCAAGACTACACTCTCAGTAAGGTGTCAGCCAGTATTTGGATTCCTATTGGTTTTCTTTAAAAGCAAGGGGTGAGAAAGCAAAAAAAAAAATGCAAGTTGTGCCACAGAATTCTTTTCGACATCAAAAATTCCACAAGCATAACTCTTTCCACAAAGATAGGGTAAAAGCAGAAGACTTCTCTGGTTAGCCTGGTCATACCATCATCTGCCCAACCCCAGCTGCCTCTGGACAACTGTGTCTGAATCCCCCAGGGAGACTTGAGGGCTTACCTTCCCTGAGCTCCCATGATAATACACACACGTGCACATATATAAATGTACACACATATCCATCCATCCATCTTGTAATGGCAATGATCACACTGCATATCTTCCTATTAGATTGTTAGCTTCCTGAGGAGAGGGGCCCTAAACTTTTTATCTGATTATCCTTATACTTTGCACACTTGAGTGATTAAGTGATTAAATTTCTCATCTGGTTTTAGAAGCCTCAACCTGCTTTGATAGAGAAAAGCTTCAGTGGGAATAAGTAGGAGACAATAGGGTTCTGAATTATTGCCCAAACACCCACCGTTGTTGGGATTTCGCTGCCGTTTCTGGGCAGCACAGTGTACGTCCTGATGCAAGGAGTTGAGGAAAGTCACAGGAAGAAGAGAAAACTGGAATTTTGAGAACTCAGGGGGAGAAAACATGTCAAAGCAAGACGTAGAGCTGCTGGAGGGAATTAGAGGGAGAGACAGAATTCCAGTCTGTTAAACAGAAGGGCAACAGGCTGAGAAGCCTTTATCTATGCACTGGGTTTTGTGCTTTTAAAATAACTATATCCTGGGCCTGCTAATGAGGAAGAATAGGGATGCTGGTCTCCCTCAGGTCCCCAGACTAGTGTGACCCGCTGACACAAAGGGAAGCAGATTGTGGCAGGAAGGGTGATTGCCCTGAAAAATGCCCCTGTCCTAATCCCCAGACGCTGCGGAAATATTACCGTACGCAGCAAAAAGCATTTTTCAGAAGTTAATTAAGATCGAGGATGTTGAGATGAAACCAATACCTGGATTATTCAGGTAGGGCCAGTCTAATTGCATGAATCCTTAAATTTGGAGAACTTTCCCAGCTGTGGTCAGAGAGAGGGTGCTAAGACAACAGAAGAAGACAGAAAGATACAACAGTGCTGGCTTTGAAGATGGAGGAAGATGGAGCCATGAGCCAAGGAATGTAACCAGCCTGTAGAGGCTGGAAAAGGCAAGGATGATCCCCTAGAGGATCCTCCAGAAAGGAACGCAGCCCTGCCAACGTCTTCACTTTAGCCCAGTGAGACATGTGTTGAATCCAGATGTACAGAACTGTAAAATAATAAACTTATGTTGTTTTAAGCCACTACATTCGTGATGATTTGTTGTGGCAGCAATAGAAAACTAATACAGGGGTCTTCAAATTCTCAGTCAAGTCTGCCCCTTGGGGGAATCATTGCAGAGGCTCCAAGTTTGTGTTAGAAGCCCAGGAAGAGAGGAAGGCCACATCTGACCCTGACGGCTCAATGAAGCCTGAGAGGAATTGGAAGGAAAACCTTTTCGAGAATCAGAGCAAGCCCAGAGAGAGTACCTAATATAAAAGGCTGATAGCATAAATCTTTTTCATCCTTGGAGGAATGCTGCTCTGATTCTAAACCCCACCCCAAGATTCTCTTCTGGGAAGGCTGATTTGAGCCAACTCAGAATGTCTAAAAACAAACAGAATAAGAGTCACACTGTTCAGTGCTCCTAAACGGTCTCTGCCCTCCATTGCAATCCAAGGTCAGAGCAGTCTGTGCATGAGACGAGGAGCCAGTCCACAAAGCTTTCTGGAACAAACCCCATGCCCAAGAAGCAGGGAAACAATAGCTTGTTACCACTGAGAGATCAAAACAAGTAAGATCCCTTTCCTCTCATTTTTGCCAGTACTTCTAGGCAAAGAAAGCAAAAATCACAAGGCAAATGTTAGTGGTCTGAGGCATTTTATTTTAAGAACTCCTGTGGGAAGTATCTTGATTTCATAATTCTCTCCATTAATTAAGAGTGAGGATAAAGTGAACGAAGAATGGACATCATAAACACATTTGCTTATGCTGTTACCCATCATATAATCATATAATACGAACCTGGTAGTTGCTGGGAAGTTCTGATGGAAAGAAGCATATTTTTATCCTTGTAAAGAATTAAAATAATGACCATGTAATATGGAAAAAAACACGGATGCAAAGTGAAATAAAAAATAGCCTGTTTGTGTTTGAGATTCGCTGAATATTATGTCGTATAATGATACAGAACTAGAATTACTTTTCATTTACAAATTAAATCATTATGATTCAAGGAAAATCTAAGATAATCAAGTATAACTTTAGTTCTTAAGATGATTGGACGCTCAATTAAAAAATAGCTCACTGAGGTTTGTAAATGTTTTAACATCTGTTTTAGGATTTAACTGTCAAACTAAATTATCCTAAATTTGAGACTGTACTACCTAACGAAGCCTACCAGTTGTTTTCACTGCTTCAGAAACTTGAAATTACAGAATCTGAATGAAACCTGAGAGGTCACTCTAGTCCAACAACTTGCCTGGTGGGATGATATCCCTGACAGATATTTTTACTTTTTAAAAGGCTCCAATTGATAAAGCATTTTTCCTTCTATTCTCTCCTGCAGACCAGTTTGTGCCCCCAACTCAATGTTGCCAACAAAGAAGACAGAGAAGGAAATGGTCATTTATTCTGTGCCTACTACGTGTCCGATATTGCAGTAGGCGCTATATAAATATTCAAAGAACTCCTTTTCACATCATCCCAGTGAAATACTATGAGCTACATTTTATAGATGAAATAAACAACAGGCTAAAATACCTGATAGAACTACTTCCTCTCTAAAAGAACTAAAATTCACTATTATACAACAGGTAACTATTTCAGAGAAAAGTATTTTAATAAAATTGAAGTGGCTATAGAAAGTGTGAGACAAAAATAGTAGGTAAATGCATTCTTTTTTTTTAAATTTTTTTAATGTTTATTTTTGAGAGACAGAGTGTGAGTGGGGGAGGGGCAGAGAGAGGGAGACACAGAATCTGAAGCTGGCTCCAGGCTCTGAGCTGTCAGCTGTGAGCCTGACGCGGGGCTTGAACCCATGAACCGTGAGATCATGACCTGAGCATGAAGTTGGACACTTACCCAGGTCCAACCCAGGTGCCCCTAGGTAAATGCATTCTTGTTCCTCAAATTCACAGCCAATAGTCTATATTTTTAATAGTAAACCAGAAAATATCCAATAGGTTTATAATGAGGAACTAGTGTAACAAAATATTAAAATTGTAGAGAACAAATGGCAACTTGGACATTTAGACCATGTCCCATATTAAAACAGAATATGCCTAAAAGTGAACACAAATAAATTATAAATTTTTTAAAATATCTATGTATTTTGTAGTTTTGTTACCCTTTCTGTATGATACTGACATTTTTCACTAGAAGTTATTTTTGTAGACAGTAATGGACACATCTGGAGACTTTTTAAGTTTCATTGTACTCAACCGAAATTTTAAGAGAAACATGCTCTTTCATGGGGGATGTGTCTGAAAAAAAGGTAACAGAAAATCATTAGCGCTGTGAAGCACAGAACACTGACAGGGAGGGAGCAGAGACATTTAATATTGGATATGGTCCAATTTTAGATGGTGGAAAAAATAATACAAATAACTTACTGCATTTCTGTTATGCATTTGGCAATGTACTAGTCACTTTGCATACATTATTGCATATGATCAGTGCATGTTAGATTGATCGTCTCCATTTTTCAGATAAGGAACTTAAGATGTATAAAAGAAAATTACTTTCCCAAGAAAACACAGCTATCGTGTAACAGATTCTAAGCCCAGGCTATTTAATTAAAGCCTTTTTCTCCCCTTGGAAAAGAAAAGTTGGTGGTGAAGACCCGTTGAAGGACTGAGGAGCAAATCTCAGAATAAGCTGCTGGTTATGTAACATAAATGACAGGAGAGGCTTGAGAACCCAAGTTCTGCTTCAAGGGTGAAGAAATTTCATGAACAGGTCTCAGATGGGCTGGCGCTTGGCCTAATGAGCAATGCTTCTGGAAACTGACCTTCACGTCCTCAGTCTCACAGCAAATACCATTCAGAAATGTGCTGTGGTTTATTTGTACCAGCCAGTCGCTCTTGATTAGCAGATGGGCTTGGAGCCAGTCTCCAGAAGGAGAATCTCCAGGAGGAAGCTGGGGTCAGGACAAAGGCAAAGGGAAGTGTTTGGGCCTGGTATCAATCCACAGCTGCCTGACTGCACTGGAAAACGCAAAGCTATACCTCCATGTGACAGCATGCTGTGTCCTCACCGTATTTGTTTCATAAGTTTCTGTATCATTTTCTCTTAGTGAAACTAAATTCTTCATCTGTGTCTGATAGTGTCTTTCCACCAACACACATCCTGTTGCCACAAGGTTATTAAATACTTCCTTCCTATGAATGGAACTCCAGTCATATCAGCCCTGGCTTAGCTGCTTACTGTCTAGGATACCTTTACTCATTCTTCAAGTCTCCGAGAAAATCCTACATTCTTTAGGAGTCTCCTGACTGCTTTTCTTAGGTTCGTTCAGGCATAATTTTCTCGATGTTCAGATTGTATTGTGTATGTATTGCCATTGTACTGGCATCTCGAAAATGACAACATTCGCCCACAAATGTCTGTCTTCACTAAACCTGTATCTTTGGCCTGCTAGCTCCTCTTTAAACCCAGCCTACAGTAGGTGCTCAGTATTCATTTGTTAAATAAACCTGGTATTCTATCTGTTGTTCTTATCGCTTCAGATATATACTGTTTGAACACCAGCATTTTAACACTGAATTAAACCTAAAACAAGGTATTTTCAAAAGCTGGCACATTGATTAAAGTATTTTGAGAAAAAGAATAACAATGTAAAGAAATAAAACCAGTAACAGCTAATACTTCCCGAGTACTGTGTACCAGATAATGTTGTGCTAGTTTTACATGAAGTAATTCATTCATTTACTCCTCACAATAACACTTTGCAAAAAAAAAACAAAAAACAAAAAACAAACAAAAACACAAAACAAAAACACCCCAGACAAACAGTTATTTCCCTCATTTTCCAGAATGAAGCTGAAGCAGAAGAAGATCAAATGCCCATCAGCTCATACATCAAATACGGGCTGGAGCTTGTATTTCAATCTAAGCCGTGTAGCTCTGCGGTCACTGCTCTGAACCACTGTCAGTCAAAACCTTCCCTGTATTAGTGATTTATACATTCCTTTTCATTTAATCCTCGAAAGCAGTTCCATGAGACAGGAGGAATGAACATACTAGGAGCATAAATCAAGTTGAATCCACTGATCTGGTCCCATGGCTCTGCAGGTGAGTGGCAGGGCAGACAGTTCTCAGCGCTGTGTAAGCGATGCTAACATTATCTGCACATGCACTTCTCCTTCTGGGTTAGTTTGAAGAAGAGATTATGCCTCATCTCATTCTTCCTATATAACATTTTAGCATCAATTTGTCAGTTTCAAGAAAAAAGTCTGGATTTTGTTTGAGGTTGGACTGAATCTATAGATTAAACAACGACTTACTCTTGTAATCAACGTCCCTATCTAGAAACATAGTCTTTAAAAAATCATTTAAAAGTTGTTTTTTTAAATGATTTTGTAAATTTTATAATTTTCCCATCTAGGTCTCAGTAATTTTTTAAAGATTACTGTCACACAACTATAATTCCTGCTGGAGATACTAAAGTGTTTTTTTTTTAATTTATTTTCAGTTTGTATTTCAGGTTTATCTATAGAAATATTGTTAAACTCTCCAATTAATTCTAATAAGCAATATGGGAATTAAGGTGGGTTTTCTTTGTAGAAAATCATATTTGCCATCAATAAATGACAATTTTCTTTCTTCTTTTCTCCTATTCTTACGAATTTTCAATTCTTTTTCTTGGCTTACAGTGCTGGCTAGGACATCTAGTATAGCAATAATTAGTTACAGTAGGTACCCTGGCTTCTGATTTAAAAAGTAATGCTTCCAACATTTACCATTAAATATAAGGTGTGCTATATATTTTTGGTGGATGGCCTTGATCAAGTAAAGGAAATTACTAATTTGCTAAGAATTTTTTTCCTACTTTTAGTTATAAGCAAGTTCTAAAAATTACTGACTATTCTTTGTACATTCACTGAGATGACTGTGTAGTTTTTCTTCTTTTAGTCAGCTAACATAATGAATTATATTAATGGACTGTCCAGAGTTAACCCAATTTGCCATTCCTGGAATAACTTCAACTTGGTCTTCAATATTTCTGGATTGAATCTGCTATAAGAACTTTGCATCTAAGTTTATGGGTGAGATTGGTCTCCAGTTTTCTCTTCTTGTATTGTCCTTTTCTGGTTTTCAAGTTATAGCAACTTCATCAAATGAGATGGGCCAGGATCTTTCTTCTATTCTCTAGACGAATTTCTAGTCTATAAGCATATAAAACATTGAACTCTGGTAGAACTTACCTATACAATCAAATGTGCCTGCTGTCTTTAAGAGAAGATAAGCTATTGGCTGAATTTCTTCCAAACTACAGGAAGATCTGAGTTCTTTTTCTTCTTGGGTCAATTTTGGTTCATTTTTATTTTTCTAGGAAAGTCAGAACTATGCACTAAACTGACATCCACAAAATTAAATTCAGAAGTTTGGAGGGGTCATTAGAAAACAAGTAAAAATTTATAGCAAGCCCACTAAATCAGATCCAGAAATCCAAAATCCAAAATGCAGCAATGGTAAAAGATATCAACAGATGTCTACCCCACTAAAGATAACAATGACAATCCAGATTTGCCAAAAGCCCCTTATAATAAGAACCAATGAAAATACCATAGCATTGCTAACATGTCTACTTTCTTATACTCTTATGACATTTTTACAAGTGTAATTCAGAGCATTTAATCTCATCAGAATGGTAACTGCTTTTGAATTAATCAGTTATTGTTACCATAGCCTTCCTTATCTCCAGCAAATTATAAACTATTTTCTAAACTTTATTTCTTTCCAACATTCCTTTGTGTTCATATAAAACAATCTTTAGTTTGGTTCCATTTTTTTACTTTTTCCCCCCATGAAATTAGCATCCCAACTTCAAGAAGATGTTGACACTCTTCTATGACAAAACTATGACACTCAGTCATACTTCACTCTTAACTGATATTGAGCATTAGGCTTTCATCTATCAATCAGAAATAAGATTACAAATCCCTAGAACCTTGTGCATGAGCTGCTTCAGCAATATGTCATTTCTTCCTTCAAATTTCTGTAAAAAGAGCTGGGATAGAGCAAATAGACCTAAGGAATTCAGGAGTTAAAAATTTACATGGCATCTCCATCTAAAGCTTCACAGCAGAGAACCTGTCTGTTACCTTAAAGAGTCATTTAGAATCTTGGAAGAAAAAAATTAGTGTTTGCTGTGATTTCTAAAACACCGTAAGTGATCTGAAATATAAAACTTGTATTTTCTAAAAGCCTTTTATAAAAGTACTCAAGTTAACATTTTCAGACAATAGCTGTCTTTGAAAGAAGTAGCATCTGTTCATCTTTAAGACCAAGAAAAATTTAATCAGTAGTCACACTGTGCTCCCAAGCTTCTACCAAGCAACTCAATAATAAACTCCACAACTAAAGGGAATTTCAAAGTCAACTAACAAGTCCCCAGGATGATACTTAAATGGCTCATAAAATCATTAGTTTTTAAAGATATATGGAAGAAACAGCAAATGGTTAGGAGGCCCTAAGTGAGGAAAGCATTATTTAAAAAAAAAAAAAAAAAAGAGGAAAGTATTATTGTTTTTTTAAAAAAAGGGGGGTCTTTAACTGGGAGGAGCAAGGAAGAATAGTAAAGAAAGAAGATGTGACAGAGTCTCAAAAGAATTCACAGATGGTGTTAAACTGCATCCAATTTTTTTTGAGCTGTTAAGAGGTCATGAACAATTTTCTCACTCTGACATTTTAGAGGTTCCTGCAACCTCCATCATAACGGTGTAGGTTGAAAACAGGGTTAGTTGATTTCCCTGAAATATCAGTGTGAGCAAACGACCTAAGAACCATTATTTCTCCGCTTTCTTCTCCCCATGGAAATAAGCACAATTAATAGGAAATATAACGATGGCACAATAACAAAGTTAGGGAAATAGGAAGTTAAAAACAAAGCTGAGGGGAAAAAAGATATTAAGTAAGTTTACTACCTTCTCCCGTGCCTAGAGGGAAGCTTCCAGCTTAAGCATAGAATAGCTCCTCTCCTGAGTGAGGACTGGAGCTGTAAGACCAGCAAACAATATCCAGTCCCTAGACCTGCAAATTACCAACCCCAAAATGCTCCAGTGCCCCCCAAAAATGAGATACAATTTCCCCAAAGGTTTTATGAGTACCTCAACTCTATTCACAATTCATTCAAATAAGATATTCACTAGTAAAACTAAAATCCAGGCACACGAGTCCACAGAAATCAGGTAGTGACTAAAAACAACCAAGTGCTGAATAACAGCTGTGCTTTCTTGATATTGTTATTTTTAAGAGTATTTTTTAACTGAGTCAACTAGGTAATGAAAATCTAAAACCTATATTCCTTCTCCAACTATCTATATCATTACAATGATTCATGCCCACTTACAGCTTATGTTCATGTTTGTTGATAATGTAATTTTTTAAAAGATGTATACAATTAACTCATTATATATTTCACCTCTTTTATATTTAATATTGATTTTAAATTCTAGAGCATAGTAAAAATAAAAGTTTTAAAGGATATTAAAATATGGAAAAGTTTCCTTGAATTTCTATTTCTTAGGCAAGAGTCTGGTCGTCTTACAGAATAAGCTTATTAACCAATGCTGGGAAATAACATTACAAGTTGAACATCTAATTAAAGATCAAATACTTCATACTAAGAACCCACAACACACAGACATACCATCTAACAATTTACTTATTTCTATTGTCTTTGAACAATTGTAAAGTGAGTCAGAAAGTTTGCTTGCCAAATTTCTCTTATCATTAATGTGGAAATTAATTGATATTTTAAAACTTGGATTATCTACAAACTTTTAAATTGTATAGAATGAAACCTTATAGTTCTTGAAGAAAAAAAAAAACCCAAATAACATTATCACAAAGATGATGTTACAAATAATAGCTACTTATGTAAAAACAAAAACAAAAACAAAAAAACAACCTGGCCAAAATCTATGGTGATATCAACTGTGGCATAATTTCATAATTTAAAATGCTTACAACGTTATTTTGCTGTTTAAAAATACAAAGGATTGTTCAACTAGGGATTATATGCAGCATTTGTTTTTCTATCAATAAAAGTGTATTAAAACAGATGGAAAAGTCATCCTAAAACTAATTCCAGTGGTTCAAATTCTTCATAAGTGTGCTTACAAATATTTAATGGAAGTATTTTTTAACTTTTACTAGAGATATACTATTTGTTTTTCTGTCAGACAAATTTTAGGGAAATTAAACAGTCTATCATCAAATGACCAAGGTTTAAATAGGCTACCTGCTAGCTGTGTGATCTTGATCACGTTGCTAAGCTTCTCTGTGTCTCAGTTCTTTCATCTGTAAAATGCACCCAGAGGGGGTTCTATTTGATAGTATCATTTTTTTTTTTTGGTTACAGTTTTGTATTAACAGTATTATAAATGAAATAACCCAGGTAAAAAGTTTAAAATGGTGTCTAGCATAATAAATGCTGGCTATACATCCTTTACTTTATTTTCACTTTTCACATTCCCTATTTTCCTTACACAGAGTAGCAGAAAACCCATAGCAAATGGTAAAAAAAATGAATTAAAGTGGAGGGAAAAAAAACTTTAAAAATGTATCTCTTTGAAATTAATTACCTAGTTTGTACTTCAATGGCCCAATAGTACCTGTAATTGAATTCCTTAATTACTTAGCTCCAACATATTTAAAACCTTGAAATGTATAAGGTGTTTTTAATTAAAAATTTTTTTTAATTTAATTTTTTTAATGTTTATTTATCTTTGAGAGAAAGAGACAGAGCACAAGTTGGGGAGGGGCAGAGAGAAAGAGGGAGACTGTCTGAGCTGAGCTGTCAGTACAGAGCCCGATGTAGGGCTTGAACCCACGAACTGGGAGATTATGACCTGAGTAGAAGTCAGACACTTAACTGACTGAGCCACCCAGGTGCCCCTTAAAAAAGTTTTTTTAAATGTTTATTTATTTTTGAGAGAGACACAGAACACAAGTGGAGGAGGGGCAGAGAGAGAGGGAGACACAGAATCTGAAGCAGACTCCAGGCTCCAAGCTGTCAGCACAGAGCCCAACTTGGAGCTTGAACTCACGAACCACGAGATCATGACATGAGCTGAAGTCAGATGCTCAACCGACAGAGCCATCCAGGTGCCCCCACATAAAATTTTTTTAAAAATTACTGAAAAAGCTGAACAGTCTTGGAACACTCCTTTTAGTACAGGCTGTTCCTATTAATATTTTCTTGGAGACCCATCTAAGTGGAACCTTCAGCTGTATAATATATAGCACCATTTTATGAATTGGTACAATCGCCTACACACAAAAAAAGAAAGAAATGGATGATTAACACCAGGCTGACTTGTTGGCAAAGACATTAACACAAAAGCCAATTAACACAATCCATTGATAAGAGAAAAACATATGTAAAAGGAAGATAGACAAAATCGCAGAATAAAAAACTGTCCTTCCCAAGGAGGAATGTGGAAGTTTGAAGAGTTTCTATTTCCATTAAATAAGGGAAGGAAACAACACTCTTATTGTTCTCATTTTATTGTGGACTAATTTTTTTAAAAAAGAGATTTTGGCACAAGCAGAGTAGACTCTAGTCTTTTCTTAACTTGCTCTAGGCCTACAAACCCTTACTGGTTCTTATGCAGATGCCTGTGTTTGTCCCATGGGTGGGTTTGTGTGGGCACACTCATGAGCATGCAAAAACATTCCCAGGGAGCACAGGAAGTGGGAAGTTGGGTTGGACATTCTCTAAGATTCTTTTTTTCCTTAGGATTTCCTATGTTCTGCCCTAATGTTTAGTTTTCTTTGTCTGTCATCTATTTTTGCCAGACTCATGCAGTTACGACTCCTAAGTACATGTCGCTAGTTTTGAAAATACTTACTTTTCTCCATCTAGTCTGCTACATTTACACCACATCAGCACCAGAGGATCCTGACACAGGGTTATATAAATGCCGCTGACTAAGGCCAGAAGATACAACAGAGTTATTCTTTGAGTTCAGGTAATATATCATGTGAAGACTTTTCCTTGTATGTTTTTTCCCTAGTTTTAATAAAATAAGGTCCTATCAGTATTTCTTGCCATGAACACTGGAAATTGTCTTTTTTTTTTAGAGCACCATCATCCCATTTAAGCTCCCACTGATGTTTGTGAATCTCAAACCAGAGTAGTGCTGCCACCTCATAGATGAAGTTTTCTAATAAATACTGCTTTGTTCCGTATGTACACATTGCCATGTTTTACAGAATAGCTCATATTTCATTTTTTCCCCAGAATTTTGTTTCAGCACAACTTCATAGAGTATTTTCCCTTTCACAGTGTAACTGAAGAAAACCACAAATCTAAAGTATAGTTTAGAGCTAAACAAAAATAAAACCTCAATTAATGATAAAACTCATTGTTGTCAAGGTCTGACCAGTCAGAAAATGCAAATGCCTTTGGTTTACAATGACCTATGACAAATACTGTGCTAGCTGTATTAGAAATGCTTCTATCACCTACTTGACAACATATGGCTTTGCCAGACAAGTCAGCATTTCAAACAACCAGTCCTCCAACACTGTTCATGTTGATTATATCATGATTATACAACTCAAAATTCTGCAAAATAAAAAGATGTATTTAAGCTTTTGGCACTCACAAGAGAGCACAAAACTCGTAGGAAAAAATCTAGGATCAAAAAAAAAAAACAAAGAAGAAAGAAAGAAAGAAAGAAAGAAAGAAAGAAAGAAAGAAAGAAAGAAAGGAAGAAGAATGAAAGAAAGGAAAAATCTAGGCTCTGTTCTCAAAAACAATTTAGTATAACAGTTTTAATTATATATTTAATATGAAATATATTTCAGTACCTGCAAAGATACTTCTTTCCTAGAATTTTAACATAAGCTTTACATACATATTTCTGAGATGAATCACTGAGCCAGCATGAATTCATCTCCTAATGTAAATATTTAAGTATTATAAAAGCTGAATCAGAATGCAAAGGAATACCTACAAAAGTGTATTCAATTGTATCTTTCATTATTTTTAAATATGTTTGAAAATATTTTGCATTCTACAAACAGAAACAATCTTTTCTTGACACATTCTACTTGCCAGATATAATAAGGAAATAACCATTAAATTAAAAAAAACCTTTTCCTAATGTGTGTATATATACACATATACATATATGTGTATATATACATACATGCACATGTATGTACATACATGCGCATGTATGTACATGCATGCATATGTACATATACGTGTGTGTGTGTGTGTGTGTGTACCCTGAAAGAAAACAAAATAAAATCTATTTTTCTGAGTGTTATCACTCCTCCTTCATAAGAATGAATATTTAATTACTGAAATGCTATTAACATCCATGCTGGTGTGGAAGGTACTTTCAACTTCATGGGAAAAACGTTTTCTTAATATTCAAAGTATTTTATAACACTCTTCTGCTTAATTTCAATGGATTTCAGGGGTGCCTGGGTGACTTAGTTAAGCGTCTGACTCTTGATTTCTGCTTGGTCATGATCTCACCCACCGTTCGTTGGTTCTGCACTGACAGCGCGGAGCCTGCCTGGGATCCTCTCTCTCCCCCTCTCTCTCTCCCCCTCTCTCTCTCCCTCTCTCTCTGCCCCTCCTGCACACACATGCACTCCCTCTCTCTCAAAATAAATAAACTTAAAAAAAAATGGATTTCATTTACAAATAGAAAAAATGGGTTTTGCGAATATGAAACTTAAAAAAATAATTACATTTTGAATTGAAACAGAGGAAACAACATGGTCATCAGACACCTCTGAGTAACACCCCACCTAGGCGATCCAGTTTCACATGCTCAGTTAGTTTTCTCCTTGGTTTGCTTGGATTAATTACTGCAATGTTCAAAATACATAAAGAGTCAAGGGAGCATATGGAACCTGGAGGCAGATGTGGGGCAGTTTCCGGTTCCTGTACTTGCCTGCAATCTAGCGACACGCAAATTAACTACCTTCCCTGAGCCTCAATTGCCTAATCTACAAAAATTAATATAACAGACACTTCATTAAGATGGCAAGGGATGAAATAAAAGGTGTGTCAAGTTCCCAACAGAGCACTCGGCACACAGTAGGTGCTTGAGAGCTGCCCCGCCTTCCGCTCCCCTCCCACGTCCTGTCCTTGCCCTTCAACCATTACTGGAGAATGGGGACCAAGGAATGCCTAACACATAAAGTTATTCATAGTATTCCTTAACATCATTTTGATCTTTCTTGGGTCTCTCTTTTTTTTTTTTATTGTTTCTATTATCATATTTATTATTTCCTTCCTTCTACTTACTATCGGTATATTTGGTATATATACTATCGGTATACTACCAGTATATTTTTCTTTCCCTACTTAAGGTGGAAACTTTAAACATTGTTTTAAGGTTTTTTTTTTTTCTTTCTAAAATGAGCAAATACAGTTATGCATATTCCTCTAAATACTGTTTTAGCTTCTCTGCATATATTTTATTCTGCATGGTCATTAATATTCAATTCATATGATTTTATAAATTCCAGGGGCGCCTGGGTGGCTCAGTCGGTTGAGCACCTGACTTTGGCTCAGGTCATGATCTCACAGTTCATGAGTTCGAGCCCCGCGTCGGCTCTGTGCTGACAGCTCAGAGCCTGGAGTCTGCTTCATATTCTGGGTCTTTCTCTCTCTCTCTCTCTCTCTCTCTCTCTCGCTCTCTCTCTCTCTCTCTCTTCCCTCTCCTGCTCATGCTGTCTCTGTCTCTCAAAAATAATTAAACATTAAAAAAATTAAATATAAGATTTTATAAATTCCATGTTATTTCTTCTTTGACCTATTATTATTTAGAATTTTCCTTTTAATTTCCAAACACTTGAATATTTTTTAGGTATCTTATTGATACCTCATTTAATTCCATTGTGGTTAGACAACACATTATGTAAGATTTCAAACGTTTGAATCTTATTAAAACTTGTTTATGGTATAACAACATATGGTCTATCTTGGCCAACATTCTCTGTGCACTTGAAAAGAATGTGTGTTCTGCAGTTTTTAGTTATAGATCTAAGTTACCATCTGGTGTTGTTTCCTCTCAGCATGAAGAATTTCCTTTAGTATTTCCTGTAGCACAGGTCTAATGGCAGTGAATTCTCTCATTTTTGCTCATCTGAAAAATTTTTTATTTTTCCCTCCATTTTTGAAGGCTAGTTTGACTGAATGTAGATTTCTGGGTTGGAATATTTTTTACTTCCAGCCCTAGAAAGATGTCACTCCATTGTCTCCTGACTTCCATTATTCCTAATGAGAAATAAGACAACTTTGAGTGCTGTTCCCTATATGTATGTAATTTTCCTCTTTTTTTCCTCTGGCTACTGTCTGTCTATAAATTCTATCTATGTCTTTGAATTTCCTATCCGTCTCCTTCCCTTCTGAAACTTCAATTACATAATTACTTTTATAACATTATTAACAGTGTAATGGAGAACAATTCTCATCATCATTTAGTTAAGTTACAAGGAGATAAATAAAAAGTCTATGTGGAACAATTTTTTTTAAAAAAAGAAAGTCCTACATTGAATTTTTGTTAACTGAGTTAGTGATTAAAATTACATAAAATTTTGAACTACATACAACCAAATGTAACATTTATCTAGGAAACTAAAAGAATTTTTCAGAGCTACTTTCATAATTACCTAAATCGGCATTAACTATATGTTGCAACTTGTGTTATTCAAAATATGGCATTATGAGAAAGATGAAAAATAACACCACACCCTAAGAAACTTAAGTTACTTGTCTAGGGCATTTTTGCATTATCTGGATCAAATTTTCTAGTTTTGTCTAATTACTAAGATATTCTGAAGCTATCATCAGAAGTATCTGCTTCTTGCCTTATGTTTAATTTTTTTTTTTTTTTTGACCACAAATACATTCATTGAAGGAGCAAAAAGGTCCCTGAGGCTAGAAAAGAGTGAAGAGGGCAGAGAGAATTTGAAAATAAGATTAAGAAGTAGAGCTGCTCAGGCTATAGTAAGGAGTTAGGGTTTCATGGTGAGAGTGGGGGACTGAACTGGGACAAGGAAATACAGGATCTAATTTGTACATTTTAAAGGATATTCCAGCTACGTTGCAGGAAAAACTTGTGAGAAGTTGATAGTTCAGGGAAGAAAGATGCTGGCTTTGACTTAGGTAGTAGAGGTGCTAAGTGGTCAGATTAGAGATCTATTTCTAGAGCAGTGCACCTCCTGGTGGACTGAACACAGCACACAGGGAAAACAGGCATTCATGAGGCCTCCCAAGCTTTTGGCCTGAGATAGGGAACACTGAGAAAATAACAGTGGGTTTGGACATTTTTTTTTTCCTAAAGAGCTTTCAGAGAGCCAAATGGAGATATGAAGCAAGCAGTTGGAAATTTTGGAATCAACAAGGCCTTCGATAAAGAATTAAAAATCACTCATACATGCAATTCCTCTCCCTAGAAAAAACAAACATCTACTAAAGTTTTAGAATAATTCTCTTGAATCTTTCTAAATAAACTTGAAAGGTAACCTTCTCTAAATGATTTTACCCAAAAGTGACTATATATAAATATCTCAAAAAAGAAATATAACTATAATTTAAAGCAGAAGTCCCCTTTGATCATATCTTTTTAGCATCCAAAGGTTTCTCTGAAAACTCTAAAAAGAACTCTTTATTAAATAGAAGTACTAGCATGTGAGAATAGTATCTTTCGACCCTAAATATATTTAACTAAATTTTCTAGTACAGCAAATCAAGATGCTATGGGAACTGGCCAACTATACCAAGTGACAAATGATCTGTTAGTTATTTATCACTTAAGATTACAAATGACCACTATTTTAACATTTATTTTTATCATTGCATTTTGTTCATTCCTTGATATTTTTGCAGTTAATCAGTCCAATTTGATAATTACTTCACCACCTTATATAATTGACAATCCTACCTTTTCAAAGGGAGAAATCCAACTTTGTACTGTGTACAACCCTTAAAGAGCTATGGAATCAATAAAAAGGTGGCTATATTTCGCTTGAATTTTGCACTCTGCAGTAAAATTTTAAATGCAACCATATTATCTAAAATACCTTACTAGCAACATAAAAAAAAAATAATTCAAAGAAACCCCTCTTCTCCCACACACAAAAATAAGATATTTAAAAGTTCTAGAAATACACAGATTGGCCCTTCAGTAACCATCTAGCAATGAGCGTTTTACCAATCGCTTTTGCTGAAAACAGCTTCACGTTTGTCCACCAGAGTTTTAAAATGTGACAGCTATTTATATATGTGCACAGTTACATTCTGTCCCCTTAAACAAAAGGACGCTTAACCACTCCTGCTTTCTACACCTCCGGCTTCTAAACACTGCCTATTAGACACTGCATACAGGAACCAAGACCAGGCAACGAAAACCACAGCCATAAGCCCCAGGACAATGTGTGAAAAGGCTGGGCAGTTTCATATGTATTTTGCCCAGATTTAAGGAAAACCACACACACACACACACACACACACACACACACACACACACACACACACACAAATAGCTTGTAATGCAAAAAAAAAAGTTTTAACATCTTAAAAGAAGATGAAGTTTAAAAGCTAATGTTTAAAAGATGAAGTATAGTCTGTATAACACAAAAGCTGTGAGAGAATATACCTGATGGTGCATGTGGTTCTGCACCATTGTGCGAAATAAAGATCACTCAGGAGAAGGGGTGCCTATGCAAGAGGCAAGTCCATTTTCCACTTTCTTTTGGAAATAGTATCCTGATTTACCTTACTTTAAGTACATATTTAAAGTATTTTTAATGTCACATTCGCTCCTACATCCCTATTATCTATGAGATCTTGATCTTGCCAAGTGGGTTTTTCTCATCAAGGCATTTTTCAGAAACATACACCCCAAAGTCAGCAAACAATTAAATAATCGTTATAGAATCATTTCAGGCGTCCCAATAATTTGATTCAATGCAATGAAAATAAAGTTTACTGAAAGACTAAAGTCACTGAAACGGTTAATGAATCTCCCCAGATTCTTAATTTACCATTCAGGAACAATAAAATTTCCCCCTTCAGCAGTTATTTCAAAAAGTCAAATTTCTAAAAATTAAAAGCTGTCACTAATAAAAAGGGTCACTTTGTCATTCACAGAATGGTAGAGCAGCTAAGAAGTAAAAGCCATATTGCGTCATATTGTCATATAATTATATTTTCATCTTCATTTTGTACATAGTACAAACAACCAAACATTCACTTTAGGGGAGATTTTAAAGTTATTTTAAATACATTTAGAACTTGTTGACATTTTAAAACTATTAAGGATTAAGGTCCAGCACAACAAACAAGTCATTCAATGATTCCCAGGTAGTTTGCCAATAACTAAAAATAAATTACACATGAGAACAGGCAGCGGCAAGCCACTAGGCAAAAACAACCCATCTTAAATTCTTCTTTTACATTTAAAAGACATAACTGAAAGAAGAAATGGCACTTATGCTCTTGAGTTATTTCATGTTTGTTCTTTTAGTTCTTGGACATTTAAGAAATCTAAATTTGATTTAGTAAGAATCTTTCCTCCATGGTTCTAATTCCACTGTTACTACTCTTTAAGATTAATTGCGTAACATGGTAGTTGACATATTCCCTAAAGTAGCCCAAGTCAGTAATTACACATGGTTGTCATGGAATGACCCCAATTTATGCCTACTGTCCAAATTTGGAAGATAAAATATACGATCACCTTTGTTACACTACTAGGTCAAGTTCTCACTGTCCCTATGACAGGCTTCCTATTCAGGCAACTGGACATAAGAATAGGTGGGAAAGGAAATAACTTTTTAAATAGCTGAACCAATTTCTTTACTTTCTACCAGTTTACCTCTCTTTAGCCTGAGATGGAAGCTGAGACTACGGTCAGTTACTATAAAATTTGTGAACGTTTATTCTTGAGATAAATGTATCCTAATATAGATGTCAGTTCTATTTGACATACAGATGACCAAAGTCTTCATGAAAACCAAAGCAAAGAGGAAATCACCTTAAAAATGCTTGACTTGCAAAGAATATGAAAAGATAAATATTACAGGTGATCATACTTTAACTCTACGACACTAAAGAATAAAATAAGTCACTAAAAACAAAGGACTTTAGATTTCATCTATGAAATAGTTATCAATTTTAAAATGTTCTAGACAGTAGAGAGACTGTTGGCTTTGCAGTTGTGAGGCCAAAGACTTTCAACAGACAAACTAGTATCCACTTGATAAGCCCACCCATCCTTCCCTGTAACTCAAGGGAAGCATCTCTATTTGTATAACATGGAATCCTATCCTCTCAGAAAACATTATTTAAAGATTGTTTGTCCCTGAGGAAAGCAAACTCATTAGCTGGAAGCAAGTGAACTAAGCCTTGGTTCTAAAAGAATTTTTTTAATAGAGGTAACACAATAATGATGTTAGAGACAACTCTGCTTTCTATTATTAAACTAAATGCATCTTCATGAATGAACAAATAATATTCTGTCCCAATTTTGAGTGACAAGGCAAGTAGTAAGAAAAGTCATTCAAAATGAACTTTTCAAGGGCTTAGCAAATTTCTTCAAATAGGATAACCACTAAATGAACATGAGAATTTTTTTTTTTTTGAGGATGTTTGTTGTGAAGGAAAAAAATTGAAAATTGGGTCTTCTCTTAGGCAAAATAAAAAAAAAAAACGTTTTAGGGACTTCTGCTTGTTCTTTTATTTATTTCAGATTTGGAAAGGAATGTCTTTCGTAATTATGTGCCCTAATGATCCCTCTAGTTTCAACTTCAGTAAATTATCCTCTAACAGCATCATTAAAACTACTGTTGGAGGAAATTAACAGCGTAGACAGAAGCATCCCACATAACGCCCCATTCCCTTATTCCATTAAAAAAATCACCAGTAAAAAATATACACGCACATACTTCGTACTGATAAATGATTCCCTTTAAAAATGTGTCACAAATGGTATTAATTCCATACATTTTAAAAAGATCACCTTTGATCAACCATGTGAAAAAGAAAAGCTTTGCCTACATCTACCTTATCCCTCTACCTTCAACCAATATTACGGGATACTTCCAATTTTTGCCTACTAGGAGGGAGAAGGCTTTCATAAGCACAAACTACCCTGAATAATGCTAGACTGTCCAAGGTGAGAAGAGAATTATAGTTTTGCTGCAAAGATCCATATGTTTGCTGAGGCTAGCATAAAGAAAACTGTCAGGAAAGGCAAGGGGAAAAGAAAGGGAGGGAGGCAAGATGGCAAGAAAGGAGGGAAAAAAAAGATACTCTTGGTCTCTGGTGGGCTAACAAAAGGAATCTGGCCTGCTCACTAATAGGAACCTTTAGCTTCAACCACACTACGGTGGCTCTTGTGACTCTAAATATAGGTTAGTCAAGGTCCTAGTTTTGTAAAATACATGGGTTTTATTAAAATGGATACTGTATTTAATTTATTAGGTAAATTGATAGCTGCATACATAATAAAACATTCCCTCACATTAAAAGACTATTTTATCAGTATTTGTATAATACTTCATTATTTTAATGTACCTGAACTATGTTTTTGGAACTGCCATAGGAAAGCTGGTTTTAATAACACAGGACTGTGTGATGCTGGAATATTATTCACAAAATACATTCAATTTTGTGTGCTATGCACTCGTAGGTAGAAATCGATGCCCAGAAATTTCACGGTTAGAAAAATAAAGCATAAATTTATTGTTGGGGTGCAGAGGAAGGAGACTCTTCAGTAATGAGTTGTAAAGGTAAGGCTAAGTTTCAGTTTCTTTAACTGCTCATATAGAGCTAACCATTGGTATTTTTAAAGGAATAAAGAAGAAAAATGGTGCTAGAAAACTTACAAATATAAGCCATCTCAGGGAAAACCAAGGTTATGTCTTTCTGATCCAGAAAGTACTCAAAACACAGGCATGGGGTGGGGTAGGGAGCACCTGGCTGGTTTAGTTGGTCAAACATGCAACTCTTGATCTCAGGGTTGATTTCGAGCCCCACATTGGGTGTAGAGATTACTTAAAAAGAAAATCTTAATTAAAAAAAAAAAACAGGCATGGAGAGTATTTTATAACATCTGTATTCTAAGCTAGGAATATAAAATTGGTGCAGTGAAGAAATGCAGAAATGTAATTATTAAGAGGGTAAAATAATCCTACCAAAAGAAAGGAAATAATCAGGACTTGTTTTAAACAATGATACAACTATAATTGTGGATGATATAAATAAGGATATGGATTTTGAAATGTTAGTCATCTCAAGGCACTTCTTAAAACATAAATATTTAGACCTTCTTACGAGAATAGTTATGAATTCTACTTCTCACCTAATAATTTTGATAAAGAAAATTCGTGTAATATAAAACTACCTTAACTACCTTTAACTACCTTAAATAGTAAATATCATTATATGGTCCTTTAAAGGATTAAAACAGAAAAGTGTGTCTCTTCAAGTAGATCAAGAATAAAAAATAAAGTACCTTCTTTAATGTCACTTGAAAGAAAATAATCAAATATTCAACATTTCCCCAAATGCAAATTTTCAGACATTCTGCAAATTAAAACATCTCTAACACTTTCATTAATTTTGATAGATTTAAAAATCAAAACAATTATAAACTAGATGATTTCTGCCTATAACTTTCATTTTCAACTGCTTGTTTTTGAGGTAAGTGTTGATTTTAACTCGTCTTAATTTTCACAAGTGTTTGGATTCAAGCTGAGCAGAAAATTCATTAGCAGTAGTTAATCTTCATTTTAATGTCTATTTTAAACTCAAGCATGTTTTGGTGAGCTGTGAACTCATTTATGAAGAGAGATGATGGCCCTTGTAACAAAGCATAAACTAATTTGAGCTGTAAATTTAATTACACTAAATTACCGAAATAAAATGAGCTTTCAACAACAGCAACTTTACTGCCCACCAAGAAGCATGACGAACTAGCTGAGAAATTTTGTTCTGTCTCCAAGAGCCAACCCAGCCCCTTATTGTTTGTGAATACAATGCTGACAAAACATACCTAAAATTTCTTGACAAATTTAATATGCTTCTCCACATTTGCCTCTGATGTTACAAGGTGGCCGAGAGAGTTGGCCAGGTCATGAATAGATTCTCTGCTGTCTCTCACTTACAAAATTTTAAATAATTTTATTTTAGTTTGAAAAATCTTAAGATTATACATATTTTAAAAGAAAAACTATTTCACACCAAATAAGGAAATGAAATATTTTCAATCAATTATAATTTTCTTTGAGGCTACAACCAGATCTTCAAGAATTGCTCTGAAAGTAAACTACAACTCTTTAGGTGTTAAAATATAACTTAAAGGTACCAAATCAAAGAAATCACTCTAACTTTTTTTTTTTTTTTAGTTTTATTTTTTAAGGGAGCACAATTCAACTTATAGGAAGTCACTGTAACTTTCAAAAGAAAGTAATGCTTTTCTATAAAGAATTTATATTACTCATTAAGGAGTCTATTCATTCTAGGAAACTTCACCGGTAACTATATAAAAGAAAATGTCTTTTTTAGCCTCACTAGAGAATTATGAGGATTAAAAAAAAAAAAGTATCACCAGATTATTCAAAAGAAATGAGAACACAAAGTAGAAATGTGAAGAACACCAGTACATGATATCAGTGGTCATTTTGGAAGTTAACTCATAAACAGAACAAATCTTTTGGGGGTGCAGGGGCAGTCAACAAATTGGGGTATAGGTATACAAAAGGCAACAGTCCAATCTAGCAGTTTTCATGACTGGCGATTTCTATATACAACACAAACCAGCAAGATATCATTCTTCTTCGAAGAAATTGCCAACAGCAGTGATGCTGGGGGGCAAAAAATTCATTTAATCATCTGAGTGCCTGCTTAGCATCAGGCATGGTTCTAGCCACCAGGCTGGCAGATGTGAACAAGCCAGACATGGTCCTTAAGCTCATGAAGCTTGCCTTCTCCTGGGCAAGAAGGGCACTAAAACAAATTAACAAGCAACCTACAGACAGTTCAAGGGCAATGAGGACAGTAAAACAGAGTAATGTGATGGGGGAAATCTCTGGGGTGGACAGCCACTATAGAGGGGACATCTGGGAGAGCCTTTCTGAGGAGATGCTAGTTCAAAATTGAGGCTATTGGGGAATCCACATACTCCTTTAAATAACGTCTATCTCATGATTAAGGACTACACATTTATAACATAACCCTTCACTTTTCACATTTCTTTTCAAACATTCCAGCAGTTACTTTTTCCCATCCAACTGGCAGATCAGTCTGTCTTAAGCAGGATGGACAGGAGTGGTCTTGGGACATCACCAAAAGGACACAACAAAATGCTAACCAGAGGTTACAAAGAAAGGGAGAAAGGAGGGAGGTACGTAATGAATGTGCCTTTGAATTCAAAGGGGACTACTTCTGTCAGGGAAAATATTAAGGATTGTGTGAGAAAAACTGGAGTACTTTATCATTACCCAGAAAGATGGAATGTGGATGATCTTTCTTCTGACTGGCTCACATCCAAAAAGATTTCAAAAAGAATGACAGCAATCTTTTGTAAAGCTAATACCAAAAGGAGGGAGAGAAAATAAGCAGGATTTCCAATGTTAGTCTCAGTATCACTAACCAATTAACATAGGAAGATTAAATAATCTGAATATCTCAATATAATGCTGCTTTCACTTTTATGATGAGAGCAATAAATCATACAGGCCATACATGTGAGGGACGGAACTAATCTGCAGAATAACCTAATCTATGTAAGTAGGGTTTCCTGGTTTTAAAACTATCTCAGTTTACAAATCTGAGTAGGTAGCCACGATCACTAAGGACAGCAGCTCCCCAAACACAAATGTACATGATTAAGGAACCAAGTCAAAGTAAAGTACTATGATATTTTAAAAAATCAAATTTATGAGCAAACATGGGCTTTCTTACTTAAAACAATTTAGCAAGAATTGGAAGATTTACTATGACGTGTATTAGATACATCTAACTACAATAAAGCTTTTAATTACTATAAATGATATCTGTACATAGGAAATGAGGAAATTATTAGGAATTATATAAATCAAAAAGTCACATTTTATACATTTTTTCCCTTATACCTAGATATACATGTTGTTGATTTTTTTTCTTTCCACAAAGCTGGGCAAGTAAAAACACCTGTAGGCTTGCATAATGAGTTTTTCATTTAATGTTCTATCCATAGAAATGCTGTCAACTATTCTTTTAATAATTTTAATAAATCTGTAACATTCATCCCATGGATAAACCATAGCTTGTTCAACTATATTCCTGTTTCATTAATATTATTCTCAGTATTTTCTTATCATATGGCTGGCACTGAGAAAAATGTCCTTACACTCTTTGGTATGGAACTCCAAAGTGAGGGTTTCTGGAATTACTCAGTCAGAGAACATGCACACTTTGAAGAGTCTCAATAGACAATTCCCAAACTGCTTTCCTAAAAGAGCAATCCATTTTTACACTTGTGCTGCACCATCTCAACACTAAATACAATTTATTTTTAATCAGCACCATTCTTATTAGTAACAAATGACAGTTATCTCATTTTTGAAATTTACATTTTTAGTCATAAGTGGCATATATTTTCTTTTTTCTTTTTTTTATGTTTTTATTTTATTTTTGAGAGGGAGACAGAGTGCGAGCAGGGAAGGACAGAGAGAGAGGGAGACACAGAATCCAAAGCAGGCTCTAGGCTCTGAGCTGTCATCACAGAGCCAAACACGAGGCTTGAATCCATGGACTCTGAGATCATTGTCAGAGCCGAAGTCAGACGCTTAACCAACTGAGCCACCCCTGCGCCCCAAGTGGCATATATTTTCATCTTTGCCGGCCACTAATAGTTCTAAAAAAAAAAAAATCTGTCTCTGACCTTTGAAATGAAGGTACTATTAGCTTCCTTATTGATATTTAAGAATGTTTAATATAATATTAATTTTTTATGTGCCTCAACACTGACCTAGTTGTCATTCTTTTTTAAATTGTGCTTGTTTTCTTTACTTTATGCAAATAAATTAATCTATGACAACATGGTGGGTAATTGTTGCTTCTTAAATTTCTGCTCAAAATCTTCTTACCCATCTTAATATCAGTTATTTCCTACATTTTCCTTTTAGATTGTGTGGGGTTTTTCTCTTTTTTTTCTATTTTTTTAAATTTTATGTATTTTGAGAGACAGAGAGAAAGCACGAGTGGGAGAGGGGCAGAGAGAGGGAGAGAGAAAGAGCTGCACTGTCAGTGCAGAGCCTGATGCAGGGCTCAGTTCCACAAACCATGAGCTCATGACCTGAGCCAAAATCAAGAGTCGAATGTTTATCCAACCGAGCCACCTAGGTGCCGCACTTTCTAAGTCCATTTAGGGTTTATTAGAAAAGTAGAAAGCAAAGGGCATGTTTGAGAGATGTTTAAAACTCAACGCTACATGGGATGGAGAGGTAAGGGAGAAGACGAGGATGAAGAGGCAGTGAGGGAGCGGGGTTCAAAGGGAGAAAAATGGCTTTCTATGTTGAGTGAATAGCATTTAGAGATTGATTTCTACTTTATGCTTCTCCCTTTTATTTATTAAAAGTCATGTTTCTTAAAGTCACGTTTCCTTGTTTCAAGTCTTCCCCACTCATTCACTCACCAGCCCAAATATAACACAGCCACCATGCTGGCTACCACCCTACATTCATCAACATCACCAAGGTCTTCAGTTACCAGTGTCTTCCAGTTACAACCATCAGTCTTTAGCCAATTTAATAATGTTGACTACATACACTACGGTGAAATTCTCCATACTTGTTTTCTGTAATGGCTTTTTTCTACTTCTTTCTCTCTGACCACTCCATCTCATACTCCTTGACAGCTTTTTCCTCTCTTCCTCTTAAATGTTGATGTACCTGGGGACTTCTTTAGAAACTTCCCCTGTGATCATAACCATACCCATGACCTCAGCCATCACCATAAGATGATAAATCATTAATCTTTTCCTACACCTTAGATTCTCTTCTGGGCTGAAGACACACTTTTTCATCCTCATCTCAGATTCTACAAGTCCAAAATGAATTCATCATCTTCCACAAAAGATATGCTTACACCTGTTTTGCAATGAAACTGCACCTCCATTCAAAAATGATCCAACCTAGAAACCAAGCTAAGCCTTATTCTTAACTCCTGCCTGCCTCTGTCACTCACCTCAGTTCCTTCACTGCTCATGTCTCATCAGTCAACAAGTCTCTTTCAAATTCCCCGTTTTAAAATTCACCTTTCTCTACAACACCACTCTCATGCCCTTGATTAGAAGACCCTCAAATCTTTCATTCAAATTACTCAAATAGTTCCTTTGTTAATCTCTGTGACTTCCTGTCTCAGCCCTCACCATACGTCCTCAACACAAGTGCCAAAGAGTCTTTCCTTTCTAAATTGCAAATCCTGGGGCGCCTGGGTGGCGCAGTCGGTTAAGCGTCCGACTTCAGCCAGGTCACGATCTCACGGTCCGTGAGTTTGAGCCCCGCGTCGGGCTCTGGGCTGATGGCTCAGAGCCTGGAGCCTGTTTCCGATTCTGTGTCTCCCTCTCTCTCTGCCCCTCGCCCGTTCATGCTCTGTCTCTCTCTGTCCGAAAAATAAATAAACGTTGAAAAAAAATTTAAAAAAAAAATAAATTGCAAATCCTTCTAAGTTAATTCCTGCTTAAAATCCTATTATGCCCTTTTACATTAAATAATGAAAGTAATTGTGACCACCATTTTACTACTACAGATGGTCCCCAACTTACCATGGTTGAATTTGCACTTTTTCAACTTTATGAATGGTGTGAAAGTGATACACCTTCAATAGAAACTATACTTCGAATTTTGGATTGTGATATTTTTCTGGGCTAGTGGTACAATATTCCTCCTGATGCTGGGCAGGGCTGCGAGCTGCAGCTCCCAGTTGGCCAGGAATCACGAAGGGGAACAACCCATACACTTAGAAACATTCTAGTTTGCACTTTCAGCACAGTACTCAATAAGTTAGTTATATGAGATATTGAATACTTTGTTACAAAATCAACTTGTGTGTGTGTGTGATGATCATGCCCAGCTGCAGACTAATATAAGTGTTCTGAGCATATTTAAATTAGGCTAGGCTAAGCTATGATGTTCGGCAGGTTAGGTATATTAAATGCATTTTTCAGTTACAATATTTTCAGCTTACAGTGCGTTTATTGGGACATAACCCCATAAAGTTAAGGAAGAGCTGTATTTCCTACTTGCCAGGAAATTTGTGAGGTGTGTTTTATTTATTTATTTATTTTTGAGACAGAGAGAGACAGAGCATGAACGGGCGAGGGGCAGAGAGAGAGGGAGACACAGAATCGGAAGCAGGCTCCAGGCTCTGAGCCATCAGCCCAGAGCCCGACGCGGGGCTCGAACTCACTGACCGCGAGATCGTGACCTGAGCTGAAGTCGGCCGCTTAACCGACTGAGCCACCCAGGCGCCCCTGTGAGGTGTGTTTTAAAAAAATTATATAGGAGAACTGAAATTTATTATCTATGGGAGCTGGCTCTACTCTGTCATCTTTTTCCTCCATGCAAAAACAAATTCCTTAGTATTACATATAAGATTCTTTAGGGTCTAAACCATACCAACTTCTTGATCCTTACCTGGTGCTATAGCCTCATATACTACTCTTCAACCATAACCAAACCACTGAAATTGCTAGAAAATCAAATAGTTTTCCTGCCTCCGTATTCCTTCTGCCTAGAACCACCACTGACCTTCACTCACAGGGTCATACTCATCCTCCAAGAGTTGACTCAGCTTGAATATGGGTTGGGTGAGTAAATTTTTTATAATCCCATAGTCCTCAGAATATTTCTCTATCTAATCATGTACCTTTGAATAACTATCTGTTTAGCATCTATTTTTGCTACTAAATTTGTGTCACAAAACAAGAACTCCATTTCTTGAATGAAATGGCCAAATTAAGGCTGTGCCCAAAGCACTCAATAAAGTGTGGTTGCAAGAATTATCATTCAGGAAGTGGCCAGTAGGACAGTACATTGGAGTCACATAAAGATGTGAGAGATATTACTGAAAACATTGGTTTGGGCAGATGAAGATCTTCAGTGTCAACATAAAGATCTTACTTCTATAGCCCAAGAAGACCCATTGGAGGTGTTCAAACAGAGGATGCACAAAATTTGATGTGTTTTAAGGAAACAGTAAATAGTAATCTGATAAGATGTGAGAGGCTGAGGGACGGAGATAAATAACAAGACAATTTAAAAGGTCCCGAAAGAGTTGAGGAAAAATAAGAGTTCATTTTGAGATAAGCTGATTTCTAGAAACTGGAGGATATTTATGTGCTAATGCCCACCTTTTGTCAGTCTCATGTTAAAAATCCTTACACATACACCATTTTATCATACAAATTTCTTATCACTAGCAAAACTAGCATGAAGTTGAAATTTTTAGTCTAACACTCAAAAGGCAGAATAAGTCCTGAAGGATTTCATTTTTGAAAATTTCAAGAATAGCCACCCAAAGGTTGGGACTGCCCAAGAAAGAATAGGGAGCGGAGGGCTAAAGATGGAGCCTTGGCCACATTTATACTACTGAGCAAAGGAGAAACAGACACTGGCATGATCAGGTGAAGGAGGAGGACCACCACATAACTACAAATAGTGAAGCAGTGGCCCCGGCCGTGATGTATCCCTGGAAAGATTTAGTCTTTGGTTCATATCTATGGCCATAGAAACTGTTTGCTGAACACTGAACAGGCTTCCAGGCAAAGTTCCATGTTAAAGAAGGCCATCCTATATCTGAATACTCTATGTTAAGCTGCTTTTCTGATGCTCTGGCTCCATCTAAATAGATTTTAATGCAGAAGTACATTTCTCCTGGATGTTATATCCGTTGTTGTTGGCAAATGCATCATTGGTTAAAAATATAAATTAAAAAATTAGGATTATAAAATTGCAATAAACTATTCATCAAATTACTACTCTGACAGCTTTCTCTGATAACTCTTACTTTGTAACATCATAATTTTAATATAACATTTTCCACAATGATAAAAACTCAAGACCATTTAGGAGTTTTTCCCTCTTCAGATTGATGTTTTTAAACAGAGTGTTCATAAATTTGGTAGTAATAACAAGTTTATTTTAAAAAATCCTTCTGTATAATCCTTTCTAGCATGAAACAGTAAGAAAAGAAAAATTCCTTTATTTGAAATCATGAAAGTTTCCGTTTACACAGTGATTTGTGTAAACCCTATAAAAATCCTCTCAAACTATTAGAATATGATTACCTTAAAAATATATGTCAGTATGCACGATTTCTGAGTTCTTATTCTAGGAAAAGAGACCGCACAGAAAGGATGGAACAATGGTATGGAAACTTACCATCCTCTCCAATTGGACTCTTTATTGCAGACTTATTGCTTCCATGTGTTAAAAAAAAAAAAATTCAAACCTTTAAGCCAACCCCAATCCCTAAAATTTTTGGCGCCCATATTAAGCATTGAATCCAGAAGAAAAAAAAATTATCACAAGCCTATCAGAGTCAAGATTTATTTCATCATGATGGGAATGTGTTAGAAATTAATAATAAAGGTTGGTTTCTACAAGGCTAAAGAAATTATACTATTTAAAGCTACTCAAATACCATAAATTACTTGGCCTTAATATTTAAATAAATAATGCCTATTTTGAACATTGCATTCTAGAGCATATAATATAAATTAATTAGAGGAATATTAAAGTGGATAAGGTTAACACATTTCTTTTTGCAAAGGAATGATTTTTTTTTTTAACCTGAGGTTACATGAAGCTGAGGAATACAAACATCACACATAATTAATTTATATAATTCTCTGAAACAATGAAATCTTTGCTCAAACTACACTGTGAGGTCAATGAACCACCTAAACTGTTGTCTTTGTGCTTTTCTACAAATCAGGGTGCACAATGGAATGCATACCTCCCTAAAAGTAGCACATCTCCAAGTTTCAGTATGTGTCAAATGAAAGAAGGAAAAAGTTCCCTCACCCTCAAAGTGAGAACAGATGGGAATGTAAAATTAGATGGGAAGAGACAGGGAAGCTTTGGATGATGGACCAAGAAATCTTCCCCAGCGGGGAAGCCAAATACACCAGACCTCAGTTTGTTCTGCCTCTTAGTTAACATCCAAATTAAATCCAATAGGAATGCAAAGCAGTTCTTAGATTCGATGCATTGGTTTTGATTTCCGTAAGCGTTCATATAAATTTCACGAAGAAGCTATTGACAAACATGTTCTAAAAATGTTATGTTTAGTCACTTCTGTGAGTTTAACATTACTTCATACTAAGGCTGTTAACAATGAATACTTTTTTAATAAAATAAAATTTTCTTTATGAAAAAGAGGCAACAGGCACGAACAAACTTAAGATGTGGACAATGAATTCCTTGTATGATGGAAGAGCATCTGCCGTAAATTGAAAAGTTATGTAAATAAAGTATGAATATATTTCATATTCATTCTTTTCATATTTTATCTGTAGAACAACAAAAAACCTTTAATAGTAATGCCAGCAATATACTTCCTATACCTAGCAGAAAAAAATGTTCTGTTGATATTCAATTTTATATAGTATGATCTAATTTTTCTATCTAAAAATACCAACCATACACTTAAAAGAATATTCTAAAGTGCTGTACTGCCTTCAATATTTTTTTTATTTTTAATATGGGTAATAATCCAAAATTTAAGGGAAACAAAATGGTGCTCTCAGATTTGAACATATTTAAAAACAGTAGTTTTATTGTTAATCCTCATTCTCTGAAAATACTATAATATTAAGAGCAATTTTGTATAAGATTAACCATGACCTTTTGAAGTACCGGAGATCTTCCACAAACTAGTGCTTGTGGAGCAGATGTGTGTGTGTGTGTGTGTGTGTGTGTGTGTGCTCACTTTTACATAAAATTTACATTCGTTGATAAAACAATGAGAATAACTCAGTATTTTAATCAATAGTGCTCAAAATTTATAGATCATTCTCATCCATAGTTTCAGACTTGTTTTCCAAGACAACAATGAAAAGTTCTCTGTGTACCTTTTCCCTGCTGTCCCAGAAAATTGGCTTTCAATATCTTAACCCTGCTTTGTCTTTTTTTTAACCTTACATTGTAGTTTATACGACAAAAAGAAATATGGAAATATGAATCATTCCAAGTGGTGAAAGTAAGTGCATGTCACACTTAAGTAATTTCAGTTTAAATCATCCAAGGCCCTGGTAACAGGATGTAGGTTTCACTTGTAACAGGGAACGAGGCCTCCCATAAAAAAAGATGCTCAATATAGTTCACTGCATTTAGCTGCATATGTGCGTGAAACAATTACGGAAAAGTAGATTTTATCATTCAGACATGCAAATTATATGCAAATCTTATTACCAACAACAAAACCTCTCAAGGTGTCTTTATTCCCCCTCTCTTATCAATTCATAAAAGCCACAATCGGCAAACATTTGGGGATACTATGTTGATATATTTTATTAAAATTCATTTTCCATACTTTCCATTTGTGCAAATAAAATGTGAATAAGCAAAAACACCTGTATTTTCAAATTCATCCTCATACTAATAAATCTAAATACTAATTCCCCAAAACATCAAATGCAGACCCCTCTACATCATTGCCTTAATTCATTTTGTGGTTGGTTGGTTGAATGATTTTAACATGGAAAACAGAACATTTTATAATAAATTTAAAACTTCTATCTTCCTCCTGGGATTCGGGGAAACCTTGAATAAACAGTGCATATGCACACACTCAACATTTGCTCCAGACTCCTGTCCTAGCTCCAGACCTTCCACTCTCTTTTTAAACTGGGTAAGTGAAATGCACTCTGGATGACAAACACGAGTGTGTGAAAGGGATAGGGTCAGATGAGGTCATGATTTCTCAGACTGTAGACTGCAGACACCTATGGGCATATTCTTGGGAGTCTGAGAGGGTTACAAGGTGTCTTGTTGTCTTCATGTTATGATACAAATATAATTATATTTTGGATAATCTCATTCACAACTTTTACCACCAATTATTATCAAGTAATTTCAGGATCTGGTCTTAACACAGCGGTTATGATCTTGTTCGTGTTAGCTTTTTGCAATGACTTTGTTTAACTCGTGATACGATGGTCCTCAAACTGAAATTCACAAATGTATTCTTGAGACCTGACATTTTTCTGGGAACACAAGTCCACACATTATTCAAGACCGACAGACACTAAATTAGGTGATCTTTCTAATTCCTTTCCAGTCTGAAAAATATGTTACACTTACTGCAGCTTACTAATAATTTATGGAGATCAAGCTTAAGCACACTTAGAGAAAGTGAACTTCACAAGAGAAGTTATAATTTCTAATTCTGCGTTGTACTTGTTTTCTTTTTATATTTAAAAATGAAATTTTTGAGATAACACTATGGAATTCAGTGAGCAAAATGAATAAGGCTATGAGATCAAGATTCTATTAGCAAGTCACAAGCATTTCAAATGATTTAGTGGACTACATATTGACTAGGAGTCTGAAAATTCCAGTTTCTTTTTCCAGTTTTGCCTCTGACTTGAAATAGCATATTGGTATTAGGGTGATTTGTTCTTGCACCCCCATTTTGTTTACAAAGTTAGTACATTATGTTACTCAATGAATAAAATGTACAATACCAGGCATTCATGTTATATAATGATAAGCAACAGTATGGCTCAAATTTTAACTTATATAATAAATAAAAAAACAAATCTGCAAACTCAAATATTTGCTTTCCTTAATTCCGTTAGTGACAATATATAACATATAAAAATAGCAGTATAATTTTTTACTATAAATTACAGATTATGTCAATCTAGTTTTATAAACATTTGTTTAAATTTGCTTCATTTAATTTTAAAGTGCTTACAATGTCGGCAATTTGCACTTAAACATAATTTATTGGTAGAAATCATTGTTTACTGGTTAAAAGCTTAACCTATAGCAACTTATCATTATTCATATATCATAACTTTATATCAAAATTTTAAACCACATACACTTAAAGGAATTCTCAACTTACATGTATCTTAACAACAGAATCATCTGAACACCAGTAAAGAGAAGTAAAATGTTTGCAAACTGTAAAGATATTCTGAATTTAAAAAGCATATACTTTATATTTAAAATCGTTATTCAATTTTTAATTTAAAAAACTCGGAAAAATGAAACTTATTTAAATCATCTTAATTTCCTATCTGTGAGATAAATGCAAACAAATATTTTAAAGAAAACTCCTCCATAAAGCGGTATATGGGAAAATTTGCTGCAGTTTAACTGAATTTTTTTTAAAAAAGAAGGCTTTAAACCATTTCTAAAGCGTGGCTAATAGCATAACATAATATGATTATTAATTAAACTAATTAAATTAATTATTGATTTTTGAAATTATTTATTGAATTTATATTATTACCTTTTGACAGATTCATCTTTTTTAAGGTGAATGCTGTGAAAATCAACATATTGCATAAAAAGCTTAAGTTTTATCAAAAGAGAAATACCACATTCGGATTTAAAAGTTTTCATTTCCTGTTATCCTAGCAGACAGAACTTACATTTGTTTTGTAAACTCACTTCAAACTTTCTTCTTCCTATAAAAATTTCAGTTTTTATTACTTCAAGATTTCTTTTCCAGAAGATGTAATTAGACCACTAACTAACTAAAGGACAGTGGAGTCAAATGGAAAACATGCATTTCCAAAAAGTGCATATATCGTGATAAGTAACTTTTTTCTTGGAATTGGCAAGTACCATTGCACGAATGTTAAAATCAGTGCCAAGAAGTGACTCTACCTGAACCGTAGAGCTGATCTCCGACGCAAAGCCGCCTGTCAAGGGAGCCTCGTGACTGATTAGCAGTCGCCCTGTTTTGATCACAGACTGGAAAAGAAAGGGGAAATCTGATGTTGAAGAGAATACATGTTTTCAAGTATACGATGGCAGTTTTGATTAAGGAATAAAAACAACTGATTTCAGTCCAATAAATAATTTAAAATTAATAATACAATTTTATGCCAAGGAAGTTAAAACTCTCTCACACTGGACAGTCATTTGGTACTTGCATTGTTATAAAATTTTTCAATATAGTTTCTAATCCTACTACCAAAGAAAAATGAGATTTGTAATCTTGTCATCAAAAATGCATTCCATTATAAAATACTTTTGTGTTACAAACATAATTACTGTATTTCACACTGTCATCTCAAAATCATTTTTTCTTCATATTGCTTTAGGAATCAAAGTGATTTTTTTTTTGGTTCATTTTGGGGTGTATTTGCAATATAAATAAATAGCCTTTGAAAATGTTATTTTGTGGAAAAGGAAAACACAAAAATAGCATGTAAAAGCTGCACTGCAGGAAAAACTCAAGCTCCTAGATATTTAAGGAAACTGAGCAGGAAGAAATCCCTGCAGAAGTAAAAGCGTCATAACCGTTTCTGTCCCTGTGCATTAAAACCTGGTTAACGACCACAACTCTATTTTAACATAGGAAATGTCACAAACAATAAAGATATATTCTCAATACCGGCTCACTGTGGTTGTTCACACAGCATGATATACTCTGTACAATAATAAATCAAAAAGAATAGCTATGATATCATAGCAGGATGCCAGCTGTGTTGGAAGGTAAAAAATATTAAAATCAACAGCAAGTTACTGCTTAAAATACGTTGAATAATTACATGTTACCAAAGGGGTAATTTTCCTCTACACGTCTAATAATTTGATAACAACTTTCTTAAATTCTACATTAATATTTTGCGAATATGAAATAAGATTTTCCAAGCAAAAATATGTACATAAACTAAAAGATTTCCTTCATTCTAAGCAATTAGAGTTTAAAGTCTTAAAAGTATGCAGCCATTTCAGTCAGCAGATGTTAAACCCTAAGATATGGCCAGTAGCCATGATAAAAATAAGTTATTGTATATACTGAGTAAATAGTGACTTAAGAACATAAAACTTTATGGATACCTTAATGAATACCATCCCCACCCCCAGTGAAATGCTAACCTTGGGATACTGCTACTTGGATTTTATGACCGTGATTAATTATGCCATTTATGAAAGTCACAAATTTCAACGCACCTGGTTAGGAATATACAGAGACAAAAACAGTCCACAATCATGAAAAAACAAATGTGTTCTCAAAGTACTCTTTAAAAGGAGTGCTGATCTACCAATGAGAAGAAGCAGATTTGATAATTAAACCTTTCTCATTGCTCTGAAACTCAGAAATCTGCCAATGCCTAAGTGTCCAGAGATGACCTCGTTAAAATCCATCCCAGCTAGAGGATGCATCTCAAATCTCCAGGAGGTAGAAATGAGACACTTCTATAAAAATGCTACTGTTACCTTAGACCTCCACACAACAGATTTGGTGTTTTTTATTTGAGCTGAGTCCCATGCAAGATCAATGACAGCCTTCAGAATGATCCCTGGAGGCTGATAACCAACCAGGGCAGACAGCCTGGCTTCCTAAAGCCTGCAGAATGTAGTGGGAAACTAAGCACAGATGTAGCCAGAACAAAAATCTCCAAGTCCAGAGACCATCTGAGTGTCCTTCAGCAGGAGAAAGTCTAGATAAACCAAGCTATAGCAATACAGTTGGGTATTATACAGTCATGAAAAAGACTGAGGACATGGAAAGAGGCCTATGGTAAATTAATTGGTAAAATCAGCAAACTGCAGAGCAATATAATTTCATTTTTACAAAAGACAAAAAAACAAATAAACAAAAAAACCCAATTACCACAGCAGTGGGACACCAATAAAACTAGCTGTATGTACTGAGTCAACTTGTGTAAACAGTCTGGAGGGATTCATTCCGAACTACCAAAACTTGTTCCTCCTAAACAGCGACAGTGAAGGAATTGTTGGGAAAAGGCTTTTGTATTTCACTTTATGTAAAAAGTATTTTTATATTATTGAAAGTATTCTCAATAAGTCATAAATAAAGGTAAAGCCCTTGAATTAATGGTGAAGGCAACAAGTACTTGCTATGTTGTAGTCATAATCTCCTCAAAAAACGTAAAAATGTGTTTTGGGGTTTTTTTAATGGCACTTTGGAGTAGCTTCACATACAAGGAAACCCGAAGGTCCCAAACTCCAGCAGCAAATAGGCACACTAAAAACACAGGGATTCAGCCTTCCCTTGTCAGTCTCTGTGTGATATGCTCCACGTCAGGATTATATCCAGCTCACCTCCTGACCCTCAAACTGTTGGATCCTAGACAGCACGGTAAATCAGCTATTAGTATAGGAGGAAACAGAATTCTTCAGCACCTCCGTATGTGTGTTATGTACATGCATGTTCTTAGATCAGGAGTTATGCTGACAGTTACAGAAGAAATTCTAGAAATTTCTAAAACACCAAGAGCTAAAGGGTAGACACAACAAAAAGTAATAACACTGTGAGTTTATGGAAATTATTATGGTATACAAACCAGAGGGAGACAGTGTGGCTGGAAGAGAAGAGACAGAAATAATGGTAATCATAAACAACTGGTTGTCCTGCAAGTTGCTGTGTGCTAGGCTGTGAGCTGACCATTTTAGATTGACTACTTAATTTAATTTGGAAAGCACCTAAGTTTCATTTTTGCTTCCTAAAATCAACTCTGACATCTGAAAAGCATGAAAATGTGTAAAATAAAATTACATCAAAATTCTGAAAATTGCCAAAATTTAGAAGTCACATTGATATTGTCAAAGTCTTATCATCAAAGAATTAGCATATATTATTCAAGATTAGTCTATAAATGCATTTCAATAATTTTGTAAGATATAAATGAATTCAACTTGGTATGTTCTTTTTTATCATTTGCAGCTTTAATTTACTAGAATTTATGATGATTGGTTTTTTCTATACTTTTGGAAATTATTAACACTTTGCTAATACTCTGATGAGATCATTACAAATCTAGAAAATTGGACAGTGTTACGCTATTCTTTGTGATTCAATTAGATATTCTGATTAAATTGCATATTTTTTGTCAACTTTAACAGGCATTTAATTTTCATACATTTAAGCACAATGGTACACAACTGCCAAGTAATACTGCTAGCCAAATTTAGTATTTTGATATATTTAGTAAACATAATATGGTGCCTTTCAACAGGGACAGCTGTTAACCTTTTTAAAATAACCATAAATATAAATACTAATAATACTTTAAAATTCATTTTCTTTAGAAGAAATGTTTAAAGTTTCAAGTTTTCTTCTGAGATAAACCTATTTCACCACTTGAAAAAAATTTAAGAGAGTTTAAACAACTTTTCAATATGAAAAGCTAAACCTATCAGAGCCAGGAAAGATCACGTAAGGCTGGATTTTCCAGTATCTGCTTCTTCAACTTTCTGCCACTAAGACCTGCTCCAGGATTCTGGCCTCAGGCAGATGGAGCACCAGTGAGTTAGAGGCAACAAATGGCACCAGGGAAAGCTAAGCCAATTAAAGACCAGGGCTGTGAATAACTGTTCTCCGTATCCCCTACCTCTCAACAAAAGGGCTTTGTTCCCTATGGCTCCAGAAGATTTGTCAAGAAAACTTTAAAAGCAATTCTGAAAGGCTAGGAGGAGTAAAATAGCCTGTGGCTGCTAAGTCTGTTAGTACTGGTTGGCCCTGGATTTCTCTCATGGAGTCTCACTTTCTCACTATTTCAGTTAGCCATCCTCTCCCCCAGGGCACCAGCGGCAGCCTATCATAAGAGGAATTATCAGAATTTCCATACCGAACACTCAGCAAGGTTGCCTACAGCAGACAGATCAAGACACCTCTGTTCTGATGGAACCCTGTCGATGCCTTGTTCCTGGTCTGACTGTTCCATGATGTGTTCCTGTTGTACTTCTTCTACCCAGACATCATTACAAATGGCTATCACTTCAAGTTCTCTACACAGGATACCTAGTACGATACTCAGAATATGGCAGATGCTCCAGAAAAGTTAATTAGATAAAAACCTATTATAAAATAATTTCATTATATTAAGTATGTCCTCCGGTGATTTACTGAAGCTATTGCTTTCTCAGCTAGCTCCATTTTTAAGATAGGCAAAAGTATACTTCAGCACATCCCACAATTTAACTATGAAATAGTAGACTCCAAACTGAGGATATTTTAATGTAGAAATGACAATAAGATATCTGTGGTAATAGCAGGATTGCTAAGTTATACTCTGTTAAAATGACTGCACAGATTTTGGCTGCCCAAACATTGGACATATGTTTTAGTGAATGTAGCCTTTAAAGATTTTAACACAATCCAACCAGGAAAACTGTTAAGCTGTCATTCCAGGAGAAAATGATACAGACAAGCGAAGCATTAAGCTTGCATACGCCTGAATGTGTAACACTGATATTCAAAAAGCAAAAAATATATATATATTTCTTTCTCAAACTCCATAGCAAGACTTTCTCCTACAGAGCATTTCAACCCACCCAACACAAAGTTCAGTAGCCTATTCTGACTGCTCATAAGATAAAGTAAGAAAGTAATACTTTGGGTAGGTAATTTACAGCCCTTTTATACATTGTTTTTATCTGACTATAAAGCTAATGAAAAGCAAAAGAAACACCATAGCGGGCCCTTACCATTTCCTTTTGAAATCAAATGTTTATAAATACATATAAGCAGAAGTAATAGTAAAATCACACACCTGTGTTTCATTAATCAAGAATGTATTCATCAGTATTTAAATAATCCAGGATCATTAAGAACATGATTTAAACTAGCTTCAAATATCATTGCGAATGAATTTTTTTTTAATGTTTTCTTGTTTAGTAGCCAAATGCATTTGAAATGTTAGCCAGAAAAAAATCACAATTAATCACAGGCTAGCAAATGTGTAATATGCCCAATAACAATTATTAATCTGCATGATCTTCATGCGCAGACCATGTACTGATATTCCACTGGAGAAATACCAATGCTGAAAGAGAAAGAACAGTCACGAACTCCAGAGAAAGTCCGGAAAAGTCCATTTTGGCAAGGATATTAGTGGTGGGGTTACAAATATTTTGCTGTTGTAGGAAAGTGGAGTAAATGGAGAAAAACTAAATCCTCGGGGCTTTATCACCCATGTGGAAAAAAGTAGGTAAGGGAGCAAGCAGAGCACAGAGAACTGAGGAAAATCAACAGGAAAAGAATGAACGAATACTACTAAAAAGGCATGAAATGTCTGGGAAAATTACAGACATCTTCACTGGTTCATTCTTGTCTGAATTATTTGTACAATCAGAGCTCAAATATTGAAGAGTCAAGGACAAACTACTCTTGCAAAAATTAAAAGTGGCCATCTTTCAGGAGTAATTTCAAACCATGTCAGATAAACATGTTTCTACCAATCAACCTTACCTTTCTGGCTTGTTTCCTTAGAGTCCCTCTAGGCTTAGGTCACGTAAGACCATTCACTACTCTGTGAATCTGACCCATACTTTCCCACCTCTGACTTCCTTCCCCATATTGGCAGGCATTCTATCCCTCCCTCAAGACCCATCTCACACAATACCTCCTCGTTGGTCCCCTTTTTCATATTATATACATTCTAGCAACCATTTCCTAACAGAATTTGAAGTAGCCGACAATGCAAGGATATTCTATGAAATATAAAACCGGGGTACAAGGTCAAGGATCAAGTACTAGGGTCAAGGCAACACTCATTGCTCTCTCTCTCTTAGGAATACTAGTAATTTACCCTGCGTACATCTGTCATATTAGCCCTTCCAACCACACTCAAAATCACAAATTTGAAGGCAGAAACTGCTTATGTCTATTGCAGAACATACCATATGACAAATATGCATTAAATTGAGCAAATTATGCTCATGTTATTATTTGGAGACAAACGTATATATTATTAAAACAAACAGCTTGAAAACATACTTAAGCATCTTTTTATTTCTTTTTTTTAAGGGTATTCTTTTTCTTAGAGAGGTAGGTGGGGGTATCTGTACTCTCTCTCCCAGCAGATTCTAACTCATTCAAAAGCACAAAATTCAGAAGGTATCATGTATTATGTACCTAACTACAATACCTAATGTATGGTTGTGGATGAGGACTCAAGAAATGTTTTAAGGTTCACTTAAAAAAAAGGAAGAAGCATACAAACACAGTGATTTAAATGAATCATTAAACATCCAATACTGTGATGCCCTTAAGCTTTTAAGAGAGACTGCACAGAGCTATAAAATACATTAAAAAAGAAGTCCTTTTAAATGCATACTTGTAACAAAAACATGAACAGAACATTTCCTTTCCCTGGTACTGAACATAAATTTCGTTTCTCTATTTATAAAAGGTCATGTCACCATGATGATAAAGGCATTATACTGGACTGGTGGACATTTATCAAATATGCAGTTAAGCCATGAGTAAATATATAAATAAATGTGTCTTAAAAGATCTTTTTTCATTTTCTCCGTTAGCTTAAGCATCATGCAAAACACAACCATCCATAAACATCAACGTTTTTGTGCCTAAACAATTTTTCAATGACTAAAGCAGCCACTTCTCAAGCTTTTTTACTGTGTCCATTTTATCATGGCCCTATCGTTTTTCAGCAGGATTTAGAATATTTCCATAAACTCATAACCCATCTGCCCTGCAACTCCTATGCATTTTTTTCATGAAGAAAAGCTATAACGTCATTTGGATATGGACATTATTGACTTCCATGTTGTACTATTTGAGAAAACTGTTAACAAGAACTAGTGCAAAGCCGAGCTGTACTTTTGGAAACACAGGGAGTTGTATCTTCTGCATCTTCTAGCCTTAGAACCATGTTGAGCTCTAGGAGACTTTTTCTTTGGAGTTTACAGCAACAGAAGCATTCAGAAATACCACAACTAAAATTCTGCTGTCAGTATGATTATATTCTCATAATAAGTGAAGAAGCTGGAGTACAATAGCTCCTATACACTTCTTGGCAAATCTAGAACCTGATCCAACAGTGAAGACCAATGGTGGTACCATTCCACTACATGTATTAATTCAAGTAGTTTACCTTCACTGAAGTAGTATTATTTTGTTACCATGGTAATATAGACATATTGTGTGGGAGAAGGGGTTGATAATTCACAGATGACTCGTTTAGTATCTAGGTTATGATTATGGGCTGACTGAAAAGTCCATACAGATAGTTTTGTTTGTTCCACTATTTTAATCATTCTTTTTTAAAAAAAAAAATTTAAGGTTTATTTATTTTTGAGGGACAGAGAGAGACAGAGTGTGAGTGCGGGAAGGGCAGAGAGAGAGGGAGACAGAGTCTGAAGCAGGCTCCAGGCCCTATGCTGACAGCACAGAGCCCAACTCAGGACTCGAACCCACGAACTGTGAGATCATGACCTGAGCCAAAGTCGGACGCTTAAACTGTGCCACCCAGGTGCCACCATTTTAACCATTCTGTTTAACTGCCCCCAAGTGTTTAACCATTTAACTGAACACTTCTATGGCATAAAGCACATTCATACTGCTGCACAATTATCAGCACCATCCATCTTTAGAACTTTCTCATCTTCCCCAACGGAAACTCTGCCCATTAAACAACAACTCCTCATTCGTCCCCTCTTCCAAACCCTGGCAACCAGCATCTACTTTCTGACTCTATAAATTTGACTGTTGTAGGAGCCTCATATAAGTGGAATCATACAATATTTGTCCTTTTGTGATTGGCTTCTTTCACTTAGCATAATGTCTCCAAGGTTCATCCATGTTGTAGCATGTGTCAGAATTTCCCCCCTTGAGGCTGAATAGTATTCCATTGCATGCAGGTACCACATTTTCTATAACCATTCATCTCTCAGACATGTGAGTTACTTCCATACTTTGGCCATTGTGAAAATGCTGCTATGAACATGGGTGTAGAAATATCTATTCAAGTCACTGCCTTCACTTCTTTTAGGTATATACCCAGAAGTGGAATTGCTGATCACATGGTAATACTATGTTTAACTTTTTGAGGCCTAATCATACCAGTTTCCAAGGCATTTGCACTTTTTTACATTCCCACCACCAATGCATAGGGGTTCCAATTTATGTATATCCTCAAAACATTTGTCATTTGTGTGTGTGTGTGTGTGTGTGTGTGTGTGTGTGCGTTTATAGCAGTCATCCTAATAGGTATATGGTGGTATCTCATTGTGGTTTTCATTTCTATTTCCCTGATGATTAGTGAAGTTTCATCACTAATAATTCTTTAACCTTTTTCTTTTTTTTATTTAAATTTTTTTTTCAACGTTTATTTATTTTTTGGGACAGAGAGAGACAGAGGGATGAATGGGGGAGGGGCAGAGAGAGAGGGAGACACGGAATCGGAAACAGGCTCCAGGCTCTGAGCCATCAGCCCAGAGCCTGACGCGGGGCTCGAACTCACTGGACCGCGAGATCGTGACCTGGCTGAAGTCGGACGCTTAACCGACTGCGCCACCCAGGCGCCCCTTTTTCTTTTTTTTTTAAAATCAGGCTGTTTGATTTTTGTTGTTGATGCAAATCGGTCCCTTTGGGATCTGGAAATAAAATCTCTTCATAATATAACATCCCAAATATAAAAATATATAATCAAACTTAATTGTTCAGCATGCCCTCTTTCTTGGAAAACCATGCATCTGTTTCCTCACTATCCTCTGTTCTGAAACAGACACAAAGACATTTTTTTCTTAAGATCACTAATGCCACATAGATCCTTTCCCAGCTTGATTGTCTGAAATGGCTTTCCTCTCCCGAAAAAACTTCAAAGGTAAATCAGCCAATTAGAATCATGAAGATAACTTTACAGGTAGTAACAGCATCTGTAGTCCACTGCCCAAAAAAACAATGGGGTCTAGTTACATAATAGAGAACCTTCTGAGCTTCCTGTCTTTGCTCCCTACTCTGCCAGTAATTAGGAGATAAAACAACGCCAACTAAGAAAGTCTGGAACATTGGTACCAACCAGAAAAATCACCATCATCTTATTATGTTTCCCATTTAATTTCTCAATTAATTTTTAATGTTGTAAAAATTCCAAGGTCACTGGTTCATGTCAAAAACAATTTATTGAACTGTTCACATGTGCCAATACTAGGGAAACAAAGATGAGTTAACCCAGGTCCCAAAGGATTGTAATATGGGTTGCCACAATGTCCTAGGACAAAACATACTTAGGAAAGAAATTAAAGAATACTGGGATTAAAAATCATGCCATATTTGTTAAAAACAAAAGTTTTTTAGAATTTTAAACTTTAACTCCTAAGATCTTTTCTAAAATAACATTGAAAAACTGCATTTTTCTCTTCTGAAAACAAACCACAATTACTAATATTCTCTCCTTTTCTATTCATAAGTCTCCACTTGGCAAATATTTCTCAAGTGTTGACAACAGAGGGAAATACTATGTCTGGCCATCATAAGAGTTCTACAGGGTAGAAACTGATATCATCCCCTGTGCTCCCAGCATACCATGAATAATAAGAAAGTGACCCTAACCAAAACCAGCACGGTCAGCCAGTTACGTTTTACACTGCTGTTTTAAGTATGTATCAAGGGTACAATTTTCCCTGAAGCCAGCTGGTTGTCTACCAAGGTAATACTTCTCTAAGGAATGATCAAAAGTATAAACACTGCTACAATTCTGCATCACCATGGATAAATGCTTTTATTTTCTAAAACCTGGTCCAATTCTGTTGAAGTAAATGGGTTTTTAGTCCATTACAAAACAAAAATCATGTGTAGTTCATAATACATGGGCAAGGCTTAAAATCTTTTGGGTCTTTTTTATGCCTCAAAAGAGTAGTATAGTAAAACTCAAAAGATATTTCAGCAAAAGTTATACATGTAGTTTTGAGTATATATTACTAAGATGGCATACAGAAAAATAAAAGTACTTTCATTAAAACCAAGATGATGGGGAGAAGCTATTTATATCACAGGTAAAGTCAGGAAAAGAATCCATCTAGCAGGAATAGTAATATTTGTCTGCAAAACACTCATTGATTTGATGGAGAAGGTAAAGGGCTCAGAGGTACACATATCTCAAGGTAAGAATTACAGTATCAAAATTCATTGCTAATGAAATACTAGTGAGAAGTTATATGTGGTATAACAGTTTTCCAGAAATAAAACTCAATATTGAAAAATCAATTATATCTAGATTTAAACTTTTTTTTTCCCCAGGGAAAACACCCTGAAATTTTCTTTCCTTATAAACCACAAAAATATTAACAGTCCACTCTTGTTTGATGCACAGTTCTCTGTTCTGCAACATTTTTATTGACAAGGACTAATAAAATAGAGTAAGATAACTGTGGCCATTATACCACAAAAAGTGAGACATACCTATTGCAGATAAATGATAACGTCATTTTTTGAGGGGTGATCTAAAAAGATTTTGTGCTTGTTGATTTACTTTATCATAAGTTGCTCATTTTATTATATCTTTTATTAATATTATTATTATAAGAGAAGATATCATTACTAACCAATGAAATGTTCCACTATTCTAATAAATTTTAAAATATAAATTAAAAAAGAATGAAATAATACCTCATCCATTAAAAATCACAAAAGAATTTAAATTTGAATTCTGGTTACAGTAAAAACACATTGCCTAGGCAATGTAAACCAGCATAAATCTTTTGAGAAACATTTTGGGAATCTATTTATCAAAAGCTACTAATGTTTAGTCTCTTTCTGCCATCTTGGAACCCATGGAGGCCTGCTGAGAACAGGACTCCTGAAATGACAAATATGTCTGGAAGGCTGGGGTCCAAAGCCATTTTTGCTGGTGTAAGTGGGGTCTCCGGAACCAGAGGGAGCACACAGCTCTTCTTAAAATTGAAGGTGTTTATGCTCGAGATGAAACTGAATTCTATCTAGGCAAGAGATGTGCTTATGTGTACAAAGCAAAGAACAACACAGTGACTCCTGGTGGCAAACCAAATAAAACCAGAGTAATCTGGGGAAAAGTAACTCATGCTCATGGAAATAGTGGCATGGAATCTCAGTTCTGAGATTTACTCTCAGAAAAGAATCCCCAAAATATAAAATATTGGACTTCTGTTTTAAAAATAATCATGTGCAGAGGCACCTGGGTGGCTTAGCCAGTTAAACATTCAACTCTTGATTTCAGCTCAGGCCATGACCTCGTGGTTCATGAATTTAAGCCCTACATTGGGCTCTGCACTGAGTGTAGGGCTTGCTTGGCAGTCTATCTCTCCCTCCCTGCCTTCCTCTCTCCCACTCATGCTGTCTCTGTCTCTCAAAATAAATAAATAAACTTTAAATAAATAAATAAATAAATAAATAAATAAATAAATAAATTTAAAAAATCATGTGCATATACTTGGTCAAAAAAAAAATCAAAAAAAGTTTAAGAAACACTGTTTTAGAAACACGGTCTCACACAAAAGACTCCAATACCATATTTGGCTCATGGGCAAACTGTTTAAAGGGCAAAGCAGAGGGGCACCTGGGTGGCTCAGTCAGTTAAGCGTCAGACTTCAGCTCAGGTCATGATCTCGTAACACGTGGGTTCAGGCCCCATGTCAGACTCTGCTGACAGCTCAGAGCCTGGAGCCTGCTTCAGATCCTGTCTCTATCTCTCTCTGTTTCTCCCTAACTCGCACTTTCTCTCTCTCTCAAAAATGAATAAACATTAAAAAAATTATTTTAATAAAAAAATTAAAGGGTAAAGCACAGGCTCTGTTGGCTAAGCATCTGACTCTTGATTTTGGCTCAGGTCATGATGTAATGGTTCATGACATCACTGTTCGTGGGATTGAGCCCAGCCCCGCATGGGGCTCTGTGCTGAGCCTGTTTGGGATTCTGTCTCTGTCTCTCTCTCTCTCTGCCCCTCCCTCTCTCTCTCTCAAAATAAATAATTAAACATTTAAAAAAAAGGGCAAAGCACTTTAGAAATATTGCACTTAAATGCTTTCCACAGCCACCATACATTGCATACTGTCTAAGACCAATGGCTTCCATAATAATTTTGTTTCATCTGCCTAACTTCTTCAGGCCCCTGAGTTTACAGCCCCTGGTTCAGAGTGGCAGAGAAGCAGGTAGAAAAAGCTGGCAGGGCAGGAGCAGCTCTTACCTGGAAGCAGAGCTCCTATCCTGACGTTCAGGCTGGGAGCTGCATGGCCTACCCTTTGGCCTGGAAATTCAAGAAAGGGATTCCCCCAGCAAACAAACAGGGCAGAATCAAAGTGAAGCCCACACTCTGGCTATTGGCAAATGAGTGCGGACAAAATGATATCGCCCTGTTCAAAGATGAGTAAAGGAAGCAAAACAAAGAATAAACCATAGAGCCTACTAAAAAAAAAAAAAATGCTGGAAAGTACCCTGTCTCTGAAAATGATCTACTCAAGAGCCAGAAGAAAGTGTTAAGCAACTATTGTGCACTGTCAAGAGAATACAAGTTCTAGTCTCTAAGAGACAGAAATAAAAATTCTAAGGATATTGTATGGTTGGTGAAGGATATAGTTGACACTCGAAATTCTCACGTGGGAACTAAAACCACAATAATAGAACTAAAATTCACAGCAGTGACAGATCTGGGTATCTTCCCCTACTGCCCTCCACGACCCCGGCACAGTGACCCACGTTCTGTGGACTTCAAAACTGTATGCTGCATAAATGAGAATAGATTCATTGGACCCCACCCATGTGTCAAAAAATAACAGGGGCAAGAAACAAGCACACAGGAAGACAAGATGAATAAGGAGAGGGGTGTTTTCTCTTCCTTCCCTGGCTAGAGCATGGCATTGAGCAGCCTTTCCCTGGCTGCCCTCCACCTCCTTGGACATTGGGGGACCAGTGCTGGGGAAGCACAGACAGGACTTCTTCCCCTTCTCCTTCCATTTTCCTTTTCCCAAAGTCCACCAGGGGCCTGCTATTGCCCAACCTGAGCTGAAGCCAAGAGGAGCAAGGAGCAGGAGCAAGAAGGAGGTTCTTCTAACAGTCCAATGGCAACTTCAGGGCATGGCAATCAGACATTGCCTACAAACAGCTTTCTTTTAGGAAGAGACACAAAAGAAACGTCTCAGAACCCTGGGGAGTAATGTGAGCAACCGAGGCAAAAGCAAGTGGTGGGAGTGTGGACAACCAGCAAACAGAGTCTCCAACCTAGGTGGTCAGACTTTTTGTTTTTAATACTGTGAAAGCCAAGCAAAATATGCCTCCAGTCCGGATCTGCCTAAGAGTTGCAACCTATACTTTAAGGAAACATCTTTCTGGCAAAATAACACTTCTTTTTTTTTTTTTTTTTTCCCAAATGTCAGGATGCACTTTCTGCCATGTTATCTTTACCACAAAATTATACACTGAGTTAGGCAGCCTTCCACCCTGGCCTTACCAAACATTTTGCGGATATTTAGCAGGATAAACATCCATTCTGTTGAACGTTACATTTAGCAGAGCAGACCCAGTGTTTCAGAAGAAAAACATTTGAGCCATTTCTTCACCACGTGTTTCTAAAACCCAGAAAAACAATAAGCTATCCAAGATAACGTGTAAACTAAGTTTTCGGTAGTCCTGCTGTATGCTACAAAATGACATCATAAGTGGACAATTACAGCACTTGAAATTTTACGAGTGCAGGAAAAAACAAATAGCCTACAGCTCTGAAACTCTTCCCTGCAATGCGCTCAGTAACTGTGTCCTACATGGCTTGACCACGAGAACTCCAGTGTGTTTGTACCCTAGGGAAGGGCTGAAAATCAGTGTGTCAATTATTGTTAGTCCTTCATAGATTATAACTTTTTTCTCCTATCAAAAACATAATTTTCTAGAAAATTTTCTTTACGTAAAAGGGAATCTATAAAACTCTTTATTACTCCCATCCACCACCACCACCAGTTTTTGCAAGTGTAAATTGCTAATTTTGGCCATCAATATTGGACCTGGGCCAAGCCAACAGCAGCGAGAGTAATGTCCAAAGTTGGTGTGTCTGCCTTAGCTACAAGGAACAGGTAATAACAAGGAGGCATAGATGCCATGACCGACATTTTCAAGCAGAGGAAGAGAATGAAGGTGGTTCCATGAAAATAATCAGGTTTATTTCAGGACCCACACAGAAAAGGGGCTGGAAAATCCAAAGATCCAACGAGGATAGGACCATAAGGTTCTCCTAACGGTCACGATGTGGCCTCAGGACGATGGGTAATTACCACCTGACCACCACTGCTACCATCCTCCCAAAAGTTACCAACCCCCCTATCTGGTACATTTTAGGTTCAAAATGCTCAAAAATAAAGGGTTTTGTCCTTCACTAATCATAAATTCATTTCTGTTAGGCATAAAAATGGATGTTATTGAATCTATAATACATTTCCCCTTTAGTTCTAATGGTGATTAATGTTATAATTATTTCCAGTGAATTAAGGGAAACATACTAGGGTTTTGTTATTCTTTTGAGTTCTAAAAAAAAAAAAAAACTTATAAGAAATCACTCATAAATCTCTGTCTTAAAGAAAAATAACCATTTTTTTCACATCTATTATTTAAAAAATGCATGACCTGGAAAATACGTGTGCTTGCTTCTATGCACACCTTTTTTTCACACTTTTTTATCGATACTATTAGAAGTTCATATATTTTAAACGACAGCTTCAAATGAAACCAGGAAACCTTCATGAGCATGGAATATTAGCATAACCTTTAATGTTATTGCTCCCCAGTCCCACCCTCCTTCAAAGGAGGGAGTCACTTTACACCAGGACAGCCAACCATAATTCTGAAATCAGAACAGGGCTGGTTCTGCATGACCGACACTGAAACCATAATATTGTAGCTGGCCTGAGCCAGCAAGTTACCCTGCTCACTGAACAAGGCAGTGGGGAGGGAAGGGTTGCTGGGGAACACCATTTGAGACATAAATCTGCAGATTCTCAATAAGCTACAGCCACTTAGAGCCAGTAACCAATCTGAGAAATGTCAAAGACCAGTTCTTTGAATAAAATTAAGTGGTGGTATCAGTAATACTAATAAACATATCTGCCTTCAATACTGAACTGTTTGGGTGACTTTTTTAAATCATGAGTTAAGTCTTCAACAAGAAGACAAGGTCACGGAGCTGGCATCTATCTTCAAATAATCATCTTTATGTAAAGAACTCTAAAGAGAAGTCAAATTCGCCAACAGGTGTCCCTAGCATACATTCCCATCTTTTCTAAAACACATATTCAGTTTTGAAATAGAGACAACATAACCGGTGCAATGCACATACGTGGGGTGAGGGGGGTGTAGAAAGACTCAGATTAAAATGAAACCTAGATTCTCATTACCAGCTATGTGGCTTAAGGTAAGTAAGATAACTTCTCTGAGCCCAGGTTTTCATCCATAAAATGGGGATCGTATTGCCTACTTTCAAGGTTGCTGTGAGAACCACTAATTCCATACATGACATGCCTGGCACTAGAAAGTACTCACTTAAATGAATGATAATAGCTGCTTGCCTTTATCATCATCATCATCATCAACACCGAACTATATGAACTTAAAGGCTGGGAAACTGGTCCTAAAAGGATGGATGACCCTAGCAAATGTGACGAATACCAATTTGGGGGGTTAAGTAGATTGTGGTCCCTAAACAAAATTGAACCTCATTTGAATTATGTGATACCTAAGGTAGCATCTGGGCTCCAATAGATTGCAAGCCCTCGCTGAGTGGAGAGTTTATAACTACAGGCTCCAAATCACCATCCACTGTCAGCAATGAACAACAGTGGTGGGCCTGAGGGGACACAGGAGGTAGACCTCAGAGAGACAGAGTGTGTGCTTTCCCAGGACCCACGATCTAAGCCAGTACGCTGCAAACTGCACGTACAGAGGTCCTTGTCCCATGTGTCTCAGCTTGAATAATGTTCAGATAAACACCGTTTAAGAGAAAAATTTTGAAAACTAATTTATGAACTTATTCTGACACTTAAATGTGCATAAAATAAAATTCCTTATGTATATAGCTCTTATACAACCATACACCAAAGAAATTTTGAAGAACATATAAAAAAAAAAGCAATGAAATGTATACCAATAATATTAACTTAATAGCACCTCCTGAATCTCAGTCCCTGAAGAAAAGTCAAAATGAGGAGGTTATGACAGAATTATTGATATTGCTTTACCTACTTTGTTTTCATGTACACAGTGTATTAAGTATAGTCTTTATGTTCAAGAGGTCAAGAGAGAAAGGTTCCCAGAACAAGGACAGGATCTGACCTGAGAGAAGTTAAAGAATGATCCATTAACACGGGGTATTCTCCATTCCTAGTGTCCTGACCATAGGATGCCATTCCTTAGGACATCTTATAGCAATAGCCTTATGTTAGGGGGAGGGGGGACATCAAATGAAGCAAACCATAGTTAGAAGCACAGTGACATCCACTCTAACTCCAGCCTGGGAGAAAGTTCTAGGGAGGAGTTTGAGAGAGAATTACAACCAAAGAGTTATAACATGAAGTTGAAGAATATGGTTTATACTTTCATGTGTTAATTTGAGTTTCAGGGATAGAATATACTAGTGCTGCTCAACTGTTGCCCTGTCGTCATGGAATAAATGTTGATACCACCCCTATAATGCCTGTTCTCACAGGATCACTGCATAGGAGTTAACCAGGAATCTTGGGCAGAGAAAAGGCAGATCCTCACGCTCCTGGTGCTTGGGTGTGGCTCAGAGCCATCTCTACCCCCAAGGCATCCAACCCATCAGAAGATCAAAGTAGAACAGTGTCAACATGCAAGAAAGGTGGGAAAGAGAGGGTCAGTAATCACTGTTTGCTGCTTCACAATTTTTTTATTCCACACAGAACTACAGGCTAGTGATGACAAAATGTTTACAAGTCTTTTCTTAAGTTTATTTTTGAGAGAGAGAAAGAGAGAGAGAGAGAGAGAAGGAGGGAGGGAGAGAACATGCGCACAAGTGGGGGAGGGGGAGGGAGAGGGAGGACAGAAGACTGAAGCAGGCTCTGTGCTGACAGCAGACAGCCTGATATGGGGCTCAAACTCATGAACCCTGGGAGCACAACCTGAGCCAAAGTCAGACACTCAACAGACTGAGCCACCCAGGCACCCCAAGTTTGACTCTTTTTAAGGAAAGAAAGTTTTGTTGAAGATTTTCTCTGATATCCTTCTAAACAAAGAAGGAAGTGTCTTAATCCATTACTATGCCCCTTATTTGTAATCAGTGTTCTACTGGTTTTCTACGAGTTAGATGAACAACTGCCTAAGTCCCTTCAAGCTCCAAAAGCCCCTGAAAATATGAATCCTTTGCTCAGTTTGGTGACCTTCTCTCTCAGATACCTCCACTACGAAAAGCTGACCAGGAGCTAGTGAAAACAACCTGCCACTGATCTCTGACTGCTTTTGAACTTTCAGGCAGAAATGGTGCCTCATTCGTCTCTTCATTTAATTTTGTTTCAGTCAAGCAAAGAAAAGGAAAAAGTCTGTGAACAAATTAATGCAGAGGACGTATTATAGAGACAGAACAGTAAGTGGAAAATTTAGTACACCTAATAGGGAATATTTAAAGGCAGAATTGAGGGGCACCTGGGTGGCTCAGTCGGTTGGGCATCCAACTTCGGCCCAGGTCATGATCTCATGGTTCGTGGGTTTGAGCCCTGCGTCGGGCTCTGTGCTGACTGCTCAGAGCCTGGAGCCTGCTTTGAATTCTGTGTCTCCCACTCTCTCTGCCCCTTCCCTACTCACGCTCTGTCTCTCTCTGTCTCTCAAAAATAAATAAACATTGAAAAAAAATTTAAGACAGATTTGAAATCCTTAGAATGTGCATTACTGTTAAACATAATTCCCTGATTTACAAGTTATATCATAAAAAAAGAAAAAAAATATGTATGAGTTGCCTGACACAAGGGATTTATATATCTTATATACATACATATATGTAGATAGTATTGTATGTATGTGTGTGCATATGTATATATGTATTTTGGGGGTAAGGTATGTGGAGGTGTGCAGACAGAGACATTAAAGAGGAAGTAGGAATTTTTTTTTTAAGTAGTCAATCAGCCAAATGTAAGAATATAAGCCTCATACAGAAAGGGCTTTTTCTGCTTTTTTTTTTTTTTATGTTTATTTATTTTTGAGAGAGAGAGAAAGAGCATAAGTGAGGGAGGGGCACAGAGAGAGGAAGACAGAATCCGAAGCAGGCTTCAGGCTCTGAGCTGTCAGCACAGAGCCCAATACGGGGCTCAACTCACAAGCCATGAAATCATAACCTGAGCCAAAGTCAGACACCCCAACAACTGAGCCACCCAGATGCACCAGACTTTTTCTTTTCTTTTCTTTCTTTCTTTTTTTTTTTTTTTTTATGACTGGGCCTTTGTGCCTCAGTTGTCAAAGGGCTAAGCATTTTTTTTTTTCCTTTTTAAAAGTAGTCTCATATATAACAAAGAAACTGCAACTCTAACGGGAAAATTTATTTTTCCAAATTTCCTATTTATTCCCCAGCTTCATTGAGGTATAACTGACATAATACGATGTAAGTTTAAGGTGTGTGACGTATATGTTCCAAAATGACTACCACAATAAGGTTAGCTAACACATTCATCACTTCACGTGGGTATAGTGTGTGTGTGTGTGTGTGTGTGTGTGTGTGTGTGTGTGTGTGGTGAAAACGTTTTAAAGGTCTACTCTCTTAGAAACTTTCAAGTATACGGGGCGCCTGGGTGGCGCAGTCGGTTAAGCGTCCGACTTCAGCCAGGTCACGATCTCGCGGTCCGTGAGTTCGAGCCCCGTGTCAGGCTCTGGGCTGATGGCTCAGAGCCTGGAGCCTGTTTCCAATTCTGTGTCTCCCTCTCTCTCTGCCGCTCCCCCGTTCATGCTCTGTCTCTCTCTGTCCCAAAAATAAATAAACGTTGAAAAAAAATTAAAAAAAAAGAAACTTTCAAGTATACAATACAGTATTGTTAACTATAATCATTGTGCTTCTCACAACATCCCCAGAACTTACCAATCTTACAACTTGAAGTTTGTACCCTTTGACTACCTTTACTCTTTTTTCCCACCTCCTACACCCTGCTCCTGGCTACCACCAATCTGGTCTCTGTTTCTATGAGTTTGAGGTTTTTTTCAGATTCTGCATACAAGTGAGGTTATATAGTATTTGTCTCTCTGTGTGTGAAGTTTATTTTAATAATGTAGGTATTCACATTTAAGCAACTGGAGAAACCATAAAATTGTGCAAGAAACCACTAGATTTTAAAGTAAAATCACCCACCATAATATGCAAATTTGAAAACATCCTCTCCTGTTACCCAATAATTGTATAATTAGAAATCTGTTTTGAACAATATTGTTGCCAAAAAAAAGTATACTATGAGACAGTGCATTTATCATGGCTAAACAATATTAACAATTATATCTCCTGCCTGAAACGCTAACAGATGTCAATTGGTTTTTTAATTTTAAAAGTATGACTTAAGTCTAAAAGAGCTACCTGATTTCTCCAGCACAGAGAAAAGTGCTATTTAGTTGAACCTAGGAAGAACTACCATGAGACTGTTTTGTTTCTAAATAAAAAGCTAAACTATAAAAAGCATTACAAAAATTGGCAATTTTGTGAATTTAAATAGAGGTTTATGTAAACAACTTTACATATATACATATACACATGCATACATATAGGTATATAGACCTAATTACATATACATGCACACACATATATATAAATGCAACATTAAAGAAATTAAATAATGTAAACATTTTTGCCAACTTTGAATTTTATTGACTTAAGCTTACTATTCAGCTGCCAATCTGAAGACCCAAAGGGAAATTAATGGTTTCTCAAAGACAACTTCCAACCTTTAGGGGTGTAAGATAATAGAAAATACATTTGGTTTCTGCCCCCAGTTCTTTGCACAGAGATCTAAAACCTTATCATCCTGTAACACGGAAAACTACTGCTTACTCCATATTTAGTTTTTTCCCTACTGCACACTGTAATGTCAGGCTCTTTAGTGATGAACTATCTGTGGTGATCTGAATTTTGTCCTTTCATTTTTTGTAAATCAAAGTATTTGAGAAATTAATACCAAAAGTTTTTTTTTTTTTAATTTTTTTTTTTCATTTATTTTTGGGACAGAGAGAGACAGAGCATGAACGGGGGAGGGGCAGAGAGAGAGGGAGACACAGAATCGGAAACAGGCTCCAGGCTCTGAGCCATCAGCCCAGAGCCTGACACGGGGCTCGAACTCACGGACCGCGAGATCGTGACCTGGCTGAAGTCGGACGCTTAACCGACTGCGCCACCCAAGCGCCCCCCCAAAACAGTTTTTAAGAACAGAAGAAGAGAGGCCACTATGAATGGAAAGAAAGAATTGAATGTGAAAAACCCTTCATGGAAGACTCATTTTTGGCAAACTCTAGAAGGATGGCTACTTTTAACAGATTTTGAGAAAAAATATTAGTAATGATGTTATAATTCTCATAAAGAATTATATAGGACACATCTCTTTTCCATACTTCAGTTTATGTAGGTGCAATGTACACTCAGGAAAGCTAATAAGGTACAAAATCAATAAAAATAACACTTGGGCTTGCCTTAAGGAACTTAAAATCTAGAAAATCATTGAAGGTATATTTTAAAGTATATAGAGGGGCACCTGGCTGGTTCAGTTGGTTAAGCATCTGACTTCTGCTCAGGTCATGATCTCACGGTTTGTGAGTTCAAGCCCAATGTTGGGCTCTGTGCTGACAGCTCCGAGCCTGGATCCTGCCTTGGATTCTGTCTCTCTCTCTCTCTCTCTCTGCCCTCTCCCCCACCATGCCTCTCTCTCTCTCTCTCTCTCTCTCTCTCTCTCTCTCTCTCTCCCAGAAGTAAATAAACATTAAAATAATAATAATAATAATAATAATAATAATAAAATATATAGATAAAACATATACAACCTGTAGTGTCAATACAGATTCATTTTTAAACAAATAATGAACACAGTGCTCCAAAATACCAAAACCAAGAGCACACTGTCCACACTGTACGTTAGCCAATTTGACAATAAATTATATTAAAAAAAATAAAAAAATTTTAAATATACCAATATGCTCTTCTAGTCATAAATGCTTAATGCACCTTTGGAATTGTTTTGTAATTAACTTTAAAATTTGTTTATGGACAATTAAAAAGATCACTCACATTAGTTTACAATCAGACCTAATAATACAGAATTTGGAAAAAAAATAAATTCTCAAAAAGAATCTGATTAAAAACCATGACATGTAAAAACAACAACAACAAAAAAATAGGTTCACTAAAAGACAGAGGGATAGGATTAGGATAAAATAGCTATGGGTATAAAGTAACAATAATATATTAAGATACTAAGAAATCAGAGGAGAAATTTTTAGTTTCTTAGATTTAATTATAAACAGGGAAAAGGTTCTGTGGCCCACCCTTTATGATCCTATATGCACACTGCATAAAAGCCTAAGTCAAACAAACATGAACATTGATACACCTTAGTTATTTTATAATAAAGGAAGGATCATGATTATTTCAACAGAGAAATGACTACTTATGAAATGTTGCCTAAAGATAACTTAATTCAATTTCTGAAGATATTTTAAAAGCATATTTCTATTTCAACAATATTTAAATTTTAGAAACCTTGATAGGAATTAATGATCTATAAAAGCTAAAATTTACTGTCTTCTCCTTTAGGGTTAAAAACAAGTTATGGCTTACAATCTTCTTTCACTGGGCGCCTGGGTGGCTCACGTTGTTAAACATCTGACTTTGGCTCTGGTCATGATTTCACAGTTCGTGAGTTTGAGTCCCTTATCAGGTGAGGTCGAACCCCACTGTGGGTGAACACAAGCCCAGCTCTGGATGAGCATGAGCTCCGCTTTGGGTGAGCCCCACTTCTTTCTCTCTCTCTCTCTCTCTCTCTCTCTCTCTCTCTCTCTCTCTCTCCCTCTGTCCTTCCTGGGATTCCACCCCCTCCCCACCCCCCCCCACCCCTTGCTCACTTGCACCCTCTCAGTCAAAAAAAAATTTTTTTTTCACCAATGTTCATTATGAAAACTACATGATATTCAGAAAAACATTATATATACAGCCATGAGTTTTGGACCAAAGATCCCCTGTTATTAGTATATTTAAAAAGATCTATTATTTTGATGCATGATAAAGTGACATGGAATAACATGACACGTTACAATTTTCCCTACCACCCATGCGCACTCTCCTGGAGGTGATTTTTCTTTTGGAATTTCATCCCCTTTCTGTAAGGTGATATATCGAAGGCGCCATCAACCAAAGCACCTGACATTCTCTTGAGCAAGGAATGAACACAGAGCCCAAAGGTAAGGCTAATAACCTCTCCTGAAAGCTGACATATGAATAAATAGCATGTTTGCACAAAGGTCAAAATCTCCTTGACACCCCCCCGGCCCGGCCAAAGTGACAACTGAAAAGACCATCCACTACTTGCTGCAACTTTCTTTCATCTCCAGATCTGCTGCATATCCTGTTCTTCTAAGATACTTCTCAGCCATCTTAAGTCTTAGCATTCGTTAAAATTTAACATCTGCATGGCACACTAGGTTTAGAGGGCTAGACTGCTAACAGGCTAGAAGAAATGGCCCCAGGAACCACCCAGCTGACCTTAGACTAAGGGATCAATATTTATTCCCAATAGATCAATATCTATAACCCACTATAAGCACATCAGTGTGCTTTGGCACTGCTCGAAGAGGCTTGATTCTTCTGACTGTACTCAAACTGCAAACTGCAAGTTATCCTAGATCACTCCTTTGCTTAACTAAGCCTGAGTAAGTTTCTCTAGCTTGCAATTAAAACACTGATGTAGAGTCTGGAAGAAATTGATGGAGAGGATAGTGATGATGATCATGAACAGGATGCTGATAGGAGGAAGAAGTGAGGAAAGAAAAAGAAGAAAGAAAAGGAAAATCTACACTGTAAGAAACTTTACAATGAGGCATGTCTAAATGGCTTTGCTTTAACTGTGTGATGGCAGATTTTAATCGTTCAACTATATTTTTAATGATTAATATTCATCTGTTACTTGTAGTGTCTTACTTTTAGTATCTCTTAGAGTTAAATAAAATTAACATTTGCAAAACTTGCAATGTTGAGAATAATTTAAATTTAAATTGTTGCAAATATTAAACATATTTTCAGAGAGAAGTAGCTATCTGTGATGGTAGCCATATATCACCCTAGTTTTGTGCAAAGTAGATAAGCTCTATTTGATGCTTTTGAAAACAACTTATAATTTTTCCTCAGTTTCTGTTCAGAAAACAGAGTGGAGAATTAAGGTACTTTCCTAATTCTATAACCATGTTCAGTTCAGGACACAGTCTTATTCATCAAATGCTAATGACAAAATAATCTGAATGATCTCAGCAGTAACATTGTTTGGATTTGAATTTCTCTAGAAACCACTCAATTTGTCACTTCACTTAATATACACAAAAACAAATCCCAGTGTTGTCTGAAGGAAATTTTGGAAATTTTACTGTAAAATGCAATGTCAGCACCGGCTTTAGACTTGGGCAGCTTGGATCAACCCCCAGCCCTGCAGCTCACGCATTGTGTGAACATGGGCAAGTGTCTCGACCTAAGCCTCAGTTTCTTCATCTATAAAATGGATGGAGCAGGAGTGCCTATCTAGTGTCGACCTAGGAGCACCGTTGGGATGTTTAAATGAAATAATGTACAGAAAGGGCTTACCATAATGCCTGGCACCACAGTAAGCATTCTGTTAGCTGTTGTTAGGGCATAAAAGTGACTTTCTGTTCTGTGTCAGTTCTTATTCTCTTTACTTACAGTAGTTTTTAAATATTTATATGATAAAGTCCCTACTGACTTTTATGCAGCAGCAGCACAACCCCCTAAATTAACAGCTCAGTCAAAAACCTGTACACAGCTTATGACGAAAGTATTTTTGTGAGTTTGATTGGAGTTTTAATAATTTAACTCCCTGTTATTACGTTAAAAATAATATATGCAGGAATCAACCATCTGTTGATGTTGGTTGCTACCAACACTACGAAAACAAACAGAAATACGTAAAAGAAGAAGATGGTCTTTAAGACACGAAGCGTAGTTTTCCAAGAGAATACAGAGTATGAGTGACACTTGAAGTCTGAGGACAGGGGTGAAAGCTGTTTTCTCTAAATTGTACATAATCTCCTTGGTTCACACGATAAACATACGGCCGAAGGAGAAAAATCTAAACACAGAAAGGATGCATGATTTGCACCCCCTAGAGCAAGAGTGCTGGGAAACTAGGAGCATTTGGTTACAAATATCGTCTTCAGAGAATTTTGCCTTTGTCGTGGGTCCCTGTGACACACTGAGTGTTCTGGAGGCATTTTAAAAAAGTTTATACTGTCCTCTCACCTGGCACAGGACTCCTTAAGACATAATTCAGTTGTAAAATATCAATTCAGCAACATGCTCTACTTGTGCATACTTACCTAAAAACGATAGGACTGTTTGTGAGGTACTTCACAATTGCAGTGGCTATTCAAACTGAGATGAGTCAAGCTCAAATGAGTCACAAGATACATTTCTAACAAGAGGACTGAGATTTTTAAATAGTAAAATAAAATTGAATTTCAGAGCTTAGAAAATGAAAAGATCAATCATTTCTGTGTATTGTTTTGGATATAAGGAATCCAGGGTGCACAAAGTTAAATGGCTTAGCCAAGGATTCTACCTCTTTAGTAAAGCCAAAACAAGAATCCTAATCTTCAACAACTTAGCAACAATTCTGAAGCCGTTATCACACAATTCCTGAGCAAATAAACAATCTATAGCATTTAAACCATAAAAATCACTATGCACTTTTACACAACAATCACATTAAATCCTGACAACCTTGAGTTGGCCTTAAAGATGAGGAGTCAGGACTGGAGAGGTTAATTAACTTGACCCAGACAAAGGGGGCCAGTAAGCAAGCTTGGATAAACACTCTATCCACTGTACCATGGAGACTCTCATGAGAGGAGACTCATAGTTACCATACTATACTTACTCCACGTTTCCTGTACTGTATAACACCAAATTAGTCCAAATCTAGTTCTATCGCAAATGATAAAATACAGTTGCTGGTTCCAAAGTGGCCTATTCATTCCAACCAAATGACAGAAGTACACAGAAAAGGCCCTCGCCTCCCTCAGCTGTCCAGATACCACTCTTCTTGTCCCCAGGAGGAAAAGCAGTACAAAGACCTCCAAGCTCTGGTATTCTCTCCTTCCTCTGCAAGCCCTCCCATTTCTGTTAATCAAGGCTGTGATCAGATTTTGAGAACATAGGTATGGATGCCTCTGAGTGTGGGCTGAATACATGTGACAAAGGCTTGAATCCATCTTTCTTCCTCCATTTGGGAGAATGAGATTAAGATTGGGGTTGGAAGTCATAATAGCCACAGTACTATGAGGCACAGAGAATGTGCAGTAGCCACGGACAGGAAGACATGCTGGAAGATCCATGAGAAGAGGTGATACTACCAGCCTTAGCTCTCCCCAGCTGCAGGTCAGGGACACTAGGCTGTGAGGAAGGGCGCCAGAGGTCAGGGAAGAAATAGAGCCAACCAAAAAAGATGCTAAATACTCTCACAGGCTGCTCCCCAGGCCACTGTGAACTAGAAGAGGGAGGAAGTGTGGGAGGTAAAGAAAAGAAAGTGAGCAAAGGGAACAAAATCCCTGTCCTCACAGAATTTGCACTCCAATAGAATAATTAATAGCATTCTTTCAGAGCAACATATATACAGGCCAGTGCTTGCCATTGACATATCTTATAAATAGTCTATTAACTGGGGTACTAATTCAAAGAGGACTGTTTCAAGTTACAAGTTTATTCAGCCACTAGAGCAGGTAACTTATCAAGTTACTTTCTTACATCCTTTTTCTTTATGAACTATAAGAGAGTATGCATTAAAAATTATTAAGCACTAGCTCTCATGTTTTAATATTTTTACATTCAAATTATTATAGCAAGCTCATATTTGCCTCACTTGAACACCACTCTCCTACCTCTAACCCCAAGAGTATTCTCAGATAACTCTTTTGTATGGTCTGCCTTAAAACACTTGGCACATAAGGAACTAGCAGCAATTCCTGTGAAATGGCTATGTCATAACCACGAGCGAGATCATTCTCTGGAGTGCAGCATCCCCTTCGTTTATATATGATTCACACAGAGAAAAACAAGATTTGATTTGAACCTAGCAGCTATTTGTGCTTTTATGTGCAGGACATAATTAAAAAACAAACAAACAAACAAACAAACTATAAAATTACTTAATAGATCTTCCAAGGTAAGTAACCTGCTTCCTAAATGGGGATCAGGATAATTGCAGAAACAAATGTACTTTTCAGTTGTTTGGGAAGAGAAAAGCTAATGTAGCTCCTCCAAACATGCTTTACATAAACTCAAGAGAAGAACTTGCTCAGATGGCTTTATCTAGCCCATAGGACATTTAGCAATGTCTGCAGACAGTCTGGGTTGTCACAGCTGAAAGCAGGAAGGGCAAGGAATGAAATGCTATTACCATCTAGTGGGTAGAGACTAGGGATGCTGCTAACCATCCTACAATGCACGTGACAGTCCCCCACAGCAAAGAATTATATGAAACAAAATGCAAGTGGTGCAAGGTGGGGAAGCTCTAGTCCAAGTCTGTCATTGATTGTCAAAACTGTAATTTCCAGAAAGTCCATCAATGACACTCAGCACATAGATACCTCAACATCATGATAGCTATTTTGAGGGGTCTCCCCCCACCAGGATATCTGTTTACAGAAGAATAACCACAGCAAGCCTGGTAGTTGCCCAACATGGAATTCATCTCCCTTTTCTTTTGTTCACTCCCTTGGCTTCAATCTGCCACTTGGAGTCCAAGCATCTCCTAGTCAAGCTTTCCCCGTATCCCAAACTCAGAGCAATCTCTCACTACTCCCTGACTCTGCCCACCCTCCTCCTCCACTCCACCTCTGTGTTCCCAGCCTTGGTGAATGGCACCACTACTGACCGCAACTCAAGTAGGAAGGAAGCCTGGACACCCGGGGCTCATCCCCCTCCCCGGTACCATCACTACACTTTGCACATAACTGGCACTTGACCTGAATGTTGAATTCGAACCAATCTTTTTTCAAACCAATGTGTAACTGATAAGCTCTAGAAGACTGGAGAAAAAAATTAAAACTATGCAGCAGAGAATGTAGTTCACACTTGGAAACATTTTCCATGTTCAAACAACAGGAAGAGTCACAGACCCAAAGAGAACCAAAGAAGTCCCAGGACATGGTTTAAAGAGTGGAAAAGATGCTGAGATAACAAATGAAACTGACCATCCAGGGTGCTGATTTTAAGCTTACTTCCTCTAAAAAAAAATCAAGCTTTCCAGGCATGAATACCTCAAACCAATGAAACAAGAGAAAAGTATATGAAAGAGAAAGAGAGTACAGCAGGAGAGCTAATCAAAATTTAAAAATAGGGGCGCCTGGGTGGCGCAGTCGGTTAAGCGTCCGACTTCAGCCAGGTCACGATCTCGCGGTCCGTGAGTTCGAGCCCCGCATCGGGCTCTGGGCTGATGGCTCAGAGCCTGGAGCCTGTTTCTGATTCTGTGTCTCCCTCTCTCTCTGCCCCTCCCCCGTTCATGCTCTGTCTCTCTCTGTCCCAAAAATAAATAAACGTTGAAAAAAAAAATTTTTTTTTTAATTTTTTTAAATAACAACCTAACACTTGTATAGAGTTGATGCTTGCAATGTTCACATATATTATCTCATTTTATTCTTTGAAAGACTCTGAACAAGCAGGCCCTCAATCATTCTGAATGTTAAGTAGCAGAAAATATCAACAGCAACCTGACACAGCCAGGGTCAAGTGGTTCTCATCATCACACAGACTTCCACTAACAGCCATGAGCAGCAATTCACAGTCGTGATCATCCAAGGAGCTGCTATTTCAGGAACTGAACAGGGTCACTTCAAGAATCATTTCTATTCATTTTACATCTCTAATAATAGAATTCGGTTGGCTGCTGACATCCTTCATTGAGTTTCCAAAAGTACAGACAATATGCTTTATTGTCATAAGTGAGTCATTCTGTCTGTTTGAGAGATAAGATTCTGGAAGCTTTAAATAAATTGTAAAGACATCCATGTGAATCAGAGAGGAATCAGAACTTAAATTCTGACCAACAGTTTCCCCTCAACATCTAACATTAGCTCACCTATAACACATCTTTGACAAACTAATAATTCTGTTTATAAATATTCATGGGTATCATCAGCCTGACTCATCACAAAGTTAGGGCTATAAATGATTGAGGACTCCTCTCCCGTGACGTAACAACTCAGGTCTAGGCAATAAGATTTAACAGGATAGTATTTTTGAAATATGACCTAATTTGTTTTTCATTCTTCCTGATTTTGTTGCTGTACCCAGTAAGGATGAGTCACCTTCAGCTTTGGGGGACAGGCAGATATAGCCAAAAACAAAGACTTTGTTGTTCAGCTCTAACTTTCCAAATAGAATTTTTAAAACAAGATCAGCAGAAGCAACTGTCCTAAAACCCATACTCTGTATTGCAAGAACTTGGGAGAGAAATGTCCCAAAAGCATTTGACTTGCAACACCTACGATTGAAAGTTCATGTAAAAGTTACTCACAGAGTATGACAACAGCACAACATAGTATTAGAGCAGTTTTCCTGGCTCTAGGAAAACAGACAAAAGTCTGATTGGCTGGTAGAAAGAGGTAAGGACCAAGGTGTCTAACTAGAGTTTAGACAATGTCTAGGTCCTTGAAGGTGTGTATATGCAAGTGAATGCCTGTAGGGGGATAAACAGGAGATGGGAGTGGTAAGATGGTAAAAAAAAAAAAAAAAAAAAAAATTTCAGATAGACTGAGAAGGGTATCCATAAACATTAGGGGCTTGTGCCCAGCTTCCTATCTAAACACCTCTGGGAGAACCATTTTGATGGGTCCTCCAAGTCAGTGTTGGGTAGATACTACAGAGCAGCAGTGGTGGCAAAACGGGATTAAGAGCTCTGCGTTTCCCTATCGTCCCCGGGAGCCAGAATTTCTTTGGATGTCAAAGAAATCCAAAAACATTCCCATGGCCCCTTCAAGGGAGGTCTGGCAGAGCTTTTGCTGCAGCAATGGCAGACAGGGTGGGGATACTGAGCATGGAGAACTATGGGGTCAGCCAATGAATCCAGCAAGCAGTCATCATGGCTTTAGCTCACCTAAAAAAATAAATAAATAAAAACAACCATAGATGCGGAAACCTGAAGACAAAGGCAAAGCCCTATCAGGATGAGACACATGAGAAAGGCCAGGTAGGCCCAGGGGACAAATGATTTAGATGGACACCTTCCTTCTTCCAAGGCTTTCCCTACATTGAGACTATCTAGAGTGTGCTGGGGAGTGGTGGGAGTGGGAGTGGAGGAAGAACCACAGAATGGGAACAGCTCTAAGAATGACTATGAGTTTTGCATTACATCTTGCACTTGACTAGGTTTTTACTCCCAAGTGCTAAGGAGAGATTAACTTAAAGGAGCAATATTACATGTGTGCTCATACCAGCAGAAAAGGAGTTTCCAGAGCTAAGCTGAGTTCAGTTACAGAGAAATATAGTCACATTTCTGCACACCCACAAATGTATAAATTTGGCATTGCTGAACAGTTCGAAGTTTTCACAGGTTAGAGCATCACAAATTATTAGAGCAAGATTATCTTAAAGTATGATTCCCACATGTTGATCTTAAAATGTCTTCCTTTTTCTCTTTTAACAAGATAATACTTATTTCTCTTCTAAATCGTTAGAACTGAAAGAGTGGAAAGGGCGCTGCCACGTGGGTGCTGCTCATTCTCTGTGGCCTCCTTCTAACTCAGCCCTGAAGTCAATACTCGGTCTAATACTACAGAGAAATGCACTTGGGAATAATCTTTTGCTATTCCAATTATTCCAAGGCTCCTAGACTCAGCTTGACTCTGTCACCAATAGTACAAAGGAAAGACATACTGAAACTTAAAATGATCTCCATCATCGTACCTAATAAGGAAAGAAGGTGAACCTAATAAGGAAAGAAGCTCCAAAAGCTACAAATGAATGTGTCCCAGCCTCTGGCTTCATCTACTTTTTGTTTCCTGGCCTTGTGGGGGAATTTTTTTCCCCTTTCCTACAGAAAACCTTTCTTGAAATCTACTGCAAAAAACTATCCCCCTAAGGTTGTTATTTTTTCCAGGTCTGTGTACCCATAGCAACCTTCTGATAATATTTTCTTGGCATTATCAGGAAATACCAAATTGTTGGGTGGCTTACCTGTCTCTCCCAAGAAGACAATGTAAACATCTTTAAATCCCCAGTCTCTAATTCAGTTGACTTTCTGTGCCAAAGTGGTGGGCACAGTTCTAAGTACTTTACATACATTTTAAATTGTAAAGTACAATTTACATAATTCAGTTCATCCTCAAAATAATAACAGAAGATAAGGACAACTATTATCATTTCCCCTTCAGAGATGAGGAAACAGATGCACAGAGAGGCAGAATAACAGAACTGAGGATCAAACTCAGGCTACACGCTCCAGAGTAGATGTTCAATAAAAGTTTGTTAAATTGAACCCAAGCAGGAAAACCTAGGATTCAGAAATCCGAAGTTCCTTCCTTCTAGATACTGCCTTTGGTCAGCACATTTTAAACCAATAGTCCATGAGAATCCAATTAAAGAAACACTGCATCTTTTGTTTAAATAATTTGTCTGTTGTATTACAGATGTCTTTCTTCCACAGCCATACTCCTTCACTTTTTCCAAGATATCATTATTTTCTTGAGCCAAAAATCATAATAATATAATGACTTTTGTCAGCTTCCACAAGCCTAGCTTTTTGGGAGGGAAAAAACTAATTCTTTCCATGAGCTGTTAAAAGACATTATCTGTTACTATTATAGTAGACACACACATACATAAAGTACAAACCACACAAACAAACGCCTGTTATCCATTTTTCCCTCAGAACAAAGGCAATTTTATTCTCTATTTAGATAACAACAACAAAATAAAAAAGATTTATGACTATTTCTTTTAATGGTAATTTTAACTGTTATTATTTTTTTTTGTATAATTATGTTGGGAGTCCTTCAGGATTTGATTTATGAGCAACCCATTTTAGAATCTCTATGGGGTAATACCTCAAAAGGAAGCTTAATTTCCTAACATGTTTCTGAAACCACTCATTGCCTAGCTATTACTTCTACTATAACACATGCCTTTAGTTACACTGTTTTATGGTTCAAGACATATACCTACACACACAATAATCTCAAAACTCTGCCCTGCCCTCTCCACGCCTCTCCAGCCTTCACTTCGGTCTGTCGTCAAACACCTCAGCCTTCCTCAAATATCAATACTTAACATGTGTTTCCCAGTTACAGTTTCCTCAACATAAAAACCCAGGAGCTTCTGTTATTTTATAAGCTCAGATTTATAGAACCAGTCATCATGAAATACTGTACTTTTTCATACACATTTTGAATACATTTAGAACATGTAACTTCTCACTGTCGTAGTTTACTGAAAAAGTTCTTCATCCTTAGGTAAACTTATTAAAATAGGCAAATATAAATATATCCTTCATAATTCTACGTCCCTGCCCTTACACTGAGACCCATTTAAAGTAAGATTTTTAAAAATATAGATATTAGAAAATTTTACATCCTCATTTTTAGCTGCTGTCAAACAATGATTAACTGAACCTGGTTTTATCCTGACCTGAGTTTGTTCTATCTACCCTCAATCTTCTTACATCAGAAATGTACTGATTCAGCTATTATCACCTCACCATGGACCAAAGTTTGTAATGACCCACAAGGCTCCCCACTCCTTACCCTTCCCCTGATGGGGAAATTCTTACCTTTGGGATTATGCCCACTGACATTTCAGCCATTATGCTAGTGCTAAAGAGTAAAACATGACGGTATGTCTGGAAATGAGCGGGCTTAGTATTATTTTAATATCCCTGTATTTCCAGTTGGGTCTCAGTGCGAGGTCATGCGCCCTTTTGTCTCTTTTTAGCTTAATTGTACTCTGCTGTCCAACCTTTTAGTGACTATATCTTGTCTAGTTAGTCGACTGGGATGTGTCCCTAGAGCTCTGATGTTCCATGCCTGAACCCTTTCTCCTTAACCCCAACGGAAGGAACCCTTTTCCTGATGAAGACATGCCAATCTCTACCACCTGCCAAAACATTCTCTACTCTGACCGCAATCTGAATACTCAGATATACCTTTACCTCTGCTTGACTTGGGTATTTGGAAATTTACACAAATGGTACACTCTATCTATTCTTTTCCACTTATCATAAGATCCCATTACCAGTGGACTCTCAGATTCTTCAAGTGTACCATCACTATACACTAGGAGTACAGGAGATGTTACTCAGTACCCCTTAGCCTAGTTACCAATCATACTGCTCTCCCATAATCCCTCCTTTCGAATAAGAAGCCATGTTCTGTAGCCTCTGGTGATGAGGAATATAACCAATACTGTACTGTCCAAAGTGAAAAAGGGATATTATTAATATATATTATATATATGTTATATAATATATATTATATAACAATTAACATAATTGTTCTGGGACAACAATTGGGTTGGGCAAACTGGGATGTGGAGTCATCCTATGAAGGACTGAACCAATGGTGAACACTTGACCAAAACAAACAAAAGCCAAAAACAGCCAATTTGTGGGCTGGCCAAGAACCTGTGACAAGATGGTTGGGCCATCTTAACAAGATGGTTGGGCCAATATCACAGTTTGAAATTTAAAATAGTATTGACAGGAATATTGCCAGCTGGTTGCAGGTACTACAGTTGAAAGGCTGGATGAGAGCTGAAGAAGTCAGGATGACCAAGGAGCTGGTTAATCAAAACCCACCTGATAAAGAGCCCGGAGACATAACTGGACTCCCAGTTCCTGTAACTGGACTTCCCTAGATTTCCCTTCAGTCCACACAATGCTATCCAGATTTCTACTGAGCTAGTGGTCATAAATTCTAGTTCTTACAGTCAAAGTTAGTTAACTAAAATGCAGTCCTCCTGTGAATCTTCAACTATCCCTCTTCAATACTTCCTCTTATGCATCCAATCTCATTTAATAGGATCATAATTTGATTATCATGTTCCCAAGTCTCTTTCCTCACTCACCTCTTCACTTTCCTTAGTCATCAAGTTTTGGGGGCTGCCTCAGACAGCTTTGAAACCAGGCTTTCTTCTCCATAGTATATCACTGATGCTAATTTGGGTCAGTCCCTCGTTATGGTCTCTCCATTTTAGGAGACTCTGCATCCAAACTGCCCTTTCCATGACTAATCCACTCAACCTCCATACAGCTCAGTATTCAGTAAGAGTATTCTGGACCAGTAATAGGAAAAGAAAATGTAATAGGAAAAACAATAGAAAGATCCTATTCATCACAGCAATTAAATCTGTAAGGTATCTAGGAATAAATCTAACCAAACATAAGCAAGAAGTTCATGGGGAAATCTACAAATGATTAATAAAGAACACAGGAAGGTCTGAAGAAATGGAGGGATAGAAAATATGAACATATGAACATATTCATAGAAAGGAAGAATCAATAGTCAAGATGTCACATTCCCCAAATTATCTATAAATCAAATGTAATTCCTATCAAAATTCCAACAGAGGTGTGTGTGTGTGTGTGTGTGTGTGTGTGTGTATGTGTGTGTGATCTGGCAAGCTAATCTTCAAATTCCTATAGAAAATACAAGGACCAAAAATAGCCAAGAAGAAGTGTGAACAAGAGCAAGTTGGGAAAATGTGTCCTACTGTTATCTAAGTTTATCCTACAGCTATATTGTTAAAATAGTGAGGTATTAGCAGAAGGGTCTTTAGATACAAAGAAACACTCAGGAGGCCCTAAACAAACCCACACATATATGAAAATCAGATACTGACAGAAGATGTGTCACAAATCCATGGAAAAGGACAGAGTATTTACAAAATGGTACAGAGTGAAAAATAAAATATGCTTCTTATCTTAAGCCCCACTAAAAATATCAAATATGATTAAAGACCTAAGGCTGAAAGATAAAACTTTAAAACTATTCAAGGAAATACAAAAGAATGTCTTTATAATCTTGTGATAAGGAATGATTTCAGTGAGACAGGAGAATCACAAACTATGAATAAAAAGATAAATAAATCTGACCATAGCAGGATTTAAAACTGTTGTGTATCAAAAGTTACAATTTAAAAACTGAAAAGCCAAGCAACTGACTGAGGAAAAATATTGGCAATATATGTAGCTCATAAAGCTTTTTTTTAAAAAATAAAAAAAAAAAATTATTTGGAAAGAAGTCTACAGATCAGTAAGAAATTATTATTTTTCCCTGACAGAAAAATGGGAAAGTTAGAGATGAGAAACCAGAATTGTCTACACACTTATGTAAAGATGTTCAATCTCATTAGTAATTGTAGAAATATAAATTTGAACCCAACAGGATAACATTTCACACAATCCATCACAAAACATCTCACATACTGTTGGTGAGTATGTGCAAGATTGTTTGTAGAACAATTTGAAAATATTGATTAAAGTTGGCAATACAGATAAAAACCAAGACATTTTCTTTCCAGACATTTACAAGAGAGAAATGGTGCATGTCTGCACAAGAAAACATGAACAAAAATGTACATAATAAATGCACAAGGAAACATGAACAAAATGGTACATAATATATCTACATATAAACAAAAATGTTTATAAATGGATATTTATATTAATCCCATCTCTTTAAAATACAGAAAACAACATTCTTGAGCCTACTTCTACCACCCTATACCATCTCTCCTGCTTCCACTTCGCCAGTAACTCCTTGACAATTTTCTCCATTAGCAATTTTCAATCCCCTTTCCTTTATTTCTCTTAAACATCCCCCAGTCAGGCTTTTCCCCTAAAAATTCACTAGAATTTGTATCATTAAGTTCACCAATGACCTCTGTGATGATAAACCAACTGTTCAGCTCTCAGTACTCATCTCAGAGATCCTATCAGTATCATATAGCACAAGTGACCACCCTTCTTTCTCAACCCTAGGATTTCATACTACCTTGTGTATCCTACCTCACTGATCACTCCCCAGTCCCCTCCGCTGGTGCCTTCCTTCCTCCCTAATCTCTAAAGGCTGGAGTGTCCCAAGTTTGCCTTGCTAGATCTATTCTCTGTCTAGACTCATTTCTTTGGTGATCTTATCCAGTCTCGTGGATTATGCCTCTATACACAGGATGACTTTGAAATGCATATTCCCAGCTCAGACCTCTTTCCCAAACTTCAGACTGAGGTGTATAAAACAACACAGTCAAAACTCTGTTCCCAATCTTCCCTCCATAAAGTGTATCCTTACAGTCATACCATTTTGTTCAATAGCAACTCCACCCTTCCAACAGCACTGGTCAATATGAGTCATCCTTGCTTCTCTTTCCCACCCTCTACACCCAGTTGCTCAGTAAATCCCATTGTCTCTGCCTTTAAAACACACATGCACACAGAATCTGACCACTTCTCTCACCACCTCCACTATTGTCCACTTTGGTCCAAGCCACCACCATTTCTCTTCCAAATTTCTACAATAGTCTCCTAATTGGTCTCACTGACTCTAATCAGTGTATTCCAACACAGAAACCTGATTAAGCCTTTTGCAATATAATACACCATTTCACTCTACAATAGCATGCATTTCACTCAGGGTAGAAGCCAAAGTACTAATACTCCATTCTCTAACTTCTCCCACCTCCTCTATGACGAGACTTGCTGTCAATATCAATGCTTCAGCCACACAAACTTCCTTGGTGTTTTCTAAGTATATGAGACCACAATTCTGCCTTATGGCCCCTACAATGACTTCCTCTCTGCCTAGAACACTCTTCTTCCACAGAAAACTGAAGGGGTAATCCCCTCACTTCAAAATCTGGTCAATGGACTGCTCAATGAAGCCAACCCTTATCAACTTATTTAAAATTGCAACCATCCATCCCCTACCTCCCTAATATTTCTAATCTCCTTACCCCAGATGACTTTCCTTTTCCCTATAGTGTCTCCTTCTAGCTAAGTTTTCTCCTAGTTACTTTTTAGGAATGTCTATTGTCTATTATAGGTCTCCTCTAGCTAGAATATCAATGCCAAGAGAAAAATGATCTTTCTTTCATTTGCTTAATGTATTCAAAACACCTAAAACAATGTCAAGCACAGAGCAGTCCCCATAAATATTTGTTGAATGAAAAATTCTAAAAAATATAATGGAGGGGCGCCTGGGTGGCGCAGTCGGTTAAGCGTCCGACTTCAGCCAGGTCACGATCTCGCGGCCCGTGAGTTCGAGCCCCGCGTCAGGCTCTGGGCTGATGGCTTGGAGCCTGGAGCCTGTTTCCGATTCTGTGTCTCCCTCTCTCTCTGCCTCTCCCCCGTTCATGCTCTGTCTCTCTCTGTCCCAAAAATAAATAAAAACGTTGGAAAAAAAAATTTTAAAAATATAATGGAGAGTAAAAAAATACCACATATTGTAGAAAAACATGTACAGTAAAAAATTTTAAAATATAAAACATCTAAAGCAATGCTATGCATACATATGCTGTAAAACTATATAAAAATATGAAAGATAAAATTGTGGTCATCTCAATAGATGCAGAAAAACATCTGACAAAATACAACATCTTCCCATGATAAAAATTCTCAACAAACTGGGTCTAGAAGAAATGAACTCAACATAATAGAGGCCATATATGACAACCTCATAGCTAATATAATCAGTGAAGAAAAGTTAAAAGCTTTTCCTCTAAGATCAGGATTAAGACAAGGGTGCTCATTCTCACCACTCCTATTCAGCATAATACTGAAAATCCTAGCTGGAGCAATTAGGCAAGAAAAAGAAATAAAAGGCATCCACATCAGAAGGAATAAGTAAAGGTGTCTCCATTTGTTGATATGATCTTATATAGAGAAAATCCTACTAAAGACTCCACCAAAAAACTGTTAAAGAAGTCAGTAAAGCTGCAGGACATGAAAGCAACATACAGAAATCTAGTACACTAACAATGAATATTTGAAAAAAAAAAAAAGAAAAAACAATTCTATTTATGATAGCATCAAAAAGAATAAAATACTTAAGAATAAATTTAACCAAGAAGGTAAAACTCTACACTGAAAACTTAAAGACATTGAGGAAAAAAAATGCAGAAAACACAAATAAATGTTAAGATATCCCATGTTCATGGATCAGAAGAATATTGCTAAAATGCCCATATTACCCAAAGCAACCTACAGATTCAATGCAATTCCTATCAAAATCTGAAAGGCATTTTACACAGAAATAGAAAAAACAATGCTAAAATTTGCATGGAACCACAAAAGACTCCAAATAGCCAAATCAATTTTTAAAAAGAACAACAAAGCTGGAGGCATCACACTTCCTGATTTCAAACTATAATACAAAACTATAGTAATCAAAACAGTATGGTACTACCATAACAGACACAGAGACCAATAGAACAGGGTTAAGAGCCCAGAAAATAACCCTCATGCATACAGTCAACTAGTATTTGACAAGGTAGCCAAGAATACTCAGGAGGGAAAGGATAGTCTCTTCAATAAATGATGCTGAGAAAACTGAATAATCACATGCAGAAAAATAAAATTAGCCACCTGTGTTACACCAGTCACAAAGATGAACTCAAAATGAATTAAAGACTTCAACATAAGACCTGAAATGATTAAACTCCTAGAAGAAAACATAGAGGAGAAGCTCCTTGACATTGGTGTTGGCAAAGACTTTTTGGACGCGATTCCAAAAGCACAGGTAATAAAAGCAAAAATAAATAAGTGGGACTATATCAAACTAAAAAGCTTCTGAACAGCAAAGGAAACCATCAACAAAATGAAAAGGCTACCAATAGAGTGAAAGAAAATATTTATAAATCATCTATATGATAAGCAGTTAACATCAAAAGTACATAAGAAACTCACACAATTCAACAGAAAAAAAACTCAATTTAAAAAATTGTCAGAAAAACTGAATAGACATTTGTCCAAAGATGACACAACTGGCCAACAAGTACATGAAAAGATGGTCGACATCATTAATAATCAGGAAAATGCACTTGTTAAGAATGGCTAACATCATAGGAAACCTTTGTGCATTGTTGGTGTGAATACAAAGTGGTGCAGCCACTATAAAAAACAGTGTAGAGGGATGCCTGGGTGGCTCAGTCAGTTAAGCATCTGACTCTTGGTTTCAGCTCAGCTCATGATCTCACAGTTCATGAGTTCAAGCCCTGCATCAGGCTCCAGGCTGACAGTGCAGAACCTGCTTGGGATTCTCTCTCTCTCCCTTGCTCTCTGCCCCTCCCCACCTTGCTCTAGCTCTCAAAGAAATAAACTTTAAAAAAAAGAAAAGGAAAGGAAAGGAAAGGAAAGGAAAGGAAAGGAAAGGAAAGGAAAGGAAAAAGAAAAAGAAAAGAAAAAGTCAGTGTGTTGGAAATGCATTCTCCTCCAGTGTAGTGCTAAAATCCTGATTAAAAAAACAGACAAACGAACAAAAACACAACAAAAAACAGCATAGAGATTCCTCAAAAAAATTAAAAACAGAACTACTACATAATCCAGCAATCACACATCCAAAGGAAATAAAATCACTATCTTGAAGCATTATCTGCAGTCCCATGTTCATTGCAGCATTATTTACAATAGACATAAAGACAACCTAAGTGTCCATCAACAGATAAATAAAGAAACACACACACACACACACACACACACACACACACACACACACAGGAATAGTATTCATTCATGAGAAAGAAGGAAATCCTGCCATTTGCAGCAAAACGGATGAGACTTGAGGGCATTATACTAAGTGAAATGAGTCAGACAGAGAAAAACAAATTCTGGATGATCTCACTTATATGTGGAATCTAAAAAGTCAAACTCACAGAAACAGAGAACAGAATGATGTTTTCCAGGGACTAAGATGTTGGGGAAATGGGGAAACATTGCCAAAGGGTATAAACTTTCAACTACAAAATGAATAAGTTGTGGGGATCTATTGTACAGCACAATGGCTATAGTTAATACTCGCGGTTTTGAGACTGAACCCTGCATCAAGCTCAGCACTGGGCACGGAGCCTGCTTAAGATTCTCTCTCTCCCTCTGCTATTCCCCTGAATGTGCATGCACACTCTCGCTCCCTCTCAAAAGTAAATAAATAAACATAATCTCCTCAATAGCCATGTCAAGGAAGAAAGGAACGAACGAACGAACAAGCGAAGGAACGAACGAATGAATGAAAGAAGAAGGGAAAGAGGGAGGGACGGAAGGAGGGAAAGACAGAGGCAAGGAGGGAGGGAGGAAGAGGAAAAGAAAAGAGTTTGGTTTTATGAAATCATGCCAGCCAAAATAGAACTTTAAAAAATACATTCAAGTGCTGTAACATATTTCAACTAGATAGGAAATGGTTTACACACAACAATTTCCTCACTCCTTTTCTCTTCCCCCATTCTTTCTACTATTTCATTCCTTGCTTTTTTAATAGCAGTCTGCTCCAATTGATGGAGGGGACTCACACTTTTCTCCTGATGTAAACAACAAAAGGCCACATATCGTGAGAACCATCACTTAATGGTTATCTTGACTTTCAATTTCTGACCTCGATTAGGAAGCTGTAAGTTTGTGCAGCAGTTGAGTGCATGGGTTTTGGAGTCTGAAATTCTTGAATTCAAGTTCTGGCCATGCCAACTTACTGGTTAATGTAAACATGGGCAAGTTAACCTTAATGTCTCACCTGTAAAATAGGAAAAGACAGTAATAGTACCTACCCTACACGGTTACTGTGAAGAGTAAGTAAGGTAACAAATATAAGGTGCTTACTCAAATGCCTAACACATATTAAACAGGAAGGAAACGTTAGCAACAATTATTACCAAGTTTTATGAATGATTTCCATGAGCTTGATATCATGAATAAGTCTGTGATGCTATTTTCTGCAACCACTGTGATTAATGAGCAGAAATTTCACTAAAAATCACTGACCTATAACTTTTCTAGGTGGTGAGGTGTGTAATAAGAGGAAAGTAATAAAGCAAACCTGCTTGTGTGCCAAGTTATTAGAATCACTGAATTACAAGGAACTTTATATCCGGTCACCTCGTTCAGTTATTCGATCAGCCAAGGGCTTGATTATCCTCAGTGACATGCTTTGCTTCCAGCCTATTTTGAGCATTCTGCTAAGAAAAAGCTCATCATTTTCCAAGGCAGCCCATCCATGAAGAAATCTCCTCGTTACATGGAGCAAAAACCTGTTGTTCCAAAGCATCTACAACCAAGTGGTCCTAAATTTATCTGCCCAAGCTATAAAGAACAAAGCCAAATTCTCCACTAATTTCTCCCTTCAAGTATATGAAAAACATTTTCAATTCATGATAAAATGTTCTCAAAATGAAGTATCCACATTCTCTTAAATAACATGACTTAAATTCCCTTTCTCTCCTGGTGGCTCTCTTCCAAACGCATTCCAATTCATCTAAATTCTACATAAAGTATATCTGTATGAAAAAAAAAAAGTAATTGTTTTACTTCATGTAAAAAGCTGATGTTAGAAAAACATAGATTTTTCTGAAAAAAAGTTATATATTTTTCAAGAAGTGATAATGAGGCCCATTATAAAATTTCATACAAAGAACATTACTTGCAATTTCTCCCTTGACATAGACTGATATACATGCATGTGCTATGTACAGATAAACGAGGCAGCATAGATGGGTTAAGTGTACAGATTCTGGAGCGGGGCTGCCTGGCTCAGCCTTTATTGGTGGGCAACTTGGGACCAATTATTTAACCTCTCCGTACCTCGTTATTTTCGCTCCAGCTACCTCATGCTGATGTGGTACGGAATAAATCAGTTAAAACAGGTAAAATGCTTGAAAGAGCCATACGGTGAGGGCTTCTGCTCTTTTCCCACATAAATAATAGAAAGCCTCGGGCTATATATATGGAAATATGTAAGACCACAAGACCCAAAATTACATCTATATTCATAGATGAAAGTTTCATTTTTCCAGCTAAACTGAGACCTATAGTTTGAGTTAAATTTAAGTGTCATATATACATTCTGAAAAGAGAAATGTTGCACTGTAATTTTAGAGTTCAAATCAGTTCAATACCAACTGATCACCTAAAAGTCTGTCACCTATTGGAACACAAAATTGTGTAAGACAGCCCTTCTTTCAAACAGTCCTTGGCTAAGCTGGGAATATGCATGTAAAAAATTACCATAACACGGGTAGTGCGTTCACTGTATGGGTAAAGTGCTTTGGGAAGACAGGAACACCACATTAAAGATTTGAGGCAATAACTCATAGCCTACTGTTTTATTTAAAAAAACAACAGAACATCTAAATAGCTAGAGAACAACTGTTGTGAATAATATTTTGCATAAACTAGTCTTAAAAAATCAGTTTTACACTTCACTCCAAACTCAAAGGGCTGCAGAACCAGCCCTCTCACATGCAGCATGAGTTAATGCCTGGCTGAACAGCATAGCCTGATCTTACTGGCAAACTGGCCATTAATCCCCAGGTTCCGCAGCTAAATAGAGCCATTTCCATCTGCATGCCATGACTAACCAGTGCCACAGAAGCTCAATTCTCAACAGTTTCAGACTATTATCTTGTTGCCATCTTATGCTGTAAAAAGCTCAAAGATGACACAGTGAGACTGTCCAAGAAGAAGGATATGAGTTATGCTGTCCACTACTCTACCAGCAACTGCAAGGAGAATTGGTAGGACCTAACTTTATTCCATATAATTCTTTCCAAGGAACCTACTAACTGCCACTGGCCTTCAGACAGAATTAACGTGGCAATCAAATGAGAACAAATACACTTTAAAAATCAAGAACCCAGGCTTTGGTATCGGATTAACCTAGGTTTAAATCCCAGCTCTAATGCCAATTCAAAATTAATCTCTTCTACTTTACTGAAGATATATTCTAGGAATTGGCTTTTTATTTTCAGTGATTAACCACAGGTTAATTCAACTTGTACAAGTTTGGAAATGATAACAGCAACTATTCCTTAAGTTGTCAGCATTAAAAGAGGAACAAGTGTAATGTGCTTGGTCAATGCCTGACACTAGATGTATCAACTATTGCTGTTGCTCGAATCTGCTCTGAAAACTTTAAAAGTGTAAATTTAATATATCATTTACTGTCAAGTTACTAACCTACTCAAAACCTTTATCCCAGCTCTGAATTTACAGATATAAATGCCTACTTCTCCACCTGAGGCACAGTATTCTATCTCTGATCATAGCCAACAAAAAGTTAAGTTCCCAACTATCAGTATCCACCTAAATAGCCACGATGTGTTTTTTTTTTAAACTGTTTTCTTCATTTCTTCATGGAATAAGAAAAAGACACAAGATTAATGTGACTAGACACTATGTCGTCTATACAACTGTTGTTATTTCCATTCCGTTTGACTTCTTGAAGTTTAGAATTTCAGGAAGTGAAAGACAGAACTCCTTTAGAGGCTTCTGAATAAAACCTGTTGTACGTTTAGAGTATCATAAAAGAGGAGGTAGCCTAACAAATTAAGACCCAGCAGTAGTATTTCATTTCATTGGGCATTTGACCAGCAAAGTAGATAAAAGGAAGAAATTAAGAACTACAAACAGATATGACATTTACCTAAAGAAATTCTAAATAATCCCTTTGAACTAAGAAAGCCTAATTAAGATGAATAGGTTTCACAGCGCAGGGTTCTATCCCACTATGACCCTGGGATCATGACTTGAGCCAAAATTAAGAGTCAGACACTCAACTGAGCCACCCAGGTGGCCCTGTAATGTCCATATTCTCCAAGCTCATTCACATTGTTCTTACAAAAGTCCTCTCCCTCCAGGCCTATGGAATCTCAGTTTGTACACAATAGCAACACCAGCTCACTCTTTACTACTTAGAAGCAGAGATTAAAAACGAGGGAGAAAGAAAAATATAGTAAGAACTCACAGCAGAGGGAAGTGACAAGTGACAGCCTGACAGCAAAAGAGAAGAAAAAGACCGGAACAAAATGCATTTACCCACACTTCATTGAATTTTGCACTTTGGCATTCAGAGCACTGAAGAGAAATCACATGGTGTTAGTACAGGGTGCAGACACTCAGGATTCTTCATTGTAATTAAACTGTGGGACTCTCCTGGTCTGTACGAGTACTAAATCGGCTGCTTGGGGTTGGGGGTGGGGTGGGGTGGGAGGCATTGGTGGCAATTTTGCTTCAACACCAAAGGCATTGTCCCTGAAAGAAATAATTGATAAGCGGGACTTCATTGAAATTAAAAACTTCTGCTCTGCAAAAGCTGGTATATCAAGAGAATGAGAAGACAAGCCACAGACTGGGAGAAAATATTTGCAAAAGAAATGGCCTGTTAGAAAACTGTTATCCAAAATATACAAAGAACTCTTAAAACAGTAAGAAAACAAAAAATCCAATTTAAAAATGTATCAAAGAGATTAACAGACACTTCAAAAGAAGATACACAAATGGAAAATAAGCATATGAAAAAATGCTCCACATCATGTGTCATCAGGGATATGCAAATTAAAACAATGAGATACCACTTACACACCTGTTAAAATAGCCAACATCCAGAATACTAATGATACCAAAAGCTGGTGAGGGCATGGAGTAACAGGAACTCTCATTCATTTCCGGTGGGAAAACAAAATGGTACAACAACTTTAGAAGACAGGTGGGCAGTTCCTTATAAAACTAAACCCACATTCTTAACACGCGATTCAGCATTTATGCTCCTTAGAATTTACTAAAAGAGCTGAAAGCATATGTCCACATAAAAACTTTCTGCATACAGCTGTTTAGAACTTGATTCATAACTGATAAAACATGTAAGCAACCAAGATATCCTGCAGTAGGTCAATGGATAAATAAATGGTGGTATATCCAGATAATGGAATATTATTTGACACTTTTAAGAAATGGGCTATCAAGCTATGAAAACTCATAGAATAACTGTAAATGCTTAATACCAAGAGAAAGAAGTCACTCCTTTCCTCTTTTCTTTATAGATTCTGTATTTTCTGTCTTGTTTAAAAGTACATCTTCCAGGGGCACCTGGGTGGCTCAGTTGGTTAGGTGTGCAACTTCAGCCCAGGTCATGATCTCACGGTTGGTGAGTTCAAGCCCCACGTCAGGCTCTGTGCTGACAGCTCAGAGCCAGGAGCCTACTTCAGATTCTATGTCTCCCTCCCTCTCTGCCCCACCCCCGTTCACACTCTCTCTCTGTCTCAAAAATAAACAAACACTAAAAAAAAAAAAAAAAAAAAAAGTACATCTTCCAGTCCTAGATTTTGTTGTTCAGTTTTCATACTTAAATATGTATCAAGAATTTTATTTTTATGTGTTAAGTTGGAATTTAATGTCATTTTTCCAGATTAATATAAATTTTGTCAGCACCATTTAAAATAAACCATCTTTTGCAAGTGACTTGAAATATCACTTTTGTTGCATATTGTGCTATCAGTTTCTGAGCACTATTTTGTTCTAAGATATATCATGAATTAGCAAACTGCAGTTTGAAAAATAAATCCAATCACACCCACATAGCTGCTTTCACCCTAAAAGTTAAAGGAGTTAAGTAGTCTAGGGAGAGACAGTTTGGTCCCCAAAGCTGAAAATATTTACTATCTGGCATTTTACAGTAAAAGTTTGCTAATCCCTAATCTATATGTTAATTGCTAGCCACAGATTGTTAACATGGCTTTACAGTAAATTTAACTTCAGCTAATAGAAAACCTTCATTCTCTTTTTTTTTCGGGGGCGGGTGCTATTTGGGGGCATTTGTTCTTCTATGTAGAGTTTCAAATATATTTAGGCAGTTAAAAAAAAGACTAAAAACTCCATTAGGACTGAAATTGGGGTTGCATTAAATAATTTATGTGATATTGCTGTACCATCCAAGAACACAGTCTATTTGAGCCTTGTTTTAAGGTCTACCATAAGATTTTATTATTTTCTGTATACATCTACCATCTTTCTTATAAAATGTATTCTTTTTTCTTAATGTTTACTTTTATGTTTGAGATTACATGTGCGTGCAAGCTGGAAAGGGGTAAAGAGGGGGTTGGGGAGAGAGAGAGAATTTCAAGCAGACTCTACATTGTCAGCACAGAGCCCGATGTAGGGCTCAAATTAATGAACCATGAGATCATGACCTGAGCTGAAATCAAGAGTCGGATGCTTAACCGACTGAGCCACTCAGGTGTCCCTCTTGTAAAATGTATTCTTGGGGTGCCTGGGTGGCTCAGAAAGTTAAGCGTCCAACTTCAGCTCAGATCAAGATCTCACGGTTCGTGAGTTTGAGCCCTGCTTTGGGCTCTGTGCTCACAGCTCAGGTCCTGGAGCTTGCTTCAGATTCTGTGTCTCCCTCTCTCTCTGCCCCTCTCCCGCTCACCTCTGTCTCTCTCTGTCTCTGTCTCTCTCTCAAAAATAAGTAAACATTTACAAAAAAAACTTTTTAAAATGTATTCTTAAGAATTTATGGTTTGTTTTTATTCTATATAGGATCTTTTGGACATTTTCAATTTCTGGCTATTTATCAATCGAATAGGGAAAAACTATTGTATTTTTAAAACATTTATTGTAGATCAAGCTTCTTTTCTCAATTCTTTTATTCTTAATTGTTTAAAGTCTCCCAGACTTCACAAGTGTACAAACATGTCAAGTTCAGGTAGTTTTCGCTTTTCTATATTTGTTACAATTTAATGTTCTAGTCTCTATCATTACTTAGATCCTCCAGAATAGTGCTGATTAATAATAATGAGAGTAGGCATCCCTATTTTGTTCTTGATCTGCCTGCTGGTTACTTCTACAATCTTATCTCCTACAACCACACCAGCCTAGTTGCTGTTACACTAACAGGCAAAGCATATTCCTGCCTTCGGTCCTTTGCACGTGCTATTAATGCTGCCTATTGTTCCTCCCCAAATATTTATGTAGCTTCCCCCTTAAATCATGTATCTGCTCAGAAGACCTCACCTGAAAGTGGTTATCCCTGACCAACTGTGCCCTTTCATGTCACTATTCCTTTAAGCTTTATCATTCTCCATAAAACTTATCATGACCTGACTTAAACATATATATATTTGTTTATTGGTTGTCTCCCCTAATAGAATCTAAACTCCAAGAGGGGAGAAAAAAAAAAAAAAAAAACAAGTATTCAGTTTGCTATGTCCTCCATTTCTAGGCCACCTAGAAAGTGCTAGCAGTTGCTCCATGACGAGCTGTCCAAGGAATAAGCTGAAAGGATAATTTTAATGTGAAAGCCTTTAGCATATCCTAGTTTGCCAGAGTGTCTTCTGTAGTATTTTAGGGAAGATTCCTTGCCATAGGACTACTGGGTAGGTACCAGGCGTCCCTGAGGAGTTCCCAGGCTCCCAGGCAGCTTTAACATCTAGGTCCTCACATGAGTCTCTCCACTGCTACTTTTTTCCCCCACCCATCCTGCAGAGTAAACAAAGTTCTGAAGCCTTTGGAGAGCCCAGGCTGGTCACTGTCTGAGTCAGGAAGACATCTCTCATCTCTGTACATGTGCTTGCTTTGGCTTGGGTCTGATTTGAACAGCAGTGGAGACACCAAAGCTTGGCTCTGACAGATATAAAGCTCTCTACCCCAAGCCCATCGGAATAAACACAAAACCCAGATAAAAGCACTCCATGTGTAAAGAAAACACCATTTTAAGACAAGTTCTCTAGCTGATCCCCACTCAATCCCCCAACTTCCTTCTCTTAGAAATTCTGAAACTGCTGTTTTAGGTGGGTGAGAGGGAGTTCAGAGACACAGGTTTAAGATACCACCTTTTCCAAAGTTTACCAGGAATTGGATTTTACTCTACTACATGTACAATACAATTTAATTTACAAAATTAGATCATTATTAGACATTCAGGAAAAAGAACCACACACCCGAGCGTGCTATCTGCTTAAATGCTTTTGAGTATGGAAAACAAAGACTATAATAGTTCAAATAAAGTACTAGTTCACTGGAGGTTTTAGGTTTTACCAATCAATGCATTTTCCAAGAAATCATGAAATGAAGTTCAAGTAAACCATCATATAGTCTCACCTAAAAACTGGAAAGGAGTTAATTTCTAATAACATGACTGCTTTCTTAATCCATCCACACATTTCCCAAACTTTTCTGTAAGAGGTCACTTTAAATTTATTCCTTTAATATTGAACATTACATCTGGATGAAGAAAATGTCTTACATACTTTATTTATTATAAGTTATTTGGAAGGCTGTTGCTGTTTGTTCAAAGAGTACCCCAATGTCATTCCGAAGAGCCTAATCACCACATATGGTGGTTGGAAAAAAGCATCCACTCCGTCATCCCACAATCCTAAGAAAGAATATTCCCAACCCCCTACAGTGGGTTCTTTCTACAGCTCATGGGAATAAAAGGCAAGGGAACTACAATGAGTCACAGACTTACTCTGATTAGATAACAGTTCAACCATTACTAGCGTGCTTTATACTTTTCAAAAGCTCGTATCAGACTTTGGCCTCACTGTGAGCTCAAGTCCCATATTTCAGATCCATAAACAGAGGGCTCCCTTAAAGGTATTTTATGGTTATACACCTAAAATCAGATTGCACTATTAGCCTAAGACTACAACTCAGGTTTTTAAAGTCTACAAATTTATAGCGTACCCAAATATGAGAAATGGAGGGTAAATGAGCTAATAAGGTTTTAAAGGCCTAATCGATTTCTGGGATACAAAAACTGAAGTCAATTTTATGTAAACTGGGTTACAAAAACCGGAATTAAATTTTACAAACTAGAACCCAAATACTTGGGTTCTATTCATCCACTTAAAATGAATTCATTTTAATGAATGAGAATTCATCCACTTAAAAATGAGAATTCATCCACTTAAAAAAAAACCAGCAAAATTTAAAAGTGAGAGCCTTAAAGAGATGAAATAATCCTGATACAATTAAAAAATTTGATTCACTAGATGATTTTAAAAGGTCCATAAGAATCAACTACACCAACTGAGGGATTTTAAGGGTTTCAGTGACTAAACAATCCTTCAGTGTTGCCTGAACATATTTAATGCTATAATACCATTTACATGGGCAACATAAACAACCACATTGCTTTTCCTCAAAAGAGATCAAAATAATTTATACAAGTTAGACCAGACTTACATCTTTTATTTAACATAGACAATCTGGAAAACATATTTGAACCCATTTGGGCCATTTCATTTAATTTATTCTTATAATCTGAAGAGTCAACCTATCTGTATTAACTGAAGTATTCAGAGAGGTGTTAACCCGTTCAATTTATTTAATTGTTATAAACTTTTTTAAGACTAAACAAGGGAAAAAAGTCTCCATTTTACAAAGTAGAAAGGAAAGCAGAGAAGAGGTTGAGTCACTTGCCCAAGGTCATCCAGCAACCAGCAGAAAACCAGGCCTTGAGATCCCTGTCCATGCCCTAGAACTCTGTGTACTAACCACACTATGCAGTCAGCTTTACAGTCTGGAAGCCTACAAAAGTCGAGATGGTATGCTTCATGGTAGCAAAAGAAGGAAAAACATTGGGCTACTCTCGCAAAAAGCTAAAGGCAGGCGCCTGCTGTAGAAAAAAACTGACAGCTTCAGTTGGAAGGCTTTCTACCCCATTCTCCAAAACAAGCTAAGTGAGCCAAATGAATTCAACTTCTTACCGTATATTTCCGGTGAGTGACTTAGGGGAGACAATTAGTAAAATCAAACAGGAAATATTCACGACTCATATCCCACACTAGCTGAAGGACTCAACCTAACATCCATATACTCCTACCATCTTCATTTTTATTAATGGGCCAAAAAGGGATGCAAATTGAGCCTACGTTTGTATCCCTGGCTTGATAAAATGGCTAGAGGCTTCAGTCCAACAAGACCATGCATGCTTTTTCTCAAGATTAATAGTCATGGAAGTTTCAACGTGCCTCCCTTCCCTGAGAGTGAAACTATTACAAACCACAATTTACTTGAGAGATTTTGGGTTTTTAACATCCTTTCCTTATAACACCAGAACGCTTTCATTGAGTGTCTTTACGTGCAATATATTATTGAACTAAATGTCTCACAACAGCCACACATTTTTAAAATTACCTCATGGAAAAAAAGACAGTAAGACTCTATACAGGGGAATGATGTTAACGTCATTAAAGAATCACTTATCTTAAAATAGACACCGTAAAGTTCTCATTGCCATAATTTGGCAAAATCAATCACCTACACAGCCCCCAATTTATAGCAAGGTCAATATATTTTTCAATAACTTAATTTTAGGATGAAGAGTAAACAATACTCCATTTACAAAAATGTCACTGATAAATGGCTCAGATTACCTAAGAAAGCATAGCGAACATTATCCTAAGGGAAATGGGTGAGTAGTTGGTACTGGTCAAAATAATGCTAACAACAATACTGATTAAGGGTTTTCTAAGAACCTACAACCTAACTGTATTGCCCCAAATGTTGGCTCTGTAAAGAAGGAGTAAACAATGTGGGCAAATGTAGAGAAGATTAAAGCACTGTATGTTGACATGAAGGGAAAATGTTGATGAGACTTCTGTGAGCTAAAAGTGTTTGACAAAAGATGCAATCTTTCACGGATGCAAAATAACCCTGCAAGTTTATTCAGGGATTGGTCAAAGGACAAAAGCATGTTAAGTGCCCTTCAGAGAGAAGAATATTCACGCAAGCATTATTCCCAGTATTACGTACTCTAATTCGTCCTGTATTTTATAGTTAGTATTTCATAAAAGTACTTTTTAAATAGCCATTTTAATTTACTTTCGTAATGATCCTACACTCCTAATTTGCTGTTTATCTATTAACATCCTTGACACTCTGTGTATCTCCTTAACATATCCAATGACATGGAACACACTACCTTTTCAAGTATTTCAACACAGAAACATAGAAAGCATTGTTCTCCTTCTAGGTCATGACAGAGGTCAGACCTTAGGAGAAAACAAGTCCGAGTGGGCATGTGGCTGACAGACATTATCTCAAGAATCATTTTGAAGTCATTTGAAGTTTAAAGGGTCATTGGACCCTTTTGAGAGTATGTCCAAAGAATTGCCATCTGAAATCTGAAAACCAGAGGATTTAAGTGATAGGTGAGAGGGATGGATACAATATTTAGACCAGAGATGAGAAGTCTACAAGGAAACTTGAAAGGTGTCCAAATATTTGAAGACATGTCAAGTAAAAGTAGGTATAAACAAGATCTTACAAGAGCGGACAGGATTCAATAGGTAGAGGTTAGAGAAAACCAAATTTCACCTGAACTTACTAACAGCCAGAACTATACAAGAGCACTGGTCGCCTCATTGGACAGAAAGAGTCTGGCAGGAACCGCTGACCATCTCTGTCAGGTTGTTACAACGCAGTGCACAGGGAACCGAAGTGGGTGGCTTCCCAAGTCTGCTCACATTTGCCTACTTCTGTGCTTACAGGATCTGGGGCAAAACAATCCATTTACCTCTCAACTTTTAAAACTGTGGTAAAACAGTAGCATTATAATTTTGTGGTAGTATAAGAGAGGAGGAAAAGATCTGTCTTGCAGAGATAATGAAGCATTATACTGCCCTATGCCTGTGGTAGGTGTCTTAAAATTAACCTGATTAAAATGCATAAATATGGGATGGAAGAGTGAAGATCTTTATAAGACGCATGATGGAAGGATAAACCCCACGAAAGCCTTTGGAACCATCAGGAAGCAAAATACATGAAAGTGCCATGAGCACCCTAAAAGGCACCACTATGATCTGAGAGCAGAGGTACAGGTTACCCACGAGATGAGAGTCTAACTCCCAAAGAGCAGCTTAGCCACTGGAAAGTCTGGCTCTAACTCATAGTTGTGAAAGCTTTTTAAGCTGCCAAAATATTTCAGTCACATGAAAACGGAGGTTGTCAGGCTTCCTTAAAATTCCATTCTTCAAAAATAAGCCTCTCATCCCTAGAGAGACTAATTAAAAACAAAAATCTCCATTTCTAACCATCTATGCTTTTGGTCAGAAATACTAATGAGAAACTAGACTCTCAGATAAAAGGCTACTTAACAGATTAGTCAACCCACCCTCCACCCGCTGGCACCACCAGCCCACCTCCCTTGGAGTCTAACCCCACTGAGAGACAAAAGAAACACGCCTCAAGTGATTCACACCAAGACGAATGGTTCCAAACCCCAGCACAGAGACTTGTAGTACTATTACTATATATGGTAACTGTCACACCTCAATATCTCCATCTTCAAAGATGGAAGCCTACTCCCCATATTTTTTCCTTCTCACCAATTCAGTTAAAGAAAAGTCTGAGGGCACCTGGGTGGCTCAATCAGTTACGCGTCCGACTTCAGCTGAGACCATGATCTCATGGCTTGTGAGTTTGAACCCCACATTGGGTTGTGTGCTGACAGCTTGGAGCCTGGAGCCTGCTTCAGTTTCTGTGTCTCCCTCTCTCTCTGCCCCTCCTCTGCTCGTTCTCTCTCTCTCTCTCACTCTCTCTCACTCTCTCTCTCTCTCAAATAAATAAACATTTAATAAAATGAAAGAAAAGTTTGGAAAATGTCAAATGGATTTAATACAAAGTAGCATCAGAATTAATGATATACTGAGGTTTCCACCACTGAAAACTCATAAGCAGTTCCATAATTATAAGAACTGAAGAACAATAAGAGCCAAGAGAAAGGGGTCATTTTATTAGTTTCCAAATGTGACATGAGAAATCAGAAATTAATAGAAAAATGCCCTAACAGAAGATCACTACATAACATTGTTAGCAATATGAATATAACCAAAGGGAAATTAATGATCAGAAGCAGAGCACCAGTACCCTGCAGCTTTCAGAAAGAAACTCAGCAAGAACTCATTTATCTAGCACTGTAGGAGGCTGGGTCACTCAACATATTTGAAAGGTCACCCAGCTCTTACCTTTAAGCAATAATATTGCATTTCAAACACAGTGCATAGAACAGAAATTAATCTCCTCATGATGATGGATAGAATGCGGAATATCAATTGTAATACCATGCGAACAAGGCAGATATCTATTTTGTCTCTACATTAACTGACTACAAACTGCTGTGATTTTTAAATATTCTTATATGCTTTTTATTGTTTTTCTTTTCCCATAGAGTGCCTTGTTCTCAGGCTATGATTGTATCAGCTTTCGTCTTGCCAACATCTCTACCTCTGACATCCTAACTTTGCCCACCCCCACATCTAATGTGAGCTGTGACAGCAAGTAAACACATTTGTAAAAATTCTGGGTAAAAGGTAAAGGCACATGATCAAGGGCCTCATAGTCTCTCCTACAGGATTAGTGTGTGTCTGCTTTTAGGCACTGGGTTTATGGCTGTTCCTTCAAGCTACTTAAAAGTCTTTTTCTACCTACTTCAAGATTCTCAGCCACATGATGGAAAACGGAGATTCTACAGAACCTAATCTCTGAATATATGGAAAGTTCATTCATATATTATGGGACAAGAAATACATTTTTACTTCACACCTTCTATATGCTGCTGTGGTTGTGAAAACAGATATAAAAGGCAGCGTGGTGAGAGACATAGGCGAGGACATTAAAAACTACAACCCAAGAAAGCAGCTCTGAAAACTGGATGTAGTGCCCTGTGAACACTGAGAAGGTGACAAGACAGACTTAAAAGATGACAGGAGGGGCGCCTGGGTGGCTCAGTCAGCTAAGCGTCCAACCTCGGCCCAGGTCATGATCCCATGCTTCATGGATTCAAGCCCCGTGTCAGGATCTGTGCTGACAGATCGGAGCCTGGAGCCTGCTTCAGATTCTGTGTCTCCCTCTCTCTCTGTCCCTCCCCTGCTTGCGCTCTGTCTCCCCAAAATAAACAAACATTAAATAAACAAACAAACAAACAAATAAATAAATAAATAAATAAATAAAAGACGACAGCAAAACAGGTCAGGAAAAGTTTCCTGGAAGAGAAAACTTGTAAACTGAGTGTTGAAGACTAGTCAGAGCTCAGATCCATCCAGGGGAAGGAGGCGCAGAGGAAACCCCATACGCCAAGGCACTGCAGTAACAAAGAACAGGAGGTTTTCTGGGAACCACAATCAATTTGGTATAGCTGGGCTATCCTGTCTGTGTGGAGAAAATGGCAGAAAATGATGAGACAGCACACCAGGATCTGATAATGGGGGACCAAATATGTCATAATAAGATTTTACATTTTGTCTCAGGAGCAATCCGAAAGCACTGACAGAATTGAACTATGAGTGGTAAGACCAAGAAGTTTTTCAGATTGAAAAATTACCCTGGCAAGAAGGAAGGACTTCAAAGGAGCAAGAGGACACTGTGTCCTGGGGAGAAATGATGCTAGTCTGAATAAGGCAATGAGAGTGGAAAATAACAAATGGTTCGAGAGGTACAGCAGGTGGCCCAGCCTACAGCAAAGTGGGTTTAAACGGGGGTGTGGAGGGTGGGGGAAACAGAGGGAGAGAAAAGAGAGTAGCAGCTATGGAAAGTAAAAAAGGTAAACACCAGAGAGGTCACAAAAAGTTACTATAAAACTCAGCTAGTGGATGTCTGTTCTACTTACAAAACTGGAGAAATAGCATACTATTTGATTATGGTAAAAAGAAGATAAAGCTGGCAAAAGAAAAGTCTAGGAATACAGGTATTTTACTAGAAATATTAAAAAGGAATTTCCTGTGTAAAAGATCATGAATAACTTCTTCTGATATCTGTATTATTTTATCACATCATTTAATAGTGAGATAGAAAACCTACTACATTCCCAAATGCTAAAGGATAGTTTTCCTTTATTCCACACAATCTCTGACGTAGATGAGACTGGTTACGCCATCCTCCCCCTTCCTTCTCTTGACATCTCTGCCAGATGATCAAGTCTCTCCCATTAATGAGATTCTCACATCCAAAAAAGGCAGTTCATTTCATTTTTTGATAGTCCCAACTAATTTAAAGTCCCTTTAAGGATAAAACTGATACACAGTCTTTTTTACTTTGACAGATAATCACTTCCCTGCAACTTCCACGAAGGATTTCCAAATACTATGCCCTAGAGTTTCACAGCATGAATCAAAGCAATTCTTAAAGCACCTTTAAAACATAAAAATAAAACAAGCAGTTGATTTCTTCTGATAATTGATTTATTGATAATCAATAACCAGGTATTTTTGTCCTTGTCATTTAGTTGTCAGTCATGTAGGCTGTATTTATCACATGCAGTATTTGTCCAGTTATGGTTGTTTCTCTAAGTCTTTACTGACGTTAGGGTAGAAGATCCATTATAGCTGCCAGTTACATAACTCATTTTCCTTGATTTACTGGCAAGAAATCATATTAATTTTGCTCCCCAACAATGAAAGCATCTTTGTCATCGGAAGTTTGGTAAACTCTACTGGAAGAATTTATTATTTTAAAAAGCTTACGTTCCTTTCTTTCTCATCTCCAATTCTGACTTGTGGTTACTGGTAAAAGAAATACAAGAGGTACTCAGGCTGAAAGTGCTAAATTCATTCACTCAAAAATACAACTTGTGTAGGAAATTTCTGATGTTTTGCTCAGTGAGCCAGGACTCTATATAATGAAGTCAATACTTTCTATTCTCTACTTCACAATTCAATCAGTTGAATATTAGGCTTTAGAAATATCACATTCAATGTCAGCTATCATCATTATCGTTCAATATTTTTCAGTGGTTTTAGTCAAATGAGAAAATATATAGAGAGTACAAGAAACAGAATTGGTCTTACTTGCAGAATAAGATGACCAACCTAGAAAATCAACTAAGAAACTACTGAAATGAATAAGATTTTGGTGAAAAGACAGTACACAGACTGAACTGTAGAAATCACCATGCTTCTTATTAAAAAAGAAAAAATGAAAAACGTAACAGAGAAGATTTCCAGCTCAAGCTGATAGACTGAATATATGCTTTTGTAGCCTTTCTCTCCCAAGACAGGAAATGAATACAAAAGGGAAAAACCTGTAATAGTCAAAACAACGTTAGGGAGGAGTAGTGATTACTACACAAGAGAGACTAAAACAAGTGTCTTGTGGACATGTGATGAAGGTACAGACGAAGAGAAGCCAAAGCCCAGACCCATGGGAGAGGGAGGGAGTACGAGGGAAGAGGAAGCCAATCTCCCCTGAGACCCCAGATGGGCTCACCAGCAGGTGTGGAAGGTGGGTGTAAGAATTGGGAGTGAAAACAGGGGAATTAAATAAAGCAGCTGTACCAATTGCCCCACTTCCCCCAAATAAAACACATCTTTCCAACCCTGACCCCAGAGACAAGCCAGGCAAAGAAGACAGTCTGTGATAAAACCGTTCAAACTGCCTACAAAGCTAGGCCTATTCTGGGAGGGTTGAGAGGGTTGAGAGGGTTGCCAAAAGGCAAGCCTAGCTATTTGTTTATCTGGAGTCACCCACTCCCCTCATGCCTATGGACAGACTTCCCATTCACTCACCCTAAAGCAAAGTCTCACCCGGGTGCACAGATCTGCTCAGCTCTTCCCACAGAGATGCCTACTGAGGAAAGAGACCTACAGGAAAACAGCCAGTCAGAACTCCAAAATAATCAACAAGAAGAAAAAATTTATATTACAAAAGAAACAAACTATTGAATAAACAGATAATTTACAGAAGAGAAGTTTTAAAAGCCTATTATTTCGTAATATAAGTAACTTGCATATTATATGGATATACCCAGGAGAACTGTAGACATGGCATAAAACAAAACAACAACAAAGTACAAAAAGAACGGAGCATAAGAAAAAAACTGATTGTTGAAATTAAAATATTCAATACAAGAATTAAAAGAAAAAAGAGAGAAAATGCTTAAAACACTACAAGAACACAATGGGACAAAAACTGAGACACAAAAGATGAGAGAGCATCAATCCAGAAGGTCTATTATCCCATTGATAAGTTTTTGAAAAGAAAATCTAGAAAAGAAAAAGGATATAATTATTTTTAAATAAGTAATAAGTTCCCAGAGGAAATGCATGAGAGGCAAAACAAGATGAATGAAAGAGACTCTCATTGAGCCTCACACCTATGGCATTTCAGTATAAAAGGAACAAAATAAAAAAAAAAAATCATAAAAGTTTCTAGAAAAACAAACACACAGAACAATCACTTACAGCAGGATGAGAATCACACTGGCATCACATTTTTTATCCCAACACAAGTATAAAAAAAAGTATTATCTTCAAACTTGTAAGTGAAAGTTACTATAAACCTAGAATTCTATAGCCAGCCAAGTATCAATTCAGCGTGAATGCAAAATAAACACATTTTTTCCAAATGCAGGTGTTGAAAGCCTCCCCCCTCCACACAACTTCTGCTTGATGAATTATTTATGTTTCTCAGCAAGATGACAGAGAAAACCATGAAAGAGAAAGTCACAGGACCCAGAAAACAATGTCTTCAAGAGTGCAATGGAGAATTATCCCTGAAGATGAATTTGCAGCAGATTTAGAAAATGGTAGTCAAGGCTGGTAGAGGAGGTCAGAGGACTCCTGGAGGGAATGTGGACTCCAAGTGATGGTATTGATCTTCAAGATATGTTAAAGGCTGATTATGCTTTTTCAAGGAAAAAAGAAGAGGTAATTCAAAATTCTAAAAACTCTAGAATGATTCAGAAGAATGCTATGGCCAAAAATAAAGCATCTAAAATGTGACAAGATTTTGTGGAATTAATGAACTATAAAAGAAAAAGCCAAACCATTTGTTCTAGAAGCCAAGAATATCTCCTTTTGGGCACCCAGGGTCAGAGACAATAAAATCTTACCCCTCGGTCAACATAAAATAAAAATATTTATGTTATCATAATAACATCAAGAGTGTTTACTGGTTTTTAACTTTTACAATCAAAAGTTTGGAAGATTTAATTATGGTTACAGAACAGAATTCAATGTTGTCAGTCTCAGAATTCAATGTTGTCAGTTTATTTTTATGTGTAAAAATAAATAGTTGCTATAAGACAGTACTTGGGAGAGGGGAGAGAGGAGAGAGGTGAAAACAGGGGTAGAGGGCATTAATGTCATCTTATACAGTGAAATGTGGAGGGATACTCAGAAAAAATTAATAGAACAAGAGATTTAAAACTAATGAAAATCAAAAGACAATCAGTGGAAGAGATTAAAAAGCTAAAAACTGGGGAAATGTTAAGGTGAAGCTAATAGATAATGCAAATACATGTATGTCAGAATGAAGAATAATGTTTAAAATTGATAAATGAAGGTATACACACATTGATACATACACTTATAGATGTGTATATACATATGTGAATATGTACGTATTAGACCTTTCATTGTGGGATAACCCAAAACTTTTGAACATACTCTCCACATTCTAAAAGTTTCCTTAATTATTAATCCCACTTTCTCAAGGTAGAATGCAAAAAACTATTGTCCGGTCTCCATCACAGCTAACATAAAGATGTAACCTAGGTGCTGTCAAGCAAACCCAATTCACCAGTGAATTACATGAGGGACTGGGCAAGGGGAGTCCAATTTTCTGGCAAAAGGTACGAAGCCTATTTTTAGGTTAAAGACACCAGCAGCTGGCCTACTCATGTTGGCATATATGCAATTCGCCCTAGCCCATTAATGTTTTATGCTGCTAAGAAACACAGTAAGAGGCAAAGCATAACCATAAAGCTGAGAGCCTCAGTGAAAAACAGTTCCATACACTATGCCTCTTGACTCAGGCCAGCCCATCTGCTCTGTTTTAGAAGTGTTTATTACATGGTTCTCCCAACTTTTATGAATTTTGCCCTTAACTCCATAACTCAGCAGGTTCACTTCTTCCTGACTCTAGTTACAAACCCTTCCTTGCTCTAGTAACAAAGCTGTGTATGTTTTAAGAGATCTGCCTAACCTTCTTTTTTCCACAGACCCTGTTATTTTTGATACTTGTTTACAATTCAGGCCTTTTCAGAAATGAATAAAGTATTATAGCCAAAATACTTGTACAGTGCAGTTTCTTAGAGATATGGAAGTAGCCATCAGAACAAAATAGAGAAGTGGTTAAAAGTGGCTGGTTTGGGGTGGACCTAGAAACAAGGATGGAAAATGTTGCTTTGCATTATATGCTCCGTTAAACTGTATGTGTTATTGACATGTTAATGTATGACTTTAATTTTTTTTAATCTCTTCTATTACACACAGAAAAAGGGGGGAAACAGGAAAAACTAATAACAATGATGTTATTCACAATATCAACAGAAATGCAAAAAATACTGAAAAAGAAACTTAAAATGTGTAACAACTACATAAAAAAACATGTAACTTAAAGATATAAAAGAAAACAGGCAGGATGGGGCGCCTGGGTGGCGCAGTTGGTTAAGCGTCCGACTTCAGCCAGGTCACGATCTCGCGGTCCGTGAGTTCGAGCCCCGCGTCAGGCTCTGGGCTGATGGCTCGGAGCCTGGAGCCTGTTTCCGATTCTGTGTCTTCCTCTCTCTCTGCCCCTCCCCCGTTCATGCTCTGTCTCTCTCTGTCCCAAAAATAAATTAAAAACGTTGAAAAAAAATTAAAAAAAAAAAAAAGAAAACAGGCAGGGTGCCTGGGTGGCTCAGTGGTGGCTCAGTCGGTTAAGCATTATACTTCGGCTCAGGTCATGATCTCCCAAACCATAGGCTTGAGCCTTGAATGGGGCTCTGTGCTGACCACTCAGAGCCTGGAGCCTGCTTCAGATTCTGTGTCTCCCTTTCTCTTTCTGTCCTTCCCCCACTCATGCTCTGTCTGTCTGTCTCTCTCTCTCTAATAAATAAACATGAAAGAAAGAAAGAAAGAAAGAAAGAAAGAAAGAAAGAAAGAAAGAAAGAAAGAAAGAAAGAAAGAAAGAAAGAAAGAAAGAAAGAAAGAAAGAAAGAAAGAAAGAAAGAAGGAAGTTAGGAAGGAAGGAAGAAAGAAGGAAAGAAAACAAACAGGGGGTGCCGGGGTGGCTCAGACGGTTAAGCGTCCAACTTCAGCTCAGGTCATGGTCTTGCTGCTTGTAGGTTCGAGTCCCACACTGGGCTCTGTGCTGACAGCTCAGAGCCTAGAGCCTGCATCAGATTCTGTGTCTCCTCTCCCTCTGCCCCTCCCCTGCTCACACTCTGTCTCTGTCTCTCAAAAAGAAATAAACATTAAAAAAAAATTAAAAGAAAACATAAACAGAGAGAAAACCAAATTCCTGTAAGAAAAGCAACAAAAGTGTGTGACAGAGAATGTATGTATTTGGAAGGGCTGACTATCTATGACAGATAAGAGCAGTTTCAATTTTGGAGTAGATAAATTATAGAGGCAAATGGTATTATTCCCCAATTTTATTTTTTAAGAAACTTTGTAGATCACAGTTTCAATAGAGTTTTAAGTTAAATGATAACAGCTAGACACTGCAAAACTAGAGTGTTATAATAGAAAAGGCAAGGCAAACTTACCAATTATAGTATAAATGCTACAATTTCCTAAGTGTAAGTACCAGGTTAATGGCCATCCAAAAAAAAAAAAAAGAAGAAGAAGAAAAAGCCAACGAATGTAGATTTCTTACATTACACCGAAAATGTTCAACTAAGAACACAAAGTACCTATGAGCTTTTTTCACTATGAAATGAGGTAATGGATTTCTTTCTTTTCACTGCTATTCTTAACAGCGAAAGCAAATAGTTTCAACAAAATAAAATCTTGAGTGAAACTCAAATAATTTAAGTGTATAAGGGGACACATCAAATAGGATTAGAAATGGAAAAATGTAATTATAAAATTTAATCTTGCTCTCTCCAGTTCATGTAGAAAGGAAAATAATAATGCCAAATGAAATGAAATATGGTAATGTGATTTACGAGGTATATACAGTATTCAGGAATGTTATATTCTTTAAAAAATGTTACACAGGTGGGCAAATGTGAAAGAAAATTCTTGAAATGTTATAAAATATTTGCAAGCTCAAGTTTAGAAGCTTTTCATCAGCAAAACTCAAATGATACTTTCTAAAGCATGAAGTTAGATAATTGTAAAATAACTATCCTAACATGAGACATGGTTATACTATGAAAATGTCAGCATGCCAGGATTGAAGAACTAAGATTGAACTGCAGTTCTGCTACTTATTAGCCAAGTGACTTCCGGAGGTTTCTATGCTTTCTGAGACACAGTTTCCTCATTTCTAAAATGCGAATAGAAATTCTTAGCCTAGAGAATGGAAATGACTACATCAGAACACAACAGTTCTGACAGAAAGCCCAGCATAAAATAAACAGAAACTACCCCTCCCCATAAATACATTTCTATTGCCAATATCGTCTATACTTGCAAGTTACATACAAATTATAGCATCAATCACAGTTGTTTCATCACATCTGAAAAATATTTACAAATTCTGCTCAAACTCTGCTTGAGAAGATGCATGCTTCTCAAAGGCAAAGGCTAAGAGCCCAGTGATCTCATCAGCTTTGTGACCCAGATGGAGCAAGTTACTCTACCTTCTCCAAACCTAGTTTTTTCACCTATAAATAATGACACTGGTGTCTAATTAGCAGAACTGTTGTGAATACTAAAGGAGGTATGCACAAAATATGTTGTTTTAAACTCTTATTTACCATCCATTCGCCAGGCACTATGTTAAAACTTGTTCTATTACGTATATTATACAAAGTTAGATCAGACCCCAGTTATTATCTTAATCTTTCTCAAAACATATCTAAAACATAAGTCTTACCAAAAATAGACCACGTAGCAGGGGTGATACTTTCAGGGTATTTTTTCCTACAGAAATTACCACTTTCTCCTTTAATTTCTTTCACTGAAAAACTGAATTATTATTACATTATTATTACATTTTGTGCTATTTTTGAAATTTAATAAGATCATTCAACAAATATTTACTGAGTATCTTCTCTACGCTGTACACTCTTCAAAATTCTGAAGGATACAGTAATAAAATTCACAAAATTCCCCTGCCCTCATGGAACTCAGAGGAATCTTCCAAGAGCCACCATGCAGGACAGTAGATGTAGAAGTCACATCCCAAATATAGCATCCAAGAACCTAGAACTCTCTCCAGTTAGCACAACTAACTAGTTGTGGTCATGACAAAGAAAATCCTATAGGAACGAGGAGCTGGCAAAGGGGGACCCAAGTTCCAAATGGTCAGCCTTCCTATTTTGGAACAGAACAACTGTTCTTATCAGACAGGGTGACCTTGCCCTCCCTGTCTGCATTCTTGGCAAGGTCAACCCACATCCAGAATAATTCCAAACTAAAAATGATAATTTCATTACTCCTAAAGGAAAGCATTTAATTTTTACCCCAGACAATATTAAGTCTAAAAAAAGATTTTTGAATCATTTCTTAAATAGATTTTTGATATTAGAAACTTATTATAGTCATGAAAGAAATATACAAAATGTTAAAATTATTTATAGTCTACATCAGAAAAATATATACCACTCTCAATAATTAAACACAACATGGTAAATCAGTAACACTTTTAAACCTAAATATCCTTGCCGTGTCAAACAGACATATCATCTGGACATATTCTTTGATTACATGTGTTTACAAAAAGCTTATGTAGAGAGTGAAAAAGAAGAGCAGAGGGAGGTTCCTAATTTGTTTTCAGCCTAACAGATCATCAGTTCTGATAAACACATTAAAGAAAACATTTGGGTTAGATTATAATATGTGTTCTAGGGAAAAAAATGCTCTCATACTATTTATTCAGAACTACAACATAAAATATGCTTAATTTACAATGACAGAGCCAGGCCCCACTATGGAAGCCTGGTTTCCATGAAACTTGGCTTAAGAGAGGCCTCTAGTGGATATAGGTAATCATTAGCTTTTCTTCCCACCCCAGCCTCCACACTCTAGTATTGCTCTAGTTCTCATTCATTCTCAGATTCCCTCTGTCCCCTATACCTCACAAACTAAAATCCTCAAGCCAAAGAGCTAGTATTCAATCAGTGAATTATTCAATCAAGTCCAAGAAATCAAGTAAGAACAATGTATATAACAGGTAGTACTAAACCATTGTAGATTCTCTAAAGACAAATTCTCCAACTGCCCCATAAAACCAATTTAGAGCCATTCAGTACAAAGTATACACCCTAAATATTATCTTGCTAGTGTTGGCAATCTTAATAAAAATTAAATCTAAGGTAATCTAAAATCAACCTTATGAAAATAAAAATAAACTCAAAGGCTACAAAATTACAATTAAAGTCATAAAATATAACCCTTATGAGTTTATCTTGATCTTCAATGGTAATATGAGTCTGCTGAAACTGTTTTGCACTATTCACAAATACACTAACACCAGGTACAGATATAGAGAGCAAGCAAACTTGGTTCTTTATGTATAAATGATTAGACACACCCAAATGACCAAGGTTTAACTTCTTCCCAGTTCTGCTCCTGTAATAAACCTTTCCTTTCTTATTGAAGGACTCAGCTCCCAGAACCTCCTGCCGTGACCCCAGCTGCCAATCTCAGAACCTGCCTTACCTTTATCCATGGTCCCAATTTGTTCTTTTTTTTTTTTTTTTAACATTTATTTATTTGAGAGAGAGAGAGAGAGAGAGAGAGAGAGAGCAGGAGTGATGGAGGGGCAGAGAGAGAGGGAGAGAGAATCCCAAGCAGGCCCTGAGCTGTCAGCACAGAGTCCCACATGGGGCTCGAACTTACGAACGCTGAGATCATGACCTGAGCTGAGATCAAGGGTCAGATGTTTAACCAACTGAGCCACCCAGGCACCTCACCAGGGAGGTCTTTTAAAGCAAGAATGGAAAGAGCTGGAGTGCAAGGACAGGAGAAGAGGATGTTAAATCCTCCCTCCTGACTATAGTCACTTCCTCAGGCTACAGTGCAATTACTTCCAGCTGCTATCCCACATTATAGTATCACAGAGGCCTTGCCCTGCTCCTAAGATGCCCCCAAAACACTAAGACTACAGGTACCTCAACATGAAGCCAAAGAACAACCATTTGCATCGATGGGCACATCACCATCTTTCGGGGTGGAAAGGGAAAAGAGCAGGAAAGCAAGAGAGGTAGAGAGAAGAGCAAACAGGTAGGGAGGAAGTTCCTGTCCACACCATTTCCAAAATTTAAAAATGTAATGACCCATCCCCTGAGTACCTCTGAAAAAGTAGATTACTTTGGGGGAGAGGGGAAAGCGGTGAGGCTTTGAGACAGTGTGTTGTACCAGTCTGTTTGAATCGACAAAACCCCTCATAGGAAGCAGTGCATAATAGCTGTGACAGATGTTAAAAGTCACAGATCACTCCTGAGACCAGTAGAAAGGCCAAAGGGAACAGGCCCAGGCTGAACTCTTCCAGCTCTAAATTCCATAACAATGACCCACCTGCAAAGCAGGCAAGGAAATAAGAGGAGAAAGGTTCTGAAAAGCCCAAATTAGTATCATAAGGTTTGAAGAGTAAAGCATGTGTTCTTGATTCATGAGAAATCATTACAGGCCTTCCCCGGCCAATGTACAAGTCTCAGTTATAAAGTCTGGTCATCTGGATCCCATGCACAGCTGGTGATGATATGACAGCAAAAGATAAAAGAACACTTAAATTTAAAAAGGCTTAAAACCATGAAATTAAGCACAGAAATATATCCATGAAGTAAACAACCATATACCTTAATGAATGCAAATGACTTAACACAGTGTAACAACTCATGTTTGTTTGGACTAAATTATTTTCAAAAGATGAAATTATATACATTGTGTTTTCCTTGAGAAAGTATAAGCGAAAAGGTTTTGAAAATATTGACATGCAAAAGGTTAAGTAGTTTTGAAAGCTGCTACACAGAAATAGTGACTCTCATCTATGCAGAAAATTATAAGAACACATTTCTCAGAAATTACAGATAACTGAGGTTAAGTATACTCAATTTCACTTTGAATTTTAGAATAAATTGGTCCTATTGGAATGAGAATTCAAATGATAATTTGTATATACCATTATGAAAAATGGACAACGGTCAAGAAAAATAAAACAAATTAAAACTAAGGTCAAACTAAAACTTAAAAATAAACGCTTCAGCTTAAAATAAAAATTTTTAAGTTTATGTATTTATTTTGAGAGATAGTGTGCACATGCTCATGAGCTGGGGAGGGGCAGAGAGAGAGGAAGAAAATCCCAAGCAGGCTCAGCACAGGTCAGCCCAGAGCCCGACACAGGCTTTGAACTCACCAACTGTGAGATCATGACCTGAGCCTAAATCAAGAGTCAGTCACTTAACCGACTGAGCCACTGAAGCGCCCTGACATAGATTTATTCATAAAGCAATATTTTAGAGTTACTTTTTACGCATTTATATAAGCAACAAAAATAAGAAAAAGTACCAAAATCAAAACATTTCAATAGTAAACAGTTTTCATAGCATATTATCAAACTTTCTTTTGCTGATATTCGTATTAATTCCACAGCAAATATCTACTGAACACCAAACCTATGCCAGGCATTTTTTCAGGTACTGAGAATTCAACAGTGACCCAGCAGACAAAAGCCCCTACCCTCACAGAACTTACCTGCTAATGGGGGAAGAAAATAGTATAAATAATAAAATTACATAATAGGTTAGATCATTTAATCTCTCTAGGAAAAAAAAAAAGGAAGAAGGGGTAAAAGGGAGTCTTGGTAAAAGAGACGGGATCTAATATTAAGTAAGCAGGTCAAAGAAGGCTTGAATGAGAAAATGGTATTTGAGTGGTGACCTAACACATTGGCTTGGCTGAGAGTCCATGAAGAGCATTTCCTGAAGGGGGGATGGATGATGGGGTGTGGAATGTGGTGAGACGAAGTAAAACCCTGTAGACTTTGCTAAGAAACTTGACCTTTCCACTAAGTTTAATGGGAAACTACTGAGGCCATTTGAGACTAGAAGGGAAATGATGTGACTCACATTTGAAAGCATCAGTTCTGTCTTGGGCAAGTAAAGTGCAGAAGCATGACTAGTTTGAGGCTATGGCCAAAACCCAGGTGAGAAATGCTCACAGTGTGGACCAGGATCAAGGGTAACAGCATCAGAGGTGATGGTCAGATTTCTGGACATATGATGTAGACAAGGCAGCAGGATCTGCTTTGGAATTGAATGTAGGCAGGCAAAACATGAAAGGGAGAGGAATAAAAAAAAAAGGCTCCAAGGAGTAAAGGCAAACCCTTATTTATTTAAATAATTAGCAGAATTTAATCTTCAACTAAAGTAATGCATGTCAAAGCTCTGTGTCAGAGCTCTCTTCTCTTCTCCATAAACATATGGAAATCACCCACACCTTATGAATTGTCGTTTTTCTTTTCTTTTTTGCACTGTTATGTAGTTGATTCTATGTTGAATGACAATATTATTCTTTAAATTTTTTTTTTTTCAACGTTTATTTATTTTTCGGACAGAGAGAGACAGAGCATGAACGGGGGAGGGGCAGAGAGAGAGGGAGACACAGAATCGGAAACAGGCTCCAGGCTCTGAGCCATCAGCCCAGAGCCCGACGCGGGGCTCGAACTCCCGGACAGCGAGATCGTGACCTGGCTGAAGTCGGACGCTTAACCGACTGCGCCACCCAGGCGCCCCGACAATATTATTCTTGAATCCTGAGTTTCTTTCAAAGACTGTCATCAAGTGCTTATTATCCATAGGCAGCGTCTCTGAATTTCTACACATTAAAAACAACAGCAACAACAACAACAACAAAAAACTTCATTTCAAGCTGGACAGCACCTCACACCTAACTCTATGCCTGGCCATTGTTTGTTTGTTTGTTTTAACTTGTAGCTCACTTTTTAACTCACTTTGAATGTGGTCTGTATCTCAGCAGGAAAGTCCACTCAAGCCCTCAACACTTAATCATGGTTCTTATACCTGGGGAGCTTGGGAACAACAGCTCTACTTAGGGGTATGGGTTTCTGGCTGAATAACGGAAAAAACTCCTCCTGGTCAGAGCACACCAAAGCTCTAAGTCTATAAAAAGCTAACCAATGGCAGCACAGCAGTCCATCTTCACTCCAGTACAATGCGGTAACTACTATAACCTTGTAACATATCTTGACTTACGGTATGTGCGTCGGTTGCTTGCATCTTCTCTAATTTCTCTGAATAATATTTTGTGATTTTCTGTGTAAAGCTGTTACATATGCATCACTCAATTTCCCCCTAGATGTTTGATTCTTTGATATTTTTGCAAAATGTTTTCAATTTATTTTCTATTTGTTGCTGGTACATAAAAATACAATTATTGTATATTGACCTTGTTTCCAGGGGTGTTGGTACACTTAATTTTAATAATTTGCCTACCAATTCTTGTAGATCTTCCTACATACAAATCACATTATCTATGAATACTAAGTTTTACTTGTTCTTCCCAATCCATATGATCTTTGTATCTCTTGCATTTATGTATGGGCATCCTTGTTGCATTCCTGGATCTCAATGGGAAAGTGGTCAAAATTTCACTAGGAAATATACTTTTCGCTGCAGGCTTTTTATAGCTCTTCATAGCTACAAGATAAAGTTATCCTTTATCATATTAATAGAATTCCATTCTATTTCTAGGCTACTAAGAAATTTTCATTATGAACGGATATTGACTTTTAACAAATGTTTTTCTGTATTATGAAGATCATCAGGATTGTTTTTCCCATTTTCTGTTCATGTGGGAAATTGCATCAACCACTGTGTGAATGTTTATGAATGTCAAACACCCTTTGAATACTTGAAATAAACCCTCAGCTTTGTCTCTTGATATATGGCTGGATTTGACTTTCCAATATTTTGTTTCAGATTTTTACATCTACACTCTTAAGAAAAAATTGTCTATTATTTTGCTTTATATACTGTCAGAAACAGGTTTGATATGAATATTAAGCCAGCCTTATAAAAAGAATGTGGAAGTTTTTCTTCTTGTTCTATTTTCTGTAAGAATTTGTATAAGAATTGTGTTTTAAAGAATTCACTAGTAAAACCCTATGAGTCTAGGGTTTTCCTTATATAAGCATTAATAAAAATGGATTAAATTTCTTTGATATATGACTATTGAGATTACCTAATTATTATTTTGAAAACATTATATTTTTGCAGGAGTCTGTCCATTTCACCCAAACTTATTTGTAAAATTATTCATGATATCCTCTCAATATCTTTCTATTGTCTGTATTCTCTGCTTCTTCATACGTGATATTTGTCATTTGTTTTTGTCCTATTTTTTTCATTAGTCTTCCTAAAGGTTTATCAAGTACATTAATCTATTCAAAGATCTAAATTTTACTTTATTAAGCTTCTCTATTGTACATTTTCTGTTTTACTGATTTCTACTTTTTATCACTACACTTATTCCATTTTCTCTAGGTTTGATTTTCTTTCTGGAATGGAAATTCATATCATTAATTTTTTTGTTCTTATTCCTGTTTTCTAAATATATGTATTTGCACAGTCATACTGTTCTGTCTGAGCATGGCTTTAGCTGAATCTTGAAATTTTTGATATGTAATAACTTCATAACACTTCAGTTCAGTATTTTTCTAATTTCTATTGCAGTTTACAACCCATGATTTAAACGTAAATTATTTAATTTGTAAAAAGTTGAGGATTTTCTGGTATTTTTTATTTCAATTTCTAACTGAATTCCACTGTTCAAACATACTCTAAATGACTTCAAACTTCAGAGGTTTAGTATTGTATGTTTATGTCCTAGCATTTGGTTGGTTTTGATAAATGTTACATATTCAATCGAACTAGGCATATTGTGGTGATCATTTCGTAAGGTATATGAATATTGAATCACTATGTTGTACACCAGAAACTAATACTATATGTCAATTATTCTTCAGTGGAAAAAAAGAAAAAAGAATTATTCCTTATATAGTTGAGTACACAATTAGGACAAGTTTAACTCTTCAGATCTTCTATATACTTACTGATATTATCTGCTTGTTTGATCAGTTTTTTAAGAAGGGTGTCAAAGTCTCCCACTACGATTGTGGATATGTCTACATCTCCTTTTAGTGTTGTGTTTTCTTTTGCTTTATGTATTTTGAAACTATGCTGTTGAGGACATAATAGATTTAAGATTGTGACATCTTCAAGGTAGATTGATTCCTTTAGTGTTATGAAATGTTCTTTATTTCTAGTAACACATCTTGCCTTAAAAGCTTTATCTGAAATTTGTATGGCTATACCAGTGGTCTTTTTCCCATCCCTTTCAAACTTTCTGTGTCCTTATATTTAAAGTATCTCTCTTAAGCTACACATTGGTGTTATTGATTGATTGATTGATTTTTTTTAAAGAGAGAATGAGTGGGGGAGAAGGGCAGAGGGAAAGAGAGAATGTCAAGCAGGCTCCATGCTCAGCACAGAGCCTGACACGGAACTTGATCCCACCAACCTAGGATCATGACCCAAACCAAAATCAAGAGTTGGACGTTCAACTGACTGAGCCACCTAGGTGCCCTATATTGGTGTTATTTTTTAATGAGGTTTTTAATGAAGGCTTTTATTAGATTTAATCCATTTGTGTTTACTTACTTACATACTTGGGTTTATATCTATCCTCTGTTTTCTATGGACACACCTCTTTTGCTTTTTAGGTTTTTGGGGTTTTTTTTAATATATATTTTCCTTTCTTTTAGTTTAACCAAATATTTCTATTAATCTATAGTTCCCTTTTTAATTTGCTGGAAATACACTTTCAATATTATTTCAGTTGTTAATCCGGAGGTTACAACATGCATCCCTAACTTAATGTAATCTGATAAAAATTTTACATTTAATAATCCTAGAACAATGGAATATTTTAACTTCATGTAAGCCCCATTCTCACTGTCTTCGAGGATCATTTTCCTTCTGCCTAAAGAACTCCCTTGTAGTATTTCTTCTAGTGAAAATGTGCTGGTGATTAATTCTCTCAATTTATATTTGTCTAAAGTATTTTTTACTTCATTTTAATTTTAAGAGTATATTTTCACTGGGTATAGAATGTTAGGTTGGCATCCTCAGCAAGTTAAGATGTCATCCCATTGTGTACGTGAGTGTGGGTTTTTTTTTTTTTTTTAATACATCATTAGAGGTTCACACATCCTCTTGACTATAGTGATGTCCTGAAAGTTTCATGAGAAATACTTCTTATATTGTTTCTGACCAATTCATTCTCTCTTTTCCTTCTGGAATTCAAATCATATATGGGACAGATCCTTTGACCAGATCCCCAATGTGTTTTATGCTCCCTTCTGTTTTAGTCTATTTTATTTTCCCCCAATCAATCAAACTGTGCTTGAGTTTAAACATTTTCTATATACTTGCCTTCTAGTTCATTAATACTATCATGTTCTAAGTCCAATAACTTTATAAACGCATCCACTGAGTTCTTATTGACAAATATTTCTTTGGTTCTAAAATGTTCTATCTCTCTCTCTCTCTCTCTCTCTCTCTCTCTCCCTCTCTCTCTCTCTCTGTCACACACACACACACACACACACACACACACACACACACAACCAACCCTCTAGGATTATTCTCCACACTCTTACCTCTTTTGTTCCTTTTCTTCCTCTATGTTCCTAAACATAAATAAGTCCTTGTCTGCTAACTCCAGTATCTGGATCACCTGTGTTTCTGCTTTCTATTGTTTGTGTTTTTTCTTGGTTTTGAATCAAATGGTCCTGTCTCTTCATATACTTAGTAATTTTTTATTGAATGCAGATTCATAGAGGTTCCAGATGATGGGAGGACTGTTTCCTCATTCTGCTGGGCAGACAGAGCATAAGGTAAGTTACATTAATCCAGGAAAGGAACTGAGAGGGGGTGAGACTGCTGCAGACTGGGGAAGCTGTGATCTACTTCTGGTTTGATTCATATCCTAAGACCTGACTCCACAGCTTTCAACTGAGAGTATGATTGGTCTTTGACACTTTAGTTTCCAGTGATGGCTTGGCCTTTTAGGTATTTATTTTCTGCTTAGCGCCCACCATACACAGGTTTAAAATTTGGCAAATATCTTTAATGGAAGACTAACTGTGTATTTAACACATACACACACAATCCCACCAAGTTTCCCATTCTGTCATTGCAACCCAATCAAATATGGAGTCTATACACCTGGATTCTCAATTTCTAGTTGAAACTTACTTGGCAGGTGCCCCCAAGTAAAAAGAGTCCATTTGTCACTTCAGGCCCTTCAACTCTCCTCACTGATGTTCTCCCCCACCCCACTCATACCCCAAATCCTCGGGGTAGGTCTTGGTCTCCTAGGCAACTCAAAACTCAGGAATTTTTATTCTTCTTTTTAGAGGTTTCCAGCTTAGCCCTTTAATATCAGGTTCAGAATTAAATAAATGAACTACGGTTCTTAGATCTACTCAGGTCTCCAATTTTGTAGCTCCCCTGAGCAACATTCAAAAACTCTGCTGCTTTCTGTCCCCAAGCAATTTTTCAAAATTATAACTTCCAAACAATGCTTCAAGGCTTAAGCAAAAAGTAGGACTATGTTTTTAAAAATGCAGTTAAATTCAGACTTCATTAACCAATTCCTCAACTGTCCCAGAGTCATTTACTATGCTTAGTGTGCTAATGTGTATTTTCAATAAGGATTTTTTTTTACCTTTAATAGGCTTTTCTTGATTAGGTTTTCCAAAAAGATGCATTTTGGTGCTGAGCTTAACATGTCATGAACAGAGTTGAGGGATCTGATTTTATCATAAGACAAAAAAAAAAAATAAAAGATAAAACACAGCACTAACTGAAAGAGATAATAAACATAAATTTTGATTACTATGGAATTCATAAAGAAAAACTTAACTCTAGTTAAACAACAACAACGAAAGCCTCACTTTTAATGAGGTTTAGCTACAGGGCCCTCTTGTTAAAGTTATCTCCAAATCCTAGAAAGATGCCAAGTATCAAAACTTTCCTTTGATACATGAAAGGAAAAAACAAGATCACCATGACCAGCAGGGAAGAGAGTCAAAGAACCCAAAGTAATCAAGATATGACAAGCTGGCTTTCACTGTCATAACTGGAGGGTCATCAACCAGACAATGGCAAGATGAAAGCACCCGAACACAAGACTACAGTGAGGATGCTGGCGACTCAGAGGTTTGATGCATCACCTTCTCATTGCAGCAGCGGTCTCTAGTCTCCTCTTTCATCTTTTCCAACAGTAAAGAGCCCTAAGGAAATAGGACCTACATTCCAGGACCATACAAAGGTGCAACCAGTAGATTTAATAAAAGGAGGAGGGGGAGTTCCACACAAGCAAATGATGTAGAGAGAAATATAAACAAATAATCTCCCCCTTCTTTTTCCTCTCTCTTCATTACCTTCCCAATTATCAGCTTGGAGTGTTGTTACATTTGTGTTTTACCATAAGCTGCTACAAACTCTGTTTGGACATATAAAAATGTAAATAAAGTTTAAAAGTACTTGTCCTACCCATATATCAGTACCCCCACTGTACCATAACAAAACATTATATTCCCATACAAAAGCACCTTTCACTTTATAAATATAAACTCCAAGAATAAGTGGGGTACAGTTGCAAAAAAAGAAGCCCATTCTGGGGCAAAGGCTATCAGTTCCAGCTTTCCATGATTTGGAACAGCTGGCTACTTAAAAGAAAACCCAGCATCTGACTCGATTTGAAAAAGCCTAAAGAAGCATTACTTTCATGCAGTTACGAATAATTCAACCTAAAATACTGCCCTTAATGATGGAAGCTACAAATATAAAGACTTAGAATATTGTTGAAACCATCTGTAACCATGTCCAGTGTTTAGATGATGTCAAGTGAGTCCACGGAACATTTACTATAACAAATCTTAAATCTTTCATTAAATTATAAAACAATCTTTACCTAAATATAACCTATGCTGTACTTTTACATCAGTAGTAGTTGCAGATTTTTTTTCACGTGACTAACCTAAGAAACAGCCTATAAAAGCTAGGAGAAGGCTAAACTTCTTTAAAAATAATAAATGTTTGGGAATGCAAACTGGTGCAGCCACGCTGGAAAACAGTATGGAGGTTACTCAAAAAACTAAAAATAGAACTACCCTACAACCCAGCAATTGTACTACTAGGCATTTATCCACAGGATACAGGTGTGCTGTTTCAAAGGGACCCATGCAACCCATGTTTATAGCAGCACTATCAACAATAGCCAAAGTATGGAAAGAGCCCGAATGTCCATTGATGGATGAATGGATAAAGATGTGGTATATATATATATATATATATATATATATATATATATATATACACACACACACACACACACACACACACCACACACAATGGAGTATTAGTCGGCAATCAAAAAGAATGAAATCTTGCCATTTGCAACTACGTGGATGGAACTGGAGGGTATTATGCTAAGTGAAATTAGTCAGTCAGAAAAAGACAAATATCATATGACTTCACTCATATGATGACTTTAAGATACAAAACAGATGAACTAAGGGAAGGGAAGTAAAAATAATGTAAAAAGAGGGAGGCAGACAAAACAGAAGAGACACATAAATATGGAGAACAAACTGAGCGTTGCTGGAGGGGTTGTGGGGGGGGATGGGCTAAATAGGTAAGGGGCATTAAGGAATCTACTCCTGAAATCATTGTTTCACTATATGCTAACTAATTTGAATATAAATTTTAAAAAATAAAAAATAAAATTAAAAAAAAGTGTTTTTTGTTTCCTAGAAAATAATCTTCTAGGAACTTGTCTTACTTAATTTTATATGTCTATTAGAACACTCGCTAATGTAGGTACTCAATAAATGCTGTGAAATAAATTGGTAAAAAAAAAATCAAGATACGTAAACCAGCCTCCGCAGAATTAAATTTCTGGCTTAACTTTTAATACTTTATTGTCATTTCCCTCCTTCTTTGTCTTATACATATATTCTAAGAATACTTCTAATAATAAAAAATTTTAATATTCCTTAAAAAAATAAATGTAAAATACCCTCAGTCTTATGACTCACTTGTTATAACAGTAAATCAAGGAAAAGTAATATATGCAACATTACCTAAACTTTAGTAGATACTACCATCACATAAAAAAAGGGCTTAATTTTCCTTACATACCACAGTGGGAATGTTTATCTGTACGTTAATATGAAAGATATCAGTTATAGCCAAGTAAACGGGAACCGAACTGTATTCTTGAGAAGGGACTACCAAGCAGTTGCTTAGACAGAAAACTAAGAGCAGCCAGAATCCCACAACATAACATTTAAACTGTGATTCACAGTATTAAGACCGTGCAAAGAGGGGTTTTTTTGGTTTGGTTTTGTTTTGAACATAATCCATCTCCATCTCTTTTGGAGAGGAGACAATGAAAATTTAGCCAAACCATTTAGCAGACTATATTAAACTATGCTTATCAAATCCTAAGTAGTTCAAGTGATAAATAGTTAAAAACACAGGTGACTTCCAACATACCTGAAATGCTCCTATTTGCACTACTCCAGTTTTGCAATATTTTAAACAGAGAACTATGGAAGGGAAAAACTGTCAAGTGATTGGTTTCCTTGAGCATTAAACTGATTATACACCACATGCTTCTGTCACGGTGTAAATTTTTAAAGTTTTCAATCGGGTGAAAGTGCTCATGAAGCTCAAAATTTCAAAACAATTCTTTGCAAACTGCCAGTAAATATTCCCCAAGAGTTTAAGGAAATGACACTCTATCAAACTATACTCATACCTTGCAAACTGTATCCATGTCCCAAGGTAGTATGGTCTTCAGATCAATGACTTCACAAGACACTCCAAGCTTTTCTTGAGCCATGGAAGCCACCTCTCGCATGACATGAACCTGAAATAAAAACAGCAGAGAATAACTACAGACATTGAGACCTGAAAAACTAACTGAATTCTGATATCATTAATAGAAACAGTGTTTAAAGTCAGAGAAACTGATTTTCATGAAGAATTAAATGTCTTAGACATGTTGAACCCCATATTCTACCAAAATAATCAAACACAGATATCTAGAAAACGGTTGGAAAGATGTTCTCAAAGAAAAGGAGAGCAGTCATTGATAGAGACATTGATTCTAAAGATACCAGCATACAGAAGGTAAAGTCACAGGAGTAGGTTGAGTTTCTAGAGAGGGCATGAGGAAGGAGAAGCAAAGGGAAGATTGTGGAACCCTGTAGGTGACCAACATTTAAGGGGAAAATGGAGAAGGAGGAGCTCACTTGAAAGAAAGAAAGAAAGAAAGAAAGAAAGAAAGAAAGAAAGAAAGAAAGAAAGAAAGAAAGAAAAACAACAACAACAACAACAACAAACACGAAGAAAACTCAGGAGACAATATCTCCCAGAAACTAAAGAAGAAAGTGTTTCATAAAAACAGCAGCCAGTATCATACACCATAGCAATATGGGATAAGGGTTGGATTTAATCATTAGAAAATTAGGAATGTTAGCAGAAATAATTGTAGTAAATTAGTGGGAACAGAACTCATAGGTACAAGAACATAAGGAAGTTAAGGGATTAAATATAGGTAGTAGAAAATGGTTGTTCAAGTTTAGTGATAAAAGAAAGGAGGAGATGTACTGGTATTTAAGGGAAAAGCAGGGTAGAGAAAAGGTATTTTTTAGATAGAGAAGAAATATACACCTTTTTAAATTTTTTGCAATGTTTACTTATTTTTGAGACAGAGAGAGACAGCACAAGCAGGGGAAGGGCAGAAAGAGAGGGAGACACAGAATCCGATGCAGGCTCCAGGCTCCGAGCTGTCAGCACAGAGCCCGATGCAGGGGCTTGAACTCATGAACTGTGAGATCATGACCTGAGCCGAAGTTGGACGCTTAACCGACTGAGCCACCCAGGCACCCCTAAGAAATATACACCTTGTTAATAAAAGGGACGTGGGAAGAAGAAACTGAAGATGCAAAAGAGAGAAGGGACTAGCTGGTAAGTTACAGACCTGGAGAAGGTAAAAGAGAATATAATCTGAAAGATTTGTAGAGGTAGGTATAAAAACCAGACACCTCTTCTTTTGAGTACAAAGAGAAAGAAGAAAGGAGTGGCAGCAGACATGGAAGGTATGAGGAAAAAGCAAGTTATAGGACATAGTATCCAATACACTAACTTCCCTATTACAAAGAGAGGCAAGGATGCATGCTGCGTGAAAGGGATACAGATACAAGATTTTCCCACTGGAGGTAAGAAACCAGGAGGACCGGCTCTCCAAGCCAAACATCGAGTGGAGAGGAGAGTAGGAGGTTGTGGTATTACAAATGATTTCTATTATTTTCGTTATTTAACGTTGCACCAAATTTTCTAAAAGTATTTCCTTTACACAGAAGAAAGAAAAATGGACCATTTCTTTAAAAGAAGGAGAGAGAAAAGTCAAAGATAGAAGTCTATGGCCAGAGGAGCAAAGAGTCCCGAGTTTCAAAGTCTGGAAGCAGGGCAGCATGACAAGCACTGGGAAAATGGAGACAGATCAGAATTGAGGCTCGCTGGAACAGAGGAAGGTATAGAACTCGGACGCTGGATCACTAGATGTCCCACGTGGCCAGCTACATAATCACATGAGATGGCAGCAGATGTGATGAAAAAGACACCAGGTCAAGTGCAGAAGCCAGAGTGAGTGATGTATAATATGTGCCTCAAAAGAAACAGTTTTGAATGAATCCATTTGCATAAACTCAACAGATTTTAATGGTTTTACCACATTCATATATATTTTAATATAACTGAATAGGCACCTCACTTTCAACCAGAAATCAATACCAAATACAGATGTAGCACAAGCAAGACTAAAATTTGAGACAGAAGAAAAACACTTTAAATTTTTATAGTATCAGGATTAAAAATGAGAGCTTCCAAGCACAATATGGACATTATTGGTTCTTATAAATGTTACTGACCTGAGTGCCCCAGGCAACTAGAGTAACATCACTCCCTTCCTGTATGACTTCAGCCTGGGACAGGGGGATGTGGTATGGTTCTACAGGAACCTGTTCAACTGAATATGTAACGGGGGAAAAAAATAAAAAGTTATTTTTTTTTCATGGGGCACTTGTGCATAAGAGAATATAAGAATTTCATTGTGGCAAAGCTTTATTTTACTCTTCCCCCAAATTCCCTAAGTTATTTAAAACAGAAATAGCATTTATTATATGGCTCCATGACATCACTACACATATGAAAAAGTACAATGTAAATGTATAAAATATATCAGCTATCCTGTAACAGAAGAAGGACTTTGGATAAAAACTAATCAAATCTTACTTAAAGTTAGGGCTTTGGTCAACAATGTGTCAATATATGTGTCAACTGTAATAAATATGCCATACTAATAGGAGACGTTAATAATACAGAAAACTACATGTGGCGTATATGGGAACTCTCCTGTACTATCTCCACACCTTTTCTGTAAATCTAAAACCACTCTAAAAAAAATGTTAACATGTCTGCTAAAACTTGATCAGACTGAAATAAGTTCTCAGACAAGTTTTCTATCAAGAAGCAAATTTATGGGGGTTTGAAAAATGAAACATACATAGTAGGGCCAAATATTTAAGCATATTTTATTTTTGCGCCTTACATCTATGAACACTTCATCCATTATGGCAGCCGACAACACCCTAATTTTCAGAGCTGAATCCTGTAGATCTCGAAGAGATATGCTAAAGCAGCTCTACCGGGCTAAAGGAAGCATAAGCCACTGGTATCCCAGAGAAAACTATTTCATGATTATTTCTGCCCAACCAAACACAAGCAATATAGAGTTGACTGAATTCAAGAGGAAATCATGAGGTGAATTTTTAAATGAAATTGAGTAGGAAGTTGATGGAATTGCCCCGTTAGGCTAGGAAGCCGTCTTGAATTCCATGTGAGAGCAGTGAAACAGCAGAAGTGGTGGGGAAAAATAGTTCCCTTTTGGGGCGTCTGGGTGGCGCAGTCGGTTAAGCCTCCGACTTCAGCCAGGTCACGATCTCGCAGTCCGGGAGTTCGAGTCCCGCGTCAGGCTCTGGGCTGACGGCTTGGAGCCTGGAGCCTGTTTCCGATTCTGTGTCTCCCTCTCTCTCTGCCCCTCCCCCGTTCATGCTCTGTCTCTCTCTGTCCCAAAAATAAATAAATGTTGAAAAAAAAAAATAGTTCCCTTTTGTTGACTTTCCCCATAATCTTTTATCATTGTTGTTTTAATCTTTTTTTTTTTTAAATTCAAAGAGCAAAGAAGAGTAAAAAAAAAAAAAGGTTCCCTCTGAGCCCCAGTTAGTTCTTCCAACTCCACGGCCCAGAAGTAATCAACACCAACAACTTCCTGGGTGTCTGCGGGGACAGCTTTCATTCTTTCTGTCATCCACGCTTCTTAATCCTCTTCCTAAATTGGGGAAATGCCCCATCTGATGAGGCAAGGCACTTTATCCACTACAGAAGTAAGGTCCACATATGCACTTTCCCAGCTTCCCATGCAGCTAGGGCACAACATGTGGGCTCTGCCAATCAAAGGCAGACTCTGAAATGGAAGCTGATGACACAGAAGAGCAGCAAGTACCCAGAACTCATCCTAGAGTACGGGTCACAGTGGAGGCAGATCCAGCATTCAGATTCAGTGGTATCAATATTCAAGACTGCAGTTCCACATCCACCAATAGGTGCTGGGGCATCTTTGCAAAACCAGTTATGTGGTGGAATTTTGGGTATTGCTTTAGACATATGGCCTCTAAGCCTGGCTCTTAGGCACTGCAAAGATATCTCAGCTATCCATTATCCTTCAATAAATCTTTTCTGCTTTTATATTGGCCAGAGTTGATCTCGGCTTGAAAGTTAAGAACCACGACTGATTCAGTGTCTTTTCAGATATTTATAATAGTCAAGTATGCACATTTATCAACACATGTGAATCTTTTTTTCCACATATAGAATCACATTGTACACCCTGTTCAGAAGTCTTCTATCATCTCACTATTTTCTCACATGGCAACATATCTTGGCCATGTTTTCATGTCAAAAATATAGATTTTACTTATAAATGATTTTTAAAAAACTACCAAATTTAGGGGCTCTGTGCTGACAGCTCAGGGCCTGGATCCTGCTTCAGATTCTGTGTCTCCTCCTGTCTCTGCCCCTCCCCCACTTGTGCTCTGTCTCTTGCTGTCTATCAAAAATAAATAAATGTAAAAATAAATAAATAAATAAATAAATAAATAAATAAATAAATAAATACTATCAAATTTAATGGTACTATTCTCAGTGATGTGGAAAGTTTTTTCTTTTCTTTTTTTTATATTTCCAATCCAATAACATTTCTATAATCAATGCCAGAGAAAGAAATGAATATTTTTAAAATCACCAATACATTTAAACTATACACTAAAATCCACAAAACTACTCAAAGCAGATGACAATTAAGCTAACTAACAAACATGAGACACAAGCTGTGTTAGAAAACTCATAAGCAGGGACGCCTGGATGGCTCAGTTGGTTAAGCATCTAACTTTGGCTCACAGTTCGTGAGTTCAAGCCCCTGCATGGGGCTCTGTGCTGACAGCTCAGAGCCTGGAGCCTGCTTCAGATTCTGTGTCTACCCCTCTCTCTGCCTCTCCCCTGCTCATGCTCTGTCCATCTCTTTGAAAAATAAATAAACGTTAAAATTTTTTTTTAAACTCATAAGAATTAAAAGCATTTCTTTAAAAGTTCTTGTGTAGCACAGAAATTATGTTGAGCCAGATACTTCCATCCACACCAGGAGTAGGCAAGTCAATTTTTATAAACAATATTTTACTGGAATACAGCTACATCCATTCATTTATATATTATCTATGGCTGTTTTTAACCTACAACAGCAGAATTGAGTAGTTACAAAAGATAGCATGGCCTATTGGCTAAAATTCTTACTACCTCTTCCTTTATAGAAAAAGTTTGCCAACCTCAATTCTAAACAGTGCTTTCAGAGGTTAATTCCAGCCCATTTATTGACAGCTTAAATCCAGTATTTGATGGACAGATGAACCAACAGATATATGGCTGGATAAAGGAACACACAGAAGGAAGACAAACATTCAACTGGAGTAGTATATTCTACTCAGCAGTTCTCAGTTGCTAAACCAAAGTGATGGTAGTTTGCAAACTTTGTGTGTAGTCTAGCAAACTTGTGAAAGGTAGCACCATAGGCTCTTTGTCATCATCAAGTAGTCTTTCCTAGGGCAGCAAGATCTGCATCAATAGACAAGGCTTGAAGCCAGTACACATACTGTCTTTTCAGTGAGTCAGTGGCTGTCAATCAAGAGTCCCGTCTTTCCCGCCTTTTATATCAGTTGCCAGCTGATTAGCAAATCCCTGGAACGCACAATTCTAATGGCTGGCACACTAAAAGAAGTGGGTTAGCATCTTGGCCCACTTCCTCTGAGAAATTGCCAGTGAGTGACTAACTGCTTCATTGTATTAAATAAATTACCCAGCATAATAAGACCTCATTACTTTAACACTTAATTAAAGAATGAGATGGCAAACAAGGCATTGCTCTCCATCAACAAAATCGTGCAGGGAATTATATTCAAGAAGAGTCTCATATTAATAACAACCAAAAAATCTACTAGAGTCACATAAATTTAATCCTGAGAGCAGGAGAATAAGAATACAATTTTAATATGTTTGTTTATTTAAACGTGGCACACAGGTCACTTAGAGGGTAAGCCGTAACTCACAAGTACCTTAGCTACCCCAATGTAAAAGATACTTACTCCAAGAGAAGGCTATTATTACAAATAAGCATTCTTGCATTCCTACCCAAAGACTATGTGATTTTTGAAAGAGAACAGGTAAGAGGAGTTACAGCAGAAAACTTCAAGAACTGAAGAGCCCCTAAACAGTCATATTACAGAATCCTGTTTTCATAGCAGTGGGACCAAATGAGACAATTCCATTTCACCAAATGCTGATTACATCCAAATCGTAGCACTAATGAATATTCCAGACAAACCCTTCAATATCCGATGTATATTAACAAAAATGTGTGACCCAGAAAAATAAGAACTCTAAAACCAAAATTAAAAAATGCAGTTTTTTGCTCAAATATCAGATTTTTAAAACATACATTGTAAATTCCATATATGTTTCCTTTGTAATTGCAAATGCACTTACAGTCACATTACATATATACTTACAGACTCATGGCATGAATTAGCTCATGCCCACCCCAATTTTTTTTCCTCATCCTCCTACTTTTTTCCTTCTAATTTTCTTGTAATTTGTTTTGTCATCTTAAACACATTTTTAAAATAAGGCTGTATATAAATGTATATACTATGTATTATATATCTTTATTCATTTAATAGTTATTGTATAGCCAATATATACAGGTATCACACAGCATATTGGAATATGAAATTAAAAGAGGCAGTCCCTGTCTTTGACAAGCACATAGTCAACTGGGAGGTATAAAGATGGGAAGACACAATCAGCAAACAAAAACATGAGACAGTGGTAGGGATAAATTGTTCTAGGAATACAGAGGGAAGCAACAACCTGGTTGTAAGGATCAAGGAAGCGGAGGGCACCATGGAGGGCACAATTGACAGGGGTCTTGGAGATGATGGGAAAATACAGAGGGAATTCTATGTAGAAAGCAAAGATGTGTACAAAGAAATGGAGGCGTGAAGTTGTGTGTGTGTGTGTGTGTGTGTGTGTGTGTGTGTGTGCATCTACAAACACCAGTCAACACACATTTATGTGCTGTTTCAGGTAAAGGGGAAAGCTTTAAATTATATACCAAAGTCCCCAGGAAAACCTTTTCAATTCCTTCTGGCTTCATATATTAATAACACATGCAGAAAGTGTCTGCAAGAAATAATAACTCACTCTTAATGATGCAAGTTTCCCTGTGAGGCACAATATTACCATTACAGAGATAATAGGGTCATTTCTCTGCCCTGGCACTAATCTGCAGTAATGCTAGTTTCCTCACAAATGTGAAAGTCAGTAGGGCTTTATTCATGTTGCATTATACATGATGCAGTGATAAAACATAAATGTTCTTCTTAAAAAGAAATAGAGTATGTTTCTAAAATGTTACTTCAATGCTGCCTGATTACTAACAACATATTGGAAATCTTCATACCTGAGAAAGTCTACCGAATTTGTCAGAATTTACAGTCTAATGGGAGAGGGTGGGAAAATTCACCCAACCAAGAACCCAATTCCCAACCCTGTCTGTGCATCTAACTAAATTGGTGATCTCTTACAAAGCATTGTGGTACTTTCATGCCCCAGTATCCCATCTGTAAACTGTGGAAAGCAGCATTTGTCTGTCGACCGTGTCATAAGGACAGAATGAGGACATATTAAGTTAATCACTGTGGTCATCCTTTCAGTTCTTAGGAAGAAGACAGTTTTACATTTGAAATAATTCAATGTCATTGTTGTAGTCATTAAAACTATAAACTTTTCATTCTAAGAACGGTTATTCTTACTACTATTATCATTTGCTGTATAAAACTGATATTTAACCATCAACCAGTATCTCTGTATTATAATTATTATTTTTCCAAATAATCTTTCAGGTGAGGCTACTAATTATGATCACACTTCTAACAGTTTTCACTTCCATACCAACAACTCCTCCTAACACTGATGTTAAAGATAAGAAAATATATGAACAAGAAAACTTAGTGAATTTTTTTGGTATAATTGTAATTATAGTAATTACTATAGTAATTATAGTAATTGTAGTAATTACTTTTAAATTATTCCCCAATTTTCCCATCATCTCTTCACCTCAAAATACTGAAAATCTAAAGATTAACAGTCTATATGAGTAAGACCAAATCAATATGCTGTTACCAATATTATTTGTCAATATGAGCTGTCCTTATAATAGTTGTCATAATATCACTATCTAATTAAAAGACAAAATTAACTTTTAATAAAGAATAATTAAGTACTAGACTTTTCATACTATTTTAACCAGCGGTGATTATTGGGAGCATGTGTGGACAGCATAGACTGATACAGTAAGTCTCAATATCAAGGGAGTAAGCCAGAGAAGTCTCTTAGAAGGGACAGTGATTGAAGATCACAGCCACATGATAACATAGGTCTTCACACCATAAGCATGTCAAGGTCTTACGGAGAACTAGAGTAAAAGGATTGCAGAAAAGTGAGAAAGCAGATGAACTAGAGCAAATAGACAAAACCACAAAAAAAGATAGATCCTGAAGAATGAATATAATCAGATGCACAAAAGCAAAAGGTTGGCATTCTAAGCAGTAGGGTAGTATATACAAATAACAGAAAAGTCAAAACAAGCAAGCTGAGAACACCATCATGTGTTATCACAACGTGATGCTCTGAGAAGGGCACAGCATCACTTCAGGGGTATCCTTGCCCAAATATCTACATAACCTGAACTTAATCATGAAGAAACATCAGACAAACTGATTGAAGGACATTCTACCAAATGTGAAGGTCATAACTGACAAAAAAGACAAAGGAATGGTCTATCCCAAAACAAAGGAGACTAAGGAGACAACAATAAGTGGAGACTCTGGAGATGCCTGGGTGGCTCAGTCCCTTAAGCACCTGACTTTGACTCAGGTCACGTGATGTCACAAATAGTTAGATCTGCGCTGCGAGTGAGTTTAGAGCTGCACTGACAGTGCAGAGCCTGCTTTAGATTCTGGGGCTCAATCCTACAATGGTGAGATCATGACCTGAGCCAAAACCAAGAGTCATACACTCAACCAACTGAGCCGCCCAGGCACCCTGAAAACATAATCTTAATAAATTATTGCTGGGGCGCCTGGGTGGCTCAGATGTTTAAGCATCCCGCTGGATTTTGGCTCAGGTCATGATCTCGTGGTTTGTGAGTCTGAGCCCCATGTTGGGCTCTGCACTGCCAGGGCAGAACCTGCTTAGGATTCTCTCTCTTCCTCTCTCTGCCCCTCCCCAACTCGTGCTTGCTCTCTTTCTCAAAATAAATAAATAAACACTTTAAATAAATAAATAAATAAATAAATAAATAAATAAATAAATGTTATTTTCCCTGAAACCAATCAAGATTTAAATCTAGATTTCTCATTGACCTCTAGCAATTCACCCTCATTTTCTCAAATTAAATTTTTAGACATTAAATGGGCCTTATATTCAATAAAGCAAATATTCTTTAAACTCTCCACATACATATCACCCTGTGTTGGTCTCTGCATGTTGTGCTGTGTGTCACTCCTTCATATCTTTCTTTTTCTTTCATATAAATCCCCTCATATCAAATTATGGATTAAAACTACCTAATTATGAAGGACTCCAGGCATACTTACACAGCCAGAAACTATGATTTGTAGTCTAGTGGCTTAAGTCAAATATCATTTACTTAATAGTCACTTCATAATCCCGAGTTATATTCAATGCTAGAGATAAAAAAGGTAAATTAGGTAGAATCCATAAATTCAAATACAACACTGACGGATGCTAAAAAATAGATAAAATTGATAAATATTTCAAGTTATTAAAAAACTTTTTCCAGCTGCAATTTTTATAAGCCTGACCACTTTATTTCTATTTGTGAAAAGTATGTGAAAATTACTAAATATAACCCTAGTGGTCTTAAAAATTTAGTGCTTACTATCTAACTTGTAAGTATAAGTAATTTATACATCTTTAACTTTTTGTTCAATGCACACTCACATACATTAAACATGAAAACTCCTAAAGAGCTTTTTGTGTGCCTTGTATTCCTAATTTGAAATTCTTTAGATCAGCTATGAAAATATCAACTAAAAACACCCCATCTGCTAATCAACAGTTCAGTTTTGGCTTGTTAATATTACTGTCTGTATGCTATGTCATTGACAACTATGTGCACATGGTGAGGTTTAACTGGAAATTTTATATTTTAACTTTCTTCATAAAGAACACTGTTTGTCACACATAAGTCCATATTTTACTTTTAGACATCTGCCTTTGCACACATTTTGAGAAACATATTAAGAACTGCCTATAATCAAAAGTAGAAGACTGGTTTGATTTAACATGATACAATGCACATCCAACTAGCTAGCATATGTCGTAAATAATCCTAAATAATCTGTAAGAGTCCCTGAAGGATTAAAAATGTCCTAGAGTGGCCATGATATGACCGCCGACCCAGAAATTATTCTTCCCCACCTTCTTGCGAAAACTGAATTGCCCAACCAACACATCCTAAACCACAAGATCAATCTCTCCCTCTTCACAAAACCATTTTGGACCAGCTATTCCTGAAACTGGCTGAACGTTGGCTGGCCTCTCCTGCTAAAGCTCTCTGAAATCTTTACCTTTCTCTCTCTCCTGAATTCAAATACTCTGAGTTGTGCTCATGGCTCAACAGTCTGCATAAAGTTTATGCTTAAGATCGTTAATATTAAAATAAATCATTGGAGATTTTTAAATAATACAGAAACATCTTTTAGTACACGACATTTATCAAGTATTAATTATCAGATAAGCATGATAAATAATTTACATGCATTAATATATTTAATCAAATGATACTAGGAAAGAAAAGTTTTATACTACTAAGTTTAAAAATCCAAGGAAGAAATACATTATACAAAGATATAAATGACCAACATTTACTCAAGAATAAGTAGTAGTCCAACAACCATAAAAGATACTCAAAAGAAAGTCAAAGATGTATCTCCAAACTCGCAAGAACCAGATAGTTTTACAAGCAAATTATATTAAACCTTATAGAACAGATCATTCCTAGTTATTCAGTCCAGTCTGGAGCACAGAAAAAGCAAGCATGTCAGTTCATCCTGTAAGACTGGAACAACTTTGATTCTGAAACCAGACTTGGGTAACTTCTGATTCTGAATGAATGATGAACTATAGACCAATTTGACACATAAATATATGCTTATATTCATACATGTAAATAGAGAAAACTATGGCCCAATTTTACATATGAACATAAAGCTCTTTTTAAAAAATCTTCAATTGAATCCAGCAATATGCTGAAAGAGCAATGCATTGATAAAGTAGAATTTATCCCAGGAATACAAGAATTGAAACATCAGAAAATAGGTTAATGAAATATACCCTCATCAAGAGATCAAAGAAACCAGATAATCATCTCATCAGATATCTAGAAAGAATTTGGTAAAATTCAACACCTTGGAGGGGCACCTAGATGGCCCTGTCGGTAGAACGTCCAATTCTTGATTTTCGCTCAGGGTTCGGGAGATTGAGTCCCATGTAGGTCTCTGCACTGTCAGCATGGAGCCTGCTTGGGATTCTCTCTCTCCCTCTCTGCCCCTCCCCCACTCACTTTCTTTCTCTCTCTCTCAAAATAAATAAATAACCTTAAAAAAAATTCAACACCTTGGGAGACGTGGGAAGAAGGGAACTTTAAGTTAAAAACAAAGAGATATTTCCTTAACTTGATAGGGAGTACTGACCAGGGCCCCTGTTAAAAAGGGAAAAGACATCTTTATAATAATAGTAATGATAACAATGACAACAACAACAAAAATACATGTCTCATTAAAAAAAAAAAAGAGTTATAACTATCATTAGCTATAGAAGATAAGGTTTTCCACCTAAAAAGTCTAAGATACTTAACTAAAATATTACCAGGGAATTGGCAATGGTCTCCAAAAGGAGTACTAACCTACAAAATCAATACCTTTTCTATATACCAGTAATAAAAACCTATTGGAAATATGTAATGGAAAAAAATATCCCAACCATACAGGCAAAAAAGACCCTAAGCATCTCAAAATAACTCTAACAACAAAGGTGTCAAACCTAATTAAAATATCTACACAATTTATCAGGGGACACAAAAGTTAGAATAAATAGAGATAACATACTCTTGGAAAAGAAGAATCATTACACTGAAGATGCAAAAAGCAGAAATAGAATGTTTTAATGTTTTCTGCTTACTTAAACAAAGACTTTAAAACTAAAAATATAATTAAAAGACTAAAAACTAAAACTACAATTTAGAAATAACAGGTTAAACGCTGCTCTCAATGACATCTGGTCTGTGGGCACAGATACTATGATGACATTTCCAAGAGGGTAACAAACTGTTGAGATCGGTTATTTCAAGATGAACTTCTAACAAAGAAGACTAACATTTTTCATGTTGACAGAATACAGAAAAAGATGTCTTAAAAAAATACAAGAACAAGCAAAATTCTGATATACAAGAGAATAAAAATGCAAGACTTTTATTCTTAGTATTCTCAAGTTAAATGTCCTAGCAAACATTTCCAGCTTTCATTCTTAGCTTTCAGGCCATAAACAGGTAAACTGTTTGTCTCCCCACAGGACCTGTGTCAATATACCTTATTCTTCTAGTTTTTCCACTGCATTTAGAGACGTGCAGTGTCTGGCTTTAATCATTTATTACTCAGGGCTTAATCAATGAATATATGAGACTTTTCAAAAACAAGAATGGAATTAAGAAACATAGGTTTTATAATTTAAACAATAAAGAACATAGGCTTGTAATTTCTTCCTTCCATGCATGTGCACGTGTGTGTGTGTGTATAAAACATATATGCATATAAATAAAACAAAGATGTTTACTTCAACATTGTTTAGAATAAGCACAATTTACAAATAACTCAAAGTTCCATAATAGGAGAAAGAATAAAATTCCTCTGAGTGTGCCATAATTTACGAACTAAAAATTAGCTAAATCAGGGGTGCCTGGGTGGCGCAGTCGGTTGAGCGTCCGACTTCAGCCAGGTCACGATCTCGCCGTCCGTGAGTTCGAGCCCCGCGTCAGGCTCTGGGCTGATGGCTCGGAGCCTGGAGCCTGGAGCCTGTTTCTGTGTTTCGGATTCTGTGTCTCCCTCTCTCTCTGCCCCTCCCCCGTTCATGCTCTGTCTCTCTCTGTCCCAAAAATAAATAAAAAACATTGGAAAAAAAAATTAAAAAAAAAAAAAATTAGCTAAATCATTGAAATTGTATACATTGAAATATATCCAAAATAAATTACCATATTGGTAAGTAAAGCAAATTACAGAATAGTTATAATGTTATTTTTATTATATGTTTATATATGCTCTATACATTCACAGATTTGTATAAATGTAAACACATGGAAAAAGACTCAAAAAGTAAGTTACAGAACAATGTCTATAGTATGATCTTATATAACTGTTTATATGTAAATGTGTTCTATAAATTCATATATGCATGCAAATAAAAATGCACACAAAAATGTCTGAGAAAAGGTGTTAGGGGTAGGGAAAAGAAACTTTCACTTTCTGTTGATGCTTGAAATTTTTACAGAGACATTAATTTTATAACTTGCATTTCTAATAAGCTCCCAGGATGCTTATGCTGCTGACCCAAGGATCAACTCTAGAGAACATCCATATAAAGATTTTGATGGCTAGCTTTTTTCCTCGCCTACTCTCTTCTGCAGAGAAGTTCTGTAGCTGTGAAAGAACTTGTGTTTTTCTGTTTACTGAGCCCCTAGAGGTCAAGAAAAGATTCAGAGTTCAAGCCCTTGAAATGGCACATAATCAATCACTGGGAAACTTCTGAAAAACTTTTGAACCCTATTCCTCATCAGGGTCTTTCATAATCTCTCCTAGGGCCCAGGCTATAAAAAAATTTCTCAAGCTCTTTCTCTTAGCTGGAATCCTGTCACATTAAACATTTCCCTTATGAATCTTGGTTTCAAAATTTGCAGCAAAATGAATATTACTTTTCCAAGTTTCTTATTCACTCCATTCATTAAATATGTACTGAAAAATTCTGCATTCGTTGATTGGCTTGAACAGTTGGTTGGCCTTACAAGTATAATACCCATAGAGTATCTACAGTAATCAGCAATCAAAGAGTTATTCAGTGTGATGCCATCAGTGTTTTCCTATCCACCTCAAGACTTTAAATTCTTATGCTATTTTTAATTCCATAATGAGATATAGATCACAACAGAGTTCCTAAAAAATGAAAAGATTCCATTTAAAATATGTTTACCTTAAGAGCACTGGAACTCTGAAACATTTCCAGTGAAAGTATAAAATGACATGACCACTTTGAAAAACTCTTCAGTAGATTCTTACAAAGTTAAATCTACATCTACCTTGTGACACACCAATTTCATTCCTGGTGTATTACCCAAAAGAAAGGAAACAATATGTTCATAAAGCACCTGTGTAAGAATGTCCCTAGCAGCTTTGTACAAAATAGGCAAAAACTAAAAACAGTGATGGACATTTGTTCATCAACAGGAGAATAGATAAATCGTGATTACATTCATAAATATATACAACAGAAATGCTACTCAGCAAGGAAAAAGACATAAACTGATGATACAAGCAATAACATGAATGAACCTCAAAACATTAGGTTGAGCAAAGAAGGCAAAAACAAAATAGTATATATATATATATATATATATATATATATATATATATATATATATATACCATATATATATATAGTATGACTCATTTACATGAGCCCTCAAAACGTGTAACTTATCCCTGGGGACAGAATCAGCAACTGGCTAAGTTTGGTGCAAGGAGAATAGATTGGCAAGGAAGAGGCAGAAGGAGCTTCCTAGAGTAATGAAACTGTTCTAGATTTTGTTTTCACAGTCTTTACCTGGATTTCTAAGAATGTCAAAAAATCTACCAAACTGAACACTTAATATCTGCGTACTTTATTGTATGCAAATCATATCACGATAAAAAATGTTAGGCCTAACTATTCAAGAAAAAGAAATATTTGCCAAAGCAATGTCCTTTGAATTCAAAATAAAATATACCTCTTTGTCATTTGCTTAAGATCAGGTTTAAAAAAGTAAAGCTGGTAACTGGGTCTTTGTCATTTGCTTACAGTTAGGTTTAAAATATATACTTTAGACAGAATAGTTTGATATTTAAAATTTCCATTATAGCTGATAAGTAATTTCCATTATAGCTGACAGATGAGTGGTTACAGGATTATGATTTTGAACTTAAGGAAATGTAACTGAACATCTCAGTTTGCCTTAGACAGTCATTCCAGTGTTGACCTGATGTCACAGCATTAACAGTGCCCCTTTCACTACCAAATGTATTCTGATTTAGATAAAGACCTATAAAGACACTTTAGCTGGAAAGACATTAGATATTATTTGGCACAATGCGCTCATTCACTTTTCCATTCAACCTACGTTTACTAGGCATCTACTATGTAGCTAAATAAGTCCTTATATTCTCACCAACATTTCACATTGCTTCTTTGTTTCCACAATCAAAACATAAAACAGCTAGATGGATTTTCCCTAAAGTTAAAATAAAATATACAGTGAAAGACAAACTAAGTATAGAAGAGAGCAATCAGAACCTTCTATAAATAAGAAAATATAAATCAAGCTTATAAAAAAGTTATAATTTTTTTAAGCTATGTAAAACAAAATACATAAAGATATTCACAACTATCAAATAAAGGAAAGCTTTACCTGCTGCCCTGTAAAGTATTTTAGGTTCAAAAAAAATACAAGGATTTTTATCCTCTATGCATGACAAAAGAAGTCCCTTGGCCTGGAAAGGGCTTCTGGGTACAACCACCTGCAAAAACAGATTTTTTAAAGACAATTTCAGTACAAAATGTAGCCCAGTAAACTCACTTATAAAGGGTTGATATTTCGGCAACTAATTGTTACTAATTATAGAAATCTTGTATTTTTAGCCTAATTCCCACTTACTATAAATTTTACATGTTGTCCCACCCCAAAAAAAATCCACCTGTTAAACAGGTATTTATCAGATGTTCACCATATTCTGGTAACTAAGATATTGTTCTTCTCTTAAAAATCTAAACTTGCAGGGCACCTGGGTGGCTCAATCCGTTAAGCATCTGAATTTGGGCTCAGGTCATGATCTCACAGTTCATGAGCTGGAGCCCCGTGCTGGGCTCTGTGCTGACAGCTCAGAGCCTGAAGCCTGCTTTGGATTCTGAATCTCCCTCTCTCTCTGCCCCTCCCTGGCTCAGGCTCTGTCTCTCTCTCTCTCTGTCTCTCTCTCTCTCTCTCAAAAATAAATACTAAAAAAAATTTTTTTTAAAAAGCTAAACTTGCAGACACATAATAAAAGGAATCTGCAAAAGCAAAGTAGTCAGTATCTTCTAATACTCTGCTGATACTTTCAAGTGTAACTCTTCTCTAATTTTAATATATGAAAATCTCCTCCTTTCCCATGAATAATAGGGTCTTCATTTCCTAAGTGGAAAATAATCCACTGAACTTTATGATCTGGGCAATAGAATGTCCAGTTACATTGCAAAGCTGAAAGAAAAGTGTGGATACTGCCCACTTCCAGTCGAGAGGAAAGGGCTCCAGGATCTTTTTTTTTTTTTTTTTGACGTTTATTTATTTTTGAGACAGAGAGAGACAGAGCATGAACGGGGGAGGGGCAGAGAGAGAGGGAGACACAGAATCGGAAACAGGCTCAGGCTCTGAGCCATCAGCCCAGAGCCCGACGTGGGGCTCGAACTCACGGACCGCGAGATCGTGACCTGAGCTGAAGTCGGACGCTCAACCGACTGAGCCACCCGGGCGCCCCTCCAGGATCTTCTTGAGAAGGACTTTGACAAGGAAGAAGATGATACCAGCAGGTGGCACATGTGTTAAATGGGCCAAGCACTCCATGTGGATACTACTGTTCATAGCAACCCATGAGGAGGCTGCTATTATTTTCCTCAATTTAGAAAGAGAGAGACAAAGGATTAAAAGAAAGACCAAATAATCTGCCCAAAGTTACACTCTTTGCTACCCCAGGGATCCTCCCACAGTTTTGAAACCAGAGCCTGAGGTCTTACTACACCACTTTGTCCCCAGTCACAAACTTAAGTCTAGTTTTTAATGACTGTTCAATAACTGCATAAATGCCAGTGTTACAGAGGAAGAGTTATTAAAAGAAATCTGAGTTTATCTCAAAGACTCAATTAAGATTCCTTGAAACAAACTACATTTGGCTTTCAGAATCAATTTCACACTATTTTCAATAGAAGGATTCTGATTTGAAAAACTAGCACAGGGGCACCTGGGTGGCTCAATGATCTCACAGTTTGTGAGATGAAGCCCCATGTCGGGCTCTGCGCTGACAGTGTGGAGCCTGCTTGGGATTCTGTCTCTCTCCCTCTCTCTCTCTCAAAAATATAAATAAACATTTTAAAAGATAGCACAAATCTCACTATTTTCTGTAAAACAGAACACATTGCTTACCATAATACACAATGTCTTTATGTTCCTACTTTAGTTTCTCTTCGTCTGCTTTCTTCATGTGTTTTTAGCATTTTGTACTGTTTTCATTTGGTATTAAAAAGAAAAGAGAAAAGAGGGAAGCAAAGAAAGTAGGGATCGAGAAACAAAAATCTATTCTAAAAAATGCTGGGTAACCATTTAAACTATAAATGTGAATGAATGTTCAGCTCGAGCACAAAAATACCTCAAATACTTCAAATGTGGCTTCTGTCCCAACCTACCACTTCTAGCTTACATTGAAAAATTATGCAACCTCTACTCAATTGAAAAAACAAAAACAAAAAAAAAAACCTTTATGACTTTGCTCTGGTAGAAAAAATAAAAATAAAACAGACACATGTTTACAACCAATTCATGTTATCAAACTCACACACAGCCCTAGGCAGACATAGGAGTTTCTATCCTGATTCCCTGGAAAGCTCTTGCAAACAGAAATCGAAAAGATCATGGAAAAAATTACGACATACTGGGGCACCTGGGTGGCTCAGGTCATGTATTCACGATTTGTGAGTTGGACCCCCACATTGGGCTCTGGGCTGTCAGCGCATAAAGCCTGCTCGGTATTCTATCTCCCTTTCTCTCTGCCCCTCCCCCACTTGCTCTTTCTATCTCTCTCAAAATAAATAAAAATAAACTTAAAGAAAAGAAGAGAGAGATGCTTCAACCTTGTTTGATCAAGTATTACTTTACCTGGACTGGAAAACACATCTGGATAATAAAGGTTTTGTCTTAGAATGAAGCAAAAGTCCTATCCCTCTGACTTTCAGGCAAATATGCATGCACTAAACAGATTTATTAAAATTAACCCAGAATCACTTAAGTGAGAAAGGCCCATTAGAAAGAAACAGAGCTTTGAAAGAGGGGGAGGATACACCAACTATGTTCATGGTCTCATTCTTTGAAGTCTGTGAAATTAATGTCAGGGTTAAGCCAGTGCTACTTCAATAAGAATATTCCATAAACCTGGGAATTGGATAGCTGATCTAAAATAAATACTCTCTTTCTAAAAATAAAACAAAAATTCACATAAATTCCATAAATCCTGTTTGCTTTCCTCTAGATAAGCACATTAGTTAACGGAATGAACCAAAATGGAACTATCCAACAGAGATCAAATGTAGCACACAAATGAGGATACCTTGATTCCTGGGCAGTGAGCAAAAAAGGCTTCAGGACTCTGAGAATGATAAAGAGCCCCATGGCCGACGCAGCCCCAAGGGGCCCGGATGGTGAGGCTTCCACAATTAAAAAGATCTCCAGAGCGATAGCGGTACTTGGCAGCTTCATTAACAATCTGAGGGGGGAAGAGAGGAAGGATGGGTCATGAGGAGTCCTTTATTCCCATCCATATCCTTAACCATTTTATCAGATCTTTAAATATATGCCCATAACAAAATAACTTGTAACACATTAGCTCTAAGACAACAACAACAACAAAATTCCCAAGATCAGAGGTGGGAAAGTGGAGGCAAAACTTCAATACTTCCCCGAACTCTGTCTAGGAAATGTTCAATTATAGTAAAATGAAATCCTCCCACCTGATCAAAAGCAGGGAAAATGTAATCTGCAAACTGAATTTCCGCAATGGCGGTAGCCCCAGTGACTGCAATCCCAATTCCAAATCCAACGATTCCTTGTTCACACAATGGGGTGTTGAAAACTCTATCTTTTCCTAATAAAAAGAGTATGACAAATGAGAGTAATGTAATACACAATACAAGTGAAAATTCAGGGAGTAAATGGTGATGGAGAAAAAAGCATAGAATAGGTGAAGGAAGTAGAAAATAACTACCAGGTGCCTGGATGACTCTGTCGTTAGGCATCTGACTTTCTGACTTTGGCTCAGGTCATGATCTCACACTTTGTGAGCTCAAGCCTCCCATTGCATGAGCCCAAGCCCCACCTAGGGTAAAAACACTAGCCACACTGTATCAGGTGCACCCCACTTCTCTCTCCCTCTCTCTCTTTTTCTCTCTCTCTCTGTCTGCCCCTTGCTCACTTGCACCTTCTAAGAAAGAAAGAAAGAAAGAAAGAAAGAAAGAAAGAAAGAAAGAAAGAAAGAAAGAAAGAAAGAAAGAAAGAAAGAGGGAGGAAGGGAGGGAGGGAAGGAGGAAGGAAGGAAGGAAGGAAGGAAGGAAGGAAGGAAGGAAGGAAGGAAGGAAGGAAGGAAGGAAGGAGAGAGATGCCTGGGTGGATCAGTCAGTTAAGCATCCGACTTTGGCTCAGGTCATGATCTCGCGGTCTGTGGGTTTAAGCCCCACATCGGGCCCTGCGCTGACAGTTTGGAGCGTGGAGCCTGCTTCAGATTCTATGTCTCTGTCTCTCTCTGCCCCTCCACTGCTCATGCTTTGTCTCCCTCAAAAATAAATAAATGTTAAAAAAAGTTAGAAAGAAAAGAAAAAAGAGAGAAAAGAACTAGCATGATAGCTAGTTTAAATGAAAACATAATTATATTAACCATAAGTAATCTTAGTGTTTCACTTGAAAGAAAGGTTGTCACTCTGGGACAAAAGAAAGCAAAACCCAAGTACTTAAAAGAAAACACTGAAACAATAAAGGTAACAGTAAAGTCCTAAGTAAAAAGGAAGAAAGAAAACAAACAATGAATATCCTAACCAAACAAGTTGGTGTCACCACAGGAATCACAGACAAAGTAGTCTTAAAGGGAAAAGGCATTACCAGAGATAAAGCCAGAAAATTCATACTATTAAAGGGGTCAAGTCACAAGGAGGACGTAATTCTAAAGTTATACTCATGAAACAACATGGGCTCCAAATAAATTGGGAAAACTAACAGAATGAAAAGGAAAAATAGATAAATTCCCACTATGGCTGGAGATAGTACTGTATCCATCTCAGTAACGGACAGAAAAAGCTTACCAAAATATAAGGCAGGACTAGGTAAGATTTGAATACAATTAGCAAATACGACCTGACATGAACAGGACACTGCACCTGACAGCCAAGAATACAAACCCTTTCTGAGTGAGCAGAACACTGACATTCATTGACCATAAACTGGGCTATAAATCCAGCCTCAAGAAATTTTGAAGGAAGAAAATCATACAGGGTGTGTTCCCTGAGCATGATGACATTAAGCTGGAAGTCAATAACAGAAAGAAATAGAAAATCCTATGTTAGAAAAAAAGTTTAAATATGTGTAAGTATTTGTGGCTCAAAGAAGAAATTATAAGGAAATTATAAAGTATTTTGAAATGAATGATAAAAACTATGTATCAACTCATCGAGGTTCTGAATTCAATAATGGTAGAGTAGCTTTTTTAAGTTTATTTATTTATTTTGAGAGAGAGAGAGAGAGAGAGAGAGAGAGAGAGAGAGAGAGAAAATGCACTCAAGTGGGGGAGGGACAGAGAGACAGGGAAAGAGAGAATCCTGAGCAGGTTCCACACTGCCGAGCCCAATGCAGGGCTTGAACCCATGAACCGTGAGATCATGACCTGAGCTGAAACCAAGAGTCAGACACTTAACCAACTGAGCCACCCAGGCGCCCCTAGAGTAGCTTTTTTCAGACTAATCCTCCCACATACATTATAAACTCTGGACAACATATAACAAATAACTACTTAAAGGCATTGGAGAGCCAAAAAGCAGGCCTACACCAAAGAGGGCTTAACCTTTGAAAGAAAGGAAGAGCAGTGGACAAACAACATTTATAAGGCTTGTCCCCTGAGGAGATTCCCCATTCTCTGTGACAGGGGACTACCAGGATTCAGACAAGACAGACTCAGTCTTTATTATCTCGAGATATCCGAGAACTGGGTCCAGGGCCACCACTGGTAGAACATTGAGGGACTAAGCCCCTACAAGAAGAACACTACATAGGAGCACCCCAAAGTCTGCACATAAACTCCACTCAAATCTTTGGCTGACCTCTATGGCTGCAGAAGACTCCAAGAGTCCAGCAGATAACAGCTGGAAGTGCAAAGAGGTGAGCAGAGATTTGCTCTACCCACTAAGGAGAACACAGAGTTTGGAGTTTGAGACTCTTCAAATTAAAAAGCCTGATAAACACTTCAGGCTTTCCATTGAAACCACAAGGTACATGTTGCTAGTGTTCAATTCTCCTTTGAAATTTCACTACCTCTTGGCCAATATCAGCATTTCATGAAAAATCCTCATTTCAGGGAGCTGGATGGACACAAGTAATGACGAGTCTGGCCAGGTAACCCAAAGTTTGTGGACAGATGAGGGATTCATATTTCAGTTCTGTAATCGAGGGATACCAGTTCTTCCTGGTGCACAGAATTCACTCTCAGCTCAATCATGCCTTCTGAATATGAACCATGAAGAGGGCAGGTGTTGGAAAACGCCAGGCAGACACATCCTGTAGTTTGCACTCTGAAAGCAGCTGCAGAGACTTCAAAGCATGATTCATACTCATCACAATCTGTGACTATCTTCTGAAATTGTGACCTCTATCGCTCATCAGTTCCCTATTTGACTGAGAAAAGCTTGATCATTTCTGAAAATCTGTAATTCCACTGAACTAAGAACAATTCATTAGTAGAAAATGAACAAAGATTCCAGGTGCCTCCAGTGGAATCCACATCCCTGGAATAACTGAGCCACCTTAACCAGATGCAGTGTTCTTATTTATTCCCTGCTGCTTCAAGTTCCCTGGATTCAGGTATTTTTCATCTCAGCAAATATAGCCTTTTTTTTTTTTCTGCTAGAAGGTAGCAAAGTTGAGTTTCTCAGAACCATTACTCAAAAACATGCTTGGTCTGAGGAAACAGCTTAATTTAACAACAGCCACAATGACGTGAACTAAAATCTGTTCCTATTTTCTCCCAGAAAGGTAATGATTGAGGGTAAGAGCACAGAACACACGTAAAATGCACAATACTGATGACTTCCTCTATGGGATAATGCAATTAACCTGATAAAAGGTTCATACACACAGTATCCCAATGGGTAAATTAATACATACAGGTATTGCACCATGAGCCAAGACAGATCTGGTTTTCAGTTCTATCTCCACCAATTACTAAACTCTCTGTGGTCCAATTTCTTCTCTGTAATGGAAGAATCATGATACTAAAAAGATTAAAATAATTAACATACTTATTGAAACATTTATAAGTATTGAATATTGTAGGGACTCTATTCTAGATGCAGAGAATAAACAAACAAAATAGAACAACCCTATCCTTGTGTAACTTACATTCTAGTCAGAGGAAACAGACAAAAACAAAATAAATGAGTAAAATATATAGTGTATTAGATGAGAACAGTAAAGCAGGGAATAGGTAATTAGAAGTAGGAGGCAGGACTACTGTGATTTTAAATAGGAGGATCAGGGAGGCCCCACTGAGAGGTGACATATACAGGAAGAGCTGAAGGAATTGAGAAAGTGTACTGTGCATATACCTGAGGGAATAAAATGTTCTGGGCAGAGAGATTAGCAAATGCAAAGGTCCTGGGGTATGAACATTTTTATTACATCAGCAGAAAGGTAAGAAGTCCAGAGTTCCTGATCTGGAGTAAGAGAAATACTGGTAAGAGATGAAGCTGAAGAGTAGAGAGGGTGGGATGGGAGGTGGCACAGGGCAGACAGGGCCTTGTTGATCACTGTAAGCCCTCTTTTACTAGGACAGTGAGTGAATCAACAAGTAGATGAGGGAGACAGGAAGCCACTGAGCAAAATCATGCCATTCTCTCAACTGCATTCCATCTCTTTAGCTGGTATTTGGTGAATAGCTTCTAACAAGGCAAGAGGGACACAGCAAGTCTGATTACAGGATACTGCAATAATTCCAGTTGGGAGATGATGACACATAATTGCAGAAAAGGTATGAGACTGTATATAGTCTAAAGATAGAATCAAAAGGATTTGCTGATGAAATGGATGTAGAGTATGAGTCAGAGAAAAATGCCAAGGATGATTTAAAGGCTTTTGGCCCAGGTCAAGCAACCTGAAGGAGAGAGTTGCCCTTAACTAAGAAAGGGCAAACTATGAAGTATGTTGGGATGAGATATCAGGAGTTCAGTTCTGGGGATGTTAAATTTAAGATGCCCTTAGACGTTAAGGCAAAGCTATCAAATAGACTGTTGGATACAGGAGTTGAAAGTCTTCAGCATAAAGATAGCACTAAAAACACAGGACTGGATGAGACTGCCAAGCAAATTTAAATGAGTACATAGAGGAAAGATCCAATGTTAAAAAGACAAGAGGTGGGAACTAATATAATCAAAATTGAAAAGAAAAAATAGCCACAGTGTAGAGGAAAACTAAGAGAATATGCTGGCTAGAAGCCTCTCCTAAGAAGCGAGAGTAATCAACTTGTGCTGTTTGTTACCAATTCAATGTGAAACGAGGGCTGAGAATTGTATGATATTGACATTAGCAGTATGTGCAAAGTAGGAGGGACAGAGAAAATAAAAACCTACATCCAGAGGGAGCAGGAGAAGAGAGATTGGAGACAATGAGCAATGATCATTATTTGGAGAAATTTTGCTGTAAAGAAAAAAAAAGGAGTCATAACTAGCGGCACAAAAATATGGTATCAATAAAGGGAATTTTTTGTAGGACAAAAAAATAAAAGTATATTTGCAGGCAGATAAAAATGATCAATAAGAAAGGAAGAAATAGTTGAGAAAATTAATGAAATGGAGACACAGAAGAACAACTGGAACTATGTCTCTGATGGGAAGGAAGGGGTCTAGTATAGAGAAGTTAACAGGAACCCCTGCATTCAGTCAGGGTGCAAGAGGAAAGTATATGGGCACTGACATAGGTACATGAACATGTGTTGGGGTAAGAGCTTGTCAAAGTTCTCTCTTTATTGCATCTACCTTCTTGGCAAAATATGAAACTATATTATTAGTAAAGAGTAAGGACGGGGAGGCAGTGTTGAGGAGAGAAAGGTAGGAAATAGTCATCTGGGAAAACGGAGGAATGAATGGACCAAGAACATGCAGCACAATGGGAGGTAGTGTAAGTATCCCCTGGAGAGTACTAGTCTGTAACTAAAAGTGACATCAGCTACAAGAGGACTTTTTCCCCCAGCAACCTTCTGCTTAAGATTGAGGGTTTATAGATTTTGGAATACTAACCCTTTATCAGACATGTAATTTGCAAATATTCTCTCCCATTCTGTTGGTTGCCTTTTAGTTTTGTTGATTGTTTCCTTCCCTGTGCAGAAGTTTTTTATCTTGATGAGGTCCCAATAGTTCCTTTTGCTTTTGTTTCCCTTGCCTCTGGAGACATCTTTAGTAAGAACTTGCTTTGCCTACGTCAAAGAAGCTGCTGCCTGTGTTCTCCTCCAGGATTTTGATGGTTTCCTTTCTCATATTCAGGTCTTTCATCCATTTTGGATTTATTTTTGTGTATGGTCTAAGAAAGTGGTCCAGTTTCATTCTTCTGCATGTTGCCATCCAGTTTTCCCAACACCGTTTGAAGAGACTGTCTTTTTTCCATTGGATATTCTTATCTGCTTTGTCAAAGATTAGTTGGCCATATAATTGTGGGTCCTTTTCTGGGTTTTCTATTTCATTCCACTGTCTTGATGACTACAGCTTTGTAATATAGCTTAAAATCTAGAATCGTAATGCCTTCAGTTTTGTTTTTCTTTCTCAGGATTACTTCAGCTATTTGGGGTCCTTTGTGGTTCCATACAAATTTTAGGACTATTTGTTCTAGCTCTGTGAAAAATCCTAGTGGTATTTTGATAGGGATTGCTATGTAGATTGCATATGTAGATTGCTTTGGGTAGCATAGATATTTTAACAATGTTTGTTCTTCCAATCCATGCTCTTTAATTTCTTTTTATTCTCTTCAATTTTCTTTCATAAGTGTTCTATAGTTTTCAGAATACAGACCTTTAACCTCTTCAGTTAGGTTTATTCCTAGGTATCTTACGGTTTTTGGTGTTATTGCAAGTGGGATCAATTCCTTGATTCTTTTTCTTCCACTTCATTATTGGTGGATAAAGATGCAACAGATTTCTCCACATTGATTTTATATCCTGTAACTTTGCAGTATCCAAAATCTATAAAGAACTTATCAAATTCAACACCCAAAAAACAAACAACCCAGTTAAGAAATGGGCAGAAGACATGAACTGACACTTTTCCAAAGAAGACATCCAGATGGTTAACAGACACATGAAAAGATGCTCAACATCACTCATCATTAGGAACAGACAAATCAACCACAATGAGATACCACCTCACACCTGTCAGAATGGCTAAAATTAACAACACAAGAAACAACAGGTGTTGGCAAGGACGTGGACAAAGGGGAACCCTCTTGCACTGCTGGTGGGAATGCAAACTGGTACAGCCACTCTGAAGAACAGTGTGGAGGTTCCTCAAAAAATAGAGCTACCCTAAAATCCAGCAATTGCACTTTAAGGTATTTACCCCAAGGATACAAAAATACAGATTTGAAGGGATACATACACCCCAATGTTTCAGCAGCATTATCAACAACAGCCAAACTATGGAGAGAGCCCAAGTGTCCATCAACTGATGAATGGATAAAAATGTGGTATATACATTCAATGGAATATTACTCAGCCACCAAATAGAATGAAATCTTGCTATTTGCCATGATATGGAAGGAGCTAGAATGTATTATGTTAAGGAAAATAAGTCAATCAGAGAAAGACAGATATCACATGATTTCACTCATATGTGGGATTTAAAAACAAAGCAGATGAACATATGGGAAGGTGAGGGGAAGAGAAGAGAGGGAAACAAACCACAGGAGACTCTTAACAATTAGAGAACAAACTATGGCTTGTTGGAGGGAGGTGGATGGGGGAGGGGCTAGATGTATGATGGGTATTAAGGAGGCACTTGATGGGATAAGCACTGAGTGTTGTATGTAAGTGATGAATCACTGAATTCTACCCCTGAACCCAATATCACACTGATAGATAATTGAGGAGTTAGCTACAATTGGATTTTGTCAAGCAAATAATGACATGGAATTTAAACTAGGTATAAAGGGAAGAAAGGTCATCAGGAAAGTGAGATAAAGTGACAAGGTGGTAGAATGCAGGGCTTTTAAGAATAAATAAGGTCAAAGGGTTATTGAATTACAGGTACTAGAAGCAGTGAGCTGGGGAGGTCAAGGTGGAAGTCTGAGTTGGAGATGCTTTAAATTGAGATCTTGGAGGGACCTCAGTTACTGCAGGTCAGGTCGTACATAGAATGGATAGCCCTGAAACACATGAAAATTTGAAATCTTTATCCAGATGATAAATAAAATCTAAGACCGGTTGCAATTCCTAACCCTCAAAGGCAGCTTGCATCTAATGACACCATAGTTTCTAAGCTTAAGCAGAGCTGCAGGGAGGAGGCTTCATCAAAGTGCTGTCAATCAAGCTGAATAAATGTTCTGGTAGGTAGCCAGTGGCTTTGATTTCATAAGAAGGAAATAACTATCCCTACTTCAGTGCCCAACAAGCTTTGACTAGGTCAGAAAAAAAGGAAATACTATCTGAATTACTTCTTTCTAAACCTTAAATAACAGAGTAAAGTTCAATTAACATTTCAGATAAACTTACAGCTACAGATACTACAGATACTTAGAAGAAAGGACATTCATACAACATGCCATCTTCTTCTTAAGTTTTGCTACCTATGCTTAAATTTTAGGTTCTCTCTTTGTATAATTCCATGACCTCGAGTCCACACAAACATGGGTCTAGTAGATTCCCAGACGTTTGATCATTTAAATAACTGGCACATCAATATCTCATATGTTGACAAAAATCAGGGCATAAAGTTGTAGCACCACTTTATAATAGTTTTCTTCTTTTGTAAAGGGAACATGATTAAGAAGTTTCACATCACTGGCAGCACACCAAGACATTAAAGATACTGTCCACCACGTAATGTCGAATATCAAAAGAAAACCAGCAGATGGCTTTTCTAGCCAAAGAAACACAAGTAGACAGAACTGAGTCCACCAGTGAACCCTGCTCCCTACCACAACATTGAGGCCACAACTAGCGCAGAAACAGTGAGAAGAGTGCAAAGAAACAACGATTAGAAAAAAGCAGCACCAACCATGGGTTAAGGCGACAACCAATGACCTCCTGGGAGGTTACAGAAGTCACTGAGTACCTCCATCTGTTTAGTGCCCATTTTTTGGAACCCAGAACTAGTTTCAAATGAGCTTTCCTTGTGAACATAGTGGTCCTGCAAGTTATTCAATCTACCTTGTGTAGAATTAAAATTTTTATTCCCATAAAACTTCTGAAAAGGCAGCTTTAAAACTGCCCATCTCTGAGCAACATGATTTCCTTAGGACACAAATCTGAATAGGTGAGAGTATTCTTCCAGAAAAGAGATCAACTCCATAAGGGAAACATGAGTCCCAGATTTCCTGAGCAAAAGGGTAAATGAGGACATGAAACATTCGTGACGAACTACAAAATAAACCAGAGGAAAAGCCATTATAGATACAACTTTGGACGGGGGTGGCAGGGGGCAAATAGGGTAGATAACATATCGCAATAATTTCAGTCACAGACTTTTTGGAGTATGTTGTGATGTTACATTTTAAAGTTTGCTGATAAAGACTTTGATAAAGATGAAAAGCATTTACTTCAGGGTCAAGAAAAATAAAAAAGTTAATCTAGAAGATCACTGCTACCTCTTAAAATAAGTAGAAAAGTAAATAGAGTATTCCATTCACCAGAAAAACATTTAGAGAATAAACATGCAAACAAATTTTTAAAAAAGAAATACTAAGTAGAATGACTATACAATTCATGGTCCAAACTGTAATGTCTAGAAGTGTTATGGATACTAAAAATAATTATCAGATGTTAATTGATCTCAACAGGCCTAAACTGAGTAGTCTCAGGAAAAACAGAGCTGTTCTGAATAAACCAAGACTTATAGTCACTATTCTTAGAGTTAAGTAATATTATCATCCCTATAAAAATAAGGAAAATATAAAGCCAAGTGCTCACCTTAGCCATAAGTAATCTACCATGTATTAGCATCCTAAATTAGGAAATTCATGATTCAGAGCTGGAAAATTAAAAACTGAATTGAATAAGCCATTCTACCACCAAGGTAGTGGTCACAGTTTACTGTCCAGGGCAGCACCGTGATGCCTGCAGCCCAGCTCCCCAGGCATGGAGAACTTGTTGCCCTGCTTGCTGAGAATGCTGTGGGCAAACAGACATCAGTGGTCAGCCCTTACAGGGGCTGTATCAACTGTAATAAACTTTCTAGCTCGAGGTCATGCTCGGTGGCCACCATCCAATGATTAATAAGTGTGACAGTATAAAGGCCTGGTCATTTCAGCACAATTAGAAAAAATTGAAAGGGTCATTATGACTCTAGAGATCCCACAGGGTTTGCCAAGGTGGTCCTAGGACCTCTATCACTTCCGGACATCTCCCTCTGCCTCATCCTGCTTTGACTTGAAAGTAACACTATATTTACGGTTCCAGATGACTCCAGGTTCTAAGGTTTCCAGATTTAGGAAGTTCACCTGTATTTACAACGATCTTACAATGTTTTCCAAATGCCTCAGGCAACAATGGGTAGAAAGGGCTGTTTGTGAGCCTTATCCTATAGATTCTACCTCTTTCTCAGAATACTCTTGGCAAAGAGATCTGAGTCATTATAATGGGTGAGAGGAAAATTAAAAGATGAAAGTCAATCAGGAGCAATTACATATGCTTAGTAAATGTTTACTGAGTGAACAGATGGAGGGATGAAATGCAAAAGTCCCTTTGTCATCGAGAAGTCTACAATTCTGGGAGCAGATCCAAAAATACCCACAGATTCGACAATCAGTTCCAAGGATTCAATGACTAGATTAAAAGTTGTAAGGTCCTTTCCTGAGAACACAGACTGCTTCCTTCATCTTTGGACATTCAATAGTATCTAGTACAATGTCTTGAATTTACTAGTCATTGAATATTATTACTTGAATGAACAGGCTTAAAAGACCCATCATGCTTGGGTTGAAAAGGCATTTAAGTCTGTGGCAATCAGAATGTAGTAATGTCCCACCAATTACTGAAGACACGTAGATATGACATCAAGGCAAAAAGAAATCTCGTTGAAATAGACATGTACTAAGTAACATATACATGAAATTTTTTCTTTTAATATAGAGTAGGAAAATGAGACCACAAGGAGGGACCACTCAAGCATAAAGACAAGAATTACACTCAATTATCTCTATCAAGTACCAGTTCTTAAACATGGCAACAACTAAAAAATATTTAAGTAGGTGAGTGAATGAAAAAGTGATCAAAATAATATTAAAATAAAAATGATAGCCCAAGTCAGGGGAAATTATAAAATCAGACTAGATCATAATATCTTGAAAATCCAATTATCCACACACAAAATTAATGGCTTATTTACTTCATCGCCATATTTTAGTGGCCACATCTTAGAGAAATAAGTTTTGGAAATTGACAGAAAAGCAAAAGAGTTAATTTTAAGCAACTCGTCGAGACTCACAGGGTAACATCTGGCTGAAGGTTAGCCATTATGATTATGATAAAATAACGGTCAACATCATAGACCAAGCTTTCTCAAACCAGTACTAGATGGACAACTTGGTTAAAAGAAACATTCGCTTGCACTCCTAATGTCAAGTTCAATCAGTTTTATTATGTTATTTTAATACATACAAAATTAAACTTAGTATTTATTGCTCTGATAAAACAAAGACAAAACAAATTTATAAATACAAAAACAACTACATAACCAATAAAATTCAGATTAACAGAAAAGACAGAGTGTAACAGACCATGGTTTCCTGATAAAATCACAGTACCAATGTACTTTTAGATCTTTCTTTTTTTTTTTTTTTACTGTAATCATTCTAATGGGGAAACAATGCCCTTTCACTTAAAGTTACCCTACAAAATGGTATGTGTGACCTCATGGCTTTCTTTACTAGGTTAAGATAATCAGACTTACTAAATAAAACCACCCGCAAGCATTCCTTGAATGATAATTTTAAGAAAGCTGCTTCAGGAGAAAGTTGTTATCACAGTCATATCAAAATCAGCATTAAATGTGTAGCTATTCAATTATTGCTGGAATCAGGTGAAGAAAGTTCTTCAGTGTATAATTACTGATAAACTTACTGCTAGTGAACTACTGAAAGGTATGTATTAAAAAATGGAATCTGTGAAACTCATCTGACTCTAACTTGAATACGTTATCACTATGCTCCTGCGATAACGCAGGATAATCCACATCCTTTGGGTGTGGCATACAGGAATGCTCCTATCACTGCGTGTTATTTGAAGCTCAGTGAGAGCTTCATACACTTCAGACACTGTGAAGTGGTTCGACTTCACATGGCACAAACACAGCAATAAACACAAACCCCAATTTTATCATGTGGTAATACTTAACCAAGTATATGGCAGGTGTCTGGATGACCCAGAATGTGGTTTTTTGTTGTTGTTGTTTTTTTAACTATTATCACGGATATTAAAACCCCCCAAAATTTTAAAATCTCACTGACAATATGAAAACTCCCAGAATATCCATGGACTTACAGAGTTAGCTAGCAGCAGTTAGAGAAACAGTATCCCAGGAAAAGAATAATAGCAAATAATCAACTTTACTGTTCAACTTTAGAAAAAAAAATTCTGCTTGGAAATAAAACTGAAAAAAGTATTTTTTAAATAAATTACACATGGAGAGTGTAGCAACTGTTTAAAAACAGTAGTATTAATAACCAAAAGTTGTTTTGCTTTTTTTTTTTTACCTTTGCATGGTTAACTGGAAAAAATAAGTCACATGAGGTAAGTTCACTTTTCATTTAAACAAAGATTCCTAGGGGCGCCTGGGTGGCTCAGTCATTTGAGCATCTGACTTCAGCTCAGATCATAATCTCAGGTCAGGGTTCAAGCCCCACATCAGGCTCTGCTAACAGCTCAGCTGACAGCTTTGGACTCTGTGCCTCCCTCTCTGCCCCTCCCTTGCTTGTGCTGTCTCTCTCTGTCTCTCAAAAACTAAAACATTAAAAAAAATTTAAACAAAGATTCCTAAATTAAAGAAAATATAGGGACACAACTATATTGTATCTATTAGGGGAAAATTCAAAGTTATACCTATAAGAAATTTCACAAGGGGTAAAACTATATTTTTTAAATAAAAAAAGAAAAACTAGGTAGAGAATCCATGAGAAAAATGTAATGATTATGTAAAAGTTGGGTAGAATAAGAACAAGCAAAATAACAAATTACAGAATCACAAAACCCTAGCACCACTGAGTACCTGCCCACCAGCCCCTCATTCTTCAAATGAGGAAACTTAGTAGCTTTATGTGACTTGCCCAAGGACAACAGCCAGTAATGGGCAGCCTTGGTGTTCTAATTAAAGCCTGAGCCATTCTGCTAGAGAAACTTCTTTCCTAAATTGGTTCTATACTCAAATGCAAAAATGTACCAAAGTAGACCTTAATTATCTGGCACTACAGCCACAGATGCAAAATAGTTTTGAACATTTAATGTATATGTACTAAGTCTTTACAGGCTAAAATTCCCTCAAATGTTTTCCCAAAAAGTTTAAGCAAATAAGACAGCTGGATTAAGCCTTCAAATTACATGACTTAGTTTCTAACAGTGAAGTGAAAGAAAAAAAACACCTTTAAAAGAAAACAGTAATTAAAAATTATCAAGGGGGTGCCTGGGTGGCTTAGTCGGTTAAGTGTCTGACTCTTGATTTCAGCTCAGGTCATGATCTCATGGTTCGTGGATTCGAGCCCCACATGGGGCTCTGCACTGACAGTGCGGAGCCTGCTTCAGGTTTCTCTGTCTCCCTCTCTCTGTCCCTCCCCCACTCTCTCTGTCTCTCTCAAAATAAATATGTAAACTTTAAAAATTATCATGAAAACAACTGAGAACTTAAGAACTTTTAAAAGGGCTGCTTTAAACTTTGAGTCAATAATTGCAGAGTGAGATGGCAATGTTACTTGGTATAAATGTATACATGTTTCTGTCTATAAACAGTAGTATAAAATCTCAAAACTGTGCATAAAAATAAGATTTTGAGTAAAGAATCAAGTGGTTTTTACACCATCCACTCTCAGGAAAAAGGGAGCAACTACATAGACACCAAGGAAATTTTAGAGAAAGTCCTCACATCAGTTCAGAGTCACCTGCATGCCCAACTGACTGTATCAGTTTCATAGTTCAAATGATATTAATTATGATAAGAGTTAGTTCTAAAAATCTTTCATTGCATTCAACATTTCCAGCTTGCTATGTTCCCAAAGTTATGCATCAACTTTAAACAGATTTTTACTTTTTAATGAATAATAAAGAAATCTTAAAGGGTAAAATAAAAATGATTTTGATACTTGGAAATTGGATCTTCTTTTGTTTGCCAAGAAATTCAATTAGCAATTACCAGATGAGAGATGAGTATAAATATGGAATATTGGAATGAAATTATTTTAAGATGAACAAAGTGCTCAGCATCATCATTTAGATGGGATACAACTGATTCATTAAAGATTTTAAGAGGTGGACCAAACTGAGGATAGAATAAGAATAAGATATCTCAAGAATACCCTCCTAAACAAGCCTGTTGGAGAAGTGTGGGAAGGGACAATATCAAGGCCTCCTGAATCCTCTTGACATCATCAGAGGCTTTAATTCTGACCCAGTAAAACATAACTTGATAGGATTTGTTGTATCCAATGCAATATTTACATAAAATACGTACCTGACCATCTACAAGGCACTGTAGTTGGATACTACAAATGATTGAGATAAGCAAGATATCATTTAAACAACTACAAACGTTTAAACACTTGAAAAACTTATGTAACAAGGACAGAAGTCAACTGGAAATAACTATGACACAGGAAATAATATAAAAATAAAATACTATTACAAGAGAGGGGGAAGTGAAATTCTTTCGGAGAGATGGGAACAGAGGGATCATGCAACATTTCATGAAAGAGAAGGCATGCCATTGGCCACTCAAAAATGGGCCCCTTTTGAGGAAGAGGGGATAGTGACTGAAGGCACAGAGGTAGGGCATAAAGCTCAGAGTTTGGGAAATGAACCAAGGAAGCTGAAGCATAAAGGGATTAGAGGCATTAGTGGGAGATGAAGGTGGAAAGGTTTGCTGTGTGTATGCAAGTCAGCAGTGGTTAAAGGGGTGGGTTTAGATGGGACTCCACTTTCTGGTTGTGTCAGTTTAGACTGTGCTTCAGTTTGTTCATTCATATCCTCAAATGACAATAAAAATAATGAACCTGCCTAGAACTGGGGTTGATGTGAGGTGTAATAAGAGAAGCCATGTACAAATTCTTTGCAAATCAGAAAGCATTATAAAAATGTAAAGTATTATTATCAGGATAATAGTAAATAAAAAGGGTTTGAGAACACCACACAATCATTGGGATTTAATGGTTGTTAGTTGGGAGGCTAAGGGTTGGCACTGAGAGGTACTGGGACCATATGAGGTCTTCAAGATCCCCAGACCATCAGGTGGAAGAACCCACTCAGCATTGCATCCTGCAAACGTCCAACCCCAATCCATCACAGCTCGAAGAGGTGAGTGCACTTTGACCCTCCACAGTCAGTTCTCTGTTTATCTGGGGTGAAGAGTGGGTTAGGGAAGGAAGGTCAGCTTTGGTGACTGGCAATTCTAAACTAGGAACCAAATCTTGTTCCATTAGCAAGACCACAAACAGGTACAGCAGGAGGTCTATATGCATGCATCTTTATCCAAAGATCCCAAGGATTACCACTGAGCAGAAGGGGGTTGTGAACAGGAGGCCTGGCTTCTGCTAACCTGCAAGAAATAACCCAGGGGTGAGAATATAGAGTTGGTGATCAAAGCAACTCCTGAGTTGAGAAATGAATGAATGCTGCTGCTGCCATGTATCTGCAGAGGCCTGGAGACCACACAGGTCAAGGACTGGATCCAAGGGAGCCTAACGTATTCCAGTGTGCTGCTTGGAAATGAGGGCCCCGTTGATCCCAATAGACCACAGTTCTATTTAAATAAGCACCCAGGGGCGCCTGACTGGCTCAGTCAGTTAAGCATCCAACTCTCGGTTTCAGCTCAGGTCATGATCTCACAGTTCGTGAGTCTGAGCCCTGCATCAGGCTCTGTGCTGACATCGTGGAGCCTGCTTGGTATTCTCTGTCTTCCTCACTATCTACCCCTCCCTCATGTGCATGCACAGTCTCTCTCTCTCAAAGTAAATAAACGCCATCCTCTTGGAAGCAATGGCATCTATATTACTCCCCTCAAGGGTACCTGAGCAAAGCAACGTCTGGTCCCTAAAAGGTGTGTTGTGTGCTTTCACTATACATTTGAGTATGACCCTTACAGCATCATGGAACCAACTTAGCATTCTCAGAGCCCTGCACATCCTCAGGAACTGCCCAGCTCTGGCTTTGATGAGGACTATGGACCCAGGAAAGACGTATCATAACCAGTAATAAATCAACCACTAGCATTTTGACACCTGAACAGAAACTAAAATTTTGTTTCTGAGCATGATCAATGTGATTTAAAGAGATAAAATTCTCACTTATGAAATCACCTTATCTTAAATGAAATTGAATTTAAATAAATGTAATCTGAATGTTTGGGTTCTAGGAAATATGTACTATCACACTATTTAAGAGTATGTTCAACTCTCCTTTAAGTGACAGTTGGCGGGGGGAGGGGTTGGGGGTGCCTGGGTGGCTTAGTCGGTTGAGCGTCTGACTTCGGCTCAGGTCATGATCTCACAGCTTGTGAGCTCGAGCCCGGCATTGGGCTCTTGTGCTGACAGCTCAGAGCCTGGAGCCTGCTTCTGCTTCTGTGTCTCCCTCTCTCTCTGCCCCTAACCCACTCGCATTCTGTCTCTGTCTCTCTCAAAAATAAATAAACATTAAAAAAAAAAAAATTTAAGTGACACTTGGAAAGAAAAACCACAAAAACCCATTTCAGTCAAATTGATATTTACAGTCTTAAAAAACAACAACCAAAACCCCCAGTTTTATCATGTAAGAAAGATGAATACGGTGGCTCCTCTAACTTTTATTAAAATTAAATTGACATGGTTATTGATGTGACTATAAATTTCTTAAGTGAAGCTATCTAAAACTTAAGAGATGAAAGCTGGAGTTCAGGGAAATGTACACAAAAATATAATTTTTCAAATATATGTACACATAGCTGATGTTGAAAATGACTCCCAAAAAATGAATATAAGAAGTATTTCTGAATAAAGCTGTAATAACTTCACTTTGCTTGAATACAACCAAAGCTGTTTTTCCAGAAAGTCAAAAGAAATATCTTCGTCATCCTTGTGATACCAGCTGGAATTTAAGGGCAAGCCATCTAATTTTTTTTTTTTTTTTTTTAGTCTTCATTCATTTATATGGAAATGAGATGTTTCCTAAAACATATCTGTACCCAGTACCTACGTCAACACTAAAGCTCAAAGCACACAAATTCCGGCAGCTGATTCCTGACTATAAGTGAAAACAGCATGCCAACATCGTCTAAAACCCATGTGCGTCATTCACCAAGGAGGACATTACCAAGCTGTCAACTTCAATTAACCTGCCTAGCTTTATAAATAGCCTAAACTTCCCTATCTAAATAGGTTGGTGCCCTTTTCTCAGAAGCAAAGGGAACAACATGACAAAGAAGCATGAAAAATAAATGAGCTTTCCCCTTTGTAAACAGGAGAAAGTTGACATTAAACCAATTCTAAGTCCAAATTGAAGAGCTATTAATAAAATAAAGCTCAAGAGAATCGAGAACCGGTTTTAACCAGAAAATAAACATTCACTATCAGCTCTTTTAAAAATATCTGTGAGTCTCACTGCTATAGAAACTAATTCAATATACGTACACAGGCAGAGATACACAGAGATACCGTAATTATGATCCTTAATATGGTCCCCAAAGTAACACAATTTAAAAGCCCCAAATGATTGATATTCAGTCAAAATTAAAGCCAGTTATTTTTGAAAATTCAATTATGTCATTCTATTCTAAATATGAAATGTTTTATGATTTTTATAATTTACAGCATTACAATTTCTTATGCTAGTTCTAGATGTTTCTTCCTCTAAAATCAATCATACCCAACAAACCCTGCATCACTTCTATAATCTATTCACTTATGGAAAGCACTTTTCTAGTTCACACTCCAATGAGTAAATGAAAGCAGAATCAGAAAACAATGGAATTTATCAAAAGGCAAAAAATAACTGGTCCAGATCATTAATCAGGCTAGTGAATCCATTAGTCCGTCTAACTAGTATCTACTGTGTGGAAAAACATGGTTCGTCAGCATATTTATCTCAGGTAAAAATGTGTGAATTTATGTATGTACATGTGTACTTATACATGCATGTGTCTTCTGGGTAATGCTTACCAAGCTTGCCATAAACAGGATAATGGAAAAGGGACATCTTACAATAAGGATGCTACTCAGCTCACTAAACTATCTAGAACAACCAAAAACTAGTCAGTTAAATAAAAGACTTCTGACCAAAAAACATTACAAAGTCCCCTTAGAGCCTCACTCGCAGCAGCATTAGAAAATTCCAGTAAAAGGCATTTGCTGGTATGCAACACTCTTACTGTGTCAGTTAAACGAATCACCACTTTATTCGCACTAGATCATGACAACTGGCTTCCCTTTTTTCCATTCATTCAAACAACTTCTGTGTCACTATTACGAGCATCACAAGAGATATGAAAATGAATTTTATGTACAAGTAAAACAGGGGTCAAAATAAACATGATGAGTTATGGATGCAGCACTAGATGGAAACCGATGAGAATAACTAAGAGAAATGACTTCTAGGTCGCGAAGGCTGTGAGGAAGATGTGCTAGGTCTGGTAGCATAAATCAGATTTGAAGCCCAGGGAAGACTTCCCCATGGGTACAACTGGCGATGCAGCCAAGAATATGGGGGAGGGAAACTAATGTTGGAAAGAAAAGTCAAAGCCAAATCACTTAAGATCTTAAATGCTAAGCTAAGAATACTGGACTTTAGTACCAAACATGGGGAAGGTTTCAAGGAAGGATATAGTGTGATCAGAACTGCATTCTGGGAAAACTCACAGATGTACACAATATGAACTAGAGTGGGGAGGAGAGTGAGAACAAAGGCTCTTATGACAAATATTATAATCATTCAGATCAAAGGTACTAAGTACGTATGAACTATGCTAGGGACAGTAGTGAGAGAAAACCCAGGGTAAAGCCAACAGAACTTGACAATATCTAGTTTTAAATCTGAGTTCTTTTTTTTTTTTAATGTTTATTTATTTTTGAGAGAGAGAAGAGTGAGTGGGGGAAGGACAGAGAGAGAGAGGGAGACACAGAATCTGAAGCAGGCTCCAGGCTCTGAGCTGCCAGCACAGAACCCAACATGGGGCTCGAACCCACAAGCCGTGAGACCATGACCTGAGCCAAAGTTGGCTGCTTAATCAACTGAGCCACCCAGGTGCCCCTTAAATCTGAGTTCTTTTGAAGATCCAGAAGCAGGATGCAAGAAGCAGATAGAGCTTGAAAGTCACTATACATAATAAAATGCAAGGAAAACGGTTTCCACATTGATCTAAAACTAATACGCACATATGCAAAAGGGGGAGTTTCACTTCAAATAAACTGGACACTTTTTAGTGTCAGATCTATTTCTAAACAAAAGGTCAGGAGGAAAGCCAGACAGTATCATGATGCATAACATGATGGAAGCCTTTAGTTTGGTCCAAACCAGATGTCCAGCTAAAATAAGCCATGATACACAGCATAGTCCAGGGCTCCAAAATTAAAGAACTCTAAATTCTATATGCTGGAACAGGATAATCATTAGCTCCTCAAAGCCTCAGTAGTCTATTTCGGACCCCCCTTTGCCACGAAAATTTTCTTTAGGTCAGCAAGTCACCAATGGGCTCTTCATTGCATACCCAATCAACACTTCTCAGTCTATCTTTCATTCAATGTTTAACCCCTGCCAACAGCCCTAGGTTCTTTCCTTTCCATTTGTCCCAGCTTCCAAAGAATGGCAAGTCTCATCAGTTCTTCCCTGACTTCACTGCCCCCCTTCCTGACTTCATCTTCCCCCCACTGCCATACATTACATTCTCATTACCACTCAGATACCACAGTTCTCAAACTGTGGTCTTCAGACCAGCAGTAGCAGCACCATCTGGAAACCTGTTACACGTAAAACTTCTTGGCGAGCACCTGGGTGGCTCAATTGGTTAAGCGTCCACTTCAGCTCAGGTCACGATCTCATGGTTCATGAGTTCAAGCCCTGCATCAGACTCTGCTGTCAGTGCAGGCCCTGCTTTGGATCCTCTGTCTCCCTAACTCTCTTCCCTTCCCCTGCTTATACTCTCTTTCTCTCTCAAAATTAAATAAATGTTAAAAAAATTTAAAAACAAAAGAAGTAAAAATTCTTGGGCCCCACTTGAGACCTACTGAGCCAGAAACTCTGGGGTAGGGCCCAGTAATCTGTGCTTGGGCAAGCCTTCCAGGTAATTCTGATGCATGCTCAAGTTTAAGAACACCTGGGCTCCCTGCCTTTAGTCTCACAGCTAGCTCCCCATGCTGTGGCCAGAGTCACCTTCTAAATTACCAGTTTAATTATGTCATTCGCCACTTTCTACAATAGTATTCAAACTGTATGAACCCATTTTAAACAGGAAAAACTAAGACTTCAAATGTTAAATTAAATTTGTATTTTAATGTTATTTGAATTTGTGCACACATAATATAGTCTTATAAAACTAGCATTAATTCCTTATATTTATCAAGCATATGTCAGTATAATCATTTTTTTTTCCAAAGAGAACACAAAACCAGAATATTAAACAATATTAACTGGCAATCAGGTTTTTCTGAAACTTAATCACAATGTCAGGTTTAATCACAGAAAGATGAAGTGGTAGGCCTGGTCATAACTGTGAAACCTTGAGGAAGTTACTTATCCTCTCTGTGCCTCAGTTTCCACATCTGCAAAATGGGATAATAGAATTTCATAGGATTGTGAGAATTAGATGAGTTAAGATACATAAAGTTCCCAGGACAGCATTGGCCACACAGAAAGCATCTTAAGAGTTTGTTGCTGGTGCACCTGGGTGGCTCGGTTGGTTAAGCCTCTGACTCTTGATTTTGGCTCAGGTCATGATCTCACAGTTTGAGAGTTCAAGCCCCGCGTCAGGCTCTGTGCTGACAGCTCAGAGTCTAGAGCCTGCTTCAGATTCAGTGTCTCCCTCTCTCTCTGCCCCTCCCCTGCTCGTGCTCTGTCTCTCTCTCTCTCTCTCTCTCTCTCTCTCAAAAACAAACATTAAAAAAAAAAAGAATTGTTAAAAAATAAAATACAAATAAAAAAAGAATTTGCTGCTATTAATCATCACTATTACTAATGTTATACTAATGTAGCTAATACCTGTACATGTAAGCATGGTACTGACCGCTAGGTACCCCCAATATACATTCTCCCTTTTTTCTACTTTCTACAGTGACAGAACCCCATGGTTTTAGCTGAGCACACGCCCACACAGAATAAAGACTACATTTCCCAGCCTCCCTTACCTCTAGGTGCATTTATACCTACCCTCCCCATGGAGAATAACCTCTAGGATGCTGCCTGGTGGTGGAGATCTAAGAGCTTCTGAAAAACACTTTCGACCAATTTTCCTTATTCAAGAGCATCATTCCCTTCATCCCTATTCCCAGAGGAACTTGGTGTTGCCAATTCCTGAGCCTTTGGGTAATTGTGCAACATAAATTGGGCTGGTTCTTGGCCACTCCACTGCCCCTTCCAGGTTCTGTTTTTCCAAGCCTATTAAGCCCTTTACCTTCCAGATTCCAACACTTTGTTCACGTGGTCTCCAATCCCACTCTCCCCATCCTTGTAGATTTAGGCGTCTACAAAAGAGGATCCCCTAACATTTTAGTGGGGTTTAGGGAAGGAACAAAAATAGATGCTTATGTTCAATTCTCTCTTTTTCCAGAACTTTCAGGTGCCATTTTCTATAAAAACTCTCCCAGTGCACCACTTAGTTCACCCCCTGGCATTTAAATTCTGGCCTAAATAAAAGAAACAAAGTTACTAGGCACCTTCTTACATAGTTTTATATTGTTATTTCATTCTTACACTGTTATTTTACTCACCATGTAATTATGCTTTGGCCCAGTAAGTGTACTGGGATTTCCTTAAAGGCAAAGACCACATCTTAAAAGTTTTAGTACCTTCTAGAGCAGTAGTTCTCAAACTTGGCTGCACATTTGAATCACCTGGGGACCTTTTAAAACTCCAACACCCTGGCCGCACCCAGAGCAGTAACCCAGAATCTCTGGGGTGAGACCCGAATCTCTGGGGTGTCCTGCAACACAGGGCCAGGCAGAGAAGCACCTGTGAACAGTGCTGCTGCTGTCTGGAGACCCACTTCAAATACTTATCCCACGTGTTGTACACATACAACTGAAAGGCATCTACCTTCCTGGAATGGCATCTCTGACAAACTCTTAAGGCACCGTAAACTGGTCATAGGAAAATAATCTGAGTAATCCCAGGACATAGTAAAGAAGTGCCTTAGCCCAAGACAACGTTTGGAGGACACTTTAACAGTAAGCACTTACTTCCTGCGCCCACCGCTCAATGTAGCAATGGTAAGCGTCAATGGGGGCCTTTCTCTGCTGAGCACGCTCCCGCCCACCGCTGCCTTCATTATCCCTTCGTTACTTGTGAGCACTTGGCCTCGCAATCCAGATCACATGCTTGAAGGGACGCAGGGCTGTTTTGAGTGGCAACCTTCCAGTTCTGCAGAAACTATAAAACTGACCCAAACAAAGAAAACTGGTGGAGTTGCCAGGCAGCAGAGACTCCAGAATATCTATATAGGAGAGGCTTAGGAGAAGCATTGTGGTTGGAGAATAGAGCCAGACAGCTTGTCCTAATCTTACATTTTCCTAGCTACCCTGCTGTTTTAACTTAGATTTTATGTATGCATGAGGTGGTTTGGGGAAACTGTGAAGATTAAAGTCACCTCAAGCACCCCTGAGACCTCAACATTAGCAAAATCAGGAACCACAGATCCTGCACCATCAACCGAGGCCTGTTCATTGCCTTTTTTGCTGTCCTCCAGAGGCTGGACATCAGGCCACTTAGGGCTGCACACATAGTGATGGCAAGAAAAGGACAGGCAAGGCCAAACTGTGACAAACCACTAAAGCCTCCAAAAGGAGACCCACGAGAAGGCGGCGGGGGGGACAGATGCCGTGTGATCTGGAAGGGAGAAAATATATCCAATGCTACCCACTGGGCCGAATCCTTTAGCAGAATTAGGGAGGAGAGGCTGTTGCTATTGAACAAAGCCTCTGCTAGAAACCACAAATAGATACAAATAATACCAGAAGGGGACCTAAAAAAAACAAAACTGAACAAGGAAATCCTGACACGTTAGCTCCATGTCTTGCAGTGAGAAGAGTGGACCTACAGCTCTTCACCATTTCTGAACAGAAGTGCAGTCATTGTAGCCACAGTATCTAACTTTCCTTTTTTTTTCCTTTTCTGTCTTTGTCTTGTAATCTCGACACCCAACGTGGGACATGAACCATCGACCCGAGATCGAGAGTTGCAAGCTCCTCTGACTGAGCCAGCCAGGTGCCCCTAACTTTTCTCTTTTTATATACAGAGTTAAAACACACTGTGAGCAGAGTTGCAACCTTCAATATTGAAAGTAGAAAAGTAATTATTTTATATAATTAAAATATTAATTACAGAATTAATATTATAGAATTAAAAACAGAACAATGAAAAGCTCAACGGCTACATGGTCCTTGGGAGGAACCTCCAGAAGCTTTGACAAAAAAAAAAGGTGACTTCTTCAGACAAATGACTGATTTGCCCTATCAGACTTAGGAAACTGTTGGTTGAGAATGCTACAGAACTTCTCTCTTTAATGTCTACCTATCAGTATTCAATTTAGATCTGAATAGATATAAAATGGTGTATGCCATTTAAATGTTCCTTTCTCCCTGTTAAGAATTAACATGTTTCCAAAGTGATTTAAAAGTTTCCTTTCGAATTTTAAGGAGCCCCCACGTCTTCCAGAACAAAACGCTCAAATTTAGCAGCTACAGGGTCTTGATTAATTAAGAATGTAATACCATGTTTGTGTTTCTGGCTTAGAAACTAGTGTCTTTGTTTCTGCTGGACTCCCCGTTGGCAGAGACCAGAAGAGGAAAACATGAGGGTTAAATGAGCAGCGTGCCCAGAAATTGAGAGTGGGAGAAATCCCTTATTACCAATGATGCTTGAGTGTCCCGGAGCCAAAACTGCAGAAAAAGAATCTTTTGGCTAATTTAAGGTTGGCCAGATGCCACCATTTCTGGCTGGTGGCCAGAGGACCTCGGGGGGAGAGGGATGGCAGGACGCCACCAGAGAAGGTCAAGCACTTCATTGCTAAAGCTGCCTTTGGGTGTAGCTGCTCACTAGGAAACTGAAAACTTTTTGTCCAACAAGCTTCCCAAGTGATTCCTTAGCACATGACATTTGCCAACCTTTACCTAACTGATCCCTTATCCACTCTGCCAATCAAAGCAACCAAGAAATTTCATCTACACTAAACGGGAACAGAAAACAAAGCACTCGCTCCAATCCTCTAGGACTTTACATACGGTCGTTCAACAAATACCTGTCAAATGACATTAAGGCTATCTTCCATGCGGGGCTGTTTGTACTGGCTACTTCCAATTGGACTGGAAAATCATTTTTCCTGGTGAATTTAATTATTACATGAATTTCTAATTGCACTGAAGTCACTAGACAGTGGAATTACAAGTTAGAAATGAAGCACAGACTGTAGACCTATGTAACAACCTACGCACTTAGATTCAAACCTCTTGAGACAGGTATGTGACCTCAGGTAAGTGACAATAACAGCTCAATATCTGAGAGCAGTGTCAACACAGGGTTAACATGCCCATCAGGCAAGCTACTTCTAGAGGGAAAAGCATTCTCAATTGTAATTTAATGGGCTTGTGATTGGCTTCCTCGAGCTGAACAGCACAGAATTGGGGGGGCGAGGGACTCCCAGATCTACAATCTGAAATGTATATGAGAATTGTTATCCTGCTGACCCCCTTTCATCCCTGATACTTTCTGAGATCTAAAAAGAAAAACCTTATAATTCCAAAAGTATATTTGAATCAAATAAGCAGCAATTCTGAATATATGAAAGGTTAAAAAAAAAAAAATCACCGGCTGCAATATGTAAAAGTTAGAAAGTGAGCTGTCCAAAATAAAACAATTAATAATATCTACTGCCTCCACATTCAAGAAATACTAAATACTGAAGAAAAGTGTGTGTACTTCCCATTGTCAAAAGTACCAGTCTGGGGCGCCCAGCTGGCTCAGTCAGTAGAGCATGAGACTCTTGATCTTGGGGTTATGAGTTCGAGCCCCACATTGGGTGTGGAGATTACTTAAAAATAAAATCTTAAAAAAAGAAAAAAAAAAAAAAAGGTACCAGTCTGGAAGAGGAGATTCATAAGACTTGACACCAGATTTAAATCGGAAGCTAATTTCACAGCATCATCCTTAATATTAAGGACATATGATATATGGCATACTGGACAGTGAAAGTGTAAAACCAAGGATCTTTCACTCTCCTTAACGTGTTTTCAATATAGTTTCATTTTTCTAATTCTTGTGATGTTTACAAAAATATGACTTATTTTTATAGGTTCTGACAATAATGACCTATAATCCCATTTTTTCTGGTCTCCTTCAATTCAAGCCTATCTCCTAAGCCCTGTTGGTGCTCATATTTGATAATTTTAAAAGCCTGCCATTGTCAAATAAGGTTGAGGAAAACTGGCTTAAGGGCATTACACTCGGATGTTCAAAATGTCAAAGAGAACACCTGTTGGCAGCTCTAACATTTACTGTTTGATCAGCTATGGAAAAACAGAAGAACTAGTTGAAGCAGCAGCTGCCATCCCAGAACAACTTAATGCACTCATCAGAAAACGTGTTCACAAAAGAATCACAAAAAGAATTTTTAAGAACTTTTTCATAGGGGTTATTGATGGCTACTGATGGGTTATTCCTACTCAAATCAAAGCCCTTAAGCATTGTTCATTAAAATTCCTTATATATTCCTTCCATTCTTCATGTTTTATAAGAGTCGCTCATTTACAAGTAGAAAGAAAAACAACATAATGCAAAAAGCTCAGAACCGGGTTCTGGGAAGCTTGAGCTTGGGATCTGGCTCACTCACTCACCACTCAACAGTTTGGTACTATCTAACTTCTCAGAACTTCAGTTTCTAGATTATGTGGAGGACTAGATCCAGGTTTCTCAACCTCAGCTTTATTGACATTATGGGACGGAGGGGCTGCCCTGTGCACTGTAACACCTCTGTATCTCTGACCTCTACCTACTACATGCCAGTAGCAACCCCCTGTTGTGACAAACATGTCTCTAGACTCCTGTCTCCAGTTGTGCAAAATCACCCCCAGTTGAGAATCACCGGACTGATTCCAGCTCTGATAGTCTACAAAATATATTCAATCTTATTTTCTTTTTTTTTTTTTTAAATGTTTATTATTTTTGAGAGACAGACAGAGGAGCAAGCAGGGGGGGGGCAGAGAGAGAGGGAGACACAGAATCAGAAGCAGGTTCCAGGCTCCCAGCTATCAGCACAGAGCCCAACCAGGGTCTCAAACTCACAGACCGAGAGATCATGACCTGAGGTGAAGGCTGCCTAACCAACTGAGCCACTCAGGTGTCCCTTCAATCTTATTTTCTTAAACGTTATTTGGTTTTTTTTTTTTAATTTTTTTTTTCAACGTTTATTTATTTTTGGGACAGAGAGAGACAGAGCATGAATGGGGGAGGGGCAGAGAGAGAGGGAGACACAGAATCGGAAACAGGCTCCAGACTCTGAGCCATCAGCCCAGAGCCCGACGCGGGGCTGGAACTCACGGACCGCGAGATCGTGACCTGGCTGAAGTCGAACACTTAACCGACTGCGCCACCCAGGCGCCCCTTAAATGTTATTTGTTAAGACACTGGTCAACATGCCAATTGTGAGACATGATTTTGATTTTTAGATAAATTAAAATACAATAACAACTTGTACCAATTCTAATTTTAGTAGATTCTAAAGTCTTCTGGGGATGAAAATTCACAAAAGAACATCAAAACAATTTATAAGGAAAACAAATGTAAATGAAGTATATCTCAATAATATTTTCATCCCATTTTCTAGGGTAACTCCTTCAACTGGAAAAAAGAGATAAAGGACACATTTAAAATCCTTTTATTTTATATTATTTTATTTTTAATCTAGTCTATCCAATGTGTACTTTTAGAGGCTCTCATCCATGTGAGGTGCCTGGGTGGCTCAGTCAGTTAAGCGTCCAACTTCAGCTCAGGTCATGATCTCACAGTTTGTAAGTTTGAGCCCCACATCGGGCTCTGTGCTGACAGCTCAGAGCCTGGAGCCTGCTTCAGATTCTGTGTCTCTCTCCCTCTCTGTCCCTCCCCTGCTCACACTCTGTCTCTCTCAAAAATGAATGAACGTTAAAAAAAAATTTTTTTTTTTATATAGAAAACAAAGGGCCTTGTAATACCAAGAGCAATATAAAGTGCTTGACTTTTGGGAAGAAAGACATTTAAAGCTAACAATTCTTTTAAAATATTTTTTAATAAGCATATTAGGAAAAAAGTTTACACCATCTCAATACCTGGTTTTACTCTAAATTCATGGAACATTTAAATATCTTACAACCTACGTCTGGTGTTCAATCTGCTATGAAGTCATAAATGTATACACTTCATAGGGAAAATAAATCACGTACTGCATTTCCCTAGAAATTGCCATTATTTTACCAAGTTTTTGCTTCAGTAAAATTAGTTTCAACTGCCTAGAAGCCAAGCGTTCTTTCACAGATTGATATTCCTGACATTATGTCCGCGAGGATGATTATCACCCAAGTAACCCTTTCTCTGCAGAAGGTCACTTTTGCTGTTGAAGAGGTTAATTTCATAATTCACATAAAAGTATTAGAGACTTGTCAAAAGATTTTTCCTTTCATCCCCCAAATTTAAAACTTATACTGGAAAAAGACTTATGAGAAAATTAAGGGCCTAACGTGCTCATGATTCTCAAAGGACAGAACAATTGCTATACTCCTAAAACCCTTAAATATAAAGGAAATTGAAACATAAAGCAAATGTACTCCTCTTTTGAAAGAGACACACAATCACAAAGAATACCAAAATATGAGCTCATAAGGAACATCTAGCTCTTTCCTTTACTGATGAGGCCACAGAGGCTGAAAATCAACTCCTAAATACTGGCATATTATAGAGGAGAACATATCTTCTCCACATGCCTGCCCTAGTTTTCCTTCCTGAATCCAGTGTATTGAAGTGTCTGGTTATACAATTTCTATGATATTTACATAGGAAAACAAACAAGTGGTTATATTCGTTTTCCCAAGCTGCTAGGACAGGCCACAGTTGTGGTGTACAGGAATGAATATCGTAATGGAAAACCATCAAATCCCATGAAAAGGCAGATGTTTGGGCCAACAGACTACTTCGGCAAGTCCTCTGCTATTCCTTTTCTCACCTAAGTTTCCCCCAATAAGTGAACCAAAACAGAGCCTTACGAACCACAGCCCAGCAATGTTCACATTCATATAGAATAGTATTAAATAAAAACGTACACTAAACCTGACATACCAAAGGGTTACGTGAATAAAACACAGACAATATAGAGAAGGACAATAATGAGGACAGATTTTGTATGACACGTGGAATCTTACATAAATGAAAGGATGTGTGACATTCAACATAAAATCATACATACCCTAAAAAATCAACTACTTTTTGAATTGCCCTCTCCTACCCACTGTTTCCCTAGAACACACCTAGTTCTAACTGTTCTCCCAAGCAAGGGATCCCTTGCTTAAAGAGGCTAAAGCTGGCATTTGGTGTGCCATGTGTCAAAGAGGTCAAACTATCTATTTTCAGTTTTCAAACCACCCCTATTATTTTGTTCCATCAAAGGATAAGGAAGGAGAAAAATGGTTGAGTGGTGTGAACTCACCCATCTGGATTGTCTGGAGTACAAAAGAGCTCTCTCGCTCTCTCTCTCTCTCTTTTTTTAACAGCATGGTCCCTAATTACACAGCTCCTTCTCTTTAATATTAAGTAGCATTCAGCATCACAGTAGTAAGTCAGTAACCTGCAATTCTTCAAATTCTCCCTTCTGATGGAATTTAAAAGGCTCCTCGGCAGTTCCAGGGTATTGGTACCAGGCCAACAAGGACAGTGTCATTTCAAAGTGTAGGCTGCCACCTACCGACTGTGATCCATTCTCTCAACACTCAGCTCCTCCCCAGAAAGCTAAACAATTCCTTGCAAGATGTTCTTTGCTATGCCATTTAAAGCAATGCATTCAACTATATCAATATAATCTTTTAAATACAAATGCTTTTAACTTCAAAAAATACAAACATGCCTCTGTATAGCTAAACACCCTGGCCTGTACTCAAAAGGGCAGAGAATTATTTTTAAAAGATACATGCCATTTTTTTAATACAGAAAAAGTTCTATTTTAATATATTTCTCTCCACCATTCCCTTTATTCTTTACTCTTAAAAATTGAAGCTCACTCCTTCTCATTACACAGAGCTGGTGATTTAATTGTTCACACTGATCAACCTGGAATTATTCAAAACTTCAAGTCATAGTCCTAGAGTACTTAGAAAAACTCACAGCAGCTGCTGGCAATAAAGCTAAAAGCTAGCCCTTAATTAGCTCAACCCCCTGTCGTAGAAACATAAATCTGCAGGTGCCCTCTAGGAGTAGAGGACTTTTTCAAGTGAGAGTTTCGCCTTGTTTTAACCTTTTTAAAAGAAAAATAATCAGACTAACCAACATCATTAAAGGGAGATAAGGAAATCCCCTCTCCCAGGCAATAGGCCACTGTCTTGGTGAGAGGGTGAACCACATTCACTTAATAAGTACTGCCAGACACAATATTAGGAGCTAGGGATGCACAGATGACTTAAATATCTGTTGCCTTCCTGAAGTTGTCCGCTGCAGAGATCTGGTAGGGACGCAACTGCAATGCAACCTGCAATATGTGAAAAACATGAAATCTGAACAGTGAAAACTAGCACTTGGGTTTGCTTGAGAGGGTCAGGAAGAACTCCAGAGAGGAAGCTTCTGAAGGCAAAATTGGAGCTTACCAAGTAATCAGATGGGAGAGAAAGATCCAAATGGTGTGTGCAAAGGAAGAGAGATGGAACAAAAGGCAGAGGCTCAGAGAAAACATCTAGCAATTCAATACGGGTAAAGAATAAAATGAATTAGGGGTGCCTGGGTGGCTCAGTCGGTTGAGCGTCCGACTTCGACTCAGGTCATGATCTCACCGTTTGTGAGTTCGAGCCCCGCGTCGGGCTCTGTGCTGACAGCGCAGAGCCTGAAGCCTGCTTCAGATTGTGTCCCCCTCTCTCTCTGCCCCACCCCTGCTTGTGCTCTGTCTCTCTCTGTCTTTCAAAAATGAATAAACATAAAATATAATTTTTTTAAAGAACAAAATGAATTAAAAAAAAAAGAATACAATGAATGAGGTTAGGTAGGTAGGTAGAGGGCAGAGCTCAGTCTTTTGTACATCCCACCAAGAAATGTGCCTTTTAGAATTATCACAGCAAAGTAGGGACTGGAGGGAGGGTGATTGCTAAGAAAAGGGGTAAAAATGTCCAAGCAGGGAGGATTAAGGATCTGAAAGCAGACCAGGGAAGCAAGAATACAGAGACCATATCAGAGACAAGCTGTGAAGATGAATTTGTAGGACGTGACTGGGGGTGAAGAATGAGAAAGGAGGAAGAGACTAGAATTCCCCCAGTTTCTGGCTCAGGTAACTGAATGGATAGTGGTATGTTCACTGAGACAGGAAATGCAGTGGGAGCCGTGGATTTGCTGGGTGGAGTTTGAAAACCGGAGTTTGGAAATGCTGAGTTTGAAGTGGCTGGAACACTGAGGTGAAGGTGTACCGTGGAACAATGAATACACAGATCTGAAGCCCAAGCCAGAGGTCTAGACTGGATTTAGAAAATCTGAAGTCACTTGTGTGTGAGTAGCGGGGGACGTGGATGAAATGCCCCAGACAGAATGGGTACAGTGAGAAGAGCACCATGGATGAGAGAGAACCTGGCAGACAACCAACAGAAGACTCGCCAGCTTAAACAAGCGCTCGGCATGTTACCACATTGGCTAAGGCAAGACAGACTAGTGAGGGCTAGAATCTTCTCAGAAGCACAGCTACACCAGATGTAGACAAGACTAAGTAAACAAAAGTATAATTTGACCTCTGGTTTCCAGTTCCACATGCAAAGAGCTTGGAAGTAGCCACTCTGTCCTAACAGCAAGCGAAAAGCTGAACAGACTAAAAAATCAACAACTCTTGCCCACAAGGCAAGGGACGACACAGAGCAAACTGTTGTCCTCAAGACTAAAGAGACAGACAGATGAATATAGGGAATCTTGACTTACCAGAGCAGAGACTGACGAGCAAAAACCACTGCAAGAGCCAGTGCCAGGATAGGAAAACTTGAACTGTACTTGAGGAATTGATGGAGGTTCAGTGTGTACAAGTCTGAGAGTTAAAAATTCCAAGGAATCCAGTCACAGAGAGGCCTCCACAGTTCTATGAGGCTCTCCTCCAGGAGCTCTGATAAACATCGGAGAAAAATCCCCTGTTGCTTCCAGCTGGGGAAGTGGACAAGGAGCCATTTTGAAACTTGCCACAGCACTCCCTTTTTTTTTTTTTTTTTAATGTTTACTTATTTTTGAGAGAGAGCATGAGCATGAGCGGGGGAGGGGCAGAGAGTGAGGGCACAGAGGATTCGAAGTGGGCTCTGAGCTGACAGTAGCAAGCCCAATGCAGGGCTTGAACTCACAAACTGCAAGTTTATGACCTGAACCAAAGTTGGACACTCAACCTACTGAGCCACCCACGTGCCCCACAGCACCTCCTTCTTAAAAAGGCCTGACCTCAAGTGAAACCAGTTGACTAGAGCCTAATCTGCTGGGTATGTATAATTAGTGTAATTGACATGGGAAAAGGAAAATGGCCAACTCTACTCAGCTCCATCCATCCTGTCCCACCTGACAGGGAAGAAAAAACACTTGTGAAGTTCACAGTCTACAGGCATCGGCTCAATAAAGGACTTAGACCTATCACAAGGCTATATAATGCTTCCCATCCCCATACACCTCACTCCCGCATCCCTAAAGGCCTATGTACAGCAATTCCTTTTACCCAGTGCATCATGTCTAGCTATCAAGAGAAAATTACAAGGCAAACCAAAAACCAAAAATCACAATTCGAAGAGACAGAGTAAGCATCAGAACCAGACATGGCAGGGATTGGAATTACCAGACCAGGAATTTAGAACAACCATAATTAATGCGCTAAGGGCTCCAGTGCATAAAGTAAACAGCATGTAAAGACTGATGGGCAATGTAAATAGAGCTGAAAATCCTAAGAAGAAAACAAAAGTATAATTCTATGTTTTAAACATTAGTTACTATATGCAAATATACTCAGATATATTCAAATATGGTCTAGAAGTGTGTGCATCAAGATGGGTACCATTGTTTTTTTTCATACTTTAGAAGTATGGGCAATTTTTATGTTCTCCTTTATGCTTTTCTATATTTTCCATATTTTCTACAATGCATATGCATTGCTTTTGAAATCAAATGTTTAAAGGTTTTTAATTTTTTTTTAAGAGCTAAAGTTTGTCGGAGTCTGAATTCGCTGGAACTAATTGAGATAGTGTGTGGTAGTTGAGATTGGCCCAACCATCTCAAAATCTAAACAGCTGTTAGAAACAGGAGACAACAGAGGGACAGGACTCAGAAAATCAACCTGCTATAAAGAGAAAAGGACTTCCTGGTAAACAAGATGGGCCATGCCATGGTATCTTGGATCCAAATATAATATAACCTCAGAGAAGAGTAGAACAAGAAGGAACAACAATTAGGAAAAAAATATCGGAAAGACCCTCCCTCCTTACTTGCATGCACCCATGAGCTTCAGAGGGCAGTGGCAAAGGTAAGAAGAAAGGTAGGAGTCAACTCCTCCCCCTAAACATAAGCGCTTTGCTGACTTCCAGATCAGTTAAGACTCAGAGAAGAAATGAATGAAGTCAAATCACCTCAAAGTCACCCCTAACAATAAGGAGTTGAAATACATTCCTTACACAGCAAGTCAGGGCAGGGCAGGAGTGGGGGGTGCTGGGATGGGCCAAAATGTACTCTAACAGTTTGAAGTCTGAGTCAAATGAAGTAAGTGAAAGCAATAGACAGAAATCAATCACATGCCAAGCAAAAGGCATTGATCAGCCGAGGTAAAATATCTGGAAGGATAATGGGACCGTTAATTTATGGGTCAACTTGGCTAAGTGATGGTGCCCAGTTATTTGGTCGAACACCAGCGTAGATATTACTATGAGAGTATTTTTTAGATGTGATTAACATTTAAATCAGTAGACTTTCAGTGAAGCGAATGAGTCTTCATAATACGGATGGGCCTCACCCAATTATTTGAAGGCCTTGGGAGAAGAGGCAGGTCTCCCAAACAAGAAGAAATTCAGACTGAAGACTGCAACACAGAAACGCTGCCTGGGTTTCCAGCTTGCTGGCTTACCCTACAGATTTCAGACTTGCCAGCCCCCTCACTGTGTGAGTCAATTCCTTAAAAAATAAATTTCTCTCTCTCAATATAGATATAGGTAAAGGCATATAGATAGAGGTATAGACGTAGATTATAAATATACAGAGGTACATATACATACAAATAGATATAGATGCATATATAATACCTATATACACACACATATATAGATATAGTTATGCAGATATATCCTAATGCTTCTAATTCTCTGGAGAACCGTGATTAGTACAGGTAATAAAAGATGAAATCTATTAACAGAGACCAATCAGGCACAATCTTGAACTAGAGGCAATGGAAGTGAAAATGGCTAAGGTAGGCAGTAGTAAGAGATGAAAGCTACCTGGATTTGAATGACATAATAAACAATACATTTAACTACGATTATTTTGGCATCCATAATATGTGTAATATGAACCAGGTCAGGGATGCTACAGTTAGAACACATTGGAAGAATTCTAGACCAAAGGATTCTATGGATGGAAAAAAACAAATGCAAAAACAAAATCGACAACTATTTATACAATAAAGATATGGCGAACAATTCAACAGGAATATTCTCTATTTTCAAGATACTTAAACAAAAGTTATACAGGAATACTATTCATATATAAAGATGTTAACTTACCATATTTGTCTCGCAAGCCAACAGTACATCTAAAGACTCCACCAAAGGCAACATCTTCACCAAATATTACTGAAAAACAATGTTTAAAGAACATATTTTATTTGATAATCCCTAAATCATACTAACAATGAAAAATAAGTAATTTCAATGTTTACATTTTAAAGCAGAAAACAGAAATAGATCAAAGGTTTAAAATAAGGTTTCTAAACTTCAACATTACTGACGTTCTGGACTGGATAATTCTTTTCTTTTTTTTTTTTTTTATATATGAAATTTATTGACAAATTGGTTTCCATACAACACCCAGTGCTCATCCCAAAAGGTGCCCTCCTCAATACCCATCACCCACCCTCTCCTCCCTCCCACCCCCCATCAACCCTCAGTTTGTTCTCAGTTTTTAACAGTCTCTTATGCTTTGGCTCTCTCCCACTCTAACCTCTTTTTTTTTTTTCCTTCCCCTCCCCCATGGGTTTCTGTTAAGTTTCTCAGGATCCACATAAGAGTGAAACCATATGGTATCTGTCTTTCTCTGTATGGCTTATTTCACTTAGCATCACACTCTCCAGTTCCATCCACGTTGCTACAAAAGGCCATATTTCATTTTTTCTCATTGCCACGTAATATTCCATTGTGTATATAAACCACAATTTCTTTTTTTTTTTTTTTTTTTTTTTTTTTTTTTTTTTTTTTTTTTTTTAAATTTTTTTTTCAACGTTTATTTATTTTTGGGACAGAGAGAGACAGAGCATGAACGGGGGAGGGGCAGAGAGAGAGGGAGACACAGAATCGGAAACAGGCTCCGGGCTCTGAGCCATCAGCCCAGAGCCTGACGCGGGGCTCGAACTCACGTACCGCGAGATCGTGACCTGGCTGAAGTCGGACGCTTAACCGACTGCGCCACCCAGGCGCCCCTAAACCACAATTTCTTTATCCATTCACCAGTTGATGGACATTTAGGCTCTTTCCATAATTTGGCTATTGTTGAGAGGGCTGCTATGAACATTGGGGTACAAGTGGCCCTATGCATCAGTACTCCTGTATCCCTTGGATAAATTCCTAGCAGTGCTATTGCTGGGTCATAGGGTAGGTCTATTTTTAATTTTCTGAGGAACCTCCACACTGCTTTCCAGAGCGGCTGCACCAATTTGCATTCCCACCAACAGTGCAAGAGGGTTCCCGTTTCTCCACATCCTCGCCAGCATCTATAGTCTCCTGATTTGTTCATTTTGGCCACTCTGACTGGCGTGAGGTGATACCTGAGTGTGGTTTTGATTTCTTTTTCCCTGATAAGGAGCGACGCTGAACACTTTTCATGTGCCTGTTGCCCATCCGGATGTCTTCTTTAGAGAAGTGTCTATTCATGTTTTCTGCCCATTTCTTCACTGGGTTATTTGTTTTTCAGGTGTGGAGTTTGGTGAGCTCTTTATAGATTTTGGATACTAGCCCTTTGTCCGATATGTCATTTGCGAAGATCTTTTCCCATTCCGTTGGTTGCCTTTTAGTTTTGTTGGTTGTTTCCTTTGCTGTGCAGAAGCTTTTTATCTTCATAAGGTCCCAGTAATTCACTTTTGCTTTTAATTCCCTTGCCTTTGGGGATGTGTCGAGTAAGAGATTGCTACGGCTGAGGTCAGAGAGGTCTTTTCCTGCTTTCTCCTCTAAGGTTTTGATGGTTTCCTGTCTCACATTTAGGTCCTTTATCCATTTTGAGTTTATTTTTGTGAATGGTGTGAGAAAGTGGTCTAGTTTCAACCTTCTGCATGTTGCTGTCCAGTTCTCCCAGCACCATTTGTTAAAGAGGCTGTCTTTTTTCCATTGGATGTTCTTTCCTGCTTTGTCAAAGATGAGTTGGCCATACGTTTGTGGGTCTAGTTCTGGGGTTTCTATTCTGTTCCATTGGTCTATGTGTCTGTTTTTGTGCCAATACCATGCTGTCTTGATGATGACAGCTTTGTAGTAGAGGCTAAAGTCTGGGATTGTGATGCCTCCCACTTTGGTCTTCTTCTTCAAAATTCCTTTGGCTATTCGGGGCCTTTTGTGGTTCCATATGAATTTTAGGATTGCTTGTTCTAGTTTTGAGAAGAATGCTGGTGCAATTTTGATTGGGATTGCATTGAATGTGTAGATAGCTTTGGGTAGTATTGACATTTTGACAATATTTATTTTTCCAATCCATGAGTAGGGATTGTCTTTCCATTTCTTTAAATCTTCTTCAATTTCCTTCATAAGCTTTCTATAGTTTTCAGCATACAGATCCTTTACATCTTTGGTTAGATTTATTCCTAGGTATTTTATGCTTCTTGGTGCAATTGTGAATGGGATCAGTTTCTTTATTTGTCTTTCTGTTGCTTCATTGTTAGTGTATAAGAATGCAACTGATTTCTGTACATTGATTTTGTATCCTGCAACTTTGCTGAATTCCTGTATCAGTTCTAGCAGACTTTTGGTGGAGTCTATTGGATTTTCCATGTATAATATCATGTCATCTGCAAAAAGAGAAAGCTTGACTTCATCTTTGCCAATTTGGATGCCTTTGATTTCCTTTTGTTGTCTGATTGCTGATGCTAGAACTTCCAGCACTATGTTAAACAGCAGCGGTGAGAGTGGGCATCCTTGTCGTGTTCCTGATCTCAGGGAAAAAGCTCTCAGTTTTTCCCCGTTGAGGATGATGTTAGCTGTGGGCTTTTCATAAATGGCTTTTATGATCTTTAAGTATGTTCCTTCTATCCCGACTTTCTCAAGGGTTTTTATTAAGAAAGGGTGCTAGATTTTGTCAAAGGCCTTTTCTGCATCGATTGACAGGATCATATGGTTCTTCTCTTTTTTGTTGTTAATGTGATGTATCACGTTGATTGATTTGCGAATGTTGAACCAGCCCTGCATCCCAGGAATGAATCCCACTTGATCATGGTGAATAATTCTTTTTATATGCCGTTGAATTCGATTTGCTAGTATCTTATTGAGAATTTTTGCATCCATATTCATCAGGGATATTGGCCTGTAGTTCTCTTTTTTTACTGGGTCTCTGTCTGGTTTAGGAATCAAAGTAATACTGGCTTCATAGAATGAGTCTGGAAGTTTTCCTTCCCTTTCTATTTCTTGGAATAGCTTGAGAAGGATAGGTATTATCTCTGCTTTAAACGTCTGGTAGAACTCCCCTGGGAAGCCATCTGGTCCTGGACTCTTATTTGTTGGGAGATTTTGGATAACCGATTCAATTTCTTCGCTGGTTATGGGTCTGTTCAAGCTTTCTATTTCCTCCTGATTGAGTTTTGGAAGAGTGTGGGTGTTCAGGAATTTGTCCATTTCTTCCAGGTTGTCCAATTTGTTGGCATATAATTTTTCATAGTATTCCCTGATAATTGTTTGTATCTCTGAGGGATTGGTTGTAATAATTCCATTTTCATTCCTGATTTTATCTACTTGGGTCATTTCCCTTTTCTTTTTGAGAAGCCTGGCTAGAGGTTTGTCAATTTTGTTTATTTTTTCAAAAAACCAACTCTTGGTTTCGTTGATCTGCTCTACAGTTTTTTTAGATCCTATATTGTTTATTTCTGCTCTGATCTTTATTATTTCTCTTCTTCTGCTGGGTTTAGGCTGCCTTTGCTGTTCTGCTTCTAGTTCCTTTAGGTGTGCTGTTAGATTTTGTATTTGGGATTTTTCTTGTTTCTTGAGATAGGCCTGGATTGCAATGTATTTTCCTCTCAGGACTGCCTTCGCTGCGTCCCAAAGCGTTTGGATTGTTGTATTTTCATTTTCGTTTGTTTCCATATATTTTTTAATTTCTTCTCTAATTGCCTGGTTGACCCACTCATTCGTTAGTAGGGTGTTCTTTAACCTCCAAGCCCCTTTGGAGGTTTTCCAGACTTTTTTCTGTGGTTGATTTCAAGCTTCATAGCATTGTGGTCTGAAAGTATGCATGGTATAATTTCAATTCTGGTAAACTTATGAAGGGCTGTTTTGTGACCCAGTATATGATCTATCTTGGAGAATGTTCCATGTGCACTCGAGAAGAAAGTATATTCTGTTGCTTTGGGATGCAGAGTTCTAAATATATCTGTCAAGTCCATCTGATCCAATGTCTCATTCAGGGCCCTTGTTTCTTTATTGACCGTGTGTCTAGATGATCTGTCCATTTCTGTAAGTGGGGTGTTAAAGTCCCCTGCAATTACCACATTCTTATCAATAAGGTTGCTTATGTTTATGAGTAATTGTTTTATATATTTGGGGGCTCCGGTATCGGCGCATAGACATTTATAATTGTTAGCTCTTCCTGATGGATAGACCCTGTAACTATTATATAATGTCCTTCTTCATCTCTTGTTACAGCCTTTAATTTAAAGTCTAGTTTGTCTGATATAAGTATGGCTACTCCAGCTTTCTTTTGGCTTCCAGTCGCATGATAAATAGTTCTCCATCCCCTCACTCTCAATCTAAAGGTGTCCTCAGGTCTAAAATGAGTCTCTTGTAGACAGCAAATAGATGGGTCTTGTTTTTTTATCCATTCTGATACCCTATGTCTTTTGGTTGGCACATTTAATCCATTTACATTCAGTGTTATTATAGAAAGACATGGGTTTAGAGTCATTGTGATGTCTGTATGTTTTATGCTTGTAGTGATGTCTCTGGGACTTTGTCTCACAGGGTCCCCCTTAGGATCTCTTGTAGGGCTGGTTTAGTGGTGACAAATTCCTTCAGTTTTTGTTTGTTTGGGAAGACTTTTATCTCTCCTTCTATTCTAAATGACAGACTTGCTGGATAAAGGATTCTCGGCTGCATATTTTTTCTGTCTAGCACCCTGAAAATCTCGTGCCAATTCTTTCTGGCCTGCCAAGTTTCAAAAGAGAGATCAGTCAGGAGTCTTATAGGTCTCCCTTTATATGTGAGGGCACGTTTACTCCTTGCTGCTTTCAGAATTTTCTCTTTATCCTTGTATTTTGCCAGTTTCACTATGATATGTCGTGCAGAAGATCGATTCAAGTTACGTCTGAAGGGAGTTCTCTGTGCCTCTTGGATTTCAATGCCTTTTTCCTTCCCCTGGATAATTCTTTTCTTGTAACAGCCTATTCTATACATTGTAGATATACAGCAGTATCCCTGCCCTCTATCCCATGGATGACAGTTGCCCCCCACACACACACAGTCCTGACAGCCAAGAGTGTCTGGAGACTTTGTTAAACATGAGAGGAGGAAGGGGGATTAAAATCATCCCAACTGATTAAGAACCACCAATCTAGGATGTCATTTTGTTTTACCCATGAAGAAAATGAGGCCAGAGAAGTAGTAAAGTAACTTGACAAGTCAGAAAGAAAGCAAGAGGCAGAAATATGACTCACACTCCAGCCTCCTGAGTGTCTGGCCAATGGTTGTTTTCTTTCGTATATGGTATATAATAAAAGTCAACACTCTGAAGGGCTGAAGGAAAAATATCCCAAGCTGAGAGAACAGTTACAAATAGGAAAAGGACTTAAATCAAGTAAAAGGAGGCAAGTATGGTGGGACATAGTGAGCAAGGCAAAGAAAATAAAAATGGGTGTTCACAGAGGTGAATTCTATTCCTATATATGCACCTGACCAGCTCTGTGAACCTCAAGGAAACAATTCACCCTTATTTACTCAAGATCATTCTCAGATAGCATTCAAACAAAGCAAAATCTAATCATCCGCTATTATAGTTCTTACTTCCTCCTAACAAAATAACCCGTTCTTCACTTGACCTTAAAACTAGGGATTTTCAGGGGCACCGGGGTGGCTCAGTCAGTTAAGTGTCTGACTCTGGCTTAGGTCATGATCTCACAGCTTGTGAGTTTGAGCCCCACATCAGGCTCTGTGCTGACAGCTCGGAGCTGGAGCCTGCTTCAGATTCTGTGTCTCCCTCTCTCTCTGCCCCTCCCCTGCTCATACTCTGTCTTTCTCTCAAAAACAAATGATACAACATTTAAAAAACTTAATAATAAAAACTAGGGATTTTCAAGTGGAAGCCCAAGGTATACCAAATATACATATATTTATACATACTAATACATATAAGTAAAGCCAATCAAATTTAGAAAACATACAGCAGGACAACTGTTTTTATATCGATGATTAAATTTGATAAGCTACTTATTTATTACAGTTATTTCCAAAATATCTTAAGTTGAATGACAATGTATTTCAAAGGAAAGCATGGAATCAAATCTTCATTTCATAAACAGATTCATAAATCTGAATGAAGTGGTACTTCCCATTTTTTTATATGCTGGAGAAACAGAAGTACCCAGTAGGTATTAATCCAGAAAGTATTAATATAATATCAAAAGCACACATACTATGGGAAAAAAGTTGACTTGAAGATGTTAGATATACATCAGAACTAATTCACCATGAATTAATTTAAAAAATGTGTTAATAGCATGATCTGATAACCTTAATCATTTGATCAGATCTTTTAAAAAATATCAGGTAAATGTAATGTTAACTACTGAGCTCCGGACTCAACACTTCCAGCAAATTTTTGATTCTGAATTAACACAGCTACCGTAGTCAAGCAGAAAGGAATTTTACCTGCAGTAGGATCTTTAGCCAACGAGTTATCCAAGGCACTTGTTATCGCCTGGAAAAGATTCATTTTCTGAGTTTGCCCTGTGAAAATTAAAAAAAAAAAAAAAAAAAAAAAATTAAGTAACATTTCCTACATTGTAAAGTATATTAAAAATAACCAGTTTCTTAACAGTTGATTACAACATGATTAAAATCAACGTAGAAAAGAAAGTATAGAATATACTATGTGAATTTATTGGATTATTCACAATGATTCTGGTTCTGTAGAAATTACAAAAGTAATACAGGCTTCGGAGCTTGACGACGAAGCAAAAGTGACACATATTAAACAATTAAAAAACAAGTATAAAAAAGGAAAAATGAATATAATCCAGTCACCAAGTGTGTGTAGACCATAAATAAAAGCCAGAAAAGATAACCAGCCAGAGTGAAAGTGGTCTGAGATTATATTCTGGACAGGTGTTAAGAAGATAAAACCTAGGGGTACCTAGGCAGCTCAGTCAGTTGAGCGTCTGACTTTAGCTCAGGCCATGATCTCAAGGTTTGTGGGTTCAAACCCTGCACTGAGCTCTGTGCTGACCACTCAAAGCCTGGAGCCTGCTTCGGGTTCTGTGTCTCCTTCTCTCTCTGCCTCTCCCCAACTCACACACACACACTCTCTCTCTCTCTCTCTCTCTCTCTCTCTCAAAAGTATATAAAGATTACATAAGTGTGTGTGTGTGTGTGTGTGTGTGTGTGTGTGTGTGTGTGTGTATAAATCCCTGACAAATACACGTGACTCAAGGCACGTGTTAAATATGCCAGTAACAGCAAATGGTCATGGGCCATAAAACAATGAGGAAGGCTGGTGTTTAGAGAATACTATAATCCCATGCCTCAACACACCAGACTTGGTCCTTCCTACTGTCTCACTGCTCAAGTAGACTCTCTGCAAGCCAACTTCTAGTTCCCTAAATAGACAGATAGGATGGTTAAATGTAACAATACATGTAAAGTTAGAACAGTGCCCAAACACAGTAAGTGCTGAGCAAATATGAATTATTTATTACTAGAATCTGGACTTTTTCCATGCCCTTCATCTTGACTTTGGCATTATTCTGAATGGTAGAAAACTTTAATAAAGTTCCAAATGTTGGAACTCAGAAACATCATACTTTAGAGCTTTAAGTCTTGGTGCTGCCCAGGACCTACAGACATCCCAGAACTTTAGGTCAGCTCCTCTCCAAAAGTACTCTTCAGGATGGAGAGAGGCTTCTGCCTGAATCTTCTCTGATCCACAGGCCATCTTCACGTTAACCCATAGCTAGCCATGCTGCTAGCAAATCCCTTGAATACCACTAATTACCCTGACTACTGTCCCATCTAACCTCTGTACTCCTTGGTAACTTGCTGTGTCCCAAAAGCCAAGATCTAATTCACAATGTGAGTCACAACAGCTAGTGCTGTTGCCATCAACGCTCTGGCCATGACACATGCTGGTCACTCACCCTTTTCTTGAAGACTCATCTTTGTCCCAAGCCCAGCCTGGATCCACAGCAGGCTCTGATCTATGACATCTTCCATCTCCCAATATCCACTGACATTCAACCTTCTCTTAACTGCTCTGACCCCTTCTGCACTGCTGAATGCCCAGGCTTCAAGTCTTGGCAATATCCACTCAAAAATGCCCTGCTGCCATCTGTGCCAAGAATAAAGTCCTGTTTCTACTCTTATTTTTGGTGGGGATAATGGGAATTCATTCAAGAAAGTACAGTATTGTTATGCCATCTACACCAAAGGATACATAAGCAAACCACATGTCTGTGATAACTTCAAACTTTATTTTTCTTCAGGCTAAGGCTATATCATTTAAATAGATGCTTGCCTTAAATCCTTCTCCATTCTATAAAAACTCTTTAATAGTGTTTATTGGTACCCAGCATCAGATGATAATGGTTTAGGGCAAACTTTTTTTCTGACTGCCATGATATTCCCATTCCTTCTCCCATTTCATACATTTCCTAAAGGCAATTTTTTTTTGTCTATTATGATTTTCATAGCTAAGGAGCTAAGGAGGATAAAAATGCCTAAACACCTAAGGTGATATTTATTTCAAGTATGCTGACCATCTGAATTAATCCTGAATGCCTCCGAGACATCTTATTTCATCGCTATTCAACAAGTTTTAGTTACAAAGAAAGCAAAGACTTTAACAATAAAAAAACATACCAAGTAAATCTGGAAAGTATTGCTTAATTACCACCAAGAATTGACTCATCTTGTATGAAAACAATGTATAAGAGTATTTAAAGGTTTTATTTCCATGTAAGCACAAAAACGTCTACTTCTGAATATTTTTCAAATAGATTCAAAATTTTAGGGGGTTGGATTAACTGCTATTCTACCAGATGCTTTTAAAAGATTTAAATAATTTTAATATAGTAACATCTACTCCCAATTATTTTTAAAGTGGCAGTATGGTCTGTGAATGGGTCAGGAAGAAATCACAAATTATTCACAGGTAACATCATTTTAAATATTTATTTCCCTTAGAATTACTTATTCTCCTACAGGTTACATTAATGACCATGGTAAGACATGCCTATGGTTCCTCATGACAAAGTATGTGCCTGTAGCACATGTAACTATGAGCACTTAAAAATTATTCAACACTGCTGCCCAATCATGCAATTACCAATATTAATAAAAAGCTGCTAAACCAGACTGACATCTCTTCTTTCCCAGATAAAAAGTTATAACAAAACAAAAATATACATAGCAGTTCAACTTCCCTAGTCAAGGATACAAGCTAACGGGCACCCATTGGTAAGACACAGCTTTATGGCTAGAAGTGAGCTACTCACTCGAAATTATCCTAAGTAGAGTATGTGAAAAAATAGGTTACCACCACTGCTGCAAAGATAAAGTGGCAGGTAATGCAGGGTCAGAATACAATAGGAACACAATAGAACATGAGCTGTAAGAGGTCAGGGATTCCTATCTGTTTTTGATCAGAGGTATATGCTTAGTGCTCATAACAATGTCTGACATGTAGCAGGTGCTCAATAAATATTTGTGGAACGACCACACAAATGAACATCTGAGGCTGGTTCAATAAAGATAAAATCTACAAAGCATATTGCTAATGGACTGCTTAAAGAGAAAGAAATACAGTAGGATAAAACATCTACCAGTGTTACAATTCAAAGTCAGACTGCAGGAGCAGGGGAATGAGGCAGAAGTGATACTGCTATGGCATCTTCAGTTATTCTGAGTAACTACTCAGTATGCAGTAGCATTGAAGACAGAAGCCTTCCACACAGCTAGAGCATGTAAGACAAAAATGGCAAATGAGTGCCCGAGGAGCAGTCTCTAGAAATAAATCAGGTCAACAGCAGGGCATGTTTAACAGTAAGTATGTTTGTAGTTAGATCCTGAACAAATAAAAATACACAGCTATGGGGGCACCTGGGTGGCTCAGTCGGTTAAGCATCTGACTCTTGATTTCAGCTCAGGTCATCGTGGTTGGTGGGACTGAGCCCCCGTTGGGCTCTGCACTGTAAGCACAGAGCCTGCTTGGGATTCTCTCTCCCTCTCTCTCTCTGTCCCTCCCCCCCCCCGACTCATGTTCTCTCTCTCTCTCTCTCTCTCTCTCTCTCTCTCTCTCTCTCTCTCAGAATAAACATTTTTAAAAAATACACAGCTATGATATGGAAAGTTAGGGTCTACTTTCAGAAACCAAAGTTTCTGCCAGCACATTCAGCACTGGCCCTCCTCGGAGCTGCCTAGTCCTTGATGTGTATTACAGCATTTTCATGTCATATTCCTTAGAAACCTCAGCATTTAGTGCCTAACACAAACACGACCATCAGTATACGCTTGTTGAAGCATGATGGATGATTTTAGTGGCATAATCTGGCATTAACCACACTGTAAAATGGAAAGATGCCTAAGAAACTACCTATTTTCATCCAACAGAACCTCCACCCCTCCAGATGCCTGTTCTTCAGGAATCCCTTTCTATGTGCCAGAAATGTACCTCTAACCCACTCTAATCCCTACTATGGGGTTTCCCAAACTCTAACCCATAAAGTAAGTTTCATGGAACATTCAAATATGAGAGACAGGACCTTTTATATTAAAATATAAATGAAGGATCTATAAACACAAATGCCTTTTTAAGATGCTAGTAAAGGGGGAGGGGGCTGCCACCGAAGGCCAACATTGGGAGGACCTAAGAAAGCCTTAAAGTTGAAGAAACTATGGCTAGGAGCCCTGGGTCCTCATCTCAGGGCACCTGGTAACTCATGTCATGGTATAACAAACTACAGTTGTTTCCCTCCCTTTAGCTGGACACTTCTCTCCTCAGTCTCTAAATGCTTTTTAAACTCTTCTGTATGCTGGTCACTCCCAAATGAGTATCTCTAATCCAGACTCCTCCTCTGGATTGCTGATTTATATCCAACCATCACCAATTCCCCACTCGGGTGTCAGGCTTTTCTAACTCAGTAAGCACACAACCGAAGGCTTGATGTCTGCTCCCAAAACCAGTCTTCTGCATCTCAGCAAACAGCACTATCCTCCACCCAAGCATCCAGGCCAGAAATTGAGGAAGTATCCTTGAATGTCTTCCTTTTATTCATTCCTTATATTCAATCCATCCAATCCAGCTTCCAAATATACTACTTCCAACATATAGCTTAAAGTCTAGTACTACCAACCATGTCCTAATTCCAGAACTCACCATGTCTTTCCTGTTTCTGAAAAACATCTCCTAACGGCCTTAGTCAGCGCTGGCCTCTGTAACAAAATACCACACAGATTGAGTGGCTTAAACGACAGAAACTTATCTCTCACTGTTTGGGGGGTTGCCAAATCCAAAATCAAGGTGAGTTCCTGATGAAAACCCTCTTTCTAGTTTGCAGAAGGCCATCTTCTTGCTGTATCCTCACAAGGTAGAGAGATAATCTCTCTTGTGTCTTTTCTTATAAGGGTTCTAATCCCATTAACGAAGCCTCCACCCTCATGACCTAATTACTTCCCAAGGACCCCATCTCCAAATACAATCACACTGGGAATTAGGGCTTCAACATAGTAATGGGGAAATGATATATTCAGACCAGAGTACCACCTCCTCACTTCTACTCCTTCATCCCTCATTCATCAAAGAGCTGCTATAAGAAGTCCTAAAAAGCAATGCATGTCATATGTTACTCCTCTGCTCAAAATTCTTCCAAGTTCTCTGACTGCACCTGGAATAAAGCCCTACTCCTCATCACATCCACAAAGCCCTGCTTGATCTCATCCTTGTTCACTTCAAAAGCCCTATTTTGCACCACTGTCCCCAAGGCTCACCACCTGAGTCTTCTCTCAGCTCCACCACAGCAAGCTCCCTGCTACGTCAGAACCTTCACGCATGTTGGGTCCTCTGCCTGGCACCTCCTTCACACCTCCTTGGATACTCTTTCCTGATCGCTTAGAGGCTAGTCAAATACTAACCTCTTCTTAGGGGCCTTGTTAGGTCTCTATTATTCTCTTTCCCAGCACCTAAACATGTCTTACAGGGCATTTATTGCAATTGGGATTGATTTAAGTATGCATTTACTTGCTATTCTTCCTCCATCTCCCCCACTAGACTTAAATTCCATGAGGACAGGTCCATATCCACATTTGTGTTTTCTGCTAAGCATCTAGCACAAAGTTTGGCAGCCAGAAGAAAACTAAAATGCATAATGAATAAAGAAACCTACACGCATACACACAATGTCTAAAATCAGGGGCAGGGAGAGCCCCAGATGTGTTCTTGGGGAGCAACACAGAGCAATGAAGGCAGCACACACACTGGCATAATCATGCAGGCCTGGCCTGGAATCTGTGAGGCCACTGGGAAAGTTACTTAACCACTGACACTCCATTGCCTACTCCATAAAACAGGAATAATATCTAATGTCTAGGGCCAGTGTGGGAATTCAGCGAGATGATTACTTTCAAAGGTCAAATATTTAAGAGCATCTACTCTAGAATCGGGAGACCGAATCTAGCACAACCAGTACCAGGCACCAATAATTACATGACTTACCTCGCTGGGTCCCCCCAGCAATGCTCTGAGGCAGAACAGATGAAGAAAAGAAAGCTTACGAAGACTAATAAACCCGGCCAATCTTACAATGCTAAGTTGTAAAGTGGGGCTCAAATTTAGGCACGTTTGACTCAAGAACCCCAGCTCTCAGCTTCCGTGCAATAGTGCCTCCAGAAAGTTGCAATTTCCCAAATGATAGCAAAAATGGAGTACGAATGGGATGAAAAATAGAGCAGAGGAAATACAGTCAATAATACTGTAATAATGGTGTATGCTGACAGATTGTGACTTTACTTATCTGGGTGAACACTGAGTAGTGTATAGAATTACTGAATCAATGTGTTGGACACTGGAAATGAAAAAAAGGTGCGGGGATGAGGTGAGAAACTAATAAGCAAGTTCCTGGACCATAAGTAAAGAAACTTGAAGGTGGGTAAATAACAGTCATAAAGGAGGACAGGAGTCTCTGTTCAAATGAGACACAAAAGATGCAACAAATTTGGGGAAAGCCAGGTTTGAGGTAGGGTTAAGAGCGGGCAAAGTGTGGTGTGAAGAAATTGTACGAATAATGCAAAAGACAGTGAGGTTGAGTGCTCAGGGGAATGGCCTCTTAGAGCAAACTGAGCACACTACTTAAAAATGAAGCCTGGCTTCACCTCGTACAGATAGTGTCACTTGGGGAAGTTTGGGTTTTTTTTTTCCAAGTTTATATTTAAATTCCAGTGAGTTGGGGCGCCTGGGTGGCTCAGTCGGTTGAGCATCCAACTTCGGCTCAGGTCACGATCTCGCGGTCTGTGAGTTCGAGCCCTGGGTCGGGCTCTGGGCTGATGGTTCAGAGCCTGGAGCCTACTTCCGATTCTGTGTCTCCCTCTCTCTCTGCCCCTCCCCCGTTCATTCTCTGTCTCTCTCTGTCTCAAAAATAAATAAATGTTAAAAAAAAATTTTTTTTAAATAAATTCCAGTGAGTTAACATACAGTGTCATATTCGCTTCACGTGATTTATCACTCCCATAAAACACCCAGTGCTCATCACAACCAGTGCCCTTCTTAATACCCATCACCCAAGTGTCAAGAAGTAGAAATTTAACCTCTTTGTATCTAAGTTTCTTCATTGTAAAATATGGTTGATAATAGGATATATGCCACAGCACTGTTATATGAGGATTAAACGAATTGCTACATGAAAGGCACTCAGAATAGTGCTTGGTACCAGGTGACCTCTTATAAAAGTGTCTTCTGTCATCATTATTATCATTTGGTGGGGTGCCATGAAGAAGTCTGGATGAGCAATGATAAAGAATAAGGAAACACAGTAGGAAGAGAAAAAAGGAAGGACACAGTTGGGGGCAATTCTGGTAAGACTGGGAAAAGAGATATGAAGAGAATTATCTAGTCTCAAAGGTCCCAACTTTTGACATGGTTGTTTTGGTGCCAGACTAGCACTCAGACTAGCCGACCTCAGGATGCTATATTCTGCCAACGCTGCCAATGCTATAGAATAAATGTTTGTGTTCCCCTCCCAAATTCATATGTTGAAACCTCATCCCCAATATAATGGTACTGGGGGGGCGGGGGGGGGGCTTTGGGTAATGAATAGGTCATGAAGGTGGAGCCCTGCTGAAAGGGATTTGTGCCCTTAGAAAGAGACCCCACAGAGCTCCCTCACTCTTTCCATTATACACAATGTCACAGTGATGAGACAGCTGACTGAGAACCAGAAAGCGGGGCCTCACCAGACATAGAATCTGTCAATGCCTTGACCTTGGACTTCCCAGCCTCTAGAACTGTGAAAAATAAATTACTGTTGTTTACAAGCCACCAGCCTATGGTATTTTGTTACAGCAGCCCAAAAGGACTAAGACATCCCATCAACATATCCAAACCTAAGTCATCCTCTCTTCAAAACCACTCTCCTCTCCCCCAGTATCCCTCATTTGTTTGAGCGATACCACTACTCTACCATCCTTTCAGCCTCCCGGGCTAGAAATGGCAAAGTCATCTCTGATGCCCCTTTCTCTTAGCCCCCACGGGCAAAACAGCACCAAATGCAGCCAATTCCTTCGAAAACACAACTATTCCCATTGGCACTCCCCAAGTTTAAACAATTACATCCTCTCTCATGGACAGTACAACATCCCTCTAACTGATCTCTGCCTCCTTACTTTCCTAATCAATTCTATAAACTCTCCCAAGAATCTCATTCAAGCACACGTCAAGTCACTCTCTTGCCTATAAACAATCAACGGCCCTCCACAGCCCACAGAATAAAATCTGAACCTGCGTGTAATGCACTCGGCACAGTGTCAGCTACATTAGCCACGTTCAATCTTTTCTCCACGTCCCCCCCCCCCCAACCTTTTTTCTGGCTTTCCAAACTTATTTCTACCCCTCCCCTTTTTCCTCTAGATAAAATCACTACTTCTCATTCCTCATAAAACCCTAGGCTTTCTAGCCTCTCTTTACTTGTGTTGTTCCCTTCTCTACAAATTCTAATACTGGAAAGAAGACCTTCATTCTCACAAAGAGGACTCTTCATTACCCTTGAACAACTGCCTATCTTTCTGAGAGCTGCCTATCTCCCCAACGGTGATGGCTTTCCCTGGTCACCAGTGAACAAGCTTACCTCACCTCAGGGATTTCATCATTCTTTGTCCTTATTTCTTTCAGGAAAAGACTGTTCTACCTTGGTCTTTGTGGAGGTAGTTCCTTTGTCATTCCTCACAGTGAAGTTTAAATGTCACCTCCTCAGAGTCAACCTTGCCCATCACTCTATTTAAGCAGTCTTTATCATGTGTCAAAGTAACCAAAATTTTAAAAATAAATCTATTTGCAACATCCACGAAAGACAGAGTTATTATCTTCATTAATATCTTTAATATACAAAACATTAACACAAAAGTAGTGTGGGAGACTTTAAAGGTAGACATATTTGGGTTCAAATTCTGGCCCTGCCACTACTCAGACTTGGGCAGGCCACTAACATCTCTGAGCTTCAATTTTCCCATCTACAAAATGAGCATAATACTCTCTAGGTCACAAGGTTACTGTGAGGGTTATAGACTGATGTCCACCACACATGTGGAATATAGCAGTTGTTCAATAATAGTACATAGGATCAGTATTGATAGAAAAAGATTATTACGCATACAAATTTTTCAATGTGCCAAAACAAGGAACATCCAATTCATAAGAAAAAAGAAATATAGCAAACAAATATCTGGTAGCTATTCCTTAATAGAAATAAAACAAATATATATTAGAACAAAATGCTGTGAGCACATAATATCCAAGCATGTGTGCACACACACAATTCTGATACCAATTCCTGTGTGTGTGTGTGTGTGTGTGTGTGTGTGTGTGTGTGTGTGTGTGTTTTAACACACAGCCAAGCAATTCTGCAACACCAGCTGAGTCTCCTACAACTCACCTCAATTCTGACACTATTGACCTGGAGCTACCATCGGATCCCACACATTAAGGGCTCGGTCCTTGTAAGACTGTGCCTACCTCCCACTTCAGAGGCCAGCTGCAAATCCAGGTCGTCACCTGTGCTTCTGACTGGAGGTCCCAACAGCCCTCTCTTTGGGTTCAATTAATTTGCTAGAATGGCTCACAGAACTCAGAGAAATATTTTACTTACTAGATTACTGGCTTAATATAAAAGGATGTAACTCAGGAACAGCCTGGTGTAAGAGATGCATAGGGCAAGGTATGGAGCTCCCACGTTCTCTGAGCATGCCACTATCCCCAATCCTCTATTCACCCAATACCTATTCACCAACCCAAAAGCTCTCTAAATCCCATCCTTTTTGGTTTCCACAGGATGCCTCATTACGTAGGCATGATTGATCAAATGCATTCAACCTCCAGAACCTCCAGAACTGAAAGTCCCAACCCTCTAATCTCACAACTGACTCCTCTAGTGACCAGCTCCCACCCTTAGATGAACAAGGAGCTTCCAAAAAAGTTACCATCAGCATAATAAGACATCTTTATTACTCTCATCAAAAGAAATTTCAAAGGTTTCAGGAGCTCTGTGCCAGGAAAAGGGGACAAAGACCAATATGTATTTCTTATTATAAATCACAGTATCACAGCACAATCATGATTTTATCATGACACCCAATATTCACCCTCCTATACACACAGATGGAAATATAAACTGATAATTTGAACTATGCATTAAAAATCCATTAAACTGTTCATATCTTTGAGTCAGAAATTTCATCCCTAGAATTTATCCTAAAGAAATAATCTCAGATACACAAAAGATACATGAAACTTTTCTATCCACAAACGTTTCTATCCGCATTGTTTATAACACTGCAAAAGTGTAAAACAAAAGCATAATGGTAATTATTAAAAGTTTCCACTTAATGAGTGTTTCTTAGCAGACAAAACTGGGTTTGTGTACATTGCGCAAAATCGTCTTTACTCCTCATAGCAACCTGTGAAGTAGGTATTATTAGTAACTCCTTACTTACAAAGAAACTGAGGCTTATAGAGGGTAAGTGAGTAGTCCAAAGGCATAGGTAGCAGGGCCAAAACCAATCCTAGGACAATCTGATTCTAGGGCCAAGATTTCAACCACTGGACTACAGTGTTTCTACCCCACGGAACACACTGTCTTCTAAAGAAGGTTATGAAAATTATGCAATAATACACGAAAATACCTCTGATTCAAGAATGCAGATTGTATCTGTATTAAAACTACAATTACAAAAAGAGGTTAGAGTGGAAGAGAGCCAAAGCATAAGAGACTCTTAAAAACTGAGAACAAACTGAGGGTTGATGGGGGGTGGGAGGGAGGGGAGGGTGGGTGATGGGTATTGAGGAGGGCACATTTTGGGATGAGCACTGGGTGTTGTATGGAAACCAATTTGACAATAAACTTCATATATTGAAAAAAAAAACAACTACAATTACAGGAAAATTTAATTCTACTAAACTGAAAGGAAATACCTGGAAGGATACACACCAAAATGTTAGCAGTATTTACAAATAGTAGTGGGTGGTGAAATTACTTTTTCTTACTTTTTTCTATTGTCCAAATTAATGTAACATGTGTTTATTATTTTTATAATAAGAACAAACATATAAACATGATTATCATTCTACCTGGACTTTAGTAATTTCACAGTTGTGGAAGGGGGTGGAGGATGAAGAAGAACTGTATTCTATTCCTTAAGTATTGGGCTAAAGTTTCTTTGCTTTGAAGACAGAATTCAAGGTTCATCTTGTTGGTGAGAAAAACTTGCTACTCACCACGGTATCTACTGTTTCACAAAAGTGTGACACCTCTTAGTAAATTATTTCTACATGCATTATAGCCCATTGTTTAGAATGGAAGCTCTAGAATCTGAATAATTAAAATCCAAAGCAGAAGCTATCGCTAACTTATCTGTGTAACCTTGGACAAACTATGTCAAGACCTCAGTTAACATTACTCACTTTTAAAAGTTGTGCTAAGCATCAAATGAAATAACAAATGTAAATTTTTCAGCATGGTACCTGCCTACAGTAAGCACTCAATATATGTTCACACTTATTATTCACAAGTACAGACACCCTTCCAAAAATATCACTCTAGCATGTGAGAGGTTATCAGACAAAGAAAAGGTAAATGTTCCCAATGTTCTGATAATAAACACTAGATCTTTCAGAGATCACATAAAACTTGCAGAAGAAATGGTAAAAGTCATGCAATTGTCATACTGTGAAGAGTTTGCTAGCGCCCTTCCTACCAATGAGAGTGCTAGTGGCCTCCTCTTCCAGTCACCTTCACCAATTAACTGCTCCTTGGCTAAACGGCAGCCTAGTCCAGCACAGGCTCATTGCTAGGCTCAAATGGAAAACCTGGGTTCTTTCCCATGTCTAAGAACAACCTGTTTTAAGACCTTGGGAAAAATCAATTCAATTACTTAATCCTTCCGTTTCCTCTTCTCTGCCAAAGCAAAAAAAAAAAAAAAAAAAGTAATAAAAGAACATTTTAAAAATAAGAAAAAAAAATTCTCTTTTAAATACCGCTGCCTGTAGTTAATGGCCCAGCTCCGGACAGACAACACCTAGGGCCACGGCTGAGAAAGCGAGGATGGAGAAACGAGAAAAGGAGGGGATCCCTGGGCACCATCCCTCCACCCTCGACCTCTCCACACCGCGGCATGCCCTCTCACCCAACTCGAGGGTTCTGAGGGGCTGCCTCTCGTGGGTTGCTCAGTCGCAAAAATAGAGCGAGGTGGAAACTACAATCAAACCCTATAGTAGGGAGGCTCCAGAAAGCAGGGAAGGAATTACACCAAGATGCAAGGAGATCAGCCTGCCGGCCGCCGCCGACACGAGCAGGATGGCACTCCTGGCGAGGCGCCCACAGGCCTGGGAGTCTGGGGTTGCACCAGGAGCAGACAGGGCAGCCCCTAGCTCACCATACTCCTGAGGCTCCGGGTCGGGCTGGAAAGTGAAGTGAGCCACCTGCCGCCTCTGTGCCGCATCTCCAGTGGCCGAGGCGGGCTGCAACAAGGCCCACTGCAGCCCCGCGCCTCGTAGCCGAAGCAACCGTCCCTCTGTCCCAGCCGCACGCAGCCCCAACAGCCTCCCCGCAGTCGCCGCAAACGCCGCCATCCCCACTTGCAGCCCAGGGTTGCGAGCTACGCGGCCGCACACTGCCGGCAGGGAGGGCGGAGCACCGAGGCGACTTCTACATTGGTTGGGTCTAAGGGGCGGACCCATGAAATAGGCCAATCCGAGTTCGGAATTCGGGGGTGGGGAAGGTGACGAGAGGAGGCCACAGGCGTTTGCCTGTAGTGCGCATGCGGCAGAGGAAACGGGGTGGGGTCGAGCGGGCAGGTGAGCTCCAATGAAATTGTTCCTGAAGGTGGAGTCTTCTCAGAGTCGCTGCGTGGGCTCGGGACGCGGAGGCGTGTCTGTAATGTGACTCGCCAGTCCTAGATTTGTTCTTTTCTGATGTCATTTGCATTGTTACCTCCGATAACTTTTTCATTTTAAGATTTATACTTTCTTTTAAAATGTAACCTTTTTTCTCCTCTCCTATTCTTTATCTGTATTATTTTATAAGTAAAAGATGTAAAGGGTTACTGATTGGCCTTGGTTATTAGTTTTGGGTTTCAGAAAACTGGGGGAATCACTACTCAAAGCTTCCGCTCTTTTTTCATATCTTCCTTGAATTCTTAATAAGCATGTATACATTTTTGCTGGTTTTGTTTTTCAGGATTTAGAGGATAGTTGGAGAGATAAACTTAGATTTCAGCCTATAAATCCACTTAGTAGGAATTCAGATGCATTTTTGCCCAGGTGCAGGGAAAATGGACCTGACCGGCTTACTCTAGCTTAAAAACTTGGAGAATTCGAATGGTTAATTTACATTTCTAATAATCAACTTGGCAAACTTTCTTTTTAAAAATCCATACGTTTAAAAGGACACCTTCCCTGCTCATGAATGTAAAAATCACAGTAGAATATGAGACAAAAGTGAAAGTGTTTCCATCAGATGAAGATGGGAGGGGGGAAGGACAAGCCCAAACAGAATTTGGAGAAGACTGGGAGAAAATGAAGAGGAAGAAAAAGGGGAAAAGAATGTTCCTCTTCCGTCATTCTTGGCCTCCCAAACTATGTTTGGTTTTACATGGGAGGCAAGAGAGCAAAGAGAAGAAATGGGGTGAGGAGAAAGGGCAGGAGATGAACCAACTGCCTGTTTTCTGATTGGAACTGAGAGACAGAAATTAAAAACTGCTAGAGGGAACCAGAATTATATCCATTATTCCTAACTCCTACACCAAGCTCAAAAATGCAACCTTCAGGGGATTTTTATTCTTGGGTTTTGTTACCATTTACTTCCGTTTGATGGTGTAGGTGCTGTATTGTTTTTCATTTTTATGTGTGTGATATTTTTTATTATTTTTTAACGGAGGAGGAGCAGAAAAAATTAAATTACATTGCCGTAGCTACATTTTCATTTAAAAAAGAAGACAACAAAGAGCAAAGGTAAAAATGAATCAAACTTTATTTTCTGTCTGCTAATAGTCTGGGGAGCTGGGGTACTGAGATGATTTCAGCCTGGGAGAAACAGAAAAATAATAAAAGGACTAGTGAGAATGTATTGAGACTTTGCTATGTGCCGGCCAAAGATGAGCTGCCATTGAGACAAATACATTCAATATATAATCTTGCCTGTAAGGATGTCCTAGTTGGTAGGGAAAGGGGACAAATTACATGACAACTACAATCTGATAGGGGGTCTAGAACAGTGTGAACAAAGTGAAACATTCAAAGAGCAATAACCTCTGTTTTTAGAAATCAAGAATGCTTCTAGAAGTAATGCTCAGCTTTTAGCTTAGCTAAAAGATGAGTAGAAATTACCAAACTAGGGAGGAAAAGGTATTCTAGACAAAGAAAAAAAAAAATGCAAAAACTAACAGGGCCAGAAGCAACAGAGTGGATTCAATAAAGAGAAAACAGTTTGGTAGCTGCTAGACTTGGGGTGTAAAGATTAACAGCAGTAGGAAAAATAAATTGGAGGGATATTTTCAAGGTCTTCATATGCTGGTCTAAGAAGGATGGACTTAACAACTACATATAGTCAGGAACAACAAAGAGAACACCCAAAAGATTTGTCCGCCAAGCAAAAAATAATTTTCTTAAATTTTATCTATCCCCACCACACCCTCTGCCTGGTAACCATGGAAATATCTTTGTTCCTATAGTGGGACCCACCCTGGCCAGGTTTCATTGATATTAAGTTGGAAAACTGTCATTTTCTGGGAATTTTGGAAGGTTATTTTGGAAAGACAAGGCATCTTTAAATACCACTAGGAGATGCAAAAATTTAAAGTTTTCAGAAATCTGGTGGACCAGAAAAGGGGAAAATATGACTCCATGTGAGTTCCCGACGCTTTTTGTTCCTGAGGCCTATGTACTTTCAGGTCCTGGGTTTCCATGAGACTATGAGCTGCCATGATACCCTTAAAATAGATTCTGCTCTATAATATTTACTTCTAATTATGTTTCTGGAACCTTAACTTCCCTGACCACCTACAGAACCCATGACTCCGGAGGGAACACAAGGAGAAGTTGCTCATCATTCTTCAGAATGACTCTTGGCTTATTCTTTGTCACTGAGCTTCACTACCTATACAGGTCTGTGCCTGTTTAAATTCAGCTTGCTTTTGGAAACCCTTCACGTGTAGCAACATAATATTTGTAGTATTATATCCTTATGTCCTGGGCCCTGTTCCCACTCAAACTTGACTAGAGGCATCAGGGACACAAGTAGCCAATGGCTCAAATCCTTGCATTAGAATTTTAAAGTAGATTGTAATGTTGATGGCAGAAACAATAATTTGAGAGAAGAGTTTGAGTTTTAAAGACTGGTTTCTGAGTGTTAAACTTAGAGAACCTGAATGACTTAGGGCACAAAATTCATGATCTAAACAAAATATTATAAAAAGCATGCTAATTTAAGAGCCAGTTTTTCCCACCTTCCATGGAGGCAGACCCATAGAACACAAAAGAACTGTAGGTGTATTTCTCTGTAGATAGACCTAGGAGTACCACAGACTCCCCACCAAACTCCCCACCATGGGATGGCATTTGGAACAGCAGAATGCTTTTCTTATATGGCCAAGAGCGATGCAGGTATGGCATCAAGGTCCAGAGAACTTAAGAAGGCCCAGCAGTCAGAATGACAAGGGATTTGTATCCAGAATATGCTTTTTAAAAATTCTTAAGCTTAATAATAAAAAGATAAGTTACCTAATTAAAAAATAAACAAATAACTCATCCATTGGTAGTGAGAATGCAAAATGGCACAGTCACTTTGGAAGACAGTTTGAAGGTTTCTTATGAAACTAAGCATACTGTAGCCATACAATCCAGCAATCATGCTTCTTGGTATTTACCCAAAGGAGATGAAAATGTATACCTATACAAAAAACTGCCCACAAGTATTTATTGCAGCTTTATTCATGATTGCCAAAATTTGAAAGCAACCAAGATCTCTGTCATTACATGGATAAACAATCGGGTTGGATAAATAAACCGTGGTATATCCAGACAATGTAATCGATTTGGCACTAAAAAGAAATGAGCTGTTGAGTCATGAAAAGACATAAAGGAACCTTAAATGCATAGTCCTAAGTGAAAGAAGCCAGTCACATAGTATACAATTCCATTTATATGAAATGTCCAGCATAGCCAAATCAGTGGAAACAGAAAGTAGATTAGTGGTTTCCAGGGGCTAGGGAAAGGGAGTAGGGTGAGGAGTGGTTGCTATTAGGTATGGAGTTTCTTTTTCAGGTAATGAAAATATTCTAAAATTATATAATGTGATGGTTGCACAACTTTGTGAATGTACTAAAAACCAGTGAAATGTACACTAAAATAGTGAATTTAGTAACAATTATGTCTCAGCAAAGCTATTGTTTCAAAATCAAGTTGTAGGAAAATAATGTTAGTTATATTTGTACAGCTAAGTAGCTTAGGAGATTCATTCCCCTGCAGCATGTATTTGACAACATGCATGTGAGTTCATAGACTGTTTGAAATTGGTTTCAATTCAGGGCTGGAAATACTTAGATGGAAGAGCTCTAGCATTTGCTTGCTTTGCTGATTACCATGTGGAATAATGCTGTCAGTATCATTCTGAAAAGAAAATTCAAAATATAGTCAAAGCCAATGTGTTTGTTTCCTAGGGCTGCTGTAACAAAGTACCACAAACTGGGTACAGAAAGTCATTGTCCCACAGTTCTGGAGCTAGAAGTACAAGATGAAGGGGTTGGCAGACTCATACTACCTCTGAAAGCTGTAGGGCAATCCTTCCTTGTCTCTTCCTAGCTTCTGGTGTTTTACCGACAGTCTCTGGTGTTCCTTGACTTGCATAACTCAATCTCGTCTTCGTCCGCACAAGATGTTCTCACTCACTGTTCTTCCTTTCTTGTCTCTGGTATCTTCACAGGGCCATCTTGTAAGGACACATCCAGTTCTATTGGATCATGAGCCCACCCTACTCCAGTATGATCTCATCTTAACTAATTATGTCTCCAACACCTCGATTTCCAAATAAGGTCGTGTTCTGAGGTAGTAGGTACTGGAGGTTAGGTTCAACATACCTTTTGGGGGATGGGTACAGTTCATCCATAACAGCCAGAGATTTTGTGATAGAAACGAAGCTGAATAGATGCTTTTGATGAACTTTCTGGAGATGCCTGCATTATTAAAGAGTTTTTGTACATTGTTTAATATATTTCTTCCAATACAGAATTCTGTGATTTGGAGTAGAGTTAAAGAAACTAGAGATATTTGGTCTACATAAGATGTTTTTTCTACATGAGACTTTTAAAGTGATATATTAATTCTCCTTAAATGTTTGGTGGCTCCCTTGTAGAAAAAGGACTAAATTTGTTGTTTGGTCCCAGAGAGAAGAACAAGAAACAGAAGAAATAAATTCCATCTCTGTATAAAGAACTTCTTGTTAAGTAGATTGTCTTTGGGTGTAATGAATTCTCTATCATTAGAGATAGGCAGGCACAGGCTGGATGAACACTATGGGAAGAGCCTCTTCAGAGGCCTTCTGCTTCATTTAGGTGTTGTTTTCGGTCTTTCTAATTTTAAGAATCTGATTCTACTATTCACCAGTGTGCATTGAAAGCCTTGCATGTGCCAGGTACTGTGTTTTAAGGAACATTATTTTAAGCCAACCAATGGATCTAAGCTTACTATACCATCCAGCATATGAATTATCCCTTTTTCTGCTCTTCTCAAGCATTGAACTATCTACCTGGATAGAAATCTTGTGAGTAGACACCAGAGAAAGGACATCTTTCAAAGTGATGTTATCTGGCATTTGTGCTTAGCCTGGTGGAAGGATTTAGATACAAATGATGACTCAGAAAACTCCTCCAAATATTGATATCTGCATGCATATGTAAGAGGCAGAGACATTTATCCATAAACAGAAATACGTGCCACGTTGATTTTTTAATGTCTATTCATTTTTTTGGGGGGGGGAGATAAAGGGCAAGCAGGGGAGGGGCGGAGAGGGAGACAGAGAATCCCAAACAGACTCCACCCTGTCAGTACAGAGCCCAATGCAGGGCTCAAACTCATGAACTGTGAGATCATGAGCTGAGCTGAAATCAAGAGTTGGACACTTAACCAACTGAACCACCCAGGCACCCCTTGATTTTTTTTAACTCCCCGCATAATTTTCATTGCCATAATTTGTATACCTGCCAGTATTGCCAGGTTTCTAAAAGCCTGCCTGCAGTTATGGCTTACATAATCATGAGTACTGGGACCAAAAGAAATTTTTGACACCCACACTTAACGTTGCCTCAATTTTTGTTGATGTAACTTTTACCCATTTATCTCTACTCCAGGCCTAATGAATAAGAATTTCTCAGTATGAGGTTCAGGTCATGATTTCGCAGTTCATGGGACGGAGCTCTCGGTTGGCCTCTGTGCTTGGGTTTCTTTCTCCCTGTCTCTCTGCCCCTCCCCCACTTGTGCGCGTGCACTCTCTCTCTCTCTCTCTAAATACATACATACATACATACTTTAAAAAATTATGTGTGGGGTGCCTGGGTGGCTCAGTCGGTTAAGCGTCCGACTTCAGCTCAGGTCACGATCTCGCGGTCCGTGAGTTCGAGCCCCGCGTCGGGCTCTGGGCTGATGGCTCAGAGCCTGGAGCCTGCTTCCAATTCTGTGTCTCCCTCTCTCTCTGACCCTCCCCCGTTCATGCTCTGTCTCTCTCTGTCTCAAAAATAAATAAACTTAAAAAAAATTTTTAAATAAATAAATAATGTGTTTGTTTTAATAGCACACGACTTCTAAGCACAAGCCAACTACTTTACATGGTGTTTAGCTACTCTAACCTATTCTAACTCTTCAGGGAGATTCTTAGTTATATACGTGGTGAAAGACCGTACATTTGTCCCCAACATGATGCATAACTGTGACCATAGGTTACTATCATAGATTTACATGATCTTCAACCATAATTTTTGCTAGTCACAATTTTTGCCTAAGACATATTAGATTTTGGGATATAAACACCCAGTAATGATGCAGCTCTCCTCTGTTGAGGCAATATGAAAATCTCTACATGCATATTTCAATCCTTTAAAACAACTTGATGAACAAGGTCTTACAATCCTCATCTTAAAGATGAGAAAACAGGCCCAGTGGGACTAATTGGCTAACCCCAGTTAAAACAGCATAAAGCATTCTAATCTCTGTTTTTCAGATTTCAAGACCTGTACCCTTATGTTGTGTTTCTCAAATGTATTTTGCAGAATAATCTCTGAGCAATTTGTTCACATTTCAGATTTCTGAACCCCACACTGAGAAATTCTTACTCATTAGGCCAGGGGTAGAGCATCTGCATTGTTAATAAGCTTTCCCTACCTGGTGTCTTTGATAAGGTTGGTCCACATATCGTATAGACAAACCCTATGAATCCCATACAGCCTTGCTATACACTATGTTCCCTGTCTAGAGAAGAACAGCCACCATCTTACCCCAGTTAGGGTTATTTAGTTACAAACTACTGGAATTACCTGTGGCTAATTTACGCAGAACTATAATTACTTTATAAGATATGGGATGGCTCACGAAAATTGAGGAAACAAACAGCTCAGAAAGAGCTGACACCAGTGCAGACCCAGAGATCCAGGTAACAGAAGGTAATTTAGAGACTTACAAAGATATTAAAACCTCTAGCTTGAATTGACTCACCTGCCTTTGATTCTGTTCAAGATTTAGTTCCTCAGGGAGAGCATCTGGTTAGCCCAGATTAGTTCATTGCTACCCCATGACTAAAGGAGAGAGGGTATTTTGTTGACCAATACTATATACAAAGTAAAAAAGATTACCCAAACATAACTCAAGGAGCTGCTACCAAGCAAATGGGGAATTGGTACTTAGAAGCCAAAAGAACACCTAATGACCATATAGTCATCCTGCCTGGGAAGTGCCTGTGTGGTCCCTCCAGTGAAGAAAATTTCACCAGAAAAGTCCTCCTTCTGGATTCCTCACTATGAAACATAGTTCATTACTGGAACTTTATCACTAAAAGAGTACTTTAAAATGCTTCTGAATTTCTGCAGAATAATTTTGGCTTCATAAATCTGAATCCCTGTACACGTTTTCCTAAAAAAGAAAGAGAGTAAAAGGGAAAGCAAGGGAAATTAAACACACAAAACTTAATCTACAGAATAGTTAGAACATAAGAACACACAGAAGTCTACAAAGTCCAAATTCATGTGTGAGTGAGAAATTTAAAAACTTGTCATTGGCTCACAGAGGTGGGAGAAGTTTAGGAAAAGCTTTGTTTAGAGCAAGAAAATAATGTGAATAATCTGGTATCCATTGAATAAATTAAATTCATACTTTAAAACATTCCAACAGAGAAAACTCCAGGCTCAAATGGCTTCACTGGGGAACTCAGTCAAACATTTAAGGAAGAAATATTACCAATTCCATTTAAAAAGTCCAAGATATAGAAGATAAGGTAACACTTTCCTACTCATTCTATGATGACAGCATTACCCTAATATTAAAATCAGAGAGGGGCGCCTGGGTGGCGCAGTCGGTTAAGCGTCCGACTTCAGCCAGGTCACGATCTCGCGGTCCGTGAGTTCGAGCCCTGCGTCAGGCTCTGGGCTGATGGCTCGGAGCCTGGAGCCTGTTTCCGATTCTGTGTCTCCTTCTCTCTCTGCCCCTCCCCCGTTCATGCTCTGTCTCTCTCTGTCCCAAATATAAATAAACGTTGAAAACAAAAATTAAAAAAAAAATCAGAGAAAGACACTATAAAGAAAGAAAACTAAAACCAAATATTCTTTGTGGACATAGACCCAAAAATCCTCAACAAAATCCTGTCAAGTATAATAAAGCAATATATACAAAAAGATAATACATCATGACCAAATGGAGTCAAACATGGCAATGCAAGTTTGGTTTAACATTTCAAAATCAATCAGTACAATTGACCACACCAAGAGACTAAAAAAAAAAAAAAAAAAAAAAAAAAAAAAAAAAAAAAAAAAAAGTGTTCGTTTCAATAGAAGCAGAAAAAGCATAGACAATAAAAAGGCTGGGATTGTCAAACTAGATAAAAAACAAAAACCCAGCTAAGTGCTGTCCATATAATGACACACTTTACATTCATACACATGAAAATAAAAGGAAAGAAAAGATATATCATGCAAACAACAACCACAAGAAAGGCAGAGCAGCTGTACTAATATCAGATAAAATAAATTTTAAAACAAAATTACTAAGGATAAATAGGGACACTTCATAATGATAAAAGCATCAATCCATCAGGAAGATAAAACAATTATAAACATATATGCAATATAAACACAGAACACCAAAACACACAAAGCAAAAGTTAATGTAAATGAAGGGGAGAAATAGACAATTCAACAATAACAACGACTTCATACTCTGCTTTCAGTAATGGAAAGAACAACTAGGCGGAAAATTAGAAAGGAAATAGATGACTGACTGAGCATGCAACTCTTAATCTTGGGGTTGTGAATTCAAATCCCATGTTGGGGGTAGAGATTACTTATAAAAAGAGAGAGAGAGAGAGAAAAGAACCAAATTACTAGAATCAGAAATGAAATAAAGGAAATGATGTCAAGTAGAAGGAATGCCAAGGATTTAAAAATGGTTAATAGTTGTATGAATATAAAAGTTACCTTTCTGGGGCACCTGGGTGGCTCAGTCAGTTAAGTGTCTGATTCTTGGTTTCAGCTCAGGTCACAGTTTTGTGGGTTCGAGCCCCACATCAAGCTCTGCACTGGCAGTGTGGAGCCTGCTTGCAGTTTTCTCTCTCTCTCTCTCTCTCTCTCTCTCTCTCTCTCTCTCTCTCCCCTCCCCCTCGTCCTCTTCCTCCTCCTCCTCCTCCCCAACTTGTGCTGTCTCTTTCTCTCTCAAAATAAAAATAAAACTTAAAAAATAGTTATCCTTTCCATTTCTTAACTCCATCAAAATGCAAATGTTGGTTTAAAGTAAAAAATTGTAACATTGTACTGTGAGGTTTATGATGTATTCAGGTATAAAATATGTGACAATAGCATAAAGAATGGAAGAATAAATGGAATTACACTGTTCAAATTTCTTACAGTGTGTATGAAATGATCTGATACTAAGTCTAAGTAGACACTGATACGTAAAGTCTTTAATCAATTTTGAGTTGATTTTTGTGTATGATGTAAAATAATGGTTCAGCTTCATTCTTTTGCATTTGGCTATCCAGTTTTCTCAATGTTATTTCTTAAACAGACTATCTCTTCCCTGGTGTATATTCATGGCTCCTTTGTTGTAAATTAATTGACCGTAAATGCATGGTCATTTTTGAAATCTCCGCTTTGTTACATTGATCTATGTATATGTTTTATGCCAATACCATACTGTTTTGATTAACATTAATATATAGAGTGAGTATTGCAATCCCTAGAGCAACCACTAAAAAAGCTTTCAAAGAAGTATAGCCAAGAAGTTAACAAAGGAATTAAAATGAAATATTTAGTTAACCCCAAAGCAAGAAAACCTACTAAAAGATTATTGATATGGTTGTCATATTGAAATCATCATTATCATCTTGTAAAAGAAAAATGACTACATAAATAGAGTACAGCACACTCTATAGACTATAGAATATATAGTATAGGATAAATTAATTATTATATACTACTAAGGCAGTGAAAGAAGAAATAGGTTTAAATACCAGTCCTTCTATCTCTGGCTGTATGGCCTTGGGTATATCAATCTCTCTGAGTCTCACAGGGAGAACATTAAAACTGACCTAGAGGGATGCCATGTTGATAAAATCACAGAACACATACAAGAGGCTGATACATAGCAGTCGTTCAATAAATATTTGTTGAATCAATTAGCTAATTAACATATAAAAAAGGTTTAATACAGGGCCTGGCCCACAAAAATATCCAATAAATATTAGCTATGATTATTTTCATTAACAACTCACAATTATGGGTTGTAGTAACTTGGTCAAGGCACCAGGTGGCATGAGATAATAAAAATTATTGCCACTTGATAATGCTTTTCAGAATACAATTGTATAATGATTTGCATATTACATATATTCATAAAAGGTTGAGATTCAAATTTGCTAAGTCAACATATAAATTTCAAAATGCCTGTATTAATTCATCTTCTAGTAGCAATTTCATGTCAGTATTTCAGTGTATCTGCCTTTGCTTCTGTCAGGTAATGATAGCTCAAGCCCCAAATATTACGTACATTTTATTTTATCCTCAACTCACCTAGGAGGTAGGTACTAACTCTAGTTTATAGATGAGAAAACTGAAGCTTAGGGAAAAAATGGGATTCAAACCAAGCCTTGACAGAAATGTCTTTAAAAATTAGGTTACATCAAGGGGCGCCCAGGTGGCTCAGTCAGTTAAGCAACCGACTTCAGCTCAGGTCATGATCTCACAATTTGTGAATTTGAGTCCCGCATAGGGCTCTGTGCCGGCAGCTCGGAGCCTGGGGCCTGCTTCGGATTCTGTGTCTCCCTCTCCTCCTCGTGCTCTGTCTCTCTCTCTCTCTCTCAAAAACAAATAAACGTTAAAAAAAATGTAAACAAATTGTTACATCGACTCTCATCGTCCTTAATTCCTCAAAAGAAGAATGAATAAAGACATAACTAAAGTAACTCTTTTCCAGGAAAATAAAAGAAGCAATCTCCATGTTTATTATGCTTTATAAGCTTGCATGTGGATGCACAACATTGAATTTAACATAGTATAAAGAATTTTTAAGTGAGAGCTTATTAATAATGCAAAATATTTATATAATATTCCTATCCAAGAGTGTTAAGTGTAAGTGCTTTACATGTATTTTCCCTGACCTTCATGGAAATTCTGTCAGTTAATGACAATTCTTATCATTCTCCAATGAATACACTCAGAGGCTCAGAGAGTTAATTCACTTCCATATGGATATACATCTACAACTGAGATACTTTGGATTCAAACCCAGGTAAGCTTGAACCCAATGCCTGACCTTTTCCCATGCTGTCCATGATGATTGTCAGGTGCAGTTCAAACTACCTACAGCAGAATGAAATTGGCAAAGATGCAGCCAGACAGATCAATGGACAGAAAGGTAAGTTTGGAAAAGTACCAAGTATATATGAGATGATATATGATACAGGTGTTATTTCATATGAGTGAGAAAAAAATGGGTTTTCCAACAAATAATATTTTCAGCAAATTAATTAAACAATATTTTGACATGAAAATTTAAACATGTCCTACCTCATGCCATATCAAAATATTATACATATATATACATATATATGTATATATATGTTATATATATATATATATATATAACATATATTTGTGTTTTCTGTATAGACTTCTATTTTCTAGATACATATTTACATAACACTTGGAAAGCATAAAGAAATTAGTGAGAGATTCAATTACAAACACATAAAACTTCCACAGGGGGTGGAAAAAAAATCTCTTAAATATACAGCCCTGGGCGTATATCCACCTCCCTGCTACGCATGCTGCTGGCTGTTTATAGTTGACTATTTTCCCATTACCATTGTATCCTTATCTAGAAAGAGAAAGATCTCTGAATTAATAGTATTCAACACTCTACTCAGCTGTAACTGTGACCTCAAGTATGCCAAACTTTTTACAACTCAGTTCTTTTTCTTATAAAAAGAAAGTGTTGACCCGGAAAATTTCCGAGGTCTTTTCCATCCCAAAGTTATGATTCCCTTTGTACAGCCTCTATTCTTTCTGTTGCAGCTTGAGGAGGGTAATAAATAACCACCCTTTCTTTTCCTGAGTTTAGAACCAACTAAAAAATAAAAACACACTAGAGACACAAATGGTGACCAGAAGAATAGCAATTTCATTGACAGTGCTGAGCCTGAAAATGTGGCTTGAAATCTATGGCCACATGAATATGCTAACACTCTCCCCTCCAACACAGAATTCTACTCACCCACCAGTTGCAAAGCTGAGCTTGACCACCACAGGCCCCCATCCCCCTACTGCATGGCAGAGAAGGAAAATAAGGGGAGAAAATGTGGGATTGAGCCACACAGCTTCATTTCCCCCTTGCAACCTCACTAGAGGTAGAAGTACGAATGTGGCTGACATCCTGGTCCATGAAGTCATAAAGGCATGGAGAAGTGTTCTCTGACTCCAATGGGAGGGCACTTCTCTCATTCAAGCTCCAATCATATCTCTCTCCATACCTCTTGAAAAACAGCCTAGTTCAGAGTCCTTTCGCCATCATTTAGAAAAAACTTATTAGCTAAATTGGTCTTCCCATCTGTGGCCTTCCTATCACCTTATCCATTCTGTACACCACTACCGGATTAATCTTCCAAAATCATCTCATAATCAAGAAATAGTTACACAAAATCTGAACTTGGAATGAGGAAACAGAAATTTGAACCCTAGTTCTTTTACTAATTACCTATATGGCCCTACACAAGTCACCATACTTTTCTACATTTAGGGAATCCTCATCCATGGCATGGCACAGTTAAACTGCCCCTACCTATTCCATAATATCAGTTCAAGTGTCAAAAACTTTCAGGAAATTTTTGGGCGCCTGGCTGGCTCAGTCAGAAGAGCATGAGACGCTTGATGTCAGGGTCCTGAGTTTGAGCCCCACACTGAGATTATGTAATAAATAAACGAGCAAACTTAAAAACAAACTTAAACTTACTTAAACAAACTTAAACTTAAAAAAAAAAAAAAACACCTTTCAGTAAGTTTGTCTACAGCATAAACCTATTAGCATAGTATATATGACTCTATATAATTGACTGATGGTTTCTAAACGTCATTCCCAGAACTTCCTACAGGGCCTGTCCTTTTTAGCAAAACAGATCTCTAAAACATTTAGTATTTTATTGGCAGGTACCCTCCTCCCACCACCATCCTTCCACTCCCAACACTGCTTCTCCAGAGGCTGTTCATTCTAGGAGATCCAGTAAAAACAATGTTCCTTTCCCAAGGCTTTTGGATCTTTGCTGCCAGAAGCGATCTCATATTCAGATCATGGGTTGTCATATATCCACCCATGTCAGAGAAATGTTATCGCTCACTAAATGGCCATGCCCTACTCCCACTCTCCTTGCAGCTAGGTAAAGCCCTGTAACTAGTTATAGACAATGCACTAATTTTTCAAAGGGATACTTTCTATTTCTGGGCCAAATGACCCCCCCCCCCAGTTTTCTCTTCCTCTGCTGTGGTAATCTGAAAACTAGGTGTCATATGTCCATTTCACAAGACCTTATGACACAACAGACATGGAGGATAAACTAAATGAAGCAAGTGAGACTTGTTACCCCAGCATAAATGAACCAGCCTGCCTACTACGACACCTGAAAGAAGGCCGAGGGCCACATGGCCAACTGCTGTTTCCTCAACTGTACACAAAGATAGCAATAGCACCATACTAGTGGAGGACCAGTATTTACTATAGCTATTTAGAATTATTAATTATAATAATATATAAGAATAATTATTTATATTAGTACCATAGTTTATTATTATATGTGATCATATATGTTATACTGTATTACTTATTATATTACTATTTATCATTCTATTGTTTATAACAAATATCAAGGTGTTTATTATATTTTTATATTGTTTATACTTAAGCAGCTTTTCAGTTAGGGCTTAAAAGATATAATTAAATTTGTGTTCTAAACAATATAACAGAGACCCAGATAGAAGGCTCCCACATTTTAGGGATTGCACACTTTCTGTTTGTTGGATTTCATGATATTTTTACCACTTCCTAAAAATATAAGTGACTTTAAAACAAGTGAAAAATAGGGGCACCTGGGTGGGTCAGTCGGTTAAGGCTTCTACTCTTGATTTCAGCTCAGGTCATGATCTCAGGGTCGTGAGATCGAACCTGGTGTCCGGGGTCTGCATTAAGCGTGGAGCCTGCTTAAGATTCTCTCTCTCCTGCTCCCTCTGCCCCTTCCTGCTTACTTGCACACATGCACGTTCTCTCTCTCTTTCTCTCTCAAAAAAATAAATAATAAAAAATAAATTGTTATTATGAAAAATTTGAAGACTATAGTCAAAAGTAAAGTTAATGGTCCAATGAACCCCATGACCCAGATTCAGCAATTATCAAGACTCAACTGCTTCACCTATTTTTGAAAATTTTTTAACATTTGTATTTTCATACATAATTACATTGCCATTATCACACCACAAAATATTCAGTTCCTCCACTGATTTTTAAGAGTTAAAATTAACAGAAAAAAATTAATTTTGCCGAGGAAATTATTTTGAAATGCAACACAGTACCTCCTTGCAAACCCTGGAGATGCCCTCAAATCCAACAAAGTGGAGGCTCCAGCTGTTCAGTATCCCCGACAGCTTCCAGGACTTGCAAGCGTCAGCATCAGGTGACAGGAGGCAGGAGGCAGTCAGCCAACCAGTTCTCCTGCAAACGAAAATGCCCACTCCCAGGATGAAAGGTTATCTCTGTCTCTTCTGCTTTCTCTTCCAAAGATACTCTCAGATGAGTGAGACTGGAATGGGAGAAGGTGTGACACATGTAAGAGACTCAAGGAAGCTAGACATTCCCCCCATCATAGAAGCATGGAGAAACCGGCATTGTTATGTTTGTTATAAAAGCAGGGGAGGGGGGAGTCTATTGCTATAAGTCTTGACTTGTGTGAAAAAGGGAATTAGAAAATAGTAGGGGATGCTTGAAAAGATTTCAGTCACCAGACTTCAGTCACAGACTGAAGCTGTGAAGATCAGGAACCTTGCGTGGTATGCATGACAGGGCTCTTGGCATATTACCTATAATCTTTGATTTAAAAAATGAAACAAAACAACAACAAAAATGAGCTAAATAGGAACAAGCTGTGACTTGAAAGCTGTGTAGCCCGGCTAAGTCATCCATCCCTAATGGTTGGTTTCCTCACCTTGGAAATGGGGATGCTGAAGCCTACCGCTCATTTGTGGCATGCAGTGAGGACTAGAAAAAATGTGCATAAACAGGACTCAGTAGAACTCATCCTCTACAAACAAGGTTGTAGTGGGTGGAATATGCTTCTAGAGATTCACTAGAGTTCCATCCCCCCTCCCCCCCCCCCTTTTGCTTGTGATCCCGTTTTGGAGTTAGTGTGACTTCTGCCCTCTTCTCTTTTTTTCTATCCCTGGTCATAAAATGTAAGGAGGTTAGAAACGAAGTCTCAGGTCGTTCATAAAGCACGATCGTGACAAGGGATCAAGTGACAGTGGGGCAGGAGCTCCATTTTCCCTCTGGAGAATGAGAGTTTCCTTGAGCTTAGTGCCTAAAGCAGGCTTCAGTATCATGCCGGAGACACAGCATGGGGAAATTTCAAGTACAAACTAAAAGTAAAAAGCTACATAAAGAAAAAAGAAAATTGCATATTACCCCACTTGTTTGTTTATACATACATTTACACACACACACACACACACACACACACACACACACACACACGTGTATATGTATGTATATATATATATATATATATACACACACACACTTAATTTTTAAATGTGTGAAGATTAGAATTGTTGAAGCTATTAGCTTATTATAGAAAAATCACTGAATTGCTCTGCTACCAGGAAAAATCTGTGATGGCTTAGCAAGGTTTGGGGTAGGAAAGAAAAGAAATCAGAATGAATCCCTTTTTGCCATCTGTAGGGAGAAGCTGGAAAGAAGCGAGACAATCAGGTATTGAGAGATCCACAGGGAATAGAGTGTACTCAAAGCTGAATGCCTTTCCCACTCCTGACTCCCCACACTACTCAATTCCCTGCAATAGCCACATGTGAGATGTGTACCTAACAGTGCCTCTTTGGGCCCTCCGAAGATGTCAGCTTACAATCTGGGGATTTCATTACAACAAAACCAAGCATGATGATAGAAATAATAAGAACAAATAATAATAGAGAATGTTTATTATGAGCCAGTCAAGTACTGTTTTGCCCACGAAAGGTCCTGACACACAGTATTTCCTGACAAGGGGGTGCAGTTGAGAGCTAAATTGGGTGTCAATGCTTTTTTCTCCTCTAAATTCAGAGAGGATGCCTCTTGCACTTTATTCCATCCAGGTAGAAGGTGCAATCAATTTTGGGTCCATAAGTTGAAACTTGTTCTATAATGTAATGGAATTTTCCTTGTTATTCAGGGAGCAATTCGTATTGGAGTAGCTTCTCTCATCATTTACAACCCAGGTACTCTCTCAGCACATCTTTAACCTGATCACGTGTGTAACAGTCAGCTTACAAAGGACACAATTTTGGGATTTTTTAGTTGTCTTATGGTATGTTTTAAACATTTTATTTCAGAAAAACGTCAGACTTACACAAAGTTGCAAACGTCATACAAAGAATTCCCATATAGCCTCCACTCAGATTCTTGAAATGCTAGCATCTTACATAACCACAGTCCAACCATCAAAAACAGAAAAATATTGATAAACTCTACTACCTAGTCTGCAGATCTCATACAATTTTGCTAAGTTTCCCACGATATCACTGTTCTTATCCAGGTTCTAATTCAAGAGACATATATTTAGTTCTCATGTTACATAATTAAACCAGATTCTATATCAGAGGTGAGGAAGCATATTCTGTAAAGGGACAAGTGATAAATATGTTATGCTCTGTGGGCCAGATGATATCTAGCAATACTGTTCAACTTGGCCGAAAGCAACCACAAACAGTACATAAACAAATGGGTGTGGCTATGTCCTGATACAATTTTATTTAGAAAAACAACCAGGTAGATTTAGCTGATGGGCTATAGTTTGTCCATTGTAGACCACTGGTTCTCAAAGTGTGGTCCTTAGACCACCAGCATGTGTATAACCCAGGAACTTATTAGATATGCAAATTTTCAGGCCCTATTCTGGACCTAGGAATCAGAAATTCTTAGGGGGAAGTATGGGAAACACCAATATGCATTTTAGCAAACCCTCCCAGATGTTTATGATGTATGCTAAAGTTCTAGAACACTGATCTAGATACTTGCTTAGTGTCTGTCTCTTAAGAATGTGATATATTTAGAGAACATAGGCCTATTGTTTTGTAGGATATCCCTCAGTTTGGCTTTGATTGATATTTGCTTATGATTAAATTCAGGATATGCATTTTTTGGCAAGAATGCCAGTGAAATGATGTTGTGTCCTCCTCATGGGGATTGTCACAAGGCACATGATATCAATTTATCTCTTTAAAGTTGAGGGTAACTTTGACTAAAGGGATGTCTGCCAGGTTTCTATACTATAATGTTACTATTTTTCTCTTCGTAACTAATAAATATCTTGTGGGAAGATACTTCAGGTCTATGTAAATACTTTCATGTGCTAATTTTAGCACCCATTTGATGATGCTTGCCTAAAACAATTATTCCTCTCCTTTTTGCCAAATATGACTTTTCTATTTTCATCATTCTTTCCACACTTATTACTTAGAATTCTCCTTTAATAAATAGCAGTTCCTTATCCTTCATGTAATTATTTATTCAATGTACTTATGTCAGCATGGACCCATGGATTTTGTTATACTCGCGTGTTATAATTCATTACTATCATCATTACTGTGTTTTTTCAATTGTCCCAGATTGAACCACTGAGAGCCCCTTGAAACTGGCTCTTTTGTCTTTTTTGACTTCTTCCCATCCTATTTTGAGGCTTGAGAATTTATATTCTGGTTACCTACTTTTCCACTTACCTAGTGACTGGATTTCAAAGAATATTGACCACTTTTAGCTGTGTATAAATAATAATAATAAGAAGAAAAATATATTCAAGGAAAAAAAAATCAACACAAGGTGAACTTAGCCATTTGAGTATGACTATAAAAGACTATCTTTGCAGTGCTTTAAATTCATGATTCACTTGTAACTGGATGCAAAGATTTACATTTGAGGTGGCCTCCTAAAGGTAAGCAGAGACCCAGGGACTTCCAAGAGTTTGTTATCACTGATAACAGAATTCAACAATTTCACCTCTATCTCCTTAAGCAACAAATTTCAAAACTCTATTATAGAATAGAATTTTCATACCCCATATTGGTTATGAATACAACGGACCTAGATTTTCCTATCTTAACGTCTTTGGAATTAAACAATGTGTATGTTCTCAAAAATAAGTGGCAGCATTATCCAGAGACACTGGTAAAACTTGGATTCAGAAAAGAGAAACTACATTTTGTCCATTTTTGTGATATCATCCGGACATTCCTGAGTTAAGAATTACCAGCCAAAATCTGCAGGTGGTATGTGTTTTGGGTCCACAATGATGCAAGACCCTGTCCCAGCTGCTTTTGATTGCTACAGGAATCTCAAACTGGCTCTGTCCAACACCTACCTCTGTTATGGTTTGTGACACAAGTTACAGGTCAGCAAGCATGAGTGACAAAATGAAGAACAGGTAGGAAGAACCATACAATCTAATCCTTTATCACCCAGACATTTGGAATTGTTGGTAATAACTGACTGGCTTAGTTGTGTATTTACTTACCATGTATTAATGAGCACAAACTGGGTTTAAGGCCCTGAGCTAGGTCCTAGTGGAATACCCCAAAAAGATCATTCCTAAGGATTAAATAAGTAATTTTATTTAAATAAATGTGATGAGACATTGGCCAACATGGCGGAGAAGTAGGAGGAATCCATACTTCCCGTGTCTCTCAAACAAAGAAGTGTAGAAGCCAAAGGACTTTGAACACCAGAGCCTGGGAGGCAAAGAGACTGAATCTACTAGGAAGAGAATGGGAAAGCTGGAAAAAAGATAGGTGGGTAATTGTGAACTGGGGGAGATGAAAAAAGGCCATGTGGGCACGGAGGGGAGGGACCCCCTTCTGCAGAGAGACAAAGGGAAGAGAAAGAGCAGCTAGGGAAGTGCAGGACCATAGCTGAACAGGAGAAAGACCTCAGACTGAGACTGAGAGGGATCCGATCTCTAACTGTGGGGCTTTCTTGGGACTGGAGCCAGCTCCCTGCTCGAGCACCTGGGGAGGAGGGAAACCAGGCCTGGGTGCAGTGGTAGGTCAGGGGCTCAGTCCGCAGCTGGAGAAAGTGGATCCCTCCCTGGAGGGCTGCGCGATAGTACAGAACCTACCTGCATCTGCCACCCCCGGACACAGTGGCTGGGCCGAGGGCACAGTCTGTAGGAGGAAAAGGCCACTGTTTCCCTGGAGTGCTGTGGGAAAAGACAAAGCCAGCCTGCGTCCACCACCCGCGGGGCTCGTGGAGGCGAGGCCGGAGGCTCAGTCTGCAGTAGGAGAAGACGGTCCTCCCTGAAGTGCTATGGCACAGACAAAGCCAGCTGGGACCACATATCGCCGCGCTGAGAGGCGCTTCTCCAGCGCCAGACCTCACGGAGCACGACTCTGAATCCTACCCAAGCACAGGGTCAGGGGATTTCGTGGAGCGAGAAGGACCGCCCCCTCTGCTCCCACAGCACAGTGAGGACGACTCAAACTGAGTCCACCAGTCTGCCTCTGTGGAGAAGAGACTCGGAGTCACCATTCCCCCCCCCCCCCCCAACCAAGGCAGGGCCTCAGGGATCACTCCCGGGGCACATAGTGGAAGTGGGTTCAGATTACACCAAACCACGCCCCTTTGCACTGGGTAACTGTGTATACACCCAAGCGGCACAGACCCTGCGGACAGCTACTGGAGAAAGTGATGCAGTATTGCCAGGATTAACCATAGGTCAATTCTGGATATATAGATATATTACCACCCCCGCCCCGCCCCCCTGTTTCTCCTCCTTATCTCTTCCCTCCCCTAGGCCGGTTACTCAGGTTATTGGTCTGTCTAAACAGGCATATTTAATATATTATCTTGATACATGTTCTATACCTCCTTCTTTACACTCCTTTCTCTTTCTCTGGAATAATCTAGCCATATAGATTCCCGGTCTGGGTAATTTTATCTTCCTTTCGTTTTCCCCGCCTCCTTCTTTATCTTACTTTAACTCTCTCTGGATTAAGCCTTTCAGTCTCTCCGCCTAGTCAATGTTTATTTTTTCTTCACCACCCCCCCCCCCAGCACCCCCGTTCCTGTCATTTCTCTCTTTGTATGTCCTCTTCCATCAGCACCGCCTCGCCCTCTTCTTTACTTGTCGTCAGCGTTTTTGGGTTTTTTGTTTTTAGTCTTTAGGTTTTTGTTTTTGTTTATTTGTTTGTTTGTGTTATTTGTTTGTGCGTTTGTATGTTTTTGTCTCCTGTTCATCTGTTTCCTTTACAGGGCTACTCCAAGTAACAAATCAAAGCACACCTGGGGGAGGGTCCAAAATATTACTACAAGTAGGGTAAGAAAATAACCAAACACAACAACAGAGGGCAAGTAACAATCTCCAAAAAAACACCTCCTGAAGGTCCAGGCCCTGGACAGTGTATGACACCCATTTAATATAGCAGTGCTCACAGGTGCAGAGCACACAACAAGCTTTTAAAACGCATAAGGGACAAAAAACTAGCCAAAATGATGAAACGGAAGAAACTTCCTCAAAAGAAATTCCAGGAAGTAGCGACAGCTAATGAATGAATCAAAACCAATTTAAGCAATATAACAGAACAAGAATTTAGAATAATAGTCATAAAATTAATCGCTTGGGCTTGAAAAAAAGCATAGAGGACAGCAGAGAATCCATTGCTACAGAGATCAAGGGACTGAGAAATAGTCACGAGGAGCTAAAAAATGCTATAAATGAGCTCCAAAATAAAATGGAGGTGGCCACAGTGCATATTGAAGAGGCAGAGGAGAGAATAGGTGAATTAGAAGATAAAATTATGGAAAAAGAGGAAACTGAGAAAAAAAGAGATAAAACAATCCAGGAGTACGAGGTGAGAATTAGAGAACTAAGTGATGCAATCAAAGAGAACGATATCTGTATCATAGGAATTCCAGATGAAGAAGAGAGAAGAGAAAGGGGCTGAAGGTGTACTTGAACAAATCATAGCTGAGAACTTCCCTGATCTGGGGAAGGAAAAAGGCAATGAAATCCAAGAGGCACAGAAAACTTCCTTCTGATGTAACTTGAATCGATCTTCAGCATGACATATCATAGTGAAACGGGCAAAATACAAGGATAAAGAGAGAATTCTGAAAGCAGCTAGGGATAAATGGGCCTTAACATACGAAGGTAGACACATAGGGTAGTGTAGTAGCAGACCTATCTACTGAAACTTGGCAGGCCAGAAAGGAATGGCAGGAAATCTTCAATGTGATGAACAGAAAAAAATATGCAGCCAAGAATCCTTTACCCAGCAAGTCTGTCATTCAGAATAGAAGGAAAGACAAAGGGTTTCCCAAACAAAAACTGAAGGAATTCATCACCACTAAACCAGCCCTACAAGAGATCCTAAGGGGGATTCTGTGAGTGAAATGTTTCAAGGACCACAAAGTACTAGAGACATCACTACAAACATGAAACCTACAGACATCACAATGACTCTAAACCCATATCTTTCTATAATAACACTGAATGTACATGGACTAAATGCTCCAACCAAAGGACATAGGGTATCAGAATGGATTAAAAAACAAGACCCATCTATTTGCTGTCTACAAGAGACTCATTTAGACCTGAGAACACCTTCAGATTGAAAGTGAGGGGATGGAGACCCATCTATCATGCTACTGGAAGTCAAAATAAAGCTGGAGTAGCCATACTTATATCAGACAAACTAGACTTTAAATTAAAGGCTGTAACAAGAGTTGAAAAAGGGCGTTATATAATAATTACAGGGTCTATCCATCAGGAAGAGCTAACAATTATAAATGTCTACACACTGAATTCGGAAGCCCCCAAATATATAAAACAACTAATCACAAACATAAGCAACCTTATTGATAAGAATGTGGGTAATTGCAGGAGACTTTAATACTCCACTTACAACAATGGATAGAACATCTAGACAGACAATAAATAAAGAAACAAGGGCCCTGAATGATATATTGGATCAGATGGACTTGACAGATATATTTAGAACTCTCTATCCCAAAGTGACAGAACATACTTTCTTCTGAAGTGCACATGAAACATTCTCCAAGATAGATCACATACTGGGTCACAAAATAGCCCTTAATAAGTATAAAAGAATTGAGATCATACCATGGACACTTTCAGACCACAATGCTATGAAACTTGAAATCAACCACAGGAAAAAGTCTGGAAAGCCTCCAAAAGCATGCAGGTTAAAGAACATCCTACTAAAGAATGAATGGGTCAACCAGACAATTAGAGAAGAAATTTAAAAATATATTGAAACAAAAATAAAAACTGAAAATACAACAATCCAAATGCTTTGGGATGTAGCAAAGGCAGTCCTGAGAGAAAAATACATTGCAATCCAGGCCTATCTCAAGAAACAAGAAAAATCCCAAGTACAAAACCTAACAGCACATCTAAAGGAAACAGAAGCAGAACAGCAAAGACACCCCAAACCCAGCAGAAGAAGAGAAATAATAAAGATCAGAGCAGAAATAAACAATATAGAATCTAAAAACACAGTAGAGGATATCAATGAAACTAAGAGTTGTTTTTTTTGAAAAAATAAACAAAATTGATAAACCTCTAGCCAGGCTTCTCAAAAAGAAAAGGGAGAGGACCCAAATAGATAAAATCATGAATGAAAATGGAATTATTACAACCAATCCCTCAGAAATACAAGCAATTTTCGGGGAATAATATGAAAAAGTATATGCCAACAAACTGGACAACCTGGAAGAAATGGACAAATTCCTAAGCATCCACACACTTCCAAAACTCAAAAAGAAATAGAAAATTTTAACAGACCCATAACCAGTGAAGAAATTGCATCAGTTATCAAAAATCTCCCAACAAATAAGAGTCCAGGAGCAGATGGCTTCCCTGGGGAATTCTACCAGACATTTAAAGCAGAGAAAATACCTATCCTTCTCAAGCTGTTCCAAAAAATAGAAAGGGAAGGAAAACTTCTAGACTCACTTTATGAAGCCAGCATTACTTTGAGTCCTAAACCAGACAGAGACCCAACAAAAAAAAGAGAACTACAGGCCAATATCCCTGATGAATATGGATGCAAAAATTCTCAACAAGATACTCGCAAATCGAATTCAACAGCATATAAAAAGAATTATTCATACATCACATTAATAAAAGAAAAAAGATAAGAACCATACAATCTTGTCAATCGATACAGAAAAAGCATTTGACACAGTCCAGCATTTTTTCTTAATAAAAACCCTCGAGAAAGTCGGGATAGAAGGAACATACTTAAATATCATAAAAGCCATTTATGAAAAGCCCACAGCTAACATCATCCTCAATGGGGAAAAACTGAGAGCTTTCCCCCTGAGATCAGGAACACGACAGGATGTCCACTCTCACAGCTGTTGTTTAACATGATGTTGGAAGTTCTAGCATCAGTAATCAGACAACAAAAGGAAATCAAAGGCATCAAAATTGGCAAACATGAAGTCAAGCTTTCACTTTTTGCAGATGACATGATACTATACATAGGAAACCCAACAGACTCCACCATAAGTCTGCTAGAACTGTTACATGAATTCAGCAATGTCTCAGGATACAAAATCAATGTACAGAAATCAGTTTCATTCTTATACACTAATAATGAAGCAACAGAAAGACGAAGAAACTGATCCCATTTACAACTGCACCAAGAATCATAAAATACCTAGGAATAAACCTAACCAAAGATGTAAAGATCTGTATGCTGAAAACTATAGAAAGCTTATGAAAGAAATTGAAGAAGATATAAAGAAATGGAAAAACATTCCATGCTCATGGATTGGAAGAATAAATATTGTTAAAATGTCAATACTACCCAAAGCTATCTACACATTCAATGCAATCCCAATCAAAATTGCACCAACATTCTTCTCGAAGCTAGAACAAGCAATCCTAAAATTTGTATGGAACCACAGTAATAGCCAAAGTAATATTGAAAAAGAAGCGGGAGGCATCACAATCCCAGACTTTAGCCTCTACTACAAAGCTGTCATCATCAAGGCAGCATGGTATTGGCACAAAAACAGACACATGGGCCAATGGAATAGAATAGAGACTCCAGAATTGGACCCACAAATGTATGGCCAACTAATCTTTGACAAAACAGGAAAGAATATCCGATGGAAAAAAGACAGTCTCTTTAACAAATGGTGCTGGGAGAACGGGACAACAACATGCAGAAGAATGAAACTAGACCACTTTGTTACACCATTCAGAAAAATAAACTCAAAATGGATGAAGGACCTGAATGTGAGACAGGAAACCATCAAGACCCTAGAGGAAAAAGCAGGAAAAAAAACCTCTGTGACCTCAGCTGCAGCAATTTCTTACTTGACACATCTCCAAAGGCAAGGGAATTAAAAGCAAAAATGAACTATTGGGACCTCATGAAGATAAAAATCTTCTGCACTGCAAAGGAAACAACAAGACTAAAAGGCAACCAATGGAATGGGAAAAGATATTTGCAAATGACATATCAGACAAAGGGCTAGTATCCAAAATCTATAAAGAACTCATCAAACTCCACACCCAAGAAACAAATAATCTAGTGAAGAAATGGGCATAAGACACGAATAGACACTTTTCTAAAGAAGACATCCAGATGGCCAACAGGCACAAGAAAAGATGCTCAACGTCCCTTCTCATCAGGGAAATACAAATCAAAACCACACTCAGATACCACCTGACGCCAGTCAGAGTGGCTAAAATGCACAACTTAGGAGTCTATAGATGCTGGAGAGGATGTGGAGAAATGGGAACACTCTTGCACTGTTGATGGGAATGCGAACTGGTGCAGCCGCTCTGGAAAACAGTGTGGAGGTTCCTCAAAAAAATTAAAAGTAGATCTACCCTATGACCCAGCAAAATCACTGCTAGGAATTTATCCAAGGGATACAGGGGTACTGATGCATAGGGGCACTTGTACCCCAATGTTTATAGCAGTACTTTCAACAATAGCCAAATTATGGAAAGAGCCTAAATGTCCATCAACTGATGAATGGATAAAGATGTGGGTTTTTTTATACAATAAATTTCATATTTAAAAAAAAGATGTGGTTTATATATACAATGTAATACTACTTGGCAATGAGAAAGAATGAAATCTGGTCATTTGTAGGAACGTGGATGGAACTGAAGAGTGTTATGCTAAGTGAAATAAGTCAGGCAGAGAAAGACAGATACCATATGTTTTCACTCATATGTGGATACTGAGAAACTCAACAGAAGACCAGGGGGGAGGAGAAGGGGGAAGAAAAAAAAGGTAACAGAGAGGCAAGGAGGCAAACCATAAGAGACTCTTAAATACTGAGAATAAACTGAGGGTTGATGGGGGGTGGGGGGGAGGGGAAAGTGGGTGATGGGCATTGAGGAGGGCACCTGTTGGGATGAGCACTGGGTGTTGTATGGAAACCAATTTCACAATAAATTATATATATTAAATAAATAAATAAATAAATAAATAAATAAATAAACAAACAAACAAACAAATGTGATGAAAAGGCTAAATAAATAATGGGTTACACAAACACACACGCACACGTACATACATGAATAAGAAATTGCTAAGGCAATTAAAAACTATTATCCATTGGACATTGCTTCTTTGGTAATTCAATGAATAACTAATTTCTTCAGAAACTTTTCAAGTAAAGTTCAAACTATTAAAGATAAAATTATATTTTAAAATCAATTACTGGGTCACCTAGTTGGCTCAGTCAAAGAGAATGTGAGTCTTGATCTCGAGGTTGTGAGTTTGAGCCCCATGTTGGTCATGGAGATTACATAATAGAGAGAGAGAGAGAGAGAGAGGGAGAGAGAGAGAGAGAGAGAGAGAGAGAGAGAGAGAGAGAGAGAGAAAATCAATTACTAATGACACACAGTATGATTCCATTTATATGAAGTTCTAGAATAGGCAAATTAATAATAATATAAAAACTCAGAACAAATATATTGGGAATGCAGTAGTGTCTGTTGCCATCCAGAAATTACCCCCAATTTAACAGATTAAAATAACAAACAATTATTATCAAATAGTTTCTGATATTTGGGAGTGCCATAGCCCAAAAGGTCTGGTTCAGAATCTCTCATGAGACTCAAATCGGGAGAATGGCCAGGACTGCAGTCATCTAATGGTTTGACCAGGGCTGGCGGATTCATTGCTAATATGGCTCGCTCAGATGGTTGTTGGCAAAGGTTTCAGGTCCCTACTGACTCGGGCCTCAGTAGGCCTCAGTTCCTTGCCACAGTGCCTTGAGTATCTTCACAGCATGACAGCTGACCTTTCCCAGAAAAAGTGATCCAAAAGAGAGCAAGATGAAATCTGAAATGTCTTTACAGATACACTGCATCATATCTATAACGTACTATGGGTTACCTTAGTCAATCTTATTCAGTGTGGGAGGAGACTATACAAGGGAATATGGTGATCTCTGTGGACCATCTTAGAGGCTGGCTACCATAAGGGGTAGGGGTTAACTGGGAGGAGACTTTCTGGTGAAATACAAATGTTCTATAGTATAACAAATACACAAGAGACATGTGTACATACCTTTGTTCAAACTGTATACCTAAGATGTGCACATTTCAATAAAGGTATATACATTTTATATAAAATGAAGTATAAATAATAATAATCAGGAAGGGGTGGAGAGTGGATGGAGGATATAATAGTGGTAAAATATTGATAACTTATGAAGATGGATGGATTGGTACAGGTGAATTAATTACACTAAAATACTATATAAAATTGCAGTTCTGAGGATTATTTAGAAAAAATCAGGGAACTAAAGAACTGTACATATATCATATTTATCCAAAGATGCATCAAAAAAGCTTTAACTTGATATTCATGGAAATGTTTTAAACTGAGTCACACACAACTCTGCCTTATTAAGTTGCATATATGAAAGTATATGTATATGTGTGTATGGAAGGAGGTTCTTACTGTCTCCAGGTTATCATTATGCCCGGTATCATTACTGTACTGTTCTGTAAGAAAAGCTTTTTTGGACTAAAGTCACCTGAGGGATAGTTTCGGTTGATTTACCTGATAGAATTTCAAGCCCTTTTCTTAGAAGTGACTCTGTAAATACTAAATAACACCCCAAATTTCCCAATGGTAGTTAACTCCTACAAAAGCATTGTACACAAATGTCCCAGATGACTTTGCTTTTTTGAAATCTGTCCTCTTTTTATTACATTGTTTTTGCCTTCTCTCTTCCTGTTAAGCTAACAAGCTTTCACAGATTCAGCCCTAGAGCATTTTCCACTTCGAACACTGATCCCACTCCACTGAGGACTAAAGAACCAGGCAGTAGTTCTACCTAGAGACGCCACAACTTAATGCTTAAGAGCAGAGCAGAGGCACCAGAGACAAATCACAATGCCACCACCAATGATATATTATTTCACTTGTCTATGTTTTTTTAACCTTTCTATGTCTCCTTTTCTTATGTGTGAAACGAGCTTAATCACAGTACAGCAGAGGACTATTGTCAGAATTAAATGAGCTAATACTTGTAAAATGTTCAGGACAATGCCAAAGCATCACAGATATATTGCATCCAAAATAAACTCTAAGGAATTCCTGCTTTGCTGCTTCAGGTAGTAAATAAAGGGTCATGTTCCATGAATACAAATTTACAGAAAGCACACACAAGTAGAATTTACCGTTTCAATCAAAAAAGCAACCAGGTTAACTTGATATATAGAGATATTATGTTGTATAATCATATATCCTTTTTTGCTTAAAACTATAAGCAACTCACATAAGCAGTTTGAATCAGAATCCTTAACATCCTTAACCTACTTTACAATTTTGCTCATCTAATTTCAGTTATTTTCTGATACCTCATGTGAATTATCATCTTCCTTACAAATACACATTTCAAGCACCAGAGAGCCCACCCCAATAGCTGGAATTCCCAGGCTTTTGACATTTTCCCTACCTCCTCTTAATTGAGACTCCCCTGGACCCACTTCCGCACTCCTGTCTGGTCTATCTCTTTGGTAGCAGTTATGAAATTGAATAGAGGAAACCTCATTTAAAATGGGGGAGTGAGGCTGGAAGGAGAAGTTCTCACTTCATACCATTCTCTTCAACTGCAGATCCCAATCCGAAGAGATGTATCTTGCATAAAGTGGGAAGAAACGTACTTTACCACTCCAGCAAGAGGAAGAATTTCTCCATGCCAGCAACTACCTCAGCCAATGAGAAAAGACCACAACTCAGTCAATGAGAAACTGTCACCACTCTGTACTCTTGTTTTCCTCCAGTAGACTTTTGTTCAAAGCAGCCCCCCCCCCCCAGGGTCCTCCTTTTCTCTGCAAAGCGACACTCCTTTCCTTTGATCTCCAGATTTGCCTGTGGTTTTACCATAGCTCACATGACCTGAATTGCGATTCCTCTGCTATTCCTGAATAAAGCCATTTGGCTGGTAAAATAACTGAATGTTCCAAGGTGGATATTCCTTGGTGTCAGATGAGTAGGATCCAGAGAAGAACCCCAGCAACTCCAAGGCTGGTGAGAAACAGGTGGTGGTACCCACTGAACCCAGTGAGCTCTCACTGCTTTTTGGTTGATGCTGGAGTTTGAGGTAAGTTTTCTCCTGGATTAAAGACCCACTCTCTATGTGTTTTGAGCTCTCCAGGTGTAATTTGGGATCTGCTTAAAAGCTTTATCTTTTCTGTTTTTGTGAAAGCTTTGTCTTTTCTGGTGAGTTCTTTTTTGTTTTGTTGAACCTTGGTTTTGAGTAATGAAATCCCAATCCTCTAAACTGTCTCAGGAGAGCCATTTTTCTGGGACTCTCACTTAGTTTTAAACCCTACGGCTTAAACCCTATGGCCCTCCTCATGAACATTTTTAATTACATGGGCCAATTTAGCTAAAGATAATTTAAACCACAATGGCTACTACAGGGAACTTTCAATCTCCCCAAACGTTTTTTTTTCAGAATTAAATTGCCATGGCTCTAAATGAAATGATAATAATAATAATAATAATAATAAGATGCCTACTTTAACTTGTAACCTGAGGCTTCCAGACATTTTCAGGATTCTAACACCTCTTTACAAAATACCATTTACAAATTAACCAAGGTGAACAATTAATGGAAGACAAAAACCTTCTGAGGCCTTTCTCCCTTCCTCCATGCTCTTTGTGTCAGGCACCCTCTTGCTCACCTCACCCTCCTTCTTTGTCTCCAGGTATGCAACAGACATTTTATGCCAGATGTCCTGACACCATCTCTCTTTTTTCCTCCTGCACTGGCTCCACATTCTTTATACCCTCTATTTCTTCATTCTAATCTTTTCATGGAACTTCCCTTTTTCTTCAGACCTCACCCATTTCTTCCCCTCCCCAACCTATTACAAACCTGCTCTTTTAGGGCTAGGAGCTGACTCTGTGGTGGGCACTGTCGTCTGGGAGCGTTGCAGAGACCTCCACCCAAGACGGCCCCCCCTCCCTGGGCCGCTCACCTCTTACCGTCGAGTCCCTTCGCCTCGTGAGCATGTCGGATTTGATATCATGGGGTGAGGTGAGAGCAGGCCCAGGGAGGGAGGTTACTGCAGAGGAGCCACAGTCACAGTCAAGATGGTAGAGGTACTGACAACTGACTCTCAGAAACTGTTACACCAGCTGAATGCTCTGTTGGAGCAGGAGTGGAGATGTCAGCCAAAGGTCTGTGGCTTGAGACTAATTGCATCTGCACAGGATAATGGCCTCAGAATGACTGCAAGGCTAAGGGACTTTGAAGTAAAAGATCTTCCTAGTCTAACTCAGTTCTTTGGCTTTGACACAGAGACACTTTCTCTAGCTGTGAATTTACTGGACAGATTCCTGTCCCAAACGAAGGTACAGACCTTGGGTGTGTTGGGCTGAGCTGCTTCTGTTGGGCTGTAAAACCAATAGAAGAGGAAAGGAATGTCCCATTGGCAACTGACTTGATCCGAATAAGCCAGCATAGGTTCACGGTTTCAGACTTGATGAGAATGGAAAAGATTGCATCGGAGAAGGTATGTTGGAAAGTCAAAGCTACTCTCGCCTTTCAATTTCTGCAACTCTACTATTCATTCACTCAAGAGAACTTGCCATTGAAAGAAGAATAGCCTTAATTTTGAAAGACTAGAAGCTCAACTTAAGGCATGCCACTGCAGGATCATATTTCTAAAGCCAAGCCTTCTGTGTTGGCATTGTCTATCATTGCACTGGTGATCCAAGCACACAAGTGTGTAGAGTTAACAGAAGGAATAGAATGTCTTTAGACACATTCCAAGATAAACGGCAGAGATTTGACCTTCTGGTAAGAGCTTGTATCCAAGTGTTTAACTGAAATTCATCAAACAAGTGTTCCAGACCAAATGTTCAGAAGTTGAAATGGATTGTTTCTGGATGCACTGCATGACAGTTGAAGCATAGTTACTACAGAATAACCCACCTTCCAACAATTCCCGAAATGGTCCCTTAATTGGATTGTTACAACAACAAAATACTCCTCTGAAGACTTTCTCCACAATCCTAAGCTATAGATTCCATAATACTATAATGGATTTAAGCTGTGAAGCCTCAAAACATCACGAAGAGATTAGCATTGATGTTCTCAGATTTGGGAAAACTACCTAATTAACATGGTGTAGTGGAATTATAATTAAATTTGAATTCATCTGTGAGGCATACAAGTCAAAGCTAAGAGTATAAATGTGAAATGTTAATAACAAGCCTGGGAAGGTAAACTGTGAATCTTCATTTCAAACTTTGATCCAACTTTCTAGATTGAGTCAGTATATTGTATTTAGATGGTATTAAAACTGGTAACCTAATTAAATTCTAAATTATGAGGTATACATTAAACCAACATTTCACAAATGCACTTCTAAGGCATAACAAGGGTTACTATTCTAGGCAGGGAAAATGGTTTCTTGGTACCTGTAGTGCAAATAATAGATAATCCAGAGATGTGGACTTTATTGCTACTTGGGAATTACATTTAAATTTGAGGGCATTTTATAAAAGCAAAACTACAGACCTAGTCATTTTGGCATATTAGGTTATCTTTAATATTTTTCTAAAAAACAGGTAATATTTGTATACGTGACAAAACTTATACAATATCCACTGTCTCCATCTAATCCCATCAAGAAAAACTCATTTTATTGTGAAATTCAACATAAATTAACTTTGGTCCAAAAACTTGACTTAACACTCCATAAGTTTTTACTAAGGGCTGTTTTTATAAAACTTGCTATTCTAGGGGCACTGAGTGGCTCAGTCAGTTAAGCATCCAACTTTGGCTCAGGTTTGTGAGCCCTGCATTGTGCCCTCTGCTGTCAATGCAGAGCCTGCTTTAGGTCCTCTGCTGCCTTCTCTCTCTTGGGGAGAGTGCCTCCCCCACTGGCACTCTCTCAAAAAAAAAAAAAAAAAAAAAAAACTGCTCCTTTAAAGGCAGACCCTCTGAGGAGCCAAATGCTAAACCCCGAGTTTCTGACAGTCCCTACCTAAAGCTGAACTACAAGTGACAAACACTTTCCCAAAGTGATTGAGGATCCTCAAAAATTTGCTGAGGAGTTTAACATAGTTACTGAGACTTATCAACCCAGTTTCTCACTTTTATATCAGGTCCACATGCTTTTCAGCAGAGCCAGGCATAACTCTGGATGAACACTGTCAATTGGGACAATCTTGGAAGGTCTCTAGAAGTCTGAGAACTACAAGGCATGACCATCTGCCTTGTTATATGATCAAGTTCATGCAACTTCTGCTAAGCAACCTCACCAGTCCATTGCTAGGGCTTTCCCCAAACCTACTGATTGGAATAAGATTCAGGCTTATGCCCAGAAGCCCGGTGAGCCCATGTATGATTATTATAGCCAGCTCCAAATTGTTGTTGTTGTTGTTTTACGTTTATTTATTTATTTTGAGAGAGAGTGCAGAAGGGGCAGGAAAGAGGGAGACAGAGAATCCCCAGCAGGCTCTGAACTGTCAGCACAGAGCCGAATGCAGGGCTCAAACTCACGAACTGTGAGATCATGACCCGAGCCAAAACCAAGAGTTGGATGCTTATCCTACTGAGCCACTAGGGTGCCCCTCCAAATTGTTTTTAAAGAAAAATCTGGTCTACCTTTAAATGTTGAATCCAGTTGGGGTCTTGTAACTCTATGTTCATCAATGGGCTGAACCCACTGGGATCTTTCTCTTCTAGTTAAAAGGACCAGGATGGAATGGGGAACTAGGTCCACTCCAAATTTAATTTGGCCAATCACCTTGCCAGCACCCTACATGATTCAACCAAAAGAAAGTCCACCAAAATTCTTACTATTCAACTCTGGCAAATGGAGGCCTCTCAACAAAACCAAAAATGTAAAGGTCTCTGCTATTATTGCAAAGAGCCAGGACATTGGAAAAAAGACTGTTACAAACTTAAGCCCTCCAGATGCCTTCCACCTTCTAGCCAGCCTTCCTAGTGTCCTCCTAATTCCAAATGATGGAGCTCCAAGGAAGTACAGGGTTTTTTTCTAATCCCTCCCTCTTAATTGACTAGGAGAAACAACTCTTCAGATTGAGGAGGAATCGCTCTCTGTTCTTTTTGACACTGGAACTACATTCTCCATGCTCAGGACCACTGCCATAAAGCAGCCCCTGCCTTTAAAATGATTCAAATAGTACTAAATGATTCAAATAGTGTGGGTCTGTAATAACCCTTCACAGGTTCCTGTCTCTGAACCCATTCCCTTTTGTCAAGGCCCTTCAAGAGATAACCACCTGTTTCTCCTTAGTCCCTCTACCCCTATTCATTTATTAGGCCAAGATTCTTAGAAAAATATCATGCTGGAATTTCTTTCTCCCAAAAGAAGGAAATAATGTTAGAATTTTATGGTAGTAATCAAAATAGCCAACCAGGTGAATTGAATCCCTCTTCGACATCTTTTATTTGCTTTATAGCTGAGTCTGAGGGCACTGATAAGCTGTCCCTACTGGATCAGCTACCACCCTCCTTCTGGACAAAATCTTCGACTAATATTGGCAGAATCCACGGTGCACCTTCCGTGAAGATTCAAATAGACCCCTGAAAACCTCTCCCCAGAATTAATCAATATCTATAAATAAAGAAGGCTTTTAAGGCATCAAGCTCATAATAGAAGATTACAATGCTCAGGGCCTCATTATCACCTGCATTGTTGCTTCTAACTTTATTTTACCTACGAGAAAACCAGTGGCCTTGGATGGAGTTTTGTTCAAGATCTGTGAGCAATAAATGGCATTGTTATCCCTTGGCACTCTGTTGTTCCTAACCTCTATACGCTACTGACATCCATTCCCACTGAGGCAAATCTTTCACTATAATTGATACATGTAGTGTATTTTTTAGTATTCTAGTTGATAAGGCTAGCCAGTATTTTTTTTTTTTTTGCTTTCACTTAGAAAGAGCCATAATAAACCTGAACACTAATGCCCCAGAGTTTTAATGAGAATCTTTCTTACTTTTCACAAACTTTAAAGACTGATTTGGATGACAAAGTTTTCTGCACGTTTTACTTTGTTACAATATGCAAATGACTTGCTTCTCTTTTCTTCTCAAACCTCTTCAGAGGAGACAGCATCCACCAGTTAAAACTTTCAGCCTTAAAGGGATATAAAGTCTCCAAAGCAATATTGCAGTTTTGCTCAGACTTGGCATTCAGGGCACCTGACCTTGGAACAGGGGCTACATTTAGACCCGGCGAGGCTTCCCGGTATCCTGAATTTCCCCAATGCAAAATTACGTGCCAATTATGAGGTTTTCTCTGACTAACTGGCTACTTTCAAAATTCAATTCCAAATTTCTCTCTTATGTCTCAATCTCTATATGCTTCACTGAAAAATGACAAACTTGATCTTCTTATTTGGAAAGATCGGGCTGACATAGCTTTTGGAACTTTAAAGAAAAGCTTGACAAAGCCCCTCGTGCTTGGACACTTGATCATCAACTCCCCTTTTTTCTCTTTGTATATGAGAAGGAAGGCAATGTCTTTGGAGTACTCATCCAAAAACATGGGGTCCATCATCAATTCATAGGATATTATAGCCAATGACTGGACTCTGTGGCACAAGGACCCCCTTTGCCTCAGAGCCATTCCTGCCAGTGACCTTTTGGAGAAGACCACTGAAGAAATAATCACAGGATCCCCTTTAACCATCCTGCGCCCCATGCAGAAGCCCCTCTGAATACTCACCCCCTCAGTATCTTTTGGCCGGCCATCTCACCTTCTATGAAATCCTTTTGCCAACTGCTCCTCACGTAACTCTTCCTCACTGTGATAACCTAAGCCCCGCTGTCCTTCTCCCCTCTTTAGCTGATAAAACCCCTCACCCCTGCTTGACGCCGACAAATCACCTTCTGATTCCCTGTGATAATTTACAGAAAACTCTAACCAATGCAGATTTTTCATGGTGTACTGATAGTCTTATTTAAAGGATGAAAATGGTGAATATCATACTGGGTATGCTATTGCAACAACTCCTTTTGAAGTTGTCAAGGTGGCAATTTTACCTTTGGCAGCTCTGGCCCAACAGGCTCAGTTGTATGCCCTTACTCAGGTTCGCACCTTAGCCAAGGGTGAAACTGCAAATATTTACACAGATAGGCGGTATGCCTTTGGGATAGCTCATGACTTTGAGACGTTATGGAAATAGCGAAGTTTCCTCTCCTCCATTGGGGATAAAATTAAAAATGGCTCCCATCTCCAAAATTTATCAGATGCCATACTTTTGCTCGCTGCTCTGGATATTATTATGAGTCCCGGGCTTTCCAGACTCGACCCCCAAAGGAAACTACCTTGCTGAGGTTTCAGCCAAAAATGTTTCTGTCAAGGACACCAATACCAACTCTCCATCATGGTCTAAAGGGATGTCCTCCTAAGTGATAATCTGGAAAAATTGGCCAGAGACACCCAACAATTGGCCCCAGAAAAGGAAAAAAAAAAAAAAAAAACCAATATTGGAAATCTAATAATTATTGGTTTGATAAAAAGAGATAACTCTGGCTTGGACCAAATAACAATCCAGCCCTACCAAAATTTCCCAAATTTCCACTACTTACCCCTCACTGTACAAGAATTAAGCCATTGGTCTACTGACAAAATGATAGCACTCATGAACAAATATTGGTAAGAAAATATTAATAAGGCTGCAAGAAATGCCTATCTAGCTTGTCCTGCCTGTCCTAAATACAGTCCTTGGAAACCTGCCCACACTGCCCTACAGGATTTTAAATTGACCAAGGGACCATGTGAGGTTTGATAAGCAGATTTCATACAGTTTGCCCCATCCCATGGATCTGAATATGTTTTAGTCATAGTGTGTATGTTTTCTCACTGGAATGAAGCTTTCCCTTGTATATAGACCACGGCTGCTTCTGTGGCAAAAAGTCTGTTAGAAAAGACTACTACTACCTGGGGAACCCCACTTGAGTTTCGCAGCCACTTGATGACCCACTTCACTAGTCAAGTACTTTAATAGATGTGTGCTGTTTGGCTGGTCCTACAACACTTTACTTACCAACTTCAACCCTCAGAGCTAGTAGAATGCACTAACAGCACCATTCAGACTCAATCAACAAAATTTGTAGAGACCCTTCAAATGCCTTAGCTAAAAGCATTGCCATTGGTCCTTCTAAATATGAGATCCATCCCCTTTGGAACTCATAGACTCTCACCTTTTCAGATAGTCACAGGGCACCCGATGCCCCTGGCCCTGCCTCTTTGGAGCCACAGCTGATAAAAGGAGATACACTCCAATACCGTAAAGACCTAATTGCCTTAGTTGAGAATAACCATGCTTTAGTAGAATAATGGTTTCACAGGACACTCCCACAAGACAAAGACCTTTAGCATCATACCTTGCCACCTAGGGATTTAGCCTATTGGAAAAGACACCTCCAAAAAGACTCTCTTCAACCTTGCTGGAAGGACCCCTACAGGTACTGTTAACCAACGCTGTGCTGTCAAACTTTAGGGAATAGACTCCTAGATTCGTGTGTCACATCTAAAGAAAACAGCAAACCCCAAATGGCCCTGCACACAAACTAGTGACCTAAAAGTAAATATTTCCAGTAACGAAACCAGATGGCATCTTATAAAGACAGCTTTCCCAAGATAACCAGACCAGTCTGTATACCTTTTTCTCATTGTTGCTTCCTACATTAATTTTTCTCTCTTTTTTGGAAAGACAATGATCTTACTGGTATTTCCCAATCTATTGCAAAAGGGAGAAACCTTTCTGACTGTTGGATCTGTCACCAGGAACTCCAATCTGTTCATGATATCTGAGATCCTTTAGTCTTACTGTAACCCATTTCTCTTGTAATCTATTCCGCATACTCAAATGGAATATGAATGGGACAAGTCCTCATTTAAGGTTTTTAGAAAAGACCCCTTAAGGATGGGATGATGCCTCACAGAATGTCATCCCAATTCCTCTGATCCCTGGCTTAAAAGGGCCAATTAGGAAATTCCAGCCAATGGATCTATCAATGACCAGACCTTAGTTGCAGTCATCTGTGCCCCACCTGGTATCTTTTTTGTTTGTGGTTAGCCTTTCCCAAGGGCATATGAATGTTTAGATAGCTGGTGAACTTACTGAGATGTTTAGCTGTCCCTGTCAACATCCATAATAAATCCGAAATCCCCCATTGATCTGCCCACTCATCCTCTAGAGCTACCTTAAACAGGAACTTCCAGGAAGTAGTATTCATGACTGCAGGTTTGCCTTCATAGGGAGAGCCTTTCTCCCTTCTGTTGGAGTGTCAATGAGTACATGATTGGGAACTTCTTCTGAAATACAAGAGCTGGCTGATTCCATAGCCAAAGCAGTAACAGCCCAACAATGATCACTTGAGGCATTGGTTAAAGTAGTTTTGGACAATCGCATAGCCCTTGATTATTTACTTGCTGAACAAAAAGGTATTTGTGCAATTGCAAACACGACCTGTTGCACATGGATAACTGCCTCTGGACAGGTAGAAATTCAATTACACAAGATCAGGGAATAAGGCCACCCATTACAACAAATTTCATCTAATGACCTCTAGTCTTTTGACCTATTTAGCCAGTTACCTTCAGGTTTGGGCTCCTGGTTTTGAAGACGGTCTAAATTGGATTTATCATTAGTTTTGATTCTGCTTTGCATAATTATTTTTAAGTTTTGTACCTGTCGCCTGTCAAACCTTTGTGAAAAAAGGCATACCCAATAGGGTGATGCTAGCTTAGTGCTTGGAGATGATCTCCAATGTTTATCAGCTTGATAAGACTTTAGAAAAGAAATGCCTGAGAGTTCTCTCTCTCCTAACCTTCCTTGCTACTCAAATGTGGCCTTAAGCAGTTTTCAACTGCTATGTACTTTCCCTCAAGGTACATGACAACCAGGAAAGGTCCTTTCTGGCACCAAGGGACAAAAACCACTAAATACAAAAAAAACTTGACTCTAGATGAGCGCTGCTTTCTTTAAAAGATCTTGACCAAAAGGGGGAAATCTCTCTTCAGGGTCGAAAACGTTTATCTTCTATTCTACCTCATCCTGAAAAATATCAGTTCTGAGACTAGGGAGGCAAAGAGGTAACTAAGGCATCCAGATAACTCTCGAAACAAGAAAAGCCCTTGATCACTTAAAAGACTCTGATTCTAGCTCTTCAAGAGTAAATCAACCTATGCCTGTTTAGCTTGGCTTTGTCGCTTAAAATTGCAGTGAGGAGAAATAAGAGTTATTGGTGTCTTTTGTTTTGGGGGTGTTTTGTTTTGTTTTGTTTTGTTTTTAGCACAGGAAAAGTTACACTTTTGCTCAAAGGCAGTCCTTTAAATTTCTCACTGATTCTGTCTCTTAAGGCTGAGGGCAGCCTATTTTGGCCTATAGTTGCAAGGCATAAAAGAGCGTCAAGGGCACAGAGAGAATGGAATGGGAATCTTGGGTGAAGAAATGGAAGCACGTGTACTGTCTGTTCTGAGCCTCTTCCTGCAAGAGTCCTCAAAATACCAAGTGCTGCTACCATGTGTTTCCAGGCAATGCACATGCCCGCCCTTGCAAAATGACCTCCCACAGCCACCCGAATTCCCTCAGATGTCTTTTCAGAATTGAGACTAAAGGGCTTAAAGTACCAAAACCTGGAAGAATTAACCTGCTCATATGAATGAGTTGTAAATGTAAATGATGGTCTCAGATCTTTGTTTGAATTGAGGGAGAGCTTCAAAAACTGTAAGAATAAAGACAACCATGTAAACTCTAAGAATAAGGGGAAAGGGAGGGTTTGACACGGAAGAATAGTAAACCCAAAGCAGAGGCTGCAGAGAGAGGAACGTTTCCAGGCATTTCACCCGGGCTTGGTTTACCTTTATCTGTGAGAAAGACCAAGCTATAGTACGAGGGACATTAACTAGCCAGGTTTGGTCAGGTCCAAGGCATTACCTAGGACTGAGAGGTTTCCCAAGATGTGACACTTCCACTGCTAAAACCAGAAAAGCCGCTGGCAAACAGGACTGTCACCTTAACTATACTTCATACCCAGGGGGCTCTAAGGAAGGTCACATTAGCCAGAAATCAGATTTCAGAGTAAAGGCCTCAGGGCACTTTCCATGATTTAAAGTTATGATTCCTGGGGTATTTAGTTTACTGGAGTTCCTGCCTTCCTTCCTCCGGCTCCTCACTGTGAGTGGATAGAAGGTACAGATCCATGAGCTTTATAAGTACAGTGGGCCTTTGAACAACTCGGGATTGAACTGAGCTGGTCCACTTACATGTGGATTTTTTGAATAAATACAGTGTAATACTGTACATGTATTTTCTCTTCCTTATGATTTTCTTAATAACATTTCCCTTTCTCTAGCTTACCTTATTGTAAGAATAATACATTATTATTATACAATATTGTATTATTGGAAGAATAACATTGACATGTATATGATACATGCTAATACGTTAACTGGCTGTTTATGTTGTTCATAAGGCGTCTGATCAGCAGTAGACTATTAGTAGTTAAGTTTTAGATAAGTCAAAAGTTATATGTGGATTTTTGACTGTGATCGCTGTTTCTCACACATAGCGTGGCACAACAGCAATTCAGAATGGCTGGACCCAAGCCATTGGTCAGCCCCAGCTTCTCTCTCAAGCAATGTAGTTGTGTGCAAGGATCTAGAGGGGAAAAATGTAGCCTGACCAAAGAAACATGATACACTCCCCTGCAGTTCAATTACAAGTACAGTATAAAGTGTTGTTTTCAGGATCTTGACCTTTAAATAATAATTGAAGTGACTTTATTTTTACTTTCAAATGTAGCTATTTTGGAGGGGTGGTTACTTTTATATTATAGATTCTTATTTAATTTTGGTCTTCTGTGTTCCTTATTCCCACAAATGGCACCCCACACTGCCCAAGCCGGAAGCCTACGATTGCCCTTTTCTTTTCCCCCCTTCCCCAACTAAAGTGACCATCTTATTTACTAATCCATCCTCTTCTCCCCACCCCTGATCAACTGGGTGTAAGCCCTCACTGTCACTCATAGCTTTTAGCAAAAACCTATTTGCCTATGTCCTCACTATTCCATTTTCCTCAAAGAATTAAAGAGACATTTTAAAGTACAAATGGAGATAGAAACATGTCTCCATCCTGCTTGAAAGGCTTTACTGATTCCCAGTTAGTGGCGGGAAAAGAACCAAGTCCTTAGCATTGTATACACAGTCCTTCCCATCTGGCCCTTACTCCTGGCTCCAGCCTCAGCTCCTGCTCTGCCCCTACCAGTCTCACAGGAATAGAAGCTTTATTTTTGCATCCCCAGCACTTATCCCACTCCCGGATTTGATAAATGTTTGCACAATAAGGGAAGGCTTGCATATATAATAAGAAGCGTGAATTTTAAAAAGATACTTTTTAGGGGCACCTGGGTGGCTCAGTCGGTTAAACATCCGACTTTGGCTCAGGTCATGATCTTGTGGTTCATGAGTTCGAGCCCCGCATAGGGTTCTATGCTGACAGCTTGGAGCCTGGAGCCTGCATCGGATTCTGTGTCTCCTTCTCTCTCTGCCCCTCCCCTGCTCGTGCTCTGTCTGTCTCTCTCTCTCTCTCAAAAATAAATAAACCTAAATAAATAAATAAATAAATAAATAAATAAATAAATAAACAAAGAAAAAATAAAAAGATACTTTGTAGCTCTGAATTTTCTATGAATGGTTCAAATTTATTTCAGATTGTCACATTGAAACTTCAAAGTTAGCTAAAGCTCAATTTCGACACTTAGAAAGTGGTCATAGAAAACATATTTTATATAGATGTACAGATATGTGTATATATGTGTGTATATTATGTATATATATATATATATATATATATATATATATACATATACATATATATATATACACATAGGCATATTTCATAGAAGATAAATATGTTTATCTCCTAAACATCTGTTTTAAGTTTTATCTGCTTCCTAAAAACATCATTTAGCACAATAAACATATTGATGTTTATAGCTTTTTGCCAGATAAAAAATGAGATGCTTTTTATTAAAGAGTGACAATTAAAAATTAGAAAAATTGAAAATGAAGAGTACTGAAGACCACCCCCCCCCCCAAAACAAAAAACAAACAAACAAAAAGGCTAGGCAAGGAGATACTGTGTTTGGAGGCCCAAGGAGTAAAGATCAGGCCAAAGGAAAGCATACCTGAACAAAGTATAGCTATGACCTGATAGAAGGTCTTGTTGACCTATGTATGTGGCAACTCATTAGACATCATTTCAACCAGGTGCACACATTATCAAAGCTAAACTGAGTCCCTCCTATGTGCCAAGCACTATGCTGGGTGACAGGAGGCCTAGATGACCATGAAATAGATATTAAGGAGTTCACAATCTAGCAGGACAAATAAGCCGTTGATAATTATAATATGGTGGCATATTCAAAATGCTGTGAAACACAAAGAAGGAGCTTGAGTGTTGGGACCAACAAGGAGGCCAAATCAAGGAAAGCTTTTTAAGGGAGGTAGCATGAACCGGCCTTTAAGGAAAAACGGTGAAGCGTTATCCATCAGAGGACCCAGTGTGAATACAGGCAAGAAGTTTGGGAGTTCATGGCATATTAGGTGCCAGATGAGAGGTGGGGTGGGGGTGGGGGCTGGTAATGAAGCTGGACAAGTAGGTGGAGGACAGATGATCCAGTGTGAAGGGCAATCTAAATAATTAATGGAGGACAGAAATCATAAAGCCAGTACCCTAATCTGATGCTCAGAAACCGGACCTCTCCCGAGTGGAGAGGCACTGGATGCCTGTTTTTTATCCATGAAGCAATAGGGAATACTTGGCAAGGGTCATTTTGATTCAGTTTCGAAATATAGAATCACACTTTTCATTCAGTGCTGCAGATGTAGTCTTCTTCCTAACCACAATTTTCAAAATGCTAGTCAAATCATGTATAATCCAAACACAGGGATTTTCTAAATGTGGCCAGCCTCACTAGAGCTACCTATTTGATCTTCTTTCCAGGAAAATGCGCTTTATTTGAGGATTGTGGGCTTCTTTCCCCCTTTTACATTTATGCATGTATTTATAATCCTACCACTTTCACAAGTGATTTGGTGTAGTCTGTGCTATTTGCTATAGAATAAAATAAGGATAAAATAGAAGTAGAAATAATTATGACCAGGAAAAATCGGGGGAAAAAAAGTTCAAGACCAAGGAAAAAAGAACACAAATGTACAGATGATAAGATCAGATATAATTCATCAGAGCTTCAAATCTAATGCTGAGCTTCCTGGAAATCAAAGCAAAAAGGGGTATCCACCAGTCAGCTATCTGTTTTCACCAGGAGAAAGAACATAGCATACCAGTTGATCAGGAGACACGGGCTTTAGAACAGGTCTTCTCTAATTTGTGTGACCTTAGGACAGTAACTGAGCCACTCTGTGCTTCAGAGTTCTCATCTGTGAAATGTATAATCATATTTCATGTGGTCTCATTCAGGAGGATCAACTGGAATTATAACACAGAAGTACTTTGAATAATTTAAAATGTCATACCAATGGATTATTATTTGTAACAGAATGCTGAAAAAATTGCCTTAGGAGTATTTGCTATGCATCTACAATGACGCAACTGCATGGCAACATCCCTGATGGCATGACAATCGTGTTGACATTCACATCAACTTGCAAATAAACACCAGCATCCCACAGGACTGTCATTTGTGTGGCTTTAGATAGTGCAATTCCTGGGACACATCAAGTCTGCCTCTTAATAGAAATAGCATCTCTGATTCTTATCAGCCCAGGCAAAAACATCTCTCTATCCTCCCACTATATATAATCATCTCCTTAGCTATTTATTTATATGTTTATTTGGAACCTCAAGAGAGCAGAGCACTGAGTTAATCCATACTAATCACATCACTGTCCCATTTATGGAACATCATCACTGCTAACACATGCAAAAATCTTCTATTGATTTTTATATCAATTTACTCATTTCCCCCTATATCCGCTACCATTGCCTTCCCTCATATGTGCACCCAATTTAATATTTGATGTACATCATTTTATTTGCATATCTCCTTATAAAATATGTATTTTTCTGCGTGTCTTTATTTTAATGAACTTCTGTTTCCTACTTTCTCAGCAATGTTTTTAAGATATATACATGGTGGCCCATGGACATCTAGTCTACTCTGGTGATAGCATTCCCCACATTAACCTCCCCATATCCCCCATAACAGATACCCAGATTACCTCTATTTCCTTGCTCATAAATGTGTTGTCATAACATTGTTGAATGTTTCTCTGGGAATGATTGTTTAGACTCAAAAGCTTAACAATTCTAATTGAAATTATTGAAGAACAACTTAAATGAGAAATATTTATTGTAATAAAATAGTTGAAATATGGTCTCTACCATCTAAGACAGGAAGAAGGGAGTAAAAGAAAATGAAATAAGGAATATAAGTGAGTTTAAAATGAAAAAAAATTACATTTTTAAAAAATGTTTATTTATTTATGACAGAGAGAGACAAAGAATGAGTGGAGGAGGGGCAGAGAAAGAGGGAAACAGAATCCAAAGTAGGTTCCAGGTTCTGAGCCATCAGCACAGAGCTGATGCAGGGCTCGAACTTCTGAACTGCAAGGTCATGACCTGAAGTTGGATGCTTAACCCACTGAGCCACCCAGGCATCCCCAAAGTTACTTCTTATAGAAGGAAAATAATAGAAGAATCATCAATATAGGTGTGTCTGTTGGAGAAGAAAATTGACAAGCCGTGACCACCGGTTGACCCAAGCGATTGGACCCAAGCAATTGGAGGGTCCTCACTCCTCCCCCGGTGCTTGAAATGTACACTCTCCCCACCATTCCCACAGTGGGAGCTGTTTGCAAGGACATAGCCTTGAGAGAGCAATGTGTTGTTGAGACCACCTAGGCGGTATATGTGACGAAAACCAGTTAAGGTCTCTCTACAAATTTTTTAAGATTTGGTGGATGGTTGAAGAGATCTACTCATCTTGTGGCTGCCTAAGACAAACCTCAGAGTAAGTTCCCTTCTTTAATAAACATGCTCACCTACAAATTTGGAGTGGTCTGCCTCTCTCCTCAGTCTCCTCTTCCCCCGTGTATACGAGTGTCAGTTTGCAAACCAACAGCCTGGAGAGTATGCGACAGGAAGAGTATGGGGAAAACTGGCTGAATTATAGGAATATCCATTTTCCTTTTGATATTTCTGGGGTATGTGTAGTGGGAAGTAAAGAAGATGAAAGACTGGCAAGATCCATGGTTGACTTCTGGAATTGATTTCTTAACTTAAATGAAAATACAGTTACATCATGTATGTTGCTCACCCACATCGCTGTATGTCATGCTCACTTATGCAACAGCAATAGTCTTTCCCTTTCCCTTGCAACTGGTTACATGAACTGCCAAGCCTCCTCTGCTTCTGCTCTGGGAATCCAAGATCTACTTGGGCCTTTTTTCCCTTTCCCACCCTACCAATGATTGGCCTCAGGACATGTTTATGTTATGACTTCTGAGTTCAAAAATATTCAGTCTCCTCATCCAGGGACACCTGCTCACTAAATGTACAAGCAAATATACAAGCCAGATCTAATTTTTTCTATTTCTCAATATTACAAATCCTTCTAAACCTGGATTGCAAAAGAGGACTGAATATCCCCTGAGCAAATTTCAATAATATCATGAGTTTGAGTAAGTCAAGAGTCCTGTGAGATGCTGGTGTTCAATTTAAGGTAAACTTAGTGGTGACCAAGGCATTCCACATTCTTATTTTCCTTGCTTCCACTCTTCTTCTCCCATTTATTGTGCTGTTTCAAATAATAAGGAGGAAATTAAGGCAGCAAAACCATTTATAGACAAGAAAAATAAGATTAATCGATTGCTGAGATTGTAACATCTATCCCAATATCAAAACTAGAATACAGATGATCCCATTTCCCCTTAGTCGTTGCTTTGGTTAATTGTTCACATTCCCAATTTTTATTTTGTGTCTCTGTGGTAAGTTAATGTAATTTTTTGTAATTTTTTCCGGGCAGGTATTCTCTTACCCAATTCCATTAGGCCTGGTCTTGAAAGTGTTTCACATTGACATCTCCCCCTTTGTTGCCTGATCCAAATCTCAGTGCAAACAAAAGGGATAAAGTGGGAAAATAGATGTATCTTAGTCATTAAAACCAATGTGCTGGGGCAAGAAGCTCATCTGTGTCATTAAAATGCACCAAAGAGCAGTAAAATTTGGGGTGAATCTTAGGACATTCCTAGACCTTTTCCTCATTAGTACAATGAGAATTTTAGTGAGATAAGTTCTAAATATCATCTCATTCTCCACTTCTCCCACTACTGATGGTCCTCTTTGGAGGAGTTTTCCTTTACAGCAATCACAAATAAATTATGGAAAAGCTGTGTATCTAGATACACATAGGTAAGTGTTGTACATGATATCATTGACTCTCCATTATGTCCTGGGCATTTCACATTCATTGTTTCATTTAACCTTCAAAATAGTGTTGCAAGGTATTAGTAATCACATTTTACATAAGAGAAAACAGAAATCTAGACAGACTAAGCAAGTTGCACGAGAACCCACAGTTAGGACGCGATGGAGCTTGGGGTCAAGTGGGTCAGCCCCCATCTCTACACTCTTTACATTAAAACATACTGTCAATCATGCAAATCAGGGCAAACCAATGTGCAGACTGTAAAGGCCAAAATTATTCTCATTCTATTCTAAATACGACCAAAGAAATGTTAAAGTGTTTGTGTTGTACTAGAAATTAAGTATTCCAAAAAGTAATCATAGGATCTTGAATTTGCAGGAAGAGATGGAAAGAGAGAGAGATGCCAAACTGAGTCAATAAAAGGAGTTCAGAGGAGAGGGCTTATTTTGGGCTGGGACTTTCTGGGCTACTTCACAGAGATAATAGAACTTAAAAGTTATGGGGCCCAGAGAAAATGTCTTTGTCTAATAAGCAGAACAAGGGCTTATATATTATTTGGGATGCTTCCAACTTCATAAAACAGATAATATACAACTCAGATTGGCTTAAATATTAAGGAAAATGTATCTCATATAGCAAGCACTCTCAAGGTCAGATGGCTTCTGGATTAACCTCATGCTCTAGAATATCACCAGGACCCATGATTTTTGCACCCTCATGGTTTGCCCTTTTACTCCTAGTTTTTCTATGGTTGCAAGAAAGCTACTGTAGTTCATGATATTAAATGCAGACATAACCATATCCAGAAGAAAAATACGTATTGCTTCTTCCCATGAACTTATTTATTTATGTATGTATGTATTTATTTTAAATGTTTATTTTTGAGAGACAGAGACAGAGTGTGAGCAGGGGAGGGGCAGAGAGAGAGAGGGAGACACAGAATCCAAAGCAGGCTCCAGGCTCCGGGCTGTCAGCACAGAGCCCAACGCAGGGCTCGAACTCATAGACCGGGAGATCATGACCTGAGCTGAAGTCAGACCCTTAACCAACTGAGCCACCCAGGCGCCCCTTCCCATGAATTTATTTTTAAGACCAAAGATATATTTCCTAGAGTCTCCTAGCAGATTTCCCTTCATGTTGCATTTGCCAGAAGATATATGCCCAGGCCTAAACCAATCACTGACAGATGAATGAGACCAAGCTGGGCTTAGGCCAATCAGGATTAACCCCTAGAACTGAGAACAGAGCCACTCTTCTCTGAGTCTCTTGGAGGAGGGTTGGGTACCCTTAGAGAATTAGAGTCCTGTCCCCAGCAAGAAGGGGGGAAGGTAACAAGTAGGTAATTAGTGCGGCTACCTAGCACACCAAGATAAGGAGGGAGCAGTGTCCTGGAAACATCATCATAGCAAGGGAAGGCGCTAATGGGGACAGGATTGGATCAATAGGTAAATAGACCAAAATGAGAATTTTCAGGGCTACAAAGATAAAAGAACTTATCTTTGGGCAAGCAGAAAGATGCTATATTATTTCCTTCACATGCCAGGAAAATAGGTTATTATCAAGGGATTTTAGCACAGTTTGTATTGTCTGGATGATTAACTCTTTTAATTTCTCTCTCTCTCTCTCTCTCTCTCTCTCTCTCTCTCTCTCTCTCTGTGTCTCTCTCCCTACCTCTACACCCAACATGGGGCTTGAACTCATGACCCCAATATCAAGAATTGCATGCTCTTCCAAATGAGTCAGCCAGGCGCCCTGTAACTCATTTTTTAATATTCCCCAAAATCATGTCTTTTTTTTCATTTTCAAAATTGTTTTAAATGTCTAATACATTGCCAGCAGTTTTCTTGTTCCTTTACTGTTGACTGTGTCTTTCATGCATAATTGGTTATTTTCTGACCATTGGATTCTGCAACGTAGGGATGAAATGACAGACTTGGAGATATAGGCCATCAGGTATAAACTCTAACACAGAAACAGACAAAAGGGAAAGTTTTCCAAGTTCAGTCTTGCCAAGAAGAAGAGATCTCTTGAGACTCAGCAAAATCTCAAGGCCAAGAAGTATAACAAGAAATACATTAATGACAGCTAATATTTATTGTTTATGTTGTACCGAGCACTGTACCAAACACTTTTCCACATATTAACTCATTCATTCCTCACAATGACCCCACAAAGTAGTACAAGGTCTTCATCTATAAAATGGGGATAATAACTAAGGCATGGAACAGTTAAATGACATTTCCATGATCACACGAGTAATAAGTAAATGGCAGGTCCAAGGTTCAGAATTGGGTAGTTACGCTCTCTTTCCATTACTGTCTCTTTGAGAAGGTACAAATCAGAATAAAGTTTTGCTACAAGTCAATGACAGAAACAACTCATTTATTAAGTACTTATTAAATGTCTGGCATTGTACTAAGCACTTTCAAGCATCTAACATTTACTCATCAGAGCAATCATGCAAAGTATTATTATTCCTATTTTGTAGGTAGAGAAACCAAGGCTTAGAAAGATTAAGCGATTATGTACAAAATTACATAGTGCATGACAGAGCCAGGATTCAAATTCAGATCTGAATAACTCCAAAGCCAATGCCCTTACTTATGCAAACAATGGAAATAAACTTTCAGATGAAGTGAATTACCATTCAAAGACCAAAAGAACACACAGGTGTTAAAAGTCAAATATATACCAGACACTGTCACAGGTGCTTTTTCATCATTATTTCACTTCATCTCTGTTACTAACATTTTGTTAGGATTAGGTCTCACTTCTGAAAACTTGAGATGACGTTAGGTATTAATTATTCTTGTCCAGACAAAGATTCATGAGATATAAACTCTTAAAAAATATAATTACCTTTTAAAAAGCTGTACAGATTTTAAAAAGAAAAAAAAAAAAAAAAAAGAGGCCTAGGATGGTTGAGACAGAAGACCTAAATTCCAGTTTCTGCTCTGAAAATAAACGGCAGTCCAGTTTGGGACAAGTTAGTTTTCTGGACTCAGTTTCTTCATGTACAAGGTGGCACAGGTTGGCCTGAATGATATCATTCTAAAAACAAGACTGTCCTCTTAGGGATTGCTGCAATGTATGATTCAAGGAGAGAGCAATTCACTGGCTCCTGGTGGCTCGTGAATATCAAAATCACTCAGCTCACAGCGTGAGACATAATAAAAGGGAGCTGCACTTTATCAACATCTCCCTTGATTCCTACTCACATGTCCGCTTCACTATTTGGATTCATACTCACCAACTAAAATGCGAGTGGCATGGCCCTTAAATCAGACTGTCCACTTGCACCGTTTCCCTGTCACTTCCCTTCCCAATCCCCCCACCCCGCTGCTATCTCCCGGTGTTTGACTCCCATTTGCCTTCCTTGACTGTTTCTCTTCAACCCCTTGTAAAGACTCAGGCACTCAGCAAGTACTTATCAAGTGTTCACAGGGTATATCTAACAAGGGCTCTTTTCTTCCTATTTCTTTTAATCAAAAAGTCACCTCCTTAAAAAAAAAATCAAAATTTGATGGGTACCTGGGCGGCTCAGTTGGTCAAGTGTCCAACTTCGGCTCAGGTCATGATCTTGTGGTTCATGAGTTCAAGCTCCAAGTCGAGCTCGCTGCTGTCAGCGCAGAGCCCATTTCATATTCTCTGCCCCTCTCTCTCTGCCCCTCCCCCACTTGCACTCGCTCAAAAATAAACATTTAAAAAATCAAAATTTGAGCATTTACTGTTGACAGCCATGTTTCCTAAGCATGCTTCATGATGGGAAACATGTGGGTACTTATTCAAACTATGGATCTTCAGGAATCTCCCCTGAAGAATCTAGTTCAGAAGGTCTATGGTGGGGCCTTAGAGAATCCATGTTTTTCACAAATATGCCAGGCGTTCTTATTATCAAGCCAGTTTTGGAAAGACTCCTGTGAAGTATAAGAAAAGAATCAGGCATTGTGAGTGTGACACTAAGAAGTTAACTATTATAAAACCTTAAGAAGCTTGTAATCTATTTGGGGAAACTAGATCCATATATGTAAAATAACGGTTGTCATTACAAGGTGGGATAAATAAATGCGTTAGACCATAAAAGTGCCTAAGACCAGAATAAGTTCAGGGGGAGAAGAGAGCTCTGGGCTGGGCCCAGAAGGAAGACTTGGGCTATGCTGCTGAAGACACAAGGACATGATTAAGTATGGAGAGCATGGAGGGAGGAGTGCATGGAATGGCAGAAATGTCAGCAAACATGGAGCAAAGGAAATACCTAAGAGAGGAGTTGCTAAATTTCAACTTAATCATGTAGGGGCTGGGGAACCATTCAAGATGTTTGAGCTAGGGGGCAACAGATAAAACAATGTTGCTAGCAGATGAGTCTGGCTATCACGTTTATCAGTGGCTCAGAGGTTCTCACCTAGAGGGCCCAGCCCCACCTCAAGTTTCCGATGGAGAAGCATGAGAATTTGCATTTCTAAAAAGTTTCCAAGCAATACAGATGCTGCTAGTCCAGGAACCACGCATTGAGAACCACTGTTGTACCAGTGATGGATTGGAGAGCACAATAAAGAGATGGGGATGCCTGAGTGCCAAGACAATAGTGGTGGTTTCAAAATAGGAACGAAAGGAAGGAATTATGAAAGAAACTGATGTGTGGTACGGATGGGTGTGGATAGGCAAAGCAGGAAGAAAGGGAGATAAAATTATTTAGAGTTCAAATCTGTGGACCAAAATAGCACAAAAAAGAAAAGAAGAATGTTGAATATAGAGCCATCTTGATTTTAGGAAAATGAAAAGTTCAGTCTGTCATAAGGAGCCGCTGCTTGACTTGAATCCTTCTTGTCCTGTTCCATGTGGCCCCTGATCGCAGACAATTAAGCAGCAAGGACTAGCCGGTGAGGACAAAAGGAATGCAGAGATTCACAAGAGTGCAAGAAAGTGCTCTGGGCGCTCACTGGATAGATTGGGTAATCAGTGAGTGACAATGTCTTCCAACCTGACCTGACCCAGTTAGCCATCAGTCCCTGGCTGAGCCCTGCAGCATTGTTTCAAATCAGTCATTTACTCCCACCCAAACCAGAAAATCCTGCTTGGGACCAGAACCACAACTGTTGTCACTGTCAATCCACTCCTACCTGCTGGCTGTGAACCTTGACTCACTAGGCCATAGCTCCCAAACTTCAGGGATGGGTGACATCTCAGTATCTCTTGTCTTTACCACAAGGGGGCCCTTTCCAGCCCTACAGAGAATTCTGGCTAGCCTCAGAGTATGGAGAAGCCTCCAGCCCAGGGTGGGGAGAATATCTGGTTATGACAGAGTCAGCCCTTGGGGAGTCCCCACCAGAAGGGGAACCAGGATCCCCTCAGAGACAGCAACAGAGTGGGGAGAGAGGACAGCACTCCCACATCCTGCCCTCACCAGCCTCCCAGATCCTGCAGGCACACTGGGGCACACTGCTTGCCCCTTGTGTTCTGTCAACACTTCTATGTGCTTGCTCTACCATAGTATCAATGAGAACTAGAAAGTCAATGCTAGGATATCTGGGCTACAGCCAAAAAAAAAAAAAAAAAAAAAAAATTCCTTTTCATATCATGGAAGAGGAGAAACACAGAAATAAGCACCTGGAGGGCAGGAACTTCAGTTTACTTCATTTACTTGAATACAGACATACTTCGTGTAGGGGCATGTAACATGTGATGCCTCTGTGGAAAGGTAAATCCCTAATTCTGTATGAAATCCTCCCTGTCAGTTAAGGTTATTTCTGGAAAAAATGGTCTGCATCTGTGAACATCCTTCATTCCTAAAATCCAAGTGTTGCAAAGTGAGTCACTTGGAATGGGTGGTGACCATGAAGGACATCTTATTTTGTCTACTACTCTAGGATTACATCAGTCCATTGTGCTTGCCAGGTTGCTGATACAGCCAATATTGGTTCTCTCTGTATTCAACCAATATTTATCAAGTGTCAGCTATGGAGCAGGCATTATATTAGGCTCTGAGAATATCGTAGTGAACAAAACTGATAAAAAAGCTTTACATCCTGGCAACCGGTATTATACTGAGGGTGGGGGAGGGAAAGAGGGATAAATAGTAAAATAAAAACAAAAATCTAAACCCGTTCTGGGGAATGTTAGAAGGACAAATACACAAAAAGGAATAAAGCAGCAAGGAAGGGGATTATGGAGTGGAAGGGGAAGGGGATAATGACTTTAAATATGCTATTTAAGGAAGGCTTCATTAGGCAAATGACACTTGAACAAACAGAGGAAGATGAGGGAAAAAGCCTAGTGGCTACCAAGGAGAAAGCATTCTAGAAGAGGGAACAGCAAGTCCAAGCGCCATAAGGTAGGAGTGTGTCTACCACACTCAAGATACGCCTGCATACAGCAGGAGCCCTATCCTTCACAGACATGGGCATTTACTCTGAATTAGATGGGAGTCAGTTGGAAGGTACTAAAGAGAGAGCAAAGTGCCTGACTCATATTGGAACAAATCACTCTGGCTGTCCTATAAAGAGCAGAACATGTAGGGACAAGAGTGAAAGCAGAGCGAACAGTTAGAAAGTTATTGTAATGACCCAAGGTGACGAAGGTGCTGGTGGGGAGGAATGTTTGAATTCTAGATATATATTGAAAATGGAATCAACAGAATTTTCTGGTGAAATAGCCTTTGTCTCCGCCCTGAAATATAATTAAACCTACTCACAAAGATAATAGGTTGGCCACCACACATCAGGGACAGCTTAAATGTGAACCCAAATTTCAATTGCCAAATCTAATATCAAATTGCTGATAAAAAAAAGTTTCCATGATGGTATCACAATCTTTATTTATCTATGGGTTGATGTTATTAGTTATGTTTTAGGACAAATATTAACTTCCATTCCCATCAGTTCTGAATTATTTTACACAAAACAAAAAATAGAGAAATATCCTTGTACATTCACATCATAGGATATTACACAGGAATTAAAAATTATATTTATGAAGGGTTTAAATGACTTAGGAAAATGCTTGAGAAAGGTAGGTGGAAAAATAAAGAGTATAAAGTTATAAATATATTATCTCGGTGCAAATATGCCAGCTGTTAATAGTAATTAACTGAGGATGATGGGACTGGGAGTTATTTATGCTTCTATTATACTTTTCAAGTAGATTAAGATGAGACTATTATTTTCCTTTGATAGTAACATTAAAAAAAAACCACTATTGAATATTTCACGAGCAACAGTCTCTACCTATAGTTGCTTTACATGTACCCAACAAGACAAGATAGAGGCAATGTACCAGGTTTATTTAGGCTGATCAGAGTGCCACCAAAGGGAAGAGAGGCAGCATGCGCGAGTCCCCACACATATGCAACCCCAGTGTTCCCAACTCTTCTCCAAAGGTGTCTTTTCACACCACCCCATGCTTCACCACCAAACTTCTATTAAAATTTCCTCCCTCTAGTCCATAGTTGCTCCATGACTAATTATCATTTTCTTCATCTGCATATGCTTAAAAAAATTTTTTTTTGGTAATGTTCATTTATTTTTGAGAGAGAGACAGAGACAGAGTGTGAGCGGGGGAGGGGCAGAGAGAGAAGGAGACACAGAATCTGAAACAGGCTCCAGGATCTAAGCTGTCAGCACAGAGCCCGACACAGGGCTCGAACCCACAAACTGTGAGATCATGACCTGCGAAGTTGGACGCTCAACCAACTGACCCACCCAGGCGCCCCTGCATATGCTTTTTATTTTCAAAGAGGATTATAATATCCTTAAACTAAGTGGCGACTTTGGAACAGAGTTTCCACTGGATCCTCTGTTCCACTTGATAGAAAGCCAACTATGTTCCTGCCTCTTGTAGTAGCAAGAATGTAAACCATTCACAATCACCTCCTCATTTCACCTATGACTACAGGGGCTGGCTGACCTTGTTATCTCAAATTGGCTAATTTAGTGTTTTTCTAATAACATAGTACACAAATTACTCCCATATATACACCCATACGACTCTACATTGTAACATAATAAACATTATTATTACTTTTACTAAACAACTAGTCAATATGATTACTAATACATTTCTCTTTTCAAAACAATACACTTTCTTTCTGGACAAGTAGAGCAGAGAGGAAGAAAGGAAGAAAATAAAGAGGAAGGGCAAAGAACCATAGAAAGCATCCCAAACTTGTTTGCAATACTTTGGGAAAGTAGCATCAATTAAAAATCCTCCAAAATGCCATGACAAGAAAAAGCAGAATATTTTTATTCTCTCTGTGTCACTCAATACCTAGTAGTCCTAGGAGGCCCTGAATACAGGGAAAGAATCCCTGACTGAAGCAAAGTAAGAAAGAGTATTGCCGTATCTTCTTATAAATTTTAGTGCTGTTCATCATGTATTTTTTAGCCCTCTTTCTGGACGCATGATCATTACATTAAACCATGCAACTTCTTTAGCCAATGAATTGTGAAAAGGATGGGCACAGAGCCCAATGCAGGCCTCGAACTCATGAATTGTGAGATCATGTCCTGAGCTGAAACCAAGAGTCAGACGCTTAAATGACTGAGCCACCCAGGTGCCTCTTAGAGTGGTAATTTTAAGAAGCAATAATCTATCATGCTTTCCCTTTCTGTCTGCCACAGCAAACAACAGTGGGGCATCAGATAGCCTGGGTCCAAGAGTGAGGGCAATGCAGAGCAACATCCTACTCCTCCCTCTCCCACAGACATTAGTGAGAAATAAAATTTCATTGTTTAAAGCCATGGACATCTTTCAGGGTTACTTGTTACCATGGCAAAACCTAACCTACCCTGATTGATACTGATACTCGTTTAATAGCAAATGCTGGTGTGAAAATTAAAAGGAAATCTCATTTAGAATGGAGTCAGGAGGTTGGGCAGTGGGAGCTCTTATGTCCTAACACTGTTGTTAATTACAAATCCAACAGAAGAGATGGACCTAGCATATGGATACTACTTAGCTATCTCAGTAAGAAGAAAAGCTTTCCTCCGTCTCCTGGCAACAGCTCAGCCAATGAAAAGCCACTATACTTTAAACTGCCACTTTACTCCAATAGAGTTTTTGTTTATATCAGCCTTCCAAACATCCCCTTCCTCTACAAAAGTGCTCCTCTGTCTTGTTCTGTGGACTTGCCTATGATTCTGCTGTAGCTTGCTTGTTCCAGATTGCAATTCTCTGCTATTCCCAAATAAAACCATCTTTTGCTGGTAAAGTAACTGTCAGCTTTATTTTTTAAGATTAACACTGGCTTCCTCTGGAATTTCCAACAATTGAGATCAAGCAAATCGGAGATCATAAAGGCTAACAAATTCACAAGAAGGTAAGTGTAAAGAGTAAACATTGCAAGCTTCAGACTGCTGTCCTTAAAAAGGTCTGCTTGGAAGGTTGCCTTTGGCCAGAATCTTGGAACTCAGATTTGAGGAGTGTTCCCACCATTGCCTAAATAATGAGTAGGCTCCCAGTGCCTGATTTGTGAGGTACAAACAATGTGGTGTATGCTAAATACCTCCTTTCCTTCTGGGAGCTAAAATTTCAGCACATGCTAGGCAGTACATGACCAGTCCCCCAAGACACTTAGAGTGACAAGTCTGTAATAAGCTTCTGTCATAGACAACATTTAGTAGGTATTGTCACAACTTACCGCTGGGCAATTAAGTGCATCCTATATGAGTCACTGGGAAAGGGCACTTGGAAACCTGTGGCTTGTTTCCTGCAGACTTTGCTTCATGCACCTTCACACCTTCACACCTTTTCCCTTTGCTGATTTTGCTTTATATCCATCCACTAGTATTAAATCATGGCCATGAATGTGACCAAATCCTGTGAGTTCTAGCAAATCATCAAACTTTGGGGGTGATCTTAGAGTCTTCCAACACAGTTAGAAACCAATGACAGAATTAGACAACAAAAGAGATTTTAATTCAAAAACTTCAAGTACTAGAATTGCAGATAAGGCAAATAAAATTGTTCCATGTAAAATGACTAAAGAAATAAATGGTAAGAATCACACATTTGAGGAGGAAGCAAATAACCATCAAGGAAGAACAAGCAGATTTGAAAAATAACCAAAGGAAATATCTAAAAATGAAAAAGTTTAAAGAGATAATGGCTGAGAATTTTTCAGAATTAAGAAGACATACGATTCCACAGACTTGGGAAGCATAATATATACCAAACAAGATTAAAAACAAAACAAAATCAATAACTGGCCATATTTTAGTGAAACAGATCACAGAGCTTTAGATATTAAAAGTAGCCAGAGGCAAAAGGAAAATCACTTATATAGAAATAGATGGATATTAGAAATAATAATCAGATGGACAGACTGAAAAAAACAATCTTCATGAAAACAAGGCTGAATTAAAACATTTTCAAGCGAGCAAAAAGATAATCTTATTATCAATGGATTATTGCTAAAGCAATTTTCCAAAAGCATACTTCAAAAAAAGAGGAGATCCTCTCAAAAGCATAATTTGAGGTACAAGGAATGTATAAAATAGCAAATGTTTCTGTGAATCTAAGTAAGTATTTCTGTATAAAATCCTAATAGTAGTCTTGGGGTTATAATAGGATAAAACTAAAATATACCACGATTGTCACAGAAGTTGTGCTAATGTGGTTAAAATACATTACAATCTTTCTTGTTTGGTTGAGAAGGCTGAGATACTTAAGTCTTTGTTAAATTACATAACGGTAACATTTAAGACTAATCACTAAAAACAAACCAAAAAAACCAAGACTCTAAACCTTCCAAGCCATCAGAGGGAAAATTATAGAATAGAACAACAAACACAAAACTAAAAAGGAGGGGGAGGGAGGAACAAGAATAAAGGAGGGGCGCCTGGGTGGCTCAGTCGGTTAAGCATCCAACTTCATCTCAGGTCAGGATGTCACAGTGGATTCGAGACCCACATCGGGCTCTGTGCTGACAGCTTGCTCAGAGTGTGGAGCCTACTTCGGATTCTGTGTCTCCTTCTCTCTCTGCCCCTCCCCCACTCATGCACTGTCTCACTCTCTCAAAAATAAATAAATGTAAACAAAAAAATAAAAAAAAAAATAAAGGAAGGACACAAGTGGATCAGATAGAAATGCAAACGTATTATAGTAGAAACATATTTACTATAATCATAACAAATATTAATAGATTAAATTTGTCAGGCAAAAGAGACAAATTATCAATGACTGGATATAAAGTAAAATTCAGTATGTTATTTACAAAGGATATTCCTAAAAGGCCATAGAAAAACTGAGTTAAAATTACACACACACACACACACACACACACACACACACACACACAATCAGGGAACTATTAACCAAGAGAAACCTGAAAAGGCCACATTTAGAAGAATAAATACATATTTAGAAATTGAGGAGATTCCTATGAAATGGTAAACATCATACTTAACCAGGAAGATAAAAAAACTAATTATGCATGCACCTAGCGAAATAGCCTCAAAATATATAAGGCAAAAATGAACATAACTTAGCAACTAAAAGTGGTATTTTAAACATATTTATATATTGTCATCCTGACTGGATAGCTTGTCCCTTATCTAAGGTTTTATTGTTTCAGAAAACATGCGATACATTGTAATTTTTCCATTTAACATAATAGAAAATAGGCTCCTGGTTAGGAGATATTTTTACACAGACATCTGGTTTTTCAAAAACAGATTAAATAGGAGACACCAACATACTGTTCAAGAATAATTTTTAAAGAGCAAAAGATAGGTAATTTAGATCAAGCCTCCTAAGGACAAACTTTAAAAAATTGGGAAAAAAATAATCATAAAAAAAGTTAACATTTAGTGGTAGGGAGCCTCAAAGATGACCCATGATGATTTCTGCCTTCTGGTAGTCATACTTTCAAGAGTAATTTAAAAAGTATTTTGAATAAATGAAAATACAACATATCTAAATTTGTGGGATGCAGCAAAAGCAGTGCACAGAGAAAAATCTATAATATTGAATGCGTATGTTAGAAAAGAAGAAGGTTCTACAATCAGTGATCCAAGTTTCTACTTTAGGAAACTAAAAAAAGAAAAACTAAATCCAAAGTAAGAAGAAGAAAAGAAATAATAAGTAGAGCAGAAATAGATGAAATTGAAAACAGGAAATCAATAGAGAAAAATCAATGAAACCAAAAGCTGATTCTTTAAAAGATCAATAAAATCAACAAGCTTCTAGTCCGACAAAGCATAAAACAGAGAGGACACAAATATCAGAATTTAATATCAGAAATAATAATACTAATATCAGAAAAAGAAAGGACTTAACTACAGATTCTGTGGACATTAAAAGGATACTAAAGGAATAGCATGAACAACTCTATGCTCACAAATTTGATAAACTAGATGAAATGGACCAATTTCTTGGAAAACACAATTTGCCAAAACTCACACAAGAAATAAACAATCTGAATAGGTTTGTACCTATAAAGAAATTGAATCAATAATTCATGACCTTCCAGATGGGATCCCAGGACCAGAGGGGTTCACTGGTGAATTCTACCAATTATTTAAGAAAGAATTTTGTACAAGCTCTTTCAGAACACAGAAGCATAGGGAATACTTCCTAACTCATGCTATAGGGCTAGCATTACCTTTATACCAAAACCAAAGACAGGGGTGCCTAAATGGCTCAGTCGGTTGAGCATCAGACTCTTGATTTCAGTTCTGGTCATGATCTCATGGTTGTGGGATCGAGCCCTGATGGACTCTGTGCTGGGCATGGAGCCTACTTGGGATTCTCTCTCCCTCTCCCTCTGCCCCTCCCCTGCTCATGCATGGTCTCTCTCTCAAAAAAAAAAAAAAAAAAAAAAAAAAAATTACAGGAAACCTATAGATCAATATCTCTCATGAATATAGATGCAAAAATCCTCAATAAAATATTAGCAAATGTATAAAAAGAATTATACACCACAACTCAAGAGGATTTATCCCAAGTATGCAAGGCTGGTCCAACATTCAAAAATCAATTAATGTAATCAATCACATCAACAGACTACAAAAGAAAATTCACATGATCATTATTAACAGATGCAAAAAAGCAATCTACAAAGTCTAACATCAATTCACGATTAAAAAAAACAACAACTAAGAATAAAGGGGAACTTCCTCAACTTAATAAAGAATATCTATAAAAAAAACCATACAGCTAACTAACATCATAGTTAATGTTGAGAAACTTGAAGCTTTCCCACTAAGATCAGAAACAAGGCAAGGAAGTCCCTTCACCACTCCTTTCAATAGCATATTGGAAGTGCTAGCTAATGCAAGACAAGAAGGGAGCCTGGTTAGCTCAGTTAGATGAAGAGCATGTGACTCTTGATCTCGGGGTTGTGAGCTGCAGCTCCATACTGGGTATAGAAATTACTTTAAAAACCAAACCAAACCAAACCAAACCAAACCAAACCAAAACAAAACAAAACAAAAAGAAGAAACAAAGGTATGCATATTGGGAGGGAATAAATAAACAGTCTTGTTTGCAGATGATATGATCATCTATGTAGAAGACCCAAAAGAACCAAAAACTCCTGGAACTAATAAACAATTATAGAAAGGTTGCAGGATACAAGGTTAATATACAAAAGTCCATCATTGTCCTATATAATAGCAATAGACAAGTGGAATTTGAAATTAAAAAAACACAATACCATTTACATTAGCACTCTCAAAAATTAAATAATTGGGAATAAATCTCATAATATATATATGAGGTCTATATGAAAAAAACTACAAAACTCTGATGAAAAAAATCAAGGAAGAATAAATGGAGAAATATTCCAGTCATGGATAGGAAGACTCAATATTGTCAAAATGTCAGTTCTTCCCAACTTGATCTACTAACTGAATGTAATCCCAATCAAAATCCCAGCAAGTTTTCTTATGGTTATTGACAAACCAATTCTAAGGTTTATATGGAAAGGAAAAAATACCAATAGTCAACACAATATTGAAGAAGACAAAGTTGGAGAATTGATACTATCCAACTTTAAGACCTACTATAAAGTGACAGCAATCAAGACAGCATGGTATTGGTGAGGGGATAAACGAATTTTGTTAATTCTTCACAAAAATTAACTCAAAGTGGATCACAAATCTAAATGTAATGTAAACCGCAAAACGGTAAAACTCTAGAAGATAACACAGGAAGAAACAGATGACCTTGGGTGTGGTGATGACTTTTCAGCACGATCCATTTAAGAAATAATTGACAAGCTGGAGAACATTAAGATTAAAAACTTCTGCTTTGTGAGAGACAATATCAAGAAAATGAGAAGACAACTGAATGAGAAAAAAATATTTGCAAAGGTATCTGATAAAGGACTGCTATCCAAAATACACAAAGAATTCTTAAAACTTAACCTTAAGAAAACAAACCACCCAATCTAAAAAATAAACCAAAGACATTTAACCAAAGATGGTATCAGTTGGCAAGTAAGCATATTAAAAGACGCTCCACATCATGTGTCAGCCGGAAAATACAAAATAAAAAAACAATGAGATACCACTATTGGAATGGCCAAAATCTGGAATCCTGACAACACCAAATGCTGGCGAGGTCGTGGGGCAACAGGAACCCTCATTCACTGCTGGAAGGAATGCAAAATGGTACAGACACTTTGGAAGACAGTTTGGCAGTTTCCTACCAAACTAAACATACTCTTTACATACAATCCTTCAAACATGCTCCTTGGTATTTATACAAAAGAGTTGAAAACTTACGTCCACACAAAAACCTGCACACAGATTATAGCAGCTTTATTCGTAATTGTCAAAATTTGGAAGCAATCAAGATGACCTTCAGTAGTTGGATGGATGAACTGCAGTACATACACATAGTGGAATATCATTAGGCACTGAAAAGACCTGGAGGAACCTTTTTTTTGTTTGTTTGTTTATTTTTGAGAGAGAGACTGAGCGCAAGCAGGGAAGGGGCAGAGAAAGAGGGAGACACAGAATCCAAAGTGGGCTCCAGGCTCCGAGCTGTCTGCACAGAGCTAATGCGGGGCTCAAACTCACGAACTGTTCGATCATGACCTGAGCCAAAGTCGGACGCCCAACCGACTGAGACACCCAGGTGCCCCTGGAGGAACCTTTTCTAAGTGAAAGAAATTAATGTGAAAAGGTTACCAACTGTACAACTCCCAACTACATGGTGTTCTGGAAAAGGCAAAACTATCGACACAATAAAATCAGTGGTTGCCAAGGGATTATGGGGTAGGGGTGGGATGAATAGGAGGAGCACAGAGAATTTTTAGGGCCATGAAAATTCTCTGTATTCTCATTATACATTTGTCCAAATGCACAGAACGTACACCAGCAAGAATGAACTGTAATGTAAGCTACGGACTTCAGACAACTATTATGGTGTACCAATGTAGGTTCATTAAATTTAAGAAATGTACCAATCTGGTGAGGGATGTTGATAATAGGGGAGATGGTGCATGTGTGAAGGCAAAGGCTATATGGGAAATCTCTGCACCTTCCCCTCAATTTTTCTGTGAACCTAAAACTGATCTAAAAAAGATCAAAATAAGTCTATTGAGGGGAACCTGGGTGGCTCAGTTCATTGAATGTCCAACTCTTGGTTTCAGCCCAGGTCATGATCTCACAGTTTGTGAGATCGAGCCCGAGTCAGGCTCTGCACTGACAGAGTCAGGCTCTGCACTGAGCCTGCTTGGGATTCTCTCCCTCTCTTTTTCTCTCTGCCCCTCCCCTGCTCACACTCTCTCTCAAAACAAACTTAAAAAAAAAAAAAAAGTCTAACGAAATCTAAAAAAAGAAAAGATAAGATGGAGGGAGAATGTATTAGATTTAGTCCCAAAGATTCTAAGACTACATTGGTAATTACCAATTACCAAGCAAGTCATACACTGAGGGCACGCCCTATACAACTTACACCACAGAAGCCAGCATGATACTCTAAACACCAAAAACAATCGGTATTATGAAGAATCAAACGGAGAATTAAAAGAACCAGTGCAGCTCTAAAACTCTGGACTGTATCAGTGCCATAAAGCAATCAGGAAATCTATTTTAGAATTCAAACCCTTTGGAATTTTCTTCTTGAAGACTCTTGTGTCTTCCCTTAACTCAATTTTTTTAAAGTGTTTTGTTGCCACACCAGCAGTGCATTAGCTTAAAGAAAGTAACCATACATTTTTTTACATTTTAGTGTCATTTTATGCTACAAAGCTTTATTTACATAGTTCTTCAGAATATATTTCAGTTGTCCATCCACTATTCTAAGTGTGATATGATATCAAATAGAGTAGATTTGCAGGAAAGCATAAAAGAGAGAGAACAATTCTACAACTTAATATATATAGTATCATTAGTGGTTATTATTTTTACAGTTTTCTTTTGAGAATAATCCACTGAATTTTTCTGCCATTGACATTTCAGGATTAAGTTGTCCTTAAGAGCAGTTTCCACAGAGAATCAAGAGTATAACAGTCCAATATATTTTTACAGTTGATATTTGACAGTTTGTGAGTAGGTGCAAATCATTTTTTCTCCCATTTTTTTTCAAAAGTCTTGGATGATGAAGAGGAATCATGACCTTCACCACTACTATATCGGTCATATAAAGTCTGAAATTAAAAACACACACCTGTTTTGTAACTTTTTAAATTCAATGGATTATCAGATTAATAAAGATAACTAAACATATTCTGACATGAAATTAATTTCTCTCTTGTTCTTATAACTACAAAATTATTTTATAAACTATTGAAGATAATTAAGAATTGTAAACACCTAGCTTGGCCTAAAAATCTATCATAAGATACAGCTCAATATTTCTGTAAAAGAAATGTACCATAGCTACTAATAAGCATACATATGCACCTTCAAGCCCTTTTTAGTCTCCCGTATTTTTTTTTAAATAAAGCTAGTCTTAGATAAATTGCTACACTTTAAAATACCCTCATCAGGAAATAGACTATCAGATGATATTTCAACTAATAAACAGATGACATTAAAAAAAATAATACAAATTATTATATAAATAGGCATAATCAGCTATATTAAAATCTACATATTTCTTAAAGGATTCAAGACTAAACCAACAACTAATTTATGAAGATGACAGACATCTCTGTCTTGGAGAACACATAACCTTAGTGATAAAGGAAACTAATTCATCTCTATTTATAAAAGGCTCTAAATAATACACTGGTAGAAATTTAAAACATGAAGATGTTATTACTGAAATAAATAATTAGTAACTGCTTGGTTAACTAAACCAGTGGGCAATAAACATACATAGGGTTCTAGAAATGACAAGGTGTTTGATGGCAATGAGATCCAAAAAATGGTGGCATAGACATAAACCAACACTGGGAGGCTGAAAGGTTTGAGGCATTCACTTTGCGAAGTGGTCTGACTGCTGTACATAGCTGTAAGTCATTACATGTAACAAATACTGAGACTTCTCCAAGATGGTTTAAGAAAAAAATGGCTAGAAGAAATGAATTCAAAAGCTGTGTTAAGAATATTGTTGATTCAAAAGACAGGTTGCTTTTTAAATTTATCCAGTTGAGACCTGACTGCAATCTTAGGTATGCACCTTGTATGACAATTCACTTTCAATTGTGCTATCTGTACAATAAGAATGTAAATCAAGTAAGTCTATTTTGTCAAAAAGCACAAGTATCTAAATGTTGAAATATATTTCATAGTTGTCTTATGATTGGACCAAGTTTTCTTTGGAGTACCTGTTTAAGCATCTAATTCACTAAACTATACAAAACAATTAAAAGTAATGTAGATAGAGAACAGACATTCTTACTTTAGCAGCTTTCAAAATGGAGTTAGGAGAATTCAGACCAACGAGTTGGCCCAGAACATATTTCATTTCTTCAGTGGTGCCCTTAGCCATCTGATTACCTGTAATAAAAATATAATCAATAACCTACTGGTACCATTAAAAAAATATAAAATACACAAATACATTCTGTTTAACAGCACAATGGCTGGCTTTATGTAATTTATCATTGATCAAAGCTACTTACCAAGGATAAGTGAAAATGAGTGCAAGTAAAAAAAAAAGGCGATTTCATTTATTTTAGTATTTTAGAATAAAAGAAACTTCCTTAAGGAAGGAGGAAATCTGGAAGTAGCCCATTCAAATTCTGGTTGTGTTATAGCTAAAGTCTGTTTATATTAGTAATTAGCATAATTACTTAGTATAATTAGTGTAATTACTTAGTAATGAATTAGTAATCTAATAAACTGATTTTCAAAGAAATACCTGGATGAGTTTGAATTTGAACATACGGATGCACCAGAAGCTCAGGAATGGATATCCTCTGTTTAGGGTCCCTTATTAAACAACACTATAAAAATAAGGATTAATTTTTTTAAAAATCAAGTTTTCTTATGTAATATTGATATAAAGTGTTTTTCAAGATTGCACCATACTACAGAAGTTGCTTTCTAGATAGCCCACTCAGAAATGACAAGATTCCATAAGTCATTCTTGCAAAATTCCCAAGTATTCATAAGCTTTTTAAAAATACCTTCAAAATAAACTTAACATGACTTAAAAAGCTAAGCCATTCAATAATTCCCTCCAATAGACTAGTTATATCTACCTATGCCAGATTTCAATGATTTCTTCTAAGCAAACAATTTAAGTATATGAAATCATTCTTCTATATCCATATACTATTAATGTTACCTTTAACACATCTTGAAGATCTTTCTCTGGGATATCAGGAAATTCGATTTCATGATTAGGGTCAATTATGGCATGTAATTTAGAAATCTGATTAATTATATGTTGAAATGGTGTCTTCCCATAAGTCATATAGTACAAAATGCATCCTAAGGACCAAACGTCACTTTTGGGACTTATCTAATTCAGAAAAAAAAAAAAAAAAAAAAAAAATTATTTTAACATAAAATTAATTGTAAGAGTATTTTATATACACACATGTAAACATATATTCCCTGCCATTTAAAATCATAACTAAACCTCAAGGAATGTGCAAGTACTAGATTAAGGTTACATAAAACAAACATCTTTCTCTAGTTTTTGCTATATTTGGTTATTTTTTTTTTAATTTTTTTTTTCAACGTTTATTTATTTTTGGGACAGAGAGAGACAGAGCATGAACGGGGGAGGGGCAGAGAGAGAGGGAGACACAGAATTGGAAGCAGGCTCCAGGCTCCGAGCCATCAGCCCAGAGCCCCACGCGGGGCTCGAACTCACGGACCGCGAGATCGTGACCTGGCTGAAGTCAGACGCTTAACCGACTGCGCCACCCAGGCGCCCCTATATTTGGTTATTTTACCAAGAAATGAGCTTTAAGTCTCTCAACAAACTTGTAATTAAAATATTTCAACCAAAACATATATTACGTTCTTGTCAGCTTGCAAGAATATAAACTAAAAAACATTAACTGCAAATTTTAAATTTATTTTTCTCCAAAATTATTTTATTATAATAAATTTGTATATAACATTAATAATATGTAAATATGCATAGATTTCAAAAATGTTAAGTTGAACTATCCTAAACCCAAGAATGCAAATTATAGAGCCAGGCTGGGCTGCATTTGAATCCTGGCCTTATCATTAGCTAATTCTATGTATCTCCATTTCCTCACCCCTAAAACAGAAATAATAAAAGTACATTGTCATGGGCATTAAATGATGTAACCATGAGATATGGGTAAGCATAAAGAATAATTTCCGGTTATAGTAAGTTCTCAAAAATATTACTTATAACATGTTCTTTGTATTAAACAATCTCATTAGAAACAATGCAGTTTTATAACATAATTACCATTTTGACTTTAAGAGAGAGAAAGAAAAAAAGAAAGCAGAATAGCAGTGTTGACATTAGGAAAGGAGAACAAGAACATAACAAAATACTTTTAACAGAAGAAAGAAAGGCATTTTATAATGATTAGAGGTACAACCAACCAAGAAGATGGTCATGAACTTCTTTGCACTGAAACTACGTTGAATAGAACTATATTGAGTAAAAACTACAATAAATTCTTTTGGTTGGAAGGGTAGAGAGATTTTAGCACACCTTTCAGAAAACGGCAGATAAAACAGACCCCATTGCCGAACACAAAGAAAACTAAAAATTAATGAAAATACTCCTCTTCCTCCAACTTAACCATCTGGAAATTAAATCCGTTTCTACATAAATCATGGATTAAAAAAGGATTTCAGATTCTAGAAAAATAGCAGTGGCTGTGGCAGCATAGTTTTTCTTATTTATTTTTTTAATTAAAGTATAGTTGACACAATGTTACATTAGTTTCAGGTGTGCAACATAGTGACTTGACAATTCAATACACTATGCTATGCTCACCACAAGTATAGCTACTATCTGTCACTACACAACACTATTACAATACCATTGACTAGATTCCCTATGCTGTACCTTCCATCCCATGACTTACTCATTCCAGAGCTGGAGGCCTGTACCTCCCACTCCTCTTTTGGAGATCTATTTTGCCAGATCTCTTACCCACCTCCCTCCCCTCTGGCAACCATCAGTTTGTTCTCTGTATTTAGGAGTCTGTTTCTGCTTTTTATTTGTTTTGCATTTTAGATTGCAGCACAGTTTTTCAGTCTGTCCAAATCCCCAGATAAGACAGACAGAGAAGCCTGTAGCAAAACCATAGACATATGGAGAAGATTTACAACAAAACAAAGTGAAAAGCCATACCCCAAACCCCCAGAATACGAAGAGACACAAACTACCAACAGCCACAAGTCGTGTATAGTAGAGGCATTTGAAACAGAAAGTAGAGGGAAATAGTGAATGTGCCCAATAGAATTCAGAATAGAAACTCCAAATAGCCAAGAGATGTTCATTGGAAAGTAATTTGCAAACAGAGCTAGACTGGGAAGGGTTTGAGCTTTTCACAAGCAGGGATTATCTTACATGGTGGGATAAAAAATTTGTCTTCTGTTCAGAATCATTAAGGCCACTGTTTAGCAGGTGATTACATCGAATGGAGATTTACCCATAATATTAAAGCACTGAGTTGAAAACTGAAAAAATCTGAACTCTACAAGCAATTCAAAATAAATCTTATTTCAAAGTATTTTAAAACTGCAACTGAAAACTTTAGAATTAATGAAAATTAATACTACAAAAAAGTGGAAGTAGAAGTTAAAGTAAAACTCAGTAAAATTCAGTTTTAATGTTTTCATTAAGAAAGAATACAAAAATTAAATTGGCAATTATCTAAATCCAGAAACTAGAAAAAAAAGAAACCTAAAGGAAATACAATTAATAAAGATAAAAGCAGAAATTAGAGAGCAAATGAAAATAGAATTAATAAATGAAGACTTGGTTCTTTAAAATTAACAAAACCTTGGAAAGTCTAACCAAGAAAAAGAAAAAAGACAACAAATCTAAGTATTAAAAGAAAAGGGAAAGCTAAACAAATAATAAAAAGAATTTTATAAGAGACTATTTGACATAATGTTATGTCAGTTATTTGAGAAGAAATTTAGAAGCCACAATTTTCTAAGAAGGAAAATATAATTAGTAAATAAGCACATATTTATCAAGCAATTATTTAGGGCTAGACAATGTATTAAGTGATTTATATTCTTTATCATTTAATCCTCACCTTTAAAACAGGTACTGTTTATAAGCTGAATTTATAGATGAAGAAACCAGGCAAGTTAATTCATAAAGATGGTTGTTAACAAAGAGGCAGGTCTATTACTTGAATGCAGGTCCCTGGACAACAATGTAATGCTTGCGTGCACTGGTTACACTGCTATAGAGCAACGAAGGATTAGCTCGGGAGCCAGAGGCATCCAGGCAAGCAAAATGAGCCCAAGAAGAGACACCAATGAGGCTAACACAAAGTTCACTGAGGTGGTAAAATAAGGCAAGTGGGAAAGTAGCTGTGACAGGCTGGGAAAAAACTGCCTATTAGAATTGTACTTGGAAATGTAGAATTCACAAATGAATAAATGGTAAGAGATAAAATGTAAGAACCAAAGAGGAAACAAAAGACTTCAAAGATCATTTTAATGTGCTTAACTCTGAGCTAATTTAGTCTTAATTTCTACCTTTCATTTTGAAACTGAAAAAAAATACCCTGGGTACGTTTTTTGTTAGAGCACATTGTTGAGACATCCCGTATTAAAAGCACAATATTAAAAGAACAGTCTCAAATCAATAACTGTAAAACTGAATCCCATGACCATTTGCCAAAGAAAGCAAGGTCTCTAAAATGGCCTAAAAAGTTTTAGAACTTAAGCAACTTTCAGTTATCTGTTAGGTTTAATCAGAGAATAGTCCATTCCCTTCTGATGCCAGATAAATGGGATCTAAATAACCTTCATAATACCTTTGACTTGGATTTCCCATTCTCTCTTGAGGAAGACATATCTTTGATTGCTTCTGGTGGCATATAATTAACTGTACCAACCTGTATGCCAAAGCACAGAAAACACTAATCAATGAAAATATTTTATTCTGCTTTAGATTTTTTAAAACACAAATGTCAGATTCTTAGAAACTTGAATAATTACATATTTCAGTAATATATTTTTAAAAATCAAGTAACTGACAATGCTTTTAGGACATAAGTTTCTTCACAACTCCAGAAAAATAAATTGGGTCCATAATCAGAAAAGTTATTCCTTTCAGAGTGCTAAGCTTTTTCTATGATTATGATGGGCAACTACCATAAAACTGGAGAGGCTAAAATTATATTAATGGCCATAAACTTGAGGAATTGATATCACTCATTTCTCTGTGCTGGAACAGGCCTAGAATGCTTTAAAAAAAAAAAAAAAATCAACCAACCAACCAATCAAAAATCTAGCTACGTCTCCAAGTATTCCCTGGGCCCATGTCCAGAGTGAGATGGGGCAGGAATCTAAATCATGCAAGAGTTTTCACAGTCAGATTATGCCAACCTTAAAAGGCATTTATTTTAGTCTAAAATAAGTGGTTCTGTTTTCAAGCACTGAATACCTGTACTTTAGGGCCTTGCCATAGAGGGAATCTTCAAGTTGATTTACCATTACATGTTCAGCCATATTTTTGATACAAAGAGAAGTTATTATCAAATAGAATTGTTTCAAAGGCATGCTGTTCATCTATTCCTCCTAAAAATAGTCTAGTTTTACTTCTAGGATTATGGCACATCCACACCAAAAATCTGCATACATAGAACACATCATCTTGACTTCAAGCAGGGTTATTTTTAGTTATTCTTTGGTGTTATCACCTCAGTTTTTATGGAGACAAATTTATTAAGTTTGTAACTGCATATCCTATTAGAAAAAGGCAGTAGAGTACAATATTATGGTTGTTTCCAATATGAAGGCCCACTTAAGAATTTTTTTTCAAATGCAAGTGATAGGAAAAGCTTTACTTCTCCAGAAGAATGAAATAATCTTACCTCATGGACAATAAAAAAAACATGTAACTGCAATTCCCTCTTTGGTTGCTACCAGGAATCTCTGAGACAAAGTTTCAGGTGAACTCAAGATCATGACAAAGGTGATTTCCAAGACAGGCATTATGCTTCTCTACCTCAGCTATAGGAAAATCATTTAAAAGTGCCAGATTTATTTCTACCTGATCTTGACTCTCTAAAGTGTATTAAATATGGTTTTTATTCTTATAGTATCTATTCTTAATACAAAGGTTTCAAATCCTTTGAAGAATGAGGTAGGAAAAATAAAATCCCCATTAGCAAAATACTTTACAGGTGAAATGGAACTGAACCGTAGTGGGTAGTAACCAACCATTCATTAAGTCTTACCTGAGAGTCTTTAACAATACTTGTTGTATCTGGTTGCATTTGATTTGCAATCCCAAAATCAATTAGTTTTAGCATTCCATCAACTATCAGAAAGTTAGCAGGTTTCAGATCACTGTGAACGATGCCTTCAAAATAAAAATCCATTGTAATATCAGACAATGTAAAACATTCTAAGTATAAAAGAAATTTCACAATGGGCTACCTAGGTGGCTCAGTCAGTTGAGTGTCCGACTTCTGCTCATGTCATGATCTCACAGCTCGTGAGTTAGAGCCCTGCATCGGGCTCTGTACTGACAGCTCAGAGCCTGGAGCCTGCTTTGGATTCTGTGTCTCCTCTCTCTGCCCCTCCCCCGCTCACTCTGTCTCTCTCTCTCTCTCTCTCTCTCTCTCTCTCAAAAATCAATAAATGTTAAAAAAAAAAAAAAAAGAAATTTCACAATCTACTGGCCTAGTTGATTCCTTTGGTCAAAGTAAATGCTCATGTATAATATTTTTTTAATGTTTATTTATCTTGAGAGCGAGAAGAGAGCATGTGAGTTGGGAAGGGGCAGATAGAGAATCCCAAGCAGGCTCCATACTGTCAGCTCAGAGCCCGACGCAAGGCTCATCTCAACCAACTGTGAGATCATGACCTGAGACGAAACCAAGAGTCAAACACTTAACCAACTGAGCCACTCAGGAGCCCCTCATTTTTAATATTTTCTAAAAAGATATAGTACCGGCAATGTACCAAGCACTATTCTAAGTTTGCTGCTTATCTTGAATCATTTAATCCTCACACCAGAACTGGGGTAATTACTATACTAATATTATCCTTTTAAGTGAAAAAACTAAGGCACAGAGATTAAGTAATTTGCTCAAGGTCATAAAACCTAAGTGACAGGGACGCGACTTGACCCAGGCACTCTGGCTTCAGAGTTTATGATCTTCACCACCCACTAGATAACATCATAAATTATATTGTCAGATGGAAGACCCTAATGCTCCTGACACCTCTATCCCTACAGCCCTGATCTTAATCACTGAATTATCTTTTAACTTATAGGGAGACATGAGGAGAAAAATTACAATTAATCTAGGTTAGCAGTTATTTTTTAAAAAGGATAAGGTAAAGGCAGAGAAGCCCTAAAAAGAACCAAGTCCAACTAACAAAAAAAACAACCTAGGGCTAACAATTGAAAAAGAATAAAACCAACTCCCACACAAGGGACACAATACAAAACGACTATCATAATGAGCACAATAAACATCTCAGATCTTTGGGATGCCTGAACCCCTAAATCTCAGATCTGCTATAACTGAACTATTTGGAGACACAGGATAATGGACTATGTTAATACTAATAAAGATATGGGTATATTTTGCACTATGGATTCATTATGGCTGTGGGGACTTGAGTTCATGCACTATATCCTTTGGTTAACGGTGTTTTAAAGAAATGTTTTTTGTGCCTTCATCTTTAAATGAGCGTCCAAATATTTAGTTTATCTAGTCTAGAGGTGCCAATAATAAATACCTAAAAATCGTAAGATGACACTATTAATGATTATTGTAACTCAGCATATAATGAGTTTTAAAATACCATGTTGATGAATTGTGTAAACTGCCTCCAACATATTTTTCCAGTAACTTTTACGTTCCCATGGATTGATGGATTTTTTCTTTTTGAGCCAACTATTAAGATCTATATTTCCACATTCCATTACCATGTAAATGTACTGGTCCGTGATTTCACTGCCATTAAAAACAAAAACAACAACAAAAAAATACATGGTTAGCTTACACTATTAAGACTAAGTATTTATCTTCTTTATCTGTAGAATTATAGCAAAAATAGTGTTCTTTTTTTTTTTTTTAATTTTTTTTTTAACGTTTATTTATTTTTGAGACAGAGAGAGACAGAGCATGAACAGGGGAGGGGCAGAGAGAGAGGGAGACAAAGAATCTGAAACAGGCTCCAGGCTCTGAGCTGTCAGCACAGAGCCCGACGCGGGGCTCGAACTCAGGGACCGCGAGATCGTGACCTGAGCCAAAGTCGGACGCTTAACCGACCGAGCCACCCAGGCGCCCCTGTTCTTTTTATATTAAAAAAAAAATCCTTACTAATCATAAAGTCGGATGATCTTATCACTGTGTTGTTGTAGTTTATTCAAATAAGCAATTTCATTCCGATAACTATCGATTGTTTGATTATCTGCTTCTTCTAGGTTCACATACTTTATAGCATGTATCTGTTTCTTTTCATTCAATACCTGGAATACCTATATAGAACAAAAGAAAAAGTTTAGAATGCACTACTTTTACACTATCACAATATCTCTAAATTTATTAGAATTTTAGGTTGAGAAATACCGATATGAATAATTAAACGTGTCTGGGCTTATTTTGAGTATTGAAGGGAAAAAAAATATGTTTGGAGAGTTAACAGACCATTCTCAACTACCTATGACAATGGGCATTCAATAACACAAAGGCATAAACATAAAAAGTTTTTATAACAACATATAAGAAAGATTATTTAAATTTCATATCTATTCATAACACTGTTGGGTTGCCCTGACCAAAAAAATAACCTAAAGCAAAAGACATTCAAAAATGTTAACAGGGGTGCCTGGGTGGCTTAATTGGTTGAGTGTCTGACTCTTGGTTTTGGCTCAGGTCGTGATCCCAAAGTCACAGGATGGAGCTCAGCAGGGAATGTGAAGCCTGCTTAAGATTTTCTCTCTCCCACCACTGCTGCCCCCTTCTCTGTTTGCACTCATGCACATGCTCTCTCTTTCATAAATAAATGAATTAAATAAATAAATAAATAATTCAATAAAATGTTAAGAACTACTAAGGGCTTTCATAAAGAGTCAATTCATTTCACAGATGGTGTTTTTTCCACTGTGACTGGAATTGGCATCTCATTCATGTGGTATTTTAAAATATGTAATAATTGTAAGCTATTTGTATATTCAGTTGTGAAAAGTAGATTAGATCAAAGTTTATGAATTTTTCTTTAAGTAGGCTTCACACCCAGCTCAGAGCACAATGTGGGGTTTGAACTCACATCCTGAGATCAAAACCTGAGCTCAGATCAAGAATCTGTAGCTTAACTGACTGAGCCACCCAGGCGCCCCAGATTAGGTCCCATTTTCAAAATCAAGTTGACAAGAACAAGATGTTCCTATAAGCCCACTGTCAGGTATGGGTCAAACAGCTCTGGCTATAATGACAGTCAACTTCTAAGCAATAGGGCAGATAATAAATACATTTTGAAAAGTAGAAAATACTGTTAATGTGTCCAACTTTCAGAAAACATGCAAGAGGCATGAGGCTTCTAAAATGCAAGTATACAAATACAAATGCCATTATAAGCAAGAAAAATTACATTCATTCATCCCTTTTGACACAATGAAGTAAAATATCATTTATTTAAAAACCATTTAACCTTGACCAGGTCGGGGCAAGGATGAGAAGAGAACGAATGTGTATATGAGATTCATGCATTTACAACTGTACTAATAAGGATAGTCTATCAAGCAGTCAGGTGTAGTTACTTTAAAATTTTAAATATAAAACTAACAAAGTATTACTGGTTTTATTTGCACACACAGCAAATTAGACAAAGAGGGGCATTAAAACAGTGATAGGGCAAGAGACCGCAGAAAAGAGCAAAGGATGATAAAAGGAATTTTAAAACAGTGTAAAGCCACTTTGTATATGGTAAACAGCCTTCTAAACCTCAGAGAATTGAGAGTACCTACCACTCTAGTAGAATTAAAATGTTGTTAGTAGTTCCTACCACACAGGGTTGGAAGGATGACCAAGATGGATGTGTCTGGAATGTAGCAAAGTTAGCTACCATCATTAAGGACAATTAGGACAGAATGAAGTGGACATTTTAAAACCTATTAAAGTTGTCGGGTATATCAGAAAAAGAGATTTGCAAGATATTAAAACTATATAATAAGATCTCAAAGTTTTGAAGGAAATAAAAACTTTTCAATCAACTTTTTGCACGTATGTGCTTTTACTCCCCTACTGCCCCTCTTCTGGCAAAATTCTTGCAATAACTGATGATTAGATAGCCTCTACTTCCATCTCATAGAGATAGTATCAGAGTTATAATTTTCAGTTCCATGGGAAGTTGGTGAAAGAACTAGACAGGCTAGTATCATGACTATTCCTATTAGCCTCCATGACCTTCCTAAATGTTCTTAATACTGTATAAGTTGGCCACTGCCTAAACTCTAAAATACAGCATAAATGGTTAGTTTCACAAAGCATGTTACCCTCTTTCCCTGAGGTACATTGATTTTTGTCAACTCCACCATAATAATTAAATTAAAAAATGATAATATAATCACACTAAAAAAGATATGGGCCAGTCGTGTCTTTATCATCTGACCCTTCACTTAAGCTAACATCTTCCATTATGCTCCAAGGAAAAAATGTTTAAAACACCGTCAAGATTATTTTACATTCTCTGAAAACATGCCACTAAATAAGTATCTCACCTGGACACTATTCAACTATAGCTAAAGTAATAAAGGTTAACAAAAGAATTTCTATTAAAGCAACTAAATCAGATAATTCAAATATATTGATAAAAATCAATTGTCCCTTTATTCCCATGCCTGAAACCTGAGACAAGGGAAAGAAGAAAATGTATACAAAAAAGCAATGAACATTATTGAACTGCTACTCATAGTAATGTACACACCTTTTTATAATAAGTTAACAAGACCATCTTAAACAAATCTAGCTATTGTTAGTTGGCTTAGAAAATACAGTAAAACTTAAACCCAACAGGCTGTGCTTCATACATCATCCTTAACAACTTATAACAGCAAAACAGTTGAGGAGGGACATTCATTCAACAAATAACTTCACTCTGTCATGTTCTAGGTAGTATTCTAGATAACAGAGCAAACACTGTTGAGCAAATCAGACAAACATCCCTATCTTGATGCAACTATATTCAAGTTCAGGAAGACACAAACAACAAACCAAATAAGTAAATTACAAAGCACAGAGGATGGGCTACAGAGAAAAATAAAGAAGGAAATGGAGCTCACCAGTGACTGGAAGGTTAAGAGTTGTGGTACTAAAGAGTATGGCCAAGGAAGGCCTGATTGAGAAGATATTTGAGCAAAGACATGAGGAGATCTAGAGGAAAACGGACTCTTACGTTAAAATACACCACGAAAGCAAGGATTAAATCAATGAAACTAGGGATACGGCTATTATAATAATCCAGGTGAAAAGATGGCAGTTGTTTTGAACAAAATGACAGTAGTGGAGGTGGTGAGAAATAGGCAAATGTTAGATATGCTCTGAGGTAGAACCAACAAGATTTACCAACTAACTGGGTGTATGTGTGAGAGAAAGTGAGGTCAATTATGATTTCAGAGTTTTTGGCCTAGTTAGTGGAAGAATGAAGTTGCCATTTACTGAACTGGGAAAGACTATGGAGCCAGAGTTATGTTTGGGACATATTAAGTTTTAAATATCTAGTAGACACCCAAGGAGAGAGAGTGAGCAATGAGACTGGATATACAAGTCTGGAATTCAAGTGGAAGGTCTAAGCTAGAAAGATGTTTAAGAACTGTCAGCATATACATGGTATCTAAAACCATGAGTCTGGACAACACCAAAGGAGTGAAGTGAGTTTAGAAAGAGAAGAAAAGAGGTCAAGGACTAAACCCTGGGGCATTGCACCATTAGGATGGGGGACAAGAACACTTAAAAGGAATGGCCAATTGGAGAAGGGGAAAACTGAGGGAGGCCAAGTGGGAATAAAAAAAAAGTTCCAATAAGAAAAAAACAATCAACTCTCCCAAATGCTAAGTAACCCAAATTAAAGCAAAGAATTAGATTTAATAAAAACATTGAGATCACTGGTGATCTTGACAGCAATTGTTTTGCTAAGTGATAAAGGTAAAAATCTGACTGAAGTGGATTTAAGAGAACCGAATGAAAAGAACTAAAGATGGTAAGTTTAGACAGATCTTTTGAGATGCCTTCCACCCAGAAAAGCAGAACCATGTAAATTTAGAGCTCAAATACATTTAGAAAATGATCTAGTCTAATTCCAGAAACTCTCATTACTAAACTGTTTTTGAAATGAAAAACTCAAAAAACTCAAAATATTAATCATATATCTTGCTGAATCATCCTAAAATATTATTTACAACATGCCCTACCTGATGTTTAGAAAGATTCTTTTATGATAATACATAGCTTCATTTGCCACCCCAAATCCATGTTAATGTCATTTAGAGAAGAAATCTAGAGGCATAGGACATCAGAGGGAAGAACAGAGAATCAGAATTAGGAGATAGGTCTAAAGAGATATGTCATTTGTTGGAAAGAAGGAATGGGAGCAGGGGATAAGGATATTTTTGGCTCAAAAGCAATATGGGCCCCTAGATGTTAAGAAAAAAGAACCCCAAAGGGTAAAAAGACAAAGAAAGGAAAGCTGAAAATATTTTTCTTTCTTAAATATTTAAGATACTTACCTTACTTGAGCCTCCACTTCCTATCTGCTTCAATATGGAATAAATTCTTCCTTTAACTGAAATGCATTCATTTGTTGAAGAGGATGCTGAAATCTAAATAATTAAAATATATAAAGATTCAAAGGTGCAAAGAATATGCCTGAGAAACTAGCTTGTATTTAGTACAGTGAAATGCTTCCAATTTTTAAATTATCTTAAGTTTCAAGTAATTAGATATTAGTCACAATATTTTAAAGAGGAAGTTTACATATTTTAGTCAAATTAATAAACTTATTAATATATAGATAGACTTCCAAGGTCTCCCTCTAACTTGCCTTTACTTAATTTAAAAAAAAATTTTTAAATTTAAGTATAGTTGACATACAATGTTCACCTTTACTTCTTAACATAAATAAATAGAAGATTCAGGGAGAAAACACTTAATGCCAATACACAAACTCACAACCTATTACTTTTCACCTTATTCTTTTTTCTTATATATGCCTCTTCACTTACATACATGCATAAATAATTATATCTAAATTCTTTTTCCTCATTTAGCACTACATTATAAGGGAAGCAGTATGCTAGCTCCAGAGTCAATCAGACAAATGCAAATTTCAGCAATGCCCCCTTTCTGCTGAATGATGTTCAACAAGTTAGTTAATTTGAACTTCAGCATCTACCTTGGCAAACTTGTAGCTGATGTACTATTGCAACAGACCCCATTTCCCTTCCCTTATGCCAGAGCCCTCAGAGGATCTATAAATGCTTTGCACAGATGGGAGTGCAGTGAGAGGACCCATTCCAAGCTGACAAGAAAGCTGGAGACACAAAGCGCATCTGATTAGCTGATTTACTAAATTGAAACGGGTCTGTCTGAATAAACCTCAATTTAACCAAGTCCTGCTTTAAATCCCAAATGGTAGAACTCTCTCATGTAATCTCTTTCTTTACCTTTTAACCTCAGGGGTTAAAAAACACTATTGAGTCATGAAATATGTTTTCTGTAAGAAAGTATTAGGCTTTGAAATATGTACCTGTTATTTTTCATTCAGTTATAATTTCAGAAAGGCTTTTCACTACCTACTCCCACCCCTCTTCCTTTTGGAGCATCTTCTCGCACTTAAACTGAAAACTTCTGAGAGGGAAGAAAGCAGTTCAATGTTTTTGCCCCCTAACTGCTGACAGTTGTTAGAGTAAGTAATTCTGACTTATTTCTGACTCAATACTAATGTGAAGTTCAGTTTCCTACATAGGACATTCCACATCCCCCTTAGCCCATCCTCCTCACTGTGGCCAGAGTAATTTATTTCAAAATGCAAATAAGATCAGTTCACTTTCCTGCTCCAACCTGTTACACAGCTTCTTATCCCTCTTGGGGTAAAGTTCAAAGGGCCCAGAGGAACCCTAAGGATCACCTCGTCCCTCTTGGACTCTTTTTAGTTTCCTCCTGACACTGGCCTTTTCTAGAAGGCTCCTGGCCCATTCATGTGGTCATGACTTGACTTCTAGATATCAACTCAAACAGGGTCTGACATGAGGAAGAGTTCAACAAATGTTCTGAATCAATGTATGGACAAACCTGATCATCTTTTTCTCCTTAGTAATTTATTATTCTGCTTCAATCTTCAAAATACTATTTCTCTTTCCATAGGATAATCTATTGTCAGCTTTTTTTGTTCTTTATTAATTGCAAAATATACATAACAAAAATTTGCATTTTACTCTACACCCATTAAACAGTAACTCCTCATTCCTCCCTCCCTCTAGACACTGGTGACCATTATTCCACTTTTTGTTAGCTAATTTTTTTTTTAATCTCTCAATATGTAACAGCTAATTACCTGTTTGTGTGTGTGTGTGTGTGTGTGTGTGTGTGTGTGTGTGTGTTTTGCTGTTTTATTTAAATAACAATTGCTGCTATCTTTTCTTTACTAAGTAGCAGGCTCTGCTGTACAAGTTCCATATATGTTAACTAATTTAATCTTCACAATTATCCTCTATGGTAGGTATCTTTATTATCCCCACCTTATAGATGATGAAATGGCCACAGAAAATTTAAGTAACTTACAAAAGGTCACACAGTTGGTAAGTAGTGAGGCCAAGATTCATGGCCAGAAAGCCTCTCTTCAAAGTTCATGCTTTCCACCAGTATTTAGTGGCCACTCAGATAGTTATTAGAAACTAATTTTAATAGTATTGATATCAGGAGTATTTTTTCTCCAGATGACAATACAATTGCCTCACCAGCAAAAATTTTCCTATTTTTATAATTACTTTATATTTTAGTAGCATCTTATATTGCTATTCTGATATTCTTGAAAACTTAACTGCATATTAATCAGCCAGTGAAATGAGGCTGCACAGTTAATAGTAGGCTTAAGTAGTGAAACAGAATAAAAAGTTACCTAAATTACAAGACAAATTTTGCCTAGCTATTCAAACTGGATCTTTTGGCCTAGGTCATAAAAAAGCTTCATTAGCTTCTTCAATAACTAACCTCTCAAAGTCACAAGGCACAGGGGCGCCTGGGTGGCGCAGTCGGTTGGGCATCCGACTTCAGCCAGGTCACGATCTCGCGGTCCGTGAGTTCGAGCCCCGCGTCAGGCCCTGGGCTGATGGCTCGGAGCCTGGAGCCTGTTTCCGATTCTGTGTCTCCCTCTCTCTCTGCCCCTCCCCCGTTCATGCTCTGTCTCTCTCTGTCCCAAAAATAAATAAAAGTTGAAAAAAAAAAAAATTAAAAAAGAAAAAAGTCACAAGGCACCCTTAATAGGTTTTCCCTATTAAGAGTTTTGCCTAAGAATGGACAAGTTCTTAAGGCCTTTCCTAACAACTAGATGCTATGAAGATAAAATCTTTGGATCATACCTTAAACATATACCATCATAAATAAAATTTATCAAACCTGTAAAGTTTGAAGTGGAGTAACAGGTATTTGCTGCTGCTGCTGGAAACAGGCGAGTTGGCTATAAGGTGTTGACAATTGACAAGCAGGTGGAAAGTCATTCTTTACAACTGGAGTTCTAAAACTAGGAAAGAAATGGTTTTAATTTAAAACATGAAAAATGTAGAAACAAGATTCTGACTCAGTGTTTGTGTGATTTTAAAAGATGCATATAAACTTAAATGTATTACATCAAACAGAATCCACATCAGTTTTCATAATATAGCTAAGTTATTTATTCTAGATATACTATCAACAGAAATTTCATTTTGAGGAAATTCCTTCTGAAAGTAATTTTTTGTCCCTAGACAAGAAATCCTTACTAGTAAAATTAATAAGATGGCATTTAAAAGTGAAGGTTGGGTTATTTTAGAAGAATTTAGCCAATGCAAAGGTCAGCCTATGGCATACGAGTGCTTTTTAACAATAGTGCTCTACAACAGCATGCTAGAAATATCAGAAAGCCAATTACATTACAGGAGTTTGGACTTTTGAGATTAAACCTGTTGAGTTCATATTTGTGTTTTGCTTATCTTATTCACTATCACATCCTCAACACCTAGAAGAGTGGTTGGCACAAAGGAGTTCAAATACTTGTTGACAATATATAACCTAACTTCACAAAAAATAACTATATCACTATTCTAGTTATCAACTTTCTTTAAAATATTCCACATATGGGGTGTCTAGGTGGCACAATAGGTCAAGCATCCAATTCTCGGCTTCAGCTCAGGTCATGATCTCGCAGTTCATGAGTTCAAGCCCCACATCAGGCTCTGTAGAGAGCTGCTTGGGATTCCCTCTCTCTCCTTTTCTCTGTTCCTCCCCTGCTCTCTCTCTCTCTCTCTCTCTCAAAATAAATAAATAAACTTAAAAAAAAATTAAAATATTCCACATATAATAAAATGAAGTAATATATAGCAAAACTATATTAAATTGGTAAGAGCCCAGGTTATAAAACTTCTAAGGCCAGTTCTAATTAAAATCAAAGATTACATTATGAAAATTAAAAACAAAAGGCATCATGGATTTAAGTTATCCTCTAAGACATTAAAAATATAGCTACTAGTTGGATGATATGATGTGCCACATTCCTTTATTTTCTTTCTTTGAAATGTCATTAATTTGCTTTTGCAATATCCCTGTGTTTCCTATCAATCAGCAATGACCATCCAATTTCTTTACTCATCCCTCATTCCCATACACTCAAGTCTTTTACCTTTGAACACTCCCAGAACTATGTGACCTATACAACCAACTTCTTTCAGAAACTATCACATTCCAATTAAAAACCCTCCTTTGCTATAAAATGTAGCTACCCTTTATCATGTATAAGAATGCTAACCTTTAAAATACCTCTCTCAGTTACACAAAGATATCCATGTAGCAATGTGTAATTACCAAGAAGTTTTACATATTTAGAGTATTTATAGATTGTAGGTACAAATTACAATAGGACAGAGACTTTCAAAACAATCCTTAAAAATGTATTGTAGCCACCTTCCCCTCCCCTTTTACAGGTGAAATAACTGATGCTCAGAAAAATAATATAAATTTGGAAACTCTTTAAAGTAACAGAGCAGGATTCAACTTCAGATCTATTTAACCCCGAAGCCCATGTTATTTCCACTGTGCCAAACTAAAATGCCAAAAGTAATTACCAGCTCATGTAATCATCCAAGGCACTGCTACTGGGTGTCTTACAAACAGATTTTGGGTCAATCCATTTAGGTGCTGATATTGGTGGTGACTGCTTTGAAACTGAAAAGGCAGGTTGCTCAAAAGTGGTCTGTTTCTGCTAAAAAAAATAAATAAATAAATCACGATTTACAGTTTTTAGACACCTGTTCAATAGCTTTATAAACATTTTAATTTCTAAAAGAAAAAATAATGTAATACACAAACATGCTAAAATAAGTAAACATATGTATTCCAGACTTCCAATAACTTTTTAGTATAGCTTTCACTCTAAGTTCTGAAGCCTATTATATTTTCTTCAAAAGGATTACAAGGAGAGGGAAGACTCATGGTATTAACAAAACAGGATCTAATATCCTCTGCCATCAGGACTACTATAACCATTACTGAACTTCTATAATCTAAATAAGTACTCTGTACTTCTGAAAACTTAGCTTCCTTTAATCAATAAAACCACAGTATATGGGATATAGGAATGGGTAGCTAAAGTGCAATTAAGGAAATGGTCAGAAGGGAGGAAGAAATTATTAATCAGAAGTAGGTGGAAGTTATCCAGAGCCTAATATCCTCAAGGAATGATGGGGAGTCACTAGGATGTCCAGAGATGATAGCAATAGCAAGGAACAGGATGGTATATCCAAAAAACAGGAGCCTCAAAAGGTCAGGGCTCTGTAAGAGAAGAAATGATCTGGATATAGCTACAGGGAGTTTTTAGCTATAAGGTAAGTGAGATGTGAAGTAAAAACAATCTCTACTTGAGAGGGCTGCTGGAGAAGCAGTGACTTCAGGAAACCACCTAATTCCTTTTTCTTCTTTTCATAAGTACGCTATCCAGTGGATTTTAGTATGTTCACAAGAGTACACAATCAGCACTATTTAATTACAGAACCTTTTCATCATCCTAAGAAAGTCCATATCCATTAGTGGTCACCCTCCGTTCTCCACTCTTCCCAGTCTCTGGCAGCCGCTAATCTACTTTCTGCCTGTATATGGATTTGCCTATTCTGGACATTTCTTATAAATGGGATCACATAATATGTGGCCTTTTGTGATAGATTTCTTTCACTTAGCATGTCTTTAAAGTTCATCCATGTTGTAGCATTTGTTAGTACTTCATTACCTTTCATTGTTGAATAATAAAATGAAATAATGAAATTAGAGTACCACATTTTGTTTATTCACTCACCAGCTGTTGGATATTTGGGATTATTTCCGCTTTTGGCAATTATGAATAATGCTGCTATGAACATGCAAGTACAAGTTTTTGTGTGGATATAGATTTTCAGTTTTCTTGAGTATATACTTATAAGTAGAATTGCTAGATCATATGATAACTCTATATTTAGCCTTCTGAGAAACTGCCATACCATTTTCCAAGTAACTACACCATTTTATATCCTTACCAGTAGTACATGAGGGTTCCAATTTATCCACTTCATCACCAACATTTGTTATTGTCTCTTTTAAATTATAGCCATCTTAGTGGGTATGCAGTGGTATCTCATTGTGGTTTTGATTTGCATTTCCCTAATGACAAATAAATGGTTTTGAGTCCTCTCACCCTGCTATTGACTTTCAAGTTTCAAAAAGAAAAAAGATGCTGTTTCATATGATCCATGATTTAACCTATCAGGATTCTTCCCATCTAGTATTTATTATTTACTTCATTACTTAGATCTTTAATTAAATAAGATAAAGTCTCTTCAATAAATGGTGTTGGGAAAACTGGACAGCAACAAGCAAAAGAATGAAACTGGACCACTTTCTTGCACTATATACAAAAATTAAATCAAAATGGTTAAAGACTTGAATGTAAGACCCTACACCCTAAAAGTTCTAGAAGAAAACACAGGCAGTAGGCTCCCTGACAGGAGTCTTAGCAAGGATTTTTTTGGATGTGATACCAAAAGCAAAGGCAACAAGGCAACAAAAGCAAAACAAGTAAGTGGGGCTATAATTGAACTTAAAGAGCTTCTGCACAGCAAAGGAAATCATTAACAGAATGAAAAGGCAAACTACTGAATGGGAGAAAATATATGCAAATCATGTATCTGATAAGGGGTTAATATCCAAGATATATAATGAACCCCTACAATTCAACAGCAAAAAAGCAAACAATCCAATTAAAAATTGGGCAGAATATGTAAATATGTCTAAACATATAGACATATTTTTCCAAAGATATATAGATAGCCGACAGATAGAGAAAAAGACATTCAACATCACTAATCATCAGGGAAATACAAATCAAAACCACATTGAGATACCACCTCATACCTGTTAGAATTTTGTCAAAAAGACAAAAACTAACAGTGTTGGCAAGGATGTGGAGAAAAGAGAATTCTTGTGCAATATTGGTAGGAATGTAAATCAGTGCAGCCACTATAGAAGACAGTAGGAAGGTTCCTCAAAAAATTAAAAATAGAACTATCATATGATCCAACAGTTCCACTTCTGGGTATTTATCCAAAGAAAATGAAAATACTAACTCAAAAAGATACAATCTTATGTTCACTGCAGCATTATTTACTATCGTCATGACATGGAAACAACCTAAGTGTCCACTGATGGATGAACGGATAAAGAAAATATGGTGTGTGTATATATACATAGTATACAGTGGAGTATTAGCCATAAAAGAGAATGAAATCTTGCCATTTTTGACAAGGATGGACGCTGATGGCATTAAGTGAAATAAGCCAGATATAGACAAATACTGCATAATATCACTTACATATGAATTAAAACAAACAAACAAACAAACAAACAAACAAACAAAAAAACGACTTCATAGATTCAGAGGACAAATTAATGGTTGACAGCGGTGGGGATGGGTGGTGGACGAAACAGGTGAAAGGGATCAAAAGATACAAAGATAGGGTACCAGGGTGGCTCAGTCTGTTAAGCATCTGACTTTGGCTCAGGTCATGATCTGGTGGTCCATGAGTTTGAGCCCCATGGCAGGCTCTGTGCTGACAGCTCAGAGCCTGGAGCCTGCTTCAGATTCTGTGTGCCTCTCTATCTCTCTCTCTAATATAAATAAACATTAAATAAAGACATACAAAGGTATTTCCAGTTACAAAATAAGTTATGAGGATGCATGTGTAGCATGGTGGCTATATTTATTAATACTATATGCATATTTGAAAATTGCTAAGAGAGTAAATCTTATAAGTTTCACCATAAGAAAAAAAATTGTGTAGCTGTATGGGTACAGATGTTAAATGAACTTATTATGGTGATCACTTCATAATTCAAATATTGAGTTAGATTGTACACCTGAAACTGATGTTATATGTCAATTACACCTCAATAAAACACAAAAATACTTATTTTTCATAAAACATCTATATTCACATGTGATGATTTATTATTGTTATTTTTAGTAAGTTAATAAATATTTTTAAAATGTCTGTTTTACTTTCTAATACAGTAAATACAGATAAATATAACTTACATAAACAAAGCTCTTTCGTGGTCTTGATAATGAAGAGTGTAAAGAGGATCCCAACACAAAAACATGTGAGAACCCACTGAGTTAGAATATAACTGAAAGTAGTGAGGGCAGTATAGCCATGGACTATATACAGTATGACTCTCTAGTAGCCTACCAGATCATTCCTTCTGAAATGACCTTTGACCATTGGGAATGATCATTCAACCTGTTATAAATTCACATACAGTGTCTAGTCTATATTTTTCTATTTTATCCATGGGATAATAGGAAATTATCAAATCTTTTGGTACAGCATTGCACTGGTTCAGGGGTCAGCATATTGTATTCTGTAAAGGGCAAGGTAGTAAACATATGGGGCTTTTTAAGGCAGAGTCTCTGTTGCAACTACTCAATTCTGCTGTTACAGTTCAAAAGCAGCCCTAGACAGTAATAAATGGGGATGGTTATCTTCCAGTAAAACATACTTTACAGACAGGCTGAGAACTAGATTTGACCGATAGGCTGTAGTTTGCTGACCCCTGCACCAGTCTACCAGAAATCCAAAAGCACCACTGAAAATAAAAAAAGACTTCAGCTTGACATATACTTTTACTGAATCTGTCACTAGTAGTGATCATTGTTTTGTGAATAATAAGAAACATCCTCTAAGTAAACTATTCCACTAAAAATGGTACATAAGGATTTAATAAAAGAAAAAAATTTAACATGACCATCACATCACAAATAATGGCAATGTTACACTTTAGAGGAAAAGAAAGTTACCTCTGTATCAACTTTTTGGGCTGTGTCTGGAATCTGCCACTGATTTGAAGATACAGCAGGATTCTGGTTTATACATTCTGACTTTCTCTTAGACTGCCATTGTTTCTGGTTACTCTCTGGAACCTTTGGTTCTTGATGTTCCTTAATTTCTGAAATTGCATTTGTTGTTGTTATCAACAAAAGGAAAGAATATTTGATAATAAAATTAAATCTGAAATACGAAACATGTTACAAACTATATTAGTACAAAGAGAGAAGGGGTGCTTTGGTTGCTCAGTTGGTTAGGTGACCGACTTAGGCTCAGGTCACGATCTAGCAGTTTGTGAGTTCGAGCCTCACATCAGGCTTTGTGCTGACAGCTCAGAGCCTGGAGCCTGCTTCAGATACTGTGTCTCCTCCTCTCTCAACATTTATTTATTTTTGGGACAGAGAGAGACAGAACATGAACGGGGGAGGGGCAGAGAGAGAGGGAGACACAGAATGGGAAACAGGCTCCAGGCTCTGAGCCATCAGCCCAGAGCCCGACGCGGGGCTCGAACTCACGGACCACGAGATCGTGACCTGGCTGAAGTCGGACGCCCAACCGACTGCGCCACCCAGGCGCCCCTCTCCTCCTCTCTCTACCCCTCCCCTGCTCACGCTTTGTGTCTGTCTCTCAATAATAAACGTTAAAAAAAAAAAAATTAGGAAAAAAACAAAAACAAAGAGAGAAACTAAAAACATTAAGCCAGCTGCTGACAATTGGCTTTTAATAAGTCATTTTACTAAGGTATAACACAGTCATGTTCCTAAGTTGCTACCTAGAGCTTTATCAGAGACCATTCTGAATTTAAATACTTCTGGGTCTTCACCAGAAAATACCAAATAAATAAATAAAAATTCAAAAACACATATATATCATAAGGTCTTATTAATAAAGAGAAGCTAATTTACCACTTTACATAGACCTCTAGTATTTTAATTTTTTGTTAATGTTTATTCATTTTTGAGAGACAGAGACAGAGCATGAGCAGAGGAGGGGCTGAGAGACAGGGAGACACAGAATCTGAAGCAGGTTCCAGGCTCTGAGCTGTCAGCACAGAGCCCGACGTGGGGTTCAAACTCACGGACCGCAAGATCACAACCTGAGCCAAAGTCAGATGCTTAACCGATTGAGCCATCAAGGTATCCATAGAGCTTTAGTTTTTTAACAAAAATTTTACATTAAACTAGCCTGTAATTTAGTTTCTTAATGGTCTCCCAACAAAAAAGTCTCAACACTATAGTTACTATCCTATGAATATCAATATTCACTATCACCATAGTGCAAAAATTCTAAACAAGTATGTACAACGGATAGATAAAAGGGATAATGAATTATGACTAAGTTATGTTTATTCTTAAATGTGAAGTTTGCTTAACATGTGAAAATCAATTTAATTTGCCATAATAACAGGACTAAGAAGAAAAATACATGATCAACTCAATAAATGCAGAAAAAGCATTTGACAAGATTCAACAGTCACAAAAAATATCTAATGACAATCTAGGTATAAAGCAAAATTCACTGTTTTGGTATTTGATTAAGAGTAGATAAAAAATCTACATCAATTATTTCATACAAAGGTAAAATATGGAAAGCTTCCCTCTAAAATAAGTAATAAGATTGCCCACCTATCATCTCTTCTATTCATTATGATGTTACATGCAATACAAAGAAAAAAATGAAGGTTAAAAGGATAAGGAAAAAATGTTAAATCGTTTTCTTTCTATGAAAGAATTCATAGAAAAATGTTAGAATTATTCCGTGAATTTAGTAACTCACTGACTATATCTAAGATCAATAGCTAAAACCAGTTGTATTTTTATATACCAGCAACAAGGTAGAAGATGAAAAAATAGTTTAAAAATATTCCATTCACCATCACAGCATTGAAAATGCCAGGTATCTAGCAAGAACTCTAGCAAAAGAGAAGAAAAACCTCTAACAGAAAATAGTTCTCGATAACATCTTAAATACTACTTAAATGAATGAAGGGATATATGCCAGATTAGTGGATTAGAAAACCTATCTGCTAAATGCCAACCTGTCCCATTAGGATCTCAATAAAAAAATCCCATTTTAAAAAAAGAATCTGGTAGATTCTAATATTTATATGGAAACCCAAAAGGCCCAATAGCTGATACAGCCTTTAAGATGAATGAAGTTGGAAGATTTTCAATTGATTGCAGTAAATAAGATAGTATTGGCACAAAGATCTATGGAACAGAGAAGAATCCAAAACCAGATATCACAGGATATCTAATTTATAATTCACTAAGGGAGGGGCGCCTGGGTGGCTCAGTCAGTTAAGCATCAGACTCTTTTGGATCAGGTTATGCTCTCATGGTTCATGAGTTTTGAGTCCTAGGTCAGGCTCTGTGCTGATAACCTGGAGCCTGCTCAGGATTCTGTCTCCATCTCTCTCTGCCCCTCCCCTGCTCACTCTCTGTCTCTCTCTCAAAAATAAATAAATAAACATTATAATTCACTGACGGGAAAAAAGGGCCTTTTCAATAAATGATGCTGGACCGACTGGATATCCACATGAGGGAAAAAAACAACAGAATCTTATACACAAATATTAAATTCAGTTAGAATGTAAGTCCATATGTGAAAGGCAAAATGATAAATCATCTAAAATATGCAGAAATATCATTACAATCTTGGAGCAGGCATAGATTTGTTAAAAGACATAGGAAATACCACAAAGGAAAAGACTAATAAATTAAAATGCATAATAATTAAGAATTTCTTTTCCTAAAAAGTCTTCAGTACATAATGGAGAAATTACTTGTAACACACATATCCAACAAAGGATATGTATCTAGATGATATAAATATCTCCTAGAAATCAATGAGAAAAAGAAAGAAAACCCAATAGAAAAATTGGCAAGAGTTTCAAACAAGTACTTCACAAGAGAATATCCAAATGGCCAATAAACATAAAAAAAGATGTTCAACATCATAAGCCATCAGAGAAGCGCAAATTAAAACCACAGTAAGATATCACTTAGCAGCATCCAAATGTCTAAAATTAAAAACCAACAATAAAACAATTGGGACTAATATGGAGCAAGAGCAACATCCCTGCTGGTCAAATGGACCACCATTCTAGAAAACTGGCACTATTTGCCAAAGTTGAACATACATTCTGTGACCCTACAACCCCACTCTTTGGATACACTCAAAAGAAACGCGTATGAATGGAATGATATTTCAACAGACTGTACTCTCATGATTTGGGTGATTTTGTAATTGGCAGTTTTACCATATAATAAAGTATTACTGGCACTGTATAGGTACTCAACAAGTATTTACTGAAAAACATTAAATTAGGTATAAGATTAGTATTATTAACAAGCGTATTTGGTAAAGATGATTTTTCAGTAATACCAGTTTATGATAGATGCCATGAAAATATCCTTCAAATACTAGGAAAAGGAATCTATTCCAAATCAAAATAATGGCAAATAGACCATTCTAGGGTGAATAACAGTCTCAGTTTGCTGGGAACTGACAGTCATTCTGCTATATATAGAACTTTTCAGGGCTAACACCAGGGAAGTTCCAGTCTGGAAACCAAAGAGTCTCAACAAGCCTAGTATGTCCCAGTTTTCCTCTTCAGTCCAATTAAAGAAAAACATTAGTCAATCTGGTAAACTTTGTTTGGACAAGGATCATCCAATTCATGATCTTGTTCAAAAATCTCTAATGGTACTCTGATATCTACAAAAAAAAAATGTAAGCGTGGAGTTCAGTTTACCTAGTTTTACCTTCTACTTCTGCATGACCTGTTATAGTTTTCTGCATAGACTATCTTTTGTTCCTAAAATATTTTATTCTTTTGTTTTCATTATTTCCTCCATTTGAAATACTCTATCACTGCCATTTCTTCCTATTTAAACCCAAATAGTTCTTCACCTTTCTTCTCCATAAAACATGTTCTTACCCTAAACCAAATAGTTCCTCACATTTCTCCTTCTTCTGAATTCTCACAGCATTTTATTTATGTGCTTCTCAATATACCCTCTAAAATTCTACACAGCATTATATTTATCAGTCTGTCTCCCACACTGGATGGCAATCTCCTTGGGACTGTTTGATTCATTTATATCCCCTTAGAACATATCATACTACTCATATAGTAGAAAATCAAATGTCCGATAAAAAAGAGAATTATCATAAAGATACAGCTTGTGTTTTTTTCCAGAAAAGTATTTGTCAAGCCAACTGAAAAACCTAACTCAGCCCCAATGTACTTTCCCTCCACTCTTGCTTTTACACAGCTTTTAGCCAAATAAACTTCCACTGCTACAAAATTCAACATTTTTCATAGACTCTATATAATTCAATTGACATACAAGATAAAGGGACATATAGTCTTACATTGTAATTTGTAGATGGCTGGTCAACTTTCACAAGCACCAGAGTGCTATTCTTAATTAATAAAAGCCTATTTTGTCTCTCTTACCTTCCAATTTTGATACAAGACTTGATTCAGTTTTATTCTTCAAGGTTACTGAATCTGTAATAAGTTCAGAACTCTTCTCATCCGACATCAGAGGTTCCTTGGAATGGATATTTTGAATAGACTACATGAAAAGAATAAGACATAAAAATAATAAAGTCTCATAAACAGTAATAGTACTAATTTGTCTTAGTGTTCAATAGACTAAAGTCTCATCTATGTGAAAAGATTGCTAAGAAAATTATCTACTATAATCAGATATAGACTCACAAACTGAGGAAAGATTAACTTCTTGAATTATTGACTAGGACAGTGGAACTGGCCATAACCATAAATTTGGCCAATGTGCTTTCAATGGACATAATCAACTCATAAAATATAATCACTTAAAAAGAGAGGTTGAAAATTTGAATATAACATAAGACATGCCTCATTATTTTGTGACTATGATGGTATTTTATCCCCAAAATAACATTAGTGAAAATTAAGATTTGCATAAGTCTAAAACAGTAGTTATTCTAAAATCCAAAAAGTAAACTTTTTAAACAACTATGCACTATTCTCTAAGGTAGCTATGATCAGTTAAAATAATAAGCATAGACCATGAAAAAGATGAATTACAAAAAATATAAACTTGAAAAGACCCACATTGTGAGGCCAGGGGTTGAACTCAAGTACAATAAGAACAGTATGAGACTAAAACTGTTTCCAGTCTTTGCATGTACAAAGACACATCACAATTTACTCTCATTGCTATATAAGATGTCCTGTCAGAACATATGATTAAACACACCAACCAAGAAACAGAATTTGGGGGGAATGACTCCCCTAGCTATTCCCAAACCCAACTAATCTGTTTAAATATAAGCATGAGAAGATTTATGTCAAAGTTATCCCAGGAGATCATTGATCATTTCTCTACATGAAATGTACATGTTTGTCAACTTTGGAGGAACAGTTTAGGACTTCTGTACCACTTCCCACTAGTGGTCCTGTATCTCTTGGGGCTTCAGGAACACTGTTGGACCCCTTCCCCGGGAAAAACTCCATGGATCCTAGATCAGGAAACCTTGCTCCATATAAAGATTTAAAAATTAAAATACCTTTAAATTTCTCAATTCACTGGAATCATTTCCACTTGATTTAGATCCAGGTACAATCATATCTTGGCGTTCTGATCCAGAGGTCTGTCTGCTACCCACAAACCAAAATAGTTTTAATGCTTAATTTGAAATTAATCTTTTTAATGTGCTATTTTTTCCATTTTAAAATTGACTTCTTAACAATATATACACTTTTTAATTGGAAAGATCTCTTGAAAAATTATTTTTAAAAATAACATGATTGTAGTACAAATGTAATGAAGTTAGGTGCTGGGCAATGACAAAAAGGACAGATAAGTGGTAGGTGATTGTGTACTTCATAACGTAATAAGTAACAATTGGGGCTAAGTAGGAATGTAGTAAAGAAGGGGACAGCAGTATGTAGGTGAAACCACACTTCGAAATGCAAGCAGCTTAAGGAAAAGGACTAGAGTATAAACCTTTCCATAGGCCTCCACAGTGTCAACCATACAGTGTATCATGGCAAGCACCAAGAAAATGGCTGGTTTTGATTTATTTTTATTTTTTTATAATGGGAGAAAGTCTCCTTTTATTATTCAGAGAGGTATTTAAAATGGAGACAAGAAAAAAGTCATCTCATAAGATTCTGGACAACCAAAATACACTTAGTATCTATCTTTAGTCAAGTGCTAAGTGTAACAGAATTTTAATTAAAGATGTCAACTAAAAACAATCAGGGGCGCCTGGGTGGCTTAGTCAGTTAAGCATCCAATGACTCTTGATTTCAGCTCAGGTCATGATCTCACAGCTCGTGGTTTTGAGCCCTGCATTGAGCTCTGTGCTGACAGCATGAGCCAGCTTGGGATTTTCTGTCTCCCTCTCTCTCTGCCCCTCACCCTCTCCTGCTTGTGCACACACGTGTGCTCGCTCTCTTGCTCAAAAATGAATAAACAAACATTTTATAAACAAATAAATAAATAAATAATAAAAACAACCTGTTGTATTTCTGAAGTTTATTTGCAAAATGATTCTCTGGAATCCAAGGGGCTTTTTCTAATAGAAATAAGGTTATCAAGAATGGTTAGAGTTAAGAACAGACCAGAACAATTCCCTTAGCTAAGTTGGAAAACTAGATTCCCACTTCTTTTAAGGGGATAAATATCCAGGTTGAAGAAAGGAGAACACATTGGACGTGATGAACAATATTTCATCTCTACCTGCTCTGCCCCACCTCTTGATGCCCTGGGCTCTGTAGCAAATGAGTGAATTAATCATCTTTCCCACTGACAGCTATTCTTTTCCTTGAACTTGTTAGCAAAGAAATTGTTCCTAGACCTCCTTCCACCCCTGCTATGAAGACTTTCACAAACATAAGAAACGGATTCTTACCAGAGAAACTACCCATAAGCGAGAAATGCCCAGATACTAGGAGTTTTTACCTCAAAGATGTCTGCATTTATCTTTTAAGCTTAATGTTGATTTAATATTTTTTCCTCCATGTTCCATAATTTGTTAACCATTCTTTTTTTTTTTTTTTTTTTTAAGATTTTTACCTTTAAGTAATCTCTACACCTCACATGGGGCTCAAACTCACAACCCCTACCTAGATCAAGAGTCACATGTTCCACCAACAGAGCTAGCCAGGTGCCCCCATTTAATTTTTAATGAGTGAAAAGCAAAATAAAGTCACATTCCCCACTCATTCCTTTGTCCCTAACCTTTAATACTAAGTAAAAATACTTAATCATAATTACTATTATGCAATAAAAAACTTTGTGACCATTCTGTCATCAATCTTTAAGTATTGAAAACAAATTAAAAAATTAAAATTCAAACATACCTTTTTGTAAAACTTGGTACAACTGAATCATCTGTCTTCCCATAATCCGGGCTACTTAGAAGGTTAACTGGGACTCTTCCAAAAGGGCATGACTAGAAATGTTTTGAAAGATTAAGTAACCAACTAGGAAATAAGTATAGACCTCACCACTATCACTTTAATCAAGGTACATTAGAAATAACTTACCCGTTTAGCTTTCTTTGTTTGTTTCAAGGGATTTCGATGACCTATTTCTGCATCTTGAGGGGGCAAGTTTTCTCTATACAGGAAGAAAATAACCCAATTTTTAAAAGAATAATATTAACATAGGAATTGCCATTAACTGCTAATGTTATTACTCTAACACTAAAATACAGATGTAGATGTATAAATAACATAAATGTATGATGAAAATTTAAAAAACAGATTCAGTTTCATTACCCATACAAAAACTTGGCTTTAGTAGTCTGTCCTCTGGAATCACAACTGATGTTCCTATTCTGTAAATGTCCAAGTGAATTGGGGAATGATTCTTGAGCAGTTAATATTGTAGATGCTATAAAAAAATTTAAATTGTAATTAAATTTATCAAGATATAAGAAATACACAAAAAGTAACCTCACAAATATGAATACTTAAAAAAGATAATTCAGGGGTACCTCGGTGGCTCAGTCAGTTAAGAGTCTGACTTCAGCTCAGGTCACAATCTCGTGGTTCATGATTTCAAGCCCCACATCAAGCTCTATGCTGATAGCTCAGAGCCTGGAGCCTGCTTTGGATTCTGGGATTCTGTGTCCCCCTCTCTCCGTGCCCCTCCCCCATTATACTTTCTCTCTCTCAAAAAAAAAAAAAAATAATAATAATAATAATTCATAGTAAACATTTGTCCCCAAATAAGATATGCAGACATGAAGATGTTGTGAAGATAATTCTCTAAGTATACATGTAACAGTTTCAAAATTACATAATTGTTTCCCCAGAATAAAGGTATATTCCTTATTTCTAAAAAGTCATTCTCGGGGCGTCTGGGTGGCGCAGTCGGTTAACCGTCCGACTTCAGCCAGGTCACGATCTCCCGGTCCGTGAGTTCGAGCCCCGCGTCGGGCTCTGGGCTGATGGCTCAGAGCCTGGAGCCTGTTTCCGATTCTGTGTCTCCCTCTCTCTCTGCCCCTCCCCCGTTCATGCTCTGTCTCTCTCTGTCCCAAAAATAAATAAACGAAAAAAAAAAATTAAAAAAATAAATAAATAAATAAAATAAAAAGTCATTCTCTTATGGATAAAGAAATTGTGGTTTATATACACAATGCAGTACTACATGGCATGAGAAAGAACGAAATATGGCCCTTTGTAGCAACGTGGATAGAACTGGAGAGTGTGATGCTAAGTGAAATAAGCCATACAGAGAAAGACAGATACCATATGTTTTCACTCTTATGTGGATCCTGAGAAACTTAACAGAAACCCATGGGGGAGGGGAAGGAAAAAAAAAAAAAAAAAGAGGTTAGAGTGGGAGAGAGCCAAAGCATAAGAGACTCTTAAAAACTGGGAACAAACTGAGGGTTGATGGGGGGTGGGAGGGAGGGGAGAATGGGTGATGGGTATTGAGGAGGGCACCTTTTGGGATGAGCACTGGGTGTTGTATGGAAACCAATTTGACAATAAATTTCATATAAAAAAAAGTCATTCTCTTGCTTAGACTGAATTTTTTAATTTACTAATGAGTTTGATTAGCAAAAAAAAAAAAAAAAAAAAAAAATTCCAACAGGGTTAATAAAGATTTTGGTACTTCTAAAAGCCCTACACCTCCTTTACATCTGAAATTTAATCTGAGATTTTGATCATTCTACACAGATGGTATTTTTCTTTAAAATGTTATCCTGAACTCTTTCTTGCCGGACAATCTACCACAGAAAAGTAGTAGCACACAGTAATACCCTTACCTGATAAACTCTTCTTTTCCTCCTCTGAAAGCAGCTGCTTTTTTTGAAGGTTTAAATTCCGAATGGCAATTTCTAGCATTTCCAGTGGTACTGCTCCACATTCTACAGCTTTATGAAGAAGTTGTTTACTTTTTTTGAAATTACCTAACAAAGTAAAAAAATTTTGTCATTTAAACGCAACAATCTTCATTCCCCAGATACTTATTCATCAGGACCTAGGGAAAAAATTTAAAAGGCTTAGGTAAAGATATTTATTCCAAGATTCACATACCTTATTTCATAAGCAAATAAAAGCAATTTCTCTCTTCTTTCTCTCTTCTTGTCAAATAGCTTACTTATATAATAAGTAGTAAACATAATTATGCATTCATTTTAGCAACACTGCCCATTTTCAGAAAAGAAATATAACAAAGCAATATAAAGTGGGGGGCAGCAAAAACTAAATAAAACAGAAACTTAGGGGATGTAGTAAAAGGAAAACTAAGCTCTAGATGTTACTACAGTCCCAAGAGCATCAATCTGTTACAATGCAGTATAATAATCATTCATAACAACATTTAGTTATTAAGGATGACATATTTTGCTAAAGGGAATCCTCCATCAAAAGATTCATATTTTAAAAAATAGTAATAGGGACGCCTCGGTGGCTCAGTCGGTTGAGCGTCCGACTTCAGCTCAGGTCATAATCTCGCAGTTTGTGGGTTCGAGCCCCATGACGGGCTTTGTGCTGACAGCTCAGAGCCTGGAGCCTGCTTCAGATTGTGTCTCCCTCTCTCTCTGTCCACCCCCCCCCCCACACACACTATCTCTCTCTCCTTCAAAAATAAACAAACATTAAAATCAATCAATAAATCAATCAATAAATCAATCAATAAAAAAAAGACTAGTGTTTAGCTATCAGACTTAGCTATACCGCCCTCAAATGTAAAATAACTGACACCACCATAATTATTTTTCTGACTACAGATAAACCACCAAATTTTCTTTCAATTGCCAACTTACTCAATATATTTTGTCTAGAATTTGATTTAAAATGTCAAATGTGTACATCATGTATCAATGGAATGTGTTATCAGCATTTCTGGGAACAACTCAGCTATGCTACACACTTGGGCACTTAGGATTTAAAAATGATTAGGAAATCTCTATCTTCTGACAGTTTACAAATTTTAAGAATTTAAACATATCTGATAGTGGCTAAGTATACGTTTATTCAGAGTAGTGGTATTTCACAATTTAAGCATTTTAGGGCAGCAAAAGAAGGTAGGCTTAGATAAAAACTAGTAATTAGGGAGCTTAATAAAGTAACAGACCCCTTTGAGAGTCTGATAAAAAAAATACCAAATGTCCTCTAACCATACACACCAAACTGCACATAGAATTTCAGAGATGTGCATACTTCCTAAAAATCCATTCATAATCTTGTCCAAAATAACTGCAATTTTGACCTTGAGTGATAAAATTTATTTTTTTACAGATAACAAAATTTGAGGTTTTCAATATTTGTGTGTTCTAAAGATACAAAACTTGTAGTTGCTACTGATAGGCCACAATACTTCAACAAATGCTTTAAGTAGAATGACGAAAAGAGAGAGGGTACTAAAGGCCTTGCCAAACTTCCTCGAACAAGCAAGGAGGAATCAATGTTCCTAGGCAGAAAAGGAATGGTTTTTTTAAAAGTCACCTGACAGTGCACAGGATAGATTAGAGGTGATTCAGATAACTAGGACTCAGAAATCATGTAAACACGTAAAAGTTAACGGTTCTCAAACCATTTCCTGAGCTGTTACAGTGCTCTTCTCTAACCTCAATCCTGGGAAATACATGCCAGTGACTGAGCCCTGCTTTGGGCTCCGTGATGGAAACTCTGGCTGAACCAAACCACTAGCGATAATGTGTGCATCACAGGTAACAAATGGGATTAGGGTTGGAGCAGAAACAAGACAGAGGGAAACAGTACCATGTGGCCAGAGGGCAGACTGAAACCCTCATGGATCCAAAAGCCCCAGAAAATTAGAAAAAGAAAAGACTAAGGAATGGGCAGGCTAAAAATGTGAGGAAGACATTGCCATAGTTCTATCCAAAAACTCAAGACTATGAAGAATCAAAAGAACAAGAAATAAAAGCTTCCACAGCAGTTTCCTTTTTTTTTTTTTAATTAAAAAGAAGAACTACCAATTAATGCTACAATTTTATTTTGGTGTATATATTTTAGTACTATGAAACCATAGTATAAGGAAAGCTTATCTAAGCACTAACTTAAGTATCTTATATGCTTCTCTCGCACAAATACTCAATGAAAAAGCCACTTTCCTTTAGACACTTCCTGAATCTAATTAATGGCACAAACACAATGTTCACTTACATCTCTGGATTATCTGTTACAAGTAGAAAAGCTAGTATAACAAACATTCTCTACATTTACACTTTGGTGGCATTCTTCCCCCATACTCTCACCTGATCAATTTTCATGCCTTTAGCCTCAAATTTTTACTTCATATGTATGATTTAATATTAGAATGTGAGTTACAGCGCGAAGTTAACATTTTTCAAATTTGGACTTGACATTTTCAAATTACCTTGTGATAATTCAAATTGTGCAAAAGATATATGCACAAAAGCAAATTTCTTGCAGTTTGCTCTGGCCATCTGAAAGTAGTCCCGTGCATCATCTGGCTCTTGAATACTGTAAAAAAGATTTCAGAGTCAAATTTTAGAAAAAAGGGCACAGCTACCTAAGTTTGATAACTCCTTATTCAATTTTCCAAAGGACATGGGATTCTGGTTTTTTTCTGTGTAAAATTAAATACTAAGTTAATTTTTAACATCTTTCTAGGCAGAGTCCAGAATACATAACTGTTGTGGAAATATATACATAGTAAACAGAGTTTACAATATTCATTTGTTAATTATAAACAGAAGGATTTGGTTAAAAAATAATTTTCTTACAATTAATACTAACATGTCTTTTATAATGTAGTTGTGTACTATGTAATGTAGTTAAACATAATTCAAAAGTGAATACTTACGCTTTTAATTCAGCAAATCTCACTTGAATTTGAGCAAAACTCTCGTTTTGGCCATATTTATCTGGAGGAAGTGCTTCAATTGCTTGACTGTAACGACCAATTAATTTATTTAAAAGAGCATCATTCAGAGGGACACTGTTTTTCTCTAGTTTGAGCAACAAATTCAACCAGTCCTCCGGGTTGTTTGCCATCATCATAATTTGGTTGACAGTTCCCGAGTTATCTGAATTAGAGGAAGAAAATATGCCACAAGAAATGCCAAATTGCACTTTTTCTTCAAATTAAAGTTAGTAATTTATATTCTTAATATAAATATACATAAACTCCTTAAATTATTTTAAAAACCTTAACAATTCATATAAATGTAAGCAACATATTTCCTGCATATATGTCTTCGTAAGAGTTTATTTTACTCCAAAAGTTACATATTCTGAAGGAAAGAAAAACTTTGGAAATAAGCTAGCTTTTCATAGCTTTTAAAAAACCATATGTAAGGGCACCTGGGTGGCTCAGTCAGTTAAGCGTCTGTTGATTTCAGCTCAGGTCATGATCTCACAGGTTTGTGAGACAGAGCCCTCATCATAGAGCAGGGCGTGCTTGGAATTCTCTCTCCCTCTCTCTCTACCCTTCCCCAACCTGCATGTGTTCTCTCTCTCTCAAAATAATAAACATTAAAAAAAAAAAAACAAACCCTATGTAGTCTAAAAAATTTTATCTTGTAGCAGCATAATTCTATTTCATCCCCCTAACTACCCAAAGAAAACCTAAACCTCCCCCACTATCACCTATAACAACTTTGTCAGAAAATTCATCAATGACTTATTAAAAATTTTTAAACGTATCACCTTATTCCTCCTAACATAATCTTTACAACCTCATCCATCCAACATTATCTCCATAGACTTCAAACTTACCTTTAATCCAATTAAACAAAATCAGTTTATAAAAGATAAGTAACTGGTATGGTTATTTTCTTCTCCCTCCAAGTTACCCATATTTCTCCATAAAGATTGTAATTTATTTTCTTACTTTCTTTACTGTCAATTGTTTTAAAAAGACAAATTGAATTAATGTCAGTCTCCTGTTCAGGATATTTTAGTCATTACTGAATATTATTAAACACAGATTTCCCAGAGAAACTATCATTCTTTCTGTAAGTTTTGGTTACCTTCAATAAGAGCCAAATCTATGCTTTTATAAACAAAATTACAGTTTCTGTTTTACTAAAACATAACTTTAACTCTGCTTTTTTATTTTAAATTTATTCTGGACTGGGGAACCTGGGTGGCTCAGTCAGTTAAGCGTCCAACTTCGGCTTAGGTCATGATCTCATACTTTGTGAGTTTGAGCCCTGCATCACACTCTGTGCTGACAGCTCAGAGCTTGGAGCCTGCTTCAGATTCTTTGTCTCCCTCTCTCTCTCCGCCCCTGCCATGCTCGCTCTCTCTCTCTCTCAAAAATAAACATTAAAAAAAATTTTTTTTTAATTTACTTTAGACTGATATTAATTTCACTTTCCATTTTTTACTTCCCTTCCATTGTTGTCCTAGCAAATTAGTCTACAAGATGTCTAAAAACCACTGTGTTTGTAAATGTATTCCCCATGCCTCTGAGTACCATTCTCCTTCTATTCAGAACTTAAATTGTATCTTTATATTGTTAGTGTTCACTTGATGACAAACATATTTTACAATGCAGTGTAGTGGATGCATACTCTTCCCATCTATAAATCATGGTTTTAAGCATCTTTGATACTTATGATACTGTCTTATGTCCCAGTTACCCATATATGTTAAGTATTTACAAGTTTGGAGATCACCTGGGTGGCTCAGTCCGTTGCGCATCCAACTCTTGATCTCGGCTCAGGTCATAATCTGTTTGTGGGATCGAGCTCCGAGTTGGGCTCTGCACTGACAGCATGGAGCCTGTCTGGGATTCTAATTCTCCCTCTCACCTTGCTCTTTCCCAGCTCACACGCACGCACACTCTTTCTCAAGATAAATGAACTTTAAAAAAAAAAAGTCTTGGAGCCCCTGACTCGGTGGCTCAGTTAGTTAAGCCACCAACTGTTGATTTCAGCTCAGGTCATGATCTCACAGTTCATGAGATCAAGCCCCATGTTGGGTTCTGTGCTGACAGTGTTAAATAAACTTAAAAAAAAAAAAGTATTTACATGTTTGAGTGAGCTAAGGATATTTAAAAAAAAAATTTTTTTTCATGTTTATTTATTTTTGAGAGAGAGAGCACAAGCTGGGGAGAGGCAGACAGAGGAGGGAGACACAGAATCCAAAGCAGGCTCCAGGCTCTGAGCTGTCAGCACAGAGCCCAACGTGGGGCTCAAAGTCACAATCCGCAAGATCATGACCTGAGCTGAAGTCTGATGCTTAACTGACTGAGGCACCCAGGCGCCCCATGACCGAAGGATTTTAAATAAAGACTCATCTTGGTGTTCAAGCTTTGTTAACATTATTTAAATACATTTAATAAAGTATGGTGATACTCTCCTAAGATTTTGTTTACCACCAAAACAATCAGTTTCTAGGTTGTTTCAAGTGAATATGATCTGCCATCTTGACTAGACTTCAGGTTCTTCCATTTATTTTCAATCCTTCACTCATTTAATGGTCAGTATACATATAACAAACTTATCCAAAAGTCACTTTTCAAACAACCTCAACAGTGTGAAATATAGAAAGAGTTAGGCTTGTAAGCTAACTTTTCATAAAGCTAGGGTATTAAACTTTGGGCACATTCTACTCATTAATCATCCAATAAATATTTAAGTACATATTGCATGTCAGACAGCATTCCAAGCTCTATAGATATTAACAAAACAGATAAAAATCATGCCCTCATGGAGCTCACATTCTAGTGGAAGAGACAGACAATAAACAAATTCATGAGTAAATTAGATACAAGATGATTAGTGCTATGGAGAAATACAATACAGAGAAGGAAGAGAGGTGTCACGTGCCCACACCAGCAGGTTGCTATTTTAAATAGGTGGGTGAGGAAAGGCATCAATGAGAGGACCTTTGAACAGACCTGGAAAAGGAAAAGGTAGACAGTTATCTGGGGAGTGGCGTTTAAGGCAGAGAGCAAGAACAAAGGCATTGGGGTAGGAGCTGGTCTAGTATATAGTAGAGACAGCAAGGAAGCCATTGTGGCTGGAACAGAGTGAACAAGGAAGAAAAGGAGAAAAGGGGTAGTAATAGGAAGATTCTCCCCTATCAAAAATTGAGTGTTTGACTTTAACTTTATACATAATTTCATTGCAATTGGTGAGATCTTCTCAGTTTACAGAAAAAAAGGAACGGAAAAAAATGGCATATCTACTGCTGGCATGTATATCAGCAGAAATAACGGCTGACAATAATGGAAGAGTTAAGAGCACACTGTAATAAATTATATTAAGTTTCCATTTTTAAGAAAGCAGAAAATTGTGGGAACGTTTCCAAACAGCAGGGTTAAATTATAAAGTGTCTGTAGTCTAACTGGTAAAGAACAATTACTGAGGAAATTACAATTGTAAATACACAAGGTTAACACTTCATTCCTTTACATTAGAGGGCACTCAAAGAAAAGGAACTCACCTGTAGTATCGGCAGAGACTTTATTCAAGCTTAGCTCATCAGTAAGGTCTTCATTTTTAAATTTATTTTTAATATCCCTCACTTTGTTCATTATAGAATCAATTGTCAATTCTCTGCCACTTAAATCCTCGGCCTCCATTTCTAAGGCATAAAAAAAGTAAACTAGTCATATCATTCCTTTTCACTAGCATTAAAGAAAAAAAAGATGTCTCAACTAGCCTTTTTTTTACCCAGAAGACTATAGCATTAGTTATACGAACACATCTAAACAGATTAATTAGAGTATTTGTGAAGCTATGTGGATAAAAACAACAGCACATCCTTGTAATTTGTCCAGCAAGGTTTCCAATAGGCCACATATACCTTTTCTTCCCAAAAGAACTTCAACGAAGTCATTGCACAACACAGACGTTGCTACCCCTCCTTGCTTTCAAACTTTCCATTTTTCTTCCACAATTTCCTTTCACTCTTTTTCCAGAATTATTTTCTCTGGGCCATCTGCAAATTCACTTATTATTATGTTTTTAATGTGAGGGAATGCTTGCTTGGATTCTGGTAATGACATATAGACATATTTTTGGTAATGAAAATAACCATTCTTTTATTCACTCTCTGTATGCCAGTAAACCTGCACACTGAAAGTGCTTCCAAAGCAGAACATGTACAACATCATAACCCTTTACTGATAAATGGGATATCAGCAGGCTTGTTCTTATGCATGTCTGGCATAATTATGCTTTGCTATCTCAATCGTTCTAAAACCAAGAATCTACTGTATTCTTACACTACTGAGCACTTGCTCAACTGCATGGTGGTGATGGTGCAAAGTGTCTGCAGTCGTTCTTCCTATCAATCTCAGGTTTGTGATTCTCAAGGTTAATACCTAGTAACCCAGGGTAACTGATATCAATGCCGCTCCTGACCTCGAGTTTGACAATGAAAAGGGGTGATAAAGTAGACAGCTAGATACCACTATTTGAAGTCAGGTTCGAAAGGTAACTGTCAGAAAGGGGCCGCCATCTCCTCGCTCTCTTCTAAAAAACCAGACGAGAGGGCGTGCCTTTTGGGAGAGGATTTCCTGTCCCCCAAACTCTCCCCAGGTGCCACACCCGATGCACACACCCACCTCCGGCTTCCAGGGTCAACAAAACCTCCCTCACCACCCACTGGATTGGCGGAAGCAGCGAGACCTCCCCTCCCCCTCCAGTTCGTTTAGCCGCGCCCCACGTCTCCTACCAGGCTCTGAGTCCTCCCTGCCTCGCCCTCACCACTCACCGACCCTCGCGGCTAAACAGCCTACACACGGGCCGCTGCCGTTCCTCGGTGTGCCCCCAAGGAAGAACTCACCGCCAGAAAGCGGAGAAGGGAAGAAAAGATGGAACCCAAATCCCTCTCCGCAAACACGTTTGAATTTCCCCGCCGCTATCTTCGCGTCTGCTTATTGCTCAGTTCTCGTCACGTGAAAACGTCTTCTCTGATTGGCTCGCGTGCGTAGGCAATGCCCCGCCCCCAGTGATCCGAGGAGTGTGTCTTGGGAGTGTCTCACACTCTAACCCTGGGCGGGGCGCCTGCGGTAGCGAGGTGCTCAATTTCCATGCACGTTCGGGAGGTGTTTTTGAACTGGCTTTCTTGCACTTCCCTGTTTAACCAGGCCAAATTTTTGCCGGGGAGCGAACCACCTCTGGGCGGAGCTACCTGATGAGAGGAAAATAGCGACGGGGACGTTGCTTGGGATCTAAAAGATGCCCTGTGAATCGGTCCATTCCGCCCCTTTCCGCCCCTTTCCGCCGCACTGCCATGCGATTGTGTCCTTCACGCGCCTCACTGCCCGGCTTAGGGAGAAGATGGCAAGAAAGGGTCGTTCGGAGAGCTACTTTCAGCCCTGCGGCCAGCTCGAGAATCTCAGTGCTTATTGTCCTTGAGCTTCAACTAAACGCTTTCCACTATCCTAAAATAAGTAACTCCGCCCTTCCTCTTTAAGCCGAGGCCTTCCTCTTTGTCAGAATTCCGCACAGAATTCACCAGCTGACGGGATTGCTGCGTCTGAATTTGCCCGATCAGCCCCTTGCCTCCGAATTTGTCCCATTTAAGAGTTCAGGTGCTTTCAGGGAAAGGGCACCTCCCTAGTAATCTACCCGTGCTAGGCCTCTGTGCTGAAGTGGGGTTGTGATCCAAGATAACACTTTTCTCTGCCAATGGGAGAGGTGTCTTTGTTGTACCAGCATTAGGACATATGCTGTATGGTCGAACAGGCTGGTTGATTTTGTGTGTGTGTAGAAACTAACTACAGCTGTCACGTAACTCCAAAGCTGTCCTTAGAATCCTCACATTCGCGGGTCTGCTAACCACTTAGCCAGCAAGAAAGCCTTTCCTTGTTTAATGCATCTTTCCATATCTACTGGCTGTGTGATTTTACTTCAGCTGAGCAAAATCATCTGTTGTAGCATGGTTGGCTAATCGTTACCTTTGCATCATTGCAAGGAATTTTTTAATTGCAAGGAATTGATTATTCCACCAATTCTTGTTGATCTCTTAGGGCCTGATTTCAAAACTTGCATTTTCCTAAAAATACAGCTGCTGAATAACCTTACCCTAATACTTCTTTCTGTACACTTATTCCTTTCGTGATCTCTAGTCTTAATTTTTAAATATCAGCTATATGCTAAATGTATATGTCCAGCTGAACTGTGTTCCCTGAACTCCAGACTCCTATATTCATTGCTACTTAACATCTCCACTTAAATGTCTCACAGCCACCTAAGACTCAAAATTGCAAAACTGAGCCCCCGGTCTTCTCCTTTACTCCCCAAACCTGCTGCTTACAAAATCTCTGTAAAGGACAATCTCATTGTCCTAATTTTTAGGCCAAAATCATTGGCGTCATCCATGACCCCATATCCAATCTAAGAGCATATTGTGTTAGGTCCAACAAAGTACTCCTGGAATCCTACCACTTCTCCCCACCTTTACTGCTACCACCCTAGTCCATCACTCACCTGGATTTGTGCAATATCTTCCTGGCTGATCTCCTTGCTTCTGCCTTTGCCTCACTTCAATTTATTTTCCAGCACAGCAAAATATTCTTAAATTACATCATATCACTCCTTTGTTCAAAACCCTTCAGAGCTCTCTGTCTCACTCAGAATAAAAGCCAAAGATCCTTACAGTGGTCTAGAGCTGCACTATTCAATATGGTAGCTGTTAGCTACATATATATGGCTATTGAACACTTGAAATGTGGCTAGTGCAGCTGAGGAACTGAATTTTTTAATTAATGAAACTAATTAATTTAAGTTTAAAAACTGATATTCAGTGCAATTATTAGAAGGCTTTTAAGTATGTTTAGAACCTGAGTATGTGAATCTACTTGTTCACCTGTAAATCTTGTGAGATCTAAATGCAGATTAAGTACTTTCAATGAAAGTGCTTATATGTCGTAAGTGTAAATACACACTGGGTTCTGAAGACTTATTATGAAAAAATAATGTAAAACGTATTGTGGATAATGTAAAAAATATTGATCACTGTCTGAAGTGATATTTTTGATATATTGTATTAAATAAAATATATTATGAAAATTAGTATCCCTTGTAACAGACTAGAGGAGATTGACATGACAACTAAATGCAATATGGTAGCATGGATTGGATCCTGGAACAGAAAGTGGACATTAATGGACAAACTGATGAAATCCAAATAATAACTGTGATTTAGTTAATAGTAATGTATCTGTGTTGGTGTCTTAATTTCAAGAAATATACCACGGTAATATAAAATATTAACAATAGGGAAATTGAGTGAAACCTATACACCAACTTTCTGGATTACACGTGCAACCTTTGTAAACCAAAATTTTTTCCAAAATAAAAAATTTATTGAAATTTAATTTCACCTGCTTCTTTTTAAATATGGCTAATGGAAAATTGACAATTACATATGTGGTTTACACTGTATTTCCATCAGTGGTCTAAAAAAATCCTATAGGGGCGCCTGGGTGGCGCAGTCGGTTGGGCGTCCGACTTCAGCCAGGTCACGATCTCGCGGTCCGTGAGTTTGAGCCCCGCGTCGGGCTCTGGGCTGATGGCTTGGAGCCTGGAGCCTGTTTCCGATTCTGTGTCTCCTTCTCTCTCTGCCCCTCCCCTGTTCATGCTCTGTCTCTCTCTGTCCCAAAATAAATAAAAACGTTGAAAAAAATTTAAAAAATAAATAAATAAAAAATAAAAAATAAAAAAATCCTATAGTTTTATTTATCTGACCCACTTATTTAGCTTATTTTTCTGACTCTCCACGCCTTACCCACTAGAATGTAAACTCCATAAGTGCAGGAATTTTTGTCTACTTTGTTCATTACAGTATCCTTAGTGCTTATAATGGTATCTGGTACATTGTAGACACTCAATAAATGCTAGCTAAATAATAACACAACCATTGGAGTGTCTCAGATTCCTATTTCTCCTACTATACTTGTAGACTTCTTGGGGACAGGAAAGTAACCATGTAAACTTCCTGTAAGTGCTTGAAGAACCTTTGTACTGTGTTCTACACAATTCTCAGCAACTATTCATTTACAGATTATCATAACAAGCTATTGAGAAATAAAAGTGGGTACCATTCTTGGCTAAATATTTTACTGATTGTTTTCATGGGAGGCATGTAACAATGTACCATTTGGGGATGAATAATTCCACTGCAGTATTTATACATTTACGAATGAGGGTGTCTGTGGCTCTCCTACCTTACCCAGATTCAATGTTTCTGACTCACGTATCCAAATAAATTTTGATCCTTAACTGTTGTTCATCCATTGGAATCACAGACCAGTGAGGAGCCACTTCCAAAGATGAGTGAAGAAATGAGGTTTTTCCAGTCAAGATAACATACCACAATCACTAGTTTGTCTGAAAACCAACTTCATCTGACAGTGAATAAAGTTGTTTATTTTCAGAGTCAAGCCTTCCACAAAACAATACAATTCACCGAGAGGCTATGACTTTAAGACGCAAAGCTTCAGTTTTTAGTTGGTTGTTTTTTTTTTTTTTTTTTTTGACACAAATAAAAGTTTGGACCACGTAACTTTGCCATTATCATCATGTCACTTTTCTGCTAATCTAATGATTTTCTGTTAGCACAGTTCCTTTTATTTCCTTTTATTTGTTGTTTTAATGTTTATTGTTTACATTAGAGAGAGAGAGAGCACACGCGCATGAGTGGGAGAGGGGCAGAGAGAGAAGGAGACAGACTCAGAAGCAGGCTCCAGGCCCATGCTGTTAGCGTAGAGCCTGGCGACTTTTTTTTCTTTCAGTTATTGAAGTCATTGTTACATGAGTTCACTAAGTCCCAAACTTTGGTTCCAGAAACCGTTTCCCATAGTTGGATTTACTTTGTCCATGTGCAGAAGCTAAATTTCTAATCAATTGTAAGTTTTTACAGAACGTGGTCGGTTATGAACTGCTTTACAGTGATTTATTCTGGGATAAAAACTCATTAGTATACCTGATTTGGGTGCATATAGGAATGGTGTGAAGCTATAAGGACGGTGAGAACCTGTACAAATAACAGCAGGAAAGCTACATATCACAGAATGGACCAACCCTTTTCCAAAAGAAAAAGAAAAAAAAGGGGGGGGGGGCAAGGGCAGCCAACAAACTGCTTCATGGTTATGAAGAAAAATGGCAATGACAGTTTAGATAATGTTCTAACAGGGAAAACAGCAGTCACAGTTTAGGATCACTGCTTGAATATCAGGTACTATTTAGTTATCCAGGCAACAGGTCATGTTAACAAATCACAGAAGAAAAATAAGATTCCTATTTTTCTTTTTTCTCCATCATGGATAATAGTGTTCAAACTGACACCTTAAAAACAAATATGGTCGGAACTCTTATCAGGTGAAGCTACATAAGAAAGGCATTTAGGGGTGCCTAGGTGGCTCAGTCGGTTAAGCATCAGGCTTCAGCTCAGGTCATTCTCCCATGCTTCGTGGATTTGAGCCCCGTGTCAGGCTCTGTGCTGACAGCTCAGAGCCTGGAGCCTGCTTCGGATTCTGTGTCTCCCTCTCTCTCTGCCCCTCCCCCACTTGTGCTCTGTCTCTCTCTTTCTCTCAAAAATGAATAAATGTAAAAAAAAAAAAATTTTTAAAGAAAGGCATTTTAATGTCATCAAAATTTTCTGACAATCATGTTTTAAAAATTTTAGCCATATGTTTTCAATCTCTGCTATATAGAAGGAACTTCACATAGCTGAGTAATATACTGGTGATTATCAGCAGAATATTGAAAAAAAATTTGCATTATACTCCCAAAAATATTTTTGGCAGTTTCTGAAATGTCATGATAAACAAGACCAAGGATAGGAAATGAGAAATGGACAAATGGCTCTTTTTTAGAAAAGGTAAAATTTGGAAGCTATAGGTCTACTTAATCTTGTGGATTTTTAGCTCAATTCTGGAATAAATTATATAATTGTTTAGAAGTAGAGATCTGCAGATACCAACATGAATACATTAAGAAAAAAGTCATAGAGCATAAACTAAACTCTCATTGTGATAGTTTCTAAATTTAGGGAACGCAGTAAATATAGAATACCTTAACTTTTGCGAAGAAAGTGATAAAGACTCATTGTTTTTGTGGGTAGGAGATGGGTATGTAAGTTCCGTGCTTACATATATGAGATGATTCTGCAACTCATATATGGACCATTATTGTCAAAGAATACTGCCTAATGGTTTGAGGAGAATTTCAGGTTGATCCCTAGTGGAAGGCCTCAGAAATCTATCCTGGTCTTAATCTAAACTACATATTTTATCTGTGTGACAAGCATATAGAAATAATGATTATTAATTTTTCACATACTAATTAAAACAAAAAACCCACAAAATGTTAGAAGAGAATTAAAAGGGACTAAATTAACAATACAAAATTTATAGGGATAAATGTAAAAACACACATTTATATTTATAAAAATAAAATTCTGAAATACAAAGTTGAGTCCAGCCAAGATGGAGAAACACTGTCCAGATTTATTCTCTGGAAACAACAAAAACTGCATAAAGTAAATGATAAGCACTTTCAAGCATTAGACACCAGACGGCACCAGACAAGGATCCATGAAGGCAAGGAAACAAACAAATGAGTCCTGACATTGTCTGTACATTAGTGTCTGGAGAGAGTTTCCAAGATGCAGTATAAGAAGGGGAAAGCCACGTATTCCCTGGCATTCTCCATAAGTTAAAGAAATGGAGTTTGGGGCAGGGGGGCCTGGGTGTCTCAGTCGGTTAAGTGTCCATCTTCAGCTCAGGTCATGATCTCACCGTTCATGAGTTCAAGCCCTGTGTGGGGCTCTGTGCCGACAGCTCAGAGCCTGGAGCCTGCTTCAGATTCTGTATCTCCCTCTCTCTCTGCCCCTCCCCAGCTCGCATTCTGCCTCTGTCTCTCTGTCTCTGTCTCTCTCTCTCTCAAAAATAAAATAAAAACATTAAAAAAATTAAATGAGGAGATGGAGTTTGGGATGGCCAAGGCAGCTAATGTTCACAGGGCAGAGGAGAGAAGGACAGAAAGAGAATTCTGGAAATCTACAGAGAGGCCTCTTGAGGCTCTGGCTCAATACCAATGAGTACATGTGTCTTATTTTCCTCCAAGGCCAGCGGAAAATAATAGCTGAAAATATCAGTGAGAATCTCTAGAGCCTATAAAAAGCAAGGGATAGTTCATGCGCACAGAGCATCAGGCAAAGGACATATATTGCCTTAGTACTGGAACAAAACTAGCCCTATACTAAAGACTGCACTGCTCCAGCTTAACAAGTCTTAAGAGCTAGCCTTAAAAGGATCCTATTGTTTCCACATGATTTAACTGCATCCCCAAAGCTTGAGAATATGTATAGAAATTCACAATGTCTTGTATCTAATTAAAAACATTCCCAGTTATTCAAAGAATCAGGAAAATGAGTGGATTAAACAACAAAAATTTGTTTCCCCACAGTTCTGGAGGCTAGAAGTCCAAGATCAAGGCTCTAACAGTGTTGGTTTCCAGGAAGGTCTCCTTTGTCAGCTTGCAGATGGCCACCTTCTCAATATGTCCTCAAATGGTCTCCTTTGGGATACAGATTGAGAAAGAGAGAGAGAGAGGCAAGTCTCGTCTTATAAGAACATATCACATTGGGGGTGTCCTAATGTGATGACCATATACATTTTTTATTTTAACGTATGAATTTTAGGGGGAAACAAACATTCAGTCCATATATAATATATACACATTAGCATATATAGTGACTAATATAGTTACAACTATATATAAAACCATATGTATATATATGTATATATATATATAATTGTGCAACCATACATTTATATATATGCAAATACATGTGCGCACACACACACACAGATTCCTTTAATGGTGGGTGAATGGATGAAAGCAAAATAAACATCAATGAGTAATTCCATCAGGAAGTCCCAAATATTTTGAAAATGGAGTGGTGTTTCATATTTTAGCCTATTGGTGACTCCCTCTTTTCTACTAGCTAATTCAGCCTACTGTTCCTTTGAAAAATCCACGTTCCTCCACTATTTCTGACAGTCCCTTGGGTTTTGCACATGTGTTCATATATAAGAACAGGCAGCTACCATGTAGTATTTGAATTGTCTTCCTTTGGCTGCTTCAATCACTCTTCCCAAGGTCCTATCAGGTCTGCAGGACATCTCTGACATTACTATTATTAAGACTATTAAATCTCAAGTTTTATGTGTATGTTGCCAAATTTCTCAACACAAGGCTGTTGTAACGTGACAGGTAGGCCTAAAAAAGTTTGACCTCCATGAACCTCCTGGAAGAGGTAGTTGCTAGATAGTTAATTTTGCTATGGAACTCCTCCAGCAGGGAGGAAGAAACCAAAGCCACTCTGGTGTCTCAGGGAGTGTCCAATCTTATGTCACACAGAGTAAGCTGGAGTTCAGATATTTGAGTCAATGCAGAGACAGCACACATTAGTGTGAAGAGTGAGCTTGGTGGCAAGTCACTGAACAGTGCCAGCTTACATTTTCTCAGGACCAGCTCTTAAGAATTTAAGTTTCTTGAGAATTGAGGGAGAGTACTGTGAGAAGATGGAAATGAAAAATCTCAGCACTTGTTACCGTAATTGCTAAAATCATGATTGTCCCCTGCTTATAACGTTCATAGCCTTCCTAGTAACTAAAGCAAGGAGTTGTGCTCCTGAGCAAAGTCAAAGGCCCTGAATTATTTGGCCCTTCCTAATTCTCCAAAATCATCTCATCATAATTTCTCCTCTCGCTAAGCTCCAGCTCACCTCAGTTCCTTGAACAAACACTTTCTTCTCGCCCCAGGGCCCTGCCTTTTATTGTTGCTTTTGCCTGGAACACTCATCTGTAGATCGTCAGTGGTGGACTCTTTTCCATCTTTTAGGTCCCTGTTCAAATGTTATTTCTGCAGTGAGGCCTTTCAGTTGTTTGTCATCATATCACTATGCTTATTCCTTTCCCTGTACTTCACCCTATCTGCAGTTACTTGTCTTGCATTAATGTTCGTGTTTATAATTTATTACCCTTGTGTTTATTATCTACTCCTACCAAGTTAGCATTTTGAAACGAAAATCCTTCCTTGCTTACTTGTTCGTTATTATGTCAAAAACATTGAATGATATCTAGCATATTGTAGGTAGTTCAAAAAGATTGTTATGAATGAACACATGAATCTGTGTTGCTCACTAGGCTACAAGGTCTGTAAGGACTGGATTAAAATATGTTTTGCACATGGTGTACTATATCCCCCTATGCAAAAGATATACTTAATAATATGTGCTGAATAAAAAGGAAAGAAAAATACTAAGTCAAGGGGAACCCTTAAAAACCTAACAGCCTATGCCATTTTGACAAGATCATAGTTAAACGTAGCAGCACCTTCGGTCTGTGGTTACTGTGAGCCACTATCTAGCTCCGAAGGGATCTCGCCAGCCTACAGGTGCATATAGCATCACTTGAAGACTACTCAGATCTCAGATATGATTACCCCTAGTTGCATAATGCTGGTTCTCAACCCCTAAGATGTTCCCTTTAGCATTTATCAGAGTCATAAGTGATGTCTTACTTGTGATCAGAAACAAATCTAGCCTTACTAGATACCACCTTTCTCCTCCAACGGCCACCACTTCTTTTCCAGATCCTGTTCCTCCAAGCATCTCCTTCTTCAGCAAACCCTGTTGCTACTCCACTGAGCACAAAGGATGTTACAACATGCTGCAGTTCCTAAAAGTTCGCAGAACTAAAATTTGGTGACCTGTGGCAAATTGGGGTTGTCTGTCTCCAACTTGTAACGTTCAGTCTGAGGGGTCAAAAACAATGCAGTACATATGTGTGTACACCTTCATGTTTTATGAAGTGTTCAGGAAATGTTCTTTCAGTTTTTCCTTACAGTCCTCATTTGGCCTAGGACCCAGACATGAATGTATGGGACTGGGCTGAGAACAGATGTGACATTCACAAATCTATAATCAAAATCTCTAACTCTGTTGACTCAGGGTTTGATGCTGGGGAGTTCATTAGGTCTCCCTCCTTCCAACCTTAGGATGAATTCTTTTCCAGGTAACTATAGCCCCCTTTTAATTGGACTTCTGTCAGAGATCTCATAATTTACCCCAAATGCCGAGTAGCCCAAGCAGGAGACAAAACTCAAGATTTTTCCATAGGCTTTTCAGGCCCTGGGAAAGTAGGCTGCTCACAAATTTCCCAGACATGCTCAAACAGGTATAAGCCTATGGGAGCTGCACCCCAGATTTGCTATCCTGATGCACAAGAAGATCTTTAAATGAACTCAGCAGTGACAAGCTTTCATATCACATAAAGCCACCCACACTCTTGGTAAGAAAGCAGCCAGCAGCAACAGAGGCCACAGGCCGCAGCAAGAGCAATTTAAAGGCCACCAAAGGGAACACAAAGGCCAATCACACCAAAGGATATTCTATCAAGGGCAGGAAGGAATTTGGGCTTTCAACAATTTTGCTGAGATTCTTCCATGATACTCCTCAGATTGGAAACACAGGTTACTTGTTAATATATAAGTATATTGACTGGAAGGATATACACAGCATTAAAACAGTTGCTTTATTTGCATGATGGAATTGTGGTGCTTTTTCAAAATAAAGTTTGGTTTTATATTTTGTTACTGTGTTTCCACAATTAAAGGGCCAAAGAATAAGTGAAGATTACTGTCATATATCTGTAAGCCTAGTTACTCTAAGATCATCCACACAACAACTTCTTGTTCAAACCAGGAATTAATAATTAATTCTCTCTAATCCCTTGTTCAGTTCGTGAATGTGTATGCTAAAAGCCATAACATAGGAATTGCAGAATCGTAGTTCACAAATCCAAAAGTGCAAGAACTATCATATTTGTTTATAATCTATAAATCACTTGAAATCCAACTCCATGTCCTATTCTTACAGGCTGGTGGGAAATTCAGCAACAATTGGGCTGTACCTGTGTCGTCTCATGTATGACCAAGATTCTGGGAGGCTCCAGTCATCATCAATCATTTGCTCATAGTGATTACTGGAGAAGTGCTGGGACATTTTCAGGGAATCTGCTGCTTTGGTCCACATTCACGGCCCTGGAATCATGAGCAAGGCTTAAATGATCTGTGCTGAAGATACAGCATTCTGTGTATCCCCAGAGAGACACCAGGTCCTCTAGAAATCTTGCTACCTCTTGCCTCTGAGGCAAGAAAATACTAAGGGACTGGTCACCTATTTGGAATAAATAATTCCACAAAAGTCATCAACATGAATTACTACAGAACATTTATAACAACTAAAACACATATAATTAACTACGTAACACAGAGCTGTGACAATCAACATTATAAGCAGTATTCTGAAATTCTAAAATAACTTATTTTAAATTATTATATCAGGCACAGAGTGGTTAAAGTCTTTTCTTATCTATCTATCCATCTATCTACCCATCCTATTTAAAATTATCTTCTAATTGAATTGCCTGGGAGGAGCCTGAATTAACTTATTACCTGAATACATAAAGTGACCAAGAGCTTTCCTCATTTAATAAAAGAATTTAATACGTTATTTTATTCTAATATTTGGGTGCCTGAAGTTTTCGTACATAATTAAATGCTATTATCTATTAGTGATAGGAGTAATGCCTTAATATTTTCATAACATTCTCTTTTATTTCAAATCTTAAGAAAGGATTTCATGGACTCTGAGCACACAGAATCAGTGAGGCATTTATCTGGGGCGAGGAAAAAGTCACCCACCCATAGCTTCTTGCACAACCATGTGTACGCAGGGTCTGATTAGAGTGCCACTTTGCACCATGGACACCCGGGATAGTGACAGCAGTACCTGTCAGAGGCTCACTCCCTGATTTATCTGATAGGGCAAGATTGCACAGGGAGTGTCCAACAGCCCAACTAGTCCTGTCAGAGTGGAACCCACAGATGGTTCAAGGGTGAAGAAGAGAGCCACAAGAGTCCCTTTCTGTAAAAACACTCAAGATGAGAAAATTAGGAGACACCTTCCCCATCAACTGTAGATGAGTGCAGGAAGGAGAGACAGAAGAAAAGCAGACATTGGTAAATGGTAATTTTTTTTTTGACAACATAAGTATCTTATAGGAAATAAGTCATCTGATTTTTTTAAATGAAATAAGAGGGAAAGAGAAATAGGAATTCAAGGGGGAAATATAGCACTCTTAGCAAAATTGATGAAGTTAAAAAAAATAAGTTTCTTTGGAATAATACTTTAATAAAGTTTGGATATTTAATAATTGGTGATTTAGGGGCACCTGGGTGGCTTAGTTGGTTAAGTGTTCGACTTCGGGTCAGGTCATGATCTCATGGCTTGTGGGTTTGAGCCTGCGTCAGGCTGTGTGCTGACAGCTCAGAGCCTGGAGCCTGCTTCGGATTCTGTGTTTCCCTCACTCTCTGTCCCTCCCCCGCTCACGCTCTGCCTCTCCCTGTCTCTCAAAAATGAATAAACGTTAAAAAAAATAATTGGTGATTTAGAGTTCTGAATTGTAGTCATTTGGGAAAATATATATCCTACAATATAATCACATGAAATAAACTCATATCAATATGTAATGATAATAGCTATTATAGAAATCAGTCCCAATTCCTGAAGGAAATATCAAGAGTGAAACAAAAAAATGATGTTTTCTGTTTGTAAATAACTTTACAGTTTTCAAAGTGTCTCATTTTGATCCTCATATCAGTTTACGAAAGAGGCATAACATATTTTTCATCATTTTTCAGGTAGGAGACTGAAGATTAGATCAGTTTAGTGACTTACCCTCAGTTATATGACTGGAAAATAGCAAAAGTAGGACTAGGACTCTGGATTTCCGCTTCCAAGTCCATTTTTACTCCTGCCGTAATGACCACTCATAATTCTACAGTTTTTGTTACTGAAAATAGTTACTAATTTTCAAAGTTGAGTAAAGCTTGTTCAGGGATAGATATAATTCATAGTTCTATTCGTATTGGATTGATGCATTTTGTGGTTGTCCCTTCTCATGTATTATTAAAATAATATGTGAATCAACTTAATAAACAACACCACTCACAATTTTCCTTTGTGTTCTCCAAGAACCTTACTCTTCAATCATAGCTTGGTTGGCAGACGGCTGAGTGTTCCATTTGAAGAACATCCCTTCCTCCTACTCCACCCTTTGACCCAGTTTCTACCAAAGTTGGCACCACGGCCATGATATTGCATATATTTCAGAAATACTGAATTGGCTTTAAACCTGTCTCAGCAATTGCCAACCAGGCTATTTAACTTAGTCTGGAAAAAGGCAAAAGCAGGAAGACACATATGCAAAGACATCGTTAGGTTTATTCTCTTCCCCACCAATTTCTTAGATTCACCCCTTTCATCTAGGCCCAGGCGTAAATGTGCAGATGAGTTAGGCTGGACACCCTATTTGGGTCACAAAGACCTTGAGAAGGCCAAACGAATGTTCTCAGCTCTAAAGCTTCCCTGGAAACCATGGAAGCTTCACATGATGTGGTTCCATGGAGAATATCGTGCTTACTTAGAAATTCTTGGTTACCCTGGGATGATCAGAAAAGGTCCACCCCTAACATTTGCAAGCTCCACAGCAAGAGTACAAATAGAGGTCCACATGACCATATATCTAAATACTTAAATGTTATATATAGGTCAGGCTAACAAGTTATAAGATGAAATATGTTCTCTCCTCCTACTGAAACAGCAGTACACTCATAATAACAAAAATAAAATACATGTTTAAAGCTATGGCTGGTGTTACTGACAGTTGGCAAAACATAAAAGACATTTGAGTTTAATTATTACACTACCTTTTAGGGATTTTTTTTGTTGATGGGTCATAGATGTTTATATTAATAATAACATAAAGCTATATAATTTATAAATCATTTATAAGTTGACTCATTCCATACATTTATTTTTCTTACTTTCATTAGAAAAAGGTAACTCACGGGGCGCCTGGGTGGCACAGTCGGTTAAGCGTCCGACTTCAGCCAGGTCACGATCTCGCGGTTCGTGAGTTCGAGCCCCGCGTCGGGCTCTGGGCTGATGGCTCAGAGCCTGGAGCCTGTTTCCGATTCTGTGTCTCCCTCTCTCTTTGCCCCTCCCCTGTTCATGCTCTGTGTCTCTCTGTCCCAAAAATAAATAAACGTTGAAAAAAAAAATTAAAAAAAAAAAAAAAAGAAAAAGGTAACTCACTATGTTACTCTAATTAAGATTTTTACATTATTTGTGTTCTATTGACAGTAAAGAGCGAAAAGATTAAAAATTAGTTGCAACTATATTGAGTACAAAATTTGAATATATTTTCAGCAAAATTAAAATAAATATAAAAATTATGATTATGTTACATATATTTTCCTAAAAAGTCATCTTTTTCCAAAATATTCAAATTATATATATTAAAATTAAGTCAAAATACAAATTATGATCAATGAATATGAAAAATTTTAATCAAATTTATTAAATTAAGTTGATTGTTTAAATCATCTTTAAACATTAATTAAATGTTATTAAACATTTTTATAAAAATAAAACTATCCATTCATGGACCTTGAGGGCTTTATGCTAAATTAAATAGGTCAGACAGAGGAAAACAAATACTGTATTATCTCACTTATATGTGAAATGTTGAAACAAAACAGAAACCCTAAACACCAAACTCATAGATACAGAGAACAGACTGATGGTTGCAGGAGGTAGGGGAAGAGGGGTGGAAAAATTAGGTAAATGTGATCAAAAGGTATAAACTTCTAGTTAAAAAATAAGTTCTGGGCATGCAATTGTACAGTATAGTGACTACAGTTAATAACACTATATTGAATATTTAAAAGTTGCTAAGAGAGTAGATTTTAAAAGTTCTCTTCATAAAAAAAAATGTGTAAGTATGTATGATGACAATTGTTAACCCTGAAAGTAATATGTTATATTTCAGTTATATCTCAATTAAAACAAAAACAAAGCTATTTACGATACTAGCATTGCATATCCATTTAATTGTTAATAATCAGTATCACATTTTATAAATATTATGTCTAGATTAGCACCATCCAATAGAAATATTGTGCAAGCTATGTGCATAACTTCTACTTTTTTGCATTAAAAAATTTAGAATTAACAAGTAAATATTTAAAGTAATTAAAATTAATTTTAATAATATATATTATTTAATTGAACATTAAAATATTATTCCAACATGTAATCAATATAATAACAATTAATGAAGCTTTTTATATTCTTTTTTTCACATTGAATGTTCAAAATTCAATGTCTATGTTACACTTACAGCACTTCTCTGTTGGAGTAACTACATTTCAGGTGCCCCAACAACCTCATGTGGTTAAGGCTACCATATTGGACAGCCATGTGTGCTGTTACAAATACCATATTAATTGGTGAGGGTCTTCTGACCCATACATTGAAACACAAAGAGAAGCAAGCAAATGGATGTTCCACACTACTGGGAATGATGTTAAGAGAAAGAACTTGACTAGTTAATTAGTCTTTCTCTAATCTAAGCACTTCTACCACTAACAGTCCTCTGAAGCATTGTCCGTTTCTGCTGTTGGCCATGGCACAACCCACGACCTCTCATGGGTGCAGGTGCCTTTCGTTTCCAAGGTCCTAGAATAAGAGGTTTGGGGAAGCATTTCCTCGGGGTTTGAATGGAGTGAGAAACAAGAGTGGATGTTTAGGGTTACAAATAACACTGTGCAAAGCCAAGCACTAGAGGAGTAACAGAGATAGAATGTGTTTATTAATAACTGTATTTCTTGGTGTGTTTTGTGAAAATTGGGGTTCAGGAGAGGGGCTGCTCTTGCTCTGGTATGAGGGGGGTATTGGATCAGGGTAGCCCTAGAGCTAGCCGGGCTTCCTGGGGCTACAGCAGAATAGGAAGGGACAGAGACAGGCCAGGCCTCGCAGGACTATGCTAGACAGGGACTGTGAATCCAGGATCACACCAGTTTCTCAGTGTTGAGTTATTGAAGTCTTCAGCATAAAGATATTCACTGGTATATATTTTCCCCTTTGTTGGGCTTTTTGAAGCATTGGTTCCAATATCAAGGTTAAATTTGGAAAAAAAGAAAGAAAGAAAAGCAAGGAATGAAAGAAGGAGATACCTTCTGACAGATACATAACAAATAATGACTGATCCAACCTCCCTCACCACCCTCCCATCTCTCAAACACACAGATATAGCCCTTATCATATAACACAAACGTGAAATTCCAGGGCAAGAAGTATTGCATTGCATTGTTTTTATGCTTTTATTTTAAAAGTATATATGATAAAATATATGAGAGGACACAGAATCTCCCAGAAATACTTGCTGCCAATATATTTTGCTAAAACTGACTCCCAAGAGTTTCATCTGCATTTCATATTATAACTTTTCAGCTTCCCTGAAAGCCTTGTGAAGAGGAGCCTGCTTGCCCCTTTAGAGACATGGTACCACGTAGTGTTGCATACATGATAGCCTTTGCAGTGCCTCACCTCAGAAGATACATGCCATCACTTTGTCCCTTATTGGTCATATTACCTTGACTATGTCATTAAGATACTATCTGCCAATTATCCATTGTAAAACTTCCTTCTCCCCTTTGTAATTAATGTGAGCTGTGTTAAGTGATGTTTCAGGTTATATGACTATCCTGCATCTATTGATAGTTCTAGCCAGAATCAACTATTATTACAGCTGCTGAAAAATCGTGGCTTTTCTACTCTTATTATTCCTTCTATATTTACTGGTGAGCATTTGTGTCAAAAGATACAAAAATGTCCCTCATTTATGTTCATTTTATGGAAGTTGTAGGAATTTTACTATGCTACCTCTGATGTAAGCTCCTTCCACTCATATCTTATCATTATTATAGTAATTTAATTAAAAGACTATGGAATAAGAAGTGCTATTTTGGGAATACCCAAACGGTAAGGATGGTGGTATTAGCTTCTTCTTTTCTTATTACTCACCAGCAGTGTTACAGGATACATGCCCTTCTTGCTGCATAATATCAAAGAGAACAGATGCTGTAAATTCATATTCAGGCAGGACATAGAAAGGATCATTCAGAATGTGTACATGACAAGAAATCATTGCTCGGTTCTAGATGTTCTGCTGTCACAGCGTTTTGGTTTTTTGCCTTCCTCTTCTTTTTGACTTTGTTTATATTCAGCTTTACTCTTTTGCCCCACATTTCTACTCAGAAGAAATGTCTGCTCATTTACATTTGTAATGCTACAAAACTTTGAATAAAATGCTTAAGTATCAATTATAGTGAATAGAGATTTTTATAAATATTCATCACACTCTATAATCTACTATTTCCTAGTGAGCAAATTAGTAAAGCTCAGTGCATTGTAAATAACAATCTTCACGGTACTTTGGTTTTATTTATTTTTGCCAAATGATTATTAGGAGAATGGAGACTGGCACTGGTAATTAGAGAAAGAGATAGGATGCCCAGTGTGCACATGTGTAGGTGCCTGACTGTTATTCCCACCCCTATCCTCAATCCTGCCAAGTTACAAGACTGAAAGAGATTATGATACACTGCTTTAGTCTATATTTTCTTTTTAAAAAGTGTTTAATTATTTATTTTGAGAGGGGAGGGGCAGAGAGAAGGAGAGAAAGAATCCCAAGCAGGTTCTGTGCTGTCAGCGTGAAGCCCAGTGGGGGGTGGGGGGGGGAGCTCAGTCTCACAAACCATGAGATCATGACCTGAGCCATAATTAAGAGTTGGATATTTAACCAGCTGAGCCACCCAGCATTCATAATCTATATTTTCTAGGTAAGTCTATTATAACTACTTGTCCATCCACCCATCCATTCATCCATCCATCCATCCATCCATCCATCCATCCACCCAACATTTGCCATCTATATTGAATATCTAGTCACTATCAGGCACTGTTCATAGCATCACATATATAAGGATGAATAGGACATAGTCCCTACTCTTAAATAACTCCTATTACTATATAGGAATCAATCTACCTCTAAGGCCTTCTTTCTTTTCTGTCCAGTAATTTCCTCGCAAATGTGAATACCTGCTGTGTTTCTCTCCTCCATGCTGATGTAGATAAAGTCTACTTTTGAGGACTGTTATCCACATCGGCTTCATCTAGGAAGCTAAAAATCACTGCACAACACCTCTAGAGTTGCCCTTTTAAGACAACTTGTTAGGAAAACTGTATATTTCTCTCACCTCCTATGAATTACTGAAAAGAAAACATGATAGAGAAAGAAGGGATGGAAGTATTTGTCATGAAGGGACAGAAAAAATCCTAAAGAAAACTTAAGTTCTCCTTTCCCAATATATCCCTCAATAACTCTATGAGAGAGAAGAGAATATCTAATAAAATACTAGAGAATATAATTCATGCTATTCTTTTTAAGAACAATAAAAATAATTACAAATTCCAAGTTATCTAGGGTGTGGGGTGCCTGGGTGGCTTAGTTGGTTAAGTAACTGACTCTTGATTTTGGCTCAGGTCATGATCTCATGGTTTGTGAGACTGAACCTCACATTGGGCTCTACATTGAAAGCACGTAGCCTGCTTGGGATTCTCTCTTCCCTTCTTTTTCTGCCTCTCTCTCTCTCTCTCTCTCTCTCAAAATAAATAAATAAAACTTAAAAAAATAAAGGTATGGGGGGAGGTTTTTTCATTATTCTTTTTAATTTTTTTAATGTTTATTTATTTTTGAGAGAGAGAAAGAGACAAAGTGCAAGCAGGGGAAGTGCACAGAGAGGGAGACACAGAATCTGAAGCAGGCTCCAAGCTCTGAGCTGTGAGCACAGAGAGCCTGACGCGGGGCTCGAACCCATGAACAGTGAGATCATAACCTGAGCCAAAGTCGGATACTTAACTGACTGAGCCATCCAGGTGCCCTGGGGGGAGGTTTTTTCAACATGAGAAAATATAATAGAATACCTAGAGGGCTATACTTTTTCCACATGGAAAGAGATAGTTATCAGTGCTTATTTCCTTTTTATGCAAAGTAAATTTTTAGAATATTATTTATGGTTACTCAATTCAACTACTAATGAAGAGATATATCTCAATATCTTTTTAAAAATCTTTTCAATTTTCCATGAAGAACTTATTCTCTTTTAAGTACATTTATTAGTAACAATTTCAGTAGTAAAATGCTATGCTTTAAATATACTTTCATATTCATTATCTCATTTCACCCATATAACAATTTCATGAAGTAGATAGAGAATGAATTATCTTCATTTATCAGATACGGAGAACCATAAAGTAACTAGTGACTTGTTCATGCCCACACACCTTAGAGCCAGAGATAAAAATAGACGTAAGCTCTCCATGATTCCTGGTCCAGGATGCTTTCCATTATAACAATTATCTTCCTAGTTGCTCTTAATGTCTATGATCTGTTGCAGACAAAACGCCAAAGGAAAATTCTTTCAGTAAAATAAGGAACATACTAGTTAGGATCTAATAAAATGTGTTTAAAAATGTGTTGCTTTCCTTCAGTCGTATCCTTATTTACCCTAGATCAGAAAAGGATGAATGCATACTACCAGAAATTTACCAAGAGACTAATTATTTCATAGTTTTGTTAATTTTGTGGCCAACACTAATTCATGTGTCAAACTTTACTTGGAAACCTTCTGTATCATTCTAGACCAAAATCTTACTAGTAATATAAGAAATGTTGCTGAATCTTTGCCAATTATAATTTGGGAGTTTGCTGATGAGTTAAGTTAGACCATATTACTTACAGATTTGATTTAGTTTATTGGTTTAATGATCTTCTCAGTAGAACATGAAAGCATAATATTTCTTTCACTTTCCACTTTGACTTTATAACTAGGGAGAATTTTATGATCACTAAGGTCCTATTCACGTCCAAACCCATGCAATTTAATTCTATATATGTCTTGGCCAGGACAACACTTTCCAATTTACAGAGAAAGTTTTCTCCAAAGAATGCCCATTGGTTCCCGATATGATACTGACAGATATCATCTATTTTAAAGAAAAAGTACAAGTTATAGAAGGCATCAATATGATGGGGAAATCACTTTTGATTTCTCAAAAAAAAATGATGGAGTAGTGACTGACATACAGAGCAGTGACTCAATGAATGTTTGCCGAATGAACACAAGAACTGGTTAACATTTATGCATGACCTATATCTTGGCTATTTACCTTTTCTAGAGAGGCACTGGCATTCCCAGTCTAAGTTAGGAGATCCTCTTGTTTCCATTGCATTCCATCATACTCTGGCCTTAAATTTGTCATCAAGGCTGTTGAGGTTAATACCATTGTTACTACTATATTTACTGGGTGCCAGAAGCAGAGGCAGTAGATTATTAGCTCATTTACTTATCTCTCTATTACACTGTTAGTTCTTTAAGGCTTGTGCCTGGGTCAGAGTCAAAACAGCAGCAACCAATATTTATTGAGTTCTCATGCTACTTGTATAGGCTGACCTCATTTAAGTTTCAGAGCATGCTTATGCTGTAGGTACTACTGTAAAATCTACTTTACCATAAGATAACACAGTAGCTATTTCTTTAAGATATATTCCTAAAACTGAAATTACTGCAAAGGCTGTAACTATTTTTCCATGTTTTAATTATTTACTTAAAAAAATTTTAATGTTTATTTTTGAGAGAGAAAGTGAGAGAGAGAGAGACAGAGCGCAAGTGGAGGAGGGACAGAGAGAGAGAGACACACACAGAATCTGCAGCAGGCTCCAGGCTCTGAGCTGTCAGCACAGAGCTCGTCGCAGGGCTTGAACCCACAAACTGCCAAATCATGACCTGAGCTGAAGTCAGACACTTACCTGATTGAGCCACCCAGGCGTCCCCCATATTTTAATTATTTATAATTTTAAAAAATCTTTATTTTTTAGAACAGTTTAGATTTAAATAAAAAATGAAAGTAGAGTCCCATATACCCTACACCCAGTTTCCCTTATTATTAACATCTTACATTAATATGATACCTTTGTCTCAATTATTGAACTAATGCTGAGATAGTACTTTACTCAGATTTCTTTTTTCTATTTAAAAAATTTTTTTAAACATTTATTTATTATTGAGAGACAGACCATGAGCAGGGGAGGGGCAGAGAGAGAGGGAGACACAGAATCTGAAGCAGGCTCCAGCCTCCGAGCTTGTCAGCACAGAGCCTGATGCAGGGCTCAAACTCACAAACCAAGAGATCATGACCTGAGCCCAAGTCGGACGCTTAACAGACTGAGCCACCCAGGCGCCCCACTACTTTACTGAGATTTCTTTAGTTTTTACCTAATGTGCTTTTTCTGTTCCAGGATCCCATCCAGAATAATGCATTATTTTTAGTTTTCATGCCTTCTTAGGCTCCTCTTGGCTATGACAGTTTTTAAAACTTTCTTTGCTTTTGATGACCTTGGCAGTTTTAAAGAGTACTAGTTAGATATTTTACATAATGGCCCTCAATTGGAATTTATTTGATGTTTTCCACATGATTCTACTTGGGTTATGAGTTTGGGCTAGAAAGACCATTTTCATTACATAGGGTAAAGCGCCACTTTCATTACATCAGAGCAAGGTATATACTATCAACATTTCTTATCATTGTTGATGTTGACCCTGATCACCTGGCTGAGGGAGTGTTTGTCAGATTTATCCATTGTAAAATTTCCCTTTTTCTTCCCTTTCCATATTGTGCTCTTTGGAAATAAGTCACTATGTGTATCCCTTACTCAAGGAATTATTTGGAATTCGTCTACAAGAGATATTTCTCTCTTCTTCCCCATTTATCCAGTCATTTGTTTATATCAGTATGTACTCATAAATATTTATTTTAAACACTACTTTATCTATTTTTTTGCTCAAAATGTTTCAACTTTGGGCATTGGGCGCTCTTCCAGTTGTCTCCTGTGTCCTTTTGCCGTACCCACACCAATTTCCTCTTTGAACACATCTTTAATTTCTAGTACTAAAAGATGTTCTGAGATCCTCTTATGCATTTCCTGCCCCAGTCTTAGAATCAGTCATTTTTCCAAGGATCCCTGATTACTTTGATTGGAGAATAGTATTAGAAACCAAAATCTGGGTAATAAGTGTGCTTGTTGCTAGTAATGTATCAATACTTCTAAACCCTCTCAGTTGACAAAGCAAAAATATAGACATGCATATATTAACTTGCGTATATACACATATTGATAAATACATCTATGTTTAACCATTTTCATCTATATTAAGCTAAACATGAGTTTACACTGGTGTCTCAAACTCTAATCTATTACCACATGGATCATTCTAGCCTCCTCCAGCTTACCTATAAACTTCCACTCCAACAGTGTGAAACCTAGCTCACATCATTTGCCATGTGTTTACTTAATTGTTTAATCCTACTATACGCATACAGCAATATCAGAATTGTTGACTTGTACTCCTGTGGGAAACTACTTTACCAACTAGAGTACATTGCCTATGTGCAGTTCCATTTGCCTTTAGTCTTACAGATGCTACTCATTTCCAAATTTATTTACATCAGTAAATTTTACTCTGACCCCATTCTGTGAGGTCATAGCATACATTTTATAAAACAATTATATTCTTTTGTCACAGTCTGTATTCCATCTTGGGATTCCCCAACCTCTAAATGATTAAAAAAATTTTTTTATATGTTAAGACTCACACTTTGCTGAGTGAGTTCTATGGATTGTGAGACACACATAGTGTTACTTATCTACCATTACACTACCATATAAAATAGTTTCGTTGCCCTATGAAATGTCCTGTACTACACAGGTTCAACCTCCTCCTATCTCCCTGGGTCCCTGGGAACCACAGGTCTTTTTACTGTCTCTATAGTTTTGCCTTTTCAGAAATTTCAAACAATTGGAATCATATAGTATATAGCCTTTTGACTAGTTTCTTTCAATGAGCAACATTCATTTAGGTTTCAACCATGTCTCTCATGGCTTAATAGCCTATTTCTTTTTGTTGCTGAATAATATTTCACTGTATGAATGTACCACAATTTGTGTATCCATTCATCTATTAAAGAGCAGCTTGAGGGGTGCCTGGGTGGCTCAGTCAGTTAAATGTCTGACTGTTGATTTTGGCTGAGTCATGATCCCAGAGTCATGGGATTAAGCCCCACTTCAGGCTCTGCACTGAGTGTGGAACCTGCTTGGGATTCTCTCTCTGTCTCTGTATCTCTCTCACTCTGCCCTTTCCCCCACTAGTGCTCTCTCTCTCTCAAATAAAAAAAAAAATAATAATAAAGAACAGCCTGGTTGCTTTCAGTTTTTAGTGATTATGAATAAAGCTACTATATACATCAATTGCAACTTTTTATAAGTTTTTTAAAAACTGTTTATTTATTTAGAGAGAGAGAGAGAGAAAGAGAGGGAGGGGGAGGGGCAGAGAGAAAGGGGGACAGAGAATCTGGTGCAGAACCTGATTTGGGGCTCAAACTCATGAATTGTGAGATCATGACCTGAGCTGAAGTTGGGCACTTAACCGACTGAGCCATGCAGGCATCCCAATGTGAAACATTTTGTTGGACATAAGTTTTCAAATTGTTTGGGCAAATACCCAGGAGCACAATTTGTGGATTATATGATAAGACTATGTCTAGAAACTGCTAAACTGTGTTCCAAAATGGGTGTACCAGTTTTTTTTTCCTTTTGCATTCTTATCAGTGAATGAAAACGCCTATTGCTCTGTAACTTTACCAGCAAATGGATTTGTCAGGCTCTTTTGGAATTTAGCCATTCTAATAGGCATGTAGTATATCATTGTTGTATTTATTTTTTATTTATTTATTATTTTTAAATGCTTATTTATTTTTTAGAGGAAGAACGCCTGAGAACAGGTAGGGCGGAGAGAGAGAGAGAGAGAGAGAGAGAGAGAGAGAGAGAGAATCCAAAGCAGGCTCCGTGCTGACAGCAGAGAGCCTGATGTGGGGCTCCAACTCACAAGTTGTGAAATCATGCCCTGAGCTGAAGTCGGATGCTAAAACAACTGAGCCACCCAGGTGCCCCATCATTGTTGTTTTAATTTACAGTTCTCTAATGGAAAATGACATTGAGCATCTCATGTGTTTATTTGCCGTCTGTATATTTTCTTTGGTGAGTTGTCCAGATCTCTTGCTCATTTTTAAATTGAGTTATATGTCTTATTACTGTTGAGTTGTAAGAATAGCCTGTATATTTTATTTTTTTCAATGTTTATTTATTTTTGAGAGAGAGACAGAGCACAAGTGAGGGAGGAGCTGAGAGAGAGGGAGCCAAAGCCAGGGTCCAGGCTCTGAGCTGTCCGTACAGAGCCCAAAACGGGGCTCGAACTCTTGAATCCTGAGATCATGACCTGAGCCGAAGTCGGATGCTCAACCAACTGAGCCACCCAGGTGACCCAAGAATACTCTGTATATTTTCAATACAAAGCTTTGTCAGATAAGTGTTCTGCAAATATTTTCTCCAAGTCTGTGGTTTGTTTCTTCATTCTCTAAACAATTTTTCACATAGCAGAAGTTTTTATTTTAATGACATCAATTTTTCTCTTTCACAGATTCTGTTTTTGTGTTGTATCTAAAAAACTAATCACCAAAAGTCACCTAGATTATACTATCTTTTCACCTAGAAGTTTTATTATTTTACATTTACATTTAGGTCTATGATCCAATTTGAGTTCATTTTGATGAAAGATAGATGGTCTCTGTCTAGTTTTTATTGTTGTTATTGTTTTGTTTTGCATATGGATGTACAATTTTTCTAGTACCATTTGTTGAAAATCTATCCTTTTTTCATTCAATTGGCTTTGTTCCTTTGTCAAAGATCAGTTGACTATATACGTGTGAATCTATTTCTGGGCTTTATATTTCTTCCATTGTTCTATGAGTTCGTTCTTTCAATACCACACCATCTTGATTACTGTAGCTTGATAGGAAGCCTTGAAAGCAGTATAAGTTCTCCAATTGTGTTCTCCAGTATTGTGTTTGCTATTCTTTTGCATTCCATAAAAACTTTAGAATCAGTTTGTTGTTAACAGTTACCAAAGAGTTTGCTGGGATTTTGATTGGTACTGCATTGAATATCTAGATCAGATTGGGAAGCACTGACATCTTAACAACATTTAGTCTTCCAGTCAGTGAACATGGAATATCATTTCTCTCCCTTTAGTTGTATATTTTAAAATTTATTTCATGAGGGTTTTGTAGTTTCCATACACAGATCTCGTATATAGATCATATACCTGAGTTAGATTTATACCTAAATATTTAATTTTCCTAGATACCATTGTAAGTGATACTATTTTTAGATTTCAAATTCCAATTGTTCATTACTGGTAAAGCAACCGACTTTTGTATATTATTCTTGTATGCTATGAACTTCCTCTATTCACTTAGTAGTTCCAAAAGTTTTTTGTTGTGGTCTATTCTTTGGGGTTTTCCATATAGTCAGTGTTATATCCTGTTTTCCAATCTGTATGCACTTACTTCCTTTTATTTTCTTATCGCACTAGCTAGGACTTACCGTACAATATTGAATAGGAGTAGTGAGAAGGGATATCCCCATCTTGTTCATTATTTTAAAAAGAAAGTGTCCAATTTTTCATTTTTAAATATGATATTAGCTATAGGTTGTAAAGATTCTTTATCAAGTTGAGGAAATCCCTCATATTTCTTGTTTAGTGAGAGTTTTTAATGTGAATAGATGTTGGATTTTGTCAAATGCCTTTTATGTATTAGTCAATAAGATCAATAAGAATTTCTCCTGTAGCTTGTTGATATGGTGGATTACATTGATTTTTGAACATTGAACCAGCCTTGCCTAGCTAGAATAAGTCCACTTTAGAATAAGTCTAATTATTTTTATACACTGTTGGATTTAATTTGGTAATATTTTCTTGAGGATTTTTACATCTATGTTGATGAGAGATTTTGATCTGTAGTTTTCCTTTATCATAATGTCTTGATCTGTTTTTGGTATTGGGATAATGGTGGCCTCATAGAATGAGTTAGAAAGTGTTCCCTCTGGTTCTATTTTCTGGAAGAAATTGTAAAGAATTGTTCTTTACAAATACAATTTTTACAAGAAATTGTAAAGAATCATTTTCTCCTTAAATGTTTGTTAGAATTTACTAGTGAAACCATCTGGGACTGGGGTTATGAGTTACTAATTACAATTTTATAATAGATATAGTTCCATTTACATTTTCTGTTTCTCCTTGTATGAATTCTGGTGGATTTTTGAATTTATTTATTTTTATTTCTTATTTTACAGGGATGGGGGTGGGAGACAGAGGGAGAGAGAGAGAGAATCTTATGCAGGGCTCAATCCTATGACCCTGGGATCATGACCTGAGCTGAAATCAAGAGTCAGATGCTCAACTGACTGAGCCAACCAGGTGCCCCTGAATTTTGGTAGTTTGTGTCTTTCAAGAAATTGGTCTGTTTCATCTAAGTTATCAAATTTGTGGACATAGATTTGTTCAGAGTCTTCATTTATTATCCTTTTAGTGTCCATGGAACCAGTAGTAATGACCACTTTTTCATTTCTGTCAATAATTTGTGTCTTCTTTCCTTTTTTCCTTAACGTTGGTTTGGCTACAGGTGTATGAAGTTTAGATCTTATTTGGCTTCACTAGGTCACTGGGCCTTTATCAATTACATTTTTGTTTTCAAAGATGTAGCTTTTGGTTTTATTGTTTTTTTTTCCTCTGTTTTCTTATTTTCAATTTCATTAATTTCTCCTCTAATTTTTCTTTTCTTCTGCTTGCTTTAAATTCACATTGATAATCTCCAGCTTCCTAAATTAAAAGCTTAATGATTTTAGATTTCTTTTTCTAATATATTCATTTAATGCAATAAAAACTCTCTAAGCACTATTTTTGCCACATTATACAAGTTTTAATGTTTTATTTTTATTTTAACTTAGTTAAGAGTATTTAAAAATTTTTCTTGAAACCTCTTCTTTGACCCATGTGTTATTTAGAAATATGCTGTTTAATCTCCAAATATTTGAGGTTTTTCAAGTTATTTTTCTGTTATTGATTTCTAGTTTGATTGTGTTATGGTCTGAGGACATATTGTATGACTTCTATGCTTTTTAACTTGTTAAAGTGTGTTTATGGCCTAGAATATAGTCTATCTTGGTGAATGTTCCATATAAGCTTGAGAAGAAGACATATACTGTTAGAGTATTTTATATCAGATCAGGTGATTGATAGTGTTGTTTAGGCCAACTATAGCCTTACTGATTTTCTGCCTGCTTCACCTATCAATTACTGAAAAGGGGTGTTGAAGTCTCCAACTATAATAATGGAGCTTTCAACTTCTCCTTGCAGTTCTATTAGTTTTTGCCTCATGTATTTTGACATGCTGTTATTTGGTGCATTAAAGATGTGTTATCCTCTTTATATTTTGCTGAATTTGTTTTGATAGATTTTAAAAGGATTTTTATATCTACGTTCATGAGGAATGTTACACTGTATTTTACATTTCTTGACAAGTCTTTTTTAGATTTTAGTATAAGAGTTACATTGACATCATAAAGTAAGTTGGGAAGAGTTATCTTCTTTGTATTCTAAAAAATGTGTAAGATTGGCATTATTCCTTCCTTAAATGTTTCATAGAATTTGGCAATGATGCTATCGGTCTGGAGCTTTTTGTTGGGACATTTTTAAATTACAAACTTAATTTCTTTCATGGTTTATGGCTATTCAGACTTCACATTTCTTCATTTCTTCTTGTTTTAGTTTTGATAAGCTACATTTTCTGAGGCACTAGTCTATTTTATCCAATTTATCAAACCTTCTAGCATAAAATGGCTCATAGTATTACATTATTATCATTTTTATGCCTGCAGGTTCTGTGATAATATCCTTCTTTCATTCTCCCTTTCTTTCTTTCTTTCTTTTTTTTTTTTTTTATTATCTTACCTCAGGGTTTATCAAGTTTCTTAACCTTTTCAAAGAGTCTACTGTTGGTTCTGCTGATTTTCTCAACAGGCTATTTTCTGTTTCCTTTTACTTCTGCTCTTATCTTTATTATTTTATTTCTTTTAATTACTTTGATTTTACTTTCTTCCCAGCTCTTTAAATTAGAAGCTTATAGCACTGATTGTAAATCTTTCTTCTTGTCAAATAAAAGTGTTTTAAGTAATTTTTTTTTTCTTCTCACAGCTGCTTTAGCTACATCCCACACATTTTAGTATGTTATGTTTTAATTATTATTCAGTTTGGAGCATTTTCTAGTTTTGTTTTTGAATTTTTTTGACCCATGTGTTATTTAAGACCATGTTGCTTAATATATAAGTGGTTAGCATTTTTTTAGTATTGTTATTGATTTTTTATTTAATTCCCTTGTGGTCAGAGAACATAGGGTATATTATTTCAATATTTTGAAATTTGTTGAGAATTATTTGATGGCCCAGAAAATTCTAGATCTTTGTGAATGTTCTGTGGGCACTAAAAAAGGATGTGTATTCTTTAGTAGTTGGATTTAGTATCCCATAAGCCTCAACGAGGTCAAATGATTTACATTGTAATATAAATCTATATTTTGTCCATTTATTCTATCAAATATAAGAGATGGTATTAAATTCCCTGACAATGATTTTGAATTTGTCTAGTTTTTTCCTTAGTCTGTAAAAATTACTTTATGTATTTTGAAGTTGTATAAAAGATGATTACCTTTTATTGATCTTTTTCTCTCTACTAGTTTTGGTCAGCCTACCTCTTGACTTCAAGTAAGTCATAGAAAAAAAAAAAAGCAGGGGCACCTGGGTGGCGCAGTGGGTTAAGCGTCCGACTTCAGCCAGCTGACGATCTCGCAGTCCGTGAGTTCGAGCCCCGCATCAGGCTCTGGGCTGATGGCTGAGAGCCTGGAGCCTGTTTCCGATTCTGTGTCTCCTTCTCTCTCTGTCCCTCCCCTGTTCATGCTCTGTCTCTCTCTGTCCCGAAAATAAATAAACATTGAAAAACAACAACAACACTTCTATCATGTTTCAGGCATGCCTTAAAAAAATTTTTTTTAATGTTTATTTATTTTTGAGAGAGAGAGAGAGAGAGACAGAGCACGAGAGGGAGAGGGGCAAAGAGAGAGGGAGACACAGAGTCCAAAGCAGGCTCCAGGCTCTGAGCTATCAGCACAGAGCCTGACACGGGGCTCAAACTCACAAACCATGAGATCATGACCTGAGCCAAAGTCAGACACTTAGCTGACTGAGCCACCCAGGCGCCCCATTTTAGGCACTCTTATTTTCAGTTTTTCTGTAATATATATCCATACCTAATACTAAATGACATAAGCAGTATGATAGAAAAGTACAAGATACCATGAAGGTGTATAAAACTTAGCCATGGAAATCAGGAAGAGCTCTCCATGGAGGTGATATATTAATAGTAAGGTGGAAGTTAGCTCTAATAGCAGGTTGTGAAAGGAACATTCGAAGAAACAGAAAACTGGTGTGCATAAGCCTTGAGGCAAGGAGGAGCTTGGATCTTTGAAGAAACTCAAAGAAGTCAAGAATAGCTCCATTGCTTCATTGTAGAGTGAAGGCAGAGGTGGCAGAGGAATAGTGGGCAGGGAGGCATATGTAGAGGCTTGAAGCTTCCTGAGAACAGTGGAAGTATTAAGAGGTTTTAAGGCAAGAAGCACCATGATCTGGTGTACAATTTTTAACAAGTACTTAAACTGTTGTGAGAACAAATTGCAGAAAGGAAGAAATGGATGCAGAGAGTTAAGAGGTGATTGAGGTGAGTAAGGTGCAGGAGACGAGGGAGGCTAGGGTTAAAGTGTATATAGGAGAGCTGAGGTAAGTGGAAGAAGTCAAAGATAAATTTTGCATCTAGAATGATAGTTGGTCATGGATTGGATGTTGGTGGTAAGAGAGAATGAAGTACCAGTGATGCTTTTTGGCATGTGTGGAAATAGAGAAATATGAAAGAACAGATGGGGGGGGCGGGGAATAGGTTCTAGTACACTGCAATTCAGATGTCTAAGGTACATTAAAGAGAAAGTATTACACAAGCTGTGAGATATATGAGCCTGAAGAAGGATTTAAGCTGGAGATATACATTTTGGGAGTTATAAACAGATGGCAACTAATGCCAAGAGAATGGGTCAAATAATTTAGACAGGAAGTATAATTACAAGAAAAAGAGAAGACTATAAAACAACCAGAAAGAACTCTTAACATTCAAAGGTCAGAAAGAAGGAGCTGATGAGAAAAAAGGAGAAAAGGGGGCCAGGTATATAAAGTGATCTTATAAAAGTCAATACTTTCCTTCTGGTGATGTCCTTTTGCTTTGTCTATGGATTCTTCAGAGTCAAGGCTGTTTCTCAAAGGTCTGAAGGAAGTTACTCATTTTTGTGTAATCATTAATTTTGTGTGCATGTGGGCCCAAAACATTGCAGCTAACTACTAGAAAATGTCTTTAAATTCATACACAGTCATTTTCCTTAAGGCATTCACAGAATATCAGAATGGCTCATGAAAGATGGCTTCTGGAATTAGCTAAACATTGGCCTGGAACCAAGGGTCAGATTTTTATACTAAGTCCTTGAAATACAGTTTCTTTCCTTTATAATGATTAATTAATTTCCTCTTAGGAACCCCTTGGTCTTTTCTTACAATGAAACCAGACTGACTGTTAGTAATGGCAAGACAAAAGCATGGTGAAGAGGAACTATCCTTAACACTTTCCATTTATTATCAGATTTCTTGGTCAAGGTTTATATCACTGGTGAAGATGGAGGTATTCTAGGATATAGTAAATGAAGGAACTGGGAACCCAGACAATATTCAAGTGAGAGTGACAGAACTTTTCTCAGTGTAATCAAGCCTGGAAGAGCTGGCAGAAATACCATGGTTTGGCAGATTTATCACTACATCCTTGAGTGCTGACTTGAAGTGTGGCTACATGGCTTTAACGGATGGCTGTGTGAAGGAAGATTGAATCAGTGGCATTAACCATAAAAAGGAAAGACTGGTTGTACATACTGGATGACCCAAAAATGATGATTATTCAGTGCAAGCTATTTATACTTGAGATTCTTGGGAAGGGAGCAGCATATGCTCCTAAAAGTGTGAATCAGAACTTCCAGGGGCTATACAGTTTGAAAATGATCACAAGACATTCTGTCACACAGTTCTTTGTTTTAAGTTTATTTATTTAAGTAATTTCTACACCTGGCATGGGGCTTGAACCCATGACCTCAAGATTAAGAGTCACATACTCTGGCAACTGAGCCAGACAGGCACCCCTCTGGTACATAATTCTGGGGGAGGTGGTGGTAGGTACGCCTAACTTATTTCCAGTCTCCAATATGCCCAGTTAAAAATTATTACAACAAATCTAGTAAAAGACAAATAAACTGGGAAAATATACTGGCGACATGTATAGCAGATAAACTTATTAATTTTGTTACATAAAATCTTATATATATCCATAAGAAAAATAGACACAACTAATAGACAAAAAATAGCCAGAGAATGCAAATAGATGGTTCTCAAAATAAGCTAAAATGACAATTAACATGATAAAACATTAAGCAACAATGAAATAATATTTGCTTATCAGATTGGTAATGATTGCAAGGCATAAATTCAGTGAGGAGAATAAATTCAGGCTTGATGGTTTCCACAGTTTTTTCTATAACAATGATGGCATCCTTAATTAACTTTCATGATGTAATCCTTCCTTACTTTCATCGTGCGTTAACAACCCTTTCCACAGAGTACCATGTGTAATGAGCCTTAAAGGTCCTTATGACCCCCTAATCTAGAGGCTGAATTAGAGACATTGTGTTTGGGGGCAAGTAGACCATTTTAACACTTTTGGTGTTGAAATCACGGGGTTCTGGGTGGCCAGAGGCATTGTCCAATATCAAAAGAACTTTAAAAGGCAATCCCCAAAGGCAAGATCCTTCCTGACTTCAGGGACAAACTATTGAGGGGACCAATCCAGAAAAAGTGTTCTTGTTGTCCAGGCTGTCTTGTTGTACAACCAAAAACCTGGCAGCTGGTGTTTATCTTTTCCCTTCAAGGCTAAGGGATTAGCAGCTTTATAGATAAGAGCAGTCCTGATCATAAACCTGACCGTATTTGCATAAAACAGTACAGGTGACTTTCCCTTCTTGCCTTCAACCTGGTGCTCACTTCTCTTTCTTTCTAATAAATGTCTTTTGTGGCATTTTATTCCAGAATAGGGCACTTCTATCTGCATTAAAAACCGGTTTAGGCAGATATCCTTTCTCCTCAATGATTTCTTAATGGTGTCTGGGAACTCATATGCTGCCTCTTGATTGGCAGAAGTTGCTTCTCCTGTTAACTTGACATTAGTAGCCAAACTTCTTTTTTAAAATTATCAAACCATCCTTCACTGGCATTAAATTCTCTAGCATCACACGCTTCACCTTCCTTTTGCTTTAAGTTGTCATATAATAACTTCACTTTCTTTTCAAATATTAGAGTCTATAATTATGCCTTTTTTATAGCAATCCAGAACCCACATAAAAGCTGCATTTTCAGTATGAGATAAAAAGGGAGTTTGCAAAAAGTTCAAGGTTTCTGCACCTGCTGGCAGAACTGTAGCAACAGCTTCATGACTTGTCCTTTTATTTTTTTTTTATTTTTTTTTTTTTGACAACGGTCCTTACACTAGATTCATTTGTCTTGAAACAGCAGGCATCTGCAGCTGCAGATCTCAATCTATGGTACATATCAAGCAATTCACCTTTTTCTTGTAATGTCATGACTTTTCTCTGCTTCTTGGGAGCACTCCCAGCATCACTAGTGACACTTTGTATGGGTCCCATTCAAGGCTTACAGTATTGCACTAAACATGATGAAAACTATGTGAGATCCAGGAGAGATCACTTATTACTGTGATTCCCAGTTTACTGGAGAGACATATTATTCATACAGAGAGGATCAGTATCATACAGTGTGTATTTAAAAAATTTTATTTGAGAGACAGAGAGAGAGAGAAGCAGAGGGGGAGAGGGAGAGAATCTTAAGCAGGCTCCATGCTTAGTCCTGATGCAGGGCTCTATCCCACAACCCTGGGATTATGACCTGAGCTGAAATCAAGGGTTGGATGTGCAACCGACTGAGCCACACAGGTGCCCCTCACACAGTGTTTTAAGTGGATACTGGCAACACTTGAGCTCACCACAATAACAGGAAGGGGCTATGAAATTATCACAACAGTACAGTATGTACTACAGTTAATTTCATGCAGTTATGACTTAGTATTGTATCTTTACACTTGTTTACATTTCTCTCAACTGTGAATCGTGCCTTCTATGGTCTAAAAATGTTTGTGTGGGTAAGTTTTGATAAGTTTTAACTTTTTATAATAGATTTGCTATATTTTATGATAGCAAATGATAAAATAGATTAGTATCTACATATATTGTACACATTCATGACACACCTAATTTTATTTTTTTGATATTTCTAGATCATGTGGTTCATCTGTGAGTTTTTCATATTGTTGCAAATCTCCAAAAGTTTTTCCTAGATTCTTATGAGAAAAAATCCATGTATAAGTAGACCCACATAGTTCAAACCTGTGTTGTTCAAGGGTCAACTTTATTACCAAGGATTTTCTCCATTTTCTGTAAGTATTATCTACAATTTACTTACGTAACATTTAAGGCCTTTCTACGATTCTTCATCAAACTACATGCTTTCATTCCTGATTCAACAGATTCTTAGGTTCACTTTTTTTTTTGAAAGCACACGTTGCTAATGATATTGACAATGTGGAAAGGCAGAAACACTAGGGAAAAAATGGACAGCTTGATTTATGTTGTTAACTCTGCATGGGCTGTAAGAAATGTTAAAATATTTTGCTATTTTATATAAAATCAATTTTTATGATAATCATATCCCCTCTCAATTTTTTGTAGATAACTATATCTTATTTGTATTCAATCCACAACAAATAACTCTAGGCCTCAAAATTTTGCAGATACTATGGATGCATATATTTGATTTTGTTCTGTCACGATGCCACCAACGTCTTGGTTAGATGGTTGTCACTCTAGGTGAATGAACATGCAGGTCTCCTTCCCTTTGCGAATTGAGTATGTACTGGACTATTAGTCTCTATACTGGGTAATGGAGCTCCAGAGTGGGTAAGTTCTAGGGTACTTTTCTTGCTGTATGATTAGACAGATCATAAATGCAAATAAACATACTACTCTTCTTGGTACTGTGAAGGAAGTGTAAGTGCCACTCCTGACTTTTTGTCATCACTTGTCTAGGATTTTCTTGTATGTGACAGGCGCCCCCTAGTGAATAGAGGGGCTTAAATTGGCCTCTACTACAGAGAGGCTAGAAAAATACTTGAAGCTGTTATAACAAGTTCACACTGCATTAAACAACTAAGATGCTGAATGAAGTTTTGTGTGTGTGAATGTGGGTGAGGATGGGGATCTGTTCTCCATAAAAAGTATCCAGGATTTCACTATATAGAAGTAGTAATCAATTTTCTAGGTGAAGGTCAAACTAATCTGAACTTCACTAGATCATCAAAGTACATAGAGTAGATCACTGATCTTTATCTACTCTTCAGGTATTACAGTTTGACTGTGTGTATATAGATATCTACTAAATTCTGTATGATACACATAACTTTGGGGTTGAGACTTGAGAAACCATAATTTCAATCCAAAAACTTTAATCTGGTAAATATATTTGATAAATTACATTTTATTTGGTTAATTTCAAGAATACAGCATTAAAGAAGACTGTGGTTGCTTGATATAATAAATCAATTACATTTAATTACCTCTTCTCTCCCTAAATCTCCTGCCACTTATAATAGTCTTTATGTTCTGAAATAAGTATGTTATAATGTTGACATCATCATAAATATTCATTAGTTATTATTTATAGCACTGGGTTAGGTCCTCAATGAGGAACTAAAAATAATTCTTATCCTCTAGGATGTTGCCAAGATAAAATAAAGTCAAAGAACATATAACCAAATCAACTGGAAAACAAATAAATTATCCAAATATGCTAAAAAACAGCATTCCTATTATTTTAACAGTGCCAAAGAGCAGAAGCAATCACACACTTGACTCAGTGGTTTAAATGGAGCATCCTAAACCAACTGGAGAAAAGGTTAAACAAAAAGTAGGTGACATGTTTAAGTAACAAGTAGGTGAGAAGTTTATTCTCAAAGGTCTTGTTGACATCAGAAACTATCAAATTAAGAACTGTATGTCGATTATACTTGCTACTTTTCAGGGGTATATTATACTGTTGGCTCCCACCTTACCATCTAAACAATTTTTAAAATAAAAAATTAATATTTTCTTCTTTCCCCTAGATTGTCCTTTGTCTCCTGAGCAATTATCCTTTTACATTCACCTCAACTTCTTCAGGTCCAAGAGGACTTCTCTAACAGTAAGGGCTCTCTCTGTCCTCCCTCTTGTCTGAAGCCATAATGACCTTATTTAAGACAATTATATTGCTTTGATTATTCCAGGTATAATAAAAGAGTCTACAAAACACATGCAAGCATTCATTCAAATTATTTGTAAATTGGTTAGTGAGTAGACCCCAAAGTCCAATCACAGTGTAGCTTGGAAGACAAATATCACTTCACTAACTTAGAGGGATAACTTGTGCATTTCTCTTGTCAGGACAGGCATGTGCTAGTAGGGGTGAAAACACCGAACCTAAAGGAAATAGAAGTGAATGACAGGTAAGGACCAAAGCACCTCGCCTACCTCATCCTTGCTCACAAAACGCCCATTCTTCCCTGTCTTGTTTCCTAAGATGGATCGGGGAGGAAGCGAGGTCACCCGTGGGAAGGCGGCGTACTCTCCTCCTGACGACCGAGACTGAGAAGGAGCCTTAGGGAGACTCGCGGGGTGGGCGGTGGGAAGACAGCTCAGAAGTGCCCAGGTGTCTTGCTCCCGCACGGCGAGAGGTGCGGGGCGGCGCGCGCCTGCGCGGACCTGGCTCTCGCCACCCCACGACCGCAGCATCCCTGCGCAAGAGTCCCAGCGGCGCGGGCGGGAGGAGGGGCGGCGGCCCCTCCGCCCCGCGCGCGCGGCCACGTGACTCGGGCCGAGGGGATTGGAGCGGCGGCGGCGCGAGGCGGCAGACTGGTGCAGCGCCTGGAGCTCACGGCGGGATCTCCTCCTCCTCTTTCTCCTGGGAGCCTGGACGGTACCTTCTCCTCCGCCCGGCTAGTCGGCGCAGCCGCCGCATCCCTACCTCCGCGGCGCCCCGAGGAGGAGGAGAAGACGCAGCTGGGCCGCCGCCGTTAGAGGGGTCCCCGGCTGCCTCTCACTCCGTCGGCGTCGCCTTCGGGGTCAACCCGCCCGCGGTGTCTCCGCTTTCTCCTCCCGCTGCCGCCGGCGCCCGCTTACAGCCGCGATGGGGCTCTTGGACTCGGAGCCGGGCAGTGTCCTCAACGTGGTGTCCACGGCGTTGAACGACACCGTGGAGTTCTACCGCTGGACCTGGTCCATCACAGGTAAAGCGGCTGGCTGCCCCGTCTTCGTCCGGCCCTGCAGTCCCTCGCTCCCTGCGGCTTTTGGGATGCTGCGGATCAGAGGAGATGCGGGGCGCGGGGACCGCGGTCTGGCACTGGTTAATCTGATCCGAACGTTAAGGCCTCCCCCTCCCCCCGCGACGCTCGCAGGGTTTTCCTCTGAGCTTCCATCTCTCGTCAGCTTCTCGGATGCTGGGGCTGACATATCAGATGGAGCCTGGGCTGCTAAGAGCTCGTCGCAGGAACCACTCCACCCTGTACTCCCACATCTCCCAGTCTCGTCTGACAGTTTTAACTTATGCACAGGATTGGTTTTAACATTTACTAATAATAGTCCTTTTGTAGAGATGGCTGGGGGAAGGAGGAGGGCTTCAGTGGTAGCTGTCTTTTTTTTGCGTCTCTTCGGCCTCCCGGTTGCATTGACACAATCTGCTAAACCTGCTAATGTTTAGTCTAACTCATCCATCTATACTATAATTTGGAACAAAAAGTAAAAAGCCATTGTTTGTCCTCTTGAACCTTGCAGGATGTTAGTTTCTGAGGCTTTTCCAGCAGCAAATATGTTTGAAGTGATTGTCTATAATGGCTTTGCGCAGTGCAGTGCAGTCAGGGGGTGGGGGAGGCTAAAATACCCGGAAAGAAATAAGTCTTTAGGAAGGGGGTCTCTCTACAGCAGCACCTAGAGGTCGTCCCAGCAGCCTGCATGTATACAATTTTCTTAAATTAGCAAACTTTTTCCCCTTAGCGGTTGTAGTTTGACAGGGATCGTCTATTGGTGGATTTATGCAGCTCTTCTAGTGGGAGCAGTTGGGCTATTATGTTATTTTTACATTTTGCCATTGATTTTCTTAATTTGCTTCAGTTGCTTTTGGTTTTAAAGCACTTAAAAGTTTTTGAAATTACAAAAAAATTAGCCTAACGGGATTTTAGAAATGATCTTATGATTTATAATTTTCTAGTCCTTTTGCAGTGTGGCACTGCATCTCCAGCAGTGGAGGAGAGTAACCTTACACATTATGACTCTGCCTCCTTTCCCTAGAAATGAAAATATATTCCTGTAGTTTTGTATTTGTTGTCAGAGTAAATGGAACTGTGGTTACAGCATGATTACAGTACAATATGTGGGATACATTTTGTAGAGAAAAATGTGTGCTGGAATTATTTCTGTGAGACAAAATGATTCTTCGACATTGTTGTGGCTTTAACTTCTTCAGCTAGGAATCTCATGTTTGGCACTGGTAAATAAGCTGTTTTAATTAGCCCTTGCAGTTGGAAATGGTTAAAAGGCAGTTTTTAATGGAGTCTTTCTTTAAATCTTCTATGTGCTGTTACACTGAGGTTACCCTGTACCTACGAGAGCTGGGAAAGATGTACCCTTCCCTTCATCTCTGATTTTGGTTATTTAAGCATTGCATCAGGGTTTCCCATTACACAATTGTGCAGAGCTGAACATCAGCTTTGGCAGATAATTGTACTTTGCATACTTTAGAGTACAGACATCGTCAAGGTCCTCCAATCTCAATTCAGCCAGAGCCACACCCAGAAGTTCTCATTCCTGTCTATTATTCCCTTCCTATCTCAGAGCTTTCTTACTTCTCGAGTCTCAGAAACAAAAACTGAGTGCAAAGGTAGAATACACTTTTCTGTGTTGGTTAATTCCTTCCTAATGATGCTGCTGTCAAAAAATATGAAAAAGATAGGAAATTTTGTGCAGTTGCCTCATGTGAAAACTTGCTACTAGCCTGTGAAGGGCATATAAGATAATATTGTAGACCAAGTCTGAGAAGTGAGAGTAGCCACTGGAACACAAGTGACCTCTCACTAGCAAGTTAGAGGGAAGGTATTCACCCATGCCCTGGCTATCCACTTACGAAACCTGAGACTGCTTCATTGCTTTCTGTAATGAGCTACCTGCTGTAAGTAGATGGTATTTCTTAAACCAACTTAGAGGCTTAGTGGGATATAGTTTGTTCTGCCTTTCTGCTGTGAGGCTGTGAGGAGAAATATTTTTTTAGATGCAGGCAGGACAGACCTGAACCCCATGGTGTCCCATTTCCTTTCACCCCCTATCCTATGCTCTCCATGCTACCTTTCTTTCACAACTTCACACTGCTCTCCACAAGGATCTCCTCTTGCTATAATTTCATGAAAATCTGAGTGAAGGAGTTTCAAAGTAGAAGAGTAGCTTATTAGATGAAGCTGAATAAAAGTTGATGAGTCAGATGTTTGGAAAGAGGGAGAAATAAAAATGGGTGGAGAGAAAAGATGGTCTTGAGAAATAGAGGTGAGTGATGAAAGGACACAGATTATTCAGAGAGCAAGATATGAACTAGGCTCTGTGCCCTTGAGTGCTTTCATTCCCAGACTGTAGTTACATGCTTCTATCTCCGTTTTATTAGTCCATTAAATATTTCTCTCCACTGAAGTTTCTACCTAAGTGCAAATGAGTGTATCTGCTTTGGACTGTCATAACAAGAATAGTTACAGATTTGTAGAGTATATTTGGTGATGCAAGAGATCTTTGCCCTAGGGCAAACGGTTTCTGGAAAAATATCATTTTGTGCTATTATATCAAATGGTACTATTTAATAAAACATACGGTGGTGCTCAAAGCAATGTATAAAAACTGGGCTTTTCAAAGGCACATGTCTAGCAAATACAGAATATGACCCATAGAGTATTAACACAGATAATGTTACTTTTACTATAATTGTTAGCACTGAAGATTTTTTTTAATGTTTGTTTATTTTTGAGAGAGACAGAGACAGAATGTGAGTGGGTTAGGGACAGAGAGGGAGCCCGATGCGGGGCTCAAACTCATGAGCTGTGAGATCATGACCTAAGCTGAAGTCTGATGCCCAACCAACTGAGCCACCCAAGAGCCCCAGCTGTTAACACTTTATACATTAGTATTGAAACTTTGAAAAAGCTGTACTTTAGGAAAAACAACAAAAATAATTCTCTACTTCCCTATATTATATTTTTAGAGATTTCGAACAATGAGTTAATCTCGGTGTATATTACACAGGAAAGTATAGACTGCTGTAGAACTTTATACTAGTTGGTGGCATGGGAGTAGGTATTCTGATGTTATTGAACTTTTTTTCTTCTGTTCTTTTACTTTATGAGTACATTAAAATTATTAGGACTGGGATACTAGGCTCAAAGTATATAAAATCAAAGTTGTATGTAAAATTTTAAACCTGGTGAATCTTAGTATTCTCCAACTTATAAATACCCCAATTATCTACAATATCTATTGTATTTGTTTATTAAAATAAATGCATTAGTAGCCTTTTGTGTAACTGAATTTAGCATAGAAATATCCTACAGAGTTAATAGCCAGCATCCCTGCAATAAGGCCAGCTGTCTCCTGAACTGCCATATTTCTTTTTGGCAGCATGTTTTTAAACAGCCATTGTTCATGGAGTACGTATTGGTAGTGGTGGGGAGGGGGGCGGGGAGTGGAGGTGGTTGGCATTGCTCTCTGTTTACAGATAATAGTAGCGCATATTTTGATGCAAAATTTGTGTTTACTTGGGAGTTAAACTTAGAGCATAAAGGGCCTGCTTGTTTTTGGAGGGGCAGAAGGGAGAGGAGGATGAGTGGTACAGGAGGAAGGAGGACTCTTGTAGGATGATGATGAAATTTGGAAGCAAGGCTTGTATAAGGATTTATTCTTTTCTCCTTACCATGTGTAGGCATAGTTCTGGGCTCTGGAGAAAGAATGAGGACACTTGGTCACTGCACCCATGCAGCTTATGAAGTCATGGCTGTTCCACCTTGGGAATCCAAAGGGTCCTTTGAAGGCATGATCTGTGGTTCTGTGATCTGTCAGAATTAGGCCTAGCTGGTGCCTAGGAAAGTCAGAAAAGTCCTTCTTCACTATTCTTATCTTTACTTCTTTTACCTGCAGTACGGTCTTGAGTTGTAAGAAGAATATACAAGCCCTATTTTTAGAATATTTCAGCTGTCACCATGTGGAGTTGATGTGAATATTGTCAGAGAGTATTTGTATAGGTAGACTAAGGAGAAGGGCTTCAAAGACTAAAAATTCATGGAACTGAGAATGTGTTTTAGGGTCAGTGAGTCATCCTGATTTGCTGAAACTGGGGGTGTGTGAGAGGGGACATTTAACTCAGCTCATATAAGCTGGGGTAAAAGGTCTGTCCCTGGGAGTGCTAGGCCCACATGCTAGCATGTGTTTTAAACATGTTACAATATATTTATATTAGTTTTATTATTTGTCACAGTTAATGTGTAGTCTTTAATCTTTGTTATTGTCTAAAGTATATTTTGTTTGTTTGTTTGGCCTAGCCTGGAAGCCTAGTTACCATTTTTGATGTTTCTTTGAGAAAAGACATTCTAAATTCCAGGCAGCTAATTAAAGATAAATATGTGGGACATCACCAGCTCCTAACATGAGATCTCCCTTAGCTAATGTTTTCAGTGAGGTCCTAGAGTTATCCTTCTCTCTCATAACCTCCCTGAAGCCTCTAAAAGGTCCATACCATTTAAGGATTTTTTTTGTTTTTGTTCTTGTTTTGGTGGTAGACTCTTAGACTTTAATGTCTGCTACTCTTGTCCATTCCCCAACAGCCTCATAGCAGAACATCCAATCACAGATGAAATTACAGGAGGGTAAAACAATGCAAATTCTAAAACTGGTGTCGGGATAGTTTTATACAGTTAGATTTTTTGGCTTAGATAGATGAGGTTTTACGAATTACATAGGTAATTATGTCAGACAGTGCTTTTGTGAGCCACAAAAAAGTTGGTTATCCTTTTAAAATTGAATTTGTTAGATTTTTTTTTCTCAAGTCGTATGATAATGTCATTAGTGAGTGATTTAATATTACTAACCTAAGTATTATTTCGGATTTATTGAGTCATTTATTATTTCAAATTAGACATATAAGCACATAGAGAAGGATTCTATAACAGAGCAGACTCTTTTCTCACTTTAGATGGCTCTTTTTTCCTTTTCATGATTTGGGCATTTTTCCTTTTAAAAATCAAGGCACTAGGGCACCTGGGTGGCTCAGTCAGTTAAGCTTTCGACTTCAACTCAGGTCACCATCTCGTGGTCTGTGAGTTGGAGCCCGCGTTGGGCTCTGCATTGATGGCTCGGAGCCTGGAGCCTGCTTCCGATTCTGTGTCTCCCTCTCTCTCTGCCCCTCCCCCGTTCATGCTCTGTCTCTCTCTGTCTCAAAATTAAATAAACGTTAAAAAAAAATTTTTTTTAAATAAAAAAATAAAAAAAATCAAGGTGCTATTGTTTTATTTTCCCTTAGAATGAGAATGAATTCTAATATATTTTTAAAACTCACCAGAGTTTTGACTTTTAGAAAAGAGAAGGGAGGAAATACAACGGACTTTCAAAATCAGATTTCCAAGTTTCCTTTTCATTCTTGTCAGCCTGTAGTATTTCCTTAGCCACAGACCTGTAGCTCTAGCCAACTTGGATAACTCCCTCTTGAGTAAATCATGCCCATGTCTGTCTTTGTTTCTCAGTACACTGTTCCCTTTGCCTTTGCTGCCCTTTCTCCTCTCTACCTCTCCAGGAGCACTGCAGTAGAACCCAGCTCAACTGCCCTCTTTCACAAAGCCTTTCTGGGCCTTGGTACCCTTGGAGCAGTTCATTCCTTCATCTGATCCCATTCCTGTTAGCAATTGCTCATGCATTTCCTTGAGCCATTCCTTCTGTAACTTTATTTTCTTGAACCATCTTAACCTTCATTATTATTTACCCTTTCACCTCTTTGTATTTTTCTCCCCAACACTAGGGAATATCCTTGTATTTGTTGATTTGATATGTGTCAAGAGATGGCCCCTTTAATCTAGCGTATTTTCAAATAGTGATATATTCTGTTGCTAATACTAATAATATTTGGTGCCACAGTAAATTATATAAAGTTTTTTTAATGACCTTTATCATAAATTAGCCATATTCAATTGATGTTGACTAAATTTAGTGAAGGAATCAAACCATTAAATCATTTATTAGCACAAAACCGTTACTTTTGAGAGATAAGAAATCAGATGTAATTCTTTCTTCCTATCTATGTGGAAGTATGATGAATGTGGAAGTGAGGAGGGCAGCGTGGACTGGACTGGGATTTAGATGACCAATGCTTTAGTTTCACTAATTAGTTGGGAGACTTTGGACAGGTCCCTCTTTCCAATCTCAACTTTTTTCATCGGTAAATTGAGAGAGTTGAATCAGGTCATCTCTAAGGTCTCACCCAGCTCTTAAATTCTGGATATATATGCAATTAAAAAAAATTCTTTAAATAGGTCAAGCAATTTCCTATAAACATACATTGATCGGTAATTTAAAAACCTCACTCTATGCAATAATTTTAATCTTTTCCAACAAACCTGTTATTAGTGTTGCTAAGATAGTAAAAATAACAATAGATTCATATTTAATCTTTTTTACTTTCTTATCTGCTCCATAAGAAGTAGGTAAAGGAATAGAAAAACAAAGGGATACAGATATTTAAGTACCTGCTTTGACATAGCACTGTTTGTTGCCATTATACTGTACCTATTTAATCATCTAGATATTTCTTGAATAATCAAGAGTTGCCTATATTGTCAAAGCTAATAGCAATAACATTAAATAATTAGTTGATTGTACATTATATACAATATATACAATTATGCATTACAATTATTATGTAATATATGACTTCTGAGGATGGCTTGTTATGTGGTTTGGGGCAAGTTCATGATTCTTTGTGTTTCATATTTCTACCTGTACCATGAGATGGTTGAAACAGTATCATCTCTTAAGGCCACTTTATTGAATTCTCATAATAGCTCCTAAAGTGATGGCTTAAATAGTCTAAACTTAATCTTACTTTACATTCTTTCCTACAGAAAATGCAAAATTTTATCATATGTCGTTACAAAAGATTTTCAGTTATAGGCACTTTATGAGCATTTCTTTTTTTTTTTTTTTTTTTTTTTTTTTTTTTTTTTTAATTTTTTTTTCAACGTTTATTTATTTTTGGGACAGAGAGAGACAGAGCATGAACGGGGGAGGGGCAGAGAGAGAGGGAGACACAGAATCGGAAACAGGCTCCAGGCTCTGAGCCATCAGCCCAGAGCCCGACGCGGGGCTCGAACTCACGGACCGCGAGATCGTGACCTGGCTGAAGTCGGACGCTCAACCGACTGCGCCACCCAGGCGCCCCTTTATGAGCATTTCTAAAATTTGAAAGTATGGCTTAAAATTTTTGTAAAATTGCTACAAATATGCAGGTCTTAGTATATGGGGTAAACAAAAAAATTAAATAATTTTGTTGTAAATATGTCCTTAACCAAATGTGAATTTTAAAAACTCTTAATTTTGTCATTTTTTTCCCATGGAATATTGTCATTTTTAAATACCTGTCAATATATTTTGATTACATTTAAATTAGACTACAAATCTTGGAATTTGAAAGGCAAATGCGTTAATCCACTGAAGGAATCAGTTACTCACTGTTTGGTGTAATCACAGATAGGCATTATGATTTTGAACTGGAGCATTCAAAGGAATAAGCTTTCTTTTCATTTTTATTTATTAAACAAAAACTAAGGCACAGATATGTATTGTTAAACAAGTTCATATAGTTTTGCACACCTATGTTCATGGCAGCATTATTCACAATAGCCAAGAGGTGGAAGATGTCCATTGGTGAATGAATGGATAAACAAAATGTAGTGTGTACATACAAGGGAATGTTATTTAGCCTTAAAAGAGAAGGAAATCCGATGTATGCTATAAAAGGGTGAGCTCTGAAGACATTATGCTAAGTGAAAAAAGCCAGTCACAAAAACAAATATTGATGATTCCACTTATATAAGCTCTCTGAAGTGGTCTAATTCATAGAAACAGAAAGTACAGTGTTGATTGCCATGGCCTAAGAGGAGGGAAAGATGGGGAGTTGTTTAATAGGTAGAGAGTTTCAGTTGCAAGATGAGAAAGTTCTGGAGGTTGCTTGTACAACACTGTGAATATACTTAATATCATTAAACTGTACACTTAAAAACAATTAAGTCAATTTTGTTATGTGTTTTCACCACAATTAAAAAAATTCATATATTATAAAAATTAATATAGCACCTGTAGAAATGATCTTTCTTCAGTGTTCAGTGGTACAACAGTTGATTCTGTGAAAATGTGTAAAGGAAAACCTCATTAAAAATGGAATTGGGAAGTCGTGAAGGGAGAACTCTCAGGCATGTACCATTTGTCACAACCTACTTTATATACTCCCACAGACCAGAAGAGGCTTACTTTAATACCCTAGCAGGAGGAAGATTTTCTCCTTGGCCAGCAGCAACCCAGCCAGTGAGAAGTTGCCACAGCCCTGAACTCTCACCCTCTTCCCATGGACCATTCTTAACAACCTCTGCCAACTTGTTTTTTTCCCCTCTATTAAAAGGATGCTCTCGGGGCGCCTGGCTGGCTCAGTCCGATTTCGGCTCAGGTCATGAGCTTGCAGTTTGTGAGTTCGAACCCACGTCGGGCTCTGTGCTGACAGCTTGGAGCCTGGAGCCTGCTTTGGATTCTGTGTCTCTCCAGCTCTTGGCCCCTCCCCTGCTCATGCTCTGTGTCTCTCTGTCTCTCAATAATAAATAAACGTTAGAAAAAACAAATTAAAAAAAAAAAAGGATGCTCTCCTCCTTTGTTCTTAGGACTTTCCTGTGGTTCACCATGGTTTGCATGTTCAAAATTGCAATTTCTCTGCTCTCCTCACATAAATTCATTTTGTTGTTAAACTAAATATCTATTTTATTCGGGGCACCTGGGTGGCTCAGTTGGTTGGGCGACCGACTTCGACTCAGGTCATGATCTCGCAGTCCGTGAGTTCGAGCCCCGCATCGGGCTCTGTGCTGACAGCTCAGAGCCTGGAGCCTGTTTCAGATTCTGTGTCTCCCTCTCTCTCTGACCCTCCCCCGTTCATGCTCTCTGTCTCAAAAATAAATAAACGTAAAAAAAAATTAAAAAAAAATAAATATCTATTTTATTCTTTAAGTTTTTATTGTTTTATTTTTTCAGCTTATAATAAAATGGCTTTATAAAGGGAATGCATAGGTGTTGCCTAAAGAGCAGTACCCAAATGGCTAGAAAGTAGCAAATAACGAGAAAGACAACCTTGCCTTTGTATTTTATTTTACAATTTTAGCAAGAACTTTACAACCTTGGAAGATGGGACTGGTAGGCATTATTATTTTCATATGTTTAGAAAGTCTCTGAGAGTCATAGAAGTTAAATCACTTGTGGATGAACGCTGTAGCGAAAATGGGTATTAATAGCATGTTTTGTTTCTTAGCCCAGTGCTCTTGTCTCCCATCACACTAGCCAAGCAGGAAAGCAATAATCAAACCTCTGACCTACTTTACTTGATCTTATACTGCTATCTATCTTATCTATGTACTGTCACTACTTAGAATACTAAATCTGAACAAAGTTGTAATACCGCCAGAGGCAATCTAAAACGTTTGAAATACTCAAAAGTACTGTAAGGCTGTTGTATGAGATTAAACTAAAAACTGATATTTATATAGATTTATATATTTAAATTGTATATATATGTAAAATATAAACAAAAGTATTTAGCCTGAGAAGATAAAGTTGACTTCTATATGGTGGAGTGGCTAGAACTATAAAAAAGTATATTCAGGGGCTTCTGGGTGGCTCAGTTGGTTGAGCATCCAACTCTTGGTTTCGGCTCAGCTTGTGATGTCATGGTGGGATGGCGGGGGTGGGGGGGCAGCCAGGAGGCAGGAGGCGGGTCCAGGCATGGAGCCTGCTTGGGATTCTCTCTTCCTCTACCACACGTGCTCTCTTTAAAAATAAAAAAAAATAGGGGCGCCTGGGTGGCGCAGTCGGTTAAGCATCCGACTTCAGCCAGGTCATGATCTCGCGGTCCGGGAGTTCGAGCCCCGCGTCAGGCTCTGGGCTGATGGCTCGGAGCCTGGAGCCTGCTTCCGATTCTGTGTCTCCCTCTCTCTCTGCCCCTCCCCCATTCATGCTCTGTCTCTCTCTGTCCCAAAAATAAATAAAAAACGTTGAAAAAAAAATTAAAAAAAAATAAAAATAAAAATAAAAAAATATATTCAAAGTGAATTATGAAAATGTTTGCTAAATTTCATAGTCTAAGTGTGAAACTATTGGTAATTAGTGAAAAGAAATAAATTCAGGACCATCAGTAAATTACCCATTGGATATTCAGCATATAGACATGTTAGCAAGAGAAGATTATGGTCACAGTTCCCATTAAAACATACACACACTTCAATGGTATTTTCACTGTTTTTGTTTGTTTTGTTTTGTTTTTTTGCTAAAAGGAAATACCATTTCAGTTTCCTTAAATCCTTAAGATCATTAGTGGCACTAAGGGGGATGTTTGGACTTTGAACTTCCAGATTAGCACAGGGAGGAAGTTTTATGACTGCTTTTCTGAGAAGTCAAGCAAAATGTGAAAATGCAGCAAGAAGGAAACCACTTAGCTGCATTTTATCTTGGCTTCCAGGATGTGAGGCGTCATTCTTTCATATCAAATACATATATATGAAGACATATTCATAAGAGCCAGTTTGTAGGGAAAGGGAAACAATGCCAAAAGGTGGGGGGATTTTAGGCAATTAAGAGGTCTGGGGGAAAAATACACAACTGACTTAAATAATTCAGGGGTTAAGAAATGCTGCCCCCTGCACAGTCAAAAATCCATGTATAACCTTTGATTCTCCAAAAACTTAACTTCTTATAGCCTACTATTGACCAGAAACCTCACCATAACATAAATAGTTGATTAATGTACTTTGTGTTATATGTATTATATATTGTATTCTTAATTATAAAGAAAGTTAGAGAAAAGAAATGTTATTAAGAAGGTCATAAAGAAAATACATTTACAGTTCTGTACTGTATTTATTGAAAATAACTTACGAATTGAAGTGGACTCATGTGGTTTAAACCTATGATGTTCGAGGGTCAAATATATACATAAGTATATGTAAATATGTGTGTGTATATATATATATATATACACATACATGTGTGTATATGTATTTATATATGTATATTTCAACCATGGATTTAGATGTCATCTGCACATAGTGAAACTTACTGCTATTTATTGAGCTTCTAGAATAAAACCCTTATGGACTTGTAAAATGCTGTAGTATGTGTTTTATACACCTTATTTAATGTTCATAGCATCCCTATAAGGTAGGTATTATTTAATCATTATATGATGAAGAAACAGACTTAAAACTACACAGCTTGGGGTCACCTGGGTGGCTCAGCAGTTGAACATATGACTTCGACTCAGGTCATGATCTTGTGGTTTGTGAGTTTGAGCCCCACATCGGGCTCACTGATGTCAGTGCAGAGCCCACTTCAATCCTCTGTCCTCCTCTCCCGCTTGTGCTCTCTCTCTCTTTCTCAAAACTCAATTAACATTTTTTTTGAAAAGCTAAATTCTTAAAACAACACCAGCAAAACAGCTGGAAAGTAATGGAGCTGGGACCTAATCAAGCTGGGACCTTTCACCTTCCTACACGAGCGACTTTTTCGTAAGGCAGTATAAGCTTCCTATTCATCCAACAAATACTGTTTTACTGTCTACTAATAATAGCAAACATTTATTGGATGCTTACTAAGTTCCAGGCAGTATGTCTAATGCTTTATATGTATTATCACATTTAATCCTCATATTCCTTTGGGCTGTATTTATTGAAAAGAATAAATTATTATTATTCCCTTTTCCCAAGTGAGTGAACTGACTTTCCTTGGATCTTCTCCTTCTAGTACTAATCCTTTGAAGTTAAACCTCAAAGGAATCAGTCTTCCAGGTTGCAACACACAATGATTCACTTACCTCATCTGTGTTATTGTCTTTTCTCCTTTGCAGTGTCTGAATCCCCCCCCATGTGCATCTGCTCTCTGTGGGAGATTTTATCATTTGTCTCACTTTCTACCTTTTTCATGATCTCTGCTCAGGCAGACTTAGAACCAAATTTCTTCTTTCCTTTTTTCTCTATTTTTTAACTCCTTTATCCATGCTTTCAGGCTCTTTGGTGACTGTTCTACAACTCAGTTACAGAAAACATTTTTGCCCTCCTGTTGTAACTACTTTCAGGCCATTTGCCCCCTCGTCCCCTCAGATGCTGCAGCTTACCCTTGCCTTGCTGGTGGAGACCTCCATTTCCTCCTGTCTGCCCATCACACGCCGACCTCTTCGTCGTTTTTTAGCCGAACCTCTGCCTGCACCACCTCTATATTCTGCAAGGTCTGCCCTTTCCTTACATTCATCCAGGCACTCTTCCTAACTCAAACCATCACCTTTTTTCCTGAGGATGTAAGGGGAGGCTAAAGCAGAAATTTTCCCTGCTCATCACTCTGACTCAATGGGAACGTACTACACTTTCCTTCATGCAGTGCCTTCAGAATCTGTGTTTTACTTCCAGAGTATATCTTGGATTGTTACCTGTCCATTGTATCCAGCTGTATAAACACCCTTTCTCCTCTAGTTCTGCCTTCTTCATCTCACTGATACCCAAAATCTTACTTGGCTTGGAGAATATATTAAGCATCACATGTTAGACTAGAATCCAGAAAAGACCTTATGCTGTTATTTGGTTTACCCCTATCATAGAGATAAAATCCTTCTCAAACTCTTCTTGACAACAGTTACCTACACTTTTCATTAAAAATTTTCTTTTTAACAAATGTTTGAGGGCGCTTGTATCCTAGGCATTGTTATATGGATACATCAAGGAATAAAGACTGTGGCCCTGGCCCTCATGACCTTTATAATTAATGGAGGAAGACATTGACTACCTCATTAAGAAAAAGTCTGCGGTTTCCCTCTGGGGTTCCTCTAGTGTACGGTGTGACATTGACTATTATTTTTGTGTAGTCAGTAAAGGCAAATGGATTTTTAACAATATTTCTTGTATATTAGTGGTTAGTATACAGGTGTAAAAAATGGTATTGATTCGCAGCTGTTGGTTCTAACTTATTAAAGAAGGATGATGGGGCGCCTGGGTGGCGCAGTCAGTGAAGCGTCCGACTTCAGCCAGGTCACGATCTCGCGGTCCGTGAGTTCGAGCCCCGCGTCGGGCTCTGGGCTGATGGCTCAGAGCCTGGAGCCTGTTTCCGATTCTGTGTCTCCCTCTCTCTCTGCCCCTCCCCCGTTCATGCTCTGTCTCTCTCTGTCCCAAAAATAAATAAATGTTGAAAAAAAATTAAAAAAAAAATAAAGAAGGATGAATAGTCTTGGAAAATATATAGTACATACTTCTCAATGTCTTGAATATACTCCCAAAGCTACTCAGTATCTCTAGTTGGTTGTTAGGCGTGTGTTTTTGTGTATGGCAGGTTAAATAGATGTAGATGTTGTTAAAAGGAAAATAAAGTGATTCAGGTAGACTCTAGGAACAAATAAATAAACCAAGCTTTTATGACTGGATTTTAATATAAAATAGGCCCACGTTTATGAGTAAACTAGAGCAGTTCTTCTTAGATTTTAATGTGTAAATCACCTGCGAATCTTATTAAAATACACATTCTGGTTTAGTAGTCCTGGAATGAGGCCTGAAATGCTGTATTTCTTTAAAATCTTGTTAAACATGTATTTATTTTCAAGAGACACAGAGAGACAGAGTGCAAGTGGGGGAGGGGCAGAGAGAGAGGGAGACACAGAATCCGAAGCAGGCTCCAGGCTCTGAACTGTCAGCACAGAGCCCGACACGGGGCTTGAACCCACCAACAGTGAGATCATGACCTGAGCTGAAGTCGGACACTTAACCTACTGAACCACTCAGGTGCCCCTGAAATGCTGCATTTCTATTAGCTCCCAGGAGATACTTTTCTGCTGGTGTACCACACTTGGAATAGCAAGGGAATGGAGGACTCTTAATTTCTTTGATAATCTGCTACTTTGTACTAATATTGAAAAAGAAGACTTACAAATGTTCCTAAGCGATTGCTTTAAAAATATATTTAAGAAAAACAAACAATGGCATGGATTTTTATAGAATATTTAGTTGTTTTTTTACCCCAGCAGGGACTTTGTATACCTTTTAGAACCATATTGATCAATAACTCTTGCTCATTTTAACTGAATCAAAAGGGCAGTTGAGAAATGTCTTGAATGTCTATTCTCACAATAGCAGTAGCTATAATAATAATATTTATTTTGCAGACACTTTGCGGCCTTCATCCAGTCCACTAGTCTTCAGCCATTTGCTGGGTACATCCACTGTTAACAAGCCTTTATGGCTATAGAAATAACAATACTGCCCCTGCCCAGTCTGTGTGGGATGTGCTTAAACAGACTAAACGGACAGTTGCATGGTATAATAGAGGTAATCACAGTGTACTTTAAAGGTTTCAAAAGAAATACATATTTAATACTTTTAAAATAAAAAATGAGTTAATGTTGGAGGGGCTTCTTACAGAGGGTTATCAATTTGAGCCTCAAAGCAACTCTGTGATTTGGGTAATTTTATTATTACCCCTCTTTTACATAAGAGGAAAGTGTGCTCCAACAGTTTCAGGTGTTCAGTCATGGGGCTAGCACATAGATAGACCTGGGATCCAGGTGTTCTTAACTCAAGTCCTGTCCCTTGTCCCTGTACCACACTCCCTCTGTTCCATGTGTGTTCCTAAGTCATCACCTGCCTAGAATTATTTCCTAGTCTTGTGCTCACTTTTGTTAATTCTAGAAATTTGTATGTCCTAAAAATTAAAAATTTTACTGCTTTTTATTTTGGAAGATGATAACTAGCTTAGACTACTTGGGAAATAAAGTTCATTTTGATTGGTAGAAACCTGAATTCTAAGAAGCTTTAAGAAAAATCAATTACAAGAATTAATTACAGTTGTTTGTGTATAAGTAGAGGTTTATAAAGGACTTGGATTACTTCAAAACTATTGGATTATGAATATTTTGTTATTTATGAAAATTAAATCCATATTATTATTTACATTTTGTTTTTTTTTCTTTCTTTCATTTTTAATATTTTTAACATTTATTCATTTTTGAGAGGCAAAGAGAGACAAAGTACGAGCGGGGGCGGGGCAGAGAGAGAGGGAGACACAGAACCCGAAGCAGGCTCCAGGCTCTGAGCTATAAGTACAGATCCTGATGCGGGGCTCCAGCCCATGAACTGTGAGATCATGACCTGAGCCGAAGTCAGAGGCTTAGCCAACTGAGCCACCCACGCACCTCTGGTTTACACTTTATTAAAAAAGAGGTTTTGTTCTTTTAAGTAGCCTCTAAATAATTCAAAATGCAAAGTTAGACTTGTTATGTATTTGTTCTCCTGAATAAATTATAGAATGTGCTGTCTTCTCAGTATATAAGTTATAAAAATGTTCTGTTTTCTCAGTTTAAACTCTTATACAATTTATTATTGATGGTATTTTCCCTTTCATTTGGTTAAGCCCTTCTCTTGGAAAAGAGGATTTAGTGGTTTAATTATTATCAATAATAATGACAGTGCCAACACTTATTGAACTCTTATTCTGTGTCAGGCACCATACATATAGCAATATCTTATTCCTGCCAACAACGCTGTTATCATCCATAAAGCCAGAGAGACTTAAGTGACTTGCTCAATGTATTTACCTAGTAAATTAGAGAGCTAGGATTCCAATGTTGGTAGGCTGACTTGAGAGTCAATATTTGCAATCTAGAGAACTTTAGAGCAGGAAGAAAAGGCATAGAAGACATCGCAGGACTTGACTTTAAAAAAAACCCTTTTTTTTTAATGTTTATTTTTGAGAGAGAGACAGAGTGCAGGTGTGGGAGGGGCAGAAAGAGAGGATGACACAGAATCCAATGCAGGCTCCAGGCTCTGAGCTGTCGGCACAGAGTCCGACGTGGGACTCAAACTCACAAACTGTGAGATCATGACCTGAACTGAAGTCAGAAACTTAACTGACTGAGCCACCCAGGCACCTCAGGACTTGACTTTTAATGGGAGGGACTCAGCTTATTCCTGAAATAAGACACACCTGTGTGAAGATGTGGCATGGATAGGGAATAGGATACAGCAGAAGGAACAACAATTGTATTCATGTGTGCTACAGCTTTTACATTTAATCATCACACATCAACCTGTGAAGTAGTTACTATTTCCTGATTGAAAAGAAAAGAACAGTTGATTCTCCATCTGTAAGTGTCTGTTGCTTACCCCATCCTTTTGGAAACATCTTACTCTCCTTTCCTTTTTCTCTGGTTGCTTCACTTCCATTTCTCCCACTCTTCCCTTAAGTGTTCCCCAGGCTTCATTACTTGTTCATTTTATTCTCTCATTCCACATGCTCTTTCCCTTGTGACCTCAAACTCGATGTGAGTGAGTCACATTGCCAGTGACTCTTCCATGTGTCTGTAACCCTGGTAGTTCTCTGCAGCCACAAGGCCTACTAGATACGTCCACCCAGGTACTTCAGACACACACAAGTACTTCAGACACAGGATGTTTAAAAAGTCACCTGGTCATTTCCTTCCAGATTCATTTCTCTTCCTTTATGCTCTGTCCTGGATCTCCTTCCAGATCTGTTCCTCTCCTTTTATGCTCTGGCCAGGATCATGGTTTCACCACTTCTGCCACCAGACATGCCAGAAATCTGGGAGTACTTTTGAATTTTCTTTCACCCTTAGCTCTTACATCTGCATCAGTCACCACGTCTGTAGAGATTACTTTCATGTCTGCCTATGTTCATCACCAGTGCAGCCCTCTTAATTCAGGTTTCCGTCATTTCTTGCATTATAGTGGTGTCCAAGTCTGACTGCCCACCAGAATCACCAGAGGAACTTTGAGATCACAGTCCTGGCCCTATCCATGGAGATTTTGATTCAGTAGATCTAGGGTGGGGCCCAACAATCTATACTTTTAACAAGCAGATGGTTCTTATGTGGGTGGCCTGGCAACAGAGATGTTTGAGAACCACTGATCCAACTGGTTTCCTTGCCTCTTGATGTATCCTCTTCCCCTTCAGTCCATCTCCCACTGCTTCTGCCATTATTTTTTATAAGCTAAACGTGATCCCCTATTTTTAACCAATTAAGCATCTCTCCATTATCTACCAGACAGATTCTAGCCTCTTCAGCATAGCTTGTAAGACTCTCCTAGGTCTGATCTGACCCATAAGTCTCCAGTCATTTCCTGCCATCTTCCTTTGTAAATATCCTCTACCTCAGGCCTGCTTAGTTTTCAGAATAAATTCTGAAATTATTTCTTGATTTGGGGCTTTTTATACATATGTTTCTGTCTGTAAGAAGGCCTTCGTTCTCTCTGTTTGGCAAATTCCTCTTCTTTCCTTCAAGAAACAATTCAGATGTCTATCCCTGCAGTCCATCTTGTCCCCTGTCCTACCACTGTTCTTAACTGTCTTCTCTTATATTGTGCTCATTGTCCTGCAAAGCAATAGATTTTTTATGTCTGTCTCCTTTTCTAGTAAATGAGTTTTGACAGGTCAGGAACTAGACTACCTGCCCCAAATCACTTAGCTCAGAAGGGGTGGAGAGTCTCACTTCAAAGTCTATTCTATGTATCCATCATGCTGTGTGATTTTAAGATACAGATCAGGTTAAGAATAAAAACCTGTTGGTGTAGCATGTTTGAAGGAAGCTCCACTTCAGATAGACCATTTTACCTCCCATTTGTAAAGGTATAATCTACACATAATAAAACTAACTCTTTTTATTTAACAGTGTGTGAGTTTTGACACATACAGTTCTGTAACTATTACATGACCTTTTAATACAAATAAAATTTTATGATTACTGACTGAACGAATGTTTGTAAATAAATCATTCTCGGGACGCCTGGATGGCGCAGTCGGTTAAGCGTCCGACTTCAGCCAGGTCACGATCTCGCGGTCCGGGAGTTCGAGCCCCGCGTCAGGCTCTGGGCTGATGGCTCAGAGCCTGGAGCCTGTTTCCGATTCTGTGTCTCCCTCTCTCTCTGCCCCTCCCCCGTTCAAGCTCTGTCTCTCTCTGTCCCAAAAATAAATAAACGTTAAAAAAAAATTTAAAATAAATAAATAAATAAATAAAAATAAATCATTCTCACTTGGTATGAGCTTTATGAAACAATCAAAATGTTTTAAATGGAAACTATTTCTTGAGGAAAAAAATTAACTCTTAAGGGTCTGGAAGAGTTAAGATAATGTATCTTTGTAATTCTTATTGTTAAAATAGTCTCTTGCTCCTGAACTTGATGTGCTACAATGTTTAGCTCTAGGTTTGCTTAAATTTAATTTAAAACTAGGATAAGGAACTCATTGCCAAAGAAGACAGCTCTTTCTTCTTACAAAAAGAAAGACCAAGTTCTTAGAAATTTTCTGAATTTAGGTGTAATTCAGCTTCCTAAAACTTCTTTTCATTGGTTCTAATTCTATGGAATTAGAGAATAAATCTGGGCTCTCTTTAGGTCTTTTAGTATTTGATGAGTCCTCTTTCTTTTCTCCAGGCTGGACATCCTTAGTTTTTTCCCCACCTTTCTTTGTGTTATGGCTTCCAAAGCATTCATGATCCTAGACCAGGTGTGTTAGATGTAGCACCTAAAAAAGTATGAAACTTAGTATGAGTATCTCTTGTCCTTCTTTCTACTAAGGGAACTTTTGTAGGTCTCTCTTATTTTCTTTCCCTTAAAGAAACATGATTGATAGTCACAATTCTATCTTAACATACCATTTGTACCCAAAATTTGGTATTGGTATCAAATTGATGGAAATCATCTCTCTTAAAATTAATGGACGTGAAAACTGAGTGGTATTCGAATACCTGCTAGGCCACATGAGGCTCTTGACTTCTCTGAATTTCATTTTTAATATAAAGAGATCATATCTAAATCTAAAATTGTACAGCCCTCCTTTAGGTAAAGGTTTACATGTAACACAAATGGCTTAAAATTGTTGATAAGCTCAAAATAAGAGCAAAATCACTAAGACATGGAGGCATAAACATGTTAATAAACTTAGATATAAAATATAAAAATAGGACAATTTGACAGGTCAACTAGAGTCAGTTTATATTTGTGCCATATTGATCCCCTCCCCCCAAACTGTACAAATAGAGAATTTCTAAGAATGTTATATAAAACCCATTTGAATCTTGGGTATTCCTTGATGACAGTTTGACTTCAGTGGTGGCAGGAGGAATAAGATTTCAGTTGAATTGTTTTCTCTCTTGTTTTTTTCCTAATAAATTCATGGTGTGAATTCCTGTCCACAACTGTGTAGAATTAGGATATTGACAGCATATTGGAAATATGTCATCATTTACTCTAATGTGTGTAATCTACATTTAGATTCAGTGTAACTCAAATGAATAGAAGATTTAATTTACCCTTAAAATATGCTGTTTATAACAAATAAATAAAACTCAGAAAAAGAGATCAGATTTGTCCTTACCAAGGGAAGGGGGAAGGGGGTGTTAGAAGAAGGTGGTCAAAAGGCACAAACTTCCAGTTATAAAATAAATAAGCACTAGGGGTGTAATGTACAACATGATGACTGTAGCAAACACTGCTGTATGATACACATGGAAGTTGTTGTGAGAGTAAATCCTAGGTGTTTTCATCACAAGGAAACCATTTTTTCCCTTTATTGTTTTCTTTCTGTTTTATCTATGAAAAGATAGATGTTAGCTGAACCTATTGTGGTAATCATTTAACAATACATGTAAATCAGACCATCATGCTGTATGCCTTATACTTACATAGTGAAGTATGTCAATTATGTCTCAATAGAACTGGAAAAAACAAAGAATCTAAGCAGATGTACACATCTTTCTTAGAAGAGAGGCAACATGTAAAAATGTTATTGAAACATTTGAGTTAATGACAGGCTGGATAATTCATTATTTTAAGATTATATAAAATAAATAAAAGCTTTAGTATTCATGATCTTCTTTTACTGTTCTAACTCTACATCTTTTTTCTTTCTTTTCTTTTTGTTTCTTTTTTTTTTTTTCTTGCTCAAGACTTGTGTGGGGGACCTGTTAGTAATCGTGAATTTTCATATTATTGTATGACACTATTGTGACTCACTTCATTCTTTTTAGCGGAAAAGGGAACAAGTAAAAGAAGTATTGGGTATACGCATCTTGTCAGAAGTACTAAAGGAAATATTTATGCAGATAAATTTAGAAAGACACAAGTAACTGCAGAGACATGGAGAGATATGCAAATATCACCATAGGATGGGGGTTGTGATGCTGTGTTCAGATTGCTGACAGTTACTACAACTTCCATAATGCTTATTGCAGGTGGAATTCTTGAGGGCTTTCTGACCCTGGTGAACTGGTGGGCTATTTTGAGAAAGATATGGTGTGAACTATGGACTTTTATAGTCTGAAGATGGTTTTGTTAAGTGGTTGCTAAATGAACACATGACTTGCAATGTTGGATATAGAAATGGGAGGCATTGCCTTTTTTCCCTGGAGAAAGCAATGAAGTAAAGACACTGAGGCAGAGAGAGAGAGCACACATTTACCCCTAAATACTGGGTTGAAGTGCTGACTTGGGTTCAAGTTATATGTCCCATAGAGGAGGATCTGGGAGGAGCTGTAGAAAGGGTTGCTGGGCACTGAAGAAACCTGGAATATCAGTAAATGCACTGTTGGATTTCATTTGAAGGTATCAAGAATAAAGGACTAAAATGGAAAAACAAATCAACCACTCATAATTTATGCATCAAATAAATGTTGTTTAGGCACCCTCATGAGCATTGCAGTACACGAATGAAAGACACAGCCCCTGCCTTCAGGGACATTGCATTTTAAAAGAAGGTACAGGACAGTGTGATGAGTGCCGCAGTGGAATAGAAATGTCGGGTACTCTGGCATGCAAAATGTGTTCCCTGACCAGTGAAAATTGCCCATTTTTTGGACCCAGTTTTCCTCACCTTAAGTTTCATTCTCCTTCCTAATTATCATTTTTTAAAAGTAACAACTTTCAGAAATTAAAATTAAAAAACCCTAAGAGATTATGTAGCTTCTTGCTACTCAGAGGATGGGCCATGGAATATTGACATAGCATCCATTGGAGCTTCCTAGAAAATGCAGAATCTTCCTAATAAGTGGACTATATCCAAGACCTACTGAGTCAGAACCTGCATTTAAGCTATGCTTTCCCTCCCCGTGATTGTTTTTCTCATTAAAGTTGGGGAAATACTAATCTAGTTCCCTTTCTCTCCAATAGGTTTTATAGATGAACAGGATGAAGACAGATGGTGCCCTTAAATGGTAGCAGAGCTGATATTAAAACTCAGCCTATCTGTTTGCTGATAGAGTCTCAAATGCCTTTTCTAGTATCTCTGTTATTTCTTACCTACTACACTCCACCTTTTTACTCTTATGTTGGCCTCTGTTGTTTCATATTGTCAGATCTCCAGCTTCTTACTTGTGTCCCTTCCTCTCGGTGTCTTTCTTAGTTCTCTCTTTAAACTTCTCTGTTGAATAAGAGAATGGTACAGGCTACCCACACTGTATATCAAAAAGAATGAACATTTTTATTCATTCTTGATTTGGGGAAAATTTTTGGACCTTTTTCTTTAATTGCTTTCTACTTGTTCAGAACTTAACTTTGAAATCAGCAGGAATTTGGTGTGTGATAAGAGTGTGATATAATCTGTGATGTTAGAAATAAGAATCTCCTTTCGGATGAATTTATCTTCCTTTCTTTGCTATGTGGATTATCTCATAACAGACACCTTTTGCTCTTTGTTTCAAACACTTGGAAAAACAATGTCTGCCCTCTAGTTTCTAGAAAGGAATGGGACACCACAAGCTACTAGGATTTAGGGATTTGTATTAAGTTTTTTTCCTATAGGAAATAAATATCTAAGTGGATAAATATGCCATGTTTTAAGGGGGGACTTTGGCATAGAAAGATATGGTCATAGCAGGATAATATGACAATATTAAAGAAAAGCAGACAATCAGTGATAAGAACATTGTGGCACGATGCCTTCAACAAAAGTCAGCCACTCATCTTTTAAGCCACCCTCTTTATAAGAGGACTATTTTCTCCTGTCTTGTGTTTTAGTTTATTTTTTTTTTTAATTTTTTCAACGTTTATTTATTTTTGGGACAGAGAGAGACAGAGCATGAATGGGGGAAGGGCAGAGAGAGAGGGAGACACAGAATCGGAAACAGGCTCCAGGCTCTGAGCCATCAGCCCAGAGCCTGACGCGGGGCTCGAACTCCCGGACCGCGAGATCGTGACCTGGCTGAAGTCGGACGCTTAACCGACTGCGCCACCCAGGCGCCCCAAGTTTTAGTTTATTTTTAACGCTGGAATATGTTTTGATTTGAGTGGCAGAACCATAATTTCCATTAGTAGATAGTAAGCCTCTCCTGTAAACTCTGAAATAAAGTCAGTTTTTGTTTTTTCTTGTTTTCATATGTGTTTTTCTTTCAAGTCACTAGCCCATCTTTCTAACAACTCTTATTTCGTAGAAACCATAGTTATTATGTCACTTCCTGACTTGGGAGACTATGTTATTAAACATTGTTCTACTTCCATTTCCTTCCTTTTATCTTATTTTGTATCAATAGTGTATAGAAACAGACTAATTTTAAGTAAGTTATTTTGAAACCTAATTATCTAATCCAGAACTCTTCTGCATATATAGTCTCAGTAAAACTGACATTTTAAATGGTGGGATATTGTAATGAGTAATTAAGTTAAATTTATTCAGGCTAGATTTTAGGAATGGATTGAAAGACAGGATTTTTTTGTTGTTGCTATTTTAAAAGTACATCCTGTTCTTCAGCATGGAACAAGGAAATGTTTTGCATTACCAAGCATAAACTAGACATTAGATTCACAACCTGTAAAATACTGGTTAGCCTTTAGAAATATAAATTTCACTATCTTTTTATAATTTATTAGAATATTAATCTTTGTTAGCCCTGTATTTCATTATCATGCTTCTCTTAGAAATGTTACTTGTGGCAGAGCTCTATTGTAAAATTGATTCAAGGTTTCATATCTGAATATTAAGGACAATTGACTCATTTTAAATGAAATACTTGCACATATGTGAAGTGAATGCTTATAGCTTTAGAGAAGAGCTCATAAGTTGGTTACATTCAATGTCTTGAATATAATGGAAATGTCTTGGATATGGTGATTTCCATTTAAATAAATTAGAGAACTGTAGTCCCCCCTAATTTAATCACACAAATATAACTATACTCTTGTCTTAGTGTCCAAAAATATGCCAGGCAATTGCTTGCATTGCTCCACCTCTTCAGTTTGCTATTTTTTCCTGCTTTGCTTTAGTTAGGGAGGGAGCAGCTTCCAAACTGCTCTGATAAATCTCATATGTTTGATATGAATGACAAGTTTCTCCTTAAAGTATTTATTTTCTGGGACGCCTGGGTGGCTCAGTCTGTTAGGCGTCTGACTTTAGCTCAGGTCATGATTCCAACGATTCGTGAGTTTGAGCCCCGCATCGTTGCTTTGTGCTGACAGCTCGGAGCCTGGAGCCTGCTTCAGAGTCTGTGTCTCCCTCTTTCTCTGTTCTTCCTCCACTCGCACTCTGTCTGTCTCTCAAAAATAATAAATAAACGTTTAAAAAAATTTATTTTCTGTCTATGAAGTCTTTCATTAACTTTTCACCCCCAGCTTGTTCTGTGTTTTTAGCAAGGTTGATTTCTTGTCTTTGTTCTCTAGGTTCTCTATAAAACTTAATGTGTGCCATAGGAGTGAAACATAATTTTCAAAAGCTACTCACAGGAATTGGTCTCATTTCTTTGGCTTTAATGCCATGTATTTTTGTTGTGACTCAGAGAAAAATGACTTGCATTTGGTCAAATTAGGAAAAAAGCTAAGTTGAAATATTATAATTCCTGAGAAATTCATTTCAAAAGAATGTATTGTTTAATGAATTTAATATCACTTTGTTCTTTCTGTAGATAAACGTGTGGAGAACTGGCCTCTGATGCAGTCTCCATGGCCTACACTTTGTATAAGTACTTTTTATCTCTTGTTCGTGTGGCTGGGTCCAAAATGGATGAAGGACCGAGAACCTTTCCAGATGCGCTTAGTACTCATTATCTATAATTTTGGGATGGTTTTGCTTAACCTTTTTATCTTCAGAGAGGTAGGTTTACTAAAGTCACCTTGTAATTCCCCAGGGTTATTGGAAATTAAGAAATTAGAATGTGTAAAACCATCATGTAATATTGTACCCCAAGATAACCGTTAGCTACTCTAAAAGGTAAATTTTGTAGTATTGACATTTTTCATGTTTGGATAACAAAAATATGAAATATACAGAAAGTATGGAACAGTTGTTTTAAAATGGAATTTTGAAGCAGACACACTAGATTCCAAGATAACCCTTAGTAACTGTTCTGACACTAAAAGTTATTTAACTTTTCTGAGACTCATTTTCTCCATCTGTAAAATGGGAATAATACCTGCCTTCTAGGTCAGAAATAAGTGAAATAATTTTTGATAGTGTTGGCACATATTAAATAGTCAGTAAATAGTTGCTGTTGTTTATTTATAATTCTTATTCAGCAGTTTCAGATTTGGTAACAGACTAAAATATGCAGGTGTAAAATACTGATTTCAAGTGAAATCCTATTACATTATGTCATTATATTTTGGGTTGCAACTAAAATGAGTTAACTGTTACACACTGCTAATCATCATGTACTTTTCTGGTCACCAGCAAATGCTCCCTGACATTCTGGAAAGAAATCCTAAAGGCTAGATCGACACAGGCATTTTTTTAAGTTGCAAGAGTGGAAGGATTTTGTTTCCAAAGAGACTCCTTATTAAAAGTCTGTATGAACCCAGAGAATGGGAGTGGTGAGGCTAGGAAAATAAACAGTACTCTCTTTTAAAGAAATCTTTGACAACTTAGCCTATAGAATCTCAACTTCATAACAATTTTTATTTAACTTAGTTAGATACTTTGACCTCATTTGTTAGATAAAAACCACTCTGGAGCAAGAAATCAGTGTCACGCTTAGATCTGAGTCATAGTTAATCAAAAATTCTCTTAATATTATAAAGTAGATAGATTTGAAGCCTCAGTCAATGAGTTACTGGTGATTTTTAATTTAGATTTCAATTTGAGAGTAACTTGACACACAGCAAATTTTAGAAATTCTAATACATTAAATGTTTAATGCATTTGAATTTTTTAGACAATATTGCTTTTTAAAATAATTTGAAAGGTTGCATATTGTATTTAGAGTTTTTAAAATTCTGTATCTACTAAAACTTTACTTTAAATATTATTCCCCTTTTTTTCCAGTTATTCATGGGATCATATAATGCAGGATATAGCTATATTTGCCAGAGTGTGGATTATTCTGATAATGTTCATGAAGTTAGGGTAAGTACATTAAAAATACCATTCGTCAGTAGAAGTGGGTTTAATTTTATAATCTCCACTCTGAAAATGTACTTTTGTAGAGTGGCAAAAGTGGATAGGATTGTGGTGTGTCAGTAAAGCTGTGCGTTTCTTTAAAAGCATATAACTGAAAATATTTTCATGGCCATAATGTCCCATTTGGCTGTGGGAGAGTGCATTTGTTCTGGATTACCAGAATGCAGTACTTAGAAAATTCCATGTTTAGTGTAAAGATGACATTTTGGAGTTTTGTTGGTTCTAGTCAAGAATAGAAACTTATAAAGAGAGTCTAATTCATTTGTTAAGAGCCTGAGGGAAAACAAATGTTTTATAAACTATGTAATGTTTAGTAAATTAAGCATAGCACAATCTGTATAGGCATAAACTCAGTTTTTATTATATTTGCAGAAAAATAAAGCATTGATAATATAATGTTCCCATATTTTACTTTCCAGTCACCTTTGACACACAAAAGATTTATAAACAGTTCAGTTATGTACTGTCTTCTTTGTTGTTGGTACATAGGATACATATCAGAGAAAATACTTAATATAAAAAAAGTTGAGTCTAGGTTACTATTATAGTAGGGTTCTTGCAAAATATTTTAAAACATTTACAGAGGTCACCTCTCACTGGATCCTTGGATCCTTAATCTCAGCATGTAACATAATCTTTCTGCACCATCTGGTGTCTTAATTAGAGCCCAGGAAAAGAAAAGACTTATTCATGTAAGTAGGATTATATTTATGACCTAGGAAATATTTGTTACTTTTGTTCGTTTGTTTGTTTCAACTCACTACTTTAAAGATTTTACTGCCTAATACTAAATGCTATGATTAGGTATTTACTTTGTTGCACATGTTAAAGTGCCAGACAGACACTAACAGAGACAGGAGCTACCCAAACATACTTGCAAGAATATCTGAAGTTTAATATAGGCTAAGCATGAACATCTGAAATAACCTTTACAAAGTAACTATCTCTGTTTCTCTACCATATTGAAAAACAGTAGTGTGAAGGTGTTTACAGCTCTGTGTTCAGCAGTTTGGTACTTCAGGTCATCTCGCTATGTAGCAGACTAGAAATTTTCCCTAAACTGTTGCCACTGTGTAGATATAGCCTTGGACCCTTTCTTTCTCATCTCCCCCCCCCCCCCCCCCCCTTACGGAGAGATGCCTAGGTTTCACACCTACTTAGGCAAAAATGATTCTATGCCTCATACATTTTGTGCAATGAAGATTGTTTAGGACTAAGAACGAATAGAAAGCCATATAATACAGTGTCACTCTGGTGTTTATAACATGCTCCCCCCCCCCCCCCCTTTTTTTTTTTTTTTGTACAGATAGCTGCTGCTCTGTGGTGGTACTTTGTATCTAAAGGGGTTGAGTATTTGGACACCGTATTTTTTATCCTGAGGAAGAAAAACAACCAAGTCTCTTTCCTTCATGTATATCATCACTGTACAATGTTTACACTGTGGTGGATTGGAATTAAGTGGGTCGCCGGGGGACAAGGTGAGCATTTTCAGGAACATATCTGCATATATTAAGTTATATAAATATGTTGTGTGGAAAAGTAATTATAAGCTGGAAATTTGACTTGGTCTTTAACTTACTTTCATGGTTAATTATTTCTGTGTTAATTTCATTTTAAAGAAATTTGAACAAAGTGAAGCTTTAGCTTTTTATCTGTCGCTACTTAAATTCCTAAAGATTTGTCTCAGAGATAAGCATAAACTAATCTTAAATGTGGCAAATGATATTTTGATAAGCAATTGTAGTTGTTCTGATTCAAAGGGTACTAAGCTGTAACTCCTGAGTTTGAAGGTTCCGTCTCCAGTCCAAGCCCAGAGCCCATTCCTGCTCTAAAACAGGCCTTAAATGAACCTGTTGGATCTTACTCAAAGGAAATCATATATAGCCTTGTTAAAGAGGATCTGGATTCACAGTTTGTCCAAGATCTGTCTTCAGCTTTTCAGATGTAGATTGAAGATGATTTACATTACTGAGCTGGAAACAGACTATTGCTGTGTTGGAGACCCAGGGTACAGGTTATTACAGTAGTACAGTTCACCTTCTATTTTCATTTAAAACTGTTAGGAAAGTAAAAAATAAGTACGATTTTTTTGTAGATATATTTATGGGCACATCTAAAGGCAATAATGAGGCTTTAAAAATCTACTTATACAATTACATGTACCATGACTTTTTTCCCCAAGCATGAAAAATAATATAGGTAGTAGTTCTATATTAGGGCATACTGAAGCCATTGGGGTGCTCCATTTGGAACCTTGCCACTTTGAAAATCCTTTGCATTTGAAGAACACTCATTTTTTTAATATGCTAAAAGCCTGAGTCTAAACTTTAAAAATACCTAGCATGATCTGAAGAGAAATGTTTTCTGTTTTTTATTCCTAATCTGTACCCAAGATTAAATGTTAAAAAATAATGTGGATTCATTTATTTTATGTACAGATGGTTTATTGCCTACTAAAGTTTTCTGTATCTTGTGATTCTGTTTTTCTGAAGCATTTTTTGGAGCACAGCTGAATTCCTTCATCCATGTGATTATGTACTCATACTATGGGTTAACTGCATTTGGCCCATGGATTCAGAAATATCTTTGGTGGAAAAGATACTTGACCATGTTGCAGCTGGTGAGTGAAATGCTTCTAAAGTTTCTTGTGGTGAAACACTGAAAATGTTTGAATTTACTAATTTTAAATGCAGTTTTTTTTAATGTTTATTTTAGAGAGAGACAGAGTGTGAGTGGGGGAGGGGCAGAGAGAGGTTAGACACAGAATCTGAAGCAGGCTCCAAGCTCTGAGCTGTCAGCACAGAGTCCAAACACGGGGCTTGAACTCATGAACTGCGAGATCATGACCTGAGCTGAAGTTGAATCTTAAATGACTGAGCCACCCAGGCACCGCTGAATTTACTAATTTTAAAGGGCTAAGTTATCCTCGACAACTTCCTGTTACAAAGTCGACTTTCTCTGTGCTCTAGATGTGGGAGTTGAGGCTGCTTAGCTCTGAGCTTCTTGTTCATAGACCTAGTTGTCACTGCCACTAACTTTTAAGATACTCTTAAAAGGCTAAACACAACTCTGGTCTCTCTAAGAGAAATGTTTGAAGTACACCATAAAGTACATAAACTCATATATGACAGAAAAATAGTGTAACTTCTTTCTCAGGTGATTTTTTTCTAATTTAAAATGTTACTATTACTTCTCTTCATCCTGCCCTTGCTTGAATTTTGTTTTCTGTTCCATTTTTCATTCCTTGTTAACAGAGCCCATACGTTTAGAGAATGAAAGTTGAGGAGAAGGTACAGAACCAAGGAAGGGGTGGGGTAAAGGAAAGAAATAAGGACAAGAGAACTCCTCTTAATTCCCTAACACATAGTCCTTAGAGAGCAAAGCTAGGTTTTTTCAAATGCTAGCCTTTAGAGGCGACAATTTTCAGCACATATGCCTAGTGGGACTTCTTGCAGCATCTGGATATATCAGTGAAACATTCAGAGAGAGGCGCTAGCCCAGTAATCAAACTGGAAATCCAACACCAACCTGATAGCTATTCTTCAAGCCTTGGAATTTATTATAATTTGCTGTAATCATAGCATGTACACAATTTATCAGTGGAATCACATTTGGAAATATTATTCATCTCTGCTTTAAGTTGCTAAACAGTTGGCTGGCCGAACAGGAAACACAACTTTTGGGGAATGCTGGGTGTGAAAGATTCATTTGTAACTAAAATGCTGCAGGAGGCTTCCTCCAGTTTATGTTTAAGCTGTTTATATAGTTTGTGTAATTCATTTTTCTCAGTCATCAGTAAATGGTCACAAGAAAATGAAGAGATGACAGAAGTCGTCTGAACTTTGTATCTATTTTGTTGGGAGTCTTCACCACAGTCTCCTTGAGTGATGCCACACTTGATCACACCTATATACATACATACTCTTTTGGTGACTTAGGTTCTAAGAACCAGTGTGAAATCAAAACTTCTGAAAATCTGGATTTTGTCCTAGAAAATTTAAAGTTGTTTAGTCTGATATAAATTTAGGGCTTACATGGAATAAATTATTTTAGTAATATTTATATAATAATTAACTTAGATAGTGCTGTGCTTAAAAGAGAAACCACAATTGCCCATTCCAAATAGGATGTTAATTTTGTGAAGAGCACAGTATTTTCAAGCCAGAAGTTCTCATAACAGTCAATCATATCAGTTAATCTTATAAAAAGCTAACCCTTGTTAACACTATGGAATTCATAATTCTTCTACTGAGAGTCATTCATTTATTGATATATTGGAATTTAAACTGATTTGCCTTATCTGAATTAAAAAGCTTCTTAATTTTTGGCTTTTCTTTTATTTTTATTCATTTATTTTATTTTAAAAATTTCTTTTTTTTTTTTTTTAACATTTATTTTTGAGAGACAGAGACAGAACATGAGCAGGGGAGGGGGACAGAGGGAGAGGGTGACACAGAATCCAAAGCAGCCTCCAGGCTCTGAGCAGTTTGTCAGCACAGAGCCCAACACGGGGCTCAAACTCACGAGCTGCAAGACCACGATCTGAGCCGAAGTTGGACGCTTAACCAACTGAGCCACCCAGGCGCCCCTGGCTTTTCTTTCAAAGTTGGGGGTGCCTGGGTGGCTCAGTCGGTTGAGTGTCTGACTTCAGCTCAGGTCATGATCTCGTGGTTTGTGATGTTCGAGACTCACATCGGGCTCTGTGCTAATAGCTCAGAGCCTGGAGCCTGCTTTGGATTCTGTGTTTCCCTCTCTATCTGCCCCTCCTCCACTCACACTCTGTCTCTCTCTCTCTCTCACTGTCTATCAAAAATAAATAAACATTAAAAAAAATTTAAAAACTTTTAAAGTTGAAAGTGATTCTCTCTTTTTGCACTTATTCTCAAATATCTACTAAATTTTACTAAAAATCTTAGTTTGTAAAGGATAGTGTTAATTCAAATGCAGTTTTACCTGTGTGCTATTTTGTAAGAAATAAAAAACCCTTTTGGTAGTTTCAATTTTAAAAGGATTTGTACCAGCTTACAGTTTTGTGGAAAGAAATTGGTTAAAATGTGAGAGGAAAACAAATATCAAAAAGGGCATACGGTACCATTTACTTTATTCTGTTAGGCCATTGATATTCCCTCTCATTAATAACATTATTCAGCATTATCCAGCAAATACTCATTGAATCCAGACCCTGTGCCAAGGACTCAGGAATCCTCAGGGAGCAACACATAGCCTTACCCTCTGGAGTTATATACTAGTGGAAAGATGGACAACCAAGAAGTTAAGAATTCCAGATAGGTTTAATTGTTTTAAAGAAAAAAGTGCACACAAAACAAAAACCCTGATGAATGGGATAGAGAGGGCCAGCTGGATGGAGGTACTTTGTACCAGCAGGAAAAACAACAAAAAAAGTCAGGAAAAGAAAAAGAAAAAAAACAAAAAGGCAGGAAGCCCTTCCTGAGGGAAGGAGAGGGAGCTGGAGTTGGGTGTGGGAGCCCGAGAGCTATTAAACTTGAACAGTGTGGCAAGATTAGACCCTATCTTAGCCAGGCAGAGGATTCTGGTGTTGTTAAAAGTTATTTACTATTGGGGCGCCTGGGTGGCTTGGTCGGTTAAGCGTCTGACTTCGGCTCAGGTCATGATCTCACGGTCCGTGAGTTCGAGCCCCGAGTCGGGCTCTGTGCTGACAGCTCAGAGCCTGGAGCCTGTTTCAGATTCTGTGTCTCCCTCTCTCTCTGCTCCTCCCCTGTTCATGCTCTGTCTCTCTCTGTCTCAAAAAGAAATAAACGTTAAAAAAAAAAATTAAAAAAAAAAAGTTATTTACTATTTGCAGTAAATGTATGCTGCATCGTGGTTTTGTTTTGTTTTTCAGGTTCAGTTCCACGTGACCATCGGGCACACAGCGCTGTCTCTGTACACTGATTGCCCCTTCCCCAAATGGATGCACTGGGCTCTCATTGCCTACGCAATCAGCTTCATATTTCTCTTTCTTAACTTCTATGTTCGGACATACAAAGAGCCTAAGAAAGCAAAAGCTGGAAAAACGGCTGTGAATGGTATTTCAGCAAATGGTGTGAGCAAATCAGAGAAACAACTAGTAATAGAAAACGGAAAAAAGCAGAAAAATGGAAAAGCAAAAGGAGAGTAAATTGAACTGGGCCTTAACTGTTGTTGACAGTGAGGAAGCTCCCATTTCATATAAAATTTCAGGGAAAAAGAAGCAAATGAGGGTTTGGGGTGGGGAGAAAAAGACAAATGTGCTCTATGTATTAGTAACCTTTAGATAGAGTAAAGTGTTAACTACAATATCCGGATGTTTTATTTATGAAGTTTTATTTTAAACATTTTTTTTATTAGCCTTGATGTTGTCCAGACCAAAGCAATCATTATGTGACTTGGGAGCCTCTCCCTGTGTTCACATCTGTTGTCTAATGCATGAGATTTTTCATGTATCTTATATACAGTCATTCTTCAGTCTGATGATCACAGAAACACAGTATGAATTTTTTGGCTAAATTATTATCGCCTACTGATGAAAATCAGTTATCTAACATTTTCTGGTCCAAAGCTGGAACTGTAGATACTTTAAAATTTGCACATTTGGATTCATTTGCTGACTGGAATGGTCGAATCTCTCCACCTCTAGTCTGAATATACCCTTTTGGTTGTAATTAAATTTAAAAAACCTGATGATCTCTGTAGACTCTTAGAGGCTTGATGATGATGGTGTTGGTGAAAATAAGAAAGAATTACAGTAAAAGCCTGTCTAGCGACCCAAAGGTCACCATGACTTGCGGCACAAATCACTGTGGGAAACAATTTTTGTGATGAAAAGGCAGCCTTTTAATACTCTTGTTACTATCAGAAATATATTATGAAAATTAAGATTATTGTCTGATTGGAACATGAAACAACTCATGTCTTTATTAGTAACATCACAAAAGAGTTACACTTATGTGCTGTTAGAAGAGAGTATGTTGATTTTTATCAGGCTTTCCTTGTTTTGATTTGTGGCTGTTACCGATTTTTCATATGTGGAAATATACCTACCTCTTATGTTGGAAAGAACATTTAAAATTAAATAAATTTTAATTAAAAAATCAAGGAGTCCTCTAATGTAAATTTTAATAACTTTCGAATCCGCTAGTATTTTTTTTGCGTTTTTTACAAATAGCATACACCCAATTTTTCGTGAAACGATCCTTCTCTTTCAATGTGTTTAATTTTGGAGTGATATTTTCCTTGTGACAAAGTTGCAAGATCTTATTTATTAACTAGATATGAAGTGTATACCCATCTTGGGGCAATATTCTTGACTCCTTGGTGCTAAAGATCATTAAATTTAGTGTGTGATTGTTATAAGGTGTTAATTGTTAAGACACAAAATGAATAAAAGTAAGAGTAGTCAGAACCAGAAAATTAAATTTGCTGTTGACAAATAAAGTGTTTTATGTAATATAAATGAGCAACTGGAAATAGACTAGGAAAGAGACTTGTACATTGTCTTATTGCATAGGTTGAATTGGTAGGGGATGTTGACCAGGGATCATTATTGAAAGAGAAAATGTGACAAAAGAAAAAAAAAAAGCATGAATATTTTAATTATCTCAACATGTCAAAACTGCATGGTGCAGGATGTATGCTGTTTGTGCAGACAAACTATTTCAGAATATTTTGTAAACTATAACATATTTATTGTGCATTAAAGTTACCCACTTTTTCCCCCAAAGGCATGCAGTCATGAGAAATACAGAATATTTGCAAAACTTATAACAGTTTGGCCTGAGAGGATTCAACACCTTTGTCTTTGCTGCTTGGTGTGGAATGACTGGAGACTTGTAAATCTTTGTGAACATTCTGTACTGCTTCCCCAGACCTATTCATTCCCCGCTACCTGATTTCAGCACAATAAATATACTACTGCTGTGGGAAAAAATGATTTTTTTTCTGTTAATCAGTTTATTACGTAAATTATCGGCTAAATATTTATTTGATTCAGTTGTTAGTATTCTGAATTCTCTTCCACTGCCAATTACTAATGTAGAAAAGAAGTGAAATTAGAACTTGGGTGCCTAAAACTTCTGGTGAAAAGCTTCTTTTTTTATTGTGGCATTTTTTACTGTAAAAATTAGTTGCCTTTGGAAGAGCTTTTGGATCCAGACATAAAACATACCATTTTCTTCTAAATGATCCTTCCATTTGTTGCTTCAAATGTTAGCTTAACACTCTTCCATGCTGCGGGGTTTTTTGGTTCCAAAAATAAAGTGGAGGAGCTCTTGTGTTCTTACATTAGATCATTCAGCTCTTTCTACACTTTATAAGATTCCTTATCTATGACTTTAAGATGTGATGTGCAGCCGTTCTGGTAGCTTTCCTAATTTCTCAGTCATCACACTGAGTTGCATGCCTCATACCTAAAATCAGGGGAGGAGGATTGCATCCTCTTCTGGGTAAAACTTTGTCACTAACGAAAGAAATGTTTTCTTACGCAGAAAACAGAAGTTTTTAATGTTCGCAGTGGCTAGCAATACCTTAGGCATGTGACAGTGCATTTTCCTAGTATAATCAGTGACTGCATCTCTTCTTTTTTCTCTTTTCTGTGATACTCTTGACTCTGTTTTTCTGATGGACACTGATGACTAGTTTCAGTTGTAGCACCATTAATTTAGTCATTCTCTGTTTCTCCCCACACGCTTCCTAGGTATTCAAAAATATTTTCATATGGATTTTTACATTCACATTTTAGAACATTAGGAACATCTTAACTTACAGATTTATTCCATGTATGCAATTCATATGTGAAATGAAAGAGAACATAGAGGTGGAAGTGATTTTTGCTGCCCGGTCCATCTGATAATACAACAATCCAGGCATTACATATTGACAGTTGGGACCCGACTTTTGAATCTCACCTTGATGAGAATGTGACAGCATGCCGAACTGTCCCGCTCTCTCAGCTCTTGCCTTGTTGTAGCCTGAAGTTCAGCCAGCTGAAGTCCTGGCACTGTCCTTATCGAGAAAAAGACGGCTACAGACTGTGTAGGAGGGCAAGTGCTTACTACAGACCTGCGTGACAGACTGGGATCCTGCTGGATGGTGGCTAAGGCTGCAGAGCTGAGGTGCTGAGCTACTCCCCCAGGAACATAACACCCGCCTAATAGATGGTTCACCTGCCCCTCAGCATGCAAGCGGTTTTGGCAAATCACCTTGGAAAGCAAGTTCTTAATAATGTATTTTAGAACCCATGCTTAAGCTTTGGTATTTTAGGCTGATGCTATCTGAACCAGAAAAATAGTTACGAAAAGGCAGAGAAGTGTAAGCAAATTCATTGTTTTAAAACACTACAGATCATGTAAGTGTTAGAAGTTAGTTTTCCTAATTCTCTCTGGAATTTCCTAATTTCCCTCCTAAATTATAGAGGGAAGGCACACCTGTTAAGTTTAAAAATAGGAGGCTATAACACAACTCAGTTCCTGAAGGGGATTCAAAGGGATATGTTAAAAATTATAACTGACATATAGAACTATTACCAGATGAAGACTAAGATTCTAAGATTCCAGAATATATCACTAAAAGAGTATGTGAGTTATGAAGAAGGTGGTCAACAGCTGTCTTTAGATGGCGATTCGTGAATAGGAGTTTTAGGTTTGTAAAGGATGATATGAGATACAACTTGGTATTCTTTTGCACTTATAACTCTAGGTTTTCCTTTGAGAAAATAAGCCTTTTTCTACCTGTTAAAAAAAAAAAAGGCCTAGAACTTAGGTCTTTTCTCTTTGTCTTTTTCATTTTACCACATGAAAGCATGTTTACATGTCCACACGTGAACAAATTTCCTTCATACTTTTATTCCTTCAAGATCCATCTGGTCTTAAATAGAAATCCAACAGAAGCTTTTTCTCTTTTTCTCCTTCTCACAGGTGAGGTTCTCCAAAGGATTGTGTCCTTAAAGTAGTATCTCCTTTGAGAATAAATACATGCTGAAACACATCACTTGATAACTATCTACCTAATTATAATAATCTCATGCAGCTATCAGAAGGTCACATTGTAATCAAACATCTACACAGGACATACACAGAGAATATGTCCAAATTAAAAGCCATTCTAAAACTAAAAAATCTTGGAAGGTTTAAATAATCTAGCCATTTCTAAAAAGATAGGGTCTGGATATTATTGGATATTTCCCAATTTAAATACAAGACTATGAGTTGTAAAGAGAATTTGTCAGTCCTCATGCATATTCTGTATACTCTAGCAGTCTCCAGGAACCCCTGGATCCCTTTTCTGCAATTTTAGAGAAGCCAGTTAGGTTACTCCTTTCCTCAGTTTTAAAATTTTTCTTTGAATTTGCCTTTGGGAAAAAGCATACAATTGAAATTCCTTCTTTGTCATCCCTGATGCATCATATTTAAACTGAGTTTCTCCTCCCTGTGAGGAAGCTATCCTAAGAACCAGTCTTTCAAGAATAATGATTAGTTAGCTATTTGGTAATGAGAGGGTGGTAGGTTACAAGTCTTGCACAGGAGGTAGCATTATGTTAGTGACACTCATACCTCACCTTTGAAAGTGGCTTGTGTTCTAATTTTTTAATAAATCTGGGAATCAAATACAACATTTACATTTTTATAAGCATATTATATAGTTAGGGTATATCAGTTGTACATATACGGTTAGATTTTAAATATTTTTTGAGGTCAGTCCTCACAGTGAAAATGTAATAAAGATGTCATATGGTCACAAAAGAACAAATAGCTGTGCTTCAAAGCTGTATTTATTCACCAACATTTAAGTGTTTTCGTTATGTTTGAATTACTACTGTCAGCCCTTATGAAAGTGGGGTCTGGTCTTTTTTTCAGAAAGAAAAAGAGTATGGGAACACATTTCTAATTTCTAATTGTATTTGAGATTTTGAGTTTATATCTTAGAATCTACCCTAAATACTACTTGAGAAATCCAGCAACCATCTTTAGATTAGTGTGCTAGATATTTATTGGTTCTATGAATCCATTTCTATCCCCTCAATACATCTCCCTCCTTCCCTCCCCCGGTCTAAAGAACTAAAAATTACGCTTCTCAGATTCCCTCACAAATTTAGGTTTTATCAACATGCAGCACTCGTGAAATTTTTGGAAGGTAGAAGGGAGGTGGATGTCATCCTTCTGGAGAACATAATTATATAAATGGGCTCCTTACAGATACAAGTGTTGGCCACAGCTGAATTACATGTTCCACTATCTTGACACCATTTTTGTAAATGCAGGCAGTGGTAATAGTGATAATGATCATGGCAGATGTGGTCTTACAAATTTGAAGTTAAAGACTAGGGGTGGCCTCCTGACTCATTCCTCCAAGTTACCAATAATCTTATAAGCATCTAATCCTTTGAATTAAAGCACTCTGCTTGAAATACCTAGTGGTATCTATTTCATGCAGTGAACCTTGCCTAATTTAGTATTCAGCACCAAAATTTGATCAGGAAATAGACTGCCAAAGATAATAATATGAAATTGGTTATCTGACCTGTTTGAGTTTACAGGCAGTGATAACTTAATGACCACTGGAAAATGCAATACAGTTTTCCATGTAGTGAATAGCTGAATTTTCACCTATGGCCACCTACAATGAAATAGTTATTGCAAGACAAGATATTGGCCGAATAAGTGGTAGCTACATTGTAGTATTGTGATGGAAATGAGAAATATAAATAAAGATTTAAGTGAGATAGTTGCCTCTGATTGCCCTGCAGAGTTTATAGGAAAAAAAAATTAGCTTGTGTCTTAAATTCTTGGCTGCCCTACAAGGACCTGTTATATCTTATAGGTACAGATCTGAAACATCTTAAAATAAGATCCAAAGGTTGATCCAAAGTGGGCTGCAAAATTACAACTTCAGTTCACAGCCGCAATAGTTTTCTAAGTGAAAATTGTGGCATTAATTGAAAACAGGGCCAGGAGGGGGAGGGACCCAAAGAATTGAAATGGGGACACATAGATAGATTTGGATGAAACTGCAAACCTGAATCTCTCAATCCTATTAAATATCCCTGGCCAAGAAAAGCAGTCCCTCCTCCATTGTCAGATGACCTTAGTTTTTCATTGCTTGAGATCCTGTAATGACTTGAACCAAGGTAGTTACCTTCCAAGAGGATGCTGATCTTCCTTAGGGCTGCCTCTTATTCTCTCAGTGCCATCAGATCTGTAAAGATAATTTTAACACAGGATGCCTCAGGGGGAAAGTTCACAATCTACCCTGGGAGGAGATAGTTTAGAATGATAGGATTTGGCTAATTTCCACCTGCAGAAATGTGTAGGAATAGAAAGAGTGCCAAGTAAAGTAGAAAGAAACATACTTTTGGATTGGACTGAAATTATTCATACAGGTGCATTTACCAGACATTGTTAATTTAAGGATATAGCTCAACAGTGAGAAGCAGCTTTTAACTAAAGCCTGAAATCACTGGTGGCCTACACTAAAATGAGATATATGTTAGAAATTCACTGGAATAATGTGAAGGAATGAATCCAAAGGCTTAAGGCATAAGGAATGTTGCAGGTGATTTATCATATGCAACCCACTTGACAACCCCCACCCCCCCCACTGTGTATGAGAAATACATAGGTAAATGTACATTGGTAATAGGTCTTTGAAAAAATCCTGTAGTGGCTGTTTTCCGTAAGCTGAGGACTATAGAGAGGAAAACTTTTCCCCCACCTTCTTAGGTTAGTGACTGAGACTTGTGAATTATTGACAAAAGACAAATTAATAAGGGGAAACGTTTGTAACTTCTATTGATACTAGTATTTTTTTTAATGTTTATTTATTCTTGAGAGAGATAGAGACAGAGCATGAGTGGGGGAAGGACAGAGAGAGAGGGGGAGACACAGAATCCGAAGCAGGCTCCAGTCTCTGAGCTGTCAGCACAGAGTGCAATGCAGGGCTCGAACCTCATGAACCATGAGATCTTGACCTGAGCTGAAGTCAGAAGCTTAACCAATGGAGCCATCCAGGTGCCCCGATACTAGTGTTTTTAATTTTATGTGCATGGAGCTTCATGGAAAAGAAGTGAAAAACTCAAAGAAGTGGTTAGTTAGCCTTATAGACTTGTATACCATTTTAACAAAAGGCAGTAAGTTGTGGAAAAGTGACTAGACAAGGAAAGGGAGTCTGATAAATTGTGGGAAAGTGAGTAGGTAACATATGGGGGAAACTAATGGTAGATAAGGGTTATTCCAAAAACATTGTTTATGCAGACTCATCTCAGTGCCATCACTGTTTGCAGTGATAAGGGTTGTTCTCCATCTCTTGATACAGTTTCACACATTTATGCCCTGCTGTTAGGCAGGTAGAGGGAGGACAAAGAGCTGTTCTGGTGCTTGCTTTTTCTCAATTGCCTTCAGCTCAAAAGAATCTTTATGTCACGGTTGTATATTTTCAAGTGACATATTCTGATCTCCTTCAGAATAACAAGGAAGGGGGATGCTGTCTCTGAAATGGGATCCCTGAGTTCAGTAGGAATGAAGGCATTATTCATTGCTAGAGGCCAAATGGCAGTACTTAAATGCCAGAGATGAAGTGGACTTGGTTACAGTACTGGGCAGAAAAGTCAGAGTGGTTATTAGAATGGCTTAGTAGCATGAGTATCTATGATGGTGGCTAATTTATTATGATGCCTTTAGGACTGAAATAGGCAACCTACTAAAGTCCTACTTGATCTGTATACCTGACTCTTAAGTTACTGAACACAGTTTGAGTCAACACAATAGCACAGCCCCTCCTGAGTCACTTCCTAGACCCAAAGGTCCTTAAGTGAAGGAAATGTTGGGTTCCTTTGAGGAAATTTTCTGTGATGATATCACAAGGATATACTATAAATCCTCATCCTAGCTTTCACCAAAAAGGAAGGGAAATAATCAGACTTTGGGAGCATTACTGGTACATTGAGCTGATGCTGATTATTAGGTGTCCAAATTTCTGCTGTGGTCACCAATCAAAATGGAGGCTTATGGAGGCCAGGTGATAAGTGCAGTTTGGGCCAGAGTCCTTGTCACAATAGACCCAGTGGGTCCCTAAACTTACTCTCTCCAGTTTCTGAATGTACTTTTAGATTAGACATACTTAGCTTCTAGCTAAATATCCACATTATTTCCCTGTCTCATAGATAGGGCTAGTATGATATGAAGACCCAAGTCAAAGCTCAAAAAATGTAACCACCTTCTTAAAACAGTGGACCGAAAGTAGTGTCACATTTCTGGGTGAAAGTCAGAGGTTCATGCCAACATCAAAGTCATGGAAGATTCAAGGGTGACGATTACTTATCAGGCACCCATTTAACTTTCCTGTTTGACTTGAGTAGAAATTGGAGAGTCTTGGAGAATAACAGTGGATTATCATCAACTTAATCATGTAATTCCAAGTTCAATAGCTGTTCTAGATATACTCAAATAACTGAAGCAAATCAATGTAATTTTGGCATTTGATATTCTGCAACCAAGCTATTAAATGTTTTCTTCTCCTTTCCAATAAAGATATTACAGAAGAAGCTTCTTTCACCTGTATTCCCTCATGGTCCTGCCTCAGGGCAATATTAACTATTCAGTATTCTTTAATAATCTAGGAACCTTGTTTGTCTCATCATGTGATAAGACACTGCTTTGACCCATCATGTGACTGCATTTGGTGAGTAGGAGGTAACAAGTGGCATAGATTCTTTGGTAAGGAACATGTACGCCAGAGGGTGGGAGGGGAAAATAACCATAAACTCAAGGGCCATGACATCAGTAAAGTCTTCAGTGGTCCTGTGGTCTATAACAGATTGAGACGTTTCCTCCTCAGGGAAAGACAATTGCTACATCCATCACTGTTAAAGAAGTGAATTTCTTAGGCTGGTAAATCTCACTGGGCTTTGGAAACAACATATACACATTTCAGGGTACTGCTTTGACTCTCTTATCAAGTAACCCATAAGGCTGCCAGTTCTGAATAAGGCCAGAGTAAGAGAAGGCTTTGTTACTACTATGGACTACAGTGCAAGTTATTTTGCTATGTGAGCCTTAAGATCCAATAGATCAAATGGTGCTTGAAGTGCCTGGCAGAAAGCAATCCTCTAGAGGCCTCTGCCAAGACTTGATTTAAAATTACAGTTTAGAGCAAAGCCATGGCCTATTCTCCATATAACTACTCTTTTAAGAAACATATCCTGGGTTGCTTCTGGACCACAGTAGAAGTTTGTGTATCTGACCATGGAATATCAAATTATCATGTAAGCTAAGCTGCTTACATGGATTGGGTGTTATCTGATCCACCATGTAATAAACTAGGGCATGAACAGCAGCACTCTTTCATCAAGTAGAAGGTTATGAAGACACAGGTAAATGGCAAGATCAGTGCCTAAGACTACCATTGCATCACTCCTGAAGCATTGTCACTTCTCCCTCAACCCACATGTTTGACCTCTTGAAAGTTGCTATGAAATGTTGGCTGATTGTATTTGCACACCTCTGATTCATTTTGCCTTGTTTTGTGTCCTAGGATATTGATCCATATAGGCACTGAATCACCTTGTCCTCCTTGCCAGCTGACTTCCAGTTGGGTGCAATGAGTAGAAGATCAACAGGTAGATGTATAGAGTGGCTAGGACATCCATTCTGTGCTCTCTCCCTACTTAGGTGTTGTATCTCTAGCTCTAGCTACTTCCTTCCATAATCATAGCCCCTACCATAGTTTTAGTTCTCGTTGAGCTCCAGGATCATCATTTCTTCTCTTGTTTCTTCAGTTCTGAGGATGATAATAACATCACACTCTTGCTAGCATCTAAGTACCTCACTATCCTTTGTTCCTTTAACCTTGCCTATACGTCTGCAAGCAATTCTTTATTAAAGGATATTTATTTAAACCACATGGGATAAATTTTAATTTATGCTGAAACCCTGATTGAGACACTGGAAAAGAAAATAATTGATCCTGGTTTACAAACTATTCCATATAATATGCAAACACAAGCTGGAAATGGACCATGGCAGCATTACAGCTTTACTTAGGAGTGGCCCTGAGGGATATATTGAGGGAAAATATTACCAATGAAAGGACTTTGGGCAGTACATCTGGTCGCCCACTTTTCCTAGAAGGAAAAATAACCAATGTTATAAACATAAATTGGCTTTTGGATAATTGATAATGGTTTGGCCAGACTTTCAAAAGCTTGGAAGGGATAAAATTGAGGATTGGTGACAAGAAGTTCTGAGAAGCTCTGGGTATGACATTATTTGTGTTTCATATAAATGCTTACCAAAGGCACCCACCATAGAAGAGTTTCTCAACAGAGGGACAGAGTGACTGGTTCTATGGTTATTTGTTAGCCTTTTTTCCTAACAACCTCATGTTTGCTCAACGGGTTCATAAACAAAATGAGCAAGGTGCAATGTAATGGGCTGAACGGTGGCCCCCAAAATATCAAGGCCTATCCCTAAAATCTATAAAGGTTTGGGGCAAAAAAGTCTTTTTATGTGTGATTAAGTTGAAGATCTTGAGGTGAGGCAATAACCTTAGATTATCTAGGTGGTCCCTAAATGCCATTGTCAGTGTTCTTATAATAGATACGATACACAAAACAGAGAAGTGATGTGAAGATGGAGGCAGAGATCGGAGTGATGCAGGTCAGGAATGTTGGCAGCTACTAGAAACTGGAAGAGACAGGGGCGCCTGGGTGGTGCAGTCGGTTAAGCATCCGACTTCAGCCAGGTCATGATCTCGCGGTCTGGGAGTTCGAGCCCCGCGTCAGGCTCTGGGCTGATGGCTCGGAGCCTGGAGCCTGCTTCCGATTCTGTGTCTCCCTCTCTCTCTGCGCCTCCCCCATTCATGCTCTGTCTCTCTCTGTCCCAAAAATAAATAAACGTTGAAAAAATAAAATAAAATTTAAAAAAAAAAAAAAAAAAAAAGAAACTGGAAGAGACAAGGAACAGTTGCTCCTCTAGAGCCTCCAGAAGAGATATGGCCCTGCTGACACCTTGATTTCAGACTTATGTCCTCTAGAACTGTGAGAAAATAAATTTCTGTTGCTTAACCAATTGTAATGCAATAATTTGTTGCAGAAGCCACAGGAAGCTAATGCATACAGGGAAGGAGGTTATATCAGAGCTTGAACAGCATGGGCTTCTTAGCAAGGCTGATGTGACTAGGACCACTGCTGAGTGCCCAACCTGCCAACAGCAGAGACCAATGCAACCCTTGGGATATGGAACCGTACTTAGAATAGCCAGCCACTTGGTGGCTTCCCATTATGCACATGGCATCAGTTAATTCCTACTAGAGTAACACTCATTCTGAAATGTACTTTCCAGGAACACCATCCATCTGTGGATTTATTAAATGCTTTATTCAACACAATGGTATACCACATAACATTGCTTCTTATCTGGAAAATCATTTTATAATAAAAGAAATATGACAATGGGCTTAACCCATGGGATTCCAATTATGTTTCCATTTATTATTCTGGATAGGCTAACTACTGAAATAAGCAAACTCCGATGAAGGGGTATTAAATAAATACAATAAATTGATAATTAAACAAATTCTATTTCACAAGCCTGTAGAACTCATCAGAGCGGGCCTGTAGAGGTGGAAGGCTCTGCTCCGTGCAGTCATTCAGGGATCCCGAGCCTCCTTCTCTCAACTGGCCTTCTTCATTCAGTCACAGAGATGGGGTTAGAGCGAGATCGCTCAGAGGATTTTATGAAAGGAGTGGCCAAGTTTGGCGGTGACAGTCATCAAATACAACTTAGACTCCATTGGCAAGAGCTTACTCAATTACAGCACTTAAGAGCAAGGGATACTGAGAAATGTCATCGAAATGTGTTTCCAGGAGGAACTGTGTTTGTGAGAGTCTACCCATTATCTCCAACATACCATATACTCAGACTCTATTTCCCCAGAGCATGTGACCTTTAAACCAGTAAAGTGTTCTATTGAAGACTATTATGACTATAGCGTGAAGACAAGAGTTTGAGAAGCTGGAGTGCTTTCCTACCAGTATATGCTCTGAACCGGTCACAAATGTATGGTACTATTTCCCCCTTAGCCAGAATACTTGGGTTTGGGAAACAAGGGATACATTTGAAAATGGATCTTTTCACTATTACACTTACATGCAACATTAAATGTGTTTTTTTTGCTTTTTCAACTTCGTGCTGTGTTAGTTTAAAGAGCTGAGTTTCTAAAGAAGGAAAGTCTTTACTAAGGGATACTAAGTTGTGATTTCACTTAACCTGAAGTTGAAACCACCACCTGGAATTTAGGGATTCTTATGCCATTGGGCAAATAGGCAAAGAAGGGAAGACAGTACCAGCTGGGGTAATTGCTGCTGCAAAATGGAGGAAAAGAGGAATATTTTTGCAACCCAGACCTTCTTTGGTGCTTCCAAGTATTCATGTGACCAGTGACAAAATTGACTGAATGCCTTTAGTGATCCCAAGAGACAGGAATATCAAGCGCTCCAACTTTTCAGCTGTAAAGGCACAGGTTACTCTACCATGTGAAGAACCCTGTACAAATCAAGTTATGACTGAGGCAAAACATAACTGGAATGAACCATGGAAAAATTAAGTTAACTGTACTGTTTATGGTTTTATGACCAGTTCTTGCAGAAACACGACCTCGGATAGTTTTGCATATTTTTCTTGCTTTATGTATATGTTTGTATATCTTAGCCAAAAATTTCCCCCTCTCTCTCTTTCTCTTCATACTTGATATAAGGCATATTAATGGTGATAAAATTTACAATGTACTCTTTAATATAAAGGATATCAAGGGGCGCCTTGGTGGCTAAGGCGTCCAACTCTTGATTTCAGTTCAGGTCATGATCTCATGGTTCGTGGGTTTGAGCCCCACGACCGGGTCCGTGCTGGCAGTGCAGAGCCTGCTTGGGATTTTCTCTCTCTCACTCCCTTCCTGCCCCTCCTTTGCTCTCTCTCTCTCTCTCTCTCTCTCTCTCTCTCTGAAAATAAGTAAATAAACTTAAAAAAAAATAGAGGATATCAACATGGTTTATAACTGACCAAGAAGAGAAATGAACAAGATTACATTGTTGGGTACAGTGACTAGCCTTTGGATCTTTTCTTTTAGGAGACAGTGAGCAAATTTTTGTTTTATATGCAGGCCAATTGTACTTTGCAAGATTGGGAACATGTTGGTTTTGCTCTTGTGCTTGTTTGGAAGTTAAACGTGGGTAAAAGATTGTGGATGCTGGGTAGCTACACAGTGGATCGTGCCCAATACTGCCTGTTGGTACGTGGCATTCATTCCCTTCCCCCATATCATACACTGCAAGAGCTGGAGCACTAAAATCCACATTTGCAGACATCCCTGATGTTAGAGCTCTGGAGCTAGTTTATAATATGCTGATGAAATGCACTTGAGTGACTGAATTTTTTGGAGAGAGGAGACGGTCCAAACAGCTCAGATGGACTTAACATTGATAGCAGCTGGATCCCATGTTCCAACATTATCATCAGCTTCATTAGTGTGGAAGAGCTGTGAAGTCATCAGTGGTGGTAGCAATGGCAGAAGCAGTTTCCTGACTCTGAATCCCAGTCAAAGGAATGGTTCCTTGGGTTACAAAATATAATGGTGGTCTCTTGATTTCTCTTCTCTGGATTCACATCATTACGTAAGCACATAATTTCCTCTGTTAAAACCCTTTCTGCTTCGGGGCACCTGGGTGGCTCAGTCAGTTGAGTTTCTGACTCTTGATTTTGGCTCAGGCCATGATCCCAGGGTCGTGGAATTGAGCCTACGTCATGGAGCATGCACACTGCTTAAGATTCTCTCTTTCCTTCTGCCCCCCTCCCCTGCTCATGTTCTCTCTCTCTATAAAACCAACAAACATACAAACAAACAAACAAAAACAGAAACAAATACTTTTTGCTTGAAAACACGAGTTTCTGTTTCCTGCACAGAACCCTAAATAGCACAGATGATTGTTAAGAAATCTCACAGGCACTTAAATTTTTAAGTATGATATGATAATGAAATATTTTAAGAATGCAATGGCAATACAATTACATATGGCTTTAGCATTCCAACATGGTCATTCTTATCTTTGGCACGTCTTTTTCTCTTGCTGTGCCCAGGCTTTCTGGTAAATATAAGCATTGAAGTGTTTTTCTACATTTGAAGAGGTACCAAATAATTGGCCTAACTTGGGCACCCACATGTCTCAGCACAGCCTTGATTCCTAGACCTCTTGTGTCTTATTGAGAAGGTTTCCTAAAGAGCCTAAGGCAAGGTCTTTGATACAGGTAATTTGAGAGTTGATTCTGGGAAGCTGGAGTGAGTGTGTAAAGAAAGTAAGATCGGCACAGAGGAAAAGCCAGTAAAGGGTATGTGTTAGCTTAGTTAGCACTGTGGGTAGCTGGGATACAGCTCTGCTGGTAACTCTCTGACAAACCATAGAGAAATCTTAGAATTCTGTATCTGGAGGATGGGAGACTGAGGCATCTAACTCTGCATTTCTGTCTCTCATTGGTTACACTGGGGAGTATGCACTGTATCTGCACCTTCCCCCTTAATTCTGGAATATACCGGTTAGCCTAAGCAGCCCTGAGGCAGAAAACAAAGAATAGCAGCAAAAATGAGGTTGAAATGGGACACTGCCCGTTTTCATGGAACTGTCTATTATAGCACTGAAATGAGAGAGAGATTTGAGGAAATGTGGTTCTAGAAACAAATGTTCCTTCTACATCTATCTGACTTGACTCTTAATAAGTCTTTCTTTTTTTTAAAGATTACTCTCACTCTGTTTATAGTATAATTTCTAATATGTACAGTTGTTTATAATATTGTCTGTGGTTGTTTACAAAATTGTCTATTACAATCTTGTCTAGGCACAAAATTCATTGCGTAGCACATAGTGCTTTTTAAGAGTCATACAGGTGGTGTGATGGTTAGCTAATCACTTAAAGAATTTGTATAACTCTGCTTAAAAAATTTTAAGATATAAATGTACACATATAAAAAGTAAAAAGTATACACAGTTTTGTAATTTTAAATCAATAGTTTCTCACCTCATTCCTCTCCATCCTCAGTTCTGTTCCCCAGAAGCAACTCTTTTTAACTTTTCAGTTTGATTTCTTCTGGTGGTGTTTTATTTGTTTCTAAACATCCCCTATCTTCTGGTGGTCTCATAGTCATATTTCTAAATAATAAACATGTGTTTCCTGCTATTCCTAGATTTGCCAACTTGAGGAGATTATATACCGAGCTCTGCTATCATAGACAAGGGTTCAGCTCTGTTACACCCCCACCCACCTTGTTTAAGTCTAAATGATATACTTGCACCTCTACTTCTCTTCCCATGAGCTATAGAAAGTGTCCTTGATCTCACATTTTGTAAGATGTAAGTATAAATGCCCCTAGGTCCTTTCTCTCCACTCTTCCCCAATTTGTACTCTGCATCTGTATTTTTTAGCTTATATTGTCAATGGTGATAATATTTACATTCTGTTCTATTATCGAAATTAAGTCTCTTCATTATGTGTTTTGTCTTCAAGATTATTCTAAAAGTTGAAAAATCAATAAAATCCATTTACATTATTTAGACCATGTAAATTCTGTGATCTTCAGAACCGAGTACTGTGTCCTGATCCCATTTCCTTTCTTATATAGCTTTATGTTTTTCTTCGACTTTTGCATTACCTTTCTGTTTTCTTGAATTTTCTCTTCATTTTCCAATGTCTCGTAGAATCTCCTTTTGTTCCTAGTGGACTATCTCACACTGTGAGGTATGCAGAATGTGTCTTCTGTAGGTCTTTTGTACAGCCATCATTCCAGTAGTTCCCTTCACTGTTTACACGTGTTGGAACTGCTGCTTCTTGGGCCACTATCTTCCTCTACCTTGGTTTATTCTCTCATTTTTCTGGATTATATCCTTTCCTAAGACAAGCTATGTGGGTGATATATTTTCTGAGTGCTTACATCAGTCAAATCGTCTATTTATATGCTTACTAATTCATCTGGGTGCAGAATTCTCAGGTTGAATACCAATAGCTTTTCCTCAGAAATTTGGGGGGAATATATCCATTGTCTTCATGTGACTAATATTGTTTGGGAAAAATCGAATGCCAGTCTGAATTTTATTCCTTTGTTAGTGACATGTTTTCCCTTGCCTCACAGCATTTCTTTACCCTTAATTTTCTGAAATTTCGCAGTGATTTGTCTAGCTGCATTTTTTTTCATCTATTCTGCTACATACTTGGATGTCTCTTTTAATTTGGCAAATATATATTTTTCCAATAAAGGAAAATTTTCTTCCATTATTTCTACAATTCCTTCCTCTTTCATCTTTTTTCTGGTCCTTCTGAAAATACTATTATTTGGGTGTTATAGCACCTGAATTGATCCTCTGAATGCCTTATGTTTTCACCAATATTTTTTGTCTTTTATTTCTTCTCCATTCTGAGAGACTTCCTTAACTGTATATTTCAATCCCTCTATTGCACTATTGTTTGATAAATCACATTTAAAATTTCTAAAACCATTCATATTCTCTCATTATTTATTTTCCCCATAGCATTTATTTTTGTTTTATGGGTGCAGCATATTCTTTTTAAAAAAAGATATTTATTTATTTATTTATTTTTGAGAGATAGCAAGAGAGAGTGAGTCATGGAGGGGCAGAGAGAGAGGGAGACAGAGAATTTCAAGCAGGCTCTGCACTGTCAGCTCAGAGCCCAAGGTGGGTCTCGAACCCGTGAACCATGAGAACATAACCGAAGCTGAAATCAAGAGTCGGACGCTTAACCGACTGAGCCACCCCAGTGGTCCTGGGCACAGCACATTCTTGAAGATTTCTAACATTCATAAAGAATTTTTCAAAATAATCCTTGTTCCTTGAATCACCTCTGTTTCTTCTAGGGGCAAATTTTCAGTGTGTCTTCTATCTCAGAGCTATGTAATCCACGCTTGCCATTCGTATTTGAGCCTGACCCAAAGGCTGATTCAGAGTTGTGTGCTCATGGCAGGGTGTGTTGTCTGTTAGGCTATACTTCACTGTGAGCTGGCAAGGACCTAACCTTACACTGGGGGCCTCTCAATGCCAAAATGAGGAGGACTGTAATTTAAAACACCAACACCTGTACTACCTGCCTTAGTTCTCCCCATAATTTTTTAAGACAAGAACTTTGGTGTGTTTTTTTCCTGTGAGGGAGAAAGAAGTGAAGATTGATAGTGTAATGCTATAAATTTTGTGGATGAGAGTGCTAGAAGGGAAGGAGAGTTTTGACTATTCCATATATAGGCTTTCCAACCCCCTTTTCTCAACTCAAATTCTCATGCCCAATCTCCATCAGGGTGGCATGTTCCAGATGTTATGGAGGGAATGTTGGTTCTCTTCTTCATTATAGCCACCTCTACATGGGATTCCTAAACAGTCTCCTCTACTCTACCTCGTGTTTCAATAATTTAAACACCTGCTTTCCATCTTCCAGAAAATTACTAAGATCTCTCACCTGCTGTGGTGCCTTCAACTTCTCCCCATTGTGGGTTTAGACATTTTACTACTCTTTTATTATCTTTAAAATGTTTTTAATCTTCATTTATTTTTGAGAGACAGAGTACAAATGGGGGGGGGGGACAGAGAGAGAGGGAGACACAGAATCTGAAGCAGGCTCCAGGCTCTGAGCTGTCAGCACAGTGCCTGATGCAGGGCTTGAACTCACAAACGGTGAGATCATGACCTGAGCCGAAGTCAGAGGTCCAACCAACTGAGCCAGACAGGCGCCCCTCTTTTATTATCTTTTAAATAGATCTTTGAGAGGGATAGGAAATAGGTATTAATAATAAAATAGATAAACAGGTAAAAAATATAGGTAAATTAAAGATGCAAGCTTTTTCTACTGTCTTGAGTCAGAGGACTCTTTACTATTTCTGAAGGAGAAAACATTCTTTTTTATTTAATTTTTTAATGTTTTTATTTATTTTTGAAAGAGAGAGAGAGCAAGCAGGGGACGGGCAGAGAGAGAGGGAGACACAGAAACGGAAGTAGGGTGCAGGCTCCCAGCTGTCAGCACAGAGCCTGAGGCAGGGCTCCAACCCATGAGCTGTGAGATCATGACCTGAGTTGAAGTTGGATGCTTAACCGACTGAGCCACCCAGGTGCCCCTGAAGGAGAAAACATTCTTAAAGACATTCTTTGTAAAAAAAAAAAATTAACACTTATTTACTTTTGAGAGACAGAGTGAGAGTGGGGAGGGGGCAGAGGAGAGGGAGACACAGAATCCAAGGCAGGCTCCAGGCTCTGAGCTGTCAGCACAGAGCCTGATGAGGGGCTTGAACCCATGAACCATGAGATCATGGCCTGAGCCGAAGTCAGACACTTAACCTACTGAGCTACCCAGGTACTCCACCCCACCCTGCCCCTTAAAGACGCTCTTAAAGCAAATGAGAATTTCAGCTCTGAGCTTGGTCACTGATATAACCTGAACAAGTTATTTAATCTTCCTGGAAGATAATAATATCTAATTCAAATAGGTAATATATAAGAATTAAATGGAAAGATGTATATAAAGTATTTAGTACAGTGTGCTGCTCATAGAACTTGCTTAATGTGAATTCCTTGCATATTTCTTGGCATCTTCTTGAAAGTTCATTCATCCTCCAATTTGGTAGAATTGTTTTATTTTTATGTTTTGATTTATTCTGTGGCAATAATTCTTTCCAGAGTCATAAAAAGAGAAAGAACTACTGCCCTAGGCTTTTTTCTAATTGGAAGTGATCCACATCTATTTTTATATTCACCTCTAAAAGAGGTTATTTTTCCCTTCAAAGAAACAAACTGGGCACTTTTTTTTTTTCAACGTTTATTTATTTTGGGGACAGAGAGAGACAGAGCATGAATGGGGGAGGGACAGAGAGAGAGGGAGACACAGAATCGGAAACAGGCTCCAGGCTCCGAGCCATCAGCCCAGAGCCTGACGCGGGGCTCGACCTCACGGCCCGCGAGATCGTGACCTGGCTGAAGTCGGACGGTTAACCGACTGCGCCACCCAGGCGCCCCATGTAGGCACTTTTTAAGACAACTTATTAGTTTCTTCTTGTGTTCTATTTACAGCTTAAAACCTACTTCCAAAATGGCTTTGCTATAGTTGGAAAATTATAGAGCCTTTCTTATGGGTTGATTGTATTAAACCTTTTTAAGATAACATAATACACTGTATGTATTAACTGCTTAGTAAAGGATTCAGTGCACTGTTATTTGCATAGCATAGCTAGTGTATTATGATTTATCACAAACTAGCTACAGTGATGCTCTGAATTTAGGGCCCCCTAGGAAAATATTTGTAATGAGATGCAAATAATAAAATCTCTAGTGCAGAGGGAGACCTTCCAATTAAAGAGTGATTGGGGTATTAATTGTACCTCTGCTGTCTTGATATTATTGATAGTGGATTAATACACTATAATTTGAATTCAGGCAAAGAAAATCACTAAAGGAAATAACATGATTTATTAATCAAGTACTGAAGCATTTCGAAGTTTATTTAGCAGTGCAATAAATTTAAAGGAATTTCTATATTAGCTCTTATTGTTTTATATTAGAAATTAATTTTCACTTGTTATAAGACAGTGCTGGAATAGATATGGTTAGAATAGCAGGAGAGATAATCAGATTAAGGACTCATGGCCGGGCACTGTGACAATAATAGAAATTAATGACTTTAAATCCAGAGGGACCTGCCATGGATCCCTGGATTAAGAAACATCGCTAATACCATGCCCATCCCTGTGTACATCTATAAATCTCAGTTTGAATTATAAGTGTAATTATGAATAAAGCTCCTCTAAAATCCACGTGTAGGCTTTTGTGTGGATGTAAGTTTCCGAGTCCTTGGTAAATACCCAGGAGCAAACTACTGAATCATGTGGCAGGAGTATTTTTGCTTTTGTAAGAAACTAACAAACTGTCTTGCAAAGAGGCTGGACTATATTGCGCTCTCATGGCGGTGAATGAGAGTTCCTGTTGTTGCTCCACATCCTTGCCAGCATTTCGTGCTGCCAGGCCATTCGAATAAGTGTATAGCGGTAATTCATTGTTGTTTTAATTTGCAATTCCCTAATGACATATGATGTGGAGCATCTTTTCATACCCTTATTTGCTATCTATACATCTTCTTGGGTGAGGGGGCTGTGCAGGTCTTTTGCCATTTAAAAAATCAGGTAGTTTATTTTCTTATTATATAGTTTTGAGAGTGCTTTGTATATTTTGGATAGCAGTTCTTTATCTGATGTGTCTTTTGCAAATATTTTCTCTCCGTCTGTGGCTTGTCTTCTTGCTGTCTTGATAGGTCATATTTTTTGGATTAAGTAATTTATCATTCCTAAGCGGATATAAACTGGAGCAAATATATCCCAAAATTGTGATTCTTGCTTATTAGAGATAAATTGTGATTTTAGAAATATATCATCAAAGCAACCTTAGACTATTATTAAAGCAGTACTACTTGCATCTCTGAATAATCAGTCACAGACACTTAAAGTTAATCACTTATGTTCCCCATTTATTCATTTTGTTTTACGGAGACATTATTGATTGAATCATCATGTTATGCCATCAATGTGCTATAAACTGGGTAGGGAAAGGGGATGGAGGAATTCTTTTTTCCAATGAGAAATTGAGGTAGCTTAGTTCACCTCAAATTTCATTTTTTTAAAAGTATGCTTTACATCCAGTGCAGAGCCCACTGTGGGGCTTGAACTCACAACCCTGAGATCAAGACCTGAACTGATATCAAGAGTTGGACCCTTAACCGACTGAGCCACCTGGGTGCCCCTCATATTTCGTTTTTGTATTTAAAATTCATGTCAGTTTTCCCACTTCTCTATCATAACTGAGTGGCTATAGTTTTGATGAGAATTCAATGAGATATTGTTTGAAAAGAATTTAGCCTAGGGCTTGACACATATTAAATGCTCAAGAGTCAATATTATCATAGGGTTTCCATAATATTATTGCTATAATAGTAATCCTTATTGTCACTGTCATTTAATTGTAAAAGTACATAATAATTATTTTGAATTATAACTTGTCTCATTTTGATTTATATCTATCAACATAATTATAGTTGAAACAAACATAAATAAATTCAACATAAATAAACTTGGGGAGCAGTGCTCATCTGCTATAGAGCTCACAGCCCTATGTGGCCAGCAAGTTTCAGGAAAGGGATTGCCTTCAACATACACTGGACTGGGAGCCTATTGTAGGCGATACGATAGCCTCAGGGTTACTTAATAAGCATATCATATGCAACTGGAAAAAAAGTTCTGATTTTCCTATTCATGGAATTATATAAAGTCAGCCACCATGACATAATGGGACTTCTAACTATTGTGGATGTACAGTGTTAACTATTTTCTAGTAAGGGAAAGGGATAATAGTAACATTGGAGAAGAGTAAAAAAATAAGGCAGATATGCATGTTATTTAATACTTTTCTCATAGATTTGCTAAATAGCATAAATTAATATATAGTTTTAATCTTTGAAAGTTGTATTTACATATAAAAATTTTATTCTGAAAGGTTCATTTTATATATATAAATTATATATATATATATGTGTGTGTGTATGTGTATATATATATATATATATATATATATGTGTGTGTGTGTGTGCTTCTTAAGATACCTAGACATGGCTATGGAGTTAACTAACTTTCAAATTAACTGTCTTTCAAAGACTTAATTTTAAACATCTTCAGGGATGATTAAAATTACAACTTGCAAAGGTTGTTTAAAGGTTAAAATTGCAACAATTTATGCAAAATTTACCCTTTCATATTCAGATTTAAGTCAGAGATTTCCTAATTATAACCATAATTTATGTAAACATTTGGGGAGGGGCAGCTACGTAATTCTGGAAACAAGACATTTCCTTGTTCAAGAAGTAGTACGCTTATGTCAGAAGCTGTAATATGAAGAGAGCTTTGCCTACCATTTGTATGGTGATTTTACTTTATGCTCTCAGATTATTGTCGAATATATTCATTTGACAAATACTTAACAAATTCTTTCTATGTCCCAATTATTGTGCTAGCCTGAGGGAGATAATAATATACATCCCAAGCTTATGAAGAAGCCAATGACTTATGGAAAAGATGGGCAAAGAACCAATTAATTATATTACAAAGGGTGCTAAAATAGAGGCCTAGACAAAGATGAGAGTTCTAACCACTTCAGAAAAGCTTGTTTCTAATTTGTAAAGAGCTTTTTGGAGTAATATTTTCATGCCTAGACATGAATAGATTTGCATGTAACATTTATGGTTGCCAAGGCAAACTTACATGTGACACTATAATGGAAACTGGACACCATGTTAATGAAACATGCTACTTTTCTATAAGTTAATTGAAGAATTCATTGACTGAAACATGTGTTTATGGAAACATGAATCTGGGAAGATACTTAATTTAAATACCCCCTTATTTTGGCTATGTACAAAAAAAATAATCAGAGTACAAACCAGAAAAATTTGACCAAGTTCTTCAGCCAGCCAGAATCTAAGGATCCTCTTTCCTAGTCTGTGTTGGCCCCCTTAACAATTAGAAGCCATTAGTATATGTGAAAGAGTTAAATAAAATACACTCCAAGAAGTAGGTAATTGGTCAGCGTGTTTCATATCTACTGGAAATGAGATTATGGTTTAATATAAGAACATGGTACAATTTAAAAGAACCATTAAAACCAGTACAGTAGATTTTTTCAATTAGTTACAAATTTCTAGAGTTAATGTTGCAGAAATAAGGATTGTTGATATGGGGCTGGAGAGCATGCTAAATTTTAATTCATTCCTTTAATATGTAGCTGTGGAAATGGCCAAATGCCAACATATGCCTAGAAGAGAGTACATAGTAAATGCTCATGAACACAAAGGGAAATGTTAAACTTGTTGAAAATAAGAGCTAGTTGAGATCAAGTTGATCCAGGTCATTTTGTAATTATTAATTTAAGCAATAATAACTAACTACATGTTTATTACCCATAAAGAATGATGATGGAGTTTGCCTTGCTAAGCAAGTTGGGATTCATTACCACTAGTTTAAGTTGGTGCTATGGGGATGTTCTCCAGGCATGGTGATATTACACAATGCGCTAAACATCTATATCAGTAGTCTCCCAGTCAATATTGAATTGTGTTTCAAAAATTTGTTGGTTATTCATTTGTTTAGTCCTCCAGCTAAAAGTGTCACACGTAGGTATAAACTTCAGGCCTAAACACGGACTACAGCATTTAAAGGTCATGCGGAATGAAAAGACGTACTTGAAACTTACCATCAAGTAAATCAGCAGTATTTATCTGGGGAGAAGCTTTCAGAGCTCTGAGGTGCCTTTCCATAGCTGACATCCCTATCACACTTGAAGCAGGGATACATTGAGCTGTATGGCATTGCTGGCAGCTCTAATGGCTCAGAGCAGGACCACCGAAGGTCAAGGTCTGGGTAGAGGGGGGACAGTGGGACAGAGGAAACAGGTCAATGGGGAACTTCCTATCAAGTGGTGAGTTGTTTGAGGGCCAAGGCAATATCTTATTTGCCTTTGAATAGAAGTTTCAAGCCTTAGGGTTTGGCAAAATAGCTTTTTAAAAATGGCTACCGTGATTTGTCTAGTACTGGCTAATGTCAGTATTAATACATAATATATCTCAGGAGTAAAGTGATAACTTGGACAACATCCATGAACTGAATGAAGATAAGTATCACATTTTTAGAAAGCTTTAGATTTTAGAAATAAAATCGACATTTCCTAAACCATAATACATCGTAAATATCACTATTATTACTTCTATTGATTAAATGCCTGCTATGACCCGCTCGACACTGCCTCTTTACTCTGTCTATCCCAGCAATTTCAAATCACCCCCCAAACCTGTTATCATTTTATTTTATAAATATGCTCAATTAAATACAAATTTATCTCAGGTCAATAGATATCTGTTGTGCATCTCCTTGGTATAAGATGCTGTCCTAGAGAAGAGGTGTGTGTTCGGCCAATGAAGACTCAAAACTACTGATTTAGTGGGGTGCTCAGGTGGCTCAGTCAGTTAAGCGTCAGACTTCAGCTCAGGTCATGATCTTGCAGTTCATGAGTTCAAGCCCCACGTTGGGCTCTGTGCTGACAGCTCAGAGCCTGGAGCCTGCTTCAGATTCTGTGTCTCCCTCTCTCTCTGCCCCTCCCTGACTCACACTCTGTCTCTGTCTCTCTCTTTCTCTCAAAAATGAATAAACATTAAAAACATTTAAAAAAACAACAACTACTGATTTAGTTAGGAATATATTTGACTTCAAATAATTTTTATCTTTTTTCTTTACTGATCCCAACTTTAAGATGTTGATATTTTGTCATGTATTTTTTGCATTGATTCTGATTTTTTAAAAATATTGCATTACAACCTTAATGTGGATTATTGACTTTTTATATCCTCTTAAGTTTTGTGACTAAAGCAAAGGTCTATCTTGATTTACCCTAATCTTGTCCCTGCCTGTTCCAATTACTATAACAATCCTTGTTCAACACACTTACATTGATTAGTTTGTGAAACTATCTCTTGAATTACTTTTGAATTTTCTGAAGCTTAAGATGAAGGAAGATATTTCAGGAACAAAAAACGAATGAATTGGCGTTTGTGTTTTCAACTATTGAAATGAGACTAGAAGGATCCAACCTTGACGTTGTTATGTACAGACACGTCATGAGATGTAGCTACAGGGAATAGGGGACTGATTACTAAGAGTATGACTCTTGTCCTGGCTTCACTCTTTAGAGTCCACGAGCTATTGAGCCTGTCACAAATCCTCTGTTGGCCTCAGTTTCCTCACCCCTAAATGAAGGTAATAAAGTCTGCTTTGCCTATTCCCCAGAGTTGCTATAAAGATCTGATGAGATCAGGTGTGTGAAAGGCTGTTTAAACTGTAAAGATATGAAGAAGCTTTTTAAACTGTAAAGCACTTTTTGAGGAGGTCAGCTGGGGACAGTGTAAAAGGGAATCACTAAAGAACCGGAATCACAGAATTTAGGCCATAATCCAGGCCAGCCCTCTCATCCTGATGGCAAGGGAAGTGAGGAGAGGGGAGTTTGTGCCTCTCACACACTTCAGACAGAAATACTGGCAGTGATGGAACAGGACACAGGCCTCCTGGGTGTGAGCCAGGTCCTGGACTCTTTCTCTTATTTAATTATGATCTCAATGACATCAGATTCAGAATAGAATCAGGATAGGTCCTTCTAGAAAAAGAGAGGCAGATTCATGTACTTAGTGAGAGGGAAATAATAGGTGCATAGGGAGAGAGGGAAGAGACGGGAAATTGAGAGGATCAGTTTCTGAGGTGTGGATAATTTTTGACTGGGACAAGCAAAGCTGGTGTTTCCAGGCTCCTATCCTGAGGTGTGGCCACATAGACAAACCACAATGAGTTACAGCAACCAGGTTTTTTAGTTCTGGTTGGTTTTGCCTGTGGTACACAGACACCAGCTTAACAAAGAGGCAAAGATGAAAACAGGAAAACCATGATGTAAGAATTAGTCATTTGTGTTTGCAAATAAACTATCTTTGAAAAAACATGTACGTTAAAATGATATGGCTCTTATATACTAGTCATCTACCTTATAAACCAAAGAAGAACACCTGGAAAAGGATCTTTTTTGGTAATAAACAAAATTTCTTCCCATGAAATTAAAAATTTTGTTAAGCTCCACCCAATTCTTCATTGCTGTACCTGACTCATCAACTTAATCATTAGCTTTTACATAGTACAGTATGTGGTCTAATGGCATACCAAGCGAGAGACTTTTTATTGTCATTAGTCTCAAATGGAAAAAAAAATTATGAAGGGTAAGAGTAAGAGAATCTAAATTTGGTTTAATTATCATGACTCACAGCACACAAGTAACTGGCTCAAAACGAAAGATAAATGGCATCATAACTCTATTGAGAGCAATGATTTTTGAGGGAACAAAATTATCCACATCTTCTCAAAGTCATTCCCAAAATCTCATTGTCTCTTGGAAGTCGGACATTTATAACATGATGAAAAGCACTGAAACTGTTTTTTGGTTAGTGTAAACACTTAGCTTGCTTCTGCTGGACTCCACCCAAAAGACAAATTCTAGTGACCTGTTTGAAATAATTATGCTAAGCCTCCAGCAAAATTACTACATCACATTAGCAATGTCAAATTTCCTAAAGCCTAGCTACTCCTTGTGAAAATATTAGGAATCCTACGTGGATTGTTTTGTTACAGATTAGTAGCCACTACTCTTCATTCCTGGAAAGGGTGGGTCCACCCCATTTGAAGGGAAGTGTTAGGATCTATACTCCTGTGCCAAATGGCTCGTATTTTCTCCAAAATTTAAAAAAAGAGATGTGTGTCTCTTTTGCAGTCTTAACATGGGTATTTTTTTAAGATGATAATATTGCAGGAAACACACATAAGACTATTTTAATAGTATCTGCTGTCTTCTTCCATTCTTCTTTTAACTACCTTGGCACCAATGATACACATTTATTGAATATATATGCGTAGATTTATTACTGGATTCTTTATTTTATTCTAAGAATCTAAATGTTTTTACGCCAACACCACATTGCCATGATTACTTTATTTTTTTTAATGTTTATTTATTTATTTTTGAGAGAGAGAAAGAGAGAGAGTGCGGGGGAGCAGAGAGAGAGAGGGAGACAGAGAATCCCAAGCAGGCTTTGCACCATCAGCGCAGAGCACAATGCGGAGCTTGAATCTGCAAACTGTGAAATCATGACCTGAGCCAAAATCAAGAATCAGAGGCTTAACCGAGTGAGCCACTCAGGTGCCCCAATTACTGTATCTTTATAGCAAGTCTTGAAATCAGGTAGTATAAACCTCCAACTCTGTTCTTTTTCAAAATTCTCTTGGCTATTCTAGGTCCTTTGATTTGCCCATACAAACTTTAGAATCAGTTACTATGAACAATCCTGCTATGGTTTTCATTGGGATTGTGTTGACTCTATAGATCAAATTTATGAAACTGTCAATTGACACCTTAACAATATTGAATCATCTGATCCACAAACATTCTACATCTTTCCATACAAATCATTAAATGTTTCTTAGTTCAAGTTCCAAACTTTTCTGATTTCAGATTGTTTTTACAAGATCAAGATTTTTTTCAACAATCTTCAAGATTGTTCACCTTAATTTCATAGATACAATTTTGTCTCAAATTAGAAATGTTCTAACTTGTCTTTTTTCTTGAGTAAATCCACCTAGAAGAAAGGCATTTCAACTTCATCCAAAGGCATTCTCTCCTTTAGTAAGTCTAGTAGTTTTTCTCTATTTTCTCATTCAGAGATAAGCCCCACTATGATGGCTTCCTGCTGGTTACAGCCACGTGCTCTGGGAGAGGAAGGGGAAGTTCCTCCTTGCTATTGGGTTTTTGCTTCTTGTGTTCATCTACTCCAGAAGGAGGCCTACCACACCAAATTTCTGTTTTTTTCACTTCCTGCCCTTATACCTTTCAATCTCAAAGTATTTATGATTGAAATATGGTGTTCGGTGCTCACTTTGCAATAATCCAGTATGTGTGTCTGAGAGTGGGTGGAGGTGTAGACAACAAAGTTGATAAAGTTGATAGGGCTTCAAACTGGGCGCTGGGCGTCTGGGAGTTCATTATACTTCTTTCTCTACTTTGGCATGTTTAAAATTTTCCATAGTTAAAAGTTTAAAAAAGAATTAACCTGTGTGAGAAACAACAACAAAAAAAGTTAAATCTCTGTTTTCCACCTATCAGTGAGCTCATGATATGTTCACATTCTAAAAATGTGTGTATGTAGAGACTCTTCTACCCAGGCTGCATCACCATATCCCAGATGTCAGGGTTTGGGGTTATTGTATTGTTGCTCTTCCCAAAGCATGACTGAAAGAGTGAATTTGTATCCTATTTGACCTCCCAGACCATTAGATGTCACTGACTGCCCACTTTTCTGTCATATTAGAAAACACTCGTTTCTCTGTCAGCCTCTCGGATTCCCTCTGTTTTCTCTGGTGGGTAGTTCTTGTTTTCGTCCTTGGTCTCCTCTCTCTTAACACACCTTTAGCTGTTGATCTTCCTAATTCCATTGTTTCAACTATCGTTTTCTTTATCCATTTGCTATTTTACCCTATTCTAGCCATTTGATATCGAATCTACTTCTTTAGATTTGTAGCATATTAATTTGTTCACTTATTTTCCAAACATTTCAAAGCTTCTACCCTGGACCAGACACTAGGTTGAACACAGAAGATAAAGAGCTGAATAAGACATGATCATTTTCTTAAAACATTCATGTGCTAAAATAAAATAATAATTTTAATGTGTTTAAGAATGTGCTAGGGGCACCCAGTTGGCTCAGTTGGTTCAGCGTCCAACTTCCGCTCAGGTCATGATCTCGCTGTTCATGGGTTCAAGCCCTGAGTTGAGCTCTGTGCTGACAGCTCAGAGCCTGAAGCCTGTTCAGATTCTGTGTGTGTGTGTCTCTCTCTCTCTGCCCCTCCCCTGCTCGTGTTCTCTCTCTCTCTCTCTCTCTCTCTCTCTCTCTCTCATTTTCTCAAAAATAAGCATTAAAATTGTTTCAATAAAAAAAATAATGTGCTAAAGATTCCCCAGTTTTTCAAGCTCTGATCACTTTTCTAAGATCAGAGAGATGAAACTCGGTGGTTTGTTGGCCTCAAGACTGGCACTCTATAAAAAAGTCTAACTTTGCCCCTCTACTACTCTGGGTTTTTTTTTTTTTTTTCATCATTTCCGCCAGTGGTCTCAGCATGCCAGCACCGAATTATCTTCCTATCTTCCTTCCTGATCAATTCCTACTCCTTTCTGACACTTACCTGATGCTTTAGTTAATAGCTATGTCCTGAACACACGCCAACCTCCTCCCAGCCATCTACTGTCAAAAAGCTTCACCCCTAAGAAATGCTTCCTGGGGTTTATTCTGGTAAAAGATAGCATGCACACTGTAACAATATTAACTTTTATTTGGAAACTTCTATTCCTCCCTTACATGCATTTTCATAATGAATCTTCTATCTATGGCTATCTGAGGAGGATGTGTTATCATTTCATTTGATATGTGGAGAAATCAAGATTATGCTACCGGTAAGGGTCGAGGTCAGAAAAAGAATTTCCCTGTTTCCCAAGTATACATCTTTTTCATCGCTTGATGACTGTGAAGTAAATTCATTTCAGCTTCTTTTAGCAACATTTCCCAAAGTATGTTTCTTGAGATGTTAATTGATGCTATTTTAAAAAAAGAATTCTATACAGATATGAATTTGGAAAATGATAGAAACCTTAAAGTTTTTTTCTGCTAGTATTTGAATCTTTAAAACACTAATGTGCCTTCCCAATATACAAGGCACAATATATGTTATATAGCATTTTCCAAAGGTGTTTGACCAGAGAACCAGTGCTTGACAGCCTCTCCCAGGATTTGTTTTCTCTGGAATAAATCTGAGGAAACGTCATGCTAGATGGAGGGAACTCTAGACCACAGCTCTAGTTCTTGTTCTATTAATTTCACTTGCCAGGAGAAATCTGAACTTGAACATTCCCCTGGTTCACTATTCAACCACAGGCCATTTATGAAATGAGTCACACATCATTTTCATCCCTTATTGAAATCTTTTCTTAAGCTTAGTCCAGCTTATGGTTCCAGGAGGCCCTCACCTTCTGGCAGAAAACCAGTCGAGTCTGTGTATACATGCCTGGGAAAATCATATTATGAAGTGATAAGAGCTTCCCCTTATTGTGTGCTTGCGTAATTTAAAGCACTGGAACAAGTACTTTTATAAGTAGTGTCTCATCTAGTCCTCACACCTACCCTGGGGAGAAGGCACTGATGTGATCTCTGTTTTGCAAATGGGAATATGAAGGCTCAGTAGTACATGCATGTCCGTGAACACACAGGTAGCAATGACGAGGTTAAGTCTCATATTCAAGTCTCTCTGACTAGCGCCCATGATTTTAGCCTCATACTCTTATAGTTTGACTCATTATCAAAATATCTAGAGATAGGGGCGCCTGGGTGGCCCAGTCTGTTAAGTGTTTGACTCTTGATTTCGGCTCAGGTGATGATCTCGCAGTTTGTGAGTTCGAGCCCCGTGTCAGGCTCCGTGCTGACAGTGCAGAACCTGCTTGAGATTCTCTCTCTCTCTCTCTCTCTCTCTCTCTGCCCCTCCCCTGCTCTCTCTCCCTCTGTCTCAAAATAAATGAACTTAAAAAAATAAATATTAAAAAATATTTAAAGATAGATGAACCTGATTAAGTGAATAGAAGAATATAACAGAAGAGACAAGTGTCTGTGTCCACTTGATGATACCTATGGCTGCATTCCCAGCTCTGAGCTCAGTGTCTAGCTTGTGAAAGAGGCTTAAGAAATCTTTGTTGAGCAGAGATCGAATTGAATGAGAGTGAAGAGCCTTATAAGCAACTATAGAAAAAATGGAACAAATGTGAAGAAAAGCATCAAACAACATAGTCTCTTCATTGCAAGCATGAGAAGAAAAATCCCATCACCCCCTGGAATTTCTGGAATGATTTGGGGAGCTGTCTGTTTCACCAGGCCATAATTTCCCTGTTGGCTTATGGAGCTAGAGAACCAGTTGCCACGGCTGGGCTGGCATCATCGCCGCTCTTTGTTGTTGCTCTATTATTACACACTGCAGTTGCAGAGGTATGAATCAGGTGTACTTACACAACCTTGAGTTTCCTGAAAGAGAATTGCCTGTTAATCATATATCAACTACTTGCCTGCCCACCCAGTAGATTTAATCTTAGATATTTGAGCAGGTGACATGTCAGCAATGTAGACAGAGGTTTTACAAGGAAACAAGTAGAAATAAGGTATAGAAATCATTTTCTAAGTAACTTATTCAATTAAAAGAGAGACAAATTATTACTGTTATGATATTATCTTCAAAGGGAAGTCCATAGGTATGTTTAGGTGTGTTTCTTACACCAAGATAAGATAATGATAATGAAATGTATGGACTGTGGGTGATGACTTAAAGAAGGAAATAGTAATTATCTAAGAGTATGAACAGTGCAAATAGCCAAGGAGGGAGCCATTGAGTAGCCCAAGAATTAAGTTATTTGGAAAAACAAAAAGTGGTAAGAGGAAAGAGGGGGACATTTAGTTAAAGGACTTAAAACTGTTCTTTTCTGGTTCTAATCGTAAGCCTAACCAGGTGACTAAGCTCGTTCTCTCTCCTGGTCCAGGAGAAAGACCCTCACCAAGGACCCAACCATGATGGCACCCTGACCTCAGACTTCCAGCTTCCAGAACTATGAGAAATAAATGTCCACTGTTTAAGCCACCAGTCCATGATGTTTTGTTGTAGCAGCCTGTGCTAACACACCATGAAGATCACATAGGGTAACAAGAAATGGTACCTGCCACACATTAGATGCATATTATTATTTCCTTCCTTATGAGTAATTTAAAAATGGGTGAGTACCTGATGTCTCAATTTCCTGTGCATCTCCCTAGTGTGTGAGATGACAGATCAGGGCTAAGACAGGTGTACAAGGGGATGGAAGGCCAGCATATCTGTGTAGTAGGTGTTAAGAGACAATCTGGTTAAAAGGGGCAACTTCTTGGCAATTTGCCTTGAAAATGCAAAGCAAGATGTTTGATTTTGCTTAGATTCTCACCCTCTGTGCTTGAGGGAGACTGAAGGAGACTAAAGTCCACCCTTGCCCCTAATCATCCTTAGTGCTGCCACTGATGGGGGAGGGGGTAGCTCCTAACACCAAAGTTGGTCATTAAAGTCTCTACTTGCCTTGCCTTAATCCCAATAATGTCAGTGAGTATGTTTCATGATAGGTAAATTTTGGTGTGGAGACAGCTATGATAGTTTCATTCATTCATTCAACAAGCAACCATGGAACACCTCTACTGAAGGAACTGTCTGTCCTTCAAGGAACTCAAAATGTGAATCTGGGAGTCACCTCTGGATTCTAGAACCCATGCTCAGGCTCCATTCCACTATCATAGACATTTCACTTACATTGTGAGTCGTGTACTGTAAAACAATCTCACACTTCTTTCTCAACCCCTCACTTCAGCCAATGGTAAGTGAGGTAAGTCCACTATGGTAGGAGCGGGAGCAGAAGTGGAATTCCGAGACCCAATTCCACAGTCATTGCTGAGAGTTAAGTACTTCAGCTACCACCCCCTCTCCTCATGAAGTAGTCATTATTTGAGGATAAGAATGGGTTTCTTCTTTACTTTTAATTCAAAGCCACTAGTGTGTTACAATGTGAAACATATTTCAATGAAACATATTTATTGGGTGTTAGGCACATTACAGAAGACCGGTTAAGTGTCTCTACCTTCTTGGAGCTTGCTGTCTCAATAAATACTCCTGATAAAGCATTTGGGGTCAGTGGGGAGAAGGGCTTAGACTTCCCTTCAGGACGCAGTGACAGCTATCAGTCGGTCATTAGTGATGGAGTGCAGCGCTGGGTTAGACATTAACCAACAGCTTAGGTTGTTCTAGAGAGATTTTTCTATTGTACTTTGAATGGAAACAAAAGAAACTCCATTTTTGCTAATGGGAACAGGGCTACTTTCCTGTAGCCCGGGTGGTGGGGGGCGGTGTGTAATGGATCTAAGTTTAGCCCGCTTTGAACTTGGGCGCTTTCCCCACTGCTTGGAGAACGCCCCTGAGGGTGTGGTGTCTGAGCTGCTTCTCCCAGGCCCCGGCGCCCGGTAGCCGCTGCTCAGAGGGCACCTCCTCGGCGGGTGAGAGGTCCCTGACGGCCGCTAGAGGGAGCCAGCGCCCGACACAGCGGCGGCGGTGACCTGGGCCTCCTTCCCCTTCTGGCTTAGTAGTAGCTCAGGGGGGATTTAGAATGCCCTGGAAAACAAAGCAGTGACATCAAAGACGGGTCGCCACATGAAACGCTGGACTCCAGTTAAATTTGAATTTCAGATAAACAATAAATGTAAATGATAAATTATTGTCTTAAATGGAAATTTAACTGAGTGTCCTGTACTTTTTCTTCGCTAAATCTGGCAACCGTAATTAAAGAACAAAGGGACCCTGGGAAGACTGAAAGTCCTTCTAAGGGATGGGGGCGGGGGGAGGGAGACAATTTTTCCTACTTACCTGTTACTTGAATCTAGAACAAAATTTTACATCCTTTGGACTGGAAAATGTTGCTTTCTTCACAGTTGCAGAAAAGCAGTGATGTGGCCCATGGCCTCTGCTGGAAGGGGCATGAGGAGCTGCCCTCTACTCCAAACACCTCCTCCATTGTCTTCTCCAAGGGTGGATGCGCCATTGAAGTCCTTTCTAAGTTCAGGACTTTCTCCTAAAGATGTGTTCCTTTGAGAGAATGTCTTAGCTCAGGCCGCCATAACAAAATAGTACCCGGGGGGCGGGGGGGGGGGTTCAAACCATAGTCAATTATTTCTCACAGTTCAGGAGGGTGGAAATCCAAGATCAGAGTGGCAGAATGGTTGGGTTCTTGGTGAGGACCTTCTCCCTGATTTGCAGAAGGCCACTCTACTGTATCCTAAAATGGTGGAGGGAAAGCTTTCTGTTCTCCATGTGCCCTTGTAAAGGCGTCAATCACATCATGTGATCTCCCTTTTCATGATCTTATCTAAACCTAATTAAACTTCCAAAGGCCTCACCTCCAAATACCATAGCAGTGGGGTTAGGGCTTCATCCTATGGATTTGGGGAGGCCATAAACATTCCGTTCATTGCATAGAAGAGTATAAGCTCTGTCAATGAAAACTTCCTGAAGGATTGATTGGCCACTTTTGGAAATTAGTACCAGACCAGAAAAGGAAATAGATCAAAAGTTCAGGCTGAAAGGTAATAGGCAAGGAAGGGCCCAAGACATCAAGACAAATATGAGGATCCCAGAAGAGAGGAGGGTTGGGCTGCAGTTGCTACGTTTATAGTTCACTATTTTGTCCAGGGCTGGAGCCCTTTCAAAGGACACATTTAGAATCTGAAGAGGTCGTTCATACCAAATTAAAAAAATGACTTCCAGTCGCCTTGAATGTATGACCATGATTGCTATTCATGGCAATAATAGTATTCTCAGACTGAATAAACTCAATCAATCACAAGGAGCATTTTTATTTCTCCTGATAGTTGGAACGGAGTTCTAGCATCCTTTGTGTCCTAATAAAAGTGAAAGTAATCACAAGGGGCTGTGCTCACCATCAGCCCACACGTCTCCCTAAGCTTTTTGTCTTGCCTGCTTCTCCCATTCAGAGGCGACAAAGGTATGAGGAATACTGAGAAGGTTCTTATATGGCTCACAAAAGGAAGTATTCCTCTTTTGATTCCTTTTTCTCCAAGGTCGATATCAAGCAAAGAGCTCTTAATTGCTGGCAGAGGCTGCCTTAGAATCCGAGAGGACACTAAAATTACTGACCTTGAAGACACAAGCATTCTCCTGCAGTCCTGGAGGTTTCAAAAAAATTTTTTTTAAGCTGATGACATTGATATCAAATTAAATCAGCAGGGGGCACAATTTCTTCACCATGTGTTAGGTGAAGAAAACCTGAAATGTTTCTTTGTACTGTTTTGAATCGGTGTTATCTGATATATCTGATAATTCAAATAGCAAAATGTCATGTACGTATTCATTTTCCACAGAAGAAGGCAAACTGAGCCATCCAAAGGGGACTGACAAATGATCTGACAGTGCCCAGCTAATTCTATCATTTTGGCATTAGCAATTCTTATTTTTAAAAATAGACAATCAGAGGGTGGGCATGTTCAGCACTGTAAACACAAGCATTACAGCTGAACCTGTTGCCTGTAGTTAAAGTTTCTCCTTAGAAACTCCCAGCCTCATGGTAACCCCTGTTTTCTGAGCAACTAGAAAATTAGTAGGAAGATTTCATCAAGAATTGTAGCAGTTACTTTCAGGGGCTGTGTTTTGCAGATGTCTTGCTCATCTTGAAACGGTTTGCACATTCCTAATACCTCAAAATCAGATGTATTATATTCTCTGACTTGGTAGAAAGGAATAGAAATCAATGCACTGGTCTCATAGTGTTCCTGTATGTGTGACGTGGAACGAGATGGCAGTACCCAGGTGTCAGCTCCTGCATTGGTACTTGGCTCTGACTCAGTGCCCTCTTGCATTAATCACTTTATTTCTCCTGGCATTCATTTTATTATCTTTGAAAAGAGAAACAGAGTATACCTATCACATGGGAATATTTTTTTTTATTATATGAAATTAATTGTCAAATTGGTTTCCATACCACACCCAGTGCTCATCCCAAAAGGTGCCCTCCTCAATACCCATCACCCACCCTCCCCTCCCTCCCACCCCCCATCAACCCTCAGTTTGTTCTCAGTTTTTAAGAGTCTCTTATGCTTTGGCTCTCTCCCACTCTAACCTCTTTTTTTTTTTTTTCCTTCCCCTCCCCCATGGTCTTCTGTTAAGTTTCTCAGGATCCATATAAGAGTGAAAACATATGGTATCTGTCTTTCTCTGTATGGCTTATTTCACTTAGCATCACACTCTCCAGTTCCATCCACGTTGCTACAAAAGGCCATATTTCATTCTTTCTCATTGCCACGTAGTACTCCATTGTCACACGGGAATATTAGGAAGATTCCGGAAATCTTATCACAAAAGCATTACCCAGAGTTCTTCAAAATTATTATTATTAAATACAGTATTAATAACAGCCAAAACTTACACAAAACTTACTCTGTTTTAGGCTTTGTTTCTTTGCATTTATCAACTCCTCAAAATCTTCTTCAGAGAGGTTAAGAAGCTTACCCAAATTCACTGATGTAGTAAGAGGTGAGGCAGAGATAAAAAGACATAGAATCTGGCTCCAAAACCTGTGTGCAAAATGTAAGATTTTAAAATTATGACTTAATTTTTAGAATAAGTAATAATTCACAGGTTTTAAAAATGAGAATGGCATGCGATGAGAAGTTCTGCTTCCACTCTACCCGCCCTGTTCTCTGATCTCTTCCCTCCCTTCAAAGTATACACCTTCAGTACTTTATGCAATTATAAACAAAAATAAAACAGGGTGCTTAAGTGGCTCACTCGGTTGAGTGTCTGACTCTTGATTTCAGCTCTGGTCATGATCTCACAGCTTGTAGGATCGAGCCCCACGTTGGGCTCTGTGCTGATAGTGCAGAACTGAACCTGCTTGGGATTCTCTCTCTCTCTCTCTCTCTCTCTCTCTCTCATTTTCTGTGCCCCTCCCCCATTCATGTGCACACGCACTCTCTCTTTCTGTCTCAAAAGTAAACATTTAAAAAAATAAACAAAAATAAATTTACCCTCCCTTTTATGACACCACAGGCTTCCCAGTGTGTTCACTATTGTGAATTTTGCCTTTCCACTCAACCGTCTGTCCTGGATGCCTTCCTCTAGCACAACAGAGAAGGGAACCTCACTCTTTCCCAGCTGTGTGGATTCTGTTGTGAGACATTCCATGGTTGACGTCACCAATCCTCCATTTATGGAAACGGGCTGCTTTTCTTCTTATGCTCTTGCAGTCAATACCACAACATAGCACTTGTGCATATGCCACCTTGTAGCTGTGCAGGCATTTCTGTAGGATCAGTTTCCAGAAGTATGAGATCTGGGTTAGAGTGAGGAAACATTTCTAATGTTGCATAGTTACCACCACATGGCCCTTCTAGGGACCGTGCCGTTTGCATTCTACCAGAAATGCCTATTTCCCTACAGCTTTACCAACAGAGAGGGTATTGTTGAACTTCTGAATGTTTGCCAGTATGATGGGTGGCATCCCAGTATAGTTTTCATTAGCATTTAAAAAGTTATGAATAGGATTGAACATCTTTACATTGGTTTAAGGTTTCCTTTATTATTTTTTTAAAATGTATTTATTTTGAGAGAGTGAGAGAGGGTGCACGTGCAGGTGCTCATGTTGGGAGCAGGGGAGGGGCAGAGAGAGAGGGAGAGAGAGAATCCCATGCAGGGATTCTCCTTGTGGGCTCCATCTCACGACGTGAACGGTGACATCATGACCTGAGCCCAAATCAAGAGTTGGATGCTCGACTGGGCCCCCCAAGCTCCCCTAAGGTTTCCTTTACACTTCTTTTTACGTGATCTGTTTGTCTATGTCCTTGCCTGGTTATGTTTTGTCTTGTTGATCTTTTTCATCTCAATTTTTTTAGGAGTTTTTAATGTTAGAAAAATAAACCATTTTTACATGATAGGAGTTGCAAATATTTTTCTTGGTTTGCATTTGCTTTTTACTTTGCTAATCTCTTTTTGGAGACCATGAATGCATTTTTAATTTCTTGAGAGTTTCAATGAAGTTATGGGGCTTCAATGTCGTAGGTTGTTAATTATTCAAGTTTGTAATTTTATTCAGTAAAAATATGTTGAGAACTTACTACTGTGCTTCCCAATTTGTCCGAAGTGTTTGGAAGAAAACTACTCCCCTGGATAAGTTCCTAACCTAGTTGGTGAGTCAGGGCTAAGTAAATAATTCCAGCATGTCAGTGGTAAGAGTTAAATCAGAAATATGAAAAAGGGCTGTAAGACTACAGATGGTTTGACTAGCTTTGAGAATTCTATGAAAGATTTTGTAAAGAAAGTTATTGGTAAGCAGGGTCTTGAGGGATCTGTAGGGGTTTGACAGGTGAAAGAGAATGCAAGGCTTATATACCTGTACCCTAGCTCCTGAGGGAGTAGGTCCAATGTTAGCATTTGGAAAACTCTTTCCCCTCCGGACCAGATGGGTTGCGTTTCCTTGTACCAATTTGCCAAAATACAAGTAATAATCCCAACTATTTCTTAAGAGAGGATATAGTACTCTTACTTGAAGGAAACTTATTATGTTTGATTTTCTGCAAAGTTAAGTTTGTGGTGGCTTCAGACTCTAGATGTCCACCTAATGTCATTCTCTTCTAAGCATTTGATGTTAAGTCTGGTATTTCACCTCTAGAATAAAGAAAAGAGAAGGATTTCAGAAACTGGTGTATCTTGAGTTCTCGATTGTGACAACTCTAATAGTTTTTTCTTTTAGGTTAGTCTTAGGGTTTCTGCAGAACTGGAAGTTGTTTTTGTAATACCCCCAATCATCTCTTCATTTGCCAGTTCAACTATGAGATACAATTGACATGCAAGCAAGGGAAGAATGGGGTCAGCTACTGACTGGTCTTTGGGAGCTGGGAAGCTAGGACTCGCTACATTAGTTCAAGTGGCAGGCACAACTGTTGCCCACCCAAACTATCCTCCCTTTGTGTCTCCCCAGTGGAACTCCTGTCCAGTGCAGAGAGGCAGGGAGACAGCTCAGGAGTGTATTGTGTCTAATCTGGTCTAGTCTGGACCAATCATACCAATCTAGTTCTTTTCTTTCAAAACTGGTTATCTGGTCTCCCTTAAGCCCAGGGTGGTGTGACCCTGTTAGGGTCAATAATACACAGAGGAAAGGAGGGGGCAGGTTTTGAGAAAGCTTTGCTTTCCTGAAAAAATAAAACCAGGCAGATAGTTGATCTGCTTTCACTGCTTCAACCTGCCTTGAAATCAGCTGTGATGCCTAGAACCACAGCAGCCATCCTTTGGCCAAGAAGACTGAAGAATTTTTGCACAGACATGTTGCTGACTTAACATGGCAGTTGCCTATGTCCAGTGGAGGAAAATAAACTTTTCTTTTCTTTTCTTTTCTTTTCTTTTCTTTTCTTTTCTTTTCTTTTCTTTTTTCTCTTCTTTTCTTTTCTTTTTTTCTTTTCTTTCTTTTGAAAGAGAAAGACAGAGAGAATAGGAGGGGCAGAGAGAGAGGGAGAGAAAGAGAATCCCAAGCAGGCTCTGCACTCAGTGAAGACCCAAACTCAGGGCTTGAACTCAACAAACTGTGAGATCACGACCAGAGACGAAATCAAGAGTCAGATGCTCAAGTGACTGAGCCACCCAGGCACCCTGAACATTCTCCTTTTCTTCATCTATTGTTGGTCAGGCTTTCCTTGAAGCAAACAGTCACTAAGGGGCAGCGCGGCCACTTACAACACTACCAGGTTGGCTTGCCACACTTCTACAGATTCAGCCGAGAAGAAGACCACAGACCCAGTTTATTGAACAAAGAGCATAAACAAGAGCAGCGTGGAGTCAGCCACCTGCACCCCCTGTCCCACGGGCCCACGCCAAACCAGAAAGGCCAAGCGATGTGCAGCACAGGCAGTGGGTACTGTTGCAGTCCACAATCACCCCACCAGAAAGAGTTGCTGTGGCTTCCTGGGAATATTTATTTCCTCTCACAAATTGGATTCTGGAGATGACACAATTCTCACCCACTTCAAATATGTGATACATGTCTCTCTCTGCTTCTTTTTAAGGTGTTAATGGTTTTTCACTGTGTGGCTGTTTCTATGCTCATATTTATACTCCATATTTGCTTTTTTTAATAGTTGTTATTAAACATCACATCTGTGGGACCCTAGGAAAATAGTATCGGCATAGTCTAAAACAGATCAAGCAAAGTTTGCCTTTACTTTGGCCTCTACGTTTCAACTTTCAGGGTTCTCATGATGCTTACCAGTATCTAAATTTTATGTGTATCATTGGTAATAAAATTGCAGAACTAAAGTGCCCAACCTCTCCTCGGTCCTACAGTGCTTTCTGCAATTAGGAGAATCTTAAAACACACTGTAAGGGCAAGTGTGGTGGAAGGCCTTTTCTGGAAATGGGGTTAACACGGCTGTGGAAGCTAGCATCCCCATGTAAACTTATCTCTTCGCTGTTAAATGCCATAAATTTTCATTAGGTGATCAACAGAAATGGCATGATTGCTCAGGAGCTCAACCCTGGTATTTAAATTTCTTCTCCTCAACTTTAATGAGGGCATATATCAGAGCAGTAGAGTGGGGTGACATTTACAACACTGCCACTCCATTCTGTGATTAGACACACATCATTCAGAGGTTGGGCTTCAGACTAGTGGTAATTCCAACGTGTTCTAAACAGCAGTCGTGGTAATTACAAAACTTACAATGAGAAATAACAAATAATATCTTGTTTTTCCACCTGCACTTCGATTAGCAGTAGCATCACATAGCTGGAAGCGTGGCAGGGGGTTCTGCTATATGTCGCTCCCTGAACACAGGGGTGGGAGGGAGAGGAGGGCCTTCTGGCAGATGAAGAAATAGAAAAGAAATGCAGGAGTTGGGAGGACACCACAGGAAAAGGTAAAAACCACAGAACATAAGTATATTAATCAGGGTTCTCCTCAAAGCATTAAATAAAGTCTTGTTAAAAGATCAATCTGTGACCTTCACTTGTAAGTTTTGGTAAATTCATAAAGCTTGAGCCTCACTCAGCCTTTAGGTCAAGATATGTCCCTGTGTCTTGATCCAAATTCCAGAAACAGGAGAAAATTCAGAATCTCAAGTGGGCTGTATGTTTTACCATGTAGCTATCAATGTTTCTTAGAACTCTAAGAAAACTGATCTATCCAAAGAAATTTTGTGATAACTGAGTTCTTTTTTTTAAGTTTTTTTTAAATCTTTATTTATTTTTGAGAGGGAGAGAGACAGAGTGCAAACGGGGGAGGAACAGAGACAGAGGGAGACACAAAATCCAAAGCAGGTTCCAGGCTCTGAGCTGTTAGCACAGAGCCAGACATGGAGCTTGAACTCATGAACCACAGATGTGGTTCACAGAGTTCATGACCTGAGCTGAAGTCAGACGCTTAACCGGCTGAGCCATCCAGGTGCCACTGTGATAACTGAGTTCTAACACTGTTTGATTCTATTGCTGGACATTTAGATCTAGACAAATTTCATCATAGTTGAGACAAAATTCTTTAAATTTGACAAATATTTCAACTGGTGATCCATCAGGCAAAAGCCATGGCCAATCTTTGGACTGCCAGACAGGACCCTGTATGACAAATGGTACAACCTGGTGCCCCCAACTCTTGAGGCATGTGCTTAAGGGGCCGGCTGCTTAAGGTTTCACTTAAGTGAACTGCTACTCTATAAGGAACTCAGCCCTCTGGCTGCATCTGCTCTTTTCTATTCAGAATCATAGTTTCATTTTCTCATTGGCAGCCTTGTTTTCCTTTTCACCTGATGTGACAAATTCAGAGACTGTAGAAGGTCTTTTGCATTAAGCATGGTGTTTAAAGAGGTAGTAGGTGCTTAATTTATGATCACGGGTGCTAAAGATTCTTTTGTCTCGTTTGGTGGAAGCCTGATTTGAGAAACTGTCTCAGAACTGGCTGTGTTCAGGAGTCTGGGTCTTATGGGCAGATGCGTCATCCTCTGTTACAGATTTCAGTGGCCTTCCCTGGTAGGTACCATAACATCATTTTGGAACACTTCCATTTCTTCTTTTCCTTCCATTTCTTCTCCTCCTGGTCATATCTGTTATAGGCAGCTGGGACAGGCTATTTGGTATACAACATGGGATCTACAGATACTATATTTGGGATCAGGTATATATTTCATTCTTCTCTAGCTTTACAGATTGAAGAATTGCAAAAGTATTCTTGGAAACAGTTTACTGTATTTCTGATCCTACCCCCAATTCTGCTGATGATATATCTTGGGCCATAGTTACCTCAACATCTCCCAAAGCCTCTATTTCGGGGCAGTCATATCATCATCTACATCAATCTCGATTGCAGATCTTTTCTTAGCCTTAACTTTGCAGCAATTTTTTTTCCCACTGACACAGCTTCAGACAAAGACTGATCTGTTCAGCTTGTACAATCCCTCCTTTTGGCCCCTCCAAACCAGCAGCCAATCTCTCTTTATCAAGGTCCACACATTCTTCATCTTCAGTTCATGGTTTCTTTGCTCCTCCTACAACATCCCCTCATTTTAACTTGAGCACATCCCTGAGGACCTATTTCTAGGGGTGCCCTTCTGTCCATCCTTGCTGAAGTTAATGTTTCACCGTGAGTTATCCGAGAACATCTCCTCAGTCAGGGCCTCTAGCCACAGCAATGGTTTCAGTAGCCGCAGTAGGGCATCAACAGTAGGATGCGAAAAGCACACAGTGTTCAGTACGAATAAGGTAGAATCCAGCGTGCGATGTTCTCTGGTTTGCCTTCCTTTCCGGTCTCCTAGACTACGTAACTGATCTAGATGTTCTGGGGTTACTAGAATGCCTGACAGTCACTTTGTCTTCCTTCACAACAATCTCCTTTTCTGGGTGCTATGCTATTGTACGATGGTGGGTACATGTGTCCCCCACCTCTCTGCCATCTCTGATAGCAAATGTGGCATCGGCCCCTCAAATCTCTGAGGACCCCACACTATAAGGCCTCATAAGGGCATATGAGATCATCTTAACCGGGCCTTTCCACCCTTAATGTCTTTTTTTGGTAATAGCTGGGTCCAGCGTGCACATCTACAATACGCATCCCCTTCAAGAGGGATTTTCTTACAGTTTCACACTTATGTTCAAAATTGGCCCCGTTTTTTTTTTTCTTTACTGATAGTACTACTCAGTTGGTGAGGCTTTTAACCAGTCATTCTGCATTTTTCTCTTTCATTTCCACGCCATATCTAACCCAACCAGAAATCCTGTCTCTGGAAGATTTCTGTAATAATCCCCTAACTGGTTTTCCTATTTCTAGTTTCAGCCTCCTCCTCCTCCTTGCACCCCACACCTCCATCTAGTCTCCAAACTGCACCCAGAGCATTCTTTTAAAAGGCACATTGGATCGTGTCACTGTCTTGCAATAACCCTCCAGTCACATCACTGGCGTTTAGAACCAACCCAGAGTTTTCTCCGGGACCTCCAAGCCCTGCATGATTGTGTCCCTGGCTATCTCTCTGAACCTAGTTCACAGACCTGACCCCTGGCTCACTCTGCTTATCACACTGCTTCTTTGCTGGTTCTTATATGCCAACTGAGGACCTGCCTCAGGTCCTTTGTTCTTGCTGTTCCCTTAGCCTGGAACGCTTCTTCTAGGCAGCTGCTTCCTCAGTTTATCTGCTTTCCCGCTCAGAGTCACCTCTCCCCTTGAGAACCCTATCTGAAATATCACTCTCATCCCCTCACCCTCCTTTATTTTTCATTGTAGCATTTATGGTTATTCAGTATCATATTATGTATTTCTTATTGATTTGTTTATGGTACCTGCCTAACAAACAAAGACCCCTGAGCACAGGCAGTCTGCTTTGTGGTCTGCAGGGTCCCCCTCACCTAAAAGGATACATATTTGTTGAATGAATGCTAGATGGGGAAACTGGAACTTAGGACAAACTATCCTTATTTTCCTGTTTTTTCCAGGACAATTTTGCCAAGGGTAAGGACAATCCACTGTGCAAGTAATGTGGGCATACATGATCAGAAATGGACCGTAATTTGAACTCAAGTCCTGTTGTATCCCTTTGTGGCTCCCTGTTGATGGCTGCAATAAAATTTTATAATGGTCTGCCCAAAGAATCTTAAAATTAAATTCTAAATGATTTCCTCCTAGTGTTTCTGCCCTGACCACACAGAGGGTCTGCAGGAGACGATGTACTAGAATAGCGTGTGCCCAAGCTGGAATTGGTACAGCAGCATCAATATCGTATTTGCTAACTCATGTTGCTAATGAGGACAGTTTTGGGGAGTTTCAATGACAGGCTCCTCATTTACTTCCTGAGCTGCATGTATAATGCTATCAGCCCCTGAAACAAGGTTGGTAACATCAATGCATAAATCACTCTTCAAGTGAGCAAAGTAAATATGCTATGACTTCCGTTTACCCCATGTAACAGCAAATGAAGGAGAACATTTATTATTTACTTACTCTGGTTACATCAGCTTTTGAAATGGTTCTAGTTGAACTATAAAACTCTACCAAATGTCTTGACTGACCTACCTAGTGGAGTGGGGAAACTTATAGTGGCAGCCAGAAAACTTAGATTTGTCTCCATCACATGTGTAAGCTTGTGGGAGCAGTTTACATTCCTTCTGTTCCTTATAATAGTAGAGGATAGTACAGTTGAAATTTTCCAGAAAGCCCAGCATTTTCAGAAAACAACAACCATAATAGGATTCCCCTTTATTGAAAAAAGAAATAAGACAATTTAAAATATACAGAGAAAAAATGTTTGTGGGGGCACCTGGGTGGCTCAGTCGGTTGAGTGACCAGCTCTGGCTCAGGTCACGATCTCACAGTTTGTGAGTTCAAGCCCTACATCAGTCTCTCGCTGCTGTCAGCACAGAGCCTGCTTCTGATCCTCTGTCCCTGCCCTCTCTCTGCCCCTCCTTCACTCATGCTCTCTCTCTTCAAAGACAAGTAAAAACATGAAAAAAACCCCACATATTTGTGGAACAAGAATTGACTGTCTACAAATAAATGTATAGAATAAGGAGTTTCTCTAAAGTTCTGTTTCTATGCTTTTTGTAAGTTTTCTGCATTTCTTCAGGCATATGCCACACATATTTACTGAGCGCCTACTATGATCTGCGTACCTTGTTAAACAGAGCTAGGGATGTGCACTGTAGAGGACAGGCATGCATGTAAACATGTACTGTTTTTATAATTAAGTTAAAAGAATATATTCTCTCTGATCAAAATAATCTCTGTTTTCATAAAAGTTTGAGGCAAAAAATGGAAGAAAGAATTGTCAAAATTTCAAGGAAAATCTTATTGTTTATTCATTTTTTTTATTTTTTAATTTTTTTTTCAATATATGAAATTTATTGTCAAATTGGTTTCCATACAACACCCAGTGCTCATCCCAAAAGGTGCCCTCCTCAATACCCATCACTCACCCTCCCCTCCCTCCCACCCCCCATCAACCCTCAGCTTGTTCTCAGTTTTTAAGAGTCTCTTATGCTTTGGCTCTCTCCCACTCTAACCTCTTTTTTTTTTTTTTCTCAAGGAAAATCTTATAAGCCAACAACTCAGATGACTAGATTGGTCAGGTTGCATCTACAGGGCTATTGTAGAATTGGATTGCACGAGTTCAGAAATGTTTGCAGCTTTGGAAACTGGTCTCTGATGCTCCTAGTAGTATTTATTTTAGCTGTTTGTTTGTTTGTTTGTTTGTTTGTTTAAAACCTCTTTCAAAGGGTTATATGAACTTAACAACCTCTGTGTTGCTAAGGACCAGATAGGGGTCTAGCACACCACGGGTGTGGTGAGGCCAGAGCCCTCATGCCTTCTGGAGGAAATTCTCATTGTGTATTTCTGGAAAGCAACTTGGAAAAATGCATTCTTCATCTCACATGTGGAAAAACTTTCTTAAGGTCTGGCCATACAAAAATTGAAGAAGACGTTGATCTTGAAGTCTCCAGATTCTGTTTCTTAAAGATAATCTCCTCACACTTTCCTAGTGTTTAATATTCTCTGTCCACAGACAAATCTACTCCTCGGAAGTCATTTTGAAACTGTGACTCACACCAAAGTTCAGGTGATTTAGGTATGTTTCTCCTTTCCCTAAGGCATTTGCCCTATCATGGCTCAACTCTTTAAACAAGGGGAATCACTTCTGAACTTCTTACTTTATCATGTTAATTGGAGATGTAGAGTACCTTTCAATTCTGACATTCTTTGCTTCTAAATGCACAGCTTAGTATTTGTGTGGATATTATGGGGCAGAAGGGAGGAAAAGCAGGGGGTGAAATTTTTTTGTGTGGAAGACCCTATTATCAGTTAGGGTGATTTTCCTTACAAGTAACAAAACACCTAACAGCATTTTATCCAATAAAGTCATTTAATTACCCATGTAACAAGAAGTCCAGAGATGTGAGTTTCCGGAGTGGGTCAGCAGCTCAACATGGCTAAGCCACTGAGTCAGTGTCTCTGATGGACTTGTCTTCCCATCATACCTTCCCAAAGGTCTGCAGCAGCTCCAAGCATCTTATCTTCACCTAAGTGTTCAAAGACAGAAGGGTTGTCCTCATGGGCCTTTCCCCCTTTGTCTGATGGGAGACTGTCTCAAAGCTCCCCAGCAGACTCCTCTTATAGCACATTGGCCGGAACTGGGTCATTTCCACCACCTGTAGTAGCAAGGAGTTGACAGACCAATCACAAGTTTTCCCCAGGGCTAGGCATATCGAGAACTGGAACAAATTGAGATTTTGTTAGCAAGGAAGCAAAGGAAAGTGTTGCTGGAAGGCAGTCAATAGTGTCTGCCACAACCTTGGAACCACATCACCAAGGAGCTACTCTGAGCAGATCTGTGACCATGCTTGAAAATGGCTGAGTCAGAAACCCGGGCTGTCTCTAGTCCCTTCCACCTTATAGTTCCTTCCTTGCAAATGTTCAGGTTAAGAGGGGAGAGGTGTGTGATGGAAACAGATGGTGAGGTTCTAAATTAAAAGAGAAATGGGATGTTGTAGTGCTGTGTTCAACTTGTCTATTCTCAAAAATTTTTGTCACACAATTTTATTCTTTAACTTGAATTTATCCTGCTGAACATCTTCTGCAAACTTGCTATAAAAACAATAGATTTTTGGGGGGGGGGGGTCAGGCTGCTCTTTCACTGAAACAGTCCAGAGATGATTGTATTCACTTTTATTTTTTAAATCTCCACTTATCAAATACTAGTGTGCAAAAAACAACAACAACAACAACAACAACAAACAGATGGTATGATTTGAAGCTTCTTTTGTTGTACGCAGGCTAATGTTTTAAACATCATGTCAAAACTTGACTTGTAATTTTAAAATTGCTATTTTCCCAGGCTGAGCTTGGAATATCTTCAAATTTCTCCAACAGTGTCTCATGAAGGGAAAGCAAGATTTTTGCATGTGGGCAAATTCAAGAAAAGGACAGATGTTTAAAGGACATATTTTTTTCAAATGAAAATTAAAATAGTTTTATTGAGGGGTACCTGGGTGGCTCAGTCAGTTAAGTGTCTGACTCTTGATTTCAGGTCAGGTCATGATCTCACAGTCCTGAGATCAAGCCCCCTGTTGGGCTCTGCTTTGGGCTCTGGCAGTGGGAGTGGAGCCCACTTGGGATTCTCTCTCTCCCTCTCTCTCTCTGCCCCTTCCTCGCTGGCTCCCTCTCTCCCTCTCTAAATAAATAAATAAACAAACATTAAAAAAATAGTTTTATTGATTCTAATGTAGCAAAAACTTTCTATTTTTAGAACATATAGTACCTATTGCATCTAATATGAATGTTAGTTTTAAAAATCTCACTTCTTTTTTAGTTATTAAAATACTGGTATCTTAACATCTTTGAAAAGAAGCAAACAGATTCATCTTTCTAATCATTCATCTTTTATAGTTGGGTAGAGTTTAGAGTTTATAAAATTTGTTCATACACACTATTTCATGTTATCTTTCAATTAACCTGCAAACAAATATTATTTTTCCCATTTATATACGAGGAGATTGGGGGTCAAAAAAATACCTTACCTAAGGTCAAAGAATGTTAGCTGTGGAGTTAGGGTTAAAATGAGGTTTTCTATCCATTGCAACTCTTACTAGTGCCTATCCTATGTCAAGAACCATTCTGACACTGGAAATAATAAAAGAACAACAATCATATCTAACATTTATCGAGTGCCAGACACTATCCCAAATACTTACAAGTGTTGTTACCTTTAATCTTGTCAACAAATCTATGACATAGAAACTATTAAAATTCCCTTTTTACAGATGTAGAAACAGAGGTCAAGACTTACATAAGGTCATCCAGATAGAAATAGGGAATTGTCACTTCTTAATCATTTAACAAACACACACCTCTCTGTGTCTAGGTTGTAGTTACCTCCTCCATGGCTGGTCAGAGACTGATCTCTGCAAGACGGAGCCACCTTTGGAAGCATCGGCTGCCATGATATATGGCTGCTCTTTGCAGTACTGTTGCATTTTTTTCATGACCCTTTAGCTGCCGTGATGCAAACCCAGCTCAAAGAAGTTAAGCAAAAGGGCTGTCTATTGACTCATAGAATCCAAGGGAGGGCTGAACAACCAAACCACCCACCCATGATAAGGGCAGGATGCTGCTGGTCGCTGGCGTTTCTGGAAACAGTAACTTCAGGGCTGGTTGAATGCTTGCCCTCTTTTTCTCTTATTTCTTTGTGCATGTTGGCATCATTCTTTCTTACTACCAATAGCTTTTTTTCAAATGGTAGAAATCCCAGTCACTGATACCTCATGAAATTCTTCTTTTGACTTTCACCAACAGAGTCTGACTCTATTCGGTCTAGTTGGAAAAAACTCCACAGAAGGGCTCTGATTGGTCTGGCATATATAAGAAGCCACATGTGGACCATTCATATCATGTATGAACCTGTAAGAGTTGACACGTGCAGCTGGGCAGTGTGTGTGCTTTACAAAGGTGCCTACCCAAGGGGCATGTAGGGATTGAAACAAAGCCCATTCTGTGCTCACCAAGACAGTATCCTGGGATAGGCATCTTCTTAGAAGAAAAAATGCCTTTTGCTTCCTTCAGACAATGGGTTTTGCCAAGCTGGGTACCCACTGGGCTCAGCACTTTTATAAATGGAGGTATAATTGACATATAACATTATACTAGTTTCAGATGTTGTAATGATATGATATTTGTAATACTGTGAAATGATCACCCCAATAATTCTGTCACTATACATAGTTATGAGAATAATTCTTTCTTGTGATAAGAACTTTTAAGATCTACTCTCTTAGCAACTTTCAAATATACAATACAGTATTATTAACTATAGTCACCATGCTGTATATTATATCCTCATCACTTATTTACTTATTTATTTATTTATTATTTTTTTATCTTAGCACACAAGTGAGGGAGACGGGCAGAGGGAGAGAGAAAGAGAAAGAGAGAGAGAGAGAGAGAGAGAGAGAGAGAGAGATGGGGAGAGAATCTTAAGCAGGCTCCATACTCAGTGTAGAGCCCAACATGGGGCTTGACCCCACCACCCTGGAATCACGACCTGGGTCGACATCAAGAGTCAGATGCTCAACCGGATGAGCCACCCAGGTGCTCCACAACTTATTTATTTTATAATTAGAAATTTGTGCCTTTGACACCCTTCACTCATTTCACCTCCCAACCCTCCATTTCTGGCAATCGCCAATCTGTTCTTTGTATCTATGAATGAACACCCACACACACAACTTTTTTTCCACATGGAGGCACTGATTAGGTTTGCGGTTACCCTGTGTAAAATATGACAGCTTCCGAGGAATGTAGATGGAGGAAGAAAAGGGAAGTGCTAATTTCAGAGAAAGAGGAGATGAGCAACAGAACACTGAAAGGGAATTTGAGCCACTTGCAGCGCTCAAAGTGTTCTTGCTTAGTAACACACAGTGAGTGGATTCTCTGTAGAAAACTGTTTCTACTTCACGTGAATTAAAAAAAAAAACAACAGTTCCACAATCAAGGCATGAAAAAATGATAAATAGAGGCTGTGAGGTGAACAAAACCCACTGCCATTTCAAGGTTTAATAGCACGTTGGGAGGCAGCTTGCTCCTCCCGGGCATTACACATCCTCTCTTTGAGGATGCAGAAGCTCTCTCACGGTGGATTCGACTAAACGATTTCATGGTTTTTATTGAAAAGACAGTCTGACATTTAATCGAGACGCCTGATGGTCTGATCGTCTAGGAGCAAAGCACTACTGAAAGCAGCTTTGGTTACATGGAAGTGATATTTTTAGCACCAGGTTTGTGGAGCTGCAAAAATTTAAAACTTTAAGAAAGAAAAAAAACTACTTCTCATGGGTCAGAACAAGCAAGGTTTTCTCTGGAATGCAGTCATACCACCTTTACCGAGTAGGCTCAACTTCTCTGAAACCGCAGCTGTGTGGAAGTGGGAGGACAGAGCGTGTTTAAAGATGGGCAGGAAAAGGCTGGACCTAGGAGTGTGACCAGCCAGGCCCTATTTCAGTGCAGGCCAGCCCTCAAGCCATGACACAAAGGGCCCAGTGTATTTCTTCTGAGATAACCAATTCCCAGCCGGCAATCGTCTTCCCGGGGTCACACACACTATCTCAAGAGTGCGAGCTTTGCAAACATGATCAGGAGGAATGCAGCAAGGGAAATATCTGGTATTTCAAGGGCCGCAATAACAAATTGTATCATTTCACCGTGCGCAGCATCTCTCCCAGCTCAAGTAGACTCTACATGGGTGGCCACCATGTTTTTTTAGCTCCTTTTTTGCCCTGGCTCCCCCCCCCCCCCAGTTTATCCTTCTCTGGTAGCCCACACTCATCATGTGTCTTGGATTTGCCCACACCCTCCTGCTCTTCCTTGCTGCTTCCTTTTTCTTAGGGGTTTTTCTTCGTCAGATGAACTAGTGAGGACCTCAAAAAGTGAACCACAGTGGAGAACTGGAGAAATAGAAGGTTGTAGCAAAGCCAGTCAGGGGAAGAACGGGGGGTGCTCACTGTCTTGATGCGCCATCTCGCCTTCATTTCTCTTATTGCTCCTCTTCTTATACATCACTCATCATCTACTCCTCACTACACTTTTGTCTCTCCTTTTTTCATCTTCTCTATGAACCTAGCCCTCCTTACACAATTTCTCTTGTCAGCAAAGATAACAGCCTACTCAGTACATTTAAAATCTGATTGTTGTTTGCTGAATTAAAACAACACACTCTTCAGCAAGGTGCTCCAGGGATTTCCTGAGAAAGGTGCGGAGTATGTGGGAACCATCAGGCTCTAACTCCGTGTTCTGACCCTGCTGCCTTTCCCTGGGTGTGGGACTTGCGTTGGGTAAGCAGAAGTAACATGTGTCACTTCCAGGGGACATATGTCACTTCAGGGTGGAAGCTTTAAGGCCAGTGCCCACTTTTCTGTGCTCTCTTTCCCTCTGCCACAATGACCGGCCATGTTTTAGAAGGTGGATACCCCCTCAGCCTGAGTCTTGGAAAGCACATGACTTTGAGAAGAGGCTACAAGCTGACCTGCTTTCAGCACCTAGATAAACAAGGAACAAATCTTTCTTATTTTATGCCATTGAAATTCTTGGGCTGTTTGTTACTGCAGCATAAATACAGTACAGGAGCTGATAACAAGGAAGACAGAATGACATATTTCCTACTGAGTAACCCTCGTGGAAAATTTCCATTTGCACCATGAAATTGCCTCTTGCAATTCACTGAGATCGGGAAGGTAGGCCAGTGACAGAGACTATTTTTGGTGCTTACCACCTTAGTTTTACTTGTGCTTCAGACAGGAAAGGACCATATGAAATGAATTACTGCGCTGTTTGTGTTCTCTTCGACTTACTCCCTGCTCTCTGGTCCTCAGCTGGGCAGTGGTTCTTTGCCTGCAACTTCCGGGGATAAGAGCACTGTTTCCTCCTATGTTGGTGTGCTGGAAACAAGGCACATCCTTCCCTAAATGCCCATAGCATAGCTGAAACCAAGCTGTTACTCAAAGCAAGGCTTTATTGATGGTTTAAGGAAAATGGAAGGGAAATGCAACACCAAGAAAGCCTACATTGCCCACCAGGCACAAGCCTGTTGATAGGATCTCCTGGCTTTCCCAATCTCTCCTGACAAGATGGAGGCTTCTGTGCCTGTTACACTCACCACCCCTTACATGACTTCCAGCATCAGAAATGCCCCTGGAATCTCCCTGCCTTAGACCAAAGACCCCAGTGGAAAGGAACATTTTCCCTCTCCCAATTTGCTTACAAAATCCTTCTTTCTTATCTCTGGCCCAATCACTGAGATCATCTGCTCTTTTCAAGGAAACTGTATCCCCACCTTTATGTACCATGATCTGACCCTATGGCCCCAACAAGACAATCACACGATTGTATTAGAAAGGATAAAACTGGCTCTACTGTAGCAACAAACAACCCAAGACCTCAGAAAGTGGCTCACAGTGCAGGAAGGTCTTATGTGGTCAGTGTACTGGTATTCAGGAAAACTTTTGATCATGTTTCTATAGTGTTGATTTTTTAGAACTAATTGGAATGTATTAGTTTCAGACTTATCCACACCTTGACTTGCAAAATCCTATTACTTCAAGTGCCAGTTTTTCTGTGAAGCCTTCCCTGAGTCTAGGCAAAGTGAATTCCTCCATTCCGGGTAATTCTTCAGCACTTCCCTCCATGCCTTTATGACAAAATTATTTACCTTATTATATTCTGATTTGTCTTTCTCTTTTTTTTTTTTTTTTGCCTCTCTTCATTTCCTAGAGGATACCTTCTTGAGGACAGCAAGTAGGTATTTTTTCTGTGTCTATTACACTGCCTAGCACAGTACTTGAGAGCAATAACCAGGCAATATAAATCAACTCTGTGGAGAAGTGAAATTCAAGTTGTCATCATGTCCCTGTTCTTGGATCATGTGTATTTGTTTATGTGTTGTGGGCTGTGGGATATAGTTATATCTGTGTAGTATCATGTCTAAAGGGATGTGTTCAAAATGGTGCACGTCAAACCTCTCAATACAGTTCATGGATTGATGTATATATGAGTTTGAAAACTACTTATGGTGCTCGCTTCGGCAGCACATATACTAAAATTGAAAACTACTTATGTAGACAACCACATCCTACAAAGGAAGCTTGAAGTTCTTATTTACCAAATAAGGCTTCCCATATCCCATAGTAGTTACCCCATATTTACCCCTGAGCCACTCCCTTTTAGTTTAAATTAGAACTTTTTAAAACACATTTGTTTTATCCCTTAAAGGCACATGACACAGTCTTGTATACTTAAGCTGGTAGCCTGAGACATTTTTAGTATGAAATAAAGGAAATAGATGGTCAATTTTTTTTGACAGGGATTTTTAAGTCCACATGATAAATCAGCATTTAAAACATATTTCTTCATCTAAGTTCTCCTTTTCTGGTTTCACCTCTTATTTATTTATTTTTTTTTGAGATGAGCATGGTAAACTTTGCTGAAAAAACAAAAAAGAGTGAGAGATTTTAGCTGTTATTGTAGAATTGCATTACTACATTTTCCTCTCTTTTATTAGCAAAGGTATTTTGTCATTTGTCAACCCCCTGCAAATATCCTTTTTACCCCCTATAAGTCAAAAATGACTTCTTTTAGGGCATACAGGATAAGTTGTAATAACACATTTGGTAGCTTTAAATAATTCTCTTCTACCAGTATACACAGTGAATGTTATTAATGGAAAAGTCTTTGCATGGGCCCTGAAAATAACCAATAACTCAACTTGTCAGCATTTTGATAACTACAGGCTTCAATTTAACATGAAGAAATATAGGATTCAGTTTAGCAGTTTCAAAAGCAATGAATACAGATGATGAAATCACTTCTTTCAGGCAAAGAGACTGAAAATTATTATACATAGACACTTACTTCTAATAATGTCATTTCAATTTACTTCTCAGTTGCTTGATATTAGAAGTATTTGTTCAGGAATTGGATGAGAATTTAATCATTATTTTAGAGCTTCAGGCCCAATCTCAGGGACCAACTGAAAATCTTATCAGCACCTGAGTGGCAATGCTTCTCATCCCTTTCCTGCACTCTTACCTCCTCTCTCTTTTTACCTTCCAAGTCTATTTTTAACTATCCTAGAAATAGCCCTCTTTCAGATGGGAATTAACCATGATGCCAGGGTGGTTATCACCTGATATGGCTTTATGTCTAGTCCCTCCTTCCATCCTTATTCCCTTCAATGGGGCACCTGGGTGGCTCAGGAATTGGTTGTCCATCTCTTGATTTCAGCTCAGGTCATGATCCCAGGGTTGTGGGATCGAGGCCCATGTCAGGCTCTGTGCTGAGCGTGGAGCCTGCTTGAGATTCTCTCTCTCTCTCTCTCTCTCTCTCTCTCTCTCTCTCCTTCCCCTGCTTGCTTTCTCTCTCTCTCTCTAAAATTAAAAATAAAATAAAATATTAATATTTTAAATACATAAAAAATTTAAGTAAAATTAATTAAAATTAAAATAATTTAAATAAAAATTAAAATTTAAAAAGATTCAGATCAGGCCTCCTCTAAAAATTCCCTCCCTCTTCTCTCAAATACCGTCAGTCTGGGTGAATGAAAAGAAACAAATGTTCTCATATAGCCAAGCTGCATGGAGCTGTAAGTAGGAATGTATGCAAGACTATCACCTGGAATGGGCAAACTTCCGTTACCAGGCTGCTCTTCTCATTAACAAGGCCATTGCTCAGCTGGAAAGCCTTCCAGTTCCACTGTTATGCCTTTGGTAGGTACCACCTGCTCCCTTCCAACTTTACCCAGCCTCTCTTCCAAAGGACACCCATGCTTCTCGGAGCCATGGTAAGACTGTGTGCACTGTAATGCTCTCTTTCTGTAAGACTCCCCAAGAACCTACTTTAGTCAGCACCAAATGTTGCTTTGTTTAGTGTTAGTCCCACACATGCACTAACAGGTTTCCCTTTTCTGTAGTTCCATGAACCTTATGTTTCCCTCCCATACCGACCTCTGTCATAATCATCTGTATGCTCCTTTGGTGGCATATTAGGTCATGGGCTCCCTGAGGGAAGGTATCACATCTTCTGCTTCATTGTAGCCAGAAAGCCTAGTATAGTGACAGAAGGTGCTCAATGAATACCATTCCATGAATGGCTGAATGGTCAAAAGTTACAGACAGCAAGATCAGAGGAAATGTTGGCTTGGGTACTTCTTTTCCACATTTATAGATTTCTTGCATCTACTTTCTTTTTTTTTTAATTTTTTTAAACATTTATTCATTTTTGAGAAACAGTGAGTGGGGGAGGGGCAGAGAGAGAGAGAGAGAGAGAGAGACAGAATCTGAAGCAGACTCCAAGCTCTGAGCTGTCAGCACAGAGCCCAATGAGGGGCTTGAACGCACCAACGGCGATATCATGACCTGAGCCAAAGTCGGAGTCTTAACCGACCGAACCACCTGAGCGCCCCAATTTCTTGTGTTTACTTGCTAATGGGATTCTATTTTGCCTCTAAAATCAGTTCTGATATAAAGAGCAGGCCCACTCTTGGAGACGGTATGCTATAGTGAGGACCGGTGAATGTCCTGGTAAATGTTTTCCAGTGTAGCAGATTTCAAGTTACTCAGTGTTATCACTGAGTGCAGCATTAGGGAGAGGTGTCCAGCAGCACATCTTCTGGAGTATTTCCGTCCTATAGCTACAATGTAACCAAATTACTTCAAAAGCACAGATAAGAGTAAGATGTAAAATAATCAGGAAGCAGAGGGGGTTGAGTGTTTATCATCTTTGTCTTTAATATAACCTATTTAATTGTAAGTTTAATATAATTTTTAGTAATTTCCATATGTAACAACAAGCTTGCAAAATTCCTGATAATTTAATCATTTTCTTTTTTTTTAAGTTTTCTTTATTTATTTTGAGAGAGAGAGAGAGAATGGGGGAGGGGCAGAGAGAGAAGGAGAGACAGAATCCCAAACAGGCTCCACCTGTCAGCGCAGAGCCTGATGTGAGGCTCAAACTCACGAATACACAAGACCATGACCTGAGCCAAAATAGAGTTGGATGCTTAACCAGCTGAGCCCCCCCAGGCACACCAATTTAATACTTCTCTTTCATGACACTGTAGGAGCTGGTTTCAGAAGCCACTGCGTAGGACTCTTCTCAACCTGCGTCCAGTACCCAGACCTTCCCTATCCAGCCCTGAACCCACTTAGGATCACTTCACCTACTTCCTTGCTAGCATTTTCAACCAAAACTATCTGTTGTTTGATTGAAACTACTAGTTGCTTTGGTTAGTGGCAGAGAAGTACAAAGATTTGTAAAAAAGAAAAGATAGACTGGGAAGAAGATTGGGACATTCTTTAACTTTTCAAAACCTAGAGCCTTTTACTAAATACTTTAAGTTGTAAGTAAATAGCCTGCTTCAGCTTAATATTTTTGTATTTGGCAACACATGGCATTTCTATGCCTCACCACCTCCCAAGTTCTACTTGATTTCAGCCACTTATTTTCTATCCAGCTGTATTTCCTGGACTGTGTATCTCCTTTTCAACCTTCTAGATTGTACAAATAACCTTTAAAATCCCACTGGAGTTGTGTCTTGACTTTTGGAGGAAAGGTGATGATTCCACCACCATTACTTACTCCTGTTGCTTCAGCAACCAAATCAAATGTACTTTTGTTTTTAATAACATCAAAAGAAAAAACTTCTATGGGCCTTGATTTTGTGAATATCTTGTGAATATATTGAATATTTTCATTGCCCTTTTCTATGTCCATTTTACGCGGCCTGTTCTTGATGAATAGTGCTCAGGAATCATATGCATTTGGTTTTCTATGCATCTTACTTAGTGAAAAATCATAAGCAGCTTAAGTGTCTTCATAGCTGCAGGAATGGGGGTATTCATGATGAACCGATTGATAGGTGTAGAATCATGCTTGCGCACGGCAATATATGAAACAATGAATCTTAGAGCACCGTTCCTCATTAAAGAGAAGTAATGATGATGATAACAATGCTTTCGAGCTTCTGGCATTGTCCCCATGTCCTAGCACATTATGCATGCACCATAGCCTACACAGAGATTGTGCCAAGACACCTCAAAAATCCACAATCACCGTGTCTTTTTAAATATATTTTCTAAGTTATGAATACATGACACATAAACAAATTCCAGTTATTGTATGCATTATGAGTAATGAAACAATATTTCAGTTGCTTTAGCCTTGAAAACAGTAACAACCATTAGGGCTTATTTCTAAATGTTTAATTCATCACCATAATCATCATCATCTGGACCACAGATGGCAGACATACTTCCTAGAACTCTATTTCTAAGTAAACAGCATTTCCCTGAACAATTCTGTAGAGAGAACATACAGTATTTACATTCCTCTCAGTTCTTTGCATTTTGCCCGAGTTCGCAGGCATATTTGGGATGAGAATGATGTCACTAAAGAGCAAGTGTGTTCTCTCAAATGGTTAAGGAGAAAAACTAAACCAGACTAGAGGCAAAACCCTTCTAGAGAGACTCTTTTGGTTGGGTTGCTTCTTCTTTTTTTTTTTTTTTAATTTACATATAGCTTACTCAGTCTTTTTGTAAGGGCACACTTATCATTTCCATTCGAATTTTATTTGCTCATAAATACCTGACCAAACATAATTCACTTAATTAACAGCTCTCTAAATAGATTGAGTTTGCTGCCTTAGGGGTTAGACACTGGAGGCCAGAAACTCCTGAGTTGTCTGGCAAAGCTCCAGAGGGCCTAATCACAGGCATGCTTGGACTGAAGAAATAAAACAGGCTGAAATGCAAATGACAACAACAATGACCGAGGCCACTGGGCACAGGAGAGAGGGGATGGAAAGGAGGTGAGCCTCGCTCTGTCTCCCATGTCTAAAAGGCCAGATTTAGGCATGATATTTATGAATTCCAGTGATGAGCACAGTTAGAGCCACAGGGCTCAAAAATCAGAACAGGCAGATGTTAGTAAAGCCAACTTACCGGAATTTCTGGAAATAACAACTTCAATCATTCATCACGAGCCTTTGATCATGGGGAGTATGAAACATATAAACAACAATTTAAAAGAAAAATAAAATAGGTAAAATGAAGTTGATGGAAACCAACAAATGAAAGAGGGTACTGGGCTTACAGGAATTTATATTGTCTATAGCATGAGTACTATACTTGCGTTTCTGAGGTTTCCCACTAACAATGCGGATTTGGGGGCTGCAAGATAACTGGGGCAAAAGTTGTTGAATTAGCTGACTGTGCTTTTAGAGAGAAGTTGCAAATTTCATACAGCTGAGATCGAAGTGGGACACGTGCACTGGGAGATTGAAATGTTTGTGACAATTAATGTACAGACTTTGATCATCATTTTATGTCTATCTCTATATTTCCTTACTCGTAGGTTAATCTGATACTTGACCAACAAAGAATAACCAGAGAGAAAATTAATATACTTTTAAAGCTAGATTCCCCCACCTAAATTATCATCTGCATTAAACAGTTCAATTTTGCTATATGGTTACCTTTTCTCATGTCAGCCCCCCAAAGCATCCTGATTATAGAGCTCAAGGTTTGCTTCTAACTCAGGAACTATTACAAACCTGACTTCATGGATTCAGATATTTACTAAGCCGCTCCTCTGGGACCAGCATAATGCTAGGCAATGTGCTATCAGCTAGAGCAGCAAATTACCAAAACTTTGAATGAACATGGGAAAGAGAGTATAGAAATACAACTTATATGCTGAGATTTTGAAAAGAACATTGTGGCTAAACAGTCCTGGCCATAAAGCAGGGCTACTGGCCATTTGTGGCAACATGGATGGAACTGGAGAGTATCATGCTAAATGAAAAAAGTCAGGCAGAGAAAGACAGATACCATATGTTTTCACTCATACGTGGATCCTGAGAAATTTAACAGAAGACCATGGGGGAAGGGAAGGGGTGAAAAAGTTACAGAGAGGGAAGGAGGCAAACCATAAGAGACTCTAAATTACTGAGAACAAACTGAGGGTTGATGGGGGGTGGGGGAGAGGGGAATGTGGGTGATGGGCATTGAGGAGGGTACCTGTTGGGAGAGCACTGGGTGTTGTATGTAAGCCAATTTGACAATAAATTATTTTTAATATTAAAAAACAGCAGGGCTAGAACCACAAATTCTTTTGCTGTTCTTTTAAAAAATAAACTCAGTATCTTAAAATTAAGAGATCAGGGGCGCCTGGGTGGCGCAGTCGGTTAAGCGTCCGACTTCAGCCAGGTCACGATCTCGCGGTCCGTGAGTTCGAGCCCCGCGTCGGGCTCTGGGCTGATGGCTCAGAGCCTGGAGCCTGTTTCCGATTCTGTGTCTCCCTCTCTCTCTGCCCCTCCCCCGTTCATGCTCTGTCTCTCTCTGTCCCAAAAATAAATAAACATTGAAAAAAAAATTAAAAAAAAATTAGGAGATCATACACACACACACACACACACACACACACACACACTTCATATTTCTATTTTTCTTTAAAAAAAATCAGAAAATCTGGGCCAGTATTTTTGCAGGGCCACAATCACCTGGATCTGAATAGTGACCCTTATATGGCATTTGAGCTGTCCAATTCAAGCCTCCGCAGTCTCTAGGGAGTAAATAAATGCCTGGTACCATTACACCCACAGCTTCCCCCATTCATCCTACTGGTCTGGCCACAAAGAGACATGTGGATCTCTGTCTTGGAATTCTGCACAAAGGTTGTCTTAGATCCTCTAACACAATAGTACTTCATAGTGTCGGAGTGGAGATCAAACAACCCTGGAAAAGTACCTGCTACAGAATAAGTGCTATATGAGTATGAGCTACTGTTGTAATTTTATAATTAACTAAGTAAATCTTATATAATTAATTGTTAATATACTATATATTATATATGATAGTATATAACCATTGAATTATATAATAGTTAGTTTATTAATTCTACCTGATTTTTCTTTGTTGTATATTATTAGCAATATGTTGAGTAATCAATACGCTATAATTTACTGTTATGTATCTTGCTGGTAGTGATCAGAAGCAGATTCACTATAAAATTAATGAAATGTCAAAATCCCAAAATGGTTCCTGGACCATGTATAAGGCATAGGAGAGACATTAGAAACATGTCCACATAGTCCTATGTTTTTGTAAAATTTGCCAAAGTAAGATATTTTCACCAGTTAAGACAATTGTCTCTTTCCACTCCATGTTTTTCCTTGTTAGACTTGCCCCAGGGTATCAGGGTTTTAGAATGGCATGGGTTGGGATGACAGGGGGCTCAGTTGGCTAAACGTCCAAATTTGGCTCAGGTCATGATTTCGTGGTTCGTGACTTTGAGCCCTGCCTTGGGCTCTCTGGTGTCAGCATGGAGTGCGCTTTGGATCCTCTATCCTCCTCTCTCTCTGCCCCTTCCCTGCTTGTACACACACTCTCTGTCTTTCAAAAATAAGTGAAAATTAAAAAAAAAAATAGAATGGCATGGGTGTTGAGAGACAAATAAAGGGAGTTGAGCTAAAGAAATGTTTATTTTGGAGGCATATTTCTATAACTCAACAGAACTACGTATTGTTATTTATTGCTAGGTGTCCAGGTATAGGAATGACTTCCGGGGATACCACTATCTTCCCCCGTGCTGACTCATCCACATGCAACAGAAGTGTAGGGCCACAGATTGTGCTACAATGTGAACATGCCCCAGATACGAGGGCGGTGCAGGAGAAGCAAGGTCTGGAATGTAAAGGCCTGGAGCTAGTCTGCTGACATTTCTTCCAACCATCAGACATGCAAAATTGTTAGTGGAAAAAGCTGGTTCTCTACAATACCTACATAAAATGGAATTTTTATTAGGAATAATCTAAATAATGCAAAATATACCATTTTAAATACTTTACGGGTTTTTGATGGGAATCATGCCAGAAAGAGTCTATAAGAATTCCTGTGTTTATAGAGCAAAACTGTAACAGTGCCATGTGCATCCAGAATATCTGTGTGTGAGGCTGCATGTTTTTTGCATCCCAATGCATGCGATCACATATTAGACTGTCCAATGCATCTTGTCCTGACAGTAGTTCCAGATGAAAAAACATATAACATTGACACTGATATAGTGAGACCACATACAAAATTGCCCCAAATGTAGTAAAATGACCTGAAGAAAATAGTGTTCCAGTGATAAAAATTCCTGCACACGTCCATCAACAAGTCAATGTTCAGAGTAAGAGTAATTTGCCTACCAATTTATATAGCCCTATATAATGTAGGAGCAATTTTAAATATGCATTTTAATTGTACTTTTGCATATCTTAAATTCAGATTAATTTTGGACATTTTTTCTGAATTATTGAATATATCAAAATTTAAATAAAGTGGAAAGAATTATCCTACTAGGAGCCAAAAGCCTATTCTGGGAAAAGAAGACTGCAGTAGCTTTAAAATGTCCAATTTCTCTTGATACATCACAGAGCAGCTGAAATCTCTCATGAACAAAATCATGAAGATAAGGAAAAGGGCCAAAATAGCCCAAACAAGCAAACAAATGTAATAAAAAATGATAACAGAAAAGATGAATATGTTTATGAGAACTAGACTACTTTTAGAAGAAGAAGAAAAGGATGACAGAAAATAAAAGAAGAGAAACTGTAAGCTCAACACAACACTCCAGATGGTCAACAGCAGATGCATTTTGATGAAGAAGTTGGTTTCACGAAGAATCATGTCTTCTTTCATCATGTTGTTACAAAAGGCAAGACAAATTTCACATTGTTAATGACTGCTTTTCAAAACTGTGTTCCTAATAGGTATTGAGAACTGAACAGAGTATAAAATAAACAAAAAGAGTCTCAAACAAAAATATTTTGAGAAGAAAGGAAGTAAATGGCTAACTTATTTTGAGATCCTGGCTAGCCTAGACCAACACTGAAGGTTGCATTAATAGTTTGTAGACTGTTTTCAATCAGACAGACACAACTTACATAAAACAAGTGCTCAAGCTGAATGACCATATTGAGAACGCTCAAGTCGTGAAGACTGCATAGAGTATAAGGAAGGCGTGTTTATTCATTTTACATGCAAATCAAACAAAACACACAGCACCAGTGTCTGTAAGAACAAAGACACTTCAATATTATTTCTAGAGTGCTAACAAGTGGTTACAGTTGTTAAATTTTAAGTGAAAAAGTTTTGTCACACAGAGGTCACAGTGAAAAATGAAATTCTCAAATAACGGAAACTTGATGGAAAGCACCTAATTATTTTTTTTTAAATTTAATGTTTATGTATTTTTGAGAGAGAGAAAGAGAGAGAGAGAGAGAGAGAGAGAGAGAGAGAGAGAGAGAGACAGAGCACGAGTAGGGGAGGGGCAGAGAGAGAGGGAGACACAGACTCCGAAGCAGGCTCCAGGTTCTGAGCTGTCAGCACAGAGCCGGGTACGGGGCTCCAACTCACAAACTGCAAGATCATGACCTGAGCCGAAGTCAGATGCTTAACCAGCTAAGCCACTCAGGTGCCCTGGAAATTACCTAATTATTAAGTTTAATTCATTGTTGCACAAGGACTTGAAAAAACATCAAAATGAAAAAAATAAATGTGACTTTTTTATCCAAACATTTTACCAAAAAAAAAAAATAATAATAATAATTGAAATGATGAAAGAACATGTACAAAATGAATTATTCAGTAAACCAGACACTACATACTACTCCACTAACATAGAACCTACACTGGATGCAACACATTCTGATCGCTTGGTAATAATGATGCAAAAGGGATACAAAAAGAAATTTTATGAGCAGTTTTAAGCTCCCCGCCCATGGAAATCTTCTATTTGTGAGTTTCTTCTACCAAGAAAATATGTTCTGGACAATTGCAACCTGTCATTGAAAAACAGTTGCCATCAGCTGTATGACAACACAACGGTCAGAGTTGAGGACCAAGAGCAGTGTGAACTCTTGAAAAAAATGAGTATGTACTATGTGTTGCTCCTTCTCTTCAACTCATTAGATAAAAAGTTGCCTCTCAGGACCAGAAGTTATTAATTACTTTGGTATTTTAGCAACAGTTTTGTTTTCTTTTCAGGTTCATCTAGTTGATGGAATAAATTAAACACACACTGTCTTAGATAATTTTTGAAGAGTAAGTGTAACAAGATGGCCCATCCCTAATAGCACTGGGCCTAGGGGTACAGATGGGGCAAGACTGGCCTGTTTATGTTTGCTAGGGTTGGGCAATGGATTCATTATACTGGTTTATCTACTTTTATGTATATTTAAAAATTCTCCATTAAAAAAGTTCTTTTTTTTTTTTTTTTTGCTTGGTGGTAGAAGGGAAAAAAACCGATTTTCTGTTCATTCAAATTATGTACAAACACAGATTTACCTATTAACTTACTTCCTCTAGCGACATCAAAATTTGGGGGGAAAACTCTAAGTAATTTCCCATTTTCTTATATTGACATTAGGCTCAAAAGCTGATGGCCATAAGAAAAGTAATGAAGAAGAACAGTGAAATAAATAGATATTTTTTAGGCACTAAGGCGAATTGTAACAAAAACTTTTCAGAGTTGAATTTTGATAGAAGTAATATATAGGATATTCAATTATTTGCTCATCTAATTAAGAAGGAGGAATTATATGAACAAAGAAGAAAGATACATATACATACATATATATGTATATATATGTTGATTTCACATGAAATACTAAAATCAATGAAAACAAACTCAAATTTATAGCACATTTGAGTCACTACAGAAAGCTTCCCTGTCCCAGTTTTGAATCAACCCTCACACCCTTACCCCCATGACCAGATGCAACTGGTATTTCTGCCCCATAGCTTAAATTTCCCTCTTCTGGAATTTTATATAAATGGAATTATATACCATTTACTCTTTTGTAAATGTCTTCTTTCAGTCAAAGAATTGTTTTTGAGATTAATCCATGTATGCATTGTGATGTTATATTGGTAAAGATAGCCTGTCAAAGAATCACCTTTTTCTGTTACATTGACTCTTTGCAAAGTAACATTGCTACTCTTCCCATCAAGAGATAGGGTTTATTTCCAACCCTATGAAACTGGGCTGCTTTTGTGACTTGATTGGAAGTGATGTCTCTTGACTTCTGACTTTTGACTTCAGACCTCTGACTCCAAGCCTTAAGAAAGATGGTAGCTTCCATTTTAAATTTTGGAACGCAGCATCCATATAAAGAAGTCCAGGCTGTCCTAATGAGACAGAGAGAGAGTCTACATAAAGAGAGAGAGAAAGCCTAGAGGATGAGAAGACCATCTAGATAAAGTGGCCTTATGGAATAGGTCTAAAGTGGCTTTAGCCCACAGCCAGCATCAGGCCTCAGACAATGTGGGTAAGATCATCTTGGATCTTTTCAGCCCAGTTTAGGCAACAGTTGAATACAGACGCAAGAGTGAGCCTCGGCAAACCTACAAAACTATGAGAAACAATAAATTTTTGTTGTTTTAAATCACTACATTGTTTTTCTTCAAATTTTTATTTAAAATATAGTTAGTTAACCTGAAGTGCAATATTGATTTCAGGAGTAGAATTCAGTGGTTCATCACTTACGTACAACATAAGTCACTACTACATTTCAAAGTGATTTGTTACACGGCACCAGATAACTGACACACAGTAGTTTGTTCATATTTATTGTTGAGTAGAATTTCATCGTATGGATATACCACAATATAATCTAGCCATTAACTTCCTTAATTGTTTTTTGTTTGTTTGTCTTTTTTTGTTGTTGTTGTTTTGGCTTTGGTTTTGACTATTCTGGAAGAGTTGCTTTGAGAATTCTTGAACAGATTTTTTTACGAATATATTTTCATTTCCCTAGAGCAAATACCTAGGAGTTGAATTGCTAAGTTACACCCCATAAGTATATGTTTAAACTACCAAATTTTCTCCAAAGAAGTTTTATCTTTATGTATTCCCAGCAGCAAAGTAGAAGAGTGACATTTGTCACAATGTTGTCCATCGTTTTAATTTTAGCTATTCCAGTTAGTGTAAATTGGTATCTCGCTTTGGTTTTAATTTGCATTTCCCTGATGACTAACAATGTTTAGCATCTTTTCATGTGTATTGGCCACTTGTATGATTACAATCATATAATTCGTTTTGTAAAGCATCTTTTTCAATTTTTGCAGTTAAAAAATGACTTGTTTTTCTGTTACTGAGTAGTAGTAGGAATTCTTCATATATTTTGGATATGAATCTTTAGTGAGATATTTGTATGCAAATATTTTCTCCCAATTGTGGCTTGCCTTTACATCATATTAGTGATCTTTTGATACAGAAGCTTTGAATTTTGATGGAATATATTTTATGATTATTACTTTTTGTCTGTCTATTAAATATTTGTCATCTCTAAGATCACAAGGATTGTCTATGTTTTTTTTTTCTGGAAACTTTAGAGTTTTACCCCTGAAGTGTATATATAAATTTATATTGAAAAATATATATATGTATGTATGTATGTGAATATTAGTATTCTGCTTCTCTGATTGAACCCTGACCAGGGTAGCTTATACAGCGAATTAGATCTGTAGCAAAACCTATTCCTTTCTCAACTCCACTAAAAATTTCTAATTTTTTAAGTTAATTGGGTGATATTGGTACATCCAAATGATGCATATTTTGTTTCCAAAACCCAGTGATACCCACTGAGCACTGTGTCACTTTCTTAGGAGGCCCAGATGCAGCAACTTTCCTTCACTATGGAAAAGATGTGTCAACATGTCCTAGACTAGTCGACCTCTAGAAATATCGCAGAGGTGGCAAGCCCCTATGTTTTCAGGGATTTATTTTACACTCTTGGGCATGCATGTGTATTAACAATTTTCCTAGGATAGTTGCTACTTCCTGCTCACCAACTGGCATGGTATCATGAATGTAATGAAACTATGTGATAAGATGTTCTATGTAGTGACTGGGTTCCCTGAAGACTAGATTATGACATACCACTAGAGACCTGACAGAGCTCTGAGCTAGGACTTTGAAGTTGTGCTATTGCCCCTGCCATCCAAAAGTAAAGAGTCCCTGTTGATATTTATTAATAGTTACAGATTTTTTAAAAAAATGCAGTAACAAGTTCAATAGCTGCATACCATATGCCAGGGGATGTGTTGATTTGCTCCAACAATGAAACATACTAAAAAACCAGGTGCAATTGGAGTCACCACCTGATTACAATAATCTGCTATCACTTCCTGAATTTCATCTGCTTTCTGCAAAGGCAAAATAGGTGAATGCAATGGGAATATTCTGGAAATCACCATCCTTCAAGGGAAGCTTTCAAGTCTTTGGTGATAACACTCTGAATTTTTACTCTTCCAGTAATGCAGAATTACTTCAAGTTTACAGTTTGGTAGTGGGGGCAATTCTAGTGGCTTCCTCTTGGCTAACTTTACTCCTCAAAGAGCTAGAGAAAGAAGAACAAACCAAGCCCAAAGTTGGCAGAAGAAAGGAAACAACAAAGATTAGAGCAGAAATAAAGTTGAAAGTAGAGAAAAATCAATAAAACTAAGAGTTGTTTTTTTAAAGATAAACAAAACTGACAAACTCTTAATTTCTTAAGAAAAAGAGAAAAAAGATTCAAATAAATAAAATGAGAAATGAAAGAAGAGTCGTTATGCCTAACGATACAGAAATAAATACTATCATAAGAGACTACTATGAACAATTATACACCGACAAATTGGATGACCAAGAAGAAATGAATAAATTCTTAGAAACATATAACCTACCAAAACTGAATCATGAAGAAATGGGAAGCCTAAACAGACTCATAACTAGTATGGAGATTGAGTAGGTAATCAAAAAATCTTCCAGCAAAGAGTTTAGGACCAGATGGCTTCACTGATGCATTCTACCGAATATTTAGAAGTATTAACACCTATCCTTCTCAAACTCTTCCAAAAAATTGAAGAAGAAACACTTCCAAATTCATCTTACAAGGCCAGCATTACCCTGATACCAAAGTCAGACAAAAAAACCAAAAGAACGGAAAACTACAGGCCAATATCCTTGATGAATACTGACACAAAGATCTCTAATAATATATTAGCAAATGAACCACAGTTTATTTATCCAATTCACCTACTGAAGAACACATTGGTTGCTCTCAAGTTTTGGCAATTATGAATAAAAGTGTCTGTACACATCTGTGTGCAGGCTTTTGTGTGAATATAAGTTTTCAACTCATTTATAAACAATGACCAAACTCTCTTCTAAAGAGGCTGTATCATTTTGCATTCTCACTACCAATGAATGAGGGTTCCTGTTGTTCCACATCTTGGCCAATATTTAGTGTTGTAAGTGTTAGAGATTTTGGCCATTCTAAAAGGTATGTAGTGATATCTCATTGGGGTTTTTTTTATTATTATTTAAATTTTACTTAGTTAACATACAGTGCAATATTGCTTTTAGGAGTAGAATTCAGTGATTCATCACTTACATATAATACCCAGTGCTCATCACAAGTACCCTCCTTGGTACCTATCACCCATCTAGCCCGTCTCCCATCCACCTTCCTCCATCAACCCATAGTTTGTCCTCTATCGTTAGGAGTCTCTTGTGGTCTGTTTCCTTCTCTTCTCTTCTGCCTCCCTTCCTATATTTTCATCTTTTTCTTTTCTTAAATTCCACGTATTAGTGAAATGATATGGTATTTATCTTTCTCTGATTGATTTATTTCACTTAGCACAATATATTCTAGGGCTCCATCCACAACATGGCAAATGGCAAGATTTCATTCTCTTTTTTTATGTTTACTTATTTTTGAGAGAGAGAGTTGTGAACAGGGGCAGAACAGACAAAGAGGGGGACAGAGGATCAGAAGCAGGCTCTGTGCTGAGAGCAGAGAGCCCAATATGGGGCTTGAACTCACGAACCATGAGATCATGACCTGAGCCAAGTCAGACAGTTAGCCAACAGAGCCACCCAGGCACCCCAACAGATTTCATTCTTTTTGATGGCTGAGTAGTATTCCATTGTATATACATACCATATCTTCTTTATTCATTCATCAGTAGATGGACATTTGGACTCTCACCATAGTTTAGCTATTGCTGATAATGCTGCTATAAACATTGGGGTGCATGTACCCCTTCAAATCTGTATTTTTGTATCCTTTGGATAAATACTTAATAGTGTAATTGCTGGATCATAGGGTAGTTCTATTTTTAGTTTCTCGAAGAACCTCCAATAGTTCTCCAGAGTGGCTGCACCAGTTTGCATTCCCATTAGCAGTGCAAGAGGGTTCCCCTTTCTCTGCATCCTTGCCAACACCTGTTGTTTCTTATGTTGTTAATTTTAGCCATTTCTGACAGGTGTGAGGTGGTATCTCCTCATGACTGATTTATATTTCCCTGATGATGAATGATGTTGAGCATCTTTTCTTGTGTCTGTTAGCCATCTGGATGTCTTCTTTGGAAAAGTGTCTACTCATGTCTTCTGCCTCTTTCTTTCTTTCTTTCTTTCTTTCTTTCTTTCTTCTTTCTTTCTTTCTTTCTTTCTTTCTTTCTTTCTTTCTTTCTTTCTTTTTTATTTCTTTTTTTATTTCTCTGCCCATTTCTTAACTGGGTTATTTGTTTTCTTGGGTGTTGAGTTTGATAAGTTCTTTATAGATTTTGGATTAAAATCTTTTTTTAATCCATATCTTTTATCAGATAGGTCATTTGAAAATATTTTCTCCCATTCTGTAGGCTGTCTTTTAGTTTTGTTGTTTCCTGGTATCTCATTGTTTTAATGGGCAATTCTTTAATGACATATGAGTATCTTTTCATTATTTATTTGCCAGCTGTGTACCTTCCTTGGTGATATCTATCAGTTCTTTTGCTCATTTTAAAAATTGGGTTGCTCATTTTCTTATTAAGTTTTAAGAATTAATTTTATATTTTATTTATTTTTTTTAAATCTTTATTTTCGAGAGAGAGACAGCATGTGAGCAGGGGAGGAGCAGAGAGAGAAGGAGACACAGAACGTGAAGCAGGCTCCAGGCTCTGAGCTGTCAGCACAGGCCTGATGTGGGGCTCGAACTCATGAATTGTGAGATCATGACCGGAGCCGAAGTCATACGCTCAACCGACTGAGCCACCCAGGTGCCCCTTAATTTTATATTTTAGATAGCAGTCCTTTATCAAATATGTCTTTTGCAAATATTTTCTCCTAGTCTGTAGCTTGTCTTCTCATTCTTTTGTAGAGAAGAGTCTTTTACAGAGAAGTTTTAAATTTTAGTGAAGTCCAGCTTATCAATGATTTCTTTCATGGTAATGTACCTAAAAAGTCGTCAAGAAATCCAAGGTCATCTAGATTTTCTTCTATGTTATCTTCTAGGATTTTTATACTTTTGTGTTTTACATTTAGGTCTATTACCCATTATGAGTTAATATTTGTGAAGGCTAGAAGTCTGTACATAGATTCGATTTTTCAGATGTGCATATCCAGTGGTTCCAGAACCATTTGTTGAAATGACTATTTTTCTCTATTGTATTGCCTTTGCTCCTTTGTCAAGATCAGTTGACAACATTTATATGGGTCTATTTCTGGTCCCTCTATTGTGTTTCATGGTATATTTGTCTATTCTTTTGCTAATACCACATTTGATTATGGTAGCTTTATATTCAATTTTGGAGTTGGACGGTGTCAATCCTTCAGCTTTGTTCTTCTTCAATATTGCATTGGCTATTCTGGGTCTTATGCCTCTTCATATAAACCTTAAAGTCAGTTTGTATATATCCACAAAATAATTTGCTGGGATTTCAATTGGGATTGTATTGAATCTACAGATCAAATTGGGAAGAAGTGATATTTTGACAAATTTGAATGCTCCTACCTACGAACATGAAATATCTCTCCATGTATTTAGTTCTTTTATTTCTTTCATCAGTTTCGTAGTTTTCCTCATATAGATCTTGTGTATATTTTGTTAGATTTATATCTAAATATTTCATTTTGAGGGGGGTAGTGTAAATGGCATTGTGTTTTTAATTTCATATTCCGTCTCTTTATTGCTGGTACAAAGGACAGCGATTTATTTTGTATATTGACCTTGTATCTTGCAGCCTTGCTGTAATCTCTTATTAGCTCAAGGACTTCTTGTTGAGTCTTTTGGATTTTTTAAATAAACAATCTTTTTTTTTAAAGGAAATTTAGTTTCTTTTCTCCAAACTATGGATCTTTTCTTTCCTTTTCTTGTCTTCTTGCATTATCAAGGACTTCCAATATAATGTTGAAAAGGAGTGGTGAGAGGTGACATCCTTATCTTGTTCTTTTTTTTTAAGTTTTTATTGAAATTCTATTTAGTTAACTTACAGTGTAATATTAGTTTCAAGTGTACAATATAGTGATTCAACACTTGCATACAACACCCGGTGCTTATCACAAGTGCACTTCTTATTTCCCATCATCTATTTTAATCCATCCACCCACCTCCCTGCTGGTAACCATCAGTTTGTTCTCTATAGTTAAGGGTCTGTTTCTCTCTTTTTCCCCTTTGCTAATTTGTTTTGTTTCTAAAATTCCACATATAAGTAATAGACTGCCTGAGGTGTATGATAATTATGTAAAAAGCATTCACATTCTATAATTGTACTCACTGGCTTAACTTATTTTGTATACTTTTTCTGATTACTAAATAAAAGACAAAACTTCGAAAATAGTGAAAAGAAGAAAAAATTTAAAATTATTCAGAACCTCACCACCCAGAGATCATCAAGTTTAACACTTTGGTATAATTCCTCTGATTTTTTTAAAAAAATACATAATATTTGCAAATATATTACAAATATATTAAAATTCACATATAGGTAATTTTGTTACACATGGCTTTACACTATGGATTTTTACAGTTAAAGGAGCCACATTTTTTCTAAATAGCTTCTAAAACAAAATTTTTTGTAAGGGTTTAATATTCTATCATATAGTTTTCTTTTTTATTTTATTTTATTTTTTTCTATCATATAGTTTTAAAAAATCATATTTAAAATTGATTTGAAAAATCTAAAAATTTATCTATTATTGTATTTTATTTTGTGTGTGTGTAATATATAATGCTATGATAAACATCCTGAGATGAACACATACACACACACACACAAACTTATTCAAACTTATGTTTGTTTATTTTTTTAGTACAGATCACTAGAAGTGGAATTACTGACCAAGAGTTACAAAAATAGTTAAGATTGTTTACAAATTTTGCCAAATTTAATGATTCTTGAAACAATTTGGTTATTAGAAATTCCTTATACCACAAGAAGCAGTTCCTAGGGCAAAGGGATGAAATTAAAATTTTAGAGAGTAAAACTATGTAACACGATGGCGACACACTACAATGTTTGATTCAGCCAAGAAATATAAAGATTACGAAGAGCCTTTTCACTAACCAGAGTGAGATTCCCCATGTGCCCTATGTTAGGTTGTTCTGTTCTATCATCTATCTTCACATGATTATAAATGAAAACACTGGCTTCCTCTACAGTTTCTCTGAGTGCAGTTCTCTGAGAGTAGCTGTCTTATTAATCTGTTCAGGCATTTATAACAAAATACCATAGATTGGCTGGCTTATGAACAAAAAAACTTATTTCTCAGAGTTCTGGAGGCTGAAGTCTTAGATCAGGGTGACAGCACGGTTGAGTGAGAGCCTTTCTTTTGCTGGGATGCAGACTTCTTGTTTCCTCACATGGTAGAAGGAAGCAAGAAAACTCTCTGGAGCCCCTTTTATAAGGGCACCAACCCCATTCCTGAGAGCAGAGCTCTTATGACCTAATGATGACCTAATCACCCAAAGGTCTCACCTCCTAATATGACCACTTTAGGGGTTAGGATTTCTATGTATGAATTTAGGGGAAAGGGGGCACAAACATTCAGTTCATGGGTGTGCCCTTTGTATATCAGTAGCTATTTGAATAACAATCAGGTGTTATTAGCTTAAGAAACTGAAGGTTTTAAAATAGAAATTTGTTATGTGTTTTCAGCAGCAAGCTTTGGAGAAATAAAGGAAACAAAAGACCATCTTTCTTTTCCGCACTCCAATCACAAATCAATCCTCCCTCACTGTTAACGGGGAACTTTTTTTCTAGCATATTAAGCCTTGGGGTTTAGAATAATGGTTTAGTTTGATTAATGAATCGGATTAGCCTGGGAAAAAAATCAAGGTGGAAGGCATTATTTATTGCCAGATGTATTTTGTTTTGTAAACGGAAATGCAAGTGAACTTCTTGTTCCATATACCTGGGGTGCTAGGAATCATTAATCACAGCCGTCTTCCCTACAGCTCCGGGTTCCCAGCAAGTGCTGGCATCCGAGGTCTGCATAGTCCACGAGACCACCTCTCAGATAATAACACCATTCTCAGCTCATGTTGATTACAAAGCCCAACATATTTTCATTTAGCTAGTCTCCTGGGAAAATTTTTTGTCCCAATTGTTTAGTACAATCTTCTTTATTGCTAGCCACCAGGCTGTTGTAGCTTAATGAAAGACAGAGTAAGGAGTTAGAAGATAAGTAATTTTTCACATAAGAAACGGTCTAGAAACATTTACAAATGGGAGCAATTTAGACCATATCCCTTCCTATGATTTCCAGCCAAGACCTGGAAGACCGGGGTTACTGCCTCTACAACTGCCCCCTGTTTCTTCTTGATTGTTTATCTCCCAGATGAAGGAATCAATAAAGTCAAATGGAATTCAAATGGAATAAATATTACTGCCTGAATCACTCAATTTTGGGTAAGCTCCTGAGGATTCTGCATTAAATGGTAGCCTTTGTCCCAGAAAAGAAAGTTAATCAAACTGGCCTGCAGCTTTCCCACAAAATGTCTATCTTTTTCCCAGAGCATGTTTTAGGAAGAAGTAAACATGGTTTGCCAGTTCCGAAGCTCCTGGCATTCAACAAAACCCTGCAGTAACCCCACATTTTAAAATATATTTCTTTCCTTGAGCAGTCTTTTACACCATTACTTCATTCCTTCAAAACTAACCATGACTTTTTCCCTTTTCCCTTTTGCTAGGACCTGTGTGATCAATGGCTCTTCAAATATAAAAAGGTATCATTTGTCACCTCAGCAGAGACTGCATGTCGTTGTAGTAAACGCAGTGGTTTTCTACCAGATTTGCTGTGAGGTTAAAATGCCCAAGACTTAATGAAGCAAGTGGCATTATTGTGCCAGTATTTGAAATCTGAACAGATTTTATTTTAAGGGTAATTCTAAAGACTCATAATTAAATGTGAAGAACATAGAAAGCACCAGAAAATTTAAAAATAAAATGAAAAGAAAGAAAAAAAAAACTTTAGAGGTCAACCTTTAACTTAGAAGAAACTTAGGTCCATGTGGACATTTATATAAGTTTGTAAAAGTTTTTCCAAGCAAAGCTGAACATTTAGCCCATACAGTACCTTACTGACCAGTTGTCTTCTGCCTCGCTGGTATTGTAAGTACTACTTCTCTCAGTTCCCCAGGGAAATCACTCACCTTATCTCCAGATTGTTTATTTTACTTAAGGATTTTATTTTCAAGTAACCTCTGTACCCAATGTGGGGCTCGAACTCACAACCCTGAGATCAATTCAGATATCCTACTGACTGAGCCAGCCAGGTGCCCCATTCCAGATTATTTAGCAGTCAAAGGCTGGATACAGGGAGGAACTGGGCTGGTTAAAGAATGCATGAGTCTCCTCTCCTCTGTCTAGCACCCTAGACATCAGGACACAGGCTGATGTTTGTCACCCAACCAATAGATCCCACATGGTCAGCCCTGGAACTGCCAACTGGGAGACTCATTTCTATGGCTATTCACTCACAGAAAGAGTTCTAGAAGACAATCACCTTTTCCAAAAAAGGTAGAAAATGAATATAGGGGAAAGAATTGATCGAGTCCAGTAATACCTAGTCTTTTGCCCTTGATCCTTGATCTTAGATAAAGCCTGCAACTGTGGAAGAAAGAAAAGAGCCATGTAGGAGGTAATTTAGGTCTCTGGTCACAGCCTGAAGTTGCGTGACCAGTTCTGTGTTCTCTGCCCTGATGATCCCACTTCCAGTTGATGCTGGCTACTGCCAAGGGTCGCCTTAAAGTTTCACAATACACCTGTCTTCAGAGGCTATGAGGGTAGCCAATCACATACCTTCTGTAACCCCATAGAGTAGGAGAGGCTTGTTGAGTCAGTTTTCTCTGGGATGTCCCTCAGGCTTAACTAGCCCTGAGGGAGAAAACCAGTACAACACCTGGAGACCACCAACTCGAACAAAAACAGAGAGCACATATAGGAACAAACGGTAGCAGAAAAATAAAAGTAAATAGCCAACAATTGATGGGTTTACAACTCGTAGATGAGTTGGGTTTTATATATATATATATATATATATATATATATACATACATATATATATATATATATAAAGAGCAAGAGAAAATTAGCCCAGTTTTTAAAAATTTTTACTCTAAAAACTTCAAAATGAACCCAGAGCATCTTAAAGTATGTAGTTTAAGAGATTAATACTAAATATCCATGACAAATTAATGGATTTAATGATTAATATAAAAACAAGAGCTTAGTATTCACAATGAATTTCTTTTGAGTGCTCTACATGAGGCTCACCTCTGAGTTCCAAACAGATGACAAAATATACACCATTAAAAATAACACTGTTTAGCCTATTTACATCAGTCATACAACTGCTGAAGGCAGTTTGCTGCTGGGTGTGCTCTGGGTACTGAGATATTATGTAACTGGATGCATGTATTTTTCTTCACACCAATGGGTCTAGACCGTTTTCTCTAAAGATATTTGCTTATTCTTCATTCCTTTCAATGTATGTATAGCATGATTTATGACATATGCTAAGAAGGTTATCTACTTTGCAAGTTATTCCCAGCATTCTTGTGTCACCTGGAAACCAGAAGCCTCTTCCCACCGCCAGAGGGAAGGTACACCAGGAAGACAGGCTCATTTGACATTCCGCATTGGAAAGATATATTTTCTGCATGAAAACTGCATTGTATTTCCAAGCCAAAAAAACCTGTATTATCTGCACAGGCTTGTTCACATTGCCGTTCATTATTGGAAGAATGGAGACCTGACTATAACTTGTTGCATTTCACTCAGGCTTTGGGAAGCTTAAAGAAATGTTAGTTATTTGAGATGTTAAATGATAAAAATGTAGCTTAAAAATTTTTTTTGAACATTTATTTATTGTTGAGAGAGAGAGGCAGAGCACGAGTGGGGGAGGGACAGAGAGAGGGAGACACAGAATCTGAAGCAGGCTCCAGACTCTGGGCTGTCAGCACAGAGCCCAACACAGGGCTTGAACCCACGAACCATGAGATCATGACCTGAGCTGAAGTCGGACACTTAACTGACGAAACCACTCAGGCTCCCCAAGAGGGACTCTTGAAGGGGAACTCACTGTACGGTCTTCTGGATGGGTAATCTATGTTCAATGTAGAAATTCCAGTTTGGCATGGAAGAGGGTCGATTTTGAAGAGTAGTTGAAAATGGCTCCTCTTATCTAGCCACCCAAGTATTGAGGCATCCTTTGGGAGCAAAAAACAGTGAATATAACAATAGAGTCCTAACTGTGGCACCCAAGATTAGAGCATCCTCCCACCACCCGGAGTAGAGCATTTAAGGAATGGGATTGTTTTCCCTAAATTACCTGTTATAAAATTTTTGGACTTTTTAAAGCAGCAGAATTCATTAAATTTTCCTGCTTTCCTTCCTGAATCACTGGCCAAGATTTCCTGCTTCTGCCCAATCAGGAATTTTGAAGTGTCCCTGCAGCTTAATTCTGGGAATATGCATTGCAATTGCCGCAGATTTCTTTTGTCTTTTGGGGGATGTGGGAGTTTGTTTTGCAGCAAAATCCATTGCCTTTTTCAGGCTTTCTCTCGATCTTGCTCTTTCCCCTTCTGCTCAAATTTTAATTGCTTGAGTGCTAGAACATTGTCTCTGGTCCCCTTCCTGGCAAACTCTTTCACCTCCATGCTTTATATCTTTGACTCTCAAAATTAGGTCTCTAGGGCCTCCTTTCTGAGCTTCTGACTGCATATAAAACTGCTTACTTTACAACTCAGCTTGAGTATCTAAGAGGCATTATAAATCAGAACTATCCAAAACAAAACTTTATTTCTACATTCTCAAGTCACACTTGTTTCTCTTCTCTGACTTTCCTTAGTGAAAGGCATCACCATTTATCCAATTGTTAAATAAATAAATAAATAAATAAATAAATAAATAAATAAATAAACAAACAACTAGGAGTTGTCCTTCATTTCTTTCTTTATTTCATCTATCATATGTAAACCAACAGCAAGTTCTGTCAGCCTCCATAAAATGCCCAGTGTGTCTATTTCTCTCTGCTTTATTAATGGTCAGTGTTATACTATCTTAATCCCACCCAAATGATAGCTCGCTGAATGATCCCAGTTGCCTCCCATTGGCCCTCTTGTTACTCTCTCTTGCCTCCTTTCACCAAACACACAAAAACAACTTTTTAAAAATTAGATCGTATCAAATCTCTGTTTAAAATCTTCTAATGGCTCAAATGTATCACTCAAATATCACTTTCTCAGTAAGGTATGTCCTCACCACCTTTTGTAATGATGCCTGACCCCTTTGGTGGCCCTTTATCATACTACCACTTTATTCTCTTTATTATACTCAATTCTGCTAGTATTATTTTTAGTCTGTTGTGTATTTGTGTATTGTCTGTTCTCCACTAGAACATAAAGGTAGGGTAGTTTGACTTTCTTGTTTGGGGAATATCACAATACCTTAGCATAATGCTTGAAAGATAGTTGGGTTTTCAAGAGACAGTGCTTACATGAGTGAAAGAAAATCAACAAGTCCCAATACATAAACAAAACAAAACAAAAAACAAACAACAACAACAACAAACCTCAGAGCAAAGTTGCTCTGGTTGAATAGAGCTGAGGGTGGGAATGAGTGGTGGTGATGTAGATTGACCCCTACTTGACTTTCTCTTCTGGTTTTTCTTGAAACTCCTTAGAGAAGAGTGTGAAAACCAGGGAAGGTGTGGGGAGGGGAGGAGCCTGCAATCTGGAGCTGTGTTGGTCAACTATTTTAAAAAGAGTTTTAAAATATCACTAAAATGACTCAGTAAAAATAGTAGCACTTAACTCCAGTGTTTATTCATAGCTCTGTATATGACTTGCAAAATGTATATCTCCCATTGATACAGTAGCCTCAATAGTAAAGAGCAAAACACAAAAACTCCCTTTGCTGCAGCCAAAACATATTCGTTGGATAGTTCCGTGGTAAGCGTTTAAACATTGCTTAGGGCAGCCATCAGCCAGGCCACCAGCCTTCAAACTAATCAGCAAACAGTCCCCAAAATTGACAGTCAGTAACATTGGGAAAACAAATTATACACACGGTACTGTCATTTGGGATCAAGTTGTTTACCACTGAAATTGTAAACAATTCACCTCCCAAGAAGTTCTCTGATTTAGAAAATTACATGTAATAGACTTCTTATCTGAACATTAATAAAGAGATTATAATTATTAAGAATGGGATATGTGATTTTAATAAATGAGATGTATAATTATAAGAAAAGGAGTTAATTTCTCTTATCATCCAAACATAAATTGCCAACATTTAAAAAAATATTGATTTGTAGGGCTACTTTTCCTAAGGCATTTATACGTCTTGACCTTACCTGAAATAAATGAATGATATTCTCATGGGAATATGTTTTTTCTGACAAAAACCCTACACTTCTTTAAGCCATCATGACACAGAAATCCTGCACAGATGGTGAGACTCCCTCACAAGCCCCAAAGCTCTATTCAGCTCCTGCTTTAATGAAAGAACTAATTACTTTAGATCGTAGACTTCCTGGTTGCTCTTGAGAAGCTAATATTTAGGATAAAAAATAAAAGATTTCCAAGGAATTTTGTACTTTAAATTTTTGGGAAACATTTAAAAATTATGCTTAACTAATTCCAAATTACACTTATTTAAGTACTGTACCAGCAAGAGTAGAGTGACAAGTATTGGGAAACAGACCCATGCCTTGTAAACATAGGGACAATACAAATATTGATTTGTTGACTGTTGAAAGTAGGAAAAGAGAAGAAACTGAGAAAGAACAAACCCAGACTTTTCAGCACAAGATACCAAAAACCAACCTCAGACTGACTTAATCCTTACCGAGGCATTTATTGGCTCTCAGCACTGAAATCCCAGCTGTAGAGCATTTTAAACACAGCTGGAATTAGGGGCATAAGGGATGTCACGGGGTTCAGTTTCTCCTTATCTCTTAGTTTTTCCTGCACTGCGGTGACTTGATTCTCAGCTCCACCTGGCAGAGAGCATGGACAGCTAGCTTCCAGCTTCCCACTGGTTTTAATACTAGCCTGTGTGAGTGGAAAATGGCATTTGCTTCTCCCTCTCCTGTTCCACCAACAGTGTCAGTGGGTCTTATTGGCTCTCCCTGAACCAATCACTGTAGTCCAGGAAATAATAGCACAGGTCAAAGAGGACTGCTAAGAGCTAAGAGAAGCCAGCCTTGCGCGGGTCAAAGTTACAGGAGGGAAGTTATAGCCCCAAGGAAGAATAATGTGATGAAGCTCTTGGGAGCAAGGCTTTGTGAACTTGTGTAAATTTCTTGATCTGAGCCTCGTTTCTTCATGGATAAAAATGCCTATTTCATAGTATTAAAACCGTTAACTAAGATAACGTAAATAAAACATAAATAACAGAACAGTCGACTCAATAAATTTTAAAGGGGAATTAATTCTTACTCTATCTCCTTCCTGGCTTTTGAGTCTATAAGCATAAGCAGCAATGACCATTATCACCACTAGGTGGCAGTCGTGTGCTGGAAGGTAATGGGCTGGCTTTTTGGTTAGTGGAAAATTAAGAATTGGCTGAAATGAGGATTGGCAGTTGGAGGAAAGCGTGCGTCCAATTCCTGCTGCACGGAAAGCCGACTGTGTGACCTTGATCAAGGACTGAATTGATCTCTGGCCTGAATTTCCTCAAGTAAAACTCAGAGACCAATTCTCCATTTGGCTTTTACCTTTTTTTTTTTTTTTTTTTTTTTAATTCTATAAAAAGTAAATCTTGTGTTTCATAGTAAAAACTGTGACTATAATCTCGGAAGCCAAAAAAAATGCTCCAACAGTCTTGGTTGTTAATATACGCTTGTTTTAAAATATGACTGTATGAAGCATAATCCATTCATTTATTGCTAAATCGTTGCTACCCCAAGAGGGCTGGAAGAGTTCATGTAATTTTGTAAGGTGATTAATGGGCTCAGGGAGATGCTCTGGAGTTATACACAGCTCAGAAAATTGTCCTCTGAGGCATGCAATTCGGAAACCTCACTGTTAAAAAAAAGTCTCACTGAGCAGGCTTCAAAAGTATTTTCAGTCATGTAATTATGTTTTAATGCTAGGTTCTTAAAGTGACTTGGAAAAGAAGAAGCAGTTCAGAAAATTTCAGGTCTGAAATGTGTTGGAAGTATCTGGGGCAGCCTGAGGATGAATCAGGAAATAGTGATTTAATTGGGCTTACGAATGAGAATGACTCTCTACTTTCAATCAAACCTTATAACAAAGTTGAAATAAGATGATGTGATAAAAGTTACCATTTGTCTGGTATAAAATATTGGGGTAGGGTATTGTATTCTTTAATATGGAATTCTTTACTACAGGAAGTTATATGCTGGCCCCACCTTGGTTAGTATAAAAATCCTTGCAAAGGAGACCCAATTGAAATTCTGAGGCTGTTCACACGTTTCTACATTCCATGGAGATGTGGAACAGCCTAGTCTGAACACTTGACCTTTATTTCTCAGCATGCTCTTTTTTTTTTTTTTTTCCTCAGGATAAAGCCTCCTGAATTTTTAAACCTGGAAGGTGTGGTGAGGATTTGTTGGAGAGGTGTGGATCCAATAAGTTTTCAGGTTTCCTTCATTCTTTGTAAATCCAGACTGTGCTTTACACAGTGCCTTATAAAAGGGGTATTGTTGTTGTTGTTGTTATTTTATTGTTGTAGAAGCATGGAAAGAATAAGAGCTGTTTTGGTTTTACCTCTCTTTTTTTCCTCCCTATTTAAAGGAGGTAGCCAAGACCTGAAGATCTTTTGCTTCTGGGTGATTGCTGGGGGTCTAAGCAGAAAGCCCAAGCTGCTTTAAGGCCCCAGTAATGCTTACTATACAGCATGCTGAGCCCTGCTCCCAGGGTTTCTAATGCAGCAAGTCTGGGGCAGAGTTCAGGGACTGGCATTTCAAATCCTGAGTCTATCTTTAATATTGATGCTGCAGGCCAGGGCCACGCATTTGAGAACTACTGCGTTAAGGTAATCTTTCTTCCTGGCAGCCCGGATATGTCCCTTCTGTTTCAGAAGCCTGAGCTTATTGAGAAGGTCATGCCGGGGAGTGTGTCAAATTGTGGGGAAGGGATGGCAAATGTGTCTGTTGAGGGAACAAGGAAGCTCTTGAAATGGAGGGAAAGGACATTCCCAAAGCCCAGGAAAAACATGGAAGTCTGCAGATCTTGAACTTCTTGAGGATCAGGGCCAGTCTTTACCCATGCCCCAGGGCTGGGCTGAGCTCAGGTGACAATGGGGCTTGAAGGAAAACTGCTTGGCCAAGAACCATGCAAGTTCACTCCTCAGATGGACCTTGGACAGTGACGATATGAACCACGTGGAACACAGAGACTCACTAATTTTCTGGGCATCAAATAGACCTTCCAGATTTTTATGTTAACCCTGAGAGGAGAGGACACAAATAACTGAATTTCTTGCCAATGCTTTGGCACAGATTGAATTTGATTTGAAGAGAATAGATATTTCTTGCCTTCCCAACTTTGAGAAAATGCCACACCCACCACACGGATTTCTGACTTGTAACAAGATAATCCACATGTAAGTATTTGAGGCTTCAAACCAAGTTCAGACCCCACTATGGTTTGACCTCTATGGTCACTTGGGGGTGTGGGGGGGAGGGACCTTCTTGGCACAGCTGTGTGATTCTTGCCCTGCCTAACACCTGGTGGCTGAAATCCAGCCAGGCTGTGAGCAAAGAATGACTTTGTCTAGTTTTCAAGTGGACATGCACAGGTCCTGTATAACGTTATTACATCCTGGGAGTATACTACCCCTTGGGCATTTTCTTGTCGACCTTCATGTGGTTTCTGCTTTTCACTGTCCTAACAAATAGCCTTGCACATTTCTCCTGCCCATGGAGATACTTTTAAATTAGATATTTAGCAAGGGAAGTGCTCAGCTACCTGAAATTTTCATTTTCACTTTCCTCACGGAAATTCTGCCAATTAGAGATACAGGGAGTATTAGAAGCCATTTGTTTTCGCTAAAAAAAATTTTTTTTTATTTTTATTTATTTTTGAAGGAGAGACAGAGCATGAATGGGGGAGGGGCAGAGACACACACACACACACACACACACACACACAGAATCTGAAGCAGGTTCCAGGCCCTGAGCTGTCAGCACAGAGCCCAGCACAGGGCTCAAACCCACAAGCTGCAAGATCATGACCTGAGCCAAAGTCAGACGCTTAACCCACTGAGCCACCCAGGTGCTGCTGTTTTCTTTTTTTAACAAAGACTTGTTAGTGTTCGGGCCTTCATGCAGGGGTATAAATTAGTTCACACATATGGCTCTCCTCTAACTTCCAGTTGAGATACACTGTCCTCAGCAAATGGAAGAAAAAGCAGAGGAGGATTATGCTTAAAATAGGTACATTTGGAGTGGAGATTGGGGTGATATGCCTGGTGGCTTATGTTACGTAAAGGCACTGATTTCTTGAGGGGGTGAGCACAGAGAAGGGATGTTAGAAGATAGAAAATTGTCAAGGATTAGCCTGTATCTCAAAATTATAGCTCAGCCCAATCCCATTTCCTGCTAAGAAAGAGGGAAAAACACCCACTTTCTTCTCCCTGCGACCCAGAGCACAGGTGATGTGTGTTAAGCCTCCTTCTGGGTTAAATAGACTTTGCAGAGGATGACATGGGAATTTAAATATCATCGCAGCATTATTTCTATAGGAAATGGATTTCTTTTTCCAAACCATTGATTTAAGTATATGCTTTCGGTCCCTGACCGCTTATCAGGAGGATGCCGTCTATGGTTACAAAGCTCAAACTTGAAGGACCCTGGCAATCTGACTTCAGTAAGCACAATTAAAATGGCTTAGCTGAGAGGAAACCCTGTTTGAAAATTTCTGAGAGATGCTGCAATATGTGTTTACTGCAATTCTTGTGTTGGGGTGGTTTGTTGTCATTTTCAAAGCGAGGCTGTTAACACTATTATGTGCCCTGTCTTTTTTCTCTGGGGCAGCTCTGCGGAAAACACAGCCGGCAATCTCTGGCCACCCTGGCTGTCGCAAGGCAGTGGGAGGGGGTCGCACTGCCAGCTGCAGGAACTGTTAAATTCCTGACCTGGTTTTTGAGAATATTCAAGGACAAAGCAGGGACACGCAGCCTCGCCCTGTAGCCTAGCTAAATAAGACTGTGTTCCTTTTATCATTTCATTTTAGCAGCATTTGTTTGAGCAGCAGGTGAAGCGCCTTTCAAAAGACTGTCATCTCCGAGGGAAGTCATCTGTTTTACATTAATTGTCCATTAGTCTCCAAGCCTCCATCCATTAAAATCCTCAGCCGCTCATTATGTATATTGTGCCCGAGTCCTGCTGTCAGCTTGCAATGCAGGGCTGTTTTTCCACATCTGACTTAATTGCTCTAAGTGCCTGTTCCTTTGAGAGAGCGTTGAGGGTACCAATTAATGCTAACTTTCTTTCCTTGGTAGGTTGAACAGATAAGCCACGGTGAGGACAGTTCAGCTGCTATTTGCGCTAATTTATTAGAGACCATTTTGCTTTACACTCACACAGTGGGTATTTTACATCTATCCTGCTCTGTTTGCCTGAAGACTGCTAGGTATGTTTTCTATGGTGAAAATGCTCCATAAATTTACAAGCCATCCACATTATTGTGATGAGGGGTTTAAATTCCATTTTCTTCTGATTAATTTAAACATGTAATTTTTAAATGCATATGGCACTCCGAAGAGCAGCTTGGATGAACCTGACTTTGTTGATGGAAAAATTAAGCTTTCATCCTTTTAAATCACAGCTCTAGGGGTGGCGGCAGAATAATTTAATTTCTGCAGCTGCCTTATTATAACTAATTCACCTAACTTTAGCCCCGTAGCTACTGTTTTGAAAAAACACATTTAAGTGGAGAGAGGGAAAAATCACTAAGGTAACCAACCTTAGAGTAGTTGTTAGAAATTTTTGATAGGCATGGATGCAAATAAAAGTATGTGGGACTGAGAAAGAAACAGATTAACAGATTATCTTCAACTCATCATTCTATTTATTCTTTTATTTTATTCTTTTTAAAAATTTATTTATTTTGAGAGAGACAGAGACAGCCCGAGTGGTGGACGGGCAGAGAGAGGGAGAGAAAGAATCCCAATCAGTCTCTGCACTGTCAGTGCAGAGCCCGATGTGGAGCTCAAACTCACGAACTGTGAGATCATGACCTGAGGTGAAACCAAGAGTCCAACACCTAACTGACGGAACCACTTGGGCTCCCCATCTTTTGTTTTATTCTTAAGTTTTGATTTGTTCTTTTACAAAATTGTACCATATTGCCACTTACTATTGCATTTTTTACATTTTCTTAATTTTAAAAATAACTAATTACCATAAATTTCTTTCAAGGTATCATGATATTGTGCCTATGAATTCAGATTCTAAACAATGACTATTGTCATTAATAGATTTTATTACAGGCTTTAAAATCTTTGCCAGAGTTTGGTTTCATCTTATAACTGAGCTTGTTAATAAATGGCTCTGTTAATATCTGGTAAGTACCTATGTACTGATTTGCTTGATTACATTTAAGCCATACCAGAAAAAGTGGAGGAGAAAGAGAATACAAATGCATCCGGACTGATTTAAAGTACAGGATATATTGGAAATCAGACAGAATTTTGTGTTTTCTATTTCTTGAACACTGTTGAGAAAATATCCACTTTGCCATCAGCGAATTATTTAGAACAAAAATGAACAACTACTCTGGGAAACATTTAAATTGGGTACAGTCTGCCTCAGAAGCTCTCTGCCTTCCTTCCAAGGAGGCTGGCCCAGCAGTACCCTCCCCAGCGCTCTCTCCTCTCCTTCCCCTTCTGGGGGCCAGTCCTGCATAACATCTCAGATGGCCCTGGTTAATAACAAGATATTAGCTAAGACAATGATAAGGTTTAGGATTTTGATGCTTTCAGAAGGTTCGCCTCTTCATCTTCACCATCATCTTCAGTCAAGATTTTTGAGCAGACTGTACAGAGCATGGGGAGCCTTGAGAAGTTACATCATCACAAATGGTGACCTTCCCCTTCTTGATGGACGAGCTCCCCGAATTCTACAGGTTTTGTTTCTGCATCACAGGCATAAAGGGTAGCCTCATCCTTTTGTCTGTATCACCCCCCAGTCACAGGCGAGTCTATTTCTAGAAAATTTCTTTAGGGGCGCCTGGGTGGCTCAGTCAGTTAAGCGTCCGACTTCAGCTCAGGTCATGATCTCACGGTCCGTGAGTTCGAGCCCCACGTCGGGCTCTGTGCTGACAGCTCAGAGCCTGGAGCCTGCTTCGGATTCTGTGTCTCCCTCTCTCTCTGACCCTCCCCTGTTCATGCTCTGTCTCTCTCTGTCTCAAAACTAAATAAACATTAAAAAAAAATAAAATTTCTTTAATAGTTCATCCCATCTGTAGGCTATTCCTTTAAAAATCATGTCAGCTTTTTCTCTCAACAATTTCCAGGAAGAGAGTTTTGGAAAATAACGAAATTGTCTAACGAATTCAAAAATATATTAGGGATTGAAAAACACATACACATACACATCTCCTTGCCCTTCAAAGGCTCCTTGATTCTAGTTAGCTTTCACAGTGTGGTTTGTATTAGCCAATGATGATTAGACTAGAGTAGCAGAATTGTAGGATGCTGGTACAGCTTTATTTTGATTCTGAGTCATCATCTTTTATATCATCTTCTTTGTTACTGTTTTATTCACCCGGGGAAGTGATGCTTCTTTTTTTAATGTTTGTTTGTTTGTTTGTTTGTTTATTTATTTATTTATTTATTTATTTATTTATTTATTTATTTATTTTGAGAGAGAGCATGCAAGGGAGGGGCAGAGAGAGAATCCCAAGCAGGCTCCGTGTTGTCAGTGCGGAGCCCAATGTGGGGCTCAATCTCACAACTCTGAGATCACCACTTGAACCAAAATCAAGAGTTGGACACTTTACCAATTGAGTAACCCAGGTGCCCCTGGGTGTGCTGCTTCTATATTATTGTGATTCTGAATTTTCATCCCAGTGTTTTGCTTCAAAGTCTGCTCATATATGTGGGATCTTGCTGGAAAAGATATTTTTCCCAAGGTCTTTGCTTCAAGGGTCAGACTTTGACTAACCCTTGAGTAACTCCCAGGTATCCGATTATTAAAACACTTCTGATCTGTTCCTCACCCATGGCGGACACACCATAGGATAACCACTCATGAGTGGTTAACTCCCTTATCATGAGGATAGGTGAAACCTGTGATCTGCTTCTACCCAATAGGATATGGTGAAAGTGTTGGATATCATTCTCGTGATTATACTATTTTATATGGCAAAGGTAAAGGGATTTTGCAGATATAATTAAGGTTGACTTAAGATCATCAGTTGACTTTATTTTTTATTTTTGTTTTTATTTTTTATTTTAATTCCAGTATAACTAACATGTAGTGTTATTAGTGGACTTTAAAAGTTAAACAAAAGTGAAGTTCTCCTGGTTGGGCCTGGCTTAATCAAGCAAACCCTTTGGGTCTTCCCTCAAGTTAGAGACTTGAAGTAGCATCTCTCCATTGTTTGCTTTGATGAGGCAAGAAGCTATGAATTCTACAGCCATCACGAAGTGAATTCCGCCAACACCCTGCAGGAGCTTAGAAGCACTTCCTTTCCTAACTGGGTCTCCAGATGAGAATACAGCCCAGCCGACACTGATTCCAGCCTTTGTGGGGCTCCGAGCAGAAAACCTAGTTAGGCCACGCCCCGATCCCTGACTCACAGAAGGTGTGAGATAATAAATGGGTGTTGTTTGAGGCTGCTAAGAGTGAGGTAATTTGTTATGCAGCAATAGAAAACTAATACACCCTTGTAATAAAAATATTTCGTTGTTTTTATTACCCGGTATTCCTCCTATCACTATTTACATACGTTTATCTTTGTACATGGACTATATACAAAATCTTCTTGCACTTTGTTGCTAGAAAATGTATCGAGTCACACCCCAGGCTCGAGAGATGACTTATATGTAACTCTTGTCTCCTACAGGCTTTGCCGCCAGAGAACCTGAGAGCATATTTGGTGATTAACCTTAGGAATAGTTCCTTTCAAGTACCTGGACACACGCGGTCCCTTTGCTACCTCTACTTCAGCAATTCTCAAACATGTCATTTTTAGGACCCCTTTCATCCCAAATTACCAAAGGCCTCAAAGCAATTTCTTTTTATGTGAGTAGTGTTTATCGTCTACTATAATTGAAATTAAAATGGAGCAATTTTTAAACATGAGAATACACAAGCACACATTCCATGAAGCTGCCAGAGCAATGACATCATCGCTCATTAGGAAGCCTCTGGAAAACCCCACTGGTCACTTGTGAGAGACTGAGAACAAAAAGCTAAATAACATCAGAGTATTATTATAACTTGACCTTGTGGAACTAAAAGGGTCTTGGGGATCCCCAGAGATGCCCAAGCTGCAATTTGAGAACCCCTGCTTTATATTTTCAGTTTCACCTTTGTTCTGGTTTACATTGCATTAAATTGTCCCCACTTCCATTGAGATATAACTGACATATCCTATTGCATTAAATTGTATTAAGCAAACTCAACTAAGTTTATGAAATATATGAGGTTAACATTTTTAAAAATGAAAACAATGAAAAACCTAGCTGTGTGATTGTGTTGGTTATTCCTCTCATGTCACGTAGATATATCATCGGCTCTTCTCTGCTCAGCTCTGTGCCTGGAGGCTGACTTCTACAGACTGCATAAAGGCTCCTGGCCCTCTGGCTTCCAGACGGGCTTGGCCAGTGGGAGGGTAGGAGGAGAGCGAGGTTGAGGGCATGCATTTATGTCTCATCCCTGCTACATGGCCGTTTTGACAGGCAGCCCCTCTGCGGTGGCCCCAGCTCTTAGGGATTCCTTCCTAAAATTCCTTCCCTTCCCCTTCAGAGTTGGGGTGGCAATGGTTTCTTGCTGCTCTTAGTCCCTGGGTGTCTCACCACATCTGTTGGCTTCCCTAATTCTGCCCACATTCAATCCATTTCTTTATGTTTTTTATTTTAAACTCTTTTGATTATTCTGTTTCCTGAGGGGTCTGGCTAATAGGGTGACTTTAGACAAGTGCCCACAGCTGGCAGGTCCTCTGTTGATTTATCTGCAAAATAAAAAGCCTGCGCAGCATTTCCCACAGGGGTTTCCGCACATAAGTGTCATATATTCCAGCTTGTATTCTGTGATCAAGTATGTTTGGGAAACACTGACTATAATGTCCCTTTTGGATAGCCACTATACACACACACACACACACACACACACACACACACATATAATTTTAATTAAACTTTAAGCTACATGTAACTTGAACTCATGACCCCAAGGTAAAGAGTCCCATGCTCTACTGACTGAGCCAGCCAGGTTTCCCTCCATAATGCAATTAACTGTGAACCACTGCTTTTACAGAACATCTAATAGCATCTAGTAAAACGGGACCAGGTCATCTCCAGGTCTGCCAGGACTGCCATTGTCTCATTATATGGAAAGGTCTCTGTATGCACAATATTAATGGTAGGAATATTTTCTGGTTGTCCCTCTATTTTGAAACCTAAAACACTCTTACCCACTGGGCTTAGCTTGCTTCAACCACAGTAATGGTGAACACCTAGCTCCAGCCTCACTCTAGAATGTTCAAGAAATCTGTGAGAGGATGAAATCACTCCAGCAGGTCCACCTAGGGACTCCTTCCACTTCCATTCATCCCCATCCTCCCAGCTGGCACCTGGATAAGGAGGTATAAGTGGAAAATGCACCAAAGCCAACTTGTGGAGGTTACTGAAGAAGGACTTCTGCCTCTGTGACCTCTGTACCTTGTTGAGCTTCTCTTCTGACGGCGACTTTATCGTGGTAAATAGGTATTCCTCTCATTACAATCAGGATTGAAAGTGGAATTCCTGAAATAGCTGAATGCAAATGTGTATGAAGTACAGTGGAATCCAAGTACAGTTGAATGTGGTGGTGCAAAACAAGGTTTGAGTCCTACAGAAATTCCTCAGAGGTCTGTAGTTGTCATGAACAACATGGACTCCTGGCCAATCTTAGGGTTTCTCCTGGCTTCCTTTTGCAATAAGTAGTTACCCTCTTGACTCCTTCCTGGAAACGGCAACTTATTTCTTATTGCCAAAGCCCCAGTATCAGGGTGACACCAATGTGACGCAAAGGTGGGGACCTATCCCCAGGCCGAGGTTAAATCTGGATTGAACTAAGCCAGTTTGTCTGGTCCAATTCTCTTTCCAATGATAGGTTTCAGAGTGGGCTCGTGACCCACCTGTGGCTAGAGGGACATGTAAGAGGAATGGTGTGTTGAATGGACTTTGGGGAAAGTTGTCTTGTTCCTAAGAAAACATGCACCAGAAGCCTGCTCCCTTTTTGCCACCCAATGGTGCTTCATTTCTAGATGTCTCACGTGGGAAGGCTTCAGCCGTCTTACTTGCACGAGGAGGATTTCCTGAAAATGGATGCTGAGAAGCACAGAGCAGGCTGTGGGAGGAACTCGGGTGGGTCCATTACCACCTCTGTGCATACATTCCATTCCTGGTAGTTTTAGCCAGCCTCTTCTGTCTCTTCAAGCTCAGAAGTTTCTGACAGATGCCCTTTTTATGGAACTATTCATGGCCATTATTTTCACCCTCAAATTCTTCCCAAGAGCCCCTTGCGAATGTGCAGGAAGCAGCAGACACTTAAACACCGCATTTCTGTGTTCACAGGCCTCCTCCCCCGGTGCCCCAGGCACACAGTGACAGTGTGCCGTGGCACTGCCCCTGGCAGAATGGTCTGTCACAGCAGCTCAGGAATGCGGTCAGGGAGGACAGCACTTGTCTGGGAAGGACATCCGCTGAGCATTTCTGGCAGAAGATTTTGGAAAGAAAGACAAACTCACATAATTTCCATGCTTCCAACAGATTCCCTGACCAAAACTTCCCTTGGCACACACTTTTAGTTATTGTGCTTACACACACATTTTCGTGTATGCATGAAAGGCCATCACTATATCCCTCTTTTATCCGGAACTATTGGAAGGTGAAGACTTCATCTTTGATATGTGTCCTCAGTATTTAAGACACTGAGATGTACGTGATGGGCATTCAAGAAATACTTGAATTCCCACATGTTTGTATTATAAGGACAGATCTTCATGAGAAAATGAACCCTTGGCCTCTCTGTATCAGTCAGGGTTCAATCAGGAAAACAGAAACCACATTAGGTTTTTCACTGAGACATGAGAAAGGAGTTAAGGCTTACACACCATTAGAAGGGCTAGGTAGGTAAGGGTAGGTAGGTAGGCAAGGGGCAGGAGGCTCTGGGGACATCTGGGAGTGCAGGGATCTCAAGGGAAATTCGGTCTGCTGAAGTGATTAAGCTGCCTCTGGCGAATGTTTCTCAGGAGCCCCCCCACATACACACACACACATTCCCCAGACACCAAGGGTCTGAGGCACTTCCCGCCTGTAGCTGGCACCAAAGGAAACTGGCTTCTCCATCTTTACTGCCTTGGTTGTCTCATGGGGGTGCCTCTCACTGGCCAAATCCAAACTGGAGAAACACAGGGAGAGAACTTCTGGGGAATGAGGTTCCTGGTTTTCCGCAGAGACACAGAGGAGAGTTGGGAAAGAGGCCATATGTATCACAATGAAGCTAAGTTGTCAACAGACCACCCAGCCATCCCCACCCATACATTAATAGGAAGTAAAATCAAAACAAAAGCAAAGAGCAATTGATGAACAACTGTCTTTAAATTATACCAAGGACATGAGAACTCTGGCAAAAAGCTTTTGATATTCAGTTAATTGGGGTATCAGGCGCCTGGGGTATGACGCTAGAGCCAGATATAGCAGCATCCATCTCACTGGCACTTGCTTTAGAAGCTTGAGATCTGGAGCAGCTTTCTGAAATCTGCAGCGCTAAAAGCTGATACAATTCAGTGAAAAGGCTACACATTTGCTTGCAGCAGCCTTAAGTACATAGTAAAATGACAGAAGCAATTTCAACTAAGAAATTAGCAAACTTTCTCCTCTTGATTTAAGAAGGAAGAAATAGCTTGGGGGAAAGTAGCAATGCTTCTAAATTTACACAGGCGTTCACACCTACACACTTTCCTCCTCATGATCATCACATTTAGAGCTAACCTGCTTTTCTAAGATGAGCCTGGGATGTGGGAGAAAGAACAGCTAATTGACCAGAAACTACACGCAGGAAGACAAAAGCCTTTGTATTATGCACCAAAGACTGTGGTGTTTCTGGAGCAAGCCTGATGCTTTGGTTAAGAGAAAGGCTCAGTTAGGGTCCCAGCCTCCAGGAAGCCTCCAGAGAGAAATCCGCAATCCCTTCAGTGCAGGAAGGAACGTCCTAGGTTCTTGCATTTCCTGCCGACACAAAAAAGCATCGGGAAGTGAGAGGCCCGGAAAAGCTGATATGGATATATCCACAAGGTCATGACTGTGCTGGAAGTCTGGTAAAATGAGTGTGGAGATGACAGGGAGAGAGTTAAAAGAAATGAAGTTGGGGGTCAATTACTCATTATTTTCCCCATTCCTCTCACACATTAGCATAGGTCACTGAAAAAGGACCATCCGTGTATGTGTGTGTGGATTGTGGTAGGCTAGGCTCAAAGGCTGCTTATGATATTCTACTTAGTAAATGACGCCAAAAACATGCTCCTGCAAGCAACAACTTTGACTGCCCCTCAGCCAGTTCTCAGACTGGAGCCCTGGTTCTCAGGGCTCGGCCTTTGTAACACACACCTCACTGTGCCTTTGAGCAAGAGTTTCTGCTCAGGGGGAGCCTGGGTGGCTCAGTCAGTTAAGTGTCTGACTTCTGCTCAGGTCATGATCTCACAGCTCATAAGTTTGAGCCCCGCGTCGGGCTCTCTGCTGTCAACACAGAGCATGCTTCGGATTCTCTGTCCCGCTCTCTCTCTAACTCAAAATAAATAAACTTAAAAAAAAAAACTGCTTGAATCAGTACCTTCTACCCAGGTCTGGATTGTTGCAGCCAGCATGATTTCTCTGCTGCCCTGTCCCAGGACTGGGGGCAAACTACCTCCTGCCTTTCTGCCTGTTCTCTTGAGAGGTGCCATGCTGCTAATGTTGCTCACACGGTGACTCGGCATCGCTTACACCAGTGTCCATGTACCCGGCCAAGTGGAGCTGAGCACACAGCCTGCGCGGCCAATGCCACCCCCCTCAGCAAAGCCCATTCGTTTACATCAGCATGTTGGTACTCACGGTGACAGCAAGGTGATGCAGAGTGAGGTGGGTTCTACATGGTTTCAGGTTAAGTGCTTTTTGCTCATGAGATTATTTTCTATCTTTTACATGAAGAAGACAGGAGTACATGGAAACATATACTGCAGTGCTTAATGGGTGGAAAGCCTGAATTAGGTAAGCGGATTCCCTGTACAGAAAAATTAGTGTATTGACAAGCACGACTACACAGTATATTTGAAATTTTGATATGTGATAGACTGTGTGTGTCATTCTTTGAACCACAAATGTTAGGGCTTCTTACCCTAAAAGAGAGCACGCTATCTAAATAATGCTCCAGGCTCTCGGGCACTGACTAACATGTTCCTTTGGGGGGAATTAAGAGATCAGCCAAAATATTTGCTTTTGAGCAAAAGAACAGCAAGACAATAACTGCCATATTGTAGAGTTTTCAAAACAAATATTTTCATAGGGATTATCTATGCTTTGCGTTGCCATTATTAGTTTAATTTTTAAAGATACTGTTATAAAAAAATAAAGATACTGCTATGAAAATGGTCATAAATATGTATCTTTGCATAATATTTTATTTTGTTTTCACATCTGGCAATTGGTTTATGTTGCCATGCCCTGCTGTGCTAAGTCCAGGGTTATTAAGAGGCCAAATGAGCAATGAATCTTACAGCATAAAGTTTGTTTAGTGAGCATGGGACACCCTCACAACTCTATCCCAGCCATCAGATACGGGCCACCATCCAAGAGAAGAATAATGGACGGTGAATAGCACGGTGCAAAGACAACTGACTATTTGTAAAGCAACTCTGCATGCCTGGTCTGTGAGCATCACCTCTGTGGGCTCAGAACAATGCAAAAGGCATTGGCTGAGATAAAATGATTGTGAGAAAAGCCAGGCTGTATGTCCGCTCTGCCCGTCAGCGACCACTTGGGAATCAGCCCCACGCTCTGGACTGTGGCTGCCACTTACAGAATGCTCACGATGCTGCGGGCCAGGTGCTATGCTGAGTGATTTTCATGAGGTGCCTAAAGGTCCCTCACAACAAGCTGGGTAGTGAGGCAGCCAGGCTTGAATCCTGGCCCCAGCAAGTACTACTTGTGTGTGTTACTTTCAACTAGTTGTTCACTCTCTCTGTTCTTCAGTTCTCCCCACTTGTGAAAGGGGTACCTCATGGGTTAATACAAGTAAAACGCTTGGCACAATGCCTTACTCATGGTAAACATTCAGTACACTAAATACCATTATGACTTTATTTGCAAATGGTCCCTGCCTGCAAGCAGCTTACAATCTAACTGAGAGGAAAAAAACAAAACAAAAACAAACCCATGAATCAGTCCGAAAACAAGTGAGGCTTGCTGTAGAACACAAAACCAGAAAAACTAAAGAAAAGGAGAGAAAAATGAGGACATGAGCTGGTTAGGGTTGTCTTTGTGGAAAGTGGCATATGATACGAGCTTTAGAGAATGGGAGGAAGGTGAAGAGATGGGAAAGAGAAGGAAAGGTGTTCCGACAGGGGCAGGAGGAAGCTGAGGCCTAGAGATAATAATGACTGTGTTGAGGACAGCAGGTGGTGAGAGAGCCAGCCAGTGCAGGGTGAGAATTAGAATACATGATACCCAAGGGGGTGGAGAAACTGACACCAGGGTGCTATACCCAGCTAACCACCAGCCTCCTCCGAAGGGGTTCTGAAAGGATGTTGTATGGCTGTGGTTCTCCAAGGGTGGTCCCAGACCAGCAGCATCAGCATCTTCTGGAAATCTGTTAGACATGAAAATTCTCACCTCCCCACCACCCCCACCTAGAGACCCACTGAATCAGAACTGGGAGGTGGGACCTCCAGGTGATTCTGATACGCAATAAAATCTGAGGACCACTGCCTTCTTGCCTTTGTTCCCATCCCCCCCCCCCACCTTTCCTTTCAAGCAGGTGTCCCTCCCATGGACAGCCCCAGCACAGACTTGTTGGGGTCCACACTTTAAACACATTTTCTTCAGCCTAAAAGAAAAAACACAAGGGATGGACAATGAAAATAGAGAACAGGTCCCTCACATCTCAGGTGACTTTCAAACGTCTTGTCCCAGAACCTGACACTGACATCTGGGAGGGTCTAGACTCTTCAGCATCTTGTAAAGTGAATCTTGGTCAGTGAACTGCCAGGTGAAGAATTTTGGCTGATGCCTGGTGCATTGCAGTGAATAAGTGCTTCATTTCCTTCCAAGGGTCTTTATAGAAAACTTTATCATAGGAGATATTGTAATGATTCAGATTTTTCCAGAATAGGAGGAGCCTCTAATACAGCCTTCAACCTCATCTAATCCACTTAAGAAATTGACAATCTGGTGATGGTTTTTCTGAGACAATCCAAATCCATCAGCCTCATGAAGGCCTTTGCATTTTCACTGGCTACTATAGCTTTTTAGTCTTTATTAAACACTAGACTTGAGCAGGTGGCCATTTGGAGGATGGAGTGTGCTATTTGCTGTTAAGAGCAAACAAATGGCTGTTGGATATAAAAAGGAGCATTTGTGGGAGGGAGAGAAGATCATGTGACTTCCTTCAGGAAGGAGCTCTAACATCTACTCTAAGCACTTCTGCACACTTAATTTCAAAATGTAAGTGATAAAACACATCAATTACATTACTGATTCCTTAATTTACCTTATTGAATTATTGGGTTGATGCTAAAAACACAGAGACAAGTCTAAATTCATTCAAGGGACTTCTGCTTCTGAAATAATTCCAGATATTTTAAATTGCAATTTTTTTTTGGTCTGGCACATAAAATAGTTTTTACCTTAGACATAGTTGCCTTTCAGAGAAGTATACAGAGTATACAGACAGGGGTGAGGCGGGGGGAGCCGGAGGACAGAGGATGGGGCAGCAACACTCAGAATCTTAATTTCTCATTTCCATCTATTGTGTAGGTAAAGAAAAGCAGTTTATTATGTGCCACTGAAAACATTCATTTAAAGGCCTAGAGGGAATCACAGGCGTCCCTGTGTTCCTTTGCCCAATTGCCCTCCCTTTCTGTAGCATTGGAAATCTATACAATTTGACAAACAAGAAATTAAAGCAGTGATGTGAAACTGGCCTCTGAAACTCTTCTCTTTCGATTTAAAATTCATTGCTTAATGGATAGGATAGAATTGGAAGTTGTTTGTTGGTTAATAAAAATTCCAACGAAGTCATGTAAACTGAAGTTCATGAGCGAGGACATGCTATTCTTTTCAAAGCTGAGATAATGGGGAAGAGGAAGACAAAGCTTTCTGAATGGAGTGTTCTTCATTCCCACTCATCAGGTGATCCAACCAATCACCTGACCCCGTCATGTCTACCATGGCACTGACATTCTCAGAAGCTACAGGTCTGACATACAAGGGACAAAACAGATTTCTGCTTAAAAGTCACTTCCTCTGAGAAACATTCTTCTCTGGGCTGTCTAAAATGTTAGTCCCTCCCTGTCTCTTAAGCCCCTTACCTTGCTTTGTCTTAATCTTTCTCATCACTAGCTTATAGATTATTATACACCCATCTATTTATTGTCTGGTCCTTGCTCTAATGTAAGATCCACAAGGGTGAAAACTTTGTTGGATTCACAGACTCTCTAACAGCATCAGGTACATGGTAGGCCCTCAATAAATATTTGGTAATCAATAATTTTTTCCCCCTGGGAGTCAATGAATCCTGTTGTTGCTTATTCCAGGTATTATGATTAGTGATTTAATAAGCTTAGCTTTCTGAGAGTTTAAGCTGAGAGTAAGACATAAGACAAGTCAAAGCACCCAGAAAGGTTCAGGAAACCTGGGTGACAAAGGAAGAGGTCATCCTGAAGGCCTATCCATCCTCAGCTAGTCCCCTGTTGTCCATGACCCTAAATCATGATACAGTTTGTGTTCATTTTTCATTTATCATTCACTCATGCATTTATTGAACTACTCCACTAACCTATCTTTTGTAACTATCATATGTCAGACAATGCTGGATGTACTCAGCACACAAATATTTAGTTCACCATTGCATCCTCTTTTAGGCCACACATGTATGATTTCACAAAGAGGTAACATTCAAACAGAGGCCTCAAAGATAAGCAGAAATTCTCCAATAAATGCCGCTGTTTTCCAACTCTATCTCTCCCTTACTCCCTTGAGTCTTGATGGTGCCGCCTAATGACCCCTCCCATCATTAACCTCATGACCCCTGCAACCCTACTTCTTGCATCATGGTGGATGAAGCTATAACCTACTTGATGAAAGCTGGTAATGCCCCTCCTACTTCAATTTGCTCCAGACAGGACACTGCATATTTCTTAACCTTACTATGTCTTACCTTCCTCACTTGAAAAATAAGAACTTTAAACAGGATAATCTTTATTCTACTTTCTGGTTCTAGAATCCCTTGAATGATGACACTTAGAAAAAAGAAGTATTAGCAAAGATATTTAAAATTAAATCACCTCAATTATCTTGAAAGCTCTGTTATCCCAGAAATGTATTCACAGAGAAAACCTTGTTCTGCCCAGTAATGCTGGATAAGTGAGATGTTGCTGTGATGATGGTCCTCATTCTCATAAGTGTAGCTGGCAAAATGAATTTAACCTTTGGAATGCCCTCTTCCCATGGAGTGCACCAAGTGAATATTTGTAAAATCCCAGGCATACATTGAGCTCTGAATTGCAGGATTATGACTGAAGAATGCCCTCTTGCTTCTCAAAATGGAAAGTCTTGGACAATTTCTGGTTACCTGACAAAATCTAAGAAATTATACAAAACTTAAGCTATCATTGTTTTGTTTTGTTTTTTCTTAAGGCTCTGTTAACTAAATATAAGTGGCATAATTTTTTAGGATATATTATGTTTCATTTCTAGAGGTTGTTAAAATTCACATGTCTACCTCCACTGCACACTGAAAGAGGAAAATAGTGGCCTAGTAATTGCATCAGCCTGCTCTGATCTGGCCATGGGCCATCTAAAGGGAAATGTAAATAGATATTTTAGTGCTGCTTACTGGGTAAGTGCAAATGGAATACAATTCCCATTAGGTGCCTTGTGTACGAAGGGCTTTATTGTGAACAATGGTGCTTCTAATGAACTGTCAATGCACGATAAAGACCACTGCCAATTAGAAGGAAATGTGGGCTGGGAGCTCCTGTGAGATCAAGGTCATGCTGTGGCACTCTGACTTTCTCCAAAACCTTGACACAAATCAAATGACCTGGGCCTTCCATTATTATCATATGATGAGGCCTTTTTCCTTTCTAAATTCATTTTTTTCCCCAGATAAAGTGACATAAGTACAATTAGTCATTGATTTGACAACTCTTCTAGTCAAAACAGACTGTTGATGTGCTATTTTTCTTGTCCCATTAGACATTAAAATTTGCTATTCCTTTCAATTAAATCTTTACCAACATGTTTCTGGATCTCAATTTAGTTATTAAACAGAGGAAAATATGCTATTACATAACTGAGGAAATTTCAGTCTTTTACAAAGTTTGATGTTTACTATTAAAGATTAAGAATGCTAATGGAGGGGCACGTGCGTGGCTCAGTCAGTTGAGTGGCACACTTCGGCTCAGGTCAGTGTTTGAGTCCCACTTGGGGCTCAGTGCTGACAGCTCAGAGCCTGGAGCCTGCTTCAGATTCTGTGTCTCCATCTCTCTCTGCCCCTCCCCCACTCTCTCTCTCTCTCTCAAAAATAAATAAACATTAAAAAAAATTTTAAAGGAATGCTAATGGAATCATAATTTTGAGTTTTAGTGAGAATATGAGTTTTAATTCTTTTGTAGAAGTACTTTTTTTTTAATGTTTATTTATATTTGAGAGAGACAAAGCATGAGCAGCAGAAGGGCAGAGAGAGAGGGAGACCACAGAATCCGAAGCAGGATCCAGACTCCGAGACGTCAGCACAGAGCCCGATGTGAGGCCCAAACCCACGATGTGTGGTCATGAGATCATGACCCGAGCTGAAGCTGGATGCCCAGCAAACTGAGCCACCCAGGGGCCCTGTTTTTCTTTAAATACAGGTTAAGTTACAATAAGATACATAAATCTGGTGGCTAGATTTTCATTTGTAAATACTTGTCTGTATGAAAAAAATCCAAATGTCCTTGGATAAATGGATGATACCAGGGCTGGGGCCAGAGAAGGCAAAGGCTGAGCCCAAACATCTTGCTATGCAAGAAAACAAGGAGGTGATCAAAGAATGATATATGAAATACAATGCCCGCTTGGGGGGTGGGTGGGTTCCCACTGATCAAGTCTGAAATAATTTTAATATCAAAATAAGTAGTGACACAGATGGATTATAACCCATTGAATAACTAGAAATCTGTGAGTTCATGATCATATAGATGCATGAATGAATGAATTGAAAGTTTGAAGAGGAATGGGATAAATACATGCTTTCAAAACAGCTTCCCACAAAACACTTATTAATTATAAGGACAAAGAGTCGCTTTAGAGGGCTGGTCAACATCTCCTTAATGAAGGAAAATTCGCAACACCAGGCATAGCACAAACTGACATGATGCAGCACCTGGTAGCATGAAAAGGTAACGCTGCAGCAAAACTTCCATGAGGCCATAAAGGTGCACACCTGAATCTAGTCTTAAGGGAACAGCAGACTAATCTCAACTGACAGACATTCTGTTAAAAATTGACCCATAACAGGGGTGCCTGCGTGGCTCAGTCGGTTAAGCCTCAGACATCGGCCCAGGTCATGATCTCATGGTTTGTGAGTTTGAGCCCCGAATTGGACTCTGTGCTGACAGCTCAGAGCCTGGAGCCTAGTTCAGCTTCGGTGTCTCTTTCTCTCTGCCCCTTCTCCACTTGTGCTTTGCCTCTCTTTGTGTCTCAAAAATAAATAAACATTAAAAAAATTTTTTTAGGGGCGCCTGGGTGGCTCAGTCGGTTGAGCGTCAGACTTCTGCTCAGGTCATGATCTCACAGCTCGTGAGTTCGAGCCCCGCATCGGGCTCTGTGCTGACAGCCCAGAGCCTGGAGCCTGCTTCTGCTTCTGTGTCTCCCTCTCTCTCTGCCCCTAACCCACTCACATTCTGTCTCCGTCTCTCTCAAAAATAAATAAACATTAAAAAAAAATAAAAAAAAAATAACCAACCTGTAATATTCAAAAGCGCTAAGGTCATGAGGGTCAAGGAAAGTTTGAGGAACTCTTCCAGAGGAAAGAAAACTGAGAAAACTAAATGCAACCTATGATTCTAGACTGAATCCTTTTGCTATGAAGGACATTTGGGAAAATTGGTGAAATTTGAATGGAACCTAGGATGAATAATGTATCAGTGCTAACTTCCTGATTTTGATGGTTATATTGCAGTCACATAAGAGAATGTCCTTGTTTGTAGAAAATACATAATAAAGTATTTGGGAGCAGAGGAGTGATGTCAGCAACTTCCCTATGGCTCAGGAAAAAATTCCTTGAACTGTTCTTGCAACTTTTCTGAGCTTGTTTCCAAATAAAAAGTGAAAGAATGTACATGTGAATTCCACTTTTATAAGGAAGTTACATATATAGGTTTTTGTCTTACGGACATATACTTTCATATGTGCAAAATGTTGTCTATGTACAATAATAGTCATTGATGTATTGTAGCAAAGGATAGTATATAGTAAGGACTCGATAAAAGGAAGCTTGTTTTTGTTACTGCTGTGGTCCTTTGTTACACAGCCTGTAGCCAAGATTACGGAGCCCAGTGGGCTGAGGAGGTCATCCTCATTGGGTGGGGGGGATAGCTTGGCCTGAGCAGGCTGTCAGTGTTGGGGGTTGGGGGTTTGGGTGGCCCAGGGCCCGATGTCAAAACTGAGTATAGTTCTCAAAATCAAATGGCTAAAAACTGAATTTACTCTCCCTCATCTATTAACTAAGCTGTATACTTAGAATGTAGGTTTCAAAAGTTCATCTTGGAAATCATCGTGAAGAGAAGGGAGGAGATCTTGTATAAGTGGTCCCTAATTCTAGCTACATAGTACAAAGGGAGCTTTAAACAATACTCATTCTTGGGACCCACACCCAGAAATTACAACTTAATTGGTCTGAGGGAGTGTCTAGGCATATCACCATTTTTTAGAAGTTCCCTGGGTAGTTCTAATGTGCAGCCAGGATGCAGAACCACTTTCTGTCACCTTGACAGTGAAAGGTATACATCCAGCTTCCAAGACCCGAAACATGGGCTCTATGGTGGTGACTAAATCACTTCTTCTCAGACATCATTCATTCAAACTACAACCTCACAAATTTTCATGACATCTATGTGCCATCTACACTTATTATTAAATATTTTTCTTCCCATTGACCCTGTTTTACTTAATTTTATTTTAAAAAGAATTGTTTAAAAGAATGCATTACTGCTTTGTGTGGAAAATCAAGATGGCTTGCCATAAAGAGGGCCCCTGGGTGGCTCAGTTGGTTAAGCGTCCAACTCTTGATATAGGCTCAGGTCATGATCTCATGGGTTCATGAGACGAAGTCCCACATCGGGCTGCATGCTGATAGTGCACAGCCTGCTTAGGATTCCCTCTCTTTCCCTCTCTCTCTGCTCCTCCTCCTCCACTATTTCTCTCAAAATAAATAAATAAACTGGAAAAAAAAGATAGCTTGCCATAAAGAGAATGCAAAGATAAAAATAAATACTCAAGTTGCCCCCAAATATTATTACATACTTTTTTTAACCTGAAAATTAAATAAAACAATAAAAAACTGGAATAATAAATCTAATCCATGTTTACAAAAAAAATGTACATGTGAAATGCAGTTTCCCCTTGGGATTAAAAGTATAAGCAGTCATTCATAAAAGGCACCATTTGGTTAGATTTCATTTAGGTTAGGATGAAAATGAGTTTCTAGGTCAGTGAAATGATTGGATTTTTTAGTTACTGCTAGCAAGTTCAGAAAGACCCTACCAATGCTTACAGAACTAGAAAGGACATAAGGGACTATTTGAGCATTAATTTCCAATCCAATTGTTGTAAGAGGCTTTGTTTAATGAAATATGGTTTCAGGAAGTATTTGTAAAAGAGTTCCAGGTGCCACTCACTAGTGGATGAAGGGCCAGAACCATTCAACTTCCTCTGTGCTGCATTCCTACCTCAACCCCAAATCTCAGCTACCTCTCCTTAAAGTCAGCAGACATGCCAACAGTCTGGGAAACTGTAGCCAGACAGTCATTTGTTAACCAGGTTTTACGTGAGGGGGCACATTTCAAACACACCTCTACCTCTTTCTTCTTCCTCAGTGGCTTGTAAGGAAATGCTATCTTCTGGAATTCAAAACATTCTCTGAACCCAGTTTTTAAGGACACAGTTGTCCCCAGGCAATATTTTAAAATAAGGTAGGCTTTCTCCTCCTGTCTCTATTGCTCATTTATTTCCTTTGATCCAGTTCCCAAACCTGACTCTCTACCTGGGGACGGGGGTCTCTCTCTCTAACCAAGGCTACCCTCACCTCACTGATGCATATAGGGAAGGAACCTACTAGCTCAGGGAGAAGCTTCTAGTTATTGCATGATACATACTGAACTCAGAGTCAGAAAACTGGCTTTAGATCTTACTATGGGAGCAGAGAGAAGTCCCTTAAGTGCTCAATTCAGTGTTCTCAGGCCAGAGTAGTGCTAACCAAAGATTATTTTCTCTAGTCCACCTTTATGACATTGGTAAGTAGAAAAATGAGACACAGTGTATGAAAGCCCCTTATAAGCTGAAAAGTACCATAAAAATATTAAGGATTAACACTATGAGGAGGTATAAAATACACATACGCTACTAAAGTTTGCATATTCATTTAGGGCATGTTTGTAACTTAAAACCAGTTTCTCAACCTCAGCCATACTGACATTTTAGGCTGGGGAATTATTCATCATGAAGGTTGTCCTGCACATTGTAGCGTGTTTAGCAACATCTCTGGCCTCTTCTCACTAGATGTCAGTAGCACCTACCCCCCAACCTATCCCAAGTTGTGACAACAAAAATGTTTCCATCCATTACCAAATATCCCTTGGGGAATGGGGAGGAAAGGATGGCGAAATCTTCCCAGGTTGACAATCACTACTGCAAAAGTCAAGAGGCCTCCTTTGGAAAGGTAATTTATTTCCAGAAAATTATCCTGAAGTAACCAGAAATGTGCATAAACTGTTGGGGTTCTTCTTTCCCTTCAGCATTATTTATAACATATAAAAACTGAAAATTGCCATAATGTCCAACAGTAAAGAATTCGTTAAAAATACTTATGGCACAGCCATATGATGGAGTACTTTGGGAAATTACATGGCAAAGGCACATTCACTCTCAGAATGTTCAGCACTGATGGCCTACATTTCCAGCCTCCCTGACAGTTAGGTGGAGGCCAGGTGGCCAAGAAGGCCATGGATAACGGAGCAGGGGGAAGTGTGTGATATCTAGGCCAAGGCAGTTAAAAGTCAGTCTTCCTCCTCCGTCTTTCTCTTCTCCTTTGACAGTAAACATGGAAGCCATGTGCTGAAGTGACAGGTCCACAGAAAAGAAGCATCCTGGGTCCCTGAGCCACTGGTTGGAGGACAACGTCCTGGAGAGTCACCCAGCCTACAGCAGCATTTTCCTTTATCAAGAAAGAAAAGTTTGAGCCACTAAGATGCCAGAGTTCGTTTGTCAGTCTTGAATAAACTCTCTCCAAAAGTACAAACAAATATTTGTTTATAAAAGACTGGAAAGATAGAAAGCAAAATGTAAACAGTGGCTACATTTCAGTGGTGGACTTACCAGTGATATATTCATTCATTTCAACAAAGTTTACTAAAACCTGTGCAACAGCCCTGTGAGAGGTGCTGGGGTTCAGTGACAAACATGGAATTGTCTTTAGTTGAGCAAGCTCACAGTGCTGCCATGTGTCAGAAGGAAGTGCAGCTAAGACAGTCTTTGTACAAAGGGTGAAAAAATTAAATTAAATTAAATTAATTAAATTAAATTAGGTCCTAAACAACTAAAGGAGAAATTCTACATCCAAAACCTGAAGGGATAGAAATGACTGGACACAACTTTTGTGTACCTTGAACAGAGCATATTTTGTACAATTTTGTTGGTACAAATGGAGATTAAAAATACAGAGCTCCAGGATGTTCCGTCATGGTTGAACAAACCCAGTTGTGAACATGGTTTTGTTGAAGGAGATTTCATTAGATTGCATAAAAGTGCCACCCCTGTTTAGGACGAGATGTTTGTAATCTTTCTGCTCTATTTGCTACATGAACATTCATTATTTTAGATCAAAGAAAACAGAGGAAACCGCTCACACTCCCCCAGTGTCTCTCTCATTAAATTTAATTATTTTCCCAGTTCAGTCCTCTTTGTTCACAATTGTGTCCAGTGAGAGAAACAGGTCTTAGGAAACCCAATTATGTCTGAGGCAGTTTCAGAATCAGATAAAAGGGTTGGGGGCTGGAGCTTAAGAAAGGCCTGGTAGGAAATAACTCACATTTCTAATGATTTGCCATATTAAGAATTCTCCTCCTTGGGATTAGTTCTGAAAGCACTTTCCCTTAAATATAGGCATTTTCCAGTTTTAATTTCTAAAACTGAAAGGAATGTATTTCATTCAAAAAGGAATGGAACAGTTTTCTGTATTGCTTTATAGCACATGAATTTAATTACAACATCAGGCAATAAAGGAATCAAAATGCATTCTGCAAACTATTTTGGTAATATTGTGCAGCTATGGGTGTCACTTGTTTTACTTAATGAACCTGTAACATACATATAAACGATTCCTTCAAACAGAGGGAGTTGATTCCCAGTTCACTGGGGAATGAATACACTGGTTATTGTCAATGCATAAACCATGCCCAATTAAATGTTTCAGTAGAAATAATCTCGTCGAAATGAAGACTTGACAGCACAGCTTAATGTAATTTCTTTTACTTCTCATTTGTTAATGGAAAATAAGAGCTTTGTGCTCCAAAGACACAAATGATGTGTTTTAAATTTCAAAGGAGTGTTAAAAAGTGAAAAATTACTGCTATCTCTCTTTCACAGACAAGAAAGTGTCAACATCACACAAAAATCTGAGGAGTCCGAGGAAGGATCTGGAGTATGGCAGTCCATGTCTCCAACTATGGCCTTCCATGGTTGTTAGCAACATGCGTCATGGTGCCATTCATCTATACCTGGAAAACAGTGACAACCTCCCTCCCCAAGGATGTGGGGTGGGACAGCCACGGCTGTGAGGAAGGCTCTGGAAGAGGTTTGTGCAGAACCTTTCCCAGAGAAAGGAAGAATGATCTGGGTCTGATTCTTGGAGTTTCCTGCTATGTTCAGATGTCTGGGCAGGGCCTCAGGATAGTGGGGGCTGACAGGGAGGGGGGATTGTCTAGTGTGCTGAGAGCATGAGCAAGACTGAATCGCGAATGGTTGAGTCCCCCCGAAATTCATATGTTGAAACCTAATCCCCAATGCAATAGTTGTTAGTAAAAGGGACCTTTGGAAGGTGATTAGGTCATGAGGGTGAAGCTCTCATGAATGGGATTAGGAAAAGAGACCCCAGAGAGCTCCCCTGCTCTGTTCTACCAAGTGAGGACACAGGGTGAAGCTATTGTCTCTGAACCAAAGAGCAAGTTCTGATCTGACACTAAATCTGCCAGCACCTTGATCTTGGACTTCACATGCTCCAGAACTTCAAGAAATACATGTGTGTTGTTTAAGTCACCCAGTCTATGGTATTTTTGTTATGGAAGCCCAAATGGACTAAGACAGAGTCTAAATGTACAGTAGGACAGTTAGCAAGCAAAGTTGGTTTCATTACTTATTATAAGTATTGGCTCATTTTTGCTATAAAATACTATATCTTCACTGGAGAAAATGTAAATCATTTGAATTAAGCAGACTAAAGAAAAAATTCTAAAGTGTATTCCTATCATTTCAAAGAAATAATAACTGTCAAATGTTAGAGTCTGTCTTTCCAGATTTTTTCCTGTGTATATATTTAACATTTTATAAAAAGTCTGCATTTTAAAGGTTATTTCCAATTTGATTTTTAAACTCAGTAATAGTTCAACAACTTCTTTCCATGTTACTATGCATGCATCTACATAACTTTTAACTGCTGCGTGCTATTCTGTCGTGTCGTTATAACATAACTTATTTAAACAGTTGTTCCCATTTTATTCTATTAAATGCTATTCCATAAAAAACATTCTTGCATTCATATCTTTGTGCACTCATTTGATTATTTCCTTAAGATAAATCTGAGAATTAGAACTGATGTGCCAACAAAATGCATATTTTTTTAATGCTTTTGACGCATACTGCTAAATTGTGTCCTGGGGTGAGCAGTCTCTAAAATGGACCCAGTAATCTGCACTTCTGTTTTTATGCCCTCAAATGTGTAAGCTTGATTGTGTTCTAGACTGATGTCCCTGATCAACAATCAGAGAGGACTGGAGACCTGTTTCCAGCAGGGAGTGAATTTTCCCCTGATTGAGCCTTGAAATCTGTGCCCCAACTCAACCCCTTAATTGCAGTCTTTGGAGAGATCCTGAGCTAGAAGACCCAATTAAGCTGCACCCAGATTCCTAACTCACAGAACTGGTGAGATAACAGATGTTTATTGCTTTAACCCATTAAGTTTTGGGCAGCTAAAATATATCCCCCCACCACTCTAAAGATTATTCTAATTGGGAGTACACTAGTTTCCAGTAGCATACCCCAATGTGACAACCAAAATGTCTCCAGGCATCACAAAATGTTAGGAAAATTATCCCCAGTTAAGAACCGTGGCTGTGTACACAAAGCGACTGGTTGAAGACATGTATATACAAAGCATATTCTAGGCATTCTTTTTTTTTAAGTTTATTTATTTATTTTGAGAGAGAGAGAGAGAGAGAGAGAGAGAGAGAGAGAGAGAATTCAAAGCAGGCTCCATGCTGTCAGCACAGAGCCCAATGTAGGGCTCCAACTCATGAACCATGAGATCATGACCTGAGCAGAAACCAAGAGTCAGACACTTAACTGACTGAGCCACCCAGGTGCCCCCTAAGCATTCTTAAAAAAATAAATAAATAAAAATTTAAAAAGGAAGAAACAAAGGAAGGGAAGGGAGGGATGAAGGAAAGAAGTAAGGAAGGTAGGAAGGAAGAAAGGAAGGGAGGGAGGAAGGAAAGAAGGAAGGAAGGGAAGAAAGAAGAAGGGAAAGCTGGAAGAAAAGAAAGAAAGAAAGAAAGAAAGAAAGAAAGAAAGAAAGGAAGGAAGGAAGAAAGAAAGAAAGAAAAGAAAGAAAGAAGAAAGAAAAAGGAAAGAAGGAAGGAAGGAAGGAAGGAAGGAAGGAAGGAAGGAAGGAAAGGAGGGACACCTGGGTAGCTAATTTGGTTAACCGTCTGACTTCAGCTTCAGCTCAGGTCATGATCTCACAATTCATGAGTTCAAGTGGGCTCTGTGCTGACAGCTCAGAGCCTGGAGCCTGCTTTGGATTCTGTGCCTCCCTCTCTCTCTGCCCCTCCCCTGCTCACACTCTGTTTCTCAAAAATAAACAAACGTTAAAAAATTTTTTTTAATAAAAAAAAGAAAGAAGAAAGAAAGAAAGAAAGAAAGACAGAAAGAAAGAAAGAGAAAAGGAAGGGAGGAAGGGAGGAAAGCAGAAAGGAAGGAAGAAAGAAAGACCAACCTAGGCCAATCTCTCAAGGTACTCATATTTCAAACAAGACACTGCAAAGGCATAAAAATACACAAAATGCTTGATATTATGGAATTGCATTTCACATTAGAAAGAAAACTAAGATCAGCTTTCAACTCTTCTTTATTTAAAAGAAAGATAAATCTTAAATTAATATCTTTCACATGAACCCAAGTTGGGAGACCAAGATCATTTCTAGATTCTACTGACTTTGTAAATTGGTTAAAAAATGCAGGACAAGAAGTGGGGGAGCAGGTGTCCAATGGTAGTAATTCCACTAACAGTGACTTTGAGAAAATAATGTAAACATTTTGACCTGCTGTGTCATCTGAAATATCATTAATCTTCCAGGACCACCGTTCATGGAAACATTTTCAAGTGTATAAGGTACTATCCAAATGGTAGGACATGTGTAACTATAGTATACACTCAGGATTATTTTTTCAAGGCAATGACAGTTTTATTTACTTATTTTTATCTTTTTATTAGCTCGGCATATATATTTGGAAGGCTCTAGTTTTATTCAAGAGCATACAGAAAAGCAAGGCACTTTTAAAAATGGTTATAGGAGTCAGAGAGAAAGGCTTGTGAGACAGAACAGCTTGGTGGGATGGACTGTTGTGATTCTAGTGCACAATTGAATTGTGCCACCAATCGCATTTAGTTTGACTCAGAACTGGTGGTCCACAGACACTGAGAGGCCTTTGGCAATACTTGGAGGAAAATAGAGTTGAAGGACTCTCTGATGAACAGGGCTGGCTTCATGGGTGTGCGACAGCCTGGCTCTGAAGGGCCCTTTGCTTGGTGTAATGCTCGGTGACCACCGTCTTGAAACTCACACTTTTGTAACAGGAGTCCTTGCATTTTCATTTTGCACTGGGCCCTGCAAATGGTGTAGCCAGTCTGATGATGAAGAATGTTTTCTCAAGAATAGTTACAAACCAAAAGAATATCCTTCACTTCACTTGAAATTGTCCCTCTCTCTGTTGCCCAGTGGTAAGCATTCCTATCTCTGAAGTTCTTACCTGAACACTGCTAGTAATAAATATAGGTACACCTTCTGGGCATTTGGCATGTATCAGGCACTAGGTACTTTCTCCCCATTATATATGTTCATATTTACAGCATCTCAATAAGAGTTCTATTATCATGTCCATTTTACAGATGTGGGAATAGTTAAGAAATGTGCCCAGGGTCACGTAATCTATTACGTGGGGAAGCCAGCATTCAATTGCCTGCCATCCGCTTCCATAGCCTCTGCTCCTGTCCATACTATGCTGTCTCCACTAACAGCTCCGCAGAGACCTAAATGTGTAAAATGCATATTTCAGACACCATGTTGTCTAGCATTTAAATATGGCAAGTGCAGGACAACTTCATGGGCCAAAGATATTGGTCATTCTTGACTCCTTTTTTTCTCCTCATACCTCACACTCAGTTTATCAACATCTATGAGTTCTAGGTTTTAAATTCCAGAGTTTGGTGTCTCACGGCCTTCCCCAGTATCCAGTACCTGGTCCAAGCCGTTGCCATTCCTTTCCTGGATAACGTGTGTTTCTGTGGAATATCAGAGCACATTTAAAATGCGAATGATTGCCCCTATGTCCAGTGGGCTCCCATCTGCCGCAGAACAAAATCCTTCCTGTGTGTGGCCTAAGTACTGTGGTTTCATCTCCCACCACTGTCTTCCTTGCTTATTCTGTTCCAGTCTCACTGGACTCTAAGTTGTTCCTCAGAACCAAACAAAACTACCAAAACTTTCCTGCCCCAGGTCTCCACATGGCATACTCAATCGCTTACTTCTCGCATGTCTCTGCACAGATGTCCCCTTACCACAAAGGTCTTCTCTGACAACTTGTCTAGAATATAATCCTTCCCCTGTGACACTGTGTCTCCTTACCTTGCCCTATTTTTCTCCTTAGCACATACATTTATAAATGAGCGAAAGATGTTCTCTGTGTGTTAGCCTCTACGTTGTCTACACAGTATCTTCACTGCAGGCTGAGTCCCATTAGCTCAAGAACCTGCATGAACCAAACTCAAATTTGTATACATCCAATTGTTGAAAAAATAGCCCAGTCATGCAGATTTCCATTCATTTAGAGCATGCTTGCTTTGTATACCCCTTAAAACTGTACCTAAAATTTGTTGCTCATCAATAAGATAGGGGACTGTAGTTAGAAGGCCCTTCAGAGCTCTCTGACCCAGAGACTTTTCACCATGCTGCTGAACGATATCACCCAGCCACATAAACCCCCTAAACTCCTGTTCCCTCCGCCCTGCCCACCTCCCAACCCCCACTCCATCCCTGGAGCTTCCTTTGCCCTCCTTTCCATCTGGGTACTACTCCCCTCACCACAAATCTCTGGATGGTCTCACACTGTGAGGAACCTCCTTCTCATGCAAACCCGTCTAAGTGCCACCCAGTAGAGCTTGTTGTATGTATGCCTTGCTCACAGTCATCTTTTTCCTTGATCAGCCCCCAGATTCCTCTAATTCAACCCCTACAGCCCACTACCTTTATGTATTTTCTATCTTCTTTTAATAGAACATAAGTCTCAAAAAGCAGGACCTTTGTTTCGTTCAGTGATGTGTTCCCCCCACCCCATCTGCAACATGTCTCCACATTACTAGCAGTCATTTAATACATATTTGTTGAAGTAGCAAATGAATGCATGAGTCATCACTGTTCTGCATTTCCCTTCCACCCAGCCACATTCTTTTATACTCATGTATCATCAGCCTCCAAAGATCAACTTTTTTCACAAAATAGCAGAGGACGTGCCAGCATATTTAGTGGTGAAAGATAAGGGAATAGCAATAGAGAAACCATTCCCAGGTAAAGAAAACTAGACCCAGGCCTCCCTATACACAGTTCTGGATTGAGATTTCTCTACTCCACCTTGCCCCTCCCAGCAATACTTCCTTCCTTAGAGTCAGGAGTTGGCAAAAGAGAAATGGAAGTTGCTAGCTCACAAACCTTCTGCTACACTTCTCTGTGACTTCAACACCTCCACACAGCCTCTCACCAAGCTTTACATAAATATAGACAGGCATCATCCTTTTAGGAGAGAACAAAATAATCCACCTATTATTAAGAGAAATGGATAGATTGGTGGTGAATTTAAGGTCCCTACCGTTTGTGAGTATAATTTTATTTATTCTATAATATTTGTCATCTGGCATTCATGCATTCCCAACTGCTTTAGGGAGCATGCTAAATTCTATTGTGCATTTGTTGGTAAAGCTTGAGAGAAATTTCCTGTACTATTCAATATAATCTGAAACTCCTTTCAGAAGAATGCAGTGGTAGTTGTGATTTGCTTGGGCATGCACCGTGTGTTAGCCCACATCAGGCCATTTTTAGAAATTCACTCCCAAGGGCACACTCTTTTTTTTTTTAAGTTTATTTATTTATTTTGAAAGAGAGAGAGAGAGAGCAGGGGAGGGTCAGAGAGAGAGGGAGAGAGAAAGAATCCCAAGTAGACTCCGTGCTGTCAGCTCAGAGCCCAATGTGGGTCTCGGACTCACAAACAGTGAGATCATGACCTGCGTGGAAACCAAGAGTCCCAGATGTTTAACTGACTAAACCACCCAGGTGCCCCCAAGGGCACACTCTTGACTTTGTCGTCACTTTGAACTATTCCACTAATGGCATCTCAAATTCTAACCCAGGTACCTATTGCATATCCACTGAATCCTCTCCCTTTTCCCACTCTGACAACTTCTACTAAGCTTCCTTTCCCTCTTGTCAAGACCTCCTGGTTCCTTCTGTCCTCCTGGTGTACTTGGAACACAGGATCACTCCCTATCATCAGTTCCTTGACTCACGCATCAATTTCCTTCAATTTCTTCCCACATTACCCCTCTTCACCCCTGCACTATACTACCCTGCCCAACCATCTCATCTTTTCTCTCTTTTCTTACTGAAGCATCCCATATTCCCTGGGAGTGACAGTAACATGCCAGGCAGTTAACTGGCTGCTCTCTCTGCTGGACTGCTTGCCACCCATGCTCCAGCACCGCCCCCAACCCACACCCCATCCCAAGTAGCAATATGGCAAACTCCATCACCTCCTTCAGGTCTGTGAAAACAATGAGGACTTCCTGAACATCTGATTTTGAATTTTAAGTCATAACTCCCTCACCACCTCCCCAACATCTGATGTCCCTTACCTTGATCTATTATTTTCATAACACACATCACCTTTCCTTTCCACTTATTAATGAACTATGTTCACTCTTTATTTTTAGTACCCCTCCCCAACTAAGAATATTTCCCAAGGACAGAGAGTATTTTCTACTTTGTTCACTAATATATCCCCACCTCTTGAAACAGTATCACAATAGATGTTCAATAAGTAGTTCTTATATAGGTAAATGAGTGAACAAATTGGTTTCCAAGATCACATGGGCCCTTGTGCAAGACTCAGCCAACTGGCCTCTCCCTCTGCAGTTTTCCTTTTCTGCAAATGTGCCTCATTCTTACTATTCTCCTCCTCATTTTTGGACATGACATCTATGTCCATTTCATAATGAAAATATGGAGGGAAACTGGTCCCAGGTCTCCTCAATTCCCTTTCTTTTGCCCACCTAACTTCCTTATCTCTTTTCTCAGAAGGAGAGCTATGTGTCCTTCCTTCTTTCAAAGTTTGACCCTTCTATCCAGACTATCTTCTGCCCTCCAAATTTTTTAGGGAAGGGCTTGATCAGTCAACGTTCTGACAAAGTGGAGTTTGCACCCTGAAAAAACACCTTCCCTCTGTGAGAAGAACTAAAAAAAAAAAAAAAAAAAAAAAAGGTGGGGGGAGGATTTCCTGTACTCTGGGGTTAGGAAGTAAAGCTCTAAATAAGAAGGGGGCAGCGCTATGGGGCTCAGAGTTTATGTGACTGAGATAGGCTCCCTGAACCCCGCTAGGATTGGGAAGTGCTCCTGGGGGCAAGTACAAGCCTGGAGGTTTCATAGTAGGATTGCTGAGAGCAGGCTGCTCAACCACAATGGCGCAAGTCTCAGAGAGAGACTCCCTGAATGCAGTGAGTCAGGAGAGCCTCCAGAGAAAAGAAGAAGCAGGACCCAGATCTTCAGACATCCTTTCTTCCTACAGTGGCGGCTGCACAAGAGTGGGGGCAGAGGTGGAACCTACCAGCAGCCTCCCAGGAGTGTGCTGCTCCTACCCAGCCCCACTTCCGCCCCACCCCCCAAGGTCAGGGATAGCGTTGGCCGCCGGAGAATCAGTGCCACCTTGTGGCCACAACAGCAACAGCCACAGAGCCCAGGATGGCCCTGCAGACAGCTGGCTGCTCCTTTGTTCCCTTTGCTTCCTGCCACTGTACCCAGGCTTGGTAACCCCAAGTTTGAGTAACCCCTGGAGAGTTTAGTTTGATCACTGGAGTGGAGGAGGAAAGGGGAGGACCTGGAAAGGAAGAAAGGCATTATTGTAGTAGCCAAATGGAGACTTCAGCCATTTTGAATATTGAAGGAGCAGTGACATTTTGTACCAGTCGCTCTGGTAACAAATGGAATAATTTATAGTTCCATCTTTCTCTCAATCTGCAGTTTCTCCTTTCCACCAATTCCTCCCATCCTGCCTACCAGGAACATAAGCCAATTCCCTCCACTCTAAAAAAAGAGGGAAAAAACCAGAGTCAGATGGCTACCACTTAAAACTGACTGGTCTTCTTTAAAAACAAAAAATATGGTAAAATATACATAACATAAAATTCACTATCTAACCATGTTTAAGTAGAGTTCCATGGCATTAAGTACGTTCACACTGTTGTGCAACCATCACCACCATCCAGCTCCAAAACTTTTTATCCTCCCAAACTGAAACTCAGTACCCATTAGACACTAACTCCCCAGTCCTTCCTCCTCCCAGGCCCTCGCAACCTCCATTCTGCATTCTGTCTCTATGAACTTGACTACTCTAGGTATCTCGTGTGAATGGAATCATGCAGTTTTTTCTTTTATGACTGGATTATTTCACTTAGCATAATGTCTTCAAGATTGATTCATGTGTAGCATGTTTTTAAATTTCATCCCTTTTTAAGGCTGAACAAAACCTCCGTTTTATGTAGATACCACATTTGATCATCCATTGCTGGACATTTGGACTGTTTCTACCTTTTGATTATTATGAAAAATGCTGCTATGAACATGGGTGTACAAATATCCGTTCAAGGACACCAAGGTCAATTCTTTAAGGTATATACTCAAAAATGGAAATCATAGAGTTAGAAACATGATAAATCTACGTTTAATGTTTTAGGGACCTGTCATACTCTTTTCTGCAGTGGCTGCGCTGTTTAGCATTCCCACCAGGAGCTCACAAGGGCTTCCATTTGTCCACATCCATGTCAACACTTGCTATTTTCTTTTCTTTTCTTTTTTTTTTTTTTCAATAATAGCCACCCTACAGGTATGAAGTAGTACTGCCCTCTTTTATACTTTAAAGCTGAAACTTCAAAATGCAATCTACATGAATTATCTACACCCCCTCCTTGCCATTCACTTACTGTAGTCTGGACTCTGCCCTTACTACTGTGCCCCGTCCTCCTGTCCCTAAAACCATCTAGCACTTGGATAACATCAGTCTCTGGTTTCTTCTCAGTTCTCTCTTACCTGACCTCTACTGATTTGGCAGTTTTGATCACTCTCTCCATTAAAATTCTTCCCTTGGCTCCTGCAATACCTAATACAGTAACATTTTTCAGTTTATTCCTCACTCCCACCCCTGTAAACTTCTTTCTCTAGATTCCCTTACTCATTAGCTTTGGCTTCACTATCCAACTACCCTTCCAAACTAGAAACTGCCATCCATATTCAATTGCTCATCAAGACGACTGGCTTCTATCCACAAAATGCTTTTGAAATCAGAACCTTTCTCCCTATTTGCAAAGTAAGTGGGCTCATCCAAATTTCCTTGAGTCCATCTTGATTGCGCTCAAACCTCTCGAATCATCTCCACGTGTCCAATCTTATTTCACTATGTTTATCTACCTGCTGCAAGAGGTATCTATATAGAAGAATCCCACAATTTCATTGCTTAAAAATCCTTCTTCAATTCCTTCCTGGCAGAAGGTGGCAAGGCACCCACAGCTATTGACAATCTGGCTCTACTTTCTCACCTCATTTCTAGTTACTCCACTCCCTGCAGCCCACATCTCAGCTGTACCAACCTACCATGTTCCCCCCCAGCTTGCCATGGTTACTGTGACTCTGCCCCTTTGCTCCTGTTCATCACTATGTCTAGAATATTTATCTTCCCTTCTCCATCTCATGAGCTCTTATTCATCAATATTGCCTAATCTTCGAAGGTTTCCTGGGGTGTCTGAGAGTTATTAAAAGTTTCCCGTGGTAGTCAAAATTATCCTTGATACAGAAATGGATTTATTAATTTAACAAGCTTATGAGTGATACTGTATGTTAAGCATGCTCTAGGTCCTGCCATTAGGAGACAGGTGAAGCATTTGTCCTCAACTGGCTTGCACTATAATAGGGGTGGAGAGACAGCTAGAAAATAAACAAATAAACACAGAGTGCAACAGACGCTGAGAAGTGCTATGGAGGAAAAGAAAAAGCAGGGTGCCAGTGTGGGAATGTTGCTATTTTGTAGAGGGAGAGAGGCTCCCTGATAAGGCTGAAGGAGAAGCAGGAACAATGCACACAGATTCTGGGGCCAGAGTGTTCCAGGCAGAGGGAACAGCAAGAGCCAAGGTCTGTGTGGCACAAAGATGCTTGCCATGTTCATCAGGGCCAGCGTGGCTGGAGTAGAGCTTTTGAAGGTAGAAAGGTAAAGCTGAGGTCAAGGAAGGAAGTGATGCACAGAGAAGTGCCCAAGGTCACTTATAACAAAGAGCTGAAAGTCAACCTCAAGTTGGCCTGATTCCAAAGCTTATACGCTGCATGACATGGTGGCCATTTGGCCTTTGATCATTCAAATATTGAAACAACTATTGGGTGCCAGCTGCATGGCAGGTTGTATTTTAAATGTTGAAGACACACTGATGAAAAAATATATAGTGTTTTCTTTCAGGAAGCCTAGCATAGGAAGGCAGATATACATACACATTCATGTGGCATAGTTTTAGTTACAAAGGCCACACTGTGTCCAGTGGACCCATAGAGGTAAATTCTACCTAGTATGTTCAGGAAATGTTTCCTGGAGGGGTCAGTACCTAGGCTGATGTTGAACAAGATTCAGGGAACTTCTTGAAATAGTTGTCACACTGTCAATGTGGTTATTCCTTGAGGCCTATGTATTCATTTCCAGGGCTGCCTTAACAGCATACCATAAACTGGGTGGCTTCCACCAATGGGTGATTTAAAATTTATCATCTTACAGTTCTGGAGGTTAGAAGTCTGAAATCAAGAAGAGCCAAGCTCAGTCTTCAGGCTCTCGGGGAGGTTCCTTTCTTGACTTCTGGTGGTTGCTGGCAATCCTCAGCATTCCTTGGCTTATAGGTGCATCATTTCAGTATCTACCACGGTCTTCACTTGGCCTTCTGCCCTGTTTGTGTCTGTGTCTGTAGATCATCTCTCTTTGTAAAGACACCAGCCTCTGGATTTAGGGCCCACCCTACTCCATTATGACTTCGTATTAACTGATTATATCTGCAAAGATCCCCTATCTTCAAATAATATCACATTCACAGATTCCAGTAGTTAGGATTTTAATGTAGATTTTAGAGGGACAACACAATTCAACTGATAACAGCCTGTATGGTTTGGTGTTTTTTACAGTAACGAGTATGCATTACTTTTATAATCTTAAAACATATTTCCATTAAAAACAACATGAGAGATCTTTTTTTAACCTATTGGATTAGTGAAGATTAAAAAGAATGTTGATACCAACTAATGATAAGCTAGGATAAAATAAGAACTCTCATACACTGAGGACAGAATAAAGATTGCTTTGATCATTGTGAAGGACAGTGTGGAAACAAATTTAAAAATTTTTAATTTTAAATGAGCACATATCTGCCCTTCAACCAGAAATGTCACTTCTGAAAATTTAAATTAATTAAATAAACAAATGTTCAAAAGAATGTGTACAAGTCTATCCACTACAGTGGAGTTTTATGAAGCAAGTGAAAAATTGGAATCTACTTAAAATGGTTATTTTTTAAATTTTATTTTTAATTTTTTTTAAATTTACATCCAAATTAGTTATCATATAGTGAAACAATGATTTCAGGAGTAGATTCCTTAATGCCCCTTACCCATTTAGCCCATCCCCTCTCCCACAACCCCTCCAGGAACCCTCAGTTTGTTCTCCATACTTATGAGTCCTTTAAGTTTTGTCCCCCTCCCTGTTTTTATATTATTTTTGTTTCCTTCCATTATGTTCATCTGTTTTGTCTCTTAACGTCCTCATATGAGTGAAGTCATATGATTTTTGTCTTTGTCTGACTAATTTCACTTAGCATAATACCCTCCAGTTCCATCCATGTAGTTGCAAATGGCAAGATTTCATTCTTTTTGATTGCTGAGTAATACTCCATTGTATATATATACCACATCTTCTTTATTCATTCATCCATCGATGGACATTTGGGCTCTTTCCATACTTTGGCTATTGTTCATAGTGCTGCTATACATATGGGGGTGCACTTGTCCCTTCGAAACAGCACACCTGTATCCCTTGGATAAATGCCTAGTAGTGCAATTGCTGGGTCGTATGGTAGTTCTATTTTTAGTTTTTTGAGGAACCTCCATACTGTTTTCCAGAGTGGCTGCACCAGCTTGCATTCCCACCAAAAATGCAAAAGAGATCCTCTTTCTCTGCATCCTCGCCAACATCTGTTGTTGCCTGGGTTGTTAATGTTAGCCATTCTGACAAGTGTCAGGTGTATCTCATTGTGGTTTTGATTTGTATTTCCCTGATGATGAGTGATGTTGAGCATTTCTTCATGTGTTGGTTGGCCATCCAGATGTCTTCCTTGGAGAAGTGTCTATTCATGTCTTTTGCCCATTTCTTCACTGGATGATTTGTTTTTTGGGTGTTGAGTTTGATAAGTTCTTTACAGATTTTGGATACTAACCCTTTGATATGTCATTTGCAAATATCTTCTCCCATTCTGTTGGTTACCTTTTAGTTTTGCTGATTGTTTCCTTCGCTGTGCAGAAGCTTTTTATTTTGATGAGGTCCCAGTAGTTCATTTTTGCTTTTGTTTCCCTTGCCTCCAGAGACTGTTAAGAAGTTGCTGCGGTCAAGATCAAAGAGGTTTTTGCCTGCTTTCTCCTCAAGGATTTTGATGGCTTCCTGTCTTACAATGAGGTCCTTCATCATTTTGAGTTTATTTTTGTGTACGGTGTAAGAAAGTAGTCCAGGTTCCTTCTTCTGCATAGTCACTGTCCAGTTTTCCCAGCACCACTTGCTGAAGAGACTGTCTTTATTCCATCGGATATTCTTTCCTGTTTTGTCAAAGATTAGTTGGCCATTCGTTTGTGGGTCCATTTCTGGGTTCTCTATTCTGTTCCATTGATCTGTCTGTTCTTGTGCCAGTACCATACTGTCTTGATGATTACAGCTTTGTAGTATAGCTTGAAGTCTGGGATTGTGATGCCTCCTGCTTTGGTTTTCTTTTTCAAGATTGCTTTGGCTATTCGGGGTCTTTTCTGGTTCCATACAAATTTTAGGGTTATTTGTTCTAGCTCTGTGAAGAATGCTGGTGTTACTTTGATAGGGATTGCATTGAATATGTATATTGCTTTGGGTAGTATCGACATTTTAACAGTATTTGCTCCTCCTATACAGGAGCATGGAATCTTTTTCGATTCTTTTGTGTCTTCTTCAATTTCTTTCATAAGCTTTCTATAGTTTTCAGTGTATAGATTTTTCACCTCTTTGGTTAGATTTATTCCTAGGTATTTTATGGTTTTTGGTGCAACTGTAAATGGGATCAATTCCTTGATTTCTCTTTCTGTCACTTCATTGTTGGTATATAGGAATGCAACCGATTTCTGTATGTTGATTTTATATCCTGCAACTTTGCTGAATTCATGAATCAATTCTAGCAGTTTTTTGGTGGAATCTTTTGGGTTTTCCATATAGAGTATCATGTCATCTGCAAAGAGTGAAAGTTTGACATCCTCCTGGCCGATTTGGATGCCTTGTATTTCTTTGTGTTGTCTGATTGTAGAGGCTAAAGCTTCCAATACTATGTTGAATAACAGTGGCAAGAATGGACATCCCTGTCTTGTTCCTGACCTTAGTGGGAAAGCTCTCAGTTTTTCCCCATTGAGGATGATATTAGTGTTGGGTTGTTCATATATGGCTTTTATGATCTTGAGGTATGTTCCTTCTATCCCTACTTTCTTGAGGGTTTTTATCAAGAAAGGATGCTGTATTCTGTCAAATGCTTTATCTGCATCTATTGAGAGGATTATATGGTTCTTGTCCTTTCTTTTATTGATATGATGAATCACGTTAATTGTTTTGCGGATAGTGAACCAGCCCTGCATCCCAGGTATAAATCCCACTTGGTCGTGGTGAATAATTTTTTTAATGTATTGTTGGATCTGGTTGGCTAATATCTTTTTGAGGATTTTTGCATCCATGTTCATCAGGGAAATTGGTCTATAGTTCTCCTTTTTAGTGTGGTCTCTGTCTGGTTTTGGAGTCAAGGTAATGCTGGCTTTATAGAAAGAGTTTGGAAGTTTTCCTTTCATTTTTATTTTTTGGAACAGTTTCAAGAGAATAGGTGTTAACTCTTCCTTAAATGTTTGGTAGAATTCTCCTGGAAAGCCATCTGGCCCTGGACTCTTGTTTTTTGGCAGAATTTTGATTACTAATTTGATTTTCTTACTGGTTATGGGTCTGTTCAAATTTTCTATTTCTTCCTGTTTCAGTTTTGGTAGTGTATATGTTTCTAGGAATTTGTCCATTTCCTCCAGATTTAACCCATTTTATTGGCAGATAATTGCTTATAATATTCTCTTATTATTGTTTCTGTTTCTGTTGTGTTGGTTGTGATCTCTCCTCTTTCATTCTTGATTTTATTTATTTGGGTCCTTTCCTTTTTCTTCTTGATCAAACTGGCTGGTGGTTTATCAATTTTGTTAATTCTTTCAAAGAATCAGCTTCTGGTTTCATTGATCTGTTCTACTGTTTTTGTTTGTTTGTTTGTTTTTTGTTATTTTTGGTTTCCATAGCATTAATTTCTGCTCTAATCTTTATTATTTCCTGCCTTCTGCTGGTTTTGTGTTTTATTTGCTGTTCTTTTTCCAGTTCCTTAAGGCGTAAGGTTAGGTTGTGTATCTGAGATCTTTCTTCCTTCTTTAGGAAGGCCTGGATTCCTATATACTTTCCTCTTATGACTGCCTTTGCTGTGTCCCAGAGGTGTTGGGTTGTGGTGTTATCATTTTCATTTGACTTCCACATACTTTTTAATTTCCTCTTTAACTGCTTGGTTAGCCCATTCATTCTTCATTAGGATGTTCTTCAGTCTCCAAGTATTTGTTACCTTTCCAAATTTTTTCTTGCGGTTGATTTCGAGTTTCATAGTGTTGTGGTCTGAAAATATGCACGGTATGATCTTGATTTTTTTGTACTTACTTAGGGCTGATTTGTGTCCCAGTACATGGTCTGTTCTGGAGAATGTTCCATGTGCACTGGAGAAGAATGTGTATTGGTCTGCTTTAGGATGAAATGTTCTGAATATGTCTGTTAAGTCCATCTGGTCCAGTGTGTCCTTCAAAGCCATTGTTTCCTTGTTGATTTTTTGATTAGATGATCTGTCCATTGTTGTGAGTGGGGTGTTGAAGTCTCCTACTATTATGGTATTTCTGTCGATGAGTTTATGTTTGTGATTAATTGATTGATATATTTGGGTTCTTCCACATTTGGTGCATAAATGTTTACAATTGTTAGGTCTTCTTGGTGGATAGACCCCTTGATTATGATATAATGCCCTAGATTGTCTGATGTAAGTATGGCTACTCTAGCTTTCTTCTGTTGACCATTAGCATGATAGATGGTTCTCCATCCCCTTATTTTCAATCTGAAGGTGTCTTTAGGTCTAAAGTGGGTCTCTTCTAAACAGAATACAGATGGATCTTGTTTTCCTATCCATTCTGTTACCCTATGTCTTTTGATTGGAGCATTGAGTCCATTGACGTTTGGAGTACTAAAAGATATGAATTTATTGCCATTATGATGCTTGTAGAGTTGGAGTTTCTGGTGGTGTTCTTTGGTCCTTTCTAATCTTTGTTGCTTTTGTTCTAATCTTTGTTGCTTTGTTGCTTTGGTTGCATATATATATATATATTTTTTTTTTTTCCATCTTTCTCCCCTCAGAAAGTCCCCCTTAAAATTTCTTGGCAGGGCTGGTTTAGTGGTCACAAACTCCTTTAATTTTTGTTTGTCTGGGAAACTTTTTTACTTCTCCTTCTATTTTGAATGACAGCCTTGCTGGATAGAGAATTCTTGGCTGCATATTTTTCTTTTTTTTGTTTAACATTTATTTATTTTTGAGACAGAGAGAGACAGAGCATGAACGGGGGAGGGTCAGAGAGAGGGAGACACAGAATCTGAAACAGGCTCCAGGCTCCGAGCTGTCAGCACAGAGCCCGATGTGGGGCTCAAACTCATGGACCATGAGATCATGACCTGAGCCGAAGTCGGACGCCCAACTGACTGAGCCATGCAGGCACCCTGGCTGCATATTTTTCTGATTCAGCACACTGAATGTATCCTTTCTGGTCTGCCAAGTTTCTGCAGATAGTTTCTGCAAACCTGATCTGTCTTCCCTTGTAGGTTAGGGACTTTTTTCCCTTGCTCCTTTCATGATTCTCTCCTTGCCTGAGTATTTTGTGATATGATTATGATATGCCTCGTTGATGGTCGGTTTTTGTTGAATCTACTGGGGGTCCTCTGTGCTTCCTGGATTTTGATGTGTCTTTCCCCAGGTTAGGAAAGTTTTCCACTATGATTTGCTCACATAACCCTTCTACCCCTATTTCTCTCTCTTCCTCTTCTGGGACCCCTATGATTTTGATGTTGTTCCTTTTTAATGAGTCACTGATTTCTCTAATTCTTAAGTCATACTCTTTTGCCTTCATCTCCCTCTTTTTTTCTGCTTCATTATTCTCTGTAAGTTTGTCCTCTATATTGCTGATTCTCTGTTCTGCCTCATCCATTCTTGCTGCTGCAGCAAGGATGGACGCCTCTGCATCCGTCCGTGATTGCAGTTCAGTTATAGCATTTTTTATTTCATCCTGGCTATTTTTTTACTGCTTTTATCTCTGTAGAAAGGACTCCAATCTATTTTCAACTCCAGCTAGTATTCTTATTATCGTGATTCAAAATTGTGGTTCAGACATCTTGGTTGTAACTGTGTTGGTTAAATCCCTAGCTGTCCTTTCTTTGTGCTCTTTCTTTTGGGGTGAATTTCTTCATTTTGTCATTTTGAAGGGAAAAAAGGAATTAATTAGGTAGAAAAATTGAAATAAAAAATTAAAATTAAAAAAATATTAAAATAAAAAATTAAAAACACAAATTAAATAGATGATGCTAGATCCTAGGTGTGTTTTGGTCTGGGTGTTGAAAGTGGTTTGACAGATTAGAGAAAAAATAGGGGGGGGAGGAAGAATAAAAAAAGAAAGAAAATCGTTTGAGAATTTGAAAAATATGAATACACTGAAGTAGACTAAAGTGAGATGATGGGGGTAAAATAGAATTTGAAAAAATATACACAAAAGTAAAGAATATAGTAGAAAAAATTAAAGATAAATATTTTTAATAAAAATTAGAAATAAATATGAATTTTTTCTTTTTCTGTATTTAAGAAAAAAGAAAAGAAACAAAAAAGATTTAAAAAAGATAAAAAAGAAAAAGAAAAATAAGAAATCGTTTGAAAATTTGAAAAAGTGAATACACTGTAGTAGACTAAAATAAAATGATGGAAGTAAAATAGATTTTGAAAAAGTTTCCAAAAAGCAAACAATATAGTAATAAAAATTAAAAATATTTTTAACAGAAATTGAAAGTAAAAATGAAGTTTTTCTCTTTCTGCATTCAAGAAAAAGAAAAGAAAACAGAAAAAAGGAAAAAGAAAGAAAAAAAGGAAATTGAAAATTTGAAAAGGTGAATGCACTGAAGTAGACTAAAATAAAATGATGGAAGTAAAATAGAATTTGAAAAAATTTACACAAAAGTAAAAAATATAGTAATGAAAATTAAAGAAAATATTTTTAAGAAAAATTGAAAATAAAAATGAATTTTTTCCCTTTCTGTATTCAAGAAAAAGAATTGTAAAAGAGAAAAAGAAAAAAAAAGAAAGAAAATTGAATAGATGAACCTGCTAACAGATTGAAGTAGGGCTGAAATTATTTCGTTTTCCCCTAGAAGTCAGTCTACGTAGTTCTTTATAGTCCATAAACTAAGCAGGTGGTGAGACTTGTGGAAAAGCAAGGTTGGCCCAGCTGGGCGGGGCTCAGTGTAACGGCTCCGTTCTCCACTAGATGGCACCGCAAGCCTACTGGGGTGGATTGTTGCAGCGCTTGTAGGTGCGTAAGCGCATGTGCGGGAGCGGTAAAAAATGGCGCCACCTACCCAGTCTGTTCTCCCAGATCAGCAATCGCGCCCCTGTCCTCTGTCTTCACTCTCATTCACTCCCCGCTTTGTCACTCTCCGTGACCAGGCCCCAGGCAGTACCTCTCTCCTGAGTTTTGTCTTAGATGCGGCTGTTTTCCCTGGCCCCTTACTTCCGAAGGACTACAGCTTTGACCCGTTCCGCCCCCCCTGCGGGAGGGTCTCGCTGAGCAATGGCCGAATGCCGGCTGCACCCAGGAATGCCTGCTGGACCCTGCTACTGCCGGTGCCCCGAGACTGTGGCCAAGTGCCAGCCCGCCCCAGAAAAAGTTCGTGAGATAGTGTAGCAGCAGCGTTTCAGGGACCATGGAAAATCACAACACACATCTGGCACGAGGCTTCACCCTCAAGGACCTTGCCCCAGCACCAGCGAATGTGGCCGCCTTCTGGGGTCTGCTGGGACCAGGTGGCTTCAACAGTCTCTACCAAAGCCCCTCCAGCAGTGAAACTGCTTTTCCCCGTGTGGCCCGAGAACGTCCCGGACCCCAATCTGTTCCTGGAGATTCACCTTTCCCACCAGAGCACCGCCAGGTATGGAGCTGCGGAGTTGCAGCCTTTGCCCTTCCCTTGTTTACAGTCTTAATGGAATTTAAACCCTCTCCTTTCTCTTTTCTCCCTTTTTAGTTTAGTCCCTGCGGCTGTTTCCAATTTTCCACTTTCTCTCCAGCTGCTTTTGGGGAGAGGTGCTTTTCCTGTATTCTCCCCTCCTCCCCAGTCTCCATCCTCTCTCTGCCCACAAAAGCGGTTCCCTACCTTTTGCGGCTTCTTGCTCCTCAAGTTCAGTTGTCCGCGCCACGTACCTGCTGAATTCTGTGGTTCAGGTTGTGCAGATTGTTGTGTTAATCCTCCAGTTTTCTAGGTGTGTAGGATGGCTTAGTGTTGGTCTGGCTGTATTTCATGGATGCAAGACACACAACAACCTTCCATGCTGTTCTGCCATCTTGGCTCCTCCCCTACACCTTAAAATGGTTATTTTTTGAAACAGGTTATCAAACAGCATTTTTTTAAGAGAAGGAATACGTGGCATGAGTGTGTTTACAGAGAAAATGGTATAGAAGGATATCGATTAGAATATAAATACTCACAGGTGTGCAGTAACTAAAGGTTAAAAGTGGGGTGAGAGGAGCGAGGGTCCAGGTTACCTGATCCTTACCTAAAGTCATTCTGTGACTCACTTTCCCTGCCCCCTCCTATGCACGTCCTGCTCCAGAAGGCTGGTCCCTGTCCCTCTCCCAGGGCAGTCTACTCACCTGCCATGGCTTTGCTGCAAAGCTAGGATGGGAGAATTTGCTCACCCGGTTCTAGCTTTGTTTCTGGGTGGTGGGTTTAGGTGATCTTTATTTCTTTATTACACTTCTCTGTACATTTTGAATTTTTTTGCAACAACTTTTTTTGCTATTTTTGTAATAGGAAAAGCATGATGGTCTTTGGAAAAGAGAGATGGGTAGGTGTTTACCAGGCAGATGGCTGGGGACAGGTGGGGGAGGGCACTCCAGGCAAAGGGATTGGCAGAAGCACAGATGGACTGGAGGAACAGGGAGAGTAGGGTGACATTTTAAGTAAAGTGCAATTTGATCCAGGAGATTAAAGTCTAGGGGATTACAGTGGGGAAAGAGGGATGGGGTAATCAGGCAGAGGTAAGACCTGGGAGGCTTTGTTTGCCATGTAGAGTCTCCTTTTTACCTAGGCCATAGGGAAGAAGGATTTTAAACAGGAGAGAGAACTGATCAGATATTGCTTTAGGAATAAGTCTCAGGTGTATGGGTTGGCACAAGTGGATAGGGAGAGAGAGGAATGTGAGAATGGGGGAAGTGGGGAGGCTACCGTAGTGGACCAGGCTGTGAGCGGGCTGGAGGCAGGGAGAAGTAAATGCATAAAAGAGGTAGTAAGAGGGGAAATCAACAGAATCAGGCAAATGCTAGTCTGGTGACGACGGGGGAGAGGAGGAGGTGGGGTTTGAGTGACTGAGTGGATGGTGTCAATCACTGAAGTAGAGAGTAGAGGAGGGGAGGGAGTAGATTAGGGGAGAAAGTCTCCAAGTTCACTTGGGATGTGTTGGGTTCTGGGTTCCTGGGAGCCATCCAAGAGAAGCAGTTAGGTAATCATCCATGCAGGTGGGGAGTTCATGAGGGAGCTGCAGGCTGAAGACACACAGGAGGCGTACAGGACATACAGGAGTGGCTGAGGCCATGGGAATTGACGGGTTGTCTGCGTGCAATGAGGAAAGACCTCAGGGCAAAATCCCAAAGTATCAATTAGAGTTCTTCAGCCGTAAGGAATAGAAAACCCAATCTAATAAATGTAAGCAATAGAAAACAAAAGAGCTCATTGGATGCATGCTGAGTAGGTCATGGAACAAATAACTGAATAAGCAGCCCTCGAGGAGGACAAGAAAGAAGGGCATTTTGGGGTCCCAGGGTAGAATCTGAGGCCTGCTGGCTTTGTTAGGTCAGGCTGCTACACAGGAATATCAGAGACTGGTGGCTGAAATAAGAAAGCTTTATTTCTCACGGTTCTGAAGGCTGAGAAGTCCAGGATCAGGGTTCTAGTGAGAGCTCTCTCCCTGCTTGCTCACACAGAGGAGAGAAAAAGAGGAAATAAGCGCTCTCCCTCTCTTGTATAAGGGAGATGTCTCTTCTAAAAGTGCTCACCCACAGGGCAGCCTGGAACTCCCCTGCACAGGCTGAAACTGCCGTCCATATGCAGGATTTCTTCTTGTTGCAGGGGAGCCTCAGCCCAGAGTTTAAGACTTTTCAACGGACTGAATCAGGCCCATTCAGATGCTGTAGGATTTTCTCTCTTCTTTAGAGTCAACTGATTGTAGCTTTAATCACATACAGAATACCTTCATTATAACACCTAGATGAGTGTTTGGTTGAATAACGGGCCGTAGCCCAACCAAGTTACTGCATCAAAAAGATCATCACACGCATGTTCTAAATATTTAATATTTAATATTTAAAAATGTTTATTTATTTTCGAGAGAAAGAGAGAGAGCATGAGCAGGGGAGGGGAAGGGAGAGAGGGAGAGACACAGAATCCAAAGCAGGCCGTGAGCTGTCAGCACTGAGCCCTGACACAGGCCTTGAACCCACGAACTGTGAGATCATGACCCGAGCTGAGGTCAGGTGCTCAGCCAACTGAGCCACCCAGGTGCCCCACGTGTTTTGAATATTGAACATACTCTAAACATTGTTCTAAATATTTTAGCTAGAAATTTCTTTTGAAGTTCTATGGTGACCCCACTTTTGCAGATGAGAGAATTAAAACCGTGAAGGAATTAACAGCTTGCCTAACATTTTGCACTAGTAAAAGGTGGAACTGAAGTTGGACCCAGGTAATCAGACTGTACAACCAACCAGGTGAACCCCTTGCCCTGTTGCCTCCTTGGAACAGAAGAGAATTTAAGGCCTTGAGAGCAGAGACCAGCTGTACTCTCACTGTTGTATGCTTAGCGCCTCGCCTGGAAAATAATAGGGACCCAACTGTTGGATTAACTAGTTAAGGTATAAGATTTAAAATAGCCTGTGTATACTCAAGAGAATGTCAATAAAACCTATTTAATGTGTTCCTCAAACTGCAAACTCCTAAGACCAATTTTCTTAATTTCTATTTAAGTGTTCTTTGGTTATCTAAAGAAATTAAGCAGTTATTTAGCTCAGAGCTGAAGATGTTAAGTAAAATACTTCAAGCGAGATTTTTTATCTAAATTGCTCCTTTAATTTTCTACAATGTGCTTTTATTCCTTTATGCATGATATGAAGCCAAACTCTATATTTAATTAAAATTCAACACCTTTATGAGAATACAGGAGGTATTTTCTTCATGACTTCTTTCTTTGGAAACTAAATAGAACATGTTTAAATTTACTTAGTGACAAAAATTAAATTTCTGTGTTCAATATTTAACTATTTTACTGACATTAGATCCAAACATAATTAAATTGCAAAACAGAATCTGTGTAGCCCATAAGATTTTTTTTTTGATCAAGAAAAGTTAAAAAAAAAAACTACAATATTTCAAAATTTTGGGTAATCCAAGTAGAAAAACACTTCACAGAAGTTAAGAAATGGAGCATGTAAATTATATTGTATTCGTGAGGCTTCTCTTAAAAATCAACAATAGCTGATGTTCTATGATAATATGAATCTGAAAGAAATGAAGCGGATTAGAGAGAATCCAAAACTTTAGCACTTTCAAACCAGAAAGGGACCTTAAGTCTGTTTGGTCCTTTCTAGGGCATTTGGCACATAAGACATAGAGACCCAGGAAGGTAAATTAAGTGCATTCCCCAGAGGCATGGAGCGAGAGCTATTTGAGGGGTATCAATGTATACCTTCCAGTCCTGCCCTGCGAGCCCTCTGGTCCACCTAGGATGGCTCCTTTGGGAGACAATGTTGTAGGCAGGTGTCCACAACTTCCCCACCAACCAGCCATTGGCTCTTAACTCATCTGTAGCTCCTCTTTCCTCCCTCCTTCAGATTCCTGGGCCTACCCCAGCCTTACAGAGACTCCCACACCTCCTCACTGTAGGACTCAGCTTACCTGTTTATGTTTTAGCTCCGTTTTCTCCCTTGGCATTTAGGGTTCCTAGATGCTTTGGATGTGAATTCTCTGCTTCCTCCTCTGAACTTATGGACAGAATCAGACCTTACAGGGCATGGGGAATTAGAAGTTCAAACACAGTGCTGTAGCTCATATTTGAGATTAAACTTGGTGAGGAAATCTATTTGTGAGCTAATGCCCGAGGTAGTTTCCAAAGGGAATGGCTATATTTTCAGTGTCTTGTGCTTTATAGTTATCACAGAAACCCAGATTTAAATGGGCCTTTCAGTCTGTCTACACCTTGTGACACATGATTTATAGCATACAGGTTGAGGGGTCAGTCAGTAGTTGTTTGAACAAACCCAGTGTCCAGGAACATCAACCGATTCACCTTCAGAAAATTCTGGCTCTTAGCAACTTAACCTTGAGCTAAAAACCTGTCCCTCTGAGGGACAGATGATGTTGAATTTTACCTGAGGCCTGTGCCCCTAGAAATCAGTTCCCTTCTCCCCTTTGCAACAATTCTTAGGAATAACCTCTGCTTTCTAAGTCTGGATTTGCTTTTACTTGAGAGAGTGACTCTAATCACCTCAGCCTATCCCTACCTCTCAGTGGGGGTCATATGGCCTCCAAGGAGAGGAAAAGTAGTTCTTAGGGAGAGACAGCAAAAGAAGTCTTGTTCTTTTTATGTATCAAGCACAGAAATACATAGAGTACATAAACACATGCATCGTGTATATGTGGTACAAAGATTTCATGGTGAGGGTGAAGCAGTTAGTATAAAAATCTTTAAAAAGGCGGTTATGAAAAAAAAGGGAGGTGGTTATGAAAAAAAGTTTGAAAAACACTGATCTGCTCTGACTCTTCCACATGAGAATCCTTCAAATGTTTTGGGACAGCTGTCCTGTTCTCATAGAGGGAGGCTGGGAAAGTGTGTACCGGGTCAGTCTGCTTGGTCAGTTCCACTTTTATCCGTACTGATTTCTCTCTATTGGCTTTGAGTGTTTCATTCTTTCAAGAACTTACATTTGTTGGAATCCTGCATTGCTTAATGATTAGTTCTATCAATAATAACTATATATGTCCTTTAAGTCTTGCATATTTGAAAACACAGACTGTGGCATAGAAAATATCTAAAAAAGAAAGCAAGAAAAATGTTTTTCAATGAAACTACTAAACGAACGTGGAACTCCACTCTCTTAAGTAAGGACTATGCATTTCTTGTTGCTGTTCTAATTTATAGGCTATGAACCAACCTTATATGTTGTATATGTGAAGGCTAACTCTTTTTTTTTTTTTTGGTCGAAATGGCACCCAAAGATTTAGAGACAAAGTCAGTGCCATCTCGGTTCAGAATGTAAAATTTCTTTTCTTAAATATCTTGACTTCAAAGGTGATCAATTCCTATTCTATCCCAGCACTGCTACCTACTGATCCAAATCATTTGAAGGTGGAAAAACAAGTCTCTTCTGTAGCCACTCAGTGAAGAAGCCTCCATCTCCTCATCCTTGGCCACAGCATTTAATCTCCATCCGACACGATAATATGTGTTGGGATGTATTATTCTCTGAGAGAATAGACGCTGAGCTTTTCTCTATTCATAAACACCATCACACCACCGCTGAATTATCTCTATTTTCTTGACTTCCTCTACATTCCCCGGGAAGGGACTTATTATTTGTTAATGTTTGGCACAATTCAATACATATGGTGCTTTTGATGATAAGAAACAGGACAGAGTTATAATTTACCTCAAGATGGAATGTAATTAAAATTACTACATCATTTTTTTACATGTCTAATCTATGCCATGTGGGGTTTTGAAACAATCGATAATTCCAAGAAAATCTGAGACAGAAGTCTGAATTACTACAGCATTCATTTTCAGGGCTGCCAGAAATTACAATTTCAGGTCTTGGGTCCATGGGTGCAACACATTTATGAATAGAGAAACTTATTTAAGGCCCATCAGTCTACTTCCCAAAACATGATCCCGTATCTCTCCTTGGACTGGTCCTGTCTACATGTCACTGTAGAGAAAAGCAAACCTCTCTGCGTGCAAACCTCTGAGGAGAGAAATGCCTTCCAGGGATTCCTTTACCCTGGAATATGCTTTACCTCAAGGGGCGCTGAGGAGCCAGTCATCCAGGTAGCCGATCGAGAGGGAACCAGAAGACGTGGTTGAAGGCTGACGTACCTCACGTAAATTTGCCAAGTAATTCTGCAAATAGCCAGAAATGTATGACGCTCTTAAAGCAAAACCCTGACAACTTAATTTTTCCAGAATGAAGTGTTTTTCTCATGGTTTTTTTGTTTGTTTGTTTGTTTTTGTTGTTGTTGTTGTTGTTGTTGTTGTTGTTTTGCACAGAGCCCACGCACATGAAGGCTTAATACCTTTCTGGCATTTTAACAGACTTCCAAACATTTATCTATTTAAACGTCTATATCCTTTAAAGTAGCAAAAGAAAGAGTCACTAATTAGGTACGCTGAAGGAAAATTCAATTCATTACAAATTATCTAGTTGCTGTATGCACCATTCTGGCTATGGAGAATCAATCCTTCTCAGGGAACTAATGAGCCCTGGCTTCTGCATTAAATTGGTGCCTGTCATTTAAAATTATACACGGATGTATACATACCTGCATGCAGGGTGAGGTATCTACATGCAAATAGCACATAGATCCAGTTTTTCTAAAAAGCAGTTCTTCGCTGCAGACTTTAAAATTTGTCTTCTTGTACTTTAAAAAATATCAGAGCCTGAATTTAAAGCTATTTTTTCGATAGCCTAGTGACAGTAGCATGCAAATCCTTGAAGTGACGTGTGATGCAAAAATAACACGACTTTCACATAATTGAATCATATCTGTGTTTTTGATCCCAAGCTTACATCTACCTCCAAATAGCAAGAGAACGCCACCCCACCCCTCCACCGAAGAGTATTAACGTGTTCTATTCTTTTTCCATTTTCCTTCATCAGCGCTGACACACAGCTTCCATCACGACTATTAGGGCCACTGAGCACAGCCACATGACAGAATTTGTAGACTCCCAATGACTCAGACGAAAACAAAAGCATAAATTTAAAAAGTAGACTGCAATTTCTTTGGTCGGGACGGGAAGGCTGGGTCCCTTCACGGGAAAATTGGAACAATTCCGCCCGCTGACGTTAAGATCAGAGTCCCCCAAATCGAGATTGAAACCTCTCAGAAATGGATGTTTTTATTTGTTTGTCGGTTGGTTTCCATTCCCCTCTGCTTAAAAATGTATACAACTCCCTCTCCTCACCATATTTTTAAAACAATTTTCAAATGCCTATAAATGGGGGTGGGGGGGAAATGCTGGTTGGTCAGTGCTTCTTCCTCCAGGGAGGGAGTTAGCTAGCTATCATCTATCTATCTATAGAGAGAGAGAAATCTGTGCAGTTGCAATATCAATCATGTGCTTCCTTTATGGGCATTGCCACATGATTGGCCACATGATTGGATACAATGTGTATCCACCCAGATGTCCAGGCAAATATTTATTCCCATAATTTACAATATCTTTGAAATGTGAAAGCCTAAAAGTGAGAGTGAATAGAAATATTTAATGTAATGCCTCTAATGAGAAAGCCTGGGTCGGGGTAGGGGGTGGAAATTAGAACAAAAGCGTATAGGGCAATTTTAGGAACAACCTGAATTCTCAAAGATCTATATTCAGCTGACTCTGACTTCACAGTCTTCACTGTTATCATTTAAAAATATCCTTTGATAGTGGAGTGACAGGTTGGTGTCAATATACTAAACACTTCTGAAATACTTGGGTCTGCGTTACACAAAATTTTGTAGGAGTTAAGTTTACCTTTGGGGGCCCCAGCTTCTTCTTTTGGGGGCTTTTTTCTGTAGGTCTATAATGTCTTCTGTTTTCAAGTTTATTTATTAATAAATCTTAGAAAAGGAGCTGATAAATTCCATCACGGTAAGGTATAAACAACTGGAGATTTACCCCAACACTAAAAAAAAATAATAATAATTCTGATAGTGGAATTTTAACCAAAATCATGATAACAACCAGAATTTAAATTTAAAAATATTAAAGACCGACAGTTTTGCCCCAAAGTATAAATAATGTACATGAATGAAATACCTTGGCTAAATTCTATAATGATAAATGAATGTCATCTAAAATTCATATTAGCTAGGACTGGTCATTTAAAATTCATATCAAAATTCCATAGTGAGCCAAAGCCATTTTAGAAAATTATTTCTATCCTCAGTCAGATGCATGTGGTAACATATAAACGTATGTTTAGATTCATTACAGCAGTATTTGTAACAGCAAAAAAAAAAAAAACAAAACCTGCTAATAACATAAATGTCCATCCATAGAAGAATGGTAAAATGATCAAAATATAAAGAAATATGATGCAGAGCACCTGGGTGGTTCAGTTGGTTAAATGTCCAACTTTGGCTCAGGTCATGATCTCATGGTTTGTGGGTTTGAGCCCTGTGTCAGGCTCTGTGCTGACAGCTCAAAACCTGGAGCCTGCTTCAGATTCTGTGTCTCCCTCTCTCTCTCTTCCCCTCCCCCACTTGTGCATGTGCTCTCTCTCTCTCTCTCTCTCTCTCCAAAATAAATAAATATTAAAAAAATAAAGAAATGCCATGAAACCATTTTTTTGTGATTTAAAAAATTGAGGTAAAATATACATAACATAAATTTCCCATTTTAATCATTCTTTTTTTTTTTTTTTTTTTTTTTGAGAGAGACAGAGAGACAGAGACAGAGCACAAGTCAGGGAGGGGCAGAGAGAGAGGGAGACACAGAACCCAAAGCAGTCCCCAGTTCTATCAGCATAGAACCCACCACAGGGCTCCAATCCACAAATTGCAAGATCATGACCTGAGCGGAAGTCAGATGCTTAACCAACTGAGCCACCCAGGCACTCCCTACTTTAATCATTCTTAAGTATGTGGTCCAATGATATGTATACACTTAAAACTCAGGTTGATTTATATATGCTAAAATGATTAAAACTCTCCAAGATATATGGTTAAATGGGGGGAAAAAGTACAGTGCAGAGCAGAATGTATAGAATGAATCTACTTTGCTTTAAAATCTTTTTTGAAATGTATTTAAAAATAAGTAATGGCACTTGGGTGGCTCAGTTAAATGTCTGACTCTTGATTTTGGCTCAGGTTATGATCTCACGGTTTATAAGATCAAGTCCCCATTAGACTCTGACAGACAGTGTGGAGCTTGCTTGGTCTTCTCTCTCATTCTCCCTCTCTCTCTACCCCACCTGTGCTTGTGTGCTTTCTCTCTCAAAATAAACAAACATTAAAAAAATAAGTAATGTACAAAGAATAAATTTCACCCATGAACATATCCCTGAAACTGGTAATTCGTAACATTGGTCATATTTCCTTCAATGTGTCTGTACATAAAAAAATTCCAAATTCCCTTTGTCTTTCATCCTTTATCCCTTGAACCTTATTCATCTCTTGGGAATTACATGAATTTAGTGTGAATCTGATTAATTTATTTTTATACTTTTTCATGCATACATAGGTAACATGAATTCAGTATTATTATTTTTTGTGACCTTTTAAATTTGCCTAAATGTTATGACCTCATCAACTTGCTTTCTTATTCCTCTATCACTCTGAAGATTGTTCTCTTCACTCAACATCACTTTTGAGTGTGAAAGGGTACATGCCTATGCTTGTTTTTGCAAGATAGCTTCCTAGAGATACACATGAGACAAAGAAAGGAACACTGGGAATCAATGGAGGGAAGTAGGATTTTTACTTTTCATTTTATACCCTTTCAAAAGTGTTTGAAATTTTACTAAAGTTGTTATTTTGTAATGAATAAATAGTTTAGAGATGTAAAATTTATCCTGTTCATGTGGCAAGGGATACAAACATACCATGGCAGCTTGTGTGGGTTAAACGATTTTTCCCGTTTGACACACTATATTGCCCAGGTGAAATGGGACTGTACTGATGTCATGCATTATGATGAACTTTTATAAAAGTTACAGGTTTTAGGGGATAGGAGGCTGAGAGGTTACACAGAAGAAGACGTGTAGCTCAATGGGTTTAGGAAAAGTGAAGGAAATATGCCATCTGGAAATGCACTGAATAGGAACAGAGAAGATGACCTTAAGGACCACCAACACAATGGAATGAGAAGTCAGAGGAAACACATTGGAATCAAAATAAAGAAATCAGATTTCAAGTCTTGGTTCATTCACTAACAACCACATGTTTTAACAATTCACTCAAGACTCATTGTAATAGTTTCCCTCCATAAAATGAGAACATACAGATTTCTCATTCATTCATTCAGTAAATACTGATAGAACTTCTAGTAGGTGCCAGGCACTGCTAGAAATTTCACTTCTAGAAATACAAAGGTAAACAAGATGGAATTCTTAGCCTCACAAAAAAGGCTGCCTGACATTTTAAGAGTCTAGCCACTGAAGGCTAGAAATAGGCAGAGTGACAACCTACAGAGGCTGTCAGTTCTGGGTATTTCCCTGGACAAACTCACAGGTGCTAAGTCAGAGACCAGATGACCTATAAGAGAATAGTTACCCCAACGGCCTTAGCAGGAGCCATAAAGCCAAAACAGAAAAGGTCCCCATTTTTCTTGGGACTTGGGGAACTTGACTTCAGCTGAGGATCAGTACGATGAGTCAAAAGAATCACAATCTGGACTATACAGGGCATCTGGAAGAAGAATATAGCCATGAGTGAGTAGAAGAGGATATTGGCTTCTTTTAACTGGGATCAAGTTGAAAGAAGATGTGAAACTTACTCTACCTCTTAATGGTTTATACTTTGAACTTTTTTAAGTTTATCAACTTTAAAATGGTTGACTACCTAAATGTCACAATGGATCATATGGGAGATCATGGAACTTTTGGGGACAAAATCTCCCTTTTCATATGCCAATACGGTCACTGTAGCAATACCATCAGCCATGCTGAGGTTTCTGTGTGCTGGGGCTGAGGAGTATTCCAGGAGGTTGCCCTAAAGCTTCTCAGGGAGAGATCTATCCACCAGAAGTAAAGCCAAAGTTGTGGATGATCAGAAAAGCACAGATTGACCTAGGATAAGATTTTGAGGGATACCATATTAGGAAAGTAAATGAGTATCTCATAAAGTAAGGATAATAATACCTACTTCAAAGGATTACTGTGAAGAGGAATAAATGTTAAGACATGAAAATATGATGTAAACTATAAAGGACTTTACAAGCACGAGACAATCATCATTATTTTATTTGCAGATCTAGAAGATATAGATAGTATATTTCCTAGAAATTGTGTCATTCCCTAAACTTATGAAAAGGTGCCAAAAGCTCAATTGGCCCAATCTATCGTAAGTCTTATCCTGTAGACAGTCACCTTGTCTCTTATTTGTGAGTGGAGTCTCATTCCTAAAGAGCGTATTTTGTGATCTTGTTTTACAGAGGTCTGACCATTAGGGAAATATGATCCTTGACGGAATCCAGGAGGGGAACTCAGATGGGCATTTCAATTGAGAAATACACACACACCCAAGCCTTAAAAGCTCTTATGCCAAATGAGGAATGACAAACTCTGCCTTCCTTGGATCCTCCTCTATCATTCCTAATTGGAGCAAATACATTGTCATAAGTATCTAAAAAATAATTTTCAAAGTCTTCCAAACAAATAATGGCTGTGATAAAATTTGCCTAACATCTCTTTTAGAATAGCCTTACAATCTTTGCCACAAAAGATACAGTGCTCAACAGCTACACATTTAGAGAGAAATAAGCCCAAAGATAAAACACTTTGAAATAGCATAGTTCTTTTTTTTTTTTTCTGTAAACACATACAAGAAAAACAACTTCTTAGCCCAATACAATCAATAGCCTCAAAAGATTTTCCAGTGTTCCAATGATGGAATACTTTATGCATACATAACTCAAATTTAACAATTTCTAACCATTATTCAAATGAGAAACTTGAGTATGTTAACAATTTAGGAGATGTTCACATGAAAAGAACTCATTTAGACTTTATAATTATCCAGTTCACAAGAAAATTATGGGGCACTCCTCTGGGAAATACAGAGCAGAACAAATAAGAAAAAGAAACAGAATATAACCGAAATTTGGAAAACAAAAAGGGGAAATCATGTTATTTGAAGAAGGATGAATTGCCATGATTCATGCAATAGCTTTTGGCTACTTTTTGAGAGATTTTTGTGCCTGTTGGACCCATGCACATATCTTTGGAAACAGCTCCTAAACTAAATGGTTCTCCACTGGGATTCTTGAAACCTTAGGTGATGTGGGGATAAACTCAAAGCTTGAAAGTTAATGTCAAAGGGAGCAGAGCAAATCTCTGAAAGAGACTCATGGGCCATGTCCTAGAAACAAAAGACAGTTAGAACAGGAACCCAGTCAGGAAAACATTCTCTAGGTTCGCACCAAGCAGTGGCAAAGGGACAGAAGTGTGTCAGCACAACAGAATATAATTGTTATTAAATGGCCCAGTGAGGAATCTTATCCAAGTACAAAAAATTTTTTCCCAAAAACTTCTACTAATTCAGCTCTATTGACATCTGGCTTGCATATACTTATCCCAGTAGGTAATAGACTCCCTCAAAGACATCTTAGATTCCATAACTTGTGAAGCATTCTTGGTTATTAAGACAGGGTCATTTTCTTTGTTAAAAGTTAATCCTTCCCCACTTAAAATTTCAATCTTCTGTTCAATTTAAAAGTCTCTTTCCACCCCTCCCCCTTCTCACCCCCATTACCTAGCATAGACCAGCTTGAGGCTCCAAAGGCTTAGATGGGAGGGCATGGGAAAGCTGTTTCATCCTTATGATGCTACATGAGCTAGTTGGTTTCCTTTTTTTGCTACAAGGGGGCAGCTCTTTGTCCATGGTAGTGAGGTTGCTCTTCCTATTCTTTTGCTAATATAGTTGCATCATCTAGACTTATTCCAAACAACCTCCCTAGACACCATGACCCAACTCTGAGGCCTCAGTCACAGGCACACACCTGAAAGTATGGGGACAGTCCTGTCCTTTCTCCAGCAGGCATGCCACTATGGCAACTTTCTTTCTCGCATTTGGAAACATCAAAGCATGTTGGTCAAGCCAACACGCAAACAGGAAACAACAAACCAGTTCTGCCTTTTTAAGTAAGACTACAGGACTTTAAAATGATTCTCTTGGCTAGAGAATCATTAGAGACCAATGCTGTTCCAAGAATAAAATCGTGGGAGGGGTCACCTCCAGTGCAGGAAATAAAGAATACATTAACCATAGAGAATTTGAAAGCAATAATAAAACCAACTGTAAGTCAGTATGCTTTTTATCATCACCTCACACTGGCAATTCTAAATAATATCAATGATAAAATATTTCTCCTTGTAAATATCTCTTGTTTGCATAAATTCTAAACAATTACTGGTGTGTGTGTGTGTGTGTGCGTGCGTGCACGCACATGCATGCTTCAAATTGATACATTTTTATTGCTTATCCTTTAATAAATACTTATTCTATATGGAAGTTAATTGGAGAACTCTCCACTGGTCAGCTAGCTGCCAACACACAGGGATTTTGTAACGTGCATTCCTTTTGGGAATAAGGTTGTAATGGTTCAATTTAGAGACAACCACTATGGTACTCCACATTCCTACTTTTAACCAGTGACTCAAAGTTGAACAATGATAGCACAGAGACTGTAAAGGGAAGGAAACAGAATTGGAGAACTTCAATTCTGCTACTCCATGCTGCCACTTGGAGTTTTTGTTTGCTTAAAATGTAAAACAGTGAAACTGCAAAGTGTGAGGTGTGATGTAGCTGTTGGTATGTGCACATCTTAGTGGGTACGTACAATAATTTACTGAGTTTGAATACTATCTTTACAGAATTGAAATAAATTCCCCTTTTTAAATTGTTAAGTAAAGAATGAATCAAGAAAACAAAGCATTCAATCAGTTGTACCTTTCAGTAGAAGCAGATATGTAAAAACCATAATACTTAGGAATTAATTTTGCTAGCAGTCCCCATGTTTCACACACTGATCAAATGTGTAAAGTGGTCAGATACATCCATACTGAAGATGATAAAGTTTAAATAAAGGAATAATTCTTGGGCTTCTTTGCTATTTCTGGAACACTGTTGCTGAGCCCACAGAAGCGTTGCTGAAACAACTAAATGGTGACAGATGGGCATCATCATGGTCAATCTGTCATAGTCGATGATACGACAAAGCTGAAACTATGACACATACTCACAGTGATGTCAGGCACCAATCAAAGAAATTACTCCCGATCCTTATGTATGTCTTGTGTAAAGCACTCCTTGAAACTCTTCAGAGTTCACTTCTTTTGGAATGAGTGCTTTATGTGTGAATCTTTTGGAGCTTTGAAAAACAAAAGTATTCATTCATTAAATTCTCACCTCACTGATGGAAAACAGAGCAGAATGTGTGTGTAACAGTGAAAAGATATTCCAGATTAGATGGTATATTCATCATGGAGCTACACAATCAAAAGGAGTTTGAAAGTTCATTTCAATCCTCAAAGTACTATGTAATCCAAAAGAAAATGTGGACCCAAGAGGATTAGTTTAAAATATATTTGTGTTGCATGCCATTTTTCTTCCTTGAGTTATCTTTTTTCTGGTTGTGAAGTTTTAGATGAGGTTAATCAGACTCCAAAATATTTGTAAGCAGCCAAAATCAGCCTTGAACAATATACAGGGAAATAGCAGGCTTTAAAATTGTTGCTTGAAGGTCAGCACACAGAAATTCTGAAGAAGGCTGTGTTATGCCACATAACACTGAAAGGACCAAAGACCTACCCAAATGTTACTGAAGTGAAAACATCTGAGCTACAGAGATGCAGAAAGAAATCTTATCTGAATTTCCCTTATCTGACTAAAGCAGAGCTTTATGAGAATCATTTGTCACAGAGGCAACTCTCGTTTGGCACAGTTGCTTTTGGAATTGTCCTTTGGAGTAGTCCAAAACATTGTGTAAACAGCCCTCATCAGAACCTTCCACTCTTTGAAGCTCTCAGTCCCCCTCCCCTTATTAAGCTGGTAGGTAAATCTTTATCCCTAGATGTCTCTGTAGAGCACAATACATTTTTATCCTATTCATCTGTCTATTGTCAATTAATTTGCAAACCCCTGACCATTCAGACCTAAGCTGGTAGAGAAAAAGGTTTTTCTCCCAATAACAAACACAAAAATATATGGATATTTACCTAGAAAAAAGTCAAATTTTAAAGAATATCAGGAGAAATAACAAAAGATGTTGATCTTACATTGCCAGGAGATATAAAGAGGCTGGGATTGAACCACTTCATTATTCTTTCCAAGACCCGGACATTTGCTGTAGAGCAAGGGATAAAATAATGTCCCTGATTTTTGCAGATGGAAAACTTTGTAAGTTTTTTTGGAATATGATATAAATTCTTGTTGAATTTACCAGTAAAGACACGTGAAATTTTTTTGATTGGAGACATTTAAAAGCTGCTAGAATAGATCCCAAAGAAACAATGACATGTTTATTTAGTATTGCAATTGCTGGAATTTATTGTGAAATGGGGTTTTTATGAATCTCTCCTGAACTTATCCTTATGCTTAAGACCTTTCACTGCTATTTGTATATGTATTGTTTCATGTGAAAAAAGCTTTTGAAATTAAAATCAACGAAAAAGTAGTTCTTCATCCAACCATGAGGGAAGATAGGTCAACAATCATGAATATGTGAAGATCTGTTTCGACAAAATTAAGGTTTGAAAACAGAAACTGTAATGTTATTCTTTACTGTGCCAGATCAACATGAAGGAATAAATTTTTCCCTTTTTTAAAAAAATGCATTATTATAATTAAAAATATATTAACCCATTACTTTTCCCTTTTTTGCAATATTTTTGTTAATTTTTTTATTATTTTTTACTGGCATGATTATATTTACAAAAATCAATAAAGCGTCTTTCATTGTTTACATCTCCTTTCTGTTATTATTACTAATTCCAGTTTACAATGATTACTGAAATAATTTTGTGATAGCGAGGAGGGGGGCGTGAACTATTCATTCTGGGTGTCAAATACCCTAGGTGGGCCTCCAGGTACACCACTGCTTGAGCCCCCTCCTCCTCAGCCTCTCCTCACAAACTTGCCTTCTGCCCAGCCTCTCCCACTTCCCTCTGGGCCAACTCATCTCACCTCAATCCCGAGGCCAAGGTTGAAATGGAGATTTTGTATCAGTAAAGTCAATCAGTGAGCCCTTAGATACACCTCTAATTATTCCTTGAACTAGAATGTGGAGGTACTTAATACCGTTTGTTCTCAGAATTGGCCTTTGTCTTCAATTCTGAAAAAGAAAAAGGATTTTGGTCACCCCCTCACAATGGCCACACATTTTAGAACCAGTTCTTGAATCACTTCTATTAAACCTGATCATACCAGATTGGCATTGCTTACTGTGAATACAAAATGACTTTTCCTAATAACATTTTTTAAAGTTTTCAGCTTTAACTTTAAATATTCTACATCCCTTAAACTTGTAGCTTCAAAATAGACTAGTAGAGAAATTTAAAATATGTGATAATATAACTTCATTGCACAGGAGAAAAAATAAGATGGGGATTAACTTCTACGCAGCTGTTGTAATACTGACAGGATTTGCCAGTAATGGGAAACTTTGTTTCCGTTTCCAGTTGGAAAAGATAAAAACGGTTCTGATATGCAGTGTTATTTTGCAAAGAAGACGTATACTTATTAAATTAGGTTTAAAAACTTGAGAGTACATGACATAAATCCTCTCTGAAATTGTTCAGAGTTGCTCTCAGGCAAGTCATATTCCAATTTCTTCATCTGCTTCTGCTTCCCCAGGCTGGGAAGTATGAGAGTTTGAGGGTGAATGATTCTCTTTGTGGTTCCCTCCTGGGAAGAAGTCATCAATGCAAGACCGCAAATGAGCAGCCGAGGCTGTGTTTCTTGGTCGATGAGCCAGAAGGCTGGGCAAATGGAAGCCAGCTTTTGTTTTTCTTTCCCTCCTGATAAGGTTGGCAATTTAGGCACTTGAGATCAGCGTGTTTGTGGTCTACTCTGTGCAAGCTAACCCCTTCAGGTGGAGCCCTTGCAGTAATATTGCAGAATGGGAAAGAGAAAGATGAGATAACGAAGCTTATGTGTCTTGCTTTGGAAGAGGATTTATACCTTGTTTTATGATTTCTTTATAACATTCACTGCAAGAAAATAGAAAAATTAGCAGTTTTGAATATCTGTCTTCTATTTAAAGAGAATGGTTCTAATTCATTGACACAGGGGCAGGAAAATTAGTAAACTGAGTTCAATCATCATTAATTAATGATAAAGCTGATTAATGGCTTCCTGAGAAAAATCTTTAAAATTAAACATCTTTTATCTTCTAACAAGAGAGGCTATCTAGATTTGATTTTTTAAAAAGAATTCCAAAATGTTTAAAGATTGGTACTTCAAAGGAAAAAAGCTTGATTACAAAGGTGATTCTATAGGGCTTGATTTACATAATAAGGTCTTTTAATTTGAGCTACACAAACAGCATTAGGCTATTTCCCTTTTATCGTTTTTTGAAATATCAATACTTCAGTGAAATCCACTGGGACCTGAAATAAATATTTTCACACTTAATTAAGATAGGCTACCAGTCCTACAGACCTCATGGGTGAAGTGCCTCAAAACCTTGTTTTAATGCCTTTGACTTGCCTTTCAAATCCTAGTTTGCCTCGTGTAAGGAAACAGTTGTGAAAAGAGATGTTCGCTAGATATTGTGTTAATTTTATTAATAATCTTAATAATTTAATTAATGATTTTATTAATTTATAGTTAAGCCTGCAACTGGATTTTGCCTGCCCAAAGAGCTTTCCAATCCCATTCTTCTCCAAACAGACCCTAGTCCTTTGACCACAGAGCTGGGGTTAGCTATCCTCGTGCTTCTTCCTTCTTGGCTACAGTGATTGATCAAGGTGTGAGCCTATGGCCACAAAGGTCATCGTCTTTCCCTGCAGTTGATAAATAAACACTTAGAGGGGGGAAAAAGTTCTCTCATTCTCTGAGTTACTAAATTGGGACTGCCAAGGGACAGGTTTCCTGCCACAAGGAGATCGATAGGAGAGAGAAACCAAGAATGTAAGACCCGAGAGCAAGGCAAGAGAAAGAATTCTGGCTGCAATGATCTGTGGGTCTCATCTCTCAGCTCTGGTTTCTGAAGGCCAGCCTCTGGGTTTGTCATTCACCAAAGTAGCTCTTCCAGCTGAGCAATGACTCATCTCTTTCCTTTTCTACTTAAAAATCATTTGAGTTCCTGCAACTTGTAGCCAAAAAATCCAGACTAATATATGTGCCATTTTTACAGCACTTATTTTTGCCTCTTTTTTTTTTAAATTTAGTTTTTAGTTTACATACAGGAAAACTCGCTTTTTTTCTTTTTTTGGATGTGCAGTTATATCAGTTACGTTAACTTTAGCAAATGCAGACAGTTGTGTAACAACTACCATAATAAGATACAGAATAATTCCATCACATCCAAAAATGCTGACTTATTATATAGTCAATCCCTGTAACTGGGCCCAACCCCTGGGAATCAGTGATCTGTTCTCCAACCCAATAATTTTGACTTTTCCAGAACTTTGTATAAATGGAACCATATTACATGTAACCTTTTGGGTCTATCTTCCTTCACTTAGCACACAGATTGGTAAGCATTTTCTGTAAGGGCCAGATAGTAAATATTTTTTGCTTTGTGGGCCATATGGTCTTTGTTGCAACTATTCAAATCTGCCATAGTAATACAGAGAAACAATACACAAATGAATAAATGTGGCTGAATTTGACCTAGAGACCAAATAGTTTGTTGACTCTTAACTTAGCATAATATATTTGAGGTTCATCCATCTTACTGACTGTATTAATCATATTAATAGTATCAACAGTTATCCATTCAACTGAAAGATATGTGTGTTGTTTCCAGTTGTTGGTGATTATGAATAAAACTATCAATGTTTGTGTACAGGTGTTTGTATGAACTTGTTTCATTTTCTTAGGTAAAAATACTCAGCTGGGCTGAATGGCTCTTGCATGTGTAGTTTTATAAGAAATTGCCAAATTATTTTACAGAGTGGCTGTACCATTTTGCATGCCCACCACCAATATATGACAATTCCACTCTCTCCTTTTCTTTGCTAGTACTTGATACTGTTAGGGGTTCTTTTTGGTTTTGTTTTTTTGCCACCTTAATAGAAGTATAATGGTATCTCTTTCAATTTGAATTCCCTAAAGAATAATGATGTTAAAGTATCTTTTCAGGTGCCTATCTATCCTTTGGTGAAGTGTCTACTCAAATCTTTTGCCAATTTTTTACTGGGTTATTTGTTTTCTTTTTGTCAAATTTTAAGATTTTTTTATATATTCTGGATACAAGTTATTTGTCATATGTGCACTTAATGAACATTTTCTATCAGTCTGTGGCTTGTATTTTCAGTTTCTTAACATTGTCTTTCAGAGGGCAAAAGTTTTTTAAGTTTTGATGAGATCTGATTAAAGATTTTTTCTTTTGTAGTCATGTTCTTGGGGGTGTATCTAAGATATCTTTCCCTGATTCAAGGTCACAAAGATTTTCTCCTATGATTTCTTCTAAAAGTTTCATAGTGTCATATTTTACATTAGGTTTATAATCTATTTGGGGTTACTTTTTGTATTATGTGTATAATGTCCTGGTTCTTTTTTTTGCATATGGCTGAATGACTATTCTTTCTTTGTTGAATTGCCTTTGCATCATTGCCAAAAATCAGTTGACTATATTTCAGTGGGTCTATACCTGGCATCTCGATTCTGTTCCACGGATCTACAGGTCTATCCTCTTGCCAATATCATACTGTGTTAATTATTGAAGCTTTATAGGAACCTTGAAATCAGGTAGTATGCATCCTCCAACTTTGTTCTTCTTTGACAAAATTGTTTTGGCTTTTCTAGTTTCTTTGCCATTCTATATAAATTTTAGAAATTTTTTTCTATCTTAAAAAACTCCTGTCAGAGTTTTGTTTAGGATTTTGTTAAATCTATATATCAGTTTGGAGAGAATTAACTTCTTTTTAAAAAAAAATTTTTTTTAATATTTATTTATTTTTGAGAGACAGAGTGGGAGTGGGAGAGAGGCAGAGAGAGAGAGCACAGAATCCGAAGCAGGCTCCAGGCTCAGAGCTGACAGCACAGAGCCCAACATAGGGCTTGAAATCTCGAACTGCGAGATTATGACTTCAGCCAAAATTGGACACGTAACTGACTAAACCACCCAGGAGCCCCATTAACTTCTTAACAATACTGAGTCTTCCATGAACATGACACCTCTCTATTTACTTAGGTCTACTCTAATTTTATTTATTAGTGTCTTACAGTTTTCAGCATAGAGAATCTGTGTATATTTTGTTCGATTTATACCTAGTGTTTTATTTTTTGGTAAAGGACAGTTTTCTGTAATTTCGATTTTCTATTGTTCATTACTAGTATATAGAAATACAATTGATTTTTCTATATTAACTTTGCATCCTATGACATTGTTAAACTTACTTGTTCATTCTAAAATCTCTTTTGTAGATTCCTTGAAGTTTTCCACAAAACAATTGTTATCTTTGTATAGAGAGAGTTTTATTATTGCCTTTCCAATCTATATGTCTTTTATGTTTCTTGCTTTATTACACTGTTTAAAACTTACAGGATGATACTAAGAGTAAATATGGTGAGAAAAAACATCCTTGCATTGTTCCTGATCTTAGGGAGGAAGCGTCCAGTCTCATGTCATTAAGTATAATGTTGCTGTAGGGTTTTTTGTAGATGCTCTTTCCACGTTGAAGTTCCCCCTTTACTCCCAGTTTTATGAGAATTTTTTTTATGAATCATTTGTTAATACAGTTAATTACATTGATTGATTTTCTGATGTTGAAACAGCTTTGTGTCATAATGAGTCATCCTTTTTATAAATGCTGGATCTTATTTGCTAATACTTTGTTTAAGATTTTTTACATCTTGGTTATGAGAGATATCATTCTGTAGTCTTATGTTCTTATAATGTCTTTGTCTGGTTTGGTATCAGGATAACACTGGCCTTGTAAAATGTGCTGGGAACTGTATCTTCTTCTATTTTCTGGAAGCAAATTGTAGAATTGGTATAATTTCCTCTTTAATATTTGGTAGAATTTTCCAGTGAAACAATTTGAACCTGGAATTTTCTTTGTTGGAAACTTTGCAAGACAAATCCAACTGTTCAAAAGATATGGTGCCATTCCAGCTATTTATTCTTCTTCAATAAGTTTGTGTAGCTTGTGTCTTTTGAGCCATTGGTCTGCTTCATCGAAGTTATAGAATTTATGGGAATAAAGTTGTTGACATAACTTTTATTATTTTGTTAATGTCTCCAGGGTCTGCAGAGATATATCCTTCTCTTATCTTTATACTGGCAATCTTTATATTAGAGGCTTATCAATTTTATTCATTTTTTCTAAAAACCTAGCTTTTCACTGCATTGATTTTTTTTCTTTGTTTTATCTCTTTTCAATATCACAGATTTCTGCTCTTTATTATCCCTTCCTTATATATGCTTTGCATTTGTTCTTTTTAGTTTCTTCAGGAGAAATTATAGAGCATTGATTTGAAATTTCTTTTCTGATATAAGATTCAATGCTATAAATTTCTCTGTGTTACTTTTGTTGCAGTCAAAAAGTTTGACATGGTATCTTTGCATTCAGTTCAAAATATTATCTAACTTCCTTTGAGATTTCTTTTTTGATCCATGTATTATTGAGAAGTGTTTTTTTCTTAATTTCCAAATATTTGGAGATTATCTGTGTCTTCTTATTAGTGATTTCTAGTTTAATTCCATTATAGTCAGAGTACATATTTAGTATGATTTCAATTATTTTCAGTTTGTTATTTTTATGTATTTACTTATTTTTGGCCAAAGATATGGTCTGTCTTGGTGAAGGTTTCACATGCACTTGAGAATAAAGTGTATCCTATTGTTGAGTATAAAAATATTTCACAGGGTATAGAATTCTGGTTTGATAGTTGCATTTTTTTGGCATTTTTCAATGAAAAATCTATAGTTCATTTGGATTATTCAAATAGTCCAAATGAACTATAAATGTTTCTCTATAAATGTGTCATTTTTTTCTGGCTCCTTTCAAGATTATTTTTCTTCATCTTTGGTTTTTAGCAATTTGATTATGATGTGGTTAGGTGCAGTTTTCTGTGGTTTTATTTGGTTTGGAGTTCACTGACCTTCTTAAATATGTAAATTTATGTCTTTCACCAGATTTGGGAAGTTTCCAGTCAATTTTTTTTCACATATATTTTCTGTACCCATCTCTTTTTCCTTTCCTTCTGTCACTCCATTGGCAATAATTAGACCATTTGATATTGTCTCACACATTTCGTGAGGATTTGTTAAGTGTTTTAAAATCTTTTGTTTTTCTCTCAGTTCTGTCCTTTAATAACTTTTTTTACTTCAGATATTGTATTTTTTAGTTCTAAAATTTTCATCTTTTTTATTGTTTCTATTTCTCTGCTGATAATTTACATTTTTCTATTTATTTCAAAAATGCTCACCTTTACTTCACAGTACACATTGGCTATAGTAGCTGTTTTTAACTCTCTAATAATTCCCACCTTTTTATCTTTTTGGGGTTAGTGTCTGTTGATTATTATTTCCCTTAAGAATTATTCTGGTTTTCTTGGCTTTTTACGTGTTGAATAATTTTCTAGGACATCTGTGTATCCTGGACATTTTGAATATTATGAGACTCTATCTAGGTCATGTTAAAATCCTTTGGATAGTGTTGATTTTGTTTGTTTGTTTTAGCAGGTAAACAACCCAGATAGGACCTGATGGCAAGTTTTGTCTCAGTCTGTGGATAGTAGGCCCAATATTTGTTTTTCAAAGCCTATGTGCATGAACACTGAAGAGTCAGTCTGAGACTAGGGCAGCAATTATAGATCATAGTTTAGCTCTCAAATATTCTGCTAAGCTTCTCTGAGTCTGGTCTACATGTGCACAGCTTGTGGAGGCAGCCTGTGACTTGTACACACAGAGAATTAAGGGGTCTCCTTCTCTCAGGGCCCGACTCTTGGTGTATTTCAGATATATATCTTAGCATGCTTTAGCTATTCATTGGACAACTCCTTTCTCCTATTATTTTTATCTGACTTGCATTTTTAATTTTTTCAACAAAAATTAGTAGATGCTATCTATTGAATAACTATTTCAGAATTATCTTAATGCATTTGTATGGTAAATTTTCTTTCTTGTAACTCAGGCCTTATGAATTCATTTCTTTTTTGCATAGTATATCCTTTAATAATTCCCTAGTGAGGGTTTATGGGCTGTACACGTTCTTAGTTTGGGTCTAAAAATATCTTGACTTTTTATCTCAATGTTATTAATTTACCTAGGCTTAATAAAATTCTAGGTTGATACTTATTACCTCTTTAGCACTTTAAGGATATTAGTATATTATTCTCTGTCACTCATTGCTGCCAGTGGCAAAAAAGCTGTCAACTAGTTGCCATTCCTTGGTAATAATAGCTACCATTTTTTGCTGTGTGCCAGTGGGCTAAATACAAATATGAACTCACTTGTACTTCACAACAAATTTACGAAGAAAATATTGTTAATATTTTGTGGTATATATAAGGAAACCAGAGCACCTAGAGTTGAAGTATCACTGTCCGTGTCCACAGCCAATTAGTGATACAGCTGGAAGTGTGTATTTTTATCTTTATCATGCTCAGTACTCTGAGTGTGCTCTTGGGTCAGTAAATCATGTTTTTCAACTCTGGAAAATGTTTGACTCAAACCTCTTCAAATACTGATTTTCCACTGTTCTCTAATCCTTATCAAACCCCTGTGTTGGCAAAGGCACTAGTGTATGGTTGTATGGGTAACACACAGCACAAATCTAGCACCATTCACACCAGAGGCTTTGAGCTGTTTATTTTCAACTTACTTTCAGTCAATTCACCTAGAGAGATTTTTGTCAATTTTCAGTCAAAGAATTGATGTTTAAATACAGACATTTCTACCATATGTTTGTAAATTAGCTGTTACTATCTGGTGCTCTAGGAAAGAAGATTGTTTCTGAACTAGTTGCCAAGTACTTAAGGTTTACCTCAGCTTTTAAATGATAATCATAATCATAATGTTAATGATAATACTTTTATGTGTCATGCTCCACTGTCTTAAAAATGATTTATATAACATTATTTAACCTAATTCTTACCACAGTTCCATAAGATGGTTTGGGAGTATAGTATCATTACCACACGGTAATGGACCCACGACTGGACCCATGACTAAAGTGTGAAGCAGAGGCACCACAGATAGACTTTCACATCTTGGCTCCTCCTCCCATTTCTCAAGTCACTTTTCTTATCTGCTCCAGGCACTATAATTTTTCAACATTCCTAAATACCTCAAGCCATTTCAGAGCTGACATTTCTCTTCTCTCTGGTTTCTACCTCCTCTGCCCATCTGTGGAGCCCTGGGGGAGACTATCCATGAGGCTACCAGAGAGAACCTCATCTATGACTTCTTTACCAAATCTGTCCTCTTCTGTGCCTGCTTCTTTCCCACTAAACTGTGGACTCCTGAAAGGGTGGTGGGGGCTGGGGGTGTTGTTCTTATTTGTCTGTGAATTCACACTTCTTACCACAGGGCTTGGGCTGTACACAGTGAATGCCTAACATTTTGTGAATGAATGAATAAATCGAAACACAAAAAGGACTTTCAGGTATAATATTTCTATGAAGATTTATAGTTTGAAAACACTTTTATATGTCAATGCTTAACTTTTTACTTTCAAGCACTCTGAAAAATACCAAATGCTGCATTAACATGTATCAAATGAATAATGAAAAAATTATTTAATGAGTGAGTTAGTGTATCATAATAATAAAATAATATAATATAATACCCCCATATGTATTTAATAATAACCACTCTCACTTTAAAATTTAATGCAGTTTCATGTGCAATTAACTCTTAACCTTTACTGACATTTAAATCTATAAACATTTGTGCAATGTAAAATGTTTTAAAATTTGTCAGGGAACCCAAATGAAAAGTATGAGCAAATATAAACTTGCCATGTTAGATATTGATTTCATCATTCCTGACCTGGGAAAATAAAATCAATATTTAATATAGCAGCTGATGACAAATGTGGGGGGGATTAAATGAGCTTCCTGTGTGCATTCGTTCAGATGATAAGTGAAACAAAAGGGATCCACTGTGAATTACGTGTGTGGCGAAGTTGATTAAACCTGCCTGTGCAGTCGCAGTGTGACTGAAATATCACTGGATCTGTGATGAGTTGCTCCTGCGGATGCTGTGTGCCTTGCGGGAGAAACAGGCAGGCAGATCTTCCTCAGTTCAGTGATTTTACTGCATATATACAATTTCAGCCAAGTGCAACAGAAAATAGTTAGAATAAGGGTAGCACCAGAAAGACAGCCAAGCCGTAAATGATAGAATGGCTGTTCCAGAGAGCCCTGATGCAAGGAACAAGGCAGCCTGATAAGTGTTAAGAAAGGAGCAATGGGCGTCAGGCATTTTATTACACTGTCAAAGCCAGACTAAGAAGATCACGTCTCTGCTGGTTTCGTAAGCATGCAAGGAAGGAAAACTACAAGCAAATATTCAAGAAGAGGAAAATGTAAAGGCACTCGTTCCACACCTGACCCACGTACATCATGGTAGATTAGAAGAGGAATCTAAGAGTAGTCAGGGGAGGCACTACTGCAGAGATGGAAAATTCCATCGTGTAGCTGTTTGTGCCGGTCTACTTCCCTTCTCCATTCAGCAGTTATTAATAAGGATCTTGCTGAGATATGTAAAGAATGCAAAGGGAATAGGTCACATCTGTGCTCAGGTAACCTTGTTCAGTTAAAAATGCCCTTTACCATGATTATGTTGACTGTAGTTGGAGATTATGATGAAGAGCGTCTGGTTCTTGCATGAACACATTTCCCAACAGAATCAGAGAATTTTATATGACACTGGATTTCATTATTATTATGTTGTCATAAAAATATTTACTTTGGGAGGCATTTAGCATATTTTGGGCCATAGGAATGTTGTTTAAGAAATGATTTCTTCAAATGCCTGAGCATGAGTAGCTATTTCAGCAGAAGGTAAGAGTTAGGGTGTTTTATTTATTTATACTGTGTGTTCAAATTCAGCAATTATATCCTAAGGTAATCTGGTATTCTCCCAGGCTATTTTAGAAATCTTTTTTAGACATGTCCTTTAAAACTGAATTATACTTCTTCAGCAGGCAGATAAGTGACCAGGTGTCACTTATTTATAAAGCTTTTTCAGCTTTGATTCTATCATAAGCATGAAAAGAAACATGGGTCCAGAAGATCATAGGCTAAAATATCTACAAAAAGGAAATGGGGGGGCAGTTGCCTCTTGTGGGGCTCTGTATTTGTCAAAGGTTTTCAGAGCAACTAGCTGCAAGCAGGTTAATATAATCACTTCACAAGTTGAACATGAGAACTGGGGGAGTTGTGGGGAGCATTAGCAAATGTAAGTATGATGCATTTTGGATAGCTTATGCTGTTTTAAATAATTCTCTGAAATGTTATTCTAAGCTTAATAATGACAAGCAGCCTCTGTCTTGACAATATTTGCTCAATTATTCGGGATTTGGAACAAATGCTCCATTTTACATTACATTTCACTTGTTTAATTCAATTCAATAAACATTTTAAAGCTTCTACTTAATACTCTTTTCAACTGAGAAAAGTGTATCCCAAGGGCCATGTGCTAGAAAGTCTAACTGGATAAAGCATAAACTGTGAGGTGGTTTCTGGAGTCTAAATTTTGTGCGGGAGTCAATTTAAACATTTTTATATTAAAATTACCAATACTACATGATAGATTTGAATGTAACATTCACATGAATTTTTAAGAGAAATCACAGCTTCAAAGAAAATCCATCTTAAAGCAGTCTGAAGACATATACTCTTCTGCTATAAGTGGTACCTAGGGGGAAAAATGTGAAAACATTCTAGGCAGGACAAGTTATTAGGCACGTAGCAGTGGGATGTACACAGAGTCTAACCCTAGTCCTTTTACTCGGGGCTTATTGTTAGGAAGCAGAAAATGTGTTCACAATGAACACAAACAGAAGATGTAGAAAGACATGAAGGAAAGATCAATTCTAACTAGTAAAAGTGCCGTGTGAGTGTTAATACTTGGAAAGGGCCTAGAAATCCAAGTAGAATTCCAACAGGTGGGATGTGTGTGAGAACTTTTCAGGTGAAGGGATCAGCCTGTGCAAAGGCACAGAGGCATGAACTGGCATGGTACATTTAAGAACAAGAAACCATGTCATGTGGCTGGAACATAGTTACAGGGAAGAAGGAAGAAGATGTATCAGAAGTTGTGCTTATGTATGGTTTTTTCTGTGTTATTTTAGATAAACCAATGTCCAGCCTTTAAAGGAATCTTCCTGTGAAGAATTAACTTTATGAAAGTGAAAATAATTTCCCCATTTATCTGCAAAAAAGATTGGATTTTAAATTCTTTTAGATTGGGGCATAACTATATATGATCACCTTTTATAATAGATTGGGTGAGCATTTTCCCCCTCATTTACTCACAGAAGGATTTTGCTGATTTTCACATACGTGTCTACCACTGGCTGGAAACAACTGGTAAAGATTGCCTCCATACTCCAAAAATAAGATAGAAAACCTTCTCTGAAAAAAGGCACTAAGACCAGTTTTATCCAAACAGTCTTGCTTCTCTGAGCCTCAGGGGAAGGCCAAGGTCTGTCTCAGATGTTGGGATGATCTGAGAGAGAAGCTTCTGCGCTGGGTGAGGCCTGCTGTATTCCTTTTACTAACACATCCCAGCAAAGTTCCTGAACTTGAGTCACCAGAAAACCAGTCATTGTGATGCCACCAATTATAGATAAGAATTCCCAGTATTCTCACAAACTTGGAATAAAGCAAATAAATCTCATTGACTTAATACCAGCATTTTTTCCCCAGCAGTTGAAGGATTTCCATAGAGGTCTCTCCTTATTTCCACTTCCCCACACTCAGAAATGAATCCTTCCCTTACTATGAATGCTATCTAGAAATTCTAAATTGTGAAAAATCTGGAATCATGACCACATTTAAACTCTTCATTGGAGTGAAAACAGCTGTGGAGATGGGAAATTATGTCAGTGTCAAGAAGAATATTAACACTGACCCACATTAAGGTCATACGATGACAGATAGAAAAATAAATCGGGGCCTTGTCAGAAGAATTTTGTGGTGTGTGAGACAGGTCAAGAGGGATGAGGTAGGAAGACTGAGCAGGCCAAAGGGCAATGCATAATGTGGAGATTCCTTGTTATGGTCACCACAGCTAAGGTCTGTGCACCAGCTTGCCAGGGTCAGGAACTGAATTTTGCCAGTGCTCCCAGAGTTCTCAGGATTGAGTGATACAAAAGATAAAAAGGCACAATGTGCCTTATGTATTAGGCACAATGTCAATTCATTAATCGTGGGCTTAATAGTCAGGTCACATATTTCTGCTACCCAGAGCACCCCTTCTCACACCAGGATCCCAGGAATGCATTAGAAGCCTGCACAGCAAGCTTGGAATTAGAACAAAGGAAGGGGCAGTCATAAAGGTAAATCATGAGAGTCTCACTGAAGTCCCACAAAAATGCCCTTTGCTGCAAAAGCAGCAGCAGCATAGGGGGCACCTGGGTGGCTCAGTAGGTTGAGCATCCAACTTCTGCCTAGGTCATGATCTTTCAGTTCCTGAGTTCACATGGGGCTCACTGCTGTCAGTGCAGAGCCCACTTTGGATTCTCTGTCCCCCTCTCTCTGCCCCTCCCCCAATTGCATTCTCTCAAAAATAAGTAAACATAAAAAAAAAAAAAGCAGCAGCAGCATAGTGTTGAGTGTGTGGATTTGGGGGTCAATCAGATCTGGGTTTCAGCTCAGCCTGGTCAACCTCTGGTGGTCTCTCTTACAGCTTCAGTTTCTTTATCTGTAAAATGTTATGTAGATAAGAGCAACAGCTAACTTTTTTTTTTCTTCAATGGGTTTATGGAGACAAATTTCACATCCAAGTCCAGGGCAGAGGGGATGGGGCTTATAAACCTGGAAGAGAGCCCAAGAATTTAGGGTGACAACAACATAGGTGAAGGTGGGCTACATTAAAATCCTATTTATTTATACAGATTTATTCATAAAGAGCTATGGGGGACCCTTCTCCACCCTCCATGTCCTAGGAGGAGACAAGAGAAAGCCATCTCTCCCCATTGTTGGCCCCATGGGAGTTGCCCTTGGAGAAGTACTGGGGGAGGTAGGGGTGAGCATCTCCCGTGAGGGCATCACCTGCTCCCTAGGCAGTTACTGGCCTAGAGGCATTGGGTAGTTTCTAGAAAGCTGTGTTGAGGGAACTTGAGGGGAAGGTTTTGGTCTGGGCAAGCTTCCTGGGTGGACCAGGCCTGGTACGCCCACTGAGTACAGTCCAGGGTCCAACTGGCTTCATGGCATCTGGGGGGACCCAGAGCAGGGGTGCCTGGGGCTCCTCACAGCACAGCTCCCACCCAGGTCTGAGGAGATGGAAAAGAGGAGTTGGGGGTTAAAGAGAGAACCTGGCATCTTCTGGCATCTTGGAAAAGCTGACCCCCAAGGACACCCAGCCCCAATTGTGCTGTGCCCAAGAAGGCAGCTCAGATACCAGGACTGGGCACCAGGGCCCAGAGAGGAAACTCCCAGAGGCCATTCTGGAGGGTGATTCCCAAAGGAGGCCACTCCCCAGGATGCTTGGGGAAGGGTAGGCCATGGGGAATGGTCTCCTGGGGGAAGTACCACCAGGCTCTGAGGCAGGTGGGAAGAGGCTGGGCCTCTGGGCCTCCAGACTGAGGCTGGGAGTCATCTTAGTTCCACCTGCCTGGCCTGCTCCCCAGTCAGCATGGCAGTCAGGGCTGGGCCAGGTAGGCGTTATACGAAGATCTTGGCCGGGGTGTCAGTGTCCACACTGTCAATGAAGGCCTTGTTGGGGTGGCTGGTGACAGACTGGATAGCCTCCTCATGCTTCTTGTGATAGGTCATGATCTCCTGCTCGCATGTTTTGTTGTCCAGGCTCCACAGCGATTGGTTATGACTTCCCAGCATCAGAAATATGCCATTAGGGGCGCCTGGGTGGCTCAGTCGGTTAAGCCGACTTCGGCTCAGGTCATGATCTCGCGGTCCGTGGGTTCGAGCCCCGCATTGGGCTCTGTGCTGACAGCTCAGAGCCTGGAGCCTGTTTCAGATTCTGTGTCTCCCTCTCTCTGACCCTCCCCCGTTCATGCTCTGTCTCTCTCTGTCTCAAAAATAAATAAACATTAAAAAAAAAATTAAAAAAAAAAAAAAGAAATATGCCATTAGGGTCCATGGCTAGTGATCATGTCCAAGTGGGAGACCATGGAGTGCACAGATTTCCCTGTCTGGTTGTCCAGAAAGCAGATGTCTCTGTTGTCATGGCAATGATGATGAGGGGTTGCTTTGAGTGACTTACCACCTGGTTGATCTGGGTTGGGCTGCTGCTTCTCCTCAACTCCAGTATGAGGAAGACACTACCAACCTCCAGGTCATAAAAGTGGTGTTTTGGGGTTCCACATCCTCTTAAAGACATCTTTGCTGTCAGAGAGATCACAGCTGAGGTCATTGTCATTGGCGACGGTAAGATCCGCCAAGTTCCCCAAGCTACCTCCCTGCCCCTGATCCTATTCATGATGAAAACGTCTTCATGTGGCTGGGGACTGGGGTGTGCCAAGAGGCGAACCAGTTCCTTTGGGGGACACCCCATCCACATCCCAAAGGTTGGCCAAAATTCCCTGGAGCTGGGCTCCTTGGTTTTCCGACTCATGGTGGGTCCCTCTCCAGTGCATTGTTAAGGGTCTGGAGAGAGCTCCCAATCCTCTCCTGAGCCCGGAAAATCGAACTCATGGACGGCATCCTGGGAGTCATACTTCCTCTTCATCCTCATCCTCATCAGGCTTTGGAGGGCAGCTTCAGGTGCTGCTTCTTGTGCTGCACACTGTCCAGCTCAGGGTTGTCCTCATGGCTGTGGTCCTCCTCATGGTCCTCATGGCCATCCTCCTCCTCACAATTCTACAGAAAGGGAATCTGCTCCAGCACCCAGCCACCCAAGCGCTCTTTGCCATCTTTGCCTGTCACATTCCTCTTGGTCTATTCGTGCTTCTCTTTCACCATCAGTAACTTGCCACCACGGAGCCCTCCAGGGGCCAGCGTGGCCCTGCAGCCCCCTTCGCTGGACTCCGTGGCCCTGCTGAGCTCCAACAAGTGGCCCAGTAGGGACTGCACTCGCCTGAACCACATGTCCAGGATGATGTCTGTGTAGCGCACCTATTCCAAATACTGTCAGAGAAGGCGCTGACCGTCCTACTGCACCAGCGGGCTATTCTCCAGTGCAACTGACTCCAAAGGGCCATTGGACACTTGTTCTGACAGTTCTGGTTTCTTCTCCCCGTGGTTTAGGTCTGCACTGAACTTCATCATATTTGGCCTCTCCTGCTTCAGCGCACATTTAAAGTCTTGATCCACTGCACCGGGTCTGGACATTCCTTTGCCCTTTCCCTTCCTCCGGAGGAAGGTCACCTGAGTCTGCAAGGGGGCACTTTCCACGTGCGAGCGGGCCTTCTCCACTCCAAGCGCGTGGACTCTTGCTGCATAAAGGGCAGGATCCAGTGCAAGCACAGGGGTCTCTGGCCGCCGCGGTGGGCCCGGGCTGCCTCCGCCTCCGCCTCCCTTACCAGCTGGGCCCCAGGACAGGGGCAGGAGGCCAGAGCCACCCCATCAGACCACCCTGCGCCAGAGCCAAGCCAGTGGCAGGAGCTGGCAGCCACCACAGTGGGACCAATCCCTGCTGAGTCACGGAGGCGTGGACCGCCCGCACGCCTGCTGTCGGCATTAGCTAACTCTTAATGAACAGCCACATGGACCAGGCTGTGTGCCCAGTGCTCTACAGACCTCTCTCAACTGACAATAGTCCTCCGAGCTGAGTGCTATTTCCATTACAATGTGGCAGATGAGGAAATGGAGGCACTGTTGCCCCTACAGAAACGGTGAAGGGTCATCTCCGCCCTGATATCTTGTAGCCATCCAGTTTCACGGTGAAGGGTTTTACTTCTTCAGGTTTCTCTTGACTTGCAGAGAAGTGAGTAAGCTGTTCTCTGGATCCATTGACCCTTGAGGGGCAGTGGGGTCTGGTTCTGTGACACAGAGCAAGGAGGATCAGTGGAGTATTCCAATTTAGCTTGGGGCTCCTTGTCTCCTAAACTATGTAAACTGAAACACATCACACTGTGAGATATAATTTATTCCTGCCCCACTCTCCAGATCTCCATCTGGCCCATGAATGTGATTCATATTCCTTGTATTTAAATATTGTTACCCTTATTATGTGCCAACTAATACTCCTGACTTCAATTTATTGAGTGCATTCACACCTTCCCTTCTCTGTGATGCATTCTTAAGCATTCTCTCATTGACTAGCAGTGAGGGGATCATGCCCAAATCATGGCCCACTTCTCCTTTTCTTTCTCTCATGGCTATAGAAGAGGCTTCGATACAATTCTGTTTCATCCATTTTACCCTATTACAGAAATTCTTTATCTAGTGGCCAGAATATTAATATTTGCATAAAAACATGTTTTTCTTCTAACAGTATGGGACAGTATGGGCAGTATGGGAAAACACTCGTAAGTTCCTTTGTAATGTGCATCCCAACACAGATAAGAAGAAACCTGGCTAAGGTCTCTTCTTAAACATAATCACCGATCATTTTAAAATAAAGATTTTGTTATTATTCAGGTATGGCAAAACCAAAAGATCAGGGGAAAAGTGCCATAGAAAAAAGTTTGTATACTCACAGTTCCCAAGAGGAGGGGGCATACCATGCCATGGGGGGCCACGTAGGGAGGCACCAGATTTGGTCAGAAGGTGAAGGGGTCAAGGGGAAAATGTGGGGAGTAGACTTTGTTGTGATTTCCATGGAAAGGAAACAGGATAAATAGCTTTAGGGTTGACAAGTTTTAAAATTATCAGGCTCTAGGGGGTGCATAGAGGGGTGTTCCTGGTTGTCTGTTATTTGACTGTGGGGTGATTAGGGCAGAGGATAGTGGCCCTGAGTGTGAGAGCCCAGTAAAAGATATGGTTGAGGGCTGTGGGCACTAAATTGGCTGGTTTGCATGTGAAGTGTTTGCTCACAGGCAAGTTGTTTGCTATCTCTAGGAATTATCTCCCTCTGGGGTCAGCAAGGTCCCAAGATGTCAAACTATCAGAAAATAGACGGCATGGTTAATATGCCAACTGAGTGAGGTCAATCTGATACAGACATTAATACTCCTAGAGTATTAATTAGAGGAGTCCATTAATCCAACCCTTAATAAAGACCACAAAAGAAGTAACTGAGGGGAACCTGGGTGGTCCAGTTGGTTGAGCATCTGACTTTGGCTCAGATCATGATCTCGCAGTTTGTGAGCTCAAGCCCCACATCGGCTCGCTGCTGTCAGCCTGTCAGGGCAGAGCCCGCTTCAGATCATCTGTCTCCCTCTATCTGCCCCTCTCCCCCTTACGTTCTTCCTGCCAAAAAAGAAGAGATGGTAATGATCATTAAAGGCATTGTTAAAAAAAAAAAAAGAAGAAGTAATTGAGAATAACTTAATGAAGACCATATTAAATAAGAACTGTAAACAAATTACTCTAAATTAGCTTGGACATAGTTCTTCACTACAAACTATGAACACTATGTTCTGTGGTATTTATACTAATTTCCACTGTTATCTCACTGGGAATCCCTAGAACCCTTAGCAGCATGGCTAAAGGAAGCTTTTGGGTTTGGTCTTCTCTACTTCAGTCCTGATATCTCCTCATCTGCTGGCCCTCTCTTTTAGGATTCCTTTCAATCTGTTGGAATGGCCATCCCGTTATATTTCTTATAACTAATTTAAAATTTTTTTAATTCTCTTGATCTATAACCATTGGAAACTTAGATTTTAGGAAAACATGTGTTCTCCACCTGTACTTCTACACCTTTGTAGAAGGTAATCTATTAACTTTTTTTTAATTTCAAAAGTTTTTTTTGTGTGTGTGAAAAATCCCATTAACAATTTCCTACCTGAAAATCTTGCTGAAAGGCAGAGTGACAGAATCCCTCTGGTTTGTGTTCTAAGAATTTTTTTATCTAATACTTGGTCATGAAATAAATAACATTTTCTTCGATTAGCCTTCAAGTTTTACCTTTCATCTTGAGGATTAATCCCCTTGGAGTCTACCTTGTATGATCTGCTTCCCTATGATCCATGTAGACTCACTCCACCTGTGCTGAGCTGTGCTAATATGTGGAGGGTTTAGTGTGCTTTCACAGGGTGACAGGCTTTTGTTGGAACATTATTGTGTTCTCCCAAGTCAAACTCCATATTCCAATTCCATTTCTGCTATTTACCAAATGTCTGACATTCACCAAGTTAACTTAATCTCCGTAAGCCTGTTTATTCCTCCATAAAGTGAGTTCATAATAATACCTTATAAGGTTGTTGTGAGGATAAATGAAATAGTGCATATAATGCACTTACTACAACACCTGATACATCATAAATGGTCAATAATGGTTATAATTACTATCACAGATATCCTAACTTGTCTCTTCCTGGAAGCTTCCTGCATTTTAAGTAACTTCTATAAATTATTGTTCTCATTCACTGTGTTGATTTACTAGTTTAACTCTCAATTGTAACTTTATTTCTATGTGTCACCACTAAGTACCAACTACTGAACCTAGAATGAAAAGGCCCTTATAGACTTTCCTAAGTTTTACCTATTTGGAAGTATTATGAATTCCTATACATCAGAATCTATAATGGACAGAGCTGCATTACAACCATGAGCCCTTTCAATTCTTTTAAACAAAATAATTAAAATTATATTTTATGACAGAATTGGTATGAAAACTATAATCCAAAAACAAATCAAACAAGTTATTATTATAATTCATCATTATTTTGTTCATGTTTTATTCTGATTTTAAAAGAAATTAAAGCTGAAACATTTTAGTTTTAAAACATTTTCATGAGCCCTAAAGGTGTTATGAACCCTAGTGTCTATTATGTGTAAAAGATGAGTCAGCCCTGATTTAACTGTGGACTCAGACCACAGTGAAAGTCAAGGAATCCCAGTGATACTGTTTCCTCAAATGCAGCTAAAGATAGGGCTACAGCTGTTTTGTTAATAGGGTTGATAAAGCTATTACTAAAACCATTCTTGTAGTGAAATATTATAGAATGACAAAGTGTCATACTGCCTTGAGACCACCTGCTTAAAGACCCATTGTTCATAAATGAAAATTAAGACTCAGTGTCCAAGTGTTCAGTTTGTATCCAGAGTTGGAGCTAGAACCCAGTTCTCCTGATTACCACACTATCCATTGCTCTTTAAGGCTTTATTTGAGCTTGGTTTTTAATTTAAGGTCATGTTTCCTAGAACCTTTCCTATAAGAATTTTTGTGTTCTGGGTTTATGATACTTATGGTAGAGAGGAATACCATTTCCTATTGCTTGTGACCTTGTTTGAAACAGTTTGGTTAGAGCCATTTCTCATCTCTGTCCTCCAGGGCACCTCTGCTCCAGGGAGGTGAAATTTCTGGTCACAGCAGCCTTGGGAGAGGGCTCCTTTAGATAACCACCTCCCTGGGAACTAAAGTCTCAAAGGCCAGGGAACAAAGTAGGGGAAAGGGGAACTAAGATTTGTCAGGTGCTTATTATAAGACAAGATCCTAACTGTGTATTGTATATCTACTCTATCTTTTAATGTGGAAAGTAGTTATCAATATCTTGTATCTTGAGTCCTACCAATTGCTAAGTGACTCAAACAACTAGGGAAGGCTAAATATAACTGGTCTTCTGAATATGCTGGCCCTCTTAGATTATGTCTTATTTTGAGCCATACTTTTAGAGTACATTCCAACACTAACTCAGTCTTTGGGGCTGTAGATCCAAGCTTCTTCAAGATCTACATGTATCTGAATATTATACTCTCTGGCAGAATGTTGCAAATGACCTCATAACTATGACTCCAGCTTTGCTATAATGCACAGGTTAATTATATCTTTGTGACCATGCCAAAAGTGTGGCTTCATTGCCCAAGGGATTGTTTATCTCTGGTGATTAAATTAAGTATCCATCTACATTTCTGAGAAATGCTCCAGCACTATTTTGAGCCTTCCTAATCTAGCTAGATTAATCCTCTTTTGTACAAACCATCAGTATTTCCATAGGATAGTTTCCATATGGATCGTTCCCATGTTAACATATTAAAACGGTATTTAGGATGAAATATTTAGCCTAAATGGAGAGGCATTAAAAACAAAGACCAGCTGTTGTGTCTATGTACTTGGTAAAAAAAAAAAAAAAAAAACAAACAGCTGGAATCAATATAGCATTTGGACACATGGCTGAAGATGTGTTTTGTGTGAGGAATGTGCCCTTGAGGGAAATGAACCTTTGCATTTGTGTGCAACTGAAGTGGAAAATAGGGGAGAACCTTGAAAGCCAGGGACTATCTTCAGTGACATTACATGAGTGAAGAGCGAAAGCTTTAAACATTATTGATTATAAGACAGCTATGATAGAACATAGCATTTTAATTAAATCCTGCATGCTGGCAGTGAAGGCCCAGTCCCAACTATGTGCTAAATTTTAGGAACTGAGTATTAGTAGAACCTCTTAGGGTATCTAAGTGGCCTGCACATATTAGATCTGTGCTATCCAAGATGGTAGCACTAGCCATTCATGACTATTTAAATTTAAATTAATTTCAATAAAATACAGTTTCATATTCAGTTCCTGGTCTCACTAGGCACATTTCAAGAACACAGTAGTCACATGTGATTAGTTGCCACTGTATTGAATAGTGCAGATATAGAACATTTCCATTGTTGCAGAAAGTTTCTTTAGACAACACTGTAGTACACGTTCAATAAATACATGTTGAATGAATGAATGAATGAATGGCCAAAATTTGAAAGGGGAGAAAATATACTGCTCTTGTAAAAAGTTGAACCAGTCCTCTTTAAAGAAGACATGATATGGGGCGCCTAGGTGCCTCAGTCGATTAAGCATCCAGCTTGGGCTCAGGTCATGATCTCACTGTTCGTGAGTTCGAGCTCCACATCCAGCTCTCTTCTGTCAGCACTTTGGATCTTCTGTCTTCCCCTCTCCCTCCTCTTCTCCCTCCCCCTCCCATATGCAGACTCTCTCTGTCTCTCAAAAATAAGTATTTTTTATAAAGCATAAGGCTTTAAGAAAAAAGACATAGTATTTATTTGGGGATAGTGGGGAGTGATAAAGGGATAGAATGACCTTTTAAGAATTGCAATGTCCAATTCCATTGGCATAACTTAGATTTCTGTGACAAACTCCTCCTCTAAAACCTTCAGTAAAGTCTATTTTGTTCATGAAGACTTGTGTGGGTGGAGATTTTTGAGGAGCTCAGCAAAGGGGCTTTATTTCCTAGGGAGGTCAGCATGGTATATAACAGAGACCAGATATAAGGAAGAAGGAACAAGAAGTAGAGGATATCGTATGTACATCAAGAACAGACAGGACCCTTAGGGACAGATCTGAAATTCCATAGGCCAGGAAACCAGGCTCAAGTCAATTTTACCTCTAATTAAAGTAACCTGGCTGATGATGTCTAGGTTGCACTTTAATATACTCTACCGATACTGTCAGGAGTTGGCAGGCCAACTCTGGCTTACCATCTGTATTTGTAAAGCCTACCAGCTAATAATGTTTTGTACACTTTTCAGTGATTGTTAAAAAAAAATCAAAAGAATAATACGAACACATGACACATGAAAATTGTATCTAATTCAAATTTCAGCATTCATGAAAAATTTTGTTAGAACACAGCCACCTCATTCATTTACGTATTGTCTATTGCTGATCTTATGCTACAATGGCAGAGTTGAGTGTTTGCAACAGATACCAAATGGTCTGCAAAGCTAAAAATATTTATGCTCTGGCTTTTTATAGAAAAAGTTTGCCAATCCCTGTATTATATCACCAGTATAGTGAGAGAAGGGATCTACATATCAGATATTACAAAACATTCAGGCCAGGAATGGGTTTCACTGAAACATGGCTGCCTCATGGGGAACCATAACAAAAGAGGTTTTAGAAAATTAGGGATAATGAAAGGAGTAGAGAATTACTTAACAGGAAGAAAACCTCTACATCAAATATAAACCGCTACATTTTTATTGCTGATGATAGCAGGAAATTGGGCAGATAAAAAGAAAACTGTTTGACCTAAGGCAATCAGTCATCTAACCTTTCTGAGGATCAGTTCAACATCAGGCAAGTGTCCATCTGTGATACAGAATAGTCCAGCACCAGATGGTTCAACAAATGCCTATTTAGTGCCTCCTATAGGAAGACCCTGTGCTAAAGTAAATGTGGAGTAAGGATGGGAACCCTAAATTTTGGCCCTTATTCTCCAAAAAATACATAATATCCTAGGGGAGATAAGGAAAGATATTGGATCATTGGTTATAAATGTGGCAAATGAGAAATTTTGGAAATAAGTTTTAGAACCATTCAGAAAGAGATGAGCTAAAATCATCAGAAGTCAAGAAAGACATCCTAAGAAGGAAGGAAGGAATTGGGTTGGAGCTTGAAGGCTGAGGGGGAGGGGAGGGAAGAAAGGGATTTCCAGATAGGGAAATGGACAAGCCATGGCTGGGCATTAGGTGGGAGAAAGATGACCTCTTTTGATTTCTCCAAAAGAGAAGAGATCATCTAGGCTGAAGCAGGTGAATATGATGAGAAGCTGGAGATAAAGAGAGTAGGGGAAGGACAGGGATCTGGGAGGTTTTTGAAAGCCAGGATAAGGGGTTTCCCAGATTGACAATGAGAAACACAGTGTGTTTGTATAAAGAAAAGGGGTAAGAAATTGTTATTTGTCAAAGCAACAGCACAGGAAAAAGTTATGTGAGCACAAAGAAATCAGACAAGTTGGATGACATTCCAGTAAGAAGGAGAAGAGCAGTAAGAAAAAGTGTACACCTTAGACCTTACAAGATAGGAAAGATATTATCCTAACAGACACATCATCTAGAGCTTCCAAGGACAAAATATAACAAGAGTCCAAGAATAAAGTTGGAAATTGTGCAACCAGCTCTGTGAATTTAGGCACATTATGGAGTAACCAACTGCTGGCCATACAGCTAATGGCTTTATTTGCACAAAGATCTGGTGAACTTCTTTGAAAAGATCTTTGAAAAGGCAATAAGCATTGGCACAGACAACTGGCTCCTTAAAAAGTGCCCTAAACAACTGAGGAAACACAGATGTCCCTTGCTTTTCTGAACAAAGAATCAGAATAAAGAAAAGAAAGTCGTTCAAGAGGTGAGAGATTCAGAGAACATTTGCTAACGCTATAAAGCCTGAATGGGGGAAGAGAGACATTTTGAGTAGAGCCCTGAGTAATGTTATTATCTCCTGACACAGCCTTTCCAGAACTTCTCTCCAAATTCCTGGAGAGAAGGCAGTAGAAAAAGTGTAATGAGGGGTGCCTGGGTGGCGCAGTCGGTTAAGCGTCCGACTTCAGCCAGGTCACGATCTCGCGGTCTGTGAGTTCGAGCCCCGCGTCAGGCTCTGGGCTGATGGCTCAGAGCCTGGAGCCTGCTTCTGATTCTGTGTCTCCCTCTCTCTCTGCCCCTCCCCCGTTCATGCTCTGTCTCTCTCTGTCCCAAAAATAAATAAAAGTTGAAAAAAAAAATTAAAAAAAGAAAAAGAAAAAAAAAGAAAAAGTGTAATGATCCATAGTGAATCAAATAAAATGTCTTTACTCTTGGTGACACTGCTGAAAATACACCACATAGTTACCATCTTTTTTTTTCTTTTTTAATGTTTATTTCTTTTTGAGAGAGAGAGAGAGAGAGAGACAGAGACAGAGCATGAGTGGAGGAGGGGCAGAGAGTGAGGGGGAAACACAGAATCCAAAGCAGGCTCCAGGCTGTGAGCTGTCAGCACAGAGCCCTATGTGGGGCTCAAACTCAGTAACTATGAGATCATGACCTGAGCTGAAGTTGGATGCTTAACCGACTGAGCCACCCAGGTGCCCCCATCTTTATTTTTTTCAAACTTCTTTCTTGACCATTTCAGTGTGGCAACAATGAGAGTGAACTAGTGGTCACAACAGTGGCCTCTGCAGCTAATAGTGAGCATATCCCCCTTGATAATGCTGAGAAACAGTAAACAGAGCCACCGATCTCGGAGAATACCATCATAAGGGATGCTCAGTGCACATATGAAAGTCCATGACCCCTTGTCTGTGCTGATGATAAAAGGAACCAAAGGACTTCCACTGCAGAGACTGCACTAAAATGGCTACTGGCAGTTGCTACTATCTTTATATTGCCCGTAAGTACCAAGATTTTTATAATTTGGATTGGTGACCAACCCTAAAAATCTTGACTCTTACAATAAAATAAAATTATTTTTAATAAACTGAACAATAATAATTTTGTTAGTTTTACAGGTAGCTGTAGCATTGTGTATGTTTTTTTACTAGGAGTCACTGATTCCCAGTGGTGATGCATTGAAGAAGTGTGAGCCCTGATCTGAGCAGATTAGATGAGCTTAGAATGAATAACTGAAAGGCAAGGTGTATCTAACCTGGAGATTCTTGTCAACACTGAACATAAACATACTTATTGTTTGCATGAGAATAAACTGACTGGAAAAAAATAAATAAGTAAAAACTATTGCATGATTAAGATGGCTTCTTGTAGGTGTGAAATTGAACATACCTCATTACCAGATTGACCTTGCACACTTGAGAAAGGGTCTTGTTAAAAAACAAAAAGTTAACAAACACTTCAAACCACTATTTCTTGGTAAACAGAATTCACTGTTTCTATGTATAAGTGAATTTAGTGTGGACGGTGAGAAGACATAGACTACATGGTTTTATATTTACACATATCCAATATATTACGGCTATCCCAAACATCTAAATCTGTTGTTAGTTAAGTCACAACTACATGAGTGACAAGAATAAACAGGAATTGATGGCACTGAAATTGAAACGTGTTCCTAGACTAACTTCTGTAGAATAGAGTGGTTGCACTACTAAATAAACTAAATTCTATAAAGAATAAGGATATAATTATCTAATTTCACGTGATTTATTTCTGCCAAAAGTGAGGGAAGGTGGATGGATAAACTTAAAAATAAAATGTAACCATGCAACTGGTTTCTTGTAAAAACTCTTCCATTTTCCATAAAAAAAATAACTTCTGGATTAAATTTTTCCCACTACATTTTGATGTAATTCTTAGGCAATTAGATTATAAAAACTCTAGGAAACTCTCCCAAAAATAAATAAAAAACAAAACTTCAAAAGAAACCACAAATTGCTAGCTCAGAAAAAATTATCTGTGCATCTTTCTGATGAAAATAAAACACATTTAAATATCCAGTTTATTTAAAAGGTTATTTTAAAATCATGAAGTTCAAGGCAGTTCCTGCAGTGAATACTAATAAGTGGTGAATAGTTTTTCTGGTGCTTAATCCAACTCCATAAATTCAACAATGGTGCAATGTCAAAATAAAGGAATATTTTACTCGTCTACTGGGAGCACCACTTCCTGAACCTTAATTAGAGGGTGATGCATAAAACATTTTTTGTTAACTAACCTAACATATTTGGAGTTGAGATACTGTCCAGGGAATATACATTCAAGTGAAAAGAACTTATTTTGGGTAATGATTATTTTTGATAATTAAATGCCTCTCCCTTCTCTGTTTAAAATTGAATTACTCTGAGACAAATGCTCTTTTAAAGCAGAAAATCAGGAAAATGAAGGTAAAGACAGTAAAGTCCACTGTTTGTGGGGTGAAGATATACTTGTAGGTGGAATTTTAACCTAAAATGTATTTAATGCTCACTTTGGCCAGGAAAAACTAAAAAAGAAAAAAGGAGCACCATCTTTCCTTTCAAGTAACAAGTGTTTTGAACACATGTGGCACAATTGCCGTACACACTCTAGATCTGCATAGGACAATGTAGTGATCTGGCCAGCCAGTGTGATGGCCTTCTGCACAGCCTGGGAGCCTCCCCTCCTACGGCTCTGGGAGAGCTGTGTCTGTAAGCCCAGAAGGGCGCCATCTTTGAGCATCAGTATGACAGTTATACACCCTAACATAAAGCTTTGTTCTTTTGGGGGAACAAGTTATTTTTATTTAGTTGAACTAATTGAGATTTTCTTCTACTGTTCAGGGGCTGAATCAAATATTATGGAGCCAAGAGCTCATACAAAATTAGGTTTGAAAGTAAACATTGCTTCGAGTAAGGGAAAATACCACATAAAACACAAATTTTTAACAATTAATACCAACATTCCCAAATCCAAAAGAAAAGCATATTTCTTATCATTACATGTGTAACACTTACCTGTAATACCTTTTCCTACATTTTTGGTTGTATGTTCTTTGATCACTTCTTTATATGAAAATTATTTTTTTAATTCAACTTTCTGTAGAAAAATTAGAAATAATTCACTCTTTATTCTGGCATCATTCTTTGAACCTTTAAAAAAAATTATAGTTTAGAAGAGCTTTTTCTAACTATACAACCCGTTGTTAATGGCCTATATATTTGTAGAAAATTTCTAGCAAATTTCTTCCATATATGTGCTGTGGGATTTCAGGGCATTTCAAATTTTTTTATGCAGTGAGTGACAATCTTAAATATTATTTGAACTGATAACACTCAGTTATTTGGGTCATTTTGTCTGGAACCACCAGACTATGTCAGGACAGCCTGTATCAAAATTGCTAAGACTACATCTGATATGTCAGGATGAGTAAAATATGTAATTCATGTACAGATATCCTCACTAATCTGCTTAGGTTTGTACTTTTGAACATAGGAATTCCATTACCTTTTATTTTGTATAATTCTCATCAAAAAAATGAAAAAAAGTGTGTGTTGCTTTTATAACTATATGTGCTATTTGTTGCCTACATTCCTGACCAGAAAGAACTATTTTGGCAAGGTATCAGTGAGAACTGAATCCTCTGTATGCCCTGTTACACAGTGATGATAGGAAAAATTTTCCACAGAGTAGCTTATGGCTCTGTATATCACAAACCTTGTTAATTTTTGATTCTGTGCCCATCTGATTCAATGGCATCTGCAGTAGGACATGTTTATAGCATGATTCCACCTCTGGTCCTGCATCATTGTGCTGTGATGCAGTGAATCAGCACGGTGGGAAGTAGGAGTGTTCTCGGGGCCCATCCCACACCAAGCCGGCTAGCAGTAACTTCCCCACACAAAGAAGTGACTGCCAACCACACAAATATTTCTCAAACTAAATGTATCCCCAATTCAGCTTCCCCTTAGCCATATTTTAGCCCCTCGCCCACCTGATAAATTTGACACAAGAGAAAGAGTGACAGAGAGTATGTCAGAAGAGAAAGAGACAGCAGTCTTGGCCAGCCATATGGTTATTTTTATACAAATATATGATATGGTAGCACATTGCTATGGCCCCTACCCATCGCCTTGAAAGAGGGGTGTGCAAATGAAAGGCCCTGAAGCTTAACACTTGTGACTAAATTTGCCTCTGCAATAATTGGACGATCCAACCAGAGCCCTCTTGGTTCTCTAGAAAGAGACTTATTAGTCAGTCTCTCTTCAAGCCTGAGTGAAGTTGAGCCTAAATCTGAAGAGCTTTCTCCTAAGGTGTTCTAAGCTAACATCCACTTGTACTTCTATTCAGAGTTAGTGTGGGACCAACCCTGAAAGAGTAAACATCATTTTAGTAACCTGAAATTGAGAATGCCAACTGGGGGGAGGGCAGATGAAGTTAGAGCATTACTGTTCTTGACCAAAGTAGAAAAAGTTGTTGCACTCTATGCATTTTCTGACCAGTTATTTTAGTGTCTCTAGCCTTTCACATGACAGAGAAATAAACTTCCATGTTGTTTAAGCCACTGTAACTAGGGCTTCATCTAGTAGTTGCAGCCCAAACTATTCTTATAAGTACCACACACTAACTGATTGTGCCACTGGAGCCGTGCTAGCCCAGACTATTCTTAACGGAGACAAGGTAGTATCAGGATTACCTAGAGAGATTTCCTGAGTTATTCCTTCCTCCGTTCTGCTGTCTTCCAGTGCAGGACAATTTGCTTAATAATTTAGTAATAAACAATTTATTATTTCCAGTGATTCTATGGGATGGATCGGCTCAGCTGGGAGGTTCTGTCCACACAGTGTCATTTGGGATTACAGGGGTGGCTGCATGAGCTGGGTACTCAGCTGGGGCTGGAACACCCAGGAACACCCAAGATGCCTTCACTAAGTGTCCCACATCTCAGCTGAGCGCTGGCTGGGTCTCACCAGGTGTTTTGTCATTATTCAGTACTGTAGCCTAAGTTTCTTTTATATAGTATCTAGATCCCATCAGAGCAAAGCAGAAATTTCCAGGCCTCATAGAGTCTATGCCTGGAGCCAGTCCAGCCTTGTTCCCCCCACATTGTGCTGGGCACAGGAAGTCACTAGGCCAGCGCAGATGTAAAGGCAGCGGAAACAGATTCTACCTCTTGACAGGACAATGGTCTGGAGGTAGAGGGATAGAAAATGTGTTGGTAGCCATTTTTGTAGACAGTCTACATGCAAAGAGATGGATAGAGAAGTAAGATGACTCCTAAAAGGACAAAGGAGTAGGATGGAGTGGGAACTCAGGCGTTTTCTCTTTTGGCACATAGAACGCAATGCCTCTGTCAGGTTTCAGCCAGTCTGTCTATTCAGTCACTTCACCCATTTAATCACTTGACCCCATAGAAAACTGATACTGCTGGGAAGAGGGATGCTCCATGCTTTCTTAGACTGGGAACTCAGGATGGAGCAGCCTGTGGGGACCATGTTTTAAGATCTAGCTTTCATAGTACAAGTCCCCACACTAAAGTTTTTCAGCATATGCTGAGCTGAGCTGATTCACTGAAACAAACACATTACACACAAATACACGTACATGTGACAATCAGATTGTTAGTTTATTAATTTGAAATTGGAAATAGCTGCTAAGTATTACAGAATATTGTGTCTTCTGATCTGTACATTTTTTCCTAGAAGTTGGACAATGTCCTTGGAAAGCCAAATCATTTCTGGAGGTTGCATTCTGATTAGAATCAGAATGGAGGAGTTAGATTATCTTAATATAGTGTCCTCTTCTATGAGGCTTGAAGGAAGTGCCTGCTAAGTGGGCAGTTAGCTAGAATGCTGGTCCCCTGGCTAAATCAAATCTGTAATCTGTTTATGCACAACCTTTGAGCTAAGAATGAAAGTGTCATAAAGAAAAACAAAGAAATACACAACAGAGACCATATGTGACCAGCAAAGCTTAAGATATTTACTATCTGGCCTTTTACAGAAAAAGCAGACTGAGCCTTGAGCTAGATAGTGAATTACTTGGCAGAAGGTATTCTCTATTTCTCCTAGAACAGTGTTTACAAAATGCATGTCACAGTCCAATATGGGGCTGTGAAACTAAGTTACTGGGTAGAAATCTGTATGTTGTGGGCTGAATTGTGTACTCTAAAATTCATTTGCTAAAGTCCTAACCCCCAGTACCTCACAATGTGATTGTATTTGGGGTCAGGACTTTCAAAGAGGTAATTAAGTTAGTATGAGACCAGTAGGGTTGGTCCCAACCCAATATGGTCAGGGTCCTTATAAGAGGAAATTTGGATACAGACACATACAGAGGAAAGACCGTGTGAAGACACAGGGAGAAGATAGTCATCTACAAGCCAGGAGAAAGGCCTCAGAGGAAATCAGCCCTGCTGATGCCTCCATCTGAGACTTTTAGCCTTCAGAGCTGTGAGAAAACAGATTTCTGCTGTTCTAGCCACCAAGCCTGTGATACTTTGTTATGGCAGCCCTGGCAAACTAATGCACAGGAATTTTAGAAATATGCAATAGACTGAATGGAAAGTGTCAGGGAGCAATGTATATTGAAAGAGTGAATATTGTTTAATATAGTTTTATTATAATTATATGGTGTGGGGGGTTGTGGGTTGATATGTATTTCTCAATGTAGCACATGGTCAAAAAGTTTGGGAGCTACTGCCTTAGAATATAGTTAGGTACTCAGTGTGTTTGCTAAGCAATAATTTGTATCATCCTACCAGGGTCCTATCTGGGACTCACTGATATTTCTGCTCTTTGTCTTTCTTTTTCTGTGAGGACTTGTCTCTTTCTTTTCTTCTAGTATCGTGTTGTGATCACTTAGGCTATGATCTTTCATGCTGTCACATCCCCTAAGTCTACCTTAAATCACTGCTCTTCACAAGGTCTTATTGCTTCTTGATTTGTGTGGCTTCTGATCATTTTCAGAACATCTCCAAATGGCTAATTTCACTCATTATTTGGGGTATATCAGACATCTGTTTTTTTCATTTGACCAGCATGGCTATTGACAAGTGGCAGTAGGCCCCCAACTTTTCTTTTGGGGAACCATCTCTCCATACTCCACGTGGTTCTGATGGGCTGTTCTGTAGGGTGGATATGTGATCCAGACTGGCCAAGGTCTTCCCTGATATTTGACATATGGTTTTTAGTTGTAAGGATTATGGGGACCCAGAGTTGTTTCTCCTTCAGCAGGGAAGACACTCTGTGAAATGAAGCCAGACACAGACTCAAGCAGAGAGTTGGAGAGAAAGAGGCTACCATCATGGCTGGAGTCCCAAGACCCAGCCATGCCTAACATGTTAACTTCAGTTCTTCAATCAGTATTCTGTTATCACTGCTTGACTTTAACAAGGTGGGCTGGTCCTATTTGCTTCACATCCAGGTTATCCTTGGGCTATAGTTGGCTACAAGCACTGGTTACATGCGCTGATAATAAACACCAGGTTACCCAACGAGGAGCACTGGTGTGACGATAAACGTAGGTTTAAGGAAAGATGATGGAATCTGGATTCAGTACTGAGTGAATTCAATTATGTACACTATGCAAGTGGAAAGGAGACATGTAAACTGGGGAAGATGACCGTAAACAAATAGTGTTAAATGAATGAAGACCATGTATGGGAGGTCCTCCTGCACAGCTAACAACTGGACCGAACCAACTGAAACGAACCGGCACATTAAAAATCTTTCAGATTTATGATGTTTTGGTTATAGGAGGAAATTGTTGTAATAATTGAGTAAAAATAAAGACTCCTTTAATTACTCTCATTTTTAGATTTAATTACTTCTAAAAAAAAACCCCACGAAAATTATGGAAACAAAAGTGTAGCTTCAAAATCAAGTTTTAATGAGCTATTCTAGAATAGAAGGTAAAATTACATATAGTAGTCACCCATGTGTCTGTAAGGATCTGCCATTCACCTACGTACATGTCTTCCTGTGGGCTTTGATTCCTGAACAGAACAGATCCCCAGAAGCATATATTTTTTGACAACACTAAATAAATTACCATGATAAAAAAACATCTCTGTAGCTCATGGACTTTGAAACATTAAGAAAGTACAATAACTTGATGAAACCCACCCCACTTCTAGTGCACTAAAAAATTACCCCTAGAGTGAAATACAGAAGAGGAATAGGGGGCCTCATGTATGGAGAGCTTCCAGAATGTTGTATAGCATACCTGGCCAGCTGAGAAGTTATTAGTGATGCAAGACAATAAACAGGCTTAACTCCATACACTTAATGAGAGAGCACAAAATTGCACACGCTTTCATTGACCACAGTTTAAAATAGTCACCCCTGTCTCCATCACTTATTTCCAACTTTCTTCTCTGTTTTCCTTCTGTAAAAATCTCCATAGAGCCTCTAACACCTCTGATCTCCATTTTCTCAATTTTATTTCTTCTTTTTGGGCTCCCTGTGCTTCAATTGGTTTTTATAAGATTTCTGCTGAAGTATTCTCCTTTTCAAGTGGCTTGCCTGCTCCCTTAAGAGTCCTTAAAGTCATACTTACTACTACAAGTCCACTTGCCCCAACTTACGATTTTTTTCTTTAGTAACTCTCTATACTCATTCACTGGTCCTATTCCATTTCTACTATCTCTCAATTTCAGCTATTTTTGCCCACATTTTTTTTGGCATATAGATTACTTAAAGAGCTCACCCAAAACTTCCAGAATGTCAGAGCCAAAGGATGTGTTTTAGTGTTTGTTTGACCTTTCTTTGAGACTATTCTCCCTCTCAGCTTTCCATATAATGTTTTCCACTGTTGTTCCTATTGCTTCGGGTGGTCATTCATTTTCTGTTCTCCAGGACTTCCTGAGCCATCTCATCCCAGCCACTGTGCTGTCCAATGGTGAATTTAATCACCTGGGTGTTTCACCACCTCAAACCCAGTGTCCAAAAGCAGCCTCATTATTTCCCCTATTTCAGTTAATTGCATCCACCAACAAAACCAGAAAATGTGGGTGTTACCCTTCGCTTCCTCTCCTCAACAGCTAATGAGGCCTCTCCATGGCCATGACCCTGGTTCTAGCCCTTATCAACCCTGAATTAACTTTCTAATTGGTCTCCGCCTCTACTCCCCAGATCACCCTTCCCCACAGCCCGTCTCACTGCCAGCTCTGTGATTTTAAAAATGCAAACATGACACTTTGACATTCTTGCTTTAAATCTTTCAGTGCCTTCTAGTATCTACAGCGGTGCTTCTCCAACCGCAGTGTAGCTCGGAATCATGCAGGAGTTTGTTCAAATGGGATTTGGACTGGGGTTGGGGTGCGGCAGGCTCCGTGTGTTGCTGCTGCTCCTTGGATCACGCTTTGAGTAGCAAGAGTTCTACGTTCGTGTCCAAATCCCATAGCCCCTGATAGTCTGGTCCCTGTTTACCATCACACCTATAATTCCTGACATTGCCAGGAAACACCCATGATGCTGCAATCACTCCAAACCTTCATTCCACCTTGATCCACTGACCCTCACGGTTTCTAGCCACATTTCTCATTTCTTTTGTAGTCCAATGAAATAAGCACCAGCTGGGGATTAGTCAATATTCAAAAGATAAAAATCAAATAAAATTTCCATAATAGCAGGGAAATACATGTTTTACAAGCTCTTTAGTGTGAAATGGTTCAATAATATCACATTTGTTTCACATTTCTTAACAATTCACCTTTGGGTCTTTACCATGGTAATCTTTTTTTCTTAATGAAAATCTCACTAAAATTTTCATGAAGCCAGCTGTGAGAGAACAGAACTATATTAAGAGTCTTATGAAAAATATATTATACATCTTACTCTAGATATTGTCTTTTAATATTTTCATCAGATTATCAATTGCTTATCTTCATTCTAGCTTTATAGCTTTTTCTTTTATCATTAGTAGTGGCTAATAAAAAGGTAGATTAAAATACATTTGGCTATTTGATCAGGGTTGAACATAATTTCCTACACCACAGACACGGGGAAGTAATGTTTGTGTGAGAGAAGATCAACCTCCTCTTTCTTAGAGCCCAGAAAAGGTATTATCGTAGGAAGAAGAATCTCTCATAATGTGGTTGAGCCATTAGGTTCAGCCTCATCTCCTGCCGCTTCCAGCAGCACAGACCGACATCTTATTAATCATGGAAACTGCTGAGCTATTTCGTTTCTGTACTTTTGCATATGCTATTTGCTTTGCTTAAAACTCCCTTTCTCACTCCCATAGCTAAATCTCCCTTTCAGAACTAGGTCAAACGGCACCTGGATTAGGAAGCCTGAACTGATTACCTCAGCTGAGCTAGCTTCTCATTGAGTTACTTACAATAACCACTTGTTTGTCCTGCTGAAAACTCTGATTTATTTGTGCAACCCCCATCCCCACCCCATTAGAGAAGGGGTCCTTATATCTCCTGTACCTGGCTGGCACGCGTTCACCTAGAAGATGCTTGTGGTAGGCAGAATAATGCCCTTCTCCTCTCAAAGATGTCCATGTCCCAATCCCCTGACCTGTGAATGCGTTGCTTTATATTGGCAAAGGGGAATTTGCAAATGAAATTAATGATCATTAAATGGAGAATTTGTTTTAGATTATTATGAGTGGGCCCAATGTAATCACATGGATCCTTTTAAGAAGGAAGAAGGGTCAGAATCAAAGGAGATGTCAAGTGAAAGCAGAGGCCAAGTGATGTAGCCCTGAGCTAAGGCATGCAGGCAGCTTCTAGAAGCTGGAAAATGCAAGGAAATGGATTTTCACCTAGAGCCAACAACAGAAAGGAATGCACTCCTACCAACAGCTTGATTTTAGCCTATGATAACCCATTTTGGACTTCCGACCTCCTAAACCCCAAGGTACATTTGTCCTCTTTTAAGACACTAAGTTTGGGTAATTTGCAGTAACAGCAGCAGTAGGAAACTAATACGGTGCTCTATTAATGCTCTTTTACAGAATGCATGAATTAAAAAGTGCCTCAGGGTCTTCTTCTCTGTCCTTGCATTCTTTCCATCTGCTCTTTCTCCCTGAGAAGGCTGCAGGTAATGGCCCCTAGGAACTAACCAAGGGTCCTTTTTACACCCAGGACTTGTGCTGGCCCAGCTGGGTCAGGGGCTCCCTGCTATATCACTCCACCAAAATGCAAAGTCATGTTTAATTACTTTCTACCACCTATTGGTGCAAGATCCTGTGGTTGGTGCTATGCAAAATCTTACTTGGTCTATAGCTTACTTACTTTTAAATTCCCTAGAACCCTTGGACAATGAATACTGCTATAAGGTAAATTCAAACACAACACCTCTGGTTATCCGCTTCTGCCCTTCCCCAGGTCTCCCCATGCTCCCTGCCTGCCCTGAAGGTGCAGGAATGCCTACCTCCTTTGAGATAGCATGTTTCCTGACCCACTTAGGTAACTTTCCGAAATATTGCAGTTTCCCCTTCCCCAAGCCTTCATTTCCAATTTAACATATGTAAATATATGCTGAAAAAGGCTTTTTAAAAGGTAAATTTCCTTTTCACCATTATCCTCACAGGTCTTTTTTTTTTTTTACAGCCAAGTTAGTTAGCATATAGTACAACAATGATTTCAGGAGCAGATTCCAGTGATTCATCCCTTATGTATAACACCCAGCTCACAGGTCTTTGTAAACCACTATGGTGACTACTCTCACTATGGTAAAATTCAAGTCTACTCTGTAACTTGTACTCAGCTGTCAGGCCTCTAGGTGTCGCCACCACCCAAGTCCTGCTGAAAGGTGCCTGGCCCTGTATATACACATACTAAGCATGCAGTAGTTTTTCAAGATGATCTAGGGAAAAAAAACCCACAAAACGTGTGTGTGTGTGTGTGTGTGTGTGTGTGTGTGTGTGTGTGTGTCTGTGTGTATGTATGTATATTTCATTCTAGCTCTAGTTTTCTGTGCAGAATTCAAACTAAGAGAATAAATGATACATGTGGCTACTTTTTAATTTTATTCTTTTGCTCTATTTGCCACAGCAGCACTGGAACATGCTGGATTTTGTCTGAATCTCAGGATATTTATTAAAGGTGCACCCAGTTCCATAAACACACAAAGAAATTGTTTTCCTTGTACAACATTGTTTTAATGTTTTCCCTTCCTTTAGATTTGCATACAGTTTTGGAGACTCCTGTGACTTGATTTGACTTTCAAAGTGAGTGGAAGGCAGAAAGCACATGGAAGAGCGGATGCATTTAGAGTTCTGGAAATACTCTGAAAGTTCACTAGTCACTAATACTCGGTTCTTCCCCATTCTGAAATTTTGCAACTTATAAATGTAAATGTATGGTATTTTAAATTTGAAATAAGAATTCTGGGAAGGAGAATTTAGAAGGGTTCAGAAAGATTGAAACCCTGCCCTCCAGTACTGTTTCTTTCTGATTTTATAGTTTTTTTTCCCCATATTGCCAGAATCCAGATTTATCTGTCTTGACAGACTTTTACAGAAATTGTCCGTTCAGTTCTGTTTTCTTTTTTTTAAATTTTATTTATTTTTGAGAGAGACAGAATGTGAGCAGGGGAGAGGCAGAGAGAGGGGGAGACACAGAATCTGAAGCAGGCTCCAGGCTCTCAGCTGTCAGCACAGAGCCCAATGTGGGGCTCAAACCCATGGACCGCGACACCATTTCATGAGCTGAAGTCAGACCATTAACCGACTGAGCCACCCAGGGGCCCCCCACATTTCCTCCTTATGCCAGAATCACCTCCTCTGTTCATGTGCCCTTATTTGTGCCATGGGACTGCCACCACTTCTGCTATTCTGTTTGTGGCTCTCTCCCTACAATTCTTGTTCCTGACTTTGTAATGATTGCAGCTTACTTTTGATGCCTGCTAGAGGTCACAGTTCATAGGCTAGGTCAAGACTTAAATCGAATCACTGGAAAGAACATTCTGTCTAAAGATACTTCTTGCCTCTTGTTTCTTTAGGCTAAGATTTAGTAGGACTAAAAATTGAGAAAAATCTGCACTGAGATATATATGGATGGATGTGTATACATATAAAAAAACCACACACACACACACACACACACACACACAAAGAAAAGGAGAGGTTTCCAAATCTTGCATTTAATATTTATATAGGCATTTTCTGAAAGCTTTGAATCTAACCGAAGCTACCGGTTAGGCAAAGAACTTTGACTATAATGAACGTTATTGTAAGACAAGAGAACATGCTGTTTTTATCATCCACCCACTTGCTCTCCCCAAGAAAAATACGGAACAGCAGTTAGCTCATTTCAAGGGCTATATCTAGTTACTGCTAAACTGGCAGACTTCTGCCAGGCTTCTAAAAGCAATTCGTATTGATTTCTGACTTTAGGGCTAAAATTAATAAGGAGCCCAGGAAGGCCAGGGTTTTTTCTTGAACAGAGAAACAACCCAAAGGTTATGTTAGTGACTGAATTTGCTGTGCTAGTTAGGGATTAAAAAAAAAAAAAAAAGTATGTATATAAAAGAACATCAATCACATTGGAAAAATGGGTAGTTATAATAAAAGTGTGGTTTTGGTATGTTTTTATTGCAAGCCAGCAGTGACCCTTCCATTTGCCTATTAGAGAGATTAGAATGTTTTGTTAACTAATGCTTTTGTAAAATAATAGTTCCAAACCTCTCTGGCATATTTATTCATGAATGACAACATCGGGTTTGTGGGGTGAGTGTAATTACTTCCTAGAACTAAGACCAATGTTACTAATGATTTACAGACATTTGTAAATTCTGTACCATACAACCCAATAATTAAAAGGGTTTAGAGTCTCTCTAGTGTGGCTCCTGATCGCTGCAGAAATTAATTCTACAGGTGGGCTTGGTGGCAATACAATGACATCAACACTGTAAGCTCCTAATATGACAGAGCCACACTGGAAGCTGCTTTTATATTCCCAGCCAAGTCCAGAACGGTGTTGGTACTCTGAACGCCTATTCATTATTCTTGATTTAGTATATATGTCTCGACACACAAATCCCTCAAATACTGATGAGAAAATCAACACAGAAAACAGGCGCCAGCCAACATTCCAGCAGCAAGACTGGAGATGCAGGTAAGGAACAGTGTCCTGGACCAGCTGTCTTTTGAAGCCAATTACTTTCTCAGAAAAATTAATTTTTCTTTCACTTCCAGCTCACGTAAAAGTTAATAAAGGAAGGATATCTGGCAGGATCATCTCTCTCTCCATCTACCCACCCGCTTAATCACTAGCCACCATGAAATGAGTCTGGGAATGTACATAACCATTGGATTTAATTGGACCTGGCATGTACTATTTCCTAATAACCTTCTGCCTTGTCTCCCATTAGAAGTGAGATCTTTTAGGGTGAGTGAATAGGTCAGACCTTACAGAAAAGTTTTTCAATTTTCTGTTTGCCACGGGAGTAAATTAAAAGCAAAAAGAGAAAGAGCCAATAGCTAGCTATGTGCTTTAGGGGAGTACTGGGTTCTGGGTATTTATTGTTGAGGAATTAAAGAGAAATTCTACTTCGAGGCTAAGACCAATGTTCTAAACACAGATTGGTGCATATCCTCTGATAACTGGTTACATGAAGAGTCCTTTCTAGAACGTTTAAGCACATATTTCAGCTTATGCTTTTTTCTTTAAATAATATTTCATTTTCAGCAGCTTTATAAAACTGAGAGCCACAAAGTAAGGATGACTAGAAGTCATGGTTACATCCTGAGGTCTGCATCTTCCTGTAACATTTATATTTGTGACATGACAGCACCTTACTTAACAACTGAGTAGCCAACTTCCCACAATGAAGTTTTGGATACTTGACAGCAAGCCATCAGTATTGCTTGTAATGCAAATTTTCACTTAAACTGCCTATAAACTTCACAAAACACTGATAATCCTTTTGCTCTTACTGAACATGGCTAATTCCAGATGGGAAGGCACTAAGAGAATTCTTCTGATACGTGCCAGGTATCAGCTTATCATGCCTTACCTCCAAATTCACCCTCCACCACATGCTAGTAGTGGACAGAATTCCTTTAAGCAGGTGTCACTCACGAGTAGGACGTGAAGCTTTCTCAGTTGGAGGGTGAGGGAGGGACACCACAGGAGGAAGGCGGCTCTCCTGTGCGGTTGCTGCATAGTGGGTCACTGGTGTGGGTCTGATAGTGCTGCCTTAACTCAAGGCACGTGGCCCCAGAGTGCATGGCCCCACATTGACCCTGAGCTCTGGCCTGGCAATAACCTCCCTGCAGCCCCCTGACATGGACACGCTCCAGGTCTTGTCTGCAGTGGCATCTCCACTCCCTCTGCAAGCACACATGCCTCGCCATAACTCGAGGCAGCTTCCTGTTGCGTGGTGACTGTAGACTTGCGGAAACCAGTGAACCTCTGTGCCCTCTAGTGAGCTGCAAATATAACTTCTCCAAGGAGCTCTGAGGCCCAGCTTCTCTTCCGAGTTTGTCCTTCCTTGGGTATTCTCCCTAAGCCACAGGGTACGATATGCTTTCCTTGTATCTGATAGTCACTCCTTTATCACTGTTTGGTGATTCTTTATATTTAACTTACTGTTTAAATAACCATGTGGTGTTTATCTCCTGGTTGGTAACGGACTGATAAAACACATTTTACTTAGCAACTGGTAACTGTCAGCAGAAAGGACACAAGGAATAGAAGTTACTAGTGATACAATAAGAAAACTAGACTTTTCAGTTCATGGCCATGTTTTTAATTACCAAGTAGACTAAACACATACTAAAATAGACTAAAACACATACTAATAAGCCATGTATTTTATTTGACTGAAAGGACAGGTTTTATATAACAAATTTATTTATACAAGTTAAAAAGGACATACGCTAATTCCTCTCTCTCTTTTTATAATTCCTCTCTCTTAATAAACCTGACCCAAATCAAATGGTATACAGTAAAAAAACACTGGGGCGTCTGGATGGCTCAGTGGGTTAAGCATCCGACTTCAGCTCAGGTCACGATCTCACAGTTTATGAGTTCCAGCCCAGCATCAGACTCTGCTTGTCAGTGCAGAGCCTGCTTTGGATCCTCTGTCTCCTCTCTCTGCCCCTCCCCCACTCATGCTTTCTCTCTCTCTCAAAAATAAACATCAAAAAAATATAAAAATAAAAATAAATAAAAACACCAAGAAAAGCAACTTCCGAGATACTAAACAGTGAACATTTACAAAGAGTTACAAAGAGTACCACACTTTCATCATCACGCAAATGTAAACACTGAGTCTCATCAAACTCACACACTGGTCTTAATACAGGATTAGAGACAACGGATCTGGTTTTTATAACATCGTATTTGGGCTTAACTGGTGACTGGTGGTTATATCAGTGAGATACCCTCACTGAAACAGGAAAGTGCTATTCTCTCCTTTCTCAGATGTTTACCAGGTGAAAGATACAAGCTGACATACCAATTAAAACAACAACAAAAAAATGACTTCCTAGCACACAGAATTCTTGGGCTTTGGCTGGACAGCTTATTTGGTGACTCTTAGTTCAACACAAATCATGCAAAGGATACTCTTCCAATCAGCAAAAAATTAGAATGTAAATTAGAACTATACTGAAAATATTACCCAATGAAAGGTTATTTGCAATGAGAATGCAATAAACAGTTTTCAGCAATGGTGAAAACATTGGGGAAAAACAGACCTTCACCAACATTTGAAATCTATTTTCTGCTAAAATTACCCATTTTCAGGAAGACAGCCAATTCTTTAGGTAGATACCACTTCCACCCAAATTCCACTATCACAACTTGTCATTTTGCCTGCATATCCATCTAATTCCAGTAGTACCTCTGTCCACCCTCCCTGTAGATGTTTACGTTTTGGGGTTCTAGAGGACTGAGTCCTTATGGAATCGTCTCAGAGGTACCCTGGTCCCCAAATGAGTTAATGATAGGGAACAAGTTTCCAGTTGTCATTCAGCAACCACCCACAAGTCTGGATGCTGTAGTCATTTCACCTGCCAAATATGTAACTGTTAAAATTCTGTTTGCCCAGTCACCTCATGACGAGGCTGGGAAATCTGTCAATATTCAGTTTATCATTTATGATTGCCATAGTGTAATAATAAACGCTTACTAGGCGTGTAGCATAGTACAGTGAGGGAAGCTGCAGCTGGAGTCCCTCCTGGGGAGTAAAAATATTGCTGTCGTCATCACTTCTGCTACCCATACCAGTTGGCCACATCTGTGGCCAGGAGCAGATTGTTTAAGAGTGGTTTACTACTAAAGATAGGCAGGGAGAGAAAAAACGGTAAGTCTGGTCTAGGATAACAGAATCAATGCCAAATTACTGGTCTTTTTGCCCCAGCTATTGATCTCAGAGTCATCTTTGAATCTAGTTATAGGCTGTCCCAGAGCCCAGAATCTGTATTTCAACCTGGTGATGTGATCAGTACATGGAATGAAATGGACTGATAATGGAGAAAAATACTATCCCAATTTAACAGACTTGGGATAATAACATCAATAAGCTAAATCAAATTAACATGAAAAATGTTCATCTATAATGCATCTCAGACAAATTATGGAGTTATTCCATCCATCCTCAAAGGATAAATCCTACATAGGTATGGTAGTTCAGGAGAATGACAAATAATGAGCCCCAAGGCAACACACAAAGCAGCTACATGAAACACAGTTGGCATCTCTTGACTTGCAAATTCTCCTACTTAACAACTGTCACCATCAATTATTTCAATAACAAATAATACAGGTTTTCTCCAAAAATTATCTTGCTAAGAGTAGAAACAAGAAAATGGTTTCAAACCCTGGGCAAAGAAAGGCAGATCTTTTTCCTTAATACTCCCATTCTGTTTTAACATTTGGCAATGAGCCCAGAAAGAAACTTTCAAAAAGCAGATTATCCATATATTCTTATGAGCTCAGGTGAGTTTTACAGATACAGTTAACATTTTAGGTAAACTAGGATAAAATCCTACTGATATTCATCACTGTTTTGCAGATTATAGATGCATCTGTATGGTTCATTAAATTCCCTCTTAAGAAAAAGAAAACACACACACACAAACCACCATGCCTTTGTTCACAGATGTGAACCAATTCAATATGAGACACCAACTTTGTAAGAAAACGAACAAGAGGTTGGATACACAGAGAGATGCCCCCATATTACAACACACACAGATTACTCCTCTTCACTACGAAAGTGCTTTAAGCTAGAAGGGCAAAAAAGCAAAATGAGAAAAACATTTCTCTTGGCAGAAGGATTAGAAAATTCTATTCCAAAAGATGTTCACATTTTCTTTCGTTTTACAAATGAAGGAAGGAGATATTTTGCAGATTTTGTAAATTCTATTGTAAATTCAGGTAAAGAGGCTGGTACAGAACAGTACTGTCCAATAGAACTATGACGCAAGCCATACATGTAATTGAACATTTTATAGTGGCCACCTTAAGAAAAAGTGAAATTAATTTTAATATTTAATTTAACCCAAAATATCCAAAATATTATCATTTAAAAATGTAATAAATCTAAAAATATGATAGTTTACGTTCTTTTTTCATACTAAGTCTTCTAGTATGCCCAGGTCCTTAGTCTATTAAAAATGCTATCTACTGGTCAGCAGAAGCCTCAGAAGACAAGACTACATTGTAATTTCTTGTTCTTAATACCCACCAGTTTATACACACAAAAACAAGATATACAGACAACACATTGGGTTATATTCACAGGATACAGATCTATCTCATTCAGCTTAAGGATTATTTAATTATGAGTACAGGTTCGAAAACAATCTCCTGTGACTTAAATAAACCTTTCTAATGTCCTTTTAAGTATAACATCATTTTGGCCTAGTGTTAAGTCTCTATATGTTGGTATACCAAGGAACTGTGCATGTATAAATATGCAGTCTATATAAAGATTTCCCTTTGATAAAATCTTGTAGCAGAAAACCAAATATGACATTAATTTCCTATCAAATAACTAGAATTGATGAGCCTTAAAATAGCTTCAGAGAAAGAACCCTGCTAGAGCATAATAGTGGTTTCCAAGGTATGTCTTCTCTTGGCTAATATGTTGACAAGCTGAAAATTAGCACACAATCAGAACACACAATATATACATTTAGCTTTATTTTTTCCAAATAGAATAAAATTTCACATGCTTTTCATACTTCTGTAAATAGCTTCAGAAGATTTTTCTACTCTAAATATAGTTTCTCTTTACTTTAATAGTTAAGTAAGTGTTAACTGATAAAAGGTAAGTATAAAGAACTTTTAAAAACAACTAAAAACAGAACACAATAGGAAAAAGGGTAAGAGACATGAAGAAGAATTTCCAGATTCCTACTTAGGAATTACCATAATAAAACATGTTCAGCTTATTAGTAATCAAATATGTGCAAAATGAAACCACAATGAGATACCCTTTTACACTTTTCGGCTTGTCAAAAATTTGATTCTGATGATCCCAAACACTGGCAATAATCTCGAATACTGAAAATTCTAGGATACCAGTGAAAGTGTAAGTTGGTACCATGACCTTGGCAAACAATTTGGCTTTATCTATTAGAGTTGATAATGTGCTTTATTGTACGACACAGCAATTCTACTCAAGGTAATACATTCACTCTTGGGTATGTGCACCAGAAGTCATAAAAAAGAATGCTCCACTGCCTTTTTCTTTTTCAAAGAAAGATGTAGTTCAATATCCAGCAACAGGAGAAGGGAAAAATTTTGATATAGTCATACAATGAAGTAATACACAGCAGTGAAAATAAACAGGATACTTGTTACAAAATGATAATGCCCAATTGCAATGAACATACAAATGACAGAAGAATACAGTTTAATGCCATTTATTATTATTTAAAGGTATATACATGTAGGTAAAATGATAAAGGACAGAAAGGCTATGATCAACAGAGCTCAGGACAGGGGACCCACTCTCAAAACAGGGATGGGATAGGGCCAGAGAAGAGCACACAGTGCCTCAAAGGAGAGGCAATGAGCTGGTGGCAGGCACACATGGGTTTTTTTATTACTCTTTATGTGTGTGTGTGTGTGTGTGTGTGTGTGTGTGTGTGTGTATTCCATTGCAGGAAACAATTTTTAAACCGGAAAGCATTCTAACAAAAAAATTGCACGTAATGTTTCAGAAGACAAACTGTCATCTGGAGCGCCATAAACTGACCTTGACTCTATCATTCACCACTTGTAGTAACTGCTGCTCTTGCTTCTCTGTTTCTCTCCTCCTTCAGGATGGAGACAGATAGTGCCACCCAGATAGTGCCCATTACATTCCAGGGGCTCAGCAAATGCTGATTGAAAGAATGGCCAAACCAACCTGACCTGCATTTCTAGAAAGACCAGGGAAACTGAAATGTGGGCTACAAGTGGGCAGTGATTACTTGGCTTATTTGTTTTCACAATTTAGCACATTTCCTGCAAACTGACAGCCTGTTCTCTTTTATCTTCTCCTTCACCCTCCTTCTGTCTTGGTGTTTAAGGTTTGAAATAGCTCAGATATGAGATCAGCCTCAGACTTTGCCTTCAGAATGCTTTCTTCTGCTTTCAGAGAGGGCTGTATCAGAGGGGGCCGTGCTATTTAAGGGTTGCAGCAACACTGTACTTGGTTTTTTGCACCCAATTAAGGGAACAAATCCACCAATCCAGCTTCAGTGTATGCAGGAAACCACAGTCATCTGTTGGAACCAACCAACCAAGGGAGCAAGAGATTTAATGCCGTCCTGGGTCACTGTCGGAGATGATTCTGTGATCACCTCCCAACACAAACACACAGAGGACCACAAACATGAATGTCTCCTCGAATGGTCAGATGATCCATCTGCATTTTCCCAAGTAACCCACAGCATTCAGGTATGAGATTCACAAATGGGGGTAGAAATATAGCATCCCAACAAAACAGGAAGTCTTCAACCAAATACAGAACTAAAATTAGAAAAGGTATAAGAAATGGTAGGGAAGGGGTGCCTGGGTGGCTCAGTCGGTGGAGCGTCCAACTTTGGCTCAGGTCATGAACTCGTGGTTCATGAGTTCAAGCTCTGCATCATGTCAGGCTCTGTGCTGACAGCTCAGAGCCTGGAGCCTGCTTCTGTGTCTCCCTCTCTCTCTGCCCTTCCCCCACTCGCACTCTCTCTCTTTCTCTCTCAAAAAATGAATAAACATTAAAAAAATGGTAGGGAATAAACACTCCATTTTCAGAATACATGTTTCCTGGAATTTATTCCTTTTTAATGCTGAATAGAAAATCTGAGATTTCATCAATGCCTTTAGAGACAAACACATACACATTGAAATCTAAAAACAATAATTATGCAGATCAAAGTAGGCCCTGACACTTAAGAAAAGCTGTTAAATGAAAAGCATTTCTAGAAAAAGCAAAATGCTATGTAGCAAAATCAAATTAAAATAAAAAAACAGAAAGAGGCTTTGGTACCTTTAAATAACAGAGGACAAAAATAAGTTTAGTTCATTATTAAATTCATGTAATATAAAAACATCTAGGTGTTTGAAGGAATCTATAAAACAGAAACAAATCTAAAGTGTATCAGAGCCTGAGAGACAAAAAAAAAAAAAATCTTCCTTTTATCCTCTTTGATTTTAATAGAACACCAGAATTTGGAAGAATTTATTTTCCCAACTAAATTTTCTTTTGGTCTGCATATACCTAGCAGGATGGCACTCTGTATTTGATCTAATTTTAAAATGGCATTTTATTTTTAGCAGCACATTTCCTTTGTCCCAATAAGCCTACTACAGGAAATAAAAATTGTCTTGAAATGCCTTTGATACTACATCTATGTCTCCAATATTCCCACCTAGTTCTTTCCTAGGTTTTCAAGACTGTGAATATTCAAATCTAAAGGCAGTTAGTTAAAGAAGGGAACAAGAATCATTACATGTTTGGAATTTAGCTGGTAAAACAGTACAAGTAAAGAAACAATATTCTCTGAATACAATGTGGTCCCAGAAGGCAATATGTCATTACTCTGCAGAGCCCAAGTATTGCGGTAAATGCCATACCGTGTGCTTTTACCTCACTCATAACAAGTACAATACCAGCCAGGACTGGTCTCTCCTAGTTCTGTGCTGATTTAAAAAAAAAAAAAAAAAAAAAAAAAAAAGGTGGGGTGAGCGTTAGACGATGTGTAACTGGTAGCAATTTAGCACTACTATCCATCTAGTCCGTTCAGGAGAGCCATTCTGGTCCTACTGTGACCACAGTAATTCAAAAGTTTCAAGATGAACAAACGTGAGTAGCTGTCTTAGTCTAGCAAATATCATGTTGATCCCACAACCCCAGAATTTCCCTCAATCTTACCAAGTTGGTTCTTAGCACTCACTGAGAAGAGAAGACTAATGTAAGTTAGCTCACTGTAGCATTAAACTTTGACAATTGTTGATATCTGAAAATGAAAGTCTAGGTCTTATCAGAAGACTCATTTACTCAAACACAGTATCCAGTTGAAAAATAAGTTTCCTGGATAGTCCCTGGGATTTAGCAAACGGAATATGACCTGGAACTTATTTAATAATGCCAACTAAACAGTAATACCCATAATTTCACAACAGCTTTCCTTGGAGAGAAAATCGTGGATCGTGTATTTGTTCTCGTCAAGTAGAAATCTGTGGCATGCTTTTCTTCTGGTTGTAGTCCTGGGCTGCAAATCTCAGGCTGTGATTTCAGCTTTAGCATTCAACAAGTCCTTTAGAGTAGTCCACATTTAGTTAGTTGGAGGATGAAACAACACATGTGACAGGGCTTTCTTCTATTCTTTCAATTTCTTACATCCTGCTCAGAATCTGACCAAGTCCTGCATTGGGATGCTTAGAACAGCAGGATATTTTAGGCAGCCCTCTTAGAATTTATCCTATTTAAGACTGCTCATGTTTGGCAATTAAAAACTCTAAAGACTGTAAGCAGGGATAAGGATGGAGAAAAGCAGCCTCTGCCCTAACGGAGTAGACATGTTCAGCATCCACTCCAAAGGGAGTAGAGATTTTACATGCCAAGTACAATTCAGAGCTACTCTCTGACAGCCTCTTTCTCATATACACTGTTCTGAAAGCCCACTGGAAGCCATATATGGAATGAGAACATGTATCTACATTACTCTGAAAAATCTGGGACCGTACATTGGTCAGATATGTGAGCAAAGCTAGAGGTTCAATGAAAAGCAACACAGGAAAAAAATTAAATTGTACCACAATATTAGTATCTTTTAGTAAACCTCATCAAGGGTTCACAAAATATATCCAACCAAGATCTTCCTTTTCTCAAAAAAATATAATCCATTCACAAAATAGAATAAGCAGCTATTAGTTAGGGAAGCTGCATTTAAAAATATGCTATTTATGCATAAATAAGTTGCTAGAGCTGAAAATCCCTTCAGATAGGAGTCAGGTAATTTCCCTATAAATTTACTATCTAATTAATTTGTACACCTTCTAAAATATACCTTTTAAGCTGTCTTATATATTTAAATGAAATTTTTCTCTTGCAAGAGATAAAGAAGCCTATCTTTTACAAAATAGCAACTATTTTTATCCCTGTAACTTGGTCCCGATCACACATAGTTGCAGCAGTGATTTTTGGAAACATCTGTAGGAATTTGGAGGATTTATGGAAATAAGTGTCCATCACCAAAGGCGGCCAGAACATCTAACTTTTTCTATAGGTGCTATTACAAAGCACCAGAATCGTGACATTTGTGATTTTGCAGCAAATTTTTCAGCTCTTTGTCAACCAGCAAATCTTTCTTTCTGATCAAAAGATTTCTAATAGCCTGGCAAACTAATTTTGAGGATACAATCCAGGCAGCTTAAAGAGAGGCCAGTCTGAACAATACTGGCATCAAATACAGCCCGGGGCAGATCCAACATTTTCTCTCCAGTGGTCCCACCCACTTATTTTTCAGTCATTAAGGAAGCACACCTGTAACAGGTAAAATCTAGTACCTCCAGGTGAATGAGGCAGCTGCAGGCAATTCTGAAAATAACAAAAAACCCACCACAGTCCTGATTTGGTTTTAAGCAATCATGCAATCCCCCATTATACCCATGTCTTCCTAAAACACCTCTCCATGGCAAGCAAAGTTACTGATGATGCATGTGGCTTTAGTCACAGTGATGCATTAGGTAAGCAGGTGTGTGCTGAGTACCAGGGGGTGCTCCAAAATGCATCTCCGTCATCTTCCACTTGTCTTCTCTAAGATTCTGTCTATTTATTAAAAAAAAGAAAGAAAAAAGTCAGTTATTGCATTGGGTTGACAAGAAAATTAACCCTGGCAATGGCATTTTAAATGTCAGGAATGGCGATGTTGGAAATCATAATAATCACCCCCATGTGATTGAGGAATGCAAATCCTAGGATTCAGGATCAGCACAGATTTATGATATCCCACCGACCTCCCACATATAAAAGTGGAAAGAAGCCACATGTTTCCAGAGACTGCCGAGACTGCTCTCAGAGGCACTGTTCCACTCGTACCCAGGTGAGTGGGGCGTGCATGGGTCCTCCACTCACGGGGCCTGCAGACGGCGACCATAGCTGAAGAACAGCACCAGCATGGCCAAAATATGCTGCCGCCCCAACTCCCCAAGTGCCACCTCTGGCCCTCCCCCCCGTGACAGCTCCATGTTTCAACCACCACACAGACACCTGGCATAAGGCGGCTTCCGAGACCTGCTCTAGGGAGCTGGGGCTGCTCAGTGCCCAGGATTTAGTAGTTATGACATATTTTGAGGATCACCCCTGAATAGCAGGGATCCCAAAGCAGAAACTTCTCCAGGCCCTGCCTTGAGTCTATTTAAATAAGAAACCTGATGGTGTTCCACCTGAAAATTATTGGTGAAATGGCCTCCTTTTCTCCTAGGTACCATCTTAAGAAGTTGTGACGTTCTTTTCCTATCATCTCTCTTCTCTGTCACTGTGTAAGAGCAATCACAGATGCTAACGGTGTTTTTATACATTCCTTGGCAGGCTTTCTAGCCCTATTGTTTATGTACATATACTGCAGAGAGGGTAGGGAAGGAAAGGAGAAAAGAGGGCTTCCACCTTTTAGTACATTCTACCTGTGAATGCTCTGTCTAGGCCTTTGAGTGTGGATTGTGGACTGAGTGTGTACTACTATCAAGGAAAAAAAAAAGGGGGCACCTGGGTGGCTTAAGTGTCAGACTTAGGCTCACATCATGATTTTGCAGCTCGTGAGTTCGAGCCCCACGTCGGGCTCTGTGCTGACAGCTCAGAGCCTGGAGCCTGCTTCGGATTCTGTGTCTCCCTCTCTCTCTGCCCCTCCCCTGCTCACACTCTGTCTCTGTCTCTGTCTCTCTCTGTCAAAAATAAATAAACATTAAAAAAAATTTTTTTAAATAAGTAGGAAGGGGGAAAAGGTTGAATTACTCTTAAAGATATTTTTCTTTCTCCCCTCTGCAGATAAAGTGTGAGTTGCTATTAACCATTAAGGCCCTGAACGATTCACAAGACAGGGTGGTACAAACAATGCACCATGGACTTATACTCTACTTCCATGTGCTCCTGCTCATAGGACTGATTCGGGGGCCTGAATAGGTGGGCTGAATGGGTGGAGTTGCCCAGGGCCTTTGGAATGATCTACTGAAATCAAGTAAATGTCAATGGCATCAAGACCAAGTTTAATACTATGACCACAAGTCATGTGAAAACGCATGTTTTATAGATCATGGGCTTTCTGAGAAATTCATGAGAGAATAAATATTTTTAAAGAGTAAAAAAGTCAGCCCTCAAGTCTCCAAGGAATTTACATCTTCAGGAAAAATGAGAACAAAGATGGCAAACACACAGTATTTTTTTTAAAGGTTTTTGCATAGATAATAATGTCCACTAGATTTATGTGTCCATTAGATTACTCCCACCCCAGTTTTTTCCAGTTCTTTGAAGATAAATCTGGATTGTTTAATATCTTTGGATGAGATATGTTATAAAAATACTACAATTTTCCTAACAAGTATTCCAATGTTCCATCTTTATAAAAATAGTTTTAAGAACCTTTAAATATTACATGTGTGGGTTTTGCCACTGTTTAAAACATATGCATGGAAACCACCCACAACCATCTGTGGACTTACTAATGTAAAAACAAAGCAAGATTTCACATTGGCTCTGAACTGCAGGTGCTGGTGTATAATTTATATTATTCATGGTCTCTGCTTTCCTTCCATAGGTGTTCTAGAAAGGGTACAAATCCTGGGTAGCCTCAAAAGACCTATTACTTACAGACATCAAAGTACCCAGTAATGCACTCTCATTTCAATTCAGTGTTAAAAATAGACATTTTAGAATTCAGTCTCACTTGAAATACAGTCAAAACCTCAACTGCTTTGTATATAAAGATTGCAAGGAAAAACACACACAAAAAGTTAACATGCTGATCTCTGGGTGACGGAATAATGGGTGATTTTTATTTTCTGCTCTAGACTTGTATATTTTCCTAATCTTTCTAAATGAACCTAGGCTACTTTCATGATCAGAAAAAAACCCAGTATTTTTTAAAGGGGGTAATAATCAAAATATTATCTTATTTCATAAAGAAATGCTATTTCTTATTTTGAAAGTGAATCTCTGTGCTTCACAAAGTTGTAATAATACATATAAATAACTTCTGGTCTAAACATTAGAAAAGCTTGAGCCTTTTATGTTCCATAAAAGACACATGACATAATAAAGTATCTTTAAAAAACATGTTGATTAGGAACTGTAGCGTTTTTTTTTTCAAGTTGACCATTTGTTATTACAGACCATCTCCTTTCCAGTGTAAATGAGTTAAATGTGCAGAAAACCTTAAAAATATGGGTTTGATTCTGTTGTTTCAAAAAATGTAAATCTGCACTTTGAAACAGAAAGCACTTACTCCCTTAAATTCTTCTTGGAAAAAAGGGGTATAGATTATAAATAAAATAAATTATAAACAAAAATAAACTCTAATGTACAACAACAGTTGAAAATTGGAGGAAAAAAACAAAAAACCTGGGCTTCTTCGTGCGTGTTTACACTGGGCAGTCCCTAATGTGCATTTGAGAAAGTGAAACCTACAACTTTAGGAGAATACACGTGCATTCCCCTAACACCTTCAGTCTCAACCCCTAAGGACAATTCAAGAGAGATGAATTTTAAAACAAGAGAAGATTTTACCTACCTTTGATGCCAATCGTGATTTCAGGCCTAAGAACGAATAGACTGTGTTGCTTTCCTTTGATTCAAAAAAACTGTCATAATCCTAGAAAAAAGAGGAAGAGACAACAAACAAAAGCAAATAATTATTGGTATGTGGTGCTTTTGAAAAATTCTTTATGGAAACAAAAAAAATGTACCATTGCTTCATCCAGGCCAGGGAAGAGCTACATAAATCTACTGGATTTGCTCTGCTTGAGCATAAAACTTTCTCTGAGTATGATGATGAGGTAAGCATGTTGTTAATGCAAGGCCTGTGATAGGACTGAAATGTAAAACACTGACAACACAAGGGAAACCGGAACATGTTCCCTTTCTCTCATGTGCCAAACTAACATTTGTGTAAAATCACTCTAAGATTTTACTCTAGTGCATCAATAGGAAAGGCTGACTCCCAATTCCTTTCTTGATATTTTGTTATCTAGGGCTTTAAAAAAAATCACTGGGTAAACACAAAGCCATAAAGGTCTCCATGTGTCAATGCAAGTGCTTCTATTCTGCTTTTGAAGTCTGCCACATGCTTTCAGACTATGTCTTCAGAGAGAATAAAAAGATCAAATAAAAACTAAAGGAAAGCAGATTCTCTATAACATTTATCTTTGCCTCAGACCTGGAATCATTTTTCTCTTTCCACTTTCACAAGAGAAGCCATCAAGAAATTCTGACCAATATGTTCATCAATTGTTTCTTTTCAAAAGTTTGCATATGTGTTATTGTATGGTTTCTGAGTTAGTGTAAAGCAGTCTTAAAATCTGTAAAAGTCCCTTTGATAACTTGACCCTAAGGATAAATATTGCAAGCAGAGAATGATCAGAATCATTTTTAGCCATCTGCTATATAACAGGTGCCTTACAATCAATACTTCATTTAATCCCACCACAGACCACCAGGTTGGAGGCTGGCTCAAAGCAAAGAAATACTGTACCCAAGTTTGATAGGCAATCTGTGAAAAAGCTGAGATTTGGGCCCAATTCTCCCTGACACTGAAATCGATGCTTTTTGTCTTCTGTGATGCTTCTTGGCCAAGAGGAAGCCAGCTATGGGGCACCCTGTATACCAGAGTCATTAAGCCCTAATGAATCCACTGCTGAGCCAAGCCAATGGCATCACAAGTACTCCTGAAATCTGTCTAGCAATCTAAATGAGAGACCATGACTTACAGAATAAAGATCTGCTTCTTGCAAAGGATGCCTCAGTGGTGAACAATCTTTTAATTATTTCACTCCGTATAGAGGCTCTCTTGTTCAAATGCTTTAGCAGGTTGAGTCTCATGTGGTTTTGAAGGTAGCTTCATTTTCATTCATGATCATCTCAACCTCGGGCCTTACACTCGATGTTCCTTCTGAAGATCTTCAGGTGGTAGCTCCCTCTGCCATTTAGGATCTGGCCCAATACAGTTCACCTCTAAAGACAGGCCTTCCTTATGACATGCTAAGAAGGAGCAATCCATCTGAAGAGGGAGGCTCAGCAAAAACCTACTTCAAAAATGGCATTTTAAGTTGAAATCTGAAGGATATGTAGAGGTGACCAAGTAAAGCACTGGAACAGGGGATTCAGGACAGGGAACAGTACTGATGAAGAGCAAAGCTGGCAGGTCTGACAGGAATAAGCACAGGTCAGACTATGTAAAACCAAGAAAAAGATTTTGAATTTTATCTTAAGTATAAAAGGAAATCACGTGTGGGTTCCAAGCAAGGGAGCAGAATGATCTAGTTTCCTTTAAGAAAATAGAGAATTTAGGGGCGCCTGGGTGGCTCAGTCGGTTGAGCGTCTGACTTCAGCTCAGGTCATGATCTCACGGTTTGTGAGTTCAAGCCCCGCGTTGGGGTCTGTGCTGACAGCTCAGAGCCTGAAGCCTGCTTCGGATTCTGTGTCTCCCTCTGTCTTTGCCCCTCCCATGCTCATGCTCTGTCTCTCTCTGTCTCTCAATAATAAATAAACATAGAAAGAAAGAAAGAAAGAAAGAAAGAAAGAAAGAAAGAAAGAAAGAAAGAAAGAAAGAAAGAAAATAGAGAATTTGGGGTGCCTGGGTGGCTCAGTCGGTTAAGCATCCAACTTTGGCTCAGGTCATGATCTCACAGTTCATGAGTTTGAGCCCCACATTGGGCTCTGTGCTGACAGCTCAGAGCCTGGAACCTGCTTTGGATTCTGTGTCTCCCTCTCTCTTTGCCCCTCCCCTGCTCTCACCCTGTCTGTCTCTCTCAAAAGTAAATAAATATTAAAAAAAAATTAAGAAAACGGCGATTTTAACTGTGTGGAGAATGGCTCAGACAGGCCAGCAAGAAGGAAAACGGGGCAAAGTCAGAAGAGTACTGTGGTAATCCAGGTAAGATGGTGGCAGCCTGAACCAGACCAATGATGGTGAAGAGAGAGAGAGAGAAATGCAGACAGACTGGAGACATGTTCTATATTCTGGAGGAAGAATTTTTCGTCTGTGTGCTGCTGAAGGGAGTAGAAGGAGGAAGAATTGATCATACTCGACTCTGGAATTGGGGGACAGAGCTAGGGAGAATTAAGACTTGGAGCAGCTCTGAGTTTTGTAACTTGATGGGAAAGACCGGAGAGAAACCAGATGTAAGAGTAAGGTTGAAGTGGGGGCGCCTGGGTGGCGCAGTCGGTTAAGCGTCCGACTTCAGCCAGGTCACGATCTTGCGGTCCGTGAGTTCGAGCCCCGCGTCGGGCTCTGGGCTGATGGCTCAGAGCCTGGAGCCTGTTTCCGATTCTGTGTCTCTCTCTCTCTCGGCCCCTCCCCCGTTCATGCTCTGTCTCTCTCTGTCCCAAAAATAAATAAAAACCGTTGAAAAAAAAAAAATTAAAAAAAAAAAAAAGAGTAAGGTTGAAGTGGAGTTTCAAAATGTTAAGTTTGAGAAACTATATGAGACAGACAATCAAGTAAAGGAGACACCAACGGGGCAGTTGGAGGTTATAAGAGTTTCTAGTGGCTCTAGGATATTACAGATTTCATAGACTTTTACAGAAAATGTTACAATTTTTTGTAAGAAAAACCACGTCACAATTAATACAGGTCTAGCAGAACTTCTGCAAAATCCTATGAACCAAAAATGTTACAAACATTCTTTGCAACAATGGTATTTTCGAACAGTTGAGTACCATTTCACTGATCGGGGTTCAAGAAATTATCCTGTTTGGTGCATCCTTTCTCTGCCTTTAACATCACTATGGCAAGCAGGTTTCTTACCTGAATATTGAATTGGATCCTTCCAACAGTTTACAAATTGTCATTAAGGTAATTAACTCCTTCCAAAGACACAAATATAAGATTTGGTAATTAACTTTAAAAGCAGAAAAACTGAGGGGTGCCTGGGTAGCTCAGTCAGTTAAGCATCTATTTGTCTCAGCTCAGGTCATGATCTCTTGGTTTGTGAGTTCAAGCCCCACATTGGGCTCCATGCTGACAGTGTGGAGCCTGCCTGGGATTCCCTCTCTCTCCCTGCCCCTCTCTCTGCCCCTCCCCTGCTCACTCTGTCTCTCTCTCAAAAATAAATAAACTTAAAATTAAAAAAAAAAAAAATAAAAGCAGAATTGAAAGAAGTAATTTTTCTTTATTTAAAAAAAAATTTTTTTAACATTTATTTATTATTAAGAGACAGAGCCAGAGCATGAGCAGGGGAGGGGCAGAGAGAGGAGGAGACACAGACTCTGAAGCATAGAGCCTGACCCGGGGCTTGAACTCACAAACTGCGAGATCATGACCTGAGCTGAAGACGGATGCTTAACCGACTGAGCCACCCAGGCTCCCCGAAAGGAAGTAATTTTTAGAGTGAATGTTGGGACAGTGCCTGACACACACCAGGTTAAGCAGATGAATGAGTTGTGTTTGCTAATTAATGACTGATGTTACATGTTTTAGGTAATCTCAAATGAATAACATAATTTGAGTAAACCCTATTTCTACTCTATTATGGGTTTTTAAAAATTATGTAAATTTGTTTTCTGATATTTAAAAGTCTGATGAATCTCAAAGTATAAAAGGTTTAATAAATTATTTTTTTGTCATATTTAGGCAGAGTAGGTGATGGATAATTTAAAATCTAGTATTTTTTAATTGTTAATACCTCCTTTCAGAGACAATACATTAAACAGTATGACTGAAATAATTTAAGAGTAAAATAGTATTAGAAATTTTAAAATCATGTCCTATTAAAGCTGTAAGTTCTTATGCCCTTAGGCATTCCCCAATATAAGAGAAAGATCCACTTTCTTATCAAATCCATTTCACTTCTCAGGCTTCTATTTTTAAAGATATATTAAGACTCTGTACTGCAAAGTTAAAAGCATTGTATTTTAAAAACCCAATATAAAGTTTCTAAATAGGCTTGCTGAATTCCTTATAGTTAAAGATGCTTTCTCTGAAGTGTTTGTAAATACACATCTGCAAATTACACAATCAACCTTCTATAACTATAAAATATAAAGATCAGTTAAAATCATCTTTGGAAAAGGGTACAAACATACAAATCATATTCAAGATAAAATCGCCCAGTTTTAGAAGCTGGAACATTTTTATCACACATAAGACAAAAGAAAAACTCACGTTGTTTTTAGTGCTAACTGCCTATGAAAAGAGAAATTTCTGGACTATATAGGTATGTTATCAACATAACTGAGCACTGGTACAAACAGACCATCTATCTAAATGCTGCAATTTTAAGAAAAATACGGCAAGCTAAACAGCTGTTAAGAAGTGGGAGGCGGGGGGAGTTTCTGTTACCTATACTTCTGTTTGCATTCCAGGAAAAACCAATGTTAAGAGAATTTATGAGCTCATGATAAAATTTACAACAGGTAAAATGCACAATGGTCTCATTCTTCCACAGAGCTTACTTAAATACATTACCCGTACACCATGATTAGACTATTATGGACTAGACAAGCATTTGAGACAAAGACCTTAAAGTTCTTTGCCCTTTTAGTGTTCCCTAAGAGAACAGTGAGGAAACCCACAGCGGCCACGCTGTAAAGCTGTACTGCTTCCCACGCTTAGTCAATGACAAGTGACAGACTCATATTATTTCCACATGCCAAGGGCATATCCAAACAGGAGGCTGTGGGGAATAAAAACAATACAAGGCCTACAAGAAAACGGCAGCAATCAGTTCTAAATGAGCGAAAGCAAATCTGGTTTACCCAAAAGAAGAAAAAAAAAAATTTAATTTTTTTTTAAGACTACAAGAATTACTGCTGCTGCTGCTAAAAATGGGCAGAGGCTCATTCTTCCTAAAATTTGTTTCAAGCCTGAGGGTAGCCTCTGAGCAGAATGTCTTGATTTAGTGGGTAAGGACTATTAATGCTATGTTCTATTTTATAAAATCTTGACATAGAAGGAAAAAATAGTTGACAGTTGCAATCCTGGTACAGTATGTAAGATGTATTGTCTGAAACAGCTTCATTCAGCAATTTCTGTGCCAAACACCAAATATGGGTAAGCCCAAAGCAGAGGAATTTAAATTTCTTTTTTTTTTTTAATGTTTATTTATTTTTGAGAGAGACAGAGACAGAATGTGAGTGGGTTAGGGGCAGAGAGACAGGGAGACGCAGAAGCAGGCTCCAGGCTCTGAGCTGTCAGCACAGAGCCCAACACGGGGCTTGAACTCACGAGCTGTGAGATCATGACCTGAGCCGAAGTCCGACGCTCAACTGACTGAGCCACCCAGGCGCCCCAAGGATTTTAAATTTCTAATTCATGTTTAACATTTCTTTTATTTCCTTTTTAATTTTTTTTAACGTTTATTTATTTTTGAGAGAGACAGAGTGCAAGCAGGGAAGGTACAGAAAAAGAGGGAGACACAGAATCCAAAGCAGGCTCCAGGCTCTGAGCTGTCAGCACAGAGCCTGACAAGGGGCTCAAACCCACGAACTGAGAGATCACAGCCTGAGCAGAAGTCAGACGCCCAACCGACTGAGCCACCAGGTGCCCCCGATGTTTAACATTTCTGACCATACTAGTACAAGATAGCAGGGCAAGAGGATACATCTACCCAGGCACCAACTGAAACTGGATGGGGAAAAAACTTTGTACTAAACATAGGAAAAGGAACCAGCAATAACATTTAAAAAAATACCCAGAGGAGTTAAGTGAAAAGGCTAAAATTAATTAAGAGAATCTCTTGGCTATTGACATTTATGTCATTCTCCTTTAAGCCACAGGGATTTGGTAAAGTAGATACATACCCTCCTCTATGCTCACACAACTAAACAGCTCAAAAGAGATACTAATATCTTTAAAACAAAATAAATATTAAGTATGTTTATATATTTTATAATAGTTATTACGGTCACAGAGGACAATGTGGCTGCTATAATCTTTGCATGGGGGAGAAATGAAGAAGCTGTAAGAATGCAAATCTCTCTTCATCTTTCAAGGAAACAAATGCAGTCTAATTTTTACATCAAGGAATATAGGTACAATGTGTATTCACACAGAGTGGTGGTAACTCAGAGAACTACAAAGAAGAACCTCACAAGAGAGGCTATATCTCATGGGAATCACGGGAGGGCGCATATAAAGAAAGGACAGAGGAAAAAGTGTCTTTGCACTTTTGACCCTCTTTACTGTTGTAACACTGAGAGTATTAACATGCCCTTGGTGTCTTAATAGTTTTGTTTTCTTTTCATTAAGTCTAACTGCATACACTCAGAAAGAGAAACATTTTAACAGAGAGAAAACCGCCCATGTGGACACTATTTAAGATCTCCTATTAAACATGCAACTGGGGCAGCCTCAACCTGTCTGGATGAAGGTCTTCAATATTCACAGCACAAGCCATCGTTTTCATGAAAGACGTGTCCCAGGGATTCATCACTGTAGAATACTGCGGCAAACATCTCAGTGAGGTGAAAATGGGAGATTAAACATTTATAGACAGAAGAATAAAAACTACAGCTATATAAAAGAGATAAAACCGCAAAGAATATCTAATTAAATTGTTATGCTTCTGGGCATACAGCTGATCAGCAAGTGATAAAGAGGAATTTATATCACCCCTTTCCCCACCACCCAACCTTCTTCCTTTCCTAGTATCTGTGAGGATGTCATATAAGATTATTTACAGTAAAACATTTGAAGATTCTCCTTGATTAGATAAGTTATCTTTTAGAAAGAAGGCTTTGAATAGAGATCTTCAAATTCAGATTAAATTTCTTTTTTTTTTTTTTTACTGTTTATTTTTGAGAGAGAGAGACAGAGAGAGAGAGAGAGAGAGAAATAGCAGGGGAGGGGCAGAGAAAGAGGGGAACAGAGGATCAGAAGCAGGCTCTGCACTGACAGCACAGAGCCCCACATGAGGCTCAAACTCACGAACTGTGAGATCATGACCTTACACTTAACTGACTGAGCCACCCAGGCACCCCTCAGATTAAGTTCCTAAGAAAATTCTACCTGTGAGATAGGTGAGTTTCTAATTGAGGTGATTTTCCAAATAGATTTCATTGTAAAATTTATTTATTTATTTTTAAATTTTTTTTTAATGTTTATTTATTTTTGAGACAGAGAGAGACAGAGCATGAACGGGGGAGGGTCAGAGAGAGAGGGAGACACAGAATCTGAAACGGGCTCCAGGCTCTGAGCTGTCAGCACAGAGCCCAACGCGGGGCTCGAACTCACGGACCGCGAGATCATGACCTGAGCCGAAGTTGGACGCTTAACCGACTGAGCCACCCAGGCGCCCCTCATTGTAAAATTTAGAAGAAGGTTCAATAAGCTTCCCTTTGAGACATTTGCCTTTGACTTTTATTAATAAAATGGGAATGCAAATGCTCAGAACTGACAAGGCGGGGCTGAACAGAACAGGTTAGCTACCTGCTCTGCTGAAAACATCTGTGCAGCCATTCACCCATTCACATGACTAATTCTGGTAAGTATGTTCTGGGTTCCTAACACTATGCAGATACTAAGATAGACATGTGCTGAGGTGAGCACAAAGAAGCTTGGAGACTGGCTGAGGGGAAAGACATGAAAAAAAAATTTATGACATAAAGGTCATAATAGGAATGAGGCACAGGTTTGCTGGACCTGGGGGAGGAGCAGTGATAACCAGAGCCCTAGTTAATTAGAGAAAGCTCAATAAGAAGGCCCATTTGAATTGAGTTCTGAGAGAGAAATAGGGCAGAATTAGATAGGAAATAAAAGTCACGGGATTTAGTAACCAAGTGGGTATTGAGGCAAAGAAAAGTGAGTTTGGGGTAACTTTCAGGGCCTTCCCTTAAATATCATGTAGATGATGTAGTCATTAAGCCTACATAGATAACATTCACATTTTAAATGTTTATTTTCGAGAGAGAAAGAGAGACAGAGAGAGTGCGGGGAAGAGACAGAGAGAAGGAGACAGAGGATCTGAAGCGGGCTCTGTGCTAACAGCAGACAGCCCAATGGGGGCTTGAACTCACAAACTGCAAGATCATGACCTGAGCCAAAGTTGGACATTTAACTGACTGAGCCACCCAGGCACCCCAAAACATCCATATTTTAGAAACAGAGCACAATCTCCTGTGAATAACAATGAAAATTTTAAACTTTAGCTTCTTTTTTTTTTTTTTTTTCTTTTCCTTATTAACTCCAAGCAGAGTTCTAGTAACACAAGTCACTGCCAGTCAGGCTTCCACATAGGCCAAAATTCTCACTATGTTCCACTCCATATATCCATCCTGCCAGATAATATACTTGATTTTCACAGAGGAGACTTGGAAAACAGCTAATCCTGTGTTTCTCCAATGTGACCACTAAAGAACCCCAGGAGGTGGAGGAAGTATGAAGGGACCATCTAGAACAGGGGTAAACTATGGAGGGGCTTCTGTGCTGAGTGTGGTTTGACATTTTTAAATGGTTAGAAAGTAAAACAAAGACAACCAAACCAAGAAAGAAGATGCGGCATAGAACTGGTGGCCTGAAAAGCCTAACGTATTTACCAGGGGGCCAATCCCTGATCTAGAATATTGGAGAATATATTTTGAGGCAGCTTCTATGAAAGCGAAATTTTTTTTTAATTTTTTTTTTTAACGTTTATTTATTTTTGAGACAGAGAGAGACAGAGCATGAACGGGGGAGGGTCAGAGAGAGGGAGACACAGAATCGGAAACAGGCTCCAGGCTCTGAGCCATCAGCCCAGAGCCTGACGCGGGGCTCGAACTCAGGGACCGCGAGATCGTGACCTGGCTGAAGTCGGACGCTTAACCGACTGAGCCACCCAGGCGCCCCTGAAAGCGAAATTCTTTGAAGTCTTGTTCCATCTTAAAATTCATGGAAACCCAGCATCCTGCCCCATAATATATCAGTGTTTCTTCTCCTATTAAAAAATATGCTTTTGGGAAGTGCCCAGGTGGCTCAGTAGGTTAAACATCTGACTCTTGATTTCCGCTCAGGTCAATCTCATAGTTTGTGAGTTCGAGCCACTGACAGTGTAGAGCCTGCTTGGGATTCTCTCTCTCCCTCTCTCTCTCTCTCTGCACCTCCCCTGCTCATGCTCGCTCACACACACTCTCTCTCTCTCTCAAAATAAATAAACACTCTTTAAAAAATATGCTTTGGCAAAGTACTCAAAATCTCCAAGCGAAATGCTGCTCTGGGCAGATAGGCAATCTTTATTCTAGAACCTTGGGCACCCCTAAGAAACTTAACTTTGCTTTTACTATCAATACATGTAATAATCATCTCATTTTGACTTTTACTAGTTTTCATTTCACCAAGTGACTTTTTCTTTACTTTGAACCCAGCTTCTGGGTTCAACAATAACCCTTCATATCTTGATAATAGTATACCCCCAAATATTTTTGCTGTTTGACTGATGACTTTAAGGGAAGAGAGAAAAATGACTATAAGGAAAGGAAAAAGAGTAGAATAGCTTAAATGAGAATGTACTTTATAAAATAACATTCTTCAGAACAGCTTGCCAGTTGCAAACAATTATTTCAAGTGACTGGAAACAACTAAATAGTCCACAGTGAGGGAATGATTAAGTTAATTATAATTATCCAACCCAGAGAATAATATGTAACCTCTAAATATATGCTTACAAAGACAGGGAAACTATTTTTTTTAGAGAACAAAGCAGGGCACAAAATGGTATATATAGTATGATCAAAAATAGGATTTTAAAAATTTTAATCAATTTGTAAGAAAAGAGAAGTTGCATTGACCAAATGTTTGCAGTTGTATTCAAAAGGCAGTATTCATTGTCCCCCCTTCCTTATTCTCATTTTCCCAATTTTCTCTATTTCTATACTCATTTTAGTGCTAAGAAAAAAAAAACAACAATAACGTTGGATAACCAACTCAATATGAAAATCTCTTTAAATATCTCTTTCCAACAAACTTCTTAGGAGACTTTTGCTGAAAGTCATTTCTTATATTTATGTGTGGAGATGTGTGTGTGTGTGTGTGTGTGTGTGTGTGCATGTGTTCAAATTCAATATATTCAGATATAGACATATATGTGTGTGTTCAAATTCAATATATTCAAATTCAAATATATTATTTAAAAATATATAATCATATGTATGAATCAGGGATTTGAAAACTGACAATTAAGGGACTTGGTTCTGCATACTTCAAAAAGATGTCCAAACACACTTAAAATATGTTATCCCAAGACAATCTTCTCAGAAGTCTTACATAACATTGCATTTGGAAACAATACAACTACATACATTTAGGTGCTCTGTGGTTCTTTTAAGCTTCCACCTATGGTAAGAAGCCACTAACACATCTCCTTGTCTCCTTTCACGGGAAAGAAAAAGATGCCACAAGGAACCACTGCTGGTCATTTAGCCTTTCTGAAACTCCTTAAGAGTAATCTAACCCATCTCTAGTCTAGTTTCAGGCTCCAATTAATCAAGGTAATATGAGGAAAGGCAGTCAGAGTTGGCCCACAAATCATTACTTAACCAAACTAGTCAACAGCTTTAATGTAAACGTTATTTGATTAGCAGTAGACCCAATGCTTAGGTACAAATTTAACATCTTACAAGTATCATCTAAAAGTACCCAAAGAGTAATTCAATAGTTTTAAAATATAAACAATCTTATAAGTTGCCCCATGGAAAATGATCAAAATGGTTATTTTTCTATAAAAATATTCTTCCATTGGGGTGCCTGGGTGGCTCAATCAGTTAAGCATCCGACTCTGGATTTCGGCACAGGTCAGGATGTCACATTTCGTGCTGTAACATGGACACTGCTTGGTATTCTGTCTCCTCTCTCTGCCCCTCCACTGTGAGTGCATATGCATTTTCACATGCTCTCTCAAAATAAATAAACATTTAAAAAAAAAACCCTCAACAACAAAAAATCAAATAGCCTGATTAAAAAATGGGCAAAGAACTTGAATAGATATTTCTTCAAAAATGATATACAAGTGGGCAATAAGTGTATGAAATGCTCAACATCACTAATCATCAGAGAAATGCAAACCAAAATCACAATGAGGTATCACCTCACACCTAAAACATGACGAAACAAACAAAAGAAAATAACAAGTATTGGTGGGGATATAGAGAAGTCAGAATCCTTGTGCACTGCTGACGGGACTGTAAAATGGCACAACCACTATGGAAAACAGTATGATGGTTCTTCAAAAAATTCAAAGTAGAACTACCATATGATGCATATATATACACATATATATTGTGTATGTGTACACACATATATATTGGGACATAGATTGTGTATATCTACACACATATACATTGGGATTGTTGCATTTTATACACACACACACACACACACACACACCTGAAAGCAGAATGTCAAGGAGTTATTTCCAAACCTATGTTCAAAGCAGTACTACTCACAATAGCCAGGAGACAGAAGCAACCCAATTCATCAACAAATGAATGGACAAAAAAATATGGAATATACACACAATGGAAGACTTAAAAAGAATTGAAATCTTCTCACATGCTTCAATGCTATAGAAGAAATGTTTGTATCTTCCCCCAAAATTCACATGTTGAAATCTTCATGCCCAAAGGCCTTTAGGAGGTGATCAGGTCATGAGGGTGGAGCCTTCAAGGATAGGAGTAATGCCCTATAAAAGAGCTCCCTTGTCCCCTTTCACCATGGAAGGAAGTTGGCAGGAAGTTGGCAGTCTACAATCCAGAAGAGTGTCTTTGCCAGAACCCAACCCTTCTGTCACCCTGATCTTAGACTTGCAGCTTCCAGAACCATGAGAAATACATTTCTTATTTGCAAGATACCCAATCTGTATATATAACCCAATTTTTGTTAGAGCAGCCTTAATGGACTAAGACATACAACATGGATGAACCTTGAAGACATTATGCTAAGTGAAGTGACTAGTCACAAAAGGACAAACATTGCATGATTTCACTTCTTTTTTATTATAAAAAAATTTTTTTTAATGTTTATTTTTGAGAAAGAGACATAGCATGAGTGGAGGATGGTCAGAGAGAGCGGGAGACACAGAATCCAAAGCAGGCTCCAGTCTCTGAGCTGTCAGCACAGAGCCCAACGCAGGGCTTGAGGTCATGAATCTTGAGATCATGACCTGAGCCAAAGTCGGATGCTTAACCTACTGAGCCATCCTGGCACCCCTGTATGATTTCACTTCTGTGAGGTGTCTAATGTAGTCAAATTCACAGATAGAAAGCAGAATGATTGTTATCAAGGTCTGGGGGGGAGGGGACAAACAGGAGTTATTTAATGGGTATAGAGTTTCAGTTCTGCAAGATGAAAAAGTTCTGGATATCTGTTTTACAACAATGAATATATTTAACACTATTAACTGGACACTTAAAAGTAAGACACTAAGTATTACAATATATGTTTTTCCACAATAAACGTTATTAATAAAAAATAAAATAAAAATATATTTTAAAAATCCAAAACTTTTTTTTTTTTCCTGAATAGGAAGGAAGAAAAGAAATGAACGAGTAGTAAACATTTTCCTTCCGTGCAGATGTGTGTATTTCATTTCTGGTTCACTCCACACAGGCAAGTTCCACAGAGAGAGAACAAAATTTAAACCCTAGACATGAGGACCTGAGCTTTCCAAAATCCAAATTAGACACTAAAGCCCATCAGAAAAGTCTAGGTGCTAGGATGTTTACCTTTAGGTTACCCATTTCCAGAGAAGACTCTTGCTCATGGTACTCCCAGAAAATAGCAAGAACAACCAGTCTGTGCAATTTGGATTCCTGACCACAAACAACCGAAATGGACATTAGCAACTTAACAGGAAAAGAATTTATGGCAGTACAGTGGGAAGTTCTAAACCCACATTAAAGCTGGAGAACCAGTTTATAAGAAGAATTTCTATGTCTGGGTAGCCAAGAACACACCCAGGCCACACCCCAGGGTCGGCCCCATTAGCACACCAGCCATGGCTCTCCCTGACCCCAAGACCCCTGTCCAACTGATCCTGTGTTTCTACATTATACCCTCAATGTTCAAATTCTGGGGTAGGAAGAACTGACTGGGCATGCCCACGAGCTTCCATTCAGTGGGGAATTCTTACAACAGACGGATATTCAAATACTAAAGGGCAGAGAAAAGGAAATTACCTACACTGATTACCAAGTAGCTTAGCAAATGTTTATGTCTCATATGCCTAGCTCACCCAGTTTAATATACTACTACAAAGTAGTAAGTTTCCAGCCAATTCCAGGAAATAGGAGACTCTTCATGCTCACTGGATCCTGTCACTTGCAATGCGGCAGGTTTCCACGAGTTATCCAACCAGATCAGACCACTCATAAACTATCACTGGGTAAAGCAAGGTGCACAGGGGCGGGTAGGATGAATGTGACCATGGTTAGTTGCTCTCTAATGCTTTTGCTTTTGTCAAAGTCGAATTTACTTGACCGTGATAAGAGCAGACACTGTCTTCAAAACTCCTGCTAGAACAGACTATAAAGACAGAGCGTGGACTGGCGTTGCTGTCACTGTCACCATAGGACTAACATTGCTCAAGCAGAGAAGATGCCATTTATCCAGCACAGTTTAATCAATGTGTAAGCCTCTAGTCGGCTCCCAGACAGTCTATCTGAAAAAATTTCCATAGACTCTGTAGAGCAAAGATACACAGAGATTTAGAAAGTCGTAGAGAAGTGAAAGCAAGGTTAAGCAATTAACTTTACTTCACACTACAGTCTTTTATTCATTCATACATTCCTCTATCCAAAGGGCTCTCAAGACTTCTACTTTCACAATGATAGAGCAAAGATGTCTCTTCCTTTATCTTGAAAAATCAACAAGAGTTTTTTTAAAAACCTGAAACACAATTTTTAAAAAATAAAACAGGAGACATCTTATAGCTCTGAACCACAACATACACAGGAAGTGGGGAGAGAGACGGGGGCATCAGAGAGCAGAAGATGGGTCGAACCTCAGTGTTTGCAAAGCAGCATCAACAAGACACAAGCTTCAGGGCCCCAAAGACATCAGGAGCTGGAGGCATCAGCTAATGTGAGGGTGGGGTGAGTGGGCAAAGACAAGAAAACAGGGAGATAGTATGAAAGTCTACATAAGCAGCAGTTAGATCCCAGGGTGCCTCACTCTCCCCCAAAGGAGCTAGAAGGTACACCCTTAATAAACATGGCTTCTGGAAGCAACAAACTTAGAAACGCCAGAATGGAAGACAGTGGGGTTTCAACAGGGATATGAAGAGAAACTGTGCATGGCAGAGAGGGAGAGCCTCCAGTGTCTCACCTACAGGTCCAGAACTCCAGTAGCCAGGCTGATATCCCCAAAGCAAGAGACTGAAGGGCCATTCTCTGGAAAAGCTAATCTATCATCTGAGAAAAGACCCACAGATTTTATTATCAGTATCTGCAATGAGAATGCTAACAGGCTACCCAGTCATCCCTACAGGGAAGTGGGGGAATGGAGAAACAAGCCCACATGGGTATATAAGGACACCTGCAGCTTCTAACTAGCTTTCTAGTGCCTCACCTCTTAAATAAACAAAAGGCCAAGATCACCAGAGATCTGAGGAAAGCCTACCACACTTGAGAGAAAAGACCAAAATAAAGTGAAAACAAGGGAATTAGTAGGACAGGGACAGTACTGGTAAGAGAAGACCGCAAAGAAATCATATTTAATATCTCACTGAGCTAAGATCTGGTATTCATCTCATAAAGGTGCATTATTAAAAAGAGAAAACCAGAATGTAAGGAAGGGAAAAAAAAAAGATGACATAAAAATTCAATGAAAACATTCAGAGGTAAGCTAAAGAAATCTCCCAGAAGTAGAAACAAAGAGGACAATAAAAAAATATATATATTAGAAATTCACTGTAAGAATCCACTATTTAAATTAATGTGTATTCCAGATAAAGAGAACAAGGAGAAAAAGCAGGGGAAATTTTTTCAAAAAAAATGCTACAAAAACATTTAATAATCATGTAGTTCTTGGAGAAGGACCTACTGAGCACTCAGCGCTGTGAAAGAAAAATAGATAATAAAATTTTAGGATACACATATGATAAGAGATTAAAAATCTGCATAGAAGAAACTGGCAAAAACATACAAATGATCAAGAAAAATGTCACCAGACTTCTCAACTGCAGCACTAGAAACCAAATGATAATGATGCAAAACCACCAAAATTCTTTCCAACCTAAAATTCTGTAATGAGCCAAATTACCACTCACCTACAAGACCACAATAAAGGAATTCTCACACCTGCGAAGGCTGAGGAAAATAAAGCTGTGAGATTTTTGTTTTAAGCCTTCTAGCCCTATTTGACTCACAGTTCTGCGTTGTTCTGAACTGTACAGTTCACACACATTCTCAACTATGCCTCATTTTGGTTTGCAGGTACAAGAGTACATTTTCTAGGCCTTGTAATCATGAATGGGATACACCCTCAGTTACCACATACTTCCCCTAATAAAATATGAGATCACAATACTAAAAAATTCCATAAAAATAGTAATCTTTATTCTTATATAATGTACTTAAAAAGTATTTTATAGCCACAAATATCATGTGAAGTAAAATAGATATTATCATCCTTTGCTTCAAGATGAGAAAACTGAGGGACTCCTGGGTGGCTCAGTCAGTTGAGCATCCAACTCTTAATTTTGGCTCAGGTCATGATCTTACGGTTCGTGGGATCGAGCCCCACGTCAGCCTCTGCGCTGACAGCATGGATTCTCTCTCTCCCTCTTTCTCTGCCCCCTCACCTACTCAATCTCTCTCAAATTAAAATTTCAAAAAAAAAAAAAGATGAGAAAATTGATTCTTTAAGAGAAAAATGACTTTTCAAAGGTGTCGAAGCCAACATAAAGCACTAGAACTCAAATCTAAGTCTAGTGCCATGTTTGGGATTCTCCTCTGACATGAATGTAGGAACTCTGTGCACAATCTTTATCTCCTTCTCTCTTATGTACATGGGAATGGTTTCATCTCAAGGTATGATAAGCACTATTGTCTCTTTTCTCCACTCTTATACAACCCAGCTATTTATTTCACCGTAAGCACCTCAGCACTGTTGGCCCTTCCCCTTCTCCAGGCCATCCTTAAAGAACTGGAGTACAAGTCCCAAAGTAAATACTTACATATATACTGAGAGTATAACAAAAGGCAAACCTTAACTACTCATTAGAAAGAAATTTCTCAACTTTTTTTCTTAACCCAGTGAGAAGGAAAAGAGATAATCAGACAAAAGTGACTTCATCTTCTCATATGCTACATACAGGAAAAAAGCACCTAATAATGTATTTTTGATGTTCATAATGATCCATCTGGCTCATTATCATAAAAAAAAAAAAAGAAACTGGTTTATAATCAGTCATTAACAGTTTTTTATACCATAGAGGGATAAAGATTCAAGGATAATTATCCTGTCCACTCTGCTCCCAAAATGTATTAATCAAGAAATATGCTTCAAGGGGCACCTGGGTGGCTCAGTCAGTTAAGCGTGCGACTCTTGATTTTGGCTCAAGTCATGATCTCACGGTTCATGAGTCCGAGCCCTGCATATGGCTCTGCATTGACAGTGCAAAGCCTGCTTGGAATCCTCTCTCTCCCTCTCTCTTTGCCCCTTCCCTGCCACTCTGTCTCTCTCTTTCAAAAATAAACCTAAAAAATCTACATGCTTTAAAATTTAGAGCACAATAAACACACACACAGACACACACACACACACACACACACCCCTTCCCTTCTCACCACTTTACCACTTTCCCCAAACAGACAGGAACACTAAGACATGTATGTATTCACATTCACACACAGTCTGCAACCTTGGACTCATATACCCTTCTATTAGACTATGGGCCTGAATGGCCCAGGGTGAAGAAGGCACAGTCCTCACTGAGAAAACCCAACTTCACTCTGGTTAACTGTGTTTTCAATCAAGCAAAGAAATAGTGTGGTAACAATCCAGCTACTTACTCCACAGTATCGGTCACCATTAAATATCTGAGGTGGCAGAGGATTGCCCTGAGCAGGCTTCTTTTCTGGGGGGATGTTTTTGTACATCCATTGTCTTTGTTCTTCTGACATTGTGATATCCACCTCCTCAAATTCTATCTTGTTGGCTTCCAGAAATCTAACCACATCCTGCTGTTTCTTCTTTATCTAAAGAGAGAAGACAAACAAATGAGAAATGCTTATCTGAAACAATATGCAGATATTTCCAAATTGAACTAGACTTGATTTCTCATGGTCAGAGGTCACCAATGCAAAACCAAGAGGCAATTTTCACAGGCACCAGGCACCGTCCACTCACTGGGTATCCAGCAGAAGTCTAGACAAGTCCTGACACGATGATTTCTTCACCTAGACTTCCCAGAACACTGGGGCACAGCCCTAATCACCTGGAAGGATCAGATTATGCATGAGGTGAGGGACTTCGTTCTCAGAGGGACACAACCACTGCCCCTCCCAGTTACAGAAGCTGACATTTACAGTCATGAAAACTCCCTCTGCAGAAACCATTTGAAAACCAGGGAGAGCCCATATGAGATGTCGACATTTCACTGATTCCCGGGAGCAGCAACATTTCTATTCCCCTCAGCAGTCTCTTTCAGGTATTCCACAGCGGTAGCCACTGTCATGAAAGCATCCTTTCATCAATTCAAAAGAGAAAAATGTTCTCCACTTCTAAGGTGAGAGTAAACAACAAGCATCAGCTGACTTTGAACTCTGTATTCCTTCACTCTCTTTGTTCCTCTCACCTTCATGTTTCCTTCTTCAGTCACTAGGGGTCAGGTGTGCTCCTGAAGAGCTGCAAACACATCTGTAGGTTTTCAAAATCTTATCGGTTTTATTTCAGGGTACATATTAAATAATTCAGATGGGGCAATAATATTCAATATCTTAAACACAGCATGTAAAACAGGAGACCACACGCCTGCTTTTTCTAAATGATTCTAGGAAATGTACACAGAGACTTAACACAACCTAAGTGGTGAAGTAAATTTTATAAGGGCCAAAGAAAAGAATCATTTTGAGAGGACAAGCCGCCAGAAAGACCTCTCATCTAGAAAATAAAATGCGTGAAGAACAAACTTTCACATACTGATTGCCTCCACCAATTTCCTCCAACTTCCTCTCAAAAGCCTCAATGACATGTGCTTCTGAGATGGAAATTTGTTGTAGGTCATGAGCAAAGAGATTCTGATCACTGGGTTGAAGTCTATGAATGAGTAACAAGGTTGTACAGTTAGCATGGACAGAAATACAAAGCTAGCAAAATAGAGTATCTTTACCCTCGATGATATGAGAAAACAAGAGACCTAGTGTATGGTTATAAATCAAAATGGATACATTATCTTGTTTCTTGAACCAAGCTATTTCTCATTTCTGAAAAAGTTAACTTTTTTCCCCTGATACACAATTTTCAGAAATGTAGTTATGTTATTTCGAAACTTTGGCTTGCAGGGGCGCCTGGGTGGCGCAGTCGGTTAAGCGTCCGACTTCAGCCAGGTCACGATCTCGCGGTCCATGAGTTCGAGCCCTGCGTCGGGCTCTGGGCTGATGGCTCAGAGCCTGGAGCCTGTTTCCGATTCTGTGTCTCCCTCTCTCTCTGCCCCTCCCCCATTCATGCTCTGTCTCTCTGTCCCAAAAATAAATAAACGTTGAAAAAAAAAAAAAAAGAAACTTTGGCTTGCAAAAAAAGTATTATCCATTCTACTTAGTTTCCCCTTACAACCCTACAAGGCAGATAAACAAGGTTGATGCTGAGGTCAAAACTGGTCACCTATTTTGATGGAGGTCTTAGTACGTATTCTTGTCAAGATAATCATGTCATTCTCCTATTTAAAATCCTTCTTTAATGAGTCCCCATTACCTTGGAAGAATACATACATTTCTTAGCATAGCACAATGTCCTTCATGATCCACCTCCTTTGATTATAAGAGCAAATGTATTTGCATTTTTAAAAGTCTAGAAATTGTAAAACAAGCAAACTGTCAACGTTTAATTAGAGGAAAGGGTCAAAAATTAATTAGAGGAAAGGGTTTGGATTTAATGTCTGTAGGTATAGCTTTACATATCCAACATATTTCAAATATTCATGGGTGATCAAAAGTGAACCCGACACAGTCAAACCTTAGTTTTCCATATGATGTATGTACACATAATATCCACCCCACCTCCACGTCTACCTCGAAAGGTGAATACCCTAAAACTCACATACTCTTAATACTAGGCTATATCAAAGACACACAGTTTCTCTACATCCCAGCCCCCTGGCCCTACACACACACACACACACACACACACACACACACACACACACACAGCGTTTATTGCTTAACTATAATCCCCTACTGCTCACTGGTCATTCCTTTCATAGGATCACACTCGATAAAAAGAGCTGGGTCTTGCCCCTTTCGTTCAAGAATGTACCCTGTGTACTGTCCTGTCATTACAAATTTTTCAAGGGCACTTAGGTGGCTCAGTCAGTTAAGCCTCCAACTCTTGATTTCAGCTCATGTCATGATCTCACGGTTCCTGGGATTGAGCCCCTGAGCACACTTTCTCTCCCTCTTTCTACCCCTCCCCAGCTCACATACACACACACTCTCTGTCAAAATGAACATTGTTTTTTTTCAAAAGCATGAATTTTTATATCTGCCTAGCAACCTATCATGTAGATGTTTTCAGTCAACTACTATTCAATTATTGGTATTTAGCATATTTGTAACTTTCAGCACCAGAAATATCATGTAGTGAACATCTTTACTTAAAAATCTTTGACAGTATCTCTCAATACTATTTTAGGACAAAACCCTATGAATGAAACTCAGATCAAAGGGCAGAGACATTTTTCAGGCTCCTGGTGGACCCATGCTAACCTGCTTTTCAACAAGTCCTTGTCAATATGTTCCCATTAGCAATGTATGAAAGTGTCCATGTCTCAACACCCCTCCCTCCTTACAGCCAATATTTGAAAGATGTATCACAGAATATTAAAATCCAAACAATGGGAGGTGACAGATGTGTTAATTAAACTAACTGTGGTAATCATTTCACAATATATACAAATATCGAATCATTATGTTATATACCTTATACTTATAGAGTATTATATGTCAATTATATCTCCAAAAAATTGAGGTGGTGGAAAACAAACTGGTTGCTGTTTAAAAAAAAATTCAAGGGGCTCCTGTGCAGCTCAGTCAGTGGAGCGTCGTCGTGCTCTTGATTTCAGCTCAGGGCAGGATCGCAGGGTCACGGGATTGAGCCCCATGTCGGGCTCTGCACTGCACATGGAGCCTCCTTAGGATTCTCTCTCTCTCTCTGTCTGTCTGTCTCTCTCTTTCTGCCCCTCCCTGACTCATACATGGGCTCCTGCACTTTCTCTCTCTCTAAAGTAAAAAAAAAAAAACAAAAAAACAAAAAAAAATGCATCATTACACACTAACACTGCTCAAGAAGCAAAGGACAGTTACTAACAAAGGTCAGAATTGACAGCAGCATATGGAGTAAAATGTAAATAATTATATCTCTGTTTTAAAAGAGGAAAGCAGGGGAGGCACCACCAGGTTTGGGCTTCAAAGAGATCACTTTAATACTATGCAACTTAAAAAGAAAAAAGGAGGAGTTCTGTACATACTCTTAACACTGCTATGAAAAGATCTCCAAGACAGATTAGTAAGTGAAAACACAAGGAACAGAACTGTGCATAGACTAGGAACATTTTTTAAAAATAGAGAAAATAAAAGAACACATTTGTACTTACGTTAAAATAAGCTCTGGAAGGTTATATAAAAAACCAACAGAAATAGTTGTCTGGGAGCTAGGAAAGTAGGGACTGGGGGGGACGGAGAAAAAATGGGAGCAAAAGTCTTAGCTCTCTACGTGTGTAAACTAAACTTTTTTGCACAGTGTGAATATGTTAGTGTTCAAAAGATTAAATACAAGAAAATTATGTAGAGAAAGAGAGCTTCACATAGAAGGGAACAGGAGTATGTAGCCATAGAGATGTAGTATTTTATATAAATTGGGTTTTCCAACAGGACATGGAAGCCCCACAACTCAGAGCACATTGTTACTCGTGGGCCTTCATGTTTACTCACACTTCTTCTAAGAAAGGCCAGATGATGAAAAATCTTTTTTTTTTTTTTTTTAAAAAGAGCTAAGGCCACAGAAAACTAACCAATACTACAGCAAATCACTGAAATAAACAAAGGACAAAATTTAACCCAGGGAAGGAAGTTTTCAAGTGGATATCTGTGGCATTAGCATGAGGAAGGAAGAAGAGTCATGAGCAGATACCACGAGCTATTTTGAGATCTGCGGAGGCAAACGTGGCCTGGAACTGTGGGAGCCCAGGCGTCCGTGGCAGGGGGACAGGCCACCTCAGGTGGCAGGGACTTGGGTGAAGAGATGGGACTGCTGGGTGGGACCCCAGGTAAATAGGCTTCCCATGTGGCAACAGGAAGCTGCCAGGGATGCTGCATGTGCTGGCATAAACCCAGAGTTCAAGTAGCAATAACATATACCATCATTTCCTTGACTCCAAGGGCTTTTCCTCCCCACATTTCAAGTATCCTGAAACAAAATGTACCTTAAATCAATATCAAAAGCCATCTGAGGAGCAAATGGGAAAGAAGTTAATTGTGGGGCAACAGTAGCTGCCTTCACCCATGTCAATCTAGCTATGAGTGCAAGGTACCTATAACTCAGCGGGTGTTTGTTGCTGTTTCTTTCTTTTTTTTTTTTTTTTTTAACACACTTAGAAGCCATGGAAGATAATGCTAGGTTTTTACCCAGTAGCCAATTTCCCTTTCTTTTTTCTTTTTTAACGTTTTTATTTATTTTTTGAGAGACAGAGACAGAGCACGAGTGTGGGAGGGGCAAGGAAAGAGGGAGACACAGAATCTGAAGCAGGCTCCAGGCTCTGAGCTGTCAGCACAGAGCCCAACGCGGGGCTCGAACCCACAAACTGTGAGATTGTGACCTGAGCAGAAGTAGGTGCTTAACCAACTGAGCCACCCAGGCGCCCCAATATCCCTTTCGTTCTTAATAATAGAAGGCTGGTATTGTTTAGGAAAGCAATGTGCTCTGCTACAAAAACTTATTTTACCCAGACTCCTCTGCAGCCAGGGGTCATGACACAGAATGAGACAGAAGGCAGATGTTCTCGGGAAGGCTCTACTTGATGAATAAAACCACAAAGCCCAATTTGTCCTCTCTCCTCTTTGCAGAAATGCAGAAGTAGTGCCTGGAGGTGCAGAAACCATTGTACAAATGTGAAAACAAACGCCATATGCAAAGGATGGTCAAGCAGAAAGACAGGAGCTTGGGTCCTTGATATTTTATAGCTGCCACACCAGTCTTGCGCAGCCCACTCTAAACCTTTCTGTATTAGACAAATAAACATTTAATTGCTTAAGCCACTCGATCAAAGTTTTTCTATAGCCTGCACTCAAACACAATGCTACCTGAAGAAATTCTTAACTGCTACTTAAAATGTCTTCAGAAATACTATAGTATGATGGATTGAAAATAAAAGCTATTACTGCCTAGCAGAGCCTAGAAATAAATGCTGTAAGACATAAATTTAAGTGAAATGAATATTTGTCACTGAATAAACATGAATTTTCATTATTTTCTTCATAAAACAACCACAGGAAAAAAAAAGAAAAAAGAAAAGAAGTCGTTGGACCCAAAACAGGAAGATATCTACAAAAGCATTAGAGTTAGATTTTATTATGTTATTCACACACACACACCATTACACATCATCCAAAGCAACTAAAGGGAACAAGTGCTTCAAAATCTCTTAGGCTAGATCATGGGAAGGCAAACTATGGCCCACGGGCTAAATCTAGCTCACAAAGGTTTTGTATGGACCATGGCCCCAAATGGTATACATTTAAATGTGGCTGAAAAGAAAATAAAAATAATAGTATCACATGACATGTAAAAAATACATTAAATGCAAATTTCAGTGTCCATAGATAAAGCTGTATCGGAAGATAGCCACACCCACTCATTTCCATACTTACTGTGGCTGCTTTGGCCCTGACAATGGCAGGGTTGAGTGCTGCAACAGAGGCCTCATGGTTCCCAAAGCCTAAAGAAAAAGTCTGTCCTTTACAAAGTGTGCCAACCCTGGGCTAGACCACAGATCTCCATTTCCGGCTCAAAGTTCAATTCCTTAGTGAGGCCTTCCCTGACAACCAGATTTTACATTTTTACCAGTGGCACTCCATACACACACCCCCCCTCTCCAACTCCCTACTTCCCTTCAAGGCTTCATTTTTCACCATAGCACTTAGTATCTAATATACTAGTGGTGTTTTCAGTGTTTTCTTTCTTTTCAGTATTTCCTTCTCTACCTGCCCTAATAGAATATAAATTCCATAGGGTGAGGGATGTTGTCTGCTGTTTTGTTCATTGCTGTACCTCCAGGGCCTAGGATGGTGTCTAGCATATAGCAAACACTCACCAAACAGTTGTTAATACACAGGAACTTCACACATGGAAGGGCTGGTGTGACAGGAAGGCTTCATCCTGACTCAGCAATGTCGGTTCTCTCATCGTTTACCTTACATATCACCTCCTTGGAGAGTCCTCTCCAACCACCTTACCTGAAGTTTTATTGTCTAAATCTATTACAATTTTATTTACTTATCTGTGTACTTGATTTTATGCTCATCTCTCTCCCCACAATGTCACTTCTGTAAGCAAGAGACTGGCAACGCAAGAGGCGTTCAGTAAATATTAACTGAATGGATGATTAAAGAATTATCACCCCAGCCCTGACATCAAAGATTTCCAGGTGATGTTCAAGAGATCAAACTGAGTTGGTAATTTAATTTAGGAACAAATGTAACTGAAGTTTAGCCAAAAAGGAACGTAGATCAAATGCCAGTATTTCTCAATTAATGCTAAAGCTGTATGATTTTAAAAAGCAGTGTCTCTAGGACGCTACATGTAACTGTAAATTGCCTAAATAATTCAGAACAATCTGTAGACCCTGAATGTGAAAAAAGCTTTCCTTTAACATTGACAATGATACTGAAGAAGAAAGTTGTGTGTGACTATACGTTTAAATAAATGCTGTTGTCAGTTCATTTCAAAAATTGCAAGTGCATAATGTAGTGTTTTGTTTGGCCCAAATGTTTTAATTAAACTGCTGATATATTTGCAAATTGACGGCAATTGCGAACTAAGCAAATAGGTCAGTATTTCCCTGACTCTGCTTCCAACTGCCACGATAGGATTCTATCACCCCCACCCACTTCCCCCAGGATCTCCAGCAGCTCTGAAGCAAGCTTCGAGGCAGCCATCTTGGTCCAGCTGCTTCAATAAATGGTCTGAATGTGTTCCCCTCAAAATTTGTATGTTGAAACCTAACCTCCAAGGTGACAGTATTACAAGGTGGGGGCTATGGAAGGTGATTAGTTTACTAGGACAGGACCCTCATGAATGGGGTTAGTGTCCTTATAAAAGAGACCCGAGAACATCCCTGCCACTTTCTGCCATTGAGGACACAGCAAGGAATCCGCAGTCTGCAACTAGAAAAGGGCTTTCACCAGAACCCAACTGTGCTGGCAACCTGATCTTGGACTTCCAGCCTTCAGAACTGTAAGAAATAAATTTATGTTGCTTGTAAGCTACCCAATCAATTTTGTTACAGCAGCCCAAACAAAGACAATGAACCTTTACCCTTTCAACTCCAAATCCTGGGCCTGCTGAGGACCCCAAAGCCTGCACCCACGCCTTGGTAACCTACCCCCACAGGCGCCTGGGTGATAAACTGTCTGGGCTGGTGCTGCTGAATTGGCTGACCTGGCATGAACACTCAGTGACCCGTGAAAATCTTAGTGAAGATGTTTGTAGCTCTTTCACTGGCAACCTCCTGGCTCCAGGAATCCCTAGGGACTGGATCTGCGGCCAGGCTAAGTAAATTACATTGTACTTCAGTTAGATTTACCCCTACTCTGTGGCACTTTTAAGTAAACTTGCACTCCTTCACTCTCTCTTCTTGTCGGATTAGTTCTTTCCCAGACGGCTGACAATTTATGTAATTAAGTAGCCCTTCCAGAAGAATCCTTCCATATGCTTCTAGGCATGCCTGGTCATGTTTGAATTCTGGGGTATACACAGCTGTTGCTGCCCCTTGGGACCTTGAGAGTCACTAGCAAATAAGGAGAAATAATCAATTTGAATAAGATAGTTGTTTTTTTAATTGAGATTTAATGTGCACAATTGTGGGAAATCAAGTTTAAAGACAACTAATTGTGGGAAATCAAGTTTAAAGACAACTGAAGTACAGGCGGATGACAGCAAGGAAAACTGGGGGCAAGAGGGGAGTGTGTATTTTTGAGTTAGACTGTCTGGGTTTTAATCCTGGCCCTATCTGTTGGGTAGCCTTGGAGAAATTACAAAGCTCCTCTCAGCATTAGTTGCCAAATCTGTGAAATGGACCCAGTATCTTTTTGCATAGGTTCATTGGGAGGATCAGATACATAAAGAGCTAAGCAATCGCAGGCACTTGCTCAATTGTTCCATTCATTCAAACACACGAGCTTTTCTTTCGTGGCCCTAGATGGGGCCCTCTGCCAAAAACATGAAATGACTTCTGGGTACTTTCAAAGGTTTTAGGTATTCAATGTAACAGTTCTTTATTTCACTTACTTTCACACTTCAAATACACATTTTTCTTTTTTCTGACTTACAGCAGATGTAGGACTCATTAGGACCTTTTATGTATCTCACATGGAAAAAGTCGAAGGCAAAGGAAGAAAACCAAAAAGTAAAAATTTTCTTAGAACAACACAACTTACAATGGAGAGACTGGACTAAGGGGAAGTAGAGGGAGGGCTCTAAGACAACCCCTTTCCACTATGGAGGGAGAAAAGGACTGATGACCTTTCCCTTGTAAGAAGACCCTTGCTACTTCTAGCAATTAAGCAGAGTATCTCAAAGATACATAATTTCATGGCAAATTCTTTAACAGTTCACTGTTGGACTCACTAGGCATTCTACTGTCATAAAGAGGATGCAAATGGCAGAAAGTATTATGGCAGACACTGGACCAGTTACCCCTTTTCTGTGAAGGCCAAATTCCAGAGGGAGACACAGAATCTGAAACAGACTCCAAGCTCTGAGCTGTCAGCCCAGAGCCCGACGTGGGGCTCGAACTCATGGACCGCGAGATCATGACCTGAGCCGAAGTTGGACGCTCAACCGACTGAGCCACCCAGGCGCCCCCCAGCCACTCTTGTAGCTGGGCAGCTCTGTGACCCAGATCTAGCCCCTGAGGTGTGAGCCAAAGTCTGCTGGGTAAAGCTTCTGGTCAAGGCTTTGCTCTCCTGCTCAAGCATATGGATTCAGGTGTTAGGCCCTTTGTCCCTACCCTTCCACCTCCTTTCTGCTTGGAACCTCAGTGTGAGGGCTAGAGACAGTGCTGGCAGCTTTTCCGCCATGAGCCAGTAAGCATCAGGAAAAGGCCAAGAGAATGCTAGAAACACAAGCCCTGAACAAATCAGCCTCCAGAATTACAGAGAGAGAAAACTTCCGTTCTTTTGAGATCTCATTGGCCATGTTCTCCCTTACCTGCAGGTGAACACATTCCTAATGAGAACGCTCACCGCTAAGGTTTCATTGTTGGGGAGTAGGGCAGGGTGTAGAATAAACCCCAATAAGCCATCTGCTAACCGTCAACATTCTAACACTGTTTAACTAAACAGGAAGTTACACATAAAGTACTGTGTGTCTGGTGTCTATTGCAGTTTATCTTACTAGAAAGCAAATACCAGGTTACCAAGCCAAAGATAGCAGTGCGAGAGGCTGTCTAGCAAGAGATTGAAACCGGAGTTTTAAGGAATCACAGTGTCAGAAAGAGACGGATTATGCAACACAGGACAATTTTTGAAACAACCAGTATTATATGTTGTATTTTAAAGCAATAAAATTTTAATGATGGAAAAACTTGTGCTTTTTCACCTATGTACCATTAGCACAATCCATGCTACTCAACAGGCACTCAGTATGTTTATATTAAACACAGAAACATTACTGAGTTTGAATAAATACCTTTAACATATTTGCTTTTGAATCAGTCAACATTTTCCGTGCTGTTTTCTTAACCAATTTGCATTAGTTTCTTTTTCCTGTTTTTGTAAGTCATCTTTGCAATATAAGTATTTTTTTATTTAAAAAAAAAAACCATAATCTCATCATCCTGAAGTAATTATTTCTTATAGTACCTTCCAAGGACACAACATTTAGAAATATACTTCATAGGGGCGCCTGGGTGGCTCAGTAGCTTGAGTGTCCAACTTCGGTTCAGGTCATGATCTCACAGCTCTTGAGTTGGAGCCCCACCTGGGGCCCTGTGCTGACTGACAGCTCAGAGCCTGGAGCCTGCTTCAGATTCTGTGTCTCCCTCTCTCTCTGCCTATCCTCCACTCATGCTCTCTTTCTCTCTCAAAACTAAACATTAAAAAAAAAAGAGAAATATACTTTATATAGTTGCCATAATAACATACACATTTGGGGTAGGATGTTTCAGTTTTATTACAAATATTTTGTTTTTATAATCTCCATAGTTATTGCGTGCATACATTCTGTTAAGTACTTTAATGTCTAGAACATTATCCTACCATTGGAAATTTAAGTGTGTTCCAAGGATTTTTTTTTTTAATTAAAGAAGAAAACTTGGGGCACCTGGGTGGCTCTGTCCGTTACACATCTGACTCTTAGTTTCAGATCAGGTCACAATCTCATGGTTCATGGGTTCAAGCCCTGCATCAGCACAGAGCCTGCTGGGGATCCTCTCTCCCTCTCTCTTTCTGCCCCTCCCCTGTTTGTGCTCTCTCTCTCTCTCAAAATAAATAAATAAACTTAAAAAAATTAACAACTTTTGCATGACCGATGAATGGAATCAGAAAAATGATTACCACTGTTCTTTAATTATAATGGTGCTCGTCCTCCATCTGCATCTATGTATTTTTGGGTAGTTACCTTTTCAACAATGACAACTGTTACAGCAGACCTGCAAATTGTAGTATTGATTGTTAGCTCACATTGTTCTAAGAAAAACTGTTTCTGATGGGAGAAAAATAATTTTTATCATTAAAAATTAAAATTAATAATATTGTTTGAACTGTGCCCATGACATTTATTGCTATTTTGTGGACATTTTATGATTTACATCTTTTATTGGCATAGGAGCATATACACAGCATTTAAAATACACATATATGGGGATATGTACTCAAAGAATTTTTAAATTTTTTTTAATGTTTACTTTTGAGAGGGAGAGAGCGAGAGTGAGCGAGAACAAGTGGGGGAGGGACAGAGAAACACACAGATTCCGAAGCAGGCTCCAGGCTCTGAGCTGTCAGCACACAGCCCAACGTGGGTCTTGAACTCACGAACCCTAAGATCGTGAGCTGAGCCAAAGTCACTCAACTGACTGAGCCGCGTAGGTGCCCCTCAAAGAATTTTTAAATTATTATTGGGGTATGTGATCAAAAACCTTTACGGACTACTTCACTTAAAAAAAACTGTTGGCGGGGGAGGCGCCTGGGTGGCTCAGTCGGTTAAGCGTCTGACTCTTGAAAGTTACCAGACTGATAAAGAAATTGTAAAAATCCAACCTGAGCTTCACTGTAAATATGGCAGCACACTATACTGCTAATATATTTTCTATGGGTTAACATAAATAAGACATGGTGCTAAATCTAGACTCAGAAAAGACAGGAATATAAGCATATACAATTGAATCAGGCGAGGGAGAGAAATCTTAACATCTGGGCAATATCCTTTATAATCTGTTTTTTCTTCATACTAGTCCTTTTGCCCTTGAAGACATCACATACTTCCTTGACTTCAAATCTCACCTGTAAGACTTAGAAATATATATCTAAACTATATCTAAAACTTGCATTTCAAAATTGGCATCTTTCACAAGGGTCAATCCCCCAGTTCCAGAGCCTTTCTGGAAATGTATGCTTAAATGTCCCACCATCACCTCAAACTTGATGGCTAAAACAGAACAAAAACAATGTTGTCACAAAGTCAACCCACCAATCCACCCTTTTCCCTGAACTTTCCTGTTTCTATCAACAAAACAACACTTTGTTGATGACTCATCCTGACAGGAGAACTGCCTATACAAGTCCACAACTTAACATCCCATTACAAAAATAACCTACCTAAATGAAAACCACACACTCTGTTATTAAACGAGATGAAGGGAGCCTCTCTTGTGCTCAGTTGGGTAGCACTAAAAATGGGACAGTGTAAAGAATAAAGAAGGTGGGTGGTAAGTACGGCCAAAGCAAGCTTGGCTCTGAGGTCTGTGTGGGGCCCTGGTCCATCTGGGACTTTGCTCATGATGCTTAGAACACTGTGATAAAGATGCCAAGGGCAGTGGCCTGATCCTCATTTGGGCCACTTAGCTCTGAGTCATGAGCTAGTCCTGGACAGACAGAAATGGATGGATCGGTATCACCTTGGACAAGTTCCTTATTCTATCAAAGCCTTAGTTTCCTCATATGTGAAATGCAGATCATAATTCAGCTCAGAGGATAGCGATGAAAATTAAATGGCATAATGCTCACAGAGTTGTACACGGCCCACCGAAAGAACTCAGTACATGTTTTAGTTATTATTATAACTTTTATTCTAGGGCCACAAACCTCATTCTCTATTCTGTTCTTTAGCAAGTATATTCTGCTAGTCAACTGGGGATACCTGGACCCAGTACAACTCCACAGCCACCTGGCTTCTCTTTCTCCATTCGTTCCTTGATTCACTTGTGTTCATTCCGCAGGGATATTTTGAAGGTCTAGGAGGTGTCAGGCCTGTACCAGGCCTGCCTCTGCCTTACTTCAGCTCATTTGCAAGTGAGCTGTGAGTTACAGGAAGTCAATATCCAAACTATAAAACTTGATTCAAATGGACAATCCACTCTTTAGGATTGTACATTTTAGTAAGAATGGGTTTCCCTTTAAATATGAACATGCTTTCTCACCAGTAGAACATGCTCTTTGAGGGTTTATTTTCCACACAGGTTCATGTTCATGCACATGCTCCCATCCTTGCCTGGGCAGCAGGCTACAGCGGACTGAGAGGGATGAGCACAGAGGAGACCCTTGCACAGGGGCTTGTGGTGAGCAGAACAGAGTTCCACAAATAGATGCTATTCATTGTTGTGTGCTCACAAGAGTAACCTTTTTGATTTTCCCATCTCTGCTGCATACAGGAACTGAGAGGAGGAATGGGAAAGTTAAAATGACAAAGTGGAACAGGGAGAACAGGAGATTTCAGCCAAGGTAAGAATTGACAGATGTCCCCACACTATACTCTCAGACTTAAAGTCAGTACCAGTGTATTTGTTTTTAAACTGGTGGTCAATGTCAATTTAAACACCTTTTTATTGTGAGTCATAGTTGTCTCTCTTTTGGAATCACAGATTAAGATCAAGAAGTTTATGTGTAATTAAATCCAATCACTTCATTTAGTTCCCTAACTGAAACTTAGGAAGGGTGTCAGAGTGTATGGTCTACTGTCCTTGAGTTGAAATAATTCAGAACAGATGAGAGAGAGGTTGCCACTGCCCTGCCACTGGCAGAACAATTGTTTCCACGAACTTGGCTCTAACCACCATTAACGAAAACGTCACCCGTACGTATTTCCTGATTGGGAACAAATATTTTCAGAATAGCTTAGTCAACTCCTTTCACATTCCGGATCATGGGCTGGTGAGACATTATTTGCTTCTAATTCTTGGCATAATTTTAAAAGATAGCTGAGTAGGACAATACTAGGACTGAATGAAAATTTAAAAGATAAGTCTGTAAAATCTGCCACCTTAAGCTTAGTCGTTTCATTTTTCAAAACCATGCTTACATGTTTAATCCCACACGACTACTTGTTCATGTTAAGAAACTAAACCAGTATCTTTCCCAGCCCCCCTCCCTCTCTATGACTGCTCCATCAGGAGCACCAACAGCCAGACCTTCCTCCAGTTTCCTACGAACCACGAAGTCATCACCTCCCTTCTTTCCTTCAGCTGCTAAGTCCTTCAAATTCTCCTCCTCCTCCTATCTTTCCTATTTCTCCCCATTTCTAAAGGCCTATTCTGCTGCTGGCCAGCCAGTAAAATTCTGGGAGTCTCCCAGAAATTTACTGTCCTACCCACTCCTACCCTTCTAAAGGCAGACAAGAGTGTTCTTCTCAAGCACATATCACTGTCTTTTCAGAACTTTAGAATTCCTCATTGGCTCTTGATAAACACTGTAGAAAGACAGCTACACAGCGTCACACTCTTAGATTTCCAGGCCTCTCACCTTCAGAATCCTGGAATCTTGAAGTATACTGGATCACACATGATGCCTTCCAGCCAGAGAACCTCAGCTCACACCCTAGACCCTTTGAGAACTGAATACAGCCTGTAATCTCTTCTCTTACCATCTCTTTTCCCTAAATTAGGCAAGTTTACCTTGTTTGGCAAGACTTTTACACACATCTGAGTCCAAACACCTTGCTTACATCTTTATTTTCTACCTTCTCAGACATTTTATACTTTTTGTAGAGCTACACACATATTAACACATATTGATGTCACTTACGGTATTAGCTGTGTGTAGCACATCTCCCAAGAGAATTATCCACATAGCATATACTCAAATATCATCTGATATGTTGTCTCTGGGGCTTGTGGGAAAGAACAGATTCTAAGGGGAGGACTGGGTGCTTAAGATTTACTCACATTTCAGAAAACCAGAAAATTCAGAAGATCTTAGTGATGGTACCACTACCCACTTACCTACCCAACACAGAAACCTGGACTTCATCTTTGATTCTCCCTGATGATGCAATTAATCAAGTCATGGCCTTTCTTCTTTCAAATTTTTTCTTGAACCCATCCACGCTTCTCCATTTTCACTCCTACTAGCTCATACCAAGTCATCGTCTCTCATCTACAGCTTCCTGTGTCTTCTCGTAGCCAGATTTCCTTAGCCAAACCGCTTTTCACAAAGAAGCTAGTATTTTTATTAAAGTATAAACCTAATGGTTTCATATCTCTGTTTAAAAACCTCTCAGTAACTTCCCATTAACCTTGAGATGAAAGGAAACTTCCATGCCCAGGCCCACAAGGCCCACCTCTCTGGCCTCATGCCCCTCCTCCCTCCCCCTGCAGCAATGGCTCTCGACCCATAGGTACATCTAGATCACCTGGAGCGCTTGTCAAAACAGATTGTGGGGGTTCCTGGGTGGATCAGTTGGTTAAGCGTCCAACTTCAGCTCAGGTCATGATCTCACGGTTTGTGGGTTTGAGCCCTACACTGGGCTCTCTGTCTGTGTGACAGTTCAAAGCCTGGAGCCTGCTTCGGATTCTGCATCTCCCTCTCTTTCTCTACCCCTCCCTGTTTCATGCTGTCTTTGTCTGTCTATCAAAAATAAATACACATTAAAAAATTAGAAAAAAAAAACTTGTATTACTTAGCAAGGTGAGGCCATAATAAAACATTATCAAATGGAATGAAAGATGTGGTTGGTTTCATTTTATTGTTTTTACATTCTCTATCAAGATTACATGTTTAGTTCCTTAAAGAAAAAAGTCAGTCAAGTATAAAATATGAATTCAGAATGCCACTATTTTATAAGACTATGAAAATTACACACAATTGCTCATACACGTGCCTCCTATTAATTAAAGGATACAACATAGAAGAGCTAGTCTAGCAAAACTTGCTATAATAGTCAAAATCCTCTGTAGTAAGGAGGAAATCCTGCTGAGGACAGTATTTTCCACAGGCAAGAATCACCGGCCTTCAGCCAAAAGCCATGCTGTTATCGATGGCCGGAGATACTACTCCATACACACTGTGTTGTTGTTTTTTTTAATGTTTTTATTTATTTTTGAGAGAGAGAGAGAGAGAGAGAGAGAGAGCGTGCACGCACAAGTAGGGGAGGGGCAGAGAAAGAGGGAGACACAGAATCAGAAGCAGGCTCCGGGCTCTGAGCTGTCAGCACAGAGCCTAATGTGGGGCTCGAACTCATGAACCACGAGATCATGACCTAAAGTCAGACGCTTAACCGACTGAGCCACCCAGGTGCCCCCACACTGTGTTTTTGGATATGTTACTCTTGTTTCCACATCAGTTAATCCTCAATTGTGTAGAAAGTGATCCTAAGAGATGACCGAGAAACTACTGCCACTTAGGTTTGAAAAGCAATTTGGGGGACACCAGATCGTTTTCACAATTACATTTTATACGGCATCATATAATTAGTCCACATTTCCTTTGTAGGCACAAACTCATACCTCTATGAGAAAGTCTGGATGCTCTTACCTACATTCTGTGCACCTGTCCTATGTTGGGTTGACCATGTCATCAGCTCAATCCTCCCTCTTTGGGCTACCGAGGAAAGCTATGTGCCATTTCTGCTAAAAACTCCAACCATCTAGCTTCAGCCACACATTTGATTCAGTTTCAGTCCCACACAACTGCCACCGGGAGCTCTTACAGCTTTCTCAGATCTCCACAGGCATGCACCTTTCCCACAGATGACCCTAAGTCCTGCATCAGGTAAGATGAAGTCTTAAAGAGTACTTCCAAATTGTGGTGTTTCCACCTCAAATTTCTCTGTATCTTCAGCCATATAATTCTCCATTCCATCTTGACTCAAGAGAGTAAGGGGTGAAATTAACAAAGGAGAATAAGAGAGAAAGATAATCTTGGGGGGTGGGGGAGAAACAGAGAGGGAGCGCGCCATCCACAGAGAGCCAGAAAAAAGAAAAACCAAAGTCTCCTTAAAAGGTAAGAGAGTCTTTGTTTACTCACAGATGTTTATGAGACCTTGTGGAGACCTTGCAATGTGCTAGGCTGCCCTAGGAACTAAAGGAATATAGGTGACAAAACCAGGTCTCTAATTTGCTGCAGTGCATAGTCTAATGGGGGAGGGGGGGGTGGAGGAAGATAGGGCTTGTTAATAACTAACTTTCATACGAAACTGGCAGTCATGGAGGGGTGCCTAAAGAGCCAGGGCAGTACTATGTGGGAAATGTAGGGGGCAAGGCCATGAAGCTCAGGGATACGTATGCACAGAACAAAAGCCCAGTATCAGAAATCTAAAAAGGAGGGATATACGGGGCGCCTGGGTGGCTCAGTCGGTTCAGCGTCCAACTTCAGCTCAGGTCACGATCTCACAGTTCGTGAGTTGGAGCCCTGCGTCCGTCTCTGTGCTGACAGCTCAGAGCCTGGAGCCTGTGTTGGACTCTCTGTCTCCCTCTCTCTCTGCCCCTCCCCCACTTGTTCACGCAGGTGTGTTCTCTCTCAGATAAACATTAAAAAACAAATTTAAAAAGACTTAAAAAATAAAATAAATAATAAACAATAAAAAGAAGGACTATAAATTAAATGGCTCCTAGGATGATAGGGGGAAGGAGCCTCCAGGTGGGTATTCTATGGGAAGGTAGAGAGAAAGGAAATGGAAGGCAAAAGATGGGGGCAACAAGGAGACAGAGGTAGGAGCAAATAAGCTACTTTCTCCTGGAATTAGAGACTGTGGTTTTCTGGATAATTGAAAGCTCATCCCTTCAAACACAAATTTATTTTGACTTTATTTTAAACTATTTTTAGTTTAGAAATCTTTCTAAAAGGCACCACATGGGTTCCTGCATTGTTTAGCAGAATACATCAAAGCAAAACATGCCAAACCTGATTTAATCTGTTCTGGATGAAGAATCATCATTATAATCCATTTTTCGTACTTTGATGTGGTGCACTGACATTCTCAGGGCCCACTTATGTGTAAAAGTCTGTTATTTTACTCTATACCAACTAGAGCCTGCAACTGTGCTTCTGGGATTCTCCAGTTCTGCCTCCAGGAGGCAGCTGTCACTTCTCAGAGCTTCCCTTGGTGACTCCTCAATGGAGCTGAGAACACTGCTGTGGCCTCTGTCACTCAGTTGTCTGAGGTGAGGCTCTGAAGGGCAGACCCCTGGGCCCACAGCCCAGCCCCAGCCCCAGAGTATGTGGAAGAGGCCCCTCTGCTTCCTGCCAGGGCTCCAGCTTCATTCCACATGGGGGTTCTAGAATTCTGATACGTGCATAAGGGAAGTAATACTATAATAAAACTATCTCTAATAACATCGATTCTTCATGCCACATATTTAAGAAGCAGTGAAATACAGGTATCCCCAGTTTTTGAAAGGTCACACTATGCCACTTCACTTCTATGAAAGACCTACATTGGTACCTCTTTTCACTAACTGAAAGGAATCCAAAGACGATTTTCACCTTTATGAAAAAGGCAAATGGCGAAAACAGCATTCAGCAGTTGTTTTGCAGGAAGCCTTTACAGAAGCAGAAGGCACCCCAGCAGCGAGACCAGCACCCCCAAGCTCCTTCCCCGGAACTACATACACTCAGCAGCTCAGCATCAGGCCGCCACAGCTTTGAACCGTGAGCATCTGTGCTTTAATCTCTATTTATTTTGTGCATCTGTTAGCAAGATGTGTCGTAAGGTATCAAAAAAGCCTAAGAGAGGTTACTTTTTAGGGTTTGGGAACACTCAAAGTTTTTTCACATAACTTAATGGTAATTAATTAATTGCTTCTTCGCCGTATGCCACTTCAGCTTGTGAAAAGTTTCATAGGGATGCTCTACTTTGGGAGAGCGGGAGAAACCTATCAATCCTGTCCCTCACGGCCTTTTGTTTTCCAAAGCAGACTTCCAAGTACATGTTCCATACCAATCCCACTCCCACATGGTCCTGAACTCTTGATAAGCTTGATATTTGATGCAGAAGCTACAGAAACAATATTTCTTTTTCATTCATTCAATAAATGCTACATGCCAAGTTTTCTAATAGGAAACCATTGAGGTATAAAAAGATGAATAGAACAGCCCTGACCTCCAAGAACTTAGAACTTGTAGTTCAAAGAACCTGGGTACAAGATAATTCTAACCAAGGGTGGGAACATGTTGAGGCCCCAGGACAGCAGTTCCACAGGCTGCACCGTGGAGGGCTGCTTCTACAGCCAAACTGGAGGGAGGAGAAAGGGAGGCCAGGGGAAGACTTCACCGGGAAATGGGAGGGCTTCAAAGAAAGGAGGGGGATCTGGTCACAATGCAGGGTGAGCACAGGCAGAGCAAATGTTATGAAAAAAGGCACAGAAGGCAGAAGGTAAAAAAGCCTAGTGTATTTATATAGTAGTCAAAGGAACAGAGAGAGAAAATGCTGCAAAGGTAGGTGAGAATCACATCACAGAGGGCCCAAAACGCCAGGCCAAAAGCTAAGCCTTGAAGCTGTAAGCTGAAAGGAGCCAAGATTTTTAGAAGCTCTCTGCACCTAACACACAGACTTAATCTTGTTAAAAGATGAAGCCTATTTCTCCCCTTTAATGGAAAAGAAATTCAAAAAGTGAATTATTAATCATCTCACCCCTGTTAATTATTTCTTAAAACCAAGCTTGCTAATAAAACAGTTCTGGGAATTAAGTACAGTGCTTCCGTTTGTCTTGATCTCACACTATAGGAAATACATACAGGTGGAAAAGGAGTCGTCTAGTCTAAAACAAAGGGCAGCACAGATATACAAATCAAATTCACTCTTTTGACAAAAAAGAACAGAGAGGGTAACATCTATTCCAGTTCACAAGCTTATACAAAATATTTTAGGGGAAAAAAAACTTAATTTTCCACTTTATTTATTTAAGTGAAATTTTATTTTAGTGAATAAAAATAAATGAATTTTATTTCTTTTTATTTAAGTGAAATTTTCTAGAATCTTAAAAACAGCCACCTTCCCAACTCAAAAGAGGATGCTATTTTTCTGCCTAGCACTGATATGACTGTCTTTGTCCTCATCCAAATAAATATACCTGCCCTTGAGACTTACCTACAAGATAGATAATTTCAGCATTATATTCCATATGACTCTGTGTTGCCTCTGTTTTCCATGTTCATCTTATCTCCCCAGTCAGATTAGTTGTTATCTGGGGTGGGAAAGGACCATGCCATATACTCATTCTGCATCCTGAATATGATCAAACACTGTGCAATATAAGGTACTCATAAATATATGGGAACTGATTAACCAAATTAATTTCTAAAATATATATCCTTAAAGGCTCAATTCCGTATTATTCATATCGGTTCGTATGTGGAATACAAGAAAAAAATTAAAAATTCAAAGCTAGAAGAGCTCTTCAACAGAAGGATCTAAACCAGTTCTTAATAAGTATCAACATTAGTTATTAGAGAGATGCAAATCAAAACCACACTGAGATAACACCACACACCCACTAAAATGGTTATAATAAAAAATGCAGACAATAACAAGTGTCGGTGAGGATGCAGAGAAACTGGAACCCTCATACATTGCTAGTAGGAATACAAGATGAATAGCCACTTGGGAAAACAGCTTTGCAATTCCTCACAAGGTTAAACATAGAGTTACCATATGAACCACCAATTCTTCTCCTAGGTATATGTCCAACAGAATTAAAAACATAATTACACAAATGTTCACAGCAGCATTATTCATAATAGGCCAAAAGTGGAAACAACCCAAATGTCCATCAACGGATGAATGAATGAACAAAATGTGGCATATTCAGACAATGGAATATTATTCAGCCATAAAAGGAAATGAAGTATTGATACATAGTATGACATACATGGACTTTGAAAACATTAAGTGAAAGAAGCTAGGCATAAAAGGCAACATATTGTGAGATTCCATTTATATGAAATGTCCATAATAAGAAAATCCACAGAGACAGAAAGGAGATTAGCAGCTGCCAGGGGCTGGGGGAAGGAAGGAATGGAGTGACTGCTAATGGTCATGGGTTTCTTTCTGGGGTGAGGAAAGGTTCTGGAATTAGACAGTGGTGATAACATAGGAAATATACTAAAACCCACTGAAACGTAGACTTGAAAAGGGTGAATTTTATGGTATGTGAATTATATCTCAATTAAAAACAACAATAACAGCCTGATGAGAAACCTGAAGCCCAGAGAAGCTAAGTTTCTTGTCTAAAAACACAAAGCTGATTAAATGGCATCACTGGGGGGGGGGGGGGGGGGGGGGGGGTGGAGGTAAAAAAAGAAAAAAGAAAAAAAAAAAGAAGCCTGGCTGGCTCAGTCGGTAGAGCATGTGATTCTTGACCTCGGGGTTGTGAGTTCAAGCTCCATGTTGGACACAGAGCTTACAAAAACAAAAAAACAAAAAACAAAAACACACACAACTATATCAAACAAACAAACAAACATGCCATCACCAGAACCAGATTCAGTCTCCTAACTCCCAGTGCAGTATTCTAGGTCCATGTTGCACTGTTCTAGAAATATTAGGACAAGCAGTGGAGACTTGAACAAGTAATTTAATGGCTCATACCACATCAGAAGAGAAAGATGAATGAAATGACCTCTTCAGTTCCTCCTAGTTTTAAAGCAATGTGAGTCTTCTCTTTGTAACCATTTCCTCTCTGCTACTATAGATTAGAGCAGAGGTTCTCAACCAGGTATGATTTTGCCCCCAGGAGATATTTGGGAATACATGGAGACATTTTTCATTGTCACAACTGCAGATAGAGGATACTCCTAGCACCCAGCGGGTAGAGACCAGGCATGCTGTTCTGAGTCTGCAAGGCACAGGATGACCCCACAATAAAGAATTACCTAGACCTAAATGTCAACAGGGACACTGGTGATAAAACCTGGCATAGGGTGTGATCAACTTCATTTTTAAGCTTTTCCAGGAAGTTCTGTCCTAGAGTTTAATGACTTCAAGCAGCAGTTCTGAGATTAGAGTGACTGAGAGGTCATCACCAAGTACAGACAGGAAATAGACACTTTTTACTTCCCGGAATAATTAGGTTCCATAGAGTCAAACATTCAAATGCCACAGTAGTCAGGTAGTCAACATAAAGGAATAAAGTCAACAAGCACCAAATAACCATTTAGGACTATTATTTCCTTTTTTCCACAAAAGAAAAAAAAAAAAAAGCAAAAACAAAAACCTTTCACTGACTTCCATTCTTCATGAAACAAATAACCCTCTCAATATAATCTTGTGGTTTCCCACTTTTGATAAACATACATGCCAAAAAATACTTCCTACTACAGGCAAAAGAACAGCACAAGCTCAATAACAAATGGCTCAGAGTTGGGAGGAGAGGGAGAATGGTAGGGGGTGTGGAGAACCCCAAGGGCACGTCATGATGAAGGGGCAACTTTGATGGATCCATGCCATGATGGAGTGAGGCAATGGGTGAAGAAATCTTCAGATGTCTCAAGAAGAGTAGGAATTCTAGATTGTGTATGTGGAAGAAAGACATCACCCAGTATTTAAAATCTTTGGCTCAAAACCACTTTAAAATACTGTGTTAACTCAAAAAAGAAGGGGTTCTAGCCACTGCAACTAGACTGTGACCTCTAGCCTACACTAACCCTAATAAACAATGTCAGTTTCAGGTCTTCCTACAGATGTGTTCCATCTAACTCAGAACCTATTGTCTAACTATAACAATAATCTTTTTCCTTAATTAAATCTTAATAGCTTATTCAGAGTTGAAGACTCACAAAAGACCAGAGAATTACTATAGACTTAAATGTAAATGAAATCCATAATATTATTAACGGCTGCCTCGTCATTAAGCTCTAACAACTTTACAAGTGGGGATACTGAGATCCAGAGAAGTTAAAAGACCTGCTAAGCCACCTTGCCACTTAGGAGCCATTATCTGAACCCAGGTCTTTCTACTTCTAAAATTCACATTCTTACCACTTACCATCTTGCTTGTATCACACAAATTTCTTCTACCAACTAGGCTTATGAGGTTCCCTCAGTAAACTGCATGTACAGAATCTGATCTTAGAAAGAGGGATGGCTGACAATAAGCAAAGCACAAAGATTAGAATTATTAAACTGGGCAGATGAGGTGTATGAATGTACTCCCACTCCCGTGGGCCCCTCCTGCCTTCCCATGCATGGTGACTGCATCCCCACAGGCCCTCCTTCCCTCCCCTATAACCACCAACAGCCCTGCTTTTGGCCTCCTGCTTTCTACCCACTCTTTGCCTTGAACTCCGACCATAGGCTGCAATATACTAATAAACTCTTTCCACCTAATTATTTACAGGGAAGAAAACAAGGAATGATCAGCCCGTGGAGAAAATGTCTCCCAAGAACCGAGAATCCCAAGCAGGAAGAATGAGAGCACACACTTGCACCACCACCATTTGTCCCAGTAGATCTCGTGTTGCCCAAAAGGTCCTAAGAAATTAAATATCTCTGCCCTCGACCCCATCCCGGCCAACCTTTCCTTCTCCCACATCAGCCCATTACCTTCCCACCCATCCTGCTCCCTCCAGCTCAACACATCAAGTCAGCTCAACTCAATCACACAAAGCAAGAGAACTGCATTTGAGGTAAGTCATGCAGTTGGTTTCAGGACATTCAGTGAAATATTCAACTGTGTCTTCGGAGCACTGTCTGTTCCAATTTCTCTTTAACCTCTGACTCCTTCCTCTGGGACATGACCACTAGGAAAATGGATGGCACAAATCTAGTGTCTGGACTTTCTGGATTCTATGACAAGGCAAGTTATTTGAAATTTCTGAGCTTCAGTTTCCTATTCTACTAGAGAGAGTGAAGGGGGCGAGGGGATGAATATGAATGGCTACCATGCCAAGTTACTTTGAGGAATACAAATTAACAAACATAAAGCCTTGAGTACTTCCTGCACATGGTGTGAATGGTAGTTGTTGTTCTTGTTACTATTAAAATTATTATGGGGGTGCCTGGGTGGCTCAGTTGATTGAGAGTCTGACATCAGCTCAGGTCATGATCTCACGGCTTGTGAGTTCGGGCTCCGTGTCAAGCTCTGTGCTGAACAGCTCAGACCCTGGAGCCTGCTTCGGATTCTGGTGTTTCCCTCTCTCTCTACCCCTCCCCCGCTCATGCTCTGTCTCTCTCTCTCTCTCTCAAAAATAAACATTCAAAAAAAATTTTTAATTATGAAATATTAGCTTTCCATTCCAACCATATTCCTTATATCTTTTTTTTTAATATTTATTTATTTTTGAGAGAGACAGAGACAGCTTGAGTGGGGGAGGGGCAGAGAGAGAGGGAGACACAGAATCCGAAGCAGGTTCCAGGCTCCAAGCTGTCTGCACAGAGCCCAATGTGGGGCTTGAACCCATGGACGGTGAGATCATGACCTGAGCCGAAGTCAGACGCCCAACTGACTGAGCCACCCAGGTGCCCCTATATTCCTTATAGCTTTTATCAGTCTCTGCAGAAGCAAAGCCATTGCTTTCACGTGCCAAGGACACTATGGCTACATTTACCTGCTCAACAGCTGAGTGGGTACCCCTGGAACTGCTCCTTAGCAGTCCTGCCCTTTCCCCTTTCTTTAGCTTGAGCTTACGCACCGTTATCCTAGCCTGTTTCTGGGTGTCCAAGGCACAGGTTCTCAGTGGCCTCCAAGCAAGCGCTTTTCTTGTGGGTAATGTGGGATAAAAGTACTGGACAAAAACTCTTATGACAGGGAGGGGTTCAAATCTGGATTCACTGAACCAAAGGATCCTAGGCATGTTAATCGCCCTCAATATTCTCAGCTGAAAAATGGGTATAGTAAACACAGTTTGTAGGGCCATTATAAGGATTAAATAACCTGTAGGAAAAATCCTACCACATTCTGGGCACAGGTAAACACTAACTTGTTCACCTGACCTTCCAGTGCTCCGAGGCTCAGCAAGGTGGACAGGCATATCTGAGGGTCCACCTATCCAGTGTCTTTCTCCCTTTCTGTCTCCACCAACTGTTCCCACAAACCCCCCCCCCCCGCCACCTCTTTTACCGCCACCTACCTGCCCATCTGCCACAGAGGGAAGCTCCCCACAAACATTTCACTAGCATCAAGATTCAGTGTTCAGTTTCACAGTCATGATAATCACTGTCTTCACTTACTTTTATTAAACAGAGAGATCCTGGCCCTTCTCTACCACCCTCCCCCTAGATTTGGGGTGAGATGTTTGCAGAGAATATTATCTATCCATCAATTCAACTTGGTGTCTCATATTTCTTTTCCCTTTTACTCACAGACTCAAAACACTCTCCATTCAGTTATGCATGGAAGAGCCGAAGATAGCACTGGCAAATACGTGGCATAAGCCCTGGTCCTCCCTCCTCTGGTGCCAGATCAGACATCAACAATCAATCACACTGTTTTCCAGCTGATCCCAGACAAAGCTCCAAAACCCCTCTCCCAGCTCTCCAGGCAGCCACCATCCATCAGTCAAAGCTGTCAGTTGAGATAAGATCTACTTGCTAAGTACAGGAAGACTTAAGTCAAACCAGGACTCTATATTCATGTATTAGGTACAGCAAAGAATAGTGACCAACTGCACAGTAGTAAGCACTCTGTAGGCAATGAATAAATATGTTCTAGTGACTTATGCACAACCTGCCATGCACCTATAAAATGTTCAAAAATTACAGAAGAACTCTAATAGGGTGATTTGTTTGGGGAATGACCTCAAATTATAACTCTTTTATATTTAAATTTACTAAAAACTCTAAAATTATGGAAATGCAAACTGGTGGAGCCACTCTGGAAAACAGTATGGAGGTTCCTCAAAAAATTAAAAATAGAACTGCCCTACGACCCAGCAATTGCACTACTGGGATACAGGAGTGCTATTTCAAAGGGGCAGGCACATGCACCCCAATGTTTATAGCAGTGCTATTGACAATAGCCAAAGTACGTAAAGAGCCCAAATGTCTACTGACTAATGAATGGATAAAGAAGATGTGATATATATCAATGGAATATTACCAGCGATTAAAAAGAATGAAATCTTGCCATTTGCAACAACGTGGATGGAATTGCAATGTATTATGCTACGTGAAATTAAGCCAGTCAGAGAAAGACAAATATGATTTCACTCAAATGTGGAATTTAAGATACAAAACACATGAACATAAAGGAAGGGAAGAAAAATAATATAAAAACAGGGAGGAAGACAAACCATAAGAAACTCTTACTAAAGACAGAGAACAAATTGAGGGTTGTTGGTGGGATGTTGGGTAGGGGGATGGGCTAAATGGGCAAGGGGCATTAAGGAGGACACTTGTTGGGATGAGCACTGGGTGTTATATGTAAGTGATGAATCATTAAATTCTATTCCTGAAATCATTATTATACTATATGTTAACTAACTTGGATGTAAATTAAAAATAATAAAAAAATAAGAATCAAAAATAAGTAAATACTCTAAAATTATAGCAGCATGCATCCTTGGCTTAGTAGGTACTATGTACTATATATAATTATTTGATAATTAAAGATCCAAGGTTATAATTTAAAATTTTTTTATTTTATTATATTAATTAAAAATTTTTTTTATTAAGCCCCTGCCTTACCCATGAAACTATACTGACTCCTAATGATAGCTAATCCTTGGATGGGGCAGAAGGAGGTGCTTGGCTTGAATATTAGCTAACTAACTCCAGAATTAAGTAAATCAGCAAATATTCAATCCAAATAGTTACTTTGACTAGTAAGTAGTTTATTTACCATAAAAGGTCAGCACAACCCAAAACTTCTGTTAGCTGGGGACCCAGGCTGATGGAGTGGCCAATTCCCATTCAAGGAACTATCATAACGAATATAATTAGGAAAGAAGAGAACTAGTAAGCTTCAAATCACATAGGAATGCCATGAATGAAGACCATACTCCCACTCCTTGTGTAACTCCAAAAAGAAAACAAACTCAAAAAAAGCTCAAAAGTTACATTGGTTATGTTGCTTTAGGGGTTTTTTTTTGGTTTGTTTTGTTTTGCTTTGTTTTGTTTTTTATATAGGATTGGTCTGCTGACTTTAACTGTATTTGCATTTACCAAACACCATTGAACTGACCTGTCAAACAAGTCACTTAATTGGGTCTCTCTTCTTCTCAGCCCTCCACTCCCAAAGCCACTAGGTCCAAGATGACAAAAAGCCAATTCCAGATCTGAGTCATCGCTGGTAGGATATGGAAGCACGTCCTGAAGTACCTAAAACCCTCTGCCCTCAGTCCCAGCCAACATTCCATTTCCGGCTTCAGGAGTGCTGAAGCAATGCTGGCAGAGAGCCACAAGGGTCCCACAACAAGAGACACACACACCCTGATGTACACCGCGCCCTGCCCTTCTAGTTTCAGGGGTCAGTTCCAGGAAACCCCCTTTGGGGTTGTTCCAGGCACTGATCCAGCCCAAAAGAGTTCAGTACCTTTTAGGAATGAATAAGCTGTCAACGGTAACAAAGGGAACCAGACCCAGTTCTGGTTTCCAGGGGCTGCACCAGCCTAAAAGGAGCTGGGTTTGTTGGTAGGGGGACCCCTATCTGGCAGCAAGCATCTAGCAGAGCTTCGAGTCCTACAGCAAAGCAGTCAGGAGCCCAGAAGGTGCTTTTCCTAGGTCGGCTGATTGTTTAGAGTCTGGAAAAATTAATCAAACATGAAAGAAAGAACAACACTAACTTTTAGTTGCCATAGTTCCTGAGCAATTAGTCCGTGCTGGCAGATAAAACTCAGATAAGCCTATTTTTGAAAGAGGACAGAAGGGAAGCTGCACTGGCTCAGACCACACAGCTGGGTTACAGCCGCTCCAAGGCTCCCAGTCCCCAAGCGCCACCTCTCGCAGCCGCCCTAGCCACCTCCATGCCAGGCAACGGTCTGTACTGGTCATTGCTGGTCTAAACAATCACTCAACAGAAAGGTTCCATGACATGTTTTTAAACTACCACTAAAAAGAGGACCCAAAGAAGACAACTGTGTATGATTAGAAGTGGAAAATCTCCCTCAAATATTCATAAGCGTTTGCCAGTTCACAGGGAAAAAAGTTGTTTTCACTAAATTTCTCATTTAGAAAGCTAGGTCCTTTTTCTTTGTAGCAGTGTAACAAAGCTAATCACAGAAAAATAATGTACCTAGGAATGTAATTTAAATGAGAATAACACGTTTCTAACTCACTCTGCAGCAAGGTAGCAGCCACTAAAGCAACTCCTACTAAAAATTTGGGTCTCCTTTTAAGTTTAGAGTTTGGAGGGTGACTTTTTAAAAAAATGGACATTCAGCAATTAAAGCAATAATTTATCGGTCCCATTTCTTAAATCTGCATTTCAAAACAAAGTATTTTAAACTTTCATATATAATGATCCATAAGTCATGCTAATTTCTATTTTGGGAAAAATGAAACATTCACTAAGAATCTAGACCTTTTCTATTCTGTCACCCATTTCTAACTGTACTGGGGGGGAACATAATTCATTTCAACATTTTTATAAATTAAACATGAAAAACATCTAAAGAAGAAATATTTCTTAATTTGGTATCTCACACTGCTTCTTATGGAACTGGCTTTTCCCCCCACTACAGTTGTTTTCCTTTCCTGTTTTTTTATTTTTTATTTTTTAATTATTTATTTATTTTTGAGAGAAAGAGAGCACGAGCAGGGGAGGGGTAGAGAAAGAGGGAGACACAGAGTCTGAAGCTGGATCCAGGCTCTGGGCTGTTGGCACAGAGCCAGACATGGGGCTCGAACCCACAGACCAAGAGATCATGACCTGAGCCGAAGTCAGATGCTTAACTGACTGAGGCACACAGGTGTCCCTTTCCTTTTCTGTTTTTGACCAAAAAACTGAAAAACACACAAAAGACAAGACTCAAATGTTCTTAAATTCCCATAATATGGAAACCACCTTAAATTTCATATTATAAATATTTGTCAAAATTTCATTTCCTCAAATAAATAGAAATGTTTTCTGAAAGTATTCCAATACAAATGGATAAAAAGCCCCTAATTACATAAGAGTCCATGCCCTTGATTATACTTCTATTTCCAAGTTTAAAATATTATTGTAGAATGGGAAAATATCAAATTTGAGAAAGAGTAAAATGTACTAGAAAACCTGAGGTCAGGTCTTCATCTGGGATATTGATAAACCTCCCTTTTTAGCAAGAGACCTTACACATGACTACAATTCCATACAATTCCACATCCAGCTGCTAACATGAAGATTCAAGAAATTTGCCTTCAGTCTTTGCAATTAAAGGGAGAAAATTCCATTAATTAGTCGATTTCAACACTCATATTCCATGCTGTTATGGGTTGAATTGTGTTCCCTGAAAAATGTTGAAATCCTAACACGGGTGCCTGTGAATGTAACTTTATTTGGAAACAGGACCTTTGCAGATGATCAATAAAGATGAAGTCATTAGGGCAGGCTCTATTCAATATGAATGTGTCCTTATAAAAAGGAGAAAGTTGTACATCATGACAGACACACACACACACACACACAGAGAGAGAGAGACCATGTGAAGGCAGATACCAAAAAGATACATCTACAAGCCAAAGAATGTCAGAGATTGTCAGCAAACCATGAGAAGTTAGGAGAGAGGCATGGGGCAGTTTCCCTCACAGCCCTAACAAGGAGGCATCCCTGCCCATACCCTGATCTAGCTTCCAGAACTGGGAGACAAATTTCTGTTGTTTAAATCCTTGATTTTGATACTTTGTTAATGGCAGCCCTTAGGAAATTAACACACTTGCCTTCCCAGCCTGACCTTCCCTTAAATCACATCCTCCTCCTTGCTCCCCCAACTCGTTCCTGCTTCTCCTGGTCATTTCTCATATGCTCCCATCTCCCTAACCTCACTCCACACCCTCACTCACCAATGCTCTTTGGCACTGTTTTCTCATCAAGGATACCCCTGGCATTTTGCATGGGCAGTTCTTATGGGGGACTATCCAGCCCACTGTAGGATGTCAGGCATCCCTGGTACTCTCATTGCCCCAGGGTGCCACCGTGCCCACACGGGAGAACTGCTCTAGAAACTTCAGAACTACCTGCCAGGTGGAGTTCAACTCAGGATCCCACCATCTACTGTGTATGATCTCATCAGGGCATTTAACTTCAGCTTCTTCATCTGTAAAATGAGAATAAATAACTACCTTGCCCTGTGACTCTGAGGATTCAATGAGTTAAAGAGGCTAATGAGCCCAGGCTTACCCTCACTAGCTTCTTCTGGCTTAGAATCACTTAGGAATTACTGCCCAGTCTTAGGCTGTTCTACATGGTCATATCCTGACTTTAACTGCTTGGAACTCCTTTGCGGGGCCTCCTCACAGTAAAGCTTCACTGAATACAATCAGTGCTTCACTGCTTACTGCATGCTTAAAAGTTGTTAAGTCATACAAACCAAAGGGTATGCCTTCTACAGCTGCAAAGATCAAAACAACTCTGAGCATAGTTTCTATGTGTTCCCCACCGCCACTCTCAATCCTACTTGAAAATATAATGGCAGCCCTGGGCAAAGCGCTGTATTTTCCAACTTTGTTTCCAATTTCTTTATATCTTTTGCTCCCAGTGATGGTCCCTCTCCAACATCCATGCATATACTGTTCATTTCACCCAGCTTCTCAGAAACACTGCCCAAGCCCGCATTAATCTCCTTGTTTAAATGGTTTGCATCCCAAGGCTCTGAGACTGAAAAGTGAGCATTGACTTGTGCCCTAAGGCCAGAGTTTAAGTCTGTTCTTCTGACTTCACATACACCTAGCACCTAATAGCACCTTACACAGAGCCTGGTACTTGGTAGGTTTTCAATGATTATTTGATGAATTCAAGGGTCAATGGATGCATCAATGAATGCATTGCTGAATGAACACAAGAATGAATACATTCAGGAGTCAGGAGACCTAGTTTCCGTTTAACCCTTGGATCTGCGTTGAGTGACACAAATGACCTCAGGATAAGCCACTGAATTTCCAAGCCCAAATTTCCTTCTGTGTGATTTTAGGTGGTTGGACTTCACTAGAAAATTCCTTTAGGTTTTCTTCCAGCTCTAACAACTGAGCCCAGAAACTTTAACGAAGAGTGAAAGATTTTATTTCTTTTTTAGAGACATTTTACTCAAGACAAGCAGAGGGGTAAAGATTTTTTTTAAATCACATACCAGGGGCGCCTGGGTGGCTCAGTCGGTTAAACGGCCGACTTCAGCTCAGGTCATGATCTCGCAGCCCGTGAGTTCCAGTCCCGCATCGGGCTCTGTGCTGACAGCTCAGAGCCTGGAGCCTGTTTCAGATTTTGTGTTTCCCTCTCTCTGACCCTCCCCCATTCATGCTCTGTCTCTCTCTGTCTCAAAAATGAATACATGTTAAAAAAAAAAATTAAAAATCACATACCAGAGGTCCCTCCTTGCCAGAGAGCCCCTTGTTACCTGGGGACAAAAGACGTGGGACAACACACAGGCTGCAGATACTGAAGACGTCTCTGAGATGCCAAGCACTACAGAGTTTGTTATCAAGGGCTTCCTGCAGGAACTTAAAGTCTACCCTGTCCTCAAAAGAAGTCCACAGGGACATCTGCTGTCTGCCTTCTTCTACCAAAAGCTCCTCCCTTTCCAGCCTGAACAAGGTGGACCCCACACTCTCTCCCTGGCTCCAAATCTAACTCAATTCCTCTCCCTGCCATCTGCCTAAGGCTCCCACATGCATATTTTATGATTTCTGGCACATTTCCTCCTTATCTGACATCCTGCAATGTATCCCTCAGCCCCTATATTATTTCTATCTCTGATAATGTGTTCTGAAAGAGGCAAGTGTCCTTGGGCTGTACTTTATTACTGGTGGTTTTAGCTATCCTATCTTATCTCCCCACCCAGTCCCCACCTAAATTCCTTGAGGACAAAGACTACATCCTCTATTCTCTTCCAATTGCCCACAAGACCAAGGACAGAGAGAGGCAAGTAGCAGACCCTTAGAAAATACTTGTTGAATGAATAAAATAATGAATGAATGAATGAATGAATGAATGAATGAAATAATTGACTGATGCCAGTATTTTTAAATTAAAAAGCCATATCAATGTATTTCCTGAATAAAGTTACCAGGACCCCACCCCCACCCCCACCTTTTGGGTACACAACCAGAATAAATTAAATTTTAAAATGGCACTTTTAGAATATACTGTTTTCTTAGGACTAATTAAATGCCCTTCACAACAATATGAATGACAGCAACGTTATCACCTGCATACGAAATCTGATTTTTAGGTATTCATGGCATAATAATGTGGCATCTCTTTTATTCCCTAGAAAAAGCATGTTTTACCTGGAGCTGGGGAGGATAAAAGGGCAACCACCCCTTGGTGTTAATTATTACAAATACCACTGTTACGCGTTGACGCTGGAGAATTCAGAGAAGTCAGAACAAGATGAGGATATTTTCTAAATAGATTGTTTAAATCTATTGCTGATTGGGGCAGAGAACCTTTTTGGAAATAACAGGAACCCACTTAGCAAAGTCAACTTCTAGTTACATTCCTTCCTTGTGGTTTAATAAACTTCAGCTAGAACTAAACTGACTTGGAAGTCAAATTATTTGTTCTCCCATGCACTTGCTAGTCACAGTTGGTCACCAAATAAACAGGGCCAATGGTCAACATAACACCGCTGGAAGGAAAACATTACGGCTATGCCATCAAAGCTTAATATAGCTTAATGCCATAAGCCCTATTAGCCTCCCCAGGCCAATAGTTAACCTGAACAATTTCATTATCTCTTAGAAATCATTATTCTTGCATAGAAGCATAAACTTATCATCACCAAAAGTATAAATATTACATAATTACAAAAAAGCTGTATTAATATAGGAGATGATATTACAATTGGGAATCACTCAATGACTAAGGATCGTCTGAGACCTAAAAAAGTTAGGTCCATTGAGATAGAGAATTACTGTTTATGGGCTGTATATATAACAGATTATGTCTTCTAGCTCAAATCAAATCATGTCAGAACACATACTACTAGGCAGGGCAGTGAGGGGACCTGAGACATCCCAGTAGAGCACCAAAGGAAAAGAATAGACTCACTTTGGGGTGGGGGGAGGGGAAAATGGGTGACGGGCATTGAGGAGGGCACTTGTTGAGATGAGCACTGGGTGTTGTACATCAGCGATGAACCACGGGAATCTACCCCAAAAACTAAGAGCACGCTTTACACACTGTTAGCCAATTTGACAATACATTACATTAAAATTTTAAAAAAGGAAAACAAAAAGAATAAACTCACTTTGAGGCATTTAAAGTGCATTTAAAATAAAAGACACTGTTACAAGGGTTTATCCACATTTACCCAACTGATGAAGTCGAAGCATTTAAAGCTAGAATGTAATTCTGAGCAATTCATCACCATCCTTCATTCTAACTCAGGAAGAGATGAAGCACCTTATCCAAGCTTACACCACCAGCCAGATTCTGCATTAAAACTTAGGTCTCTTAAATCTAGCTTCATGGACAAAACACATAACAGTAAATATAAAATTAAAAAAGGGCATAGCAGGCAGGCAATAAATGTTAATGGATCTGAGGAAACAGAGATGCAAAATTCCAGAGCTATCTTGTATATTACCTGCTGGTAGGCTAAGCCAAGTAACTGCCTGAAGTTTTGACTTTGACTTGTCCAAACTAACGTAGGCTTCTTAATACTATAGATCAGCATTTCCATAATCAAAAAATGCTACTGGGACAATTACTGAGCATGCTAGTTGGTGGTGAAACCAAACAGTCTATAGCATTCTTATGAAGAAGTGCATTTGAAAAACAAAATCTATGCACAAAACAATATGGGTTTCCAAACACACGAAGTGTAGTTCAGTAGAGAAATCTGTAAAAGACAGGAATGACTAAGCAACCACAAATAACTAGAAATACCAAAACTATCAGGAGTATGGGGACCACCACATGCCTGCATGTAAAGATAAGTTGGAGTTTCCCATCTATTCCTAATGAAAAGGGGTCTTTTTTGGTACTACAGTGTTGCTTTCTTTTTAAATAAAAAGTCTCCGTCGTTTATAAGGATTTACAAACAATATTTTATTCCATCCTCCATCCCACCTGCTTCAGAAACAAATTTTGGGACAATCTGGTTGTTGCTGGGCAGACAACTGACCAAATTTTAAGCAACCAATATTGCAGTTTTGATGTTTTTGATTATATATCTCACCAAGGAACCTCGTAACAGCTTAACTCTTACTAAGGAAACCAAGTTTTAATAATCATGTAAAACATCCTGCTACATGTGTTATTACCCAGTGAGCTCTATCAAGTATATTACTGCATTTTTTCTTTGCAGTCTGACATCTAGCTATTTGTCTCTTCTTCCCAAAAACTTCTTCCTAAAAAAATTAAAAAGCCAAAATATCGACCAAACACAACTTAAAATAATTAGAGAAACCACACTTTATACATCCTGAAGATGAAATTGACCACTGCACTACAAGGGGAAAGAAACCAAGCACACACATTTACATAAAGAAAATATTCATAGCATCCTAAGGAAAAAAAAAAAAGACAAAACAAGTAAGAAAACCCTGGCACGACTGGACAAACCTAGTTTATAGTTCTCTTTGCTCAGGTTTAAACTAATGAACTGGGTGGAAAGGAAGGGAGGGTGAAGAGCAATTACTACTTAAACTTGTTTCATTCAGGAGCTAGGTTAGCAAACCAAGCAGCCTACATAAAAGCTGGTTATATAAAATATAACCAGGCCGAAGGTCCCACATCGGGAAGAACTAACACGAAGGGAAGCGGGACCCCCGAAGCTCTCAGAGTACCCGTTCCCCAAATTCCCAAATCACACAACTGGAGCTGGGGGTTTCCCGCAGACTCCATTTTCCCCGCTGCGCTGTCTCCCTCTCAGGCCGAGTTGAGTGGGCCTGTGGGCGAGCTGGGGTCCCCCACCCACCTTTGCTCCCCGCCCTTTTCATTGTTGTGCAAGTGTGATGGATCACCTGCCCGGCGCGGGCTCCCGCGTCCGGACGCGCAGCGCACCGAGACGCGCAGGGGCGTGCGCCGCGCACCTCCCGCAGGACCCGCGCTCTGCGCCCAAAAGCCCCCCAGACCCGACCCCCGCCCTCTGCCAGTCCCCACGGTGCTCACCGCCACGAAACCCGAGGAGGAGGCAATGAACACGCGGATCACCATCCTCTCGCACGCGCGGACGGACCGTCTGCCCCCGCGGGTTTGGGGCTGGCGGGGGCACGGAGGCAAAACCCGGCTAAGAGCCGCCGCCGCCGCCGCTGGGCAGATCGCTCGGGTCGGGGAAGATCGCGGGGACCTGACTCCCTCCCGCCGGTCCGCAGATAAAAGCCCAGAGCCTCCCGGCCGCTGGCCGAGGGAGGAGGGGGGAGGGAAGGAGGAGGAGGGAACAGGCTGTGGGGCGTGATGGGAGTTGTAGTTTCGGTCTCTCCCTGGAGTGCCTGGTGGGCTGAGCGCCTCGCAGCCCCTCCTTACTGCGTGACAATAGCGTACACGCGCAGGTGGCTGCAGAGGACCCCGAGGCTGGGGCGAGGCTATGACGAGGCTGTGACGAGGGGTGGTGAGGATTCTGGCGAAACGGGGAAAGAGAAAACTAGGCAAAAGGGCTTGGTTCAGAGTCCAAGCTTGGGTTCTGTGTTGTGGTTTAGTGATTTGGAGCATCCCCACGCAGAACCGCCCGACAGACTGGTTCGAGCCGCGGAGACCCACGGTCTTAGGGCGGCTAGCGCGCTGGGCAAGCCCCGACGATCTGCGGCGGCGGGTGGAGCGGGCTGGGCTTTCAGGAGGTGGCCGCGGTGGGGGCGGTGGGGTGGGGCTGGGCGCTCCTCCGTTTTCCCCGAGGCTCTGGAGATTGCGGAAAGGTGATTCTTTTAGCTAAATGAGACGTTTTCTTTTTCTGTAGGCACTGCAAATTAGAAGCCTGATGAGAGCACAACTGATATTTTATTTTTCTTAGCAAAACTGTAATTGTAGTAGAAAAATGAATACCAAGCGAAATTGGAGTCCTTCTATCAACATTGGGAATCAGGACCCCACCCTCCCCACCCCCTACTCTGCACAATGGCTTCGCCTCTTTGCACCTAATATTTACAATTGAGCCAAATCTGTGCCGTTTTCTGACCCGCTGCGCATTCCAACGCAGTCTCCCAGGAGGATGGTGTTAAATAAAAAGCTTTTATATAGTTTGCTAATAGTTTAGGAATAGTTATTTAACAAGTGTTTTCCGTTTCAGAAAAGCTCAAGCCTTGCAACCGTTTCGTGGATGTGAACCAGTTTTCCCTGCAGTTACTGTATTTACTTTATTCCTTTCAGCAGGGGATTTTAGCAGTTCTGGGAACAATGTTAATTAATAGTTCTAGAAAGAAAGAAATTAGATGATGAGATCTCTGGCTCTTTGGTAAATTTCTTGCACGAGTACTAATCATTTTGGAGCATTTGCGTTTTAGAGCAGTTTTTAATATTTCAAGTTTATAACCTTTCCTATTCTCTTAAGTTATTTCTGTAGTATTGTTTTTAATAATTTATTTATTTTTGAGAGAGAGTGCAAGCGAAGGAGGTTCGGAGAGAGAGACACAATCTGAAGCAGGCTCCAGGCTCTGAGCTGTCAGCACAGAGCCCAACACGGGGCTGGAACTCACGGACCACAAGATCATGACCTGAGCTGAAATCTGAGCTTAAAGCTCTGAGCCACCCAGGTGCCCCTACAGTATTCCTTTTTAATTTAATATATTAACAGATGATACAATCCTAATGGGACTTTATTTCTTCTTAGTATAAATAACATTCAATGTAAGTTTTGCTGTAATTAATATCTCTCTGCATATGTACTTTAATTTAGCTACCAAAAATTTGGAAATGGATACTTTTAGGTTTTTAAATAATTTCCTTAAAAGTAGATACTATGTTTCCTGTATAACTGCCACTCTTGAAAGTCAACATTTTCTTTAGTTTGGAATTATTCAGCTTTGAAGGTATAGTTAAACTCAACCAATAGGAACTCAGAGGCTATTGTCTGAAAGGTACCAAAGTGGATAAAAAATTAAATAAGTCATTTCCCCAGCAGAGCACCTATTGTCTGCAAAACAAAAAGGTACAGAAATAGCAGCAGAACAAGACCAATAGATTGTTGTGTGGATTTAAAGGAAAGGGTGGCTTTTTAGAAGAGACTTTGAAGACGAGTAGAAGAATATCTGGCAGATAGGCGGAATGCAGGGTGAGAATATGCAGAATTTATGAGATCGACAAGGAGTTGGTTGTACTTCAGAAAGGGATAGGAGAGGTCTAGTAGGGATAATGTTGAAAATGTAGGTTTGAATGAATGCAACAGACGGCTTTCACTGGGTTGTCTTCCCAGCTCCTTGCTCTTTTCTGAAACCTGTCCCTCAGCTCTGACCTAAGACATTGTAGGGGTGGCTCCCAAAGCCCTGTTCATACAGCAAGACCCAGACCGCTGGCCACAGCTAATTGGTCTAGGCCCCAAACTAGGCCAGACAATATCCCTACCCTAAGGACTTGGAATTAGCACCGGCAAAGAAAGAGAGAGCTTAAACTTTAACTTGTGACACGGAAGCTCAGAGCTTTCAGAAGCCACGTTCTAACATGGGAACCAGAGAAGCTGAAGAAGCTAGTCAGTAGGAAGAGAACAAAGCAGACTTGTGGATAGTGATGGAAATGAGTTTCAGCGAGTGCTGATAATGTTTTAGTCCAGGGGTCCTAAAATTATGAGCTGTGTGGCAAATTGTGTGTTTTATAAATAAAGTTTTATTGGAACTCATTTCTTTTCATATTGCCTATGCCACAGTGACAGAAACCATATGGCCTGCAAAGCCTAATACATTTACTATTTGGCCCTTTACAGAAGAAGTTTGCCAGTCCTTGTTTATGGCTCAACTTGTTCCTACACCCCTACTCATAATGTCTGCATAATATCCCTGTATCCATATCATATATTTCTCATCTTACTTAAGCCACCTCAAATAGGTTTCAGTTTTGGGCAATCAAAATTACCCTCACTGAGAAGTTTATACTGAACTTGTAAGCATTCAGAGGAAGGAAAGGATATGATCAGAGCTATACTTCAAGATTACTCTGGTAATAGTTCTGGTTTATTCCACACTGGTGAAAAAGTTTATATGCAGGACAAAGTGTTAGTAGTCCAGGGATCCACAACAGCTAGTGTGGAGTTGAGACCCGGAGTTAGTAAACAAAATGTAAGAATGAGTGAGAGTAGAAAGCAATCTGGGATATAAACTAGAGGCCCAAGATCAACACAAGGGTATCATACCACCGGGAGGATTAGGTGCCCATCTGACAAGTAAAGTCTGCAGATAAAGCAGGCAGCCAAAGCTTAAAGACAGAACTCAGAAAACTGAGTAGGTCATTAGGCTTTAAGGAAGCTGCCTCTGCATTGCCCAAGACTTGAACCTGTTTATAAGTCATGATAGGACATCTGGCTAGCGTGGGTTTTTTCTTCGCTTTATTGACATATAATGTTGTGTAAATTCAAGGTGTACAATGTGATGATTTGACATACATTTACATTGTGAAATTATCACCGTAATAAGGTTTGTTAACAGCCTAGAGTGTTTTAAAACAGGACTTTTTAACCTTTAGTAGTCTGGCAAAGTCTATGAACCCTTTCTCAAAAAAAATAAGTTTCTAAATACAGAAAATAAAGGGGACAGGATTAGTGTATCGCAAAAACAGTTATCAAAATAAAGGAGTGCAGTATTTTTGTTATTTTTTGAATTTATTTCAGTTTAACTAATTTGTTTTAACATACGGTGCTATATTAGTTTCAGGTGTACAATATAGTGATTCAACACTTCCATACATCACCCAGTGCTCCTCATAACAAGTGCACTCCTTAATCCCCATCACCTGTTTCACCCATCTCCCCCACCCACCTCCCCTCTGGTAAGCATCAGTTTGTTGTCAATAGTTAAGGGTCTGTTTCTTGGATTGTCTCTCTCTCTCTTTTTCTCTTTCTCTCTTTCCTCTTTTTCCCCTGGCTCATTTGTTTCATAAATTTCATATATGAGTGAAGTCATATGGTATTTGTCTTTCTCTGACATTTCACTTAGCATTATACTCTCTAGCTCCATCCATGTCATTGCAAATGGCAAGATTTCTTTCTTTTTATGGTTAAATAATATTCCATCATGTGTATATACCACATCTTCTTTATCAATTCATCTGTCGATGGACACTTGGGCCGCTTCCATACCTGGCTATTGTAAATAACACTGCTATAAACATAGGGTTGCACATGCCTTTGAATTAGTGTTTATGTATTTTTGGGGTAAATACCAAGGAGCGTGATTACTGGATCATAGAGTAGTTCTACTTTTAACTTTTTGAGGAACCTTCATAGTGTTTTCCACAGCTTGGAAACACCAGTGGCATTCCCACCAACAGTGCAAAAAGGTTCCTTTTTCTCCACATCCTTACCAACACTTGTTGTTTCTTGTGTTTTTTATTTTAACCATTCTGATAGGTGTGAGGTGAGCCACTGTGATTTTGAAGTATAATGAGAAGAAATAAAATTTTAAGATATTTGCAACAGTTGGAAAATATTAAAATACCTATGATTTTTGTTGGTAACAAAGTCACAGATGTTTGCTGCTATTACAGTGGTTTGTTGATACACTCATAATTGAAGGGATTAGTAAATTTCTGTTGGAGTCTGGTGAAAATATAAAGATGTTATTTTTTTTCTCATTCAAGTTCATGAACTCCCTAAATTCTATCCACAAGTCTCTTGGGTGGGGTGGGGGTCGTGTGTGTCTAAGAACCCCAGTTGAGGAAACCATAGTGTCTAAGTGTATTCAAATCTGTAAAAACCTATGAATTTGCCTAAAAAGCACATACAGGAAGAAACAAGAAGGAGCCATGAAGAGTCCTTTGGAGAACTCCTACATGTAAGAACTGGAAGGAGAACAAGGAATTAAAGGGAGTGGAGGAGCCATCAGAAAAACACAAAACTAACAGCAGAGTTCTAGTTTAAGGAAGTAGAGAATAGCAAGAATGTTACTCAGCCTGAAAGTCAAGAAAGAAAATAAAAATAGAGGCTTTGAGTTTGTTAGCTAGGCAGCCTGTGTTCACATTTCAGCTTTGCCACTTAATTTCTTGGACAAATTATTTTGTACCTCTCTAAGCTTCAATTTTCATGTCTCTAAAATAAGCATAAGTAATGGCTTTTATTCAATATTTTTATGAAGGTTAATTATGCTCAGGATATTCTCCAAATGATGGCCTCTGGTATCTGTTTGAAGGGTATTCCCACTCTACCTGGTTACTGATGTTTGGACCATATCTGTACTTCCCTCAGTGTGACCTATATTGCAGCTTGAAAGTAATTTATGACATATGTGACCAGGCTTGGAAATACATAATGGGGATTTTCCAGGAATTTACAGTTGGAAAATCAAAAGACTAAGGCAATTGGTAGTAGGAACATAAAGGAGAATGCTGCAAGGGGGTGGAGTGGGGATAAGGAGCTTTGAGCAAGTTAAGGAATGAGGGAACAGAATGAAGAATAAGAGGAAGTTGGTCTGTAACAGGAGAATGGAGCCCCTGTGGAATGAAAAGTAGAAACACTAATGAAGAGCTGGCCGCTGTCTTCTAGTCTCAGCTTCCATGAATCCAGGTGTACCACAGTTCCTGCCCTTGGATTGCTGTTTTATAACCTCCATCTTTTATCTTGAGCTAGTTTAAGTGGAGGGGTCTTTTCCTGACTACTGTAAATCCTAACCAGAATATCCATGTAAAGTATGGACAGTAAATCACTTGCCTGAGGGGCGCTTGGGGGAATCAATCGGTGAAGCATCTGACTTTGGCTCAGGTCATGATGTCACAGTTCAAGAGTTCAAGCCCCGCCTCAGGCTCTGTGCTGACAGCTCGGAGCCTGGAGCCTGCTTCAGGTTCTGTGTCTCCCTCTCTCTCTGCCTCTCCCCCAACTCTCTCTCTCTCTCTCTCTCAAAAATAAAAACATCAAGATAATAATAATAATAATTTGCCTGAGGAGGGTCCAAGTGCAAAAGATTCATCATACGGATTGTAGCAAACAGCACAGCACATCTCAAAACTGGATTTTTGTCTGAAGTATTCTGATATTTCCATGTCAAGTTAATTTTTAAAAAACTGAGTTAACTAAGCCAAAATCTCCCCAAGACCTGTGCAATCCTCCTGTTCTCCAGGTTTCTCCCTCCAATGTAAATAAAACCTTGAGCCCAGTGTTTGGTGCCCAATAAATCCACAAGAAGCACTAGGTGTTATTATAATAATCATTTGTTATTATTGCTGACCTTTGCGAGAGCACTGCCAGTGGAAAAATGGAAGCATTAGCCAGACTGCAGCAGCTTGAGGACCGATGAGCCAATAGAAACCAGGGTATCGTCTTTTCTAATTGGAAGTTGGGGACTGATGAGAGGGGACAAGCAAGGACAGAAACTTGAAGGGGAATCAGGGACATTCTTCAGTAAGGTTTATCTACAGATTAAAGAGCTCTTCTAAACAGTCTGGAGTCTCAACTGTCCAGATTGTATTTTTAGAATGGAATTGAATCTGATTGATAATTCTGTTCTGTCAAAGCTGTCCTGTTTTTAACAGCATTTAATCCAATACTATCCAGCTCCCCAAGGATTTAACTTGAGGCACTCCAGTCACTACACCATGCCTGTCACAAATCCCTGCCCGGCTCCAGGCAGTTGTTCCTCTGAGAACTGAGTTGGCACATTTGGCTGCTGATGGGTGAAGGATTTGTGGGAGAGGAGGTTATAAGCTAGAGGGCAGGGGTAGGTCAGAGTGGTTAAGGGACAGGTCTCTGAGCCAGACCTGAATTAATGTCACAGATGTATGACCTTCCTTAGGCAATTCACTTAGCCTGGGACACCCCACCTTCCTCGTTGTTGTTGGGGGCTTTATGGAGAAGATGCGTGTAAGGTGCTTTTATACACAGTGCCGTAAACTTAGTTAGGACTCAATGAGTATTAGCTACTACTAATCACATAAAGTAAATCAGAGAATGGCCTTCATTTGCATAAAGCACATAAACTTCATAAATATTTCTGTTTCATGTCTGTGAGTTTAACTTTCTAAATAACAAGGATCTGGTTTGTATAAGCGTCTTTGTACAGTGCCATGTTCAGTTAAAGTACTTAACAAAAACTTTTTGATGTTAATGAAGTTTAGAGAAGGCCATACTTAAGATAAAAGGAATATCAGTGAAATGAAGCAGTAATGAAGTCAAATAATGGCAGCTTGAATTCCATAAGAGAATTCATCTGATGCTTTTATGTTGCTTCATCAGGCTCATTCTATTTTTAATAAAATAAAGGCTTAGTTAACAGGAACACGCTAATAGTCCCTGAACTGGATGGAACTTTCAGCGCTCATGTTTAAGAAATGAAGGGAAATCATAAAGTAGGGAATAAGCCTTGAAACCAATATTCAGGACATATTTTTGAATCTGTACATATTCAACCTAACCCAGAGGGCTCCTTATCCTCTCTGACAAGAGAAAACACTTTCATTTCTTCCATGCCTTATTTCCCCCCAGAAACTGAAAAAAGGTATACGGGAAGAAAACTGGATGGCATAAGCCACCATCTTGGAACTATAACAAGGAGGTTTTGAGATCTGCTGGTCCGCTTGGAGGACTAAAAACCTTGTGTGCGGTTGATGTCTTTCAGCTATATTCATTCAGTATGTGCCAGATGCTATGCTAAGTGCTGGGAATTCAGCAGTAAATCAAACACAGCCCCTATCCTCACAGAGATTATGGCTAAACTGGAGGATGAAACGTGAACAATATGCTTGAAGGAAATGACTAGATTGTGGTGCTTTTTAAATTTTCTTAATCTGGAAGGACTCTCCTAATCAACTATTTTTGGAGACAGTGATATATAAAATTCTCCCCCCCCCTCCCAACTCCCAAGATTACATTCCAGGTCAGAAGATGATATCACCATAACAAAATAAAGATTAAAAGTTGATATTACTTACATAGTTGTAGGCAACACAAGTTAGGAGAACTTCCAGTACTCTACAATGTTTTGGTTATTAGTTCACTGCCTTTATAAGTGATTACCATATTGTAATAAACAAAAATTTACATTTAGGTTATTGTTGAATCTGAAATTATTTTGATTCCTCATGAATACATTGCTAATGAGTTTTCAGTTCGGTATAATTTCCTATTATGCTAGGCATAAAGGCCATTTAGAATAATTGCAACAGAGGAAGTATAAGAAAATGTTTATATATAGCTACAATTAAAGAAAGTGGAAAACTAAGGTTAAACAAACAAAGTGTTATTATTGTTGTAACAATTATTTTTATTATTTTTTCCTGTGATTTTCAAGGGCTTACTGAATGGAAATTGTGAACATTTGCTTTTAGTATATTTTAGTACCTTGAACCATAATGATTTCAACAAGAACAATGAGGTCTTTATGTTTATTTCTTGACTCTTTCCTTAAAAAAAAAAAAAAAAGGATGAGAAAAAAATATAGAACACTTTCACATTAGGTTATCACTTCTTTTCCTCAGTTCTTTGCATCCATCCCTTTCCAATTCATTCGGGGCAACTTTCATTGTGGAAATCACTCTACTTCAGTCTCCACTGCAGTAAGTGCCTTTAGGTTTAAATACAGTCTTTCCAGAGGGAAGTCATTTTTGCATTAAGTGGAATTCCATTTAACAGTGATGTCAGAGGGGCGCCTGGGTGGCTCAGTAGGTTGAGCGACCGACTTTGGCTCAGGCCATGATCTCACAGTTTGTGAGTTCAAGCCCCACATTGGGCTCTCTGCTGTAGGCACTTAGCCCACTTCAGAACCTCCATCTCCCTCTCACTCTACCCCTCCCCTGCTTGTTCTCTTTCCCTCCTTCTCTCTCTCTCTCCCTTTCAAATTTAAACATTTAAAAAAATCTAAAAAAAAAAACCAACACTGATGTCAGGGAGCGAGACTTCCCTATTAATTCAACTCACCAGACCCAGAAGCCATGCATGATCTGGCCAGATAATCACTAAGTTTATAACAAAATGAAGCACTTAATAATGGAATTCTAGTCCTTCTTTGCCCCCTAGTTGTAAACCAGACATATTTGAAAAATTCATTAAATTTTTCTTGCCCCAAGAACAGTGTAGTGGAAAAGTCTTATTTTACTTTAGCCGCAGTTTACATTTCCCCAAAACATACAGCTTTTTAAGAGAGTTTTATTTATTTATTTTAATTTGAGAAAGAGAGAGAGACAGAACAAGCAGAGGAGAGGCAGAGGGAAAGAGAGAATCCCAAGCAGGTTGCAGGACTCAATCTCATAACCGTGAGATAACTGTGAGATCATGACCTGAGCTGAAATCAGGTGTCAGACACCTAACTTGCTGAACCACCCAGGTGCTCCCTTTTTTTAAAGACAATTTTAGGGGTGCCTGGGTGGCTCAGTCGGGTAAGCATCCGACTCTTGATTTGGGCTCAGGTCATGGCCTCATGGTTCATGGGCTCGAGCCCTGCATCAGGCTCTGTGTTGACAGTGTGGAATCTGCTTGGGATTCTCTCGCGCTCTCTCTCTGCTCATCTCCCCATCTTGTGTTCTCTCTCTCAAAATAAATAAACATCAAAAAAAAAGAATTTTACTTATTTATTTATTTATTTAAATTGGGGGGGAGGGGCAGAGGGAGAGAGAGAGAATAACATACAGCTTTTTTAAAGCCCAATCCATTCAATTCAATGTATTTGTTGAACACCTGCTCTCTATGAGTAACTTATTAAACTTCCTCTCTTCAGCAATTTGCATATCTTTAAAATTTAATAGTGATTAAGAAATCATCTGTCAAGATCAGAAAAATATTAATATGTCCTCATAATTTTTGAAAGCTTATGATTTTGATAGTTGTTCAATAGGAGGGATATTAAGCAATTTTAATTCCATACTATGACCGTTTATCAAGTTCCTACTAGGCAGTAGGCACTCTTTTGGATGTGGAGAATATCAAGATTCAGAAAACTGTGTGTTGGGGGTGGGGTGAAATGTTTTTGCCCAAAGTAAAGTCCTGGGTAGAAGCACAAAGGTCAGTGAGTGAGTGAGTGGTTGTGTGAGAACAATGCAGAGAATCCCCATGGGATATGGGTCCTTTGAAAGGAATCTTTGTAGTGGATCTGAAGTTTACTTGCAGTATGTGTCTTTATTGTTTCTGTTTTAGCTAGTAGATTAATATTTTAGGTAGTTAAAAATCTCATCAGCTTCTATTTCCCTGTGGCTTGTTACAGTTTGCCTTTGTTCCTGGGTTAAGAGTAACAACTGTATACTCAGGGTCAAGGTTGAAGGTGGAAGATGCTGGAAGAAACAACTCTGCAGTACTGAGTAGCAACCTATGAGCCTGAAACAAAGACAAGCGTCCTGTGTCTGAAATGTACTTCTGTTCCCGTATCAGTGGCTATATATGCAGCTGCATGTTTGGCCAAACCTGACAAATTTTCAGGAGCCATAGTGACCTTTGATTATTTCACATAATGAGAAGAGTGCAGGGAGCTGAATCCAGGCTTATTGTAGCAGTCCTACAATGTCCTCAAAGTCCCCAACACTTCCCACTTTTCCTTTTGCCATCCTTAGCATGACGACATTCTTCCTTGGGTTTGTTGCTTCGTGGGTGCCAGGTGGCTGCTACAGCCACAAGTATAGAATCTTCATTTCATACCCTCCTCAAGTCGTTAGAAGAAGGCAAGCAGAAAATATGCTTTCCTCTTATCACAGAGGAAAAGCTTTCCCAGAAGTCCCCTAGTGGACTTCTTAAACCTCATTGGTCACAACTTGGTCGCATAGCCACCTGCAAAGGAAGCTGGGAAAATGTATAACAGTAAGGAGAATGTGAGAGCCAAGATGGGTTTAGGTCTGTTGTCGTTCAACCAGTGGGGCTAGGATGCAGGGTAGGCATATCACAACCCAGACTACTGAGATTCTGCTAGCGAGGAAGGCACTGGGTGGGGGAGGGAGGTGAATGAAGCAGTGACTACGTGACTACTACAGTCATCTGCTTAATGTGACCTTGAGTAAATTATTTAGCATCCGTGCCTCAGTTTCCACATCAGTAAAATGGAGATAAAACCTAAGTCCTTGCCTTGCAGTGGGGATTAAATGACATAATCCATGCCAAGTGCTTTTATTATTTTTTTAAGATTTTTTTCTTTTTTAACTTAAATTGTAGTTAACAAATTTGCTTCAGAAGTAGAATTCAGTGATTCACTTACATACAACACCCACTATTCATCACAGCAAGTGCCCTCCTTAGCACCCATCACCCATCTAGCCCATATCTCACCCACCTCCCTCCATCAACCCTCAGTTTGTTCTCTGTCATTAAGAGTCTCCCTTTCTTCTCTTCCCCACCTTCCCATATGCTAAATTCCACATATGAGTGAAATCGTATGACATTTGTCTTTCTCAGATGGACTCATTTCGCTTAGTATAATACATTCTAGTGCTTTTAAATAAGTGCCCAGAACATGGTAAGCACTCGTAAGTATTGGTTACTAACAAAAAGAGGCACTGTATTTTCCAAGGTGCTTGATTTTCAACCAAATTCCTCAAATTCTCTGGCACTGTGTGCAGAAGATATAGAACTAGAAAACATGACTTTCAACCCTCAGAGGAGAGTTCTTTCCACAAGCCTATGTTTGTTAAGATCTTATTGTTTTTTTAAGTAATCTCTATACCCAACGTGGAGCTCGAACTCACAACGCTGAGATCAAGAGTCACATAGTCCTCTGACTCAGCCAGCCAGGTGCCCCACAAGATATAGTTTGGGCCCTTTCTATTCTTCCCCTGCAATATCCCCTCATTCTTCTCCCTTTCTTCCATTCTCTTCCTTCCCTTTCCTCCCTTTTTCTCATGTTTACTCTTCCATCTCTTCTTCCCATACATGTTCCTTTTCTCTCTCATGATCCCCTCCCCTTCCTTTCAGACCAGGAAATAATCACTGCTTCACCCTGCTTGTGACTTCAAGGCTAAAAAGAATGCTGGCCGTCACACAGGACTCTTGTGAGTCCTATGAGACAGTTATCCTCCAAAGACTAATAGGTGATATATTCAGAGCTAAGTTAATTTATTCTGCATGTGCTGAAGCATAAGTAACTCACAGGCCGGCGGATAGTCATGCACTTAGCATGGGTGTATTCAAAGATAAACACACCTCATTGCATTGGTTTCCTTTTGTCATATCATACTCATACAGGCCAGAAGGAAATCATTTTAGGAAAAGGCAAAACCTTTTTAATTTAACCAAATTGGTTTACCCACCTTTTTTTCTAAAAGAGTAGGGCAGAAATAGGACAAATAACTTACGAGGTGAACTTGCAAGGAATATATTTGCAAAAGAATTACCCAGCAAGGAAAAGTGTTTGTTTCTCATTCCAAAAAAAAAAAAAAAAAAAAAGAAAGAAGGAAAAGAAAAAGAAAAAAAAAAAGGCAGACCCTGATTCCTGTGAGATTGATGAGTATAATACAGAGTAGAAAAGGAAAACTAGCAAATGTATGTGGTATGAGCTTTGGAGATGAGCAGGGGAAAAAGTCAGCATAAAGCTGTCTACTTGAGGCTGTTCTGAGATTTCAGAAACATTCATTTTTGAAAATGGGAGCTCCAGCTTCATTGTGCAATACAATGTTTCTTCGACTGAATGATATGACTTCTGAATGTTAGTAAAATCCTGTGTTTCTTTGCTTTTTAATTGCCTTTAAATTAGCACAAGAGGGAGATGATCCTAGAGGCGTTTGTGCCTTCTAGAGAAGAGAAAGTTAAAACCAAACTGTGCTAAAGACACTCCTTTTCCTCATTCATCACTCCCCAGCTCTCCATCTAAACAGGATGAAGCCCAGGGTGCCTGCGGCAGGATCTGTGGGAAAATAGCTGCTGTTCAGTTCCTATTTACCCTCATCTCCAGCAAAGCAAGTGGATCGAGGTGATGAATCTTCTGGGAATCTGCTGTACCTGGCCTTCCCTGCCTCCACCCAGCTGGAAAGCCTTCGCAGAGGTCAAAACTTCAAATGCCTATGAGGACTGGAAGGGTATAAACAAAGGCAAAAAGGGCCACAAGTAAGATAATACACACTAAGCTGCTTGTTTTTGGACTAAATAGCAACAACAACAGCATAGGACTGCTGAACAAAGCATGCAGTAACATAAAAAGAATGAGGAAGACATTACATCTATGGATTCTCCGGGATACATGTTAATATTGTGAGGGAGGAAAAAACAAAGCACAGATCAGTGAATATAATTTACTTTCTTTTATATGAGAAGGGAGAGGAAATTACACACCCAGACATAAAATATCAGACTAACAGAAATAAAATAATTGGTTACCGAAAGAGGCCAGGCAGTGGGGAGGAAAGGGGCAAGGTAAAAGGGATATGGATGAATATAGGTGATTTCTCTATGTTTTATATAATTTTAATTTGAGCCATATAAGTGCTCAAACATGTTTTACCTGTTTAAATATATATATATAATTTATATAATATATAATATTTTTAATATAATTTATTATCAAATTGGCTTACATACAACATATATATATATATATATATATATACATATACATATATATATATATTTTTTTTTTTTTTAAGTAGGCTTAATAGCCAGTGGGGAGCCCAGCATGGGGCTTGAATTCACAACCCTGAAATCAAGACCTGAGCTGAGATCAAGAGTCAGATGCTTAACAGACTGAACCACTCAGGAACCCCCAAAATAAAATTTAATTATAAAGAAAAAAAAAAAGCAAACCAAATTTGAAATCAAACTGAAACAAATTAATTATATATCATATGAGGAAATTCTTTCAGGTGACTTTGGAACACCTCTTGCTGTTTGTCTGTAATTGAATATACTCTAAGGACAAAAAAGAAATTCCCCTCCAAAAAATGTCTAAAATTCACCAAGTAATTTTCTGGTGTTTCTACTTTAAATCTACTTTATATATAGATTATAGACTATGGCAAATAAGTAAATATGTTAGGTTATTAATTAGTAACTGAAATTTTCTATATAAGAGAAAAGAGGTACAAATATAAAATCAAAAAAATTAAGAAAAACCGTGTAATATTAAATTTGAATTGGAGTAGCAATGTAAATTAAATAGATATATTTAAATAAATACATTTCTTAGCTTTAGCCATTCAAACAGTTTAGAAGCAAAGACACTCCAATGGCAATGAGCCCACCAAGTAGAGAAATCTTGGTTTTTAAACGCTCTTCTCCAATGAAAGATTCCAGGGCTCCTTAGAGAAATGGCTGATTCTTGGTCTGGAGCGTGGAAAGTACAAGATGAGCCCAGAACACTTTCTTGTGCCATAGTGCAGGGCAGTGCTCAAAGAATGATGGGGACATCTCAAAGGACACAGGAGCCAGCTAGCTTGAAAGAGCTCCCTCTGTCCAAGTTTGACGCAATTTGAGCACCCAAAATGACGGCAACTGATTATAAAGTTGAATAAATAAAAAGTCGCAAGTCCTCAGAACTGCTCAAAGAAGAGGGAAAAACTAATCTGCCACCATTGACAGCAACTTGCAGCAATTCCTTACTCTGAAAGGCAGCAATAAAAAAAAAGAGGCACTTACCTGACCTTTTTAGAGGAATGATAATTCATTCTAATAGGTAAAGAAAAGCTCTTGTTTACAAAGGTATGCCTATAAATAAATGAAAAAGAAATGATAATTTAGAAAATCACCATGTGGCAACCATCAATTAAATAATATATACAATTAAATAACTATCAATGATGCTTATGCCTTAAGTACAAGGATGTTGTGGAACATAATATCCATGGCTTGTCAAACAGATTTTCAAGGCATTCCCATACCTTTGCAATGGAAGGACCTGTGGACTGTCACTTTAGCCAAGTGACAGTTTTTGGTATCACTATTGTTGGACGACCTGGCATTCTGTGTCTCCTGATTGAAGTGATATGAAATACAAATCACCTATGAAGTATTTGGGTTAAAAATGTTTAGCCTAATTCCAATCCAGGCTTTAGACCCAACTTCTAGTTTACAGGAAAAATGGGGGAGGAGGGTTACATAACACCACAAGGAAAACAATCAGACAAGTCCAGAATATGGGTTATTCCACCAAACTTTGGTCTGGACTCATCTTAAAATCAATGTTATGAAATAAAACAAACATACCAAAGCTGAAGGGATTGTTTTTGTTTGCTTTGCTTAACCAAATACAATGAGTGAAACTTGATTGGATCTTGGTTCCAAAAAAAAAAAAACCCCAAAAACTATAAAAGCTTTCAGAGGTAAGGAAATTTTAATCTGGACTGGCTGTTAATCTAAGGTATAAATAGGGAACTATTGTTAATTTTCTTAAGTATGATCGTGGTTTGTGGTTATGCAAGAAAATGTCCTTATTCTTAGGAGATGCAAGGCTAAATATTTAGGGGTGAAATCTCAAGATGACCACTACTTAATTTCAAAAATTCAGATAGATGGTATAAAGATAGATACAGAGAAAGACATGGAAGAATCAAATATGGTAACATTTTGGTAACTGTTGAATCAAGGTTTTTGGTATTTTTCGTAATCAAAAGTTGGCTGAGGGTTGCCTGGCTGGCTCAGTCAGTAGAGCATACCACTCTTGATCTCAGGGTTATAAGTTTGAGCCCCACGTTGGGTATAGAGATTACTTAAAAATAAAATTGTAAAAAGAAAGTTGGCTGAAAATTAAAAAGTGAACTAAATAGAGTAAGAGAAAATATCTGGCACTTAGCAAATAGGTACTCCATGCATTTGTACTAAGCAGAGCTTCTCAAAGTGACAGGAACAGCATGAGAGAGGTGGAAAGGACCATGGAGGTCATCAGTCCACCCCCCTCATGTAACCATAGAAAGATGACGTCTGGCCTCTGAACATGGTGGTTGGAGCAGATTCAGGACTAGCCTCCTTGAGGCTATGTGGTTTTTCCCAGGAAGAGAATGTGCTCTGAAATCAGGAAGACAGGCATACAAAGCACCTGTGTTACCTCAGATACATCACTTAGCATGGCTGAGATGTATCTTCTCTCTCTATCCTCTTAACAGGATAATAAGCCATCTCATACATAGTCATTATGAGAATGAAATGGGAAAAATGTGTATGAAGAGCCTAGCACAGAACTACCACACAGCCAAGAATCCCTGTAAATGTTAGTTCTTGTTACTCCTGCCTGTAGCTCTTCACCATGCTGGAGTTTTCTGCTTCCCCCAGGTTTTCCCATGGTTGCCCCCTTCAGCAGCCAGCTCACTTGGGCTTTCAGGAGAAAGGCTGGGTGCAGGATCCTAATGCAAATGAGCTCCTGCTTCTCCTTGTGGGTATTCCACCGGCCACCTGATGGCCATCTGATGTGAGACATGCTGTGTCATTATGCTAAGGAACATCCTTCACAGCTGCTCCAGGACCTTCTGCCTCCCCAGCAGGACAAAAGAAGGTGATTTCAGCCGACATTCTTGCAAGCTAAAACCCCAAAGAAATCAGGGGTGGTTTAAAGCAGATTTTTTAAGGAGAAATACAAAATATTAATAAAAATATAAACACAGAAATCATGTGACATTTAGATTGGTACAGTTAAATGTGTGCTACAACTCATATACACAGGAGGAGCTAACAGCTCCTGAAAGACAAATAACCATAACCGTGGAGGGTTAAATAAATATCAGGTTCGGCATTAGGCACTCTACAGGCACGATCATACTCCATCGTCACAGCAACTCTTTGAAGGAGCTACTCCTCCCCTTTCACAGACAAGGATGCCAAGCCTCAGAGAGGTGAAGGGATTTGTCTAGTAAGTGACAGAGCCACATTTGCATATGGGTCTCACTCTAAAGCCTGCACTTTTATGAACCCATAAAGTGCACCAGGCTGTGAAGTTACCTGCAAAGAAGTGGTCTCACAGAGGTCACTTGGTAATAAGGGTCTATTCATTCTGACTCTAACTGCTATTTTTCCATCCATATCAGCCAGGGAGTACAGTCAAGGTGTAGCCTGCTGACTGGCTGAAACCCAAGCTCCTTTTGAGCCCCTGGCTTTCACTCCTGCAGCATGTGATCCCTGCAGTGGGGCTTCCAAACTTAAAGCAACCATGGGGCCTCATGGGCTCTGGAGCAGAGAAATGACCGTAACCAATGCAAGAGCGTCAGAGTGCTGGTGCTGAGGCCCTGTCCACTGCAGATGTTAATAAGGACTCCTCAGAGCTGCCTCTGGAAATGCCTATATCAGTCCTTCATGGAAACAGCCTATGGGCTGAGCCCTGAGAGGGGACCCAGGAGTGGCTTACTTGGAGCAGAATCCCCTCCCAAGAAATAACCTCTCAGGCCATTTTGGGCCACTTCTGTGTGTGGGGAATAAGCTTAGGAATTCCCTGAGCTTGCACCAGTGGGTTAACAAGGCGTAAAGAATTACAAAGCCATAGGATGCTCACGCCCAAGTTCGGGTAAACAAGATTAGGCAAATAAGGATACAGAAGGGAGGTAAAGGCCCCTAGGATAGAGGTGCTGGCAAAGGCCCCCAGAATAGAGGGGGGGGGCAAAGTCCCCAATACAAAGGTATATGAGGTAAGCAAGATTAGGTATTCAGGGTGAAAATGCCCCCCAATTTAGTACTATAGCAGAAAGCTCCTTTCACAGGAAGGAAGGACCAAATTAGGTAAATAGGTAAATAGGGCTATAGACTGCTGGCTTGAAGTTGTCCAGAGCTGAGCTGATTAACAAATGAAAGGTGCCTTTGTTGACCCTGAGGTTACTTGCTCTGTCTTTCTGGTCCCCAAGATCAGTTTAGGTAAACAGAGGTGGTGCCTCATGTCTGCTGTAAACAACCTTCTACCTGGCCTCCTGGTGCCAGAGTTTTGTTTTGTATTAACCCAAACCCCTAACCCCAGATATCTTCAAGACCTCCTTTCCCTCATGTCCATGAGTTAATGTTCGTATCATTGTCCCTTTGTACACGTTCATCACCATGCTTGTAAGCCTTCTGATCCTAATGAAAATGGAGCAAGGACCCTTAATCGGGACTCTTGTCCTCTCCCGGACATTAGCCATCTCTTGCATTTTAATCCTGTGTCGTGCTTTCTTGCTAGACAAGAAAGAACTCTAGACACAGAGTCTACGACATCTATGGTTCTTTTTGTTTCTACTCCCAGAGTCCCACCAAATCAGAAAGTGGCTTTCAGCCCTCCCTGTGTACTGGCTGCTGTCTCTCCTGGGTTATAGTCCCAGTGCTTCCTAAAACTACCCTTTTCCTCTCCTGGGGCCACTTGACCTCCATGACCCACAAAATGCATACTTTGTTTCCACCAAAAGACCTGATTCAGGGTTAGTCTGTTTAAATCAGAGCCTTTTCTACACAATGTGCCAAATACGTACTCATAAGCACTCCTGAATCCTTCCTGGAACTAGTCGGGTAAGTGAATAAATGTGTATCAGCTATGTACAAAGCTTTGTTCTTGAGGGAGGGATGCCTAAGCTGCAGCAGAGGGTAAGACAAGGGTGGTTGCAGTATGAGGCCCAATGCAAATGCTGTCAGAATAATAGCAAACAAAATGCTATTTGGGTTTAAAAAAAGGAGAATCTCTGGCTGTAAGGGATAAAGAAGGGTTTCAAGGAGGCCATGGCATTTTACAACATTTTTGAGCCTTGAATATTGTGTCCAGGGAAAAAGATGAACAAATTCCTATCTTCCCCACCTTATCTCTTGCCATCCTTAAATATGCATTCTAGATTCCAACCAGGCTCAATCATTTTATCATACCCATGATGTTCTTTACCATTTTTGTTTATAATCATACCCATAATGTTCTTTACCATTTTTTGCCTCCAACTCAGCTCTTTTCTACCTGAATCAACCCACCATCTCCAATTGGCTAAATCTGAATTACCTCCCAAGACTCATGCCGGGAGTAACCTTCTCCCGAATACTCTCTATTAGGCACCCCCTAACGGACTTTCATAGCAGCATGTGTCTGTCTTTATCCTTGATGGTATGGGGTGGTTATTGGCAAGGCTTCTGGAGCCAGAATGTCTGGCTGTGAATCCTGGATCCAACATCTATCAGCTAAATTATCTTTACTTGTCAAGAGGGCTGAGTTCATCCCTGCAAAGTAGTTAGAATGGTGTCTGGTTATAGAAAGCACCAAAAAGATACTACTGTTACTACTGCTATTAATGCCACCACCAACACGTAGCACAAATCAGTCTGGATTGAATTCTTATTTGTCTATTTGACACCTTGGCAAGATCTTCTTGAGCACAAGGACTATGTTGTAAACAACTGGGTATCTTTCACTCTTCATACATTCTCTAGCACATAGTAGCATTTAACATATACTTGCTGGAATTGGGAGTTGGTGGGTAGAGAGGGGAATGACTATGGGCAGGTCCACAGAATAAGACCAGAAAATAGTCTCCAGCACTTGCCATCCTTAAGTATGCATGGTCTAAGGCGTAGCCTTGTTTCAAGTGATGAAGGTAGGATGGAGGTCATCAGAGACAAGGAAGCATAGACCTGTGAATCCTGATGTTAGAGGCATCATTCAGATAGGCTTTTAGATCAGCAAGGTTGGAATTAGGGATATCCTGGGAAGACAGGAAATCCAAGGATGAGATGCTTGCATCAGATGGGATGTGTGCAAGAGTTGGAAGATGTTGCTGCAAAGGAGGAGAGTAAATATGGCATTGAGAAAAGGAGAGATTGCTTCTCCCCTGTTCTCCACTCCCATTATATCCTTTATGAAGAAAACACACTTTGTTGGTTAGCTGCCTATTTGGAATCGTTCTCTGGCTTCCATAGCTTGTAGTTTGTACATGTGAGCATGCGTATGTGTATTAGCACACAGAGAGCTTCGTGTTTTGGAGTTACTGACCTCACTACCTTCACTCCCCCATCTCTGCCTACCTCAACTATATCCTATTTCAGTCCTCCTTGCCTTGGAATTTGCTGTTCTATATAAGTATTTGCTACATGACCTTGGAAAAGTCACTTCATCTTTCTGGTTTTTTGCATTTTCTGATGTAACATGGAAAAGTAGAACTATAATTTCTATGTCAGTATTTTTTTTAGTTTATTTTGTTGAGAGAGAGAGAGAGAGAGAGAGATAGCATGAGCAGGGGAGGGGCAGAGAGAGGAAGAGAGAGAATCTCAAGCAGGCTCCACACTGTCAGTGCAGAGCCTGACGCAGGGCTCGACCCCACAAACTGCGAGATGATGAGCTGAGCCGAAATCGAGAGCTGGATGCCCAACCAACTGAGCCACCCAGGCTCCCCTCTATGGAAATGTTTTTAAAACATCAATTCAAAACTTACTAATGGCTCAAGAAACTAATTTAGTGAGTCAAACATCAAACTATCAAATAGAACAAATAACAAACAATAATATGAAATAGAATATATATTAGATAGAATGTGTGTGTGTGTGTGTGTGTGTGTGTGTGTGTGTGTGTGTGTACTGGGTCATATGTAAATATATTTCTTACTATGGATCATGGTCAGAAAAGATTGAAAACTCTTCTCTTTATATCCCTTCATTCTGGCTCTAAAATTCAAGATGTGTAAAATAGTTCCAACTTTTCTTTGAAACTTTAAGGGTGGAAATGAGCAGGAAAAAATGTATTTTTTAGGAAGAATTACTCATGCCAACAGCCAGCAACTTCAGGTTGTGCTGACAAGGCAGTTATCCCGTTTCTTCAATTCAAGAAATTATTCATGATAGTGCAATGACAGGTGCCAGGTTTCTGGAGTAACACAGTATCTAGCTCAAAATTTCACAGTGAGGGGTGGGGGGAGCTCTCTGGAGCCTTCAGAGTCAGCCTCTCCTTTGGCTGAACGTGGTTGGCACCGTGTATCTGACAAAGGATGCGAGGGAGAAGGAAGAGCCAAAAAGAAAAGGAAGAGGAAGAGAAGTTAATACAGCACTTCCTTCTCCCAAATCATAGGACAATTATGTAGTGTTTCCCTCCTGATGCATAAAATTCCACCATGACCAATCTAGTGCTGCGTGTGTGTTAATCATGATTCCTTCTAAAGATTGCGAGAGGTTTGCACACTAATAATGTGACATATGAGAGTGAGCTCTATAGTGAAGTGTGAGAGCCTGGAATTTTGTTGAAGTCCTGAGTTTGATTCATAGGGAACACAAGTTCAAGTCCCAGCTCTAAAGTTTAAGGTCTGGGTCAGCTTTCAATGAGTGTTTTTTGAGCACCTATTAATTTAGCCTCATAAGTCTGTTTTTCATTTTTCAAAGCAAAGAGGATTGATTAGAACTTTGCCAAGTGGCCTTTCATATATACCACTCAACTGAGTAGATCCCACTGTGATACATTTATAAACTTTTTATTTTTTTCTTTCAATAACCCCATGACAGATTTCTATTCCTAGTTTTTGGATGTGGTGTGGAGAGTTAAGTGACAGGTCCCAAGTCATGTGACTAGAAACTAACTATGGTCTCTGCCTCTAGAGCCTTTTATACTAGTGGTTTTTAAACACTGGTCCTCTTAGGCCTGTTTGGGGACAGTGGCCCTGGCCTTACCCAGGCTTACTGATGCATAAGAAGATGGACAGCTTCTCAGGTGATTCTGGTTAGTCCCAAAGTTTGAGGACCACAGCATTGAACAAAGAGGTAAAAGAGCTTAGGACCCCCCTCCACAGTCCCCAAAAAAGCACACCACACTTTACTCAGGAAGAGTTGATGAGATGGCTTTCCTGAGTGACCACAGTAGCACCTAAGACTTACAGGGCACTTTCTAACAGCCACGCACTGTGCTAGGTTCCTTATGGGAACTCTTACTTAATTGCAGTCACATTATGAAGTGAGTGCTATCCACACTTGAAAGTGAGAAGTCTCAGTTGAGGAACTTGCCGTGGTCACATAGCGAGTAAGTGTCAGTGCCATCACCCAGGCCATGTGGCTCTACTGTCCCCACTTGGAACAACCGCAGCAACATGTCTCTGAGGGCAATAAAGGACGCTGAAGCAGCACAAGAGAACAGGGAAGTGTGAAGACTGGGCAAAAAGCAATAAGTGAACTGAGAAGGAAGTCTAGAGATCCTGAATACAAATATTCTTCATTTTAGTGTTTTCTATCATTAACCTTAGTGAGAGAGTTAGAGGAACCAGACACATTACGTGGCTTCTGTTAGAAGGCAAAATGAGGAAAATGATACACTTCCAATTTTTAAAAAAACATTTTTTTAATGTTTATTTTTGAGAAAGAGAGAGAGAGAGAGAGAGAGAGAGAGAGAGAGAGAGAGAGAGAGAGAGAATGCGAGCAGGGGAGGAACAGAGAGTGAGTTAGACAGAGAATCTGAAGCAGGCTCCGGGCTCTGAGTTGTCAGCACAGAGCCCAACATGGGGCTCAAATTCGCAAATAGTGAGATCATGACCTGAGCCAAAGTCAGGCACTTAATCAACTGAGCCACCAAGGAGCCCTGATATATTTTCACTTTCTTATTTAAAAATGTTGCTTTGTCATCAAGGAAAGAGTCAGGACTTAGAGTGTGAAGACAGGGGCTAAAATCTGCTCTGCGTCAACCTGGAAACAACCCAGACTCGGATGGAGCTTCTGCCATTTGACAGGTAATGAGCTGGACACCTTCACCTTGACCTCCTCTTTTAGTTCTCTGGATTTCCTTATCTACAAGAGGGGCATAACAATACCTACTTCATAGAGTTGCTGAAAGTATCTAATCATATTAAATATTTGGGCTGCCTTGTGAACCATAAGACACTTCACATGTGTCCAGGGACATTATTATCAATGTGCAGTTTCTTCATCATCATTTGTTTGCCCAGTACCCACTGTTCACCCAGCATTGCCTAGACATGGGTAAAAATGCAAATGCATGGGCAACACAACCACGAAGACCAAAGATGGAACCGTCAGAGATGGAGTATCAATACCTTGTCTTGTGAATAGCTCTCGTGGATTTGGTAAGCGCCTTCTCAATATTGCGGCTGAAAACTGCAGGTTAGGGTGGTTAAATAAACTGCCCGCCCTCATATCTGTGTCTTTCTAAAGGCAGAACAAAAAGCAGAAAAGCAGTCTTTTTGGTGCCTATTTCACTGGCTCCAGATGAATGTGACTTTTTTTTTTTTTTTTGCAAAACACAAAAGATGGAGAAGTGTCCTATCTATTATTACCTCTGAACAGTGAATTATCTGACAGGTAGGAGATCCAAATTTCATCTACTGTTTCCAACATTTACAGAGAGCCTTATCTCTAAGTACAAATGTTATCAGGTGTTGAGAAAGAATAGAACCCTTTCTCTACACTATTTTCCCAATATGTCTCCAGAAACCATAGATTATAATATGGTATACTATAAACTGGAAAAAAATGTTCAAAAATTAGTTTATTCCACTCACTTAAGTGAATATCACCCTTTCATTCCCTAGGTTGCAGATTATTTTCATTTCTGATTCTGAAAAAGACAGGCTGGTTGATTTTTTATTAGCTGTGGTCTAAACAGAGTGCTATTTGTCTTTGGGGTTCACAGAGTCCCCCAGAGGGATCTCCACACCTGCCCCTCAGGTCATGAAAGTCCCAATAAGACTCAGGTAATAGGGGTGCCTGGGTGTCTCAGTTGGTTAGGCATCCGACTTTGGCTCATGTCATGATCTCACAGTTGGTGAGTTCGAGCCCTGCATCAGGCTCTGTACTGACAGCTATGAGCCTGAAGACTGCTTCAGATTCTGTGCCTCCCTCTCTCTCTCTGCACCTCCCCTACTCACACTCTTTCTCTCTCTCTCTCTCAAATAAATAAATAAACCTTAAAAAAAAATAAAAATAAAAAAAAGACTCAGGCAATAAAAGTTTCAGTAAGACTGTCTTTCCTCAGCCTGAGGTCCCCTGGACAAAGCCACTGACAGTAGGGTCAGCAGTCGGATGTCCTCGTGGGCAGCCCCCAGGCCCTTAGATGGCTGGGAAGGACACAGATGCATGAGAGTGGAACTGGCTCATGTCTACTGAATTCATGGAATCCACTCACATTCCCAGCTTGATGAGTAGGCAATTTTTGGTTCTATGGGTTTTGTGGATTGCTAGAGGAGTTCTGCAGCAAATATTGAACATTGAGCAAGTTGGGCTTCTCTGGAACCAAGCGGGTTTCTGAGCACCTCTTCCTGCTTTCAGCTGATGTGAGCTCAGGAAATGGGAATTGATTTTATCCTAGGTAGAACTTAATTAGAGAGGACGTTTGTTGCCGCAACATCCCAAGCTTCATTTCAAAGTCAAATCAAAATTATTTTTGTATTATTCAGTGGTTTGGATTACTTAGATATTCCCAGCTTGTGCTTGAGCAGCACTGAAACAGAGAGTAGGTTGCAGAACTATCCTTATTGTTGAAACCAGTTACATTTTTTTCACTCACTTATTATCAGATCCTTGATAATCTGGAAGTTCCTAGATAAAGTGGGGTTAGGGGAACAAAACAATCGTGGGGAATGCCGGCAGGAACCATAGGCTGCACCTGGGAGAATGGAACTTGTAATCGACTGCACATACCTGTTCTCTTTCATGGATGGTGAAGTTATAAGAAATCCAGAGCCCAGCCTTGCTTAACATCATGGACTTGCTGATAGCCGGTATTTTGGGGGCCATGCTCATGCCAGATTCTTTACAAACAATCCTCCCAGAAAATCAGCAAAAGCGGCAAAATGATTCATATTTTACAGATGAAGAGACCAAGGTTCTGAGTGGTTGAGTGACTAATCTGAGGTTACACAGCTAGTAACTGGCTCAGCTATTATTAAAGACTGAATTTGCCCAACACTCGAATCCATGACTGAATATTTTAAAACTAGAGACTTGAATTATATACTGTAGTTAATTTAAGGCCAATTGATTTAGCAAAGCTCTATTAGCTAAAAGAGTAGGAAAAAAAGCTGTCATTTGTTAACAAAACAGCAACAACTACCATTTGTTGGGCACCTTCTATGTGTCAGGAATATTTCCAGGCATCTCATATCTCTTATTTTATTTAAGCCACAAAATAGTCCTAGGATTGTTGCTCACCTTTATAAATACTTTACAGAGGACAGTGATACTTAGAGGGGTTACCTAGCATGCTTTCAAGGATCAGTTCAGAGGCTCTCAGGCTACATACAAGAGGATTAGGCTATGGATCCAAGCTGTGGGCAAAGCAAGGATATAAAATTATAAAATCGTAGATTCTTAGAGCTGAAAAGGATAGTAAAGGTGACTTAGTCTAACTCCTTTATCTTTTTTAAAATTTTTTGAATGTTTATTTGCTTTTCAGAGAGAGAGAGAGAGAGTGTGCACAAGTGGGAAAGGGACAGAGAAAGAGAGGGAGACACAGTATCTGAAGCAGGCTCCAGGCTCCGAGCTGTCAGCACAGAGCTTGACACAGGGCTTGAACCCATGAACCATGAGATCATGAATTGAGCCAAAGTCTGACACACAACTGACTGAGTCACCCAGACTCCCCTAGCTCCTTTATTTTCATATGGGAAAACCTAGGTTTAAAACTTTAGCAAAAAAAAAAAAATATCACACATCACGTAGTTATAAATCAAAGACTAGTAAACAGACTCAATTCAGTTACTTAATTTTTATCTGAGTGCTTACTATGTGCCTCTCATGACCAGGTCTCCTATCTCTCGGATCAAGGACTTTTTCTGTCAGACTTTGTGTAGAAGGCAAGACGGGGCCTGAAATCATGCAGCTTACCCCTAGTCCTGCAGAGGATAAGCCTAGGGCCTGAAGAGTGAAGAAAACAGGTGTGACAGGGCTTGAAGAGGGTGTTGTATCCATCCATTCACTCGTCGCCCATTCATACAATACACCTCTATTGAGTGTCTGCTCGTGTGCCAGGCACCACTCTTTTCTTGAACTGGGAAATATGACAGGTGTCTATGAAATTCCTGAACACTGTCAGGCCTCTTGTTAGAAGGCAGGACATGTCAGACCTTGTAGAGAAGGTCATGTGCCCAAGACATAAGATCTAAGTTATGGGACTGACAACAATTAATGAGAAAAATTTTCAACCTGCCCTGAAGCCAGAGGGGAGGGATCAGAGCTGAAGCATTAGTCACAGCTTGATCTTAAATGAGAAGATCAAAAAATAGCATTCTGGGAACACCTGGGTGGCTCAGTTGGTTGAGCCTCCCACTTTGGCTCAGGTCATGATCTCATGGTTCATGAGTTCAAGCCCCACATCAAGCTTGCTGCTGTCAGTTCAGAGACTGCTTCGGATCCTCTGTCCCCCCTCTATGCCCCTCCCCCACTGTCTCACACACGCTCTCTCTCTCTCTCTCTCTCTCAAAAATAAATACACATTAAAAAAATATCATTCTGAGTTACTTTCAGAATGATTTGTCTTGCATAAAATTAAGTCCAAGCCTTTTGATTAGATCCTCACTGGATGATTTCTTTTAACACAGTTAATAAGAATTATGAAAAACATCTGTTTCTGTAACAAAGGGCCATATTCATAAAGTTCACAGCTTGTGAACTGTGGGGGCATTTATGAAGATAAGAGTGCCTCTACTATGCATAAGGCAATACAGAGCTCAGCTTCTTCATTAGCTTCCAGGTCATGAGATCTTCTCTGTCTCTCTAAGCTGAAAGCATAAACTCCTGAAGCACTTTATTTGTGAGTCTCTTTCATATTTACATATAAATATTTACATATGAATGCATATTTACATATAATTTACATATGATATTTACATATAATTTAAGAAATGTATGTTGAATGAAAAAATGCATGACTGAAAAAAGTGAACTCAATGAATTAAGTGACAATCCAAGGTTATATAACTAATTAACAGCGATCTTGGACTTGAAGCCTCCATCTAATTTGTATTTCACTCTCCCAATTTGCTTCTTTGGAATCTTTCAACACTATTAAAAAAAAAAAAAAAAAGAATGGTAATATTGTGCCTTCCTTTGCTCCAGAATAAGAATGTCAGCAAAATGTCTTGTAATCTTTGAACAAGCAAATGTAAAGTCAATGTATGGGAAGGCAGACATTATCTCAGGCAGCATCTCTCAACCTGCAACAGGTGGCATAATGACATTTCTAAAATTCTCCAACCTGACACTGAAGATGTGCCTTCCACGTGCATAAATGTGATAATAATTCCATCTACTGGGATACATGAGAAATGAGATTCGAATAGCTTGCCTTCTTTGTTTGAATAAATGGATGAGAATAGTCTAGCCAATCTCTTCTAACTTTGTGTCCACAGGCATATTTGCTGCCTTAGTGGAAAATAAGACTGACTTTATTATAAAGGCAGACAGGCTGAAACATCACTGATTCAATGTTTTGGAATCCTGAAAACTAATGGAAATATAGTTAGGTGACTGCTTGGGTCAATATGGCTATTGGATCAACCGTGTGTGAACAAATTTTTAATAATCACCATAGAAAAAAGGATTGTGCCAATTCAGATGGCTCTGTTGACTTAACCATGCTGGAGGGCTGGGAAGCAATGAGGAATGAAAAGGACTCCTCTATTGGAAAAGCTGTCTGTCAGTGATGGGAGGCAGGAGTGTTGCAGGTGGAACCCTGAACCTGGAAAGGCAGGGCACATTCTTGAAGCAAAGCCAGTATCAGGTATGGCCATTCCTTCCCAACTAGTCAAACTTGTCTGGGTATGTATAAGCAATGTCCTTGGTAGGCAAATAGAGATTCTTCAAATAATGCAAACTTTCTGCCCTTTACATACATTTTCCTCCTATAGAACTTACATTTGGCAGCCAGTGCTACCTCATTACTATCAGCACACCAGACTCAAACATATATCCCAATTTACAAAGTCCTGAATTGCAAAGGAACTTATCACACAAGGGAAAATCCTATTGGTTGCCAATAAGAAGCCATCTCTCACACCAACACTGAATGTATGTTTAGTGTAAATGATCAACTTGAATCTCCACCCCTCCCTGTTCCAGCCCCGATAGGAAGCAGAGTGTTAGGACCATGGAATGCTGCACCCTCAATCTCCCCAGCAATTGTGCAGGGTGTAGAAGATTAGTGTCTTAGCACAGGGCTCTGCATTTCAGCATTCTCTGGGAGTAGTGTAACAAAACCTTGCCAGGCATCAGACAATCACCTAGGCAACTTAAAATAAATGCATATTTTCCAATTGTATCCATATCTGATGAATCAAAATTAATGCTGAGGAGAGTGGGGGTGTGGGTAGGATATCTGTAATTTCAGCAAGCACTCCAGGTGGCTCTGATATAGGTGATCTCGGCTCCTATAGCTGAGATAGGAAGCCAGATTCCTAGGTTGAATTTGGGGCTGGATGAGAGATTTTGTAGGTTGTAGACAGAATTTTCCCACTGAATACGCTCGATTATGCAAGACACTGTCAGAATCTTTATAAAACCATTGTCGTAGTGCCCCCATGTTACTATGTTAGTGCCCTTGGTTTGAATTATAATTTTTTGGAGGAGGCTCTGGATCCTATTAGGTCAGAACTTCTTAAACAGTTACCATGTGCCAAGACCTTTGGGCAACAAAACGCGTTAAACGTGTTTCCGGCCTATAGGAAGCTAACACTGAATCTAGACTGGGGAGAATAAGTCTCTCATACAGGAATAATCAGATGATAGTCTAGAGACTAGAAGAGCAAGACATATTGAAGGTATGAGTCTGGTACACCTTGATTCAGGTGATGTTGGAAACTAGCCTCTTAGGAGGCCATAGGGAGCCTTTCCAGTCTCTCCTTACTTTTCTTGTGATTGATGAATGTTTGCTGTGCCTCTGTGCTGGCACAGCTGTAGTAGGTTTAGGATCAGGCAGTAGAGGAGCACCTCCAGGCTCTGAGGGAAGAATTGAAGAAAGGCTGGAATAGCCAGGTCTGGGGGGTAAGTACTCAACAGGACTGTGGGTTTAAAGAAGGGAGGGAGAGAGGGAGGGAGGGGCGCTTGGGTGGCTCCCTCGATTGTCAGCTCAGGTCATGATCTCATGGTTCATGAGTTCGAGCCCCACGTTGGGCTCTGTGCTGACTGCTTGAAGCCTAGAGTTTTCTTCGGATTCTGTGTCTCCCTCGCTCTCTGCCCCTCCCCCGCTGGTGCTCTGTCTCTCTTTCTCTTTCAAAAATAAGTAAACATTAAAAAAAGTTTCCAAAAAAACAAGGGAGGGAAATGATGAGGAATAAGAGAAAAAGAGATAAGTAGAGCCAGGAACTCTGCCTTCTGCCATGTGCATTGGGATCCCAGCATGTGCTATTTGTCCAGCTGTGCATTCTGACCCTAATACTCCAGTACTCCGTGCTCCATCTCTGGATCGGTCCACCAGACTGCAGGCTTTCTCAGTTACGCATGCTCTCTTGCAAGGTTACGGTTCCCCTGCTGTGATTCAGAAGCTACAGGGAATCAGCCTGAGTTGGGGCGGGGCAGAGGAAGCTCCAGGCTGCAGAAAGCTTTAAGACCAGCTGAACCGAACATCATCAACAGAGATCACAATGAGGCTGGGAGCAATCAAGACCTATGTGCAAAAAGGTGTGTTGTGAAACAAGGTTATTTACATTCTTATAAAAAGAGTCCTGGGGGGAAACGGTGGATGGAGTTTTGGTAGTAAAGTCAGCAGTGAAGTCCTTTTTAAAGGTCTGAAAAATTCAAGGGGCGCCTGGGTGGCGCAGTCGGTTAAGCGTCCGACTTCAGCCAGGTCACGATCTCGCGGCATGGGAGTTCGAGCCCCGCGTCAGGCTCTGGGCTGATGGCTCAGAGCCTGGAGCCTGTTTCCGATTCTGTGTCTTCCTCTCTCTCTGCCCCTTCCCCGTTCATGCTGTGTGTCTCTCTCTGTCCCAAAAATAAATAAATGTTGAAAAAAAAATTTAAAGGTCTGAAAAATTCTAAATATACACTGTAGAGGGGGTGTTTATCTCTCTCTAGTCCAATAAAGAAGCAAAGTGTGTTTTCCTTTTAAACAACTAGGAAAAAAATATTTAGGTCTATCTCAGTACTGGAGCCCAAAGTTTAATTTTGAAAATAATGAACATCCAAAACCAAAATAGTTTTCTTAAAAAAAAATAGTGTGGTGGTAGGTGACAGCAGCATTACTCATACAATGTGTACTACTGGCAGAACTTTCCATCCAGATTTTATTGTGTGAATAAATGATAAAACTTGTAGGGGGCGCCTGGGTGGCTAAGCTGGTTAAGTGTCCGACTTCAGCTCAGATCATGATCTCACAGTCTGTGAGTTCGAGCCCCACATCGGGCTCTGTGCTGACAGCTCAGAGCCTGGAGCCTGCTTTGGATTCTGTGTCTCCCTTGCTCTCTGCCCCCCCCCCCACCCCACGCTCTCTCTCTGATAAAAATTGTTAATTTATATAAAATCAACTGAATAAGGAAATTGTCCTGAGTTTAAATGACAAAAAATACAGTATTTAGTAAAAAGAAGGAGGAATATAGATTTCTGATATCTAAAAAGCCAAAAATGTGATTTCCTTGCCATAATAAACTGTGACAATTTAACCAGAAAGCAAATGGTTTCTAAAATTCTGCAAGAGAAAGAAAGAAAGAAAGAAAGAAAGAAAGAAAGAAAGAAAGAAAGAAAGAAAGAAAGAAAGAAGGAAAAAAGAATTAAAAGAAAAATGGAGCACCTGGGTGGCTTAGTAGGTTAAAGTCCAACCCTTGATTTCGGCTCAGGTCATGATCCCAGGGTCGTGGGATCAAGCCCCATGTCACACTCCATGCTGAGAGTGGAGCCTGCTTAAGATTCTCTCTCTCTCACTCTGCCTCCTCTCCCCTGATCGCACTCTGTCTCTCTCTCTCTAAAAAAGAAAAAAAGGGGGGACAAAGAATTTTAAAGGGTCTGCCAACCAGCCAGGCACTAAGGGTCAGACTGTTTTTGTGATGCACCGGTGACAGTTCCAGTCATCGCCATTCAGCAGTGCTCAGCATGGTAGGGAAAATGCAATGTAACCAGAATTGTGAGAGCAAAAACGTCTGAACTCTTCCAGCAAGGGTATCTAATGCCCAACATGGAAAAAAGTTTTCGGGGCCCTGTGAATACAAAGGTAGCTCTAGATGTGTATATGACTAGGAAGAGTTAGGAAAAACAAAATACACACCCCACCACCTAAAACCTAAACATTTTGTGTAAGGATTGTCCCAAGGCTTCAAGCACATCCAGAAATGTAAGCAGGGCAGACTCCTCCGAAGGATGCCTTACAATCCCCAACTGGGATCAGAAGGACACCAGGTGGTGTGTGAGTTTCCTGCAGCCGCCCCTCTCCCTGACCATTTCTGACCCCTGGAAAGGCCCTTTCTAGCCTTTGGCATCAGTTTTCCAATTCGGATGATGAATCCAACAACACTTTAAAGTTTCATTACATTATTGGTTATTTTAAATTAGTAGCCTCTGGATTCTTCCACTGGGGATTCATATGATTAAGACTGTAATCTTATGTCCAGGAGAACTAACTGAGGTAAAAATTGTCCGCCACGATTCTATTTCCAGATGAAATTTGCCTCCTAGTGACCAACTCTGCCATCATGCTTGCAGACACTGTTTTCATTTTCTGATTTATTCTGCTGGAATGATTTCTCTTTTGAATGTGTTTAAACAAACTGACTATCATAACCACACATGTTCCAAGTTCTCTTCACAAAACTTGCGTTTTGACTCTCACGTGTTGAATGCTGCAACAGCCATCAATGGGTAATAACGCTTGTCCAGCTGCCTGAATTTCTGTGCCACACATTTCATATTGGCACTTAACACTTGAACTGGGGTACTCATTGAACTAATTTCCCACATTTTAAAATTGTGAATATTATAGCTTTACCACAACATCAAGAATTCAAGGTGGTTTGTGAAGTTGTGATCTCAATATTTGTCTGAAGAATTCTTCACGCAACTTCAAGGGCAGAGAGTAGGAAATTAAACTGTAATGGAAGACTGGAATAAGATTACGAAGTTATTCATTCATATGATTAATAGTTCAACAATTTATTTATTTCTCACAATTCTGTGGGTTGCCTGATTGACTGTTCTGCTGATCTGTCCTGGCATCATTCATGTGGAAATGCACCCATGCGGCAGATTGGCTGGGGGTGGGCTCAGCTGGGGGCTGTGGGCCACAGCACCTTGATCTTACCACATGTAGGCTCTCTGTAGAGCCACCTTGAGCTTTCTTACGGTGTGCTGGTCTCAAAGCAGACTTCTCAGGGGGAACATTCGAAGAGTGTGAAGAGAGGACTAGAAAACCTTTTAAACAAAAGCTGTAAGACCTGTGTTACTTTTGCCACATTTTACCGATCAAAACAAGCCACAAAGCCAGCCCAGATCCAAGAGCAGAGAAAATAGGCTCCACCTCTTCAGGAGAGAAGTGGAAGAGCCACATTGCGAAAAGCTTGTGGGATGGGAGATACTGACGCAACCCATTTTTACAAACCATTACTACACCCCATGTAACTAAAACAATGCACATTCCTTCTGCATGCAAAGGATACTGATCACCACCACCCCCTGGCTCCTCCCATTATGGCACCTGCTTCAAGTTTGGGATTCAGTCATCTCAAATGTCTCAGATTCAAATGCAGAAGGATGACTTCCCTATGCCCTTGTGTGCAGCTGCTCAGATGTGCTTTTCTCCATCTGGAAACTTGTGAACGAAAGGTAAGTTTGTGCTCTCCACACACCCAACATGCAATGATGACACATGGACAGGAAAACTGCAACAGACAAATGATTATATGTGGTGCACTGTGGGGGTCCTGAAGAGAGCAGAAAGTAAACACGGAAAAAGTGGGAAGTTCCCATCCTCAGGTAGATGGATTAGGAGTCCTCAAGTCATCCGGTGAGGGATAATTATGGAACCACCACCATTTCCTGAGCATTTACTATGCCAGGCACTGTTCTGAGCATTCTCCACATACTTTCTCATTTAACCTTCATCGCTAACTTGAGAAGAGAGGAACCTATTTGGCAACTGAGGAAAACCCAGGCTCAGACACAATAAGTGAACTAATTCATCTAAGCCCCATGGCTAACGTAGTTGGAGGTGGGAAAGTTGAAAATAGCTTTGAACTTTCTAGCTTGGATATTCACTGGGAAAGGGAAATAGAACAAATGATAGGAAGTGGGAAAGTTGAGTTAACCTTTGGACGTGTGAATTTTGAGGTACCTGCAAGATATCTATGGGGAAGAACTAAGGGCTAGAAATACACATTGGCCTTCTTTAGAGATTTTTCAGTCTTTGAATTATTCAAACCTTAAATATGAGTCTGAATTACAATGTTTCCATCATAAAACTGAATTTTTTACTTGTCTCTCTTTTACTTAAATAAAGAAGTTGGAAAGGAAAGCAATTTGGGGATGAAATTGGCAAAATCCAAGACCTGCTCAATTTCAGCTTGTCTTGGTTAAAAGTGGCTTATTTGTGGCTGGCATTTCTCATAAATCATTCTGTGGGCCATGGGTAGGTGGGGTGGCTCAGGGCTGGTTTTTCTGCAGTACAATTCTCGCCACAGTTCCCTTGAACTTGCACAAGAAAGCTCTAATTCTAGTGAGGGACGGATTTAGAATATTCATTTCTTTGCTGGGGAGAGTATACTCTTTGCATTGCGCCACATTGGAGGAATATTGGCTCTTTGGTCAATGGAGAGTCTCATTTCCTTGTAGAGGATAGTTCTTGTGTTTGAGTCTACCTTTGGTTTCTTTGTAAATCAATTGCAATTGAAAACATAGAAATGTCTCAACTGCTGAGCCATTACCTAATTGTAAGCTTAATAGAAACAATGGCCTCTCAAGGATTGAAAATCAGGGCCATTGCAGTACTTCTGATATTTCTTGATACCCGCAAGGGGGATTGTACTGGCATCCTAGAGGGCTTCATGTGGAAGGAGACGGAAGAACAGTTGCGTGGTGCTGCAGTTTGATTTGGAATCACTCTCTTAAAAAATGACAAAAATAACTGGTGTCCCTGTTGGGTCCTTTTTAATATTTAGCTGGCTGCCAGGTTCTATCACCCTTTGGTGTCTGGTAGGCAAGAACACAGACGGTCCAGTAACCACAGCAGCAACACTTTGACTTGTTTTCTGCCTGTCAGCTTTTTTCAACATCATATTCCTTTCAAAGCAGAGGTTTTCTCTTGCACTCATGCTCACTTCGTCTCTCTCGCCCTGTTTCTTCCTCCTTCTCCCCTCTCTCCTTGCATTCTCAGCAGACTAAAAAAGAACAAAGAAGTTTCATATAACTTCCTCCTGTTTTTTTCAGTTTCTAAATCATTCAACCTTAAATACGATAACGTTTCTATCATAAGCAACATTTCTTACTTGTCTTTCTTTTACTTAAATAGGAGATACGGAAGAGAAAGCAATTACATGGCTACAGATTACTAAAATAAAGCCATTCTTTAAAAAAAAGTTTATTTATTTATTTTGAGAGAGCAAGCACGAGTGGGGGAGGGGCAGAGAGGGGGCGGGGAGACAGAATCCCAAGCAGGCTCCGTGCTGACTAACATGGGGCTCTATCTCACAAACTGTGAGATCAGGACCTGAGTGGAAATCAAGAGTCAGATGATTACTGAATGAGCCACCCAGATGCCCCAAGATAAGGCCATTCTTAAACCTTTGCATTTAGGCAGGATCCCATAAGCCCAAGTAGTAAGCATGCATCCTTAAGGACTCTTGAAGTCAGATTCTGCTACTTCTTCCACCCTCACATTAAAAGTCTTGCTTGATGGGGCACCTGGGCGGCTCAGTCAGTTAAGTTCTGACTTTGGCTCAGGTCATGATCTCACAGTCTATAGGTTCGAGCCCCACACTGGGCTCTCTTCTGTCAGCACGGAGCCTGCTTCGGATCCTTTGTCCTGTCTGCATGGCCCCTGCTCACATTCTCTCTCTCAAAAATAAATAATTAAACAAAAGAAAATTTAAAAAAAAGTCTTGCTTGACACTTTCCCCAGGGCCTCACTCTTAGGTACATTTATTAAAAATCTGCTGCCTGTATTCCAATTTCCCCTCTGTAACATTGCTAAGCAGGATATCTGACAAATATTTTTGAGTTTCTGCACCTCAAAAATCAACTTTTTTGTAGGATTACTTCAGGACTCTAAACTTCCCTGAAACATCTGTAGGCAGACATGACATTTTATCTCTTTTTGTTTTTTATTTTTATTTATTTTTTTTTTAATTTTTTTTTTAACATTTATTTATTTTTGAGACAGAGAGAGACAGAGCATGAACGGGGGAGGGGCAGAGAGAGAGGGAGACACAGAATCGGAAGCAGGCTCCAGGCTCTGAGCCATCAGCCCAGAGCCCGATGCGGGGCTCGAACTCACGGACCACGAGATCGTGACCTGAGCCGAAGTCGGACGCTCAACCGACTGAGCCACCCAGGCGCCCCTCTTTTTGTTTTTTAAATGTCACCCCCTCAGGGAGTCCTTCCTGAAATTTGGTTATTTTCCTAGTCTCTGTACGTGCCTTTAATTGTGATTTATATATTTATTTGTTTGATTTGTTGTTTATTGTCTGTATCTCACAACAGACTCTAAACTCTGAGGGCAGAGACCATTTTTGAAATGTTTAATGTTGTATTCCCAGTATGTTATACAGGATTTGTTTCTTTGTAAGTATTAAACAAATAATTTTCAAATGAATGAATGAACATTTCCTATTTGATAAACTCCTTTTAGATTTGATTGCAGAACAAAACCAAACCCAGTTTTTGAATTTAAATTGTTGGTATGGTTTCTGTTTCCCCTTTTACTTTGGCTGCTAAGGAAGCTCAGGTTAATGCTCAATCAGTATAGCTTTATTTGCTAATGAGCATAGTTGATTCCTTTCTTTTGCATGGCTTTTATTTTCTACTATTATAGTTATATTATTTTTGTTTTTTATTATAAGCCACCTCAAATATTTCTGAAGGCAAGAACCATATAATAATAATAGTTAAAGTAAATATAAGATACTTTATAGTAAAATGATTTTTCAAGAACCTCCTGGAGACAATAGTGTGTACTATGAATGGTTAAGGCTATTAAATAATGATGTGCACAGTAACCAAAGAAACTTTAAATTGAAAAGGCCTTTTCACTCTTCAGTTATACGGTATTAGGTGAAAATAAGTAAGCATTACATATAAAACTGATCATATTCATCAGGAAAATAGTTAAACTTTCAAAAGGTAAAATCCACTTGAATTGCTGGAACATTACTACATTATTTATATATCATATTTATATATTTTTATATATCTATACACACAAGAATGTATATATACATGTATATGTTCTTGCAGACGCACTTAAAACTCCTTCCCTCTGTGACCTATAAGATGCCCTGCTGCCTTTTTCTAGAGAGAAAAATCCTGTCTAAAAAACATAATTCACAGATTTTACCACCTTAGGTAAATGGTGTTGGCAGTTGATCCCGGTTTGCAGTTCAGGACATGAAATCCTTCAGCTGACACTGAGATTTGTTTACAGCTGGCGGAGGTAGGGGGGAGGGAGCCTTCGGAGGGACTCTTGTGATGCTTTTAATAATCTGTGGCCAGAAGAAGAAGCAGTGGTGAGGGAGCAAATCAATGACATCAGTGTCACCTGGGAAGATGGTATGACAACTGATGATTTATTAATAGAAAGGACAAGTATGGGAAAATGTCACACTTAGAAAATAAATGATTAGTGGCAAGAGAAGCTGGGAACCCATTTCAGATGAAAGAAGGAAGTACTTTTCCCAGCAACAAGACAGTATCTACTTCTGTGCCTGAGGGGGCAGGAATGAAAACAAGGATAGGTTTGGTTTTCTCCCTGGGTAGACAGTGAAGGAATGGGTAATGTGGATAATGCAGGTTTTTTTTAATGTTTTACTTATTTTGGGGAGAGAGCACATGAGCTGGGGAGGGGCAGAGAGAGAAGACAAAGGACCCCAAGTGTGAGCCCCATGTGGGGTTCAAACTCACAAACCGTGAGATCATGATCGGAGCCAAAGTCGGACTTTCAACCGACTGAGCCACCCAGGTGCTTTGGATAATGCAGGTTTTGAACCCAGTAAGGAATGGAGGGTCCACTGGCTTCCTCAGTCCCTGTTCCTGGTTCTCTGGGGTGGGGGGATATAGCCAGGGGACAAATGGAGAGTGATTTGCCTTCTGCTTACTGTTACTTTTCCTCTATGCATAGCTAGGAATAGTATCCATCACCCAGAGTTCCATCTTGCACCTGGGAAAACATTTAGTTGCCAAGCGCCTGTTTTCTCAACCCTCATATCATTTCCTTCTAGGATTCCACATTCATGCTGGGCTAATAATAAGGTGCGTTGCTCTCCAGTTGTGTGAGGGAGGTATATAATCACACCCACATTCCTTGGGGGTTCTGAACCAACTGGAAAAAACCAAACAACCCTGGCATGTAGATAGTATTTGTTTTGTGATGTTGGTTGTGGTTTTTGGCCATTTCCCCTTCCTAGTAGCACCCAATTTCCTTGTATAGAATGTCCTCTCCTCCACTGTGGCCGGTTCCCATGGGACAATTGATAAACTGCCTGCCCTGTCCTGGTCAGTTGAATCCACCCTACAGTCGCACATTTGGGCGGCACCAGTCTTTTGTTCTCACAACAGAAGCTGCTATGAACATACTTGCACATGTCTCCTGGTGTTTGTGTGAAAAGAGCGGCTTTGCTAGGTCATAGGGTACGTATATGTTATTGCCAAAGTGTTTTCCGAAGTGGTGCTTCTGATTTGCACTCCCATAAGTAGCAGATGACAATTCTCACTGTTCTGTGACCATGATAACACTTGACACTTTCCAAAACTTACATTTTCCCCACTTGTTTTGAATAAAATATCAGTGGGGTTTAATTTGCATCTATCTGATGTTGAAGAGGTTGAACATTTTTTATTTTTTTTGTAACTCTACTGAAATGTAATTCATATACCTTACAATTCACTTATTTAAAGTGTACAATTCAAAACCTTTTTGTTTATTTACGGAGTTCTACGGCCATCACCACAAGCAACTTCAGAACATTTTCATCATCTCCCAGAGCAGTCCTATAGCCACTAGCAGTCATTTCTCACCCTTCCCCCGCCCCAACCCCAAATCCATCAGTCCTGGTAACTTTCTGTCTCTATAGATTTATCTACTCTGGACATTTCCCATAAATGAAATCATGTAACATGTGGTTCTTTGTGAGCAGATTCTTCTACTGAGAACAATGCTTTTAAGCTTCATCCATGTTTTTTTTTATTTTTTTTTTAACGTTTATTTATTTTTGAGACAGAGAGAGACAGAGCACGAATGGGGGAGGGTCAGAGAGAGGGAGATACAGAATCTGAAACAGGCTCCAGGCTCTGAGCTGTCAGCACAGAGCCCGATGCGGGGCTTGAACTCACGGACCGCGAGATCATGACCTGAGCCGAAGTCGGCCACTTAACCGACTGAGCCACCCAGGCGCCCCGAAGCTTCATCCATGTCGAGAGTGTGCCATGATCAGTACTTCATTACTTTTTATTGCCAAATAATAGTCCATTCTGTGGATATGCAACACATTATCCATTCATCAGTTGAATGTTATATAGAAATCCAACATGCATTGTTTCCACTTTTTTTTAAACTTGTTTTCTTTTTTATTTTTTTTAATTTACATCCAAATTCGTTATCATATAGTGAAACAATGATTTCAGGGGTAGATTCCTTAGTGCCGCTTACCCATTTAGCCCATCCCCCCTCCCACCACCCCTCCAGCAACCCTCAGTTTGTTCTCCATAATTATGAGTCTCTGCTGTTTTGTCCCCCTCCCTGTTTTTATATTATTTTTGTTTCCCTTCCCTTATGTTCATCTGTTTTGTATCTTAAAGTCCTCATATGAGTGAAGTTATATGATATTTGTTTTTCTCTAATTTTGCTTAGCATAATACCCTCCAGTTCTATCCACGTAGTTGCAAATGGCAAGATTTCATTCTTTTTGATTACTGAGTAATATTCCTTTATACACACACACACACACACACACACACACACACACACACACACACCACATCTTCTTTATCCATTCATCCATCGATGAACATTTGGGCTCTTTCTGCTCTTTGGCTATTGTTGATGGTGCTGCTATAAACATGGGGGTGCATGTATCCCTTCAAAACAGCACACCTGTATCCCATGGGTAAATGCCTAGTAGTGCAACTGCTGGGTTGCAGGGTAGTTCTATTTTTAGTTTTTTGAGGAACCTCCGTACTGTTTTCTAGAGTGGCTGCACTAGCTTGCATTCCCAGAGTTGTTTCCACTTATAAACATTGTGTACAAATTTTCATGTGGATATATATTTTCCTTTCTCTTGCATATATACTAGGAGTGGAATTGCTAGCTCATATGGTTAATTTTATTGTTAACCTTTTGAGGAACTGCCAGTGGCTACAGTTCCTTGGTGGCTGTGCCATTTTACATTCCCATCAGTAGTGTCGGAGGTTTCTAGTTTCTCCATATATTCACTCATATAGTATCTGTCTTTTGATTGTAGTCATCCTAGTGTATGCCAAGTGGTATCTCAGTTTGGTTTTGATTTATATTTCCCTGATAGCTGGTGATGTTGAGCATCTCTTCATATGCTTACAAACCATTTGTATATGTGTCTTCTTGGAGAAATGTCTATTCAGATCATTTGCCTATTTTAAAATTGTTTTCTCTTTTTATTATTGAATAGTAAGAATTTGTTACATATTCTATTTAAAATGTCCCTTACTATATAATAGAATTACCAAAACTCTTCTACCATTTGTTAGGGTGTCTTTTCATTTTCATTTTCTTATTTATTTTTAGTTTTAGTTTTTAGTTTTAAATTTATACCCAAGTTAGCATATACTGCAACAATGATGTCAGGAGTAGAGTCCTTAATGCCCCTTACCTTTTTAGCCTATCCCCCTCCCACAACCCCTCCAGCAACCCTCTGTTTGTTCTCTATATTTAAGTCTCTTATGTTTTGTCTCCCTCCTTGTTTTTATATTCGTTTTGCTTCCCTTCCCTTATGTTCATCTGTTTTGTATCTTAAATTCCTCTTGTGAGTGAAGTCATATGATATTTGTCTTTCTCTGAATGACTAATTTCACTTAGCATAATACCTTCCAGTTCAATCCACCTAGTTGCAAATGGCAAGATTTCATTCTTTTTGATAGCCAAGTAATACTCCATTGTGTGTGTGTGTGTGTGTGTGTGTGTGTGTGTGTGTGTGTGTGTGTATACACACCACATCTTCTTTATCCATTAATCCATCGATGGACGTTTAGGCTCTTTCCATACTTTGGCTATTGTCAATAGCACTGCTATAGAAATTGGGATCCATGTGCCCCTTCAAAACAGCACACCTGTATCCCTTGGATAAATACCTAGTAGTGCAATTGCTGGGTTGTAGGGTAGTTCTATTTTTAATTTTTTCAGGAGCCTCAATACTGTTTTCCAGAGTGGCTGTACCAGTTTGCATTCCTACCAGCAGTGAAAAAGAGATCCTCCTTCTCCACATCCTTGCCAACATCTGTTGTTGCCTGAGTTGTTAATGTTAGCCATTCTGACAGGTGTGGTTTTGATTTGTATTTCCCTAATGATGAATGATGTTGAGCATTTTTCCATGTGTAGGTTGGCCATCTGGATGTCTTCTTTGGAGAAGTGTCTATTCATGTCTCTTGCCCATTTCTTCACTGGACTGTTTGTTTTTTGGGTGTTGAGTTTGATAAGTTCTTTATAGATTTTGGATACTAACCCTTTATCTGATATATCATTTGCAAATATCTTCTCCCATTCCATCAGTTGCCTTTTAGTTTTGCTGATTGTTTCCTCTGCTGTGCAGAAGCTTTTTATTTTGATGAGGTCCCAATAGTTTATTTTTGCTTTTGTTTCCCTTGCTTCCGGAGACATGTTGAGTAAGAAGTTGCTGTGGCTGAGGTCAAAGAGGTTATTGCCTGCTTTCTCCTCTAGGATTTTGATGGCTTCACCTGTCTTATGTTTAGGTCTTTCATCCATTTTGAGTTTATTTTTGTGTCTGGTGTAAGAAAGTGGTCCACGTTCATTCTTCTGCATGTCGCTGTCCAGTTTCCCCAGCACCATTTGCTGAAGAGACTGTCTTTATTCCATTGGATATTCTTTCCTGTTTTGTCAAAGATTAGTTGGCCATACGTTTGTGGGTCCACTTCTGGGTTCTCTATTCTGTTCCACTGATCTGAGTGTCTGTTTTTGTGCCAGTACCTTACTTTCTCATGATTACAGCTTTATAATATACCTTGAAGTCCAGGATTGTGATGCCTCCAGCTTCGGTTTTCTTTTTCAGGATTGCTTTGGCTATTTGGGGTCTTCTCTGGTTCCATACAAATTTTAGAATTGTTTGTTCTAGCTCTGTGAAAAATGCTGGTGTTATTTTGATAAGGATTGCATTAAATATGTAGATTGCTTTGGGTAGTGTCGACATTTTAACAATATTTGTTCTTCCAGCCCATGAGCATGGGCCCTTTTTTTTTTTTTTTTGTGCCTTCTTCAATTTCCTCATTAGCTTTCTATAGTTTTCGGTGTATAGCTTTTTCACCTCTTTGGTTGGGTTTATTCCTAGATATTTTATGGGTTTTTGTGCAATTATAAATGAGATCAATTCCTTGATTTCTCTTTCTGTTGCTTCATTATTGGTATATAGGAATACAACCAATTTCTGTGCATTGATTTTATATCCTGCAACTTTGCTGAATTCATGGATCAGTTCTAGCAGTTTTTGGTAGAATCTTTCAGGTTTTCCATACAGAGTATTGTGTCGTCTGTGAAGAGTGAAAGTTTGACTTCCTCCTTGCTGATTTGGATGCCTTTCATTCATTTGTATTGTGTGATTGCAGAGGCTAAGACTTCCAATACTATGTTGAATAACAGTGGTGAGAGTGGACATCCCTGTCGTGTTCCTGACCTTAGGGGGAAATCTCTCAGTTTTTCCACATTGACGATGATACTAGTGGTGGGTCTTTCATATATGGCTTTTATGGTTTTGAGGTATGCTCCTTCTATCCCTACTTTCTTGAGGGTTTTTATCAAGAAAGGGTGCTATAATTTGTTAAATGCTTTGTTTGCATCTATTGAGAGGATCATGTGGTTGTTATTCTTTCTTTTATTAATGTGATAGATCACAGTGATTGATTTGCAGATATTAAACCAGCCCTGCATTCCAGGAATAAATCCCACTTGGTCATGGTGAATAATTCTTTTAATGTATTGTTGGATCCAGTTGGTTAGTGTCTTGTTGAGAATTTTTGTACCCATGCTCATTAGGAGATTGGTCTGTACTTCTTTTTAGTGGGGTCTTTATCTGGCTTTGGAATCAAGGTAGTGCTGGTCTCCTAGAATGAGTTTGGAAGTTTTTCTTCCATTTCTATTTTTTTGGGAACAGTTTCAAAAGAATAGGTGTTAACTTTTCATCAAATGTTTGGTAGAATTCCCCCTGGAAAGCCATCTGGCCCTGGACTCTTGTTTTTTGGTAGATTTTTGATTACTGATTCAATTTCTTTGCTGGTTATGGGTCTGTTCAAATTTTATATTTCTTCCTGTTTCAGTTTTGGTAGTTTATATGTTTCTATGAATTTGTCCATTTCTTCCAGATTGCCCAATTTGTTGGCATAAAATTGCTTATAATGTTCTCTTATTATTGTTTGTACTTCTGCTGTGTTGGTTGCAATCTCTCCTCTTTCATTTGTGATTTTATTTATTTGGATCCTTTCCTTTTTCTTGTGATCAAACTGACTAGAAGTTTATAGATTTTGTTAATTCTTTTAAAGAACAAGCTCCTGGGTTCATTGATCTGTTCTACTGTTTTTTTGTTTTGTTTTGTTTTGTTTTTTGTTTTTTGGTTTTTTGGTTTCGATAGCATTGATTTCTGCTCTAATCTTTATTATTTCCTGTATTCTGCTGGTTTGGGGTTTTATTTGCTGTTCTTTTTCCAGCTCTTTTAGGTGTAAGGTTAGGTTGTGTATCTGAGACCTTTTTCCTTCTTTAGGAAGGCCTGGATTGCTATATTCTTCCCTCTTATGACTGCCTTAGCTGTGTCCCAGAGGTTTTGGGCTGTGGTGTTATCATTTTCATTGGCTTTCATGTACTTTTAAATTTCCTCTTTGACTTCTTGGTCAGCCCATTCATTCATTAGTAGGGTGTTCTTTAGTCTCCAAGTATTTGTTAGCTTTCCAAATTTTTTCTTGTGGTCAATTATGAGTTTCATAGAGCTGTGGTCTGAATATATGCAAGGTATGATCTTGATCTTTTTGTACTTTTTGAGGGTTGACTTGTGTCTCTGGAGAATGTTCCATGTGCACTGGAGAAGAATGTGCATTTTGCTGCTTTAGTACAAAATGTTCTGAATATATCTGTTAAGTCCATCCAGTCTAGTGTGTCATTCAAAGCCATTGTTCCCTCATTGATTTTCTGTTTACATGATTTGTCCATTGTTGTAAGTGGGGTGTTAAAGTTCCCTACTATTATGGTATTACTATCAATGAGTTTCTTTATGTTTGTGATTAATTGATTTATATATTTGGGTGTGCCATATTTGGAGCATAAATGTTTACAATTTTTAGATCTTCTTGGTGGATAGACCACTTAGTTATGATATAGTATCCTTCTTCATCTCTTGTTACAGTCCTTATTTTAAAATCTTGATTTTCTGGGGTGTCTGCATGGCTTAGTCACTTAAATGTCTGACTTCGGCTCAGGTCATGATCTCATGGTTCACGAGTTCGAGCCCCGTGTTGGACTCTATGCTGAAATTTCAGAGCCTATAGTCTGCTTCAGATTCTGTGTCTCCCCCTCTCTGTGCCCTTCTGGTACTCATTCTCTGTCTGTCTATCTCTGTCTCAAAAATAAATAAAACATTTATTTTATTTTATTAAAAAAATTTTTTTTCAACGTTTATTTATTTTTTGGGACAGAGAGAGACAGAGCATGAACGGGGGAGGGGCAGAGAGAGAGGGAGACACAGAATCAGAAACAGGCTCCAGGCTCTGAGCCATCAGCCCAGAGCCCGATGCGGGGCTCGAACTCTCAGACCGCGAGATCGTGACCTGGCTGAAGTCGGACGCTTAACCGACTGCGCCACCCAGGCGACCCTCAAAAATAAATAAAACATTAAAAAAAAATCTAGATTGTCTGATAAGTATGGCTACTCCGGCTTTCTTTTGGTGCCCATGAGCATGTTTGATAGTTCTCCATCCACTTAATTTCAATATGAAGGTGTCTTTAGGTCTAAAATGGGTCTCTTGTAAACAGCATAGAGATGGATCTTGTTTTCTTATCCATTCTCATACACTATGTCTTTTGATTGGAGCGTTTAGTCCATTGATGTTTAGAATGAGTACTGAAAGATATGAATTTATTGCCATTGTGTTGCCTGTAGAGTTGGGAGTTTCTGGTGGTGTTCTCTGGTCCTTTCTAGTCTTTGTTGCTTTTGGTCTTTTTTGTTTTCATCTTTTTATCCTCTGAGAGAGTCCCCCTTAAATTTCTTGCAGGGCTGGTTTAGTGGTCACAAACTCCTTTAATTTTTGTTTATCTGGGAAACTTTTTATCTCTCCTATTTTGAATGACAGGCTTGTGGATAAGGAATTCTTAGCTGCATATTTTTCTGATTCAGCACATTGAATATATCCTGCCACTCCTTTCTGGCCTGCAGAGTTTCTGTGGAAAACTCTGCTGTGAACCTGATCTGTCTTCTCTTGTAGGATAAGGACTTTTTGTCCTTGCTGCTTTCATCATTCTTTCCTTGCCTGAGTATTTTGTGAATTTGACTATGATATGCCTTGTTGATGGTTGGTTTTTGTTTAATCTAATGAGAGTTCTCTATGCTCCTGGATTTTGATGTCTGTTCCCAGGTTGGGAAGTTTTTTGCTAGGATTTGCTCATATAACCCTTATACCCCTTTTTCTCTCTCTTCATCTTCTGGGACCTCTATGATTCTGATGTTATACCTTTGTAATGAGTCACTAAGTTCTCTAATTCTTATATCATACTCTTTTGCCTTAGTTTCCCTCTTTTTTTCCTGCTTCATTATTCTCCTAGTTTGTCCTCTATATCACTGATTCACTGCTCTGCTTCATCCATCTTTGCCACCGTAGCATCTATTTGAGATTGCATCTCAGTTATAGCATTTTTTATTCCATCCTGACTAGATTTCACTTCTTATATCTCTGCAGAAATGGATTCTAATCTATTTTCAACCCCAGCTAGTATTCTTATTATCATGATTCTAAATTCTGGTTCAGACATCTGTTTTGATTAAGTCCCTGGCTGTTATTTCTTCCTGTTCTTTCTTTTGGGGTGAATTCTTTTGTCATTTGAATGAGGAAAAGGAATTAATAAAGTAAAACCAATAAAAATTTAAAAATTTAAAACCACACCGAAAAATCAAATAAATGAAGCTAGATCCTAGGTGTGTTTTGGTCTGGTTGTTGAAAGAAGATTGATAGATTAGAGAAAAAAGAGAAAGATAAGAAAAGAGAAAAAAGGAAAATGTTTGAAAATTTGAAAAAAATGAATACAATAAAATAGAATAAAATGAAATAATGAAAGTGAAAGTGAATTTTAAAAAATTACAAAAAGTAAAAAATACAGTAGAAAAAATTAAAGAAAAATCTTTTTAATAAAAATGGAACATAAAAATATTTTTTTTCTTTTTGTATTCAAGAATAAGAAAAGAAAAATTAAAAAAATTGAACAGATAGACCAGCGAACAGAATGAAGTACGATTGAAATTACATCTAGGGGCGCCTGGGTGGCGCAGTCGGTTAAGCGTCCGACTTCAGCCAGGTCACGATCTTGCGGTCCGTGAGTTTGAGCCCCGCGTCAGGCTCTGGGCTGATGGCTCAGAGCCTGGAGCCTGTTTCCGATTCTGTGTCTCCCTCTCTCTCTGCCTCTCCCCTGTTCATGCTCTGTCTCTCTCTGTCCCAAAAATAAACGAAAAAAAATAAAAAAAAAAAAAGAAATTACATCTGGTTTCTCCTAGAAGTAAAACTATGAAGCACTTTATAGTCTGTAAATTAAGCAGTAGGCCGACTTGTGTTGTTCCTGAAGAGCGAGTTTGGCCCAGTTCGGCGGGACTTAGTGTAACAGCTCCATTCTCCACTAGATGGCACTGCTTAGCTTACTGGGGTGGATTGCTGTGGTGCATGTAGGCATCTATGCACATGCGTGGTAGGGGTGAAAATGGTGTCACCCAGCTACCCAGTCTCTATTATCAGAGCTCTGTGCTCTCCCAGACAGGCAATCAGGCACACCTCTCCTTTGTTCCTGGCTTCCATCCACTCCCTGCTTCTACACTATCCATGACCAAGCCATCAGGCTGCCACCTCCCTCCTGAGTTTTATCTCAGATGCAGCTGTATTACCCAATCCTTCACTTCTCAGGGACTACGGCTTTGACCTACTCAGATTTTCTGGGGGAGAATCTCGCTGAGCAATGGCTGGGTGCTGGCCTGCCCCCAGGAACGTTTAGGAGACCACACTGCTGCCGATACCCAGAGACTGCAGCTGGGTGCCAGCCCATCCCAGAAAAAGTTCACACGATCCTGTAGCAGCAGTGTTTCAGGGATTATGGTAAATCACAACACACATCTGGCACCGGGCTTCACCCTTAATGTCTTTGTTCCAATACTAGCAAATGTGGTTGTTTTCCAGGTCCTCTAGGACCTTTGCCTGTGGTAGGGCTGCCCAGCCTCTACCAAATGTCCTCCCAGCAGGGAAACCGCCACTGCCCATGTGACTCCAAGGGGTCCTCGGACCTTGCTCTCTCCTCCCGGGGATTTGCCCTTCCCACCAGAACTCCTCCAGTTATCAAGCTGCAGAGTTCCAGAATCTGTGCTCCCACTGTTTATAGAGTCTTAATGGAATTAAAAACCTCTCCTTTCTCCCTTTTTTTTCCAGTCCCTTGCAGCTGTTTCCACTCTCCCTTTTCTCTCTAGCTGCTTTCCGGGGGGGGGGGTGTTTTTCCTGTACTTGCTCCCCCCTCTCCCCCAGCTCTGTTCTCTCTCCATAAGCAAAAACAGCTCCCTGCCCTCCACGGCTTCTCTCTCCCCAGTTCACCTCTCCATGCTGTGTACCTGCCGAGTTCTGTGGTTCAGGTTGTGCAGATTGTTGTGTTAATCTTCAAATCAGTTTTCTAGGTGTGCAAGATGTTCTACTGTTGATCTGGCTGCATTTCAGGGATGAAAGATGCAAAAAAAACTTCTGTTCTGCCATCTTGGCCCCTCCCCCATCTTTTTATTTTCTTGATAGTGTCCTCTGAAGCAGAAAATTTTCAATTTCAATTATGTCCATTTTATCATTTTTTATTGTTGCTTTTGCTTTTGGTATCATATCTAAGAATCCATTGACTAGTTCAAAGTCATAAAGATTTTTGTCTGTACTTTCTTCTAGAGTTTTATGGCTTTAGCTCTCACATTTAGATTGATAAATTTTGGGTTATATTTTGTATATCGTGTAAGTTATGGGTCTAACTTCATTGTTTTGCATGTGGATATCCAGTTGTCCCAGCACCATTTCTTGAAAAGACTATTCTTTCTCCCCATTTAATTGTCTTGGCATACTTGTTGAAAATCAATTGACCCTAAATGTGAGGGTTAAAACTAATTCTATTTTAATGATCTTTATGTCTTTTGTTACACTAGTACCACATTTTCTTGATTACTGTAGCATTGTTGTAAATTTTGTAATTGGGAAGTATGAGCCAGCCAAATCTGTTATTTTTCAAAATTGTTTTGTCTATTCTGGGTTCCTTAGATTTCCATGTAAATTTTAAATTCATTGTGTTGATTTCTGCCAAGAAGCCAAGTATGATTTTAATAGGGATTGCGTTGTTTGTGTAGATCAGTTTGGAGAGTATTGCCATCTTTACAGTATTAAGTCTTCCAAACTGTGAACACTGAATGTCTTTCCATTTATTTCAGGTCTTCTTTAATTTCTTTCAACAATATGTTATAATTTTCAGAGTATAAGTTTTGTACTTCTGTTAAGTTCATTCTTTTTTTATATTTTTTATAGTTTATTTATTTTGAGAGATAGAGGGATAGAGAGAGAATCTCAAGCAAGCTCCATGCTGTCAGCATGGAGCCCAACGTGGCTCTTGAATTCATGAACCGTAAGATCCTGACCTGAGCCAAAGTCAGACACTTAACTGACTAAGCCACCCAAGCGCCCCTGTTAAATTTATTTTTAAGTGTGTGGTGCTTTTTGGTGCTATTGTAAATTGATTTTTTTTTAATTTCACTTTTGATTTGTTCATTGCTACTGTGTAGAAATACAATTGATTTATAGGTATTTATAGTTATTGTATAGGTATTGTGTCCTGCAACCTAGCTGAACTTATTTTTTGGTTTAGTGGTTTTTAACAGACACTTTAGGATTTTCTACAGAAGAAAGATGATGTCATCTGCAAGTAGAGATAATTTGACTTCTTTTCTAATCTGGATGCCTTTTGTTTATTTTTCTTTCTTAATTGCCCTGGCTAAAACAGCCAGTGCAATGTTGAATAGAAATGGCAAAAGCAACATCTTTTTCATTTTTCTGATCTTAAGGGGAAAGCATCCAGTCTTTCATCATTAAGTATGATGGCAGCTGTGGGAATGCACGCTGGTGCAGCCACTGTGAGAAACAGTATGGAGGTTCCTCAAAAAAACTAAAAATAGAACTACCCTACAACCCAGCAATTGCACTACTGGGCATTTACCCAAGGGATACAGGTGTGCTGTTTCGAAGGGACAAGTGCACCCCCATGTTTATAGCAGCACTATCAACAATAGCCAAAGTATGGAAAGAGCCCAAATGTCCATTGATGGATGAATGAATAAAGAAGATGTGGTATATATATATACAATGGAGTATTACTCAACAATCAAAAAGAATGAAATCTTGCCATTTGAAACTACGTGGATAGAACTGGAGGGTATTATGCTAAGTGAAATTAGTCAGTCAGAGAAAGACAAAAATCATATGACTTTACTCATATGAGGACTTGAAGAGACAAAACAGATGAACATAAGGGAAGGGAAACAAGATAAAAACAGGGAGGGGGACAAAACAGACTCATAATTATGGAGAGCAAACAGGGTTGCTGGAGGGGTTGGAGTGGGGGATGGGCTAAATGGGTAAGGGGCAGTAAGGAATCTACTCTTGAAATCATTGTTGCACTATATGCTAACTAATTGGATGTAAATTTAAAAAAAATAAAAAGTAAAACAAGTTAAAATTAAAAAAAAACGTATGATGGCAGCTGTGAGTTTTTCATAGATACCCTTAATCAGACTGAGGAATCTCCCTTCTATTTCTAGTTCATTGATTGCTTTTATATCATGAAGAGTGTTGAATTTTGTTAATTGCCTTTTCTGTGTCTATTGAGATGGTCATATGGTTTTTGTCCCTTATCATACTGTATGATGCATTACATTAATTGATTTTAGATGTTAAGTTTGATCATTTTAAAATATATTCACAGACCATTTGTGTTCTTCTGTTAAACACTGTTCATGTTGTTTGGCCTTTTCTACTGGATTGCTTGTCTTTTTCTTATTGATGTATAATAATTTTTATATAGCCTAAATATATTTATCAGTTATGTGAGTAATGAAATATTTTCTCCAGATTTGTGGTTTGTCTCATAAAACCCTCTTGTTGTGAGGTCTTTTGATGAACACTAGATCCTTAACCTCAATGTTATAAAATTTTTAAATCTTTATGGTTTGTACTTTTCAAGACCTAAGAAAGCTTTCTTGGGGCACCTAGATGGCTCAGTTGGTTAGGTGTCCAACTCTTGATTTTGGCTCAGGTCATGATCTCATGGTCCTGGGATTGAGCCCCACATTGGGCTCTGCACTGAGCATGGAGACTGCATGGGATTCTCTCTCTACCTCTCTCTGCTCCTCTCCCCTGCTTGTGTGTTTTCTCTGTCTCAAAATAAATAAATAAACTTAAAAAAAAAGAGGGGTGCCTGGGTGGCCCAGTTGGTTAAGCATCTGACTTTGGCTCAGGTCATGATCTCACGTTCATGATTTTGAGCCCTGCATGGGTCTCTGTGCTGACAGCTCAGAGCCTGGAGCCTGCTTTGGATTCTGTGGCTCCCTCTCTCTCTGCCCCTCTCCCACTTGTGCTCCTGCTTCTCTTGCTCTCAAAAATAAATAAACATTAAAAAAATTCTTTAATAATAAAATTTAAAAAAATCTTTCTCTTCTGGTAATTATATTCTCCTTAGTTGTCTTGCCATTCAGTTAAATCTCTATTCCACATGGAATTGACTTTTTTAAAGGAGTGAGGTAGGAACAGATATCTCATTTTTCTATGTGAATATCCAATTTTTTTTTAATAGCCAGTTGTTTTGGACACAATTAATGCAAGTCCTCCAATTCACTCAGATTCACCTTGCCCAGAGTCCTCAGCTGATTACTCTTGGTGAGCTCCTGGTGACTCTACGGCTGCTGTAGCTGTTGCCTCGTCTACCGGTGCTGCCATTTGTCTCAACTTTTCCCCCGGCGTGCCAGCTGCAGCATTGCCCCATCGTGTCTGTTGTCATGGGAGTACCAGTGGATCTGGCACCCAGGCCCAACCCAGATGGACTCATAGAGTGTCTGGCTCCTCCTGCCACTGCCTCCTCTGGATAAAATCCAACACTACAAGGCATGGGATCTTGGCATGAGTGTCCCATAGGTGAACCAAAGGGGCCGAGTGATAACAGCCTGGAATTGTGGTGGGGTTAGTGCTTTCTGAGACAAACTTTGAGCAGTGAGGAATAGAAGACAAGTGAAAACAGCAGATTAATTCTCCTCTCATCCTCCCTCTGGTAGACTATTGTGAAGCATGATGCTTCTGAACAGCCTGTCTTCAAATGTTCAGCATGACTGAGCAGTGAGCACCCAGCTGTGTCTCTTTGTGAGACTCAGAAATGTATTTGTTTCACCCTCCTTTCCAGCCTCACTGTTCTTCACTTTTTGTTGCCCTGGGATTAGATGTCCCAGTAAAGAAGTAGCCCTTAAGCTTTACCCCAGACTCTAGTTTCTTAAAAAAAAAAAAAAAAAAAAAAAAAGGGACTAAGAATATTTTCTTGGTTTTTTATTTACTCACCTACCTGCAATGCCTATTATAGCATAAATCAAGTTTCCCTAAATGTGTCTGTTTCAAAAGTGTATATTTTGTTCCATTGATCTATCTGTGTAGCTTTGCCACTACCACCCATTTTCAAAAACTATTATTATAGGGGCACCTGGGTGGCTCAGTCAGTTAAATGTCCGACTTTGGCTCAGATCATGATCTCACGGTTCATGGGTTCAAGCCCTGTGTTGGGCTCTGTGCTAACAGCTTGGAGCCTGGAGCCTGCTTCAGATTCTGTGTCTCTCTGCTCCTCATCCACTCACACTATCTCTGTCTCAAAAAAAAAATAAACATTAAAAAATATTTTTAACTATTATTATAGTTTGATCATATGTCCCCAAAGCTCATTCATCTTCAGGTGATTCGGGGTCATAATATGTTAAAAATTTAGTACTTACCTGGATTCACGTTATCATGAGCAGAAGAGTTTATATGAAGTTGAAATAATATGTTCCTTAGCTGTTTGATAGAAGTCACCTGACAACTTTATGGGGCTTGACATTTTTTTCTGGGAAAAATTTTGAATTACCACTTCAATTTCTTTCATGGTTAGAGATTATTTCTTTTTTTTCTTTTTTTAATTTTTTTTTTCAACGTTTATTTATTTTTGGGACAGAGAGAGACAGAGCATGAACGGGCGAGGGGCAGAGAGAGAGGGAGACACAGAAACGGAAACAGGCTCCAGGCTCTGAGCCATCAGCCCAGAGCCCGACGCGGGGCTCGAACTCACGGACCGCGAGATCGTGACCTGGCTGAAGTCGGACGCTTAACCGACTGCGCCACCCAGGCGCCCCAGAGATTATTTCTTAATATACTTACACTTGAATCAGTTTTGGTAAGTTATATTTTTTCAGTTTCGATAAGCTATATTTTCAAGTTATTGATATAAAGTTCACAATTTCCTTTTATTTTCTGTTCAACATCTGCAAAATTTGGTATTATTTCCTTTTTCATTTTTAATTGTGCTTACTTTGAATCCTCTCATTTTTCTTGATTAAACTTGCTAGAAGTTTGTCAATTTCATCAGCATTTTCAAAGAAACAACTTTTGATGTTCTCACTCCCATTTATTGTATATTTTCTCTTTTATTAATATCTTATAATTATTTTCTTGTTTATGTCTTTAGTTTACTTTTTGAGTGTATTCTATTTGCACTTTAAACTTATTTTTTATTTTTAATTTTTTTCACTTACTCATTTATTACCACCATTTACATGCTTCCAATCAAACCCAGGAATCTATGTATAAGAGCTGAAAAGATATAAAAACATCAAGATTCAGTTTTATGCACTTTCCTCACACATTTGCTCACACTCTTACTTCATTTATTCTCATTCTGCTCTTCTTCCAGCTAATGTATAACTTAGTGTTAAATTTTTTCAAGATCAAAAACTCTCATGATATGAATCATTTGCTTCTCTGTACTACCCTATATTCCTGTAACATACTTTTTGACCTATTGCCTTTTTTCCCCTATTTTATTTATTTATTTATTTATTTATTTATTTATTTATTTATTTATTGTTTAATTTACATCCAAGTTAGTTAGCATATAGTGCAACAATGATTTCAGGAGTAGATGCCTTAATTCCTCTTACCCTTTTAGCCTATCCACCCCCCACAACCCCACCAGCAATCCTCTGTTCTCTATATTTAAGAGTCTGTTATGTTTTGTCCCCCTCCCTGTTTTTATATTCATTTTGCTTTCCTTCCCTTATGTTCATCTGTTTTGTATCTTAAATTCCTCTTGTGAGTGAAGTCATATGATATTTGTCTTTCTCTGACTAATTTCGCTTAGCATAATACCCTCCAGTTCCATCCACGTAGTTGCAAATGGCAAGATTTCATTCTTCTTGATTGCCAACTAATTCTCCATTGTATATATATATATATATATAACACATCTTCTTTATCTATTCATCCATTGATGGACATTTGGGCTCTTTCCATACTTTGTTATTGTCGGTAGCACTGCTATAAACATTGGGGTCCATGTGCCCCTTTGATACAGCACACCTGTATCCTATCCCTCAGGCAAATACCTAGTAGTGCAATTGCTGGGTCATAGGGTAGTTCTATTTTTAGTTTTTTGAGGAACCTCCATACTGTTTTCCAGAGTGGCTGTAGCAGCTTGCATTCCCAACAATGCAAAAGAGATCCTCTTTCTCCGCATCCTCACCAACATCTGTTGTTGCCTAAGTTGTTAATGTTTGCCATTCTGACAGGTGTCAGGGGTATCTCATTGTGGTTTTGATTTGTATTTCCCTGATGATGAGTGATGTTGAGTATTTTTTCATGTGTTAGTTAGCCATCTGGATGTCTTCTTTGGAGAAATGTCTCTTCATGTCTTTTGCCCATTTCTTCACTGGATTATTTGTTTTTTGAGTGTTGAGTTTGATAAGTTCCTTATAAATTTTGGACACTAACCCTTTATCTGATATGTCATTTGCAAATATCTTCTCCCATTCCATCAGTTGCTTTTAGTTTTGCTGATTGTTTCCTCTGCCATGCAGAAGCTTTTTTATTTTGATGAGGTCCCAATAGTTTATTTTTGCTTTTGTTTCCTTGCTTCTGGAGACATATTGAGTAAGAAGTTACTGTGGCCGAGGTCAAAGAGGTTGTTGCCTGCTTTCTCATCTAGGATTTTGATGGCCTCACCTGTCTTATGTTTAGGTGTTTCATCTATCTTGAATTTATTTTTGTGTATGCTGTAAGAAAGTGGTCCAGGTTCATTTTTCTTCATGTCGCTGTCCGGTTTCCCCAGCACCATTTGCTGAAGAGACTGTCTTTATTCCATTTGATATTCTTTCCTGTTTTGTCAAAGATTAGTTGGCCATACGTTTGTGGCTCTATTTATGGGTTTTCTATTCTGTTCCATTGATCTGAGTGTCTGTTTTTGTGCCCTGTTTTTAATTTTTTTATGTACTTGTTTTTTTGTTTTTTCTTTTTTTTTTGAGAGAGAGAGAGAGAGAGAGACAGCTGTTTCAGATTCTGTGTCTCCCTCTCTCTCTGCCCCTCCCCCACTTACACTCTGTCCCTCTCAAAAATAAATAAACATTAAAAAAATCGAAAATAAGAAAATTTAAACCAAAAAATTGATGATTTAAAAAAATATCCAGCCTGACAAGCTTTGTTTTCTAAGTAGAAACGTGAGTACTTTAAAAATACTTTTGTTTGACTAGTCATATATTTGGGGTTTTTTTACTATCTTATTTCATGTTTACTATTTTTCTTTTTTTATCTTTTGTTTCCTCCTTTTCTTCTTTTTTCTTCCTTTTTCTTATTCTATTTCCCTCCCTCTATTTTTTTGGAAATGTTATAATACTCAATATCTTTTTTTTTTTTTTAATTATTACTCTTGCTGGAGCACCTAGGTAGCTGAGTTGTTTGAGTGTCTGACTTTGGCTCATGTCATGATCTCATGGTTCATGAGTTCAAGCCCTGTGTCGGGCTCTATACTGATAGCTCAGAGCCTGGACCCTGCTTCATATTCTGTGTCTCCCTCTCTCTGCCCTCCCCTGCTTGCTCTTTCTCAAAAATAAATATTAAAAATTTTTTTAAAATATAATTATTACTGTTACCATTTAACATGCCTACTTCAAGTCTAAAATAATCAATATATTTATTATTCTTCCTGATAATATAAAGATATTAGAATGATTTAGCTGCTATCACCCACTTATCAACTCATATACTATATGTTTAGTATTTTGACTTTATTCTGGTTACCTTTCACAAATTAGACATTATTGTTATTATTTACCTGTATTTATGCTAATACCTTTGCTCACCATTCCTTCTTGCCTCTCACACAATCCATTTAGGATCACTTTCTGTCTGGATTGTATCTTTTAGTATTTCTTAGATTGAGAAACTGTTGGTGCTAATTCTCTACAATTGCAGAAGTAATGCCTTTATTTCACTCATTCTTGAAAGAAAATTATAAATCTAACCTGATATGCCATGTGTGTGAACATAAAGACTTAGAACATAAAGATATCAATTTTACTCCAAATTCACCACAGTTGAATTATACCAAGTTTTTTATTGTTTTGTTTTGGTTTATGGACCTTAACAAGCTGATCCTAAAATAAAGAATTAATTAGAATCCTTCCAATGATATGGAAGATCAAAGGGCAAAGAATAGCCAAGTCATTCTTGAAGAGAAAGTACAAAATGAAGGCTCTTCCAGATATTAAGACTTACAAAGATATGATAATTAAGATACTATGGCGTTAGCAAAACAACATAGAGAGAGCAATGGAAAGAAGAGAGTCCAGAAACAGAGCCAAACACATATAGTAACTTGATATTTAATATTGGTGGCATTGCAGATCAGTGGGGAAAGATAAACCATTGAATAAATGCTGCTGCGATAATGGATAGCTCTCTGTAAAAAGTGGAACCGGGTTCCTACCTCACACCATACACCAAAATCTACATCAAGTCGAGTAAAGACCAAAATACACAAAGCAAACCTTTCAAACTTTTAGAAGAAAATACAGGAGAGGCGACTGGGTGGCTCAGTCAGTTGAACGCCAACTTCAGCTCAGGTCATGATCTCACGGTTCATGGGTTTGAGCCCTGCCTGAGGTTCTGTGCTGACAGCTGAGATTCTGAAGCCTGCTTCAGATTCTGTGTCTCCCTTTCTGTCTGCCTTCTCCCTGCTCATTCCCTGTCTCTCTCTCATTCAAAAATAGAAATAAAAAAATAAAATATAGAAGAATATTTTTGTGCTTTCAGGATCGGGAAAGATTGTGTTATCAAGAAAAAGAAATTCAAATCTTCAGGGAAAAGACTATGAATCGATTAGACCACATTAACATTTAATGTGCACCTGAAGACCCTGTTTTAATTTAAAAGTGAGTAAAGACAGGCCACTATCTAGAGAAGTTATTTGAAATGCATATTGTCAACCAAGATTTAGTATAGGGTGTGTGTCTCTCTTTCTATATATATAAAAGTCTACAAATCAATACAAAAAAATTCAAAAGCAATGGATATTAACAAGCACTTTGCAAAATAGAAAACACATGAAAAATGCTCAATCTCATTAATAACTAAGGAAATGTAAATTAAAATAAAAATGGATGCTATTTTATATCCATAAAATTGGTAAAAAATGTCATCTGACAATACCAAAAGCTGGAAAGAATTTGGAACAGTGGGGACTTCCACTTATTTGTGAAATTGTATGTAGGTATAACATACATGTTACATGTGTGCGCACAAGAACATCATATGTGTACACAAAAATATCAGATATATTAATGAGAACTGGAAACAACCTAAATGTCTGTCAATACAATGATGGAGAAATTTTAGTATAATCACATGGTAGGAAAAAAATGAATGGATACTAAATGCATTCCCAGATTAGATTTTGGAACAGAAAAAGGGTATTAATGGAAAAACTGATGATATCCAAATAAAGTCTGAATTTAGTTATTTGTAATGTACCAATGTTAATTTCTCAATTTGGACAAAAGTACCACTGCTGTGTGGGATGTTAACACTGAACAAAATTGGGAGAATGATGTATGGGTGCTATCTGTACTCTGCAATTTTTCTACAAGACTATCTTAAAAGAAAAAGTATATTTAAAAAAAAATAGAGCTACTTGTATCATTATGGATAAATCTCACAAGCACAATGTTGAGAAAATAGCAAGTTGCAGAAGACACATGTGGTATATAACCAACTATATAAATTTAGAAGCATTCAATATAATATTATGTCTTATTTAATGATACAAATATATGTAGTATTATTTTAAGCATGCATATGTGAACGATAAACACCAATTCTGAATATTAATTACTTCTTGAAGGTGAAGGACTAACATATGATAAGGAAGGTTAATGACAGAATTAAACTTTATTTGCAGGGTTTAATTTCTTAAGTTGGGTGATGTGTACATAAGCAAATTTTGTCACGAAATTCTCCCTTTAAATTACCTGGAATATCTGATAATTAAAAAAAAAACAGTTTCTTTAAAATGAAGAGAGGAGGAGAGAGAAGGTAGAAAGGAGGGAAGGCAGGAGGAAAGGAAAAAGAAGAAAGAAGAAAACAGTACTAAATATAAGGAGATTTTAAAAATACTGCTTTCTGAATGATTTGAAAGTCTCACTGAGAAGAGGTTTTAACAACCTGTTGTAGTAATCTTTAAGGATTGGAGTTTGAAGCACATTTAGGACAACAGCCATCTGAATCAGAATCTCAAGGAAGCTGGCATAAAAGTTTAATTCCTAGGCCCAAGATCCCAAGAGATTTGAGTTCAAGTAAACTTGAACTTTTATCAAACTGTTACGTGCTCTCATACCATTTAAAGTATGTCTCTATAGGTAAACTGATTTGGTTTATTTCAGGCATGCATTGATTCCAAAAATTTCTTATTTGCACATATATATATATATATATATATGAGCCTGAATGTGTGTATATGAGTTATAGGTTGCCTAAATTAATGAATGGTCTCAATTCAGAGATATCGATCAAGAGATTAGTTAGCTAGATAGTTATCCCATACAAAGTTTTTAACCATTTTTGTACTATGGACCCTTTGAGAGTCTGGTAAAGTTGTGGATCCTCTTTCAGGATAGTGTATTTAAATGAATAAAACAAATTGCATACGATTATAAAAGAAACACATTTTATTGAGATATAGTTGCAGATTATTAAAGTAAGTGAATTTGTGGCATATTAACGTCTACTTCTTTATTAAGGCATCGAATAACAAGATATACATACCATAGATGTAATAATTCATAATTTGAAAGTGGTGGCATCAAAGTCACAGATAATGTACACTATTATGGTTTTTTGCCCAAGTTCACAGTTAAAGAAAATGCTAAGTTTCAATTAGAAGTTTGTGAAAACAATAATGATCTGTAGATCAGGGTCAGGACTCGAATGAGGTGAGCAAAACATTCACACTTCTGAGCACCAAAAACATCAGCTATCAAGATATTTTAAAGCAATATTTAAAAATTCAAAATTAAGGGACGCTTGAGTGTCTCAGTCAGTTAAGCACCGGACTCGATTTTGGCTCAGGTCATGATCTCATGGTTCGCGAGATCGAGCTCAGTGTCAGGTTCTGTGCTACCATGTGGAACCTGCTTGGGATTCTCTCTCTTTCTTTTTCTCTCTCTCTCTCTGTCTCTCCTCTTCTCTCTCTCTCTCTCAAAATAAATGAATAAACATTTTAAAAAATTCAAAATTCAGACAAAAAAATCATGATAAACAAAGTACCAAGATTCCTAAATAAAGAGAGGTCAGTATAGATCCTCTGAATACTATCCACAGACCCAAAGAATTCCACACAAGAACTCCTACCCCAGGTTAAGAATTCCTGCACTGTAGGCAGGAATTCTTGCTTTTCCCACTTTTCTACTACTTATTTGACATTGTTTGGGGAGATCCATCAAAATCTTGCAAATCTCACTTTTGCATTAATAACCTTTGCATGTGACAATGAATACAAATAGGTTTTTCTGTTTATGTGCTACATAAATTCCTTAAACTAGAATTAAGTTTTAAAAGCTAAAAAGTCTATCTTAACTCTTTGGCAATGGTGACAAAGATTAAAAAAACAGAAAAAAGTAATTTTTTGTTTTTAATCTAATAAAGGCAAATCATTTAAAGTAATTCTGATTATTTCTCTTATGAGATTTCCTACTGTGAAAATAAATAAGTTAGTGATGGTGATTCTATAAGGAGCAAAAAGAAATGTTCAGGAGAATGTGCTAGCGGGTGAGGGACACTTCTCCCCAGATTATTGCCTTGTAGAAACCCCAACAGAGAGAGAACACTGGCGTTAATGTGCTTTTATTCTTTATTAAGGAACATGCACTTTTGAGAGTTATTCTTAAGCAGAACACATATTTCTATATTCAGCTGTTTCCTCTGCTAGAAGAACAACAACAGCAACATACACTATAAAATGCTATAATTCCTTATGGTATTTTTGGAGGACTTTGATTTATTTTATTTTCAATTTGTTCTTCCATTTGTTGCTTCCAGTACTGAGGCTCCACCTAGGGCCCTTTTCTATAATTACATTCATATTCATTAACTCTAATCTCTTTTATGACGGCAATATGGAAAACAGTTATGCAAATAAGAAAGAGTGGTTGAGCCTTTGTTTTATTCTAAGCATGTGTCTAACACATACAAATTGTATTTGGTCACTCCCAAGAACAGAACACTAAGGCAGTGAACCAGCACAGGCTGCTGGCCAGGCGAGGCCGTGGCTCACATCTCATCTCTGGCCTTGGAACATTGCCCTCCAGGAATGCAGCCGGCTAACCTTTGTAACAGGTGACCCCAGCCCAAGCAGAGCGGTAAAGTGGAGAAACAATAACCTCCTTGTGCATCACAGGGCTGGCCACCCAGGAAAGGTGGGAAAGGCTTAAGTCAGATAAAGGCAGAGAAAGATCAACCGATTTGGTATTGAAGTTACAAAACAACACCTAAAACTGTCTCCCCCACCTTTTATGTTTCTGTCTATTAATCAGTTTTCAGCATTTTACTCCTACTCCAATGGGCGATTTGTTTTTTGATTCCCTCTCTCCAGCAGTGAGTAATATAGAATGATTTGAGCTAGCACCCCAGAGTGTTTTGACTCACACCTGCCATCTGTCTGCTTAGTCACTGTGCAACCATCCTTCCCCTAAGTGATGATTTCTATTTGATATAAGAACTGGCAGGCAACAATGGTTGTGTTAGGAGATTGCTGGATTCCCAGTTTTCTTTATCCTTGTGATGATAGCGGCACAGTGCATTAATGTTTCAGATATTCATTTGGCTTTTTCTGGGAACTACCATATGTTCCTAAAGATACTTAGTGTGGGGAGAGTTGTAAAAAAAGGAGGGAGGAAGGGAATTATTTTTGAAAATGTTATTTTAAAATTGTAGACATGTAGACCATTACCACTCAGCAGAGGGCAAAGTAGAAATCTCCCAATTTATTCATATGCAGAACTAATACAAATAATTGCAGCCCTCAATTTCAGCAAAATTACCCTAACTTTCTGCATGTTCCCGTTGATAGTCTTACTCTGTAGAGTTTGGGTATAAATTCTCTATGGGAAGATAGAGCTATAAAGAGTGAATTCTGTTCACATAGTTACTGGAACCATACATGCAAAGCAGAAATTATGCATAAAGTGACCATTGTATGTACACATCAGACTAGGCAAACAAATCCACTTTAGAATCAGAATACAACCAGAAGCACAGTTATTTAGCTGAACACCTATTACATGGTAACCAAAAATTCCTTTTGAATTATTTCCATATATGCAAAGAATATATACTACACATATGTATAGTATAAGAAAAATAAACATGCCCACCACTCAGCTTAAGAATGAAAACTAACCCTGCCTTGCATCACCATCCCTCTCACCTTATTCCACTCCTTGCTTCCACGGTAACCATTATCTTGAATTATGGGTTATTGTCTTTGTTTTTCTTTGTTGTTAAAAAAAAATGATGTCTCCCTAAATAACATGTTTGTTCGGTTTTGCATGCGTTTGGATTTTATACAAATGGAACTGCAATCTAAGTATTCTGTCACTTTCGTTTTCATTAGCATTATGTTTCATTCATGTAGGTGCAAGAAACTATAGCCCATTTGTCTTCACTGCTATATACTAAGTATCCCATCATATGTATCTATCACAATTTACTTATACAGTCTCCTGTCAATCGTCCTTTGGGTTGGCTCCAGTTTTTTACTGGTAAAAACAGTGCTGTGTTGAATATTTTAGTACCTGTACCCTCTTGCATGTACATGAGAGTTTCTTTAGATTAGGGTAGATATTTAGGGTTGAATTGCTGGGTAAGAGGCAGATGTAGCTTCAACGTTACTAGATAATGTCAAATTCTTCTCAAAGGGGGTTTAACAAATTGACTCTCTCGTTAGCCATAAAGAAGAGTTCCTGTTGTCCCTCATCTTCTCAAACACGTTGATTGCTCAGGGTTTAAAATTTTTGCCAATATTTTGGGTGTAAAAGTATTTCAGCCTTTTCTTGATTACGAGTTAAATTGGACATCTTTATATATTTATTAATAATTGGTTTTCCCTCTTCTATAAAATGGGCATCTTTTTTTGCCCATTTTTCTATTAGTTTGAGTGTGTGTGTGTGTGTGTGTGTGTGTGTGTGTGTGTTGGAGTGTGTGTGTGTGTGTATATGTATATATACATATATATATGTATGTATAAATATGAATAATTTGTTCTAACTAATATGTGTTGGAAATACATTCCCCTGACTTATGTATTGTCTTTTCACATCTTTAAAATGGTGTCTTTCAATAAATAGTAGTTCTCATTTTAACAGACTTAAAGTTAAAAATTTTATATGTACTTAATTCACCAGGAATTTATTTTTTTGTTGTGATGTGGGTCCATATAGAAAAAGATTGTCCAGGGGTGCATGGGTGGCTCAGTTGGTTAAATATCTGACTCTTGATTTTGGCTCAGGTGATGATCTCACGGTTTGTGAGATCAAGCCCTGCATTAGGCTCTGCACTGACAGAGTGGAGCCTGCTTGAGATTCTCTCTCTCCTTCTCTCTCTGTCCCTCCCCTACTCATGCACATACACTCACACTTTCTCTCTCTCAAAAATAAATAGACAAACAAATAAATAAACTTAAAAAAAACTAAAAGATTGTCCAGGCATTATTAAGGTGTCCATTCCTTCCACACTTCTCTAAAATTGCAGCTCTGACTTCTTTCATATATGTGAGGGTCTACCTCTGAGATTCCAATTTTTGTTTTATTGATATGTTTGTCTATCTCTGCCCCAGTAACACACTACTGAAACTTTAAATAATCCTGGAAACCTGGTGGACAAATTCTCTCCATCCCCAGATGCACATTTTTTTCTTTGACAGTATATTGGCTATCCTTTTTCCCCCTTGGTTATTCTTGGTCTTTTGCTCTTTTGTATAAATTTTGCTATCAGTTTATCAGATTTCACAAAAACAGTTCAATAAACTTTTTTCAGGTTTACTCTCTTTCCTTATAATTTTTCTATAACATAGCCTGAGTTTGCACAAATTAGTGTTAAATCACTTCAAAGGAATGCAGAAAGATTAAGGAATGAGCATCATTCCTTAACTCAGTAGCATCAGTCCTAAAATACTTAATTAGCAAGATTTTATTTTGTTTAAAAAACATGGAACGTCACAGCCTATAGGAAACCAGCTGAGATCAATGAATGGAGATATGTATTCTATCTAAGCTAGCTCACTTTTGAATTAGGCCTATCTTGGGAAAATTTAAGCTTTCAATAAAATCAGTGAACAAGTGTTTATTCATAAGCAATTATAATGTCCACAGCCCTGTTCTAGATACTATAGAAAATATGTAAATGGAGTAAAATATGATTTAGATCTTCTAAGGATTTATAATTTATTGTGGAAAGAATTGATAAAAAATAAAATGCCGAACTTTAGTTCTGACCATGAGCTATTACGGAGTAAGTTCAGAGAAAGGAAGGAACAGTACAGAGTGAAGTAATCAGGATAAATGTCATACTAAGGAAGTAGGATGTTGTTAAAATAAGAAGGAAGAGAAGAGCAAGCACTATAACTGGCCAAATCATTTTCTGCATAAAACTGACCATCACTAATAAACTTTACTTAGTCATTGGCTCCCCTTCCACCTAGTTCTAGCTGTATAATCCATCATAGCCAACAGTCTATTTTTTTCAAGGAATTTCCCTGGTTTGCTTCTTGTTTTCACACACTGCCCATCACCATTCCCAATTTTGACTTGTCTTTGGATGGAAGAAATATTAATTACTCATTATTTGTTGTTAGTGAGCGAACCTGAAATTTTATTATATTTTAGAAAATGGTGACAATTTGAAGTTTGGTAGGCAAGTCGGTTCGGCTCTACGTATTGCATTTTTTTATTGTTTTCTTTGTGAGTTTTAAGATTTCTTGGTTGGAATTAAAATTTAACATTAAATAAATAATCTAGGGTCTTTTGTTGAAGCTTGAAATATGCAAGGTTGAATGGTGGCCAAATGAAGAAAGCATAGAAACTCATATTTTCAGAAAAGATTATGATGTTTTTTCCTCCATGGCTTTCAATATAATTTTCCCTCTTCTTGCAATGAATTTCCTTCCCACCTGTCTATCTGTAAAACCTTAAGTGTCCTTTAAAACTGAACTCACGTATCACTACCTGTTACAGATTTGTTTTTGCTTTTTAAATGTTCATTTATTTTTGAAAGAGAGAGACAGACAGAGCATGAGCGGGGGAGAGGCAGAGACAGACGGAGACACAGAATCCAAAGCAGACTCCAGGCTCTGAGCTGTCAGCACAGAGCCTGACTTGGGGCTCGAACTCACGATCCGCAAGATCATGACCTGAGCCAAAGTCAGATGCTCAACTGAATGAGCCACCCAGGCGCCCCTGTTATAGATTATTTTTAAAATTTCTTCCCTTATCCCCATGACCTTGGATAAGAAGTCCCACACTGACCACTGACTTTTGACTTCGCCAAGTGACTTGTTTGTCCAAAGAAAATGGCAAACGTGACACAGAGGCTTAAAAAGTGATTACACATTAAAACTTACTTTCTCTTGCTGCTTTTGGAACTCAGAAACCATGTTAAAACATGGGCTAGCTTGCTCCATGTTGAAGACATGTGGCTCAATTGCCCATTGCTTCAGCCATCGACCATATATGTGAGTGAGGCCATTCATAAACAACTAGATCCCAATGACACACCAGGTGAGTGTAGACACATGAATGAATCCAGGAGAGCCTGTTCAGAAATGAGCATCCAGATACATCCATCCAATATTACCAATCTACAGATCTGTGAGCTAATAAAGAATTATGTTTTCAAAGGACTATTTTTTGGAGTGGCTTGTTATAAGCAAAAATGAACTGATATAAAAATTTGTGTCTATAAGTGGGGTGTTGCCAAAACAAATATCTAAAATATATGACAGTAGCAGTAAGTGGAAGCTGAGGAAGCTGTGGACCAAGGCTGGTAGCAAAGACAGGAATAGTAACAAGAAAAGCATTAGCAAAGGCTGGAAAAATGTTGAGCAGACTATGAGTAAAGGCTGGAATGACAATAAGTAAACTGCTATGGCAGGCTGAAAAAATGCTGACCCATGTTATATATTAGAGAAAAAGTTTTTGAAACTGCCACCTGGAGTACCTTGGAAGATAGAAAATACATATTATAAGCCTGTGTATCTGACTAGAGATTTCCCGACAGTGCCAACTAGTTTCCGGTCGCTATATATCAGAAAGTATAATAAAAGAGCTCAAGCAGAAACCATTCCGTTTGTAAATAAGATTTAGAAGATAATTACCTTAAGGAGAAACCTTAAGAGTAGAAAAATTTACTATACTTTATTCAATTTTTAGGGTTTTTTTAAAATAAAGATTTTATTTTTAAATAATCTCTACACCCGACGTGGGGCTTGAATTCACGACTCTGAGATCAGAGTCGCACATCCCTCTGACAGAGCCAGTCAGGCACCCCTTAACTTTTAGACTTTTAAATCCAATGTTAATTTGTACTTTTCTTGAGTTTGAAAATTTTTTGTTTTTGCTAATTCTGCCATGATGGTTTATCAGAAAATGTGAATTTCTGAGGCTACAAATGAAGTAATCAAAGCAAAGCAATTTGCCCAACTGCACAGCGAGTAGTAAGGCTGGGATTTGATCTCGAGCTATCTGGATTCTAAATTAGCATTCTTTTCAGGACATCTTTTCTTCTTCCCTGTTTTCCAAATTCTTTCGAAAAGAAAAACCTTCCATTGTTCAAGTTATTTAACTTAAGATAAAATGTATACTATATTATCATTTATAAGGGTTCTCAAAAAATACACAAGTTTCACAGAAGTGAATCCTTTTAATATTCAAGATGGGTGATAGAATGATACATTATGTATGAAGGGCTAGAATATGCTTTCCACTTTTGTAATTATAATAGAAGAAATTATGGTGTGCCCGCAGTTTATGCTGTTGAAGGTGGACTCTCTTTGATATGTGACCCGTAATGCTCTCTTCGTCTGTCTCCTGCTGCTTCTGGCTTAGCGTCTTCCTCTTTTTCTGGATAAGCTTTTTCTCCCTTTTTATTTGGAAAATTCCCATTTAGATTAATGAAATGGAATTTTTCTTGGCAGGAGAACAAGGAAGAAATGGATTTTCAACAACAGGAGGATATAATATTAAACCTACTTAGGAAGGGAGGAATACATTCAGTTAGGATAATTGCTCTTTCTTTTTCCCATCCACAAAGGAAAGAGAACTCTATTCTTGGAACAACTTATATGTTATTTTCCCTAGAATCAGAGAACACAGGTAATAAATTTAAGTCCTTCATTCTCTGAATTTCCTCATAATCTTCATTCTCTTGGAATTTGGAAAAGAGAAAATTCTCTATTTAAAACATGAATGCAATAATAATTAAGCCTCCTACAATGGCCATTATGTGTGACAGAAGAAACTTTAAGAATATAAAACTGCACTGGGATGTCTGGGTGGCTCAGTTAAGTGTCCAATTTTGGCTCCGATCATGATCTCACAGCTCATGAGTTCAAGCTCCTCATCAGGCTGTGTGCTGACAGCTCAGAGCCTGGAGCCTGACTTGGATTCTGTGTCTCCCTCATTCTCTGCCCCTCCCCTGTTCACACTCTGTCTCTCTCTCTCCAAAATAAATTAACATTAAAGTTATATATATATATATAATGCACTGTATATTATAAAATATTAAATTTTTTAGTTCAACATTAGTTTGTATTTTCCTTGACTTCGCAAATTATGCCTTTTACTACTTGTTTCATGTTGTTTTATTTAAAAAAAATTCACGCTCATTAAATGTAGTCGATGTTTTGTCATTTATCAAGTATCTGAAATATTGTAGAAGAAAGAGAATTAGAATACAACCTCACAGTTTATCATATTATTTGGTATCATTACAAGGCATGTTTTCTCAATAGAGGCACTATTTATTGGCACTTGGGGCAGAAAAATAATTCCTTGTACGAGATTCTTCTGAGCATTGCATTAGCTTACCACCCCTGGTCCCGACATACTGAATGCCTGTAGGGCCCCAGAGTCATTATGATAAACAAAAATGCCTACACACATTTACAAATACTCTGGAGAGGGGGGGGAATGGTATTGTCCCTAACTGAGTGGGATTCATTGGTATAGACAAATTTGAGAAATCTAAAACTCTCTCTTTTCCCCCCTCTAAATTTCTTCCAACTAATTATGGAATCTCTAGGGGAAATCTTACTTGTACTCATGAAATAGTCCTCTCCACTCCCACGTGATAGCAGCTAATTTTCTTCTTCCTACTTCAACTTTCTGCAACGATGTCCATTCACCCTACTGTGTGCTTAAGTGACATTCTCCATATTCTAACACTCTGAATTGAAAGAAATATCTGCATTGAGGTACATTTCCCATTTAACCACAGGAGCCAGAATATTTTGTTACCAAATCTCTTTTATGCCACTGCCAAAGCATCTGTCTGCTTTTTAGCATTTTACCTCTGTGATCTAGATGTTGAAAATTGTTGCTCAGAACAGTTGTAACCCAAGTTTATGTCTTGACTCCCTCATGACCTATGTTATATAGTGAGTTTTCAGATGAATGCCATACATTTGGAAATCAGTGAGTTACTAAGCTTTTGCATCTAGAGTCTTGCAAAATTATTAATTCTTTTGATAAAAGGGTGGGAAGATTAATCTTAGAGTATTAGAACTGAATTAGAGAGGGGTGCCTGGGTAGCTCCGTCGGTTTAGCACCTGACTCTTGATTTCCACTCAGGTCATTATCTTATGGTTGTGAGATTGAGCCCTGAGTGGGGCTCTGTGCGGGGAGTGGAGTTTGTTTAAGGTTCTCTCTCTTCCTCCTCTGCCTCTCTTCTGCTTGGTCTATCTCTCTCAAAGAAAGAAAGAAAAAAAAAAGAATTGAACTGGAGATTGGGAATATGGTTTAACCTTTCATTTTAGCACTGCCCAGAGAACTGAAAGAAGTTATCCAAAGCTACACAGCCAATTAACTGCAGAATGGAGAACCTTACCCAGACTGCTTGTCTTGGTCTAGTGTTCTTTCTCCCACACCATGATATTTCTGATCAAAATCAAATTTGTGGGCACCTGGGTGGCTCAGTTGGTTAAGCATCTGACTCTTTGATTTCTGCTCAGGTCATGATCGTTGTGGATGGAGTCCCACATCGAGAATCCCCTGCTTGGGATTCTCTCTCTCCCACTCTCTCTGCCCCTCCCCTGCTTGTGCTCTCTCTCTCTCTCTCAAAATAAATAAACTTAAAAAAATTAAATTTGTGGTTCAAATAAATCATAGTTCATAAATATTTCAAAAAATTACTTAACTATTGATATAAGACCAAGTTCTAGGTACTTAAGATAGAATGGTGAGCAAAACATAACACCACCATTATCTAGCTTACAGCCTGGTTAAAATAATCACATAGCTGATGATTATGACATTTTGTAACTGTTTGTTCCTGCATTAATTCATTCAACAAATATTTCATAAGCACTTAATATTAGGTCATCACTTTTCTAGGCACCGGGAAAGTGTCAGTGGATCAGAAAAAAAATTCCTGTTCCCATGGAACTTAAAGGATTCATTTAAAACTGTATTTCTTCTTAAATAAATAAATAAATAAATAAATAAATAAAATATGAATATAAATTATTCTAAATATAAAACATTAAAGTAGATTTTGATTTTTGCCTCTAAACTCTGTGACTTTAGCAAAGTTACATAACTTTCCTGTGTCCCAGGAAACAAGGGAAATAGACTAATCCCACGCTACATAGTGTGGTAGCCACATGCCAGCCCTGAAATCCATGAATCCTTTTGGAAGCCCTGGTTCCTTTCAACAGGAAGGACATTAGAGACCAAGACGTGGGCACTGGGTTTACTTGCGGTTACTAGAACATTTTGTTTCCAGGCTTTTTCACTGGGCAGAGCTCTTCCTTTTTCCTTTCCTCCAGAGTGCCTGTCTTCTATTTATCTCAGTCATCTCTAGCTGCTTCTGTGTCTTTCAGCCTGTTTGCCTCCTTTTTGCATCTGCAATATACTCATTCTACCCATCAACCCTCATTCTTGATTTGCCCTTCTTTCACAGATCCAAATAGATACATGTTGACTTATTTCTTTTCTTCTTTCATTCTGTGCCCTGGAAGTTCAGTTTACCTTTTTGTAGGTGTGTGAGTGTATTGTTGGATTGCTACTTTTATTTTATGCTTTCCTTTTAATAGTTCTTGCATCAGATTGGTCTACCAGTTAGAATATAATATTCTCCCAGCAGTTCCCTTAGTCCTTTTTTCCTGTTACAACGTTCTGGACTAATCTTTTTATTTTCTTTAATTTGAGCTTTCTTCATTAAATCATTCATTTATATGTGTGTTTGTGGCTGTGGTTGGTATTCCAGATAATAGAGTGAAAGAGACAGATACCCCCGGCACTTGTAATTCTAATCAAAGTCTATGCCACCAAAATTGTTTTTACTTGGTGATAGCTACATTGAGAGTCATTGTATGTCTATTTTTGCATATGGTTGAACATTCTTTTCATTTTAAATGTTTTTATTTATTATTTTTGAGAGAGAAAAAAAGAGCGCTCCCAAGCGCCAGCACACAGGCACAAGCAGGGGAGGGGCAGAGAAAGAGGAGGACAGATGATCTGAAGCAGGCTCTATGCTGACAGCAGAGAGCCAGCCAGATGTGGCTCCAACACACAAACCGGCGGGAGATCATGACCTGAGCTGAAGTCAGTCACTTAAACAACTGAGCCATCCAGGTGCCCCTTGAACATTTTTTATAATACAAAGTTAAACTAAAAGACACCCAAAGTGCTGAGAGTGTACCTTATAAGTTCACCTCCGTTTGTTATCAAAATCTTTTGCTGAACAACAGCTGTCTTACCATTAGTCAGTCAGAAGGTCAATTAAGGATATTTATTTTATGGAAAACTTATGTAGAGTTTTCACTTTTTTTAAGTAAACGTACCACTATATTCAGTTAATAGATTCTGTGGTTTAAATACCTTCACATCAATTGTTTCCTCCCTTCAAAAAGGATTCTAGGCATCACATTTATATGATGTATTTATGCAACCACGGGACTGTGGTCCAGACACCAGGATGTAGTGCTATCCTTACGTGTGCAAAGCCCTATGCCATCACCTGTTTACAGTGGTTGATCCTCCTGTGTATGGATAGACTGTGCCCAAACTGCTGATTCTACAGTCTCTCCATCTCTGGAGCCGAGCTGTCTTCAGGAGCTACTGCAGCAGGCTCCACACACATCCTTCCACCTGTTGTTCTTTCCCCACGACTATGTCACCTACTTCCTTGCATGTATCACTCATTTACGCCAGACTAGTTTGGCACTCATAGCGAAAACAATGTGCTGATGTGTCTAAATTAGTTTTCTCTCTTAGGAGATTCTCACTTATGATACTAATTTGCATCATAAATATTTTCTTTCTTGATTCCAAGAAAAACAAGAGCCCAGTCAGATGAATGATCACAAGTCCTCAATCACTGAGGTTCAAAATAATAAACTGTAATATACATAGTAGTCTTTCCATTCCAGCCTGATTAATTCCAAACTCCCTACAATCAGGGTAACTTTTCTCCTTGGAAGCATTCTGGAAAAAGTTTGCATGCCAAATGAGACATAGAACTGAATAATTGTCTCATAAAATATTAAAATTTTCTTAGAAAAAAGATTCTCTGGACATCTAATGTTTGCTGGCTGAAGCAAGGTTGTGTCCCAGCAAGCTTATCTGCTACTAATTACAATGCTTCTTCCTCCAGAACACATTTACTCGAAATATAAGTATTCCAAACATAATTACTCTTGGAAGGCTATTGCATGATAATGGTTGTGACAATCTGGGAATATTCCCAATGGAATAGCTCCAGTTTGTTCATTGATCTATTAATAGTTCTGCATGGTTTTTTTTTTCATGTACAGATGTTCTTTGAAAACCTATGCTAGATGATTTTTCCTGCTCAGTAAGAATTTATATCTTCAGTATTTTAATAATTTGGGTATTTCAATATCTTCTCCTTAGTCACAAATTTTAATTTTTCTTGTCATGAACCACTAAATTAATCATAACTTTAACAGGCAAAAAAATTACAGATAGGTATTACTTTTAATAAAAATTAAAACATGACCCACAGTTACAATTCTATATTTCTTCTTATTTGTCATCAATAGCAAGTGTTCTTTCTTTTTTTTATAGATAAGTAATATTCCATTATGTGAAACACAAAATCTTTATCCATTCATCTATGGATGGACACAGGTTGCTTCCATATCTTGGCTATTGTAAATAATGCTGCAATAAACATAGGGTGCATTTATCATTTTTAATTACTATTTTCATTTCTTTGGGTAAATATCCAGTAGTGGAATTACTGGATCATATCGTAATTCTATTTTTAATTTTTTGAGGAACCTCCACACTGTTTTCCACAGTGGCTGCAAGGGCTCCTTTTTCTCCATATCCTTGACAACACTTCTTATCTCTTGTGTTTTTGATTGTAGCGATTCTGAAGGGTATAAAGCAATATCTCATTGTGGTATGTGTGTATGTTTTTTTAAGTTTATGTATTTATTTTGAGAGAGAGAGCACCAGCAGGGAGTAACAGAGAGAGAGAGAGACAGAGGGAGAGAATCCCAAGCAGTTTCCACGCTATCAGTGCAGAGCCTACTCAGGGCTCGAACTCACAAACCGTGATATCATGACCTGAGCCAAAGTCAGGAGTCAGATCCTTAACTGACTGAGCCATCCAGGCACCCTCATTGTGTTTTAAATTTGCATTTCTCTGATGGTTAGTAATATTGAACATCTGTTTATGTATGTGTTGGCCATGTATATGCCTATGTGTTGGCTATTCCTCTGCCTATTTTTTAATTGGATTATTTGAGGGTTTTTTTTGGTGCCGAGTTGTATAAGTTCTTTATATATCTTGGATATTAACCCCTTATCGGATATATGATTTGCCAATTTATTCTCTCATTCAGTAAGTTGCCTTGCTGGTTTATTGATAGTTTCTTTCACTGTGCAAAAGCTTTTTATTTTGGTATAGTCACAATAGTTTAATTTTGCTTTTGTTTCCCTTGCCAGAGGAAACATATCTAGAAAAATGTTTCTATGGCCAATGTCAAAAAAATTACTGCCTGTGTTTGTTTTTCTTTTTTTTTTTTCTTTCTTTCTTTCTTTTTTTTTTTTTTTTTTAGGAATTTCATGGTTTCAGGTATAACATTTAGGTCTTTAATCCATTTTGAGTTGTTTTTGTGGATGGTGTAAGAAAGTGGTTTAAGTTTCATACACATGCAGCTGTCGAATTTTCCCAACACCATTTGTGGAAGAGGCTGTCTTTTTCCCATTGCATTTTCTTGCCTCCTTTGTCATAGATTGACATAATTATTCATAATTATTCATAAAAGCATGGGTTTATTTCTGGACTCTCTGTTCCATTGATCTATATTGATCTATACGGTGCCAGAACTGTACTGTTTTGATTACTACAGATGTGTAGTGTACCTTGAAATCTGGGATTGTGATATCTCCAGCTTTGTTCTGAGCATGGCTTTTTTATTGTCTCCTTACAGGCATTTAATATTTTTATTCTTAAAATATGAAATAAGTGGAGAAATGAAAATGGAATCTACTTGGACATAATTATTTCATTTTGAAAAATTTTAAAGGCTTCTAATGTTAGACTTTTCCACATTTGTTAATATGCATTAATTTCTCTTTAGGCAATTGTCCATATCCTTTTATTTTTGTGCTTTGTGGAGTTTTCTTTCCCTATTTTTAATCTTAGGAAGTTTCCTCTTTGCAGAAATTTGATAAAAATTTACTTTTATGCTGCTTTTTATATTTTGAATTTTAAATTTAATTCTTAAATTCATTTGGTATATATTTAATGAAATGGTACAGTCCAAGTTATAAATAAAGATCTCTAAGCCCATGACTTTTCCCAGAATCATTTAATGAATAATTCTTTCCTTTTTTCTTTGGCTTGGGACATTAACTTTATCATATATTTTAATTTTGCGTTAGTACTACTTAAAAATTTTTGTAACATATGATATTTTAATGTCTGGACAGGCTATATCTCTCTTCATGATTATTATTTTTAATTTTTAAAAACTCACTTTATGTGTTTATTCATCTAAAAAATTTAAGATCAGGGGCAACTAGGTGGCTCAGTCGGTTAAGCATCCCACTTTGGCTGAGGTCATGATCTCACAGTTCGTGAGTTCAGGCCCTGCATCGTGCTCTGTGCTGACAGCTCAGAGCCTGGAGCCTGCTTCAGATTCTGTGTCTCCCTCTCTCTCTGTCCCTCCCCTGCTCATACTCTGTGTCTCACTCTGTCTCTCAAAAAATGAATAAATGTTAAAAAAATTTTTTTAAATAAGTAAAAAATTTAAGATCATTTTGAATACCTTAAAGAAATGGTTTTGAAATGTCAGTGAGCCTATAATTCAATTGGAGATGATTTGACACCTTTAAATTACTCAGTTTTCTTTTCCAGGGACATGGTATATTTTTAGTTTTTTCTTTACATAGGTCGCAGAAGGTGACTATTGTGACTGAAATATCTTGTCTTTTACATTATCTAGCCAGATATTGGCAGATATATAATGACAACATCTGTAATAGCCATATTTGTCTATATAATAATATCTATCTCTTTCATTGTCTACCTTGATATTGGCATGTATACAATAATAATATAATAATATAATAATTCATCAGCCTTGGGGTTTACTAAGCAATTATCTTATTTAACTTTCAAAACAATCTGAGGAAGTGGCATTATGGTGTCCATTTTTGGACAAGTAAAATAGAGTTGAGTAACTTGCCTCAAATTGCAACTTCTGGGTGACAGAGCCAAGTGTGTGTGACCTCTGACTTCATAGTCTGCACTGTTAACCATACCACTTTACAATATAAAAACCATTAAATTTTCTATTTTTCACTTATATTCCGATTGACTGAACTTCAGGATTTAGAGAAAAGTACATTTGAATTACAAATTTCAAGTCAGCATTCTTTATTCCCTGTTGCAGACTCCTCAATAAATCCTCTATTGAATTTCAAAGAATACTCCGGAAACAACAACTCTCAAATGACTGTCAGTAGAATGTCAAAAGAAGATTAGAAAGGCTCTATTAATATTTTTGCATATATTATGTCCTAAGTACAAACTTTGCAATTTAAAAATTACGTCTCCCTCCTACCCTGGAATTTCTTGCTTCTGGACATGTCTAGAAACTCCTACTTAATTTTTTTACACACTAGACAACCATTATAATGACATGATGTTAATATACCTACCATGCTCACAACAGGAAAAATAAGAGGAAGAGACAGATCATTTCCTCTCCAAAGGCCATTGAGAATTGTGTTCATGAGCTGGAGTTTCTCAACACCACTCAACTGGCCACCTAACTAAAATGACCTAACTAAAATGAAAAAATGACTGATAACATATCAAATAACATTTGTTGCTTGTGAACAACAACTATAACATTTCTTCAGGATGAAAAAAGGCTAAAAATCTGAACAGATCATATAATTTTCTCAGAAAAATGTACATTATCAAAGATAGTGTGCTGACAGTGTGGATCCTGCTTGGGATTCTCTACCTCCCTCTTTCTCTGCCTTTCTCTCTGTCTCTCTCAAAAATGAATAAATAAACTTTTTTTTCAAAGATATTTCATGGAAGAGGAAGGAAAATGGCCAAGTCTTACAAGATTAAGTCACCCAGGATCTTGGCTATTCTGATGGTATCTGTCCATCATGGCTACAAGCATCACCCATCTTGTTTGGATACATCATGTTTGCATGACCATCCAAGTGGTAAAAAACAAAGAAACACATCAAAACCAAAACACATTAAATTTTTGGTCCCTTCTCTTCACTGGGGCCACAGGCATGAATTATTTTCATTTAGATGATGAATTTCTTCTGCACAAAGTTCATTTGGACATGTGAGTATCTTGTCTAAAACTGAGGTTTTGTTGTGATTTTGAAGGGGTTCATCAGAGTTCAGACTTGCAAAATATCTCCATGTGTAAGCAAACATACAAACACCATCTTTTTTTCTTTGTATTTTTGATCAGAGTAATATCAGGACTAGCAGGTATAAATTCAGAGGCCATAGCAAAGATGGTGAAACTAGAACTTTGTCCTTGATTTGCATTAGCTATGAACCCTGTCTCTTCTTTCTTCATTTGGCTGTGTAGACCGTGTAAGTGCTTCTGAAAGGAAAATTCCAGCAATAACTGAAAAGCAGCTTCATATGAAAAACTCTCTGGGAGACAGAATCCTCTCCAGTCTACTGCAAACACAATGAAAAGGGCCTAAATCATCAAGACAATGAGGGGGTTGATTCCACACCATAGGGCACAGTATCCTATGCTTAGAGTAACTGCTGTCCAAAATACTGCTATCAGTATGAGAAGCCTCTAACTTATCTTGAATATCAAACAATCAGTATAGTATGCTTAGAAGTGAATTGTGAAATTTGTAAGATGTAAAGCCTCTGTTTTGATAGCTGGGAATATTCCCGAAGCAACTATGGATTCTCCTAAACCAGTACTTTTCAAACTGTACTGTGCATACAAATCACCTGTGATGAAGATTCTGGGGTCTGGAGTGGGACCTGAGATTCTGATTCTCAGCAATGCTGGTACTGTTTGTTCATGGACCCCACTTTGAGAAGCAAAACCTTGGCCCAAAAAAACAGAAAAAACAAAAAAACACATCTCAGCTGACTTTTAGATAGCTCACTGGGAAGTCCGCCATGGCTCCTTTAATATTTCAATAACCTCTACTTCTCCATTATACAGTAAAGAATTGGGGATGAGGTTTTGTAATTCCAAAGAACTTGTACATAGTTTAAGTCATTACAGCTTGCAACAAAACAAGCCCAGCAGAGAGGTCGTAAAAAAGGTGCTTCAAAAAGTAAAAAACCACCACATTTTGGAAACATCCAAAAATTCTCAAATGTCCTTCATCAGTGCTTCTTGAAATGTGGACATTTTTGAAGTGGCTCTTTCCCTGTAGTAGGCTGGCATGCCACCCTTTTGACATTTTAATTAACACTGAGTCCTTGACCACTGACTTTTGTAGAAAATCTTTGCTGGATGTTGCACGAAAGAATGTGCTCTTTTGAGACACTGGCAGAAAATGTATTAAAGTAAAAGGCACAGCAACAGATGCTATGGTCATGACATTGAAGTACAAGTAAAACAGGTTTGCTGAAGGCACTGATAGTTGTGCCAGCATGTAGGCTACTATGCAGATGCACCTTCTATGGTAACCATTTACTTTCTGACCATATTCCGCATTAACCACGCCATATGTGACAAGTTCTTCCTGTGGAGCTACTCAACAGCCCGCATGGCCTGGGCTCCTTGATCAAATAGGAACAACATAAGATCATGTCTGGTTTCTGGGGACATGACCAGCAAGTGCACAATCAGGAAGTAGCAGCTTCAGGCAGAGTATGTCCTACTGGGAAAGGTCTCATTTGTGATCTCTGCAGTGGTCAGATTTTTATCTGGTTGCAATAAATACAAGAGGAAAAATGAATATGCATGCTCCTCATCCTATAGAAAAATCTAGATAAACAGGATCATAGTGGGGGACAAAATCCAGGAGCAGCTCAGTAAACTCTGTGGCTTGTCAAACTTTCCACTCTAGTGTACATTCAGATTTATTCCTTTCTGAAAGTGGTGCCAGCTTCCTCTCTTTGGTTCCAACTTTTGCTTCTTCCAATTACCAGTGACGGTAAAGTCCAGCTTTCCTTCTTGGCCTCTTTGATTCTCCTTTATGCAGCTAAATATTGTTTTAAATTCTTTATTTGCATGTGTAATACTTTACAGCAAACCCATGGTCATGACATTTTTTTAATGTTTTTTTTCTACTGTAAAAATAATGGAGATAGGAAACTTAGAAAATGTAGAATTATAGATTCCCCCCCCAAAAAAACTGTTCATAATTCTTATCATTCAAAAAGAACCACTAATAACACTTTAATGTAACATTTTACATTTTCCAAATACTTAGCATTTAAAATTAGTTTGTTTTTATGAAAGCAATATCAACACTTGGAAGCCCTTTAAAATTATACAGATGTGTCTGTGTAAGACTCCTAGCCCCCTCTCTCACTTCCTATACCAAGTCTCACTCCCCAGGCATAATAATTTTCATCAGATTATCATGACCATTGGATATATTATTTTTGACCATTGAATATTTTTAAGGGAACTTTGTTTGTTCATTTGCTTGTGGTGGTTATTCTTTAACCTCAAAGAATACATTTTACTTCTATTTCTTGACTTACTGATTTTAGGCAGTATTCATCAACTTATAATAAAAGATGAGGAAATTAGGACATTCCACCTCTGTTCTTCCTGATTTTTGTTATACTTTTAAATTATTGATGCTTGTAATGTTTATATTGTTTCATTGTTTTCATTTTAAAATGTAGCTCTTCTATGCTGTGTTTATAAATTGAGTTTGGAAATGTAAACCCAGGGGAATGAGAGAGAAAGAGAGGGACAGGGGCAGTACTTCTTTAATTAGTTATGCTGATGATATCCCCATCCTGAACTGACTTTTGCAAATGTTGCCTCTGAACTTGGAATTTCTCTGGGCCTCCTGTGGAAACAAGTCCTTTTATCTGTGAAGTTTAGGGTTATAGTGTTTCACTTCTCTATGTATTCCTTTAGTCTGATCCTATTTAGTTTCTATCTTCCAGAATTTTTTCAAACTTTTGGTCAATTGCTATCTCCATTTTATGACCCCTCCCTTAATCATATGTTCTTAATCGTTAAAAAAAACTTTTTTTTAAAATTTACTTAATGGCTCTCCTATTATTTTACTGAGACTTCGAGAGGCCAGTGTCTAGACAGGTATGTGCAATTCACCACCTAGCAACAATTTCTCCTGTATATCCATTGCTTGGTTTCAGCCATCTTATTATGAGCCTTGATGTCTTGCTGATTGGATTAATTAATTTAGACCTTAATAAAAACAAAGCCATAGGATCACATCAATACTTATTCAGATGCCAGGGACCTGGAGTTCCCTTTTCATCTTTGTGTCTATCTTCTGCTATACTCCCTACATCCTCTCATTGTTTCTTCTGTTAGATCCATTCTTTTTTTTTTTTTTTTTTTTTCCTTAGCGTGAAAGAGAGAGCGAGCTCCAGTGAGGGAGAGGGATGGGGGGGGGGGGGTGGAGGGAAGAATCTTAAGCAGGCTACACACTCAGCATGGAGCCTGATGTGGAGCTCCAAGTCCACAATGCTGGGATCATGACCTGAGCCGAAATCAAGAGTCAGATGCTCAACCGGCTGAGCCACCCAGGTGCCCTTTGTTAGATCCATTCTTGCCCTAACCACCTACTTATGTGGTTCCCATAAACCCACTCTGCAAAAACCAAAGAGAAATTGAGCAGTAATTATGGCCCCCCTCCTACTCAAAATTTCATTCATTAATATTTTTTTAAGTATATTTTTAGTGCCTACTCTGTGCTGGGCCTATTCTAGGTACTAGGCATACAGCAGAGAATGAAACAGATGAACTCCCATCCTTGCAGTGCTTATATTCTGGGAGGCAGGGACATGTTATATCCTGTAGAATTACAGTCATCCACACAAACTGGCAAACACTAGAAGCATAAAACATGTAATGCTGCCAACTTAATAAACACATCATCAAAACTCCTGGCTGTCTTCTAACAAATTACTAGGTAGTTAGAATCACTCTGGTCTACAGATCAGTGGACATTTAAGAATGATAATAATAACCACATTTAAAGGAACAAATGTTATAATTCAATTCTGAAAATTTTAAAACAATACTGACATCCTATACTAGAGTAATGGTTAAATAAATTATGACATATCTGTAAAGTGGAAAGATGAGACTATCATAAATGATATTAAAGAAGACTTTAAGATAGATGACCAAATTGTTACTATTAAGCAAATAATCATGATATAAAATTATATATATAGTTTGTATGTTAATTGGGCTGTCTCAGCTTAGTGGATTAATAAAAATAGTGTCATTCCCCGCCCCTCCCCCCCCCCCCATCATTGCCTTCAACTGTGCTGTATTGAATTCCAGATTAACATCTTGGACAAATTCCATAAAATTCTGGTTACTTTCAGGTTTTGAAGTGTAGTCCAGTTTCAAAACTTCAGTCTTAGGGGCATGTGGGTGGCTCAGTCCATTAAGCGCCCAACTCTTGATTTCGGTTCAGGTCATGATTTCACAGTCATGAGATTGAGCTCCATGTCAGGCTCTTCACTGACAGGGCAGAGCCTGCTTAGGATTTTCTCTGTCTCCTCACTCTCTCCTCTCCTCTCCTGTCTCCTCCCCTGCCCCTCCTGCTTGTGCTCTTTCTCTCTCTCTCCCAAAATAAACTTAAAAAAAAAGAAACCTTCGGTCTCATTTCTGATTCAATCTCTTTTCTTTCCCTCCTGTAATAGAAGCTAGAACTCTGGACGTGACAGAAGTAGGGGAGATGATACTACTGGCTCTGGTGGGGGGATGGGGCAGTCATCCACCTTTATATGTGAATGGTCCACAGGTCAAGCTGGGGAGGCATCACTGGCCTCACTCTGGTTCAGCATGTTCCTATCTGAGACCAGTGTCTCAGAAGACAAGATGCTCTCTAAGCACATGAAGTGTACCTCCCTTGGCATAATGCTCAGCTTTACCCAATTCTTTTCTGCTGTTGTGAGGAAGAGAGGGACAAACTGGACTTCCAGGTTGAGCAGGAGTTCACTCTCTCAGCTTCCTCTCTGGGTTGTATGTTTACCACCCCGTAGCCTCCTAGGGCAACCCTGTGCTCATCTGCCTTCCTCTAAATCTTCACTCCTTTTATGGAATCATGAAACCTAGACATCCGTGCTATGGCCTTTAAGATCATGAAGAGCCAGACTGGGAACAGGAGCCCTCATCTTCTCAGATAAACTGTCTTTAAACCCTATTTGTAGTGGTTTTTCAATTCCCACCTTTAGAAATTTCTAGAGTAGAAATGGACATTACTTTTTTATGGATGCCCCCATGAACAATGGAAAAATCTCCTAAAAATCTCACATGCTTTACTCCAATGGCAGCACAAAGCTACAAAACAGCTACAACAAAGGAGCAGACACAAGTCAGGAATCTAGATGCCAGTCTCTCCTTCTTCAAGGCACCTTATGGGTGTCTATGAATTCTTTTCTGGGAGTTCGTCCCCTAACCCCTACCCACCAGGCCATTTCTTTGGTGAGGTGAAGGTGAAGAGAAGAGTTTTCTAGGGTTGTGGTTGATGGTAGAAAGGCTGGTTATATACTTTTTTAATAAGCCCCAGTAGAATGTTTTGAGTCCTAATTATTTATGGCTTTTAAGAGCATGACCTCAGCTTTAGACAGTAGCCACAACTCTAGGGTAACAGGAAAAATCCCATGCAAGATTCCATTTCGGAGAAAGTGGAGAGGGACATTTTCAAACTTAGTAATTTTTTACTTGAATATTTGTATTGTTTAATCTGTGTTAGGTAAAACAAAAATCTTAATTCATTCAACTACTATGATTTTCCTAAATATTGTGGGTTATGTCATACTGTTCGAGTCTACCTGGCTTCTGTTCCCATTTATTAACTTAGTCTTATAGACTAGACCAAGGCACATGAAATTGCTGCGCTGTTCTCCCCACCTTGCTGCCTGATCCAGATACCATGACCTTGACCCCACTTTTGTCCTGTCACTAAGAGCAGGCAATTGATCACTATCCCTTGATGAGAAGAAATGGAGTTCAGTGATGCCAAACAAGACAAATGGGACCATGCTTCCTGCTATCTCATTTCTCACCAGAGCCTGCATATCCAGGTGCCTTGGTCTTGTCTCAGGATCCAATATGGTGAATCACAAGGTTATTAATACTCAGTCACAGTCTAGACTTGCCACAGATCCCACTTTCCCTCTTGAGTGTTCAGGAAGGGCAGCTGGTGCATCAGCTTCACTAAACTCTAATGGCAGAGTGTGATCAATCACTACTTTCTGCCTATGTCAATTCACTAAAATTTCTTTTATCAGCAATAACAACAATTTTAAATTGCAATATTTTTAAAATTGTGGTAAAACACACATATATATGCAAAAATTTAATGTTTTAACTATTTTTTAAATTTAATTTTGAGAGAGAGAGTGTGTGTGTGTGTGTGCACTAGTGCACAAGTGGGGGAGAAGGGGCAGAAGGAGAGAGAGAAAGAGAGAGAGAATCTTAGGAATCTGACTTGGGGCTCAATTGCATGACCATGAGATCATGCTGAGCCAAAATCGAGTTGGATGCCCCTGTTTCAACCATCTTTAAGCATACAATTTAGTGGTATTAAGTATATTCAAAGTGTTGTATAACCATCACCATTATCCATTTCCAGAAATGTTTTCATCATCCCAAACAGAATTTCTGTATCCATTAGACAATAACTTCCATTCTGTCTTCTCTCCAGTTCCTAGATGCCTCCACTTTCTGTCTCTGGGAGTCTGTATTACCTTGATATTTTTTATAATATTAATGTTTTTCCCAAGGTTTACTCACCTCTGGGTACACTGATCATTGAATGTCCAGACTTTTTTTGGAAATATTTATTTATTTATTTTGAGAGAGAAAGCATGCATGAGGAGGTAGAGAGAAAGAGAGAGAGAGAGAGAAAGAGAGAGAGAGACAGAGAGAGAAAGAATTCCAAGCAAGCTCCACGCTGTCAGCATGGTGCCTGATGTGGGACTCCATCTCATGCACGAACCATGAGATCATGACCTGAGCTGAAATCAAGAGCTGGATGCTTAACCTCCTGAGCCACTCAAGGACCCCAGAGTGTCCAGATTTTTGAATCAGGAAAGTAAGAGAGGGTACAGCTAACTTAAGAAAAGTTTACAAGTGCATGCCTCCCCCAGAAAGTGAGGCAGGATCCTGGCTGTAACTACCGCACAACTGTAGAGAACTGAGGTTCCTAGGACTGCTAACTTCCTGATTTTTGCTCTTTGTTTGTATTGACTACATCATATTTTTAATATAAAGAAACTACGTCACTGGAAAGTCAGTGTTATTTATAAACAGAAGAAATGATGAGCACTGATAGAACTTAAACATGGTTATTACATTATAGCTAGAAACTATTGCATGCGGTTTGTGTGCAAAAAGCTAGCTCTTGTTTTTTGTAAAAAATACAATTAAGAAGTATTAGCAAGGTACTAAAGACTACCAGCAGACTGAGATTTTTTCCCCTAAGTTAAAAAGATTCAAAGCCATTTATATCAATAGATTATATCAATAGACTACTAAAGTGATTTCAGGGATCACTAGTGTCAAATGGTCAATATTATGGGCAGCACTACTTTGTGAACATTTTACCCTTTTTGTCATGTTTCCCTAGTGTTATGTAGGTCCTCCACCCTTACTTAGCCTAATAAAAATTACCTGTATGCATGTAGTGAGAAGGAACATCAAATAATATGTTTTATAATTTCTTTTCCTCTGGAATCATATTTCTAAAATTATTTTCCTATTGACTTCATTATCAAGAAAAAAAATTTCAGGTACTGAGATCAAAGATTATTTGAACTTACCAAGGCATAAAAGGTTAAAAAAAAAAAAAAAGGAAAGAAAGAAAAAGCATGTTAATTCCTCTTTAATAATTCAAGATTTCAGTGATCTGAAAGTATGGGGGGGAAAATCACCTGAGTAATAAAGCATGCATCATTTGAATGGATTAAAGTTCAAATCACTGCAAAGCGGCTTATTTTTCATCCATCACCATGGATACAAAAGGACAGCTGAAGTGCAGGCATCTGACATCACAAGCATGCCCAAACATGCCCAGGAGGAGAGCTGAGCCAGTGCCACAAAGGACAAGAAAAGCAGTGAAGGGAGGGGAGAAAGAGGCAGAAGGAAAGGGTCATTGTTAAGACGATGAAACAGAAGTTCAGTTGGGAGGATTAAATACGGGGAGGCTCAAGGCCATCTGAGAAGCTTGGAGACCAGCAGTTGTTTATACCGACCTTTTAATACCTTCTTAGCCAGAAATAGAAACAGAGGGGACTGAAAGAGAAGGTATATCAGATAATTCCCTTCTCAAACAGCAGTTTCGATAATTTCTTTTATGTTCTTCTTATGTTTAGCCTTTAATTTAACTAATGTTCTAAAGCTTTGACCTGCCTGGCTCACTTATTATTAAAAATCAATCCCCCAAGTTATTGAAGACTCCAAATAACAGCTTGAAAGACAGTGGAATCAAGTACCTACAGGACAATAGAAAGTGGTAAATATTGAGAAAAATTACTATTTTGGGGTATTAAGTTCTTTTTTGTAAGAAAGAAATAAGTTTTACTTTATTTTAATTTTTTATTAACTTAAAATTGTGTTTCCTATCAAAAGGCAGTCCATCTATTCTCTGCTGAATAGCAGGTAAGGACCTGAGCTCAGGAATACTGGATTCTGAGGTGTGCTGGTAAAAGGTTTGTTTAAACAACCAGTTCTCTGGGGAAATCCTGGATTTGTAGCACTTGCTGACTTCTGTGGTGTAAATATTTTCACCATGGCTGATTTCCAGCTACCAACATGGTGGCAACTGGCTTGCAAAATTTCTAAAGATGTAACAATTGGGTCTTATGACTGAGTGCCAGCTTGCTCTAGCATACCAGGGACTGGGTTGTGTACCAGCTCTGACGCCAGCTTGTGGTGAGATTTTGAGCACCTCACTGGGCCTTGGCTTCCTCACCAGATGAAGGGGTTGGAACTGGGTTAAAACTCTAATTGTTAACATTCTGCACCAGTTTGCCCTGTGGTTTGAGAGAGGATTCCAGGGGCTGCTTTTGGAAGGGGGTGTTTGAGAGATGCTGAACTGTTAGGGTTCTATCTCCTCACATCCACTTCAACTTTGCAGGCCCATTCTGACTCTTTCACAGAGTATTTTAGATTTCTATGTAAGGTACGTACTATTTGAAGAGAAGCTTTTATTACTAAGGGAAAAAAAAATCAGAAAGCCATTTGAATAATTGATCTCAAAGACCCCCTTCCATTTATGAAAATCGATGATACTATGAAACTTAAAATGTGAGTCAAACACCAAGATAATGATGTCTGTGGATAGTACTGGACTTTTCTCTTTCTTGGTTAAATCTTAAACTAATACTGGTTGAAAGAGTCAACAATGCCTGAGTGGAATTATATCCGTGGAATCATAAGTTTTTTTTTGTTTTTTTTTTTGTTTTTTTTTTTAATAAGGAGGATCTTAGAGATGACTTCCTCCAAGTGTTTTCAAATATGCCCGAAGGGTTCATCAGAACCCCCTCAGAAAACGCCTCTGTGTATCTGCATGAGTGTGCATGAACACATTAAACATACTGTAACCTACTTGTGGCCCCTCCCCTTCCCACTGCCATGCCCCCTTCAACAGAGAAGCGGCCCATATGCTTCCTGTTTTTGAAATGTTGGGCTTCCATACAAGATGTCTTTTGAGGACATCCTCCTGGGGGGAGGGGGAAGAAGTAAAGACAATGGATTAATGCCAGTTGCTTTGTTTAACAGACCAGAAACCAAGCTTTAAAGAAAAGGAATACCTTGTCACTATCCCACAACCAGTAACAGGCAGAGTCATGTCTAGAATTCAGGTCTCTAGGTTTCCAGGCCAATATTTCCCTTTTCAGAAGCTGGCTCCCTGGCAACGGTACTTCCCATTATATGTCTCTGTGTAAATAATCTAATCCTATGTTGTCCCAATAGGGTAGTCACAACCCACATGTGACTATTGAGTACATGAAGTGTGGCTAGTCTGAATTGAGGTGTGTTCTAATGGTAAAATACATACTGTCAAATTCTTAGTAATAAACAATAGTGTGAAATAGTTCATTGATAATTTAAAAAATAGATTACATGTTGAAATGATAATACTTTAGATATGTTAAATAAAATATATGATAAATTTCATTTTTTAAAACTTATCATAACGTGACTACTAGACAATTTAAAAATAAATATGTTGGGGCGCCTGGGTGGCGCAGTCGGTTAAGCGACCGACTTCAGCCAGGTCACGATCTCGCGGTCCGTGAGTTTGAGCCCCGCGTCAGGCTCTGGGCTGATGGCTCAGAGCCTGGAGCCTGGAGCCTGTTTCCGATTCTGTGTCTCCCTCTCTCTCTGCCCCTCCCCCGTTCATGCTCTGTCTTTCTCTGTCCCAAAAATAAATAAACGTTGAAAAAAAAATTAAAAAAAATAATAAAATAAATAAATGGATAAAAATAAATATGTGGCTTGTGTTATGTTTCTATCAGACAAATCTGATTTAACCTAGGGTCAAATTTCCACACCTATTAAAAGTAGAAAATATCTGCCCTTCTAATTTCTCAGGGTTGTTTTAAAATCCAATGTAGTAATCTTTGTGAAAGTGCTCTGCAAAATGCTACTCAAATATAAGATCATACTTTGAGGCATTTTAATCTTTCTTGGCCACCTATTGTGTTAATGTTTCCCTGGAAGGCAGTAAAAATTTTGTGGACTTTTTTCTTTGCTGTTGTTTATATGTTTTGGGGGGGGTGGAGGTGGGGGAGGAGGTAGATAATAGTGTAGGTTACAAATGTTATAATGAACACATTAATTCTGTCTTATTTATATTCTGCGTGTGTGCTGAGCCCATCTACTCATTAGCCTCAGCGTAGAGCCATATAGATTGTAGATGCTTCTTACATGCAGTGAGAATCTCAGTTTGAGTGACAGACCTCAGAATCCTCCTGAGAAAGAACTTTTCCAAAGGGAAGAGTCAAGCATGGCTAACCTGATCAAGAGCTGTCAAAGAAGGTAGTGTCTGACTATAGCACAGTGACCTGTTCAAATCTATACCAGGCCAGCTCCCTACTGTGCTTGTGCCATAATGCAGGAGATATGAAAACACTTCCACTAACTTTTATAAAACATCTGGACATAACAAATGTCACAGTTCAGAATGCTATAACAAAAGTACCATAGCATAGCCTGGGTGGGTTAAACAACAGAAATTTATTTCTCACAGTTTGGGAGACTAGAAAGTCCAAGATCAAGATGTCAGCAGATCTGGTGTCTGGTGAGGACCCAATTCCTGGTTTGCAGACGGCTGACTCATTGTATCCTCACATGTCATTTATAAGAATAAAGGATACTAATCCCATTCATAAGGGCCTCATCCTCGTGATGTAATTATCACCCAAAGACTCCCATCTCCTAATATCTCACATTGGGGGTTTGATTTCAACAAACACACTTTGGGGGGGGAGGGGGCACAAACATTTAGTCTATAACAGCAAGTAACACCTCACTAGGATCCATCTAGCAGAAAGTAACACACAGGGAAGGGGGCATTTCACTTTCACCTCTAAAGCTTGGTTCTAGAACACTAGATCAGTCACGATACTGTCAGGAAACCACACTAGATTTGTTTATTTGTATTTATTTATTTTAAATATTTATTTTTTTTGAGAGAGAGAACAGGTGTGTGTGTTCGTGGGAAGGTGCAGACAGAGAGAGGTGGACAGAGGATCCGAAACCACACTAGATTTCTTTGTTTATTTTATTTTATTTTATTTTATTTTATTTTATTTTATTTTATTTTATTTTATTTTATTTTTTATTTTGTTTATTTTATTTTATTTATTTTATTTTATTTTTTAAATTTTAATTTAATTTTTTATTTTTTTAATTTACATCCAAATTAGTTAGCATATAGTGTAACAATGAGTTCAGGAGTAGATTCCTTAGTGTCCTTACCCATTTAGCCCATCCCCCCTCCCACAACCCTTCTAGTAACCCTCAGTTTGTTCTCCATATTTATGAATCTTTTCTGTTTTGTCCCTCTCCCTGTTTTTATATTATTTTTGTTTCCCTTCCCTTATGTTCCTCTGTTTTGTCTCTTAAAGTCCTCATATGACTGAAGTCATATGATATTTGTCTTTCTCTGACTAATTTCACTTAGCATAATACCTTCCAGTTCCATCCATGTAGTTGTAAATGGCAAGATTTCATTCTTCTTGATTGCCAACTAATACTCCATTGTATATATATATATATATATATATATATATATATATATATATACCAAATCTTCTTTATCCATTCATCCATCAATGGACATTTGGGCTCTTTCCATACTTGGCTATTGTCGATAGCACTGCTATAAACATTGGGGTCCATGTGTCCCTTCAAAACAGCACACCTGTATCCTATCCCTTGGGCAAATACCTAGTAGTGCAATTGCTGGGTCATAGGGTAGTTCTAATTTTAGTTTTTTGGGGAAATTCCATACTGTTTTCCAGAGTGGCTGTAGCAGCTTGCATTCCCACCAACAATGTAAAAGAGATCCTCTTTCTCTGCATCCTCGCCAACATCTGTTGTTGCCTGAGTTGTTAATGTTAGCCATTGTGACAGGTGTCAGGGGGTATCTCATTGTGGTTTTGATTTATATTTCCCTGATGATGAGTGATGTTGAGCATTGTTTCATGTGTCAGTTGGCCATCTGGATGTCTTCTTTGGAGAAGTGTCTATTCATGTCTTTTGCCCATTTCTTTCCTGGATTATTTGTTTTTTGGGTGTTGAGTTGGACAAGTTCTTTATAGATTTTAGATACTAACACTTTATCTGATATGTCATTTGCAAATATCTTCTCCCATTCCATCAGTTGCCGTTTAGTTTTGGTGATTGTTTCCTTCACAGTGCAGAAGCCTTTTATTTTGATGAGGTCCCTATAGTTCATTTTCACTTTGTTTCCCTTGTTTCTGGAGACGTGTTGAGTAAGAAATTGCTGCAGACAAGATCAAAGAGGTTTTTGCCTGCTTTCTCCTCAAGGGTTTTGATGGCTTTCTGTCTCACATTGAGGCCTTTCATCCATTTTGAGTTTATTTTTGTGTATGGTGTAAGAAAGTGGTCCAGGTTCATTCTTCTGCATGTTGCTGTCCAGTTTTCCCAGTACCACTTGCTGAAGAGACTGTCTTTATCCCATTGGATATTCTTTCCTGTTTTGTCAAAGATTAGTTGGCCATATGTTTCTGGGTTCTCTATTCTGTTCCATTGATCTGAGTGTCTGTTCTTGTGCAAGTACCATGTCGTCTTGATGATTACAGCTTTGTAGTTCAGCTTGAAGTCTGGGATTGTGATACCTCCTGCTTTGGTTTTCTTTTTCAAGATTGGTTTGGCTATTCGGGGTCTTTTCTAGTTCCATACAAATTTTAGGAGTATTTGTTATAGCTCTGTGAAGAATGCTGGTGTTATTTTGATAGGGATTGCATTAAATATGTAGATTGCTTTGGGTAGTATCGACATTTTAACAATATTTGTTCCTCCTATCTAGGAACATGGAATCTTTTTCGATTTTTTTGTGTCTTCAATTTCTTTCATAAGCTTTCTATAGTTTTCAGTGTATAGATTTTTCACCTCTTTGGTTAGATTTATTCCTAGGTATTTTATGGTTTTTGCTGCAACTGTAAATGAGACCGATTCCTTGATTTCTCTTTCTGTTGCTTCATTGTTGGTGTATAGAAATGCAACTGATTTCTGTGTGTTGATTTTATATCCTGCAACTTTGCTGAATTCATGAATCAATTCTAGCAGTTTTTTTGTGGAATCTTTTGGGTTTCCCGTATAGAGTATCATGTCATCTGCAAAGAGTAAAAGTTTGACCTCCTCCTGGCCTATTTGGATGCCTTTTATTTCTTTGTGTTGTCTGATTGCAGAGGCTAAGACTTCCAATACTATGTTGAATAACAGTGGCAAGAATGGACATCCCTGTCTTGTTCCTGACCTTAGGGGGAAAATTGTCAGTTTTTCCCCATTGAGGATGATATTAGTGTTGGGTCGTTCATATATTGCTTTTATGATCTCAAGGTATGTTCCTTCTATCCCTACTTTCTTGAGGGTTTTTATCAAGAAAGGATGCTGTATTCTGTCAAATGCTTTATCTGCATCTATTGAGAGGATCATGTGGTTCTTGTCCTTTCTTTTATTGATGTGATGAATCACATTAATTGTGTTGTGGATATTGAACCAGCCCTGCATCCCAGGTATAAATCCCACTTGGTCGTGGCGAATAATTTTTTTAATGTATTGTTGGATCCAGTTGGCTAATATTTTTTTTTAATTTTTTTTTAACGTTTATTTATTTTTGAGACAGAGAGAGACAGAGCATGAACAGGGGAGGGTCAGAGAGAGGGAGACACAGAATCTGAAACAGGCTCCAGGCTCTGAGCTGTCAGCACAGAGCCCGACGCGGGGCTCGAACTCACGGACCGCGAGATCATGACCTGAGCCTGTCGGACGCTTAACCGACTGAGCCACCCAGGCGCCCCTCAGTTGGCTAATATTTTGTTGAGGACTTTTGCATCCATGTTCATCAGGGAAATTGGTCTACAGTTCTCCTTTTTATGGGGTCTCTGTCTGGTTTTGGAATCAAGGTAATGCTGGCTTCATAGAAAGAGTTTAGATGTTTTCCTTCCATTTTTATTTTTTGGAACAGCCTCAAAAGAATAGCTGTTAACTCTTCCCTAAATGTTTGGTAGAATTCCCTTGGAAAACCATCTGGCCCTGGACTCTTGTTTTTTGGCAGAGTTTTGATTACTAATTTGATTTTCTTACTGGTTATGGGTCTGTTCAAATTTTCTATTTCTTCCTGTTTCAGTTTTGGTAGTGTATATATTTCTAGGAATTTGTCCATTTCTTCCAGATTGCCCATTTTATTGGCAGATAATTGCTTATAATATTCTCTTATTATTGTTTTGATTTCTGCTGTGCTGGTTGTTGTCTCTCCTCTTTCATTCTTGATTTTATTTATTTGAGTCCTTCCTTTTTCTTCTTGATCAACCTGGCTGGTGGTTTATCAATTTTGTTAATTCTTTCAAAGAACCAGCTTCTGGTTTCATTGATCTGTTCTACTGTTTTTGTTTGTTTGTTTGTTTGTTTGTTTTGATAGCATTAATTTCTGCTCTAATCTTTATTATTTCCTGCCTTCTGCTGTTTTTGGGTTTTATTTGCTGTTCTTTTTCCAATTCCTTAAGGCATAAGGTTAGGTTGTATATCTGAGATCTTTCTTCCCTCTTTAGGACAGCCTGGATTCCTATATAATTTCCTCTTATGACTGCCTTTGCTGTGTCCCATAGGTGTTGGGTTGCGGTGTTATCATTTTCATTGGCTTCCATATACTTTTTAGTTTCCTCTTTGACTTCTTGGTTGGCCCATTCATTCTTTAGTAGGATGTTCTTCAGTCTCCAAGTATTTGTTACCTTTCCAAATTTTTTCTTGTGGTTGATTTCGAGTTTCATAGCGTTGTGTTCTGAAAATATGCACAGTACGATTTTGATCTTTTTGTACTTGCTTAGGGCTGATTTGTGTCCCAGTATATGGTCTATTCTGGAGAATGTTCCATGTGCACTGGAGAAGAATATGTATTGGTCTGCTTTAGGATGAAATGTTCTGAATATATCTGTTAAGTCCGTCTGGTCCAGTGTGTCATTCAAAGCCATTGTTTCCTTGTTGATTTTTTGATTAGATGATCTGTCCATTGCTGTGAGTGGGGTGTTCAAGTCTCGTATTATTATAGTGTTACTGTGAATGAGTTTCTTTATGTTTGCAATTAATTCATTTATATATTTGGGTGCTCTCACATTTGGTGCATAAATGTTTATAATTGTTAGGTCTTCTTGGTGGATAGACCCCTTGATTATGGTATAATGCCCTTCTGCATCTCTTGATACAGTCTTTATTTTAAAGTCTAGATTGTCTGATATAAGTATGGCTACTTTGGCTTTCTTTTGTCATGATAGTTGGTTCTCCATCCCCTTATTTTCAATCTGAAGGTGTTTTTAGGTCTAAAGTGGGTCTCTTGTAAACAGCCTATCAATGGATCTTGTTTTCTTATCCATTGTTACCCTATGTATTTTGATTGGAGCATTGAGTCCATTGACGATTAAAGTGAGTACTGAAAGATATGAATTTATTGCCAAAGATATGAATTTATTGCCATTATGATGCTTGTAGAGTTGGAGTTTCTGGTGGTGTTCTCCGGTGCTTTCTAATCTTTGTTGGTTTTGGTATGTATGTATGTATGTATGTATGTATTTATATTTTCATCTTTTCTCCCCTCAATAAGTCCCCCTTAAAATTTATTGCAGGGCTGGTTTAGTGGTCACAAACTCCTTTAATGGTTGTTTGTCTGGGAAAGTTTTTATCTCTCCTTCTATTTTGAATGACAGACTGGCTAGATAAAGAATTCTTGCCTGCGTATTTTTCTGATTCAGCACACTGAATATATCCTGCCAGTCCTTTCTGGCCTGCCAAGTTTCTGTGGATAGGTCTGCTGCAAACCTGATCTGTCTTCCCTTGTAGGTTAGGGACTTTTTTCCCTTGCTGCTTTGATGATTCTCTCCTTGCCTGAGTATTTTGTGAATTTGACTATGATATGCCTTGTTGATGGTTGGTTTTTGTTGAATCTAATGGGGGTCCTCTGTGCTTCCTGGATTTTGATATCTGTGTCTTTCCCCAGGTTAGGAAAGTTTTCTGCTATGATTTGCTCATATAACCCTTCTACCCCTATTTCTCTCTTCCTCTTCTGAGACCCCTATGATTCTGATGTTGTTCCTTTTCAATGAGTCACTGATTTCTCTAATTCTTAAATCGTGCTCTTTTGCCATAATCTCCCTTTTTTTCTGCTTCATGATTCTCCATAAGTTTGTCCTCTATATCCCTGATTCTCTGTTCTGTCTCATCCATTTTTGCTGCTGCTGTATCCATCTGTGATGGCAGCCCAGTTAGAGCAATTTTTATTTCATCCTGACTAGTTTTTACTTCTTTTATCTCTGCAGAAATGGATTCTAATCTATTTTTGACTCCAGCTAGTATTCTTATCGTGATTCTAAATTCTGGTTTAGACATCTTGCTTGTATCTGTGTTGGTTAAATCCCTGGCTGTCTTTTCTTTGTGCCCTTTATTTTGGGGTTAATTCCTTTGTTTTGTCATTTTGAAGGGAGAAAAGGAATTAATGAGGTGGAAAAATTAAAATTAAAAAAATTTTAAAAATATTAAAATTAAAAATTAACACACACACACACACACACATCTAATAAATGATGCCAGATCCTAGGTGTGTTTTGGTCTGGGTATTGAAAGTGGTTTATAGATTGGAGAAAAAAAGGGGGGGAAAATGAAATTGTTTGAGAATTTGAAAAAATGAATACACTGAAGTATACTAAAATGAAATGATAGAAGTAAAACAGAATTTGAAAAAAAATTTACACAAAACTAAAGAATATAGTAGAAAAAAATTAAAGAAAAATAATTTTAATAAAAATTAAAAATAAAAATGAATTTTTTCTCTTTCTGTCTTCAAGAAAAAGAAATGAAAAAGAGAAAAAAGAAAGAAAATTAAATTGTTTGAAAATTTGAAAACGTGAATACACTGAAGTTGACCAAAATAAAATGATGGAAGTAAAATAGAATTTGAAAAAATTTACACAAAAATAAAAAATGTAGTAAAAAAAATTAAATAAAAATACTTTTAATAAAAATTGAAAATAAAAATGAATTTTTTTCTCTTTCTGTATTCAAGGAAAAGAAGTGAAAAAGAGAAAAAAAAAAAAGAAAGAAAATTGAATAGATGGACCTGCTAACAGATTGAAATAGAACTGAAAGTACTTCGTTTTCTCCTAGAAGTCAGTCTATGTAGTTCTTTATAGTCCATAAATTAAGCAGGTGGTGAGACCTGTGTTCTTGAAGAGTGAGGTCAGCCCAGTTGGGTGGGGCTTAGTGTAACAGCTCCATTCTCCACTAGATGGCACTGCTAGCCTACTGGGGTGGATTGTTGTGGCACTTGTAGGTGCGTATGCGCATGTGAGGGAGTGGTGTCACCCACTTACCCAGTGTCTAGTATCAGAACTGTGTTCTCCTTGATCAGCAATCACAGACTGGTCCTCTGTCTTCAGCTTTTGTCCTCTGCCCACTTTTTCACTGTCTGTGACCAAGCCCCAGGCAGTACCTCTCTCCCGAGTTTTGTCTCAGATGCAGGTGTTTTCCCCAGCCCCTCTGAAGGACTGCAGCTTTGACCCGTTCTTCCCCTCTGTGGGAGGGTCTCACCTGGGCTGCACCCAGGAACGCTTGCTGGACCCTGCTGCTGCCAGTGCCCTGAGACTGCAGCCAGGTGCCAGCCCGCCCCAGAAAAAGTTTGCCAGATAGTGTAGCAGCAGCTTTTCAGGGATTATGGAAAATTACAACACACATCTGGCACCAGGCTTCACCCTTAACGACCTTGTTCCAGTACCAGCAAATGTGGCAGTTCTCTGGGGTCTGCTGGGACCAGGTGACCTCAACAGTCTCTACCAAATGCCCTTCCAGCAGTGGAACTGCTTTTCCCTGTGTGGCCCAAGAACCTCCCGGACCCCACACTGCTCCTGGGAATTCTCCCTTCCCACCAGAGCACCACCAGGTATCGAGCTGCAGAGTTGTAGACTCTGTGCTCTCCTTGTTTACAGTCTTAATAGAATTTAAACCCTTTCTCCTTTCTTTCTCCCTTTTTAGTTTAGTCCCTGTGTCTGTTTCCAATTTTCCACTTTCTCTCCAGCTGCTTTTCAGGAGGGGGGCTTTTCCCATATTCTCCCCCCAGTCTCCGTCCTCTCTCCACAAAAGCACCTCCCTTCCCGCCGTGGCTTCTTGCTCCCCACGTTCACCTTTCTGTGCCGCGTACCTGCTGAATTCTGTGGTTCAGGTTGTGCAGATTGTTGTGTTAATCCTGCAATCAGTTTTCTAGGTGTGCAGGATGGTTGTGTCGGTCTGGCTGTATTTCATGGACGTGAGACACACAAAAAACTTCCATGCTGTTCTGCCATCTTGGCTTCCCCCTCTTGTTTATTTTAAATGTTTATTTAGTTTTGGGAGAAAGAGAGAGAGAGAGAGAGAGCAGGAACGCGTGCACTAGCAGAGAAGGTGCAGAGAGAGGGGGACAGAGCATCCAAAGCAGGCTCTGCGCTTACAGCAGTGAGCCTGATGCAGGGCTCACAGAAAATTGGTATAAAGGTGTTGAAAGGATAAAAGACCACAAAGAGAACACTGAGGTAAACCAGATATTTGTAACTGAAGAAAGGAGTTAACCTGTGTAGTTAAGGGAAGAAAATAATTGGGGTTGGGGGTCACTGGAGTGTAGGAACTCAGAGAAAAGGCCCCACAGGGCTGGTATCTACACTCCTAGGGGAAGTTCTAAACATGTAGATCCAGAAGCAGCAAAAGACATGTTACAGTAGAGCCAACTGTTGGTGCTGCAATAACACTGATAGAAGCATGGACATCAAGAAGGACATTCTTTCTCACCAACTCCCACCTTCCAACCTTTCCCTAATGCTTCCTATTGTCAGAACTTAGCAATGAGCTAACTAGCAAGGGTTCTGGGTAATGTAGCCTGTTGAGTCCTAGCCCCAGCACTATATAATAGAATATAGAAAGAAAGGCAGGGTAGGATCTGAGAAACGGTAGGCATACTTCTGGCATTATTCCAGTTCACCTTTGTAGTGACATAGTCGTGGTGAATCAGTGACAGCCACCAGTGGGTTCTGGAAAGAAATGGGATAGACTGTTGCATGATATAGCAGTGGCCCTGCTGTTTTTCCTATCAAGGACCACCAGTGAAGGTAGATGTGTTTTTAAGTATGAGACCCTCTCCAGGAAGTCCCAGAAATTATCATGGGAAAGTCTTTTGACAGTGGAAATACTATAAATCAGAAGGGGTCAAAAGACAACAATATTTGGTTGATAGTATCTATATTTACATCCTGGAGAGCTTAAAATTGCATATATGTTTCTTAGATGAATTTTAAATTAAGTATGCGCCAGACTGGTCCACGAACCTATACTAATTTTCCTTTGGAGAAACAGCTCTCTCAGCTCTTCTGGGAGAACACGAAAATTCAGGAGACTTGATGACACCTTTTCTACCTTCTCCACTCCAAGCAACCACTTGGCCACAGTAATTAGTACATGTTCAGGTATAAGCAATCAGAATAAATATTACCAGGATTTCAATTGGACCAATTAGAAAAGAGGTGTTCTTTTCCCCATGGGGTTGCTAGGTGACTAGAGTAGAGTGTAAGTTTGGAGCTTTGGTGTTAATACCTGGCTTTCTCTAAAGCCTGTCTGATATAAAAATTTTCCTATGTAAGTACATGAAAAACATAAAGAGAAAACATAAAAAAGGTTTTAAATAAAATTTTAATGATATTCAGCATATGGATCTAACTATATCTAGAGATAGGTCTACTTCTAAATTTTTCTATTATATAAGTCAATGTATTTTTTTTTAAGTCATTTAAAAAGTTGAGGTAATGCTCACATACAATGAAAAACATCTATCTTAAATTTACATTTTGATGAGTTTTGATAGAGGAAGCATTCTTTTACCTCCACCTCTGTCAAGATATAGCATATTTACAACACTAAATTTCATTCCCTTCCAGTCAATCCCTACCCTATCCCCATAGTTGATTGTTCTGATTTTCACCAGTATAAATTAACTGTCTGTTTTTGAATTCACTATTAGTGGAAATATACAGAATATATTCTTTTGTGGTTGACTTCTTTTGCTCAACATACCTTTGAAATTCATCATGTTCATCGGTAGTTAATTCTATTGATGACCAGCATTACATTATAAGGATATGCATTTTAAAAATTCATGCTCATGTTGATGGATATTTGGGTTGTTTCCTGTTTTATTTAATATGAATAAAGCTGCTATAAACACTGTTGATTAAATATTTTTTGGATATATGCTTTTGTTTTTCCCAGGTAAATACCTTGGAGTAAAATTAGGACATGTTAGAGATACATGTTTAACTACATAAGAAATACCATCTGCATTTTTACCTGGATGTCCCATGGATACCTCAAACATAGCTCCCAAAATACTTATTACTGTCCTTTACCTCAGACTTGAATTCTGTACTCACTGTCATGGTGAAGGGTGCCAGGTGTCTTAGCCAGGAATCAGCATATTTGTCAATTAAAATTAAAAATTACCTAGCACACTAATTAAGTTATAATAACTTAATAATTATTTAATATTAATTAATAATTATCTAGCATATTTATTGTAAATTTAAAATATAGTCACCAATTTTAACAGAATTTCCTATGTATTATTTTTAGTAAAGGACAGGCAATTGTCCACTAAGAAAATTGTATTGAAATTCTCCCTTTCAAATCTAACAATGTGAATAAGAATAGAATTATGGTTTCCTTCAATGCTATTTCTACTGCTTTGGAGGTAGCATTTAATCTATAGGTCAATTTACTTAAAGATATAATTGTGGAGTAATGAAATCTGAAAACATGTATTAAAAACTAGCTTAAACCAACTTTTGATTTAGATCTTTTCATGCAAAACAACAACAAAAAACCCCACATTCAAATAAATTCCATGAAATTGAGAAACTAATAATGATTTACTTGCCAATTATGAAAGAAGAAAAATACTAGTAAATATCTCAGGGTTTTTTTTTCTCCACTAACAAAATTAACTTGTAAATTTCATCTAGCAATCAAAAAAGATTTATCATTTAAACAATAATCAAATGGTACCAGCTTTCTGTACTGCAAAGGCAAATAATAGCAATCAATTAGACTCAATTTGTTTTTATAAGATCAAATCACTGTCCCCAACTTGTTTTCCTAAGCCATTCAATTTCTTTTAAACACCTAGCATGTTTAAAAGTTAGTATTATATACTGACAACCTACTATTTACCTGTAATTTTTTTCTTTTTTATTGAAAAAAATTTTTAATCATTATTTATTTTTGAAAGAGAGAGAGAGGGAGACAGAGTGTGAGGCGGGTAGGGGCAGAGGAAGAGGGAGACAATTTGAAGCAGGCTCCAGGCTCTGAGCTGTCAGCACAGAGCCTGATGCAGGGCTTGAACTCACAAGCTGTGAGATCATAACCTGAGCCGAAGTTGGACTCTTAACTGACTGAGCCACCCAGGCACCCCTTACCTGTAATTAATGTTTAAATTTTTCTAGCAATATGCACACCAGAAGTTAAATTTAAAAGTTTTAAATTTTGTATTATCATCTATCTAGGTAAAATGTATAAAAATTGTGCCAATACTTTTTTTTTTTCTAAAGAAGTATTAAATGAACAACTGAACTTTAGCTAAGGATAATTATACTGGTGTGCTTTCCAAGATATGATTATTTATAGTATGCCCCTTTTAAAATGTAGTCATTGTAATTTCTGGATTGTCTAGAATTGGAAAGTCTACCTATTAATTTTATGAAACTTCTGACATAGAGTTCAAATTTCTTAGTTTCTCCATACAGAAAATGGATTAATTTTATTGGTAAGCACATCTAGGAAGATTTTAATTAATATTATCTGTATTGTTACATAGCATTAAGAAAGGCAACTGAGGTCTTGTAGAAAATGAGCAGTTAGCAATATAATTAATCTGGAGATACTGTAATATCAGTGTAAGCCCAAAATATTAAAAATAAAACTTCAAAGTCCCTAATGATCATTAGTATAATTCCTTTCATAAACATAATCTTTAAAAACAATAAGAAGTCTGATTCCTGTTAAATATAATTTCAAGTGGCGTAATATAAAAATGTACTTTTGTTGGCTTTTGTTTTTTCTGAAAAGCAGAATTCTATGTAGTATATAATGGAATGAGATATCAAATAGTATTATCTTAGAAAATCTAATCCTATCAAAATGATTATGTCAAAACCAGGTAACATCATATAAAAATTTCAGAAATTATCTCAAACTTTTGGATAACTTTTTAAAAAATTAGTTTAATAAGCTGGTTTTACTTATGGAGATTTAGAAATCCTTTGGGTCTTTATTCAAGGTCAAATAAATTGATAGTCACTGTTAACTCCAAACATGATAGAGTGAATAAAACTGCACATTGTAAATACTTTGAAAATGTGTGATATACAATTAGACAATTTTTTGGAGACTTCCAACCTTTCAAATGCTTCCTTGCTTTCTAGCAATTCTATTAACCTGTGGGTGAAACACATTAAAGGCATTAAATTTGAAGCCTGGAATTTAGCTGACCTAGGCTTGATTCTCGCCCCTACCGCTTACTACTTTAGTTATCTCCTGGAAGATTCTTTCATCTGTCTGAATCTGTTTCCTCAGGTATAAGAATGAATAACAATACCTGTCTCAAATCAGGAATGAAGATAGAATGAGATTATATTGCCTGGGTATTGCCCGTGCAAAATAAATGTCAGTTTCATTCTCAGCTGTCCTTGAGTGCTAACAACCTTCATTTGACTCTTTGGGGAGAGACGTTTTGTTTTTTTCACCTAAATACACGAGGCATGTTTCTTGACCCTCAGCTATTTCCTTTAAAAGTACTCCACCAAAGCGTTGCACTGCATAATATTAACTCTAACGGAGTCAGTAATAACTAGTGAGCTATTGTAACGAAGAGTATTAGCAAATTTAAACTGATGAGAAGTTATTTAAGTGCACTTTAGGTATTACTCATCTTTATTTTTTCACTGACAGACAATTGCTATCTTCTCTCCATACAGAAAATTGCACCTAATTACAGTAATGTTTAGGTGGGTTAGTCTGTAACTTGAAGTAAAATATATTGACGGGATAAAATGAAAGCTTTGAAATAGTGCAAAATTGGGAAAACGAGGTCAAGCAAGAAACAGAATTACTGTAATTCATGGTGAGAAGATTGATTAGAACGCATTTGCCTTCAGCCTTCAAGATTTAGATTCTCTACAGAATGGAGGTAAAGCCCAGTTTTCAAGAAATTACCAATGGCGAATAAAATAGCGTTCGGTGTTAGGCCATCTTGGTAATCACAAGGTTCAGAAAGGCTTTATTAAAATAACCTTCACTGAAGAGAGGATTTTTTTTTTTTTTTACTTTCCCTACCTCCTGCAATTAATGCAGTTTAATGCACTGTCAATTGTTTAAAGGGGGAAAATATGCTATACTGCAGTTCTCAACAGGTTACTGACAAGCGCCACAGACATTTATTAAAACAAACAAACAAAAAACCTGTGCAAACGTCTCAACATCATTCCACCTCTAACCCGTTCCAAAACCTAAAAAAATAACTTTCAAGCCAAACTCATGGCGTGTTAATGATTTACCTCGAGGCAGGAGCATTAGTACACTAACTACACCTACTCCTAAAAATACGCAATCTCAGGGCTAAGACCGAGAAGGAACTGACTGCTTATAATTTAAAATCAAATGCGTTCCCAAAGGAATTCGAAAAAATTTTCAATGTTTTCAATCACGCATTTGCTGATTTCTACAATTCATTACACCACCGCCCTTTCTCCTCCACCCACACCCTGCCCTCAAGACCCCAAATCCCTGCAATCTCGCTTCGCCCAGCTGCCTTAAAGGCCCGGCGCTTGGCCGGGTTTGGGCGCAAACCACTTCCGTACACTCGGCCCGCGCTACAGCTAAAGCGGTCAACCAATGGCTGCCTTCTCCTGTATTCATCGTCCCGCCTTCCGATTCCACTGAAGCCAATAGAAAAGGCCACCTGGTGTCGGAGGCCAATGGGAAATTGGGGGGCGGGCGTCATTGGCTGCAGCCGCGTCGCAGTGCAGTATGGGCCTCCGTCTCCGTTACCCTGGTGCCCAAGTCACCGGGCCCGGCGCTGCCAGGAAGCTGCTGTCCCCGCCCATATTTTGGTCCTGCGTTCAAACTTCCCGCACCCCGGCAATCCCGGCGCCCGCCCCCCAATCTTTGCAGCAGCAAGGCACCCACTCTTCGACAGCTAGACTCTGAATCTCCGGCGGGGAGTTTGCTCCGCGGAGAGAAGGCAAGGAGGCGGGACGCCGCGTCGGATCTGAGGAGGGGCGGGTTGGGGGTGGGCTTTGGCGTGGGCGTGGAGATTGGGGAGTTGGGGGTGCGAAGTGAGGCTGTGACTGGAGCGTGGAGGGCTGGCTTTTCGTGGATGGAGGCCTGCGAGTTAAAGCGGGGAGGATGAAAGGATTAGGGATGGGGAGGGTTTAGGGACGCGGGGAGAGCAGAGTCCTAGGAAAAGATGTGAAGAGCCCGTCAGCTGGGAAAGGACCAAGAGGATGGGAGGTTTACCTACACGTGGGGGGGATTGGGAAGTTAGGAGGAGACGGAGTCGGGGAAGGGTTGGTTATTTGTTGGAATCAGGAAGGGAGCTTATTGCAGGAGGATCTAGAGAAGGGGTTAGGAGTTATTAGAAAACCTTAGAGGCCTGTGGCGACTGAAGGTGGGAAAGGAGGGACAGAGCCGAGAAGGGAAAGGAGGCTTTGAGGCTTTCGGTATCTCTGGGATAAAAAATGGAGATTAAGACTATGGTTGGAGTAGAAAGGCCCATTCATTTGTCCAGGGTTTAAAATTGTTAACATGTCTTTCCGGATGAGAGGAGGAAAGATGCTTGGCAAAAAATGCGCCTACTTGGCACAGATGAGTCACTACTCAAGCAGTTTTTAACAGTGGTGAAGATCATGGGTCCTGAGTTTAAACACCTCTCATACACTTGTGACCTTGGACAAATTACTGACATCAATTAGTAACGAATTATTGGCTAGTAACAAATTACTAGGGGCATATATATTTTTTCTATTTGGGAATGGGAGTAGTAGATATTATGAGGATTATTGAGATGTTCATACCTATACTTAGGTAAATGAAAACAGTGGATGGTTCTGTTAAAGTGGGTTTCTTATTGGAATTTGGTTTGTGTGAGCAATTCGATGGGCTGAATTTATTGGAGATTTTCTTAATCTTTTCCTTCGTTGACCCTGCTCTGAAAGTCTGATGAAAGTTTTGGCCCCTCTCCCTAGGAAAATATACTTGGGCACATACATGTTATGCCCGTCCTTTACCTGCAGGTTAAGAACTTCGGTTGATATATCTTTGGGATCAAAAGTCATCCTTCAAATTGTTGTTGTTGTTATTATTATTATTATTATTTTGGCGGGAGGGGACTACATGCAGTTTGGGGAAAAGGGTACAGTTCTGGAGAGTGTTTACTTTCTTTAGTATGTTGTTATTTTAATCCATATTTTTTTCCAGTTACAGTTCCATACTTGTATATTACTATTCTGTTTCACCTTGGGCTTTTGTTGCATGTTGACTTACATGTTTATCCAAACTCACAATAGGAAATAAGTTTGTTTTGAGATTCTGAATTGACAAAGAATCATTTCAAATATCAAAAAGTAATTGGTGACTTTGGAAAAGAGATTTTTCTTCTTTTGTCAGAGTCACATCTTTTCTTTCTTTCTTTCTTTCTTTCTTTCTTTCTTTCTTTCTTTCTTTCTTTCTTTCTTTCATTCATTCAAGTTTATTTGTTTTGAGAGAGGCAGAGACAGTACAAGTGGGGGAGGGGCAGAGAGAGGAGAGAGAGAGAGAGAGAGAGAGAGAGAGAGAGAGAGAGAGAATCCCAAGCAGACTCCTCACTGCCAGTGCAGAGCCCAGCCTGATGCAGGGCTGAATCTCACCGACTGAGAGATCATGACCTGAACTGAAATCAAGAGTTGAACAGTTAACGAACTGAGCCATGCAGGCGGTCCAGAGTCACATCTTTTCTGTTAAGCAGTCATGGAACAGTGTAAGACACAGAAGTCCATTAGAAGATGCTATTCTCTTGGGGTACCTGGGTGGCTCAGTTGATTAAGCATCCCACTAATCCCAGGGTCGTGAGATCTGGCCTCTGTCTGTCTCTTCGCTGAGCGTGGAGTCTGCTTGGGTTTCTCTCTCTCCCTCTGCTCCTCCCTGGCGCGCGCGCGCGCGCGCACACACACACTTTCTCTCTCTCTCAAATTAAAAAAAAAAAAAAAAAAGGATGAAAAAAAGAAGTTGCTCTTCTGGCACCTGGTTATTCTCCTGCGTGTTATTAACCATTTTCTTTGTGGGATGCTCCTCCTCTGCTCATCATTTAATTATCGTGTTTCCTCATAAGTTAGTCTGCTTTCTCTTTACTCTGTGTTCTTTTCTTGGCTGAGTTCATCCTCAGGATTCTGGTAGTCTTGGCTTCCACCATCTATATTTTATTAATATACTCTCAATTTTTATCTCTATCCTGGAACTCTTGAATTAGCTCTAAATTTGTATAGTTAATTTTTGATATTTCCAAATAGATTTCCCACAGGCATTCTAAAGTCAGTCTGCCTGATATGAAACCATCACCTTTCCCCACCAAACTTGTCCTATTGAATGCTACCATATTTACCCAATTTTTTAAGCCCAAAACTTTGGAATTCATTTAGGTTCTTCTCTGTTCTTATAGTCCACATACAATCTGTCTCCTAGTGCAGTTTGTTTTACTTGATAAAACATTTCTTAATTCTGTACTCTACATCTCTACTTATCCACATTAGTTCAAACCACTATCATTTGTCTCCTGATTTCAAGAACAGCTGGTCTTCTGCCTTCAGTCTTATTGGCCTCCAATTCGTGGGTTGGAGATGGATCTTTGCAAATGTCAGATCTGGTTATTTTATTTTATTTTATTTTATTTTATTTTATTTTATTTATTTTATTTTATTTTTTGACTAAAAGAGATTCATTTTATTTATATTTTTTTGCCAGTGAGATTTTTACTTATTTATTTATTTTATTTTGTATTTTTTAAAATTTACATACAAATTAGCATGTAGTGCAACAATGATTTCAGGAGTAGATTCTTTAGTGCCCCTTACCCATTTAGCCCATCCCCCCTCCCACAACCCCTCCAGTAACCCTCAGTTTGTTCTCCATATTTATGAGTCTTTTCTGTTTTGTCCCCCTCCCTGTTTTTATATTATTTTTGTTTCCCTTCCCTTGTGTTCATCTGTCTCTTAAAGTCCTTATAAGTGAAGTCATATGATATTTGTCTTTCTCTGACTAATTTCACTTAGCATAATACCCTCCAGTTCCATCCATGTAGTTGCAAATGGCAAGATTTCATTCTTTTTGATTGCCGAGTAATACTCCATTGTATATATATATACACCACATCTTTATCCATTCATCTATTGATGGACATTTGGGCTCTTTCCATACTTTGGCTATTGTTGATAGTGCTGCTATAAACATGGGGGTGCATGTGTCCCTTCGAAACAGCATACTTATATCCCTTGGATAAATGCCTAGTAGTGCAGTTGCTGGGTTGTAGGGTAGTTCTAGTTTTAGTTTTTTGAAGAACCTTCATACTGTTTTCCAGAGTGGCTGCACCAGCTTACATTCCCAAGATCTGGTCATTTTAATGCTAGAAGATATTTTGTTTCCAACCAACTTCTTTGTATGATATAAAGGTCCTTGTAATGGTCTCTTTGACTTGATCTCGTCTCATTTATTACTTTGTCACTACCCTCCCTAGCCAATGCAGTCATTCTAAATCAACATTGTCTAAAAGAAATATAATGTGAACCATATACAGAATTTAACATTTTTTCAGAGCCACAGGAAAATACAAACTGTGAAATTTTAATAGTATATCTTATTTAACCCAATAAATCCAAAATACTATTTTAACATATGATTAATATTTAACAATATTCTTAAAAATTTTTTTTTAATGTTTATTCACTTTTTGATAAAGACAGAGCGTGAGTGGGGGAGGGACAGAGAGAGAGGGAGACACAGAATCCGAAGCAAGCTCCAGGCTCTGAACTGACAGCACAGAGCCCAACGCGGGGCTTGAACTCACAGACCTTGAGATCATGACCTGAGCTGAAGTCGGACACTTAACCGCCTGAGCCACCCAGGCACCCCTTAACAGTATTATTAAGGAGATATTTTATGACCTTTTTTATGGACTAAGTTTTCAAAGTTCCATGTGTATTTTATACTTATAGCATATCTTGATTCTGACTAGCTAGCTCAGTAGCCACTGTATTAGCACAATTGTGTACTATTTGCAATTTGATGATATTCCACACTTATAAATGCCTTTTACTTTTGCAAATGCTGCTTCCTCTTACTGAAATTGGGTCTTCTCTCACCTCATCTACCTGCCCAACTCCCTCCCCACGCCCCCTCTAAAAAAAACAATCCACAAATACATATACTTGTGCATAACCTCTGCTAATACCTAAAGATTCAATTTAGGCCTTACCTGGAATTGTCCCCAAACTCTCTCTGTCCTCTAATCTTAGTTGTTTGTTTGTTTCTTTACATATATGTATATACATACACATATATATATACATGTATATACATACACATATATATATATATGTGTATGTATATACATATGCACATACATATATGAGCTCGAAGCAGGGTTCCATCTCATTAACCAAGAGATTATGACCCGAGGTGAAATCCAGAGCTGGATGCTTAACTGACTGAGTCACCCAGACACCCCTTTCCTCTAATCTTAGTTATAAGTTTACTTAGCCTGCTTTACTTTTTTGGTCATTAGTACTCATACTCTTGCATTATCTTTTTCTTCTTGTATTGGAGTTTCTTAATAGTAGGCTTTCAGTTGTATCTTATTTAATTTTGTATCTCCATTCATAGGTTGGTGCCTGGCATAGTAGGTGTTCAGTAAATGCCTTATGCATGAATGAATAAATATTCTGTGATGTTTTCATTTGACTGACTAGACTTTGGGAATGCATGCTGTAGTTAAGATGCTTTAATTTGACCCACTGTTTCAAAATGCTGTTTAAAATGAAGCTGCTTATGCCTTAAATTTTAAGTGTAATATATATTGTGATCTGACCTAGAGTCTGGGAAACCATACTTAAAATCTAAACATAGTTTGATTTTAAAGCAAGAGTAGGTATTGTGTAGGGGTGTCTGGGTAGCTTCGTCGGTTAAGCGTCTGACTTCGGCTCAGGTTAGGATCTCACAGCCTGTGAGTTCCAGCCCTGTGTTGGGCTCTGCTGACAGCTCAGAGCCTGGAGCCTGCTTCAGATTCTGTGTCTCCCTCCCTCTCTGTCCCTCCCCCACTCACACGGTGTCTGTCTCTCTCAAAAGTAAATTAACATTAAAAAAAAATAGTAGGTGTTCTGTAAATAAAGGTAGGATAAAGAAATGCTTAGGGGATATCCTGGAAAATATAGGTAGAAGAGTGAAAAACTACTTGGTTTTATTATCTGTTTATACTTTATCTCTTTTATAGGAGAGAAGCAGTTGCAGTTTTAAATGCAACAATATTGTTTTTACCTTTGTCTCATCTTCAGTTATTTCCATTCCTTTTTGAGAGATCTCCTTATTTATATCTTTCTCTCTTAGTTTGTTTTCATTTTACTCATCTAGTTGTCTGTTGTATGAGCTCTTCTGCTGGCAGGAGAGATAGCCAGGCACCAATGTTTTACACAAAGAAGCCTGAATACAGGGAAATGACAGGAAATTAACAGTTCTTTGATTTTGTATAGTTTTTTTTTTTTCTTAAAACTAAGAACTTTTCTTTTTTGTTTATTTTTTAAAAATTTAATGTTTATTTATTTTGAGAGAGAGAAAGGGAGACAGAGCACAAGAGGGGGAGGGGCAGAGAGAGAGGGAGACATAGAATCCAAAGCAGGCTCTGGGCTCTGAGCTGTCAGAACAGAGCCCGATCCAGGGCTCAAACTCACAAGCTGTGAGATCATGACATGAGCAGAAGTTGGACGCTCAACCGACTGAACCACCCAGGCACCCCTAAAACTAAGAACTTTTCTTAGTCACATGAATCAGCTAATCATGATATTCCATATATAGTAGACTTTTGGCTTAGGTCTGCTTTCTGATTCGTTTGAAACTTTATATAAGGAGGCTTCTGGTACTGAATGGGCTTCTGGTCATCTTTTTCTGACCTGTTATGTGTGACCTATACTATTTGGGACTTTTTTTTTTAGAAATAAGTTAATTTTTCGATGAAAAGTGATGTGTTCGATTTGATGGTTTTCTAGCATCGCCATAGTAGCACTCCAGGCCATTTGTGCTATCCAATACAGTGGCTACTGAGCTAGCTAGTCAGAATTGAGATATGCTGTAAGTGCAAAATACACATGGAATTTTGAAAACTTAGTCCATAAAAAGGACATAAAATATCTCCTTAATAATACTATTAAATATTAATCATATGTTAAAATAGTATTTTGGATTTATTGAGTTAAATAAGATATACTATTAAAATTTCACAGTTTGTATTTTCCTGCAGCTCCTGAAAAAATGTTAAATTCTTTATATGGTTCACATTATTTCTTTTAGACAATGCTGGTTTAGAATGATTGCATTGGCTGGGGGGTAGTGACAAAGTGATAATTGTTAGGAAATAAACAATTCTTAGGAATTGAAATTGGGCAAGACTTGTAGTTTTTCTTTTTTGCTTTTATCTAGTTACCCTTGTATAGATAGGGAAAGCAGATGAATAACTGTTAGTTAATTCATTCTCCATCACAAAAATTAATTTAAATTAGCTGGAGAACTGTACGTGGAACATAAATCTTCAGTGTTCTGTTAATTTAGGTAACTTTTCTCTCTTAAGAGAAAAGTTTGGATGTGGGATGTGAGGTTAAGAAGGAATCCATGATCCTTAGATTTGCAACATAAAATCTAGTAGATGGATGTGCCATTTAATGAAATTAGAAAAATAGGAAAGAGTGGGTGTAGAAAGAGGACAAATCATGATTTTGGTTTTGGATATGTAAGTTTGAAATGATTTTCAGATACCCAGGTGGAGTTGTCAAATACATAGGTGGATATGTGAATCTGAAAGAGTAAATGAAGTCTAGATGAGATCACCTAAGGAGAGAGTGTAGATAAAGAAAAGAAGGCCAATATGTGGGGACTTGGGTTTTCCAACATTTAGAGATAAGGAAGAGGGGGCAGACTCAACAAAAGAGACTGAGAAGAGACAGCCAGAGAGTTAGTAAGAAAACCAGGAAAGCAGCTGGCTATGGGAGCCTAGAAAGAAAAGAGACTTGTGGAAGGAGGGAGATGGTTAGTTGTTTCAAATGTTGCTGTAAGGTCAAGGATGAATAGGGTGGAAAATTGGCTACTGGATTTAGCCAAGATGAATGGTGGGGATGAAAACCGGACTAGTGTGGATTCAGATTCTGGTTGGGAAAGTAGAGATAACGTTCTAGATTCTAGATTACTCTTCCAAAGAGATTCACTGGAAAATTAGAGTAGAGCAATTGCATCATAGATGCATTTGAATGTAGAGGTACACAACAGCTTTATTAGAGCCTCTGTTGATAGGAATGGTCCTATACAGAGGGTAGCAGGGGCAGAATCCTTGAGATAGAGAAGTGTGGGAAGGGAGATAGGTCAAAGGTTTAGCTCTGAAAAAGAGCAGAAATGTTTCTTTAGTTTTAGTGGTGGGAGGGCTACAGTATGAGATAGATGCTGATGGAGATGACTTCAAAGATGAGGCAGTTCTCATCTGATTGTTGATACTGAAATACCAAATGGATTACTCAACTGAGAGAAAACTGTACAGTCATACCTCATTGCACATTGATATGCTTTGCATATACTGACTTTTTTTTTTTTTTTTTTTTTTTTTACAATTTAAAGATTTGTGGCAACCCTGCATTGAGCAAGTCTATTGGCACCATTGTTTCAATAGCATTTGCTCACTTTCTGTCCGTGTCACATTTTCTTAATTCTCACAGTATTTCAGACTTTTTTGTTTTTACCATATTTGTTATGGTGATCTCTGATTAGTTATCTTTGATGTTACTACTGTAATTGTTTTGGGGTGCCATGAACGGCACCTGTGTAAGACAGTGAACTTAACTGATTACTGTGTGTATTCTGATTGCTCCACCAACCAGCCGTTACCCCATCTCTCTCTTCCTGTCCTTGGGCATTTCTATTCCCTGAGACACAGCAAGATAGAAATTAGGCCAGTTAATAACTCTATGATGGCCTGTAAGTGTTCAAGAGAAAGGAAGATTCAGACATCTCTCACTTTAAATCAAAAGCTAGAAATGATTTAAGCTTGATGAGAAGGCATGTCAAAAGCCAAGATAAGCCAAAAGGTAGGTCTCATGTATCAAACAACCAAGTTGCAAGTGCAAAGGAAAAGTTCTTTAAGGAAATCAAAAGTGCTGCTGCAGTGAACACATGAATAAGAAAGTGAAACAGCCTTATTGCTGATACGAAGAAAGTTTTGGTGGTCTGGATAAAAGATCAAACCAGTTATAACAGTCTGTAAGCCAAAACCTATTCCAGAGTAAAGCCCTAACCCTCTTCAGTTCTGTGAAGGCTGAGAGAGAGCTGAAAAAAAAAAAAAAAAAAAAAAGTTGAAGCTACAGTAAGTTGACTCATGAGGTTTAAGGAAAGAAATCATCTTAATATCAAAGCGCAAGGTTAAGGAAGTGCTTATGTAGAAGCTACAGCAAGTTATCCAGTAGATCTAAGATAATAAAGATGGTGGCTTTACTAAACAACAGATTTTCGGTGTAGACAACAGCTTTCTGTAGAAACAAGATGCCATCTAGCACTTTCATAGCTAGAAAGGAGAAGTCAGTGTCTTCAAAGCGTTAGAGGACAGGCTGACTCTTGGTATGAGCTAATGCAACTAATGACACTAAGTTGAACTAGTGATCATTTACCATTATAAAAATTCTAGAGCCCTTAAGCATTATGCTAAATCTGTGCCTCTGCTTTATAAATGGAAGAACAAAGCCTTGATGATAGTGCATCTGTTTACAGCATGGTCTACTAAATATTTTAAGCCTACCGCTGAGGCCTACTGCCCAAGAAAAAAGACTCCTTTCAAACTATTACTGCTCATTGACAACACAGCTGGTCACCCAGGAGCTCTGAGAGGGACAGACAGATTCACGTTGTTTTTATGCCTGCTAACACAGCGTCCATTCTGTCTCCCTGGATCAAGGAGTAATTCTGACACTCAAATCTTATTTTGAAAATACATATTATAAGATTGTAGCTGCTATATGTTGTGATTGCTCTGATGGATCTGGGCAAAGTACATTGAAAACCTGGAAAGGATTCACCATTCTAGATGCCATGAAGAACAGTTATTTGTGGTCTATATATTAACATTAATGGAAGTTTGAAACAAGTTGATTCCAGCTCTCATGAATGACTTTGAGGGATTCAAGACTTCATTGGAGGAAGTCAATGCAGATGTGTTGGAAATAGCAAGAGAACCAGAATTAGAAGTGGAGCCTGAAGATGTGACTGCCTTACTGCAGTGTCATGATCAAACTTGAACAGGAGTTGCTTCCTATGGATGAACAAAGAGTGATTTCTTGATATGGAATCTTCTCCTGGTAAAGATGCTGTGAAGATTGTTGAAATGACAACAAAGGATTTAAAATATTATATAAACTTAGTTGACAAAGTTGCGGCAGGGTTTGAGAGGATTAATTCCAATTTTGAATGTTCCAAGAGTAAAATGCTGTCAAACAGCATTGCATGCTACAGAAGAATTGTTCATGAAAGGAAGAGTCAATCAATCAGTGACACAAACTTTATTGTCTTATTTTAAGAAATCACTGTAACTACCCAATCCTTCAGCAACCACCACCCTGATCAGTCAGCATGCATCATTATCAAGACTTTCCACTGCAAAAAGATTACAATTCCCTGAGAGTCCCAATGATAATTAGCATTTTTTAGCAATGAAGTATTTTTAAATTAAGGTATATACCTTTTTTTAAAGACATAATGCTCTTGCAGTATGGTTTAAACGTTTATATGCATCAGGAAACCAAAAAATTCATTTGACTATTTTTCTTTCAGTCTTCACTTCATTGGAATATTCGTTTTATTGTGGTGGTCTGGAATTAAACCTGCAGTATATCTGAGGTATGCTTGTGGTCCATTTCAAGGCTTACTGTATTAACTCTGTAACCTTAGGTAAATTGTAATCTTGGATAACCCAGTTTGTTTTTATGGGTGCTAGTTTTCTTAATCTGTTCAAAGAAAAGAGTGATCCCCCAGGTTTCATTCCAGTGCTAAGTTGGTATGTAATCTTATTAAGCTAGAGTACTTATTTTTATTTGCTTATCCTTTTTTTAAAATTACTGTAGTACAGTTGACACAGCGTTACATTAGTTTTAAGCATACAGCATAGTGATTTGACAACCTATAGGTTATGCTATGCTTACTACATGTGAAGTTATTGTCACCATACAATGCCATGACGATACCTTTGACTAGATATTGTATGCTGTACCTTTCAACCCCATGACTTATTCATTCCATAACTGGAATCCTGTACCTCCCATTCCCCTTTACCCATTTTGCCCATCCCAGGCACCCCACCTCCAACCCGAGTAACCACCAGTTTTCTGTATTTATGGGTCTGTTTCTGATTTTTAAAAATTTGTTCATTTGTTTTGTTTTTCAGATTCCACATATAAGTGAAATCATATAGTATTTGTCTTTCTCTAATTGATTTATTTCATTTAGCATAATACCCTCAGGGTCCACCCGTGTTGTCAGAAATTTCAAGATCTCATTCTTTCTTATGGCTGGGTAATACTTCATTGTGTATATACTATATCCTCTTCATCCATTCGTCAGTGGATGGACACTTGGGTTGTTTCCATATCTTGGCTATTGTAAATAATGCTGCAGTTAATGTAAGGGTGCATATATCTTTTTAAATGAGTGTTTTTGTTTTCTTTTGGTAAATACCCAGTAGTGGAATATCTATTTTCAATAGATAGTGGTATTTCTATTTTTAATTTTTTCAAGACTCTCCATACTGTTTTCCTCAGTGGCTGCACCAGTTTACATTCCTGCCAACAGTGCATGAGAGTTCTCTTTCTCCACATCCTCTCCAGCACTTATAATTTTTCTTTTTGTATATAAACCATTCTGACTGGTTTGAGGTGATATCTTATTGTGGTTTTGATTTGCATTTCCCTGATGATTAGTGATATTGAGCATCTTTACTTGTGTCCATTGGCCATTTGTATGTCTTTGGAAAAAGTCTATTCAGGTTCTCTGCCTATTTTTTAATTGGATTGTTTGGTTTTGGGTGTTGAGTTGTATAAGTTCTTTATATATTTTGGATATTTACCCCTTAACAGGTGTACTAGGTTGCCTTTTTGTTTATGGTTTCCTCTTCTGTGCAAAAGTTTTTATTTTGATGTAGTCCCAGTAGTTTACTTTTGCTTTTTGTTTCCCTTTCCTGAGGAGAAATATCTAAAAAGTGTTGCTACGGTCTATATCAAAGAGATAACTGCCTATGTTTTCTTCTAGGAGTTTTATGGTTTCAGGTCTCACATTTAGGTCTTTATTGTGTTATTTATTTTTGTGTATAGTTTAAGAAAATGGTCTAGTTTCATTCTTTTGCATGTACCTGGTCAGTTTTCCCAACACCATTTATTGAAGAGGCTGTCTTTCCCATTGTATATACCCTCCTTTGTCAAATGAATTTACCACACAAGTGCGGGTTTATTTCTGGGCTCTCTATATTGTTCCATTGATTTATGTGTCTGTTTTTGTGCCAGTACTGTCTGGGATTGTGGTTCCTCCAGCTTTTTCCTTCTCAAAATTGCTTTGGCTGTTCGAGGTCTTTGTAGTTCCATTCAAATTTTAGGGTTATTCTAGTTTTGTAAAAAAAATACTGTTGGTATTTTGATAGGGATTGCATTGAATCTGTACGTTACTCTGAGTAGTATAGACATTTTAACAACATTAATTCTTCTAACCTATGAGCATGGTGTATTTTTCCATTTGCTTCTGTCATTGTCAACTTCTTTCATCAGTGTTTTACAGGGTTTTTTTTTTTTTGTTTTTTTTTTTTTAGGTTATTTATTTTGAGAGAGAGAGCAAGAGAGAGACAGAGCTAATCCCAAGCAGTCTCTGCCCTGACAGCACATAGCCTGACATGGGGCTCAAACTCATGAATTGTGAGATCCTGACCTGAGCTGAGATCAATAGTCAGATGATTAACTGACTGAGCTACCCACGCGCCCAGTGTTTTATAGTTTTGAGAGTATAGGTCTTTCACTTTCTTGGTTAAATTTATTTTTAGGTATTTTATTCTTTGTGGAACAATTGTAAATGGAATTTGTAAATAAAATTCTGCTACTTTGGTATTAGTGTATAGAAACACAACAGATTTCTGTATATTATTTTTGTATCCTGCAAATTTATTGAATTAATTTACTTTAATAGTGTTTTGGTAGAGTCTTTAGGGTTTTCTATGTATAGTTTTGTATTATCTACAAATAGTGACAGTTTTTTTCCTTTACCAATTTGGACGCCTTTTTAAAATTTTCTTGTCTGATTGACGTGGCTAGGATATCCAGTATTATTTGAGTAGAAGTGTCATGAGTAGACATCCTTGTCATGTTCCTGATCTTGGTGTAAAAGCTCTCAGTTTTTCAGCAAGTATGGTGTTTAGTTGTGGGTTTGACATATATTGCCTTTATTATACTGCAGTATGTTTTCTTTTAACCCACTTCGTTGAAAGCTTTTGTTCAATAGATGGCTTGAACAATTTTGAATTTTGTCAAATGCTTTTTCTGCATCTAATGAGATGATATGATTTTTACCCCTCATTTTGTTATGTGGTGTATCATGTTAATTGATTTGCAGATATTGAGCTATCCTTGCATTCCTGGAATAAATCCCACTTGATCATGCTGAATGATTGTTTTAATGTATTGTTGAATGTGGTTTGCTAATATTTTGTTGAAATTTTGCATGTATGTTCATCAGGTATATTGACTCGTAGTTTTCTTTTTCAGTAGTATCTTTGGTTTTGGTATCATGGTAGTGCTGACCTTATAGAATGTATCTGGAAGCTTTCCTTCCTCCTCTGTTTTTGGAATAGTTTGAGGAGAATAGGTATTCTTTCTTTTCTTTTCTTTTTTTTTAAGTCTTTATTTAAGTTCCAGTTAGTTAACTACAGTGTAATGTTAGTTTCAGGTGTGCGGTTTAGTGATTCAGCACTTTCATATAACATCCAGTGCTTATCACAAGTGCACTCCTTAGTCCCCATCACCTATTTAACCCATCCCACCACCCATCTCTCCTCTAGTAACCATCAGTCCATTCCTGGTTTGCTTCTCAGTTTTTCCCCTAAGTTTTTTTGTTTTGTTTCTTAAATTCCACATATGAATGAAATCATAAGGTTTATTTGTCTCTCTGACTGACTTATTTCACCTAGCATAATACTCTTTTGCTCCATCTATGCTATTGTAAATGGCAAGATTTCATGCCTTTTTATGGCTGGGTAATGTTCCATTGTGTATATATACCGTATCTTCTTTATCCACTTATCAGTCAGTGGATACTTGGATTGTTTCCATGGTTTGGCTATTGTAGATAATGCTGCTATAAACATCAGGATTCATGTATCACTTTAAATTAGTGTTTTTGTATTCTGTGGGTAAATACCTAGTAGTGCAATTGTTGGATCATAGGGTAGTTCTATGTTTAACTTTTTGAGGAACCTCCATACTGTTTTGCAGAGTGGCCGCACCAGTTTGCATTCCACCAACAGTGCAAGAGGGTTCCCCTTTCTCCACATCCTTGCCCACACTCGTTGTTTCTTGCGTTGTTGATTTTAGCCATTCTATCAGGTGTGAGGTGATATCTCACTGTAGTGTTGATTCGTATTTCCCTGATGATCAGTGATAATCAGCATCTTTTCTTGTGTCCGTTGGCCAACCATATGTCTTCTTTGGAAAAATGTTGAGAGTAGGTATTCTTTAAATTTTTGGTAGAATTTACGTGTGAATACATCTGATCCTAGATTTATTTTTGTTGGGAGTTTTTTGATTATCAATTCAATTTTTTTTTTTTTACTAGTAATCAGTCTGTTTAGATTTTCTATTTCTTCATGATTCAATTTTGAAAGATAGTATATTTATTTAGGAAATTAACCATTTCTTCTAAATTGCCCAATTTGTTGTCATAAATTTTTTTCATAGCATTCTATTCTAATTCTTTGTATTTCATTTGTTACATCGCTTTAATTTCTGATCTTATTTATTTGTGAGTTCTTTTTTTCTTGGTGAGTGTGGCTAAAGGTTTGTCAATTTTGTTTTTCTTGTCAAAGAACCAGCTCTTGGTTTCATTAATCTTTTCTTTTTTTTTTAGTCTTTATTTCACTCTGATCTTTATTATTTCTTTCCTTTTACAAGCTTTGGGCCTTTTCCTCTTGAAGCTTCTTTAGGTGCTGGGTTAGATTGCTTATTTGAGATTTTGCTTGTTTCTTGAGGTAAGTACAAATCATTATGAATTTCCCTCTTAGAACTGTTTTCACTGTGTCCCAAAGGATTTTGGACTGCTGTGTTTTCATTTTCATTTGTTCCTATGTATTTTATTTTCTTTTTGATTTCTTTGTTGAGTCATTGGTTGTTTAATAGTTATACTTTGTAAGAAAAATTAGTAGTTGTTTTATTAGTTGCCTTACTTCATCTTCCTTTTTCTTTTAGCCTAGTGTTTAGGGTCTTTTTGTTTTTAATTTGTTACTTTTTGTTTGCTTATGTGGACTTTTTCTGGCAGTACTATTAGCCAGGCAACATCGTTTCCACAAGGTCTAAGTACTAATTATTTATTTATTTTTTTATTTAAAAAAAAAAAATTAACGTTTATTTATTATTGAGAGAGAAAGAGCATGAGCATGGGGGGGGACAGAGAGAGGGGGAGACACAGAATCTGAAGTAGGTTCCAGGCTCTGAGCTGTCAGCACAGAGCCCGGCGTGGGGCTCGAACTCACAAGCTGCAAGATCATGACCTGAGCTGAAGTTGGACTCTCAATGGCCGAGCCACCCAGGTGCCCCACTAATTTTTAAAAGTAAATTTTCATAGGTGTCTAAGAGTCTATTCCTTGGGAAGGCTTAAGTCATTGAGTGCTATATTTTCTAAGGAATGTTTGTTTTCATGAAGGATTATAACATATTATAGGATGTCACAAGTATATGTAGGTTAGAAATACCCACCTTATGGGGCACCTCCGTGGCTCAGTTGGTTGAGCATCCGACTTCAGCTCAGGTCATGATCTCATGGTTTGTGAATTCAAGCCCCATGTCAGGCTCTGTGCTGACAGCTCAGAGCCTGGAGCCTGCTTCAGGTTCTGCCTCTCTCTGCCCGTCCCCTGCTCACACTCTGTCAATCTCTCTCTCAAAAGTAAATAAACATTAAAAAAAATTTTAAAAATAAAAAAAGAAATACCCACCTTAGTTCAGAATAGATCCTAAATCAGAAACTGGGTAAAGATAAGATATTCTCTAGTATTTTTGGGGGTTACTCTTGAATTTTGTCACTTTTAAAGTTTCTCGTATAATTAACATGCAATATTTTTAAGGAATATATGAAGGATATATATTCATATATATTATATGTACATATCTTTTATATATTCCCTAAAGGAATAAAGGACATTATGACTTTTTCTTAGTTGTCTCTCTTTGATGGAAGAGCCAGACCCTGCTCTAAAAGAACTCACAGTGTATTCTTGCTCAAATTGCTTTCCTCATTGTCTATAATGGCATCTGTACCATCACTAATTTTTGTTGACTGACTTGGTGTATGAATTGCAGTTGTATGGATTTTGGAAAAGTGATTGCTTATATCAAGTTGCCTTAAAAGGGTGGGAATAACTTAGAAATAATTGGCTTAAAATATATTTGTTACATTAACAAATTAAAGATGTAGATTTGTATTTTTCTCCTCTCTTCTTGAAGACCACATTAAAACTATATTAAAGAAGAACAACAGAATGAACCCATAACTTTGAAGGGATGGTCGGGTACTCTCTGATAAAACATCACAGCACATTTTCTGAAAGAGGAAAAGAATAATGATGGATGAAACATTAAAACAGAGAAAACTATGTCAAAATATTCAAGGGGGAACTATAGCAAAGAAAGTTCAGATATATTTAACAGGATCTTAGAGAATCTTAGCATTTAAAGTCAGAGACCAAGGGTAACTGAAAATGGGAAAAATAGTTGAAATATATAACTATATATATAGTTAAAACTATACAACTACATAACTATATATATATACATAGTTATATATATATAGTTATAACTATATATATGTAGTTATATATATAGTTATAACTATATATATATAGTTATATATATATAACATATAACTATATATATATAACATATAACTATAGTTATAACATATAACTATATAACTATATAAATATATAACCATATAATAGTTATGCTTCCTTTTCCACTGAATCCCATACAGAGTGACTCAGTATAATATTCCCTGCTCTTCGCCACTCCTTTTCTTTCCAGTCAAAAAATACAGAAGTCATTTTTTCTGGAAATAAAAATAAAGACAACTCTAAAGGAGAGTACAGTTGTCATGGTGGACATTTGTATCTGGACATTATCCCTCCTCATCTAGGGGAGCCCCATGGAAAATGACTGATTCTCTGCTGTTCATCCTAAAGCATAGTGTGCCTATCAGGAACCCCTACTCATATGTACTTGTTTTCCATTCATTCTTCTTTTTCTTCTTATTTATCAGTGGACAACCAATAATTACCTTCAAAAAAATAAAACCAGCAGTATTATGAATGAAAATTCTATGGTAAAGAGAAAAACTTTCACCATGTGAAACAGATAGTTCCTGAATCAGAAGAGATCTTAATTTAAAATAAACAAAATGGAGGCACCTGGTGACTAGGTTGGCTAAGTGCCCGACTTCAGCTCAGGTCATCATCTCACAGTTCGTGAGTTTGAGCCCCACTGGAGCCCCGTGTTGGTCTCTGAGCTAATAGCTCAGAGCCTGGAGCCTCCTTCAGCTTCTGTGCCCCTCCCCAACTCACACACTGTCTCTCTCAAAAACAAACATTAAAAAAAAATAAATAAATAAATGTCTAGTGTTCTCAGAGAAATAAAAATGTATTGCCTCAGTAAAGCAAGAACAGAATAATTATTAAAAAATCATAGTAAGAAAGATTTATTGGAAATTAAAGTGTTTATACAAATTAAAACAAAAAACAGAACAACCCTGGATAGTTAAAAGATAAGTTGAGTAAGTTTCTATTTGAAAATAGAAAAACAGAGAGCAGGTTTGTTATTTAGTCAGTTATTTAGTCAGGTTTAAAAAGAGTAAACAGGAAAGTGGGTTATCAGAAAAGTAACATAACATTTCTAGTGCTTAAAGATACTTGTTTCAATATTAAAAGGAGGGAGATAAAGGGGCAACACAATCAATGAAAAAAATGACCCACACCTAGGCACGTTGTGGAATTGCAGTATAAGAGGAGGGAAAATTCTAAAAGCTCCTAAGGAGGGGGGAAAAAAAGATAACCTATAAAGGAATGAGAATCAGATGAGCATAACTAGAGTGTAAACTCCATAATGGCAAGGATTATTGTTGTTGTTGTTTTCTTTATGGTTACATGGTAAAAGTTCAAAAGAAATACATGTTGAATAAAAGAATTGACTGTAACATCTAGCAAGAACCTCTTCAGGGTTTAGAAGACAGTGGAGCAGTGTCTTTAAAGTTCTGAGAGAAAATGACTTAACTTAGAATGCAGAACCTATGAAAAGTATCAAATTGGAGGGCAAAATAAAGACGTTCTCAGGTATATAAGGACTCAGAACATTTACCTCTTAACCTATCTATATACCCTTTCTGTTGAAGTTATTTGAGGATATGGATCAGTAAAATGAGCAAAACTAAAGACGGTGACATGAGCTACTAGAAATGGTGGGTCAACTCAGAGGTACTATAAAAGTGATGCCAGAATGACAGTGGTATAACAGATATACAAAGTAATTGTTTAAAGTAGAATAGGAAATAATTGGTCCCAAGGAAAATGTCTTTAAGAGGAAGAATGGAATGGATTCAGCCTGTAGATAGAATGACTAGGAAGCTGGGCAAATATTAGTGATATAGAAAGGTGATTTTTTCCTTTCAATAGGATAAAAGGACAATTAGGAATTCTAAGGAAAAAACCTTGCATAACCCAACAAGCCGTTGCATGTTGCAAACATTTAAAATGAGTCACAAGTTAAATCCTCATCTTTTATAGTCTCAAGTTGCTAATTCAAGAAATAGCATAAGCATGAAAGTATAAGCCATTAAAATAGTTATTCCAGGGAGAGGGACTTGAATAATGGGTCAGTGGATGTTTCCTTTTTTTAAAACTTTATGCATATATTTGAGGTGGGGTGGGGGAGAGTGGGTGTTGGTGCATAGGAGGTAAATGACAGGTAATGTTTTGTGGGTTCTACCTTTTGCAATGAAAAGTTAGGCACCTCTGATTAAGATGTGATAGGTCATAGGGAGTTGCTTCTGCTATATGCATATAAACAAATAATCCCCATCTATACCATTTAATCAGCTTTTAGTTATATTATTGGAATTAAAACAGTTTTGACAAGGAATATCAATTTACTGAATATCTTGTATGTTTGAATTGTAAATAGTTGATTTTTACCAAGTGCTTATTGTGTCATAGTTATTGAATTATCCCCATTTAACTGTTATAGCAGTTCTCTAAGGAAGTTACTATTATTATTGTCTTTAAAGATGAGATCATTGAGATTCAATGAGCCAAGCACCAGTATATGCAGCTTTAAAAACTTAAGTTAATTAAAATTCAACAAAATTAAGAAATTAGTTATTCAGTCACATTTACCACATTTCAGGGTGCCCAGTAGCCATATGTGGCCAGCTACCATACTGGACAGCACAGATTATAGAACATTTCCATTCTTGACGAAAGTTTTATTGGACAGCCTTGCCTTACAGAACCCTTCTTTTCCCCCCATTAAGTGTTTCTTTATCTTTTTCCTTTTTAAAAATATAAAGCATTATGTATGCAAATTTGTAATCTCTCTTTGATGAAGAAAGACTATACATGATTTCTCCATATTCTTGTGCTTAATACATTGTGGAGGTCACTCCAGACTGCAGAAAATACACAGAGGTAGTCCTCATTCCCTTAGTAGCTTGATAGTATTGTACTTCACTGTGTGGTTATATGTAGCTAGTTCCTCATTGATGGTCCTTTGATTGTTTTAGTTCTCTACCACTGTAATACTGCTGCAATGAACAGTAGTAGTGCCACCTTGTGCATATGTTTCTTTCATATAGTGCTAGAAGCACTATACTTGTAATAGTAATTTCATCAGTGGGATTTTTTTTAATATTAGAAACGATTATTCCAATTAAAAAAGTAATCTAATTTTATTTTAATAGAAAATAAAAATATATAAAGAGAGAAAAAAATCATCTAAAATCCATGCTGCTCAGACACTATTTGGGTGTATATATATCCCTTACTTTGCAAATATTTTTCACTTCATCAGGGAAGAGTACTCCTTGCTTTTGGGTTTTTGGTTTTGTTTTTTTTTTTTATGAATATGTGTAGTTGAGATCATATTGTGTTCACTAGTTTGAATTTCTTCTTTACCATAGTAGTATAAACATTTCCTCTGGTAACACAAATGTTTTATAAGTTTTTCTAACGACAGCATGATATTATGCTGTATTGATTTTTACAATATTCTTAATTATTCTGCTATTGTTAGAGATTTTGTTTGCTTCCTTTTTTTTTAAATTGTACTGCATATTTGATGGGGGGTGGGAGGGAGGGAAGGGTGGGTGATGCATATTGAGGAGGGCACCTTTTGGGATGAGCACTGGGTGTTGTATGGAAACCAATTTGACAATAAACTTCATATATTGAAAAAAAATAAAAAAAAATTATACTGCATAAACATTTGTGCATAACTTTTCCTCTAATTTTAGGATTATTTTCTTATTACATAGGAATGGGATTATTGGGCCAAAGGTTAAAAGCATAATTAAAGTTTTAATATATCTTGCCAACTTTTTTTCCCAAATATCCTGTGGGTCTTTTTTTTTTTTAATTATTTATTTTGAGAGAGAGTGCGAACGAGCATGAGTAGGGGAGAGGCAGAGAGGGGGAGAGAGAATCCAAAGCGGGCTCCATGCTATCAGTGCAGAGCCCAATGTGGGGCTCAGTCTCATGAACCATGAGATCATGACCTGAACTGAATTCAAGAATCGGGTGCTCAACTGAGTGAGCCACCCAGGTGCCCCACTGTGGATCTTCTCTTGATAGGCATTCCAGCAGCATTAAAAAAATATTTAAGTAATCTCTACACCCCAGCGTGGGGCTCAAACTCATGACCACTGAGGGCCCCCTGGGCACACCCTGCCCTTTTTTCTTTGAGTGCACTGCTGGCTATGGGTCTTAACATGTATTTGCCCATTTAACTTTTGACCTCATATTTTTCTCGTGGGGTCATAGGAGTTATTTATTTATATGTTAAGGATGATAACTATTTTTCTGTCATATTGCAACTTTTTCACCAGGTGTTTAAATTTGGTTAATTTTTTACATACTTTAATTTTACATTTTTATGTAGTTATTTTTGTTTGTTTGTTTCTAGTAGTAGGCTTGCCTTTACCACTCCCTGCCTCCCCAGAAAAGAAAAAAATGGTGAATAATGGTCATTATTCATCTGTCAAAAATCAGCATTTGTGTTTATTATAAATCTTAACATTCAGGGGAGTCAAATTCAGTTAGCATTTATTCAGAAACAATTATATATTTGGTACTTTGTATGTTCTCTGTCCAAGCTACAACATTCTGTCTTTTCTATAGACTGTAAATAACAATGTGAAAATAGGGATGAATTGAATTATAGCCTCTTTTAAAAATTATAAGCAGTATTTATTTGCTTTAAGTATCTTTTATTATAATAAACTATAAAACCTATTTCACAAAATATAATGAGTTTCCTTCCCTCTTTCCTTAATTGTAAGAACAAATATGTATCTTCTGGTTGCTAATGGGCTAATCTCTACTACAGATATCTGGAGAAAACAAATTGCAGACATGAATATTATCACCAGGATCTGAAGACTCTAAAGGTTGCTCTTCAGGCTTGTCATGGATTTTTTTGGAGAAAGGAAATCTGTGAAATTATGTGAATAGAGAACATTTTTCAAAAACCATGGGGGAAAGAGAAAGAAGTCCAGATAATGATCAAGAAAGTAAGACAGACAAACATTATTACTCTTATTCTTCATCTGATTTGGAAACTACTCAACAATCTTCTGGCCGGTCATCGCTAGTCAAGTCCTCTTCACCTAAGAGTAAAAAGGGAAAAAATCCTAAAAGACAGATTTCAGATAGCCAAGTACATCACCAAGGTAAGCATTCTAAAAGAGAGTCTAGAAGACTCATTTTAAGTGTTTAAGGAAAGTTGTATGAATGAAACTCTTCTATTACTATGTATATTGATATGTGCATGGAAATGGGCTGATTTATATATATATATGTGTGTGTGTGTGTGTGTGTTATATACACATAGTTTTGTATATATAGTTGTTGCTTATGGTGCTGTGTATTATCCTTTGTTATAATAAAAATCATACTATATACAGAAGAAAGAACTGTACATAAGCCTTCTCATTTTGTTTTATTCTTTCTAAATAAATTCATGTCTTGGTGTTTTTGAGGTACTATAGAGGCAAAAAAAATCACAAAGTAGTACCTTTTTAAGTCTCCACTTTTAAAAAGCAGCAGAAGACATTGCTATAAAATACTTAAGGGGCATTTTTATAGATTGAGTAAAATTACTTCATCTAGGTTACACAGCACTTACTACAAAAGTTCAAATTAATTCTAGAAATGGAATTTGGGACTTGGGACCACCACTCTGTTTTCTATTAAACTGTGTTATAATGCAAACAAGATTAATCATTAGAAATAATTTGTCTTATTAAAATGTTACTAGTCTGGAACTACATATTAATACATATTTGACAAGGCAATATTCTAGAAATCTCTTCTTTGTCTTAATGAATTTCTGGTCAAAAAACCTCTGATGTACTTAGTGACAAAATATGTAAGGACTACCGTAGAAAAATACACTACAGAATTATAAACTAAGGCAAATGAGTTAATTATAGTGTTCATTAATAAATGCAGCACAGCTATAACAGCCCCATTTAGAAAGATTATATAGTTTAGATTGCAAGGCAGGGAGGGGTAAAATTGGGAACTGAAACAGAGGCCAGGTCATGAAACACCTTGAATCCTATAATAATATATTGACTGTCTGTTTCTGTGGAGAAATAGTTAGCTATAGAATAGATTTAAGCAGGGGTGTAATTAAATTTGCCTTTATAAATTTTTACTTTGAAAAGTAACATTTGCTTTGAAAAAATCAGCAAAGAATATATGTTAATTTTGAAAGCAACCCTTTCATGGAGCCCTGATCTAACTTCCCAGGGATGTTCATACTTAGAACAGTTGAGTGCTTTTTCTTTCTCTTCCTTTCTTTCCTTTTCATTCCTCTTCTTTTATTTCCTTTCTTTTCTTTCTTTCTCCAGTACAGTGCTACAAGTTTTTTGGTCTTTTCCTCAGTGTGAGCCTCTTGTTTTGATTTTGTGGTTGAAAGCATGATCTGATATTAAACTTTTGCTATCTAATTAAGAATAAACAGACTTTAGGGTTGAATCTTAGACAATGCCCATTTACTCCTGAGAAATAATTTACATACTTCGTGAATTACTTGCAGGAATACTTTAATTTTTTACTACTTCCCCAAAGCAATTTAGGAGACTACCTAATTAAAGAGAAATTCTTAAACCTTACCTTATTTAAGAAGATAATTGAGAAAAATCTATGAAAAACAGTTCCAACATCACCCAGAAAAATCTGTTATTGTCTTTAGTCTGACTTTTACTATTTTCTGCTTTGTATTGCCTTCTGAATTAAAATCTGTGGTAATTTGTCTACCTTAGATCAATCAACAGGACCATACCAGTTACACTTAAGCACTTTAGTGTTTCCTTAAACACTGAGTTAGTGTTAAATAGAATATGCTATTTAAGTTGCAACTGCCAGTGTATACTAAACTAAGGAAAGAACATATGTAATTAAAACAGCATCTTGAACACTTGAATTTGTGGATTTGAATGTTTGATAGCATATTCTTCCTTTCTCTTTTTTAAAAAAAATTTTTTTTTCAACGTTTTTTATTTATTTTTGGGACAGAGAGAGACAGAGCATGAATGGGCGAGGGGCAGAGAGAGAGGGAGCCACAGAATCGGAAACAGGCTCCAGGCTCCGAGCCATCAGCCCAGAGCCTGATGCGGGGCTCAAACTCACGGACCGCGAGATCGTGACCTGGCTGAAGTCGGATGCTTAACCGACTGCGCCACCCAGGCGCCCCTTCCTTTCTCTTTTTAATTATCAGCATATCTAATTATTTTTAAAAATGAAATTGTTCTATCAAAAGTTATATGCATAATGATAAAATTTGATGATAGTTTAGGTTATACATGTTTGTATATTACATGTTATATATGTTTTCTGTCTCGTGTGTTACCAATAATATAAATATCGAGTTTTTTTGTAGATATGTAATTCATCTTTACTACATTTTTTTTTACTGCATGTTTTTTAAAGGAGTCATGTTTTATTTTTACCACCTGAAGGAAGAAAAAAAGCAATACTTTCTCACCCTCTTTTTCATACTGACTTAACAAGGGGCAAATGAAGAGTGATATACATGACAGTCAATCATCTTTTCTCTTCTCACTTGAATTAGCACTGTGTTTCATCTTGATAGTTTTAAAAATGAAAATAAGTAAATGGCATTTAGGAAATATTTTTGAATTAGGTTAAGTGTCCTTTTTATGATCAGTTTGTAGTCATATGAATAGAATATGCTGTAAATCAATGTTCCAATTATTAGGATGTGAAAAAGTTGGTTTTGGAAGGCCTTTCTGTTTGACTGAATAGCTGAAGTATATTAGAGGAAAATTCTGTCGATTCTTATATAGGCTTTAACTTTTCAAATAAGTTTCTATTTGTATGAAATCTTGTTTGCTGAGCAATATGATTTCATACATAAAACAGAAATTTGGAAGAATTAATACTCATCTTTATAATCATTTTTATGTATAAAGTTTCTGTCATTCTAAGAGTTGAGTACATATTCCATAATAGTATATGGATACCAAAACTGTTACTAACTCAGTATGTTGGGAAAGAAAGAAAATTGAAATGATGGATGCCCCAATTTAAAATTAGAGCAGTGCTATCCACAGGAAATGTAATGCAAGTCACAAATGTAGGCCACACATGCAATTTTATATTGTCTGATAACTATATTAAAAAAGAACAGGTAAAATTAATTTTAATAATATACTTCATTTAAACCAACATATCCAAAATTTTATTTATTTATTTATTTATTTATTTATTTATTTATTTGGAGAAAGAGTGAACGTGCATAGGAGAGGGGCACAGGGAGAGGGAGAGAGAGAATCCTAAGCAGGCTGCACGCTGTCAGCCCAGAGCCTGATGCCTAGCTGGATCTCATGAATGTTGAGATCGTGACCTGAGTCAAATCAAGTCGGACGCTTAACTGACTGAGCCACCCAGGCACCCCCAAAATATTATTGTTTCTAAATGTAGTTAATATAAAACATTATGTTTGGAACATTGTGCTTGCTTTTTTTTTTTTTTTTTTTTTTTTGAACTAAGTGTTTGAAATTCAGTATGTACTTCACAGTATACCAGATCTCAGTTTGGACTGCCCACGTTTCAAATCTCTCAGTAGCTACATGTGGCTAGTGACTACTACTATATTGGATAGTGTAGTTTCAGAGTTACAAGTAGGCTTTCCCTCATTTATTATCATTACCACTTCCTTTTGTATATTCACACATTTTTAGAACTGGAATCCCAAATCAGTACACATTCAAAACACAGTCATTAGAATCTTCTGCTTTTTGAATGAAATTTTGTAATGTAAATTGTAAATATTACTTGTTTAAATAATGGAATTAAGGTATCCATGACTAGAGAGATGGGTAGGGAAAGGTTAAATTTTCTAGTTTTTCTTTTTTTTTTTTTTCATCTGGAATGCATTTCCTTCTTAAAAACTGCAGTCACCTTGGAGATTAAAGTTCATTATTCTCAACTGTGGCAGGCTTCCAGATGCCTCTTTTAAAGGACAGGAGCTCTGTACACTGGGGCCTAAGTTTAATGAACTTTTAGTATAAATAATGACATTCCAAATTTTTGCGAAACGTTATTTAATATGTATAGTTTAAGGATTTCATATGCATATATTTTTTAGGGTGTAGTTTTTTTGTTTTTGTCTTGTTCTCAAATTGCATCAAATGTTTTTGATTGAACCTTACACAAAAGAAAGCCCCTGAGCAAGCATTTAAAATCATGTCTGTACTGCTAAAAGTGTTTTTCATTTTTAATCGCTGATAAATGGGATTAGGTTCTTATTGTGCCAGAGAATATTTGTGGAGAACTTCATATTTTATATGAATTCTTTGTTTAGTCCTCACAACAACCTAGTTATATAGGTGCTGTTATCCTAATTCTATGGGTGGGGAAAATAGACCTGGAAAGATTTAGCTGAATTGCCTAGGAAGTTCTTAAGTGGTAAATCAGAGTCCCAAACCCAAGTCTTCTTGTTGTATAATATGTTGTAATCTTCTTTCCCCAAATAAAGAAAAAGTTCTGGTTAATTTAGAGAAAACGTACATTTCATCATTCTGAATTATAATCCCAAATATCTTGGCATAAATTACTTGAATATCACAATGTTTTGTCCAGTGTTTATTAAACATCATGCTAATGGTGATGATGACCATGTTTGAATTCTGGCTTGCCATCTTATCTATAAAGTTGAAAATGGTAAAGCCTGATACTGGCATTAAAAAAAAATTTTTTTTTCAATGTTTATTTTTGAGAGAGACAGAGTGCGAATGGGGGAGGGGCAGAGAGAGGGAGATACCGCTGATACTGCCATATTTTAAAGCAGTGTAAAATAATTCCCTGTAAACTATTGAGATATCATTTTGTTAAGTCAGAATATTCTTGACCTTTCTTAAAAGATTCTGAATGTTTCTTAATAAAAACATTAGTATATAAATATATGTATATTTATATACATTAACATTATATTAAGACCTCTAAAACCTGATTCTTAAATTTTGTAAGGTCATTTTTTAAGGAACAATATAATTAAAGAATGTTATGGATCCACTTGTGTTAGAATGAATAATATTACATTGGTAGGGCTCTCACTTTACATTGTTACTGTTTCTTTTTTAGCCACTAGGAAGCCAAGCCCTAAGGATCCACCAAACAGAAAGGGAGTCCGAGTGGGATTTCGCTCCCAGAGCCTCAATAGGGAGCCACTTCGGAAAGATACTGATCTTGTTACAAAACGGGTTCTTTCTGCAAGACTGCTAAAAATCAATGAATTGCAGAATGAAGTAACTGAACTCCAGGTCAAGTTAGCTGAGCTGCTAAAAGAAAATAAGGCTTTGAAAAGGCTTCAATACAGACAGGAGAAAGCCCTGAATAAGTTTGAAGATACAGAAAATGAAATCTCACAACTTATTGCTCATCATAACAATGAGATTACAGCACTCAAAGAACGCTTAAGAAAATCTCAAGAGAAAGAACGGGCAACTGAGAAAAGGGTGAAAGATACTGAAGGAGAACTATATAGGACAAAATTTTCCTTGCAGAAACTGAAAAAGATCTCTGAAGCTAGACACCTACCTGAACGAGATGATTTGGCAAAGAAACTGGTTTCCGCAGAGTTAAAATTAGATGACACCGAGAGAAGAATTAAGGTAAAACTTATACAGCTTTAATTGTGCTGTTTTAATATCGTTTTTCATTGGGTATTTAAGAGCATACTCTGTTAAGACTGCTTATTGAAGTTCAGATTTGCTTAGAAATGAAAACTATTTCTTTAATATTTTAAAAATTATCTTTCTGAGGAAGATTAGGAAAAAATTAAGAGTGTATATTTAAGAGCAAGATACAAAAAATTTATACATTAATGGGAAGGTTAATGAATGAATGAGTGTTTAATTCCACGAATCTTAGTCATTTTGGGTAAGTACATCATTTGATTACCGGAGTGTTTCTCTAAAATTGAAAACAGTACAGTAATAGCTGTAGTGTATAAAACTGACATTTGGGGCCATTGTGTAAGAAATGCCACAAGAAAAATACTTTGTTTTTATTTCTTTGAACATTTGTAAAAGACATTTTTGGCAGCAGAGCATATCCTTATTCCCCCAAATAGAAACTAACATGAGAGGTGGGTAGAAGAATGTTGAGTTACTAGCCTGAGAATACAGTAGAACGTTTATTTTTTTATTTTCATTTTTATATTTTTAGAGGGAGAGGGAGAGGGCGTGTGAGTGGGCAAGGGGCGGAGGGAGAGGGAGCATGAGTGGGAGAAGGGAAGAAGGGGAGAGGGAGAGAGAGAACCTGAAGCAGGCTCCATGCCCAGTTCTTAGTACATGCAGGGCTGGCTCGATCTTAAGACATGCAGTCATAACTTGAGCTGAAATCAAGAGTTGGATGCTTAACTGACCGAGCCACCCGGGCACCCAGAAAGGTATTTTTCTTGGGGCACCTGGGTAGCTCAATCGTGCCAAACTCTTGATTTTGGTTCAGGTCATGATCTCACAGTTTGTGGGATTGAGACCACATTGAGCTCTGCACTGACAGAGTGGAGCCTGCTTGGGATTCTCTCTCTCCCTCTCTTTGCCCCTCCCCTGTGTGTATGCATGCATGCCTGCTTGCTCTCTATTTAAATAAATAAACTTTAAAAAAAAAGGTATTTTTCTTATAACAAGTTGGAAAAAGAGTACTATCCCATGATTGTTATACAGAGAATTTATATTAGATGCTAACTCATATGTATGTATATCATGGGCACATGATAAAATTACATAGAAGTAAATGCATATACAATATACACATGAATGTGAGTGTGTGTGTGTGTGTGTGTGTGTGTGTGTATGTATGTGTATGTGTGTATGTGTGTATGTGTGTGTCAAACAGAAGCCCTGAGTCAGGACTTATTAAAACTGATGAGTAGTTTGGAAAGCCAAGGTAGGGGAAAAGTATGGGAATAATGCCTGCTGTGACAGCTCTCTGAGGAAGGGCAAGTCAGAACTACAAGTAAATTAGCTTCTGCCATGTATTAATTGGGTGTTTTTAATACGGGGTATGTTATTGTACTTCTTTGTATAGTATACCGTGTTCAATATACCAATGCTAAGCCCAGGAGCAGTGGCTTACTAATAGAGTGTACATAAGTGGTTAGAAAAAGTATCTAACTTACTCTATAAAATCAGCAATTATTATCTTCTGCTTGAGTGCACAGAAGATACCATATTGTGTAGGCTTCACCAGTGATCAACCCAAACTGCAGAGCAAACATATGGAAACATTTTTTTTTTTTTTTTTAAGGGGCCGCTTACCTTGAGGTGGCTTGGAGGTAGGGGCTGAAAGCAATTACTGTCACAAAAAACAACAAACATTTTAATTATTTTTAAAGGGGAGTATAAAATGTGCCAAATAATAGGGTTTGAAATTGGGAACCAAGAGCACAGAATGCTAATAATGATAAAAAAAACAAAAACCACCTCTGTGTATGTTTGTATAAAACTAGAGAGAACATGGTATTGCATTGTACACACATATACATACACACACATATGCTGTGGTTCTCTCTTACAACCAGTTATGAAGGAGGCTTATAGGGTGTTGGGGGAAAGAGGAGAAAGAAGGAAGAGAGGAAAAATAAATCTGTGGATTCTGAGTAGTAGATGGAGGTTAATTATGTGGCTGCCCACTTGGGAGCATGAAAATCAGTCATCTGTAATGATATCTTTGAAATACTTGTTAACTGTATAGGGTCCTCAATTTTTTTTTCTTACTGGATTTAAAAAAGTGCTTTTAACTTTTTATTTTGAGATAATTATAGATTGATATGCAGTTGTATGAAAATTATATGTAGAGATCCTATATGCCCTTCATCCAATTTCCCCAGCAGTAACATACTGCATAACTACAATATTGCAGCCAGGAAATTGGTTTTGATAGTGATACAATTCGTCAACCTTACTCAGGTTTCATTAGTTTTGCATGAATTCATTTGTGTTTGTGTGTGTGTATATGTTTAGTTCTCTGCAGTTTTATCACTGTGTAGATTTATGTGACCACCACCAGAATCAAGATGCAGAACAGTTCTATCACAAGTATCCTGCGCTACCAACTTTTATAGGCACAGCTACCTTCTTGCCTTCCTTCCACTCTAACCTGTGACATCCACTAATCTGTTCACTATTTCTTTAAATTTGTCATTTTAAGAATGATATATAAGTGGAATCATGTAGTATTTAAGCTTTTGAGATGAATAGATTTTTTTTTTCCTAGAGCTCCATCCAAATTGTTGTGTATATCAATAGCGTGTTCCTTTTTTATTCTTGAGTAGTATTCCATAGTATGGATGTACCACTGAGTGTTATGGTGTATCCCATTGGAGGACATTGGGGTTGTTTCCAGTTTTTAACTATTAACTAATAATGCCACTATGAGCATTCCTGTACAGTTTTTTGTGTAAACATAAATTTTCATTTCTCCGGGATCTGTGCCTGAAAGTGTACTTGATGGGTTGTATGATAAATACATTTTTGGTTTTGTAAGAAACACCATTCTCTTTTTAGAGTGGCAGTGTTATTTTACATTTGTACTAGCAATGTATATGTGATCCAGTTTCTCCACATCCTTGCCACCATTTGATGTTCTCGCTCTTTTATACTGTAGCCATTCCAATAGGTATATAGTGCTGTGTCGTGGTTTTAACTTGTATTATTCCTAATGGCTGAGGGTGTATAGCTTTTCATGTGCTTATTTGCCATCTATAGATTCTATTCATGTTCATATTTTTTGCCTCTTTTTAAATTGGATTGTTGGTGCATTTACCATTGATTTTTGAATCTTTATATATTCTAGGTAATCTAGGTCCTTTGTCAGATGTGGGGCTTGCAAATATTTTCTCCCAGTCTGTAGGTTGTCTTTTCATCTTATTCACAAGGTCTTTCAGAGGGAAGGTTTTAAATCTTGATGTAATCTAGTTTATTAGATTTTTCTTTTATGGATTGTACTTTGGTGTCAAGTGTAAGAATTCCTTGCCTATTTCTATCACCCTTTGCCTGTAGCTCCAGAGATTTTTTACTGTGTTTCTATCCAAAAGTTTTATGGTTTTATGGTTTTATGTTTTCTTTTCTTTTTTTTTTAATTTTTAACTTTTTTTTAGAGTTTATTTTGAGACAGAGAGAATGAGTGGGGTAAGGGCAGAGAGAGAGGGAGAGAATCCCAAACAGTTTCCGCACTGTCAGCACAGAGCCCAGTGCGGGGCTCAGGCTTACAAACAGTGAAATCATGACCTGAGCCAAGATCAGGAGTCAGACGCTTAACTGACTGAGCCATCCAGGCACCCCTATATTTTACTTTCAAGTTCATTTTGAGTTGATTTTTGTATAAGATGTGGGGTTTAGGTTGGGATTCTTTTTTTTTTTTTTTTCTTTTTTTTGCCTGTGGTACCCAGTTACTCTAGTACCATTTGTTGAAAAGACTATCCTTCTTCCTTTTAATTTGGCACCTTTGTCAAAAACCAGTTGGGGATATTTTTGTGGGTCTATTTCTGGATTCTGTAGTCTGTTGATCTATGTATGTATATGTCCCTCTGCCAATGTCAGACTTCTTCATTATAGGCGACATAGTAGGCCTTAACATCAGGTAGTGATTCCTCTTATGTTATGCTTTTTTTTTTTTTTTTAAAGTTTGGCTATTTTAACTATTCTGGGTCCTTTGCCTTTGCATATAAACTTTAGAATAAGCTTGTTTTTGTCTACAAACACCTTCTTGGGATTTTAATGGGAAATGCATTAAACATGGATCAATTTGTGTAGAATTTATATGTGGAACCTTTCTACTCTTGAACACAGTATATTCATTTATTTCATCGTCATCATTCCCAGGATATAGATCCATACAGGTTTTTTTAGATTATACCTAAGTATTTATTTTCTTTAGAGCAATTGTAAATACTTTCACTTCTTTCTAGATGAGGAAATTATGTTTGGACTTTTATTTTCAAATTTCAAAGCTTATTTTGTTGTAATAATTATTTTCACAAGGAGTTATGAATATTTTATGCACATGAAGGAAGAGCTTGGTTTTAGCAGTTTACTTTCAAATATTAGGAGTGTTGAGTTAATTAGCTGTAAGCCCCAAAGTTTGGTTGGGAGATACAAGCTACTTCATTTATATTGTGTTTGAAGTTCTATTGGAAATGACATTTAATATGTAATTATGAACGTACTATGCTCAAATCAGTCTTATTTCAGCTGTCATACCATACTGAAAATTTTTTTCATTTTTTAAAAAATTTAAATCCAAGTTAGCTAACATATAGTGTAATAATGATTTCAGGAATAAAATTTAGTGATTCATCACTTACATATAACATTCAGTGCTCCTCTCAACAAGTGCCCTCCTTAATGCCCATCGCCCATTTAACCCATCCCTCCACCCAACACACTGCCAGCAACCCTCAGTTTATTCTCTGTATTTAGGAGTCTCTTATGATTTGCCTTCCTTTCTGTTTTTATCTTACTTTCCTTCCCTTCCCCTATGTTCATCTGTTGAGTTTCTCAAATTCCACGTATGAGTGAAATCATAAGATATCTTTCTCTGACTGACTTATTTTGCTTAGCATAATACCCTTTAATTCCATCCACATTGTTGCAAATGGCAAGGTTTTATTCTTTTTCATCACAGAGTTGTATTCCATGTATCTGTATATCACATCTTCTTTATCCATTCATCAGTCGATAGACATTTGGGCTCTTTCCATACTTTGGCTATTGCTGATAGCACTGCTATAAACATTGGGGTGCATGTGCACCTTCAAGTCAGCATTTTTGTATTCTTTGGATAAATACCTAGTACTGCAGTTGCTGGGTTGTAGGGTAGTTCTATGTTTAACTTTCTGAGGAACCTCCATACTGTTTTCCAGAGTGGCTGCACCAGTTTGCATTCCCACCAGCAGTGCAAAAGGGTTCCTCTTTCTCCATTTTCTTGCCAAGATCTGTTGTTGCCTGAGTTGTTACTTTAGTGATTCTCACAGGTATAAGGTGGTATCTCATTGTGGTTTTGATTTGTATTTCCGTGATGATGAGTGATGTTGAGCGTTTTTTCATGTGTCTCTTAGCCACCTGGATGTCTTCTTTGGTAAAGTGTCTATTCATGTCTTTTGCCCATTTCTTCACTGGATTATTTGTTTTTTGAGTGTTGAGTTGGATAAGTTCTTTATAGATTTTGGATACTAACCCTTTATCTGATATGTTATTTGTAAATATCTTCTCCCATTCTGTCGGTTGCCTTTTAGCTTTGCTGATTGTTTCTTTTGCTGTGCAGAAGCTTCTTATCTTGATGAGGTCCCAGTAGTTCATTTTTTGCTTTTGTTTCCCTTGCCTCGAGAGACATGTCAAGTAAGAAGTTGCTGCGACCAAGAAAAAAGAGGTTGTTGCATGTTTTCTCCTCTAGGATTTTGATGGCTTCCTGTCTTACGTTTAGGTCTTTCATCCATTTTGAGTTTATTTTTGTGTATGGTGTAAGAAAGTGGTCCAGCTTCATTATTCTGCATGTTGCTGTTCAGTTTTCCCACCACCATTGCTGAAAAGACCGTCTTTTTTCCATTGGATATTCTTTTCTGCTTTGTCAAAGATCAGTTGGCCATATTTGTGGGTCCGTTTCTGGGTTCTCTGTTCTGTTCCATTGATCCATGTGTCTGTTTTTGTGCCAGTACCGTACTGTCTTGATGACTGCAGCTTTGTAATGCAGCTTGAAGTCAGGAATTGTGATGCCTCCACCTTTGGATTTCTTTTTTAACATTACTTTGACTATTTGGGTTTTTTTCTGGTTCCATACAAATTTTAGAATTGTTTGTTCTAGTTCTGTGAAAAATGCTGTTGTTATTTTGATAGGGATAGAATTGAATATGTAGATTGCTTCGGGTAGTATCGACATTTTAACAATATTTGTTCTTCCAATTCATGAGCATGAAATGTTTTTCCTTTTTTTGTGTGTCTAATTCAGTTTCTTTTGGAAGCTTTCTATAGTTTTCAGTGTACAGATCTTTCACCTCTTTGATTAGGTTATTCCTAGGTATTTTATGGGTTTTAGTGCAATTGTAGATGGGATTAATTCCTTGACTTCTCTTTCTGTTGCTTCATTATTGCTGTATAGAAATGCAACTGATTTCTGTACATTCATTTTATATCCTGCTACTTGGCTGAATTCATGAGTCAGTTTTAGCAGGTTTTTGGTGGAGTCTTTTGGATTTTCCATGTAAATATCATGTTGTCTACGAAGAGTGAAAGTTTGACTTCCTCCTTGCTGATTTGGATGCCTTTTATTTTTTTGCCTGATTACTGAGGCTACGACTTCCAACACTATGTTGAATTACAGTGGTGAGAGTGGACACCTCTGTCATGTTCCTGACCTTAGGGGAAAAGCTCTCATCCTGATTGAGGATGATATTGGCTGTGGGTCTTTTGTATATGGTCTTTATGATCGTGAATTATGTTTCTTCTATCCCTACTTTCTTGAGGGTTTTTATCAAGAAAGGATGCTATAATTTGTTAAATGCTTTGTTTGCGTCTATTGAGAGGATCATGTGGTTGTTATTCTTTCTTTTATTAATGTGATGTATCACATTGATTGATTTGCAGATATTAAACCAGCCCTGCATTCCAGGAATAAATCCCACTTGGTCATAGTGAATAATTCTTTTAATGTATTGTTGGATCCAGTTGGCTAGTGTTTTGTTGAGAATTTTTGCATCCATGTTCATCAGGGAGATTGGTCTGTACTTCTTTTTAGTGGGGTCTTTGTCTGGCTTTGGAATCAAGGTAGTGCTGGTCTCCTAGAATGAGTTTGGAAGTTTTTCTTCCATTTCTATTTTTTTGGAATAGCTTCAAAAGAATAGGTGTTAACTCTTCATTAAATGTTTGGTAGAATTCCCCTGGAAAGCCGTCTGGCCTTGGACTCTTGTTTGTTGGGAGATTTTTGATTACTGATTCAATTCTTTACTGGTTATGGGTCTGTTCAAATTTTCTATTTCTTCCTGCTTCAGTTTTGGTAGTGTATGTGTTTCTAGGAATTTGCCCATTTCTTCCAAATTGCCCAGTTTGTTGGCATAAAATTGCTCATAAGATTCTCTTATTATTGTTTGTATTTCTGTGGTGTTGGTTGCAATCTCTCCTCTTTCATTTATGATTTTATTTATTTGGATCCTTTCCTTTTTCTTTTGATCAATCTGGGTAGGGGCTTATCAATTTTGTTAATTCTTTCAAAGAACCAGTTTTCATTGATCTGTTCTATTGTGGTTTTTTTTTTTTTATTTCAGTATCATTGATTTCTGCTCTAATCTTTATTATTTTCCTTCTTTTCCTGGCTTTAGGCGTTATTTGCTTTCTTTTCTAGCTTTTTTAGGTATAAGGGTAGGTTGTATATTTGGTACCTTTTTCCTTCTTTAGGAATCCCTGGATTGCTACATACTTCCCTCTTGTGACTGCCTTTGCTGCATCCCAGAGGTTTTGGACTGTCCTGTTTTCATTTTCATTGGTTTCCATGTACTTTTTCCTTTTCTCTTTAATTTCTTGGTTAACCCATTCATTATTTAGTAGGATGTTCTTTAATCTCCAAGTATTGGCAGTCTTTCCAAATTTTTTCTTGTGGTTGATTTCAAGTTTCATAGCGTTATGGTCTGAAAATATGCAAGGTATGATCTTGCTCTTTTTGTACTTGAGGGCTGATTTGTGGTCCAGTATGTGATCTATTGTGGAGAATGTTCCAGTGCACTTGAGAAAAATGTGTATTCTGCTTTAGGATGAAATGTTCTGAATACATCTGTTAAGTCCTTTTGGTCCAGTGTGTCATTCAAAGCCATTGTTTCCTTGTTGGCTTTTTGCTTATATGATCTGTCCATTGCTGTACGTGGGGTGTTGAATTTTTCTCCTGGTCCAGTATTATTATCAATGGGTTTCTTTATGTTTGTGATTTATTGATTTATGTATTTGGGTGCCTCCACGTTGGGGCATAACTATTTATAATTGTTAGATCCTCTTGGTGTATAGACCCTTTAATTATGATATAATGCCCTTCTTCATCTCTTGTTACGGTCTTTATTTTAAAATCTAGTTTGTCTGGTATAAATATGGTCACTCCAGCTTCTTTTGATGACCATTAGCATGAGGGATGTTTCTCCATCCCCTTACTTTCAATTTGTAGGTGTCTTTAGGTCTAAAATGAGTCTCTTGTAAGCAGCATATAGATGGGTCTTATTTTCTTATCCATTCTGATACCCTAGGTCTTTTGATTGGAGTATTTAGTACATTAACATTTAGAGTGAGTACTGACATACTAACTCTTTTCTAAATGGAGGAGCCTCAGCAGCCCACCTGAGGCTAATTCCTACCTTTTCATACTTCCTAAAGCCTTTGGCCCAATTTGTAATTATATTTTCCATAATCTCAGTGATCAATCCAGAATTTGAAATCTGTACTCTTGAGTTTCTTGATTTACTGTGAAAATTAGCTTTTGTTTTTGTGCCTCATACATTTATTCATATTTTATTACTTTATCCAACACAAGGTTAATCTTTTTTCTTCAAACTCAATAGGTTATAGTCAGTACCACTAATTGGATAAGGGAGACCTCTAGGAGCTCAATTGTGGTGTTTCACTTTACAGAACTAAAACCCAGGAAAGTCCTGAGTATCCCTTGAAATTGCAGTGAAATAGTAGTGCTATCTTTAAGGTCTGTGCTACTGTTTCTTAAGAATGACTGTATGGTGTTTTTTGTTTCATTTGGTGTAGTTTTTTCTTTTATGTTCCTTAGGCTGGAACTCATGGCAGGCAGGTTTGTTTATTTGTTTAGTAATCGTCTCATTCCAGGAAGGATTTCGGGCCACGATTCTTACTCCCTTTTGAGTTATATTTTCTTTTTAGAGGACAGGACAAAAAGCATTTTCCAAGTTACCTATAAATAATTTAGCTGTGGAAAAACATCCCTCTGACTATCATCCTCTCTCTACGTTGGGTGCAGGCTTATTTTGTTAGTTGATGGAACTGAGAGAATGCACAGAGTCCCCATGATTTAGGAGCATGGTAGTTTAGAAGTAGATACATGTTTAGGGAGACAAATAACCAAAGGTATGAGTGGAGACAACCACTCATGACCTCTATTTTTTCTCTTGTGTGATATGGTCTGCCCCAAAATGGACCATATACCAGGGATGAAGAACTGCTTGATATGGTTCAACTTGTTTAATTCAGTACAAAGGGGCAGACAGCTAAATCAGACTACATATTTATTTCTTCATTTATGGTTGGCTTTATACCATCATTTTGGCTTTTACTTCAGTTAATTTACTGAATAGAGTCGTGTCAGTAGTAGCCCCATTTTAATATATGAACTTAAATATTAAGTTATATGTAATATTTAATAGTTAAATAAAACTGCAGCAAAGTATAAAAAAGCTGCAAAAAATATAAAAGTGTGCTTTTATAGCAGAAAAACATTTTTAGTTATATAATGCAGTGATTCCCAGTTTGTGGTCTGAAGACCTGTTGATATGTTTAAACATTACAGACCCCCCTTCCCCAGGAGCTTTTGTTTATGTGGGTATATCAGAAATGAAAACTGAGAACATTTAACTATATTTCTTAATTTATTTAAAAATAATAATAAACAACTGACTACATGTTATAAGATTTTTTAATGAAAAATATTGTATTTTCTAAACAAAAAATGAGAGAAGAGTGGCATTGTTTTCTATATTTGCAGTTTTATTCAATGTCAGGCTTAATATAGAGGACACCTGCATACTTAAAGCTGCTTCTGCATTCAGTCTGTTGCTGTATGTTATTATGGTTGATAGATATTTAAAAAATGCAGCCTCACACAAATGTCTATAGGAGTTAGAAAATGGAAGAACATTTTAGAAGCCTTTTCAGATAGCTAGATAGGCCTCTTTGATACTATATCAAAACATAGTAAGTGGTGTTTCTTATAGGTTTGTTGCAGAGTGGAATCTGAAGCCATGGATCAGTGAACTTTTTGTACTCTGTCATATCACTTTTGTATTTGTTCATTGTATTAGGTAGATTTTCTAAATGCTGACCATTTTCTTTATATATTATCACATCTTATATAGAGAGCCTTTGGAAAATTCTAACATATATTCATGATGATGAGTGAAAACAGCAAATAATATTTCATTATAAAAGGGTTCTGAACTTGCAGACTCCTGAAAGTGTCTAAGGGACCTTTAGGTGATCCCTGCACCTCTTGTTGAGAATCACTGATTTAACATGAATAGTTCTTTATTAGCAAGTTCATTTGTGATTACCCCCAAATGCAGTTTCTTTTGATGACTGCCAACCTGCATCCACCATGGCTTACGAGGCCTGCAACTGGCCTCCAGTAGCAGCTGAAGGTAAAGGCACTAATTCTGTCCCCATTCCTCATTAGAAACACAGAGCTCTGGTTGCATTCCTCATCTAAGGGTACAGTAGCATACGGTCATAGGGAAGACCAATAAAGCAAATACCATGAATTGTAACTATCTTAAGAATCCTTAGTCATTAAATAAGAAATTATCTACAAAGTTTTATGAAAAGATCATAAATGTAATGATAATTATTCATGCTATTAAAAGGATACCAGTAAACTGTAGGGTGTACACTTAATACATTAAAAAAATTCAACCCTGTTTTAGCATTGAATTGGCACAGAGTAAACTAAATAAATTACCTTGTTAGAAAAACATTATTAACAAGGCTTTCTCTCCCTTTTTAGAAATTTTTAAAGATTTTGGGGAGTGATTTGAGTAGCCTGAGTATCATACAGCTATGAAAGGAGGTTTGAATACTCTTCTTTTTCTTTTGATAGATTTTCCTGTTAGAGACTAGCATTCAAATTCCCTTGACCCTAGAGCTGCCTTTGAGTGGGTATTTGTTTCTCCGTGATACAAACATTATAGTCCTCCAATGTAAACCATTTTCAAAAATAAGAATTGATTCATCATTATCTTCTCTTACCCTTCCTAGTTTAATCAGAACCAGAATGGAACTGTCTAGTATTGGGTCCTTTTCCTGCATCTTTCCCTGCCATACCTTACTCTTGTGTCTAGGTATCTGCTCTAAGCATTTCTGTCCTTTCACCCTTCAGAAACCGAAAGCCAGAACGCCCCTCGTTGCCTTACTTACTTGGTCTGTATGATTTCTTTAAAAATGAAACTAATTAGCACATTTGGAGGTCAAACCGAGAAATCAGTTTTGTGTTTGTCCCACTCTGACTTAGTGCAGGTCCCTTAATTGACAGGTTTCAGTTGTTTCATCTGAGGAGTGAAATGGAATGATTTGAGCGTTCTTTTGTTTCTGAAACCTGATGAGTATAAATCATGTTTTCAAATCTTTTATGGGCCAAAAGCGGTTTTAGCATGGTAAACCATATTTATTAAAAAATAATGAAGTCCTTATTATCTCTGTTGAATATTGGGAAAATGAAAGATTTTTAATGTTAAAAAAAGGAACTGCTTGTAAAATATAATAGCATTTGTTGAGATCTTACTAATTTTTTATTGTATAATTATTCAAGGAATTGGCTAGATTTTGTTATATTGTTTACAAATATTTTTACCAATTTTGGTGGGAGTGTATTTACAATGAAATTATGGGATCTGTGATTCAAGGGTAAAGTTTAATACTCTTTATCCAGAGAATAAATTTTACAGGATCCTTTCAAACTATCCATTTAGTTAGAACAATTGTTATAGCAATTTTATGTTAATATTTAAATTAAAATAATGTTTCTGTTGAAAAGTAATACAAGCATTACAAAAGTCCTAAAAATTCAAATAATACAGAGAAGTAGACAACGAAACATCACTATCCTTTCTGTTATCCTTGTAGACTCCTTTCCAAGAAATAATAACTGTTAAGAAATCATCTCAACATGTACAAGTTCAGGGCGCCTGGGTGGCTCAGTCGGTTGAGCGTCCGACTTCGGCTCAGGTCATGATCTCACAGCTCATGAGTTCGAGCCCCGCGTCAGGCTCTGTACTGACAGCTCAGAGCCTGGAGCCTGCTTCTGCTTCTGTGTCTCCCTCTCTCTCTGCCCCTAACCCAGTCGCATTCTGTCTCTGTCTCTGTTAAAAATAAATAAACATTAAAAAATAGGGGCGCCTGGGTGGCGCAGTCGGTTAAGCGTCCGATTTCAGCCAGGTCATGATCTCGCGGTCTGTGAGTTCGAACCCCGTGTCAGGCTCTGGGCTGATGGCTCAGGGCCTGGAGCCTGTTTCCGATTCTGTGTCTCCCTCTCTCTCTGCCCCTCCCCCGTTCATGCTCTGTCTCTCTCTGTCCCAAAAATAAATAAACGTTGAAAAAAAAAATTAAAAAAATAAAAATAAAAATAAAAAAAAAACATGTACAAGTTCATAAAGATCCTTTTTTTATTCACTAACTATAAATGGGAGTGTACCATGCACACTGCTTAGTATGTTGTTTTTACTGAAACATATTTTGGTGTTCTTTACATGTTACATGTTATTGTGTGCATACATACAAGATTATATATATATATACGTATATATATATGCATATATATATACGTATATATATAAACTCACAGCATGAATAAAATCTGCCTCATTCTTTTTTTAAGTTTTCCAGGTATATTGAGATATAATTGACATACAACACTGTATAAATTTAAGGTGTACAGCATAGTGGTTTCCATATATTGTGAAATGATTATCATAATAAGTTTAGTAAGCATCCATCATCTTATATACAGTCAGTAAAAAGAGAAATCAAAAAAAGAAAAATAAATGTTTTTTTTCCTGTCATGAGAACTCCTGGGATTTACTCTTGTAACAACTTTCATATATGTCATATGTCATATGTCATATAGCAGTGTTAATTATAGTCACCCTGTTGTACATTACATCTCTAGTATTTATTTATTTATCTCATACCTGGAAGCTTATGCCTTTTGACCATCTTTCTTCAATTCTCCCTCCCCCCCATTTTCCTCCTGATAACTCCAAGTGTGATTGCTTTTTCTAGGAATTTTCTTTTTGGTTAAATATGCCACATGTAGGTGAGATCATACAATAATTGTCTCTTTATGACTTATTTTACTTAGCATAATGCTTTAAAGGTCCGTCCATGCTGTCCCAAATGGAAGGATTTTCTCATTTTTTTTTTTTAATTTTTTTTTTCAACGTTTATTTTTGGGACAGAGAGAGACAGAGCATGAACGGGGGAGGGGCAGAGAGAGAGGGAGACACAGAATCGGAAACAGGCTCCAAGCTCTGAGCCATCAGCCCAGAGCCTGACGCGGGGCTTGAACTCACTGGACCGCGAGATCGTGACCTGGCTGAAGTCGGACGCTTAACCGACTGCACCACCCAGGCGCCCCAAGATTTTCTCATTTTTTATAGCTGAATAATATTCCATTGTATGTGTGTGTATACACCACATCTTTATCCATTCATCCATTGATGGACACTTAGGAAGTTTTCATGTCTTAGCTATTATAAATAATGTTGCTATGAACATGGGGGCACAGATATCTCTTAGAGTTAGTATTTTTGTTTCCTTTGGATATATTCTCAAAAGTGGAATTGCTGGACCATAGGTTCAGTGTAATTTTAGTTTTTTTAAGGATCCTTCATACTGTTTTCCGTATTGGCTATACTAGTTTACAGTCCTACCAACTGCATAAGGGTTTCCTTTTCTTCACATCCTTACAAGCATTTGTTATCTCTTGTCTTTTTGATTATGGCCACTCTTATAGGCATGAGGTAATATCTCATTGTGGTTTTGATTTGCATTTCCCTAATGACTGGTGCTGTTGAGCATTTTTCACGTATCTGTTGGCCTTTCATATATCTTCTTTGGAAAATGTCTATTCAGGTCTGCCCATTTTTAAGTGGACTCTCTTTTGCAATTGAGTTGTAGGAATTTAGGAGTTCTTTATATATTTTGGATTTTAACCCCTTATCTGATAGGTGGCTTACAAATATTTTTTCCCATTCAGTATGTTGTCTTTTTAATTTGTTGATGGTTTCTTTTACTGTGCAGAGACTTTTTAGTTTGGTGTACTCTCTTCTTGTATATTTTTTATTTTGTTGCTTGTGCTTTTGTGTTCTGTCCAAAAAATCATCACCGTGATCCATGTCTTAGAGCTTTTTTCCTTTGTTTTCTTATAGGAGTTTCATCTTTTCCGGTCTTATGCCTAAGTCTTTAATCCACCTTGAGTTAATATTTAAGAGTAGTGTAAGTTAGAGGTCTAGTTTCATTCTTTTACATGTGAATATCCAACTTCCCTAGACCATTTATTGAAAAGACTGCTTTTCTCCATTAAGTATTTTTGGCTCTCTTGTCAAATATTAGCTGACCATAAATACTTGGATTTATTTCCAGGTTCTCATTTCTGCTCCACTGATCTCTTTGTTTTTATGCCAGTACCATACTGTTTTGATTACTGTAGCTTTATAGTATAGCTTGAAATAAGGAAGTGTGATGCCTCCTGCTTTGTTACTCTTTTTCAGGAGCACTTGGCTATTCAGGTTCTTTGTGGTGCCATGCAAGTTTTAGGATTTTTTTCTATTCCTTTAAGGAATGCCATTGGGATTTGATAGCGATTGCATTGAATTTATAGATAGCTCTGGGTGGTATGGACATTTTAACAATACTATTAATTCTTCCCTTCTATGAACACAAGTTACCTTTTTCCATTTATTTGTGCCCTCTTTGATATCTTTTGACAGTGTCTTGTATTTTTCAGAGTAGAGATCTTTCTTCTCCTTGGTTAAGTTTAATCCTAAGTGTTTTATTGTTTTGGTGCTATTATAAATGGGATTGTTTTCTTTCTTTTTCACATAATTTATTGTTAGTGTACAGAAACATTACTGATATGTGTAGATTAATTTTGTATCATTCTAACAGTTTTTTGATTGAGTCTTTAGGATAATTTTTTATATATAAATTCATGTCATCTCAAATAGAGACAATTTTGCTTTTTCTCCTCAATTCTGATGCCTTAAAAATTTTTTTTAACCTGTTTGCTATAGGTAGGCCTTCTATTAAATAGGAATGGTGAGTGGGTACCTTTGTCTTGTTTCTCAAAGGAAAAGCTAAAGCTTTCAGCCTTTCACTATTGAGTATGGTATTAGCTGTGGCCAACATATATGGCCTTTATTATGTTGAGGTATGTTCCTTCTATACCTAATTTGTTAAGAGTTTTTATTATGAACATTTGTTGATAATACAATTTGAATATGAATTATGAATATTTGTTGATAAAAACATTTTTGTCAAATGCTTTTTCTGTATCTATTGAAATGATTATATGATTTTTTCTTTCATTTTATTAATGTGTGTATCACATTGTTGATTTCTATATGTTGAACTATCCTTGCTTGCATTCCAAGTATAAATCCCACTTGATCATGGCAAATGATTCTTTGAATGTGCTGCTAAATTTGATTTGCTAGTATTTTACTGAGAATTTTTACATCTGTTTTCACCAGGGATATTGTTTTTTGTTTGTTTGTTTTTCTTCTGATAGTGTCCTTTTCTGGCTTTGGTATCAGAGTGATACATGCCTTGTAAAATGAGTTTGAGAGTATTCCCTTCTCTTCAGTTGTTGAAAAAGTTTGAGAAGGATTGGCATTAATCCTTCTTTAGATGTTTGGTAAAGTTCGCCAGTGAAGCCATCGGGTTCTGGGCTTTTCTTTGTTGGGAGATTTTTGATTACTGGATCAATCTCCTTCCTAGTGATTCATCTCTTCAGACTATTTCTTCCTGACTTAGTCTTGGTAGGTTGTATGTTTCTAGCAATTTTTCCATTTCCTGTGGTTGTTGAGTTTATTGGTGTATAGTTATTCATAGTAGCCTCATGATTCTTTATATGCCTGTGTTATCAATTGTAATGTCTCCCTTTCAGTTATAGTTTTGTTGATTTGAGTCTTCTCTGTTTTTTCCTTTGTTAACTTTGGACTCAGTTTGTTCTCATTACAGTTCCTTAAGATGTAGATTTGGGTTGTTTATTTGGCATGATTTTGCTTCTTACTGTAGGCATTTATTGCTGTGAACATCACTCTTAGAACCTTTACTGGATCCCATAAGTTAAGGTATGTTATGTTTCCATTTTTGTTTGTCTAAGATACTTTTAAAATTTCCCCTTTATTTTTCTTTGATATACTGGTTATTCAAGAGTGTTAATTTCCATGTATTTGTGAATTTTCCAGTTTTCCTCTTGTTAATGATTTCTAGTTTTATACCATTGTGGCTAGAGAAAATACATGGTATGAGTTTAATCTTCTTGAATTTGCTAAGGATGTTTTGTGGACTAACATGTAGTTTATCATAGAAAATGTTCCATTTTCACTTGAGAATAATGTGTATTCTGTTGTTGTTGGATATGCATACGTTAGGCCTGTTTGGTCTATAGTTTTCAAATCTCTTCTTTCTGTATTAATTCTCTGTCTAGATGTTCTATCCATTGTCGAGAGTGGGTTATTAAAGTCTCCAACTGTTATTTGGTATTGCTGTTTATTTCTCCTTTTAGTTCTGTTGGTTTTTACTTTATGAATTTACGTGCTCTGATCCTGGGTGCATAAATATTTACAATTATTATATCCTCTTGATGCATTGATCCCATTACCATTATATAATAATCACCTTTGTCTCTTTTTACATTTGTTAGTTTAAAGTATCTTTTGTCTATAGCTGCCACTGTTTTTTTTTTCTTTTTTCTTTTTTCTTTTGGATATCATTTATTTGAATGACTTTCCATCCCTTCTTTCAGTCTTTGTGTGCCTTTAAGGCTATAGTTGGGTCTCTTGTCTCCCATCCAAGTAGTAACCAGGCCCCACCCTGCTTAGCATCTGAGATCAGATGAGATCGGGCGCTTTCAGGGTGATATGGCCATAGACTGGGTCTCTTGTAAGCAGCATATCAATGGATTAAAAAAAAATTTTTTTAACGTTTTTATTTATTTTTGAGAGACAGAGACAGAGCATGAGTGGGGGTGGGGAGGCAGAGAGAGAGGGAGACACAGAATCTGAAGCAGGCTCCAGGCTCTGAATTGTCAGCACAGAGCCTGAGGTGGGACTTGAACCCATGAACTGCAAGATCATGACCTGAGCCGAAGTCAGATGCTTAACTGACTGAGCCACCCAGGCGCCCTGGATTTTTTTTTTTTTTTTTAAAGCATTCCACCATCATTTCTGTATCTTTTGATTGGTGAACTTAATCCATTTACACTTAAAGAAATTATTGATAAGTAACAACGTACTAGTGCCATTTTGTTAATCATTTTCTGGTTCTATGGATCTCTTGTTCCTTGTTTGTGATCCTGTTGTCTTTTTTGTGTGTTTTGATGTCTCGTGTTATCAGTATGCTTTGACTTCTTTATCATATTCTTTTGTGTAATTACTACAGATTTTTTCCTTGTTTATCATATTTTATTTATAAATCAAATATCTTTAAACTATAACCCTCTATTTTAAACTAATAAGTTAACTTCAATAGCATTCCTAAGCTTTACACTTTTACTTCTCTTTCCCCTCATATTTTAGGTTAATGTTACAATTTACATATTATTTAATATTGTATAACTAATAAGATTACTGTAGTTATGGTTATTTTTACTGTATTTTTTAAAACTTTTAATCTAGAGTTGTAGTTGAATTATGCATTGAAATTACCATATGACAGGATCCAACTTTGACTCTGTATTTACCATTACCAGTGAATTTTACTCTGCCTTCTTATGTTTTTATGATATTAACTAGTGTTCTCTTATTCCCACTCAACTCCTTTCAGCATTTTCTATAGGGCAGGTGTAGTGGTGATGAATTCCCTCAGGTCTTATTTGTTAGGGGGAGTCTTTATTTCTCCATTGCCTAAGGACAGCTTTGCCAGGTAGCATTCTTGGTTGATGGGGTTTTTTCTTGGAATATTTTGAATATGTCATCCCATTCTTTTCTGGCCTGAAAAGTTTCTGTTGAGAAATCCAAAGATTATCTTATGGGCATTCCTTTGCGTGTAATTTCTTCCTTTTCTCTTGATGTTTTTAAACTGCTGTCTTTGACTTTGTACAATTTTATTATAGCATGTCTTGATGTAGTTTTATTTGGGTTCAAGCTATTTGGGGTCCTTTGGGCTTCTTGAAACAGATCCCTCCTGCTTCATTCTCTTTGAAGCTGGTATATTCTTCCATTGTGTAGAAACATAATACGTTCAACCTCTTCCCTTACTAACATATATGTTAGGAACTTGTTTTGATAGTGTAATTATACATGGCAGTGAACTTAAGTCTTTGCATGCATATGTAAGTATACTAATGGAAATTCCTGGAAGTGGAAATCTCTGGATCACTAAAGCATTTTCAAATCACTTTTGGTTATTTGTTAATATAAGGAATCTAAAAAATGCTACTGGATAATAGTTTTTCTTATGGTAATCAAGTTAAGATCTTTTATGATTAAATTGGCTTTCCTTGTGATATCATTCAAGAAGATTTTTATTTTATTTTTATTTTTTTTAAATGTCTGTATTCATTTTTTAGAGACAGAGAGAGACAGAGTACAATCAGGGGGAGGGACCAAGAGATAGAGGGAGACACAGAATCTGAAGTAGGCTCCAGCCTCCGAGCTGTCAGCAGAGAGCTGGACACGGGGCTTGAACTCACTAACCACGAGATCATGACCTGAGCTGAAGTCAGTCACTTAACGACTGAGCCACCCAGGCGCCCCAGAAGATTTTTAAAAACATGTATTTTTATGAAAGCATCTTTAATATGGAAACATTGATGAGTTGTGCCAACTTGTCAGAAATTATTGGCTCAAAATTTAAGACCAAATAAAAAGTTATTTATATTTAATTATGCTGTTGACGAATACCTACTTCCTAAGGTGTTAAGTTCCTAATGGAAGAGAATTTTATACATGCACACATACACACAAACTAGGTTCAGATTCTGGTTCTATACTGGGCTATCTTTGTGAAATCCAGTACCACTTAGATTAGTTGAACCTAAGTTTCTAGTCTGTAAAATCTTGCAGGTGGTGATAAACAGTGTTAGAGGTAAAGTTCATGATGATTCTAGCTTACTACCAACTACTTACTAAGCACCTAATGTATGGATAAAAAATAAAGTACACTCAGAGAAAAGTATGTTATTTAAAAGGAAATACATCATAGCATGGTAGTATTGGAGACTTTGAAAGGACCATGGAAATTGTTTTTTGCATTGGTTTGCAAATGAGCTCAGTGTACTTCAAGGGTTCTATTGTTTTTCAAAAAATTTTTGAAAGTACTGATTTCATCCATTGGTTTTTCAAATTTTAGCATTTCTTCAGAGGCAGCCAGATAAAGGCTGAACTATTCCGTGTGGGGTCTGGTGAGTTAGGTTGCAGAGAGTGCTTCAAAAACTCACTTGCCCTGCAATCTGATGCAGCCCCTGAAACACCTTCTTGGGGAACTGTCTAGTCCAACTTAAGCATTTAATAGTTGAGGAAGCTAGGACAGAGAGATGTTATTTTTCTTCTTCTAGATCACATAGAATCACACAGGTCACTAGAATCACAGGTCTGGAACTAGAACTACAGTCTGCTGTGTCCCATTCTTTTGCTCTTTCTAGTCTATTATCATTTTAGTAAAATCTTATCATTTTATCACATATTTAAAAGCTGAGTAATAGGATTCTCTTGTAATAGTACATTTGAGTTTTATCATAATTTTATAACATGGATAAAAATATTAAAATTTGGCTATTTTATCAGTATCTTCTGATAAGGTGATGCACATGCTGGAAAAGAAACATTGTTTTTTTTTTTTTTTTCAAAATCTGTCATATCTTGTTAATTCTCTGTATACAATTTATTGAGTGGGAACTACTTCTGAAACCTGTTTTATTTTTGGTATTAACAATGCTCAATACTGTGGAGTAAAATCTAACTGTATGTTGGAAGACAATATCTCAGAATAAGCAAAGGCTTATAAACATTTTAAAAGAAAACAACAGCGATTTCATTAGAGTAATAAGACCAAAGCCCACTGCTTGTAATGCTCAGAGGAGGTATAACTATTAGATTCCAAGTTTGCTTCTATCTTGTCCTGCTCAAAGCAGATGAAGAGATAATAAGAGATAACTAACTCATTTAAATTAGCTCAGTTTCCACATTCGAATGTATCATCCCCCAGAGAACTGAAGAACCTTATGAATATGGTTTCAGAACCTTTGTCAGTATATATTAGGGACTTAGGAAGACTAGGGATAGGTAAGAAAAGTGAGAAAAAGCAAGCACCAGTGTTTTCAAAGGCATGCAGAGGAAGATGTTAGAAGCTATTAATCAGTAAACTTAATGCCAATCTCTACCAAATTTTCGAATATGTTTTGGAACATATTTCTCACTTAGAACTACCTTACTCTTTTCCTTATTAGACTGCAAGATTGGTACATCAAAAAAAAATACTATATCTACTAATTTTTCTATGTACATAAAATATATACATTCAATTCTAAATTATATATTATAAACTATACAGTATATACTACATACTATACTATACCACTTATGTAGTACATATTATATACATCTATATTCTGTAGGTATGTACTATATCTACCAGATGGTAGTAGATACAGTATATCTTTGTATATAGTAGATACAGTAAATCTTTCTTGTGTTTTAATGGAAAAATGTGGACTAGTCAAAAATGTTAGAAAGCTTTACAATTGGATCAGTAACTGAACCTAAGGGGTGCCAGTAAATAGCTGTCAGGTTGGAGAGAACATTCTTAGGTGAGTGCTTTGGAGTGCCATTTTAAGCCCCAGCCCTTTGTCAGCATATTTATTGGTCAATTTGACTAGGCTCCTTAGGGGTAAGAACAGGTCTTATTTGATTTTGTATTTGCAACATTTGACATTCTATCTGGCTAGAATTAATGTTTCTTAAAGGAATGAGTGGATAGATGGATCAATGAAAGAAAGTGGCATTCATGACAGGTTTCAGAAATAGGAAGGACAGCTAATTTGATGGATGTCAAGTTTAAGATTGAATTGATCAAAATCTGGCCCCAAACAAGCAAGATAAAATTTAATCTGGTTAACTGTTGAGTCCTCAATTTTTTCCATCTATTTTGTGGGTATCATATGGGAGACTTGATTTGAAAGTAATTGAAGTTGTAAAAAAAGCATAGCATTTTAGTTGTTGAATCTATGGTCATATAGCTGCTTAAAAAGTTAACAGAAGGAAAAAAACCAATTAACCAATTATGCTGGTCCTCAGGCTCTAGGAAATAATAATAATTAATTTTACTGGCCAGATAACATTTTAAAACAGACACCAAATTTTAGGTAACAGACTGACATGTATAGAGCAAGCAGGAGAACCAGAAGTAAAAAAAAAAATGGGAATATAAGAAACAGTTGAAGAACCATGGAAGTGTGAGTAAGATTCAGATAAAGGGAAAATGTAATGTGTTTTCAGTAGTTAAAGAGCTGTTTTGTTGGAAGAGGAGAAATGGATATGCTCTTGGATGTTGCTGAAGGTAGTACAAACCTAACATTTTTAGGTTGAATAAGTAGGTTTCTGCTTATTCATAAGGAGGAGCTCCAAAATAAATTGGAATTGTCCAATGATAATAAAATCAGTGCCCTTTGAATTACTGGACTTTCTGCCATCAGAACTATTTGTACAGATGCTGAATGACCACTTACTAGTAATATTGTAAAGTAACTATTCTATAAGGTGGGCTATGGTCCTTGTTTACCCAAGGGTCTAAATCTTCAGCATTTAGAATAACTCAGAATAACTTAGCAGAGATTAAAACAACTGCCATTTATAAACCTGTGTGAACACATGCAATATTAATATTTTTATGTAAGTATATATTGCTTTATTAATTAAATAGTAAGTGGGGGGTGAGATTAATTATCCTTTGGATTTGCTTGCAAAAGTTAAGTTATATAAACCTAAAAAGTTACAATTCTGTGATCTTTCCTTTTGGTGAAATATTAGTTAAATATTTAAATTTTTTCTTAAAGACATTTTTAAATTGACAGTAAAGTAGGAGGAAAAATACTTGTAATCCTTCCAGTAAAAGATAACCACTATTTACATTTTTTCATCATATGCCTTTAATTTCTAAAAGCACTTTTAATGTTTTTCTTAAGAAATATTTTGAACATACAGAAAAGAGAATATTTAAAACAGGAACCTACTTAATAGCTTGTTACTTTTGCTTTAGATCATATACTTAAAAGATGTTACTTTAAGGTTTCCTTGTAGACTATTCTCTAAAACATCCCTTTCTCTGCTTTCCCTCCACAGAAGTACTTTTCTGAAGTTGATAGATGTATCTCCTTTGTATTTTATTTTCATTGAAACATATTTTTAGAAATTGTATTTTTATTTTTACATAAGTAGTACATATGCATTATTAAAAAACTTGAAAAAATAACTAAAAACATTATTTCACTCAGATATCACCAGTTTTAGCATTTTAGTATATATCCTGGATCTTTTCTGTGTGTACATTTTGTGTATATTAGATGTGAAGAAATTTGGTTCTATTACCAGCTTGCTAGGAATTTTATTTTAAATCATGGATAATACTGAATTTTATTAAATGTTCAAATGCTTTTTTTCTTCTATTGAGATGATTATTTTTTCTCATTTAATTAACATGGAAAATTACATTCATTTATTTAAATTACTCTCATCCTTTGCTTTCTTGGGATAAATGCTCTTAGTTGTGACATAATTTTTGTACATTGCTGAATTCCTTTGGCCAGTATTTGGGATTTTTGCAACAATATTCACATCGTGAATGAAGAATGGCTTTATTTTTCAGGTTGTCTTTATCTAGTTTTGGCATCATGATTATAAAAATTCTCAAAGAATGACTTGGAGAGCTTTTCCTTCTGTTCTTTTTTCAGATTATAAAAGATAGGGAATATCTGTTTCTTAAAATTTCATAGGTATCACTTCTGAAACCTTCTGGATGTAGTGCTTATTTGTGAATTTATTTTTGTCTTTCTGTTTTTTTTCCATTTCCTCACTTCATTTAATAGTTATAGATTGATTCAGATCTTGTATTTCTTTTCACTTTTAGTAATTTATATTTTTCTGAAAAATTATTCATTTTATTTCATATCTTGCATTTGTTGGCATTAGGTTTTTCATAGTGTTTATGATTTTTAAAATATATTATTTTTGTATCTATATGCTCTATTTTTATTTCTAAAGTAATGAATATGTATTTCTTCTTTCACATGATATAACCTGCCAAAAAATTTAGCATTTTTTAGAGACTTACTTTTAGGTTCAGAGTTGAACTTAAAACATGTTCAGGGTTGTTTTACCTTTCTAGTGAATTTTTTTTATCATTAATAACTCATCTCTTTCTAATAATGCTTCTTGTCATAAAGCCTTTTTGGTCTACGCCACTGGTTTTTCTTTTTGGGGTAATATTTTTGCCTAATGCATTTTTTTTCTTTCTTGGGTGTGTGTTAATGTTTTATCTGTGCTGGTACAATATTTATATATTTTTAAAAAGAATCTAATAACATAAGACCATCCCTTTCAACATTATCCATTTACATTTGTTGTGATTTAGTGTGATATTTGGATTTACATGAGTTCTTTGTTTTCTTTTATTGAAGTACAGTTGATACACAGTATTACATTAGTTTCAGGTGTATAACAATAGTGATTCCACAACCCTATGCTCACCACAAGTGTAGCTACCATTAGCCACCTAAGAATGCTATTACAATACCATTGACTAGATTCCTTATGCTGTACCTTTTCTCCCCGTGACTTAATTCATTTCATAACTGGAAGCCTATACTTCCCACTCCAATTCACCCATTTTGCCCATCTGCTACACAACTCCCCTCTAGCAACTACCAGTTTGTTTTCTGTATTTATGGGTCTATTTCTGCTTTTTATTTATTTTGTTTTTCACATTTCACATATAATTAAAATCATAGGGTATTTCTTTGATTTATTTTACCTGGCATAATACTCTCTAGGTCCATCCATGTGATCACAGATGTCAAGATCTCACCCTTTTTATGGCTGAGTAATACTCTATTGTGTATATATACCACATCTTCTTTATCCATTCATCTGTCGATGTATACTAGAGTTGCTTCCATATCTTGGCTTTTTTAAGTAATGCTGCAGTAAACAGGGGTACATATATCTTTTCAAATTAGTGTTTTAATTTGTTTTGGATAAGTAGTAGAATTATTGAATCATATGGTATTTCTATTTTTAATTTTTTGAGGTACCTCCATACTATTTTCTACAGTGGTTGCACCAATTTACATTTCCAGCAACAGGTGCATATAGGTTGCTTTTTTCTGTATCCTTGCCAACACTTGTTATTTCTTAACTTTTTGATTCTAGTCATTCTGACAGGTGTAAGATGATATCTCATTGTGGTTTTGATTTGCATTTCCTTTATGATAAAGGATGTTGAGCAGTTTTTCATGGGTCTGTTAGCTGTCTGTATATCTTCTTTGGGAAAAGTCTGTTTGGGTTCTCTACCCATTTTAACCTGATTTGTTTTTGTGGTGTTGAATTTTATAAGTTCTTTATGTATTTTAGATATTAACCCCTCATCAGATATATTATTTGCAAATATTGTCTCCCATTTAGTAGGTAGCCTTTTCATTTTGTTGGTTCCCTTCTCTGTGCAAAAGCTTTTTATTTTGTTGTAGGCACAGTAGTTTATTTTTGCCTGTGTTTCCTTTGCTTGAAGAGATATATCTAAAAAGATGTTAGTGCCTGTGTTATCTTCTAGGAGTTTTATGGTTTCAAGTCCCACATTTAGATCTTTAATCCATTGTGAGTTTATTTTAAGAAAGTGGTCTAGTTTTCCCAGCACTATTTATTGAACAGACTGTGTTTTCCTCATTGAATGTCCTTGCCTTCTTTATTGTAGGTTAAGTGGCCGTATAAGTGTGGGTTTATTTCTAAGCTCTACCCTCTTCCATTAATCCATATATCTATTTTTGTGCCAGTACCATACTGTTTCGTTTACTATATTTTGTAGCATTTCTTGAAAACTGTGATTGTGATGCTTTTAGCTTTGTTTTTTGTTCGTTTGTTTGTTTTCCCTCAAGATTGGTGGACTATTCAGGATCTTTTGTGGCTTCATACAAACTTTAGGATTATTTTAGCTCTGTGAAAAAAATGCTGTTGGCATTTTAGTAGAAGTTGCATTGAATCCTTAGATTGTTTGGGGTAGAATAGCCATTTTAACAGTATTCTTTCAATCCGTGAGCATGGAATACTTTTCCATTTGTTTGTGTCATCTTCATTTTATAAGTGTTTTATAGTTTCCAAAGCACTGGTCTTTCACTTCCCTGGTTAAATTTATTTCCAGGTATTTTACTTTATGTTTTTAGTGCATGATTGTAAAGGGATTTTTTTTTTATTGTTTGTTTTTGAGAGAGAGAGAGAGAGAGAGAGTGCGAGTGGGAGAGGGGTAGAGAGAGAGGGAGACACAGAATCTGAAACAGGCTCTAGGCTCCGAGTTGTCAGCACAGAGCCTGACGTGGGGCTCAGACTCTTGGAGTGTGAGATCATGACCTGAGCCTAAGTTGGACGCTTAACTGACTGAGACACCCAGGGGTCCCAAAGGGATGGTTTTCTTAATTTCTTTTACAGCTACTTCTTTATTAGTGTATAGAAACGTGACCAATTTCGGGGCGCCTGGGTGGCTCAGTCAGCTAAGCGGCCGACTTCAGCTCAGGTCATGATTTCGTGGTCCGTGAGTTCGAGCCCCACGTTGGGCTCTGTGCTGACAGCTCAGAGCCTGGAGCCTGTTTCAGATTCTGTGTCTCCCTCTCTCTGACCCTCCCCCATTCATGCTCTGTCTCTGTCTCAAAAATAAATAAACGTTAAAAAAAAATTTAAAAAAAAGAAAGAAACGTGACCAATTTCTGTGAATTTTGTATCCTGCAACTTTACTGAACTCATTTATAACTTCTAATGGTTTTGTGTGTGTGTGTGTGTGTGTGTGTGTGTGTAATCCGTGGGGTGGGGTTTTTTTATGTATAGTATCATCATGTCCTCTGTAAATAGTGACTTTTTTCTTACCAATCCAGATGCCTTTTATTTCATTATGTTTGATTCCTGTGGCTAGGACTTCCAGTACTATGTTGAATAAACGTGGTGAGAGTGAACATCCTTGTTTTGTTCATGTTCTTAGAGGAGAATTTCTCAGTTTTTTACGAGTATGATGTTACCTGTGAGCTTATATGGCCTTTATTATGTTGGGGTGTGTTCCCTCTAAACCCATTTTGTTGAGAGTTTTAATCATGAATTGATGCTGAATTTTGTCATTTTTTTTTTTTTTTTTTTTTTTTTTTTTTTTTTTTTTGCATTTTGAGATGATCATATGATTTTTATCCTTGGTTTTCTTGATGTGGTATATTTGCAAATATTGAACCATCTTTGCATTACTGTAATAAACGCCACTTGTTTGTGGTGATGGTCCTATTAATGTATTATTAAATTAGGTTTGCTGATATTTTGTTGAAGATTACTAAGGATTTGTTGATGTATTTGGAAGCTTTATTTCCTCTTTTATTTTTTGGATTAGTTTGATAGGTGTTAACTCTTTTTAATGTTTGGTATAATTCACCTGTGAATCCATCTGGTCCTGGACTTTTGCTTGTTGGGAGTTTTTTTATTACCAGATTAATTTTATTACTAGTAATTTGTGTATTCAGATTTTGTTTGTTCCTGATTCAGTTTTGGGAGATTGTGTGTTTGTAGCAATTTATCCATTTCTTTTAGGTGGTCCAATTTGCTGGCATATAATTTCTCGTACTGTTGTATTATAATCCTTTGTATTCTGTGGTGTCTGTTGTTACTTCTTTCACTTCTGATTTTACATATTTGGATCTTTTGTCTTATTCTGATGAAAGTTTTATCAATTCATTTTATGTTTTCTTTTTTTTTTTATTTATTTTTTTTTTTAATTTTTTTTTTCAACGTTTATTTTATTTTTGGGACAGAGAGAGACAGAGCATGAACGGGGGAGGGGCAGAGAGAGAGGGAGACACAGAATCGGAAACAGGCTCCAGGCTCTGAGCCATCAGCCCAGAGCCCGATGCGGGGCTCGAACTCACGGACCGCGAGATCGTGACCTGGCTGAAGTCGGACGCTTAACCGACTGCGCCACCCAGGCGCCCCTATTCATTTTATGTTTTCAAAGAACTAGTTCTTGATTCATGGATCTGTGTTTTTTTTAGTTTGTTCGTTTTTTTGTTTTGTTTTGTCTCTAGTCTCTATCTCATTTATTTCTATTCTGATCTTTATTATTTCTTTTCCTCTACTCTCCTGGCTTTGAGTTTTATTTGTTCTTTTTCTAGTTCCCTTAGGTGTAGGGTTAGATTGATTCTTTGAGATTTTTCTTGTTTCTTGAGATAGGCATTTATCACTATAAATTTCCCTCTTACATCTGGTTTTGTTGCATGCCAGATTTTGGAACATTGAAATTTCATTTTCATTTGTCTGCATATATTTTTTTATTTTCTCTTTGACTTTTTGGTCGACCCATTGGATGTTTTGTAGCATTTTGTTTATCCTTCATGTGTTTGTGCGTTTTCCATTCTGTTCCTTAGATTAATGTTTAGTTTCATACTGTTGTGGTCGGAAAAGGATGCGTGATAGGATTTCAGTCTTCTTAAATTTATTGAGAAATTGTTTTGTGGCTTAACATGTACTGTCCTGAAGAGTGTTCATTTATACTTGAAAAGAATGTGTACTCTGTTGTTTTGTATGGAATGTTTTATCTGTTATGTCCATCTGATCTATTGTATCATTCAGAGACATTATTAACCTTTGATTTTCTGCCTGGATGATATCCATTGATGTAAGTGGGGTAATAAAATTACCTACTATTATTGTATTACTATCAATTTCTCCCTTAATGTCTTAATATTTCCTTCATATATTTAGATATTTACAATGTTTACATCCTTTTGTTGGAGTGACCCCTTTATTATTTATGTAATGCCCTTCTTTTGGCCTTATTATAGTCTGTTTTAAATTCTATTTTGTATGATAGAAGTATTGCCACCCCACTTTTTCTTTTGCTTCTCTTTGTATCATATCTTTTTCAGTGCTTTCACTTTCAGTCCATATGTGTCTTTAGGAGTGAAGTGAGTCTCTTTTAGACAGCATATAGATGGATTCTGTTTTTTTATTCCTGCTTGCCCTCTCCCATATCATTTGAGTGGAGCATTTAGACCCTTTATATTTAAAGTAATCATCAATAGTTATGTACTTATTGCCATTTTATTAATTGTTTCTGGTTGTTTTGTTTGTTATCTTCTCTTCACTTTTTTCTTGTGATTGATATCTTTCTGTAGTGTTATGCTTGGCTTTATTTTTTGTGTATATTACAGGTTTTGGGTTTGTGTTACTACGAGGTTCATTTATAACATATTAAGTATATAGCAGTCTATATTAAGTTGATGGCCCCTTAAGTTTAAACACATTCTAAAAGAAATCTTTTTTTACCCCCTCTTCCTTTTGTTATATTTTATACCCTTTTATTCATAATTTTTAATTTTACCTCGAATATAGATTTTTCTTTTCCACTTAAAGAAGTCCCTTTAAAATTTCCTTTAAGGCCAGTTTAGTGGTGACAAACTCCTTTAATTTTTGTTTGTCTGAAAAACTACTCTCTCCTTCTATTCTGAATGATATCCTTGCTCATTGGAGTATTTTTATTTGTAATTTTTTTCCTTTTAGCACTCTGAATATATCAGCCACTCCCTTATAGCCTTTAATGTTTCTGTTGAAAAATCAGCTGATAGCCTTATGGGGTTTCCCTCGTATGTAACTTTTGCTTCTCTCTTGCTGCCTTTAAAATTCTCTCTTTAATCTTTGACATTTAATTTTTATGTGTCTTGGTGTGAACCCCCTTGGGCTACCTTGTTTGGAACAATCTGTGCTCTTGAATTTGGATGTCTATTTCCTTACCCAGGTTAGGAAAACTTAGAGCTATTATTTTTTCAAGTAAATTTTCTGCCCTTTTCACTGTTCTCCTTCTGGGAACCATATAATGCAAATGTCCGCTTGGTATTGTCCATGAGATCATGTAAGCTATACTAACTTTTTGAATGCATTTTTCTTTTTGTTCTTCAGCTTGGGTGCTTTCTGTAACCCTGTCTTTCAGATTGCTATTCCAGTCTTCTGTATCTGCTAATCTATTGATTACACTAGAAGGAATTTTCATTTCTTTATGTATTACTCAACTCTGGTTCTAATTTATATTTTTTATCTCATTGTTGAAGTTCTCACTGCGTTCTTCCATTCTTCAGTCCAGTGTGGACATTTTTATGATCATTACTTTGAATTCTTTACTAGCTAAATGGGTTTATCTGTTTCATTTAGTCCTTTATCTGAGGTTTTTGTCTTGTTCTTTCATTTATAGTATATTTCTGTGTCTCTTCATTTCCTTGACTTTGTTTCTGTGAATTAGGCAGAATAGCTACTTCTCTTAAACTTAAAGGAGTGGTCTTATATATGGTCACATCCTGTGTAGACTGTCTGTCCCTGGTACTTTAGGTTAGCTGGCTGAAGCTGTATCAGCATGGGCTGTGGTTCTTAGGACACTTGTGCTGGGCCTTCCCTAGGATGGCCAGAGCTGAAGTGGGTATAAGCCAGGTCAGTCCTGGGTCTCCCCATGTAGAGAGCACCCTGGAAGGATAGCCAAAGTTTTGTAGCTGCAAGCTTTGAGAATCCCAGGGCTCTCCTCACAGAGGGTGGCCTGGCATGATAGCTGAATCTGAAGTGGGTGCTAAGTGGGGTGTTTTGGGACTCTCCCTGTGGGCCAGCCAGGAGATCCTCCTCAGGGGCACCCTGGCAGTGCGGCTGAAGCCAAGGCTGGGCACAGGTAAGTTTCAGCAGAAACTTTACAGGCCAGAAGGGAGTGGCACGATACATTCAAAGTGCTGGGGTGCCAGGGTAGCTCAGTTGGTTAAGCATCCAACTCTTGATTTCCACTCAGATTATGATCTCAGGGTTCATGAGAATGAGCCCCACCTCAGGCTGTGCACTGACAAGGCAGAGTCTTCTTGGGATTCTCTCTCTCCCCTTCCCCTGCTTGTACACACACTCTAGATAGATAGATAGATAGATAGATAGATAGATAGATAGATAGATAGATAAAACTTTTTTTTTAAAGTGCTGAAAGGTTATCTGGCAAGGTTATCATTAAGGATTGAAGGAGAGGGAGAGAGTTTTCCAGACAAACAAAAGTTAAAGGAGTTCATTACCACTAAAATGCCCTTACAAGAAATGTTAAATTAAGTGGAAAAGAAAAGCCATAATTAGAAGAACATTATAAAAGGAAAAGATTTCATGAGTAAAAGCAAACACACAGCAAAGGGAATAGAGCAGATCACTTACGAAGCTGGTATGAAGATTGTAAGACAAAAATAGCAAAATTAATTTTAACTAAAATATTAGATAGGGATAAAATTAGATAAGGGGACACACAAAATAGAAAGATGTAAAATATGACAACATAAACATTAAACATGGAGGGAGGAATAAAAATGAAGTTCTTTTAGAATGTGTTTGAACCTAAGTGACCATCAACTTAAGACTGGTATATACTTAGCATGTTATAAAAAGAACCTTATGGTAACCACAAATCTGAAACCTATAATAGATATACAAAAAAATGAAGAAAAAGTAAGGGAAACAAAACACTAATAAAGTCAGTCATCCATCCAAAGGAAAGAGAGGAAAAGAAAAAAGAAACACAGAAGAACTACAAAAACAAGCAGAAGACAGTTAACAAAATGGCATAAGTATATATGTATTAATGATTACTTTGAATGTAAATGGCTTGAATGCTCAAAAGACATTGTGGTGGGGGTGGAGGGAGGGTTGGGAGGAATGGATAAAAAAAAACAAGACCCCTCTATATGCTGTCTACAAGAGAGTCAATTCATATCTAAAGACAGACTGAAAGTGGAGAGAGGGAAAAAGATAATTCCATGCAAATGGAAGTGAATATAAAAAAACTGGGATACCAATACTTAGACAAAATAGAATTTAAGACAGACTATATTAAGAGACAAAGAAGGGCATTACATAATAATATAGGGGTTAATCCAAGAAGAAGACACAATTGTCATTATCTATGCACCCATCGTTGGAGCATATACTTATAGACATAAATGGAGAAATTGACAGTAAAGTAATAATAGGTGGGGATTTTAACACCCCACTTATATCAGTGGATATATCATCTAGGCAGAAAATCAGTGCCTGCTGACACATTAGACCAGATGGACTTAACATTCCATCTAAAAACAGAATACACATTCAAGTACACATGAAACATTATTCAGGAAAGATCACATTATGCTACAAAACTAGTCTCAATAAATTTAAGAAGGTTGAATTCATGTCATGCGTCCGTTTCTTTTTTTTTTTATGTTTTTTTTTAATATATGAAATTTATTGTCAAATTGGTTTCCATACAACACCCAGTGCTCATCCCAAAAGGTGCCCTCCTCAATACCCATCACCCACCCTCCCCTCCCTCCCACCCCCCATCAACCCTCAGTTTGTTCTCAGTTTTTAACAGTCTCTTATGTTTTAGCTCTCTCCCACTCTAACCTCTTTTTTTTTTTTTTTCCTTCCCTTCCCCCATGGGTTTCTGTTAAGTTTCTTAGGATCCACATAAGAGTGAAACCATATGGTATCTGTCTTTCTCTGTATGGCTTATTTCACTTAGCATCACACTCTCCAGTTCCATCCACGTTGCTACAAAAGGCCATATTTCATTCTTTCTCATCATGCATCCATTTCTAGCCACAATGGTATGAAGCTAGAAATCAATCACAACAAAAGAATATGAAAAAAACACAAACATGGAAGCTAAACAACATGCTATGAAACAACCAAGAGGTCAACAAAGAAATCAAAGAGGAAGTAAATATAGAGAGACAGCTTAACAATGTTCCAAAATCTTTGGGATGTAGCAAAAGCAGGTATAAGAGGGAAATGTATAGTGATAAAGGCCTACCTTACGAAACGAGGAAAATCTTAAATAAATAGTATACCTAAAAGAACTAGGAAAAGAAGAATAAACAAAGCCCAAAGCCAGTAAAAGGAAGAAAGTAATAAAGATTGGAGCAAAAATAAATGAAATAGAGACTTAAAGAAAAAATAGAAAAGATCAGTGAACCAAGACCTGGCTCTTTGAAAAAAAGAAGTAAATTTGATAAAGCTGTAGCCAGATACATCAAGAAAAAGAGAGAGGACCTAAATAAATAAAACCAAGAATGAAAGAGAAGTAACAACTGATACCACAGAAATACAAAGGATTTTAAGAGACTAGTATGAAAAATTATATGCCAACAAATTGGACAACCTAGGAGAAATGGATAAATTCCTAGAAACACATCATCTTCTAACACTGAATCAGGAAGACATAGAATATCTGAATAGACTGATGACCAATAACAAAATTTAAAAACTCTCAACATACTGGGGCACCAGGGTGGCTCGGTTGGTTGAGAGACCGACTTCAGCTCAGGTCATGATCTCATGGTTTGTGAGTTCGAGCCCTGTGTCGGGCTCTGTGCTGATTGCTCAGAGCCTGGAGTCTGCTTCTGATTCTGTGTCTCTCTCTGCCCCTCCCCCACTCACGCTTGGTCTCTCTCACTCTCTAAAAAATAAATAAAAAAGAAAAAAAGAATTAAAAAAAAAAAAAAAACTCTCAACATACAAAAGTCCAGGGCCAGATGAATTCACAGGTGAATTCTCACCAAACATTTGAAGAAAAGTTAATACCTATTTTTCTCAAACTTCCAAAAAATAGAAGAGGAAGGAAAGCTTCCAGATACATTCTACAAGGTCAGTATTACCTTGATACCAAAATAAGACAAAGACACTACAAGAAAAGAAAACTACAGGCCAGTATCCATCATGAATCTAGATGCAAAAATCCTCAATAAAATATTAGCAAACTGCATTCAACAAAATATTTTAAAAAATTATTCACCATGATCAAGGATCATGGATTTATTCTAGGATATCAGGGCAATCCTGTATTCACAATTCAATCAACATGATACACCACTTTAAACAAAAGTGATAGATAAAAATCATATAGTCATGTCAACAGCTGCAGAAAAACGCATTTGATAAAATTCAACATCCATTCATAACAAAAACTCTCAAAGTGGGTGTAGAGGGAACATACCTCAATATAATAAAGGCCATATATGACAAATTTACAGCTAAAATCATACTCAGTGGAGAGAAACAGAGCTTTAAGATCAGTAAAAAGACAAGATGGTCTTGTTCTTGCCACTTTTATGCAATATAGTACTAGAAGACCTAGGCACAGCAATTGGACAAAAAATGAAAGTCATTCAAACTGACAAGAAACAAGTTAAACTTGTCACTGTTTGCAGATGACATGGTACCATATGTAGAAAACATGACTCGACCAGTAACTGTTAGAATAAATGAATTCAGTGAAGTTGCAGGATACAAAATTAATATGCAGAAGTCAGTTGTGTTTCTATACACTAATAATGAAGTAGCAGAAAGCAAAATTTACAAATTAACATAGGGGTGGAAAGAGAGAGGCAAACCATAAAACAGACTCTTAAGGGATGCTGGAGGGGAGGTGGGCAGGGGATGGATTAAATAGGTAATAGGGACTAAGGGGGGGCAGAAATAGATCTGTAAAGACAGAGATCAAACTGATGATTGCCAGAGGGGAGAGTGGTGATAAGATGGGCAAAATGAGTTAGTTGGAGGTACAGCCTTCCAGTGTGGAATAAATAAGTCACGGGAATAAAAAGTACTAAAAAGTACAGCATAGAGATTATAGTCAATGGTATTGTAATAGCATTGTAGAGTGAGATGTTCGCTCTAGTTGTGGTGAGCACATCATAAGGTTGTGGAATAGTGTGGAATCACTATGTTGTACACCTGAAACTAATGTAACATTGTGTGTCAACTATACTTCACTAAAAAATTAAAACTTAAAAAATGTCACCTTACAGAAATACTTTTTCATATGTACTCTCCCCTACCTCTCTAGTTTTTGAAAACAGATTTTAGATATCCAGTTGTTTTATTCATAAATATTTCAGCTTGTATCTTTCTGAAATATAATGACCTTTAAAACAATGCCATCATCCAGTACCAAGAATGACATCTAAAAAATGAACAGCTTTATAATATCTTCAAATATCTAGTTAGTACTCAAGTTCTCAATTGTTCTTTAGCTATTTAAAGACTTTAAACCATCCATGGGGTGTCTGGGTGGCTTGGTTGAGCATCTGACTTCGCCTGAGTTCATGATCTCACAGTTCGTGAGTTTGAGCCCCCCATCGGGCTCTGTGCTGACGCCTCAGAGCCTGGAGCCTGCTTCGGATTCTGTGTCTCCCTCTTTCTCTGCCCCTCCCCCGCTCATGCTCTGTCTCTATCTCTCAAAAATAAACATTAAAAAAAAATTTAAAGACTTTAAGCCATCCCTAGGGACGAGAAGATCTACATATCTAACAGTACTGATAAAATCAGGGACTTTGAAATAAAAGGCGTATGAAAAAAATACATACAATTAAAAAAAAAAAAAACAGCTGACAGACTGGAAAGAAAAAGTGTGGTGACAGAGTGGTGGGAGGTGTGTGCTTACCGCCTGATGCTTTGGCTGTGCCCATTGCCAGTAGGGGATCCTTGAGTTGTAGAGGGGGAGGTGTTTCCCAGAGGTTCATGGATGATGTCTTGTCAGAATCATGGGGCCTCCAGCAGGAAACAGCATTCCTTCAGTTCTCTTTGCCTCCTTCCCTTTCCTTTCCCTCCCCACAGTCACTGTGGTCTCTCCTCAGAGAGAGTGAGTCCCGCCAGCTGCAGCACATGTGGCCAGGCAGATGACCACCTACCACCTTTACCTTCTGCTGCCTCTGCCAGAAGGTCATATGGGCCTGCCACCACCTCTGCTACCTATCCCACCAGCCCTGGCTCCACAGCCTCCTCTGATGTATAGTTGAGCCACTTTCAGGCGCAGAGATGGATGGCTCCCTCAGGTGTCCTGATGTGCTGTGCGGAAGTCTTTTGGTTCAGTTATGGATACTTGCTTTGTGGATCTGATTAGCTGTAAATTGAAAGGTGGAGAAGAAAAGGAATGGCTCATACCACCATGATGTTGATGTCACTTAAAAGAAATTATTTTAACCTGAATCTTTTCACAGACTTTATGGAAAATGTTTGAAGACCATGGAAATGACTAGTATTTTTATCTAGAAATAATTTGCAAGGTAATTTCTGCGCCTCGAATAGTGCCGTGTAATATTATGCAGCTGTATATATTTGCCTGAACTCTGATTCCCAAATATCCGTGTTTCTCATCATATCTTTGGCTGAATTTGCAACCAACATAAATGACTATTCATGTACGCTTCAGACAAATGCTTAAGAATTTATTTACAAGTCGTTGTAAAAAGCAAAAAAAGGACTACCAGGTTAAGGACCTTATTAAATTGTTGGTAGATCTGTTTACCAGTTATTTTATGTTCATGAACACTAAGCGCAGCCTGATTTGTAGGTCTTGTATGGTACCACTAGAAACATTATTTCAGTGCTAAGTGCAGTGTTTTACTCTTCAGTTATTTTCGAGTATTATTTTTTTATATGTTTATATACACATCATAGGAACTATCCAAAAACCTTGAGCTGAGTACCAACAGTTTCCAGCGACAGTTGCTTGCTGAAAGGAAAAGGGCATATGAAGCTCAGGATGAAAATAAAGTTCTTCAAAAGGAGCTGCAACAACTGTATCACAAATTAAAAGTAAGTATTTCATTTAAATATATATATCTATATTAGTTGAAAACACAACATTTTAGGAGGAGATCCAACCTGGTGGAGAAGTAGGGGGACTCAGAGTTCCCTCATCCTTCAAACACAGCAGTGTTGAGGCCAAAAGACTTTGAATTCCAAGAGTCCAGGCTGCAGAGTGACAAAACATCCTGGGGACCCACGGGGACAACCTGGCGGGTCATAGTTGCATGATTGCAAACTGGGAGAGATAAAACGGGCCACATAGGCACGGATGGGAGAGATCCCCTTCTGTGGAGAGACAAAGGGAAGAGAAAGAGAGTCTGAGGAAGCATAGGACTATATCTGGACAAGAGAAAAACCACGGACTGGGATGGAGAAAGATCCAAACTCTAACTGTAGGACTTCCTCTGGACTGGGGGCTGGCTGCCCAGTTTGCGCAGGTGGAGAGGACAGGAGCCAGCCCCTGGCTTGGTAACTAGTTCAGAGGCACAGTCCATGGTGGGAGAAAGCTATCCCCTCCCTGTATTGCTGTGGGAAGAAGGTATATAACCGTTTCAAAGGACAAAGACTGCCTGCACCCATCAGCCAGAGACCACTTATCGGTGGGATGGAGCAGTACTTCCCCAGAACTGGGGCATGCAGAGCAGAAGCCTTTAAGACATCGGGATTTAAATCCCAGCAGAGCGCCAGGGAGGCATGAGAGTCGGCGGAGCAGGACAAACCGTGCATGTGGCACTGAGGTGGTGCAGAGCAGCACTTCCCCGGAACTGGGGTGCATGGAGCAGGACTGTTTAAAACATCGGGATTTAAATCCCAACCAAGCGCCAGGGAGGCGCGGGAGTCAGCAGAGTGGGACAAACTGCCTCGTTCACGCCTGTGGCACTGCAAGGATGGCCTGAACAGAATGGTTTGGGACACCCAGTCCATGGAGGAGAGACTGGGGTGTTGCCATTTTTCTCCCCATCACCAACAAGGGGGGCTTCAGGGAATGGACAGTAGGCCCACAGTGTAGGCTTGACCCGCCTACACCAAACCACACCCCTCTGCACCTGGTAACTTCGTATCTACTGGAGAAGGATTGATGCTGTGGAACCAGACAGCCCCTCCTCCAGACCAGCGCTTCAACCGGTTCCAAGGCACCCAGCGGTTTTGCATTTTCTGATTTAATTCTTAGACAATTCTTAGTACATATACAGATTCTTTTCTTCCTTTTCTCTTTCTTATTTCTTCCTCTAGTCTGGTTATTCTGGTTGTTGGTTTGTTTAAGCAGACATATTTAATCTATTCTCTTTATACCTGCGCCTCCTGGCAGGTATACCTCTTTATACCTCTTCCCCCCTCCCCCCCACCCACCCCCAATTAACCCATAGAGTTTCTCTGCCTGGTCAGTTTTTTCTTTTTCCCTGCACCCGTCATCTCTCTTTTTGTTTGGGATAAGTCCTCTTCCATCAACAATGCCACCACCTTTTGTTTTGCTGTAGCTGGTGTTTTTTTTGTTTTTTTTTTTGTTTTTCTGTTTTTTTGTTTGTTTGTTTGTTTTATTTTCCAGGGCTACTTGAATGAAAAAAAACAAAGCATACCTGGTGGAGGGTCCAAAACATCACTATGAGTAGGGAGATAAAGAACCAGAGTCACAACAACAGAGAGCAAGTAACACACTTCAAAATACACCTCCTGAAGGGCCAGGCCCTGGGCAATGTATGACCCCTCTTTAATATAGTAGTGCTCATGGGTGCAGGACACATAACAAGCTTTTAAAACATAAGGGACAGAAAACTAGCCAAAATGACAAAACGGAAGAATTCTCCTCAAAAGAAATTCCAGGAAGAAATGACAGCTAAAGAATTGATCAAAACAAATATAAACAATATAACTAAACAAGAATTTAGAGTAATAGTCATAAGATTAGTTTATTTTGCACCTCATTTACGGCATTTTTTAATTCATCATGACTGTTTTTTAGTTCCTTGATCTCTGCAGCAATGGATTCTCTGCTGTCTTCTAATCTTTTTTCAAGCCCAGCGATTAGAGGCAGTGACAGTGAGGATTGAAGAGGCAGAGGGGAGAATAAGTGAAATAGAAGATAAAATTGTGGAAAAAAGATGAAGCTGAGAAAAAGAGAGATAAAAAAATTCTGGACCATGAGGGGAGAATCAGAGAACTAAATGATTCAATGAAATGGAATAATAACTGTATCATAGGAATTCCAGAAGAGACAAAGAGAGAAAGGGGAAGAAGGTGTACTTGAACAAATCATAGCTGAGAACTTCCCCAATCTGGGGAAGGAAACAGACTTTGAAATCCAGGAAGTGCAGAGAACTCCCTTCAGACATGACTTGAGTTGATCTTCTGCACAACATATAATGAAACTGGCAAAATACAAAGATAAAGAGAGAATTCTGAAAGAAGCTGGGGATATGCGGGCCTTAACCTACAAGGGTAGACATATAAGGGTAGTAGCAGACCTATCTACTGAAACTTGGCAGGCCAGAAAGGAGTGGCAGGAAATTTTCAATGTGCTGAATAGGAAAAATATGCAGCCAAGAACCCTCTATCCAGCAAGCGTGTCGTTCAGAATAGGAGAGAGAAAGATTTTCCCAGACAAACAAAAACTGAAAGAATTCATCACCACTAAATCAGCCCTACAAGAGATCTTAAGAGGGACTCTGTGAGTGGAATGTTGCAAGGACCACAACGGGCCAGAGACCGCACTACAAGCATGAAACCTACAGATAACACAATGGCTCTAAATCCATATCTTTCAGTAATAACACTGAATGTAAATGGACTAAATATTGCAATCAAAAGACATAGGGTATTAGAATGGATTAAAAAGAAAACACCCATCTATTTGCTGTCTACAAGAGACCCATTTTAGACCTGAGGACACCTTCAGATTGAAAGTGAGGGGATGGAGAACCATCTATCATGCTACTGGAAATCAAAAGAAAGCTGGAGTAGCCATACTTATATCAGACACACTAGATTTTCAACTAAAGGTTGTAACAAGAGATGAAGAATGGCATTATATCATAATTGGGGGTCTAATCATCAAGAAAACTAACAATTACAAATGTTTATGCACTGAATCTGGAAGCACCCAAATATATAAAACAATCACAAACATAAGCAATCTTATTGGTAAGAGTGTGGTAATTGCAGGGGACTTTAATACTCCACTTACAACAGTGGACAGATCATCCAGACAGAATATCAATAAGAAGCATGAATGATACACTGGACCAGATGGACTTGGCAGATACATTCAGAACTTTTCATCCTAAAGCAGCAGAATATACATTCCTCTAGAGTGCACATGGAACATTCTCCAAGATAGATGGCATACTGGGTTACAAAACAGCCCTCAATAAATACAAAAGAATTGAGATCATACCATGCACATTTTCATTTTTTTTCAATATATGAAATTTATTGTCAAAATGGTTTCCATACAACACCCAGTGCTCATCCCAAAAGGTGCCCTCCTCAATACCCATCACCCACCCTCCCCTCCCTCCCACCCCCCATCAACCCTCAGTTTGTTCTCAGTTTTTAAGAGTCTCTTATGCTTTGGCTCTCTCCCACTCTAACCTCTTTTTTTTTTTCCCCCTTTCCCTCCCCCATGGGTTTCTGTTAAGTTTCTCAAGATCCACATAAGAGTGAAACCATATGGTATCTGTCTTTCTCTGTATGGCTTATTTCACTTAGCATCACACTCTCCAGTTCCATCCACGTTGCTACAAAAGGCCATGCACATTTTCAGATCACAATGCTATGAAACTTGAAATTAACCACAGGAAAAAGTTTAGAAAGCCTCCAAATGCATGGAGGTTAAAGAACATCCTACTAAAGAATGAATGGGTCAACCAGGCAATTAAAGGTGACACTAAAAAATACATGGAAACAAATGAAAATGAAAACACAACAATTCAAACCCTTTGCGATGCAGCAAAGGCAGTCCTAAGAGGAAAATACATTGCAATCCAGGCCTATCTCAAGAAACAAAAATTCCAAATACAAAATCTAACAGCACACCTAAAAGAACTAGAAGCAGAACAACAAAGAAACCCCAAGGCCAGCAGAAGAAGAGAAATAATAAAGATTAGAGCAGAAATAAACAATATAGAATCCAAAAAAACAGTAGAACAGATCAGTGAAACCAAGAGCTGGTTTTTTTGGAAATCAAACAAACAAACAGACAAAACAAAATTAATAACCCCTAACTAGACTTCTCAAAAAGAAAAGAGAGAGGACCCAAATAGATAAGATCATGAAGGAAAATGGATTTATCACAACCATCCCTCAGAAATACAAGTAATTATCAGAGAATACTATGAAAAATTATATGCCAACAAACTGGACAACCTGGAAGAAATGGACAAATTCCTAGATACCCACACACTACCAAAACTCAAACAGGAAGAAATAGAAAATTTGAACAGGCCCGTAACTAGTGAAGAAATTGGATCAGTTATCAAAAATCTCCCAACAAATAAGAGTCCTGGGCCAGATGGCTTCCCAGGGGAATTCTACCAGATATTTAAAACAGAATAAATACCTATCCTTCTCAAGCTGTTCCAAAAAACGGAAATGGAAGGAAAACTTCCAGACTCATTCTATGAAGCCAGCATTACCTTGGTTCCCAAACCAGACCCCACAAAAAAGAATTATAGGCCAATATCCCTTATGAACATGGATGCAGAAATTCTCAACAAGATACTAGCAAATCGAATTCAACAGCATATAAAAAGAATTATTCACCATGATCAAGTGAGATTCATTCTTGGGGTGTAGGGCTGGTTCAGTATTTGCAAGTCGATCAATGTGATACATCACATTAATAAAAGAAAAGATAAGAACCATATGATCCTGTCAATAGATGCAGAAAAAGCATTTGACAAAATACAGCATCCTTTCTTAATAAAAACCCTCAAGAAAGTTGGGAAAGAAGGAACGTACCTAAACATTATAAAAGCCATATATGCAAAGCCCACAGTTAATATAATCCTCAATGGGGAACAACTGAGAGCTTCTCCCTAAGATCAGGAACATGACAGGGATGTCCACTCTCACCACTCCTGTTTACCAAGTGTTGGAAGTCCTAACGAAAGCAATCAGACAACAAAAGGAAATAAAAGGCATCAAAGTTGGCAAAGAAGAAGTCAAACTTTCACTTTTTGCAGACGACATGATACTCTACGTGGAAAACCTGAAAGACTCCACAAAAAGGCTGCTAGAACTGATCCATGAATTCAGCAAAGTTGTAGGGTACAAAATCAATGTACAGAAATCAGTTGCATTTTTATACACCAATAATGAAGCAACAGAAAGAGAAATCAAGAAATTGATCCCATTTACAATTGCACCAAGAACCATAAAACACCTAGGAATAAACCTAACCAAATATATAAAAGATCTGTATGCTGAAAACTATAGAAAGCTTATGAAAGAAATTGAAGAAGACACAAAGAAATGGAAAAACATTCCATGCTCATGGATTGGAAGAATGAATATTATTAAAATGTTAATACTACCCAAAGCAATCTACACATTCAATGCAATCCCAACCAAAATCGCACCAGCATTCTTCTCAAAGCTAGAACAAACAATCCTAAAATTTGTATGGAAACACAAAAGGCCCTAAATAGCCAAAGTAATATTGAAGAAGAAGACCAAAGCAGGAGGCATCACAATCCCAGACTTTAGTCTCTACTACAAAGCTGTAATCATCAAGACAGTATGATATTGGCACAAAAACAGACACATAGACCAGTAGAATAGAGACTCCAGAATTGGACCCACAAAAGTATGGCCAACTAATCTTTGACAAAGCAGGAAAGAATATTCAATGGAAAAAAGACAGTCTCTTTAACAAATGGTGCTGGGAGAACTGGACAGCAACATGCAAAGAATGGAACTGGATCACTTTTTTACACCATACACAAGAATAATCTCAAAATGGATGAAAGACCGAAATGTGAGACAGGAAACCATCAAAACCCTAGAGGAGAAAGCCGGCAACAACATCTTTGACCTCAACTGCAGCAATTCTTGCTTGATACATCTCCAAAGGCAAGGGAATTAAAAGCAAAAATGAACTGTTGGGACCTCATCAAGATAAATAGCTTCTGCACTGCAGTGGAAACAATCAGAAAACTAAAAGGCACTGACAGAATGGGAAAAGGTATTTGCAAATGACATATCAGACAAAGGGCTAGTTTCCAAAATCTATAAAGAACTTATGAAACTCAACACCTGAAAAACAAACAGTCCAGTGAAGAAATGGGCAGAAGACATTAATAGGCACTTTTCAAAGATGACATCCAGATGGCTAACAGACATGAAAAAATGTTCAACAACTCATCATTAGGGAAATACAAATCAAAGCCACACTGAGATACTACCTCACACCGGTCAGAGTGGTTAAAATTAACAACTCAGGAAACAACACATGCTGGCGAGGTTGTGGAGAAAAGGGAACCCTCTTGCACTGTTGGGAATGCAAACTGGTGCAGCCACTCGGGAAAACAGTGTGGAGGTTCCTCAAAAAATTAAAAATAGAACTGCCCTATGGCCGAGCAATAGCACCACTAGGAATTTATCCAAAGGATACAGTTCGTAGGAGTGCTAATTCATAGGGGCTGTTTATAGCAGCACTTTCAACACTAGCCAAATTATGGAAAGAGCCTAAATGTCCATTAACTGATGAATGGATAAAGAAGATGTGGTTTATATATACAATGGAATACTACTTGGCAATGAGAAAGAATGAAACCATGCCATATGCAGCAACATGGATGGAACTGGAAGGTATTATGCTACGTGAAGTAAGTCAGAGAAAGATAGATATCATATGTTTTCACTCATATGTGGATCTTGAGAAGCTTAATAGAAGATCAAGGGGGAAGGGAAGGGGAAAAAATAGTTACAGTTAGGGAGGGAGGCAAACCATAAGAGACGCTTAAATACAGAGAACAATCTGAGGGTTGATGAGGTATAGGGGAGAGGAGAAAATGGGTGATGGGCATTGAGAAGGGCACTCCTTGGGATGAGCACCGGGTGTTATATGTAAGCGATAAACCATGGGAATCTACCTGAAAACCAAGAGCACACTTTACACACTGTATGTTAGTTAGCCAGTTTGACAATAAATTATATTTAAAAAAAAGCACAAAAAACCTTAACATTTTAAAACACTCATATTTGTGGGGGCCAGGGTGGCTCAGCCGACTTCAGCTCAGGACATGATCTCACAGTTTGTGGGTTCAGGCCTGCATTGGGCTTTCTGCTGTCAGCACAGAGCCTGCTTGGAATCCTGTTTCCCCTCTCTCTGCCCTTGCCCCTCTTGTGCATGTGCTCTCTCTCTCTCAAAAATAAGTAAAACGTTAAAAAAAAAACAACTTTAAAAAAATGTTTAAAACATTTACTCACATTTGTAAGTTGGTACTATGTAATTTACACCAGGGTGCCTGGGTAGCTCAGTCAGTTGAACGTTCAACTCTTAATTTCAGCTCAGGTCATGATCTCATGGTTCATGGGATTGAGCCCCACCTCGGGATCTGGGCTCTGTACCCTGCTAGGGATTCTCTCTCTCTCTCTCTCTCTCTCTCTCTCTCTCTCTCTCTCTCTCTCTCTCTCTCCCTGTCTGTCTCTCATGTTGCCCCTGCTCCAGGCATGCATGTACAGGCACCTGCATGTTGTCTCTCAAAATAAATGAAAAAATTTTCGAAAGGAGTTAATTTATAATATATATTGGTTGAAAACTCAACATTTTATTTTTTTAACTTTTTTTAATGTTTATTTATTATTGAGAGACAGAGAGAGACAGACTGTGAGCAGGGGAGGGGCAGAGAGAGAGGGAGACACAGAATCTGAAGCAGGCTCCAGGCTCTGAGTTGTCAACACTGAGCCTGACGTGGGGCTCGAACTCACAAACCAAGAGATCATGACCTGAGCCGAAGTCAGATGGTTGAGCCACCCAGGCGTCCCTAAAAAGTCAACATTTTAAAGCATATTTGTAAGTTGGTACATTGTGATTTACAAAATTCTAATATTCTCTTTGGTGCTTTTAAAGAAAAGTTTTGGTAATATAGTCACTATAACACATGCCAAAACTGAAAACATTGAATCCTAATAGGAATGATATAACTGAAATAAGTTATGAAATCCTAAAAGGAAATTATGGGAACTGGAGTTTTTCCCTGTTGCATGGTTGAATAATCCAATGTTCTTCCTCAGATAACCCCATGATTATTTTAAAAGTTGTTTCAAGTAATGCCCTTCATTTTCACAGTGTTGAGAGGAAGCATTCACATTATTTAATTTTGTTAAAGGTGTTCTTAATTCTATCCAGAGGTCATTGATGGCTGGAAATTTTGTGCAAAATTGAATGTTTATTCATTATCTTACATAGAATTTTCATTTTGTTAATCAAATTCTCAGACCCATAGTCCCAAAATGATAAAGAATACTGTGTTTTAAAAAGCGTCTAGTTTTGGGGGTGGCTCAGTCAGTTAAGCATCCAACTTCAGCTCAGGTTCATCTCATGGTTCATGGGCTCCAGCCCTGCATTGGGTTCTGTGCTGACAGCTCGGAGCCTGGAGCCTGCTTCTATTCTATATCTCCCTCTCTCTCTGCCCCTGCCCCACTCGTGCTCTGTCTCTCAAAAATAAATAAACACTGAAAAAAAATTTTTTAAACCTCTAATTTTTAACTAATTCAAAACCCACATTTGAAAGATGCTAACAAAATTATTTTGGTCTCTGTTACTAAGTCTGAAAGACAGTTTAAGATAGTTACTAGCTCCATCAGGTAGGAGTGGGTAGAAAATGAATTTTGCCTTATTTATGCTCATTTATTTTGATTGCCAGTACATATTGCACTTTTTAGGGAGAACCATGTCTCTGCCCTAACCTAGATGTTCTAGAGACATTCCTTTCTATAGTTTGGTAGGTAAGAAGGGAAATTGAACTAGGTATAATATATTCCAGTTTGGTGAGGAAAATACCAGTTGATGAGGTGAGAATTTTTGTTTTATTTTACACTGATACTCTACATCCTTAATTGTATTATGGGTTTCTTTTCAGGAAAAGGAGAGAGAACTGGATATAAAAAACATATATTCTAATCGTCTGCCAAAGTCTTCTCCAAAGAAAGAAAAAGAACTTAGATCAAGAAAAAATGGTATAGTGGCTATTACTGTTGAAAAACGTATTGTAGTTGTCACTTATTAATAGTAAAATCAAATAATTCTGAAGTAGAAGGCAGGCAAAGGGGAAAAAACTTCTTTGAAGTAAACTTAAATTTCCTCGTAGCTAATTTTCAGAAATCTTGTCAACTTTCTGTTTTTCCTGAGGTCATTAAATTATGTTTTACATAATTTTTAATTTTTTTCTTATAATTATTTTTGAAACTTTTATGAAAATATGTAAGAATACTTCTGAGCGGAGATTGATTATATTACAATGAACCTTTATTATGCATCACTTAGCTTTAATAGTTACATATTTTACTAATTTTACTTCATCTATTTTTTTCTACTTCTAGAGTATTTCAAAGTAAATCCTAGCAGTCATTTCACTCATAACTACTTCGGCATTATGCATTTTTTTTGCTTTTTTTTAAACAAAAGTATAAATTTTCCTTTTTTGAATTGCAGAAAGTTAAAAACAAATTTTGTAAAAGCTTAATAGGGTTTACCTGTTTAAATTATTCTCGAGTCACAGAATTGCCAGTTAACCCTAGAAACAAAAATAGTAATAGTGGGTAGGCACAGAGCTGAGCAAAACATGCATTATCTCATGTAGATGGTGAACATATAGCAGTTAAATTCCATGTCTTAGCACTGTTCAATATGATTAGAAAAATTCTTTTGTAATTTTCATGGTAGCTGCATGCCAAAGTGATTTTATAGACCAGTGTACAAAAGGAGTACAAACCAGTGACGACTTCGAGCTGGAAGAATTTCCTATAACACCACAAACAGTTATGTGTTATGAAAACAAATGGGAAGAACCTGAACGTCTTACTTTGGTGAGTTTAGAAACATGATTAGGTACTAAACTCTAGGTTTGAAGTTATTCCAAAAAACATAGTATCAAGTGTTTTAAAAGTTAGCAATGAAGCTAGTGCCATAACTGAAAATATGCAAGTAGCCTTTTCAAAAGAGGTAACACCTGTGTATTTTATTAAATCCCTTTGGATCAACTCTTAGTTCTCATTGCATCTTTCAGATGCTTCAGGAAGGTTAGTTGTACCTTCTGGATTGGAGATAGCAGTTTCTTACCTTTTATGTAATCTAATAATAAGAATCAGATATCTAATAATCAGATATCTAATAATCAGATAATCTAAAAATCCTCCTTGCCCTTATGTTTAATAGTAAATTATAGTACTTTTCAAATGATTTTTTACAATTAGTCAACATATTTTTTGGCCTTATTATATGAGAATTTTATAGATTAATTGAATGTTGAGCAAAGTCTTTGCAGTTCAATCTGACTTTATATAACTAACCATTTAAATTAGAGTGAAATTCAGGGGAGTCTGTATTGGACCTTCATCGAAAAGGACTTTTATACTGAATACCAGAAGGTTCTTTTCTCTAAGAGAGTTCTATATTTTGTGTTTACAATTTAAATCCCAAAGAAAATAATATACCAGGGATCCAGCATATTTCACATATTCCTATGTTTTTGTGCCCTGTAAGTTTCCCAGTGACCCTGAGCTCTTTTCTTGTGGTAATACCAGACAGGATGGTCTGATTTGATTCTTGGGCTGTATGTGCTAAGTGTCTTTCTTCCTATATTTTCACTGTCATTGAAACTAGATCATGTTTTCTTTTTGAAAAGGGTAAAGTGTGGAATAGAAACTCATTCTTAACTTTAAAAGGATTAAAAAATAGTCTTTATAAGATTCAGCATGAACAGTAGCAACCTGATATGGTGAAAAGAGTACAGCCTTGGAGTTAGCACTGTTTTTTAATTAAATTCTGGTTCTAACATTTTAGTTGGGACTTCCTGGAGCCTCAGTTTCCTAGTGTATAAAAGAGGGATGGGCTACCCCATCAGGGTTGTGGTAATAACTAATCACAGAGTTTATAAGGCTCTTAAGAATTCCTGCCACTTTAAAGGGTCTTAGCAAATGGGAATGTTATTAAAGTACAGACCAATAAGTTCCTGTTGGAAAGAGACCCCAAATACAGTGGCTCAAACAAGATGCAGATTTTCTTTTTTATATAATAGATTGAAGGTCAGTGTGTAGTCCAGGGTAGGTAGATAGGTTTATTCCTTGGCAGTCATCCTTTGTCTTAATGTTCTTCCGTCTTAAAGAGTGTAGTCCTCCTCTGTGTGGTTGGAATTGGCTCACCACCCTTGTGAGGAGGAGGAACAAAGTGGAGGGCAAGCAGCTTTTGTTTTTATAAATGTGATCGGAAGTTGCATCTGTACTTTCACTCACATCCCTTTGGTCCGTTTAGCTCCAAGGGAGGTTAGCAAATGTAGTCTCTACTTGAGCAGTCCTATGCCCTGCTAAAACTCTCAGGAGTTCTGTAACTAAAAAGAAGAGGAAAATTGATACTAGGGACAATTCTCTGCTATACTTTGTAATAGGTATTTTACTTTTATTCAGAAAAATTACACACACATGGTAAAGGGACCATAAGGAACAAGTAATTTTGGGTTTACATTTTATTTATTTAAATATTTATTATAAAATTTATAGTATAAACTTGAAAAATTCAGTGCAGTTGTTACTGCCTGTATTATAGCTCAGCACCTTCTCCCATGGCCTCTCCGTACATTGTTAATAGCCTTTTCTGGTTAACTGAATCAGATTTTGCTGTGAAAATGTACAAAGCAAGGGTACTCCTGAAACATATCTCTTCAGAATTGTTTGTACAGTATTGGCTTTAATTTTATTGGTTCTGATATGTCTTCTACTTTTTAGAAAAATTTGGACTAAAATAATCTTATGTGCCTTTGAAGTATCTTTCAGAGGGTGGTAACTTGTGATTTACTGCTTTATTAAATTAAAATTTAGTTTCTAACTTGGTGTCATACTTAATGGGAGATAAATCTATGATATTTAAATGGCTTTTTCTCCCTTTTAACTTGTGAACTTGCATTTAAATATATATATATGTAATAGGACCTGGAATTGCAAGAAAGAGGTGAGCATGAAGAAGCAGGGATGCTAAACCCAATTGTGAAAAGAGAAGAAAAATTTGTGAAAGATCAAGGATTCCGTGTTGTAAAACAGGAGGTTGAGAAGCCGGAGGATGGTAAGAAAACAATTTGTTTAATCAAGAGATGAATCAGCATCTTTTGGTAAAGAAAGGGTTAGCATCCCTTAATATTCTCATATTTTCCAGCTGCACAGTGAATTGGTTATACAGAGTAAGAAAAGGTTGATACAGTGTTGGGGGATGGTCTTTTAGGAATCAAACATTTCAATACAGTTTTTAAGGAAGGGAAAAAATGACTGTTAAGTTGCTATTTGGGGTTAGGTAATAAGGACAGTTACCTTCAGAAAGTTCGGATGAAGTAGAATTCCGATGAAAGGGAAAATTTTTGTGTATAAATTAACTAAAACTTGATGAAGAGATAATCAAAGACAATACACTTTATTGGCTTGACCGTCAGACTGGCCAAAACATGAAAATCAATGAATTATGAGGCCCCGAATATATTCCTGTAAGTTTTCTTTGGTTTTAGTATGTAAAACAAATCTTTAATGTATTCAACCATTAGTATGGAAGTTTAGGGAACCAACTCATACAGTTTCAGATATTGAAAATGAAGTTCAGGAATAAATTCATTTCCATCTGGATAAAATATCTTAAATGTATAGGTGAGAGGGATCCTGGACTTTAATCCTCTGCATATATTTCATTAGTCTTACAGAGAAATCCTTTTTTTTCCCCTTAAAGTTAATGGAACATAAAACTGTTGCCTAACTATTGCTTCAGTTACTGTATATATGTGTATTTTTAGTGTCTGTTTAGAGCAATGTAACAGGTAAATTAGAAAATCTATTCCTGTTGGCTAATGCACAAAGGGAGATGCTTCCACATGTTAAAATATAGAATAGAAAATTAGGTAGTATGTCCGTTGTGTCTAGGTACTGAGAAAAGGAATAAAGTAACAGAAGACTGGTCCTTTCTTTCCATCTTACTGATTTTTTTTTTTTCTGGAGTTTGTATAGAATGGTCTCTAACATCAGTGAAAATGTTCTAAAGCTTCTAAAGCTTCTAAAAGTTGTATATCCCATGCCCATACCTTAAAATACTTCCATGTGTATTGTTCCCAAATAAGGACATTTTCTTACATCATTCCAGTATAGTTTTCAACTTCAGAAAATTTAACTTTGATACAACACATTTCTCTAATCTGCCGTCCATATTACAGTTTTGTCAGTTGACACAGTATTGTCCTTAATAGCATTTTCTTCTCCATGATATGATCATGAATTGCAGTTAGTTCTCCTATCTCTTCAGCCTTCTCTAAATATTTTGTGAAATTAACATTTTTGATGAATAAAGACCCATTTTTTAAAAACTCCTCATTTGAGGTTTATCTGAAGTTTTCTCTTAGATTCAACCTAATGTATCTTCAGTAAGAATACTATATACATGATGTTGTGTCCTCATGGTATGACATCTAGAGTTTCAGTTTATTTTTAATTTTAAAATAAACTCACCCCATCCATCTATCACTCTCTATTCAGTGTACCGCAGTATATTAGGTATAAAAAATAGAGACCCTTCTTCCCTATCTCTAAACTGAAGAACAAAATTCTTTCTATAAATGTGAATTTTAAATGCAGTACACATTAAGTATATTCTTTTTGAATCCCAGACTATCAAGTATAGCAATGAAATTTACAGTGTTCATCTTCACTGTGCTGATAACTAAGTTAGATAGGCTGTTTTGTAAAAGATGAGAATTGAGTTTTCCTAAAGATATTGACTCCTATAAAATCTCATTTTTTTAATTTGATTTCATGCAGAGTGGGAAAGAGAAGAACTTGCTAAAAAGGAAAAAGACAAGGTATCTTTGCTGGAGAGAGAAGAAAAGCCCGCATTGGAAACTGGAAGATACCAAATGGAAATGTACCAAATTCAAAACCTTGGTAAATTAGAAGAAGAGGAAGAAGAAAGGCTGAAGAGAGAAATGCTACTTGCTAAACTGAATGAAATCAACAGAGAACTTCAAGATTCTCGGAATCTAAAATGCCCTCCTCTGCCATTGCCACCTGATTTGGAATCAAAACTGCACTTCCCAGAGAGAAGCCCCAAAACATCCATGTTCTGTGAATCCTCAGAGAGAGTGTTTAATGGGCATCATTTGCAAGACATCAGCCACTTTGCTACAAAAGGAGACGGTCAGAATCCAGGAAGTATTAGAAGCCCAGCCTCTCCAAATGAGCTTGCATTTGGCAGCTATGTGCCTTCATTTGCAAAAAACACATTTGCAAAAACGTCAAATCCATTTAGCCAGAAGAGTGGCCTTTTGGATCTCCAAAGAAACAGTATAGAGAAACTTGGTAAAGACAGTGTAGATTTAATTACAAGAAAAGAGAAAAAAGCTCATCTGATGGAACAGTTATTTGGTGTCAGTGGCAGCAGCAGCACCGTTTCCTCTAAAAGCAGTGACCCAAATTCTCTGGCTGCCGGCAAAGGAGACTTTGACTCTCTCAGTTTTCCCCCTGGGGATAAGAGCAGTAGGGATAGAGAACGTGATGAAAATGACGACTTTTTCCTCAGCGAAGGAAGAAGTTTTAATCTAAATAGACACCGATTGAAACATGCAAACAGTAAACCAGCAGTAAAAGTAGTTGAATCTGTAGAAGATGAAATTGAAGAGGTAGTCCTGAGATGACTGATGACAGTATATACTTTTTCCAATTGTAAATATTAAAATATTTTAATACAATATTTATTATACACATTTAGAATTTTTAATATGAAAAGCCCTTATTAAGGAATGATTTTTAATAGAGAAATACAGTATAAATGAAAAGTAGATCATATCATGCCACATAGCTAGTTTGCCAAGAATGAAGGAGACTTTTGAATGAAACCAAAAATAGAGATGTATCTTACTTGGTTTTGACTTTTTATTTACAAATAGTTTTACCTTTTAATCAGATCTATAGGAAGTTTTACTCCATTGGAGTTCATATTTATTTCCTATTTTTAATCCCTATTTGTTTACTTATTTTTGGTCATATCCTTACTGACCTAAATATAGTCTTCCTCCTGAAAGTTGAGTGGAAATTAAGGGTGAGAGGCTCTGGGTTAGGAAGCATAGCTCCCAGATGGTGGAGAGCTGGTGCTACTTAGCAGCCCTGTGCTCCGTGGGCAGGACAGGGGTCCCTTTCTAACAAACAGGGCAAAGCTGAGCTACTCTTAAGTGGGAGCAGTGACAACACAGGGGCTGCATTTAAGAGCTGCATTAAATCACTTACCTACGACTGTGCTAACATATTAAATTCAGAAGACATTTGTCTGTTTGCATGGATAATTCCCCTATCATGGCTCCCGGAGGCTTGGTATCCTCTCCTTGTTCTCCTACACTCTTTGTATCACAGTGACTGGGTTTGAGATTTCATACCCAAATACACAAAACTGAAGAGATTTCATCCTAATACAGAAACTCAATTATGTTTCCAGAGTATGTAACTTGGAAATTCTAGTATATATTTTAAGGTTTGAACTTATGTCAAAACCAACAATAGACAATGAGAGTGTAATACTGTTGGACTTGTAGGACTAATTATAAAGCAACCTTGGGTTAAAAATGTTTTAGAGGTGGGCTTCTGCCTTGCTAAGTAGGGCGGATGTTTTTCTGTTGAAATGCATTGGTCTTCTTTTGCTCTTTGTAGCTCACTTCATCTGCAGAGGAGTTGATGACCTTGGACTGCTGGGTATGATTGGTCTTTAAGAAGCAGTAATATACCACCAACCATGGAGAAAACACTGTTAAAATGAAGAGTGGTGGAAATAGTGTGTCAGGGGAAGCATAAAAAAATGTAGATTGACACTTATTCTAAAGTGAGCTTTTTTTCCTTCAAAAATTTCAAAAATTTAGTATGTATTTGCTAATGGTATGATTTCTGATGCCAAGTATATATACTGATAGATGAGGGGACCAGAGTTACTGTTTTACCTTGAGTTCTTATGAATGCTGATTATTGAATATAATTTCATAACTATTTGGCAAGACTTACCTGGATAGGTCTCTAATGAAAAGATAGGCTATCTGTCATCTTCTAAATTGTGTTACTGTCATTGATTGGGAACAATCTCCCAGAAGTGCTAAACTACATTAAAATTTTTTTTTAGTAAAGAGGTTTGATGTCTGATTAAAAAAAAGCTTGTTGCAAATCATTCTAATATATGTAAACCACATTATCATAATTCAGTTCTTGATAAAATATTATGTAATGTTAATTTTGTTCATAGCTGCTAATTTTTCTGCCAAAAGTATTCTGATTTTTAGGTTGTTTTAAGAGGCTTTTTAAAAGCCTTTTAGTAAAGTTTTATATTGAGATCATTTAATTAGTCTCTTGCTTTTTTTTCTACATAATGTTTTCTAGTCTCTTTCACCAGATATAACAAGACAGGGTTTTTAAAATTAAACCTAAAATTAAGTTACAGACTTAGAAGTATTATGGTGTTAGGCATTAGAATTGGAGATTAAAATGCTCACAACAGGTTTTTTTTTTTTATGAACAAACCTCAGAGAGTAAATCGGTTTTTTTCTAAATGTCAAGATAAATTTGTTATTTGTACTCAGAACTCTTAACTCACGATGGCTGTTTGATACCTTAAGTCACTCAAGAAATTCATGGTAGAAACAGGACCAGCAATGTTAAATTTTACTTCTTTACTCACCTTTTTCCCCCGTCCAGTATTTTTAATTAAAGTAGATGAATTTGCCCTAAATCAGGTTAGACAGTATGCTAGTCTTATCAGATAATTATAGTTTTAATTAATCCTTTCACGCTTAATAACTATCCTAATGGCATATATTGCTCATAATATAAAAAAGCGGGGAAGGAGGATTAAATTGAATCATAAACTTATTTCATGTCTGATTCGCTAGTTCTGATCCTCCTCTCCATCTCCTATCAGACATACTCACCTTCTGGTATCCCTGGTTGAGTGTCAGTCAGATACAGCATGCAGATCTGCCCTATGAAAAGGGGAAGGGAAATGTGTGTTACAGTCACAATGTGGATTTTTTAGGATTCAAAAAGGAACTGTAAATTGTTAGGAAAAGATCTGCCTTTAAAGCTTTTTCCTTTCTACACAACAAATGCCCCTTTCACATTAAAGTCTCCTTTTATATCATTTGAAAGTGCTCTCTTTTTAGTAAAGAGTGTGTAGTCATTCATTAATGGGGTGCCCTGCATGTAGCAGGTGCCAGGAGAGTAAGACAGACCCTGCCCTTGCCCTCACAGTGAATGCAGAGCACAGTGAGCCAGACTGCACAGTTCCATCCCTGCCCTCCCACCCACTCTCTGAATGTCCTTGGGTTGCTCAGCTGTTACTGCTCTTTTATAACACTTTTTAAGGTAGTTATGAGGGATGAATGAAATACTTAGGTTGATGCTTGGCAGGGTGCCTGGCACATTATAAGCACTCAGTAAACATCAGCTGTTATCTTAGGTGATTGAAGTTCTTTTAGGGTATAATTGGAAAATAGAGCATAGGTATGTACATACAACATACTGACACTACACTTTGCACAAGATAACGGGCCAAAAAAAAAAAAAACCACCCGAATTACCATGAAACATCTATACTAAATGTGTTGTACCTCTTAGCTCTGCACTTAGAACTTTCCTTGCTTCATTCATCATTAACTGTGCAGTCAGCCTCTTAGCAGAAATAAAATGAAATACAGAAAACATAGCACTTTATATTGCATAAAGTGATAATTTGCACCCCAGTTCTCCCACAATGTGTGTATCCTTGGATAAGCTACAAAACCTCTTTTCACCTCCTTTCCCCCCTCCCTCATGATATTGCATACATTAAATGAGTTGATATGTGAAAAACAACTGTAAAGGCTCAACTATTGATGTTTTAGAAAGGTAATGTAGAAACAGGGAAGAGAAGTGATACTTATTGAATGTTGGGCATTACAGTTCGTGTTTTTATGCATGTGCTTTAGCTCATTTAATCCTCACAAAGTTCTTTCTAAAGTGGATACTTACTCCCATTTTACACTCGGGCTAATAGGCTATATTCAATGGTCTCAAGAAGTCCAAAGAAAGAAGATATTTTAGAAAAGAATTTTGCATTTACTCTTTAAGTGGTAAATAATGGAAACCCAAATCAAACCAGCTTAAAAAAATATTATTTTTGGCTTAAATATGGAAAGCTCATTGATCTGGAGGTTCAAGTAACACTGCTTTGTCCACCTCTTAGCCTGGCACCCAGCATCTGGCACCCACCTCAAAAAGAAAATCTTTCCTATGCCTCCAGCAAAAATCTGGTGGGCTAGTTTATATGCCCACCTAGAGGGCTGGTGGCTTTGTGTAGGGGAAGGATGACACCCTTCTACCTCTCTTCATGAAACGATCACAACTTCTACAGAAAGGGGGAGGCATTTTTCCCCGATGAAATTTTGGACATAAGCAATTTGCGGGGCGCCTGGGTGGCGCAGTCGGTTAAGCGTCCGACTTCAGCCAGGTCACGATCTCGCGGTCCGTGAGTTCGAGCCCCGCGTCAGGCTCTGGGCTGATGGCTCAGAGCCTGGAGCCTGTTTCCGATTCTGTGTCTCCCTCTCTCTCTGCCCCTCCCCCGTTCATGCTCTGTCTCTCTCTGTCCCAAAAATAAATAAAAACGTTGAAAAAAAAATTCAAAAAAAAATTAAAAAAAAAAAAAAGCAATTTGCTTTACAGTTATGGTGGATTTGGTTCCAGACCACCACAATAAAGTGAGTTGAATTATTTTTTTGGTTTCCTACTGCATATAAAAGCTATGTTTATATTACAGTCTATTAAGTGTACAATGGCAGTATGCCTAAAAGTAAATGCATACCTTAATTAAAAAGTATTGCTAAAAAAAAAAATACCATCATCTGAGCTTCCAGCAAGTTGTAAATTTTTTTGCTGGTGGAGGGTCCTGCCTCAATGGTAATGGCTGCTGAGTGATCAGAACGGTGGTTGCTGAAACTGGGGGTGGTGGTGGCATTTCCTGAAGATAAGACAACAATGAAGTTTGCCACATCAATTGGCTCTTTTCAGGAATGATTTCTCTGTAGCATGTGATGCTGTTTGACAGCATTTTACACACGAACTTTCAAAATTACAATCTTTTGAAACCCTACGGCTGCTTTATCAAGTAAGTTTATGTGATATGCTAAACCCTTTATTTCAGCAATCTCCACATCTTCAGTAGATTCCATCTCAAGAACCCCTGTCTTTGCTCCTAAGCAGCGGCTCCTCATCCCTTTGGGTTTGATCATGCGATTGCAGCAATTCTGACACATCTTCAGGCTCCATTTCTAGTCATAATTCTTTTGCTGTGTCTACATCTGCACTTAGTTTCTCCACTGAAGTCTAGAATCCCACAAAGTCATCCGTGAGGGGTAGAATCAACTTCCAAACTTCTGTTAATGTTGATATTTTGACCTCTTCCCATGAATCACATTCTTGATGGCATCTAGAATGGTGAATCCTTTCCAGAAACTTTTCAATGTACTCTTCCCAGATCCATCAGAGGAATCATAACCTATGGCAACTAATGGTCTTAAAAAAATGTGTTTCTTAAATAAGATTTGAGTGTCAAAATTACTCCTTGATCCATGGAGAGAGAATGGATGCTGTGTCAGCAGGCATGAAAACAACATGCATATCACACGAATATCACTGTCATCAGAGCTCGTGGGTGTCTAGATATATTGTCAATGAGCAGTAATATTTTGAAAGGAGGCTTTTTCTGAGCAGTAGGTCTCAACACTGGGCTTAAAATACTCAGCAAACCATGTTGTAAACATATGTGCTATCATCCAAGCTTTATTGCATTTATAGAGCCAGGCAGAGTAGATTCATCATAATTCTTAAAGACCCTAGGATTTTCAGGATGGTAAAAACACTGCCTTGACCCCTGAGAAGAGAGTCAGTCTGTCCTGTGAAGCTTTGAAGACAGGCACTGACTTCCCCTTTCTAGCTCTGACAGTCCTAGATGGATCTTCCAATATAAGGCTATTTCACTTACATTGAAAAATCTTGTTTAGAGTAGCCTCCTTCATTAATGATCTTAGCTAGTTCTCCCGGAGAACTTGCTGCAGCTTCTACATCAGCACTTGCTGCTTGATCTTGCATTTTATGTTTTGAAGACAGCTTCTTTCCTTAAACCTCATGAACCAGTATCTGCTAGCTTCATACTTTTCTTCAGGAGCTTCCTCAACTCTCTCAGCCTTCATAGAACTGAAAAGAGTTAGGGCCTTGCTCTGGATTAGGCTTTGGTTTAAGGGAATATTGTGGCTGGTTTGATCTATCTAGACCACAAAACTTTCTCCTTATCAGCAATAGTCCATTTCACTTTCTTATCATTAATGTGTTCGCTGGAGTAGCACTTTTAATTTCCTTCGAGAACTTTTCCTTTGCATTCACAACTTGGCTGTTTGGCACAAAAGGCCTAGCTTTTGGTCTGTCAACCAAAAGCTTCCAACATGCCTTCCTCACTAAGAATAATCATTTCTAGCTTTTGATTTAAAGTGAGAGAAATGTGATTATTCCTTTCACTTGAATACTTAAGAGACTTGTAGGATTATTAATTGGCCTAACTTCAATATTGTTGTGTCTTAAGGAATAAAATGCCCAAGGGGAGGGAGAAAGATGGGAAATGTCCAGTGGAATAGTCAGAACACACACAACAGTTATCGATTAAGTTTGCCATGTTATATGGGAGCGGTTGGCATTCCAAAACAATTACAACAGTAACATCAAAGATCACTGATTAGATATTTTTATATGGTGACAGATGATAGCTACACTTCCTATGAACATAGCATAACATACAGACTTGTTGAATCACTATGTTGCACACCTGAAATTAATGTAACATTGTGTGTCAGCTGTATTTTAATTAAAAAATCACTAATTAGAGATAACCATACAAATAAAATGAAAATTAAAAATATTACAAGAATCATTAAAATGTGACAGAGGAATGAAATGAGCAAATGCTGTTGGAAAAATGACACCAACTTGTTCAATGCAGGGTTGCAACAAACCTTCAAATTATAAAAAATGCAGTATTTGTGAACCGCAATAAAGTGAAGCACAATAAAATGAGGTGTGCCTGTATTTTCCAATTAACAATATCTAATGAATGGCTCTTATGGAAAAAAAAAATCAAAAGGCTCTTAATGGAAGAAGCATTAGTTACTCAAAACTCCGTATCTCTAGCAACAAGCCATTTTAGCAATATGATTACAACCATGGGGTTGCACTATGAAGTTAATTCTGTTGTTGAAGGGTGAACTGTCCCATTATTGTAAGATGAGTATGTAAGACATTAACACTTTAGAGTTCACAGAGGAGTTCCAGAAATGTACTTTTTTGGTACCAAATGCTACATTTGTGAAATACATCTATATATAAATGAACATACTCTATTTCAATCTAGAACAAAACAAAACTTAGAAATGGGTAGCCAGGATAGGGTAGAAAGAGTTGGGTTGGAGTTTGCCACTTACTAATTAAAACTTTGGTAAAATAATTTAACTTTTCTTAAGGTTTCCTCGGATGTGAAATGGGGCTGATCATAGTTTACAGTTATTGTGAGGATTAAATGAGATGATGTTTTCTTGAGAGAAGAGACTAAGTAAAACAGGCATGTCAGTAGAGGGAGAACATTACCTATTAAGCATTTTCTTTTGTTTCTGTATCAATACCCCAAACTTTTCTGTATCAATACCCCAACAGAAGCTTGTCAATATGGTATCTTAAAAACTAAATGTGATATTTTACCCTATAATCTGCCATCTTTGAAGTCACCTTGTCATTACGGACCCACGCGGAGGTTGCGGTCGCCCACAGAAGGACTTTGCTGCTCCCAGGAACAGGCAGCCTGTGGGAGAAGCAGCTTTACACACATAGTTTTGCTTCTCCAGTTGTTTCCATGGAGGAGTAACAGAAATAGGAGCCCCTGCTCTGGTCTGAAGGCAGAGTATTAGAATTCAGGAAGAAGCCTCTCTGCTAGTATAGCTAAGGGGGGTGTCCTGAATAGCATGGCCAAGGGCAGCTGTTTTTCTTCTCTCTTTAACTGACCTGAATATCAAATTTCAGAATTTTTGTCCCAGTTAATATGGATCCTGGTAAGGCCTACTTTTCACACTATCTGTAACAGGACATGATAGACTTCAGGGTTTTGTTTCACACTGATAAAAAGAACCTGAGAGTTACCATATATACACAGTTGGGATACTGAAAACCTCTGGGTACACTAGAAACATGGGTTTATTGCAGTTTTGTTTTTCTTCCACAAGGACTTCCCTCCGGTTCTTAAATTTACCTCCAACAGTTTGTTTCTAATGTCAGTGACATCCTAATTTACTCTCCTAAGCACTTACAGAAGAACTCCTTCAATAATCAGCACAAATCTCTATGTTCTGTATCCCAAATATTTTTCAGCAGAGAAAGAGAATCAGTAGAACCAAAGAACATATGCCAGGAGAATCTGTTACCACTCAAACATTACTACTGGGGTCCAGAATCAGTGGGGCCCGTAACTCTGAGGTCTAGTTTTAAAGAAACAAGTTTGCTTTATTCTTTAGGCACTAGTTCTCAAAGTGTGTCTCCTGCCCACCCCCCAAGCCTCACCAGTGTCCCCTGGGAACTTGTTAGAAATGCCAATTCTTGGGGCACCTGGGTGGCTCAGTCGGTTAAGCCTCCAACTTGGGCTCAGGTCATGATCTCGTGGTTCGTGAATTCAGCTCCGCATTGGCTCTGTGCTGACAGCTCAGAGCCTGGAGCCTGCCTCAGATTCTGTCTCCCTCTCTCTTTGCCCCTCCCCTGCTCTCTGTCTCTCTCAAATAAACATTAAAAGAAGAAATGTCAATCCTTAGGTTCCACCCTAGCCCTCCTAAATCAATGACTCTGGGTGTAAGGCATTCTGTATTTGAACAAGTCCTCCAGGGATTCTGATGCAACTCAAGGTTGAGAACCAGTGCTCTGAGCTAACACTAGTAGGTGAGGGGTTGAGGGGCATTTCTACTTAGATTGGCTACCTGCAGGGTTTTGCAAATTGAAATTTAGCACAGCTTGGGATCATAGTGTGAACGTACAGTATATGAACTCACCTTTGTCCCTCACACTGCACTTTTCTTTTTTTAAGTTTATTTTATTTTGAGAGAGACAGAGAGCATAAGCGGGGAGGGGCAGAGAGAGAGAGAATCCCAAGCAGGCTCCGTACGGCCAACACAGAGCCCAATGTGGGGCTTGAACCCACGAAACCATGAGGTCATGACCTAAGTGAAATCAAGACTCAAATGCCTAACTGACCAAGCCACCCAGGCGCCCCCTCACACTGCACTTTTTGGACCAGAAACAAACCATTGTCTTTTTTATGGCTATAACAGTTATGGTCTATAACAGTCAGTCCTCTGTTATGTATCAGAAGAGCTGAACTAGTCAGGGAAGAGGAATGCCATTGGAACCACCAGCACCAAAAAGATGGAGTGGTTCATATGTCATTCCTCTATCATAGCCTATCGTCCCTAAGCTTCCAGAAAAACCCTCAAAATGTTGTCCTACCGCATTTCCTGAAGAACTATTCAATATGGTTTAAATTTGACATTCTTTGTAGGGCATGCACTTTGGTATAGCAACAAGTTTATTAAATTTAAAAGTTTAGCTTTTTCAAAATTTGAGAAAAAAGTGTGTGTGTGTGTGTGTGTGTGTGTGTACTTAATGTTCCAGGCAAGTAATTTCTTTGCTTGAGGTTTAAGAAACATTAAAATTATCTAAATGAAATTGGCCTATAAACAGGGAATATATTAAAAATTAGAAGTATTCAAATTTCTCATGTGTCCACTTTTTGCATCTTTGAAGACACATAAATAAGAATTCTGATGTACATCCAGAGGTAGTACCTACCTCTACCGACACAAGTAGGCCATGTTTTATGAATTTGGATTTTGTTTGCTATATAAAGTCTCCATCTGCCTTTCTCTGACTTCCTTGATTTATATGGCTGTTACCAAAAACCCCCACCTCATCAAGGACATACCTGTTGCTGTATAATCTGTTATAAACAGATATAGATATAAACAGTTAAAGATGGTGCCCAGTACTGGGCCATGCAAAATAGTGATGGTGGTGATGATGAGGTAGGGGGAGTGGTGGGTGAAGGAAGTGGTGGTTATGAAATTAGCTACATTTCCAAATGTGTACTCAGGAGAAACATTGTTTTTCAAGGGCTTAGTTCCCATAAAATGCATTACCACTAGGAAATGTACAATTGGATGGGCCATTAAAAATGTAGTGGGCTTGTACAACTTAAATATATTCTTAAAGCTGTGATTATCCCAATGTAATTTTGGCCTTGGACTAGCAATCTCTTAATCAATATAATATTGGTTCTAACACTCACAGCAATCGTAACTTTACCAATTTCCTTGTGGAATTATAATTTTACCAATTTCATTTCTACTCTATTGATAAGCAAGTAAAAAGTTATCTTTCAGTTATGAAATTCTCCCCTTACATTCCTTCGCCTGTTCTCATTTTCAGCTGTGACTTAATTTCTAGTTCTGTTTTTAAGTGTTTTTTTGATTAACTGCAAAGTTTGATAGAGCCAGCAGCATAATTAAATCAGTGTATATTGTCATTTGGGTCTTTCCTGAGCTTGCTGAAAGGTTGCTAGGATACTCTCTTAAAGATACAGTTCTCTTGATTAATTGCAAAACCTGGATTGCCCAAGTAACATTTTTATTAATTCATAAAAATACAGGTCAGGATTGCATTTAAATTTATAGCAAGATGAGTGGTATATATCTCTGGATGCTTTTAGCTTTACAGAAATGTGTCTAGATACACTTATAAAGAATGTGTTTTGAATTACAATTTAGTGGTTAAGAATTAGTCACTTTTAGTTAAGGGAGAGTATTCCTTTGTGTTGTACAATGTATACGGGTTTGGGACTGAAAGAACTCTGAACTTTAAATTGCCACTAGGAAATAATCCATGGTGTAATACTGTAGACATCCTACTGTAGTTATTAGGATTATAATTATTGACATATTCAATTCCAGAATTTCATATAAAGTACAATTATTGTTTCTGGTTGATTTAATAAAATAAATCAAGAAACTGATAAACAACTTCATCTATAATAGTTTGATGTGATATGGCCAGTTGTTTCAAAGGTTAAGGATGAGCAAATGGCTTTAAATGGTTGGCATTCTTCCAACAATTGTTTTATAGCTAATAAATCTGAAAATAACTATGACTGAACCTACTCAACTGTCAATCATCCAGTTCATCTATTCATTCACTTAAAAGCCTCCAAACACTTTATGGGGCTTATATTATATACAATGCACTTTAGTAGAAGTCAAAAGTGGATTTTTAGATGACATGAGGCTTTTATTTCAGAACAGCAATTTTTATACTAATATGGAAGATAGATTACACCATTCAAGAATTTCACATAAGAAATAAGAGAACATAAATAACTAGAAAATAATTAACAAACTGGGAATAAGTACATACCCATCATCATTACTTTAAATGTAAATGGTCTAAATGCTCCATTCAATAGATAGTATGCAGGAATGGTTAAAAAATAGACTCAACTATGCTGCTTATAAGAGATTCACTTTAAACCTAAAGACACACACAGATTAAAAAGTGAAAGAATGGAGAAAGATTTTCCACACAAATGGAAGGAAAAACAAAAGCCAGGATAGCAATACTTAGACAAAATAGAATTTAAACAAAGACTGTAATAAGAGACAAAGAAGGACATTACATAATGATAAAGGAATCAATCCAACAAGAGGAAGTAACAATTGTAAATATCTACATACCCAACATTGGAGTACCTAAATACATAAAGCAAATATTAACAGACATAAGGGAAGAAAGTGACGGCAATACAATAGGAGGGGACTTTAACACTTACATCAATGGGTAGATTATCTAGACAGAAAATAAATAAGTAAACAGTGTTTTTGAAAGACACATTAGACGAGATGGACATAAAAGAGATAGAATACTCCATCAAAAACCACAGAATACACATTCTTTTCAAGTACACATGGAACAATCTCCAGGATAGACTACATGTTGGGCCACAAAACAAGCCAATAACTTCAAGAAGACTGAAATCATATGCATCTTTTCCAACCACAATGGTATGAAATTAGAAATCAGTTACAAGAAAAAAGAAAAAAACAGAAAAAAAAACACAAACAAGTGGAGGCTAGACAGCATGTTAGTGAACAGGCAATGAATAAACAAAGAAATCAAAGAGGAAATAGAAAAATACATAGAAACAAATGAAAACACAATGTTCCAAAAACCTTTGGCATGTAGTAAAAGCAGGTATAAGATGGAATTTATTTATTTATTTATTTATTTATTTATTTATTTATTTATTCTTCCATCCATCCATCCATTCAATTTATTTTTAATATGGAAATTTATAGCAATAAAGGCCTACCCCAAGGAACAAGAAAAATCTCAATCTCAATCTAACCTTGTCCCTAAAGAAATTAGAAAAAAAAAGAACAAAGCCCAAAGCCAGTAGGGGAAAAAATGATAATAAAATCAGAGCAGAAATAAATGAAATAAGACTTAAAAAATAGAAAAAAAATCAAGGAAAGCAAGAGCTGGTTCTTTGAAAAGATAAAATTGATAAACCTTTAGCCAGACTCATCAAGAAAAATAAGAAAGGACCCAAGTAAATAAAATTAGAAATGAAAGAGAAGTAACGCTGATACCCCAGAAACACAAAGGATTGTAAGAGACTACTACAAAAAAATTATATGCCAGCAAATTGGCCAACGTGAAAGAAAAGGATACATTCCCAGAAGCATACAATCTAACAACACTGAATCAAGAAGAAATAGAAAATCTGAACAGATCAATTGCAAGTAACAACATTGAATCACTAATCAAAAAACTCATAAGAAACAGAAGCCCAGGACCAGATGGATTCACAGGTCAATTATACCAAACACTTAAAGAAGATTAATACCTATTCTCCTCAAACTAATCCAAAAAGTAAGAGGAAAGAAAGCTCCCAAATATATCAACAAATCCTCAATTATCTTCAACAAAATATTAGCAAGCCTAATTTAATAATACGTTAAAAGGATCAGTCACCACAAACAAGTAGAATTTATTCCAGGGATGCAAAAATGTCTCAATATTCACAAATCAATGTGATACACTTCATCAACAAAACAAAGCATAAAAATCATATGATTATTTCAATAGGTGCAGAAAAAAAGCATTGACAAAATTCAACATCTGTTCATGATAAAAACTTTCGACAAAGTGGGTGTAAAGGGAACATACCTCAACATTAAAAGACCATATATGACAAACCCACAGCTAACATCATACTCAATTGGGAAAAACTAAGATCCTTTCCTCTGAGATCAGGAACAAGATTAGGATTCCACTCACCACTATTATTCAAGATAACACTGGAAGTCCTTGCCACAGCAATCAGACACGAAGAAGAAATAAAAGGCACCTATGTTGCTAAGGAAGAAGTTAAATTCTCACTATTTCAGATGACATTATTTCATACAGAGAAAACCCTAAAGACTTCACCAAAAAAAACCATTAGAAGTTATAAATGAATTCAGTAAAGTTGAAGGATACAAAATTAATACCTGGAAATCAGTAGTGTTTCTATACACTAATAACAAAGTAGCAAAAAGAGAAATTAAGAAAAAAATTCCATTTACAATTGCACTAAAAAGAATAAAATACTTAGGAATAAACTTGACAAAGGAGGTAAAAGATTTGTACTCTGAAACCTATAAAACACTGATGAAAAAAACTGAAGATGACACAAATGGAAAGATATTCCATGCTGATATACTGAAAGAATTAATATTGTTAAAATGTCCATACTACCCAAAGCAATCTAAAGATTCAGTGCAATCCCTATCAAAATACCAATGATCTTTTTCACAGAACCAGAATAGTCCTGAAATTTGTGTGGAATCACAACAGACTCCAAACAGCCAAAGTAATCAAGAAGAACAAAGCTGGAAGTTCCACAATTCTAGATTTCAAGACAATACAAAGCTGTAGTAATCAAAACAGTATGATACTAGCACAAAAATAGACACATAGATCAATAGAACAGAATAGAAAGCCCAGAAATAAATCCACATGTATATAGTCAATTAATCTATGACAAAGAAACAAGAATATACAATGAGGAAAAGACTGTCTCTTCAATAAATAGTGCTGGGAATATTGGACAGCTACATGCAAAAGAATGAAAGTGGACCACTTTTCTACACCATACACAAATAGATTAAAGACCTAAATGGGAGACCTGAAACCATAAAACTCCTAAAAGAAAACACAGGCAGTAATTTCTTTGACATTGTCCATAGAAATATTTTTTTTAGATAAATCTCCTCAGGCAAGGGAAACTAAAGCAAAAATAAACTATTGGAACTGCACCAAAATGAAGTTTTTGCACAGCAAAGAAAACTATTAACAAAATGAAAAGGCAACCTACTGAAAGGAAAAAAGATACTTGCAGATGATATATTTGATAAGGAGTTAATACTCAAAATATATAAATAACTTACACAACTCAACACCAAAAAATGATCTGATTAATTTGTTTTCCAAAGAAGGCATACAGATAGCCAACAGGCACATGAAAAGATGCTCATCATTAATCATCAGAGAAATGCAAATCAAAACCACAATGAGATATCATCTTACACCTGTTAGAATGGTAAAATCAAAAAGACAAGAAATAACAGGTGTTGGCAAAAATTTTGAGAGAAGGGGCCCCATGTGCACTGTTGGTGGGAATGTAAATTGGTGCAGCCACTGTGAAAAACAGTATGGAGGTTTCTCAAAATTTTTAAAATAGAAATACCATATGATCCAGTAATTCCACTCTTGGGTATTTACCTAAATAAAACAAAAACACCAATTAGGGAAGATATATGTACCCCTATGTTTACTGCAGCATCATTTGCAATAGCCAAGATATGGAAACAACCTAAGTGTCCATCAATTGATAAATGGATAAAGGAGATGTGAATAAATAAATAAATAAATAAACAAACAAATAAATATTACTCAACTATAAGATTTAATAAGAATGAAATCCTGCCGTTTGCAACAACATGAACAGACCCAGATGGTTTTATGCTAAGTGAAATAAGAGAAAGACAAATACTGTATGATTGCATTTATATGTGGAATCTAAAAACAAGGGAATAAACAAACAAAAAGCAGAAACAGACTCATAGAAACAGACAACTAGTAGTTGCCAGAGGAAAAGGGGATAGGGGAATTGGCAAAATGGGTGAAAGGGAGTGGGAGACATAGGCTTCCAGTTATGAAATGAATAAATCACAGGGATGGAAGGTACAGCAGAGGGAATTTAGTCAATGGTATTGTAATATTTTTGTATGGTGACAAATGGTGAGCATAGAGTAACTTGTAAACTTGTTCAATCATCATGTACACCTGAAATGTAACTGTGTGTCAACTATATTTCAACTAAAAAAAAAAAGAAAGAATTGAAGAGTAATGGTATAAAATGGTAATGTAGATTCCTCCTGACTTTGTTCCTTCTCATAAAAGAACAAGCAACAACTACTCATGGACAAGACACCAATGAAACAATCTAGAAACACAGGAATGAGGCTGAGGCACCCCTCCTCCCATCATACACACCACAGAAATTGAGACAGACTGCATTAGAAGGGTCAGAAGAACAGCTACACTTCCCCACTGTGGGAAGAGAGAGCCCAAGAAGTACATCCAGAACCTTCAGCATTGTGGATCATTTTGTGGGAGCCCTTACTCTGGTTTCATCCCATGGAGATCACAGGGCAATCTGCTGGGCTCAACTACTAAGAATCAAATTGTGATGAACAAGTGAGGAGGGGCTTCTAATAACCAGCACTCATATCTTGGTAGACAGAGTCCCCATTAGCACGGCTGAAATAGTAATCCCAAAGAGCAGTTCTGCTCATCTGCAAACCAAGTCAGGGGAGGGGGCAGTCTGACCAGGGAACTCAGTAGGGTGCAGGTCTCCCTAATTTGGGTCCCCAAACAAGGATTTTTGCTGTAGCCTGGCCTTCCCCCGCTCAGCAGAGGTACTGAGTCATAGCCCCATCTGCTGTAAACTGGGGCTCCCGGCTCCCAGCTCTCCCTAGCAGAAAACCTGTTCAAGAAAATTTAGGAGTTGGTGGAGTGGGCCTTCCTAGGCCTCCCTAGCGAAGAGCCTGTGTTATAGCCCCACTTGCTGCAGAGCATGGCCCACAACCCCATCCGACAGGAAGGGTTGGCAGGGACACTGTGTAACCCAGCAACTCTGGAGCTAAGAGGTGGATGAACAGAGCTAATGGTCCCCAGAGTAAAGCCAGTGGTCCTGTTCTGCCAGGGAACTTGGGGCACAGGATGGCTTAAGATCACAAACAAAGAGCATTAGTGGCCTTATACCTGCTTCACTTGCTGCACCTGGACAGGGAAATAATTCATAGCCTCACCTGTTAGCAACAGGTGGGTAACGCCTCAGTCCACCTGACCAGGGAAACTTACCAGATCACATGGGAAGCTGTGTAGCCCATCCAACAGCCCGGCTTACAACACTTGAACAGAAAGCACAGCCTGTGACTTTCTTTGTCTACAAAGCAAAACCAGTAGGGGCTTCACCAGACCAGGTATTCGATGTACACTCTTGCTTTCTTTGGGTCTCCAAACAATGAGTTGTGCAGACCTGGGTCCTGTCCTGCTGCCCTGTCTACTGCTGAGTATAATACTCGGTCATGACTGTCTACTAAACCTGAGTAGAGAGTGTAGGCAATAGCAGAGCTCATCCTACAACCTCAGTTGGGAAGGGAATCAAGCCAGCAGTCCCAGCAGCTATTCTGAGTATCACACCCCTGACCTCAGAGTGTAAACAGTTACCTTGCCCCAAATTAGACCCTAATAGCAGGTCCCATCTGCCCCAGGACATTACCAACAGACATGTCCAGAAACCCAGACCAAGCTGGCTGGTAAGGAGCTGTCTCTGCTATAGTGAACCTGTAAAGTCTGGAAGTAAAGACCACTTACCCGAATGTACAGATACCAACATATGAATCAAGGATCATGACAAATCAGGTAAATATAACCCCACGAAAGGAAACTCATAAAGCTCTAATAATTGATCCTAATGAAGTGGAGGTCTATGGACTGTGACAAATTCAGAATAATCCTCTTAAAGAAGTTTAGTGAACTACAAGAACACAGAGAAAGCTAAAGAAGATTAGGAAAACAATGCATAAATAATATGAGAAGTCCAACAAAGAAATAAAAAATATACAAAAAAACCCAATTCCTAGGGCTGTAAAATATAATAACTGAAGAATTCAATACAGAGCTTCAAAGGCAGACTTGGCCATGCAGAAGAAGGAATGAGTGATCTGGAAGATAAGACTTTTGAAATTATCCAGTCAGGGGAATCAAAAGGAAAAAAAATGAAAAAAAATGAAGAATGCCTCTGGGAATTAAAGGACACAATAAAAAGAAACAATATCCACATAATGGGAATTCAGAAGGAGAAGAGAAAGGGACAGAAAATACATTTAAAGCAATAATGGTTGTAAACTCAAAGAATTAAAAATAGAACTCTCATATGATTCAGTAATTCCACTTCTGGGAATATATTAGGAGGAAACAACACTAACTTGAAATGATATCTGCTTTCTCATGTTTATAGCAGCATTATTTACAATCACCAAGATATGGAAACAATCTAAGTGTTCACTTACAAATAAAGTAATTGTGGTATATACATACAAGAATGGAATATTATTCTGCCATAAAAAATGAGAAAATCTTTCCAATTGTGAAAACATTAATGGACTTTAAGGTCATTTTGTTAAGTGAAATAAGTCAGACAAAAAAAGAGATAAATACTGTATGAACTAATTTATGTCTGGAATCTAAAAAGATAAAAAAAAAACTTGTAGAAAAAATGATCAGATTTATGGTTACCAGAGGCAGGTGGTGGGGTGGGTGGAGGAATTGGAGAAAGTTGGTGAAAAGGTATAAACTTCCAGTTATAAGATAAATAAGAACTCGGGATGTAAATGTACATAATGGCTATACTTAACACTGCTGTATGATATGTAGGAAAATTAAGAGAGAAAATCCTAAGAGTTCTTATTATAAGAAAAATATTTTCTTTTTTTTTCTGCTTCTTTCTAGTGTATCTTTAGGATATAATGGGTGGTAACTAAACCTATTGCAGTAATTATCTTACAATATGTATAAGCCAAACCGTTATGCTGTACACCTTAAACTTATACAGTATGTATGTTAATTATATCTCAATAAAGCTAGAAAAATGAGAGAATCAATGAAAATACACTATAGATTAATTGTAGAGTTATTTATGAGAGATAATTGGTAAGTACTTGGTTATCAATTAGATATGGAGGACAGAAGAGGGGGGACACAGGAGGCTGAGGAGGTGACAATGACAGACTGAAAGGAGATTCTGAAGACAGATTTGGGAGGTAGAGGGTGAGATGAAAAGCTCCTTCGGAAGCCTATTGAGTTTGTTGTGGGACGTCCAAAAGGACAGGTTGAACCAACAAAGGGAAGATCTACACCAGAGATACCGATTTGGGACTCAGTCACATATGTATGGAATTTGTAGCCATAGGTCTGCGCAGGGTTACCCAGTGTGAAAAAAAAAAAAAAAGGTGTAAATGGAAGTAAATCAATAATAGCAGAGATGATCATGTCACTTTTCCTAAAGATCATTGCTCACTTTGAGTTTAATAAATATCTGAAATATACAATCGATGAAGTTGCTGGGTCTTTATCCCTTTCCTACCTTCAAATCTTTCAGAGTAAGAAGTGTACCTTTAAAAAAAATAGGAGAGGCTATCAGTTGTTAAACATTTTTAAGAAGAAGAAATAAGTTCATTGAGAAAATAGACAATACAGATAAGCAAAATAACACAAAGTTACCCTATAGTTCTACCACTCATTTGAAATGCCAATTTTAGTGTGTGTGTGTGTGTGTGTGTGTGTGTGTGTGTGTATGTGTATGTGTCAATTTTTGGACTTTGCATCTTGTTCCAATCTGCCTTTTCCCAGATCTTACTGTCACATCTTTTTTTTTAAAAAAATTAAATGTGGGGTGCCTGAGTGGCTGAGCTGGTTAAGCATCCAACTTCGGCTCAGGTCACGATCTTATGGATGTGAGTTCAAGCCTCACAACAAGCCTCACTCTCTCTGTGTTGGGAGTGCAGAGCCTGCTTGGGATTCTTTCTCTCTTCCTCTCTCTCTGCTCCTCCCAAACTTGTTTTCTCTCCTCTCTCTCTGTCTCAAAATAAATAAATAAACTTTAAAAATGTAAACATTTTGAACATTCCATGGTTCAAACACCAAATGATATTAAAAAGGTATATAGTGAATTCTTTTTCCTTTCCTTGTCCCTAAACAGTTATACATGCACACACGTGAGAATCCTTCCAGAATTATGCCAATGCAAGCAATATGAATTCTTATTCTTCCTCTTTAGTAAATGAAAGGTATATACTATTGTGTAACTTGATTTATGTTACACTCAATATATACCTTGGAAATTATGACATTATTTCTACATGTGAACTTGACTACCTATAATACCCAGTTATTTAATCAAACACCAATCAAGAGAACATCACATGAAGATGGAGGTAGATATTGAAGTGAAGGCCACAGCTAAGGAATGGGAATAATTGCTGGAAACCACTAGAAGCTGCGGGAAAAGCATGAAACAGATCATTCACAGGGCTCCAGAGGAAATGCGGCACTGCCAACACCTTGATTCCAGACTTCCCTCTCTTAGAACAGTGGAAGAATACATTTCTGTTGTTTTAATTTTTGTTATTATTATTATTTTTTTTTTAATTTTTTTTTTCAACGTTTATTTATTTTTTTTGGGACAGAGAGAGACAGAGCATGAACGGGGGAGGGGCAGAGAGAGAGGGAGACACAGAATTGGAAACAGGCTCCAGGCTCTGAGCCATCAGCCCAGAGCCTGACGCGGGGCTCGAACTCACGGACCGCGAGATCGTGACCTGGCTGAAGTCGGACGCTCAACCGACTGCGCCACCCAGGCGCCCCTATTATTATTTTTTTGAGAGAGACGGACACAGAAAGAGAGTGCGGGCAGGGCAGAGGCAGAGAGAGAGGGAGACACAGAATCCGAAGCAGGCTCCAGGCTTCGACCTGTCAGCACAGAGCCTGACATGGGGCACACACTCACGAGCTAGGAGATCATGACCTGAGCCAAAGTCAGACACTTAACTGACTGAGCCACTCAGGCACCCCAGATCTCTGTTATTTTAAAGCCAGTTTGTGGTGATTTGTTGTAGCAGCCCTGAAAAATTAATACGATGATCTTTTCATATCATTATACAGAAAGTATCCTCACTTAAAAAAATTGCTTCATGCTATTCCATTGTTATGGATATCCAAAATTAATATACCGGTCTTCTATTGATGGACACTTGGGTTGCTTCCATTCTTGGCTATTGTAAACAATGCTCTGTTGAATGGCTTTGTACATCAATTTTACATATATCTGCAGGACAGATTCCCAGAAGTAGAATTGATGGGCCAGAAGGTATACCATTTGTTATTTTGACAGTCACTACAATATTATCTTCCGTTGTTTTAACCAATTTATCCACTCATAAGCAATACTAGTGCCCTTCTGATAGATATCTCAATACAGTTTTTATTTGTGATTTCCCTTATTAAGTGTTGGGATTGTGTTTAAAAGCCGTTTACATTTCTGAACTGCCTGTTCATATTCTTTTCCCATTTTTTGTTAGGTTATTAATCTTTATTTCTAGGATTTATTTCTACATTGGAGATATCAGCCCTTTGTCTGTTGTATGACTTGGAAACATTTCCCGATTTGTCGCTTTTGATTTTGCTTTAGGTTATTAATCTTTATTTCTAGGATTTATTTCTACATTGGAGATATCAGACCTTTATCTGTTGTATGACTTGGAAACATTTCCCAATTTGTCACCGTTGATTTTGCTTATTGTGTTTTTCTTTTCACCATGCACAATTTATTTTTATGCAAAATTTATCATTTTTTGAATCATTATAGGGTTATAAAATAATTATTTTAATCTAATAATTCTTTTAATTTTCTGTAGAATTTATATTTGTGTATACTATGAGATACAGTTTCAACCTAATTTTTTCCCAATGGCTATCCAATTGTCTTGACACTATTTGTTAAAAATCCACTTTTACACTTTGATTTGAAATTCCACCCTTATCGCATATGAAATTATTTTATGTATTTGGACCTATTGCTGGAATTTCTATTATTTTCCTTTGGTTATCTATTTATGGGCTAATATTAATTACACTGTTTAATGTTTTTTAAGTTTATTTATTTTGAGAGAGAGAGCTCACACACAAGAGTGTGCAGGGAGGGGCAGAGAGAGAGGGAGAGATAGAATCCCAGGCAGGCTCCATGTTGTCAGCACAGAGCCTAATGTGGGGCTCGATCCCACAAACCATGTGTGAGGTCATGACCTGAGCTGAAATCAGGAGTTGGAAGCTTAACTGACTCAGCAACCCAGGGCTCCCCTACACTGTTTCAATTTTTGAAACTATAAAATAAATATATCTAGTGATATATCTAAGTAGTACTAAACCTTTTACTTCACATCTCATGTTTTTCAGAGTTTTTCTTGATACATATTTTTTTTTTGCCTTACAAACTTTAGAATCATTTTGTCTAGTTTTTAAAAAATGTTTTTGTGTTTTATTTTTATTTTTATTTTTTTGTGTGTGTGTTTTTGTTTTAAAAGATACTTCTATAATTGGCTGACATCTCAAAATATGTGTTTCCCTTTGTTCAGTTCTTCTGTATCCTTCAGTGATATTTTAGTGTTGTTATTGTTTTGTATATTCTTACACATTTCTTGTTAAGTTCATCCCCAGTTGTTTAAGTTTTTGTTGCTATTGTAAATGGTAACTTTACTTTCATCATATATATTTTTTTCTGATTACTATTTGTATATGTGAAGCTATTTTTTTTTCAGTTTTCCATTGGATAGTTTTAGCTGTTGGTTTCCATTTCTCTTGTCTCTACTTTCTTTCTCTTGGTTGATTCCATTTTCTCTTTCCTCTAGTACAGTATTCTATGTAATAGTAGTGATAGTGATCATAATTGTGTTATATATAATTTTTGGTGGGGATGCTTCTATTTTTTCCCTTTTAAGCATGATGACTTAGGGCTGAGACAGATTTATCATGTTAAGCAAATAATAATCTTTTCCAATTTTATTTAGTATTTATAACCAAGAATGGCTGTTGGGGCACCTGGGTAGCTCTGTGGGTTGAGTGACCCAACTCTTGATTTCAGCTCAGGCCATGATCTCCTGATCATGAGACTGAGCCCTAAATTGGGCTCCACGCTGAGTGTGGAACCTGCTTGGGATTCTCTCTCTCTCTCCCACTTCCCCTCCCCCACTCACGCTTTCTCTCTCTCAAAAAGAAAAATAGCTGTTCAACTGTTTTCCAAATGTTTTGGTGGCAATAGGATTATATAACTGTCTTTTTAGGTCTAATAACATGGTAAGTTATATTTGAAGAATGTGCTTCTATTTCTCCTTGCAGGTTTTGTAATTTTTGCTTTATAAAATTTATAGAAGTATTATTTGGTGCATGAAAGATTCATAATTATATACTCACTGTGAATTGTGGCCATTAGATTTAACAAAGTCCTTATTTTTGTGCATAGTGTACTGCTTTTGGTCTGAGTTCCACCTTTTTTCCTTGATATTAACATCTTGATCCTATTTTGGGGAGGTATTTGACTAGTATTTACTATAAAACTTTCTGGATCTTTTCTGTTTTAGATATATTTCTTGTATAAAGCATAGAATTAGGTTTTATTTTGTGATCTAGTCTGGAAATATTTCTCTCAATATGTACATTTATCTATTTCATTGATATTCAGACTAGCTTGATCTTTGTTCCGTTGTATTGTTGATACTCAGATAAGCTTGATCTTTGTTTCATTATATTTTTTTATGTGTCCTGTTTTAACAGCTTTTAAAATGTCTTTCACTAAGTGGTTAGTTTTCTTTGCATGTACATATGCCTATGTGTATTTTTTCTGATATTAAGAAAGGTTTAAGATTTTGTTTTTTCTAGTACCTAATACTCGTAGCCCTCTACTACTTTGGACAGTACCTATTAATTCTCTATCCAGCAGTGTTAAAAAATTAGCACGTTTCTTTCCCCTGACCCATCTTCTCCAACAATAGATTTTAGTTGATAATATTACTTCTTACTCTTTATATTATTAAATATCATTATATTTCTCCTTCTTGGATTGTCTTGGATTGTCAGTTTTAAATGTATCTTTTAACTCTAAACTATTACAGATGAAGCAATTAATATACTTATTATAGCTCCTATTTCATTCTCCTTTTTCTTCCCAAGTTTTATTGGGTTTATAATTCTCATAATATCAGGACATAAAACATTTTTACTCTGTGCTGATATCCTATTATGCATTTGCTTTAGTCTTCATTCTGCAGTTAAAGGTATTCAGCACTCATAGGCACCCTTTTGTGGTGATGTTCTGAATCATCTCTCAGTCACCTGAAGTTTATTCCAGCACAGTGGGACTCTCATTGTCATCTGATTGGTGAACTGGGTTCCAGAGACCATCCCAAGGTGAGCTTTCCAGGACCACGCTTGATTTACCTTGTATTCCTCTAAGAAGGAAAGGTGAGCCTGAGATCAGAGCTCATGCACAAGGAGTTTATTTGAGAAGTGACACCAGGAAGCTGGAGAGACCAGAGAGTGAAACAGGAAAAGGAGGGAAATCCAACTTATAGATAGGTTATTGGACTGATGATCCTTAATGAGAGACTGATCTTTGATCCCACAAGGATATTCTGAGGACTATACTAACGGTGTCATAGCATTGTCTCCTTAAGGGACAAAAGGAAGAAGTATTACTCCATTGACTCCCATTCCCATTGGTTGAGGGCCTTAACTTCCCCAAACTTCCTGGTTGAGAACCCACGAGTGCAGAATATGCCTCACCCTTGAGATACATTGCTACATGCACAAATAGTTGAAACCTATGTGGAAATATTAGCCATAGATATAGATGGAATCAGAGGTGAGACCAAGAAGGATTTGGGGTACACAAGAGGCATCTGATATAATTCATTTGAACTTTCTGAAACTGATTTTATCTCTTTGACAAGGAGGTCAGGATTATTTAATATTTCTTATCTATTTTTGAATTAATTTTATTGTCACTTTGCATTGTTAATTTCCAGTTTTATTTTTACAGCCAAAGAACATGGCAGATAGAATTGTCACTTTTTTATTTTATTGAAATTCTTTTTGAGGCTTAGTAGATGATCACATTTTGCAGATTTTTTCCCCATGAATATATGAAAAGAATGCCTATCTTCTCTGTAGAGCACAAATTTCAGTATATCTCTTCATTCAAACTCTTATTATTTGTTCAAATTCTCTATCTCCTATTCTAGTCTTTGCCTTTTGTTCAGGTAAAGACTGAAAGAGAGTGTTTAAGTCTCCCTTTTGGAATGCGGTTTTGTCAATTTCTTCCTATATATTGCTTTAATGTATTTTCATTAAAGTTAATGGCCTCTATTTTGGAGGTTTGGAGTGTGTAATTACACATAGCTCTCTCCTTTCCAGCTTATAAACTATTGAGAAAGATACTCAGAAATCAGATTGGGATGAAATATTAGCTTCATTGCATGCTAAACTGCATTGGAGGATTAAAGTTGGATTTCTAGCAAAAACTGACTTTCTATGACTTTATTTGTCATACATGAGGCAGGTAAGATGGAAAAAGGCAGTAGCCCCAGACTTTCTGAATAGTGGGGGGACAACATTGAGGCTGGAAAAGCATCTCAGGGAGTGTATCATGAAGTCATGTCTGCATAGCAAGCACACTATTTTACTGTTCATTCTAGTGGCTTGGGTGGGGAGGACTGAATTTCTCTGAAGTCACACATTAATGTACCATTCTATGCTCTAAGGAGGTTTCCACATGGAACTCACTTTAAGTAGGTGGTTCTAAGCATGCCAAAGAGAGGAGCCCATGAATGCACAATGATCCTTTTCTGATTTCACTGATCCAATAAGTCATCCCTGTGGAAGGCACATAAGAGAGCTCAAGGGGAAGCACTTCTGGAGGTGTGGGACTTAATTAGTTCTGAAAGCCTGGGAGTTTCTATTTCAAGGGAGGCAGGCACTCAGAGAGGGGAAAATAGTGTCTCTCCCCGTTGACATTACTGTGTAATTTTTTGCATGATTAAAAATCTCCTTTTATCTCTAGGTAACTTCTTTTACCTTGAATTTTATTTTGGTGTTGATATCAAGCCCTCCTACTTCTCTTTGCTTTGAATTTCTCATTACGTCTTTGTCTATCCCTTGGTTTATTTTATACTTTCCATATAATTTTGTTTTTCATAGAATGCTTATAAAGAGCATATAGCTGGATTTTTTTTTAAAGCCAATACAGTGCTTTAGCATTTTACACTTAAGAGTTGTCACTTCTGGCTTTTGTTTTACATTTGTCATCTAATAATAGGATTTCTTGATTTTTTTTCTTTATTGGGTTTTTTTGTCTTTCTCTCTATTGATTTGAAAGCTATTAATCATAATACTTTTATGTTACCTTAAAATTAAATATGTAAAGGTGAGCCTGCGTGGCTCAGTCAGTTAAGTGTCTGACTTCAGCTCAGGTCATGATCTTGTGGTTCATGAGTTTGAGCCCCGCATCAGGCTCTGTGCTGACAGCTTCAGATTCTGTGTCTCCCTCTCTGCCCTTCCTCCGCTCACACTGTCTCTCCTTCTCAAAAATAAATAAACATTAAAAAAATGTTTTTTAATTAAATATGTATGTATGGATGTATTCATTCTTTCATTTATTTTCTATATTTTTCTATTTGTGTCAAGAATAACCCCCCTCAGTGTAGAATATAAAAATTAGCATACTTTTTCATTTCCTCCTTTCCCACTTAGTTTTTTGTCGAAACATTGTAAGATTTTAAATTTATATTGTTATTATTTTACTTTATCTTCCCTTTCAAGACTTTTGCCTAATATGAATATTAAGTTTAATAACCATATTAACAATTACTTAGACATTAACAATTTTATTGGTTTTTACTGCTTGCTGACTTTTCTTTTATATCCTGCTTTTGCTTTACAAATTTTTATTTATTTATTTATTTTGGTGTCTCAAATATTTCCTCAGTAAATTACAAAGTACTATGTTACTTTAAGAATAGTTACCAAGACTGTATTTTTGCCCTCAAATTGAAGTAAACTAGCATTCCTCAAATAATGACTGTCTTTCTGATTGAGTTTGGAAAATACAAGAGTAAACAAAATTAAGCATGCTTCTTTATTGCAGGCTTCTCAGAATCTGTAGTGCACAATTATATATTATGAATCTTTAAAAGGAGCATGCATCATTTCCTATACTTGATACCACTCCAGTTCTCTTGGTATTCAATGTTATAGAGAAGCACTATCATTCTAATTCAAATGTCCTCCCCTTAGCAATGTCTTTGTTTGCCTAGATTTTATTTCTTCATTACTGAAATGAAATGTCAACAGGACATGTTTACTGTAGGTCTTTTTTTAATCTTTCCTGGTACCCTGTATCTGAGTGTAGTGCGTAAAACAAACTATTCCAGAATATTCTGACCAGAAAGGGTTTAATACCGGAAACAAGGTGCTTATGAAATCAGAACTGGAGGAGCAAGTTCTAGGGGCTTCTGCGTCTGACTCCCAGAACACTCCTGACCAGCCCACCCAGGGCACCACTTCCTCTGCAGTAATCAGAAGGCCACCTGACTTTAAGGATGCCTAAATCCAGCTCCAATTCAGAGAACTAAAAGCCAAGTTCAGAAAGCTACCACCATTGCAGTTGATGGAACTGGAGCCTGGAATCTTGTTCCTTCAGCCCCTGCAAGCAGCTGGAGACTGTGTTCTCCAGTCTTGGTTGCCAGCAGAAAAAAATGCCCCAAATTGAAGGCAGAAAGCTTTCACCCTATTGCATCTAGAACCCTTGGTATGAACAAGTATGGGGATGTGATTTTTATCTTTCTAGTCTTTGGAGCTCAGGAAAATCATGGTTTCCTGATTGGTAGAATCTTGGACTGCTGGCTGGACTAGTCTAATGGAGACCGAATACCTCCAGTGATTGACCCTGTAATAGGTAAGGCTTCAGAAATAGTCCTAGGGATTTATTTTCTTTATCAGAAGACCAATGGGGCGCCTGGGTGGCTTAGTCGGTTGAGCATCCGACTTTGGCTCAGGCCCTGATCTTGCACTCTGTGAGTTTGAGCCCCGCGTCGGGTTCTGTGCACACAGCTAGGAGCCTGGAGCCTGCTTCCAATTCTGAGTCTCCCTCTCTCTCTGCCCCTCCCCTGCTCATGCTCTGTCTCTCTCACTCTCAAAAATGAATAAATGTTAAAAAAAAAATTTAAAGAAGACCAATAAGTAATTCTGATGGCCATGAATATTCTGGACCAACGCTCACTTAGGTAAACAATTCCAATGACTCCTGCCAGGTCATCTTTCCTTGTCTATCTCATAGCACTTTGCACCTGTTCCCAAAACTGTCCCTGTTGTTCTGGTCACCAAGACAGTGCTTAAATCCAGGAAAACAGAAATAAAATTTGCAAGAATAATTGTCCCATTGTTTAAAAGAAACATACTGAATGCTCTAGAGTTGAATAACTACCATGTTCTGGTAGGGAGTTTTAATACATACAGGTCAAGTTCCTTTACTTACCTGATGATACAGTCCTCAAGCCCTGTCTCTCAGTTCTCCTGACCTGACACAAAGCAGAATCCTCTTATCTTGACCAGTTTTCTTGAATAGCCAAAGAACCATGGGTGTTTTCTTAAATATCCTATATGAGACACTCTAAAAGATACACATTTAGGGGCACCTGGGTGGCTCAGTCAGTTAAGCACCTGGTTCTTGATTTTAGGTCAGATCTTGTGGTTCTTGAGATCAAGCCCCACATTGGGCTCTTCACTGACAGTGCGGAGCCTGCTTGGGATTTTCTCTCTGCTCCTCCCCTGTTCACGTGTACACTCACTCACTCTCTCTCTCTCAGAATAAATAAATATTTAAAAACAAATAAATAAAAGACACACATTTACTCACAGCTTTCATCACCCCTAAGAGCCATGAGAAAATTCGATACTTTCTAGCCAAAAATTCTTACCAAGATGGTGAACATTTTAAGATACTGTCGCCAGAAAGATCTTGGAGAAGAGAGACCAAAGGGACGTACTTCTGATTTCCTATTGGTGTTATTTTATCAGATTGCCTTGTTGACACATGGCATAGGACCAAAAGGAAAGTGGAGAAGTGACCTAAGCAAAGAGCATTGGCTTACAGGGAGGGAGTCAAGGGTTCTTAGCTAGCAGAGTATACTCAAGTCCAATCATTTAATTTCTCCCTAGCAGCAAGATGGGGATGATGATACTTGTCCTGCCTACCTTGTGGGGTTGCTGTCCATGTCAACGTGTCTACATCCAAGTATTGACAACAGTAAAGAGCAACATAATAATAATTAACAGGACAAATGGAGCTCGTTTGTGAAAGTGAGAAGACTCAGTGGTTATGGGGTCCCTAGGAACTCACCAGCACACTCCCCACAGGATTTGACCTCAGACAGTTTAGTGCATAACACAGAAACCACCATTTCTGTTCAGTGGCCAAGGCACTGAACTGAAACGCTTCTGACCTTCAGTTGTACACAGGCTGTATCTGCGTTGCCCAGGCTAGAAACTTTCTCACTCACCCACCCAGAAGCTCCTATGTGCAGCAAACTCTTCAAGAGCCATTTCCCCTGAAGAGGGGCCTTGGTTCCAGAAGAGAATTCTGAAACACAGAACACTTCCCACTGCATGCTGAGACAGGGCAGTCAGACACAGGAGTGCTACAATTCCTGCCCAGCCAGTCATGGGGCCATGTTGTGCTGCTGATCAAACCTTAGGAAGTATGTCTTTGGAACCTACTTTAAAATAGCTTCTTAGCTAACCAGAATGAATCAGAGAGGGAGGGATTTTTTGTGTTAGCCTCCTGCCCCGGAGATGAAAGGAATCTATACTTTTCTGGATCTTTCTTTTCCAAGAACCATTCACAAGGGAAATAGAACTTTTAACTCTAGCCTGTGAAGCTCAAAATGCTTCCTAGGAGTTGATAGAATGGTGTAAGTGAGCCGACTGCTTCCAGAAGCTCTACACACCTGCTGTTCTGATGATGCACCTTTAGATTTGGTGGTAGTTTGTGGAACCTGCTAAGAATGATGTTATTTGCCATAATTCTCAGATTCCTTCAAACTAACGTGTCACATCTAATTAATATGGTGCAGTATTATTACCGTGCTCTACTCACCACAGCTGTCTCTGCTGAAATGTGACAGTTCACCTGGATTGTCCCAAAAGGTGGGGAAGAGCTTAGCTGTGGATGATGTACCATCTTAGCAGATTTGTATACCCATTAATATTTAAGCTGATGTCTCTTCAAGTGTTTTAATATTCCAATAAACAGTAGGGAAAAAAAGGATATTTGAAAATTAATTTTCCTACATAATCCTAATCATGTCCCATGAAGTTTTTTTTCTTGCTCTATTATATACTAATCACCCTACTGAACTCACAAGGTTAGTGTGACGGTCAGGTGAAGTATTATATTTGAACATTCAGAGTAAGCTGTCATGCATGCTCCAGGCATATGTGCTCAGTACTAACCTAAACTATGATCTTTATTGCCTGAGAAAACAGGACCTGACTCTGAAGGAAGAGTCTTAAAAACATACACAGTGCCCTATATGCAATAGCTTTGGTAACAGAATAAAATATTTTAAACTCATCCTGATCTATCTCATTATGACAATAGCTTTGGTGCATTACCTTCTATCTGGAATTAACATTCATCTGTACTTATTGACTTTGTGTCTCTAAGGCAGATATTAATCTTTAAGACTCACCCTTCTCCTAATAAAAAAAAATACAATAATAATGCCTACTATTTTTTGTAACATTATCAAGCACTTTGTGAATAATTCTCTGTATATCATGCAAAATGGATAGAGGGAAAAAATATAAGAATAAACCACAAAATTAGATTGACAAAAATCTACAAGTGTTTCATGTCATCATTTTTTTTTTTTAAATTTTCATGTGTTTCAGCCAAACTACACTACCTTCGTCTTCCAAACCAGCTGATGTGACTGTCGCGCCAACATGCAAGTTTTCAGAGTTGGCCCTGGGCAAAGAGCGGACAAGGCATTCCTGCACTCAATTCTACACATTTTTCCATTTTTCCTTTGGTGTAGCACATACACATCTTTTCCCAAGATACCTACCTGGATCCCCTTCTGAATTTCCCATCTCTCAGAATCCAGGGTGTCCACCCTTCAGTTCAGAAACCATTGCCTTTCAAGCAACTTTCCACAAAGATGGTGACAATAGTTCACAGAGAGCAGAAACAATTAGGGCTGAAGGATGATCTGTTTGCTCTACCAGTGGAAAATTTATGTGGGAAGCTACGAACGGTACTTACGATAAGGGCTGGCCTGTACTCTTTTTACAATCTTGAATCCATTTTGTGAATTACAATTAAGTAACACCTTTCGCTGAAAGAATGCTAAATTAAACCTCGATATTGAATGTACCTCCGATGGATTTCCTTTAGAGGGCACTATTGATTCTCTGAAACCATGGAAACCTTTCTTCATGTTTCCTTGGTAAAGTTGGCCAATTTTGAAATCATATTGGGTTTCAAATCTACTCATCTAGGCTATTAGTACCATTCCCATTACCAAATCTATACTTTAAATATATGGTCAATGTGTAGAATAGTTCAGAAACTAGACTAGAATGCTGGTTGTTAGGCCAAGTCATCAATACATGTGTAAGTTCTACATTTGGAAACCTCAACTGGTTTATTTGCTTTTGAAAATTCATTAAGTGGGAGCTTCCATTTGTAAGTTGATGCAAAATTTAAATTAAACAATTCAGTCTTTTGTTTAGAAAGACAAATTAGCATCTCTTTGGAAATTTATGTCTCATTCTAGTAATAGATAATTATTAACATATTTTTGGAAGAAACCATGTATTTTCATTCGACATCCATTAAGGTCTGGAGATATTCTACTAAAATTTCTTCTTCATATTTCTTATGTTTCATAGACTCTGCCAATTCAAAGAATTTTGATAAAGTCCCTAGGAGACAACTTTTCTTTTTTCATTCTCTAAAGTTAACAGAAATATAAAATTATAAGCTGGCTCACTGCAGTCTTTACCTAATTTCAAAATAATGGAAAACATGAAATATTTCAAAGCTCAGGAACATAATCTTTCCGATACAAATACATTCATGCCACCATCTACCAGGGTTTGCTTAGCTTTCATATCATAAGATACTATTTCAACACACGTGCCTTGTGTAATAATTTCTTACTAATTCAACAATATTCTAGGATAGTAGTGGCTAGTAGTCTCACAGGTATTTTATTAATTAACAAATGAAAAAGTCACATATGTAGTAAACATAAGAGAAAAAGCTGATGGATATTCATCATTCGATAAATTAAGTATAAATTATCAAACCAGAATTTAAGACTCTTCACAGAATGGTCCCAGTCTATCTTCCTAACCTTTGTTTCCTCTATCAGTAACCTAGCGTCCCAGCAAGTGACATCACCCACCATTATCTGGACATTTGTGCTTCCCCATATTCTTCCTTTAACTCATCCAGAGTCTTTCACTTGGAATACATTTTCCTCCCCAGCTTGTCCTCTCAAAACCAACAAAAGTCCAATCCATCCTTTAAGTGGCATTTTTGAATAACTCAACTGAGTCTCCTTCAGAAGTGATCTATCATTCTGTGAATTTCCATACTAGTTAGGTATCATATCCATGTGGAATTGATCAATTGTGTTTTGTATTTAAGTGGCTCAGGTGTTTATTTCATCACTCTTTCTAAATTACAAATTTTTTAGTTTGTTTTGGTATCTGTATCAAGTCTAGTGCCCAGCATGTGGTAACAGCTCACTACGTATTTATTCAAATTAATTGAGTTAAACTGAGACATTATTGCCATTTGTTTAATGAGGGAGCATGGAAAGCAGAACTTGGACAGTATGGGAACAGAGGGGTGAGGATAAATGCCAGAGACATTAAAGGTGAAGTGAAAGGCCTTACCAACTGATTGAATGTAGAAAGCACTCTGTCATTCTTATGTTCTCTTATTTTATTTTAAATTATTACACTTGTCTGATATAATACAATATGTATTCCCTCACTAGAATGAAGGTCATCTGTATGGGCAAAACCTTTGTTGAGGTTATCATTATATCTACAGCACATGGAAGAATTCAAGATATATTTTAGATACTCAATATTTGATGGGTGAATAAGCTAACAAGGATACAAAGGTAACAGCAAATTGTCCTGCTAGAAGGATAGCAGCAACATCAACAGATTAGAGAAAAGAGAAGTAATAAGTTTGGAGAGGATATGATGATTTCAATTTATTTAGAGATGCACATATGGATATCCAAGCAGAGATGCTGAGGAAGCAACTGAAAATTGGTATTGTAATTTGAGGAGAAAGTCAGACTCAGATATGTACATTTGGGGCTTAAGACATAGCTGTAATTATTGAAGCCCATGGGATTACATGATGTTGTGAGGGGAGAATGTAGGAAGGTCTACTTTGATTATTTCATTGGGAAGCACCAATGCAGAGTGGCAGAGCTAAAAGTCCAAATGTGAGTGAGAACTGGTCATACAAATAAGAAAACCAGAGATATGCTATGTCCTTTTCTTGACTAACCTCTGTGCTATATTTGACATCATTGAATTTTTCTTCCCACTTAGCTTTGCCATTCTTTATGGTTCCATTCTTCCTGTCCCACACTAAGTGCTGTAGATTTTTATCTTTTGAATTTATTCTACCTTCTTTTCACCCATCATCATAGTTGTAGCTCAGAAACATCATCATCTTTACCCAAATTCTTTTTTTTTTTTCAATTTGAGAGAGAGAGAGAGAGAGACGGGGGGAAGAGGGGCAGAGACAGAGAGAGAGAATCTCAAGCAGACCCCATGCTCAGTGCAGAGCCAGATGCAGGGCTCAGTCCCATGACCCTGGAATCATGACCTGAGCTGAAATCAAGAGCTGGATGCTCAACAGACTAAGCCACCAAGGCACCCCAATCCAAATTCTTTAGTACCCTTCCTTACCAGTCCACCAGCTTCTGGGCACATGACTGCCTATTTCATCCCCTAAAATTTCACAGAAATGATATAAAATAGAAGCCTGTCATGCTAAATAGTTCCATTTTTCTTTGGCTATCCTTGATCCTAATTACATTGTCCAGACCCTTGACTGACCTGGCTTCTGCATTCTTGAACAACTCAACTCTTGCCCCTCCCCTCCATTCTCTACCATCCCCCCAACCATATCAAACCATTTATAGTTCCCTGATTGCACCATGATATTTCCTGTGCCTTGGGCATTTTCCAATTCGACGAACTCCTTACTGTTTCCTAAAAACAGTCCAAGAATTGTCTCTTTTTTAGCTTCATGGACTCTTAGATTTAGATGCTTACTCTTCTCATGTGCCTTTAGTATGGCTTTCATCTGTTGTTTCACTGGCTGTCTTTCCACTAGCCTTTATTAGCCTCCTTGAGGGCAAGGACTGAATTCTTTCAATGTTTGCATTCTCAGCATTTATCCCAGTGTGTGGCACGTGGCAGGTGAGTGATAAAATTTTGAAAAAATTCAAGGATGAGGATGTAGTGATCAGAAAAGTTGGAGCCTGATCAATGACATTTGGATTCATTTACAGAGAAATGACTCAGAGAGAAGATTTGGTAGTGTGGTTAAGACAGAAGCAAGATGACCAAATTGAGCCAATGAAGATAGACTGTGCTTTCCATAACTGTGGTAGGGAAGCTAAGGTAGCTTGGTGGAGTAGCAGGTTTGGGGAAGCTTTAATTTTAAATTTTAACTTAATTCATATTTAATTTTTGTTTTTTGAGTGAAGAAAAATGAGCATTAGCAAATGGCCAAATAAGAAGGGAGCTGTTGTTAATTTTTTAAAAAAGGATAAATTAACAGGGAAAAGTCCCATAGGAAGGAGGAAGAGAAGGACTGAAAGGCACATGGTCAAGTAGACTTTGTGAAGATCTAAAGTATCTAGTGCCCCTTCTTGTGGTAACTACCCTTGATTTCAAGTATCTCTTTCCAAGTCTAAGACTACCAGATGATTAACTCCAGGGAGCTCTATTCCCATCATATTTTATATGAAAGATGTAGAACACAGTTCCAGAATAGAAATTCATATGAATTGTGCCTCCTGAAATTGTGGAATTGGACAATGCTTCCTGGGTACCCCAAATTATATATGTATTCTATATTTCTACAAATAGAGTATGGATTCAAGCTTAAAATAACATGACCTTCTCACTTGACCTTAGTTACGCATTTAGGAAAGGCATTTCATCCGATTTAGACCAGTGAGATATGAGAGGGATTTTTTTTCAGACTTTTCAAAAGAAGCTTCTCTGCTCTTCTGAGAGAGGTTTTAGAACCAATTCTTGTTCTCTGCTTGAGTGTACAAAATGAATCATGTGGCCCTGGAACTGGTGCAGCCATCTTGTGATCCTGAGGAGCCCTAACCTTAAGGTGAAGTTGATATCAGCAAAGACAGAGAAGAGAGCACTGAATAAAGTTTCTCATGGCACTCCTGAGCTGCTGAAGTCTGCCATCCTTCTGGACTTTGCTACAAGAACCTGTAATTCTTCTTTATTGTTTTAAGCCAGGACAGATACAAAGGAAGCTGGGATAGCCCCAGAAAAAGAATTACAGACCCTTCTTCCTCTGAAACCAGAGGGTGAAGATACAGAGAAATAATAGAGAAATGTGAAGTTTCTTTTGTGACATCTATTTGTGTGTTTTCTATGAGCCAGAAAATATATTTAAGACTGTATACTCTTTTTTTTATAAGAATTTATTTAATTTATTTTTTAATTTACATCCAGGTTAGTTAGCATATAGTGCAACAATGATTTCAGGAGCAGATTTCTTAATGCCTTAAGACATTTTCTAGTCCTTACCCTCAAAGATGGTTTTCAGAGATAGGTAAAGATAGAGAAGGCTTACTTATCAATATGGGAAGGAAATAAATGGAAAAAAAACCCTGAATATATTCCTGGACAGAATCAAGATTCAAAATGAGTTTGACAGACCTGGATATAGAGTAAAACAAATGAAATATGGCTTAGGATATGGTAAGGATTAATAGAAAGGCCGGAAGCTAAATCAGAGATTGTTATAGCTGTAGAGATCCTGTTTTGGATTCAAAGAATAAATTGAATTAATTCAAATTGGAGAAGATGGCCTTTAATAGTTTCTCACATAGAAATTCTCTGAAAAAGTTTTAGTTGACTTCATGTCAATATGAACTGTGGCCTTTGCTGGACAGACATAAAAGCAGCAAACAAGACCATTGGATACTGGCTGGCCTGATCACACTTGGAACATGGGTCTACTCTTGATGACCCACCTTAAGAGGGATGCCAACAACTCAAGACAGGAAGGAGTCAGGAAAGGAAGGAAGGAAGGAAGATCGAAGAAACTATGGATGTTATAATGAAGAAAACATTGAGGAATCAGGGTAGCAGTCTTTAACTAGCCAAAGAACGAATTATCTAGTGAATTAATGAGTGACTGAATTAAATGATTTCAAAGGCCCTTCAACTCTAGGACTTAATGATTTATGATCTTTCAAACCATGTCTAGTTTGTGCAGAGAGAACCACAACTTAACGTGGTCTAAATAACCTTTCAGTATTTTCTGTGTATATTTACACATATTACTGATTCATGTATTCATATTCTACATATTTTTCTTAATCACATAAGGACTATTTTATGTGTACTGATTATAATTGATTTTTTTCACTTAACATATAGGAAACATTTTTTGAATGTCATTTAATGACCTGACTTTTATAGATTATGCAGTGTTTATGTTCCATAATCATGCAATCAGCCCCCTATTTTTAGGCACTTGCATTGTCTCCAATTATTTAATAATTATAGGTGACCATGTAATAAACCTTCATACTTTCTCTTCAGCAAAAAAGACTCAGCTTTAAGTAGAAGTTTCCATGACTCCATCAAACAAATCAAAAATCAAGTCAAATAAAAGAAAATAACTTACTCTTGACATTTAAAAAGCATCTAATTTTCCTTATAATTTTACTTTGCCTGGAAACATTTTGAGGCAGGAATTCTGGCTTTTAAATATTCTAGGCAGCAGGGAACACACCATTCATTTGATATTTTTTTTTTCCCATTTATAAAATTGTCCCCTTCATGTTAAAATTGCCTCAGGATACAAGTACAAAATATAAAACATTTAATTAAAATATATAAAGCAGAACACTAGTATGGTAGCATAATCAATGTCAATGACAATATGAAAATATAATAGTCACTTTTGGAGATGTAGGAATAAATCGTAGGTTAGTTTTAAAATATAGGATATGAAGTATTTCAAATTACAGTTCAACATAATAAGTTAGAGAATCGCACATGACCACATTAGATACAAACTGCATTATTTTAAAATAATGCTGTTTACTTTCCCTGTTTATTTCACATCACAATTCTGAGATAAGTGCGCTAGAAGCAAAACACTTAATTTGAGAGTTTTTGGCCCCAAAATCAAAAAGCAGATGTAGGTAGGTATAGGCACATTTGAAAAGGCTTCCCTTTGCAAATAATGATTGTTTTTATGAATTCAAGCCCTTTTATTTTTGTGCTATATGATTTAGTTAGACAAGTGTTTGTGGAAAATATTTTATTTGCAAATAAAGCCCTTACCACAGAACTCGCTTTGTAGGCATAAGCCCAAAGTTGGGCCCAATCTGCTTTTTCCAAAGAATTTAAAAAATTTTTAAGATAGGCAATCCTTATAGAAACCTCTAAACATGATTAGGTTGAGCTATGACTCAAAATGGCAAAAATGTCCATACTAAAACTTCTTCTCGTTATCTGAGAGGTTTCTTTTACTTTTCCTGCAGGAAATAGGTTAGCAAAGAAAGGAATCTCAAATAAAACAAAAACCACCTGAGAGAGCTTTAATGGGAACTGTTCTAAGGCTTTGAGGCAGCCTTACCTAAATCACATAGTCACTTTCTTTGGGGATAATTTAATATTTGTTAGAAATTGCATTTTTTGCAACTATATGGCCCAGAATAAGTCTTCAGTATGCCCTCTCCCTGGTGGAGAGGGGCAGTCCCTATGTCACCATGGAAATCAGACTTTTAGTTTTGGCCTCTGAGATGACTTGTATTTGTTGTAATCTTCCCAGCAAGAAGCTGTCCTTGCAAAGAACATTCTCCGGTGAACTGGCACCATGAGATTTGCCCAGGGATTTCTGTAGAGTTTGTCAAGCTGAGAATGAAGACATGCCACAGACTCTGTTCTCATTTTTTAGAGCCCAGTCACTATGATGGCCTGACTTGACAGTGGCTAAGAAGAGGGTATTGGAGACATAGATTGTTTTTGCTTATAAGCTTATAAGATTTGGGGAAAGAAAGAAGAGACAGAAATGAGAGGGAGAACTTTAAAAAAGACAAAACTGTGCCACCTCAGTGTGCAGTAATGAATTAAACTTACTCTTGGGGTGCCTGGTTAAGTTGGTTAAGCATCTGACTCTTATTTTGGCTCAGGTCATGAACTCATGGTCATGAGATCAAACCCTGTGTCAGGCTCCATGCCCAGCAAGATATTCTCTCTCTCTCTCTCTTTCTTTCTCTATCTCAAAATAATAATAATAATAATAATAATAATAATAATAACAACTTTACCCAAAGAGAGGTCAGGCTTTTACCCTTGGTCCTTAGGGGGTGATCTCTAAATTTTTGAAATGTAATCCCTGATAAGAGTATCTGAGAAACTTGGATCACACCAATAGCCTCGCAGTGTGATTTAGGGTAGGGACTTTGGGTCATGTGTCATCAGCTAGATATCCAGAGAGGCTGGATACTAAGGTCAGCAATGTGGATGACCAATCAGGTTTATGTAACTGAGGCCCAATCAAAACTCTGCACATCAAGGCTTAGATGAGTTATCCCAATTGATACTTTGTGTCTATTTTCTCACATTGTCACTGAAAGAGTTAATGCTGTTCACACTCCCCTCAGAGAGAACAGTAAGAAGCTCTGTTTCGAACTCTCCTGGACTGTGCCTCATGCATGTCTTCCTCTGGCTTATTTTAATCTGTTCTGGTGCACTGTAATAAACCATAAACCTGAGTATAATGGTTATGCTTTCAGTGAGTTCTGTGGGTCCTTTTAGTAAATTACTGAAATGGAGGGTAATCAGGTGAAGGCCCCAAATCTGCACTTTGTGTCAGAAGTGAGGGTGGTCTTGTGGACTGCTCCTTAACATTGCACTCAGCAGCAACCTAGCTCCCTCCATTCTTCCTCATAATAACCCACCTATAAGCTATGTCACTCCTCCTCCATATCTCCTCTTGGGCACCCACCCCACTAGTCTATGACCCAGCATGTTCAATACTATGTAAGAATATAAGCTTGTCCCACCAAAACATTTCTCCTTAACCTTCCACTATCCTCTGCTTTGTTTAATCTGTTCTGGTGCACAGTCTCTTCCAGCCTGGCTGCTCCCACTCTGCTTCCCTCTTACAAGAATTACTACCTTTACTCAGGCTGTCTACCTTGCCTTGATTGTCTCCTTCCCCTTATCTCATCCAAATCCTACTTGTATAAACATTTAAAAAGAGAGAGATAATTTCAATAGATGCATTAAAAGCATTTGACAAAAGTACAACATCCATTCATGATTTTTTAAAAACCCCTCCAAAAAGTAGGTTTAGAGAGACCATGCCTCAACATAATAAAGGAAAGGACTTCTATGAAAAACCCACAGCTAACATCATACTCAATGGGGGAAAACTGAAAGCTTTAAAGGAATAGGACAAAGATGTCAACTCTCACCACTTTTATTCAACACAGTACTGGAGGTCCTAGCCACAGCAATCAGACAACAAAAAGAAATACAAGACATCCAAATAGTTAAGGAAGAAATAAAACTTACATTATTTGCAGATCACATGATACTATATATAGAAAACTCTAAAGACTTCACCAAAAAAATTACTAGAACTGATAAATGAATTCACTCAAGTTGCAGAATACAAAATCAATGAACAGAAATCTGTTGTACTTCTATACTAATAATGAAGCAACAGAAGAAATTTTTTTTAAATTCCATTTGTAATTACACCAGAAATAATAAAATACCTAGGAATAAACTTAGCCAAAGAGGTGAAAGACTTGTATTCTGCAAACTATAAAACACTGAAGATGACACAAACAAATGAAAAGATATTCCATGCTCATGGATTGGAAGAAAAAATCCAAAGCAACCTATAGATTTAATGCAATCCTTATCAAAATGCCAACAGCATTTTTTCACACAACTAGAACAAACAATTCTAAAATTTACACGAAACCATAAAAGACCCCAAATAGCCAAAGCAATTTTGAAAAAGAAAAACAAAATTAGAAGTATCAAGTTCTAGACTTCAAGTTGTATTACAAAGCTGTAGGAATCAAAACAGAATGATACTGGCACAATAATAGATACATAGATCAATGGAACACAATAGAAAACCCAGAAGTAAATGCAGAATTTTATGGTCAATTAATCTTTGACAAAAAAGGAAAGTCTATGCAATATGAAAAAGACAGTTTCTTCAACAAATGGTGTTGGGAAAACTGGACAGCAACATGCAGAAGAATGAAACTGGACCACTTTCTTATACTATACACAAAAATAAACTCAAAATGGATTAAAAACCTAAATCTGAAACAGGAAATCATTGAAATTATAGAGGAGAACACAGGTCGTAACCTCTTTGACATTGGCCATAGCAACTTCTTACTAGATACATCTCATGAAGCAAGGGAAACAAAAGCAAAAATAAACTATTGGGACTACATCAAAATAAAAAAAAAATCTGCACAGTGACGGAAATAATCAACAAAACTAAAAGGCAACCTATGGAGTGACAGAAGATATTTGCAAATGACTATCTGATAAAGGGTTAGTTTCCAAAATATGTAAAGAACTTATACAACTCAGCATCAAAAAACTAAACAATCCAATTTAAAAATTAGCAGAAGACATGTACAGACATTTCTCCAAAGAAGACATCAGGATGGCCAACAGACACATGAAAAGATGGTCAACATCACTCATCATCAGGGAAATGCAAATCAAAACCACAATGAGATATCTCCTCAAACATCAGAATGGTTAACATAAAATACATAGGAAACAAGCACTAGTGAGGATGTGGGGAAAAAGGAATCCTCATACACTGCTAGTGGGAATGCAAACTTGTGCAGCCACTATGGAAGAGAGTATGGAGTTTCCTCAAAAATTTAAAAATAGAACTACCCTATGGTCTAGGAATTGCACTACTGGGCATTTACCCAAAGAATACAAAAACACTAATTCAAAGTAATACATGCACCCCTGTGTTTATTGCAGCATTATTTACAGTAGCCAAATTATGGAAACAGTCCAAGTGTCCATCAACTGATGAATGGATAAAGAAGATGTGTTACACACACACACACACACACACACACACACACACACACACAGAATATTATTCAGCCATAAAAAAGAATGACATCTTGCCATTTGCAAGGACATGGGTGGAGCTAAAGAGTATAATGCTAAAAGAAATAAAAGATATAATGATTAAAAGAAATCAGTTAGAGAAAGACAAATACCATATGATGTACCTCATATGTGGAATTTAAGAAACAAAACAAACGAGCAAAGGTAAAAAAAAAAAAGAGAGAGAGAGAGAAAGACAGAGAAAGAGACAAACCAAGAAACAGACTCTTAACTATAGGTAACAAAAAGATGGTTATCAGAGGGAAGGTGGTTGGGGGGGGATGGGTGAAATGGGTAAGGGGATTAAAGAGTACACTTACCATGATGAGCACTGAGTAATGTACAGAATTGTTGAATCACTCTATTGTACAAACGAAACTAATATAACCCTAAGTTAAATATAGTGGAATTAAAATTAAAAACTTAATAAAAATAATTTTAAAAAGAGATGGAAAAACTATAATGTCTTGGAAATTTTATTTGAAATAAATTCAACAACATCGCTTCTTGGTCTTTTGGCTAAGATCAAGTGTGAAATAAATTCAACACCAATTATTAACTGATAGGATCCAGGGAGAGATAATAGTCTATAGTGTAAGGTAATGGAATAGACACAACACTAGGTATCACCAGGATCCAAACCACAAAAGTGTTTTGTCTAATTTTCAGAATGAGCAAAATTTGCTGATATTTTATTCTACTGGGGATCCTCACTATGGAAATGACAAATGTTATAATTAGTCTTATTCTCACAAACAGCATTTTCTTTATACCTAGATAGATACCTAGGTATAAAGATAGCTAGGCAGTTGTGGAATATTTTTGACTTCATCTGTTCTAGGTTAATGATATCCCTGGATTTGAGGTCTCTGATTACACAAGTACAAGTTGATTGAAACGTAACTTGTCTCATTCTCAATTTCCTGAATGTTTTCTTTGTTTTTTTTCCCCCTCTTTCTTTTCTTCTCTTTTCTTTTCTTTGTAAAGACTTAAAGAATAAAATAAAAATACAACCTTAGCCAGTTATGACTCCATAATGGTCAAACACAAAAATATACAAACTAACTAGAAGCATCACAGCTTTTGAATTGTTGATGGGATCACTGTATTTCTTTGGTTACCTGCCATAAAACTCACAGTTCTAGCCCTAGGGCTCAGGTGGGGCTGGTGGCGTCAGATTGCTCATTTGCAGTCAAGAAGATACACCATCACACCAAGCTACACACTACTGCAAACCATCCCATAATACTTTTATAATTCATATAGAAATACATAATATAATTTATATAATATTATAATGGTAGACTTACAAAATGGATAGTGACTTAAAGGCCCTTTTGAAGAAATTTCATGTCAGGCTTGCTTCAAGTGTTCCAATTCTTAATACATCATCTTATATCATATTTGTACTTGTTTGTTCACAAATAAAGGATCTTTACAATATTTTTTTAAGTCCTATTTTCACCTCTATGGTAGAATGGAAGTTCTTAAAATATCACTTCCTGACCTTAGTTGGATGTTTACAGATCTTCCTTGCTGCCCTTTCATCTCAGTATAGACAACAGATACCTTAAAAAATATAGTTTAAATCTGACTGGTAGCCCACCCCTGTATTTAGGAAAACCCCAGTTCTTTAGCACTGGGGAAGATGCTTTAACATAGCATATAGCTTTTCTATCTCTTTTCACTTCAGAGCGGCTCCAAAGTTCACATGTCCTTAGGCAACTGTCAGGTTTATCAGATAATGTATGAACAGCTGTCAGGTTTTTGCTAAGCTTACCACTGCCTCAAATACAGTTCAACTCCTACTCTCTCTCAAGGGGCTCTTTCTATCATATTTCTTTTTTCCTCCATCAGCATCAGCTTCCCTCTTCATTTCTCTGCACCAGCGCAGCCTCTTCCACACCCTTGACATGTTTTTCCCCACCCAGAATGATGCCTTTTTCTTGACCCATCTCCAAAACCTAGCAGTTCTTCAAAGCAAGCCCCAGTGACTTCCTCCATATTAGGAGGGCCCCTCTGCTAAAACTCATAATTTTAATTTCTCACCTCTTTGGCCTCCAAATTAACTTATATGCTTATGGAGTGTTTAGTCGGAAGGATCTTTGGGGGCCTTTCAGTTCAACCTCTCTCCAAATGTAATAATCCATACCAGCCCATGCCTGAATTGGGAAGGGAAGCATGCTGCCCTCCCTCCACCCCTACCCACACCCCTACTTCCAGTCTGACTTCAGACAGGTATCTTGTTAGAAGTTCTCCCTTACAGTGAGACACAGTGTGCTACCCTGAAACCTTAATTTTTCCTCTACAGCAGAATCAAATACAATGAAGTCACGTTTATCCAGGGGCTTGTTTTTAAAGTAATCAGACAAGATGAGTTCAGTATTACCTTTGGAAATCCCAGTTCAAGAAATTAGAAACTGTAATCCAGGAATTATAGTAAATATGGTTTTATGTACATAGTCCCTTCTTTTAGAACATCCATCATGGCCATTTTTTCCTCCATTTTTGGAGAAGATTTCTATTTCCTCTGCTGATCTGCAAATGTATTTGCTGACTTGCAGTTAAAGGCCATTTATGTATAAAACACATTTTTTTTTAAACTCTACAATCATGTTAACATAGATACTCACAAGATAAGAGGCATCAGGGAGTGAAGTCCAGTTGAGATAATGTAGGTATATGTTCTCTCCGGGATACATCTACTCCCTCTCATAAATGATAGGGTTCACATATTTAATAGTAACTCACAGCTCTCTCCAATTATTTGTGTTACTTTTGTCATTTTGATGGATGATTTCCACTGCCTCCCACTGTTCCTCAGTGGTTTTGTTCTTTTGCCAGTCAACTCTGATGTTGGTGTCGCAAACTCTCTGGGTTTTCTGAGGCAGAGCATAGTCTGAAACAGGTATGTTGAGTAGAGGTGAGAATGGGACAGCCAAGCAGAGAGTGTCCAGGAGGCAGACAGACAACTCAAGTAACAGAGCTGAAGTTTGGGCAAGAAATCAGAACACTGAAGATTTTGGAGTCACTCTCAGGAAGGTGACAGTCTTGGACTCACAATTAGATTACATGCATTCTAGGGGCACAGACTGCTCCATATGAAGCCTCATATCATGAAAGCAACTCAGCAAGCACTAAACAAATACTCATTGAATTACAATTGGATCCAGGTTCTAGGGAGCACAGAACAAAAAAGCAATTAACTAGGAAAAAATAGGGAGAGTGATTTGAGCATGTTACATTTTTATGAACGACAGAATTGCCTTCCTCTCCACCTTACCTCTAAACAGGCCTGCATGAGGGGTGCCTGGGTGGCTCAGTTGGTTGAGTGTCAGACTCTTGGTTTTGGCTCAAGTCATGATCTTGCCATTTGTGAGTTTGAGCCTCACATTGGGCTATGCAGTGTCAGTGTGGAGCCTGCTTCTCATTCTCTCTCTGTCCCTCCCCCATTTGTGCTCTCTCTCTCAAAATAAATAAGCTTAAAAAAATAATAAAATAAACAGGCACACATGACCATACATCCACATACTGATCATACAACCCTTGAAAACTAGGCTATGCAGAATTTTTCAAGTGCAGGGGGGGATAATTGGTAAGTGAGGGATAAATGTAGTGGGCTTCAGGCTCCCCACTTCACCTCCAGCAGGGCAGCTCTTTTTTAAATATATTATTTATATTGAGCCCCCTAAAGACTTTCTTTGACAAAAGGATTTGGAAGAAGAAAGATGGAGAACAAGAAGAACAAAGAGGAGGAGGGGAAAAGGTCATGATCCCTGCTCTAGCCCACAGTAGAAGACCAATATGAAAAAGATATCTGGGCAAAGGAGGTCGCAAGGCTGGGACCACCCAAGCCATCATTCTCCAGGTTAATAGCTAAATGACACTCAATCTGCCCCTTGCTTCCATTCCTTTTTTTTTTTTTTTTTTTTTTTACTATTTATTGTTGAACTGATAACATGAGCCATGGGCAATACTGCAGAAGAGAAAGCAATAGGAGAGTTCTATCAAGCCTAGTTTTTGTACTTGAGAATAATGAAATGTGATTTTTCTCTTTCCAGGGCCTGTCTAATGGCAGAGAAGTCTTGATAGTCTTTAGAATGCACCTAATCTATGGCTCCTGTTCAGTGAAAATTCCAAAAGCTCCTTTGCAGGGGAGAATATATACGTGGGAGTTGGGGTGGGTGGTAAGAAGCAAAAACGGAAGTTGCAACGCAGACGAATGGGGACAGGGGCTGGGTCATGCCAAAAGATGGCCAGGGGACCACCCAGCAGGAGTAGGTAGCAGATAAAGCTGGGCAACAGATGGGGAGCTCCTGAAAGCCCAACTAAACAATTCTGACTTCATTCTCTGGGCAATGAGCAACATTGTGTTTTTCTTTTTAAAAGAGTCATCAGAACAGAGCATTTAGAAGATTAACCTTGATGGAGGTAGGTAGATGAACAGATTTAGCTCATGAGGTGTTTCTGGTTTTCCTATCTCTACAATAGGGATAATACCAACATAGGGATGTAGGAAGAAAAAATGTAAAGTGATTGTTGCCATCACTGCTCTAAAGGCTGTGTGGCTGAAAGGTGTATGTATAATCCCTGGTCTTAGACTGCCTGGGTTCAAATCCAACCCTACTTGTAAACTCTGTGACCTCAGGCAAGTAAATGTAAAATAAGGATGATAAGAAGAGTACCTATCTCAAAGGGCTGTTGTGAGGGTTAAGGTTAATAAACATGACGTGCTTAGAAAGTACAATGCCATTGTCCAAACAAGAGATATCATTAGGATATTGCCAGAGGGAATGGAAAGGAGCAATTAACTGTGAGCTAGATTATTTAGCTAGAATATGATGACAACTCTTTGTGTGTGACAGATAAAGGAGGGTAAAGATAGCAGTGACAAATCTCTTCTTAATGACCTAGAAAAAGTGGTGCCATTAACAGGAATAGAGACAGCAGGAGGATCAGCAGATCTAGAGGACAACTCAGGGTTTTGTTCTGGGGTGCACTGAGTGTGCTGACAAGATATCCATATGAAGCTACCTAGCAGGTAGTCAGTATTGCGAGACTAGAACTGAAGATCAAGGCAAGGGCTGGATATGTGGGACTGAGGTGTTTATGTGAAGTTATGACACTGACTGAGATTACTAAGAAGAGAGTAAAGGAAAAAGATGACAGAAGATAGAAATTTAGGAAGCCCAGAAAAATCCCTTTGGTGGCTAGTTTTAATGTATAAAATGTTGTCTTCCCAGTACATTACAAGAATGGGGAGGAAGCTATGTCTTATGGTATGTAAGAACTTTTCATGTTAACAAAATATTGGCTCATTTTAAATAATTCATAAGTACAAGAAAGTGCAAGAGGAGCGATAATCATCTTAAATCCCACTACTAACATTTAGGTGCATTTCCTTCCAAAAACAACTGTACATTCTATCTCAATGGGAATTATGCTATTAAAGAAGTTTGGTATTCTATTTTTTTATGTAGAAATTATATAATCCCCTCATGAGAATTTTCTCAGGCCTTTAAATATTTTTTTAAAGTATTATAATGAATGGCTACCTTACATTTATACACACATTCCTTAAAACTGAGAAGTCAAACCTGTGGTCAAGGAGCATAATCATTTCTATTTGAAGTTTAGAGGGAAGAGTAATAGCTGAAACTTCCTATAACTCCTCCCATCTCACCAGACTAGGCTACAGCTCCCTCATGCTAAGAAAATATAACCACTATAGGAAACACTAAGACTGGAATTAACAAGAACAGCTGTCAACAAAACCAAGTGTATTTGTCATTCACACTGGGTCATTGCCAGTCAGAATTTTCTTTCTAGAAACAAATATAATCCCAGTGGTGTTTGAAAGCCACATTGAGTACTCTGAGAAATGCGCAGTGTCGCTTTTTGGCCAGAAGGACTCTCCCATTTTCCACATTTGTAGTGAAGACTTCATTTGAATAGGTGTTCTCAGGCTGGTCAGGTACCCAAGATAACTTCACACACAATTTATAACAGTACAGGACAGAAAAAATTAGTGTTGATTTTATGTGAATTTCACAAGCTAAACAGACTATTTGAGAAGAAAAAATTGGTAAACCGTTCCCCTAAGCTCGTAAATTTGAGTTATCTGCCAAGGTGTAATATATCAACTTTCCCCATTAAGTCTCTTTATCAAAACAATCTTCCTTTGTTTATTCACCAGAAAGCAGAAGGTGAAATTAAAACTTCGTAGGCTTTATAATAAAACATAAAGGCCAAACTGTGGAAAGATATGTAAATTCTCTTTGAATCTTGCCTCACCTGCTCACTGTCAAGATAAATCTCTTAGCACACAGAATGTGTATTACAAATTATTTGTTTTTAGTAGGTGCTATGAAATTATTCAGATATTACACAAGGCAGGCTTGTCAAAAGAAGGGAAGAAAAAACTGTATTTAAAAGAAATACAGAATCCAAGGAAAATATCTTCTTTTTCCTTCATGCATGTTGTCCAGAATTCATGTAGCTTATTTGGTGCAGAAGAAAGTCAGACTGTTTCAAAGAATGGGTATAGCACTGGTTGTGGCTAAAGCATGAATTTAATTCACAATCAAAGAATTTTTTTTTTTTTAGAGAGAGAGAGAGAAGTGTATTCTCTATTGAAACTCCAATAAAAATAGAATATTTTATTTTAAAATTTTAAAGATTATTTATATTTGAGAGAGAGACAGACAGACAATGCATGAGTGGGGGAGGGGCAGAGAGAGGGAGACAGAATCTGAAGCAGGATCCAGGCTCTGAGCTATCAGCACAGAGCCCAACTCGGGGCTCTAACTCAGGAGCTGTGAGATCATGACCTGAGCCAAAGTCAGACACTCAACCAACTGAGCCACCCAGGCGCCCCCCAAATAGAAGATTTTAGAAAGACATGAAACAAACAAAAAACTTTACTTCAGAGAAGGAGACTAACATTTCCTCATCTTCTTCCTTTTTTGCCACGGGAGGAGCATGTTTAGGTTAGCTGTTGGGTCAAGGAAGATGAGAAACTTTGGAGCACACCTGGGCACAACCCTAAACAATCCACAGGTGGAAAGTGAGAAATTAATGCTTATTCTCGTATGCAATTGAGATTTTATGGTTGTTTGTTATGCAATGTTATTGTGGTAATAGCTGACTGATACAACACATATTTATATACTATTGTTTTAAGCTCTTTACATTCATTCAGTTATTTAATCTGCAAAACAACCCTATGAGTTAAATACAAGTATTATCACCATTTTATAGTTCAGGAAGCTGAGAAAGCAAGTGGAGGAATCCATGACACCTGGTCCCAATGTCTGAGTTCTTAAATGCTACCTCTTGTTACAAACTGCTTATGCTTCCATTCACCCCTTTGAAAATTTTCACTCACCTAAAGTTAACTTTCCCCCCTAACCTAGCAGGTGCTAACCTTAACCTATTTCTTAGATCCTTTACATCAGTGGTCTTCAAATTTACTGTACATGTACCTTCTAAAAGAAATTTAAACTATTAAATTGAATCATATGCAACTGCTAGTTTTTAGTGAAAAATGGTAAAATATCAGCAGTCTCATCTGATTTAACCTCTACCTTCAAGCATTTTTAAAGTAACATCAAAATTTTTTCATTCTAGTTTAAATTGTTACAAGGAGTAATTTTGCAAGAAATTTTACAAGTAATTTTACAAATTGTTACAAGAAGTAATTACAAGAAGTAATTTTAATAACACTGAAAATGTTGATTTTTAAAATAAAAATGTATCATGGGAGTGACTGGGTATCTCTGTCAGTTGGGGGTCTGACTCTTGATTTCAGCTCAGGTGGTGATCTCACGGTTTGTGAGATCAAACCTGCATCAGATATTCTCTCTCCCTCTCTCTCTCTGCCCCCCCCCCCAAATAAATAAACATTAAAAATTTAAAAAGCATCACAGTGTTAGCGTATCCAATAGAATTGAAGTAGCAGAGTGATTTTTTTTATTGAGGTAAGATTCACATAACATTTAAACCATTTTAAACTGTACAGTTCTATGAACAACTATATACCAACAAACTGGACAACCTAGAAGAAATGGAAAAATTCTTAGAAACATACAGCCTTTCTGAATCAGGAAGAAATAGAAAATTTGAATAGATTGATTACTAGAGTAAGGAAACTGAATCAGTAATTTAAAAATCTACCAACAAAGGAAAGCCCAGGAACACATTTCTTCACTGGTGATTTTTATCAACATTTACTTTATTTATTTATTTATTTATTTATTTATTTATTTAGAAGGAGAGAGTGTGCGTGCAAGTGGGGGAGGGGCAGAGGGAGAGGAAGATAATTTTAAGCATGCTCCATACCTAGCATGGAGCCCAATGCTGGACTCAGTCCATGACAGTGAGATCATGACCTGAGCTGCTATCAACAGTCCAACACTTAACTGACTGAGCCCCTTACCGACATTTAAAGAATTAACATCAATCCTTCTCAAACTCTTCCAAAAAATTGAAGATGAGGGAACACTCCCAAACTCATCTTACAAGGCCAGCATAATCCTGATACCAAAGCCAGATGGACACTACCAAAAAAGAAAACTACAGGCCAATATTTTAATTAATATGGATGCACAAAATCTCAACAAAACACTAGCAAACTGATTTCAGCAGCATATGAAAATGATCATTCACCATGATCAAATGGGATTTATCCTTGGGTGGCAGGGATGGTTCCATACACACAAATCAATCAATGTGATTATAATAGAATGAAAGAAAAAGGATCATATGATCATGTCAATGATGCAGAAAAAGCATTTGACAAAATTCAACAATTATTTATGATAAAAACACTTAAATTGGGCATAGGGGAAACATATCTCAACATAATAATGGTCATACATGACAAGACCACAGCTAATATCATACTCAATGGTAAAAGGTTGACAGCTTTTTCTTCTAAGATCAGGCTTAAGAAAAGGGTATCCACTCTCACCACTCTTATTCAACATATTCCTGGAAGTCCTAGCTAGAACATTCAGGTAAGAAAAAGAAATAAAAGACATCAAAATTGGGAAGGAAAAAGTAAAATTATTTTTATTTGCAGATGACATGATTTTATATATAGAAAGTCCTGAAGACCCAACTAAGGAACTGTTAGAATGAATAAGCAAGTTCATGAATGTTGTAAGATACAAAGTTAACATATAAAATTAACAGCATACATTAACAATGAATTTTCTGAAAAAGAAATTGGTCCCATTTGCAATAGCATCCAAAATAATAAAATAATTAGGAATAAATTTAACCAGGGATATGAAAGATCTCTACTTTGACAACTATAAGACGTTGAAGGAAGAAATGAAAGAAGACACAAATAAATGGAAAGATAGACCATGTTTACAGACTGGAAGAATTAATATGGTTAAAATGTCCATACTACCCAAAGTCATCTATTGATTTACTATAATACTTATCAAGATTTCAATGGCACTTTTTACAGAAGTAGAGAAAACAATCTTAAAATTTATATGGAACCACAAAAGACTTTGAATAGCAAAAGTACTCCTGAGAAAAAAAGAACAAAGCAGGAGACATCATACTTCTGATTTCCAGCTACACTAGAAAGCTACAGTAATCAAAACAGTATGGAATTGGCATCAAAACAGATAAATGGATCAAAGGAGAAGAACTGAGCCCAGGAAAAACCCACATATAAACAGTCAACTAATATTTGACAAGGGAGCCAAGAATATTCAATGGAGAAAAGGCAACCCTTTCAAAAAATAGTGCTGGGAAAATTGGATATTGGTATGTGAAAGAATGAAACTTGATCCCTCACAAAAATAAACTCACAAAAATGAACTAAAAAAAATGTTTCAATACTTAAGTGAAAGACCTGAAATCATGAAACTCCTAGAAGAAAACATAGGAAAAAGGCTTCTTGACATGGATCTTGGTAATGATTTGTTGGAAATCACACCTAAAGCATGAGCAATAGAATAAAAAAGAAACAAGTAGGACTACCTCAAACTAAAAAGAAACCATTAACAAGTTGAAAAGACAATCCACAGAATGAGAAAAAATATTTTCAAAGTATCTGATAAAGAGTTAATATCTAAAATATATAAAGAACTCACAACTCAATAGCAAAAAAGCAAATAACCCCATTAAAAATGGGCAAAGGACCAGAAAAGACATTTTTCCAAGGAAGATATATGAAGAGCCAACAGGTGCATACAAGATGCTCAACATCACTAGTCATAGGTAAGTGCAGATAAAAACTACAATGAGATATTACCTCATGCCTGATAGAATGACCATTATCAAAAAGGTAAGAGATAATAAATGCTGGTGTGGATGTGGAGGAAAGAGAACACTTGTGCATTGTTGGTAGGATTGTAAATTAGTATATCCACTATAGAAAACAGTATGTAAACTCTTCAAAAAATTAAAACTACAATATGGCCCAGCAATTCTGCCTCTGGCAATATATCAAGGGAAACAAAAACACTAATTTAAAAAGATATCTACACCCCCATATTCAAAGCAGAATTATTTACAATAGCCAACACAGAGAAACAACTTGAGGGTCTGTTGCTAGATGAATGGATAGAGAAGTTGAGGCAGAGAGACAGACAGACAGACAGACACATACACACACTGAAGTATTATTCAGCCATAAAAAAAGAGGAAATTCTACCATTTGTGACAATATGGATGGGCCTTGAAGGCATTATGCTAGGTTAAATAAGTCAGATAAATACTGTATGATTTCATTTATATGTGGAATCTTAAAACAATAAGAACAACAATTGCATAGAAAGAGACCAGATTTGTGGTTACCAGAGGCAGGGGTAGGGGGAATTGGAGAAAGGTGGACAAAAGGTACAAACTTCCAGTTGTATCATAGGAGTGATCATGGGAGTAAGTAAGTACTAAGGATGGAATGTTCAACAAGACAACTAGAGCTAACACTATGTATGATATATAAGAAAGGTGATAAGAGAATAGATCCCAGTAGTTCTCATCATAAGGATATTTTTTCTTTCTTTTCATTGTATCTATATGAGATGATGGATGTTAGTTATTGTGGTAATCATTTCACACTGCATGTAAACCAAACAATCATGGTCTACACCCTAAACATATAGTGATGTATATCAATTATTTCTCAATAAAACTGGGGGAAAAAGTGTATAGTTCATCGTCTTGTAGTTCCGTCACGGTGTTAGTTATCACCTATCACCTCCATCTAATTCCAGGACATTTTCATCACACCCAAAAGAAACCTGCTGACAGTCTTGTTTGTTGTGAGTTACTATTCTCTTACTGCTTTCAAAATTTTCAAAATTTTCTCTGCTATTGAGTTTTGTCTATTTGATTGTAATTTTTCTTTAAGTTAAGTCTTTTCATAAAGTTAACTTTTCATGAAGTTAAGTCTCCTTTATGTTCAATCTATTTGGAGTTCTTTGGGCTTCGTGGATCTGGATATTCATTTCCCTTTCCAGATTAGGAAGATTTCTGTATTTCTGCTTAAAATTCTATTGTTGATTACTGAATAATTTGTCTCTGAATATATATACAACTGGCCCTTGAACAACACAGGTTTGAACTGTGTGGGTCCAATTTTATTTGGAGTTTTTTCAATAAATACAGTACAGTTCTCTCACTGTACTTTATCTTTCTCATGGTTTTAACACTTTCTTTCTCTAGCTTACTTTATTGTAAGAATACAATCTATAATACATATGATGTACAAAGTTTTGTTAATCAACTTTATGTTATAGGTAAGGCTTCCAGTCAATAGCAGGCTACTTTGTTTTGGGGGGAAGTGAAAGGCTAAATATAGATTTTTGACTTCCCAAGTGGTATGTGACCCTAACCCCCCATTGTTCAAGGGCCAACTGTGCATTAAATAATTAACTATATGCTCTGGCTGTTAAAAATTTCTCCTGCGTTAAATTATAATTATAATTATTATAACTCATCATTGATTTTTCTAAATATAGAGGGGGTTCAGGATGGCAGCATAGGAAGATCCTGAACTCATTACCTACCAGGGACATAAAAATTTTCACCCACATCTGGAATAATTTTCTCTAAAAAAGACCGAAAAAGTGGATGAACAGAGCCTCCACAACAAAGGATAAAAGAGTAGCATCAAAACAGTCAGGAAAGGCACAAACAAGTACAAAACAAAAAACAAAACAAAATAAACCCCAAACCTGCTCCAGGTACAGAAGATCCACAGTTGGGAGGGCTCTAAAAAATATCAACAATTTTCCCTGGGAAGTGAGGGGTCTGTGCCCTTTATCAGCCACCCCAACCCCTAGATCCTGCATGGGAGAGATGAGACCACAAATGCCTGGCTTTAAAAACCAATGAGATTATGTCAAGGAAAATCATAGAATGGAGAAACTGTTTTAAAGGGCTTGCACATAGATTCATTTTCTCTGGAACCCAGCACAAAAACTCCAGTTCAAAAAGTACCTAGAGCACGGGTGAAGGATAACCACTTACTAACCTTAAAGCATCCGTTGGAGAGGCAGGAATTTGTTGGGATTCTTTCTAGAGAAAGATACGGCTCATCAAACTTTTGTGATCTCATTCTAACTTGCTAAAGCTAGTGCTGGTAGGCACCATTTCAGAACTCTCTAACTTGCTAGTAACAGAAGGTGCACCTCTCTGAGGTCTCTGCCTATTCTAGTGCTGCAGCTGCACACCACAGTTGTGGTACCACCATAACATGCAGGCATGTGCAGCTCACACAGGTGATGGCCCTTGAGTGCCTGCTCTGAAGGCCAAGAAGGAAAGCACTTCTGAGCTCTATGAGACATCCTCTACAAAAGGCTACTTCTTCAACCCTGGGACAAATAGCGATTTGCCTAATACACAGAAACAAATACAGAGTCAGGCAAAATGAGAAGACAGAGGAATGTATTTCAAATGAAAGAACAAGATAAAGACTTTAATGAAACAGAGGTAATCAATCTACCTAATAAAAAGGTCAAAGTGATAGTCATAAAGATGCTCACTGAACTAAGAAGAATAAATAAACACAGCAAGTGCTTTAACAAAAAGTTGGAAAATATAAGAAAGTACCAAATATAAGTTACAGAGCTGAAGAATATCATAACTGAACTGGAAAAAACAAAACAAAACAAAACAACACTACAAGGGTTCAATACCAGACTAGATGAAGCAGAAGAATGAGTCAGTGAGCTGGAAGACAAAACAATGGAATTCAGCCAGAGAAGCAAAAGAAAAAAAAAAAAGTTAAAAATTAAAGACACTTAAAGGACCTTTCAAGCAACATCAAGTGAAATAACATTTACATTATAGGGGTCTCAGGAGAAAAGAGCCACAAAACTTATTTGAAGTAATAATGACTGAAAATTTCCCTAATCTGGTGAAAGAAACAGACATCAGATTCAGGAATCCCAGAGAGTTCCAAATAAAATAGACCTAAAATACCCACACCAGGACATATTATAATTAACATGGTAAAAGTTAAAAAGAGAATCTTAAAAGCAGCAAGAGAAAAATAACTATTATGTACAAGGGAAAACCCACAAGTCTATCAGCAGATTTCTTGTCAGACACTTAGGAGACCAGAAGGGAGTGGCATGACACATTCAAAAATCTGAAAAGAAAAAACAAACAAACAAACAAACAAGAATTCTCTACCTGGCAAGGCTATCACTGAGAATGGAAAAGAAGAGTTTTCCAGATAAGCAAAAACTAAAGGGGTTCATCACCACCAAACCAGTCTTACGAGAAATATTAAAGGGACTTAAGCTAAAAGTAAATGGAATTAATTAATAATAAGACTACATACACGGGGCACCTGAGTGGCTTGGTCGTTAAGCATCCGACTTCAGCCTAAGTCATGATCTCATGGTTCATGAGTTTGAGCCCCACGTCAGGCTCTTTGCTGATAGCTTGGAGCCTGGAGCCTGCTTCGGATTCTGTGTATCCCTCTCTCTCTCTCTGTCCCTCCCCCACTCATACTGAGTTTCTCTCTCAAAAATAAATAAACATTAAAAAAAAGACTACATACAAGAAGAGGGGGAAAATGGAGTAACAGGAGGATCCTGAGCTCACCTCATCCCACAAACACATTGAGACAACAACATTTATTAAAATAACTCTAAAAACATCCTGAAGACTGGCAGAACAGATCTTCCATAGCTAGTCATAGAGAGAATGACATATCCAGAAGACCACAAAGAGGAAGGACATCACAAGCATAGAAGGGTGAGGAGATCAGACTCCACACTGAACATCCCTGGCCTTGGGGACTCACATTGGGAAAATGACTCCCCATAATGTCTGGCTTTGAAAATCAATGGTGCTTTGGAAATCCATCAATTCTGGGAGAGTGAGAGACTAGTTAAGAAACTTAGTCCTGACCCTTAAAAGGCTTAGCCAGCATGCTAAATAACAGCCCAGAACACAGCACAGACATAGCAGTTTGAAAAGTGCTTGGGTGTACATGAAGGATATTTATTGATTAATCTTAGGAAACGTGCTGGGGCGGGGAAGGGATCTTCAGATTTTTTTCAGTAACAAAAGTGCTGGCAGGTATCACTTTTCTTGCCCTCCTACAGTCTAAAGTGTTGGATGCTTGTAGAAGCCAGTTCTAAACTCTCCATTTGCTTCACTAGCACTGTGTACCCTACACTGGCATTCCCTTAAAGAACAATTCCACCTGACTTACCACCTCTGCAAGCATCACTTCAAAGCAACTCCTGTCCCACCACAACTGGCAGGCAGTCCCAGTCAGGACTGATGCCACTCCAAAGTGACTCCTGTCTTGCAGGGTGGAGGAGAGAATCCTACACACCAGCACACCCACAAGTCCTGTAGTCAGGCCTCTTATCTGGCTATGCAGGGAGCAAAACTTGCCCTTTTAGTGCACCTGCACATGTGGCAAAAGCTAATTGTAGACAGGTAGGTTGAGTGCTAACCCTACTTACCAGTGAGCTCACAAAAGCTACAGCTGGGACTCTCAATAATATGTGACTCAAACCCTGCTCAGTGCACCCAAGGCAGGCAAAGTAAATCACTGCAGCCAGCTGAGCTGAAAGCTAACCCCACACACCGGTATGCCCACAGCAATCATGGCTCAGCTATAACAGAAGGGTGCACACAGCTCACAGTGGGAACACCCCTGGAGCACCTGGTTCTGGTGACCAGGGGAGATTATGCCATAGGGCACCATAGGACCTCTTCTACACAACGCCACTGCTTTCAAGACCAGGAGATATAGCTGACATAATTAGTACATAGAAACAAAGAACATTAGACAAAATGAGGAGACAGAGGAATATGTTCCAAATCAAAGAATAAGACAAAATCACAGAAAAAGAGCTAAACGAAATGCAGATGAGCAATATGCCTAATAAAGGGTTCAAAGTAATGATCATAAAAATACTTTCTGGGCTTGAGAAAATGGTGGATAAACTCAGTGAGAACATCAACAGAGATATAGAAACTATAAAAAAGAACCAGTCAGAGCTAAAGAACATAACAATTGAAATGAAAACTACACTAGAGAGAATCAATAGCAGATTAGAGATTGCAGAATGAATCAGTGATCTAGAAGACAGAATGATAGAAAGCAACCAGGCTGAAGAGCAGAAAGGAAAAGAATAATAAATGGGAATAGGTTAAAGAAACTCTGTGACATTATCAATTGCAACAACATTTGCATTATAGGGATCACAGAAGGAGAAGAGAGGGGGCAGAAAATTTATTTGGAGAATGAATAGCTAAAAGCTTTCCTAATCTGGGGAAGGAAACATATCAAGATCTAGGTCACATAGAGATTTTCAAACAAGATGAACCCAAAGAGATCTACACCAAGAAACATTACCAATTAAAATGGCAAAAATCTTAAAAACAGTAAGAGAAAGAAAAGTTACATGCAAGGAAAATCCCATAAGGCTGTCAACTAAGTTTTTATCAGAAACTTTGAAGGCCAGAAGGGAGAGGCATAATATAATCAAAGTGCTGAAAGAAAAAAAACCTACACCCAAGAATACTCTATCCAGCAAATTTATTATTAAAGATTGAAGAAGATGGAGTATTACTCAGCAATCAAAAAGAATGAAACCTTGCCATTTGCAACTACGTGGATGGAACTAGAGGATATTATGCTAAAAGAAATTAGTCAGTCAGAGAAAGACAAATATCATATGAATTCACTCATATGAGGACTTTAAGATGCAAAACAAATGAACACAAGTAAAGGAAAGCAAAAATAATATAAAAACAGGGAGGAAAGAAAAACATAAGAGACAAATATGGAGAACAAACAGAGGGTTACTGGAGGAGTTGTGGGAGGGGGGATGGGCTAAATGGGTAAGGGACATTAAGGAATCTACTCCTGAAATCATTGTTGCACTATATACTAACTAACTTGGATGTAAATTTAAAAAAATAAGTTAAATTAAAAAAAAAAAGATTGAACAAGAGATAAAGAATTACCCAAACTACAGTTAAAGGAGTTCATCATCACTACACCTACTTTATAAGAAATGTTGAGAATTCTGTAAGTAGAAAGACTATAACTAGAAGAGAATTATAAAAAGAAAATATTTCACAGGTAAAAGCAAACATATAGTAACAGCAGTAATCACTTATAAAGCCAGTATGGAATTTAAATGCAAAGGTAGTAAAATCAATTATATCTACAAAAATTAGTCAAGAAATACACAAAATAAAAAGATGTAAAGTATGATATCGTATACATAAAATGTGGAAGAGAGTAAAAATGTAGTGTGTTTTTAAAATGTGTTTGAAATTAAGGCACCCATCAACTTAATGTAGACTACCTTAAACATAGGATATTATATATGAATACAATGGTAATCACAAAATCAAAAGTCTATAATAGATACACAAAAAATAAAGAGAAGGGAATCCAAACATAACACTAAAGAAAGCCATGAAAGTATAAGGGAAGAGAGCAAGAGAAGAAAAAGGAATGAGGAAGAACTACAAAAACAATCCAAAAAGAATTTTTTAAATGGCAATAAGCCCATACCTATCAATAATTATTTTAATTTTAAATTTTCTAAATGCTCCAATCAAAAGACATAGAGTGACTGAATAGATAAAAAAAACCAAAAGCCATCTATATGCTGCCTACAAGAGACTCACTTTAGATCTAAATACACCTATACACTGAAAGTGAAAACATGGAAAAAATTATTCCACACAAAAGGAAGCAAGCAATAAAAAAAGATGGGGTAACAATACTTAGACAAAATAGACATTACAACAAAGACTGTAATAAGAGGCAAAAAAGGGCACTGCATAATGATAAAAGGATCAATCCAACAGAGGATACAGTAACTGTAAATATCTATACACTCAACACATGAACATCTAAATACATAAAAAATATTAACAGACATAAAGGAAGAAATTGACAGTAATAAAATAATAGTAGGAAACTTTGACACCCCACTTACATCAATGGATATATCATGCCGACAGAAAATCAGCAAAGAAACGGTTGTTTGAGTAACACATTAGACCAGAAGGACCTAAAAGTTATATAAGAATATTCCATCTGAAAACAACAGAACATACATTCAACTACATATGAAACATCTTCAAGAGAGATCACATGTTATGTCACAAGACAAGTCTAAATAAATTTAAAAAGACTGAAATCAATTTTCTTTTCCAATCACAATGGAATGAAACTAGAAGTCAATTACACGGAAAAAAAAAAAAACTAGAAAAACTACAAATACATGGAGATAAACAACACGTAACTACGCAGCCATTAAGTCATAGGAGAAATCACAGGAGAAATCAAAATATCCCTAGAGACAAAGGAAAATAGAAATGCAATATACCAAATTCTATGAGATACAGCAAAAGTTGTTCTAAAAGGGAAGTTCTTAGCAATACAGGCCTACGTCAAGAAACAAGAGAAATCTCAAATAAATAATTTAACTTTACATCTAAAGGAACTAAAAAGAAGAAGAAATGAAGCCCAAAGTTAGAAGAAGGAATAAAGTAATAAAAATCAGAGTGGAAATAAAATGGAAACTAAAAAGACAATAGAAAAGATCAATGAAACTAAGAGCTGGTTTTTCAAGAAGATACAGAAAACAGATTATTGGTATCAGAGGGGAAGGGGTTGGGGTTCAATGAAATAGGTGAAGGGGTCAGTTGTATGACAATGAACTGGTAATGACCAATTTGTAGTGTATACAGATATCAAATTATAATGGTGTACACTTGAAACTTTCTTTTTTTAATTTTTTTTTTCAACGTTTATTTATTTTTGGGACAGAGAGAGACAGAGCATGAACGGGGGAGGGGCAGAGAGAGAGGGAGACACAGAATCGGAAACAGGCTCCAGGCTCTGAGCCATCAGCCCAGAGCCTGACGCGGGGCTCGAACTCACGGACCGCAAGATCGTGACCTGGCTGAAGTCGGACGCTTAACCGACTGCACCACCCAGGCGCCCCCACCTGAAACTTTTAAAATGTTATATACCTATTTTACCTCCACAAAATGTAAATACCTAAGTACATTAAACACTTGGTAATTGTAATCATATTTCTGTAAACACATCAGAGATATATGTGGTTTTCCTTTCTGCTCAGTGCCTTTGGATGAATCACTTACTGCTCAGATGAGACAGCATTCAGATTGATAAAATCTTGGTCACATAAATAAGTAAACAATAGAAAGAATCTAATTATAGCAATGTTACTGAATTTTTAAAATTCCATCTGAGTTGGATGCCAAAAACACATAATAATACAACATTATTTTATTTAAATTTTAAATATATTGGGTATCTTCTACTTACTCTTATATATCTATGCCACCTCTTTCACTCTACTTTCTGTGTGTAGGCTAACCAAAAAGACTACATCAACATGCATTCTTGAGGGGCAGCCTGCCCAGCAAGGCAGAGCCTCCAAAGTCTTGCTTGCAAAAGTGGAGGGGATGACTCTGAGTTCTGACAGCCAGCAGGACTTAACATCTGGAATGTTAAAAGTCAATAGCTCTGCTCGCAGAGAGTGGGGCAGGCAAGAGAACGCTGGGAGGGATAGCTGTTGAGCCCCAGAAGACAGAGCTCAGCCTGGCTGGGGAACAAAGGCAGTGGCAAGCGCCATCTCCCTCTCCCATCCCCCAGCCGAAATTCCAAAGGGAACCAGTTCCTGTCACTGAACTTGCTTGCACCATGCAAACACCCAGTGCTGTGCTCTGTGGATCTATCCCTCCCATGGGTTGGCCTCCCTCCTGGTGTTGCAGGGCCCTTCCCCCAGGGGACCACCGAGGGCAAAGCAAGCTAAGCCTGCCCCTCTTGCCTCTGTGCACCTCGCAGAACCACCCCAGATAATACACCATATCCCATCGAAGAAGCACCACAAGTCTGGCAGTGTGCAAGTAGCCCAGACAGGGGCCACACCACTCCACAGTGAGTCCTACACCTGGGAGAGAGGAAGATAAGGTATACACCAGTCTGACTGTGGCCCCAACGGTGGGCTGGGGGCAGACATCGGGTCCGACTGTGGCCCTGCTCACCAACACAAGTTACTCCGGACAGCACAGGGGAGGTGCCCTGCAGTTTGGAGCTACTGCAGGGACTACCCAAAATGACAAAATGGAAGAATTCTCCTCGAAAGAAACTCCAAGAAGTAGCGACAGCTAACAAATTGATCAAAAACAATTTAAGCAATATAACATAACAAGAATTTAGAATAATAGTCATAAAATTAATAGCTGGGCTTGAAAAAAGCATAGAGAACAGCAGAGAATCTATTGCTACAGAGATCAAAATACTAAGAAATAGGCAGGAGGAGCTAAAAAATGCTACAAATGAGGTGCAAAATAAAATGAAGGCGGCCATAGCATGTATTGAAGAGATAGAGGAGAGAATAGGTGAATTAGAAGATAAAATTATGGAAAAAGAGAAAGCTGAGAAAAAGAGAGATAAAAATCCAGTAGTATGAGGGGACAATTAGAGAACTAAGTGATGCAATCAAATGGAACAATATCCGTATCATAGGAATTCCAGAAGAAGAAGAAGAGAGAGAAAGGGGCTGAAGGTGTACTTGAACAAATCATAGTTGAGAACTTCCCTGATCTTGGGAAGGAAAAAGGTATTGAAATCCAAGAGGCACAGAGAACTCCCTTCAGATGTAACTTGAATTGATCTTCTGCACGACATATCATAGTGAAACTGGCAAAATACAAGGATAAAGAGAAAATTCTGAAAGCAGCTAGAGATAAATGTGCTCTAACATATAAAGGGAAACCTATAAGACTCGTGACCGATCTCTCTACTGAAACTTGGCAGGCCAGAAAGGAATGGCAGGAGATCTTCAATTTGATAAACAGAAAAAATATGCAGCTGAGAATCCTTTATCCAGCAAGTCTGCCATTTAGAATAGAAGGAGAGATAAAGGTCTTCCCAAACAAACAAAAACTGAAGGAATTCATAACCACTAAACCAGCCCTACAAGAGATCCTAAGGGGGATCCTGTGAGACAAAGTACCAGAGACATCGCTACAAGCATGAAACCTACAGACATCACAATGACTCTAAACCCATATCTTTCTAGAATAACACTGAATGTAAATGGACTAAATGCGCCAACCAAAAGACATAGAGTATCAGAATGGATAAAAAAACAAGACTCATCTATTTGCTGTCTACAAGAGACTCATTTTAGACCTGAGGACACCTTCAAATTGAGAGTGGGGGGATGGAGAACTATCATGCCACTGGAAGTCAAAAGAAAGCTGGAGTAGCCATACTTATATCAGACAAACTAGACTTTAAATTAAAGGGATGTAGAAGAGATGAAGAAGGGCATTATTAATAATTACAGGGTCTATCCATCAGGAAGAGCTAACAATTATAAATGTCTATGCACCAAATATGGGAGCCCCCAAATATATAAAACAATCACAAACATAAGCAACCTTATTGATAAGAATGTGGTAATTTCAGGGGACTTTAATACCACACTTACAACAATGGATAGATCATCTAGACACAGGATCAATAAAGAAACAAGGGCCCTGAATGGTACATTGGATCAGATGGACTTGACAGATATATTTAGAACTCTGCATCCCTAAGCAACAGAATATACTTTCTTCTCGAGTGCACATGGAACATTCTCCAAGATAGATCACATACTGGGTCACAAAACAGCCCTTCATAAGTATACAAGAATTGAGATCATACCATGAACACTTTCAGACCACAGTGCTATGAAACTTGAAATCAACCACAGGAAAAAGTCTGGAAAACCCCCAAAAGCATGGAGGTTAAAGAACACCCTACTAACGAATGAGTGGGTCAACCAGGCAATTAGAGAAGAAATTAAAAAATATATGGAAACAAATGAAAATGAAAATACAACAATCCAAATGCTTTGGGATGCAGTGAAGGCAGTCCTGAGAGGAAAATACATGGCAATCCAGGCAAGAAAAATCCCAAATACAAAATCTAATAGCACACCTAAAGGAAATAGAAGCAGAACAGCAAAGACACCCTAAACCCAGCAGAAGAAGAGAAATAATAAAGATCAGAGCAGAAATAAACAATATACAATCTAAAAAAACTGTAGAGCAGATCAATGAAACCAAAAGTTGTTTTTTTGAAAACAAACAAAATTGATAAACCTCTAGCCAGGTTTATCAAAAAGAAAAGGGAGGTGACCCAAATAGATAAAATCATGAATGAAAATGGGATTATTACAACCAGTCCCTCAGAAATACAAGCAATTATCAGGGAATAGTATGAAAAATTATATGCCAACAAACTGGACAACCTGGAAGAAACGGACAAATTCCTAAACACCCACACACTTCCAAAACTCAAACAGGAAGAAATGGAAAACTTGAACAGACCCATAACCAGTGAATAAATTGAATCAGTTATCAAAAATCTCCCAACAAATAAGAGTCCAGGACCAGATGGCTTCCCTGGGGAATTCTACCAGACGTTTAAAGCAGAGATAATACCTATCCTTCTCAAACTGTTCAAAAAATAGAAAAGGAAGGAAAACTTTCAGACTCATTCTATGAAGCCAGCATTACTTTGATTCCTAAACCAGACAGAGACCCATCAAAAAAAGAGAACTACAGGCCAATATCCCTGATGAATATGGATGCACAAATTCTCAATAAGATACTAGCAAATCGAATTCAACAGCATATAAAAAGAATTATTCACCATGATCAAGTGGGATTCATTCCTGGGATGCAGGGCTGGTTCAACATTCGCAAATCAATGTGATACATCACATTAATAAAATAAAAGAACCATATGATCCTGTCAATCGATGCAGAAAAAGAGTTTGACAAAATTGAGCATCCTTTCTTCATAAAAACCCTCGAGAAATTCGGGATAGAAGGAACATACTTAAACATCATGAAAGCTATTTATGAAAATACCACAGCTAATAGCATCCTCAATGGGAAAAAACTGAGAGCTTTCCCCCTGAGATCAGGAACACAACAGGGATGTCCACTCTCACCACGGTTGTTTAACATAGTGCTGGAAGTTCTAGCATCAGCAATCAGACAACAAAAGGAAATCAAAAGCATCAAAATTGGCAAAGATGAAGTCAAGCTTTCACTTTTTGCAGATGACATATTATACATGGAAAACTCTATAGACTCTGCCAAAAGTCTGCTAGAACTGATACATGAATTGAGCAAAGTCGCAGGGTACAAAATTAACATACAGAAATTAGTTGCATTCTTATACACTAATAATGAAGCAACAGAAAGACAAATAAAGAAATTGATCCCATTCACAATTGCACCAAGAATCATAGAATACCTAGGAATAAACCTAACCAAATATATAAAAGATCTGTATGCTGAAAATTATAGAAAGCTTATGAAGGAAATTGAAAAAGATATAAAGAAATGGAAAAACATTCTGTGCTCATGGATTGGAAGAATAAATATTGTTAAAATGTCAATACTACCCAAAGCTACCTACACATCCAATGCAATCCCAGTCAAATTGCACCAGCATTCTTCTTGAAGCTAGAACAAACAATCCTAAAATTTGTATGTAACCACAAAAGACACCAATAGCCAAAGTAATTTTGAGGAAGACCAAAGCAGGAGGCATCACAATCCCAGACTTTAGCCTCTACTACAAAGCTGTAATCATCAAGACAGCATGGTATTGGCACAAAAATAGACACATACACCAATGGAATAGAATAGAGACTCCAGAATTGGACCCACAAAAGTATGGCCAACTAATCTTTGACAAAGCAGGAAAGAATATCCAATGGAAAAAAGACAGTCTCTTTAACAAATGGTGCTGGGAGAACTAGACAGCAACATGCAAAGAATGAAACTAGACCACTTTCTTACACCATTCACAAAAATAAACTCAGAATGGATGAAGGACCTGACTGTGAGACAGGAAACCATCAAAACCCTAGAAGAGAAAGCAGGAAAAAACCTGTCTGACCTCAGCTGCAGCATTTCTTACTTGACACAACTCCAAAGACAAGGGAATTAAAAGCAAAAATGAACTTTGGGACCTCATGAAGATAAAAACCTTCTGCACAGCAAAGGAAACAATCAACAAAACTAAAAGGCAACTGACGGAATGGGAAAGATATTTGCAAATGACATATCGGAAAAAGGACTAGTATCCAAAATCTATAAAGAACTCACCAAACTCCACACCCAAAAAACAAATAATCCAGTGAAGAAATGGTCAGAAGACATGAATAGACACTTCTCTAAAGAAGACATCCGGATGGCCAACAGGCACAGGAAAGATGCTCAACATCGCTTCTCATCAGGGAAATACAAATCAAAACCACACTGAGATACCACCTCATGCCAGTCAGAGTGGCCAAAAAGAACAAATCAGTAGATTATAGATGATGGAGAGGAAGTGGAGAAATGGGAACCCTCTTCCACTGTTGGTGGGAATGCAAACTGGTGTAGCCACTCTGGAAAACAGTGTGGAGGTTCCTCAAAAAATTAAAAATAGATCTACCCTATGACCCAGCAATAGCACTGCTAGGAATTTACCCAAGGGATACAGGAGTGCTGATACATAGGGGCACTTGCACCCCAATGTTTAGCAGCACTTTCAACAATAGCCAAATTATGGAAAGAGCCTAAATGTCCATCAACTGATGAATGGATAAAGAAGTTGTGCTTTATATATACAATGGAATACTACTTGGCAATGAGAAAGAATGAAATCATGCCATTTGCAGCAACATGGATGGAACTGGAGGGTATTATGCTGAGTGAAATAAGTCAGGCAGAGAAAGACAGGTATTATATGTTTTCATTCATATGTGGATCCTGAGAAACTTAACAGAAGTCCATGGGGGAGGGGAAGGAAGAAAAAAAAGTTAGGGAGCCAAACCATAAGATATTCTTAAAACCAGAATAAACGGAGGGTTGATGGGGGGTGGGAGATGGGTATTGAGGAGGGTACCTGTTGGGATGAGCACTGGGTGTTGTATGGAAACCAATTTGACAAAGAATTTCATATTAAAAAAATAAAATAATAAAATAAAAAGAAAGATAATCGAGATTCTGCAGTTTCAAGTATGGTAGGGAAGTGTTTGGCTCTAATTTGACATGAGTGTCCTCAAGTTAGCAATGAAAGATACCTTAATTGGTTTATTTACCTTCTAATAATGACATTAATGTTAATTTTAGAAAATTTATTAATTATACATAAGCAAAATGAGTAAAATAAGAATCATCTATAATCCCATCATCTAGGGATAATAATTGTTAACATTTGGTGTATATTGTTCTGGTGGTTTTTTGGGTATGTACTATATAAATCAGTAAGCCTTTGGGTTGAGAGTGCTAGAAACCCTCCCCCCCAAAAATGGACTCTTGCTTCCAGTTGAATTTGACCAATCAAGATCCCTTTGTAAAAGATGATAGGAAGAAAAGGATATTTATTCTCCCAGCACCTTCCCTGAAAAGTTATCTCCCTTTCAGTGTGACCTTTTCTACATTGACTATCACCTTCTGGGTTTGGCAAACTCTCCCTCTTTTTTATCCCTTCAGGCCCAAAGATGGTAACAACCTTCCTGTTACTGTCCACAGGGTATTGCACTATTTGGGGTTTCCCTAAATCCTGATCACATATATAAATAGTCCATTTATTGAGTCTTCCTTGAACTATTTTCCTAATGCATGTATGTTTCTTTTTTTTAATGAAAAAACAAATTTATTCAGAGATATTTTCATGGAAAAATTTACATTCTTCATCTCAATCTAGTAAATAGGACAGCTCTGACTCCACTTGTCTTTGTATTTTAACAAAGCAAGGCTCTGATTTCTCTATTGATATTTGGTGGCTACTTTTTTTTTCTTTCTTTTTAATATGAAATTTATTGTCAAATTGGTTTCCATACAACACCCAGTGCTCATCCCAACAGGTGCCCCCCTCAATGCATATGTTTCTTGCTACGTGATTATGGGTGGTTGCCATGACTCATTCAGTCCATCAGTGAATAATACAATTATTTTTTCCTTAAGCCTACTGAAAGATAAGAATTATATACCACCTAACTTTCAAAAGGACTTGTTAGACCTATACTCTATCATGTAGTAGCCACTGGTCACATTTGGCTAAATTTAAGTTAATTGAAATTTAATAAAACTTAAAATGCAATTCCTCAATCACATAAATCATTTTGCAAGTGCTCAGTATTCAAATGTGGTTAATTGGTTCAGCATTGGACAGTGTAGATATAGAACATTTCCATCATTTCAGAAAGCAATGTATTAGACAGTTGTTGAATGGTGACTATGAAATTAAAAATCTATACTGGGATGGCATTTAGTTTTTAAAAATATTCCTTTATGCACTGAAAATTATTTCTCTTGTGTTTACTGAGTTATAAAATCATTCAATTCAAAAGCTGTTTTCAAAAATAATTTTTTCCCAAAACAATAATGCATATCAATGTAGATCAAGAAAAACTGGGCATAGAATCTGATGTCAGCATGGATGAAACTTTGGGAGTCTTTTGAAGGAGTTTGCATGTGGAAGTGATATAAACTTTTATGGCCTGAACAGATTGATAGATTTGTCTGCAAATAGGGCCAATAACAGTTGCTCTCATCCTTGCATGCGTGTGCCACTTCTCTTAGCAAGAAAGCAGGGACTATCTTCCATATCTTGAATCTACAATGAACTTGTGATTTGTTTTTGATAAACTGATTGCTACAGAAGTGGTGGTCTGGGATTTCTGCGCCCAGGCCTTCAAAGGTTGTATAGCTTCTGTTTTCAATCACAGGGGTTTTGAAACCAAAGGCCATCTTAAGAGAGGCCATGTGGAGGAAAAAAATGGCCCTGGAACATAAGAGTCTATGAAGGAAAGAGGGAGGGAGGGAGAGAGAGGCCCAGCCAGTCCCCAGACATTTAAGTCAAGCAGCTAAGAAACCAGACCCGTGAATGAAGCTATCATGGATTCTGAAGCCAGTAAGACATGTTGCAGAACTGAGCTTTCCCTTATGAGTACTATTTGAATTTCTGAACAATAGAATTAAATGATTGTTTTAAGTCTATAAGTATTGGAGTGGTTTCTTTTGCAGGACTGTTTTATTTTTATTTAATTAATTAATTTTTTTTTTTTTTTTTTTTTAGAGAGAGAGTGAGCAGGGGAGACGGGCAGAGGGAGAGAGAGAGAATCTTAAGCAGGCTCCATGGAGCCTGACATGGGGCTCAATCCCACAACTCAGGGATTATGACCTGAGCCAAAACCAAGAGTTGGTCACCCAACCAACTGAGCTACCCAGGTGCCCCTGTGCAGGAGTGTTTAGTCTCCATTTTTTGCATGTATTTGATATGTGCCTAATTATCATTTCCCATGTGTTATGGACTAAATGCTTGTGTCCCCCCAAAATTCATATATTGAAGCCCTAACCCCTCAACATGGCTATACTTGGGACAGGGCCTCTGAGGAAGGAATTAAGGTTAAATGAGGGATATGAGTAGGTCCTAATTCAACAGGATTAGTGTTCTTATAAGAAGAGACACCTGAGAACTCTCCATGTGAGCACAAAAGAAAGGCCCCTGGAAGATGAAGCAAGAAGGTGGTCATGTGCAAACCTGGAAAAGATTCCTCACCAGGAACCAACCCAACCAGAGCTCTTATCTTGAATTTCCCAGGCTCCAGACTATGAAAAATAAACTTTAAGCCACCCAATCTCTGGTACTTTGTTATGGGCAGCCCAAGCAGACTGAGACATCACATTTGCCACTGACTTTGCTGCACTAGACGTCTTGTATCTCCAGGCCATGGCACAGATTATGGAACAACTTGCTGGAAAATTGGGTGGTTAGCCAGGGGAAGTAGCATCAGCTACTTCTCCTAACTATCACCTAAGACAACAAGGAGTTAGCTGGCCCTAAACCTCTTTGTCCCAGAACACTTTAACAGGAGACATATTCTGTATGCTGTCTTTGATAGGCAAGAGTTAGTTGAGTCTAAAAAGGGTAAAAGAATGGATTATTGTCAGCCATCTTTCAGATTTAACCCCACATTAAAATGATAGCTCCCTTCACTGCACATGTCTTTCAAGAGATGGAAGTATAAAATGGAGAGCTACCTAAGCCATTCTAGGTGGCTTTAATGCAACTATGATAATAATATTTGGGTAAAATATGAAAATACCAGGACAAATGCTAAACTATATAGTACACTGAAACTATAATCCAGTATTTTGCCAGGTAAACTAAGAAACTTTCAGTTTCTGGTGAATCTACCTTGAAGCTCTATCAAGACTTAACCGATTGACAGTTTTAGTTACACCTGTTACACTCTTTTTTTTTTTTTTTTTTTTTTTTTATAGAGGCTTCTTGTTTATGGAAGTTGATTTGGGAAAAACCTGGTAAAAACAACCTCATAAAACTGGAAATTCCAAAAATCTTTTCCTCACCCCATGAACAAAGCTGTATTTTATGCCAATGTTAACATTCTAGGTTGACTTGAAGGGCCTTAAAAAGGTGTGACAGATGGCTCCAAAGACAGACATTTGGAAATTATTACATATGGATTGCTTAGTAATTTCATTCATGGTTGAAAGTTATGAAGTTTATGATTACACATTTGACAGTATTAAAATATCAACATCTGAGTGGAAGAAATTAATTCTAACTAAATAAAGATGAGTTTTTCAAGTTCAGGGTATTACATCCTAGATTGCATTTTGAGAATACTTTGTCACATACCCATACCAAAGTAAAATATTCTACTTTGAAAAGTGAAGTTTATTGGGAATTAACAACAAAGGAAAGAGAAGGTACTGAGTCCCTAGTAGCTACAGAGTTTATGAAAAGTGAATTAATCATTGCTATTAAGTGCATTACCCACAGTTTACATAAATAAATAGAATGACTGATGAGTGACAGCGAGCAGGAGATTTGTGTCCATGTGAAAAAAAAAACCCACAGATTTCTGCTCTACAATAACCTTTGAAGAGAGTTGATGATGCAAGTAAACAGGCACATTTTAAGTTTTTTCCTTGAAACCAGGCAAAATATGCAACTGGAGACACAGGCCAGGATGCAGATCAATAACATAAATCACCAAGCTCATTCTCACTTTTGAGAATTATAAGCATGCAGAGAGAACACACTTCTTAGCTGACGAGAATGGCCCAGCACACTTTTCACAGTAAAATATTCTAATTCCATGAAAATTGATTAAAATTTTTAATGAAAAAATCACTTCTTCAGTGTGTCACTTGGATGAAATAGGGCATCTAGGCCTTTAATATTTCTTACTGATGATCTTTTTCTTTCTCTCTGGTAATGCTTTATGCACTAACTGATCTTTTTGATTTGATGAGAGGTTTTTCTACACTGAGAGAATACAATGTGATTGGATTCAAGAAGAGAAGATGTTAAGTCTTCTTTGACAAAGCGGGGAAAAGACAGCATGAGAGGTAGGAGAGGAGCCCCTGAAAGGTGGGTGCCCATAGGCAGATGGGGTTTAAGAAAGAGTTGGTATGGAGGGTGAGGATCGGGATCCTTGAAAGCCATCCACTCCAGTCTCCCAGGACTGGTCTCCACGAATTCTGATGTACACCTATCCCAGTTCAAGAGTGCTGCTTTTGTATTATATTTGGTATCAAGCCTTTTAATTGGTTATCCATAATGGGTTAATATGTACTATATTGCCACAGCCTGTCGTGTTCATTTACCCAGGAAGCCAAGAGTATTTTGTGTGGTTCCTATTTTTGTGACTTAAATTGGATAAGAATTCAAATCTACACATTTGACTCAGTCTCTCTGTGCTTTCCTACATGTTTAAATGCTTTAAGATTTATTGAATCCAGGTGTTTTATTTCTCAGTAATTACCAGAACTCACCTGATTCAATTATGCTGATCTATTATTTTTCAAGAAATACTTTTTAAAAATTCCCTTTCCCAATTAATATAGTGAATTTGTGGCTTTCCTGATCTAAAAATATTTTAAGAAATTTTATGATCTTATGAAAGACCATTTGAAAGGGTTTCCTGAGGTTTTTTTTCTTTCTTTTACTAAAACAAAGCTTAATAACAAAGAACGGTATTTATAGATTGATATTTGGGGCAAATTATAACATGCATTTCTAGCAATGATTTCCACACTTGCTCATGAATACAAAGCAATCTGCTTTGTTTTTCTGGGACTCAAAGTGGATAACACAGTGATGTAACTCCTTATTAAAAGCATTATTGCAGCTCCATATTAAAAACATTTTTGCTTAAATAATTAGCATTTTTGCTTATCCATAAAAAAACCACATAAGACGGAAAAAAATGTTTCTCCCAGATGGTCCTTTTTGCATTAATATTACTAACCCAGCCATCAAAAACAAACAATAAGGTGTTGAAATATGTAATTTGGGCCAAAATATCAGAGCCTTGAACTTTCACAGGCTTTTCAATTTTAAGAGGATAGCTGAGTGCACACATGAAGTCAGCCTGGCTGTGACTCTTAACTCTCTTGTGTTTCCCTGTTGTATACAGTCATTGTGTAAACAGTTTGCTTCTTTTGGAAATGGAAGAATGATTACAACCATTCCTGAATTTGGAAAGACGTAAATATTTATTTACCTGCACTAAAAGGGTGGGAAAAACCCAACCTGTTTTAATTTTTATAATGGAAATCAGTTATTTTTGTTTGCCTGATATCTATTTATCTTTTGTGTAGTAGAATGTTTTCTTGGGAAACTACCCCTTTTCTATTCTTATCCACATGAGACTGTAAGCTCACAGGCCTGGGCCTATGATCCAGGTTGGCCAACCAATGAATTAAATTCTTCCAGCTGCTGTGATTGGTTCAGGGAAGGTCTATGCTCCAAAATGTTCCAGTGAAACTAAATCTGGGGAGTTTTATAGAACTATGGGTAAAAGAAAAAAAATTATCTTGACCAGGAACTGCTGGGGTTACTATACGGAGATAATATCTAAAAGGAAAGTAGAGCTGAAATATGGCAGGGGGTGGGAGGAAGAGAGTACTGGAGTGAGACAGAGAGAGAGCAGACCTGGTGTTGGGTATTTTAATTACATGAGCCAATAATTTTATTCTTCGCTTAAGTCAGTATGAGTTGGATTTTTCTGTCACTTGCACTGAATGAGTCATAAGACAAAAATCTATCCAGATGTGATCATGTTCAAAATGGGACAGTTTACCAAATGTGAGGCCCTCCTATGTGCCAGGTACTCTGCTGGTCCTTGGGGACATGCACAGACCAATAAGATAGGGCTTCTCTATAAAAGGATGCTGCTCCAAACACTTGAACTTATTTCCACCCTTCTAGTGACACTTATGGAATCTATTTTTTTTCTAAAGCAAAATATACTTTTATAAAGATTTTTGCACATAAGGGGAAAAGACAGGAGGAGAGAATCCTGATTGTGTATTGTTACTATAAGGCAAACATTATTTCTTAACTCCTCAAAAAATAGCTAGCACTTCAATAAAATTTTCTTTCTGGACAGACAAAAAAAGAGGGGCCATTATTATTTAAATCACAGCCGTAGGCAGCAATCCTTGAAGAGAAAGGAACATCCAGGGCCAAAGACTATTCACAGAACTACTCAGCTGAAGCTGTAGTTACATATTCATTCTGATGGAATATTAGATAATCAAAAATATTAGATTGCACTGCTAGGTGCACATAGATTGTATATACACACACACACATACATACATACATATAATATATGAAGGAGTAAATATTTTGGATTATTGCTGGCTTGTACATGAAGAGGTTTATCTGCTTAAGATTTCTCTTGACTGTTTCAATAAGATACACATACATACACACACCCCACACCAATGAAAAAGCATGGTTATCCTCAAGCTCTATTTAATAGAAATTTTATATTTTAAAGCCCCTCAAAACCACTGCAAAGGATGACTCAAATATTTTTAATAAAACAGATTATTTTCTCTTTTTCCGGAAGAAAGGGAGCAGCAGAGATTGCCAGTAATGAGTAGTACTCAATGGGTCCAATGAGTTCACGCACACAGAAGTATGGGTAGTGCAGTGTGGTGAGGAAATACTGTCATTTAGAGAATTATAATGAGCAGAGCTTCTCATTGTTCCAAGTCAGAGGTCATCAAGATCTATGTCCATCTATGAGAGGTGGTCTTATGACTGATTTTCTTCATCCCCACCACCCCTCAACCCTTCCAGTAGGTATCCTCCACTCCCTCACTCCCTGACAGAAAGTCAAGTTGACAGGGAAGTCCATTGTATTCACTATTATTGCCTCTTTTCTATGCAGAGTTCCTTGGGTTCCTTGAGCAATGGGTGATACCACTTCCTCCACAGACTCAGCCATGGGTGTCCCACTATAGATTATGTCCTGAACTTCAAGTCCTTTAGGAATCAGCTGTTTTTAATCATGCCTTGAGCCATTTCCACCCAGGACACACCTACAGGGGCAGGGGAGGTTACTGGTACAGAGGTTCTTATACTGGTCATGCATGGTGTCCCGAATTAGTGTTCCACTAGGCTGATTAAGGCCATGGCATTGAATCACTGTCACCAGTGTAAGCTCTCATCCCTTATAGTCAACTGTATCTTGGGATTTAATTATCCTTGCTGGCCATCTGGCCTCCCTCAGGGCTTTTGAGGCCCAGCAGGCCATTTGACAACTTTGAATCTGAAAGTAAAGGAATCTGAGCTGGACACTGACAGATTTGGGGAGTGCTATGAGACCCCGTCTATCCACAGAACCAGAGCTTAACCGCACAAAACTCCAGTTATCTCCTCCTCTTAGCACATGGGAGTCTACTTCCTTTACATTTATATCACACAGGGGCTATTCTGGGATTTTGTTGCCCCTATCCCCCCAAAGAAGCCAGCTCCAAAGGTGAACTGACATTTTCATCACTAGAAAAATTCCAACAATTTTTAAGTAACCTGTTTCCAGTTTAGAAGAAAATAGCACAATATATGTATTGTACATTTTTAAAGAATCAGATAGAATCAAATACATTTAATATTGAAACTATGATGAATGCAGGTTTTAGACAATTAAGAAATAAATCTCAACAGTTCCTGAAATCCATAATATAAATATGAGAGGCCCAATTAACAAAGCATTAAAATTAACAGAAGCCAGAATACAAGATCATTTGTTCCATTTATGATGTATTCACATGCACATTGCAGGATCTTAAGAATTTTACAGTAGCCATAACCTTTGCCTCTGGGAACCTCTAATATTAAATTGAAAGAATGCCGTTGTCATGACCACCACAGTGTAAACCTGACACTCCTCACCATTAACATTTTCTCAGATAATGTTTGCATCCCTTGCCTCTTTCATTGTGGGTATTGGGGGAAGGGGAGTATTAATGCAGAAAAGAACAAGTTGAGGAATACAAAAGCATGGAATTGAAATTTGTGAACCACATTCAGGAAACAATGACTTTGGTTGGAGCAGTGGTTTCCATAGGCTGTGACTAGGTGTCTGACTCTTTAAACTTCCCACTGACACACAAGAAGTGGGCATCAAGTGCATAGGCCATGATCTTCTTAGATACTACTCTTTGTGTTTTAGGTTTCTCGCTGGCCATCCTCATAATTTGGCATCTTCTTTTTTAGTGATAGGTATATTAGCATCACCTACTAGGGAGCTATCAACTTTGGGTCTCGTTTTTAAGGTGACCTTGAATATATTTCCTTTTATCTGTAAGGACTTCTATAATAAGTTAGGACATATGGGCTTTGTAAACAGACCAGTGGGTTCAAATCCCTGCCCTGTCACTTACTTGCTCTATGACCTTGGGTAACGTAACTAACCCCTCTATGCCTTAGTTTTCTCATCAGTAACAGTTAATAGAATTTCCCTCATAAGCTTACTTTGAGGATTAAATGCACTAATACAGGTATTGGTAAGCTTCTTCTATAAAGAGCCAGATAATCAACAGTTTAGGGTTTGCAGGACATATGGTCTCTGCTGTAAACACTCAAATATGCCATTGTAGAGTGAAAAATAGCCCTAGACAGTACATAAATGATTTGGTGTGGTTATTGTCTAATAAAACTTGATTTATGAAAATAGGCAGTGGGATGATTGGCTTGCAGGACATAGTTTGCTAATCTCTGGAATACTTGTGCACCAATACTTGGTTTGGTCCATTATAAGAACGGTAAATATTACTTTTTGAAATTGTCATCCTCCTCCTCATTATATGTATACCCTCATTCCACAAAGGACCTTATTATGGCTAATTTTACAGTATAGCTCTCAGAGTGTTATGTAGGCTCTGCTGTCACATATATGCATTTCCTAACTTAGAGTCTCTAACCTTCCATTAAAGTCATTCTAAATGCAGAGGGCAGTCAATTCCCATGTCATTGTTCTTAAGCTGGCAATAACTCTAAAAGTAGAGCGTGTCTTTCAAGTGTCATATTTAATCTAAAAAATTCATGTGAATTTTGCATTTTACTCCATAGTATGTGTTTCCTTTAAAACAAAAAATGGTGGTTTAAATCATTTGTCATTGAGTAAGATGTTTACCAAGTACCAGATACTTGTAAATGTAAATGACATGTACATTTATACCAGTTTGAGAAACGTGGCCTGTGATGACAGGAACTTAAAATGTGAGGTAGGGACGCCTGGGTGGCTCAGTGGGTTGAGCGTCCGACTCTTGACTCTGATGTCGGCTTGAGCCGAGCAAGGAGGCCGCTTGAGATTCTCTCTCTCTCCCTCTCTCAGCCCCTTCCCTCTGCCCCTGCTTGAAAGTAAACAAACAAACATTTAGGAAATAAGATAAAATGTGAGGTAGTTATCTCCTTAGAGATTAATAGCCTTGGAGTTCTATGTGGCTGTTAAATCTTTCTCAAACACAGAGATGGATTAAAGTTAGGAGACAGGGACACGAAAGAATTCATGGAAATTTTAGAGAACTCCATTTATTTCCGCCCACCTGGTAGGTGACTAAGTGCATGTCTCGGCTCCTGCAGCCACAGAAATCTGCACATGCCCACCAGGCTGTGACTGACAGAAACTGCTTGTGGTTGATTTAAGAAATAAAGTCATGAGAAGTGAAATAAACAGAGTAATTTTTGTGTAAGAGATCACTGTTAAGTTGAAGTATATAAAATGTTTAGTATTTGTCTGCTTTTGAAATATAAAAGTAGCAGTTTCTATGGTTCAACCTAATATTTCCCCAAAGCTTATTAACCAACAATGTGCATAGCACTGTTTTTTTAAAGTGAAATATTATAACTGTAAATCATAAGAAAAACACTTTCAGTTTCTTTAAAAAAAAGTACACGCAGGATGAAGAATGTGGAAACAGAAAGTAAAAGTTAGTGGATAATGCTAAAAACAATCAGAACGTTTTACTTTTTGTAGCCTATGGGGTTGCATTGTGATCATGGTTGATAGAATCCTTTCAGACAATTCTGAGAAGCAATCCTGTGGGTGCTTGTTGATCCAGCAGGTGTTAAGAAATAAAACATCAGGACCAGAAGAATAAACCTTGAGCGTTGCACAAAAGTACTTGGAAAGAAGACGTCCCCTGTGCTCTTTATGGCCATAAGCAAAGTGCATTTATTTAGCCACTCTATCAGTAGGAGATGGAAAGAAAGCAGATGTTGTTTTACTCCTCCTCTGCTATCATCAATTGCCAGATGATTCTCTGCAGCTATATGATGAATTTCTCTTAGCATCACCATTTCCCTTGGTAGGCAGCTTAATGTCCATGGCAGAGTTTTCAGACTCCTTTATTTAAGACAAGATGTACTCTTCACTAACACTCACTTAAAGCCCAGTCTTTATCTCAAATCTTAAGTCATATGCATGGGTGGAACCACCCAGAGACAGAGAGAGTGACCAAACTCAACAACATCAATGATCTATGAAGAACACAAGCATGATTTAGGCTTTGAACTCTGAAAGTTATGTTGCAAGTCAAGACTTTTGTCATGAGTCATCCCTACCTGCTTCTTTACATTTTAAATTCCCAGATCTGGATCTGGATTGTGAGGAAAAGAGAAACGGAAGCTCAGACGTATGTGTTTGGGTAACTGAGGAAAGCAGAATGTTCCCAAGCACACATGAGTGTTTCTGCACTTAGTGTGGTATACCTTATATAGCCTTGAATTTCAGATTTGCTGCCTTCATTCTGTCTTAAATTTTATAACTTGAAGTTTCAACTGAGTAGGCAGAGAAAAACAAAACAACCAAACCAAGTTCAGAAGGACATATGAACATTAAAGTTTTTCTAAGGGAAACCTAACTGTCAAGCTTACAAGTAGTTTGGCTTCACATGTCATCAGAAATTTGATCCAAATGGAAAACATTTTCTAACTTAAAATATTAAGCATACACAGAAATTGAGAGAATAGTAAACTACCTAGATTCGACAATTTTCAAAAATCTTCCATCCCTGCTTTACCTTTTTATATTTTTATATTTTATATTTAAAATACATTAAAATATAAAATATAAAATTATAAAAATATTAAAATATTTATATTTTTATATTTTTAATATTTCATGTATTTTTGAGAGAGACAGACACAGAGCTCGAGTGAGGGAGGGGAAGACAGAGAGGAAGACACAGAATCCGAAGCAGGCTCCAGGCTCCAAGTTCTCAGCACAGAGCCTGATGTGGGCCTCAAACCCATGGACGGTGAGATCATGACCTGAGCCGAAGATGGACGCCCAATCAACTGAGCCACCCAGGTGCCCCTTGTTGAAGTATTTTAAAGCAAATCACAGTCCCATGTCATTCTACTTCATATATACTTCAGTATGCATCTCCTAAGAATTAAAGATAGTTTCATAACTAAAGCGCTACTTGGGCAAAATTTTAAATGACAATTTATCTCTAAAAAATAAAACTTGTATTTACTGTTTAAATTTATTTTTTTACTATTTCTTTTTGAGAAGCAGGGGGAGGGCAGAGAAAGAGGGAGACACAGAATCCAAATCAGACTCCAGGCTCTGAGCTGTCAGCACAGAGCCCAACGCGGGGCTCAAACTCACCAACTGTGAGATCATGACCTGAGTTGAAGTAGGACACTTAACCCACTGAGCCACCCAGGCACCCCTGTAAGTTTAAAATTTGCTGCATTGCAAATATGAATATGATTATTCATTCAGTATGAATATGAAGTGCTAAAACTAAAAAGAAGATAAAGGTAAAATAAAATAAGGTATATGGAAGGTCCTATCCTAACCATAAATTCAACCCCTGCTTCACAGGGGCCAGCAGGAGGGAAACTCTAGCAGTCACCAGATTCAGGGTAGATAATGGGGAAATATCACTATTGCTCTGGAGAACCTAGTTTTTCCTCTTTCTAAGGTTTGTGAGGAAATTCTCCTGGTTATCTTCATGAAGAAGGCAGTATGAGATTTATCGGACAATATACTTTGCAAAATCCCCACAATAAACACAAAAGAGGTTCTGTGCTGCCCCTTATTAGAGTGCCCTTGTTGCAGCTAAGGCACAATGCTCAAGTCCAGGTGAGTAAAAGCCATCCAACAAGGCCCCAGAGCCGTGCGCCCGGTCCATCTGGTGGCCCCCACCCCAAGGTACAGCATAAAAACCATTCATTTCAAATAAGCTTTTGATCTCCTTCAGATTCCCATCGTCTCAGTTCCTTATTAATAATACAGCCCTAATTTTAAAAACTCAAATCCAGCTGTTACTACTTTTAAGTGCTGTTATCCACAGCAAGTCAATGTGACACCAAATGTGTCTTCCACGTTCATTCATTATGTGTGAATTTGGCCCATCCACCGGATATTTTTTCCTCCTGTTATTCAAGGGGGTTGCAAATGCCAAAAGCAATCAATCTATGAAGCAAATCGATGTGAACAGCTTTCAGGGAGAAGAGCTAACCCTGCAGCGATCTGCGATCAGTGATCTGTAATTCTTTTTGAAATAGCAGCTGAGCCCGTCTATGGATCTAATAGCTAAGGTACCGATGCACTAAAGGATCTGTCGCCCTTCAGCTTTAAAAAAAAAAATTCTCTTACTTGAGGCTAGCTTCAGGGTTTCCAAGCTGCAGGAACAGCTTGAGGCTCGGGCGGCGGTCCTGCTTGGTCAGCCGTAGGGACCCGGCAGCTCCCAGACTCCTCGGCTCCCTCTCACTTGCATGCTGCCACATTGATCCCAGTAAGCACTCTGGCTCCTCAACATCCTACTATCTACCATCAATAGCTCCTTGGAGGGGGCAAAATGCAGTTTCTTTGTGTCTTTAGTATATAGCTCATCATGCTTTTCAAGATTTCCTCCTGGCTTCCGCTAACAGCCTTTGCTTGCTTCCTACAGTTCTGTTCAACCGCAGCTAAATCAACCTGTTTGATGTCGCCATGTCTCAGGAATCCAACCAGAAAACATGTGGAAATCATACATGTAGGTGAGGCAACATCAAGGAACAATAAGAGAAAAACCATCTCAATAAACAGGAAGGAACTTTGAATGCACAAAATATTTTCTTGTCAAACTAAAAAAAAACAAACAAAAATATTTTGGGATATTTAAACATAACCACAATGGTAAAATATGTCCCGCTCCCACATTGCTTATTTTCCTGGGTATAACATTCCTATTTTAAAATTGTAGGAACAGATCCAAGAAACAAATGTCTTTGAAAATTCCATTTTACAGAAGCATCACTGTATACATTTAAGCTTTTTCTTCCTACTGAAAATTATTGCAAACAGCATGAAAAATGTCAACGCAGGAAACAGAATAAAAGTAATGGATGGTCTTTAAAAAACAGAGGGATAAAAATGTTCCTGAAATACTATGCTCAAGTGACTAATGTTAATAGTTAAGTGAAATTATTCCCTATAGGCAAGAAAATAAGTAAGATGCCTATGGAGTAACATATAAAATAACAGGAGCAGGGAAAATAAAGTTAGAAAAGTCAGTAATATTTCTAGATGATTTTAGGAAGTTGGCAGAGAAAATATCTAACAGTAGGATAAATTTTGTTAACATTGCCCAGGAATGGAAGATTTCTGTTTCTTTTTCCAATATACTGAAAATAATTGTTAGGTGTTTTGTTGTTCTTGGCCTAAAATATTCAGGTTATTATCTCTTTCCTGTGTCACTTTGCAGAAATCTTAATTCCTATTCTCTTACTCTCTTTCCGACATATACTCATCTGAACTTCTTTTTAGATTTCTACTGGTGATTAACAGTATTTTAAGTTTCCTAAATTCCGTCCTTTATTTGGAGTCCTTATCATTAAAAAATCTAAATGCTGAATCCTACTTTCCTACATTTGCTTTCCTAAATTCAAAACAGCAAGCATCTCACACATGCCTCACCATTACTCCATTTAATTGAAGGCTCCTTGTTAGTATCGTGTTCAGTACCCAGGGAGTCCCAGTACCATACAATCAAGGAAGTCACAATTAAATTACAAAAAAATTTGAGGCTAACATGCAGATACTTGCCTGGAGGCGGTGACCTTCAAGCTCCCTGTTAAAGAACAGGAGAGATTTAGGTGTAGAGGACAGAGGAGACTATTCCAAATAGAAAGTTTGATAGGTAGACCACTCAGCTGCAGAGGGGACACTAGAGGGATGCCTGGCAGAAAGAGAAGGAGAAGCAAATTTTCTTTGCTTAGGATCGATGACCATAAATGCCATCCTGCTGACAAAGTCCAGTGCAAGCTCTAGGAGGTGTTGTATTCGACACACCTTCTTTAGTTCCACCTGGGGAAAGCAGTGTCACTTCCTCACCTAACGCACCCAAAACCACACAGAAGAAACAGGCCCCAGAGACCAGGGTGCATGAGGAGCCACTCCAGGAAGGTCTAGGCATGATTAAAACGTTTGGTAATAAAATGCTCCACACCACTTTAGACACTACGTTGCCCTGACTACCTAGCTCTTCCAATACAGAGAGCCCTTCTGGAACTCATCAGCATTTCCATCCACCATGGCAGAGTCTTTTTTATCCTAATTAAGGGCTTCCAATTCTTAATTACCTAAATCTCTCTGGGGAAGTCTCAATATACAAATCACAGATTGATTTGTTTGTGGTGGGACAAAATGACTGTGCATTCCCTTTAGTTTAAAGTTTTCTTCTAAATACCTATAAGAATCTATGATTGGGGTCATACTTTATATCAAATAGTAGCATATTACAGGAGGAGAAATTCTCAATGACCCAATCCATGCTCATATGTACATGGTACCAAGTTTTACAATCAGGTTCCAAGATTGGAATAGAGAGGAATAAGGATTAGAGAAGAGCCTTTAATTTACTACTTGGTACTCTAATTTGGAGTAATAAATGAGTGTGAATATTCACTCTACCTTAAAAATTAAGCCCCAAATCCCACATATATTGGGGGGGGAGGTGTTCTCAAGCTGTAATTGACATATAACATCATGTAAATTCGAAGTGTATAATGTACCCTAGGGTAGCAACTGTCAAACATACAAAACAGTATATATTGTTAACTCTAGTCACCATGTACAGACATTAGCTCTCCAGACTTACTCATCTTACAACTCAAAGTTGTACCTTTGACCAACATCTCTCTATTCCCTCCTGCCACTCAGCCCTGGCAACCACCATTCTATTCTCTGTTTCTATGAGTTCCATGTTTTTAGATTCCACATTTAAGTGAGATCACATTTAAGTGAGTCAGTATTTCTTTCTCTGACTTATTTCACTTAGCATAATGCCCTTAAGGTCCATCCACGTTGTCACCAATGGCAGTGTTTTCATCTTTATGAATATTACATTTTATTCATATGTATATGATATATATATATATATATATATATATATATATACACATACACACCACATTTTCTTTTTTAAAATTTTTTAGTAATCTTTATTTTTGAGAGAGAGACAGAGTGCGAGTGGGGGAGGAACAGAGAGGGAGGTATATATCACATTTTCTTTATCCATCCATCTGTTGGTAGACACTTAGGTTGTTTCCACATCTTAGCTATGTGAATAATGCTGCTGTGCACAAAAGGGTACAGGTATCTCTTCTAAGTAATTTCATTTCCTTCAGTATATACCCAGAAGTGGGATTACTAGATCATATTATAGTTTTATTTTTAATTTTTTGAGGAACCTCCATATTGTTTTCTATAATGGCTGCACCAGTTTACATTCCCACCAACAGTGCACCATGGTTTCCTTTTCTCCACATCCTCCCCAGAATTTATTATCTCTTATCTTTTTTACAATAGTCATTCTAACAGGTGTGAGTTGATATTTCATTATGGTTTTGGTTTGTATTTCCCTAATGATTAGTGATGTTGAGTACCTTTTTCTATACTTGTTGGCCATTTGTATGTCTTCTTTGGAAAAATGTCTATTCAAGTTTTCTGCCAATTTTTAAATTGGATTGAGTTTTTGTTTGTTTTTTTGTTGTTGTTGTTGCTATTGGTTAGAAGTTCCTCAATATTGTTGATAATAACCAACTCAGGTATATGGTTTTGTAAATATTTTCTTCCATTCCACAGATTGCCTTTTCATTCAGTTAATTGTTTATTTTGTTGTGCAGAAGCCTGTAGTTTGATGTAATCTCACTTTTTGATTGCTGCTTTTGTTGCCTGTGCTTTTGTCATATCCAAAAAATCATAGTCAAGACTGTTGTCGAGGAGATTTTTCTTTAGCTTTTGTTCTAGGAGTTTTATGGTTTCAAGTCTTACATTTAAATCCTTAATCCATTTTGAGTTAATTTTTAGTAGTTGTGTAAGATAGGGTTCCAATTTCATTCTTTGCATGTGGATATTCAGTTTTCCCAATACCATTTATCGAAGAGACTGTCTTTTCCCTATTGAGTATTCTTGGCTTCCTTATCAAATATTATTTGACCATATATATATGGATTTATTTCTGGGATCTCTGTTCTGTTCCATTGGTATATGTATCTGTATGCTATCACCATACTGTTTCAATTACTATAGCTTTGTAACATAGCCTAAAATTAGGAAGTGTGATCCCTCCAACTTTGTTCTTTCTCAAGATTTCTTTGGCTACTCAGGATTATTTATGATTCCATACAAATTTTAGGATTTTTTCTCTTTCTGTGAAAAATGCCATTGGAATTTTGATAGGAGTTTCATTGAATCTATAGACCACTTTGGGTAAAATGGACATTTTATTTTTTTATTTTATTTATTTTATTTTTAATATATGAAATTTATTGTCAGATTGGTTTCCATACAACATCCAGTGCTCATCCCAAAAGATGCCCTCTTTAATACCCATCAGCCACCCTCCCCTCCCTCCCACCCCCCATCAACCCTCAGTTTTTTCTCAGTTTTTAAGAGTCTCTTATGCTTTGGCTCTCTCCCACTCTAACCTCTTTTTTTTTTTTCTTTCCCTCCCCCATGGACTTTTGTTAAGTTTCTCAGGATCCACATAAGAGTGAAAACATACAGTATCTGTCTTTCTCTGTATGGCTTATTTCACTTAGCATCACATTCTCCAGTTCCATCCACGTTGCTGCAAAGGGCCATATTTCATTCTTTCTCATTGCCACGTAGTACTCTATTGTGTACATAAACCACAATTTCTTTATCCATTCATCAGTTGATGGATATTTAGGCTCTTTCCATAATTTGGCTATTGTTGAGAGTGCTGCTATAAACATTGGGGTACAAGTGCCCCTATGCATCAGTACTCCTGTATCCCTTGGGTAAATTCCTAGCAGTGCTACTGCTGGGTCAGAGGGTAGATCTATTTTTAATTTTTTGAGGAACCTCCACACTGTTTTCCAGAGTGGCTGTACCAGTTTGCATTCCCACCAACAGTGCAAGAGGGTTCCTGTTTCTCCACATCCTCTCCAGTACCTATAGTCTCCTGATTTGTTCATTTTGGCCACTCTAACTGGCGTGGGGTGTGGTTTTGATTTGTATTTCCCTGATGAGGAGCGACGTTGAGCATCTTTTCATGTGCCTGTTGGCCATCTGGATGTCTTCTTTAGAGAAGTGTCTATTCATGTTTCCTGCCCATTTCTTCACTGGATTGTTTTTCGGGTGTGGCATTTGGTGAGTTCTTTATAGATTTTGGATACTAGCCCTTTGTCTGATATGTCATTTGCAAATATCTTTTCCCATTCCGTTGGTTGCCTTTTAGTTTTGTTGATTGTTTCCTTTGCTGTGCAGAAGCTTTTTATCTTCACGAGGTCCCAATAGTTCATTTTTGCTTTTAATTCCCTTGCCTTTGGGGATGTGTCAAGTAAGAAATTGCTGAGGCTGAGGTCAGAGAGGTCTTTTCCTGCTTTCTCCTCTAGTGTTTTGATGGTTTCCTGTCTCACATTCAGGTCCTTTACCATAAAATGGACATTTTAATATGAACTTTTCTGATCCATGAACATGGGTTATCTATGGGATATAAACTTATGTCAATCTCTTTAATAGACGTCTTATAGTTTTATGTATAGATCTTTCATTTCCTTGGTTAAATTTATTGCTAAGTATTTTATTTTTTTGCATGCTATTGTAAATGGGCTCATCCACTCATTTTTTTTTCAAGATAGTTAATTGTTAGTACAGAAATGCAACTGATTTTTGTATGTTGATTTTGTATCCTAAAACTTTACCCAATTCATTTATTAGGTCTAATCGTTTTTTGAGAGTCCTTAAGATTTTTTATATACAAAATCGTGTCATCAGCAGAGATAATTTTAATGTTTTCTTTCTGATCTGGTTGCCTTTTATTTCTTTTTCTTGCCTAATTGCTCTGGCTAGTACTTACAGTATTATGTTGAATAAGAGTGATGAGAGTGGGCACCTTTGTCTTGTTCTTGACTTTAGAGGGAAGCCTTTTAACCTTTTAAACTGAATATGTCAGTTGTGAGATCATATATGGCCTTTATTATGTTGAGCTATGTTCCTTATATACCCAAGTTTGTTGAGAATTTTCATCATGAAAGGATGTTGAATATTGTCAAATGCTTTTTCTGCATCTGTTGAGATGATTATATGATTTTTGTCCATAATTTTGTTAATCTGGGGTATCACATTTACTGACTTCCATATGTTGAATCATCCTTGCAATCTCAGGGATAAATCTCACTTGATCATGATGTATGACCCTTTCAGTGTGCTGCTGAATTTGGTTTCCTAATATATTTTTTTAAGTTTTGCATCTATATTCGTCAAGGATATTGGCTTATAGTTTTCTTTTCTCTTAGTACCCTTATCTGGCTTTGGTATCAAGGTAATTCTGTCCTCGTAAAATAAATTTGGGAGGGCTTTCTTCCCTTCAATTTTTGGAAGAGTTTGAGAATAACTGGCATACATTCTTTTTTAAATGTTCAGTCGGATTCAACTGAAGGCATCTGTCCTGAGCTTTTCCTTGTTGGGAGGTTTTTGATTACTGAGTCAATCTCCTTATTTATTATTGGTATATTCAAACTTTCTGTTTCTTCATGATTCAGACTTGGTAGATTTATGTTTCTAGAAATTTATTATTTCTTCTACATTGTCCAATTGGCAGGCATATAATTTTTTTTTAATGTTTATTTATTCAGAGAAAGGGTATACACAAACAAGGGAAAAGCAGAGAGAGGGGAGGAGAGAGAGAATCCCAAGCAGGCTTCAGGCTGTCAGTGTAGAGCCTGATGCAGGGCTCAGTCCCACAAACTATGCGCTGAGCTGAAATCAAGAGTTGGACACTTAACCAACTGAGCCACCCAGACACCCCTTTAGTAGTCTATTATTATCCTCTATATTTCTGTGATATCAGTTGCAATGCTTCCTCCATTTATAATTGTATTTGAATCCTCTTTTTCTGTTGGAAAGTCTAGTTAACGATTTATCAATTTTGTTTATATTAAAGAAAATCAGGGGCGCCTGGGTGGCTCAATTGGTTAAGCGTCCGACTTCAGCTCAGGTCATGATCTCGCGGTCCGTGAGTTCAAGCCCCGCGTCGGGCTCTGTGCTGACAGCTCAGAGCCTGGAGCCTGTTTCAGATTCTGTCTCCCTCTCTCTCTGATCCTCCTCCATTCATGCTCTGTCTCTCCCTGTCTCAAGGATAAATAAACGTTAAAAAAAAATTAAAGAAAAAAAAAGAAAATCAACTCAGTTTGTTGACCTTTTCTTTAAAAAAAATGTTTTAATGTTTATTTTTGAGAGAGAGATAGAGTGAGAGAGAGAGAAAGAAAGAGCATGAGTGGGGGAGGGGAAGAGAGAGAGGGAGACACAGGATCTGAAGCAGGCTCTAGGCTCCGAGCTGTCAGCACAGAGCCCGATGTGGGGCTTGAACTCACAAACTGCGAGATCATGACCTGAGCCAAATTTGGATGCTTAACCAACTGAGCCTTCCAGGTGCCCCTAATCTTTCTATCATTATTCTATTCTCTATCTTATTTCTTCTCTGGTCTTTATTATCTTCTTCCTTCTGCTAACTTCGTTGTGTATTTGAGATATTTGTTGTTTTTTTTCTTAACGTAGTTATTTATCACTATAAACTTCCCTCAGCATTGCTCTTGCTATATAAGTTTTGGTATACTGTGTTCCCATTTTTGTTTTTTTTAATGTGTTGATTTCCCTTTTAATTTAATCTTTGACCCATTGGTTGTTCAGGAGTGAGTTTAATTTCCACATATTTATGATTTTTTCGTCTTTTCCCCTGTTACTAATTTCTAGCTTCATACCACTGTGGTTGAAATTATACCAAATATCTTTTCCAATTTTTAAAAATTTGCTAAGACTTGTTATGTGTCCAATTATGTGATCTATCCTGGAGAATATTCTGTGTGTTCTTGAAAAGAATATATATTCTGCTGCTATTTTATGGGATAGTCTATATATGTCTTTTAGGTCCATTTGTTTTATAGTGTTGTTCAATTTAGTTGTTTCCTTATCGATTTTCTGTCTAGATGATCTATCCACTGTTGAAAGTGGAGTATTAAAGTCCCTACTATTACTGTATTGTTGTCTATTACTCCTTTCAGATCTATTAGTATTTGTTCAATGTATTTATGTGCTCTGATGTTCAGTGTATATATATTTACAATTGTTTTCTCTTTTTGATGAATTGACCCCTTTATCATTACAAAATGACCTAGGACTCTTGTTACGGGTGTTAACAAAGCCTTTTTTACCTAATAAAAGCAGGCTACCCTGCTCCTTTTTGGTTTCCCTTTGCATGGAATAGATTTTTCATCTGTTTGCTTTGAGCTTATGTGTGTCCTTGAAGCTGAAGTGAGTCTGTTATAAGCAGCATATAGATGAATCTTTTTTTGTTAAACCATTCATCGACTCTATGCCATTTGATTGGAGAACTTTACCCATGTACATTTTAAATAATTATGGGTAGATAAGAACTCACTATTGCCATCTTGTTAATTGTTTTCTGGCTGGTTTGTAGTTCTTTTGTTCCTTTCTTCTGTGATTGCTGTGTTCCTTTATGAAATAACGCTTTTTCTATAGTGGTATACTTTGATTCCCTTTTTATTTTGTGTTTATTTACTCTAGGTTTTTATTCTGTGATCACCCTTCAGCTTACTTGAGACGTCTTAAACTGATAACAGTTTAACTTTGAGCACATACAAAAACTCTTTTATTTCCTTCCCCACATTTTGTGTTCTTGATGTCACACTTCACATCTTTTTATATTATGTATCCATTAATAATTGTAATTATATCTGTTCCTAATACTTTTGTGCTTAAGCCTTTATACTAAAGTGGTTAAGACATCACCATATAACATTAGATAACATTAGAGTAACTGAATCTATATACTTGCCTTTGCCAGTGCTTTTAAAAATTTTTATGTTTTCACATTACTATTGGTGACCTTTTGTGTCAACTCGAAGAACTTCTTTCAGCATTTCTTAGGCAGATTTAGTGATGATGAATTCCTTCAACCCTTGTTTGGAAAGTCTTTCTGTCACCCTTATTTCTGAAGGACAAATCTGATGGGTAACATATTCTTGGTTGGAAATTTCTTCCTTTCAACACTTTGAATATATCATTCCATTCTCTTCTGGCCTGCAAAGTCTCAGCTGAGAAATCTGCTTATGGGCGTCCCCATATATAAGATAATTTTGTTTTCTCCTGCTGCTTTTAAAATTATTTCTTTTCTTTGATTTTAAATGGTTTTGTTATAATGTATCTTGGAAAAGATTTTGATTTGAAACTTTGAGGTGACTTAATAGCTTCGTGAACTTGGATGTCCAAATCTCTCCTCAAGTTTATGTTCTTAGCCATTAATTCTTTTTTAAAAAAATATTTATTTATTTGAGAGAGAGAGAGTGGGGGGTGCACAGAATCTGAAGCAGGCTCCAGGAACTGAGCTGTTAGCACAGAGCCCGACATGGGACTCAAACTCACAGAGTGTGAGATCATGACCAGAACTGGCCAGAAGCTTAACCGACTGAGTCACCCATGTGCCCCTTAGCCATTAATTCTTTAAATAAGCTTTTCATCTCTTTCTCCAACTCTTTTTCTGGACTCCAATGATATGTAGATTGTTTTTTCTTAATAGTGTCTATAAGACCTGTAGGCTTTCGTCATTTCTTTTCATTCTTTCCTCTTCTTTGATTAGATAATTTCAAATGACTTGTCTTTGAGCTCAGTGGTTCTTCTGCTTAATCTAGTAGTCTGCTGCTGAGGCTTTCAATCAAATAATTTAGTTCAGTGACTGTATTCTTCAGCTCCAAAGTTTGTTTGGTTCTGTTCTCTCTCTTTGTTGAAATTCCCATTTTGTTCTTATATTGTTTTCTTAACATCATTAAGTTGTTTATGTTTTCTCTTGTAACTTTCTGAATATCTTTAGAACAATTATTTTGAATCCTTTGTTGGGAAATTCCTGTATCTCCATTTCTTTGGGGCCAGTTATTGGAGGTTTACTGTATTCCTTTGGTGGAGTCATTTTTACCTGATTCTTCATGATCCCAGTAGTCTTGTATAGGTGTCTGTGTATTTGAAAAAGCAGTCACTCCTTCTAGGCTTTCTGGACTAAGTTTGGTAAGGAATGACTTTTACCGATAGGTTGGGGCATGTTGGAGCATTCTGTGACCCCGGGTCTACTGATGCAGGCCACCAAGAGCTGGGGTGTGTTGTAGCACCAGATTGGGGAGGATATATTGACCAGCCTTTTGTGGTCCACAACAATTAGATGGTCTTTATTGAGCACTTTAGTGGTGGGGGGCTGTCAGGATCCTCAGCAGTGCCTCCAGGTATAGCGGCTAGGAATGAGGGCAAGCAGGAGTAGTACCTGGAGCTGGAGCTATGCATATGTTTGGTAGTAGGGGCCATCTACAGGTGCCTGTGTAGTGGTAGGGGCTAAGAGCAAACACATGTAGTGATGAGGGCCAGAGCAACTAGCAAGGGTCAGGGCCAACTATAAGCACACTGGTGGCTGTGGTGGTACTGGCTGTTGGTAGGTACTACTGTGACTTCAGTCTTCCCTGGGTGAGCCCATCACAGCGGAAGCCAGTGACAGTTGCCAGGCTGGTGGCAAGCAAATGCATAGCTGGAGGGATCAGCCCTGGGTATGCACACTGTTGTGAAAGTCAGCTGTGGAGGTGTAGTATAATGTCCTACACTCACATAGCCACAGAGGCCTGGGCTTCCAGTGTGGTTCCCAGTCTCTGATGAGAATGGGAATGGGGAGGGAGCAGGGTGGACTCAGGTGGCTGGTGTCAGCCAACACAAATACCTGTGGGGTAAAAGCTCGTGATATCTGCAGGGGGTCTATGGCAGCTTTGTGGACTGTTGAGTTTCTTCGGTGACAAAAGATGCTGAGGTCATTTGCAGAGCACATCACTGTGAAACTCAGTTGTTCCCTCGGTATGGTCAATACTGGTAGATCCTGCTTTTCTTCATTCCTAGCTGTCTCTGTTTCAGCTTTGCTAATCTCTGGTTGGAGTGAAACTGAAGTGGGACCTTCATGTAGTATCTTGAAAATCTGGGGAAACTGGTTGCTCATCATGTTCTTCCTTTCCACAAAAGAGGAAATCTTTCTCGTTAGGAAGTTCCTCTTGGTGCTCATCAAGGCTGGCTTGGTGGCTGAGATGATGCAGGCAAAATGAAGCTATTCGTCCTTCTCTTCGTGTGCTGTTATTTTCAAGGTTTTTGCTCTACTATGTTGCCAAAGTTTCTTAAGTTGAATCCAGAGCTCTCCCAAAGCTGGATTTTGAGATATAGCTTTTTAATTGGTCTTTTTTGGGAAGATGGAGTCTGGGGTATCCTATCTGCCATGTTGGTGACAGCATTCTGGAACTTGGTCATTTCTTCTTCTCAGGGAGAACAGAGTCCTTCCATGTAGAATCTGACACCCAGAAGCCTACATATTTTTTCAGTTGTTGCAGAGTATGGTGAGTATCCTGGAAAATCTGTTTTTCTAAGGGGCACTTTCTAAGTTCTCATGAGAACAAAAAGATCTTCCGTAAGCCCAGAACTACAGCTCCAACTGCTTCACCAACAATAATTCTCTCCATTCTGGCATAGCTTGAGGTCTATTGGACTATTTGTCTTACAGTGAAAACTTTATCAGTCTTTTTGCCATTTTTCCAGCTAGCCAATATCAAGGACATTTGCCTTCTGAGTTAAAATGAGTAGCAAGACACAAGACTATTTTCAATTCTGGGCACTATTCCAAAAACATAGAAATTGGGAATGATTCTCTTGAGGAGAGATTTCTAAGTATTGCAGGTATCATTTGGACATCAGCTGTATATCCTGATACTTATTTCTAGTTAAAATAGTAAGACATTATATACCAACTCCTCTTAAACTTGGCCTACCAAGGGCCTCACTTCTAGATACTATCATTTTGGGTAGCAGTTCCTTTTAAAAAATTGACTGTAAGACACTCAGTAATGATAACCAACATCAGTTATCTGCATGATAACTTTAGTCATAGTATCACATATTTTAGTACTAGATGTGTTGGAGCTGCATACAGTTATTATGATTTAGTCATCCTAATAATCCTTTATTCATTTTTTCCAGCTCTCATTTAATGGTCACTAATGAAAACATAATAAACACAGAGCTCCTAGCAATAAATATGTCCTGGGGAACTCAGTTCCTTGGCTTTTGCCTTGGCTTACCATCTAAAAATGCTGTGACTCAGATAGTCTTCCACTAATACTGGTTTTCAGCTCTGTTTCTATTGTGTGATCAAGACATTGGATGTGTCCAGATCCAAGGGCCTTTCTCTCTCCAGTCTAATCAGTATGAAAAACATCCAACGTAGTAAATGCCACTTTAATTATAAGCTTGTTCCAACTGGATTAGAATCAAAATAAGCATGCTTAAGACAAAAACTGTATCTGAAAGGCAAAATTAGTAATTGAACTTCTGAGATAAAAATGGACTTCTATTTAATGATTAGTGATTTTCTTTTCTAATTCTTATTTTAATACTCTCGCTTCCACCATAAACCTATACTACCCTCCAATCCCATATGTTATGTATTAAGTAATTCAGTTCCCTTTTTAATTGTCTTTTATTTACCTTTCTCACATCACTTTGGGTTTACTGACTCCCCACTTCAGGGCATCCCAAGTTTTAGATGCAGATGCTAAGCACTGCAGAGAAGCCCTAACTGTAGAGGTTAGTACGTAGAAACTAGTACGTGGTGACTTTACAGTTAGACTTAGTTTCAAATTCTGACTCTAACACTTAGTAATAGTATAGCTTGCACACAGTATTTACGTTTCTAAGCTTCCATTTCCTAAGTCACAAAACAGGAAGAAATCACATTTATTTCACAGGCTGGTTTTAAGAATAAATAAACTAATATAGGGCATGCCCTTGGCAAAAGACTGCCAAATTCTATAAGGTCACCTGACAAATGATACTTATTGATGGGAGTAAAAGCATGCTCATCAGATCTATCTGTACATCTGGAATCAGCATGACTTGAGTTCAAATTCAGATCTGGCTCCTGAGAGTTACAAGACCTTGGTCAAATTGATTAATTTCTCTTTGCTCTGCTGTCTCTTTTGCAAAAGGGGAATAAAAACACCTGTCTCATAGGAATAATTTCTAGGATCTATGTTGATTAATACAAGCTTCTTACTAAAAGATCAGTATCAGGCTATACAGTATCAGGCTTTGTACATATAGAATAAAGTGACCATCATACATCTTCCTCTGAAATACCCTGATAATGAAACATGACTATCATCTTGTAAAGGTTTCCAGGGGCAGTTACTCTTGTATCCCATGGCCATAACTATCACCTTCTTTTCAAATCATTCAGTAACAGATTTTTTTACTTTACGTGAGGTTCTCTGTGATTAGAATAGGTAGAGTTTTCTCGCTTTGTATTCACTCTACAGATGCAGATTATAATAGGAAGGAAACCAGTATAGCTGAGCTTAGGTTGAGGCTGATAACAGATTCCAGAAACCACAGTGGCCTATTGTTGATAATGTTGAAGAACTAGATGCTTCAGATGTTCTAAAAACAGGATTCCTTTTTCTATGTAGATATAAAAATACTACTTAGGAACCAACTACATTTTAACAGTCTATATAAAAAAGAACAAGTAAGTTATTTATTTTACCATTAGCAAAGGGCCTTGTCGTAGGTTGTATGACTGTCCCCATTTGCTGCTGCTCTCAGTGAGGTGACTATACGTTTGCATTTCCATTAATATCAGGTTTCACTTAGCTTGATCTGGCCAATGAAATGTGAGCAGTACGCCCCTTCCAAACAGAAGCTTTAAGAGCCACTGCTAATTCTTTGCTCTTGAGAATTCCTTCAAAGAATCCTAATGGTTCCTTTATGTGGGTCAGAAGTACGTGATGGTCACTGGACTTGACTGGTCTCTTCTAAGCAATGCTGCAAAGATCAGTACAGTATATCTAGCACTTCACTTTAGAACGGAGAAACACTCTGTTTTCAGTCAACACAAACTTGTACACAAGTGTATGTGTACACACACATATGCCTCATATACATTTATTTTTTCTAGACCATTAAGTAAATTTCCCTGCCTTTTGTTATCTTATGTGAGATAATTTAACTTCTTAATGCAGTTGGAAAATGTGGTGCAAATGATACTGTAGTAAATGAAAGAACTTCATCAACTTCTAATTAGAAATTGAATCACTATGTGAATAGCATAATAAAATAGCCTGCTTTTAGTAATCTACAACAGAAATTGGTTCACAGAAGACTTTACTGAAAGGATAAGATTTAAAAGCTCTAATTAAATTTATTTTAAGATCTATCTCCTTAACTGCCAGACCAGCACTGTCCGATAGAACTTTTCATAATGAGAGAAGAATCCTCTATTTCTACTGCCCAATATGGTATCCACTAGCCACATGTGGCAGTTGAGCATTGGAAATATGCTAGTACAACTGAGGAACTGAACTTTAATTAAACTTATACTTAAATTTAAGTAATCACTTATAGTTAATAGCTACTGAATTGGGCATTCCACCCTAGACCTTACATTGGAATATTATCTTTTCCTAATAATTGAAAAACTCTTTCATGTTACTATATTTGGCACTAAGAAACATATGTATGTGTATATATGCGTGCATGTGTATATATATGTACATATCTGTATCTTTCTAGTTATCTCTCTATGCAAGTATACCCTTTTATATTCAGGCACTCATATCACCGTAGATGCAAGAAAATGTTGCCTGATCTGTTTCAGACTCAAATGGGTACTCTCAATTCAGAGCTAATCAGCTTCATGGAGCAAATATTATAATAAGGCTTTTCCCGATAGTCCTAATATGCAAGCAGATAGTCCCACATCCTAGAATCGTAAGTCAAAGACATTCTTATTTGGTTCATCCATTGACCTAGAAAGAAATACTCCCAAATTATCCTGACAACTTCCAATATTGTACTTCTAAATCTCTATACTTTAGGTTTTTATCTTTATACTGGAAATTAGATTCCCAATTTCCTCAAACAAGCAGATTTGGTTTGCCCCAGTCACTGAATTGAAACTGAACTATAGTTCCATCTCACTATACAATTAAATAAGAAGCTTGTGCCCCATTTTCAAAAGATTCACCTCACTGCAAAGGTATAATACTCTGGGGTCTACTGTAATGGTTAAGACCATGGGGTTTGGAATAGTAATTCTTGATATAATTATTTGTGAAGACTGGAGGCTCATGTATTATTAGGGACACTTGGACACTGATTCTTTTCACTTTCTATGGCTTTGCCTTACTTGGTGAACTCTCTTAGGGGCTAGAGGTAAGGAAATCCTCTTCAAGACAGGCTGTGCTGGTCACTACCTGGAGAGGTTCTTTATCCTTGGCTAATTAACTAAGACATTTAATCTATTCTTAATGAGGGTGTGGTGTGTTCTTTCCCTTTTAATTATAGAGCACCAGAAAGACCTGGCTCTACTTCTTAATCACAATATGAGAATTAATTCATCTATAGGACTTAGCATAGCAAATAACTAATATCATTCTCCCAATAATTGGTGATTGATGTTGTTTTGCTTTTATTGAATTTTAAAATTAAATGTAATTTTACTCAAAGAACAACGACAAAACTTCTAAGGAGCATAATATCTTTTGGAATAAAGTAAAAGATTATTAGATAGAAAGAGATAAAGCTACACCAAGCATATTGATACCAAAAGTATTACCAAATGTAAAGTTTTATAGTTTTCTATTAAAAAACAAAATATGATGTGGGACATCTGGGTGTTTGAATTGGTTGAGCATCCCACTCTTGACTTTGGCTCAGATTATGACCTCACATTTTGTGATTTTGAGCCCCGTGTTGGGCTCTCTGCTGACAGTGCTGAGTCAGCTTGGGATTCTCTCTCCCTCTCTCTGCTCCTCCCCCACTCAAGCTCGCTTGTGTGTGCTCTCTCTCTCTCTCTCAAAATAAATAAAAACGTAAAAAGAAATATGAAATGACTAAGTTAATCAGGATCCCTTCTACAGACAAGCCAGGCATTACCAACCTTGACTTTTATCCATCTGAGGATAGGAAATTAATGAAAGAATATAAAGAAGGAAAGTTGAGGCACTGAGGTTTCCATATGTTTGTGGTTGTTCATGTGGCAGAACATAAAATTTCTCCCAGATTATGTCTCGAGTTCCCTCAGCTCAATTAGGGTATATTCATAAACCTCTAAGGTACTTGCCCCCATGAGCAGTGGGTCCCACAGGAAGCTCCCTGTGTGGTCTCAGAGATCCTCTCTGAAGACCAGAGGCAGAGAGTGCTAGTCATCAAGTCTTCTCACAATAGAGAAGTCATGCCACCAGTAGGATTAGCCTCAAATATACCAGATAACACATTTGAGTCAGATTTTCTTAACTTGGAAACTAAGACAGTATTAAAAGTGTATTAACTCTTTTGGGGCGCCTGGGTGGCGCAGTCGGTTAAGCGTCCAACTTCAGCTCAGGTCACGATCTCGCGGTCCGTGAGTTCGAGCCCCGCGTCAGGCTCTGGGCTGATGGCTCAGAGCCTGGAGCCTGTTTCCGATTCTGTGTCTCCCTCTCTCTCTGCCCCTCCCCCGTTCATGCTCTGTCTCTCTCTGTCCCAAAAATAAATAAACGTTGAAAAAAAATTTAAAAAAAAATGTATTAACTCTTTCAAACACTATCCTGAAAAAGATATCCAAAGTGGCTGACCAGCATCAGCACCTGACTTAAACAATGAAGAATTCAAATTTATAGCAAGACAATACTAAAACATGGGAGTAGATATTTTGCAATATTTAATGTAAACTATCAATCTTATATTACTCATTTTTAATATAGCATACAAATCCAGATTATTTATTTCTTGGGGCACCTGGCTGGCTCAGTGGGTAGAGCATGCAACTCGGTCTGAGTGTCATGAGTTTGAACTCTATGTTGGGCATAAACTTTACTTTAAAAAAAGATTATTTCTCAAGATACAAATGGAGCAGAAATCAGAACATGGATTTATCAGGAATAGGTTACATATTTGTTGTATCTTTATTCCCCAGGGAAAAAATGTGAAACTGTGCAGCTAAAGCGTCAACTTGATTGCTTAATGATGGTTAACATTTAAGAATTTGCTCTGGGGGAAATAAAGTGGAAATTTAAATAGTGTTGCAACTTGCCATTACTGCAGGGTTTCTCTATTTCCAAATGAGGACACAAGCGGAAAATGATGGGGGGGCACCTGCTCGTACATATTATATTCAGTCAAATCCTCTTCCCTTATTGCTTCCGTAGATACATGCTGCTTTAACTGCATAGATGGCTTTGTTATTAAGCTGTTAGTCTAAATTTTTCCTATTTAGCAAATATTTCTGTAGTTCTTGGAAGCAAAATGTCTACATGTGCATTTAGATACAAAGATATTTTTACCAATCAGGATAGCAATTTATTCCAAGCTGCAGAGTCACCCCCTCTAAGGAAATATTGACTCCTCTCATTATTGATAATGTACACACTTCCTCTCTTGCCAGATGACATTCTGGTCTAGCCCTTTACTTCTGAACCCCAGCAAAGGGTCTACAATCCTGTGAGATGAGTCTAATTATGTTTTAGGGCATATTCGAGTGCCAGCAATAAACAAAATAAGAGCCCACCCATAATAGCAACAGCAATCGTCAGAACAGCCATTTAAATTAACACCTTTAATCAAGCAACCTAAACATCATAATGCAAAAGTAGAATAGAATTTAAATTTCAATCAACATTCTACCCCATAAAAAACAGGGAGGTGGGAGTGAAATTGACAAAAATACTTTTACTTTACCCATGTAAACATCAGACTGTTTTTCTCCCTAGGCTTGCTTTTCTTTCTTTGGCATGACAGTTCTGATTCTTCAGCCTCCCCATGAAGAAGAGAAAAATTCCCTTGAAGCTGAACTAAATTCATCAGCAAATGAAATTACATTCATTTGATAAAATGCTAAATGGAAAAAGGCAGGTTTATTTTAAGCCGTCAACAGGCTGTTGTAGTTAATCATGCACAGTGCAGAAGACAGGAGTTTGGTTGCTAAGAAAATGGTTGGCATGTTTCCACGAGATCCATGTGATGTGAAATGCATCTGCTCGCTTTAACAGTGAAATAGAAAAAAATAAAATAAACACTTCAGGGTATATTTGGTGAGTCACTATGGAACACAAGGCCAAAATAACTTCTGTGTTGTCAGTTTATTTTATACAACCTTATTATGATGTTAGCCTTTTCTTATAATTCAAAAAAATTCAATTTAATAGTGATATTTTGTTAGAAAATTGATAAATATTTATTGTAGAGAAATTAGAAAATATGAAATCTGCTACATCACATGTAAATACAAATATCAATATCTAATGCCTGGTGCATGCATCGTAGGGGCTCAATATTTATTTGGTGAATATATATTTTATTTACATATATGGGATCATAATGTATACACTTTTACAACCTGTTTTTTGTTCATTAATTTATCATATTTTTATGTTATTAAATATTCTTTAACATTATTTTAATAGTTTCATTATTATAGGACACATAGTTGTTGCCTTGTAAAACTTTTGTAATATTCAGGAACCAAAAACAAGCACCTCCCCAGATGAGAATAATATTATGGTGCTGATGAAATCTGAATATGTTCAAGATTTTCTGCTTGGATGTCACACATTTCTCTGATTATTGTGACAGTAGGGTCTCAGCTATTTGGATCATGTGTAATTCTACCATTTTTACCACCATATACAGACCTTTGCTACTTAGACACTACTTACTGTAAGCATGCAGGCATAATAATTTGAGAGAGAACAGCCAAAGATAGCAATATTCTTGGCATCGTCCTGCACATCATAATGGTCCTCAGAGTGAGGTAACCATGGACATCTATGTCCACAGCATCTTCAAAATAGCTATAGGGACGCCTGGATGGCTCAGTCGGTTGGGCGTCCGACTTCGGCTCAGGTCATGATCTCACAGTTCATGGGTTTGAGCCCTGCATCAGGCTCTGTGCGGACAGCTCAGAGCCTGGAGCCTGTTTCATATTCTGTGTCTCCCTCTCTCTCTCTGACCCACCCCTGTTCATGCTCTCTGTCTCAAAAATCAATAAACGTTAAAAAAAAATTTTTTAAAAAAAGATAGCTACAGTGGACAAAGAGGACAGGCCAAAAGAACAGTACTCATGTACAATGTAGAAAAATATATTAGTTAAGAAAACTATTGGTGACTTGGTACACAAGGCTGAGAAGTTCAAAACAGAAAAATGAGAAGCAGAGAAACATAATTGACATCTGAGAACTCACTTAAATCCACCGCCTTCACTAAGGACAAAATGGAAAACAGGAAAATTAAAGGCAAAAACAATAATAGAGGACAAACAGAAAAGGTTCTTGAAGACTCAGTAAAATGATCAGCTGGCTAAACAAGAACTAGACTGCTGAGAAAAAAGAATTCGAGTATCAGCAGGAATATTGGAGAATTCCAATATTGTGCAAGTTCATCATCAAAAGGAACAGGGCTCCTCTGTCAAAATGTGCCTCATCTGAACCCACTATCAAAAAGTGTGACTGTGCTGACCAGAAAGAAAGCACGTTCTACAGATTTGTTGCAAAACTTAAATATGTGACAAGTCAGTTCAGTGGCAGTTTAAAACACTAGTTAAATACAATACAGAGCTACAACAAATAATCCTAAAATTTGTATGGAACCACAAAAGACCTTGAATAGGCAAAACAATCTTGAGAAAGCACAAAGCTGGAGATATCATCTTCCCTGATTTTAAATATACTGCAAAGCTATAGTAATCAAAACAGTAATCAAAATGGTACTGGCACATAAATAGACAAAATAAATCAATAGAAGAGGATAGAGAGACCTATGGTCAATCTATGACAAAGGAGGCAAGAATATACAATGGGAAAAAGAGTCTCTTCAGTAAAAAATGTCAGAAAAACTTGACATTATGTGCAAAAGAAGGAAACTGACATTTTCTTTCTTTTTTTTAATATGAAACTTATTGTCAAATTGGTTTCCATACAACACCCAGTGCTCATCCCAACAGGTGCCCTCCTCAATGCCCATCACCCACTTTCCCCTCCCTCCCACCACCCATCAACCTTCAGTTTATTCTCAGTTTTTAAGAGTCTCTTATGGTTTGCCTCCCTCCCTCTTTTTTTTTTCCTTCCCCTCCCCCATGGTCTTCTGTTAAGTTTCTCAGGATCCACATAAGAGTGAAAACATATGGTATCTGTCTTTCTCTGTATGACTTATTTCACTTAGCATAACACTCTCCAGTTCCATCCATGTTGCTACGAAAGGCCACATTTCATTCTTTCTCATTGCCAAGTAGTATTCCATTGTATATATAAAGCACAACTTCTTTATCCATTCATCAGTTGATGGACATTTAGGCTCTTTCCATAGTTTGGCTATTGTTGAAAGTGCTGCTATAAACTGACATTTTCTTATACCACATAGAAAATAAATTCAAATGCACTAAAGGCTTAATACAAGACCAGAAAACATAAAACTATTAGAAGGAAACATAGGCAATAGCTTTTTGACATTGGTTTTAGCAATATTTTTTTGGATATGTCTCCTCATGCAGGGACAACAAAAGTGAAAATAAACAAATGAGATTATATTAAAGTAAAAAGCTTTTGCAAAACAAAAGAAATCATCACAAAAAGAAAAGGCAACCTACCAAATGAGAGAAGATATTTGCAAATGATATATCTGATAAGAGGTTAACATCCAAAATATATAAATAACTCATACAATTCAACACAAAAAACAAGCCAATTATTCAGGCAGAGGACCTGAATAGCCGATTCTCCATAGAAGACCCGCAGATGGCCAATAGGCACATGAAAAGATGTTCCACATCACCAACCATGAGGGAAATACAAGTCAAAACCACAATGAGATATCACCTCATACCAGTCAGGACGGCTATTATCAAAAAAGAGAGAAAATAACAAGTGTTGGCAGGATGTGAAGAAAAGGGGACCCTCATGTACTGTTGGTGGAAATGTATATTGGCGCAGCCACTGTGGAAAACAGTACGAGGTTCATCCAAAAATTAAAAATACAACTATCATATGATTCAGTAATTCTACTTCTGGGTATTTATCTGAAAAAAATGAAAACATTAATTCAAAAAGATATATGCACAACTATGTTTATTGCAGTATTATTCATAGTAGACAAGATATGGAAACAAACTCAATGCCCACTGATAGATAAATGGTATGTATGGAATATTACTAAGTCATAAAAAATTGAAATATTTTGTGACAGCATGAATGGACCTAGAGAGTATTATGCTAGGTGAAATAAGTCAGAGAAAGACAAATACCACATGACTTCACTTATATGTGAAATCTAAAAAGCAAAACAAAACAAAACAACACAGACTCATAAATACAGAGAACTGATGGTTGCCCAAAGGGAGCTGGTAGGGAGGAGGTACGAAATAGGTGAAGGGGATTAAGCAGCAGCCTTCCAGTTACAAACAAGATAAAGGGATGTGATGTATAGCACAGGGACTATAGTCAGTAATATTGTAAAAAACTTGTGAGGTTTTTTAAAATTTATTTTTAATGAACCCCGTTTTTTGAGTATATTTGACACACAAAGTTACATTAGTTTCAGGTGTACAACTTAGTGATTGGACCAGTTTATACATTATGCTATGTTCACCACAAGTGTGGCTACCATCTGTCTCATGGAACAACTTTGTATGACAGGTGGTGCCTAACCTTACTGTGATGCCACCTTGTAATGCATGTAAATATCGAATCACACTATGTACACCTGAAACTAATACAATATTGTATGTCAATTATTCAATAAAATTTTTTAATAAACCTTAAGTAACATATTGTATTTAAACTGTGAATTAAGCAGTAGAGATAAAAAGATTTAGACGTATAACATAGCGCAAACAAAATAGAAGTTTGCTTAACTGTCTAAGGCAGAGTTCCTGGTTGGTGGATGGTTCTCCATACAGTGACTCAGGGACCTACGCTCATTTTGTCTTTCTTCCACCAGTGTTTCTTACTCCTCCTCCTCTGCCTCCAATCAATGGAGGAAAAATTAGAGGATAGAGGGAGCACACCTGTTTCTTTAAAGCCTTGTCTCAAAAGGATATTCATCACTAAAATTCAGTCATGTGATCTAACTTTAGGGAGACTGGCACAGGCAGTTCAGCTGTGTGCCCAAAATGAGAAAATGTACCTGTGGGAAGAAGAGGGACTAGCTAAGCATAGCTTGCAGTTGTTTAAATTTGGTCACATTTTGAACACTTGAGTGAGTTCTCATTGCACTCTAGTTGTGCTGGAAATGAGCGAAAAATAAAATTCATGTCTCAATGAATAAAGATTCACTTCAAATTGGTGACATAAAAACAAGTAGGGAGCCCCTGGGTGGCTCAGTCAATTAAGCACCCAACTCTTGATTTCGGCTCAGGTCATGATCTCACAGTTCCTGGGATAGAGCCCTGCGTCTAGCTCTGTGCCAACAGCATGGAGTCAGTTTGAGATTCCCTCTCTCTGCCCTGCTCCCCTACTGGTGCTCTCTCTCTCTCAAAATAAATAAATAAGTGTTTTAAAAAAATAGAATATCTGGGTCAAATGACATACAAAATTCTGAAGTTTTTCATTAAATAGCATTAAATAGCATTAAATTGACCTTGAGAAATCATGCCTCCATGCCTCCATGCCTCCATATCTACAGCATTGCTAACACTGTACACGGTATTAACATCTTAAAGCTTTCGTATATAGAAGTATTCAAACAATAGAGAAAAGATGAGCCAGCTATATATATATATAGCTATATATATATAAATCATCAGAGGTAATCACCGCTAATCTTTTGTTGACTGTTTTTTCATATAACTCTATACAGATATAGTCCACAAAAAAAGATTACACTTGTTTTAAAAATTGTAAATATTCCTCTTCTCTTGTTCTGTTTCTTTTTGTGTTGTTTTGTTTGTTTCTTTAGCTCCTCCCTCTCTTTTCCCTTCTTTCTTTCTTCCCTCCCTGCATTCCAGGGTCTCATGCTTTCCTGTTGATGGCCCTAATTGCATTACTTTACTCAGGCCTGACTTGAGAAGGAACTACAGCATGGTAATTGAAAACACAGACCCTAGAGCCACACTGATTTGGTCTGAATTTCACTTTGTCCATGTATTTGCTGTTATGACCTATCTTTGTCTCAGTTTCCTTACCTGTAAAATGGGATAATAATAGTACCTACCTCATTAAGTACTATTAATTCCTGTGAGGATTAAAGGAGTTAACCCATGCAGTGTCTTGGAACAGCATGTGGTATGTAGTACAATGATTTGCTATTTTTAATCTATCATATGTTATGAATATTTTCTCCTGCCTATTTGTCTTCTGGTTTTATTTATGGTACTGTTTTCCATACAGACTTTGAAATGTTTTTATGCAGTAAAACATGTCTAACCTTTCCTTTATAGCTTCTGTATTTCCAGATGTGTCTTATGAGGTCTATCTCCTTAATTTCTTTCATGTCATCCATGTCACATATATGTTTTTCTAATTTATGTTTTCTTTCGATTGAGAGTAAAGTTTTTGGTGATTGTTTGGCTAAAGTAAAAGTTATCATTCTTTTTCATCAAATTTTCTACATTGGTTTTGCTTAGAAAACGCTTTGCCATCCATTTACAGTTTATTAATCAAGAATTGATACAGGTAGAGAGAGAATTTTTTTCTAGTTGTTTGCTAGCTATCCAACACCATTTATTCTTTTCTATGGTCTGATTAAAGAGATCCATTGAGGATTGGTATGTGCCACACTGAAGCTTGACTGGACTGAAGCCACGCCCCTTCTTGTTATAAAGCCACTTAAGAGAAAGAGGTCTGTGTGTACAGTCAACTCTTAATTACCATTTCATACATATGCAACTTAGGAGATCAATAAAAAACAAGCAAAAAAAACAAGCCAAAAAACAAAAACGAAACACTGAAAAACAAATCTCAGCCTGGGCTCCACACACTGCTTTCCTTTGGGCTTCGCTCAGAAATGACAGCTAACATTACCTTAGTCAGCTTGGAAGAACTTTTTTTTTTTTTTTTTTTTTTTTTTAAAGGCATATAAACAGGGGCGCCTGGGTGGCTCAGTCAGTTAAGTGTGAGACTTCGGCTCAGGTCATGATCTCTCTGCTCATGGGTTCGAGCTCCGCATTGGGCTCTGTGCTGACAGCTCAGAGCTTGGAGCCTGCTTCAGATTCTATGTCTCCCTCTCTCTGACCCTCCCCTGCTCTCTCTCACTTTGTCTCTCTCAAAATTAAGTAAACATTACAAAAAATAAAAATAAAAGTATATAAACATCTTACAAAGCTAATTACAAGTGACTCTTGAAATTTCCACTATCTAGTTATCTATGCATCATGCTCTTGAACGATTACAAGTAATGGAAAGCTAAATAGTATATTTGAAAAAAAAATGAAATCCACATGTTTTTTCTCTGAATTGGGGACTCTGATATGATTTTATAGAATAGGAATCAGAAGACAAAGGGAATTAAAGGAAGTTTGGCAGAGGTAAGTCATCCAGGGTAGGCAAAAGATTTTTGACTTAGCGATTTAGGATTAGTCAATCAACAGCTCACAAAACTTTTTCCCACAAAAATTTTTCTTGCCATGGAGGGCTTGAGCCTTAGCATTCTATGAGTGAGGAGCTTAAAGAACCTCAGATGCCACCATGTCTTTTTTTAATTCAAAAAATCTTGTTAACAGAGCTAAAGACCTAGCACTTTAATACTTAATTCTTAAAAAATATGGCACAGTGATGGTGTGTGCCAATGCTCCTCAGACTCTATGGTAAAAACCCACTTTTTTTTTCTAATCTGCAAAGGAACATTTTTGAAAATATAAAAATGAATTACTAGAAAAATTAAATGAAAATGAAAAGTATATACAAAAATAGAAGCCAAATTTTTTATTAGATTTAACAGATATAAAATTACTATGCCAAATTGCTATAGAAGTTTCTAAATGCTAACTTTAATTTCTGTGCTTACTTCATTGCAGACTAGTAATGGTTTTTGGATTTGTATGTGTCCATGTATCTGCCCCATCCCACTTCTGGCCCCTAAATGAATACATTTTTCAAAGCCAAAGACTCCTACATCCGCAAAGGGTAAAGAGAGGACCAATACACAAAATTGAGCTGTTATCTATGAAACTGCAGCAAATGTTAGGACCTCTTCATTTCTGTGATTTGGTTAAAGTTCCCAAAGCATGTCCTCTGGCCTAATATTTAGTTCTAAACTGCTAAGTCATGATCCATTTGGAATCTCTGATTTTGTAAGTAATGTTCAAATCCTAAAGGTTGCATAGCATATTCTGCTTTCCAAATGTAATTTTTTCAGTGCTTGTTTTCCATACTTAAGGATCTGTTGGTTTTGTTTTGTTCTGTTTTAATCAATGCCTATGAATTTAGTGCTACATGGAATGGGGCTCCTGATAGCACAGAACGTCACATTCTGGTTTTACTCCAAATAAGGATCTCCAGAATCGATGTTTCCTTATACTGGGAACTCTTGGCCTTTCTTTCAGGCACTGGCTCTGCCTTTCTCTTCAACATTGAAAGGACCCGTTGCATCCAAATAGGAGCAGTCATGGGATTTTATGGATTTCCTTTCCTCTACTTCTACAACTCCTCTTACACGTCTAGCACTTCTAGCATCCTGTGTTTTGCTTGTGATATACACCATTCAGTGCGGCTAGACTGGAAGAGTGTACTAATAACCTCAATTTGTTGGACCATAAGGAAATCCATTCCATGATGGTCCTTTCTCTCTGAAAAATGTGAATTTAATCTCCCAGAGTGAAAAAAAAATTGATTTTTATGCAGTTTACTTAGCAGCATGATATCTCCATTTTACTGTTTATACCAGGTAGAAATTTTCTTTAGCAGTACTGCTTCATGCAAAAGAATATTGGTCTTTAGAATACCTTTAAACCTTTCTAGATATGAGAACAAAAATTAAACCATTTATTCACCTTCCACAGTACAATTCTTTCAGTGACTTTTGATCAGCGTGTGTTTAGAAAAAGTCAGTTTGTGGTGAATAGAGGGAGTACAAGAAATAAGCAAAATTTTAGTGTCAATTTCCCAGTGAAATGTCATTGCATAATGTTAATTTTATCACAATCTATCTTAGCCCATTGACCTTACTGACAGCTGTATCTTAGCATTAACACAGTAGCTGACCTCTTTTTTGTTGTTGTTGTTAATTGCCATCTTCTTTCACCCCTTAAATTTGCTATATTATCATTTTAAGAAAGAAAAATCTGCTAATGTAAAGATTCACATTCACCAAACAGACACAACTCTGAAATATTTATACACCAATTAAAACATATACTATTAATGGTTATATATATTAATTAGCAATTATAAATGAGGATAATTTATAAACAGGGATAATTTCTAGCTCCATTCTAGATATGTTTTTCATTCCCTGGAAAGATGAAGTCCATTAATAGTCTTAAAAGTCTCTGAATCTGCTTCAGAGAGAGGAAAGGCCTATCACAGTTTCAAAAAAAAAAAAAAAACAAAACAAAAACAAAAGGGGGACTGAATATCCAGAAACCAGGCACTTGCTTCAGGGACAGGGAGAGAAGGTGAGAAGACCACAATGGGTTAGTCACAGATCCCAGAGCTACTAATGACTAAAATTTGGAAAGGCTTAAGGCAAATCAGATTTCATGTCCAATCATTCAGGCATCCTCCTCTTGTCCAGGACTTGACTTACTATTTCCATTCTGGATCCTATCTCTTCCTCCTTTGGGACCTTATTCCACTTGTCCTGGACTATGGCTACATAAAAATTAAGCCTAAGGAGCTTCATTCACCACATTCTTTTATCTTGTTCATACAAAGTTGAGAATACTTCTAAATCATTTCTAACTAATCTGCACATCTCTGATACCTGGCATTACACAAATGAAAACCAACTTCTGACATTCATTAGGCTAATTAGCAAAACCTCCGGTGTTAGAGGTAAAAAAGAGCTAAGGCATCTGTAACTGTCTCTGAAGTTTGCTACCAGTAACCACCATAGGAGTATGTATTTCCAATTGCCATAACTGCCTGCCCTAGGATCTGGGTGAAAACAAACTAAAACACATATTTGCACACATCATGTCTGCTGAAGGATTTTAAAGTAAATCACCGACCACATAACATTGTTCCTTTAAAAAAGTCAAGCTACTGGAAACAGGACTATATTTAGCATGTCCTCTTGGTCTCCTATTCATTCTTCTTTTAAAATTTATTTTAAAGAGAGAGCTGAGTGGGGGAGGCAGAGGGAGAGAGGGAGAGGGAGTGGGAGAGGGAGAGAGAGAATGAATATCTTAGGGCTAGATCCCATGACCCTGGGATTATAACCTGAGCTAAAATCAAGAGTCAGACACTCAACCCATTGAGCCACCCAGGCACCCCATTTTCTATTCATTCTTACCCCATAGCTATCCAGCTCCCATCCTCAACATTATATTAAAACTGTTCCTGCCAAGGTTGTTTACCACCAAGATGCTAAATCCAATGTGGTGTGCTAGGTCCAAGCCCAGTTCCTGAAATGTAGTTTTAAAGTATCGATATTCAGTTCTATAATTTTAGGAGTTAAACATGTCTCAATCCTATTTTCCCCCTTGCCATATACTCTGAATGTTTTAAATACACTTCTGAAAAAATGTGATTCAGGAGTGAGATAGGAGAGTCAGGAAAAGTAATTAAGTGGAATAGGACATGTTTGTTATTCAGTAAATGAATTCCCACCTCCATGAAATGGTAAATTAAAATTTAAAAAGTTTATTTCATTAAGTCCCCCAGCTCTCCTGAAAATGCTCAGCCTGAGAGCTGAAATGTGTACAAATATCTGAATGATATTTTTGATAACTAAACGCCTTTGGAAAAAAGCACAGCTAGTAAAGATTCTCTCATGGACAAGTTAGGTCCCACATTTTTCTAGCAAAATTAGTAGTCTACTAATTGCTGACAAGACTCCTTTTTGTATTAAATATACACTATTTCCCTGTACATATCAGTTTTAACTTCTCTTCAAAGACTCCAGACTAAATAAAGGAATTAGAAGTAGATTAAATGTTCACCGGGGCATTTTTAGACATGCAATGGTTATATTAAAATATATCCTGTTCTGAAGCTGCTTGAATCTTAATTCAATACAAACAGGAAATGCATGTTTTCCACTCAGTGTATTTAAGTGTTTTCCCTCCCACAGAATGGAATGTTGGGTGTGCCTTTATTTTCATTCAAGTGGGTAATATATATGTGCATAAAATGTGGGAGATGCCACTAGTAATAACTGAAAATTTAGCTTGAGAAAAGATTCAACTGCAGAAAAAATAAGAACAGATTCAAAATGGGTTTGAGGCAGGGCCAAATCATGAGTAGAAAAACACGTTAAAAAAATCCTTCTCTGATTTTTTTCAGACTCTAAGAATTTGGATACCTCCTCTGATTATCTTTTAAACAGCCCCATCATTCCCAGCTAGCCATATGAGTAAAAGTCATCCTTTAGAAGGGAGAAACATTTAGATTCTAATTCAACTAACGGTTAGGGTGCACCTGATAAGTTCCAGATATAATGGTTGGTGCTTTCTCAAAGAGTAACACACTACTGTGTACTGTTACGTAGTTTACTTGTGTTCAAAATATAATCTCAGGGAGGGAAGAGAGAAAATGTGTAAGTACAGATAAATTTTTTTCTTTTAATCGTATATGTATTTTATAATTATGTATAGTTATGTATGTAAACTATATATGTATATCCATAAATATTTATGTATATATTCATTTAACAATTCCAGTGATTCACCCATCATTTTAATGAACAAGTAAATGCTCCTACAGAGATTATGTCTGTAATAGGCTTAGTATAGATGAGTCCTTCTACCTTGGCTACTCAGTTCCCAAATACCTCTCATAGTTGATCATCTCACGATGGACAAGGTGATCCTGGTTTTAAAGAAAAACATTTTGGGGGAGCCTGGGTGGCTCAGTCGGTTAAGTGTCCCACTTGGGCTCAGGTCAGGATCTTGCAGTTTGTGAGTTCAAGCCCCGCATTGGGCTCTGTGCTGACAGCTCAGAGCCTGGAGCCTGTTTCAGGTTCTGTGTCTCCCTCTCTCTGCCCCTTCCCCACTCATGCTCTGTCTCTCTCTGTCTCTCAAAAATGAATCAAGGTTAAAAAAAATTTTTTTTAAAGAAAAACATTTTGTCATGTAAAATAATGCCTCAACACCAGCCAAATTCCCCTCATATTCTTTACTAAAGAATTGGTAATTACTCAAGAATTAGTGAAGATGGCAGAATGGGAGGATGCTGAGCCTACCTTGTCCAACAGACACATGGAGAGAACAGTTACAACTATAAAAAGAACTTTTAGAACGACCTGAAGACTGGCAGAATGGACTTTCCACAGCTAATCACAGAGAGGCTACATCGAAAGGGGAAGGAAGGGCAGAGATACAGTTGGGAACCAAATCCCCAGCATGATTAGCCACAAATGGGAGAAATATTACAAGCATAAAAAAGTGAGAGGGTCACATCCCACAGTGGGCAGCCCTGGCACTGAGGATCTGCACTGGGAAGATGAGTCCACATAATATCTGGCTTTGAAAACCAACAGGATTTAACTCTTAGAGCTTTAAAGTCAGATGCTTAACTCTGGGAGAGCTAGAGAGTTCTAGGAAATGGAGTCTCTACCCTTAAAGATCCAGCATACTAAATAACTCACTGGAGACCCATTAGAGAAGCAATAGTTGGAAAAGCACCTGGGGTGTACATGGAAGATTTACTGACTAATCCTAGAATTCACCAGAGCACAGGGATTGGCAGGAGATTTCTCCTGGAACAAAAATGCTTGCAGGTGCCACTTCTCTTCCCCTCCTACAGCCTAGATAGCCAGTAGCTTGTAAGAGGGAATGTTAACACTATCCATTTATTTTGCTCTAACACGCCTGCCCCATCCAAGCAGGCTGCCTCAGCAGGCATGCTTCCAAGGCAAGTCCTGCCCCACGACACCTGGTAGGCAGACCTAGTCATTCCAAAGTGACTCCTGCCCTGAGGAAGGGAGGAGATAAGGTCACACACCATTGCACCCACATTTCCTGCAGCAGAGCCCCTTAGCTGGCTGCACAAGGAGCCTGCCCCGCCCTTTGATGCACCTGCAACTATGGCAGAGGGGTAACTGCAATTAGCTAGGGTGACAGCCAGCCCACCCACAACTGAGCCTATGGACACTATAGACAGACCTCTCAACAGTGCAGGGAGCAAATCCTGCTTGTACACTCATAGCAGGCCAAGTGGGTGATTGCAACCAGCTGGGCTGAAGGCAATCATAGCTCAGCCACAACAGGAGGGCAAGCAGTCCCCACAGGGAAAACCCCTAGAGCAGCTGGTTCTGGTGACCAGGTGGGGGGCGGGGAGGGGGATTATACACAGCACCTCTTTTAACAATGCCATTACTTTCAAGACCAGAAGATGTAGCTGACATACCTAATACATAGGAATAAATGCAGAGCATTAGAAAAATGAGGAGAAGGAGGAATATGTCCCAAGTGAAAGAACAAGACAAAACCACAGAAAAATAGCTAAATGAAACATAGATAAGCAATATGCCTGATAAAGAGTTCAAAGTAATGGTCATAAAGATATTCACTGGACTTGAGAAAAGAGTGGATAAACTCCATGAAAACTTCAACAAAAAGATAGAAAACATAAAAACCAGAGTGGAGAATTCAATAACTGAAGTACAAACTACTCTAGAGGAAATCAGCAGTAGATAAAATTGCAGAAGAATCAGTAACTAGAAGACAGAAAGTAACAAAGTTGAATAGTAAAAAAAAAAAAAAAGAATTTAAAAAGATGAAAATAAGCTAAGGGAACTCTGACATCACCAAGCATAATAACATTCATATTATAGGGGATTCTAGTAGAAAAGAAGAAGGCAGAAAACTTTGAAGACATCATAGCTGAAAACTTCCCTAATCTGGAGAAAGACATAGACATCCAGATCCAGGAAGCACAAAGAACTCCTAACAAGATGAACCTAAGAGGTCCACATCAAGACACACAATAATTAAAATGGCAAAAAGTAATGATAGAGAATTTTAAAAACAGCAAGGGAAAATAACACAGTTACATATGAGGGAAACATATAGATATCAGCTGATTTTTCATCACAAACTTTGCAGGTCCGAAGGGAGTGACATGATACAACCAAAGTGATGAATGGGAAAGACCTAAACCAGTAATATTTTACCCAGCAAGGTTGTCATCCAGTAATGTTTCCATTAAAAGGAGATAAAAAGAGTTTCCCAGACAAACAAAAGTTAAAGGAATTCATTATCACTAAACCAGCCCTACAAGAAATGTTAAAGGGAATTCTTTAACTGGAAAGAAAAGCCAGTCAGTCACCCTATGTCTTTTGATTGGACCTGTTAGTCTATTTACATTTAGAGTAATTATTGACAGATATTTACTAATTAGTATTTTTGTTTGTTTTCTGGTTGCTTTTATAATTCTTCTATGCTCCTTCTTCTTAAAGGGCCATCAACTTAATACAGACTACTATATACTTAGGATGTTTTAAATGAACCTTATAGTAACCACAAACCAAAACCTATAATAGATACACGAAAATAAAGCCAAAAATAGCAGTAAAGAAAGTCACTCACACGGAAAGAGTAAAAGAAGAAAAGAACAGAGAAATGAGTGGATAAAAAAGACCCATCTATATGCTGCCTACTAGAGACTGACTTCAGACCTAAAGACACATACAGACCGAAAGTGATGGTAAAACATATACCATGCCAATTGACATGAAAAAAAAAAAATAAATCCAGGCTGGCATTACTTATACTGGGCAAAATAGACTTTACTTTTTTTCTTTTGTAATTGAGTTTTTATTGGTTGTTCTGAGGATCAATATAGATATTTCAATTTGTACACAATTCTTAACCTATATACCAAAAATCTAAAAAATCATGTAATTGTGATTCTTTTCTAAAAGTTATTCCAGTGAACTTCTAGTTTAAAATTTGGATACAAATTTTTCTTAACAGTATATCAAGTACCAGTACCTTCAAATGTTGATATGCTGTAACATTGTTTAGTCCTATTAATTCACAATTTAATACCATATACCGTACATACTCAAATTTTCAATCTTGCGCAGCACATTCACAAATTTACTAGGAAAACTTGACTACTATTACCAAGATGTTACAGAGTGCACAAAATTCTGACGTGAAGAGCCAAGATCAAGGAATAGTTTTCTTTAGGCAACAATTCTACCAAAAATAACATGGGAATAAAAGTAATTTAAAATGTTCAAGACATATTAAATGCATGACTGACTCCAAATCACCATTTGCTTGGTATTATATGATACAAAATCTACCTCATCTATGGAATGTTTATCTGACACCCAAGATAGTCAAAGCCTCCCATATTCAATACCCCACTATTTTCTGGTTGTACCTAAAAATAAACAACAAGCAAATGATTTCACCTCTTAATAAAAGCTTTTACACTTAAAAAATGGGATGAGGTGGGATTCTCTCCTTCTTAAAAATGTTTCTAGAGCTACTAAAAAACTTGCATTTACAAAATAGTTGATAAAAATATTCCTGTGGATTGTACAAGAAGGAAGACAGTGACCACTGATAAGACATGTTATTTGATATTAATCAAACGTGGCTTCTTTCTTTCCTGCTTCACCAGAGGCTGGACTCTCCTCATTTTTAGTTTCTCCGTTTTCTGCAAGTAAGTCTTCTTTTGTTTCCTGGTTAGCCACTCCAGCCTATTTTCCTCCAGCCTATTTGCTCCCCTTTTCCCTTTTGTTTGCACTTTTTTGTTTGAGGAGTTATCCTTTCCTGTTACCTTTTTTGGCTTCATTTCCACTTTTGCAGGAGCAGATTTAACTAACAACCTTGCTGACCTCCCCTTAGGCTCCTCCTTCACCACTTCCTTGGCAGAACTGACCTTACTTTTGGGCTTCATGGAAGTGGGGCACGTTTGTACCAGGTGCCTATGTGCCATGGTGAAACAAGAGCCTTCATGAAGCTGGGCTGCTTCACTGTTGCCACTACTGCTGCTGCCCAAGCTCCAAAACAGACTTTAAAACAAAGACTGTAGCAAGAGGCAAAGAAGGGCATCACACAATGATAAAGGGATCAATCCAACAAGAGAATATAACAATTGTAAATATCTATGAACCCAACATAGGCACACTTTAATACATAAAACAAATATTAACAGACATAAGGGACAAAGTGACAGTAATACGATAATAGTATGGGACATTAACACACTACTTACATCAATGGATAGATCATCCAGACAGAAAATCAATAAGGAAACCGTTATTTGAACCACATATTAGACCAGATGGGCATAACAGATATATACAGAATATTCCATCCCAAAATATCAGTATACACATTTTTTTTTTTCAAGTACACATGGAGCATTTTTCAGGATAAATCACATGTTAGGCCACAAAACAAGTCTCAATAAATTCAAGAAAACTAAAATCTTATCAAGCATCTTTTCTGACAACAGTATAAACCTAGAAATCAATTACAAGAAAAAAAAACATGAAAAAATGCACACACACGAAGGCCAAACAAACGCTACTAAACAACCAATGAGTCAACAAAGAAATCAAGAGAAAAATTTTAAAAATACATGGAAATAAATGAAAATGAAAACATAATGGTCCAAAATCTTTGGGATGCAACCAAAGCATCCCTTCTAAGAAGGGAAGTTTATAGCAATGCAGATCTTCCTCAAGAAATATCTCAAACAACCTAAGCTTACACCTAAAGGAGCTAGAAAAAAGAGGGACAAAGCCCAAAGCCAGTAGAATGAAATAAGATGAGTGAAGAAATAAATAAAATAGAGACTAAAAAAAAAAAAAGGAAAAGATCAATAAAATTAAAAGCTGGTTCTTTGAAAAGATAAACAAAATTGATAAATCTTTAGCCAGACCCATCAAGAAAAAGAGAACTCAAAATCAGAAATGAAGCGGGGCGCCTGGGTGGCGCAGTTGGTTAAGCGTCTGACTTCAGCCAGGTCACGATCTCGCGGTCCGTGAGTTCGAGCCCCGCGTCGGGCTCTGGGCTGATGGCTCGGAGCCTGGAGCCTGTTTCCGATTCTGTGTCTCCCTCTCTCTCTGCCCCTCCCCCGTTCATGCTCTGTCTCTCTCTGTCCCAAAAATAAATAAATGTTGAAAAAAAAATTAAAAAAAAAAAAAAGAAATGAAGGAGGAGAAATAACAACTAATACCACAGAAATACAAAGAATTATAGGAGAATATTATGAAAAATTATATGCCAACTAATTGGAAAGCTAGGAGAAATTAATAAATTCCTAGAAACATACAACCTTCCAAAACCGAATAAGAAATGGAAAATTTGAACAGACCAATTACTAGTAGTGACACTGAATTCATAATAAAAAAAAACCCCAACAACCAAAAGTCCAGAATCAGAAGGAATCACAGGTGAATTCTACCAAACTTTTTTATTAAGTTTATTTATTTATCTTGAGAGAGAGAGAGAGCATGTGAGCAGGGGAGGGGGCGGGGCAAATACAGAGTGTGTGAGCAAGGGAGGGTGGGGGGGGAGAGAGAGAGAGAGAGAGAGAGAGAGAGAGAGAGAGAGAGAATCCCAAGCAGGCCCTGTGCTAACATTACAGAGCCCAACACAGTTCTCACACATGAACTGTGAGATCATGACCTGAACCTAAATCAAGAGTCAGATGCTTAACTGACAGCCACCCAGGCGCCCCTCTACCAAACCTTTAAATAGGAGTTAATGTCTATTCTTCTCAAGCTATTCTAAAACATCAAGGAAAAAGGAAAACTTTTAAATTCACTACAAGGTCAGCATTACTTTGATACCAAAACCAGAAAAAGGCACTACAAAAAAGAAAACTACAGGCCAGTATCCCTGAGGAATATAGATGCAAAGACACTCTATAAAATATTAGCAAACCAAATTCAACAATACATTAAAATAATCATTCAACACAATCAAGTGGGATTTATTCCGGTATACAAGGGTGGTTCAATATTTGCAATCAACCAAGGCAATAAATCACATTAACAAGAGGAAGAATAAAAACCATAAGATCACCCCAACAGATGCTGAAAAGGCATTTGACAAAATACAACATCTGTTCATGATACAAATTCTCAACAAAATGGTTTAGAGGGAACATAACTCAACAAAATAAAGGTCATATATGAAAAACCCACACCTAATATCCTCAGTGGTGAAAAACAGAAAACTTTTCCTTTAAGATCAGAAAAAAAAGACAAAGATGTCCACTCTCATCACTTTTAGTCAACATAGTATTGAAGTCCTACCCACAGCAATCAGGGAGGAAAAAGAAATAAAAGGCATTTGAATTGGTAAGGAAGAAGGAAAACTGTCACTATTTGCTGATGACATATTATATTTAGAAAACCCTAAAGACTCAACCAAAAAACTATTATAAGTGATAAATGAGATCAGTAAAGTTACAGAGTAAAAAATTAATATACACCAATATTTGCATTTCTATCACCAATAATGAAGTAGTAGAGAGATAAATTAAGAAAATAATCCCATTTATAATTACACTGAAAAGCATAAAATACCTAGGAATAAATTTAACCAAAGAGATGAAAGACCTATACTCTGAAAATTATAAGACCCTGATAAAAGAAACTGAAAATGACACAAATGGAAAGATATTCTGTGCTTACAGATTGGAAATATTAATACCGTTAAAATGTCCATACTACCCAAAGCAATCTACAGATTCAATGCATTCCCTACCAAAATACCAACATTTTTCACAGAACTAGAATAGTCCTAAGGGTTATATGGAACCACAAAGCACCCCAAAGAGCCAAAGCAAACTTGAAAAAGAACAAAGCTGGAGGTATCACAGTCCCAGATTTCAAACTATACTACAAAGCTATAGTAATCAAAACAGTACGATACTGGCACAAAATAGACACATAGATCAACAGAATAGAATAGAGAGTCCAGAAACAAATCCATGTTTACATGATCGATTAATCTCTAACAGAGGAGTCAAGAATATACAGTGGGGAAAAGACACTCTCTTCAATAAATAATGCTGGGAAAACTGGACAGCTACATACAAAAGAATGAAACTGGACCACTTTATTATACCATACACAAAAGTAAATTAAAAATGCAGTAAAGACCTAAATGTGAGACCTGAAACCATAAAACTCCTAAAACATAGTCAGTAGTCTCTTGAACAAGCCTTAGCAGCATATTGATGGATATATCTCTTTAGACAAGGGGAAAAAAAGCAAAAATAAACTATTGGGACTACACTAAAATACAAAACTTTTGCACAGCAAAGGAAACCATTACAAAAGGCAACCTAGTGAGTGGGAGAAGATATTTGCAAATGGTATATACAATTAGGGGTTCATATTCAAAATATATAAAGAATTATACAACTCAACACTAATCATAATCATCATCATCTGACTAAAAATGGACAACGGACCTGAATAGATCTTTTGTTCAAAGACTACATACTGATGGCCAACAGACACATGAGAAGATGCTCAACATCACTTATCCATCAGGAAAATGCAAGTCAAAACCACAATGAGATATAACCTGACACCAGTTAGAATGGCTAGATTCAAAAAGACAAAAAAATTCAAAAAGACAACCTCAAATGTTGGTGAGGAAGTAGAGAAAAGTGAACATTTGTGCACTGTTGGTGGGAATGCAAACTAGTGCAGCCACGGTGGAAAATATATAGAGATTCTTCAAAAAATTAAATATGGAAATACCACATGATCTAATAATTCCGCTACTGACTATTTCCCCAAGGAACCCAAAAACACTAAATCAAAAAGGCATGCTCCCCTATGTTTATTGTAGCACTATTTGCAATAGCCAAAATATGGAAACCCAAGTGTCCATGGGATAAATGGAGAAAGAGGATGTGTGTGCAATGGATGTATACAATGGAATATTACTCAGCCATAAGAAAGAATGATCCTACCAATTTGATAAGGATGGACTTAGATGGTATAATGCTAAGAGAGATAAGTCAGACAGAAAGACAAATATATGATTTCACTTATATGAAGAAGGACAAAACAAATGAAGACACAAACCAAAAATAGACTTCTAAATATAGAGAACTGGTGGTTGCCAGAGGGGAGGTGGATGGAGGGATGGGCAAAATAAATAAAGGGAACTATGAAGTACAAACTTGCAGTTATAAAATAAATAAGTCATGTAGATGAAGAGTACAGCATGTGGAACATAGTCAATAACATTGTAATAACATTGTATGGTGACAGACAGTGATTACACTTACAGCAAACACTGAGGGGGAAGAAAAGAGTAATTCATTCTGGTGCTGGAATTAGGACTTCCCAGTAGGCTGGGTTCTAACTAAGAGGGCATTTTGAATTCAGAACCTAATCCTGATACAAAATGTTTCTCCACTGAATATCTTTTAGTTGTATTCTCCCAAGAAACTTGAATTAACAAGTATTTATTAACAGTGTTCCCCCATCTCCACCCCAGTAATAGCCTTGTCTATTCTTTGGAGAACTGTGCCACCCTGACTCCAATCCAGGTAGAGAGAGGGCTTATCAGGTCAGGGTCTCCTTCGTCCCTGACCACGAGAAAAGTCATGTGACTCAGGATGACCTATTAACCTGGTCATAGTGATTGGTTCGGAGATACGTACATGAGACCCAAACAAGGCCCCTCAGTGTCATCCCCCAGAATTCTTCTGCTAGAATTAACAGGATGGCCTAATGACAATAATGGACAACAGCTCTTGAGTCTATGTGTCAGGTCCTAATGTTAAGAGTTTGACATCAATATACATTACAACTTTATCTAAAACAGCAGCCCTATCACTCCATCTCCTCATTCTCTAACCATGCTTTATGTTTCTTCATAGCATTACATGCTATGAATTACATATATTTTTTAAATTTCCCGACACTTTGTATTGAAAAAAACAGTCTTTCCCTCCTACATGTCTACTTTAGTTTTACGCAGAACACTTCACTTCTGACAATTCTGATCACATGTATAGGGGTTTTTCCCCACCAAGCAGTTCTTTGTGGCACCAGCTAGGGATGTTATATTTTAACTCAATGCTGACACGGTCTACTTGGAGTAAGCATCAGATCCCATAAGTTAAGTGCTCAGTGCCACAAGACCATCCCCACTTCAGATGCCAGTGGCAACTAATAGGTCCCCAAGTTACCCACACTTCTGGTTGACTTGGCTGCAAACTGGAGGTGCCCATCTCCTCCCCTTGGATTTGATTATTTGCTAGAGCAGCTCACAGAACCCAGGGAAACACTTACATTTATCAATGTATTATAAAAGAATATGATGAAGGATGCAGAGGAACATCCAGATGGAAGAGATGCATAGGGCAAGGTATGTGGGAAGAGTAACACCACTTTCCCAGCACTTCCACCTGTTCACCTACCTAAAAGCTCTACAAACATCCTTTTGGGTTTTTATGGCTTCATTACATTGGCATGATTGATTAAATCTTTTGCCATTGGAGGTTGAACCCAACCTCCAGTCCCCCTCCTAGGTCCCCAGAGGTCGGAGGAGGATAGAAAGGAGACTAAAATTACTAATCTCCTAATCATGTGGTTGGCTCCAAAGGCAACCAGCCCCCATCCTTAGGTGCCTTCCAAAAGTTACCTCATTAAAATATCAAAACATACCTTTGTCATGCTAATAACTTAGGCCATTGGGGGCAGGGGGGGGGGAAAGGGTTAGGGGCTCTGTGCCAGAAACAGATGAAGACCCAATATATATTTATTATTAACCATAACATCACACTGCCAAACTAAACTTTCAGCTGTGAGGACAGAACTCTGTCAGTAGCCTGTACCTAGATTGCTGGAAGGCCATGAGTTTTCAGCTAAAATTTGAATGAATGATAGTGCTGTCTAGTTTCATCACAAGATCCTTATGGGAAAATGTTGGCCGATTTGAAAGAGAATTTCATTTGGCTGCCTCCATTTTGGCCTTGAACTTTCTGGTTGGGTTCTTCTTTCCTGTTTTCCTCTTGGCTCTGGAGGAAGATCCCTAGAACAAAGCATCTCCTGATGGGAACTGAAACTACCCCCTCATGCAATAAGGACTGCAAGACAATGATCGATTTGACCTTCATGGATCACCTGCAAGTACCCCACCCACCTTTGCCCCATGTTTTCCTTATATAAACCTGGAAGTATTTTCAGCATTTTGGAGACAGTCTTTGAGATGTGAGTCTGCTGTCTTCCTGGTGTTGGCCTCACTAAAATAAATTTCTTGTTTCATCACCACTCCTCTCTCTGCCTTTGGATTTTGTCAGTGATGAGTGGCCAAACCTGGTCTGTGTGGGATCCCCAGAGCCAGGTGCTCTTGCACCTGGCTACAGGTTAAGTCAGTTGCACAAGACAACAATCAAGGAACAGCAAGACGTGCAGCAAGTAACAGAATAGGGATGTGAATCCAGCTGTATGTGACTCACTTTGAGCCACCAAGTTATACCAGTTATACAGAAGGAGGGGCTGCCCTGAAACATTTATCAGTAAACAACAGGAGACAAAGAAGAGGGAGGACTTTGCCCAATTCACATCTGCGTCAGGGTTTGGCCTGTCACCGGTATCTGCTAAAGCTAAAGGGTTTGAAGTTAAATCTGTTAAATCTACCACTCCTCACTCAAATGACCTCAAGTCCACCGAATTTCTCACAATCTCTGTTTCTTCATTTGCTGTGTCCTAAGTGTTACAAGATTTAAATGAAATAATGGCAAAGAATTTAGAACAATTGCTGACTCCTGGTGAATTTGAAATAAACAGTAGCAGTGATCCCGAGGAGAGAAATTAGTCATAACACAAGGAAACAGCTAGACTCCCCTCTGCCTCCAGACTGCTTTAGGCTGGCTTTGAGCAAATGGTCAGCCATTTGCTGATACCTCGAGCCAGGATGCAACAGGAAGTCACTCAAATAAGAGGGTTGAAAGCTATTTGCAGAAGGGAGGAGGCGAAGGGACAAAAGCAGGGAAGGAATGTGTTTTGTTTTGCAGAACCAGCAGTTCCCACCTAGAAGACATCCAGCTAAGTGTTTCACCTGACAGCCCCTTAGGTGAACCAGTTTGAGCTGGTTTGAAGCTGAGGACCCTGTGGAAGCCCCATCCCGCACCCCTCCCCCCTTGCCCCAGTTACCTTTTTAGCTCCTTTCCTTTCCTTTTCTTTCCTTTCCCTTTTTTTTTGAAAGGGATTCTCTCTTTTAACCATTGTTTTAGAGATGCACATTTAATGTGGCATTAAATTTAAACATCTGTATGAGAAATTTAATAATCGCATGTATTTTTTTCTTTGAATATATTTTTTTAACACATTTATCATAGGTTCTTTATAGTCTTTGTCTGCTGAAGTCTACATCTGGGTCATCTAGGAGTTAGTTTCTACATTTAGCTCATTTCCATGCTCAGATCTTCTCCTATGGGTGGGGTTTCCCATCATTTTTTGAACATACAGTGTATGCACTAGCACGTTGATATACCAGGCAAATGCAGTTGTGCAGAAGTGCTCAATAGAAAATGTACAAGTCCCTTCATGTATACGCCAGATCCCTGCCCCTGCCCCCCTAATATACTGAGTAACAGCTTCCTGTACTAACCCCACAGGAAGACAGTGCTTTGAGAGCTATCTGCCCATCTCCTTACTTACAACAATAAAAGTTCTTTGCTTTCAACACTTCCTTGTGTTCAACTAAATACACCCCAAGTGGTGAATCTCTTGAGTTCAGTTACAACACCACGGTGCACTTCTATTCTATTTCAAAATACTTCTTGTTCCTTGCCAATGTTCCTAGATGTACAGTGAGATCTCAAATGTTAATGCCTGAAACGGCTTTGCTAGCCATGAAGAATTCAATCACAACTGCCCAGAGGAAGGATGCACAGCTTTGTGGTGGATTATTGGGCCTGTGCACCTTCCTTTTTGTGGGAGCACAACCCCTCAAACATAAGAGGGTTTAAAACATATTTTCCAAATTGTCTGGCAATACATTTGAAGCTTGAGATATGCTGAAATAATTTTCTAGGCCCAAGATGAAGGCCTAAGACGCCCTGTATCCAGTCAGCCAATCTGCAAACGCCTAGCCACCTCTGGACCTTCTCACCCCAAACAAGGTTGACTGCGTGGCCTCAGCCAACCTGATAGTTACTATTTTTCTCTTCTTTGTTCTTTATTCTTTATCCTATAAAAGCCCCTGGTCCTTCTGCCCCCATTTTGCAGTTCTCTGAAAGGAGACGGTCTACTTCATGAAGTGTTAAATAAAGTTTCTTTGTTTTACCTGAATTGTATTCTTTTTTGTGTTAACATATCTGGGGTTATTTGCCCAGGGCTATCATTATGAGCTGAGAGAAGCATAGATCTCTGACAATTAGTTGGGTAGGTGTTTATTTCTGTCTTTATATATTTTGGTCAATACAGATGACCATTGGCATGGCTATTTTCTCTAGTTATGTATCTGCTCTAATATTTTTAAATGTTTATTTTTGAGCAAGAGAGACAGAGTGTGAGCAGGGGAGGGGGCAGAGAGAGAAGGAAATACAGAATCCCAAGCAGAATCCAGGCTCTGAGCTGTCAGCACAGAGACCCACGGGGGGCTTGAACCCATGCACCGTGAGATCATGACCTGAGCTGAAGTCGGACACTCAACTGGCTGAGCCACCCAGGAGCCTCTGCTCTAATTTTTAACCAAAGACTTCTTAATTTTAAGAAATATTACCTAATACTATCCTTCCCCTAAAGCAATTGCCCATTGACAGAGGAGATATATTACGAAAAACAGTTATAGTGACTTAGCTAATGAATTGGAGTTGTATGAATCACATTAACATCTAGCACATACGTTTGGAAGCTGGTAGCACATTTATGTGTGTAACATCTAAACTATTCCGTGAACAGCCTTCTAGGAAGCTGAGAAGCCCTTGCAGTTACATCTTGGAACCTCAGAGACTGACATCCTGTAGCTTGGGAACCAATGCCTGAAGATATTTAGCTGAGAATTTGGAAAAGAAAGTATCACGAAGTTCATTTGAACTTCATCTCTCTGAGCGGTCTATAATTCTACTGACGACTTGCTCAACTACAAAAACCATTTTTTTTAGGTTTACTGTAAATAGAATTTTATTTTGAAACAGGAAAAACATGGATTTCTAGTCGCTTTGGAATCTGATTTTTAACTACGGTACAACGATCTAAGTCTTGGCAGGATGCTGGACATAATTTGAAATCATGAAGGCATAAATCCAGGGAACAATGTGTATAATGCTTGAGTTATGTTCAAACTGATTGGGGGGATAGCTAGGGGGATTTCTTTATTAAAACTATTGAGCAGAAAAGTGCCCTTAACCATAACAAAAAAGGCAATTCACAATCACTGTTCTAGTTTTTGTCCACTTTCCATTCTTATTATAGTGCACAGTTTGCAGCAAAACCTGCTTTTGCATCTCCTGAATTTTTTATATTTTTACAGAAAAGAAATGCCACCATATAACAAATTGCTCTAAATTTAAATGAATTAGTCTCATTTCTGGCCTCCCTGTATCCGCTAGTATTAAAGGGAGTTTCAGATTTATATAGAATGAAGAGCAAATTCTCTTCTATTGTTAAATAATCAGGCAGTTGACATTGTCACTATTTTAAACATTCTAGGGGTAAAATTTAACTGTATGTTACATTATAAAAGTAAAAATTTGCCTTTTTAAGGCAAATAGTATTTTAAAAGTGGAATCAGGGGTGCCTGGTTGGGTCAGTTGGTTAAGCGTCCAACTTCAGCTCAGGTCATGATCTCATAGTCCGGTTCCTGGGTTTGAGCTCCGTGTCGGGCTCTGTGCTGACAGCTCAGACAGAGCCTGGAGCCTGCTTCGGTTTCTGTGTCTCCCTCTCTCACTGCTTCTCTCTCTCTTTCTCTCCTCCCTCCTCTCTTTCTCTCTCTCTCTCTCTCTCTCCCTCTCAAAATAAATAAATAAACATTCAGAAAAAAGTGGAATCAAATGAAATTTATATATTTTAATCACTTCAGATAATTTAGCTGCTGGGCTATCCAAAGATGAATTTCTTAATATAAGCAATATAGCTATTTAAAATAAAACCATGAATTTGGAACTTATCAACCTAAGGATCCTAAAATATAGGCACACACAAAAATGATCATTTTTCATGGGTTTGGATGAAAATGTTATTTTTTACTTATAGACTCTTGTTTTAAGTTAAAATGAAAAGTTAAGGTGTACAGAAAAAATTTCACAAATAAGCAAGTAAATCAATGTGTGAAAACACTTCATAAATTCATAAACACTTCATAAATTGTGAATACTAGACCCGGGGCACCTGGGTGGCGCAATTGGTTAAGCATCCGATTCTTTGTTTTGGCTCAGGTCATGATCTCACAGTTTTGTGAGTGTGAGCCCCACGTCAGGCTCTGCATTGGCAGCACAGAGCCTGCTTGGAATCCTTTCTCTCTCCCTCTCTCTGCCCCTTCCCCACTCAAGCTGTTTCTGTCTCTTTCAAAATAAATAAACAAACTAAAAAAAAAAGCTTAAAAAATGGGGCACCTGGGTGGCTCAGTTGGTTAAGCAACTGACTTCATCTCAGGTTATGATCGCACAGTTCATGGGTTTGAGTCCTGTGTTGGGCTCTGTGCTGACAGCTCAAAGCCTGGAACCCGATTCAAATTCTGAGTGTCTCTCTCTCTCTCGCTCTCTGCCCCTCCCCCGCGCGTGAGTGTGCGCACACGTGCATGTTCTGTCTCTCAAAAATGAATATTTTTAAAAAAACTAAAAGAAGAATACTAGACCCACACCCATCAATAGTTTAATTGAAAACCTATTTCACAAAGAGTTGTCATTTACTTATTTCTTCATTTACCTGTCCAACAGGTTATTTGTTGAGTAACAGGGATTCTGCAGTGTGCTTAGGATTAAAATCTGCCCTGTACAGGCTGTAACCTTGCAGATGGATTTTGGCCCATCATAACTTTCCCCATAGCAATAAAATGTGTGTAATTATCCTAGAAGAATACGAAAGAACTATATTCTTTAGATTGAGTCACAATTTTTAAGGAAGAGCCAAAGAACCTGATTTATCCTTTTTCTTGCAATGAGTGATTGCTTGATCCAAGTGGACACTATTTTACAGGTTATTCCGCCTGAGAAGAAATTTACCAAGGATTCAATGACAATTTGTGTGGACAATGTGGTCTGTGACCAAGTTCAGAATGCCACCATGGCAAACATCACCAATGCTGATGCAAAACCCCTATTTTGGCACCAAGAAACTTTCTTGGGTCTTCTCTGACACAGAAGAAATTGCAAAAAACATGCCATGTGCTCTGATGACACCGACGCCTGGGGGACAGAAACAGGCCGTGAAGAAATTAGGAATGCAAAGTCCTCTGTGCAGTTCCCAAGAGCTACAGGTTCAGAAACACAAGTGTCTCACAAAGTCCAAGACAAGGCTGGTGCAGCTCAGAAGGAAATGGCTGCATCTTGGGCTCTGAACAAAGCCTCAGTGGTCAGTACCTGATTCCCTAGCACTTTTGTATGAGAAATAGCCAGGCACCAACCACCAAAGATGCTGAAAAGAATTCTATGATTGTCTTTCTCTATTCACAGATTTGTGGCGAGGCATTAAATTAGTTTTCTATGACTGTTGTTTCAAATTACCATAAGCTTAGTGGCTTAACACAACGCAAATTTGTTCTCTTATAGTTCTAGAAGTCAGAAGTCACAAAATGGGTCTTATGGGCTAAAATCAAGGTATTGGCATGGCCACATTCTATCTAGAAACTTTAGAGGAGAATCCATTTCCTTGCCTTTTCCAGCTCCTAGAACCTGCTTGCACTCCTGGGCTTGTGACCCTCTTCCTATCTTCCAAGCCAGGAATTGCATCACCCAGACCTCTGCTTCCACTGTCACGTATCTTTGTCTGACTCTCCTGCCTCCCTCTATTCCTTTTAAGGGCCTTCATGTTTACACTACACCCACCCTGATATTCCAGGATAATTCTCCATAAAAAAATCCTTAACTTTATTACACCTGCCAAGTCCCTTCTGCTGTGTTAGGTATATACTCAAAGGTTCTGGGGATTCAGATCTTTGGGGAGCCATTATTCTGTCTACCACACACATCATGGAACAAAATATTGAACTGGAAAGGCCAAAGAAATTAACTTTCAACAATGAAGGAAGAATAGGGAAGGGTGACTGGAATCTCCCCCTTCCCTCCTCTTTGCCCCACATTGACTTTGGCATGCCTAGAACACATAGCAGTTGAAAAGAATTGTTAGCCTGGAAATACCAAGAGACATACAGCTTGGTAATTTATGTAAGAAAATCTCTTTGTTCAATAATATTCAACAGTTCTTTTTTTTAATCATTCAGAAGAAGGTTAAATTCTTCCTCTCTGTGGCTTCTACAGTGTCATTATGCACCGTGCAAGCTAGGGCAAAGTCCAATGTGTAGAACTTTCTCTCATTCTTCTGCTCACTCTTGCAGAAACTCTATTTGAAGAAAATTCCCCAATACCTGTTTGGTTTCTGAACCCAAACTCTATTGCAAAATTATTCTCACCTCAGAATACACATTTCCTTGCCTGTGTCTGCCAGCACAGATGACGAAGATTCCCAACCCTTCTACCACTTTAAATCTACCACTTTAGAAATGAGAAACGGGGCTGGCTTATTGTAACAGTTTTGAGCCTTCTTTATGAGTGCATAATTCCTTTGCGGGTTGTCTTTTGAACCAGGTAAATACTGTTCTGTAAGAACCTATTTTCAAACATCAGATTTGAAATCCTTCTGTTTTGCTTTTTAAATGAAATTTTCTGTACTGAGCCATAGCAGCCGAGGCAGAACAGCAATTTGAACTAGCTCTTCTAACTATTTGAATAGCTTCAGGACTAATGTGTTTTTTCTAATGTCTTTAGGAAAACAGTGTCTCACACCCTGCTTGTGGTATGCTGTTGTGCACTGTGAAGGGCCGGATTAAGATGCCTGTTTCTTACAGTGCACAGTGATACCTATCTTCACACTGGAATACATCACTTGTAGGGCAGAAAATGGCCGATGAAGCTGGGAAGATGCAACCAAACTTGTGAAACAAAGAGAAAAACAATTCCCTGCCTACCTTTTGTCCATTTGCTTCCCACCACTCCCAACCCCCATCACATAAATGAGCCTGATAGAGACAGCTGTCCCCTTGGATCTCTGTTTCCTCATCTGTAACATTAGGAAGCACCCTCCAACTCTTAAAAACCCATGAATTTATGTGCATGGTCCTCCTTCTCTTTGGTCTAGGAAGCCAGCTATTCATTTATATCATTTCTTCTTTGAGGCTCCGAGTTCACCCTGAAAAGCCCAGAAGTTAGGCCATCCTTTCCCAGAGCGAGTTTTGGCCTCTGTCCTTGGATTGACAAGACTTGTTAGTCCTAGCTTCAAGAGTAAGCCCTTTACCCCATCTCTGAGCTTGGTTCTACGTTCCGACTTCCCACATCCAGGCTCCTAGCCAAGCTTACTGAACACGAACACAAAACTTAAGTTTTCTAACGTAGAATTCAAGTTGCATTCCCTTACCAAAATTTAAAGTTTGATTTTATCTGCATTCTCAGAAATATAACCCCATCCTGGTTGAAAAATCGCTTATCTGACTTAGAATAACATTTTAAAAATTAATGGAAACCAATGAAACAGAAAATGTGGTGTGCTGTCAAACATGGCTTCTTAGAAACCTTGGAACCTGGAACTTGCTTCTACCAGCTCTGCTCTGCTTTTCCTTAGCAATTTCCTAGCCCAGAGAGGCATGTGCACACATACCTGCCCCTGTGTCTGGTGCAACAAAATGGAGTGGTGTTTTATGGGGCAGTATTTCAATGAATGACTGAAACCTTGATGTCTGGTTCCCCGGGGTGCAATTCCCACATTAGACAATGTGTCTGAGTGGAAGGAACAAGGCTGGGTTGAGGCCTCTGCGTGATGCTCAGTGTCCTGTTATTCTGCTACTGCTAAAAAGGAAAGCACCCACTCAGGACATGCAGCCTTCTGGGCTACAGAATCTGCAGGGTCTTTGCAAAACCACAGTTGCAGAAAGAGACAGTGCTTGAAGAGCTGACTGCATTCTTTGATTTTAATAGAGGTCTTGGCCCAATGCCAGGAATCAAATGGGACAGAAATGTCATCCAATTTATTTGACAGCCTCTGTTTTACAAAAGGTTTGTAAAATATTTTTTTAAGCATAAATCTTTTTAAAGGCATTGATGGTAACCATGCCTGCATGGCTAAAAATCCCAGGGCAAAAGTGAGTTGCTGACCAGCTGTTAACAGCCGAGGAAAGACCAGAGTATAATAAATAGGTGTAACAGATCAACACCCAAATGCTATCATAAAACTTAAAGGATGGCTTGTTAAAACTACTTAACCTCAACTTGAACCTGTCTTTAATTCCTAATGTAACTATATCAAATATTTATAATCATATTTTTGCTCTAATTATTTTTCCCCCATTCTCCCACTTTTCCCAGTAGGAATCGGTTCAGTTCTATGACCAAAATTTAAAATTTGAGGTACTATATGTAATTAGTGCATAAAAAGAATACCTTTAAGATCCAGAAAAATGCAATGACATGGCACTTTTAGGAACTCATTACATATGATTTCAAAATAAAATTCAGGCCCTCCAGGAAAACTAGTACCATTATAAAACTATGCCATTATAACCAATAAGTGCCTTTTTTTAAGCATCATTACTATTATATGATTTTTACCCAAGTTGAAGGGCAAAGTTAATATTAGGGTAGAAAACTGGAAGCGAAGACAAACATCTGCATTCTGGCCACCAGAAAGAAAACTAGATTCAAAACAATGATTTCTAGGAAAATGAAATTCAAGGTCCTCAGGAAAAATTATTTAATGATGGTTTTGTGTGGAAGTCATTATTGCATCTTTGAATAAAAATACGGGTCTTCTTTAAGGTCTATTAGAAGTAATTAAGGCAGTGAGTTATTAGAGGAAAAAACTAAAACTATTGCTAAGAAAGTAACACAGAACAATCCTATGTGAGGTGATGGGATTCATTTCCCAGTTAGGAGTCGTGCTTCACACTCGTGAACCTCCACGTTCAACTGTTGTTTTATGTCACTCAATTTCTTATTTGGTCATTTTTACGGGGCTAGAATGAATGATGCTATCTGATTATTTAGCACCAATGAGAGCCATTCATTTGTAGAGGAATAGTTTTCTAAGTGCAAACCACTAGAAGACACTTTGTGTGCATACGTGCATTGAGGGTATGCATCTAGGTAATTTAAAAGAATTCTCTCAGTTGGAAGGTGGGTGTGGAAATAGTAAGGAGAATAATATAAGCACTTAAATAATTCTCAAGGATTTAAATCATTGAAGAGAGAGACCATGAGGTCCCTTAACTGTGGTGATAGAATTCAGTGTACTTGCAAAAGTCAGTAAAATACTGTGTAGCTGTGACCTAGCACCCAGAGCGCCACAATAGTCCATTAAGTTCTTCAAAAAATGATGTTTTATGCTCCTTTACTTTAAAAAGATTTTTTTTCTCAATTACATTATCATTGTGGTATAAAAACTTTGCATTTCCATTTTACAAGGTTCAGTAAGAGCTACCTCGTGTCAGACATATTTTTGTGGCTTCCAAATAACTTGTGAAATACCAGTCACGTTTCTTACATGGTCTCAGCCATAGGTGATCAGAATCGCAGTTTATGAGGTCAGACCTCAGAATGCATAGTACTATGTGGTTGTAATCATTCTTTAACCCAAATTGTGTTCTCTTGTCCACACTACAGCTTCTTCCAAATTCTTTCAGTCTTCTACCTCCTCACAAGGTCAGGGATGACATTGGAAATACATGCTGCAAACAAACCACACAAGGGCAGACTCATCAGTGGTTCTAAAAGTAGTGTCGGGAGAAACAGCTGAGATTCTAATGGAATAAAAAGCCCTGCCTCTCAGCCTCGTGCTGGAACCTCTTCTTCAGGCTAGATCAATGTGGTAGGAGAGCTCGCTGCCTATCTAGGTCATGTCGCCTTCAATTAAGATGTAATTACTATCCTGGCAGTCTACCCCTTACCAAGGATAAACAGGTGGGTGCAGTTGGCAGTAACTGATCTCTTTTTCTGATTCAGAAAGAACCTGGCACACTCCCCACAATGGCTGGCAAGTCCCAGAAGCCCCAACATCAGATAATTGCTTGATTGTGACTGGATTAGTCCTGGGGGCTAGAAGTGACAGGTAGGAAAAGGGATATAGAAATTGGAATATTTTCCTGTTATATTTGGCATTTTAGCAGAAATAAAACTGGAATCACATTAGAATTTTAATGAAGAGATTTTTCAGCTGAGTCTTAATTAGAATATCAGGTTCTACTCTCTCATCACCTTTCTTTTGCTATACAGCTCTTACCTAGAAATTGGTGCGTATTCACTGTGTGGTGAGGACAATACATGCTCACAAAAGAGAGTCTGCGAGTTAAACCTGCTGGGTCAGGAAAACAAGCAATTATCTGAAAAATTCTGACCCCTAATCTTTTGTGTTCTGCACTGCTCAGATAACTCAGGTGGAGATGGGGGCTTCCAAATTGTCTCAAAATTGCTTCAATTTCCTTCTTTGCTAGGGGAGATTTTGTTGTATTGTGCTTTTTCAGCTGAAAGGTGTTTCAGGCAAGAAGGAGGCTAGACAGACATCGTCCTGGTATCATAGAGGGGGCATGGGTTTTCTGAGAGATTAGCATAATTGCATGTGTTTCTCTTTACTGGTCATTGCTGTCAACACTCCAGAATGCTAATCTGAGGACTCTGGGCTAGTACAGCTTGAGCCTCATGCAAAACTGTTACGGAGGAAGAGAGCCCGCTGAGAAGAGCGTAGAACCTGTGGTCAGCTCGACCTGGGCTCCTATCTTGGCTCTTCCACCTGTTTCCCTATACATGTAATCCTTCTAGCTCTAGTTCCTGGTCTGAGAGAGGCCAAGCTTGGTAGGATTGTTGTGGTGATCAGACAAGATGGCCTATATTTACACAGCTAACAGTGCCTGGGAAATACAAGCAGTTAATATCTCATTTCCCTTCTTGACCACATAGGAAGGATGGCTGTACATTCTGGTTTCCTGTTTTGTCAGTATAATTATTAACAGCGCCCCAAGTGTCCCAGTTAGGATGATAAATTACATAGTAACTCTATACCCAAGTAAAGGAGGTTTGGTCACATCCCTCTGTCTTTGTCAGGGAACTTTAGTGGCAAAGAATGAAACCCGCTCTAGCCAGCTTAAGCAAGGAGGGGAATTGACAGGTATGGTACAGAGGTAGTTCACCGAATGGCCGGACTTTATCAGGGGCCAGAACTCCGATATTGAGTCTCTGCTTTTCTCTTTCCAGAGGTGCATGTTCCCTTGATTGCTTCTCCTTACACATCTGGTTTTGTCTTTTCTCTTTGGCGCACTGGCTTTCCTTGCTTTAGCACGCATATGGCTACCATTATCTTCAGTTTTATATCATCTTCAGCTCACACTGACTAAAGTCAGATCTTGAACCCTGACTTCCATATTCCTGAATAAAAGGATCCCTGGCTTTTTTTCATATACACAAATACATTCCAAGTGCATTGCTTTGGGTCTAGTATCTGCCTATAGCCAAGTCAGCTGTGACTGCAGAGGAAAGAGTGTGTCACATGGTCAGCCCCCCTGTTTAACAGGTCTCTGTGAACATTCTCTCTGCAAAGGGAGCCCGGGAAGATTCTCTAGCAAAGAGTGTGGGATGGAGAATAAATGGTTGATGGAGGAAAAGTTGACCTCTCCAGTAACTCCATCCCTTACATATATTATTCTGACATCCCACCAAGGCACATACCTACTCTTGCTCAACAGAAATTATTTCTGTGCTTCCAGAATTCAATCAAACTTATGCTTCTGGGGTCTCATTACTTCAGGTATTTTCTTTGGCCTGGTGAATTTAAAATAATAAATTCGTCTGTCCTCAAGTGCTCATATTTGGCAGGGAATGTTAATGTTCCCTTACCACTACCAGTCAGCATGTTTTCGTTTTCCCAGAGACAAGGTACCTTCAACTAGTGCACCTCAGACTTTTCCAACAGAGTAGTAGCCTATAAGGACTCATAGAAAGAATTCATACGCTTGGACTTCTGGGATTATAATGTAAAGCAAACATGAAGTTTCTCACATTTTAGCTTTTAAACTCAGTTCAAATTTGCATTTTATAAAATATCGATGTTTGTTCTGGTAAAACTTTTCCCTCATAATTTGGCACGAAACCACTGTTCTTGAACAACATACCATGATTCTCCTGTAACTATCTCCAAGCACACTGCCACATGCTATGTATAACCTAGTTGGACAAATGTGGATTTAGCTCAGTAAAAGGGAAATATACTAGTAGAAATCTAGGCATTAAGATAATTGAGTAGAAGATAGATTTTGGACTAGAAGACCTTTGCTTTGGTCTCTCAGATCACATAACATTTGAACATCGGTGTGTAGGGTTGAGTCTGAATGATATTCGTCCTTTGTTCCACTTTCTAGATGTACATACAGCTTCTAATCCTAGCTCTACCTGGGTTCTTTTCCCAACTCTCCAAATAGCTGTGGGATCTTGAGCAAATTACTAGACTTCTCTTTGTCTCAGTTTCCTTATTTCTATGTCAGAGAGGTTAATAAAGGACTACTATAAGAAGAGAGTGAGAAACCATATGTCAGCTACCGGGTATGGTGTCTGGCAAATATTCTGTTCTTTCTTTCCTGTCTTCCTTATGCACATAGTTTGCACTCTCTCTCTCATTTCCCACTAACTCACACCCTTCATTACTCTTGTAAGTATACTTGTTTCTTTTGTAAAAATACCTTATTCTGGAGACTTGGGAGGGAAAAAACAAGGCAGTGCTAAAAAATCAGGCTGGATTCCTGCACAGCTGAGGGTGGCCACTTGTTTCTTCTGTCCAAATGTAAAGGAAATGTTTCTTGTACTGTCACTCACATCCACCCTTTCTTTCCTCTTCTTCTTTCACATACCATATGGAACCCAGAAATGAAAGGTTACCAAAGAAAGCTGGCACAAGCAGTTTCAGAATTTAAGGCTTTAAAGGAAAAGTATCAGAAAGGACCATCCAGTTCTGGAAAGGCTACAGATAACATAGAGAAAGCACCAGCGACTACCTTTGGGGATCTCTCTGGGCTTACCTCCTGTTTTGTGCCTAGTTTCTACCTTTCTACCAAGCCCATGCTCCAGTATCTCTCCCCTTGATCCCCCTATGCCAGCTCTGGCTCTTAGAAGCCCAGGCTGGTTTCCACTTGTCCAGAAGGCAGGTTGAGGGCAGAAGTGGATTTCACCTTCCTGTTAAATTCTTCCTGAATGAGTTCTCAGAGAACAATATAACATGGACTCAAAACTTGGGGCCCAGGAAAGGAAGAAGCCCATTCCATAATTGGATAGATTTACCCAAGTGCTATTACCTAAGTAAGGATAGAGCAAGATGGTATAAGACTACTGGCAGACCACAAAGAGAAGGGCAGAGTACAGGACTATAGCACAGTTCTGTTGTTTCAAGGACGTGGAAAATAAACCAACCTGGTAGTTCCTTCAAGGCCCTTCGCCTCAAGGCTATGTTATATTGTAAACTCCAGCACTCACTCACCTTCCTTCTCTAACCCTATACAACTATACAAGGTGGAATCCCAAGGCGGGAGAATGGCAAGGAGAACCACTACCTGTAAAGGGCCTGATAAAAGGATTGTCTCAGTTTAGGGAGAACCAGGTATTTGCAAGCCTTTGTCATAAAATCCTGAGTAAACCACAGCTCAGTGGCTTACAGTAAGAAGCATTTATTCTCACACTCATGGATCTGGAGATCAGCTGGGGTCTGCTGATGTTGGCTGCAGGCTGGGTTCAGGCCTGTTCTACATGTGTTGAGTCTAGAGCCAAGGCTAAAGATGCTACTGGAAGGATCTCATAGTTGATCACAGGGGCTCAAGAGCCAAGCAGAATTGAAGCAAGTACATAAAGACTCTACTTGAGCCACATCCAACATTTTGCTGACCAAAGCAAGTCACATGGCCAAGCCTAGAGTCAATGGGACTAAGGGATTATACTCTACCCCAAGAAGAGGGAGTCAAAGGACTATCTGATCACCAATAATCTATTCTATTACATCAGATTTAGCCAAGTGAGTTTCCCACTACCAATTTGTTGAATCCTAGCAGCTTAGAATTGGGAGTTAATTGTCATTTAGCACAAACTCCCTTCCCCAATACAGGGATACCCTCCACAGCATTTCTGAGAGGTGGTGGTGGAGCCCCGGTTTAACATGTCACTCAACCTAGACCTTTTTTTTTTTTTTATCTTTGAGAAAGCATTTTATAAAGTTCTCATGTCGGAAAACTCTTAAATTACACACAAATCTGCTTACTTTGTCATATATCTTGGATTTGGATCTTGGAGTCAACACATAAAGCATGTAGTCTCTTGTCCAGATAGGTCTTTGATAAGCATATGCTTAATGGGGCTGTGGCCTCCATAGAGGGCCTCAGAGCAAGTTCTAGAGCAGGCTTCCTCCATCAAATCCTGGCTCCACCACTTCTAGCTATTTATACTGTGTCTCACTTTCATTTATGTATAAAATGGGATAATAATATCCATACTACACTATTAGGCTTGATCAAGGTAATGCCTATAGCACACTGTAGTAAGTGCTGGATAAATACTGGCTATTATAGGCTTGAAGAAAATAATTGTTAACTCACATTGTCTTCAGATTAAATATCCTGTATTCTTTCTACTGTATTGTAATCAACGGTCTAGTTTAACACTATTTGTCAGCTGTGATCTCAACAGGGACAAGGGAGATCATCCATATTCCCCCTGACTTTCAGGACAGGTGGCTTGTTAGTGCAGCCCAGAATGGAATCAAGCGTTCTACAGGTCCAGTACGTTGTTAACTCCCCTGAGGATGCACTCTCCCACCCTGGCTTAGTTGTGTCCAAACGTACTGTTATCTAGTAGTCTTCCTGATACTATATTTCTTCAGGAGACTTTTCTTAAAATTTAATACACAGTTGTATCATATCCTTATTAAAGCTTGCTGCTTACTAGGATTATTTTATGCTTTTAAGATATTTTGGAATCCTGAGTTTGTTGCACTTGTCCCAGTTTTTTTTTTTTCTTAACCTCTATAATTTTTTACACCAAATTGTTAACTACAGGTACTATGTGTAGGCAGCAGATCTCTAGAACGTGTTCATCTTGTATAACTGTAACTTTATACCCACTGAATGACAGCTCACCACTTCCCTTCTTCTCCCCATCTTTTGGAAAGCACCACTCTTTTCTGCTTCTATTAGTTTGACTATCTTATATATCTTGTATAAGTGGAATCAGGTAGTATTTGTCCTTCTGTGACCGACTTATTTCACTTAATGTAATTTCTTTTCAGGTCTATCCATGTTGTTGCAAATGATAGGATTTCCTTCTTTTTAAAGGCTGAATACTATTCCATTATATGTACCTACCACACTTTCTTTACCCATTTATCTTTCAGGGGACCCTCGGGTTGTTTCCATATTTTGGCTACTGTGAATAATGTTTCAATGAACATGAGAGGGCAGATCTATCTTAAAGTTCCTGATTTAAATTCTTTTGGATATACATCCAGTGGTATTACTGGATTATATGGTAACTCTATTTTTAATTTTTTGAAATTTTACCTCCATAATTTTGATCCGTTTATCTTTATGATTTCATCCAAATCACTAATAGCTATGTTGAACAGGGCTCTGGATTCTTTAACTCAATTGTCAACAACATATTAAGCATACACTAAATTTCAGGCTACTTGCAAGGTAGCAGGAATACAGTGAGTAAGAGAAACAGCCATGGTCCCTACCCTCATGGGGCTTAAAGTTTAGTGGAGAAAATAGACATAGATTATACAGTCATATACATAAATTATTATAAGAGATGATAAATATTGGGAGGAAAAATAGAAGGTGTGAATCCCCACCTGACCTGGTGTAAGGATTCAAGAGAGTTCCTTGAGCAGGTGCTATTTGAGTTGGAAAGCCACAAGGTGAAGAGGGGAGGGCACTGCAGGCAAAGGGCTAGTGGTAGAGCCTGCATGGTCAAGAGATAAGAGAAGGCATGGGAGTGGCATGAGGCAAGGGTCAGTTTAGAAGTTGAGTCTTTATTGAGGGAGCAGTGGAAAGCTTTGAAAGTTTCAAAGCAGGGAAAAAGCACAGTAAGATTTTCTTATATTTTTAAGTTTATTTATTTATTTTGAAAGAGAGAGAGAGAATCCCAAGAGAGAATCCCAACATGGCGCTGGAACTCATGAACCATGAGATCATGACCTGAGCTGAAATCAAGAGTTGGACACTTAACCGACTGAGCCACGCAGATGACCCAGAGCTTTATTCTTAAAAGATCACTCCATGGAGTGAGGTTTAGAGAAGGCAAGAGGGTTTATGGGGAGACCATTCAGGAGGCTACTGTAGTAACTCAGGTGAGAGATGAAAGCTGTTTGGACTAGGGTGTCCGTAGTAGAGATGGAGAGAAATGTATAGATTTAAGAATCCAATCCAATTATAATCCTATTTTTCCTATTTAGCAATAAAATAAGTAGGCCTTATTGATAATTTGTATATGAGGAATAAGGAGAAGAGGTATAAAGGACGGCCCTTACCTTTTGATTTTTGTAACTATGTGAATAGTAGTTCTCTTGATTATGACAGGGAGTACTGGAGGTACAGCAGGTTTGGGAAGTAAATATGTTTGATTTCAGACATGTAGGGTTTGGGTACCACTGAAACAACCAAATAAAGACGTTGAGACTAGAAACAGCAAACACGTGTCATGTTACATGTCAGGTGCTGTTCAAAGCACTTTATACATATGAACTGATTTAGTAACCCTATGTGGTGGGTAGTGTTATTATCTCATTTTATAGAAGAGGCAACAGAGGCACAGAGAGGTTAAGTAGTCTTCCCAGAGCCATGCAGTCAGGAGAGAGTATAATACATAAGTTTGGGCCTGAGGTAGAAGGTCTAGACTGAAATTATAGATTTGAGAATCACTGGCAAGCCATAGGTATGGAGGAAATTGCTCCAGGAAGATTGCATAGAGTAAAGGGGGCTGAACGTTGAGATAGAAAAACTATCCACGATCTGTAAATAAGGCCACTATGATGGCTGCACATTCTTTTGAAGTATCCTGAGTCACTGTTTACAGATCCACCCATGGATTATTTAATTTTCTAGGAAAATATACCATAGCTTAACTTTGCATCTTTTCATTGTTGATTAAGGGCTTACTCTGTGAAGTTCCATTTACTTGTATGTTTGTGGCTGGTAGATAATGCAAATTTGTGAAAGAGTCCCATTTTAACTTCCGAGAATTTGCCTATGATAGAAGTGGGTCTTGAATATCTTCAACAATTTTGGGGACATTTTAGCAGCCACAAATCCACCCACTATACCTGAGCCCGTATTTCTCCTCCTTTTCATTTATTCTTTCTTTAAAAAGTATTACTGGAGAAGTACTTAGCACAAGGCATTGTATAAAGCTCAGAACATGGGAAAGAGAAATTGAAATATGAAATGATAGCTTTCAGGTGCTTATGGTCTATGGGGGAAAAACAGACAAATCAGCAGGAAGCCATAATATGAAAAATGTCATACAAGAAGAATGCTATGAATTGTAAGACTTGCAATAGCCCTAAAATGATGAAGGAGACTTTGTCAGGTAGAAATGAGAAGGATGGAATAACATGAACAAAAGCAACACAGAGCAAAAGAAGATATAATGTTAATGTTTGGGTGGCATTCACGTACCCTTTGCTTTGGCAGTCTGCGCTGTGCCAGTGTAGATTTGGGGGGAATCACTTAACCAGAAACCCAAGCTGGCTCTCAGCACTTACTGCCTGCCTTCCCAAAGGCCCACAAATGGTTCATGGCCACAGAATCCCCTGACGTGTGAGTCCTCATCTTGAATGCAGAGGGACATTATATTCATTCCAATTGTTACATATGCCCTTTTCATTGCTTTGGGCATGACATCCATATGGGATTTTTGAGTCAAGAACCAAAGTTTGCCTTTAACTATAGAAAAGAATCTATAAAAACAGGGAAGTAAAAAATAGTTACATGGATTTCTGGATTTATTTTCCTGAGGAGGCAGCTTTGAAACTCATGCAAAGAATTGACAAAACAACTATCCAAACGTAGATCTTCAGAAACAATGTTCCTAAGCAAGTCCTGTGTATTTACTAGAGGCAGTCCTTTCCTGTGCCCTGGAAGGCGGCACTCAGCATGAGAAGGCTGTTACTACATAGTGGGCACTGTGCAAGCTTCCTTCACTTGATCATTCTTAATCCTCACAAAAACCCCGAGGATTGTTCTTTCCATTTTACAGAAAAGCAAGGGGACTTTCAAAAAGAGTAAGCAGAGTGCCAAAGGTCATGGAACTGGGGTTTAACCCCCATCTTCTAACTTCAAGTGCACAAATGTAAAAGCAATTAGACATCAGGTACCATTTCCGGTTTGGGCTTCCTGGCTCGATTGGCAGATTACTATGAACCCATGTCCTTCTTGTACACTTGGGATTACCAGCCACATTCTGTTGGTGCCAAGAGGAGGCCCCAGACCACTAGGTCTTTGCATTTTACTGGTCCAGGGGCTTTACTCTCAGAACTTCCTGTTAACTCCTCAGAAAATCTTATCTAAGATCTTCATTATAACAAGACATCTAAGTAGACTATGCCATTAATTAAAAACTGAACACTTAGGTCGGGGCTAGAAATAGGATCTCAATCTATAGGAGCCAGAGAGCTTCCACAAAGAATAAATAGTACCTTCCTTGCCTCCAGAAGAAACCTAGTGTTTTACATCTATGCAGTTCATTTTGTGTCTGCAAATATTTATCAAATTTATATTATGTGCCAAGCACTACTCTGTGACAGAGGTCACCTAGAATGGTAAAACATAAAAGGTGTAGTCCCTGACCAAAGAAAATTATGTTTTCAGTGACAAGGGAGATCATTGACTCCCTTGTGCAAGGTGCCATTAAATGAGGGTCTGAGGACTCTTTGTGGGAATTTAAACTGGGATAGCCTATTTGGATGACAATTTTGCAGTATCTACCAATATTTTATATATGTACATTCTTTGATACAGGAATTTCACATCAATAAGTTTATCCACAGAAGTGCTCACATACATATGCAAAGATATATTTAAATGTAGCAGGATTTTTTTTAACAATAGAATGTCAGAAAATAAATGGCCATCTTAAGTATTGCATTGAAAACAAATTACATTTTTATGTACTGATATGAACAGTCCATATGTTCATATCTTCATATGCAATTCCCAAAACAATGCAGAATAAGATTTAATTTATGAAAAATATTACCTTCAATTACATGTGTGTGCCTGCATACACATGCACACATGTATATAAATGCCAAGCAAAAGTTCTGGGTGGACACACAACAAATTTCTGATAGGACTTCCTTCTGGAAGCAGGAATGGGACAGAGAGTGGGGGTAAAGATGTTCTTCCATTTTTTGCTATACATAGTTCTATGTAATTTAAATTGCTTTTTATCACCTTGGATATTCATTTAAAATAGCTTGAGGGAAAAAAATAAAATAAATAAAATAGCTTGAGGGGACGCCTGGGTGGCTCAGTCAGTTAAGCATCTGACTCTTGGTTTCAGCTCAGGTCATGATCTCATGGTTCGTGGGTTTGAGCCCTGCATCAGGCTCTGTGCTGGCAGTGCTGAGCCTGCTTGGGATTCTCTCTCTCTTCCCCTGCCCTGCTACCTGCCCCCTTTCTCTCTCTCTCTCTCTCTCTCTCTCTCTCTCTCACACACACACACACACACAAAATAAAGAAATAAACTTAAAAATAAAATAATAAAATAAAATAAAATAGTTTCAAAGTTGTGACACTGGAAAAGCACAGTGTGCTATAGGAATTCAGAAAGGTAATAAATGGATTCCTTCTGTCCTAGGGAAATCACAGAGGATGAAGAGATACATTTAGATGTTAGGCCTCGAAGGATCAGAGGTGTTTTAAAACAAGAAAGTATTCCAGATGAGGAAATGGAGTGAAAAGGAAGCATGCTGTGCCTTCTACAAGGAGCATTTTGACAACTAGCAGAGGGCCTGGGCGCTCAGGGGTTCAAAGGACTGAACTGAAGCATTAGCAACTCTGAGAAACTTTCCATGATCCTCCTCCTTTAATTTGGATCCTTTCTGTGTTTGCCCATTGCTTGTATTGTCCTAGGTGTTTGATGAGTATTTTAGACAAAGTAAATTAAATTACCACTAATTGTCATTAATTATTTAACGCACACTATTCACGTGCACACCTTCGCGGCAGCACTTATTAAGTTCCACTGTGATTGTCTCCCTTATTCGATGATCAGTCTTTGGGAAATAAATATCTTTTCTCTTTTTATCTACTAGGGCTAGTACTCAAAACAAAATAGACAATTCAAAAATTTTGTTGAATAGATGAATATGCCAATAAACAATCAAGCATGAGATAAAAAAAATAGTACATATAGAAATGAAAAGGCGAGGGGAGGCTGGTGCTCAACTATAGACAGCTGTGAATGCCAGACCAAGGCACTTTGGCTTATTCCGATGGCAGGGGGGAAACCACTACAATTTTTGTGCGAGTAATGGTATCATCAGAGTTGGCTGAAGGATGGAAGGGAAGAACAACTGTTAAGCTCTTCAAATAGTCAAGATATATAAAACTACCCAAATCAGATCAGACTTGGTTCAGTTGGAAGAAAAAGTATCACAGTGAGAACAAATAGAGGGAACACAACTTAACATATTTTTATCACCATCTGTATATCATGGAGAACAGTTCAGCATTTTCTTTAGGGGAGACAGAGAGACCAGGAGAGTACCATAGAAAGGGAAGCAGCAAGAATCAACAGACGACTCTGTAGCTAATGGCAAAGATCACCCTGTTCCCTATTTTCCAGGACAGCTTCTTAATTTCATCCATGCACAAAATACAGCTGATCTGTATGATCTGTCTGCTCACATTTGCTCCTTAGCAAGGAGCCTGGTTCAAGAAAACTTTGAAACAGCAAAAGACCTTTGCTCATTTGTTTCAAGATAAGAAAGCAAGAAATAGGGGCAGCCTTTGTTATTCTAACAAACGATGTTGTAGGTACAATGAGAAATGGAGAATGTAAAAAGGTAAGGAGAATTCTGAGTTACTGAAGCATAAAGTTCCTAGGGCCTCTTGTAGCTTTCTTTACTACATGTTGCAGAAAGGAAATAAAATTGATGTCAGATGAAATATTTACTGTTTTGACTGAAGAAACATGAAGAATTGGAAGCTCTTTATACTAATAAACTCCAGGGACCATTTTCTGCTGTCAAATTCTAGTGGCAGCATTTGGCAAAGCAATGCATGAAACTCTGGTGGCAAACTCTTCAGTCACACGCAGAGACATCATGGAGGTAGCCAAGGGAGGAAGGAGTGACTTGGTGGACCTCTTACAGAGCAACAATTTTCTTCTCAAAATGAGAAAACAAACTTAAAAAAAGTTGTAACGCATACGACTTTAGAAGCAGCTTAATTTGTGTCTGATTTCCTCAGAGTCCAGATATAAAACACGAAAGTTTTCTCCTTTTACCTCTGAAAAGACACATTACTTGGGTTCCGTTTAGCTCAAAGTGGAAAACTGGGTAAGTGGAATTATAAAATAATGAGGCAGACTTTTCAAGCGAACGTTAGAATCTATATGCAACTGGTATTTAGCTGGGCAGCCAGAGGAGCTCCTCGTTTGGTACAGTCTACCCCTCCAAAGCAATTCCAACGAGGAGGCCACTGTCCAGGCCAGGAAGGGAATTTCTCCAGGAACTGACTCTAGAGTGAGCTTATCAAAAATGCCAGGAAAGCATGTCTGTAGCTTTGCAATCCACCCTGTTTTCTCCTATGAGATGGCCATTGCTATATTAGCCCCCTGTGAGTTTCAATACGGGATTTCCCTCTGTAAAGCTCTCGTCCTGCTTCCGCAGGCAAAAAGGGCAGGGAAGGGAAGGAAAAGAGTGCTCAAGGAGTGTATATACATTTTCTTTGTTCACTGATGGACATTTAAAATCTTTCCATGTCTTGACTATTATAAATAATGCTATAATGAACATGGAGGTGTTCAAGGTGCTAAAATGTAAAACCTTGGGACAAAAATAGCAAGCAAAATGACATGTCTAAAAGGAGCCTACTGGGGTCCTTTACCTGTGATTCCTTACAGTATGATAAACTTAGAAATAGCAGTCAGCCAGGCAGTCTCCGTGGAGCAGGCTTCTGAGTTTTGTATCTGCAGAAAACAGTTAACATAGCAGGTTTGAAACTTCTATCCTTAGAAAAGCATGCTAGCAATGTTGGCTCTTGGCTGGCATCTGAGAATTTGAATTTGGGCAGTGTTTCCTTAACTGATAAAGGTGGTTTAATGGGGCTAAATTGTTTGTACTAACAATGTCATTTCTACTGAACAATGACTTACTTTCTGGGAGTCCAGAAGTTTGGTATGTGCTAGGCAAAGGGTGTCTATATGACGAAGGCACAATAAAAACATTGAGCATTAAGTCTGTAATGAGTTTCTCTAGTAGCCATTTCATGTATTTTTATATCTTTTTGCTGGATTAATTATATCCTGTGTGTCTCTACTGGGACAGAACTCTTGGAAAGGCAACTACAACCTGGCTTCCTCCAGATTTTTCCCCACATGCCTTCTTCCTTTTGCTGATTTTGTTTTGTATCCTTGTGCTGTAACAAATAATAGCTATGAGACAATGATATATGGAGTCCAGTCTGTAATTTTAGCCAATCACCAAACCTAGGAGTGATCTGTGGGCACCCCTGCTCCATCTTTACTGTACCCTATACCTATGATCAAGTTACCTATATAAGTTCTTAATTAGTGCCATTTTCAGGAGCTCATTCAGTGGGACTTGATGGAAACAGAGCGTCAGGGTGATTTCTAAATAGACAAAAGATAACAAAGGGGATAATGCAGTTTATCCAGATCCCATTGACTCTTTTGGAGTTTCATATATGAGGTTTTCATTATTTTTGTGTTCTATTTAGTATTCGTTATTATTATTACAGTTACTGTTTGGTGTGTGCTTTTTATAGTGTCATACTCAAAACAATTCATATAAGAAACTCGTTACAAAAAAAATCCAATCTGATTAAAAACTGGGCAGGAGATATGAATAGACATTTTTCTAAAGAAGACATACAAATGGCCAACAGATACATGAAAAGATTCTCATCATCAAAAATCATCAAAAAAATGCAAGTCAAAACCACAATGAGATATCATCTCACATCGATTAGAATAGCTATTATCAAAAAGACAAGAAATAAGTGTCGGTAAACACTTCCATGTTCATTGTAGCATTATTTACAATAGCCAAGGCATGGAAAAAATTTAAATGTCCATCAATGAATAAAGAAAATGTATGAAATATCATTCAACCATGAAAAAGAATAATATCTTGCCATTTGCAACAATGTGGATGGACCTTTTGGGCATTATACTAAATAAAATACATCAGATAAAGACAAATACCATATAATCTCACTTATATATGGAATCTAAAACCAAAAACAAAATCAAACTCATAGATACAGAGAACAAATTGGTGGTTGCATGTCTGTAGCTTTATAGCTTTACAACAACTGGTGGTTGCCAGAGGTGAGGGGTGGGTGAAATGGGTGAGGGGAGTCAAAAGGTACAAATATCCAGTTATAAAATGCATAAGTCATGGAGATGCAATGTGCAACATGGTGGATGTAGTTAATAATACTGTATTGCATATTTGAAAGTGGCTAACAGACTAATCTTAAAGGTTCTCATCATAAAAAAAGAAAAATTTTATAATTATGTATGGTGACTAATGTTAACAAGGTATTATGGTGACCTTTTTGCAATCCTAATCCTCAGTGTCTCAGAATGTGATTGTATTTGGAGATAGGCTCTTTAAATAGCTACAGATATGTCATGTTTTACTGCATTTCAGATACTGCATTTTTCACAAATTGGAGGTTTGTCACAACCCTGCATCAGGTGTATTGGTGCCATTTTTTCAACATTTGTTCACTTTGTGTCTTTGTGTCACATTTTGGTAATTTTTGTCATATTTCAAATTTTTCATTATTATTGTGTTTGTTATGATGATCTATGATCAATGATCTTTGATGTTACTAATTGTAATTGTTTTGGGGCAACACAAATTATGCCCATATAAGACAGTAAACTTAATCGATATATGTTGTGTGACTGCTTCACTGACCACGGTTCTCCCAACTATCTCTCTATGCTTGGGAGTTGGGTTCTCCCAACTATCTCTCTATGCCCAGGCTTCCTATTCCTATTCAACTGCATTGAAATTAGGCCAATTAATAACCCTACAGTGGCCTCTAAGTGTCCAAGTGAAAGAAAGAGTCACACATCTCTCACTTTAAGTCAAATGCTAGAAATGATTAAGCTTAGTGAGGAAGACATGTTGAAAGTTGAGATAGGATGAAAGCTAGACCTCTTGGTCCAAATGGGTAGCCAAGTTGTGAATGCAAAGGAAAAGTTCTTGAAGGAAATTAAACGTGTTTCTTCAATGAACACACGCACATAGTGAAGTATAATAGTCCTATCGCTTATATGGAAAAGGTTTTAGCGGTCTGGATAGAAGATCAAACCGGCCACAACATTCCCTTAACCCAAAGCCCAATTCAGATCAAGACCCTAACTCTCTTCAGTTTTATGAAGGCTAAGAGAGGTGAGGAAGCTGCAGAAGAAAAGTACTACACTAGCAGAGGTTAGTTCATGAGGTTTAAGGAAAGAAGCTATGTCTGTAACATAAAAGTATAAGGCAAAGCAGCAAGTGCTGGTGTAGCTGCACCAAGTTATCCAGAAGTTCTAGCTAATGAAGGGGGCTGCACTAAACAACAGATTTTTAATGGAGATGAAAAAGTCCTCTATTGGAAAAAAGATGCCATCTAGGACTTTCATAGCTAGAGAGGAGAAGTTAGTGTCTGGCTTCAAAGGACAGGTGACTCTTTTGTTATGGGCTAAGGCAGCTGGTGACTTGAAGTTGAAATCAATACTCATTTACCACTCTGAAAAGCCTACAATCCTTAAGAATTATGTTAAATCTACCCTGCCTGTGCTCTACAAATGGAACAACAAAGCCTGGATGACAGCACATGTTTATAGCATGATTTACTGAATATTTGAAGCTTCCAAATGAGACCTACTCCTCAGAAAAAAAAGCCATCTTTTAAATTCTGACTACTCATTGACAATGTACCTGATCACCCAAGAACTCTGATAGAGATGTGCAATAAGATTAATGTTGTTTTCATGCCTGCTAACACATTCTTAAGCCCATGAATCAAGAAATAATTTCAACTTTCATGTCTTACTTAAGAAATACATATTTAAGGCTAGAGTTGCCATAGATAGTGATTCCTCTGATGGAACTGGCCACAGTAAATTGAAAACCCTCTGGAAAGGATTCACCATTCCCGATGCCATTAAGAGAATTTGTGATTCATGGGAAGAGGTCAAAATATCAACATTAACAGAAGTTTGGAAGATGTTGATTCCAACCCTCATTGATGACTTTGAGGGGCTCAAGACTTTAGTGGAGGAAATAACTACAGGTGGAAATGACAAATGGTGGAAATGGCAAAAACAACAAAAACAACGACTAGAATTAGAAGTGGAGCTTGAAGATGTGACTGAATTTCTGTAATTTCAGGATAAAACTTGAATGGACAAGAGATTGCTTCTCATGGATGATTAAAGAAAGTGGTTTCTTGAGATGGAATCTCCTCCTGAAGATGCTGTGAAGATCGTTGAAATGATAAAGGATTTATAATATTACATAAATTTAATTGATAAATCAGCAGTGTTTGAGAGAACTGCCTCCAATTTTGAAAGAAGTTGTACTGGGGGTAAAATGCTATCAAACAGCATCAAATGCTACTAAGAAAGAGCATCAATTAACTCTTCATGAAAAGAAGAGTTCATTGATGTGGCAAACTTCACTGTTGTCTTATTTTAAGAAATTGCCATAGCCACCCCACCTTCAGCAACCACCACCTTGATCAGTTGGCAGCAATTAACATTGAGGCAAATCCCTCCACCAGCAAAGAGTTATGACTTGCTGAAAGCTCAGATGATGGTTAGCATTTTTTAGCAATAAAGTAATTTTTAAAGTATGTGCATTTTTCAGACATAATGCCATTGCATACTTAATAGACTACAGCATAGTGTAACCATAACTTTATATGCACTAAGAAACCAAACAATTTATCTGACTTGCTTTGTTGTGGTCGTCACTTTATTCCAGTGGTCTGGAACCAAACCCACAATAACTCTAAGGTATGCCTCTAATAATTAAGATTAAGTGAGATCATCAGGGTAAGTAGGCCCTAATCCAATATGACTGGTGTCCTCATAAAAGGAGGAGATGAGGACACAGACAGAGGGACAAGTATATGAAGACAAAGCAAGAAGGCAAATATCTGCAAGGCTAGAGAGGCCTCAGAAACCAAACCTGTTAACATCTTTGATCCTGAACTGTACTCTCCAGAATTGTGAGAAAATAAATTTCTTTTGTTCAGTTCACACAGTCTTTTGTATTTTGTTATGGCAGCCCTAGCAAAATAACAAAGAGTAAAAAAGAGAATAATATGGTGGTACCTAGAACAGGATATATGAGTCACAACATTTTTTGTTATATTTATGGTAGAGTTTTAAGTACATTTCTATACTGAGAGAAAAGAGATGGTAAAGCAGGCCTAGAAACCCAGTCCAAGAGTTTTCTTACATCATCTCACTAATTTCTAGTTTATAACATGGCAAGATTCACTATATTCACTTGGCTGTGTCAATGCAGTAAGCATGTGTTCATCATGAGACTGGTATTTTTCTAATGTTGATAAACCAGACCAATAAATAGACTGACCTACCCTTGAATTGGTAGGCAGGACCTGGTTGTCTATGGGTGAAGAAAAATTTAAATAACCCCACTTCAATAAGTTGTGTTAACTAAATAAACATTTCACCATTTTTAGAACTTTTATTCAGATATTCAATTCATTTGCTGTTGAGTAGCAAAATTATTTTTGTTTTAATGCTTAATCAACAATATTTTAACTTGCACTTTTTTAAATTAAGTAGATAGATTCTATCTGTGCAGTAGCATATAGCTAATTTCCATAAATGGGACACAACAGATTCTGGTCCAAGATGGCAATGTAGGAAGAAGACCGTGAACTCACCTTCTCCTCAGACACACCAAATCTTTACCTATTTATGGAGGAATTTCTCTGAAAAAGAACCGAGGGCTGATTGAAGAGCTTCTGCACAACAGTAGATAGATCACATAGAGAACCAGAGAGATGGAGACACGGAAACAAAGAGAACCCCCACCCATGATGCTGCAAAGCGCAGTAGGGAGTGATAGTACTGAGGGATCATGAGCAGATTCATCTGCCCTGGGTCACAGAAAAAACAAAGCCAGTTTAAAAGGGCAGCTAGAATATAAAGAAATCAGCCCTAAGGCCCTGGGAAACAGCAGGGAGGCACCAGAACTCTCTCTGGGTTGGAGAGGCTGGCGAGCACGATAGTTGATGCTCATCCTCCACCTTGATAGTACAGCTGGGAGCAGGATCTGGGCACCATAGTCAGCCTACCAGCTCAATGAGCCCAAGATCCCTAGCCCACACCAGCCCCAGCTGTCCCACGAATGTGGCACTAGCACGGCACATACCAGTCCTGGTCAGTGTTCAACCATCTCACCAAGTGAGCTCACCAAGTGAGCTCCAACCATCTCACCAAGGTGACACAGGCACAAAGCATCCTGAAACATGCCAGGCCCGTAACACACAGCTCCAGACAACTTGCCAGGGCATTTCCAGTGCAGAGCACCGTGGAAACCCCAGCCTGCCTCAACTCCATCTGTTATGCCAGGGTGCACCCTGGATGGAACACCCAGGAAACCCCACCTGTGCTGCCTCAGTTCCAGTTGCCCCACCAGTGTCACTGGTGAGGAGTGCCCAGGACCACCTGGACTGTGCCCTGCCTCAATTCCTGCCACACCACCATGATGCCCTCTGCATAAAGAACCCTGAGACTTTCCCAGCCTGTGCCTGCTTCAGCTTTAGCCATATTGCCAGGGAATCCTCTGTGCAGAGAACACCAAAACCACCCCCCCACACACAAACACCCACTTTAGCTCTGGCCGTCCTACCAGAGCAGGCCCAGCATGAAGTGCCTGGGGACTCCCCAGTTCACACCAGCCATGGCTCCAGCCAGCCAACCAAAATCACCAGCACACACAGTCTATATAGGGGATATCCATACATAAGAACATCCCTTCAAATATAGAAGTAGTTGTTTGCCTAATTCGTAGAAACAAATCCAAAAATTTAGTCAAAATGAGGAAACAGATGTATATGCCTCAAATAAAAGAATTATTCAGGGGACTCACAAAATAAAAAGATGGAAAATAAGACAATATGTACATAAAAATGAAAGTAAAAATGAAGTTCTTTTAGGACATGTTCCAACTTAAGTGGCCACCAACTTAACATAGACTGCTATATATTTTGGATATTATATATGAACCTTATAGTAACCACAAACCAAAACCTATCATAGATACACAAAAAATGAGAAAGAAAGCCAAGCATAACAGTAAAGAAAGCCATCATTCACAAGGAAAGAGCAAAAGAAGAAGGAAAACGGAACTACAGAAACAACCAGAAAAGAAACAAAATGACAATGAGTACATACCTTAAATGTAAATGGACTGAAAGTTTCAATAAAAAAAAAGAGTGACTGAATGAATAGATAACAAACCCATCTATATGCTGCCTAAAAGAGAGTCACTTCAAACTTAAAGACACATAAAGACTGAAAGTGAAACAATGAAAAAAAGAGTTCCATACCTAGAATAAAACAAAATAGCTGGGGTGCGTCGGTGGCTGAGTTGGTTAAGCGTCCAACTCTTGATTCCAGCACAGGTCATGATCTCCCAGTTGGGAGATTGAGCCCCATGTGGGGCTCTGCACTGACAGCATGGAGCCTGCTAGGGATTCTCTCTCCCCCTTTCTCTCTTCCCCTCCCCGACTCATAGACACACATACACACACACACACACACACACACACACACACTCACTCTCTCTCTCTCTCTCTCTCTCAAAATAAAGACATTTTTTTTAAAAAAGCCAAGATAGCAATACTTACATCAGACAAAATAGAGTTTAAAACAAAAATAGTAACAAGAGAAAAAGAAAGGCACTAATGATAAAAAGGTCAATCCACCAAATGCATATAACAATTATAAATATTTATACACCCAACACTGATGCATGTAAATATAAAAAGAAAGTACTAATAGACATAATGAGAGAAATTGACAGTAATATAATAATAGTAGGGGATTTAGCACTCTACTTACATCAACATATAGATTGTCAAGGCAGAATGAAACCAGGTCTTTAAATGAAACATTATACTGAACGGATTAACAGATATATATATAAAACATTCTACTCCAAACCAACAGAATGCACATTCTTTTCTTTGTGTTTTAATATTTATTTTTTATTTTTTTAATGTTTATTTATTTTTGAGAGAGAGATACAGAGCATGAGCAGGGGAGGGACAGGGAGAGAGAGAGGAAGACACAGAATCCAAAACAGGCTCCAGGCTCTGAGCTGTCAGCACAGAGCCCAAGGTGGGGCTCAAACCCATGAACTGCGAGATCATGACCTCAGCCAAAGCCAGACGCTTAACTGAATGAGCCAGCCAGGCACCCCAATATTTTTTTTTAAGTTTATTTATTTATTTATTTATTTATTTATTTATTTATTTATTTATTTATTTATTTATTTTAAGAGTGACCAAGCAAACGAGTGTAAGCGAGGGGCAGAGTGAGAGGGAGAGAGAATCCCAAGCAGGCTCTGCACTGTCAGCATGGAGTCTGACATGGGGCTCAAACCCACAAACCATGAGATCATGACTTGAGCCAAAATCAAGAGTAGGACACTTAACTGAATGAATCACTCAGGCACCCAGAATACACATTCTTTTCACTACACATGGAACATTATTCAGGATAGACCACATGTTAGGCCACAAAACAGGTCTTAATAAATTAAAAAATACTGAAGTCATATCAAGCATCTTCATACAATAGTATGAAACTAGGAATCCATCACAAGAAAAAAATAGGGGGAAAAAAACAAACACAGGGAGGTTAAACAACATGCTACTAAAGAGCCAAAGAGTCAAGAAACCAAAAAGAAATAAAAAAATACATGCAGACAAGTGAAAATGAAAACACAATGGTCCCAAATCTCTGGGATGCAGCAAAAGCAGTTCTGAGAGAAAAATCTATAGTGATACAGGCCTACCCTCATGAAACAAGGAAAATCTCAGACAAACAGCCTATGTTTAAACCTAATGTAACTCAAAAGAGAAGAACGAAGTTTAAAGCTAGTAGAAGGAAGGAAATAATAAAAATTAGAGTGAAAATATATGAAACACAAACAAATGGAAAGATATTCCATGCACATGGGTTGAAAGAATTAATATTGTTAAAGTGTATATAGTACCCAAAGCAAGCTACAGATTCAATACAATCCCTATCAAAATACCAACAGTATTTTTCACTAGAACAAATAATCCTAAAATGTGTATGGAACCACAAAAGATGCCAAATAGCTAAAACAATCTTGAGAAATAAAAACAAAGCTGGAGATATCCCAATCCTACATTTCAAGATACACAGTTAAACCTTGGTTTTTGAGCATAATTCGTTCAGGAAACATGCTTGTAATCCAAAGTACTTGTATATCAAAGCAAATTTCTCCATAAGAAATAATGAAAACTCAGATGATTCATTCCACAACCCAAAAATATTCACATAAAAATGATTATAATACTGTAATAATAAATAATGAAGAAAATACAAAATACAAGGAAAATTAATTAACCTACACCTTTGAAAATCTTCATGGCTGGTGTGAGGGAGACAAGAGAGAGGAGAGTTATCATGTGGGACGACTTTCATTATCACTAATGGATGTTGACTACAGTACAGTATTAATAAACTTTTGTCATATACTGTATTTAATGTGACTGGCAATAAGGCAGAAGAGGAAAAGGTCTCTATCTGCAGGCAGCCTAGACTAAAGCAAAGCATTTCTAAGCTTACTCTTGTGTGGAAAAGCAAAGGACTGTCCATAGGTGCTTCGAAGTGACAAAAAATACATTAGTGTCAGTTGTGGGCAACTTCCAAAGCTCTAAAAAATCAATCACTGATTTCTGCCAAACACCACAGCCTGAGATAGAGCATCTGAGCATGGGAGATATCACCCACAATCCCGCAGTGAGAGAGTGAGAGACAGAGAGAAAGAGAGAGAGAGAGAGAGAGAGAAGAGCCATTGGCACAGTTGTGATCATATGAGATTTGGTATCGCGTAATACTTGCATTGCAAGACATCGCTCACTTGTTTATCAAGTTAAAACTGATTAGAAATGTTTGCTCACCTCGTGGAATACTCGCAGAACAAGTTACTCACAATCCAAGGTTTTACTGTACTACCAAGCTATAGTAACCAAAACAGTATGGCACTGATACAAAAATAGACACATTGATCAATGGAACAGTAAAGTCCAGAAATAAACTCAGAATTATATGGTCAATAAATTTATAACAAAGGACACAAGAATATATAATGAGGAAAAGGCAGTATCTTAAATAAATGGTGCTAGAAAAACAGGGCAGATACATACAAAAGAATGAAACCGGACTACTTTCTTATACTATATACAAAGATAAGCTCAAAATATATTAAAAACTTAACACACATAAAACTCCTAAAAACACAGATAGTAATCTCTCTGACATTGGCCTTCCCAAGATTTTCTAGATATGTCTCCTCAGGCAAGGGAAACAAGCAAAAATAAATTATAAGGACTAGACCAAAATAAAAAGGTTTTGCATAGTGAAGGAAACTATCAACAAAACAGAAAGGCAACACTACTGAATGGGAGAAAATATTTGCAAATGACATATCCAATAAGGGGTTAGTATCCAAAACATATCAAGAAATTAAACAGCTCAACATCAAAAAACCCCAAGCAATTGATTAAAAAATGGGCAAAGGACATGAATAGATAATTTTCCAAAGACATACAGATGGCTAGCAGATACATGAAAAGATTCTGAACATCACTAATCAGCAGAGAAATATAAATCAAAACTATCATGAGATATCTCCTTACACCTGTCAGATTGACTAGTATGAAAAAGATAAGAAATAACAAGTGTCGGTTAAAATGTGGAGAAAAAGAAACCCTCATACACTGTTGGTGGGAAAGTAAATTAGTATAGCCACTATAGAAATCAGTGTGGAGATTCCTCAAAAAATTAAAAATAGACATACCATACAATCTAGTGATTCCATTGCTGGTAGTTACCCAAAGAAAATGAAAAAACTAATTTGAAGAGTAATGTAGCTCTGTGTTTATTACAGCATTATTAACAATAGCCAAGATATGGAAGCAACCTAAGTGTCCACTGATAAATGAAAAAGATACGGTGTATATATACAATGGAATATTCCTCAGCCACAAAGAAGAATGAGATCTTGCCATTCATAACAACATAGATCTATATATGTATATATACACCACATTTTCTTCATTTATACCAGGGGACTACATGAAATAAGTCCGACAAAGATAAATACCATGTGATTTCACTTATATGTGGAATGTGAAAAACAAAACAAATAAGCAAAGAAGAAAAGCAAAAACAGATCCATAAATACAGAATACAAAGTGATGGTTGCTAGAGGGGAGAGTGATGATGGCATGGGCATAATGAGTGAAGGGGAGTGGGAGGAACAGGCTTCCAATTTTGGAATGAATCAGTCATGGGGAGAAAAGGTACAGCATAGGGAATACAGTCAATCATATTGTAATAGTGTGGTATGTGACAGATGGTAACTACACATGTGGTCAGCATAACATAACATATAGAATTGTTGAATCACATTGTACACCTGAAACTAATGTAACATTGTGTGTCAACTATACTTCTATAGTTGTCCTACAACTATATAATTTAATTAAAATATTAATTAAAATTAAAAAATAAATTGGCCACAAGAGAATCCAACCTTAGTAAACAGTTCAGATCCACAAGCCAAAGTCATCACTTTCAAAATAAGAATTCAATATGTATAGAACATTAGGACTTTGCAAAAATCAATGGTTTTTACTGTGGCATCTAGGAAATATAAGCTTCAAATTATGTTACTTTGCTTTATATCGGCTTTGTTCTAAAATTATGTAAAGCATGACACAGTTTGAATGCCTTCAGCATAAGAACCCATACTTCCAGGCACCTATGCACATTTTATTCACATGAAGAATTTAAGTAGTTTTCCGATTTTTATGTTAATATATATGTAATAGCCTCATAGTCCACATGAAAATAATTTATGTTAATTTGATGCAAAATAAAATACTTAACATATGCTAAGAGTTGAGAACTATGATACTTCTAGAATCAAAGCATAACCAAATTTATTCAGCGTAAACTTAAGTTATACAACATCAAAGTCAATTCAATTAGGTAAACTCTCCACATTATGTCTAACAAATAATATAAAATGGAAAACTTTAAGCTGCTGTATTTATTAGACTCTTCATTGTGGCAGGGGGAAAGGGCTGGGAGAGGAAGGAAAAATAAATAGGAAATTGCTAAATATTTTTATTAATATTTATTGCTCAGATATATTTTATATGCCACAGAATATTTTAAATTTTATTAAACCAGCTATAGAAATGGAGAATAAATACTTTGTGCTTTACTAGGAAGTTTTTCTGATATAGCAATCCCCAAATGGGGATTCTAATGGACAATTGAACATACTCAAGAACAGTTTTTACAATACTATCAGGAGTTTCAGATTCATATCTTCAATAGTTTCTGTTTTCACTGTATTGTGCTTTGAAATGGGTTTGACTGGAAGTCAGAAAGTAGGAAGACTATCTTTCAGAAAGGTCTCTCTGCACAAACATAAATACAGTCCAAGGGAAAGGCAGAGAAAATTTGCTATTGCTATAGTTTATAATTTTATCCGCCCCCCCCCCCATTTTTCTCTCATGCACACATACAAGTCATTTATGCTAGTGTGCTGGTATCTGGGTGTCTGCTTCAAGACCATCCTCAACATCTTCCCCTAATGTTTTCCTCCTTGCTCCACTATGATCAAGAAAACCATTCCCTCTTAATCTTTTGCTTTATCTTTCCAAGTTTCAACTTTTGTGTTGCTTTTTATTGCCAGTATTAACTCAATATTCTGGCACTTTGTGTTTCAAAGCTCTCTTAGATCTGAGCTTAACTCCAACCTGAAGTTGCCCGAGGCAAAAAGAGTACAGCCTCCACACCTGATCAGCTTGGAGGAAAAGAGTAAATACTGTCCTACAAGAGAAAAGTCCCATGTTCTAGTCTTAGTCATCTCTTGTTTACAAGACCTCAGGCAAGTCACTCAACTACCAGAGACCTTGGTCTTGACAAAAATTTCTGCCAAGCTAACATGGTGGTTTCAGGATTAAAACACCTACTTACAATAACTGCTATTTCTAATATCTTTTAATGCATGACGAATTTTTGACACTTTTCTAAAAAACTCCAACTTCCCTTGCTTATGATATTTTCTCTAATAGATTTGGTATTCTTTGATCACAAAAGCTAGGACTAATTTTCTTTGAATGGTTAATATCTACTACTTGGCAAATCCTATATTTTCCAATAATATTACTGAATGAGAAAATAAATTAAATGAAAATAGTGTGTGTGATAACAATGTTCCAACGTTAAACAAGCTATACAAATGGAAGATGTTGGTTTTCTTAACTCACCCATTTAATAAAGCACTGTGCTAGACAAAGATAGTGGAAAAAGTCTCTTGTACAAAGTACAGTTATTAACACTTAAGAGCTCTTACTGAGTACTCACCAAAGAGTTACTAAAACTGGATAGTCAATCATGAAGAGAGAGTAAAACATCAGTAGTTAGAAACAACTTCACTTTTTTGTTGTTGTTGCATTTCTAATTATTAGGCCTCTCATAAAATCATTCTAAATTTAATATTTAAAGAATATTTAATTTAACTGATTATTTAATGAATCATATCAAGTACCCTCTGACCACATTGATATAAAATTAGAAATAAATTACCGTAAGAAAACTGGAAAAACCACAAAAATATGGATACTAAACAATATGACACTGAACAGACAATGGATCAAAGAAATCAAATGTGAAATAAAAAATACCTAAGGATAAATGAAAACAGAAATGGGATATACCACAATCTATGGGATGCAGCAAAAGTGCTTCTAAGAAGGAAGCTTATAGTAATACAGGCCTACTTCAAGAAAAGACAATCTTAAATAAACTAACTCTAGACCTAAAAGAACTAGAAAAAGAAGAATAAATAAAACCCAAAGTTAACAGAAAAAAATGAAATAATAGGATCAGGACAGAAATAAATGAAATGGAGTCTAAAAAAATAATAGAAAAGATCAATGAAACTAAGAGCTGGTTCTTTAAACAGATAAACAAAGTAAACCTTTAGCTAGACTAACCAAGAAAAAAAGAGAGCTCAAATAAAGAAAATCAGAAATGAAAGAGATTAAAATTGATACCACAAAAATGCAAAAGAATCATAAGAGAATACCATGAACAACTATCACCAACAATTGAACAACCTACAAGAAATGGATAATTTCCTAGAAACATACAATCTTCCAAGACTGAATCAGGTAGCAATAGAAAACTTGAATAGACTGATTACTTGTAAGTATGATTGAAACAGTAATAAAAAACCTCCTAACAAACAAAAGTCTAGGACCAGATGGCTTCACTGGTGAATGCTTCCAAATATTCAAAGAAAATTTAGTCCTTCTCAACTCTTCCAAAAATTGAAGGGAGGGAATGCTTCCAAACATATTTTAGGAGGTCAACATTACCCTGATTCTCAAACTAGACAAGAATGAACACACACACACACACACACACACACACACACACACACTCACACACATACTCTACAGACCACTTGATAAACATAGATGCAAAAATCCTCAGCAAAATATTAGTAAAGCAAATTTAAAAATTTATTATAAGGACTATACATCATGATGAAGTGGATTTATTCCAGGGTTCAACATGATACACCACATAAATGAAATGAATAAAAATCATATGATCATTCCAATATATACAGAAAAAGCATTTGATAAAATATAACACCCACTTACGACAAAAATTCTCAACAATGTGGGTACAGAGGGGCTACCTCAACATAATAAAGGCCCTATCTGGCAAACCCACAGCTAATATCATACACAATAGGAAAAAGCTAAAAGCTTTTCTGCTAATATCAGGAACAAGACAGGGATGTCCACTCTCACCACTTTTATTCAACATAGTATTGGAAGTCCTAACCATAGCAATTAGGGAAAGAAATAAAAGTCACACACATTGGTAAGGAAGAAGTAAAACTGTCAGTGTGTGTGTGTGTGTGTGTGTGTGTGTGTGTGTGTGTATGTGTGTGTGTGTGTGTATGTATAAATATATACATATATATATATTTCTAGCAGTAGAATATATATTTATATTTATATTTCTAAAATCTCCACTAAAAGACAATTAGAATAAATAAATCCAGGAAAGTCAATACAAAATTAATACACAGAAATCTGTGGTGTTTCTATACACTAATAATGAACTATCACAAAGAGAAATTAAGAAAACAATCTTATTTACAATTGCACCAACAAGAATAAAATACCTAGGAATAAACTTAACCAAGGATGTGAAAGATCTGTACAATGAAAACTGTAAGACATTAATAAAAGAAATTGAAGATGACACATATAAATGAAGACATTTTGTGCTCATGGATTGGAAGAGTTAATACTGCTAAAATGTTCATACTACCCAAAGCAATCTACAGATTCAGTGCAATTCCTACCACCAGAGGGAGGGAACCACAGTCAGGAAGAGGGGAAAGAAACAGACTACACACTGGGGTGTCCACACAGGAAAGATGGATCCCCATAACGTTTGGCTTTGAAAACCAGAGGGGTCAAATTTCGTAAGTTCTTACAATCAGTGGGACTTAAAGCTTGGAACTTCAAACATCAGCAGGCTCACTTGGGAGAGACTGGAGGGTGACAGAAAGTTGAATCTCCCCCTTTAAAGAGATTGCACAACAAACAGCCCCTGGAGACATAACACAGAAGCAGCGGGTTGAAAAATGCCTGGGGCTTATGGGAAGGAGAGTTATTTACTAATCTCAGAATTTCCTGAAGGAATTCTCCAGAAACAAAGGAGCTAGCAGGCACCATTTCCCTCCCCTGCTTCCTAGAATAAATACATGGCCAACTGTAGAAACCAGCACAGCATCAGCATTCACTAACTTGCTTACACTATGCTCCCCCGCCCCCATTGGGTCTGTCTCAGTCCCAGTGCTGTAGATGCCCTCCCCCCAGAAGATCTACACAAACCTTGTCAACACTATGTCTCCCAACTTTGAGTTTTACAGGACCTTGGTCCAGTGGTGGCTGGCCACCTCCCACAGAGGACCTGTGCACCTTGGTAAAATTGTGTGCCCCACCCATGTTTGCTTTGCAAAGCAGCCTGGCCGCCCGTCTTGGCAGCACCTGCATGTCCCCCCTTCCTGTGGAATAGGACTCACACCACCTTGTTAAAAGTGAATACTCTGCCCACTACTTTCAAGAGCAAGAGAGGTAGCTGGTTTTCCTAACACAGAGAAACAGACACAGAGAGTTAGACAAAATGAGGAGACAGACGAATATATCCCAAATGAAAGAATAGGCAAGAGACCGAAGTGAAACAGATATAAGTAATATGTCTGATAGAGAATTTAAAGTAATAATCATAAAGATACTCATTGGACTTGAGAAAAGAGTAGAGGACAGGAGTGAGACCCTTAACAAAGAGATAAAGAACCAGAGATGAAGACCACAATAACTGAAGTTAAAAATATACTAGATGGAATAAATAGCACGATGGAAGAAGCAGAAGAATTAGTGACCTGGAGGACAGAGTAATGGAAAGTAATCAAGTTGAGCAGGTGAAAGAAAAAAAATATGCAAAACGAGAACAGACTTAAGGAACTTAGTGACTCCATCAAGCATAGTAACATTCGCATTACAGGGAACCCAGAGGAAGAACGGAGAGAAAAGGGGGAAGAAATTTTATTTAAGGAAATAATAGCTGAAAATTTCGTAAATTTAAGGAAGAAAACAGAAATTCAGATCTAAGAGGCACAGAGATTCCCCCATCAAAATCAACCAAAGGAAGTCCTTAACAAGATGCATAAAAATTCAAATGGCTACAAGTAGGGATAAAGAAAAAAAATTTTAAAGCAGCAAGAGAAAAGAACACAGTTACATATAGGGGAAACCTCATAAGGCTATCAGCAAATTTTTCAGCAGAAACTTTGCAAGCCAGAAGGGAGTGGCATGATATATTCAAAGTGATGAAAGGGAAAAATCTGCAGCCAAGATTACACTATCCAGTAAGGCTATCATCCAGAAGAGAAAGAGAGATAAAGAATTTCACAGACATGGGGCGTCTGGGTGACTCAGGTTGAGTATCCGACTTCGGCTCAGGTCATGATCTCACGGCTTGTGAGTTTGAGCCCCACGTCAGGCTCTGTGCTGATAGCATAGAGCCTGGAGCCTGCTTCAAATTCTGTGCCTCCCTTTCTCTCTGCTCCTCCCCCACTCATGCTCTGTCTCTCTCTCTCTTTCCTTCAAAAATAAATTTAAAAACATTGAAAAAAAATTAAAAAAAAATTTCCCAGACAAACAAAAGTTATAGGAGTTTGTGACCACTAAACCAGCCTTACAAGAAATGTTAAAAGGAACTATTTAGATAAAGAAAAAGGGAAATAAAGAAAAAGGAATCCGAGTATATCACTAAAGAAAGCCAACTTATGGAGAGAGAAGAGAGCAAGGGAAGAAAGGAACAGAAGATCCACAAATAAACACAAATAACAAAATGGCAATAAATATATGTCCTTCAATAATTACTTTGAATGTAAATGGACTAAATGCTCCAATGAAAAGACAGAGTGCTGGAGTGGACAAAAATAAAAGACTTTTCTATATGCTGCCCAAAGTGAGCATATAGACTCACTTTGTTTTGTTTTTATACATTTTCAAACTTTAAGATCATTGATTTCTTTTTTTAATATAACTTACTGTCAAGTTAGCTAACATACGAAAGGTGCTCTTGGCTTCGGGAGTAGATTCCCATGATTCATCACTTATATACAACACCCAGTGCTCATCCCAACAAGTGCCCTCCTCAATGCCCATCACCCTCTCCCCTCTCCCTCCAACATCAACTCTCAGTTTGTTCTCTGTATCTCAGTCTTTTATGGTCTGCCTCCCTCTCTGTTTGAAACTGTTTTTCTCCCTTCTCTTCCCCCATGGTCTTCTGTTAAGTTTCTCAAGTTCCATATATGAGTGAAAACATATGATATCTGTCTTTCTCTGACTGCCTTATTTCACTTAGCATAATACCTTCCAGTTCCATCCACATTGTTACAAATGGCAGGATTTCATTCTTTCTCATTGCCAAGTAGTATTCCATTGTATATATAAACCACATCTTCTTTATTCATCAGTGGATGGACATATGGGCTCTTTCTATAATTTGGCTATTGTTGATAGCACTGCTATAACAATTGGGGGTACATGTGCCTCTATGAATCAGCATTCCTGTATCCTTTGGATAAACTCCTACAAGTACTATTTCTGGATTGTAGGGTAATTCTATTTTTAATTTCTTGAGGAACCTCCACACTGTTTTCCAGAGCGGCTGCACCAGTTTGCATTCCTACCAACAGTGCAAAAGGGTTCCCATTTCTCCACATCCTCATTAGCATCTGTTGTTTCTTGAGTTGTTAATTTTAGCCACTCTGACCAGTAGGAGGTGGTATCTCAATGTGGTTTTGATTTGTATTTCCCTGATGATGAGTGATACTGAGCATCTTTTCATATGTCTGTTGGCATCTAGATGGCTTCTTTGGAAAAGTTCTATTCATGTCTTCTGCTCATTTATTCACTGGATTATTTGTTTTTGGGGTGCTGAGTTTTGTTCAGTTCTTTATAGATTCTGGATACTAACCCTTTATCTGATATGTCATTTGCAAATATATTCTCCCATTCCATCGGTTGCTTTTAGTTTTGTTGATTGTATCCTTTGCAATGCAGAAGTTTTTTTTATCTTGATGAGGTCCCAACAGTTCATTTTCACTTTTATTTCCCTTGCCTTTGGAGATGTGTTCAGAAAGAAGTTGCTGCAGCTGATATCAAAGAGGTTTTTACCTGTTTGCTCCTCTAGGGTTTCAATGGTTTCCTTTCTCACATTTAGGTCTTTCATCCATTTTCAGTTTATTTTTGTGTATGGTGTAAGAAAGTGGTCCAGGTTCATTCTTCTGCATGTCCCTGTCCAGTTCTCTCAGCACCATTTGCTAAAGAGACTAAAGAGACTTGCTTTGGACCTAAAGACACATGCAGTTTGAAAGTGAGGAGTTGGAAGGGCTTCTACATGGCTCAGTTGGTAAAGCATCTGATCCTTGGTTTCAGCTCCGGTCATGGTCTCACAGTTCGTGAGTTTGAGCCTCACATTGGGCTCCACACTGATGGTGTCCTTTCCGTCTCTCTCTCTGCCCCTCTCCTGATCACTCTGCCTCTCTCAAAATAAATAAATAAATGTTTAAAAAAAAGTGAGGAGTTGGGGGGAAAAAAGAAAGTGGATGGAAAAACATGTATTATGCAAATGCAGAGGTAGCAATACTTCTATCAGACAAAATCAACTTTAAAACAAAGACTAATGAGAGACAAAGAAGGACACTATATAATCATTAAGGGGACAATCCAACAAGAAGACGTAACAATTGTGAATACTTATGCACCCAACATGAAGCACCTAAAAACATAAAGTGGTAACAAATATACAGGAACTAATTGATAGTAATACAATAACAGTAGGGGGCTTTAATACCCCACTTACATCAATGGAGAGATAACCTAATCAGAAAATCAACAAGGAAATAGCAGCTTTGAATAACACACTAGACCAGGTGGATCCAATAGGTATATTCAGATCATTCAATCTTAAAACAGCAGAATACACATTCTTTGGAACATATTCTAGATGATATCACATAATAGGTCACAAAACAAGTCTCAACAAATTAAAAAAAAATTAAAATTATACCATGGATCTTTTCTGACCCCAACACAATAAAACTAGAAATCAATATACAAGAAAAAACCTGGAAAGAATATAAATACATGGAGACTAAAACATGCTACTCAACAATGAATGGGTCATCCAAGAAATCATAGAGGAAATAAAAAAAATACATGGAGTCAAATGAAGATGAAAACACAATGATCCAAAATCTTTGGGATGCAAAGTGGTTGTAAGAGAGTTTATAGCAATACAGGTGTACCTCATGAAGAAAAATCCCAAATAAAACAACCTAATTGTACACCTAAAGGAGATAGGGAAAAAAAAGAACAAAACCCCAAATCCAGTAGAAGGAAATAATAAGATTAAAGCAGAAAAAAATGAAATAGAGACTTAAAAAATAATATAAAAGATCAATGATACCCAGAGTTTGGTTCTTTGAGAAAACAAAAGACAAAATCAGAAATGAAAGAGAAACAACAACTGATACCAAAGAAACACAAAAAAATTTAAGAGATTATAATAAATTATGCCAACAAACTGGACAAACTAGAATAGATAACTTCCTAGAAATGTATAGCCTACTAAAACTCAAGCAGGAAAAATTAGAAGATCTGAACAGACTGATTCCCAGCAATGAGAATTGAAAGGAAATCATTAATAAAAAAACTCTCAACAAATAAAAGTCCAGACCAGATGGCTTCATGGGTGAATTCTACCAAACATTTAAAGAGTTAATATGTATTCATCTCAAACTTTTGCAAAAATAGAAGAGGAACGAAGCTTCCAAATTCATTCTATGAAGCCAGCATTATCCTGATTCCAAAAACAGGTAAAGATATAACAACAAAAGTGACCTACAAGCCAATATCTCTGATGAACATAGATGCAAATTCCTCAACAAAATATTAGCAAACTGAATCCAACAATTCATTGAAAAATCATTCACCACATTAAAGTGGGATTTATTTCTGGGATGTAAGAATGGTTCCATATTCACAAATAAATCAACATGGCACATTACATCAATAACAGAAAAGATAAAAATCATATGATCATTTCAATAAATGAAGAAGCAGCATTTGAAAAAGTACAACATCCATTCATGATAAAAGCCCTCAACAAAATAGGTTTAGAGGGAACATGCTTCAACATAATGAAGGCCTTATATGAAAAACCCACAGCTGACATTATATTCAATGGGGAAAAACTTAACTTTTCCCCTAAAGTCAGGAACAAGACAAGGATGTTCACTCTACCCACTTTAAGCCAACATAATACTGGAAGTTCTAGCCACAACAATCAGACAACAAAAAGAAATAAAAGGCATCCAAATTGGTAAGGAAGAAGTAAAACTTACACGATTTGCAGATGACATGATACTATATATAGAAAATCCTAACCATTCCACCAAAAAACTACTAGAACTGATCAATGAATTCAGTAAAATCACAGAATATAAAAATCAATGTAGAGGAATTCATTGCATATCTATACACTAATAATGAAGCAACAGAAAGAGAAAGAAAACAATCCTATTTACAATTGCACCCAAAATAATAAAGTACCTAGGAATAAACTTAACCAAAAAGGTGAAAGACCTATACTCTGAAAGCTATAAAACACTGATGAAAAAAAAACTGAATATGACACAAACACATGGAAAGATATTCCATGCTTATGGCTTGGAAGAATTAGTAGTGTTAAAATATCTATGCTACCCAAAGCAATCTACACATTTACTGCAATCCCTATCAAAATACCAGCACCATTTTTCACAGAATTGGAACAAACAATCCTAAAACTTATATGGACCACAAAAGACCCAGAATAACCAAACAATCTTGAAAAAGAAAAACAAAACTGGAGCTATCACAATTCCAACTTCAAGTTATATTATAAGGCTGTAGTAATCAAAACATTATGGTACTGGCACAAAATTACACATAGATCACTAGAACAGAATTGAAAGCCAAGAAATAAAGTCACAGTTATAGGGTCAATTGATCTTCAAGAAAGGAGGCAAGCACACAATGGGGAAAAGTTCTCTTCAACAAATGGTGTTGCAAACACTGGACAGCTATATGCAAAAAAATGAAATTGAACCACTTTCTTACACTGTACACAAAAATAAACTCAGAATGGATTAAAGACCTAAATGTGAGACCTGAAATCATAAAACTCCTAGAAGAGAGCAGAGGCAGTAATTTCTTTGACATTGGTCATAATAACATCTTTCTAGATCTGCCTCCTGAGGCAAGGGAGACAAATGCAAAAATAAACCATTGGGACTACATCAACATAAAAAGTTTTTTGCGCAATGAAGGAAACAACCAAAAAAACTAAAAGGCAACCTATGGGAGAAGATATTTTCAAATGACATATCAGATAAAAGGTTAGTATCCAGAATGTGTAAAGAACTTATACAACTTAGTACCAAAAAAACAAATAATCCATTTTAAAAAATGGGCAGAAGACATGAACATTTTTCCAAAGAAGACATCCAGAGGGCCAATAGACACATCTAAAGAGGATTAACATCACTCATCATTAGGGAAATGAAAATCAAAACCACAATGAGAGATCACCTCACACTTGTCAGAATGACTAAAATAAAAGCTCAAGAAACAACAAAATTTTGGTGAGGATGTGGAGAAAAAGGAAACCACGTGCACCGTTGGAGGGAATGCACACTGGTGCAGCCACTGTGGAAGACGGTATGGAGGTTTCTCAAAAAATTAAAAATAGAACTAACTACCCTATGATCCAGTAATCGTACTACTGGGTATCTACCCCAACAATATGGACACACTGACTGAAAGGGATACATACACCCCTATATTTATTGTGGCTTTATTTACAATAATCAAATTATGTTAGCAGCCCAACTGTCCATTGTTGGATGAATGGATAAAGAAGATATGGTGTAGATCTGCAATGGAATATTATTCAGCCATAAAAAAAGAATGAAATCTTGCCATTTGCAACAACATGGATGGATCTAGAGACTATAATGCTAAGTGAAATAAACCACTAGAGAAAGATAAATACCACATGACTTTACTCCTATGTGGAATTTAACAAACCTAATGAACAAAGGAGGGAAAAAAAGAGAGAAACCAAAAATAGACTCAACTACAGAGAACAAACAGATGGTTAACAGAAGGTAGATGGTGGGTGATGAGTGAAATAGATGAAGGGGTTTAAGAGAACACTTATTTTGATGAGCACTGAATAATATACTGAATTGTTGAATTACTATATTGTACACCTGAAACTAATTTAACAGTGTATGTTAACTACACTGGAATTAAAAATTAAAAAAAAAAAAAGAACAAGGATAAAGATATCACATTCCCTGATTTCAAACTATACTAAAAGCTATAATAGGGGCACCTGGGTGGCTCGGTGGTTAAGCGTCCGACTTCGGCTCAGGTCACGATCTCACGGTCCGTGGGTTCAAGCCCCGTGTCGGGCTCTGTGCTGACAGCTCAGAGCCTGGAGCCTGTTTCAGATTCTGTGTCTCCCTCTCTCTCTGGCCCTCCCCTGTTCATGCTCTGTCTCAAAAATAAATAAACGCTAAAAGAAAAAAAGCTATAATAAAACAGTATGGTATTAGGACATAGACAAATAGATCATTAGAACAGAATTGAGAGCCCAGAAATAAGCCCACACATGTTGTCAATTAATTTATGACAAAGGAGAGGGAAAATCTTTTGGATAAGCAGTGTTGGGAAACCCGGTGGACACTTGCAAAAGAATGAAATTAGACCACTATCGTATACACACAAATTAACTCAAAACAGATTAAAGACTTGAGTGTAAGACCTGAAAACTTACATTTCTAGAAGAAAACATAGGAGTAAGTTCCTCAACATTTATGTTAGTAATTTTTTTTCTTTAATCTGACCCTAGAGGCAAATGAAATTAAAGCAAAAACAAACATATGGGACCATATCAAACTAAGAAGTTTCTGCACAACAAAGGAAACCATCATCAAAATGAACAGGCAACCTAATGAATGGATAAGATATCACAGATCATATATCCAATAAGGGGTTACTATCCAAGACATATAAAGAACTTATACAACAACAACAACAAAAACAACTCAATTAAAAAAAGGGCAAAGGATGTGAATAGACATTTTCCAAAGACATTCAGGTGGCCAACAAGCATATGAAAAGATATTCAACATCACTCATTAGGGAAATGCAAATCAAAACCACAATGACATCACTTCACACTTATTAGAATGGCTATACCAAAAAGGTAAGAAATAACAAGTGTTGGAGAGGATGTGGAGGAAAGAGAACCCTTGTACAATGTTGGTGGAATTATAAACTGTTAGAGCCACCATGGAAAACAGTAATGGAAGTTCATCAAAAAAAGAATAGAACTAACATATGATACAGCTATTCCACTATGGAGTATTTATCTGACAAATATGAAAACACTAAGTCAAAACAATATACAAACCCCTATCTTCAGTGCAGCATCATTTACAATAGCTGATATATCCAAAAAAACACATAAATATCCATTAATGGATGAATGGATAAAGATGATCTGGTATATATACACAATGGAGTACTACTCAGCCATAAAGAATGAAATCTTGCCATTTCCAACAACACGGGATGGACCCTGAAGGCATTATGCTAAATGAAATAAAAGAGAAAGACAAATTCTGTATGATTTCACTCATACGTGGAATCTAAAAACAAATGACTAAAACAGCACAAAAACAGACTCATGGATAGAGTGAACAGATTGGTAGTTATCAGAGGGAAGCAGACTGGATGGGAGAAAGGCATCAACTATAGGGAAATGGATGGTAACTAGACTTTTGGGAACGATCACTTTGTAATGTATACAGATGTTGAATTAAAATGCTGTATATCTGAAACATTAAAAATTGTACTTAATACTGGGTCTGGTTCTGAAGGGCATACCAGATTTATTTAAATATCACTGCTACCCTCAAGGAGCTTAAGTTTAGTAAAAGAGCTAAGATGTGAGTCCAAATATTCAATCATAATTGAGGAATATAAGGAAGGAGTTAATTTATGCACTGTCAAATATTTTGAGAGAAATTGCTGTTATTGTAAATGGAGCATAATGACAGCCTCACAAGGTGTTAAATTGCCTATAGAGCCTTGAAGTAATTAACAAAATATCTTTAGTGGAAAATCAGTCATTTCCTAGTTATTACTCAAGCCTTCCCCACTTAGATTCCATGCATAATTTCAGAAGCTTTTGTGTAGTAACAATGATTCATCTTGTATTTTATGTAGTCTTTTCTGGAATTGTTTGTATCTCTAAACACAGTCCACACAAGCTCAGATTTTCAATGCAATATTAATGTTGCGTGTGCATAGAAATGTTCTCATTTACCTGTCTTTGCTGTTCTTATTCTAGTACTTTAAAAGCATTTTCAGCTGAGTCGTTTGTTTCTCTCAAAGTGTGAGATGGGCTTATAGCTCACATACAGTGGAGGCATAATAGCTAAACAGTTTTTATTTTAGCCCGGAGGATCATAGATCTGCCCCCTGGGATTTATGCCATCATTTCAAACCCCAAGCTAAGAAAAATGTATTGTCAGCCTTGCTTTACCATTCTTTCAAATGAAAGTTTAATCAACTTGACATTTACAGTAAGGAGCGTCTGGGTGACAGCATTTATGGAACATACAGAAATCTCTGTCTTAAAGTAAATATGAAAATGTGGTAGAAAGGAGGATAGTGGAGTGTCAAATCAAGATTCCAAGTCGAAAAACAGTTTTCTAGTGCTGAGGTACAGCTGAAGATGCTGAAGATGCAGTCTAGGGTTTTAGAGGCTACACTTTCTCCTTCAACGTTTATAGGTTTTATGAGGACAGAAAGAATTCTTTAGTCAAATAAGTTTGCAAAACACCTGGGTCAGACAAAGGAAAAAAGACTCAGAATTTCTCAAGACGTTTAATATGTGAATATACTTAATCGTACACTTAAAAATTGTTAGAATGGTAAATTTCATGTGTTTTTTACCACCACTTAAAAAATCATGTGATTTTTCAAAATAGTACTTTATTAAATCAGCTAAATGTAAAGAGAAAAAATGAATTTGACTATTAAAAATTATTACTCTCTTTAGGAAATAAAGAGAAATTTCTTACTGGTAAAGAAATCTAGTTCACTAGAATGGAAATCCAAAGGTTTCAAAATAGCTACTTAATTAAGGTAGCAACAGTACTATTTAGGGTTGCGATGAAACTTTGAAAAATTGTATGAATTTTAAAATAAAAGGCATTTAACATTTCCAAATTAGGTGATTTCCCTAAATATACATATATAATTACTACAGAATCAAAATATGATCAATAATAACTTGCATATTTCTAAATTAACTTATTACCATGAATGAGAAATTTACTCCTAAATTTTAACTTTTGGTACTGTAAACTTATTATCAATACTATTGTAATTTCCTGTGGACTTCAGGCTAGACTTACAGAAACAATCACCATCTTGAAGGAAGAGGATGTGCCTTGCAATGGGGGAAATATGCTTCTGTACTTCTTTCTTCCCTTGTTCTGTCCTTGAGTACTGTTTGGCTTTTTTTGTTCTGTATGTGTAGTATTTATTCAAAGCACAATTCTTTGGGGAAGTCAAAGGAATGTGTGAAGGAAATACAGATCCCACACAATAGTTAATAATTGTGCTTAGCTGAATTTGAGAAATAAGATATGTATAGCAACACAAAACATCTTCTCACATCTAGAGCATTTACTGCCCCACTCCTCTTTTAGGCAACACTAAGCAGGTGCTCCCAGAAAATAAATATGGAGTTTAAAATTAATAAAGGATGACAAAAACAATATTACTGCTACACGGCCAAACCCATCTTGTATGATAGGACTATATTCACTGTGTACAAATGGAGCAATAAATGTCCTCAGCGAGGTGATAACTGAAGAGGCAGTTGTAGGAATTCCAGGTGAGAAGTAGAGGCATACTTGACTTTTGTCTTCATTATAGCCCTGGAACAGAGTTCCTAGAAGCTATGTATGTGATTGAAGAGGGAAGCCTGGGAAACTGTTACGGGGCAGTAATTCAGGAACAAGTCGGGGGGGGGGGGATCAGGAGGGGATTCCAAGGTAAAATGACTAAAGATGAGGCTAGGACAATAGAAAGGCCCAATTTAAGGGAATAGAAATCATCCCCAGAGAGAACACAAATGTCTTTCTTCATGACCAGAATGAAAAGGTCTCTCATGAGCTCCAAGGTAATTCAAAGTTTCCACAGCGTTGAAAAGGACAGGTGATCAATGTCTAGCTTTCACCCAATTCACATTCACCTATGCTAGCCTGGAAGACCTGGAGACTGAAGGCTGATGGAGAGGCATAGGGAAACAGATGTCCTCTGAGTTCCCACCTATTAGGTCAACCTTAAATCTCCAGAAGAGCTAGTTCTAGAAAGAGGTCCCTAATGGGTGGGAATTGTACTTGTGAAGAAGGCAAGAGGGAGCATGGATGTAAGCCTTATGCCCCACCCCATTTTTTAAAAAACATGTAAGATACCATACAGAGACTTTATCAGGATAATGCAAAGAGGGAGTCCATGCAGAAGGCAGAAGAGGAGACCAGCCCCATTTGCAGGCTAGGATACAATAAGAGTAATTACTAGGAGAGTTTTTGGAGAATTCCTAAAGCCTTCAACACTCCACTGTTAATGGCTTTGGTTCCCCACTCTGTTTCAGAAGTATTTAGAACCAAAACCCTAAAATAAAAAGGGTGTGTGATCTTTTAATTCTGGGTCAAAGAAGAGCCAGAAAGCTAAGGAGACTGCATCCTAATTACTTATACAGTCTTGAGAGTGAGAGCAGCTACAAGGAAGAGTCAACCACATCCTTGAGATGTGGGATTCATCAGAGGCCATGGAGGGCCTGCTTGGGATGAAGCAGTGAGCCCAGGAGTTTTAGCCAAAAGAGATTCTGTATTGGGTCTTTCAAAATGACAGATTCAAACATGTTTATTATTTTTTCAGTTGAACAACTATAATGAGACTACAATTGAGTCATGTCTACTACATATCCAGATGTTTTAGTATAAATTTGTAAGCTGAACTCTAAAATGAAAAAGAAAATAATCTTTTCAAGCTCCAATGTAAGGCAAAAACAATAGGAAATCCTAAGTCTGGTTACTAAATCATTTGGACATTTTTTCCTATAATGGTAAATCATCTGAATTAAGAGTTGTACCTAGAGAAATTCTAAAAGACACTCATTTGATTCTAGAAAACACCATTAAATGTGTCATCTTGATTCAGAAGTTCACAGAACCCAGCCTGCATTCTTTTCTCTCATGTACCTCTATTTCCATATCAGTAGTGACACAAAGTTAAATGTCATCATTGTTCTCTATTTATACAAGTTAAACATTATTCTGCTCCATGGCTTCCTGCTGAGGCATCTTTTTATATTAGTTCCCATGTTATATTATTTGAATGGTCTGACTCCATGGACAGTCCCAGAACACATCATGCTTCTTTTTGCTGCAAGTTCAGGCCATTGTATACACCAATTCCCAAATACCTGAAAATGGTTCTCAAACCTTTCCATGCACAAAGTCACCTAGGGATCTTGTTAAAATGCTAACTCGGTTTTGCATTTTAAAACTAGTTAGCCCAATGGTTCAAGAGCAGAAGATCCACAGGATCCTATTTTAGTAAACACTGCTTTATTTTTCCCTTCGTGCCTCCCTAATAGATCCTACCCATACTGATTTCTTTCTCAGACTCTAGGGTGGTATGTTGACCTCTGATTTAGCCCTGAATAGTTTAACCTTTTTTGCACTGTTTATTTCATGTGGTTGTATCTCGGTTTCGAACTCTACTGAACACTCCTGGGGGGAACCCCATGGTATAATAATATACAATAATAATATTGCATGGAATGTCCATGGAACAAAGAGCCTCTCAAGGCAGAAGGATGGAGGTTTTTTACAGCTGTAAAGATGTCTGGAGAAAGAGGCCATGGCAGAAAGCCAAGGCATTCAACAAAGGAAGCATCAACATGGGGGCAATGTAGCAGCCTCCCCCCTCCATGCCACTACCGGTATGGAAACATGGAAGCAATGCAGAAGCAGTGTGGGGCCACACAGAGCCCAGGCCCCTGGTATTTCTGTGCTTTTTATTTGCTATGTTACTTGGGTGCGTCCTTTCTCTAGACTTTAGAGTGCCCAGCTTAAAAAGGAAATTTTATTATGTGCTGTCTAAAATCTCTTCTGATGCTATAGAGTCTGGGAATCTACTCCCATCTAGAAAAAGTACCAGAAAGATAAGTGTTACACTAAGGAAGTACTTTCTGGCTGTGAAAGTTGTTAGTTCCTTTGTTCTCAGCTCTCTTTTCCTAATTTCAAATTATTTGCTCATTAAATGTTTTTCCTACATATCTTCTCCACTGTTTTTAATTTCTTATGAGAGGCAATGCCATTTGATGTTATATGTAGTTATTCTGAGACTTTTTAGCACACTGATATTCTTTCCTGCCACTTCATGTGAGAAGTGTCTTCTCTGAAGATTTTTGCATCTGAGAATCTTCCTGAGACATTCTGTTTTATTATCCTGTCTTCTTTTTGCCAATATCTATAAAATCATGTTCCATTTCATCTCACAATCTCTTTTCCATTGCTCTGTAAAATGTGCATTTCATAATATAACCACATTATATAAGTCCCCAGGCTCCTTCCAGCCCTAAAAGAATGTGTATAGTTTTATAAATAAGGTTTTTGTAAGTTGATTCCTATTATTCATCTAGTTGATAGGTATCATTTAGGTATCTTTACTTTCACAGTACAAATGATAATGGAGAAGAAGATTACTTGTTAAATTTTCCTTGTAATTACTCCAACAAGTATTTAAGAATTGCTTCTCTATCTTTTCTAACAACATATTTTAAATATTTAATTCTGTTTGACGTTAAATGTTATCCAGACAAAACAACAAAAGTTAAAGACAAATTTAAAAGAAAATATGTTCATTATAATTTCCTCAGCTTACCACAAAGGCTTTCATTCATGCATGTTGTTGACATGAGTATTTTAACAACATTATATTCACATCGTGTCACCTTATAACCTTTACTTGTTAATATACCAAATATTATCTCAATCGTAAGGTTTAATAGTTGCATGTTTCATTGAGTTAGTGTGACATGCTTCTCTTCCTTTTGCACTCTTAGGTTTGTTATCCTATTAGTTTTTGATACTGCTATGATTATCTTCATGCAAACAGCTTTTCACTACTTTAAGATGGTATCTTCAGAAATAGGATAGCTAAGTCAAAAGACAGGAACAGTGTGAAGGTTTCTGATAAAAATTATCATACTGCGTTCCAAAATGAGTTGTATAAATTTACATTCCCACCCTCACTATAAATGCGTGAGTTAAACACAACATTATTCTAAGCAGCTATTCATCTTTGAAAAGATTGTGGCCAAATATAAGTAACATAAAAAATGATTAAAAGGTTAAAATGTAAGTGTACAACTCAGTGGAATTAAGTACATTCATAATATTGTGTAGCCATCACCACTATCCACTTCCAGAATTTTTTTTAATCATCCCACACAGAAACTCTACCCATTAAACAATTTGTCATGCTTCGCTCCTCCTAGTCCCTGGTAACTTCCATTTCTACTTTCTGTGTCTATGAGACCTAGTCTAAGCACTTTATTTAAGTGGGATCATGCAATATTTGTTTTTTTGTGTTTGGCTTATTTCACTTAGCAAAACATTTAAGGTTAATCCATATTGCAGCATGTATCAGAATTGCATACCTTTTAAGGGTGAAATAATATTCCATTGTATTTTACATACCACACCATGTTTATCCCTTCATCTGTCAAACACGTGCGTTGCTTCCACCTTTTGGCTATTGTGAATAATGCTGCTATGAACATTGCTGTACAAATATCTGAGTTCTTACTTTCAGTTCTTTTGAATATATATTGAGAAGTAGAATTGAAGGATCATATGGTAATTTTATGCTTAACTTTTATATTTAAGCTGTTCTCTTAATGGTTAAAAAAGTTCTGTTTTATTTGCTATAAATTTTAATTTTTACAAGATTTGAGTATCTACTCCACCTATATTGCTTTACATTGCATCTTCTATGAATTCTAATTTGTGTCCTCTGCCCATTTATTGATTTTCTTCCTCTGTGTTTTCCTGAAGCTGAGTGAGCCCTATGGTGGGCACCTGCTCCTTTTGCCTATAGAGAGTCCTTTCCCTTTCATACTGGATTTTCCTTTGGGAACTACCCCTCTTCTGCTGCAGGCTACACTGGTGGGACATCCAGCATGTCCCCATTCCCTGGCTAATTAGATGCTCCTTGCAATTTGAATTTTAAGAAAGAAACAAAAATAGAAAGCGATGAAAGCTACATCATGATGCTCACAGCTTCTGAAAAGACTGCTCAACCATTAGAGTGCCTGTTTACCCATATTTACATACTTCCCCTGGTCTCATTCATAATGACGCCTGATTTATTTTTCCATTTTAGTTGTGTAAGCTACAAATAATTCCACTTTTTAAAGTAAAACCATTAGCCAGAGTTCATTTCTATTATTTGTTTATAATCAGACTAAATAGATTATAGTCCTCAAATTTTATGTAAATTTTTCCTAGTTCATTTATTCCTTTTAAATTTTAGTTTTATTATTTTATATTTAGTTATATTATTTTTACAGTTTAGAAAACTTCAATTTTGCAGAATTCTGTGGAATTAAGTTTTTAAATCTTTCTCCCAATGCTTTCAAAGCTAAAATACTAGCTCCCCACTACCAGTCAAAAATATAATCGAAATAGAAAGTGAAGAGATTAATCTAAATTGCTCTAATGTATGCCCATTTTCTATTATTTTTAAATGTTATTTTTTTCACACCTCCTAGTAGTAAATGACTTCAGATTATTTTTCATTATATATAATTCCAACTACCCAGGCTCTGAATGTGTTTGGCTTTAGGGTGAAATAGCTACTTTCTTCTTTCAAAGGAATCCATTCCAAAGCTCTTAAAGATAGTGATATTCTTTAAATTTTCTATTTTAGGAAGGAAGGAAGTAGTGGAAGCATGTTCATAGCTATGCTTTCTCCTCCTAGTCTTATTTTTCTTGCTAGTGTAGAAAAGATGACAATTGTATAGGAGGCAGAAGAGTGGCTCTGGATTGTAATCTGGGAGACAGAAGCAAACGTGAGTGCTCGAAGAGTGCCCTAATCAGGAGCAAGGGCCATATGGGAGAATATAGAATAGGAGAGCATCAACTAAGGGTAACTGATATAAAAATATTGGAAGCTCATGCCAGGCCTCATGCTAAGGGTCTAACCTGAGAGTCTAAAACAGATATAATAACAGTAATATAAAATTTTATTATCACATTAAGTCTTACACAGAAGGTAAATATCTACAGCAGGTAAGCAGAGTTGCTGTTGAAATCAAACCTGTCTGATCTCTTCTTATCCTGCAACTATCCCTACAAGACCCATGGGACTCTAGGATTCTATAGGACATGATTTGAAAACGACTAGTTTAAAGGAAAAGAAGCATCATACATCATGACAATTTGTGCCCAGGAGAAAATGGCTGACAGTAGCTTAAATAACACCTCTCTCTCTGAAGGAGTTTTCATTGGAATAGGGATCAAAGGCACTAAGCCTCAATAGAAGAATTTCATAAATCAGAGTGAGTGGAAGAACTGGCAGGGGAGGGAGGTGGTGGCAGGCATGGAACCAATTCAACTGCTTTAAAATCATGAATGTGTCCTGTCATCTACTTCCTGAAGTCCTGGCCACAGACAACTTATTATGAGTCATCATTATTACAAAATACCTGATACTTTAGAAGCCCTCAGTGCACTCTTCACACAAATTAATCCTAATCCTACCAAATAGGCTACCTCGTATATATACCTAATAACAAATATACATTTGAAATGATTCCGAACAAAGACTGGGAGAGTAAACTTTGAATAGAATTATGGCAAATTAGAAGAGCTTAAGATTTTCTCCAAGTCAATCAAACCAGGCTAACATATTTAAAAGGAAAATGGCAAGTGGTGATTATTTAGTGTTTGAGAGCCTGACAGAGGGTTTTGTTTGTACTCTCAACCAAAGAACTGAATGTTCCATAATGTTACTGAAGAATGAAGTGTCATCTGGTGGAATTAATGGCTGATAAGTTTAGAGCAAGTTGAAGAAACTATTACTTTGTACCACATTTAGCCAACTTGTGAAACCCACTGCCATAGGAGGTTATGGAGTTAAGCACTGTTGCTAGATTTAAAGCAGAATGAATAACTTTATGATTAATAAATGCCAGTTCCAGCCTTTATGCCAAGATAAAGGGAGTGATCAGAGTACATATTTGAGAACACAGGCCTACTGCAGCAGGGGTCAGAAGCAGGGACCTTTCCCTTATAAACATTGATACGTGATGAGCTATACAGAACTCAGGAAGCATTTACCCCTCTGTTAGAGCTAGGTTTTGTCTCAGCCTCCCGAAAGCAGAGGTCTACGTGCTCACCAAGGAGAAGGGCTGCTATAGACTTAAGCATGTAAGATGGTCAGTGCAACGCCTATGCTTCTGCAGCCCATGAGCTACAACCAACGAGCAAACACAAGTCAAGACTTTTTCTCTTGCCACCCTTACTTACCTTCTCCACCAGCCTCAAAATGAAGTTCTATCCTGCAGACCAAAACAAATGTTGGGTCTCTCCCTTCTTTACCAGCTGAGTACCTGTTTTCTGCTAGTCCATTCTGTGCCCTTCTTATCTTCAACAAATGAAGATTCTCTATTTCTGAGCATCTGCTTATGGTTCCTGTGCATCCTCCCATCCTGAAGATCTGGGCTGGATCAGGAAGAAATATGAAGAATCCTTGAAAGCTTTCCTTTTACACAGGTGTTCAAAAATCAAAAGTCAAAAAAAAAATCCAAGTAGGTAACATATGTACAGAACCCCAAGGACAAGAATATTTGACTTTCTGAAGTAGAATCAACAATTTTTATTTTTACTATATTAGAAGTACACTGCAAAAGCTAAACAGAGATTGTATTTTGGATTATATATTAATTAAAAAAAAGGATTAAAAAATTTCTAAATCTAATTCTTCTCGTTTGGAATTATAAAACTAACATTTTCTTCTACAAAAGATGTATTAGGTCTTACATTTCCCTTTGAAATGGACAGTCCAGAATTTGGCCTTAAATCCCTTAATTGGGAACAATATTTAGTTTTATTCCATTGCATAATGGAGAACAGATGTACCCAAATGTAGTTACTTCTAAACATAGTTTGGTTTTATATTTAGAGTAACTACTCTCAAGACATTTAAAGAAATCTAATTTTCCAACACCATCACATCTAGCTTTCAGTATATTGTACAGTTATGACTTTTTTTTAATAACTCTTCATTCTTTCTATCAGTATTAATTGTGAGAGATTAAGTGAACAAAATTAATTTTCAAGGTTTGAAGGAGAGAATCATGTTTAAAATTGCATCTTCAATTCTGTAACTGGGGAATTCTTACAATGTCCAATTCTGAAAAACAATTTTAAAGTACACTGGATATTGCTTGCCAAAGAAATGATTTTCCTAAAATTAAGATAATGAAAACATTTATTTTAAAATTTATAAGCTCTTGGCACACCTGGGTGGCTCAGTCAGTTGAGTGTCTGGCTTCGGCTCAGGTCATGATTTTGCAGGTCAGTGAGTTGAGCCCCACGAGGGGCTCTGTGCTGACAGCTCAGAGCCCAGAGACTCCTTCAGATTCTGTGTCTCCCTCTCTTTCTGCCCCTCCCCCACTTACACTCTATTCTGTCTCTCAAAAATGAATAAACATTAAAATTTTTTTTAATTTATAAGCTCTTTTACATTTGTATTAATAGATAACTTCTCAGGGTAGCATTACTTACTTGATTTGATTTCAAAATAGGACTCCGCTGAAATTTCTATTGCTTCTCAGCTCATTAAAATTTCCATCATACATTGTCTTTATATGATTTGTTCATAATGTCTTAAATTACATTCTTTTGACAGATATATTTAGTATATGAAACATTAGAGTAGTCTTTTTATTTAAATTCCAGTTAGTTAACATACAGTGTAATTAGTTTCAGATGTACAACATAGTGATTCAACACTTTGATACAATACCCAGTGCTCATCACAACAAGTGCACTCCTTAATCCCCATCACCTATTTCACCCATCCCTCCACCTCCCCCTGGTAACTATCAATTCGTTTTTTATAGTTAAGAGTTTGTTTCTTGGTTTCTTTCTCTTTTTCACTTTTCCCATTTTTATTTCTGAAATGCTACATGAGTGATATCATATGTGTGACACACACATACACATACAACCACATCTTTATCCATTCAACAGTTGATGGACACTTGGGCTGTTTCCATAATTTGTCTATTTATATAAGGCTATAAACATTACGATGAATGTATCCCTTTAAATTAGTATTTTTGTATTCTTTGGGTAAATACCTAGCAGTGCAATTGCTGGATTGTAGGGCTGTTCCATTTTTAACTTTGAAGAAACTTCAGAGTTTCCTCATCACAGCGTCTGCACCAGTTTGCATTCCCACCAACAGTGCAAGAGACTTCTTTCTCCACATCCTCACCAATACCTGTTGTTTCTTGTGTTGAGTTGAGCCATTCTGACCAGTGTGAGGTGGTATCTCATTATAGTTTTGATACGTATTTCCCTGACGATGAGTGATGTTGACCATCTTTTCATGTGTCTGTTAGCCATCTGGATGTCTTCTTTGGAAAAATGTCCATTCATGTCTTCTGCCTATTATTTATTTAAAATCCAGGAAAACATCCATTTTTTTATTTTTTGAAAGTTTTATTTTTATTTTATTTTTATCTGTTTTTTCATTTTTTTATTTTATTTTTAAATTTGCATCCAAGTTAGCTAGCATATAATGCTGTAGTGATTTCAGGAGTAGCTTCCACTGATTCATCCCCTCCATATAACACCCAGTGCTCATCCCAACAGGTTTCTTCCCTAATGCCCCTTACCCATTTAGCCCATCTCCCCACCTGCAACCCCTCCAGCAGCCCTCAGTTTGTTCTCTGTATTAAGAGTCTCTTATGTTTTATCCCCCTCCCTGTTTTTATATTATTTTTTGCTTCCCTTCCCTTATGTTCATCCGTTTTGTATGTTAAATTCCTCATATGAATGAAGTCATATGATATTTGTCTTTCTCTGACTGGCTACTTTTGCTTAGCATAATACCCTCTAATTCCATCCACATAGTTGCAAATGGCAAAATTTCATGCTTTTTGATTGCCAAGTGATACTCCATTGTATGTATGTATGTATGTATGTATGTATGTATGTATGTATATGTATGTATACACATCTTCTTTATCCATTGACCTGTCGATGGACCTTTGGTCTCTACATACTTTGGCTATTGTTGATAGCACTGCTATAAACATTGAGGTGCCCCTTCAAAACAGCACTCTTATATCCCTTGGATAAATTCCTAGTAGTGCAATTGCTGGGTCGTAGGGTAGCTCTATTTTTAATTTTTTGAGGAACCTTCACACTGTTTTCCAGAGTGGCTGTACCAGTTTGAATTCCCACCAGCAGTGCAAAAGAGATCCTCTTTCTCTCCATCCTCGCCAACATCTGTTGTTGCCTGAGTTGTTAATGTTAGCCATTCTGACAGGTGTGCTTTTGATTTGTATTTCCCTGATGATGAGTGATGTTGAGCATTTTTCCAAGTGTAGGTTGGCCATCTGGATATCTTCTTTGGAGAAGTGTCTATTCATGTCTTTTGCCCATTTCTTCCCTGGATTATTTGTTTTTGGGTGTGGAGTTTGATAAGTTCTTTATAGATTTGAATACTAACCCTTTATCTGATATGTTGTTTGTAAATATCTTCTCCCATTCCATTGGTTGCCTTTTAGCTTTGTTGATTGTTTCCTTCTCTGTGCAGAAACTTTTTATCTTGATGACATCCCAATAGTTCATTTTTGCTTTTGTTTCCCTTGTCTCTGGAGATGTGTTGAGTAAGAAGTTGCTGCAGCCAAGGTCAAAGAGGTTGTTGCCTGCTTTGTCCTCTGGGATTTTGATGGCTTCCTGTCCTATGTTTAGGTCTTTGAGTTTATTTTTGAGTATAGTGTAAAAAAGTGGTCCAGGTTCATTTTTCTGTATGTTGCTGTCCAGTTTTCTTTGCTGAAGAGACCGTCTTTATTCCATTGGATATTCTTTCCTGCTTTGTCAAAGATTAGTTGGTCATATTCTATTTTTAATTGGATTATTCATTATTTGGGTGTTGAGTTTGATAAGTTCTTTATATATTTTAGATACCAACCCTTTATCAGATAGGTAACTTGCAAATATATTTTCCCATTCCATAGGTTGCCTTTTAGTTTTGTTTGTTTCCTTTGCTGTGCAGATGCTTTTTATTTTGATGAAGTCCCAATAGTTTATTTTTGCTTTTGTTTCCCTTGCTTCAGGAGACAAATCTAGAAAGAAGTTGTTACAGATGATATCAAAGAAGTTACTGCCTGTATTCTCCTCTAGGATTTTTGTGGTTTCAAGTCTCACATTCAGATCTTTAATCCATTTTTTATTTTTGTAAACATATAAGAGCCATCTTTAATTCAGCAAAGAACTCCTCTCTCCTACTTTTCTTTAATTATATTTCCCTCCAAGTCTCCAACTCATTTTCTACTTTTGCTTGAGGTGTAAGACACAAAACATTTCTTACCTCCAGAAAAACAGCACAACTATTTAAAAAAATGAGAACTGACTCTCACCCTCTGTGTCAGGCTCGTAAAATAAGATAGGACTGCCAAAAACTGGACAGAGTGCCAGAATAAAGAGAATGGCAATTACATAGATCCAGCCAATTGCTACCTTACAGTGCTAAGACCCAGTGTTGCTAGAATATCTGGATATTTCTGAAAAGGGCAGAAGCCTAGATTTTCTCCCAAGTTTTAAATGTAGTTGACTAATTAAAATTTTAAAAATATAATGTATACTGCTACACACTTACAAGAAGTGCTATCACTCAAAAGATAAACAGTAGCAAGTGATGGGGATGCAGACAAACTGGAACCCTCATAATAATGCTGGTCGATAGTACAGATCCCTGGAAAGCAATATAGCGGTTTCTTTAAAAGTTAAATATAGGGGCGCCTGGGTGGCTCAGTCGGTTAAGCGGCCGACTTCAGCTCAGGTCAAGATCTTGCAGTCTGTGAGTTTGAGCCCCGCGTCGGGCTCTGGGCTGATGGCTCAGAGCCTGGAGCCTGCTTCCGATTCTGTGTCTCCCTCTCTCTCTGCCCCTCCCTCGTTCAAGCTCTGTCTCTCTCTGTCTCAAAAATAAATTAAAAAAAACGTTAAAAAAATTTAAAAAAAAGTTAAATATAAAGTTAACATATGACCTAGTTATCCTACTCCTAGGAATTTCTTCAAGAGATAACTATAGTCTACACAAAGGCATTTTGTAAGAGTTTACATCAGCATTATTCATAATAGCTCCAAACTGAGAACCAAATGTCCATCAACTGGGGATTTAATAAACAAAATGTAGCATATCCATATAATGGAATATTATTCAACTGTAAAAAGGAATTACCTACTAATGTACAGTATAGCATGAATGAAGTGTGAATCACTATGCTAAGTAAAAGCCAGATGCAAAAGACTACATTTTTATGTCTTCATTTATATGAAATGTCCAGAATAGGAAAATCTACATATACAGAAAGCAGATCAGTAATTGCCTAGGGCTGCAGGGAGTAGGGGAGTTGGAGAAAAATGAGGAATGACTGATAATGGGTAAGGGATTTCTTTCAGGAATTATAAAGACATTCTAAAATTGATTGTGCTGATCACTGAACAACTCTGTGTATATAATGGCAACCACTGAATTATCTGCTTTAAGTGGGTGAATAGTATGGTATTATGAATCATAGCAATAAAGTGTTTTTTTTTTTTAAGCCAGAAAATGGGAAGCCAAGTTTTAGGATGGGAAATCAGAGAATGCAGCAAAGAGTGGGGAAAAAACAGAAGTGAGACAAGGAAGCTGGGCATTATATATTGTGGCCTGGTGAGCAGAGGGCAAAGTCTAGCACTGGTGGAATAAATGGCTGATGGGTTCATCCTTAAGTCCACCCAGAGATGAATGCTTGATTGATATTAGAAGTTAATACTTGGTAGCATCATTAGGGAGAAGGTTCAGCATCAATACTGGTGACCACCGTGACTAACCAGCACCTCCCCTGGCTTTCTGAATGCCTTCTGATCTCATAGAGAGGGAGGAAACCCCAACGATAATGAAAATTAAATGTCCCATCACTTATGTGAGTGGGATCTCAGATTAGATTAAATTTGATTTAGAGGAACACTGCAATAAAGCAAGATGAAAAGACATGCTGATGATCTCATTGATATTCATACTCTTCCTTACCCTTTGTGTATAGCATGGAGGTTGGCAGAGCCACATCCCCAAGGACAAGCCCTGATCAATCGGAGTCAGAGCAAACCCATCCCCTTTGCCACAGTACAGACCTACTTCGCATGAAATGTTCTGCTTTTTGCTATAATAGTATACAGTTTTTGAAAAGTCATACCATTTTCAGACAATTATTCCTTTTTCCCGCATGAGGTTTTTCCTTTTTATCCCCAAACACTAAAAATAGAATAGAATAAAAAAATAAATATAATATTTTTGCGACTACGGTTCAGGCAAAGACATGCTCATCAATTTACTCAACACAAACATTTTCTAGGGAGACAATATCATATGGGTCTAATTTGAATTGCATGCAATGTTTAGATAAACCCAAAACAATCGACTTTGCTTATGTATGCCAAATGAGAGGGATAAAGGGTTTGCAGTTTCAACAACTCTTAGTCTATTGTGAACATGCACTACTTCCATGGGTTTCAAAGCATTCTTTTGCTTAGCTTTTATTTTATCCTAAAAGTGTTTTTCTAGGATATAACTTTGAAGTGCAGTTGGAGTGCAAGATCAACTGAGTTCCAAAAGACTGGACAATTGAAGAAAATGGTAAGGAATACGCAAACCCTTATTATACCCTGTTTTATGTATAAATTTGTATTTACTTTCAAATTATTGGATTTTTAAAAATTAAATTATTTATATTGTTCAGTTGTTATTGGGAATTGGGAGTGAAATGCATCACGACTTTTAAGATTAATGGAAATAGGGGCACCTGGGTGGCTCAGTCAGTTAAGTGTCTGACTTTGGTTCAGGTCATGATCTTGCAGTTAGTGAGTTCAAGCCCCATGTTGGGTCTGTGCTAAGAGGTCAGAGACTGGAGCCTGCTTTGAGTTCTGTGGCTCCCTCTCTGCTCCTCCCCCACTAGTGCTCTGTCTCTCAAAAATAAACATTTAAAATTTTTTTAAAAATAGGGGCACCTGTGTGGCTCAGTCAGTTAAACATCCGACTTTGGCTCAGGTCATGATCTCATGTTTTGTGGGTTTGTGAGTTTGAGCCCCGTGTCGGGCTCTGTGCTGACACAGTTCAGAGCCTGGAGCCTGCTTCAGATTCTGTGTCTCATTCTGTCTCTGCCCCTCCCCCACTTGTGCTCTGTCTCCCTCTGCCTCTCAAAAATAAATAAATGTTAAAAAAATTTTTAAGTAAAGTAAAATTAATGGAAATAGGTTTTCCACTTAATGACTTTCACCCAGCATCAGGGGTTTCAGGAAGGAATTTGTCCTTAAACAAGGACAGGTTTAAGTCTTTCCAGTAATAAAGTCAATGTCAGCATGACATTTCTTTAGCTATAAAATTTGGTTCAGTGTTTTCATTGGGTCTCATTAGGAACAGTTCAGGAAACTCATTTGATGGTTTGAGAAAGGACTAGTTTTTTGTACCTGAATGTGGATAATGAAGTGTGTAGCTGTGCAAGTAGCTGGCAGCCATTTTGTGACCATGGCACATACATAACAAAGCATACATAACAACAGAAGCAGCTACAAATACAAGATTTGAAGACTTCTGAAATGTAGCCAAAAGTTTTTAGAGGGGAATTTAAAGCCTAAATGCTTATATTAGGGGGATAAAAGCAAAACTCCAACTCAATTGCATAAGCGTTTACTTAAGACATTAGAAAAAGAGCAAAATAAACCCAGAAAATATAGGAGGAATAAAATAATTAAGAATGGAAAAGTGTGAAGTAAAAATGAGAGTGGCTTTTTTGGAAAAAAAGAAAAATGAGTGAAACTGATGAACCTCAGTGAAGACTGATTAAGGCAACAAGAGACAACACAGAATATTAGCAATGGAAAAGGGCATAACGAACGGAAAGGCAGCAGAGATTGAAATAAGAAAATAAAAGTAGCTCTCATATTATTACATTTGAAAAATTGGGTGAAACAAAATATTTCTAAAAGTTACCAAAGTTGACTCAACATTGGTCCAGAAATAAAAATCAGAATGATTATTAGTTCAAAATTCTCCTTGAAAGAAACTGGCAAGACCAGGTGATCTTACTGAGTAACTCCAAACCTAAAGTTCAAATTAATAAAATGAAGGGGAAGACTTTCCAATTTAGTTTATATATCTAATTTCTTTTGTTATCAAAAAATAAAGGAAGAAAAAACAAGTCCATCTTTTATTAAGGTAAGAGCAAAAATTTTCTTAAAAAGTGCAAACTTAATTTAGCAATGCATAAAAAGGTAATCTATCATCACTGTGTTGGATATATTCTAGGGATACAAGTTGATTAGAAAATCTATTAAGTAATGTATGAAATTAACATATGAGAGAAAATTTATATAATTTCAATAAATATAGAATAAGTAGTTGATAACATTTAATAGTCGTTTTTGATACAAATTTTCAGTGGGTAAAGCATAAAAGGGAATTACTTTAACCTGAACACAAGTGTGCATAGAAAAGTTACAGCAAACATTATTGTCAATGGTGGACCACTATCGTTATTCCTAATGTAACTATTTTTATTCAACAATGGACTAAATATCATAGTTTGTGCAATGGAAATAAAAAGCTATAAAGATTGGAAATAAAGTCAGTTACTATTCAGAGATAAGATTGTCAAAATTATAATTATAGATTTTAGCAAAGTTACCAGTTACAAGATTGATAACCAAAAGTCAGTGGTATTTTTGCATATCAGCAACAAACTGCTAGAAAATGAATACTTAGGAATATACTATTCATAATAGCAAAAAATTTTAGAGTACCCAGGTAAGGATTTTAACGGAAAGTATGCAAAAAAACGTTATTTTTGTTTTGGTTTGTTTTTTATCATTTGCAGTTCATTCCTTAAAACAAAACAAATCAAACAGAAACTTAAGCTATGATTTAAGTGGGGTTTTTAAAGGGAGTTAATGTGCCATCTTAAGTAGACTTTCAACCAATTTTTTTTTTTTAGCGCCAATTTACATCTGACACCCAGAATTACTATGGTCATAAATCCTTTGCAGATTCTGCAATGCAAATCAGTGTGCTTCTAAAACTTCCCCACTGGTGGTTTATCATTCGGCTGTCTTGGATTTGCTACGTAAACATCAGTTACCACACACCCAACAACCACCCAGATTTCACCATCTTCTCCTTTCTTGTTCTTTGTCCTGCAGAGTTTACTCTCCCACAACCTTTACTGTTGTTTGAGAGAGCTTCTGAAGGAGCATAGACGTGAGTGTGTATGTATTCAATTCACTATGTCTTTTTTGCTTGATTTTGTATCAGTGGGCCATTCTAAATTTATATAAGCATATCCAAGGAATTCACTTGGAAATCAGACTAATCAAGTATATACTTGGCAATTGAGGAAAGAAAATGATATTTTGCAACAAGACAGGCTGTTCTTAGAAACTAACCAGTGGGCAGCAATTACATTAATTGGTTTGACCAACATGCCCAATTCATTTAAACCTGGATTGAGGGTTATTTCCAGTGACTGAGTTGGGGTCAAGTCTAAATAGCTATGGAGGGGTTCCAAAGTGTTGCTCTTTGGAGTAGGGGTAGGGTAAGAGAATCCAAGGCTTTAGCAATTTTAACAACTCCCTTAAAAGCAGAAGGTTGACTAGCACATGACAATGCTTTTTTAAGGTGTGTGAATAAGGCACGTCAGCAGTGATTTGCCCTTTTCCTTTCTCCTCGACACTGAAGAGATATAATGCAATGACATGCCTTTTAGATCTCCCCCCTTTGCAACTCATGTTTAATATGCACTTTGCTACTGCTCTTCTTTTCTAGGTTTTTCATATTACACACGTACCTCAAGGGTGATTCTCACAATTGACAGTTTTAGAAATACTTTTTAATGATGATTTTAAAAGATAAGTTATAAGAACTTTACTAATTTAGGCTGTGGATTCTTATCTATAGCTGAACAAAATTACACTGCAATTTCCTTCAAAACTTATAATTCAGCACAGAATCAAATCTTTCCTTTCATCTTCAGATCGTCTGCCTAGTTTCCAAATCCCTGGAGATCAATCTAATTCTCCAGGATTTTGTTCCCTTTAACTCCTTCCTTCTCAGAATCTCCAATCATGAACCTTTTTCACAGAATCTGTCAGTGAGAGTCCTGTAGCATATCTTTGGCAACATTTTAAATGTTAAACAATTGATCTCATGACCATTATCCAGGTCTAGGAGGTTAGGATTTTGATTCCAAATTTATGATAAAGTAAAATATAAATATATTAGCATATATTATTGTTCCCAGTTCTCGATACCAGAGTATGGAAATATTTTCTTTTAATTTTTTTAAATGTTTATTTATTTTTGACAGAGAGACAGAGCATGAGCGGGGGAGGGACAGAGAGGGAAGGAGACACAGAATCCAAAGCAGGCTCCAGGCTCTGGGCTGTCAGCACAGAGCTCAACGCGGGGCTCGAACCCACAGACCGTGAGATCATGACCTGAGCCAAAGTCAGACACTCAACCGACTGAGCCATCCAGGCACCCCAGGAAATATTTTTTAAAAAGAATAAAATAAATGGGAAAGGGGGAGAGAAGAATGATGTGAATTACATGAAAGAATGTAAAGTGACTCTTCTAGAGGAAAATGTAGACAGACTTTTTTTTTTTTTTTTTTTTTTTTTTTTAGGAAGGTCCTTTCCAAATAGATGTAAAAAAAAAAAAAATCCTAAACTGCATAAACCAGGCTTAACAGAAAAGACTGACAAACAGTAAATAAAAATAAAAGGCAGGCATTATTATTTCAGGGAGCTGGGAAGTGGAAAGTTTCTTCCATAGAAATAATTATTTTAATTATGCCTAATAAAAGAGCTTTTTACTTAGTGTTCATTAAAAAAATGTCACACTGCTGCATTTATACCTTTAAAAATCATCTGCTTGGCATTTTTTTTTTTTTTTTTTTTACTGAATTTGCACTTGTTTCAAACATTATACCTTCCCTGAAGCCTTTTCCAACTTCCAAAACAAGATTAATTACTCTCCCCTTAAGGTCTCATAGGGCTTTGAACTGAATTTTCTTTTAGGTCTTAAAGTTGACAGTTTTGGTATTGTTCTTCCCTTCGTATGCTGCCGTGAGCTCTTCTAGGAAAAATACTATGACTTACTCTTTTAACTTCAGTGCCAAGGTACGTAATATAAATAAAAGACTGTTTTCTTTATCCTTTTTTTATTATTGGCTTTTAATGTGAACATTTAACTGGACATTTCACTAGTATAGTTTATAAGGTCTATTCACTCTCATTTATAAGTACATTTATCATTTCTTTCATTTAATTAAGATACAATCTCTTACTAAAGTTCTAATTATATTGCACCAAGAGCCATAAAATAAAATGGCAATAGTATCTATTTTCATTTGCTGATCTTCCTCATAAACAGAATTCTTTATTAGTATATTACTGTAACAAAGCTCAGTGGTCCCAGTGGAATGAAAAAGTCACCTGTACCTTACTACAAGTTGCTTGCATGTAGGACTTAGCCAATGACGACAGCCTGTTTCAAGACACAGTTGACTTCCTTACACCTCAAAAATTGTCTAAATGGGAGAAGTAAGAACAGTAATGAGTTTTTAAAATTGCCTTTCATTCAAGAGAGAAGAAAGTAAATGACAGTGACATTTAAGTCCATTAACAAAGTGTCTGGTTCCGGTTCCAAAGCCTGTCATTAAATATATGCTTTGTCTGTGACATTTTACTCTTTCCTAGATTAAAAAAATAAGGGTGAAGGACTAGATGACAGCCAACATTCTTTCTAATATTTCAGCACTACCACCCTGTAAAAAGGCCTCTTCTATTTGTATAACCAAAGCACTTGGGATGGGGTTCAATCTCTACCTACCCCACATAAAACTCAAGACTCACCAAAATAGTGTTACAGGGAAGCTATAGCATGCATGTGTAATCACACTCCATGCCCACAGGGTTGGAAATGCAGTTTTATCTCATGATATAAAGCAGCTTTGAGCTGGTGATAGGTTAACATTAAAAGGATTAAGCCTTGCTTTGACATGGGCTGACATTCAAAAATTAGATTTAATGTTAACAGCTGGAATGCTCAAGAAAATAAAGAGTAAGTAAGGGAGAGACAAATGGAGTTAAATTAGAGCAAGTGGGTGTTAAAGGCATGATGGAATTATTTTCAACTCCGTTTAGAAATGTTTCATTGAATAGCTAAAAAAGATAGAGTTGGCATAAATTCTCAACTATGATTACAAAATATAGAAAAAATGCCTTTAGGTGGAAATTTTCATCTTTCGAGGTAAGTATTGTGCCACTGGAAACTTTTTTTTTCTTTTTTTTTTAAAGAGAAATGACTAATCCTGGAGTTTTTTGGTTTTTTTTTTTTTTTTTTAAGCACTTTCCAGCTTCACAGCACTTGAAAAACATGCTAATACTTAAAAATCAAGAAGACCGGTTAAGTCTCAGGAGGCAGATTTATTTTCCCCTCATCATATTTGCCAGAAAATTAACTTACAGGTCTCAGCAGCAGAGGTTAAGATTGATTAAAAAGCTTTTTGATGGCTCACAGGGGGTGAACCTTGAGGTATATTTGGAGAGCTGTAGGTAGTTGATAAGAACCAGGATGTAAGAATCTCCAAAGTATCCACAAATTCCTTTCTACCTACATCTCTGCACTCTGTGGACCCCCTGCATCAGAGTCACAATGAGGAGGGAAGTTCGGGGTAGGGCTTATTAAAAATGCAAATTTCTGGCCTTCACCCCAGACCTATTGAAACAGCAATTCTGGGGTGATGCATAGGAACAAGCACCCCAAGTGGTTCTCATGCTTAACAAAGTGAGAAGCCCTGGACTGTTTCTTAACCATTCTCAATACTCTCTAGACTAGATCACTCATTTTTACTGAGAAAACACTTGCTAAACACTATCTTACACTTGGTTGGATGCTGGGTATTACCAGAGTTTGAGGTCTTCACTCTAGAAGGTCTAGTAAGTGAGACATAAAAACAAATGTGCTCATGTTCATTCTACTTGAAATGTCTCCAGTTCCCCCTCACTGTGTAGCCCTGCTAAATTCCTTCCTTTTCATTCTCAAGACCCAATTGCCATCTCTCTATCTCCTAACCCCCTAAAGTAGAATTGATTATATTCTCCTTTGGGCCATTAGTTGGACTATTAAATTTACAGGCTGTAGAAGTGCTATTACAGCATTACTGAAACTGTCCTGTAAGACTGCTCACGTGATGTCAAAGAGAATTTCTTATTTTATCCCCACTTCCTCACAGAGTGCCTGGTACAGAGTGAATTCTCAGTAATTTTTGTGTGCTCATAGGGTTCACAACGTTTGGGGAGGTGGTTGAACTTTGAAAAGAACATGAATTATAAAGAAATATGAAATTAAAACACAATAGTCTTTGAGAGTTACAGAGACCTACATTGCTTATAGCAGACACTTCACTGGATGTATTGGCAAATTCATTCCTTTTGTGATAAAGGGGGAACCTGGAAAGCTCAAGAACTGTAGAAGAAGCTTGATTGTTTTTTCTTCAAAAAGGCAGTTAAGTTAAGGCTAATTAACTCAATCCTTTTAATAATGTTTAAACTTTCAGCCATTACCCTCTTAAAGTCTCTGGTAAGTACAAAGATTGTGAATTTCTGTAATAATCCTTTGATGCACATGAGCTATGTGCAAACATAAGCATACATTTTCTAGAACTGAAAGACTCTAATGTATTTAATTCCAGGCTCTAAACCCCCTAATTTTACATAGTCTTCTACCTACAGGCTTTATAATCTATAGTTTATATTTTACACTAGTAATCATCACTAAAAATTCTGCTAAATCATATTTCAGTGATCCTAAGATACACATTTCTCCTATTTTCACATGGCAGAAATCAGGATTTTAAAACTGATGTCTTACTTAAAAAAATATATAGTAGCTTTATTCTTATCAGTAGTAACCCTAAGCAACTAACAAAGGATCTCAAACACTATCTAAAGCTTGCCAAATACATAGCAAAATATATCTTTAGCACATAAAGCATTTGCTTGTAAAAGAAAAAAATTAAATTTTGTATTTAAATCTTTCAATGATAACCTAGGAAACACAACAATTTCTTAAGTGATTCTATGAAACAGACCACAAAGTTTAAGGTATAGCTTTATCTTTTCCCATCTTACCTGAAACTATGACTTTGTAAAATTCAGAAACTAAAGAATTACTGGAATTTTTTTCCAAATTACCTACCTGGACAGCTTCTCTTTGGGTAAGGAAATGTGGCCCATGTTAGAAGTACTTGAAAGAGACAGGAGTCCCTAGAACTAAGTAGAGAGGTGAACTTTTGTAGTTAAACTAGTTAAAATTAACACATTTATGGATGAAAGTAGTCCTGTGTAGAAGATACAGCCTAAAAAATGGTTTAACTCATCCTGGCTGGAGAACTCTGGCAATAGAGAGGTTAAGTCTAAAGTTACTAGAGAGTAATCATGGAGAAAGACCAGAGCAACAAGGGCCAAAAACAAAGGTTTCCATAACTAGAGACTGTCTTAGGAGGGGAGAATACAAGGATTCCAGAAAAGGGAATCCCCAAAAGCAAAAATTCAGTGAGTTTCTCTCTCGTAGAATAGCCACTCTGAGTCTGGCAGACCCACATATTTTAATTCTGAAAATGTTATCCCTTTTGTGGGGCAGGGGTAATTCACAAGGCGTTACCATATCCCACGAAGCTCACTGTGCTCTGATTTTATTCTCACCAAGAGTATTCATATCATTAGCACATTTTTTAAAAACATTAAAAAGCATTCTATCAATTTAATAATGGGTTTTCAGGGGGTGGCCTGTGTGGCTCAGTCGGTTAAGTGTCCGACTTTGGCTCAGGCCATGATCTCGCAGTTTGTGGGTTCAAGCCCTGCATCCTCGGCTCTGTGCAGACAGCTGGGAGCCTGGAGCCTGCTTTGGATTCTGTGTCTCCTCTCTGTTCCTCGCCTGCTCACACTCTGCTCTGTCTCTCTTTCTCAAAAATAAAGATTTAAAAAAATTTAATAATGGGTTTTCAGGCAAATATCAAGTACATAATCAATGTCCGCACAATGCATCTGACTTAAGGAACATCAAAATGTGAAATAGACAACTAGAATGAGACCGATATGGTGAGCAGAGATTCCCACCTGCTTTCTTTTTTTTTTTTTTTTTAATTTTTTTCAATGTTTTTTTATTTATATTTGGGAGAGAGACAGAGCATGAACGGGGGAGGGGCAGAGAGAGAGGGAGACACAGAATCGGAAACAGGCGCCAGGCTCCGAGCCATCAGCCCAGAGCCTGACGCGGGGCTCAAACTCACGGAGTGCGAGATTGTGACCTGGCTGAAGTCGGACGCTTAACCGACTGCGCCACCCAGGCGCCCCACCACCTGCTTTCTTCAACATCCAGTTTTCCCTTTCTGCTTAGTAGCAAACATACTAATTCAGGACAGCAATGCATGCATGCACTTAAAGATTAAACTTTTGAGACTTTCTTGCACCAGTTATAATCATAAATTTTAGTAAATGTGATATAAGTGAAATCCAGTGAGGATTTATTTCTCTTCCTCCTTTGCTTTCCTTCCTTCCCTGGAATATGGAAATAATGGCTGGAGTTTTAACATATTGGGCTTTCAATTTTGAATATGGGAGCCACATACTGAAAATGATGGTACAGAGTGATAAAAGGGTAGGTCCCTGATGAAATCTGTAGGCCATACCAGCACTGGACTGTGTATTCACACATTTCTTAATTATGAGAGAAACATATTTATCTTGTTAAAGATACTGTATTTGGTAGTTATCTGCTATATTCAGCCAAACTTATCCTCACTGGTGTATGTGATGATTCTACTTCCCTGGTAGCTGATATTAGGAAGTGGTATCTAGGAAAGCAGACATATGTATTACAGTCACTAGAAAGGAGTATCTCTCGTAACAGAAGAAGTAATTGTTCTGAGGTTTGTGCATCAGTTTCTTTTGGGTCTAGTTATTGTGTAGCAGTTCCTGAGAGGCTCCTCAATTCTTGGGTACCCTGGAAAAAATGGTTTGGGGAGTTCTGCAAAACTGAGGGTAACGTACAAGGTCTTGCCTAATTGGTTAACTGGGCTCTCTTTCCCTTTTATCTTTGTATTATCAAATTCTCTAAACCTATACAGCTGCTTGTATTATATTTGAATGTAGAATTCCATATACTATGTTCAATATGGAAAATTCTGTATTTTAAGAATAAGGCAGGTAAATTTTCTTTTTATTAAGCCAAAAACCTACAGAATTCTGAGAGAAGAAGCCATCCACTGCTTAAAACAGTACCTGGCACATGATTGCACATCCATTTATGCTGTGTAGCAAACCATATTAAAACTCAGTGATTTTCAAAAACAAGTATTTATTTCTCCCTTATGCATTGCTGGGTTGGCTGGGTTTCAACTGATTTAGGCTGGGCTTAGCTCTAAGCTGCAGGTTTGATCTAGGCCTGCTCCATGTGTCTCTTCTTCTTGGCTCTGACACTACTTCTGAACTATTTTTACTCACAACACTTCTGATGCCAGATGTGTGGGTTTTTCCCCCACAACAGCCAGTTCTTCAACTCTCCAACTGGTGTCCTATAATTCAGTTCAATTCTGATACCAACTACCCAGAGTTAGCACAGACCCCATAGGTTAAGGATTCAGTGCCACAAGATTATCCCTAATCAAACACCAGTCAAAAGCCTCAGATTGCCACTTGTACTTCTGACCACCTGGCAGAATTTGAGGGGTTCCCACAACTGCTTCCTCAGGTTTGCTAGTTTGCTAGAATGGCTCACAAAATTCAGGGAAACTCTTTACCATTTTTGCTTTATTATTAAGGATATAACTCTCAAGAACAGCCAAATGGAAAAAGAGGCATAGGATATGCAAGCTATGGGAGGGGTAGCATGGACCATCCATGCTCTCTTCAAGGAGGAACACCCTCCCAGCACCTCTATGTATTCATCAACTTAAACTCTCAGAACCCCACCATTTGGAGGACTTTATGAAGGTTTTGTTAGGTAGGCAAAACTGATTAAGTTATTAGCCAGTGGCTGTTTACTTAATCTCTATCTCCTCTTCCCTCCCTGGAAGAAGTGGGGGTAAGGTTGAAAATTCCAACCCTCTAATCATGCTTGGGTCTTCTTGGTGACCAGCCCCCATCCCGAGGCCAAAAGTAACCTTTTTAGAGTAAACTCAGGTATGGTAGAAAGGAGACTGTAATGAACAATAAAAGGTACTTCTGTTAACCCTATCACTCAGGAAATTCCAAGGATTTTAGAAGCTCTGTTGCAGGACCTGGGGACAAAGACCAAATATATATTTATCACACTTGCCTAAAGCACATTTTTCTCATGAAAAAGTCAGGAGTAGAAGCTCATATCAAACCTTTGTTTACATCACATCTACTAATATCCCATTCATTAAAGCAAGTCATATGGCCAAAGCCAAAGTCAACAGGCAGGAAGTATAGTACTCTGCCTACCTGAACCCATGTCAAGAGTGTGGATGTGCAATACTAGGTTCAGAGAGATGAAGAATTGAGCACAATTATTCAATCCACCATAGGTCTCAATAAAAACCTGATAGAAATAAAACAATATGGTAGAAATTAAAGTTAAAATGTGTGGTAGCAGTCCAACTGAATCAGACACTGAAAATGCCAGATAAATACCAGGAGATGAGCACAAAAATTCTGAAAACTGTAAATACAGAGGTAATCGGGGGTAGAACCATGTTTGGATATTTACTGTTTATTAACCAGGACTCAGCAGGAATGATGAGGTGAGCAAATGAAGACAAAAGGAGACATTCTAAAGTCAACACGGTACTACAAAGAAGTATACTGCCATTGCGAGACAGTAATTAAGTAAGGATTTGTTGGTTCCAAATGAACCTGGGCTAGCTACCATCTTAATCCTCTCCTTATCAAAACTTTGTCATTACTTATTAAGAAATATTTTTCTCTATGGAAATATACCTCTAATTTTATAATGATATAGTCAAAAATTTGACTCACTTTATGGAAATTCATTTTGACAGAATGCATCTACTTTGCTTTGAAATAGTATAGTAATGAACCAGACAGAAAATGGACTCTCCCCAAGTGGCTAAGTAACATCTAGAGAGTGATTTAGGCACTAGGAGGAATAGAAATCTGAGAATCATCACCACTTGCAAAGAGAAAATAAAGCATTGTGACGGAGAACACAGGCACTGGAGACATTTATCTTGAATTCACATCCCAGCCCAATCATCCTTATGAAAAGGCAGTGAATACCTATTTCATAGGCTGTTAATGAGAATTTGACCAATCACATAGAAAATGATTAGAAATAATAAGCACTTAACAAACATTGCCTATCCTCTCAGCCTTTGGTGGACCAGAAGGAGAAGGTAACTTAAAAATTAATGTTGCATGTAGGTTGGAATGCTTCTCTAGTGGAGAGATGAGCTTTGACAGAGTTATATATACATGAGATATGTATACCTCACATACATATGATAGCTCACACACACATACATATATATACACACCTGTTGATATACATATAATACAACCATACACACATGTATCTATACACATATACCTACAAATATTTTTAGAATATATACTTCTAAATTCTTCTGGCTTTCTCTTTGGGGAAGGAACATTCCAAAGGTAAATAACTTGGCAAGCTTTATAAAAAGTAACTGAGAAAATAATTATTTGTGTCTCTTGATTGGTTACTGATAGTGATGCAATGATATACAATAAGAAAAATACAGAACATCAGCATAACTTTTTTAACTGGTATTTTTATAAAATAGTCTATATGTTACTTCTTCTAAGAAGCCTTCCCAGATTTTTTAAAATAAACTTCATTTTCCTTCCTAATTTTTTTTATAAAATTTGGTTGTAATCTCATTCAAGCCCTGTTAGAATTAATATTTTAGAAATATATATCCCCCATTAGATAAGTTCTGGGACATAAGGTATCTATATAACAATTGTTATAAGTGACATTTAAATTTTCTTATATAGCTTACAAACAGCCCCTATGTACATTTCTCATTGTTTTTCTCTCACAAAAGACCTATAATAGTTTTGCTTTCTCATCAATACCACATAGAATACTTAGCATATAATAGACTTTCAAAAATATTTTGGTTTTAAGTAAAATTAAAACTGGATTTTTAGGTTAAATTAAAAGGTTGACAATTCCCTGAATTTTTATTTCCTGTAAAGCAATTAAGAGAGGAAAAAGATTTTGAATGCTTTCATATTTTCAAAATATCTCAAAGATAAAAAATTAAGTATTCATTAGATAATTAAAATTCCATAGAATGACAACATCTAAACAAAGCAGTCAATAGTGTATACATGCATGTATGTCGTTTGAACGTCTCTTCTTTTCCCTGCTTCTTTTGATTGAGTCGTGGTCTGTACTGTAAATCTCCTCATCTAGTGGGTACATTATGAGAGAAAGAATTAAACCAGCCTTCAAGCAAGTGATTCTGTTGGTAATCCATGACCAAGTCAGTTCTCCCCATTCAATCATTTTTCCTTTAGAAAACACAGCTTCCTATAACCCTTTGGGGTGCATTTAAATTCTGACATTCCTGTATTGGAAAATGAACTGAAGTCATCAACTCTCATTTCACTTCACACATACCCTTCAATCACTATTAACTATGGCTGAATTGTAACTCATAAGATAACGATCTCACATGACAAAAGCTTTCTCCCCCATTATCCACTTGAAATCATCTGATTTATCTGCAAGACTTTTCTATTTTCATGAGCAATTTAAAAATCATTAACAACTCAGGAAAGAGTTCACCTCTTATTTAGTTCTTGAAGTCCATTGTAAGCAGATTCTATGCTGTGTCAACAAACAATTTCTTATTTTCACTGGACTCAAACTGGAAAAGCTCTCTGGAACGTAAAGACTATTCCAAATGAAATGGAATAGGAGGGAGGTAGATATCCAGAACTAGATTTTTTTTGCCTTATTAAAAATAAAATTTGAGAAGAGATGAGAAGCTACATATTAGGAGGAGAGGTAAGACCTCTCGAAAAAAGAAAACAGAATAGAGTTGAGTACCAGAAAAGGAAGCAATGAATTAAGAAATGATTAACAGAATTTGCATGTAGAGTATAAGCAAGAAGAAGAAAACAAATTCCATTTGCAATTCAGACTTTTTTTTCTGTGAGCTTTGAGGATATAGTAAATAAAAGTGAAATTTTGCCAGCAGTAGTGGCTGTGTTCCCATAGGCCTCTGATGGGCCAGATCCTGGGTTAAGGAATGAGGAAAATAATGAACAGGACACAGTCTTGCTCATAGCCTAATGGTGTATGCTATGTAATACTAGAGAAATTTGAATAAGAATGATCAAATTAAAGAAATAGGAATATTTTTTAAAGTGCTAGGGGAGCATAAAAGTGAGAATAATTAATTCAAATTAAGGAGGATTAGGAAAATCATCATGTAAGAGTTAAAGTTTCATTTGGCCCTTGAAATTAGGCCAATTCATTTGATAGGAAAAGGAAGGAAAGCATGTGCATGTTCAGGAAGCAGCAAGTGGTCCCACATGACTGAATGTGGGGCCAGGAGAAGAGGTGGGAGATGATACCAAAAAGTAGGTTGAGACTCTATTGAGCCAGCAGTTTTTGTACAGTGACACAGTCATATCTGTGCTCTAGAAAGGCCATGTCTGGTAGCATTATGAAGATAGTATGGGAAGAGAAAGACACTAATAAAGAGCTTGAAGCCATTGTAATAGTCTAGAATCTAACAGTGACATTGGGATACAAAGAGACAATGAGTACAAAAGATACTAGGACATATTTCAATTGGGCTTAATTCTTGAAATATAGAAGGTAAAGAGGAAGGAGAAAGTGAAGCTAGGAAGTTATTTTATACTTTTATAGAGCTTTGATGGACAATGATGGACAATATAGAGCTAGATACATTAGTTGGGAATTTAAAAACAGGAAGAAAAGAAGGCCTTGAGAAGAGGGGTACAGTATACTATCCAAAGCAATCTATAGATTCAATGTAATCCTTATCAAGATACCAATGACCTTTTTCACAGAACTAAAATACTAAGATTTGTGTGGAACCACAAAAGACCCTGTCGAGCCAAAGCAATTTTAAGAAGAACAAAACTAGAGCTATCACAAGTCCAGATTTCAAACTATATTACAAAGCTGTAGTAATCAAAACAGCATGGTACTGGCACAAAAGGACACATGGATCAATAGAATAGAGCCCAGGAATAAACCCATGCTTATATGGTCAATTAATCTAGACAAAGGAGGCAGGAATATTCAATGGGGAAAAGACAGTCATTTCAACAAATGGTGTTGGATAAAACTGGACAGCTACATGCAAAAGAATGAAACTGGACCACTTTCTTACACCATCTACAAAAATAAACTCAAAATGGATTAAAGACCTAAGTGAAACCCTAAACTATAAAACTCCTAAAAGAAAACAAAGGCAGTAATCTCATGAACATTGGGCTTGGCAGTAGTTTTCTAGCTCTGTCTCCTAAGGCAAAGAAAATAGAAGCAAAAATAAACGATTGGGACTGCATCAACTAAGAAGCTTTTGCACAGCATAGGAAACCAACAAAACGAGATGGTAACTGACTGAGGGGGAAAAGATACTTGCAGATGATATATGCAATAAGGGGTTAACATCAAAAATATATAAATAACTCCTACAACTCAACACTGAAAAAACCCACATAATCTGGTTTAAAAATGGGCAGGAGATCTGAATAGGTATTTTTCCAAAGAAGACTTAGAGATGGCCAACAGTCACATGAAAAGATGCTCACCGTTACTAATCATCAGGGAAATACAAATTAAAACCACAATGAGCTATCACCTCACACCAGTCAGAATGACTAGCATCAAAAGACAAGAAATAACACATTAATAAAGATGTAGAGAGAAGGGAACACTTGTGTACTGTTGGTGGGAATGTAAATTTGTGCAGCCATTATAGAAAACAGTATGGAGGTCCCTCAAGAACTTAAATTAAATACCACACAACCCAATTATTTCACTCCTGGGTGTTCACCCAGAGAAAACAAAAACACTAATTGGAAAAGATAAGCACACCTATGTTTATTGCAGCCTTGTTGACAATAGGCAGACATAGAAGCAACCTAGGTGTCCGTCAATAAGTGAATGGATAAGGAAGATGTGGTATACATCAACTTAATTTAGACTGTTATAAACTTAGGATGTTATATATGAACCTCATGGTAATGGTAAAACCAAACCCTTAATACACAAAAAACTAAAGAGAAAACGCCAAACATAACACTACAGAAACTCAGTCACAAAGAGAGCAAGAAACAACCCCCAAAACAAGCAGAAACAATGAAAATGGCAAAAAAGTACATACCTATCAATAATTACTTTAAATGTGAATGGTCTAAATGCTCCAATCAAAAGACACTGGGGTAAGAAGAATGGATTTAAAAAAAAAATACCAAGACCTATTTATATGTTGCCTACAAAAGACTCACTTCAGACCTAAAGACCCATACAGACTGAAATGAAGGGATGAAAAAACATTTACCATGCAAATAGAAGCAGAAGGAAAAAAAAAAAAAAGAAGCCAGGTGGCAATACTTAGATCAGATGAAATAGACTTTAAAACAAAGAAAAATGTACACACCCAATATCAGAGCACCTAAATACATAAAGCAAATATTACAGACATAAAGAAAAAAATTATGGTAATACAATAACAGTAGGGGACTTTAACACCTCACTTACATCAATGAATAGATCATCCAGGGAAAAAAAAGTCAATAAGGAAACTATTTTTGAATAACACATTAGACCAGATGGACATTACACAGAACATTCCATCAAAAACAGAATACATATTCTTTCCAATTGCACATGAAACACTCCAGAATAGATCACATGTTAGGCCACAAAACAAGTCTCAATAAATTTATAAAGACTGGAATTATACTGTGCATCTTTTCTGACCACAAGAGTGTGAAACTAGAGCTCGGTGACAAGGTGAAAACCTAACATGTAGAGGCTAAACAACATGATACTTAACAATGAGAAATAGGTAGGTTAGTAGGTCAATGAGAAATAAAATGAGAAAAGAAAAAACATGGAAACAAATGAAAATGAAAACACAACAGTCTAAAATCTTTTTAGAACTAAAGCAGTTCTAAAGAAGGAAATAAACAATGCTACAGGTCTACCTTAAGAACCAAAAAACGTTCAAATAAACAATCTAACCTCACACCTAAAGGAACTAGTGAAGAAAGTTCAATAGTGACTAAAGGAAATAATAAAGATCAAAGCAGAAATAAAGGACATAGAGACTGAAAAAGAGAATGAAGCCAAGATTTGGTTCTTTGAAGCCATAAACAAAATTGATAAACTTTTAGCCAGACTCATCAAGAAAAGAAAAAAAAGACCTAAATAAATAAAATCAGAAACAAAAGAAGTAACAACTGACACCACAGAAATACAAAAGATTATAAGAGAATAGTAAGAAAAATTATATGCCAACAAATTGGACAAACTAGAAGAAAGAGGTAAATTACCAGAAACATATAATCTTCCAAAACTAAATCAAGAAAAAATAGAAAATCTAAGACAAACTACTAGTAATGAAATTGAAATTTATAATAACAGAAAAAAACTGTGAAAAAAATTAAAGTCTAGAACCAGATGGATTCACAGGTGAATCCATTTAAAGAAGAGTTACAATTTACTCACCTCAAGTTCTGGGGTGAGGGAGGGAAAGAAGATGAAGGAAAGCTTCCAATATATCCTATGAGGTCCGCATTACCCAGGTACCAAAAATAGACAAAGACACCACAAAAAAAGAAAACTATAGGCTAATATCCCTGATGAACATAGATGCAAAAATCCTCAACAACTATTAGCAAACCACACTCAATGCATTAAAAGCATCATTAACCACAATCACATGGAATTTATTCTGAGTATGCAAAGATAGTTCAGTATTTGCAAATCAATGTGATACATGACAAAGTGAAGGATGAAAATCATAGAATCATCTCAACAGATGCAGAAAAAGCATTTGACAAAATTCAACATCCATTCATGATAAAACCTCTCAAAGTGGTTTTAGAAGGGACATACCTCAACATAAAAAAGACCTATAGAAAAACCACAGCTAACACCATACTCAATGGTGAAAAACAGAGCTTTTCCTCTAGATCAGGAACAAGACAAAGAAGTCTACTCTCACCACTTTTATTCAACTAGTACTGGAAGTCCTAGCCATAGCAACCAGACAACATAAAGAAATAAAAAGCATTCAAATTAATAAAGAAGTTAAACTGTCACTATGTGCACATGATATACATAGAAAACCCCAAAGACTCCACCAAAAAACCGATTAGATGTAATAAATGAATTCAGTAAAGTTGCAGGATACAAAATTAATACCCAGAAATTGGTAGTGTGTCTATACACTAATAATTAAGTAGAAGAAAAATTAGGGGGAAAAAAATCAATTTACAATTGCACCATAAAGAATACCTAGGAATAAATTTAACCAAGGAGGTGAAAGATCTATACTCTGCAAACTATAAAACACTGATGAAAGAAATTGAAGGTGACAGAAACAAATGGAAAGATATTCCATGCTCATGGATTGGAAGAATTAACATTGTTAAGGAGGTCCATACTACACAAAACAATCTAAAAATTCAGTGCAATCCTTATCAAAATACCAAAGCATTTTTCAAAGAACTAGAACAAATGATCCTAAAATTTGTATGGAACCACAAAAGACCCCAAATAGCCAAAGCAATCTTAAGAAGAACAAAGCTGTAAGTATCACATTTCCAGATTTCAAGATATCCTAAAAAGCTGTATAATCAAAACAGTATAATACTGGCACAAAAATAGACACATAGATCATTAGAACAGAAGAGTGGGCCCAGGAATACACTCATGCCTATATAACCAATGAATCAACAAAGGAGGCAAGAATATACAATGGAGAAAAGATGGTCTCTTCAACAAGTGTCGAAGAAAACAAGTGTTGGGAAACTGGATGGCTACATGCAGAAAAATGAAACTGAACCACTTACCATCCACAAAATTAAACGCAAAATGGATTAGAGACCTAAATGTGAAACCTGAATTCATAAAAATCCTAGAAGAGAACACAGGCAGTAATTTCTCTGACATCAGTCATTGAAGCATTTTTCTAGATAGGTCTCCTAATGCAAGGGATACAAAAGCAAGATTCAGTTATTGGAACTACAGCAAAATAAAAAGCTTTTGCACAATGTAGGAAACCAACAAAATGGAAAGGCAATCTACTGAGGGGGAGAAGATATTTGTAAATAATATATTTGATAAGGGGGTAATATCCAAAACATATCAAGAACTCCTATAACTCAGCCCACAAAAACAAACGATCCAATTTAAAAAATGGGCAGAAGACCTGAGTAGAGGTTTTTCAAAGAAGATCTATGGATGGCCAACAGCCACATGAAAAGATGCTCAGCATCACTAATCATCAGGGAAATACAAATGAAACTATAATAAGATATCACTTTGTGCCTATCACAATGGCTAAAATAAAAAAAAGACAAGAAATAACGAGTGTTGGTAAGGCTGTGGAGAAAAATGAACTTCATGCACTGTTTGTTGGTGGGAATGTAAACTGGTGCAGCCACTGTGGAAAAACAGTATGGAGATTCCTCAAAAAATTAAGAATAGTTATACCACATGTTTGAGTAATTCCACTATTGGGTATTTGCTCAAAACAAAAACTCTCCTTTAAATATATATATGCACTTCTATGTTTATTACAGCATTATTTACAACAACCAAGATATGGAAGTGACTTAAGTGTCTATCAATAGACAAATGGATAAAAAAAGGAATATATATATTACATTATACAGCCACAAAAAAGAATGAGATCATGCCATTCAAGACAACATAGATGAACCCAGAGGGCATTATGCTAAGTGAAATAAGTCAGATAAAGACAAATATCACATGATTTCACTTGTTTGTAGAACCTAACAAACAAAACAAATGAATAAACAGAAAATACACAATCAGACCATAAAAGCAGAGAACAAACTGAGGGTTGTCAGAGGGGAGGAGGGAGGGGAGATGGGCAAAATGGGTGAAGGAGAGTGGGAAATACAAGTGTCCAGTTATGGAATAACTCACAGATATAAAAGGCACAGCATAGAAAATACAGTCAATGATATTACAATATCATTGTATAGTGACATGGTAGGTACACTTGTGGTGAGTGTAGCATAAATTAGAGAAGTTGAATCACTTTGTTGTACACCAGTAACTAGTATAACATTGTGTGACAACTATACTCAAAAAAAGTAAAATAAATGTGGTATATATATGTAATGGAACATTACTCAGCCATAAAAAGGGGGGGCATTTGTAACAACATGGATGGACCCAGAGGGTATTGTGTTAAGTGAAATAAGTCAGACAGAAAAAGACAAATACTATATGGTTTCACTTATACGTGGAATCTAACAAACAAAATAAACAAAAACCCAGAAAATGGATTCATAAATACAGAGAACCGGTCATTGGCAGAGGGAAAGGGGCTAGGAGGCTGGGCAGAATAGGTGAAGGAGATTAAGAGGTACAAACTTCCAGTTATAAAATAAATAAATCAAGAGGATGAAAGGTATAGCACAAGGAATATGGCCAACAATATAATAACTTTGTATGGTAACACAGTAACCTACCATGGTGACATTTTGTAATGTTTATGTCCTGTGAAAGGGAGGTAAATACACAACCCCTCCAAAGTCACCATAAGACCAAAGAGAAATGCTGACAAGTCCAGCTTGACAAGAAATCGTTTATTAAGGGTACTCAGAGACTGAAGCTGGTCTTGGGAAGACATGAGCTGAATCGACCTCCACAAAACTACCTCCCCTTAGACCTTCTTTTATAGCCTCAGAGGCTGAGGAGTATGTGCTTGTAGACCACCTGGGAGGAAATGCTTGAGAATCATCGTCCTATCTCCATAGGGGATCAAAGACATTATTCCCCAAGGGTGTGGTTAAAGAATGGGGATTGGGGAACACCTGGGTGTCTCAGTCAGTTAAGCATCTGACTCTTGATTTCAGCTTGGGTCAAGATCTCCTGGTTTATGGGATGGAGCCCCTTGTCAGGCTCTGCACTGACAGCACAGAAAATGCTTGGGAGTCTCTCTTCCTCTCTCTCTGCCCCTCCCCTACTTGCACTTGCTTGCAAGAAGGGAGGAAAGGAAAGGAGGCGGAGGGAGGAAAGGAAAGGAGGCGGAGGGAGGAAAGGAAAGGAGGCGGAGGGAGGAAAGGAGGGGAGGCGGAGGGAGGAAAGGAAGGGAGGAAAGGAAGGGAGGAAAGGAAGGGAGGAAAGGAAGGGAGGAAAGGAAGGGAGGAAAGGAAGGGAGGAAAGGAAGGGAGGAAAGGAAGGGAGGAAAGGAAGGGAGGAAAGGAAGGGAGGAAAGGAAGGGAGGAAAGGAAGGGAGGCGGAGACGAGGGAGGCGGAGACGAGGGAGGCGGAGACGAGGGAGGCGGAGACGAGGGAGGCGGAGACGAGGGAGGCGGAGACGAGGGAGGCGGAGACGAGGGAGGCGGAGACGAGGGAGGCGGAGACGAGGGAGGCGGAGACGAGGGAGGCGGAGACGAGGGAGGCGGAGACGAGGGAGGCGGAGACGAGGGAGGCGGAGACGAGGGAGGCGGAGACGAGGGAGGCGGAGACGAGGGAGGCGGAGACGAGGGAGAGAATGCTGGGGGGGGGGGCGGGAGTTACTGAAGAAGGTTTCAGGTCATAGAGTGATCATCACAGTGGATTTGTCCAGGATGGTGTTACTTTGTTTCACACAGTGTATAACTGTTGAGTAAGTATGTTGTGCACCTGAAAGATAATATTGTGTGTCAACTACACTTCAATTTTAGAAAAGAGGGTACAGTAGATAGGGTTGACTTGCATTTAGTTGAAAATGTCACATCATTGACACGACGACAACAGGTAAAATCATAGGAGTGGTCCTGACATTAGAAAGAACATTTTTTTTTTAATTTCATGGAAACCATTTATATTAATTAACAGGTTGTTGCAATAAACTTAATATATAATTTAAATCAGTTAAATTAAATCATTCACTTCAGAGATACTGAGATGTAAGATATGATGGATACATGTATCCTGCTTTATGGTATAGGAACCTTCTAGTATTCAATAGCGACTGAGAAGCTCCCCATCTTCATAATGTGAATGCCTACTTTCCCTCATTACTGAATTTTAGGGAATCTGACCTTCATGGAAAAAACAAAACAAAACCCCACACATCTCATTTAATCTCATTTTCTCTGCCACACTGAGTCCTTCTAGGAAGCAGTAGTTCCCACCCAGGTCAGGCCTCCACCATGTGAGCAAGCCCCCTTAGGGTTCTACCAACCTGAAACTCAACATGCTTCAGGGTCACTCACTTACATGGGCCCTTTCTATAGTCCTAGGAGGGGATGCTGGAGACTTTTTTTTTTTTTTTTTTTTTACACAAAAGGAACCCAACGTTTTATAAATTCGGGTCCAACAACACTTGTATTGGCTTTCACCCACACTGTCGCTCTGAGAGTGGCTTCTCCATGTTGGGAAAGGAAGCAGCAGCCTCCTACCTCTCTATCCAGGTTTTCGTTGTGCCACAGCATGGCAGCCATGGGCTTCTCAGGTACAACTCTAAGGACAGTGATAGAACTTAATCGTGAACAAATGCAGGAAGCACACCCTGGCCCCATCTAAGATGCTTAGGTCATTCCATACAAGCTATGATACGATGTTGTTTCCCTAATCACCCCAGGCTCTGGTATGGAGCCAGACAGCAGTTCCACTTTTTTCTTCCCAAAGGTTTCCCTTCAGAGTCCTTTGCTGTTCCTATGGCCAACTGGCCTTAGCCTAGACCACCTCAGTGATCAGACACATTGCAGCAACTTTGAAACTCAAAATATCCGTCTCTTTCCTATTCCTCCAGAAATGGCCTCTATGCAGATTTGACCAATTCCCCCCCCTCCCCCCAGAAACCTTCAATCAGAATAGTTTTGATGTGCAGACAGCCAGAAGCCATCTGCCTTCAGAGCTCAGGTTCCAAGTATTAGAAGCCTAAGGGGGAAATTGTCTCCATATACCTTTCCTTCATAAACATCAATGACTATTTATACCAATAAAATGAAATGGACCATTAAAAGGTCTTTTTCTCCCAGGACAGAGAAAGGCAGCTTCCAAAACATCTTCCTAGATATAAGTACATATGTGCTATAGCCTTTAAGTAGACTGATCTCATTCTCTCTCTCTCTCTCTCTCTCTCTCTCTCTCTCTCTCTCTCTCTCACACACACACACACACACACACACACACACACACACACACTTTTAGCACCTGAAAATTCTGTCTCATTGAATTCTTTTCAAAATGATTATATGGACATAAGTTTAATTAGAAGCTTCACCCAGTACACGGCATGCCTGGGTGGCTCAGTCAGTTAAGCGTCAGACCCTTGACTTCAACTGAGGTCATGATCCTGTGGTTCCTGAGATCGAGCCCTGGGTTGGGCTCTACACTAACAAGTTCCGAGTCACTTGGGATTCATATTCTCTCTCTCTCTCTCTCTCTCTCTCTCTCTCTCTCTCTCTCTCTCTCTCTCTCTCTCCCCCCACCCCCAAAATAAACAAATAAACTTAAAAAAATCTTCATCCAATACAAATTAGGGTTACCCGCTACCAACAGCAAGCCTATACAATTCTGGGACTTGTAAGATTCCTTTGAACTTCCAAGATACTGCCTTGATTTTCAAACACAGTAGAAATCTGGCTTTAAGTACCCTGGACACAACCCTTTTGTTGCTGCTATGGATGAAATTAAATCTTAAGAACCTGAACTGAATATGACCACCTTCATTTAAACCTCAGAAGAAATGTAACTAAGGCTTATTCAGGATTTACCTTTATATCAGAAAGGATAAATGTCTTGTATTAACTTGTCTTCTAATACAGTTAACTTAAGTGATGTAAGAGGCCATATTTCATTGCGAAGTGATTTTTTCACTCTTGATTTTTTCTAGAAAAAATCCAAAATCTTACGATATTTGACTTTTTAAAAAATATTTCCAGAAGCAACTATCTTCTCTTTCTAAACCTGTAAAAAGCCATGTGGGAATTGACATTATGAACTATTTTTAAAATTGGGGGATAAGTAAACTCAAGATATTGAAAAGAAACTAAAGATCTCAAGAAATTTTAAAAATGAGTAGTTAGGGGGATACTAATTCTAGAAATTATTAGGCATGTTTAACGTTAAAATAAATCAGTGTGGAACTAACAAAAGGTATCACTAGTACCTATGAGCTATTGTTTCCAATGATAATATTATAGGGACTCCCCAAACCTACCCTCAGCATAGTAACTTGAGGCTTCTGAACCTCTCTGATCAGAACTCTCAGTCAAAAAAAAAAAAAAAAAGAATTCTCAGTTTAGAGGATTGCACGTGTGCTTTTATACAGGAGTCTATGTTGAATGGCCAGTCCTGACCCAGTTCTTCAGCCAACTGCCTACAAGCTGTTCCTTCTGCTAGTCCATACAGCCCCTAGTGCGAAATTATTTTGCAATTCTCCTAGGGAAATTCATTTTTTTTAAAGACTCCCTTTTGTCTCTATACCAGTTCCTCAGTCTGTTGTCTCATGATTGATCTGTTTGCCTCTGCTTTATGTGTTTCAGAAACCCCTTGCAGCTCTGGCCTACAGGTCAGGTCCTCCTGGAGTTTCTATGTATTTTGAAATAAATATTCTCATTTCAGTGGGATTTGGTGTGGATATTTTAGGGTGAGTTTACCCCAAATCTCATCTTAATGAGAGTATGTATGTATTCCATTTCAATGGGATTTGGAGTGAACTCACATTCATGTGAGCTCATTCAGTCTAATTTGTTGAAGAACTCTTATATGTTATTTAGTAAAATCACCATCCCCCACACCCCCAGTGAGTTCTTTCTTTGCTATTCTGTTTTCCTCTGAATAACTTTTGACATTTTATATCTAATTCTTTAATTAGCTTTATTTTGTCCCAAATACCTATTGTCCCAGTATTATTTATAAAATTATTTGCATTTTTTGAAGGAAACTCATATGCATTTTTATCTTAAACACATGTCTAAAATACAGTAATTGAAAAGGAATTTGCAGATAAATGTGTTTGTTTGAAAAAGGAATTTTATATATAGATCACTACATATTATACATTATATATATATATCCATGCACATAGATAGAAATTTATGGAAGGATATAAATCAAACTGTTAATTGGAGTGTGGAAATGTGAGGAAATCAGAGATAAGGAAGGAATTTCCCCAGGGAAAAGCTCCGCTCCAAGATCCTGTGAATGAAGAGTAAAAAAACAGCTTATAGGCAGTCAGCAGAAGAAAGGGCTAGGACCAGCTGACTCCAGCATTTGCTCAAAGATAAAACCACAAGTACACACATTCACAAATCGAATGTTACTGCAAAACAATAGCTAACATGTATTAAACTCATTGTATGTGTCAGACATTGTTTTAAGAGCTTTATATGTACAGATTCATTTAATCCTCATAACTCTGGGAGATGGATACTACTCTTATCACAATTTTAGAGATAGGGAAACTGAGGCACAGAACAGTTTGGGCAATTTTCCAAAATCACACAGCTGTACTTGGTAGAGCCAGGATTTGATCCCAGCCGATCTGGTATTAGAGCCTACCCTTAGCCTGTGCTCCACTGCAGAGCCTAAAAGACCATCTCCCCAAAGTACAGCCTCTCTCCCACCCTTCTTAAAATTGTGATCTTAAAAGTCAAAGAAATGGATTTTCTTACATTAACAGTGAGTCTTATTTTCCTTTTTAATATTAGGATTATGGCTTTCTTATACACCTTTTCCATTATATTTCTTTATCACATCATGCTTTTTTCATTCTTTCCATCACACCATCTATTCTCATGAGTCCCTTGTCATTTCCCTGAAGACAGCCCTCCTGGGGATCTATCTGCCCATTCCTGCTCCCTTCCTTACCGATTGCTCTTTAGCATGGCTGTTTTCTTCACTGGTTGTCTGAACTGAAGCTTCGGTTTTCCAAATCCCATGTTGTTTTCCTCGTGCTTGGTTTGCCTCTACTTCTAGAGGGAGTAGCTCCTCAAGGCAATTACATTTTTAACCTCCAAACTTCTCTCGTGTAGAGAGAAGTAGAGAAGAGAAGAAGTAGCTCTTTTTCCGATAGTCTTTTATATACTTTTCTTTGCACTATTCCCCATGAAAACATCAGAATTTTTCTTTCAAGTTCTGTGTCCTTCAATTTTTTCTGCTGCTTCTACGATCAGTTTGCATGTTCACTTTTTTGTTCTTATCTGTCCTCTTTCATTTAGTTTCTTTTCCTTAAATATCTAACGATCTTTTTTCGTTCATTCACATCTAGGAATGAGAAACTCAATTGATTATTTTTAGCTCCTGTGGGTTCTTCCTCCCCAGTGGCAGGGTTGACTGCAGGGCTTCTGTAACTGGGTGCAGCCTATCCACTGGGAGCCTTCACATTAGGGCATCTGGGCATGGAGCAGGCAGGCAAGCTGTAGCTCCCTGTTGCTAAAATAAGAAAAGCTTTTCTTTGGTCGCAGCAGTCTTTAGTGTTTCTCCCTCTTGAATACGGCTGCCTATCCCTTTAGTTTGGCTGCATTTCTTGTTCAGACATCTATACCTTCCCCAGGAACAAACTCCTACTTAGGATGTTACTTTCTAAAATCTCCAAAATACATTCCCAAGACTCAGGTTAGTACTGCTTTTCTAATTTAATTGTTAGTGCTACTGTTCTAGTTATTATCCTCTTTACTGCACTAGTACTCTGTCTAGTTCTTGGTATTTGTTCACTACTTTTGGAGGATCAATGGATCTTGTCTTCTCAGGGTTTTTCATCACACACGTATTGTGTGTTTCTTCAACTCTGGTCCATCCAAGCTCACTGATATCTTTCTTCTGTGTGTACATTGCAATTTCCAGTCTGCTGATGGTGACTTGTCTTGCTTGCCAGTATTGATACCACTATGCCTACACAAATTCTCCAAATTTAAGGGATTGGGGTAGGTATTTACAGATTAGTCCCCTAATTTATTTGTTCCACTAGAGGCCATTTAAGCTAGTCATTTGCTGGAATAGCATTAGTCTCTTGATTCAAGCCACAGTATTATTAGCCTACCCTAAAAATGTTACACTGACTTTTTAAATACACCTTTAGTTCTATTTTAATTAACATAGGAATTTCTTGTAAAAATTCAACCAGTACTAATACAAAACCATCCTTGACTTCCCACTACCATCCTAGAGATGATCACTTTCAATATTTGCTTGTAAAACTTTCTATGGATTTATAAAGCTATATAAGAACACATAGAAATAGTTTTAAAATATAAATGTTATCATAATGTTAATTTTGTTTTGCAATTGTTTTATTTAATGATAGGTCTGAGAGCTTTATCCATGATCAATAAATATGTATCTATCTCATTCCTTTTAATTAGTTTGGACTAATTTAGTCCAAACTTTTAATTATAGTTTGGACTAGAGTTTAACCTCAAGTATTAGTTTTGCTATCACAGTGCTGCAGCAGACATCCTTGCACCCTTCTACTTGAACATGGGAGTATATAACTGGTCAAGAATGGACGTTGCTGGTTGTAAGGATATACACATTGGGTGAAATGGGTCAACTTTTTACATTTTAATTGAATAACCCATTAAAAAAATAAATTGAGAACATTAAATAGTTTAACCACTTGTAATCTCTACTTCATCTAAGAAGTGGTGCTACATTATAAATATTAAATTTGTTCTGAGAATCCAAGCATTTCATTATTTTCTATATATTTAGAAAAAATGATTTGACATACTAAGAAGAAAGAAAGAGGGGTGCCTGGGTGCCTCAGTTGGATAAATGTCTGACTCTTGATTTCGGCTCAGGTCACAATCTTCTGGTTGTGAGACCAAGCCTAGCATCAGGCTCCACTCTGGGCATGGAGCCTGCTTAAGATTCTCTCCCCCTCTGCCTCTGCCCCTTCCCCACTTGTGCATGCTCACTCTCTCACTCTCAAATTACATGTAGAAAAAATTCTATATAGATATATGTATATGTGTGTGTGTATATATATACAAACATATGTGTGTGTGTGTGTGTGTGTGTGTGTGTGTGTGTGTGTGTGTAGAAAATCTCTACAAAGGATTTTTAGATCTACAGAAAAGTCTTAAGATATAAAAGCCTTTCAGATGGATACATGAATGTGATAGCTTTTTTAGAAGGTATAAAAATATATAAAATACTATAGGTGTTTTGAGGAACTATATGTAATATTGTATAAAGAAACCAGAACAATGGTTCCGGTTTGGAGGGAAAGAGGAGAATAAAGGAAAAATAGATGAGAGCTGCAATCTAGGTTTAATTTCTCAAGGCGGTAAGTTGATGGATTTTCCTTTATTCTTTTTGTGGTCAAACTAAATACAGGTAGGTCAAGCATTAGATTTGTTCTACTTAATTTCAGTGTGGAGAGATTGGAGATCCTATTTGCAGGGAAAAGAACATGTTTACCAAAATATGGAAGTCAATAACTCTTGGTGCTAAGAAAACTGTATTAACCTAGAAAATGAGAAAAAGCTTGACAAGAAACTGTTATAGGCAGGGCTTCTGGGTGGCTCAGTAGGTTAAGTGTCTGACTTCGGCTCAGGTCATGATCTCATGGTTGATGAGTTCGAGTCCCACATCGGGCTCTGCATGCTGACAGAGTGGAGCCTGCTTGGGATTCTCTCCCTCCCCTCCTTCTCTCTGCCCCTCCCCTGCTTGTGCTTTCTGACACTCTCAGAATAAATAAGCTTAAAAAAATTGTATTAAATAAAAAGAAAGTGTTATAGGCATCTTCATGAATTACAAGTTGGTAGAGAGTCCCTATTTATGAGGCTATTGTACTTCCTAGAAACTTTAGTATCTGAACCTTTATATTTATACATTGTTATTGTATTTGTAGTTGTATATTATATGTATAATTAATAAGCCAATGTCAAATCCCATGATGCCCAGCTGTTATATTCCTTTTTTAAAATTTTTTTTAATGTTTATTTATTTTTGAGGCACAGAGCTCTAGCTGGGAAAGGGCAGAGAGAGGGAAATAGGATCGAAAGTGGGCTCTGCGCTGACAGCAAAGAGCCCAATGTGGGCCTCAAACCCACGAACCATGAGATCATGACCTTAGCCAAAGTCAGATACTTAGCCAACTGAGCCACCCAGGCACCCCCCTCCCCCCCTTTTTTTGTCTCTCTCCCAATTGCCATATTCTAAGAACAAAGATGTCCTTAAAATGAGGCTGAATATCTTAGCTTTCCTTTGTAGTGCTTTGGGTCCTCTTAGCCTCTTCAGTCAACAATTGCTATTTCTTCAACATTACAGCCTTTGACCTATTGAACACCAGATACCTGCAGGCTGCGCCCCCCCCCCCCACCTCCCTTTTAACCTTTAGCAGAGACTCATACTGGCAGAAGAGGGTCTTTTTCTTAACAGAAAAAGCTCCGCTTCCTGCCTAGTGGAACTTAATCTACCGGTTAGTTCTTAAAAGAGGAACTGACTAGAACAGTATTAACACAAATTCCCCAGAGCTCAAAGACCTCCCCAAAGAAGAGGCTGACATGATTTCTAGATTGCTCTTTGACATAAGTTTCTCAGACGTAGGATATTTTAGAGAATTTTACACAATACACTAGAAAACCACATCCCCCTCACATATGACCTCAGAGATTCACATTGTAACATATTATGTATATTTTCTATTATGTCTACCAGAAATGAAAAATCTCAGTGGAAATTTGGGAACTTTCTGGTCTTACACAAACAGAAAACAAACTTGGCTGCATTCTGGTATTGAATTGAGTAATAAAGAAATTGCCTCTTATGAGCTGCAGAAGAGAGATGATAGTTTTTATGTGGGTGACTTTTAAGAACTAGCAAATCACTAAGAAGACTGGGCACCCAAATTCCCAATCTTAAGAATATATTAGGAGTATAATTTTAAGATTAAAATATAAGTCCACAAATATATAGCTAAGAATACAAACTCCTAAGATGAGACAAGAAAAAAAAATACTGATATTTGACTTAGTTAGTTCTTCTTTCTGACAGGAGATTAAAGCTGCCTGTGAGATTTCTTTGACGCTGACTCACTTAATTCATTTAGACATTGCCAGCCAAGCAGGCTACAACAAAGCAGGTCTATTTTAACAAGCTCACTCCTGGCTGTTCTAATAAAGAAAAATAATTGAATTGCTGATTTTGATTTTTTAAAAATGTATTCAGCATTTGAGTTTTTGGCTTCGCACACCAAAAAAAAAAACCATACAAATATTTATTGCATCATCTTCCCCACAGAATTCATTCTAGGTACCCCTTAGACTAGTGTAGCAATGAAATATCTTCCTTGAGTTCAGTTTATTGTAATTTAACTTTTAAATTAAAACCTTAGAATCTTATTTGGAGCCAGCACCAGTTCTAAGCACACAGATCTGCATGAATAAGTGACTACGTTGATGTTAAGCGTGTCTATAGTCAGTGGATTTTCTCAAGAGGCAGCTGTGGCAGCAAAGAGGGAGTCTGTCAAAGTGGGCAGCATAGAGAGAGCCACAGCGGCAGGCTGGCAGCCACAGACATGGTTTTATTCAACCCGAACATGGTTTTTTAAAAAGCTGAACCAACATTTAGAAAACAGAAGATTCCACATAAAAATTCAGACTTGCAATTCCCTTGAAAATGTATAAGAACTAGCAACAGGGAGCCTCATTCCAAATCAGCGGGAGCTGAGTCACAGCAGCCTCTTCCATTGCTCAGTCTATGCATATGGACTTCACGAAGCCAGCCTCATTTGTATTCCCTGCCTAACCTCCACCACTTGAGCGGGAGACCACTAAAGCCGACAGTAAAGCAGAAAACAGAATTAAAAGACATATACTCACATCCCAAAGCTGGCACAAAGATAGTCTTTGTATTTGTAGATAAGCTAGCTCACATCCTATCTACTGGTAGGACTGGCTGTGTACATCCACTAAATGGCAGCTTCCATGGCTGGCCTATTGCATAGCAAGCTTGCTCAAGTGACAAATTACACTTTACTATAGAGTGGATGGTTCCTGTATCTTGTCTAGAGTGGGAGGGGAGAAGGTTATCATTAAAGTCATACCGAGGACTTAGAACTTTAGCTATGACCTAATTTGAACCTCACAATTGGGGTCAAGAGGTAGATATTTTACAGATTAGGAAGTCAAGTTAGGCAAAATAAAGCAACATACTTGATGATAAACAATTACTAAGTGGTAGGACCACTGTTCAAAGCCAGATCTTGTGATCAAAAACAAAATTTAAAAACCTGTTTTATCAGTTTTACCATAATTTTTAGACCTATTCCCCCTCTCTACAAAATGAGAAAGTATTAATCATTGGATTCTCAGTGGTATGCCTAATGTGGTAACCTAATGATATTTATAAAATGTTTGTGTTTCTATGGCATAATATTGGCTCATAATGCAACTATTTCAAGCTTTAAAAATGTAGAACTTTAAACAGAACCATTTTACCAATCTCCCAATGAGCAGTTATCTTTCCCTAGATCAGTTTGGCAGCAGCTGTAACAGAAACCCAATTAATAGTGACTCAAACACAGTAGAAATGTATTTCTCTTCACATATAGTCCAGGAGTAAGTCTACAGGTGGCATTGTGGGTCCAAGTGATCAGGTGCTAGGCTTTTTACTTGTTTCGCTGTCCTAGAGTGATGTTCTCATCACCCTTAGTATAAGACGGCTTGCCACCACGTTTGTAACTGTAGCACAGGTTGTAAGCACACATTATTTTTACTCAAAGCTCATTAACAAGAACTTAAACCATGCAGCCACACCTAGATGGAAGGGAGTCTAGGGAACATAGTCACTAGCTAGGGGCCATGTATCCAGCTCAAATAGGTTTATGGTAGAGGAAACCATTACTGTGAGACAACTATATACCTTGAGTACATCCTTTAAAACGTACAGAAGGTACTACATCAAACCACACTTCTCCCTTCAGAGGTGAAAACACCTCTGTTTCTTACAACCCGACTCTCCCCGTCTTTCCATTTTTAGATCATTGTTAAAGTCCTGAGCCAATTGAAAAGTCCTCCTTAAGTTAGATCTTACATCCACATTTAACTGCACATTTCTTGCCATTCTTTTTCAGTATTTCTCTCTCCCAATTTCATGAGTTTTCCTGCATTGTTCTCACTTGAGAATTACTATTTCCCTATGTTTCAACAAGTGTCAGTCTTCCTTTGGATTAATTCAAAATACAAATTTCTGATTACCTCCTGTGTGGAGGTAGAATGCTCATCTTAGGTGATGGGTGTGCAAATATATATTCAATGGTGTACTATTTTGACTAGAAAAAGACAAGACTGTTTATGTTTACATTTCTTAGCATCAGGTGTATGGAAGCATTTAACAAGTAGCAATCAGTGATAGCAACGCTCCTCACATTTTAACAGAATCATTGGGCATCCCATTAGGCAAGCAAAATTGCAACAGTTATCAACAATACTCATTTTGAGAATTTATCTGTAGAATCAATGCAGTCCTAATCAAAATCTCAGCAGGCTTTTTGGAGATATTGACAAGCTGATTCTAAAATTCAGATGGAAATGCAAAGGGCCAATAATAGCCAGAACAACCTGAAATAGAACAAAGGGGGAGGACAACCACTACCTGATTTCAAGTTTTATCATCAAGCTCCAGTAATCAAGGCACTGTGGGGTCAAAAATAGACAAATAGTCACTGGAACTGAATCCAGAATCCAGAAATAGACCCACACATACATGGGCAACTGATTTCAACCAAGGTGTCAAGGCAATTGAGTGGACAAAAAAATAGCCTTTTCAACAGGTGATGCTAAAACCATTGAACATGCATATGAAAGAAAATAAACTTTATCAATAGCTCACATATACAAAGATCAACTCAAATTAGATCATAGACCTAAATGATCAAAACCATAATTCAAAGAACACATTGATAAATAGACTTGGTCAAACTTTAAAACTACTCTTCTTTAAAAGACATGATTAAAAGAATGAAGAGACAAGCCAACAGAAAATATTTGCACCTATTTATCTGGTAAAGCACTTGTATCTGGAATATAAGTGAATCCTCAATTTGTTAATAAAAAACAACCTAATTTAAAATGGGAATGAGTATGCAAAAGATTTAAACAGACACATCACCAAAATGTAAATAAGACAGTATACAAGCACGTGAAAAAATGCTCAACACCATTGGTCATTAGGGAAATGCAAATTAAAACCACAATGTGATATCATTACAAATTGATAAAAATGGTTAGAATTTAAAAGGCTGACCATGCCAAGTGTTAGCAAGGATGTGGGGCAACTGCTGCTAAGAAGGTAAGATAAGGTGGTACAACCATTTTGGAAATGGTTGGGCAATTTCTTAAAAAGTTAAGCATACACCTTCCACATAATCCAGCCATTCCACTCATGAGGATTTTTCCAAAAGAAATAAAAGCATATGTTCATACAAAAACTTGTACATAAGTGTGCATAGAATATTTATAATAACCACAAACCACAAACAACTCAAACATCCATGGACAGATGAGTGGCTAAACAAATTGTAGTAGATCCATAAAATGGAAGACTATTCAGCAATTTAAAAAAGTGCTATTGATAGATGCAAAGACTTTGATCAATTTCAAAGTAATTATGCTGAGTAAAAGAAATCAAACAAGAAGAACACATATTATAAATCCATTTGTATAAAACTCTAGAAAATGCAAACTAATTCATAGTGACAGATCAGGTCAGTGGTTGCCTGGAGCAAAGTTACAAGGAGGAGTTTATTACAAAGGGACAGCAGGAAGGTTTGCTGTTGTTGTTTTGTACTTTTTGTATACAATACAGTAATTTAACACTTCTGTACATTACCCTGTGCTCATCACAAGCGCACTCCTTAATCCCCATCACCTATTTAACCCATGCCTCCACCCACCTCCCCTCTGGTAACCATTAGTTTGTTTTCTATAGTTAAGAGTCTCTTTCTTAGTTTACCCCTCTGTTCATTTGTTTTGTTTCTTAAATTTCATGGGAAGAAGGTTTTCTGAATGGTGGGAATGTTCTATATATGACAGTATCACACTATGTGTCAAAACTCACAGAATTGGATTGCCTCTATGATAGTTTAGGTTAAAATAAATGATCAATAAATGAATTGCTAGGACTTTTGTGTGTACAATGAAACAAAATAAATTTTTAATAGAAAATAATCTAAAATACTCCTGAATTTTCTCCACTTTTTCCCTTGATGCTGGCCTGTAACACAATACCAAAGTATAATTCAGGAAAGTTATATTTCAAGAGTTTAAAAGAGAGAGAGATCCAAGGGTAATGATCTTGTTCTGAAGAAAACTTCTAATACCTAGAAGAGTGAGTGGATTGCTTAACCTAGGCAAATTCCTCAATATTAGTTCTTACAACAATACTGGTGATAAGCATTAAACATCTGAGAGTTAAGTTCAAGAACCTGGAATGCAGACAGTACATATTCCCTATGCAAAATGAGAAGGCTAACCTGGACATATCCAATCTCCATTTCCTTAGAAATAATGGTCCACACCAAAAGACAAATGAACAAGCAAGTTCTAGCTCAATAGAACAGTTTTGAAACTCCTAGCAAATTCTCCTTATGATGAAATACCAATAAACAAAACAGATAAAAGTGATAGATAGGTACTTATTCAGTTAAGTTTAAATTTTCACATTTTAGTAGAAAAATGCATATTATTGCTTACATTTAAGTCACCATCTGGGCTCTAGAATTAAGAACTGGTTCAATTATTTAGAAAACATTCACTGAAAACAGCTTATGTCAAGCACTATGATAGATGATAGAGATACATCAGTGAGCAAGAGAGATTCACAATTTCATTCAGTTAACTTCTGGCATAGTTTAGAATCTCTTCCAGAAAGCCTAGCCGCAGTGATTTTAGCCTTGACAGGGTCAAAATAAAAATAGCCAACCACCAATCTTCATCCTTCTCTCTCTCTCTCTCTCCCTCCCTCCTTCTCTCTCTCTCTCTCACTTTCTCTCTCTCTCTCCCTCCCTCTAGATATAGCTATAGATATTTAGATACAGATACACACACACACACACACACACACACACACACACACACACACACACCCCTATGGCTGGCTTATGTCCCAATAAAATTGAAACTTTACTTAATACACCTAAACTACTCAACATCATCATTTAGCCTAGATGTTGGGCTAGATGGCCTAGAGTTGGGCTAAGTCATGTAACACAAAGCCTATTTTATTTTATTTTTTTTTTATAATTTTTTTTTTAATTTTTTTTCAACTTTTTTATTTATTTTTGGGACAGAGAGAGAGACAACATGAACGGGGGAGGGGCAGAGAGAGAGGGAGACACAGAATCGGAAACAGGCTCCAGGCTCTGAGCCATCAGCCCAGAGCCCGACGCGGGGCTCGAACTCAAGGACCGCGAGATCGTGACCTGGCTGAAGTCAGACGCTTAACCGACTGCGCCACCCAGGCGCCCCACAAAGCCTATTTTATAATAAAAGGTTGAATATCTCATGTAGTTTATTGAATACTATACTGAAAGGAAAAAACAGAATGGTTCTATCAGTTGTTTACCCTCCTGATCACAGGGCTGACTAGAAGCTGTGGCTCACTGCCCCTGCCCAGCATTAGGAGAGATTATAGACTGCATATTCCTAGCCCAGGGCCCAGGTAAAGATCAAAATTCAAAATATGGTTTCTAATGAATGTGTATTACTTTCACATCATTGTAAAACCAAAAAATTGTAAGTTGAACCACTGTAAGTCATGGACTATCTGCATATTTATATGTATTTTAGGGTTGCCAGATAAAATATAGAACTTCTACTCTAACTTGAGTTTCAGCTAAATTGTGAATAAAATTTTAATATAAGTATGTCTCAATATTGCATGGGACATACTTACACTGAAATTTTAATTTATTGTCTAGCTGAAATCCAAATTTAACTGAATATCTTGGTGGTTGTTTTGGGCTAAATCCGGCAATCCATTTATATTTATATTCTATATTTTATAGAATATATTTTATGTATTTTATACATACACACATATACACGTGTATATATATAAAATATGTGTATACACGTGTATATATATATACACACACATATATACACATGTATATATATTAAATATATATATAAATATATATATTTAATATATATTAATATATATTTTAATATATTATATATTTTTATTTTTATATATTTTAATATATATTAATATATATAATATATATTTATATATATATATATATATATTGAGGTTACCAGATATCTTTATCTACAGAAACAGCCATATATATATGATGTATGTCATGTCTGTTTTTAGGCAACTTCTTGCAGAAACTTCCAAGATGAACTATGTGCAAATTATCACCCTAGGTAATTAAACATAATGATCAGTGATTTAAAGTTATTTGGTATAAATCAATTAAGTAATATAGACCAATTACCAAAACTAATTATTTTTATTTATTTATTTTTAATTATTTTTTTTTTATTTTTAAAAATTTAAATCCAAGTTAGTTAACTTATAGGATAATAATAATTTCAGGAATAGAATTTAGTGATTCATCACTTACATATAACACCCAGTGTCCATCCCAATAAGTGCCCTCCTTAATGTCCCTCACCCCCTTTAGCCCAACCCCCCCACCAAGCAGCCTGCCAGAAACCCTCAGTTTGTTCTCCGTATTTGAGTCCCTTATGGTTTGTCTCCCTGTTTTTATATTTATGCTTCCCTTCACTTATGTTAATCTGTTTTGTATCTTAAATTCCACATGTGAATGAAGTCATGATATTTATCTTTTTCTGACTTATTTCACTTAGCATAATATCCTCTAGTTCTATCAACATTGCAAATGGCAAGATTTCATTCTTTTTGATCACTGGATAATATTCCATTGTATCTATATACGTCATCTTCTTTATCCATTCATCAGTCAATGGATATTGGGCTCTTTCCATACTTTGGCTATTGCCAACAGTGCTGCTATAAACATTCAAACTGGCACATGCACCCCAATCAGCATTCCCATATCCTTTGGATAAAAACCGAGTAGTGCAATCGCTAGGTCATAGGATAGCTCTATTTTTAATTTTTTGAGCAATCTCCATACGGTCTTCCAGAGTGGCTGCACCAGTTTGCATTACCACCAGCAGTGCAAAAAGAGATCCTCCTTCTCCACAACCTCACCAATATCTCTTGTTGCCTGAGTTGTTAATTTTAGCAACTCTCACAGGTGTGAGAACTGCATGAAATTGTGAATCTCTCTTGCTCACCAGTGTATGTCTATCATAGTGCTTGACATAAGCTGTTTTCAGTGAATGTTTTCTAAATAATTGAATGAACCAGTTCTTAATTCTAGGGCCCAAAGGTGGTATCTCACTGTGGTTTTGATTTGTATTTCCCTGATAATGAGTGATGTTGAGCATCTTTTTGTGTGTCTGTTAGCCATCGGGAGGTCTTCTTCAGAAAAGTGTCTATTCAGGTCTTCTGCCCATTTCTTCACTGGATTATTTGTTTTTTGGGGTGTTGAGTTTGATAAGTTCTTCATAGATTTTGAATACAAACCCTTTACTGGATGTGTCATTTGCAAATATCTTCTCCCATTCTGTATGTTGCCTCTTAGTTTTTTTTTATATTTTTTTTTTTGAGAAAGAGAGAGAGTGTGAGCACAAAGAGGGGCAGAGAGGGAGACACAGAATCCAAAGCAATTTGCCTCTTAGTTTTACTGATCGTTTCCTTCTCCGTGCACAAACTTTTTATCTTGAGGAGGTCCCAATAGTTCATTTTTGCTCTTGTTTCCCTTGCCTCTGGAGACGTGTTGAGTAAGAAGTTGCTGCAGCCAAGGTCAAAGAGGTTGTTGCCTGCTTTCTCCTCTAGGATTTTGAGGGCTTCCTGTCTTAATCTTTAGGTCTTTCATCCATTTTATGTTTATCTTTGTGTTATGGTATAGGAAAGCGGTCCAAGTTCATTCTTGTGCATGTTGCTGTCCAGTTTTCCCAACACCATTGGCTGAAGAGACTGTCTTTGTTCCATTGGCTATTCTTTCCTGCTTTAGCCGTACATTTGTGGGTCCATATCTGCGTTCTCTATTCTGTCTCATTGATCTATGTGTCTGTTCTTGTGCTAGTACCATACTGTCTTGATGATTACAGCTTTGTAACACAGCTTGGAGTCCAGAATTGTGATGCCTCTGGCTTTGGTTTTCTTTTTCAGGATTGCTTTGGCTATTTGGGGTCTTTTCTGGTTTCATACAAATTTTAGGATTGTCTGTTCTAGCTCTGTGAAGAATGTTGGTGTTATTTTGGTAGGTATAAGATTAGGTTGTGTATTTGAGACCTTTCCTCCTTCTTTAGGAAGGCCTAGAATGCGATATACTTCCCTCTTATGACTGCCTTTGCTGCATCCCAGAGGTCTTGAGCTGTTGTGTTTTCATTTTCATTGGCTTCCATGTACTTTTTTATTTCCTCTTTAATTTCTTGGTTAACCCATTCATTCTTTAGTAGGATGCTCTGTTAATCTCGAAGTACATGATCTTTCCAAATTTTTCCTCTTGGTTGATTTCAAGTTTCATGGCATTGTGGTCTGAAAATATGCAAGGTATGATCTTATCTTTGTACTTATTGAGGGCTGATATGTGACCCAATATGTTATCTATTCTGGAGAATGTTGCATGTACACTCAAGAAGAATGTGTATTCTGTTGTTTTAGGATGAAATATTCTGAATCTGTTAAGTCCATCTGGTCCAGTGTGTCATTCAAAGCCATTGTTTTCTTGATTTTCTACTTAGATGATCTGTCTATTGTTGTAAGTGGGATATTGAAGTCCCTTATTAGTATGGTATTATTATCAATGAGTTTCTTTATGCTTATGATAAATTTATTTAGATTTGGGTGTTTCACATTGAGGGCATAAATATTTACAATGGTTAGATCTTGGTGGATAGACCGCTTAATTATGATATCATACCCTTCTTCATCTCTTATTACAGACTTTATTTTAAAACCTAGTTTGCATGGCTACTATAGCTTTCTTTTGATAGATGATAGATGTTTCTCCATCCCCTTACTTTGAATCTACAAGTGTCTTTGGGTCTAAAATGAGTCTCCTGTAAGCAGCAAATAGATGAGTCTTGTTTTCTTATCCATTCTGATGCCCTATGTCTTTTGATTGGAGGATTAGCCCACTGACATTTAGAGTGAGTACTGAATTTAGCACCATTGTGTTGCCTGTTGAGTTGGTGTTTCTGGTGATGTTCTCTGGTCCTTTCTAGTCTTCATTGCTTTTGGTCTTTTTTGCTGTTTTGTCTTTTCTCCACTCAAAGGGTCCCCCTTAAGACTTCTTGCAGGGCTGGTATACTGGTCGTGAACTCCTTTAGTTTTTGTTTGTCTGGGAAATTATCTCTCATTTTATTTTGAGACACAACCTTGCTGGATATAGAATTCTTGACTATATATTTTTCTGATTCAGCAGGTTGACCATATCTGACCACTCCTTTCTGACCTGCCAAGTTTTTATGGATAGGTCTGCTGTGAACCTGATCTGTCTTTCCTTATAGGTCAAGGACTTTTCCCCCATTGCTGCTTTCACAATTCTTTCCTTGTCTGTGTATTTTGTGAATTTTATTAGGGTATGCCTTGGTGATACCTGGTTTTTGTTGAATCTAATGGGAGTTCTCTGTGTTTCTTGGATTTTGAGGTCTGTGTTCTTTCCCAGATTAGGAAAGTTTTCTGCTAGAATTTGCTCACATAAACCTTCTGTCCCTTTCTCTCTTCATCTTCTGGGACTCCTATGATTCGGATGTGTTTCCTTTTATGTAAATTAAACCATTACAATTGGAAATAGTGAGCTATCAGACCAGTTTTCTCTGAGGCTACTGATAGTTCAAGAGAACAAAACATTAGCATGTATCAGAGGGGTTCATACAAAAAATGAGAAAAGTCACTAAGCTACCAGGTAAATAAGAAAAACATCTCCCTGTTTTACCCTACTAAAATTAACATCTTTTATACTAAGAAGAGATTCTAGGAAATGATTCCATTACCCACCTGTCTATTCTCAACTCCAGGCTACAGACCTATTTTGACCTGCTATCCTGACCATTGCAGAGCTGGGTGTTAACATGGCTTTGGGCTCTGAGGACATCCAGGGAAAGACCCAGAGTGAGGCTTTCCTTTAGGGCTGGGCAAGAGCTGGACATCTGCATCAGACTGCCCAGGACAAGGATTAGAAAGAAGTTTTGGAAAAAACTTGTCCCCCAGGGATCTTCTTACCATGGAAAAAATATCACTATATGACCTACATTAAGGGGTCAGAATTCCCCACTAAATAAGCCAAGCAAGTGCTGAGTGACTGTGCTGGTCCTCCCATTCTGGAGGCTGAAGGTAAGAGGAGAGATTGGGATCCTGGTGTCTTCTTTTGGTAGCCATCCTAGAGACTGGCAACCTGACAACCCTTGCACTATCAGCCAATGTGGGACTGCCACCGTCCATTACTTGCTGTACTGCCACAAGTTGGGTAACCAGCCCAGAACAAGGTAATGATCTAAAAACCCAGCTAAAGGGCCCAGAAGCCAGAGAAAGAATGATCAGTCAGGACAAATGCAACTTTCCTGGTAGAAAAAAACTGCTCTAAGAGAAAGATAGAAGAAAAGGTGTTCAGGAAGATTCAAATGAAGCACACCACATACACCTGCACCCACATTATCTGGAGCTAAAACAAGTCCTAATTTACCTATGAAAAAATTCAGCACATGAATAGAAGATGATTATAGGGTCCAAAAAGAATGACCTAGAAGACTACAGAAGAAATAGTTCCACACACAGGCATGTGAAATCATGAAAGGGCAGGTAAGACAATCTGAAGATAGATTTTGTAGATATAACATCTCATAGGAATTCCTGATATATAGATTATTGGATTGGTGACAAAAAATTTCTTGAGCCAAAGAAAGATTAGAATCTGCAGACTGAAGGAAATTGCTGACCATTAGGCACTGGTGAGAAAAGGACATGTACCTGGGTATACTCAGGTGAATTCCTGGCCCCCCACTCCCAAAATGATAATAATTGGCAAGCATAAAAAGCAACTTATCTACATGAAATATGATAGTACAGAAAAAAAAACCAAATTGTTATTGTAAGAATTAATGCACCAGAACTAACGGTAAAGTAGAAATATGTACACTAACAAGGGAAGAAATAGCATGAGGAGGAAGTGATTAAACCAGCAAAAATAAGGAAAAAGACAATATTTTTTTAAAAGTGGACAAAAAGGATAAAATGAAATAGATCTATTATTACATTAAATATCAGTGGACCAATGTCTTCCATTAAAGTCAGAGATTGCCATATTGGTTAATACAAAACCCAACTTAAAGCGGTAAAGAAAGGTTAAAGATAAAGGGATACACAAAAATATCAAACTAATGCAAATGAAAAGTTAAGAGTGATATTTAGATCTGATAAGGTTGATTTGCTATATGGTAAAATTTGCATTTTTGAGATTAATAATTTTAATAAATTGGAGAATGAAGGAACAAGACTAGCTAGAGGAGAAACTTCTGAACCACCCCAACTTCAGGAGGTGAGTTTTGGTGTTTATCAAATTAAAATGGAGAACATTTGTTTTAAAACTTTGTTAGTTCAAGGAAATAAGCAAAATCAAATAGTATTTAATTTGGTGTGATCCTTGGGAACTTTAACATCACCTGAAAACTTGTTAGTAATTAGATTTTAGGGCCCCACCCTGGACTCCTAAAAACTCTGGCCTGCAGATAATTCTGATGACATTGAAGTTAAACACCCATCAAGATCATTAGGCTACTTTCTATAAAATTATTTTCTAACAAAAATGATTATTTAATGATATAACACCTCGTAATAGCCATACCAAAACTTCAGTCAGCCTCACAATACGGCAGCTAAAAAATATTAAGCAAAAATTCTTGGAAATGTAAAGAGAATTGATAAAACTACAACTAGATAGACTTTAATAGAGGTCTTCCAAAATTGGATACACCTAGAAGACAAGTCAGTAATTTTATAGGATATATGTAGAACTTGAAATCCTTTTTAGAGAATATATCTTTTCTCCCATAGGTTCATAAATATTTTTTTAAAAAATCAATCATGTTATTTGGCCAAAGAGAAAAGCTTCACAAATTAAAGTTTCAAAAAATATATACAGAAAAAGACTTTCAAGTTATCTTCCTTGACCACACCCCAATAAAATTATAGAAGTTTTGGTTTTCAGAAAGTTAATCCATGAATCAAAAATAAAAAGTGAAATTACAAACTGTTGAGAAAGCAATTAGTGAACAGCAAAATCTAGACCCTGAATTCGTTAAGTATCTTTATTATTAAAGAGAAAAGCAGGAAGACAAAGAAAACTTGTACTCATTTATCAGAAATTAGGAAATGGATAAGAAACAAAGAATTAAAGTAAAAGCTGAAGTAAACCAGAAAAAACAAACTGAAATAAGGCAGATAAAGGATAAATAATCCAAAAGTCGAAAAAAATTTAAGACCAATAAAACAGATAAACTGTGACCTTGATTAAAGGAGAGAGTGCACATGTTAGCACACATGGGAGTGCACTTGGAAAAACATGCAGGATTAAAAATGAGAAGGAGACAAACCACAGATCCAGGCATGATTAAAAGAATTATAAGAGATTACTGCTTGCAAGTCAATGGCTACAAATTTGAAAACACAGAGGAAGTGAATGATTTCCTAACAAAATATAAATTACTTAAATTGCCAATCACTGCAGAAGATGTCGGGCTGGTGATTAAGAATCTATCATGGATAAAGGCCCAAAGACCAGATGGGTTTAATTTTTAAATAACAGATGATTCCAATGTTTAAACATTTCCAGGCCATGGAAAAGGGGAGGGAAAAAAATCCCAATTTTATGAAGTCAGATTAATTTTAATTTCAAAGCCTAATATTTTTAAAAATGCTAGACCCATCTCACTTAAAATTGAAGATACAAAAATTTTGACTAAAGTATTAGCAAATAAAATGCAGCTTGCTTCTGTCTTAGATCCAGGTTCCCTGGATAGACTCTGAGGTACAAATATGCATGCCAAAGATTTTTGGGGCTAGTGCTCTCAGGAACACCTTTAGGAAAGTGAGTGGTGGCAGGTGGGGTAGGGACAGAAGGTGAACCCCAGTTCAGTTGCAACAGTGGCTTCAGCCTCACCCACGGAGCGCTCTGAACCAGCCATGGAGGGCAGACAGCCCCCAAAGGAGAAACTCTGCTGAGAGCTGTCAGCAACCCAACACTCCAGACAGCTGGGTGAGGGAAGGAATGCCTCCTGCTGAGAAACTCTGCTGAGAGCTGTCAGCAACCCAACACTCCAGACAGCTGGGTGAGGGAAGGAATGCCTCCTGCTGATAGCCACAAGGGAGCAGGACACCACGGCCGCTCACGAGAGTCAAGTAACTAGAGTTTCAAAGGATACTATATGAACAAGTAGAGTGTATTCCTTTTTTTTTTCCTTTTTAAAAGTGTATTCATTTGAGAGAACAAGTCAGGGGAGGGGCAGAGAGAGAGGGAGAAAGAGAGGATCCCAAGCAGGCTCCACACTGTCAGCACAGAGCCCAACTTGGGGCAGGAAATCACTAACCATGAAATCATGACCTGAACCAAAGTCAAGAGTCAAATGTTTAACCAACTGAGCCACCCAGGCACCCCATTAGAGTGCATTCTTGATTATAAGTGTGGTTTGATTTCAAGAAACCTGTCATCATTATTCTTTGCATCAACAAACTTTTAAAAATTGCAAGAAGATCACACAATTATTAGATGCTGAAAACACATTTGAGAATTTTGTTAATTCATCAGCCATTTATGATGCGTCTAGTTTTACATATTGCAGATTTGCGAACATATCATATTCAGATTTATGTGCGTGTAATCTTTTCTTTTTCTTTCTTGGCTTTCCCACTACATCTCCACCCACATCAACCCCAGTACAGTAAGCAGAAAATAACTATAATATGCTGGCTCTGAGTGGATATAGATTTAAACTTGTCCTAGATTTGTTTCAGGGACGAGCATCCTTGCTCTATCAGGTTTGCTTTTACATAGGCATGTGCTGGAGAATTTTTATCTAATTAAAAACGTCTATCTCCAAAGCCACTCTCTAGCTGTGCATTGAGCACACCACCAATGGTATTCCCTGAAGTTAATTGACTCTGCCAGGATATAAATAAAAATAAGTAAAAGCTAGAAAAATCTTCAATGTGTGACCATATGTCCAAACAGAAAGCACATATCTTCGTGGAACTATAGGTGTAAAAGTAAATCATCACCTAGTTGTCAGAGAATTAAATCAGATCCATTTAGAAATTCTCAATCTAACTTTATCAATGGCAAATATTCCCCCAACAAATACCCCTAACCATAAAAGATTTACAAAAAAGGGCTCACATAGGACAAAAATGTGCAGACTCTAGGTCTCTTGCAGATACACAACACACATCAAAAATTAATCTGGATCCTTACCTTTGCAGATTTCATCTGGGGGCTTTATAGGTGGAGAATCTCAATCACTGGAAGAGCAGGTAAGACTTAAAAAGCACATCTAGGTTCAAAGATTGTTAGAACCATAGCTTGTCACCTATAGAATTCACTAACTCTGGAGGCTTAACCACTCTAGGCACAGCTCAGAGGCATACTCTCTGAAAGAGCAAGAATGGCTCAGGCTCTGTGTTTGGCTCCCTGATACCTGTTTGCACACGCCCCAGCCCAGGTGTGGATCCTTAGGATCACCAGCTGAAATTAGGAAGCACAATTGCTTTCCCCTGCTTGTCATGCACAAACCAGGACAATCTCAAACCAAAAGAATTTTTAGAGGCTGCTCATTCCCAGAATAAGTTTTCTAGATTTGATTCTAAATGTTTTCTGGTCTGTCCAGGGTCAAGATGATTTTCTCCTTGTAGGCAGAGCTTCATGGAAATCCTAATGATAATAGAAGTTTTCTTGATAAGTATTTTATCAGGGCCCAATTGAATTTCAAGTTTAATATATGCGAGCTAAGTCATCTTAAAATATTGATCTCAAAATAGAAGTGAGATGCCCATTGTGATCTCAGTACTTCGTCTGGTGACGAACACTCCTTTTCCTCTGGATAGGAGCTGAATGAGTGCCACTAAGATTTTCTTCTACAGTTTTCCTTTTTCAGTGTTGCCAATTCTAACTAATCCCCCTTCAAATCAGTTCATTCTTTTTTACATATGTAGAGCTAAATTCATATCTGCTGGGAAATTTTTAGTATGTTGCTGGTAACTTGATCCTTTTCTTAGTATTGATACAACATAAAAACAGAAAAAAACAAACCTAAAACTGAGTCTAGATTATATAATGTTTCAGATAATATTTTCTTTAAAGAAATTTTAAAAATCAAGAAGAAAAACAGGTCATCCTTTTTTTATTTTTTGTTTGCTTGTTTTTACATAAAAGAAAGACCTAGCAAAAGTAGATAGGAACCACTTATTTCAAGCAGTTGAGGTCTTCATCCTACTGGATACAGAACTGGACTGGACCAGTCCTCTGGACCCTTTCCCAGCTCTATATACATGGCTCATGTGACAAAAGATACTTGTTCACATATCATTCTTCCACTGACAGTGAGAACATTTGTGAAACAATGTAAATAATTCTGAAGTGCAACAGATTTCCAATTCTTTATAAGAAACAGATTTTTTTTTTGGACTAGAGATAATTAATTTCATATTTTCCATCCATTTCAGTGCTACTTTCCCAAGCCTTTATTTCTTTTCATTTTAATTCTCCACAAATTCCTTGCTGGAAATCTACAAATTACATTTAACTACACAGAGGTAGTTAGATGGTGCATGCATAAATTTCATGTTTTAATTATTCTTTCATCCTTTTGTTAAATCAGAGTAATATGTATCTATTCAACTGGTCTAAAAACCAAGGTCAATTTAGTTAAGCTGTAATGTTAAAACAACCCAAATCACGTTGTATTGAATCCATCTTGCTAACAACATGATTACTTTTTGTCTTTATTTTTTTCCTTAAAACAAACACAAACGAAAAAAAACAAAACAACAAAAACAAAAAACCCACCTCGCAATGCCAATCAGAATAATGTTGTGGCATTGAATTAAGGTAGAAGAATCTAGATGGAGGTTTAGCAATAGTGATTGGCCAGCTTCTCAAATGCAATTTTGTGCTGAAGAAAATAATTGCCACATGGTCTGGCTTCCACCTGTAATCCTGCCCTAGGAGTGATTCTGTAGCTATACCTGCACAACCATAGTGAATACAGGAGTAAGATTATATTACCAGTCCTGATCACCCAAAAGTCAACCAATGGTTGAGTTTTATTTCTTTGCCCGAATCGACTACTCTCCTTTCCACCCGTGCAGATGTTTGCCCATGTTCTTTTCATTCAACACTCATTCCTTTCACCTACCCTGGACATGTAAAGGATTTCTTTTTGACAGCGCTGGAATTTGTATAGGAGGAACCTATGGACAGTACTCTGCTTAGAACTGCGAATGGGGAGAAGCAAACATTCTGTTTTTCTTAGTTGTATGTTAACTGAAAATGAGTTTGTGGGAGTGCTTAAGATTATGGTGGAAGGTGTTGAAAAAAGAGAGACCTTACCCAGGTGATAGATGAGCCACAAGTCAAGACTCCTACAGAGGAGGGGCGCCTGGGTGGCGCAGTCAGTTAGGCGTCCGACTTCAGCCACGTCACGATCTCGCGGTCTGTGAGTTCGAGCCCGGCGTCAGGCTCTGGGCTGATGGCTCAGAGCCTGGAGCCTGCTTCCGATTCTGTGTCTCCCTCTCTCTCTGCCCCTCCCCCGTTCATGCTCTCTCTCTCTCTCTGTCCCAAAAATAAATAAAAGTTGAAAAAAAAATTAAAAAAAAAAAAGACTCCTACAGAGGAATCATGTCACATTTTGAAGTGAGACCACCAGGATAGAACATAACTAGAGTCCAGAGTCACAGCCAGGTAAAGGGAAATGGAATGCATGGAGTATGGTTGATGGCAACCACAGGGTTCCATTAAATACCTTTAAATAAGGCACATCCTTTTGCCAGATATTGATTGTCCATTAATGCTACAGCTGAGTACCACCAGGGGCGATTCCATAATTAAGTCGTCCTAAGCCTCAGGAGTGAGAAATATATGTACTTTGAGTTCCTCTGTAACATTTTCCTAAGGATCTGCCAGGAAACTAATGTGTTACAGGGTCCTTCCTCAATTTCTAGTTATGATATACAAACCTTTGTACGGTTTCCAAGGGGTCTACCTCAAGTAAGTCATGTCAGTTAATTGGCAACACAATAGAAAGCTTCCAATGGAAGAGAGAAATGAAGAGAAAATATGCCCTTTCTGTGTCCCTTTTTTAATATGGTTTTCCTTCAGGGTGAAAACTCCATTATAAAGATGTTGAGATTTTGCTGCTTTCCTTTGGCTTTGCTGGAAGATTTCTCTTGCAATGTGTTCACACAGCTGTAGCCTGGAAAGTATGTCATGTATTCTTACCTGCCTTTCCCTATCTTTTAAGAGGCAGGGATATAGGGGAACATGTTCTGAGACTGAAAATCAGAACTAATTACCAGTCCTACTTCTATTATTTTTTAAATGTGTAACTTCAAACAAGTCACTTTACAACTCTAAGCTCCATTTATAAAGTGGAAGAGTTACTAATACTCTCGTTTTTTTCAACTTGGAGGGGTGGGGTACTGAAATCCTTATTAGCAAGTATATTTTTATTCAATAACCCTAACAAACAAAACAGATCAAAGTGGAATTAATTTGAAGTGGGGAAACGGTGGGTGGTATGTGGATCCCTATCTACTTCTGCTGCGTTAGCCCCTGAGTCACTTCGCTGAGACTGAGAACCCATCTGAAAAGCACAAATCTAGATGAGCCTTTCCAGATCTCTCCACTCAGATGCAGAACATCTGGCTCAATTTCAATTAGTGTGTATAATGTCAGAGAAAGGAAAGTCAGGAAGTAAAAGCCTTGAAAAATATAAAAAAGAAAAACATGTTTTTTTCCTAACAGCAGAAAATAGACTTCACATCTCTGTAGGAGTGTTTGTTAATTAGGCTTGATTTCCCGTTACATTTCCAGGTCATCTTTTGGGTTTGGATCTGTGAGGCTAGCTTTAGAGTAGAGACCCTCCTTCAATGTTGAATACAAGGATGCCTTCTCCCTATAGACTTGGGCTTGCCCCCTTTCCCACGCCCTGATCAGTGAAGGAGAGACTCATGCAAATAAACCAAGCCTCACCCCCACCTGCCAATTCATCTTGTAGCACCAGAAACTGTCATCCAGAATCCAGCGGCCTAGCTAACTCTGCAGTGCCCCTGTGTCTCCATAGGTCCTCTCTATGGCCAGCCAAAGAAAGGGACAGCAACAATGTAAGAAAGCTCTGGTACAAAGAAAATAACTTAAAAGATAATAATTATTCTCATTTCTTGAGCATTAACTATCTGGAAGTTATTATGCTAAGAGCTTTCTTACTATACACGTAATAAAACATATGCAAGGCACCCTGTAAGGCAGGTTTCCTTATCCCCTCCTCACAGGTGAAGAAACTGAGACTCAAGAGGTTTTTTTAATGCTAATTTATTTTTGAGAGAGAGAGACACACACACAGAGTGTGAGTGGAGGAGGGGCAGAGAGAGAGGGAAACGGAATCTGAAGCAGGCTCCAGGTTCTAAGCTGTCAGCACAGAGCCCAACCCAGAGTTTGAACCCACAAACCATGAGATCATGACCTGAGCTGAAGTCAGACACTTAACCGACTCAGCCACCCAGGCGCCCTGTGACTCAAGAGTTTTTAAAGTGACAAATATAATATCTAGCACACCACAATGAGCCCTAAGCAACTGTAGTCTCCTTTCCCTACACTGGAGCTATGCTTGGGACGCCAACCTGCTTAGCTAAAACCCAGAGATCCCGACAGACCTTTGCAGCCTTGGATGACTGGTCTCCTGGTCTCTTCCATGGTGTGGCTAACAAGTTGGTCACAGGGAGACCATCAACCAAATATAGGCCATTTATTCATAAAATGATCTAACATTTAAAGTACCACTAGCTGTTTAGAAAATATTTTACAGCACTATGATGGAAGGTAATTTAAATTATGGAAGCAATCATTTAATCACTGCAATTAGCCAAATGATTACCTATTTAGCTAATTATCTTTTAATTATGTAATTAAAAAATTAAACATTATATTATTCTAGCCAATGCCAAATTCTTTTTTATAATTTCCCAATGAAAAGTGTAATTTACTATATGGTACAATGTAATTTCCTACAGAAATTAAGTTTCATTTTATTTTAATTACAAGGTAAATCTTCTCATAACTACCATGACCTGTACATAACAACCAATGAGAGAACTTGGCCTTTCAGGAAACTGTAGTTCATAAAGGCTAAAACAAAAGCAGCTGGGTTTTTTCAGACATGTTAAGAACGTGCTGACTTTCTGGGGCTTCTGGTTGGCTCAGTTGGTTAAGCGTTGGACTCTTGATATCTGCTCAGATTGTGATCTCTCAGTTGTGAGATCGAGCCCCGTGATGGGCTCTGTGCTGTATGTGGGACCTACTTGGGATTCTCTCTCTCTTCCCCTCCCCCACTTGCCCATGGAGCACTCTCTCTCACTTCTCTCTCTCTCTCTCTCAATAAATAAATAAACATCATTACAAAAAGAAAGTGCTTACTTTCCATACAAAAAGATGATAGCATCAACCTACCAGTGGTTATCAACTAGCTGCACATTCAAATTCTCTGTGGAGCTAAAATGACAAAAACACCTCATGCCCAGGGGTCACCCCCAGGGACTCTGATTTAATTGGCCTAAGGTGAGGCCCACCAGATTATTTAAATCTCTGAAGGTGATCCTGATGTGCAGCCAGGGTTGGGAACCACCGAGAAAGTAATTTTAGTTTGTGCTCCCTGTAGTGGTGTTCATTTGTTTGTTTGGGGGGCAGGGAGGGTGGATATTGGTAAACAGTCAAGCACCATTTTGTTGGGCAGGTAGGAGCAGTTAGGCAGCGTTTCAAGGATGAATGTAAAAGAGCCAAACAACCCAATCTGACTGAAGGTTTATAACCTAGAGAATTAGGAGTTTGCAATTATAGAAAGGTGAGAACACAGGCTACAGCCCAAGATTCTAGATAGCCACACTCAGTTGCTACATAATCCAGTATCATTTTTCAGGCACTTGTAAATAGTCAGATAATTTATCTGCTGTAGGGACTATGCACCTTGAATCCAAAAGTAAAACTTACATGAGTTAGTAGACTCCTTAAAAAATTCTTGGCCAAAGTAAACCTATGAGTATATTCAATAGCCATAGTAGAAAACTGTGATTCCACTCAATTCATTTCAGTATACAAATACCTACTTCACACCTTCCAGGCCCTGGAAATGATGATTCCATGATCACAAAGTTGAATGACAGGTAGTTTCTGCCCCAGGGGGCTCACAATCTGGTGGTATCCTATACTTTCTGACATTGTCTGGAGAAAAGATGGAGGAGCCTTGGCTACAATGGGTTCTGAGTGAAACAACAAGCAAAGTTAGGAGGCTGTCTTCAGACACCAAAGATGTTTCTATGGGGGAAGCTCAACGATCACATCGTTCCACATGCTAAATAGTTAAGTTAACCAACCCCAGCAGCCCCCAAAGCATGTGTGTATGAAACCTGAGCACAGAGCTCAAAAGGAGACATACATGAGTTTGTTCGTTTTTAAAATAGCTTTTTGAGGCATAACTGACAATCAACTAACTGCACATATTTGAAATGTGCAATTTGAGAAGTCTGACTCCTGTGAAACCATCACCACATTTAACATAATAAACATCTCCACCATCCCCAAAAGTTTCCTCTTGCAATTTTGTAATCCCTGCCTCTACCCCTCTCTCTGTTCTGAAGCAACCACTTAATTTTCTATCACTATTTATATGATTAGTTTGTATTTTTTTAGAATCTTATGTAAATGGACTGATATAGTACATACTACTCTTTTCTTGTCTGCGTTATCACCCAGCATGATTCTTTTGAGATTCACCCAATGTTGATGGGCTGCTGAAAAGTTCATTTCTTTTTATTGCTGAATAGTAGTTCATTGTATGTGTAGACCACGATTTATTTATTTATTCACCTGTTGATGGGTACTTTGAATATTACAAATAAAGTGACTATGCATGTTCACATCTTTGTAAGGACACATGCTTTCTTTTACCTTGAATAAATAAGAGGAAAATATCTAGTTCTGTGGTAGATGGAGATTTAATTTTTTAAGAAACTGACAAACTATTGTCTGTAGTAGTTATACCATTTTACACTCCCAGCTGCTCATGAGAGTTCCAGTTTCTCTGCACCCTTGCTAACAGTGGACATGGTCAATTTTTTTTTTTTAATTTTGGACATTTTAATAGGTGTGCAGTGGTATCTCATTGTAGTTTTAATGTGCATTTCCCCAAGGACCAATGATGTTGAGTGTCTTTTCGTGTGCTTAGTAGCTATCACCAATATTCTTTGGTGAAACGTCTATTCAAGTCTTTCAACATTTTTTATGAGGTTGTCGTTTTCTTATTGTTGAATTTTGAGAGTTCCACATGTATATACTGGACACACATCCTTTATCAGGAATATAATTTTCAAATATTTTTTCCCAGCTTGTGGATTATCTCTTTATTTTCTTAATGGTGTCTTTTGAAAAGCAAACATTTTTAATTTTGATGAAGTCTAATTTACCAACATTTAACATATGATAATTTTGGTGTCATACCACAGTTTTGATCACTGAAACTTTAGAATAAGTCTTGTAATCAGGTAGTATTAGTCCTCCATCTTTGTTCTTTTTAAAAATTGTTTTGGCAATTTCTAGATCCTTTACCTTGATTTGAGACCTTCTTTTTTAACATACATGTTTAGTTTTATAAATTTTCCATTTACATATTGCTTTAAAGGTACTCCACAAATTTTGATATGTTGTGTTTTCATTTTCAATCAGTTCAAAACACATTCTCATGTTCTTTTTGATTTCTTCCAGCTATGGATTATTGATGCCAGACAAGTATCTGCAGATTTTTCATACATCTTTCTGTTATTGACTTCTAATTTAATTCCATTGTAATCAGAGAACATACTTTATGGGGCCTGCATGCTTTTAAATTTATTGAGACATTTTATTACACAGAATATAATACTTTAGTAAAAGTTCTGTGTGCAACTTGAAAAATATATATTTTGCTTTTGTTGGATGCAGTGATCTATAAATTTCCCTGCATATGTTTTATTGTCCATTTATTATTAAGTTTTGAGATCAGTTATAAAAACCAATTAAGATTGCCATCTCTTTTAGAAAAATGTGATAAAATGATTTACAAGAAATATATATTTGGTCATTCAGATGATATTTGGTCAGCCCTAAAGGAGATGGCTGCTTACCAGGAGGACTGACCATGTGATTAGTAGGTCGGGATTTTTAGTCCCACTCCCTGATTTCTGGGGAGGAGAGAGGTGTTGGAGGGTGAATTAGCCTATGGATGATGATTTAGTCAATCATGGCTATGTAATGAGGCCTCCATAAAAACCCAAGAGGACAGGTTTTTTTCAATTTTTTTTTGAGGCAGCTTTCATTCATTGAGAACCAGAATGCTTCAATGTGCCACCAAGCTGGACCCCAAACTCCACGAGGACAGAAGCTCTTTTGCTAGGGACCTCACCTTAGCTATCTCTTTATCTGGTTGTTGATTCATATCTTTCAGTCTGTCCTTTAATAAACTGGTAAATGTAAGTTAAGTGTTTCCTTGATCTGAGTGAACCTCTCTAGCAAATTATTCAAGCCTAAGGAGGAGGTCACTGAGGCAACAGCCTGGGATTTGCAGCTGGCATCTGAAGCATGAGGGGAGCATCTCATAGGACTGAATTCTTAACCTGTGGAATCTGATGCTATCTACAGGGAGATAGTATCAGAATTGAGTTGAATTCTTAGATACCCTGCTGGTGTCTGAGAATTGCTTGGTGTTGAGGGGCCAGCCCCACCACTACATTAGAATGGGGTCCAGGAACCTAAAAGGAAAGAAAAAAGAATTTTACATTGTGGACTTAAGACTCAAGCAGTCTAAGTGCAGAACAATGCATATTCTTATCCACCATCCTAAGCATCCCCCATATTTAATTATGAAGAAAACATTAGAAATATCTGAAGTGAAAAAAAGTTATGTAATAGTCTAATATTATTTCACATTTAATTTTTTAAAAATTTCTTCTTGCACAAGGAGTAGAAGAATACATTACAAATTATCTCTAGGTGATAAAATTGTGGGTGATTCTAATTTTCTTTGTAATGTTTTCTCTCTCTTTTCTTTTTTTTTTAACAAAGAGCATATATTTTACAATAAGAGAAAATTTCAAAGTATTTTAAAGAAAAAGTCCTATGTCACATGAATATAGGTTCATCAATTATGTACCAAGTTTACCAGCAGAGGCTAAATTCATGTCTAACCTTATTCCTCATATAATTCAAAAAAGATTACAAATATTGGAAGATGGTCAACTTCATCCCAAAACACAAATTCATAACCAGAAAAGGCAGGATTTATGCAAATTATTCTTGGCTCTCAGGTGTGGTGATCTTTAAAGCTGGACTCAGAATCTACCATAGCTAGGAAGCACATTAAAAGACACACACTTAAGAGTCTTCCTTGAAGCTTTTTAAATGTATAATAGTAATAATAATAATAATAATAATAATAATAAACTTTGTAAGTCAATGGAGCATCACACTTATCCCTGCTCTTTTAGCAGCATTCTGCTATACCTTGGGAAGGGACCCCACCACTGATTATGCCCTTGACTCAAATGAGCACAGAGACACTTTTCAATTAAGACCTTGAGTTACATTAAATGACCAACCCTGACACAAAATAATTGAAATAAACAAAATAAGCTGAAATTATTTTAATTGACTGGCTATTTCATTCATTTATTCACCCTCCTAACAAATTTTTATCGGCTCCTAGTAGTCATTGAGTTAGAAACTAACTCAAGAAATGGTCTTGGCCAATTGCAAGAAAATGTGATACTTGACTAGATTTTTGCCTGTTAAAACTCTTTCCTTCTTTTTTTTTTTTTGTCATTATATTCTAGATACCCTCACTTTAAAGAAATCATTAAGCAAATGCAATACTTAACAAATACAGATGTTAGAATCTGTAACATCTATTCATGCTAAAGAATCACCAGGTCCCACCTTGCTTGCTCCCCAGGCTTCCAAAATTTCACTGGCCACAAGTTACTCTACAGGGATGCTTGCTATACTAGCTGCTAGCTACATCTTTGAATCCAGTTTGGTACCCTACAATATGGGTGCTCTGTTCATGCTCAAATAGGGATTATAGGGAAAGTTCTCAGAGAGCTTTTACTTCTGCTTTGATTCTAAAGAAAATCCCAGTTCTACCATCATATGACTTCTCTGAGGCTTAATTTTGTCATCTGAAAATGAAGCAATAGAAGCAGAGGTTCTCCAGGTCGCTTCCAGCTCTAACATTCTCTGACTAGACCACACTAGGATAAGGTCACAGGTATGAAAAGCCAGCATTGTCATCCCTGCTTCTCCATTTATCCCTTTGCAATCTCTTCTACTTCACCTTGTTGTGTTTCCTCTATGCTTCAACTAACAGTGCCCAACACCAAGGCTTCTCTCTCCCTCGATATTGGTAATTTTACTAAGGATTTTAGATTGTGGAGCAAAATGCTATTCTCAAACCATTAGAGAGATTATATTTTCTGATAGCTTGGAACCCCTCAGACTTAGCACACTTACTTAAAACTGGCTGAAATTGACTACACACACTTTCATAGTCCTGTCCTTGCAATAGTTGTGTTTTCCTACAAAAATATTAGCCCATGTATAATCATTCCCTTCCTCTGATGAAGAAGGTTTGTCTTATTTTTAACAAATGAGTGCTTTCACAGCCGGTTATACCTTTTCTATTTCCAACTTCATTTATTTTTTTCCTCTGAATTTCCTTTTTTTTAAAGTTTATTTATTTTGAGAAAGAGACACAGAGAGAGAGAGCATGCAAGTGGATGAGGGGCAGAGAGAGAAGGAGAGAGAGAATCCCAAGCAGGCTCCTCACTGCCATTGCAGAGCCTGACCCTGGGCTCAATCTCCCCAACCGTGAGATCATAACCTGAGCTGAAATCAAGAGTCAGACACAACTGACTGAGGCAGCCAGGTGCCCATCTCTGAATTTCTTAATAAGAAAACATTTCTTAAACACTTCTTTGGGTTTGGGAATCCTCTTGTTTAGTCCTTTCCTTTCTTTTCTTCTAGATTCAATGCTATTTTTCCCAAATAAAGATACTACTGTAGGGATATATAAGAATCAATTATTATACAAATTATCTTATATATTATTATTTGATATTAAATATACATCTGTTTTCAAACATCACAAACTGACCTGGGGACTCTTTTTTACACACAAATATCACTATCAACATGGCAAGGCAGAACTTATGATTGGAAACATAAAGATGGAAGGATATTGCTTGCCCCACCCCCTGCAAAAAAACCACTACACATCAAAATCACACAATTAGTCTGAGTTTACAGGGGGTATCATAGTGTTCCTAAAAGATCAGAATGATCAGTGGGAAATGGATAGATATGTTTATGTTGGCACCAGAGATTACAGTTCTGACAAATGGATTGAAGTTAAAGTCATGTTTTTTAAAGTATAAGTAATATTTCCATTAACTGTTATATGGAAACTATTTTATAGGCCCTTCAAGCATAAGGTGTCAGGATTTGAATTTGATGACTTTCCACTTTGAGGTTCTTTTATTCTGCTCCAGAATGATTTGAAGCTGGTAATGAAATCTGTTAGTGTTTGGTGAATTGTTTAATAGCTTGATTTTAGAGTGTAACATAAATAGGCTTTCTGATCTAAGAGTCCAAGCCTCAAGGAAATAAGAATGTATTTAAATGAATTCTTAAACCAAATAACAAATAGGTAGTCTATGTGATTTAATCTTAATATTTTTGTCAACATAAACACACAGCTTGATATTTAAAGAAAATATGGCTTTGTTCACATGTTGCTTGAGAAATTGAAAATGGGTTAAGGTTTAGCTTCAGATCTGAATTTGCCTAAGGTACATTATTCAGCAACTCAGAGACCTGATTAAAGAGCCTAGAGCTGTTCACAGCTGGGCTGGAAAGACCAGTTCTTGATAGTTTCTTATTTCAAAAACTGTGCTATAAAAACTCAGCTTCTTAGATATACATTCTCTAAATAATATAGAGCCTTAAAGAGGTTCCTCAGGTAACCTACTCCATTTTGATGTCCTGTTCCATGAAAGTAAATCTCCTAGACATTAAGATAATAGACTGATCTTACTAATTAGGTAAACAAAATAAATCTTAAAATAGAACCTAAATGCACAAAAAGTGCATAAATATTAAAACATCAAGAGTCAACACTCCCATCACTTCCTCCATGAAGCTCAAGTAATCACCAAAAGCCTACAGGGAATTTCCAACATTTAATTCTTCTGACCTCCAAAAACAGCAGTTTCACAGTCTAACCTGATATGAAGTGGGAATACAAGCAGCAGGTGAATAATTTAAACTAGTTGCTCAGAGTACATTTTTCCAGTTGGAAGAAAATTATCATAGGATTGGACATAGTTTCTAGATGCAACATGATCTTTTCAGATTATGACTGAAAGGGGGAAAAATAGAGATTGAAAGAAATGGTAGTTAGAGGATCACCTGGGGAAGAAGAAGAATCAGGTAAGTGAGGAGAGCCAAGCCCCGACAGCAGGTCACTCTGATGTAGGCAATGATCTTGTGATGCAGCTTGCAAGAGAAGGTGGGACAGACCCTAAATGTAGTATTCAGACAGCTGAAGGCCAAAGGCTTTTCAAAATCTGGAAGAACCAGGAGCACCTGGGCGGCTCAGTCGGTTGGGTGTCCAACTTTGGCTCAGGTCATGATGTCGTGGTTCGTGGATTCAAGCCCCGAGTTGGGCTCTGTGCTGACAGCTCAGAGCCTGGAGCCTGCTTCCAATTCTGTGTCTCCCTCTCTCTCTCTCTGTCCCGCCCCTACTTGTGCTCTGTCTCTTTATCTCAAAAATGAATAAACATTAAAAAAAATTTTTTTTAATCTGGAAGAACCGTAAGCAAGAGAAATAAAAGGTCTTCCTGAGGCTATAAAATCAAAGCAAAGTGATGACCATTGAAGTTAGTAGGAATGCTATTTAACTTACATGTCACTTTTATCATTATTTTGATTTTAAGCTAACATAACTTTATTAAAAGGTTTTTATTAGAATTAAATGAAATCACGTAAAGAACCTTGCATTGATCACTGCTGAGAAGTATCAGTTCACTTCACACTCTCTCCTGGCTTCTCAGATCTTGTTAAGTGAGGGAAACGTCTTAAAACATAGCCTAGAATGATTACTCAAATAGCCACTAGCAGGTCTGTGTCAAAGAGTGCCATTCAAATGTAAAGACTGTGACACTTTTCTTACAATACCATGAAAATATTTATGTTGCTCTCCCTTCTTTCTCAACCAGCATAAATTCTCAACAGCAGTAACTTGGCTTCCACCCAACACTGATCTAAACTGGACTGATGAATGTCACCAATAACCTCCTCGGTTCCAAAGTCAATGTAAACTTTGAAATGCTCTGCAGCATTGGCTTCTTCTTGGTGCTCTCTCTTCCCTCCTTCTTCTGTTGCTTCTCCTTCCTGGTTGATTTCTACCTCCTTCCATCTTCCTTTTCTCTGGTTCACTCCTAAATGTCAATGCTCCCCAGAGCACTCAGCTCATTTTCATGAGTTTCTCCGTAGCTTTCTCTGAACCCACGACTTCCACGCTAGCTATACATATTCCTGTCACCTGTTCCACCACTTAGGTTGTCTGCTCCAGCCTCTGTCTTGTAAATCCAACTGCCAAATGGGTAGATCCACTTGAGGGTCCCAAAGACACCTCAAATTATACATGGCTCCTAACTCCCCAGTCCTCTGTCCCCATGGCACTTTACTGATGACTTACCTTTGCATTTATCACACTATGCTGGGGTTTAAAGAACATATTATTATCTTATTGAAGACCAGGACTATTTACTATTCAAATTAGAATTCCTACATCAAAGCACTGGCACAGAGTAGGCATATACTCACTACGAATAAGCAAGTACAAGTCTTGTTACTTTGCTGCCTTTAACCTGACACAGAACATCTCCACTCTGCCTGTAGTGTTTTCTTCTTTCCTTGACTCCTTAGTAGGTCTGGGTTATGTTTTGGTTACTGGGTTGCTTTGTTTTCAACTTTCTGATTGTTGCTGGGTGATTTCCTTGGGACTCTCTCCTGGTTGCTATGCTTCACACACTCTGAGATTTCCATTTGTAGCTAAATGGTAACATTTTTTATCAGCCTCTGGAATGGATCAGGGTCTCAGAGAAGCTCAATTGCAACATCACACATATTCATGGGCTGTAACAGGCAGAGAACAGGTTTGGAAGGGGTCTCCTTATCTCTGCTCAGAGGCATCCTTTGTGTCTTATTTCACCCTCTGCTTCCTCAAAAAGGATTTCACTTTCTCACTGTTCAACACTCCAGTCTGAATGTATAGTCCATTGGTAATGAATCTATAAACTTAAAAAAATGGAGAGATCTGTTAACTTCAAAATAAAAATAAGAGAGTTGAAGGTTTTACTAGCTTTTGTGAGATAAGGTCTTTCTGTTGTTTGTGTTTTGAACTTTAAAACAGATATTCTAAAACTGACCTTTTGCTTATTTTTAACAGAAGCTTTCTACCGAAATCAGAATTTGGGACAGACATCTGCCTTCTACAAACATGTTATAGGAAACTTCCTTTATCTGGAAATACTGGGAACTGAGATATTCTGATTAATTGAATACCCTACTTAATACAAAAACATTTATCAATCCTGTCCTAGACATCAAGGGAAATCAGAAAAATGTTAAAATACAGTTGGGTGTGAAAAGCCCAAGACACATGTAATAATTTGTGAATAACTTAATAGTCACAAACCAGATAAATCCTTAAATGGGCTCTTGAAATAGGCAAAAATACTACTATATCCCACTAATCAATTTATTCTCCCACTCTCCAAAATGGGTATTCAAGATTTCTTCACTCTTTTCAAAACTGTGATTCACTGCTGTGGCTGCCACTGCCTCAATCCCTAACTTCACCTACACACCCTCACCTTCACCCCTTCCACCTACCCTGTCTCAGAGTGTAATCTTAACTCAGGCTTCATAGGAGAGAAGAAAACATAGAAACCCTCAGAAACTTCCTCATCCTCCTGATGCCAAATATATCAACCCACACCCATCCCTTTCACTCTATTCTGATATAATAAAGGAGATACCCTTTCCCCTCCAATCCCTCCAGGGTGTGATGAGTCCTGCCCCTCCCTTTCCAGAATTCTTAAATAGCGATATTCTTTCTTACATTTTTGTTTTTAGTTTCACCTTTTACTCACTGCCTCCATGAGAATTTCCCAACAGTTAGTAAACATCTTCAAGACTTCTTTGCAAAAATGAATTCTCTCAACTATCATTCCCCCACAGGGACTGTGCTATCTTTCTCTCCCCCTCCATATTTTGTAGAAGAGTTATCTACACCTGCAATCGCCACTTCCTCAACTCTCACCCACTCATCAACCCAATCTGGCTTCTGCCCCATCATTCCATCAAAAGAGCTCTAGCTATGGGAGCCTGCGTGGCTCAGTTGGTTAAGTGTCCAACTTCAGCTCAGGTCATGATCTTGCTGTTCATGAGTTCAAGACCTGTGTTGGGCTCTGTGCTGACAGCTCAGAGCTTGGGGCTTGCTTCAAGTTCTCTCTCTATCTCTCTGCCATATGCACTCTCTCTCAAAACTAGATATTAAGAAAAATATTTTTTAATAAAAGAATTTTAAAAATTAAAAAAAAGAGCGCTAGCCAATGTGAGTGATGTGCTCCATGTAGCCAAATTAATAGGTGTCTTCAGATGGCTTTAATTGTCATTGATGATAATAATTCACAGATCTATTTGCTCACATACTCTGTGACCAGACTCTCCACATCTGAGTCATCTCTCTACTACTTAATACTTCTGTGCCTCAGAGAATTTATTGAACCTCTCTAAACTATGATTTCCTCATATGAAAAATATAAATAAAAATAAATAACCTCAAAGACCTGTAGATAACAAATCCGTTAATTCTCTCACACACATATAAATTAATTACAATAGAGCCTAGAAATCTTTATTATATTCCCTGCTCAAATTTTTCTTCTGAATCCCAAACTCACATATTGAACTGCACACTGGACATATTTCCACTTGAATGTCTCAAAGGCACTGTATTCATTCTCTGTGGTTGCTGTCACAAAGAATCACAAACTTTATGGTTTTAAAACAACCTAAATTTATTAGTTCGCAGTTCTGAAGGTTAGAAATTTGACATGGGTCTCAATGGGCAAAAATCCAGGTATCGGTGGGTCTGGTTTCCTTTCTGAAGGCTCAAGAGGGGAACGTTGTTTCTTTGCCTTTTCCAGCTTCCACCTGCATTCCTTGGCTCATGGTCCCTTCCCCCCTTTCCAAGACTAGCAACACTGCATCTCTTTCTTTGACTCTCTTCTGCCTCCCTCTTCACTTTTCTTTACATTTAGATGTAATTCACATACCATAAAATTCACTATTTTAAAGCATAAAATTCAGTGGTTGTTTGTATATTTACAAAGTTGTGTGTCACTGCTAATTCTAGAAATTTTCCATCTCTCCAAAAAGACATCTTTTACCCCTTACCAGTCATTCTTCATTCCTCCTTCTCTCAGCTCCTGGCAACCACTAATTTACTTTGTGTCTCTAGACAGGTTTGCCTATTAACGGAAATATAAATGGAAACATGCAAACATGTCTGGTTTTCTTTCACTTAGTTTATCCATGTGGTAGCATGGATCAGTAGCTCATCCTCTTTATGGCTGAAAAATATTCCATTGTATGGATATACCACATGTTGTTTATCCACTGATAACAGCTGATGAATATTTGGGACATTTTCACCTTTTGGCTACTATGAATAATGCTGTTATGAACATTCGTGTACAAGTTTTTGTATCAACATGTGTTTTCAGTTCTCTCGGGTATAGATCCAGGGGTAAAATCATACTGCAACACTATATTTAACCTTTTAGGGATCTGCAAACAGTTTTCCAAAGTGGCTGAGCCATTTTACATTCCCCCCAGCAGTGGAAAAGGATCCCAATTCCTCCAAATCCTAACACTTGTTATTCTCTCTTTTTTTAAATTAATTAATTAATTTATTTTGAGACAGAGAGCACATGGGGGGCAAAGAGAGGGGAGAGAGTCCCATGTAGGCTCTGCACTGTTGGCACAGAGCCCCTCGTGGGACTCAATCTCACGAACTGTGAGATCATGACCTGAGCCGAAACCAAGAGTCAGACGCTTAACTGACCAAGCCACCCAGACGCCCTTTTTAAAATTTCTATAGCCGTCCTAGTGGCTATGAAGTAGTATCTCATTGTGGTTTTGATTTGCATTTTCCCAATGACTAACAATGTTGAGTATCTTTTCATATGTTTTTTGGCCATTTATATAACTACTTTGGAGAAATGTCCACTCAAATCTTTTGCCCCTTTTTCATTCTTTTTATCATTGAGTTGTAAAAATTTTTTTTATATTCTGGATACTAGATCCATGTCAGATTTATGATTAAAAAAATTTTTTTTTCTCCTATACTGTGGGTTATCTTTTTATTTTTTTGATGGTGTGTTTTGGTACAAAAAAAAGTTTCTAATTTTTTTAAAAGATTTTATTTTGGGGACACCTGGGTGGCTTAGTCAACTGAGCGTCCGACTTTGGCTCAGGTCATGATCTCACAGTTCGTGGGTTCAAGCCCCACACTGAGGAGAGCCTGCTTTGGATCCTCTCTCCTCCTCTCTTTGCTCCTCCCCTGCTTGCATTCACTCAAAAATAAAGCAAGCATTTAAAAAAAAATTTTAAGTAATCTTTTCACTCAGCTTTGGGCTCAAACATACAACCCTGAGATCAAGAGCTGCATGCTCTACTGATTTGAGCCAGCCAGGTACCCCAAAAAGTTTCTAATTCTGATGAAGTCCTATGTAGCTATTTTATCTTTGGTTGCTTGTGCTTTGGTGTCATCTAAGAAGACATTGCCTAGTCAAAAGTCTTAAATATTTAAAGCTCTGTTTTCTTTTAAGAGTTTTGTAGTTTCAGATTTTACATTTAGGTCTTTGATTCATTTTGAATTAATTTTTGCATATGATGTGAAAAAGGGGTCCAAATTCATTCTTTTGTATGTGGATCTCCAGTTGTCCCAGCACTATTTGTTGAAAAGACTACTTTTCCCCCATTTGAATGGTTTTGGCACCCTTGTCCAAAATCAATTGACCATAGATGTATGAGTCAATTTTTGGGCTCTGAATCTATGCCACTGATCTATATATTTATATTCTATGCCACTGATCTATATACTTATATTTATATATTTATTTATATAAATATATATTTATATTTATGCCAGTACCACACTGTTTTGATTACCGTTTTTTTGAAGTTGGGTGTGAAATAAAGAAGTGTGAGTCCTTTAACTTTGTTCTTCTTTTTTAAGATTATTTTGACTATTTGGAGTTCCTTGTAATTCAATATGAATTTTAGGATCAGCTTGTCCATTTCTGTTAATAAATCAATCAATAAATAAATAGCAGTTGAAATTTTGATCTGTAGGATCAAATGAGATAGTACTTCACAGCCATTAGGATGGCTATAGAAATAAAAAAGGGGGCACCTGGTTTCCTCAGTTAAGCATCTGACTCTTGGTTTCAGCTCAGGTCATGATCTCACAGTTTGTGAGATTGAGTCCTGCATGGGTATCTGTGCTGACAGTGCAAATTTTGTATCTGTAGATTAATTTGGGTGTAGATTAATTGCCATCTTAACAATATTAAGTCTTCCAATCCATGAGCACTGGATGTCTTTCTATTTACTTAGGCATTCTTTAATTTCTTTCAGAAATATCATAATTTTAAGTGTACGAATTATGTGCCTATTTGGCTTAGTTTATTCCAAAGTATTTTATTCTTGTTTATGCTATTACAAGTGAAAGAATTTTCTTAATTTCATTTTTGGATTACTCATTCTATTGTATAAAACACAACTCACTTTTGTATATTGATCTTGTATCCTGCAAACTTGCTGAACCTTGTTATTATTAACCATAATAGCTTTTCTGCAAACAGAGATGGTTTTACTCCTTCCACTCCAATCTGGATTCTTCCCTTCCCCCCATTGAATAGAAGTTATAAAAGCAGACATTCTTTACTTGTTCCTGATCTTAGGGGGAAAGCTTTGGGCCTTTTGCCATTAAGTATGATATCAGCTGTGGGTTATTCATAGATGTTTATTAGTTTGAGGATATTCCATTCTGCCTCTAGTTATTGAATATTTTTATCATGAAAGAGTACTAGACTCGGTCAAATGCTTTTTCTGCTTCTATTGAAATGGTCATGTGAAGGTTTTTTTCTTTTATTCTACAATATGGTGTATTTCATTGATTCATTTTTTATGTTGAAACAACCTTGGATTCCTGGAACAAATCCCACTTGGTCATGTTGTATAATTCTTTTTATATGTTGCTGGATTTGGTTTAGAGTATTTTGTTGAAGATTCACAAGGATATTGGTCTGTAGTTTTCTTTTCACATGATGATGTCCTTATCTGGCTTTTGTATCAGGGTAATGGTGGCCTTATAGAATGGGTTAGGAAGGGTTCCTTTCTCTCCAGTTTTTGAAAGAGTTTGTGAAGGATTGGTGCTAATTTTTCTATAAATATTTGGTAGAATTAGGGGCACCTGGGTGGCTCAGTCATTTAAGCATCCGACTTCAGCTCAGGTCATGATCTCACGGTTTGTGAGTTCGAGCCCCACATGAGGCTCTGTGTTGACAGCTCAGAGCTTGGAACCTGCTTCAGATTCTGTGTCTCCCTCTCTCTCTTCCCCTCCCCCCAACTCAAAGATAAATAAACATGAAAAAAAAATTTTTTTTTAATATTTGGTAGAATTCACCAGTGGAGCCAAATGGTCCTGGGTTTTTCTCTGATGTAAGGTTCTTTGATTACTGATTTAATCTCCTTGCTTCTTATAGAGCAATACACGTTTTCTATTTCTTCTTGAGGCAGTGTTGGTAATTTGTATCTTCATAAGAATTTTTCCATTTTATCTAGGTAATCTAATTTGTTTGCATATCATTATTCATAGTATTTCATTTTAAGCTTTTTAAATTTCTATATGGTTGGTTAAAATGTTCCCTCTTTCATTCCTAATTTTAGTAATTAAATCTTCTCTTTTTTTTTTTATCATGGTCAGTCTAGTTAAATGTCAGTTTTGCTGATCTCTTCAAAAATTAGCTTTTAGTTTCTTTCATTTCCTGTGTTATTTTTCTATTCTCTATTTTGTGTATTTCAGCTCTAATCTTTATTCCACCCTTCTGCTTTCTTTGGGTTTTATTTGCTCTTCTTTTTCTAATATCTTAAGGTCGAAGTTTAGATTATTGATCTGAAACATTCCTTCTTTTCCTCAGAGCTTAAAGCTATAAATTTCCCTTTGTTAACTGTTTTTTTTTCCTATTTCCCATAAGTTTTGGTATGTTGTGCTTTCACTTTCATTCATCTCCAAATACTTTCTAAATTTCATTGTGGTTTCTTCTTGGAATCACTGGTTCTGCAGACGTTTTGTTTAATTCTCACATATGCATGTACTTTCAAAATTTCCTTTTGTTTTTTATTTCTAATTTCCTTCAATTGTAGTTGAAAGAACATATTTTGTATAATTTCAATCCTTTTAAATTTATTGAAATGTGTTTAACATAATTGCCTAACATAATGGTATATCCTGGTAAACATTCCATGAGCACTTGAGAAGAATACGTATTCTGCTGTTGTTGGATGGAGTGTTCTATAGATGTGTTAAGTCTAGTTGGTTTACAGTGTTATTCAAATTTATTTCCTTGTTGATCTTCTGTCTAGTTCCTTATTTATTATGGCAAATGAGATATCAAAGTTTTCAAGTATTACTATTGCATTGACCATTTCTTTGTTCAATTTTGTCAGCTTTTGCTTCATATATATTGGGTCTCTATTAGGTATATATGTGTCCATATTTGTTGTATCTTTCTAGTATATTGACTTTTCATCACTATAGTATGTCCACCTTTGTCTCTAGCATTATAAAAATAATTTTTATTTTTGCTTATTTTGTCTGATATTACTACAACCACTACAACTCTCTTTTGGTTACTATTTACAAGTATCTCATTTCTATCTTTTCACTGTTTTTTAACGTTTATTTATTTATTTTTGAGAGAGAGAGCATGAGCAGGGAAGGGGCAGAGAGAGAGACAGAGAATACCAAGCAGGCTCCATGCTAATAGCACAGAGCCCAACATGGGCTCGAACAACACGGGGCTCAAACTCATGAACCATGAGATCATGACCTGAGCTGAAAGCAAGAGTCAGACACTTAACTGACTGAGCCACCCAGGTGCCCCTCTATCCTTTCACTTTTAACATATTTTTGTCTATTAAAGTAAGTCTCTTAGGAGCATACTGTTGGATCATTTTTGTTGTTTTGTTTTTAAATCCATATGCCGATCTCTGCCTTTCCCCCCCCAATTTCTGTCTTTTACATAAAGAATTAATCCATTTACATTTAATGTAATTATTGATAAAACAGAATTTGCTATCTATGGGTGTGTATTAGGTCTATAGATAATAAATTTTATTCTATTTTATTTTGCAGTTTCTTTTATATATGTTTTATGTCTTTTGTGTTCTTCAGTTCCTCAATTACTGCCTTCTTTTGTGTTAAATACTTTGTAGTGTACTATTTTAATTCCCTCATAGACTTTATCTTTTACTATATATCTTAGTTATTTTCTTAGTGGTTTCCTTGGGGATTACCATTAATATCTTAAGTTCAGCTCATTAACAACCTTAATTCCATCTGTAACTTTAATTCCTTTTTGCCATATAACATAATTTATTCACAGGTTCTAGAGATTAGGATGTGGAAAGTTTGAGAGGACCATTATTCTGCCTACTACAGGCACCTAAAAGTCACTATGTCCAAACCTTTTTATTAAATGTTGCCCACAAATACACAATCACACACACACACACACACACACACACACACACACACACAAACACACACACTAATAGATTCTACAAAATAAACAAGCAAATGACAAACTCCTGGTACTCTTCCAGTGCTTCCTGTATCTCAGTGTCTGGCTGAATCATTTGTTATTGTGCAAACTAGACCTAGGAATTACCTTTCACACTTTCCTTTCTCCCATTCTCCAAATGTCACTCATCATCAAATCATAGTGCCTTACCTCCCCCAAATTTTCTGCATTTCTGCATTTCTACTTCCATTACCCTAATCTAAATCATCTTTACTAATATTTTCCTTATTATTATGCCCTAAGAAGCCTTTTTAGGCATTTTTTCTAATTGCCCCATCCACAAAATGTAAGCACCACAAATATATTGCACAGCTGTAATTTATATATAAAAACAGTAAGTATATTGAATACAGGAGTTTTTTGTTTACTACAGGATTAAGAATGGCTGAGTAAAATTTTTAAGTTAAAAGATAATTTGGAAAGCTATCAACATTTAGCTGAACATTAAAACTATATTTGCTGAGTAACTCTTTTTTAACAAATAAGAAAATTTTATTAGCTATTCATTACAAACCAGGTAGTCTGATACATGCTTTTGAAACATGTCATTTAATCTTTTTTACAATATTTAATTTTTACCAACATCGTATATGTACATTGTTTTAAATGTTAAATGCACCTTCCTATGGAAAATAGCAATCCTCTACTTTTGTCCTTTCCCTTTCCCAATTTACACGAGGTAAATTTTAATATAATATATGCTTATGTAAATCATAAAGTATCAACTATGTGCATATATGCAAATGAGAGATTTATATAAATACATACTATTAATAGACACAGAATCAAGTTCTTTTTTAATCATTAAATTGTATTTTCCAGCAAAAGTATAACTTTAAGAACTGAATTAATTTCTTAAAAATTATTTTAGTTAACTTTTGACTCTTGCTTGATATTGGAAAATAAAATTTAGCTTCATTGGCTGCTAGATATCTATTCAGATATTGTTAAATTTTTTTCTTTTCAGCATTTGACAAGATGAATGATGAGTTGATTAACTTCTGTCAAGTTAAATAACAAAATATAAACTGTTTTTACTTAATTCTCAAAGCCCAACTCACACACAAGATCATTAAGATCAAACACAAACAACATCTACAAGGTAGCCAAAAGCAGCCTTTACCCAAGCTCAGACAATCTCTTGCAATAATTAACTCAAGATCAAAAAATCCTACAAGAGAAAGTCCCCAGTTACAGCCACATATTCCTGTAGTTATACAGCACTGATCTTGCATACATTTTGTGTATCATCCATAAATCCAATGCCAATGTTGCTCATGTGATACCTCAAAACAACACTAAAATGCAATGAAAGACATTAAATACTGAGGAATAAGATTTTATCAATTAGAGTTGAGTTTTGGAGGGTCACAAACTATAATAATAATACTGAAGATTTTTTCCCCAATGAACCAATTTTTGCTCTGTTGGGAGTGGTATCGCCCCTATGAAGAGTTCATGGTCTAAACAATTAGTATTTATCACTTGCATTCCTAAAATAATCTCCTGATAGTTCTCAATACCTCCTTCTTGCCTCTCTGATCTGTTCTTTGCAAAGCTGTCAGACTGATTTTCCAAAACAAAATTTGATCACCTCACCTCCTTCAATGCTTTCAGCAGCTCTCCAAATAGAGCAAAAAGGCATAACATTGCCTACAAATTATGCATGATCTGGTCCTAGTTCACATAATCTCCTATAAAAACCTCCAACTCTCTCTGCACTCCAGCAACACTGCCCTTTATTTCATTGAACCATCCTTTCACCACAGGGACTTTGCACATGCTGTTCTGCCTGGAAGACCCTTCTCTGCCTTCTTTGCTTATTTAAACGCTATTTCTTCAGATTTTGCTTAATCATTCCTTCCTCAAGGGATCTTTTTCTGTTATCCCCAATGTTATCAAATCTGCCTTTAATAAAATGTAACATCACCATACCCTCCCTTCAATGACACTCATCACAATTGTAATTTTATATTATTTGTTCTGTAAGTTCTATAGTCCCTAAGTTGTATGTGTCTTTTTTCCACCAGTATCTCCCCAGTATCTAGAATAAATCTGGCACAAAGTAAGTGCTCAATAATTTACTGAATGAATCCATAATTGATGAATTGTGTTTTAAAGAACTCAACAGATTAACTAGTTTGAACAAGTAAAAAAAAAAAAAACATTGAAATCCATACCACAATCATAAGCAAAGGCTTCATGAAGCAAAAGTAAAACTATAATAACAAGTATAAACTATAAAAACAAACAATATGAGTCTAGACCTTGAGTCTTCTATTATATTGTATTCCAGAAATCTTATTTTAGAGTCCAATTAAGCAAAACGTGTTTGACTGAGACTTGCCATATTGTCACCTTAGAATGCTATCAAATGTAGTAAATGCTAAAACTGTTCCAAATATAATAAGTCTTTGAAACTTCAGATCACATCCTGAGAACCTGCAGTGCCTTAGGGACATTGTTGCAAACCACAATTATCACAGCACAACTCAGCAGTCACAGACAACACGAGCTTGCTTTCAGCGATCTGTCAAAAATGCTGCACCAGTATTCTGCCTCCCAGCCTTCTGCTGTGTCTGAGCTGACGACAATGCCCTGGCATACAAGCAGGCATGCAGAAGTAGCTCTTACAAGCCTTAGGGTGTGAAGGCAGCCACTAACCTCTATCCACAAAAAACGGCCTTCTTGCCACTTATGGCACAGCATTTAATACTGTTAATGCTGAGGACAGCATTAATGTAGTGAAAGAATGACAGGTTTTAGTCAGAAATTTGGACTGAGTCCTATCCCCATCATTAATCAGTTGCAAGAGCTTAGAAAATGCACTTGACCCCATTTTACCTCTGTAGAACGTTAAACCGGATAAGTAGTTGAAACATTTTCACTACTAAATTCTCCTGCTAACAATTTTTAACCATGGACCTTGTATTTCAAAATATTACGTCTAGAAAAAGTCACTTAGTGAGCAATAATTGTTTCATTTTCTGTTTTGCTAAAAATTCTGACAAATCTCTAAGGGGGATTAGGAATGGCGGCCACACAGACAGAGGAAGCTATGGGAGGCAGAGGGCAGTGTAGGTGACTAGGCTAGAAGGAGATGTCACTTTCATCAAGTAATTAAGCAACTATTTGATGTCCTGTTTTTACAGAACAAAGACCCATAAAACTGAGCACATTAGGGGGAAAAAAGCCCAGCAAGAGTATGATTTTGTCAAGGCATTTTGAAATATTGAAAATAGCTCACGACATCCCATTACCTTTGTAATTATTCAAAGATCTCAGACTGGACACACTGCACAAGATGATTCCCCAAGTCCCTAGAAAAAGTGCACTCCAAAATGAATTTCTATTTAATGAATTTCATGAATTCATTAAATGAATTAAATGACTTCTGTAATCAAGTTAGGGAAATTTTTTAGGAGGAGGGCAGTCATCCCTTATCCATGTAAAATTATATGTAAGAGGTCAAAAAAATTATGTAATTGAAGGGAAAATATATTTTTCTTGCAAATATTCACTTCATAAATATTTTCTATCACTGTTTTTAATTTTTTTAATGTTTATTTATTTTTGAGAGAGAGAGAGAGAGAGAGGAGGGGGGGGAGAGATACAGAGACACAGAGAGAGAGAGAGAGAGACCAGGGGAAGGACAGAGAGAGAGAGGGAGACGCAGAATCTGAAGCAGGCTCCAGGCTCTGAGCTGTCAGCACAGAACCTGATGCGGGACTCAAAATTCATAGACCCCGAGATGATGACCTGAGCTGAAGTCGGAAGCTTAACCCACTAAGCCACCCAGGTGCCCCTTCTACTGTTTTAAATTCATTTACATTATGCATTCTCAGTGGGGCACTGTTGCACCAAACAGGACAAAAATTATTCCTTGGGGAGTGTTAAAAAAAAAACAACAACTGGGGCGCCTGGGTGGCTCAGTCGGTTAAGCGTCCGACTTCAGCTCCGGTCACGATCTCGCGGTCCACGAGTTGGAGCCCCGCATCGGGCTCTGGGCTGACGGCTGACGGCTGACGGCTCAGAGCCTGGAGCCTGGCTGACGGCTCAGAGCCTGGAGCCTGCTTCCGATTCTGTGTGTCTCCCTCTCTCTCTGCCCCTCCCCCGTTCATGCTCTGTCTCTCTCTGTCTCAAAAATAAATAAACATTAAAAAAAAATTAAAAACAACAACTTAATATTATAGTGGTATGTGGCTCTCCAAAGTGCAACTGTACCTTATAAAATATTATTCCTTCGTATTTCATTCCTTTCGTTGGGTTTTGAGTCCTTAGGGGTATCACACGAGCAGCATTGACATTGAATTCACAGAGGGTACCAAATGTATTCCAGGTCAGTTCTACAAAACTATGGCTAATAGAAGGCTGCGAATTGAGGACTTTCTCTTGCTTAATTGATCTTGATCTCAAAGTTGCATTGCAAGAGGTGGCCTGCATATGGCTCTGGGATGCTATTGGCCTGGTGGCTATTTATGTTTGTTCCTCATGCTTTTGGGTACCAGTTGAAGTTTGAAAATTAAATAAAAATAGTTCATATTTTACCGCTTAACTTGATAAAAACTATTTGATATTTTATTACTTATGTCAAGTGCTAAAAAGAAAAAATTCAACAATATCTGCTTGATAAATTAGCAGCTAAATGAAAGGTTATATTTTCATATCAAGCAAAAGACTAAAGTTTACTTAAAAAGAAATTATTTTATTTTTTTCAATAGCTTTAGTTTTGCTTAAAAATAACACTTTTGAGGGATTTCTTTAAAAATTAAGCTACATTGCTATCATTATTATATATTTATATATATTGCTAGGATGGAATTTAGTTTCTTTTGGCTTTTTCTTTTTTTTCTTCATTTAATAGCTCTCTTTTTTTTAAATATGATTTTCTCAGTTCATGTAATTTTTTTTCTATTTAAGGATGGAAGGGATTGTCACACTGTCTACATCATAACTGGAACAGAATGTCATTTGTTTTAATTTTGCCATTTTGATAAAGGGAAAAATCAATAGCATACAGGGATTTTATATGTTTGATTTAAGCCTTGAAGAAAGAAGGAGCATGTCAACATCTGAAATGAAGATTACTTCTCCAGTCTAAAGACACTGACACACAGGTCATTTACTCTGAAGGGGGTCTCAGTACAGGGAGGTAGCCAAAATGAAAGTTTTAGAAATGGGCTACAATTCTGTGAGCAGTGCTAATTCTCAGACTGTGGGACAAGAGCTGTTCACGTTCTTCCTGTGTAAAGTCAGTTGCTCCTCACCTTGTAACTAAAATCTCTCATGGTTTCCATTTTGGGTCAAAAGCAAAAATGAAGCCTCATTAGAGTTTTTCCTCTTTGGCCTAGCAAGAGATGTGAGTCAAAATAGTATAAAATGCCAGACTAGACCAAAGATCTACAGAGGGGTTCTACTAAGTAGAAGAGATGTGTGGGATTTAAGGGATTTCTCCCTTGGACAGAAAGGGAGTCTATTCTATGTGAAGAAAAAAGGTGTGCACAGATATTTGGGTTACCAGAGATGCTGGTGTACTAGTTTTCTATTGCTGCTGTAACAAATTATCACAAACAGTGGCTTAAGACAACAAACAATTATTATCTTACAGTTTTATAGGTCAGCATGTCTCCCTGGGTTAAGATTAAGGTGTTGGCTGGCCTCCTTTTTGGAGGCTCTAGGGAATAATCTGTTCTCCTGCCTTTCCAGCTTCTAAAGGCCACCTGCATTCCTTGGCTCATGGTCCCCTTTCTTCAAACCCAGAAGTGGTGGGTTGGGTCTTCTTCACATAGAACTTCTCTGACCCTCCTTCTTGTCGCATCTACCTTCTGACCATAGCCAAGAAAAGTTCTCTGCTTTTAAGTTTTTATATTGGGCCCACCTAGATAATCAATAATAATCTCCCCATCTTAAGGTCCATACTGCAAAGTCATTTTTTCCATGAAAAGTAACATATTCACAGGAATATTCTGGGAATAAGGGTGTGGATATCTCTGGGGGGCAATTATTCTGCTTGTCATAGCTAGTTAAACCTCAATATCTATTTTCCTGTCCTTCAAAAGTAGAACCTCCATGTTATTTACTGAAAGTAGGGAACATCACTGCTCAGAAAGAGGACCATGTTTTCCAGCTTCCTTTAATATGTTTAACGTGACTAAATTCTACCGTAGGATATAAGTGGAAGTGCTATATGCAGCTTTTGGAAGCTGCCTTAAAGAAAAAGAGCAATTCTCTCTTTCTCTTTTATCCTTCCTGCTCACTAAAATGTATACATAAGGAAGAAAGCTGGATCAGCCATCTTGGAAGAGGACATAGAAGCTGCATAATGAGGATGACAGAGTAATGAGTTAAGAGACTGAATCCTAATTTGTCATGGAGTTACCACATCAACCCTGTGATTTTAATGTGAAAAAAGTTAGCTTCTATCTTCCTAGCCTCTGTTATTAGGGGATTTTGATGCCCAAACATACTCTTATCAAATACAGCGTGCAATGACATTGACCGTTCAAAGTATACAAAACAAGATCAACAGGTAAGGAAGGAGAAAGGGGGTCTTGGGATTTCTCCAGGCTTTGGCCAGCTACAGAAAAAAAAAAAAAGTCATGTGTATAGCCATAGAATACAAAATAAGAACAAACAAAACAGAGCAAAACAAAGCCCTCAAGAAGAAGGTGTAACCAAAGAGACACAATGGAGGTACAAGGTTCAAATACAGCAGCCTTTGCCACTGCAAGAGCCTGTTCATTATTTTTCTCTGCAAACTTTGAAAGAGTCAAATTTTAATTTTAAAAGTTAAAACCTTATCAGTTTTCCGTAGGGGGAAAAAGGACCCCAAATCTCAGTGGCTTAAAATAACAAAAGCTTATTTCTATTCACTGTGCATGTTCCATGCAGGTCAGCAGGGAGCACTGCTCATTTCAATAATTCAAGGATCCGGGCTGAGGGAAGCTCATCTTCATGTGTGCCTCTTTGTTCATGGCAGCAGGAAAAAGAGAGTATGGGGAATCATACACTGACTCTTAAAAATGGTGCTCAGCATAGCACACTATTTACAATAGCTAGAAGGTGGAAGCAACCCAAATGTCCATTGGCAGATGGATTCATAAATAAAATGTAGTATAGTCACACAATGCAATATTATTCAACCTTAAAAAGGAAGAAAATCCAGGGTGGCTCAATAGGTTGAGTGTCTGACTTTGGCTCGGGTCATGATCTCACAGGTTGTGAGTTTGAGCCCCACATGGGGCTTTGTGCTGACAGCTGGGAGCCTGGAGCCTGCTTCAGATTCTGTGTCTCCTCTCTCTCTGCCCCTCCCCCACTCAGGCTCGCTCTCTCGCTTTCGCTCTCTCTCTCTCTCTCCAATGGAATACTACTTGGCAATGAGAAAGAATGAAATCATGCCATTTGCAGCAACATGGATGGAACTGGAAGGTATTATCCTGAGTGAAATAAGTCAGTCAGAGAAAGACAGATATATGTTTTCACTCATATGTGGATCTTGAAAAACTGAACAGAAGACCATGGGGGAAGGGAAGGGGAAAAAATTAGTTACAAACAGAGAGGTAGGGAGGCAAACCATGAGACTCTTAAATACAGAGAACAAACTGAGGGTTGATGGGGGTGTGGGGGAGAGGGAAAATGGGTGTTGGGCACTAAGGAGGGCACTTGCTGGGATGAGCACTGGGTGTCACATGTAAGCAATGAACGACAGGAATCTACCCCAAAAACCAAGAGCATACTTTACACACTGTATGTTATCAAATTGACAATGAATTATATTTAAAGAAAAAAAAATTTAATTAAAAAAAAAGCCAGAAAATCCTGTCACATACTATAACATGGATGAACCTTGAAGACATTATACTAAGTAAAATAGGCAGTCCAGACAAATACTGCACAGTTGATTTCATTTATATCAGGTACCTAGAGTAGTCAAATTTCTAGAGACAGAAAGTACAACCAGGGGCTGGGGCAGGTGGGGGAGAAAGAGAAGTTGTTGTTCAATGAGTACAGGGTTTCAGTTCTGCAAGATGAAAAAACTATGGAGATCTGTTTCATAAGCATGTTCGTGTGAACATGCTTAACACTACAGAATAGTATACTTAAAAGTGGTTATGATAGTAAATTTTGTTATGTGGTCTTTACCACACACACAAAAAAATGGTGCTCAGAAAAGACAAATGACACTTATGTTCACATTTAATTAGCCAAAGTAAGTTATATAGCTGTGCCTAACTTTAAAAGTGGCAGGGGGTGAGGGGCACCTGGGTGGCTCAGTCAGTCAAGCATCCCACTTCAGCTCAGGTCATGATCTCATAGTTCATGAGTTCAAGCCCTGTGTCAGGCCCTGTGCTGACAGCTCAGAGCCTGGAGCCTGCTTCGGATTCTGTGTCTCCCCTCCCTCTGCCCCTCCCCTGTTCATGCTCTGTCTCTCTCTGTCTCAAAAATAAACAAACATTTTTTTAAATAAATGAAATGAAATGAAATGAAATGAAATGAAATGAAATGAAATGAAATGGAATAGAATAGAATAGAATAGCATAGAATAAATAAAATAAAATAAAATAAAATAAAATAAAATAAAATAAAATAAGGTGGGAGGGGGAGAATGATAATCCCATTAGAAGTAAAGCTGACACAGGTGATGAACAGTACTGTTATCACAGCCTCCTCTTCCGGAAGTGAAATCTTTCTTTCACTCTCCTTCCTGCAAACAAAATGCACTTATTAAATCCCTTTGCAGTGAAGAGAACTCGAAAGTCCCAGTGATGACATTAAGCTCAAAGCCCAGTGTCTCTGGGTGATGTGTGGTAGTCTTTATATCAGAGAATAATGGCCTCTGCAACAGGTCCATGTGCACGTCCTCTCAATCCAGGGACCTGCCCCTCCCTGTAGTGGTGGAACAGGGATGATGTCAATCCCTGGGATGATGTCAATAAATACTCATATGAAAATAGGAAGAATGGGAAGCACATGGCAGCACATGCCTATTACAATTCTGATATTAGACTCAGCAGAAGTTGGCCTCCTACCCCAAAGGTGAGGAATTTTTTCCCTGAATAGGTTTCATGTAGGTTTCCTAGGAGGGGCTCCCCTGTCTATTCAACTCCATGGTACTTGGATCTGCCCTTTGGGAAGCTCCTCTTTTTCCATTACCCTTCTGGGCACCTTGTCTGAAGTAGGCATTGAAGAATATATCTGCCTTAGAGATTGAGCAGTTTTCTCAGCATACTTCTCATCCATCAAAGGTATGGAACCTAAGGGTCATTTTAAGTCTCATACAGTTACAGTGGCATTTAATCCAGGTTGGTGCCTCTTTATCAGTAAAACCATCTTCCAAACTTAAACTTGTTTGACTTCTTACCTGCTCTCATGTTTCCTTTCTAGACATATGCCTTTGCCATATTTCTGTGTTCTCTTGCCCCAATGCCTGTCTCCCTCTCCCTCCTCCTCTCCCTCTCTGTCTTCCTGTCTGTCTGTATATATCCCTCTTTCTCTCTTTCCCTCCCTCCCTCCTGCCTTCTCTTCCTAATTGTAGGCTTTTTGAGCCTAGTAGTGACAATACCTTTCCCCCTGAACCATTTCATGTTATTTTGAGCCATTTGGTCCAATTGAAAGGAATTTCAAGCCAGCACACCCTAATCCATGTTCAGTGAATTGATCCTTGCTACAAAGCTGAGTTTTAATAGTCCCTTGTGGCTCAAAGTATCAATTTTATCCTTTAATGTTTGGGTTGAGAAGCAGTTGCATTTGAATCCCTGAATTTGTAGACTTTCTTTTTTATCCTTACAAACGGACCAATTTTTCTCCAAACTTATCTCTCTCTTGTATTTTGCCAAATGCAGTTGCTGGCAACCAGTTAAATGGGAATAATAATGTCTTCAATCTCTTCCCTAAAATTAGGTAAATTAGGTAATACCTTCGAATTTACTGAAGGCAACACTTTTACCAAATGTTTCACCACTAGAAAACCCATTCTTCCAGTCTTCAGCAATGGTTTCTTTCATACTCTCTGACCAGCTATGAAGTCAATGCCACATATTTTAGGCTTTATTTTATTATTAAAACAGCACCCCAAGCTCTTAGGTTCTAAGTTCTATGTCACTTTGTAATAAGATAGATAAACCTGTGGTAACAAATCCCCCCCAAATATCAACAGCTTAAATAAAAGGTTTATTTTCACCTGTGTCCCATATCCACTTGAGGAGACTTCAGAGGGCTCTGCTCACAGTGGTCACTCAGGGACACACATAGACAGTCTGCATCTCAACATCTGCTTCTATAACCACAGATTCAAATGGAAGAGAGGGTGCCCCTTAAAGCTGGAAATATTTCATAAACAACACTAAGAGAAGTTCTATAGCTCTGATTTCAGATGCAGGGAACAGAACCCATTTTACCTAACTTAAGGAGGAAGAAACACATTCAAGGAATCAATGGCTCATGGACGGTAGGGAGGGCTAAAGAAATAGACTTGACATTGAACTTTCAGGAAACTCCCCCAAAGTCACACCCCAGAACCAGGTCATCAAAGGAGCTGTGTGCTCTTTCTGCCCTCAGGACTCCACCAGTGTCAAGACTCCATGATAATAACAATGCTTTCTCAGTCAGGAAGCCACTGTTGTTCCCCGTTCCAGACCACACCACACCTGCTACAGTCTACGTGTACAGAGTGGATGCAGAGAGTCCTGTCTATCAAAACCCACAAAGCCAGTGCCTGGGATCTCTGCTGATATTGTTGCAGGAAAACAGAAAGCAGCAGACACAGCAGACGTAGCCTAGTGTGGCCTCCTCCTAATCTCTACTTGCCAAATTTCACGCTAGTGCATCTAATTGGCCAAATCCAAATCACACCCAAAACCCGAGCTGCAGCGAGCTCTGGGATATGCTTTTTAGATTCTAGCATCTACAGTACAAGGAGGCCTACTACCACAAAGATGGAGTTGAACAACAAGCCAAAATATCCTGGCCTTAGGCCATAGTCTAGGGCAGCACATTCTACAGCATCAGTTTATAATGTTTATCTCTGCCTATTTTAAAGTAATTTTAAGAGGTTTACACTAAACATTCATAATCAGGCCCTCAGGGATTCAGGGAAAGTTAAAATTTGTGTTCTCTTTTATAATCTATGGGGGGTTATAATACACTTTCTTGAAACAAAATATGGTAAGTACTATGCTGCAGGCATACAAGCGTTCGCATAGTTACTGTCTCCGGTTTTCACACCAATTCTGTGAGGTAGTCTACCAGTTAGGGATTATATTCAGCTGCATGTCACAGGCACCCACCTACAGTGGCTGGATCAAGCATGCTGTTTATTTTCCATGCATTAAAAAGTAGTAGAGTCGTAGCCAGTACAGGGCCCAGGATGTCTTCTCTTTCATCCTTGACTTGTCAGGCTCTCATTCTCTTGGACACAAGATAGATGTTCTACTTCTAGACATTATTATCAACTTCCAGGATGGAGGAGGGGGAAGAACAAAGGCAGAAGGCAGCTGTGGGGCTGGGTCTGCCCCTGTCCCTGTTATAGGTGGTGTTTACAGCACTACCTTGTGACTTTGGCACACATCTCATTCACCAAAACAGTGTCATGTAGCAACCTCTCTGCTGGGGAACCAGAGAGGTAAAGTTTTTACTTCGCTTTGGCCAGGCCCATTGCCAAAATCAGAATTCCGTCAGTAAGACAGAAGACTGGTGTGAATACTCGGCCAGTAACTAGCAGTGTCTGCCTTGGATAAACATTATTATCATTTTACGACAACAACAACAAAACAGAGTTCAAAGAGGTTAAATAATTTGATTGCAGCTCGATGACTTGGGATTTTGAGTTCAAGCCTTATGACTCCAAATTCAGGTTTTTGGATGAGCATTTATGCAAAAAAAATAGTTAAAACTTCAGAAAATTTTTGACATATAATATATATAAAGAGATAAATTGGATTAATCAGAAAAAAAAATTTTTTTGTTAAACTTTCCAAAGAGCAGAAGTGGGAGTAGGAATGAAAAAGAGGGGAAGGATGAGATTTTATGTGGGAATAACACAATTCCATGTTTTAAAAACAACAACAAAACAGCAACAACTCTGTGCTTAAAAGCAGCCTTAAAGACTATGGCACATTGCAGGCTAGTTTTCCACTGCTGTATAAAAATGTATTGCCTTGAGAATTATGAAAGTTATTAACCACGCTAACCTGAAAAATCATCTCCAATTGCCTTATGGTGTTTTTCAGAATGATTTTCATTTCTCTAAGCCTCGATTTTTTTTATTTGTTTTCACTGAGAAAAGGAAATGGTCTGATCTGCCCTGAAAGGCAGGACCACTGTGAACAGTGACAGGTATGGGGCTGTTGGATGTTTCTTACAAGATTCCAAGGATTCTGAGGTTTGAAGGAAATGCAGAAGACATTGGACATGGGTAGCCAAGCTCCCCAGCTTAGAAGGCAGGGTGTGGTCCTGACTGAGAGTGTACTGGCAATGGCAGTAGTCTACAAGAATGTGTAACTCCGTCTCAGAAATCTGCAATAACCCCTAAACTAGTCTCTGGCACTTTGCAGCTTGTGGCTTTTCCCCAAAGGGGAAGAGATGTGTCTTTTCCTTGCTGCGTCCTCACCATGAAGCTTCAGGAGTCCCTTCCCTTAACTTTAACCTCCTTGAACATGGTTGGATCTTGGCACTGGACATGTTCTCAATCTGACAGAAAGGGATGGCTGAACAAATGTAGCCCAATCCCTGGTTCTAGTTACTGAGCATGGCTAATTCATCCCCAAATAGTCATTTGGGAGCTACAAAGAGCAAATTAATTACACTCTGATGAGTTTAAGCGGCAGCAACAAGAAGAAGAAGAGGTAGATAACACAGAGATTGAACCTGAAAAGGACTGGGGGTGGGAAAACTGTATAGAAGAACTGTGTAGAAGAACACACATAGGGTAAAGAATGTGCACATAGATTAAATTTGATTGAAGGCTGGGAAAAACAACAAGTTGGTTCCTGTTGGAAGATTACAGAATGCCCTGGCCCCCTTGCTGTTAATGCAATTACAAGGTATGCTTGTACAACCACTGAAATAATACAACATTGAAAGGGTGTGGTTTGTGGAGCTTTGGGCAGGTTAGGTTCCCTTTGAGGATGTGGGGTCAGGGAATTTAATCTTATCAGAGGCTCAGGGAGCTGCCTAGAGTGCTGCCTGGGAAGATAGGAAGAGGCGTTATTCTAGGGACCTCAGGGTCTACAGTTTTCAATGATCCTTCAGGCTCCTTGCAAGTCGAGAAGAGGAGGGAGAAGAATGTGGACTAAGCATGTAGTGCCAGGCTAAGCTGGAACTGAGGAGAAAGCACAGGGGAGGCCCATGGTAGGGAAATTTCACCCACAGAATTATGCTCCTTCTCTGGAAGTGTGTTAAGGAGGCAGCAGTCTTTTATATCATTTGAATCTAAGTACCAGCGGTCAACAAAAATTTGTTGAGACATAAGGTCGAGTCTAAAATTCTCAAATTCTAGTATAAAAATCATAGGACAAACTTGTTTGAAGTGCATATTCCCAGGTCCAGGCATGAAAAATTCTGATTCAGTAAGCTCGGGTTAGGGCCTGGGTACCTGCATTATCATCAGGCAGCTCCTATGATTTGGGATTCATGGCTCTTAGAGTATCCTGGTTACTTTGTAAAATTAAACATGGTGTCTTTAAAAGTTAGCATCCAATCAAACTAGAGATGTGACTGATAAAAATACAAACAAAATAGAGTATTCCTTTGCTACCTCTTGTCAATTGTTCTTGACGTTGTTTTGTTATACTCCTGAATTCATTCACTTCGGGAATTCTTTGGCCGATTACCGAATAATTTATTCCAGAATTAGAGTTATCAGAAGCAACAGTCTACAGATTCTAGATATTAATTCTCCAGAAATTTGCCATTAATTACAGCAAAACCCTGCCTGTGCCTGCCTGAAAGAGGGAAGAAGTGACAGGCCAAGAGGGAGGTGATCCTTTCCCTTCAAAATTTCCTTTCAAGATTTGAAGATTAAACACCCTTCTTCCAGAGGAGGAAATTTCTGGAACCCCAAAGATCCACAAGATTCATTAGGGCTGTGAAGTAGCTTTAAAGTTTTTTCACCAACACCCATCTTAAAATACATTTCAAGTTACAACCTAGAACACACACACTTACACACACACACACACACAAACACGCACATGCACACAACTATATGTGTACATGTGTGGTGTGTATGTTTATGTGGGAATGTGTGAAAAATGGAAACATTTTATAAAACACTACTTAACTTTACCATGTGAAACACTCTGATATTTTCCATGCTCTGCCCTTTCTTTTCTTTTCCTTTCTCCTTCTTTCTCTTTCTTAATGATACTCATGATACCATCAATGACTTTGTCCTGCTGTTTGAAAAATGCTGAGGCAGGTTTAGGATTCCAACTGTTTCAAGTAGGAAAGAAGTAGAGAGGAATTGGAATTGGAAAAGAAGTTTGTTCACTAATTTTTCCTTCTTTCTTCCTCAGGCAGTAACTCCCTGCATTTATCCATCATCTGTCTTCACTAAAATAGTCTCATCTTATAGAGAAGACTTTACTGGCTTAGAGGCTGATGTTTCAAAGCAAGAGAAACACTCAGCAGAATATACTGCCAAACAAATGAGTCTTTACTTCTTACCACGTTGACCTTGCCTCCTCACGTGGCATGCTCCTTTCTGCTCAAGTGTCTTATCTCCTAATCTGGAATTCTAGCTACCCACTAAATCATTCTCTTTGCCTACTCTTCTTTCCTCCAGAGGTCTGTGCTTATTTTCTCAGACGTTGGAAGATACTGAAGATACAGGGAGAACCCTCTATTCCCCAGTGTTCTGCTCAAGCAGGTGTAATCCACTTCAAAGGAAAGAGAATTCATGCTGTTATTCATTTCAAAACTAACCTGTTATTTTTGTCACTTATAAATGCACTAAGAGGCTCAAATGACCCAAGGTTCCCACAATCAACTTTCTTTATCCAACTAGCTAGTTTCGTTTTCATTGCAGTTATTTTATTATGTGCAGTAAAAACATTCAGTTTTGTTTGTTGTTGTTGATAGTTTAGCCTTGAAAAATATAAACTAAAGAAGCCAACTTTGCACTTACCATCACAGAGGGAAAAATTCACTCTAGACTATCTTTGTTGTGAAGCCTTTCCATCTCCGTAAAGAAAAAAATTTTCAACCCAGATTACAAGTGCTACCGAGCATCCTTCCACACATTAAAAGTGTCTTCACTGGCTTTTTTCTTAACCACCAAGCATTTTGCAAATTAACTCTCTTCCAAGACAGCTCCATTATAAATATTATTTTTATGGTAAAATTATTAACCTCAAAGTTTATCCAATTCTCAAGCAATGAACTGGTTTTATTCAGATTATTTTTAGTATATTGTGATCCACTGAATGCCTGAAAGTGAAAAATCTATCAAAGACAACTGGGATCATGTCAAAATGACCAATTTGGGCAATATGAGTATAAAAAATAGTAATAATAGCAATAGATTGAAGTGTATCAAATACATAAAAATCCATGAGTTCCTAAAGATATTACAAAAAGAAAGTCATTGACCACTTCTAGAGTTTGCTAGGATGCTAATTTGTTATTCTGAAAATTAATAAGGAAAAAATCCAAGCATTAAAATTATTTAATGACATTGTTTAATGCATATTTTCAGCATCTGCATGACCAAAGTGAATTTGGCCATGTTTGTGGTGTAAGACTTCAATACATTTTCCTATGATGTGAACTTTTGCCTTTCAATATGATTATGAAACTAAGCTTGCCTAAATTTTACCTTTTCTGTAACTTCAAAAGAATGAAATTATTCAATATGGTCTTTTGTATTTGACTTCTTTCATGTGGCATTTTGTTTCTGGCATTCATTCATGAAGGAATATTTTATTCCTTTTAATTGCTGAGTAATACTCTATTGTGTATGGTTACCATAATTTGCTCACCCATTCACTAGTGCTTTTCCTGTATCTGCTGAAATGATCATATTGGTTTTTTTCCTTTATTCTATTATTATGGTGAATTACCCTGATTGGTTTTCAGATGTTGAACCAACTTTGAATTCCTAGGATAAACCTCACTGGTCATGATGTCTTATCATTTTAAATGCTATTGGGTTTGATTTAGTAAAATTTTGTTCAAGATTTTTGTGTCTATGTTTATAAAGGATATCAGTCTCTAGCTCTCTTTTCTTCTGAGGTCTTATACCAGTTTTGGTATCAGGGTAAAACTGATCACATAAAATAAATTCGGAAGTGTTTCTGCAAAGCCTGTTTAATGCTTTGCAGAACTTTGAGAAACATTAAAATATGTATATTTTAAATATGCTTATTTAAATGTTTCAAATGTAAAATAATCTGTTCTGACCTTGTTCATTCTTTTTCTGATTTCCATAACAAATATATTCTATTCATCTTTGAGCCTAGTTTGAAGTTGGCTGAATTAAAATGAACATTTAAAAAAAATTTTTTTTAAGGTGTGCCTGGGTGGCTCAGTTGGTGAAGACTCAGACTTCTGCTCAGGTCATGATCTCATCATTCATGAGTTCAGTTCATGAGTTCAAGTGCCCAATAGGGCTCTGTGTTGATAGCTCAGAGCCTGAAGCCTACTTCAGATTCTGTCTCTGCCCCTCCCCAGCTCACGCTCTGTCTTTCTGTCTCTCTCTCTCAAATATAAGTAAACATTAAACAAATTTTTTTTGAAGTTGACTGAATTAGTGATTTGTAATCACAGATTTTAAGATATTAAAACTAAGTAATTTTAGAGATTATTGTCACTAGATATCTAGAACGGGAAGCTGAGACCCTTAGAAATTGCCACACTCTTCCAGAACAGGGTATCTTCCCTCTCTTACAGGTCTCCATCACGTAACATTCATTACGAGCCTTTATGGGTAGGAAACCTATAAAGTGCCTGCTGTGCCTATACTTACACTATAAAGTTAATGTGTCCATCCTTACTCTTTTTCCTGTCTCTAAAGGCCCACGCTGTTCCTAGTGACACAATCCAAAAAGGGAGCAGGAAAACAATGAAACTCCAGGACCCTGTAGCTTGGAGGTTACTAGTTGAACTGGGCATGCCCAGTCACCAGGCAGATTTTTTCGATGAAGTGGAAACTACAACAGCGCTTACCGTGTGCGCGGAGGTGGGCGTGCCCTCGTGGAATTTAGAATGTTGCCGCAGCCAATGGGGCCTCGCGGCCGGCTGCCGGGGCTCCTCATTGGGTGAGCGAGGAGACGAGCGAGTAGAGGGCCCCTGGAGGGAGCCGCGGAGGTGCAGGTCGGAGAGGCCGGGTACGCCGTGCCCTGCGCGTGAGCAGCTGCAGGGGCAGCGGCAGCATCCAGCGGCGGTGTCTGCAGTTCCACCCCGTAGCTTTACTTTTTAGCTGCACGAACGTAGTCATTATGCCGAAGAGAAAGGTAAGTCTCACCAAAAAGATTTCAAAGGCCTTCAAATTGTGCTTACAGCGGATCTTGTCATTGCAATGGATTGCGCGGAATGCACTTGGTAGTAACTCCGGGTTTGCGAATCTTTTTGCTTCTCCACGCTTGTTTTCAGATGCCTGTTGCAGACATTCCTCCTTCCCTCCCTTCCTCCCTCGGTCCCCAAGGATTTCTGAATGTTACTTTCTCTCCAGCGACGCCGATTCCCTTCTTTTTTGAACTCCTGGTAACTGGAATGGTTTCCACCTTCTAACAAGAAGAAGCAAAAGCGCTTTCCATTCCCCTTTCCAGGAGGGGAGTTTCCTCTTTGAAACTGCCGGGTTGTGGAAAAGCAGTGATTGGGGGAAAACAAGTCCATGCATAGAGAGATCGAAAAAAATAAATAAGTCGGGCAGATGTTGGGGTTATTCCCAGGTGGGCCTAGCCCACGGCTGGGCGCGCCGCGTTGGCTCTGAGGCCAAGAGAGAGGGAAAGCCATGTTTAAAATAGCACTCACCCCCCTGCTCGCCTCCGCTGCAGACCCGTATGTACCAACTCCAGTGTCAATCAGGGCTGGGGACGGCGCAGGCGGGGCCGGGCTGCCGGGACCTGCCCGCAGTTCGCGGCGGGAGCGGCGGAGTTAGCCACGCACCGGACGGGACGGCGCCAGTGGCGCCCACTCTGGCTGCCAAGGGCAGGGGCCACCGGGTCCACTCTGGCGACCCAAGCCCACACTCAGTCGGGCAAGGCGGGGTGCGCGAGCTCCCAAGTCCCTCGGTGCTCACCGGGAACTGGGATCATTTTCGTCTGGGCTTCGGTTCCTTTTGGACTATTACGTCCCCTTCCGCGCGGGTCGCGGACACCAAGTATCGCACACCGCGACGCACGTTTCCGTAGGTGCCGGGCTCGGACCCCGTCGTTGTCCCGGGGAGGGAAGGGAAGGCTTGCCTCCACCCTGAGAAAACCGGTGTGTGGCGGCTGTTCTGAGAAAATGCTTTGCACCCTCCCACCGCCTGCCAGCAGTGTGAGCCAGTGAGTGTATTAAATTTGAGGCAAAATTACAAATAATATCCTGCATCATCAATTAAAAACTGTGGACTGATTGGTGTAAATGAATGCGTTACTTTAAAATATTGAAGTTTTAAAAATACAAGGTTTTGCTTTCTTACCTACCATTACTAAGAATTTGGTGGAAACTTGTCGCCACTTTTTAACAAATATAACGAAAGTGGTTTTTTTTTCTTAGAGTTTATCGTGCACATACTATGTGCTTCATATTGTGGGAAGAATTTGGCTTGCGTGATTTCATTTACTCCTCAGTACACCCCATTGAACTAGGGCTTAGAGACATGAGTTACCCAACATTTCACCAACCAATTGCTAGTAACCAAGGTTTAATTAGATACTGTAGGTTCAGAGTCCTTACTTTCAAACATTATTCACTCATTCTTTTCATTTAGTGGTGGTAGGTGAAGAGGAATTTAGGAAATGCAGAGATTCCCAGCCCTAGAAAATGGATGGCATTTACTAATATTTGAGATTCATTATTTAAAGTTAATGTTTATGAAAGTATTGTTTTTCTAGCCCTGTTTTACTAGAACTAAGATATTTAAAATGATGCCACTATTTTCAGCATTTTATCTGAGGTTCAGTGACAGGGTTGGGAATTCTAGTAGAGTCACATCCTTACAGAGTGAATGGTGCCTTCTCCTTTCCTGAGAATTATTAACAAATTTAAATGAACAGTAACTTAGATATGCACAAAACCCATTATTATAATGGACCCTGATGTGCTGGAGTCCTTGTTGTTAAAGGGCCAGAATTGGTGAAATCATTCTTACCTTCCCTTGCTGTCCACCTTTCTAAAGAAACAGTAGGGAAGAAAAGAATTACAGTAGAGGAACTGTCTTTTGGTTATTGTTTTATTTCCCTGGAAGGCAGGGAGCACCCCTGTGAAGAAGCTAGCCAGCCATCCTGGGACTAGAGACAAACCTGTGTACAAGTACCTGAATGTCATCCCTCAGGACATCAGAGTATTCTTCAGAGATGGAAAAACTGTCCTTGATTAGTAAGAAGGCTCTTCATTTATACCTGGAGCCCAAAGTTGATACCTGAAAAGAAGCAGCCACAAATTAAACATAGCTAACGTGGCCATCCCATCTATCAGTCAGACCTTAGAGCTGCCTCATAGAATCCTGGAGTTTGTTGGAGCTTACATTGGAAAGCACTATCTTTAGGTAAAGCCTGCCTGGATGCAAAGAGAAGAACTGAAAACAATCTGTGCCTAGCTTCTTGAGATATGTAAAGCTGGGGCAACTGCTAAAGCATTTACATACTACTCCACATTATTTTTCTTGACTAAAGGGACTGCCTGTTCTACATTATAATACATTTGAGGAAAGTGCCCCACAATACCTTTTTTTTTTCTCCATCTTGGCCCTTTTTTTTCAACTTTTCCCGGAAATCAAGAAAAGTTACTTAATGAACACCTGTTTAGGCTGTTCTGTAGTGTAGGATCTGGAATCCTACCACTGCTTTAATGTCGTAGGGATACATAGTTTGCTCTCATGGAACTTATATTTAATTCATTGAAGATGATAAGAGTGACAGGCACTAAACACTTGAATAATGTTAAGACTGTATATATGTGCCAGAATATATAGTAGAGGTATAGATTCTAAATGCTGTAGAATTGATAGGGAAAAAAGGTTGAATTTGGGCTGGTCTTGCAAGGGTGGGTGGGACTCAAATATATACAGAGAAAAACAGTCATTTTCTGTTATCAGGCATTTCAATGCCTCTTCTAATTATTTCTTAACCAGCTACACAACTTAAAAGCCATAATATCCACATTAATATAAAATGTTCTTTTATTTCTTAATCATATCTTTGTTTTATCTCTTTGTGTGATAGTTATAGCTATGTTAAACCAAATAGGTGTTTTTTTTTTTTAATAACTGCTGTAGAATTTTTTGAAGCACTCAACAATAAGGAATTCTTTCGTTAGCATTAAATCTCCTTCTGAGTTTGTAAAATAAGAATGAAATTCAGTTTCCTGTATTTATTACCTAATAGGTGATGGGTCATTCACCATCTATTAATAGTGAGTGACATAGCAAGGAAAATGATAATATGCATGAATGCAGTGGTTGTGAGATAATGAGTGACTGAGTTCTAGAGTGTTCTGGTCAGACATCCATGAATGCCTACACTGGTCACGTTGTTATATGATGATATGATGTCCTACAAAGAGGCATCAGCCAGTGAGGCCTAGAGTCATAGCCTGGCATGATTAGCAACAGCAAACACATTTTCACATCCTTCTTTTTATTTTTCCAGTATCTCATCACTAGAACTATTGGAAATACCTAGTGTATCACATCAGAAGTTCTCTAATGAGGCAGTTGTCCATGAATTTGGGGTATAAACATTCGTGTTTCTTTATACACTTAAAGGCTTAAGGAAGAAAAGGCTGTCTGCCTCTAGCTTTGAAATTTGAAATTAGGGTTTTTTTCTCTTAAAGTAGAAAGGCCCAATAGTGCTGGGCTTGGCACGGAGGATGATTAACAATATTCAAGGTTTCTGATTAATGTTTCAAAAGAATATCACATGTCAAAACACCAGAGACAGACTCTGGAAGTGAAAATACAGATGAATGTGACTACATGAAAATGAATATTTCTGTATGACAAAAAGAAAAACCTATTGTTAATAAAATCTAAAAACTTACGAAAAACTGGGAAAAAATATTTGTACCACAGATCACCGAAAACAGTTTGCTAGTTTAAAAATATAAAAGAGTCTCACATGTTCTTATGGGAAAGATGTATATTTAGAAACTAGCAGACCCAAATAGATGAAATGTTTAGATTTGCTAGAAATCAAAGAAATGTATATTATTAAGAATAAGGAGATGTGATTTTTTAAAAAACCAGTCTGGTAAAAAAGATTGGAAGTATCACTGCTAAGTGCTGAATTGTACTGACACTCTAGCAGCAGTCAGGCTATATGGATGGGAATATAATTTACTTTAAAAAAAAAAAAAAAGCTTGGGGCGCCTAGGTGGCTCAGTTGGTTGAGCGTCTGACTTCAGCTCAGGTCATGATCTCACAGCTCGTGAATTCAAGCCCCGCATCGGGGTCTGTGCTGACTGCTCAGAGCCTGGAGCCAGCTTCAGATTCTGTGTGTGTCTCTCTCTCTGCCCCTAACCCACTCGCATTCTGTCTCTGTCTCTCTCAAAAATAAATAAATATTAAAAAAAAAAGCTTTATTGGAGGTATGATCTACTTCCCATAATGTCCATTCATCTATGCAAATCAATAATTTTACATACATTTATAGAGTTGTATGACATTACCATAATCCAGTTTTGAGCCATTTCCATCACTGGAGAAAGGTTTCTCAAGTTTTTTACAGCCAGTCCCTGCTCCCACCCCAGTCCTAGGCAACCACGAATCTACTGAGATTTGCCTTTTCTGGAAATTTTACATAAAAGGAATCAAACAATATGTAGTCTTTTGTGTCTGGTTTCTTTCAGCATAATGTTTCCGAGGTCCATATGAGTTCTAGCGTGAATCAGTATTTCGTTCTTTTCTGTTGCCCAGTGATCATCCATTGTTCATCCTTTCACAAATGGATGGACATTTGGATTGTTCCAGGTTTTAGTTATTATGAATAACGCTGCTGTGAATATTTATATGTAAGTCTTTCATGGGCACATTTTCATCTGTCCTGGGAACTTTCCTAACTGTAGAACTGGTGGGTGGTTTGAAAGTCTATTTTGTAACGTTTAGGTAACTTCCAAACTGTCTTCCAAAGTGATTGTACATACCATCAATGGATGAGGGTTCCAGTGTTTCAACATCACTGATATTGTCAATTTTAGTTTAGTTTTTTTCTTTGTAAGGTTTGCATTTATTTTTGAGAGAGTAAAAGTGGGGGAGGGTCAGAGAGAGGGGGGGACAGAGGATCCAAAGCAGGCTTCATGCTGATAGCAGTGAGCCTGATGCGGGCAAACTCCTGAACCGTGAGATCATGACCTGAGCCAAAGCCAGACACTCAACCAACTGAGCCACCCAGGTGCTCCTGATATTGTCACTTTTTATGCTTATAGCCATTCTAATAAATTTAATTTGTATCTCCATAATAACTAATGACGATGAGCATCTTTTTGTGTGCTTACTAGCATAATGTATGTCTTAGGTGAAATGTCTATTCAGATGTTTTTGCCCGGTTTTTAATTGGGTTGTTTCTTATTGAGTTGTTAGAGTTCTTTAAATATTCTAACACAGGGCCTTTATCAGCTATGTGATTTGTAGATATTTTCTTCCAATCTGTGGCTTTTTAAAATTTGGAAAAACAGATGTTTTTTTTAATTTTGATAAATCCATTTAGTGTCATGTTTAATAAATCTTTGCCTAATCCAGAGTCACAATTATTTTCTCATAAAGCTTTATAGTTTTAGCTCTTATATTTGGTTCTATGATCCACTTTGAGTTAATATTGTACCTAGCGTGAGATAAGGGTTTAAACTCTCTCTCTCTCTCTCTTTTTTTATTTTTTGGCATGTTGATAGCCAGTTTTCCCAGCACCAGTTGTTGAAAAGACTATTCGTTTGCCACTAAATTGCTTAGGTACTCTGGTGGAAAATCGGTTCGTCTTAAATGTAAAGGTTTCTTTCTGGGCTGTCAGTGATATTCCATTGTCTATATGCCTGTCCTTAGATCAGTACTGCATTATCTTGCTTACTATGGTTTTAGAGTAAGATTTGAAATCTGGTAGTGTCAGTCCTCCAGCTTTCTTCTTCTTTTTCAGAATTGTTGTGTCTGTTGTATTCTTTGCATTTCCATATAAATTTTAGAATCAGCTTATAAACTTCTACAAAAATACCTCCCTTGACTTTAATAGGGATTGAATTGAATCTGTAAATCAATCTGGGGTGAATAGCCTTTTTAACATACTGAGGTTTCCAGTATGAATATGAAAGGGTCTAACTACGGGTAGTGTGCCATCCAGATGCTTACTGAGTTTAATTGAGTTAATATTGAGATGGTACCTATGTTTGAGTAAAGGCTCCAAAATGGCAGGGTTGTACATTTTATTCATTCATTCACTCATTCCATGTTAAATAAACATTTATTGAGTATCACCTTTATGCAGAGTATTATCATGTTGGGAGAATAAGTGAATTGGATTTTTTTCCAACCCTTTTTGAAGTGAATGAGTAAATGCCCCTATTTTTAAGGATCCTTTAGTCTGATAGGGTAGGTAGTATACACATGTAAATATTTATAATTTATGGCAAGAAATGATAATGAGCCACAAGAAAAGATAAAAGCATTGAAAGGTTTGGCCAGACCACATGTCCAGAGAAAAAATACTGACAAGAAATTGTTTGGTTAAAAGGGTTGAAGGTGATAGGTTTGTTTGTTTTTTTTTAAATCTCAAGAGGATCAGTGCTAGTTGGTTATTAAAGGTGATCTGTCATTGGTTTTTCTGTGAAGTCTTGCTTTCTTTGAAATATGAGGAAGTTAAATTCAAGGACTGTTAACAGTTGAGATTAGATTGTATGCAGTAACTACCCTCCCTCATTAGTGCCTTTCTTTTAACTACTGTCTTGTATTTTTATTTTTATTTTTTTACTCTCTTCTATTTTAAAGGTAGTTGTCTGACAAGCACCATGTTTCTAAATTGGGACACATTGTTTGATTACCTAATTTAGATTTAACTTTGTAATCTTCCTAATTTGACTTGACTGTGAAATATTTGATGGCTCTGATGTTTCTCATATCCCATGCACCTAGCACAAGTAGTATAACTATTTGTTGAACAAGTGCATGAGTGAATCATTTCCAAGGGAAGAAAGTAGTAAGTTTAATTATTTCATATGTTTGTTGAGGAGGTAGTCCAGTAGGGTTCTGACATGTACCGTTTACTGGCTGTATGATTTAGGGCACATTACTTCACTTCCCCCTAAACTTCTAAGTTCCTAATTCTCTAAGACTCAGTTTTCTTGTCTATCAAACTGGGATACAAATATTCTTTACCTCATTGGGTTGTTGGAGAAATTAAATGAGATTGTGAATGCAGAGTACTTCGCATAGCACTTGCCATGTGTAGAACACATGGGGTGTTCGTTATTGTGATAATGATATTTTCAATTATTCAGAGAACTACAGTGAAATAATAATAAATAAGCACCATGCTTCCATTTGGTAGGAGGATAAAATGGCACACAGTGTGGATAGGGAACAGGTAGATCGCACAGTTTAATTAACTGCAGTTACAGAAATAGATGTTCAACAACTGAATAACAAATGTAGTGTTTTTGAAGGAATATAAGCTTTAATCTGGTGCATTTTTACAGGGTTGTGTTTTCTCAAAGAAAAAATATGTTTAAAAATATCTCCATATAACATTAAAATTCCCTTGGCAAATCAGTTATCAAGTGATCCTCTTTTCCTATACTTTCCACCTAAAACACTGCTTTTGTTTATACCCAAGTTAAATATATTCCACTTTCCTGCAGGGTACAATTTGGAAATGGTGACTGAAATAAACACCATTTAAGCTGTCTGCTTTCACAGTACCTAGTATGTTGAAATATGATGTTAGTCTCCTGAGTAATTTAAAAATCAGTGTTGAAGATAACAAACCAAATCAAAATGTTGAATTCCTTTTTCCCTGGCTGCTTATTTTTTGTACGTTTCACTGTCTTCTTAGAAGAGTTCAGTCAAATCAAGTATTGGTTCCTGGTCATGGTATTTATTGAGTCCAGTGTTATTATATCTTGTGGACACATTCAGAAATGGCCATTTAGAGATGCCTAAGGCAAATGCATATTTGATCACACTTAAAGTAAATGATACACTATTCAGAAGTCGGGAAATAGAAAAAACAGTTTTAAATTTCAAAATGAGTTGCAAATTTAATATTTCAAGGGAAACGCAGCAGTAACAACATATAAATACATTTATTACTATTAAAATTTAAATAGCTACCATTTATTAAACTCCTGGATGTACCAGACCTTAGCTATTATATGCTTTACATTCATTAGTTTAAACCCAAGTATGTGAAGCTACTAGAAACAAACATATATGGGAAGTATTATGGTGTAATTTCATATTAGTTCATGTTATTCTCACAACAGTTATGTGAGGCTATTCTCATCTCACAGATACGGTAACGACAGCCACGATAACTAACATTTAGATGGCTTTCTGGAACTCAGGCACTGTTCTGAGCACTCTGCATTAATGAACCGAACCCTCCCAACCACCCAGTAAGGTATGTACTCTTCAGACTGTGGTCTCACAGAAGGCCCCCATGATAAGAAATGGCCCAGCTGGGATGCAGTCCTGGCAGTCTGGCTCCAAAGCCTGTGCTTTTAACCGCCGAGCCCTACGGCCTTTCTCATACACAGAAGAGAATACTGGGATTTAGTAAGATTAAGGAATTCCCCCCAGGTCACACAGCTAGGAGGTAATAGATCCAGGAATTCTAAGCCAACCCTCTTTACCCAAGAATTTTGCTCTTAACCATTACACCACAGTACGTCCCATAAATGTTTGTATCTAGGAACCTCATGTAGTTTTACTTAAACTAAGATGCCCAATGAATGAAACAAGGAAAAATCAAGAGTTATATAAATACGTAAATGTTTCTTTGATTAAAATGTTGTCTTTATTAACAGACATAGGCTGATGGCCATTTTTTCTAGGTGCCAGTACAAGTTACCCAAGAAGTATTTATTATTTATGATCATGCCTTAAGGTTGGCCTCAGGGTCAGGCCTCTGCTTCTGAGAGAGGCACATACATTATCGTGAAGGTTTCTGGTATGCCAGTAACTAATAGACTGTAGAGCCATATACAAGATATATATGTATACATGCACAATTTCCTCACCCAAGTATTAATATCTTTGAGTGTTGAAAGTCTAAGACTCAGTGTTTCTTCAAATTACAATAAACTGCTGGATTTACTATTTCCAAGATATATTGTCTTCATTAATTTGTTCTATATAGGCTAATAGAGATACTCCCCTGTGATCAGAAATACATAAGTACACTTGCATATTATACAATATATTGAGAGGTTGCAACGTAAATATTACATTACCATTACTTAAGCATTGGGTTTAAAAAATGAGCCGATGCTTTTGTTTTGGGAACTCTTTGAATAGAATAGATTTCTAATTTGGAAAATCTATTGAACCTAGGACTGAGTGGATTTTTATTTCAGAGTTCTGGTTTACCAATTATTTAATGTTTAATTACATTTATTTTTTTAATTTAATGTTTGTTTATTTTTGAGAGAGAGACAGAGAGACAGAGTCCAAGCAGGGAAGGGGAAGAGGGAAAGGAAGATAGAAAGAGAGAGAGAGAGAGAAAGAGAGAGAGAGAGAGAGAGAGAGAGAGAGAGAGAGAGAGAGAGAATCCCAAGCAGGCTCCATGCTGACGAACTATGAGATCATGACCTGAGCTAAAGTTAGAGGCTCAACCAACCAAGCCACCCAGGCTCCCCACAAAATTTGTTTTTAAAAGGTATACTATAAAGTGATATTAGTTTAAAATTATAATTTGATTATGTGACCCCATGCAAAGATAAATACAAAGTCTACCCTGGGTTCCTTATTTATTTTTCTTTTTTTTCTCTTTCTCTCTCTTTTTTTTTCTTTGTGGATATAAGCTGTGTTTTTTTTTACAATACTGGGCAGAATTCTATTTTGTAAGAAATCATGAGTATTAAGTGTGGTGTATGTGGGCGATAAACATACCAAAGATTTGAGGTGGTCAAAATGTGAAGCTTTGAAGGCTCCTTCTGAAGTTCTACATTCCATATAATAATTTTTTTAAAACTCTCTTCTTTCTACTTCTCATGGCTTTCCTTTACCTCTTAGTTATAATTTTTAATTTTATTATCCCCCTTTTTTGTGGCCACAGGTCAGTCATATCAGAGCTAGCTGATTAGTTTTGCAAAAATACAAGGACATCGTAACTGTGCTAACCATTTGCTAGAAATTAATTCATACCAGGGCAAATAGGAAAATAAAGTAACCATCTGGAAAGATCCCTGGTATAAAAGTTGGAAGACTTGGGTGTAGTGTGGACTCCACCACTCTTTAGAAGGGGAAAGTCACTTGACTCTTTGAACTTCTACTTTTCATCTGTAAAATGGGACTATTAAGGTCACGCCTCTGTATTCCCATGCTATTGAGAGGACCAAATACAACAACAATGTAAAAGTACATTGAAAATGTAAAGTGCGGGGCACCTGGGTGGCTCATTCGATTGAGCCACCGACTTCAGCTCAGGTCATGATCTCACAGTCCGTGAGTTTGAGCCCCACATCAGGCTCTGTGCAGACAGCTCAGAGCCTGGAGCCTGCTTCAGATTCTGTGTCTCCCTCTCTTTCTGCCCCTCCCCTGCTCATGCTCTGTCTCTCTCTGTCTCAAAATAAATAAAGACATTAAAAGAAAAAAGAAAAATGTAAAGTTCTACAAAAATTGATTGTTTTAATAGATAAAAATACTTTTATCTGTGTATGTAACCATTTAGAAACCCAGAATAGTACATTTATGTGCATCTCAACATACAGTATTTTTAATGGGACATTGTTTATTGTTATTCCAAGAGGCTCACCAGTGAGGGGGAAATAGGAAACACTCCACTATATATTATGTGTTTGTTGGCTACATCTATAGATTAAAATATTTCCCAATCTGGAAACCCTTTGCTCTTCTAGCATCCTAGATCTGCACCTAATTTTTAAATTCGGAAAACTAACAAATCAGTCTGAGTGTTGTAGTAGTTAAGGGAATGAACTCTGAGGACATCTGGGTTGTTCATCAGTTAAGCGTCCTATTCTTGATCTCAGCTCAGGTCTCCATCTCAGGATCATGAGTTCAAGGCCCACATTGGGCTCCATGCTGGGCATAGAGCCTACTTAGAGAGAGAGAGAGAGAGAGAGAGAGAGAGAGAGAGAGAAAGAGAGAGAGGGAGAGAGAGAGAGAGAGAGAGAGAGAGAGAGAGAGAGAATGAACTCCGAACCAGCCTACTTCGGTTTAAATCCCAGGTCTTCACTTACAGGCAAGTTTACCAGCTGGGTAATCTGGAGCAAGTTACTTAACCTCTCTAGTCTCAATTCCTCATTTATAAAATGGACATGATGCTAGTTTACCAACTTCACAGGATTGTGGTGAGGTTTAAAACATTTAGATCATTGCCTTGCACATAAGTGCAGTATACATTGTTTGTTATTATTATTCCTCTTGGCCCCTTGTCTCTTTCACTTGTACTCATGAAGAAACTTGGGCACAGGGAAGTGAGATGTGAGCCACACTAGAATTCAGGCTTCTGACTTCAACCAGGTGCTTTCCCATTGATGCAGTACAACTCACATGAAAAACGTAACTCGGATAGAAGAGGAGATGTGTGAAATATTTAAGACTATTTCATTAAAGATATACTTCCATTATTGCACTATATATATATATATATATATATGCTAATAAAATTTCACTGAACATCCTAGAACATGGCTTATTCTTTATTTTTGGTTATCTTTTGTACCTGAATACAATGTGAGATATTTTCCCTAAAAGTATCCCTCAGGAAAGAGATAGTTGCTATTTATTTCAGTTCATCCAAAGTGTTCTAAAGCAGAGTTTTTAACTCAATTATTTTTATCTCTAACAACAAAATAAAATTTGGGGAAGACATACTGGCCTGACATGACATTAATAACTGCAATTTGGATTTATGTAAGTTGATGAAATTAACAGACATAAGCAAGGAAGGAGGTAGCAGAGAAATGTAATATTAGTTTGATTATTAATCCTCTTAAAATGATCTCTCAGTTGTAAGTATTGGGTTTTTAAAGATTATTTTACAAAGCAATGAAGTATTGGAGGATCCCAAACATAGGCCTACGGGATGAATGAAAAACAATCATGCTAATGTTAAATAATGATCCTGTGGCTTTGAATCAATATTTTAGTATCTGTTTCGTGTGTCATAGGAATATTTGAATTTAAGAGAACTACCTGTTATTTTAAAAAACCTCCAGAATTTCATGGGCATTGCCCCATTTGAGGAGAGGGGGCGGGGAATTCACACTGTGTTAAAAAGTTGAGTTCTGTGTTCATTTTAGCCGAAGAGTGATAAGAGTTAGTTATGGGCACATTTCTCTGTGTGGATTACTTTGATTTTTTGTCCCAGAATTTCCTCTGCTAACCAGCTCACTATTAGACTGCTTCTTTCCTGTAGCCTTGGGTTTATAACAGAAAACATAAAATTAATTTTTAAAGAAATTTTGATAAAGAGATTTAAAAAAAAAATACTGGCCAGGGTGCCTGGGTGGCTCAGTAGGTTAAGCGTCAGTAGGTTAAGCTCAGATCATGATCTACGATTCATGAGTTTGAGCCCTACATCTGTCTCTCTGCTGTCCCCGTAGAGCCTGCTTCTGATCCTTTGTCCCCCTTTCTCTGCCCATCCCCCGCTCGCACTCTGTCTCTCTCTCTCTCTCTGTCTCTCTCTCTCTCTCAAAAAATAAACTTTAGGGGCGCCTGGGTGGCGCAGTCGGTTAAGCGACCGACTTCAGCCAGGTCATGATCTCGCGGTCCGTGAGTTCGAGCCCCACGTCAGGCTCTGGGCTGATGGCTCGGAGCCTGGAGCCTGTTTCCGATTCTGTGTCTCCCTCTCTCTCTGCCCCTCCCCCGTTCATGCTCTGTCTCTCTCTGTCCCAAAAAATGTAAATAAACGTTGAAAAAAAAAATTTTTTTTAAAAATAAAATAAATAAACTTTAAAAAAGAAATACTGGCCAGCAAGTTAGAGAAGAATCACCTCAAAGTAATACCTTTCCTGGGTTATAAGAAGTAATTACTGGTTTATTTGCACTGTTATATCTGCTCCCTAATTTCCTGCATTGGCATGGACAACCCAGGAGTTGAGACTGGATTTGTTCTGTGGCTGCTGGAAAATGATTGCTTGAATTGCATAGATACTGTAGGCTCTCAGGTAGTGCACTTACAAAGCAATAGCCCTTGTCTCTCAGTCTTAGAAGAAAATCTCTGAGAGCCGACACTTACCAATCATTAAGACTTTTTGGAACTTTGACATAAGGCCCAGCATTTGTTGCTGAGACTCCCGAGCCCTCCCCTTTCTTCTCCTGTGTAGCTTAGAAGAAACATGGCACAAGCCGGGTACTAGCCTCACCACGTCCAGCCGTCTGCCACACCCTCCATATCTCTCTGCTGTGAGAAGTCCACAGGCTCATGCTGTTTGAACTGTTCCCAAGCAACTGTTGAAGGGTATAAGGAATTTCCCATCTTCTCTGATATCTTCCTGAGTCTGGAGAGAGAAAATTTGGCTTCTGACCACTGCCACCACTGGTGCCCTTCAGTCCAGTGATAACTGCTATTTATTGGAAGAGAAACTCGGCAGTTGGGGAGTTTTTGCCTGTTGATTCCTTATGGGTTGTCTGTGGGATAAAAATTCCAAGTTTCTTTTCTTGGTTTCCTAAAAGGACTGCTGGTCCTGTTTAGTCTTCCGGAAAATGCAGTTGTGTCTCCTCAATGCATTTTTGTGTCCTCAGGGGCGGGGCTGAGGTATGTCCGTGTAAAGAAAGAATGGGGATGGAACAGTTGGTCAGCTGCTGAAGGAATCTGTGCTCCCCGTCAGCTCTCCTACGCTAGCCCAAGGAGAGCTCTGCATCCTTGTGGTAGTGCCCTTGGCTTCCCATCTTGCCCCACTCCAGAGCCTTCATATCAGATGAAACAATTATGAATGATATGTCTTCTTAAAAAAAATTTTTTTTTGATGTTTGTTTATTTTTGAGAGAGACAGAGCATGAGCGGGGGAGGGGCAGAAGGAGAGGGAGACCCAGAATCCAAAGCAGGCTCCAGACTCTGAGCTGTCAGCACAGAGCCTGACATGGGGCTCAAACTCACGGACCACAAGATCATGACCTGAGCTGAAGTTGGACACTTCACGGACTGAGCCCAGGAGCCCTGGAATATGTCTTGAACAGAAAAGGAAGAGGCAGTATATAAGCCAGGTTTATAAGCCATTTAAGAAATGCAGAAAATGCTATGAGTAAACCTAGTCATGGAATTTGTGTGAGGGCCCTGTTAAACTAGACTTAATGGAACAAGTTTGCCTCTAGTCTTTTTTTCTCTCATTATTGGTAATATTTTTATTTGAGAAAAAAATTTAAATACAGAAAAATCCAGAAAATAATATAACATACTCATTTACCCACCTCTCAAATTCACACATTTTAATGTTATCATTTTGCTTCAGGTTTCTTTTTAATAAAATGTTGCAGGTAAAGTTCAGTTTTCCTTAGAACCCCCCCTCCCTTGGTCTCCTTCCATTGTCAGCCTCCCTAGAAGTAACCATTATCATGAATTTGTTGTGTATCCTTCCATTCCATGATTTTATACTTTTATGGTATATATGTCATATATAAATCCTTCATATTGACTGGTGCATTTTTTAAAATTTGTAAAAGTGTAGTCATATGCATATATTATTCTGTTTTTTCCTGTCACTTGACATTATAATGGATAAGTATAATTTGTTTAGGTATATTGTGATTACTAATGTATTTGGACTTTTTCTAATGACTTATTTTGTGGGGTGTTATTTTTGTCATTTGTTTTTTTCCTTCCTTATTGATATAATAATTGCTTAATTTCACTCCTCTTGATTTGGAAGTTTATAGATCCTGTTTCTTACGTTAAAAATTAATGGCTATCTTTAAATTTTATTTTAGCAAAGTCTAAATGATTCTGTGACTGTATCATCCTCCAGAATAAAACCAGGACCCTAGCATGCTTTACCTTCTCATCTGTTCATCCTCCTGTCATTTTTTGTGGTTATTATGGCCTAGAACTGTGCCATCCAGTATGGTAGTCACTAGCTTTGTGAGGAAATTAAGCACTCTTCTTTTTTTTTAATGTTTATTTATTTTTGAGACAGAGACAGAGCATGAACGAGGGAGGGTCAGAGAGAGAGGGAGACACAGAATCCGAAGCAGGCTCCAGGCTCCGAGCTGTCAACACAGAGCCCGACGCGGGGCTCAAACTCACGGACTGTGAGATCATGACGTGAGCTGAAGTCGGTCGCTTAACCGACTGAGTAATTCTTTGTAGATAATCCATCTTTTAACTCTGATAACATGTTTTTTAAATGTTTGTTTATTTATTTTGAGAGAAAGAGCGCATGCATGCAGGGAAGAGGTAGAGAGAGCAGGGGAGAGAGAGAATCCCAAGCAGGCTCCATGCTGTCAGCACAGAGCCCAACACAGGGCTCAATCTCATGGAACACCAGATCATGACCTGAGCCAAAACCAAGAGTCAGATGCTTAACCAACAGCCACCCAGGCACCCCTTACTCCGATAACTAAGATTTTTCTCACTTTACTACAGTTTTACTACAACATGTTTCATGGTATCCTTTTGTTTTGTTTCCACTTTGTTCCTTGGCATAAGCTTTCAACCTGGAGACTTATGACTAGTACCTCTGTTCCTGGCCTCTGAAATGTCTGTTAAGTATATTTGGAGCTTCTCAATTAACCACCATATCTGCTATCCTCTCTTGCGTATTGTTTATTCCTTTATTGCTCTTTGTTGCATTCTGGGCTAATTCCTCAGCACTCTCCGACAATTTACTATTTCTTCTATCCCTGGTCTAGAGTTTGTTTTGAGAGGTGTTTTTTTTTTTTAATTTTTTTTTTTATTTCAATGAGTCTACTTTTATTTTCAGAATTTTGAATTCAAAGATGTTCAACTACCTGTTGGTTTTTGCCAAAGTTCAGGCCTTCTAATGCCGATTCTCTGTCCCCATCTGGTCACCAGGTGTTCAGTGATCCACCATCCTGCTGCCTTGCCCTCAAATCAGCACTCACTGGTACTCCAAACTTCCTAGAATCTCTGCTGGGCCTTGCATCTGGCCACTGTGTATGTCTGCCCCCCCCCCCCCCCCACCTTGCTGGCTCTCAGTTCAGTACCTTTGCCTCTTGGGTGCTGAAGGGGCTTCAGATATGTGAATGAGACCTTTTTGTTTGACCATGGTTCTTTGCTCTCTTGACCATGGGTTCTGGGTTCAAACTGGATTAGCATAAGTTTGCTCTGTCCTGGGAAATGATTTGAGAACCCCTCTGTCTTGGAATTCTTCAGATCTAACTCACCTCATCCTTCCCATCAGCCTCCCAGAAGGTTGAAGTACATCTGAGATCATCGCCATATACCCCCAGTCCCCATTTCCCCCTTTTCTTTGTCTTTATTCCTCACAGCCCCTTGGGACAAAAACTTTGGCCTTCTGCTTCAATCCCTTCATACCATGTCCTGCTTCCTGTCTCCGGCCTCATGGCTAAGTGTTAATGGTAGACCGGGCGTGTGATAAGACAGCCTGAAATGATAAGTCCTTCTGAAATAGTGTATCTGTTACTCTGTGCAACAAAAACAGATAGCAAGGTTACAGGGAGTTTTATGTGCTCACCTTTAAGGGTCTGTTGAATATAATTTGATATTTAATCATTTGGAAGACTCATTAAGATACATATTTCGTTGCATAACATCTGCATAACAACTCAGCGACTCTGAAATGCTCTAACATCTTGCTTGATCATAAGCCCGACGCTTGGAGTTCAGCATCATCATCCTCTGTCATTCATGGATGAACAGACTGAGCCACTGATCAGGTCACTGGCCGAGATCACTACAGCTCCTAGGTAGAGAGCCAACACTCAGGCCCGGGTCCTGACCCAGGATAAAGATGAGTTGGCTTGTTTTGACCAAATTGGTTACGGGCTTGTTAATAGAAAGCCCTTATGGCGAGATTGCCAGAGAAACCAGCTTAGCCTTGAGCTGTAGCTCTTCACATTTCTAGTCTTATGTTCATTCACCTGAAGCCATTAACATCTTCAGTTATACCTGCTTTTTTTTATGTGGAATCTTTCCGGGTTTCTTTTTTTCAGTAATTTGTACCTGACACAGACATTTGGTCAGTGTTTAGAAAGTGATCTCTCAATCATATTGCTGTCACTAATCTACTGCATAGAAGAATCTTGAAAATTTTGTCACTAACATCCATTTTTAACTTTTTTTAATGTCAGTTAACATCAGAATAGTTGTGTGCTGCTTCTTTAAATGCCCACCAGCTGCAGGTGAATTGAAATCTACCAAGTGGCCTAACGGGTATGAATGAGAGCCCAGTGCTTCTTGACAACGGGGTGGCTGGTTTGTGTCCAGAAAGTCGAGTTTGCAGCATGGAGTTGAGCAAAGGGAAATAGCCCATGTAGGGACTATCTTCATATGCTGACACTTTCTAAGATTTTGCTATCTCCAATTTGACTGGCTAATAGGGCAAAATGAGAAGCAGTGTTTCCCTTCATGACAGAGAAGTTTCCAGGGAAGAGGGGAAAACAGTTGGCTGTTTGGGAAACAAGCCAATGTGGGAGGTTCTGGAGAGAAGTGAACTGACAGACCCTGGGTTGAAGGTTTACTGTGTCCTCTGCCTTGAAGAAAAGCTTTTGACTTTCTAAAAGTCTTTGTATACTTCTAGCCTAAGTTTTACATGTTCTTTTATAATCTAAATTTTTTTAAGTTAGCATTATTTCATGTGGACTTTCTGTGTATTCACATAGCCTAACTTTTTTTAATCCCATTGCATTAATAGTTACATAGTTTACTTAAATATTTCTCTGTCATTTGCTGATCATGTGAGTTGTTTCGAGTTAGTCCATATTAGAAAGAGTACAAAGAAAATGATGTTTTTACAAGCTTTCTTTGTGTCCTGGTTCCAAAATAGGAATTACTGGATCTTTATATGATTAGTCGGTGTGTCTTTCTCATATTGGCATGGTGTTTTTTGAAAATATCATGTTAATTAGCTGTGTCACCAGCCCCACCAAACAGTGGGTTTTATGATCTTTAAAACGTTTTCCTCATTTTATCAGCTGAGGCACTACTACATAGCTGTTTCATTTTGCTAAAGCCAAACATCATGGCAAATGTCGGTTTGCTGTTTTCTCTTGGAAACTCTTATTCATATCTTCTGCCCGTTTGTGTCCTAGAGATTGGGTATTCACCTACTACCTTTGTATGGTTTTAAAATATGTGAAATAGTTTGACATTGTAACTAGTTTAGTCATTTTCACCTTGTTTACTGTCTTTAGCCAGTAAAAATACATTGAGATCTGCAGGGTGTGTCACATGAATGTAAGCATATTTTTCCCAGAGTTGTATGCCCCCTAGAAAGTAGTCAGGTTTGAGCTGTCACCAGAGCGGGCAGGTGCTGCCCCAGGGGGGCGTGGATCAAAATTAGGAAACAAATTAGCTGGAGTGGCAGGGCGTTTGGCTGTCCTGCCAAGCCTGTGAATTTGGTCGAGATGTTGAAAGAATAATAATCCGTGACACATTTGTCAAGTCGTATCAAGAAGTGGGCTAGACATCAAAACTAGGCAAGTATGGGACAGAAATATGCTTTTGTGCTCAGGCTGGGCTTTCTTAGCATCCTGCTCTCATCTTAGAGAAACAAAGTCACTGGAGCATGTGGTGGCTTCGTGGCACCGCTGCCACTGGCTCTTGGGTCCCTGTCCTTTAACTAGTGGTGAAATCCTCAACAATCCAATGAAAATTGCTGAGGGTGAACGCATATTAAAAATACATCAGTTTTTATGTGCATATCAGTTCTTGCACCACTCCTGTTTTAAAATTAGAGCAGTTACGCAGATTAAATGCTCTGTGGGGTGTGTGTGTGTGTGTGTGTATATGTATATATATAAAATGTATCCTCTTACAGACTTACTTTTTTCCCACAAAATATCTGTTGACTTACGTGGTCTGGAGAATTGAAAGAGCTATTTTTTCAAATCTGCCTCTAATGTGTGCTTTCCAGTTTAAATACAGTTCACTGAAATATTTTCTTTCCAGTCTCCGGAGAATACAGAGGGCAAGGATGGATCCAAAGTAACTAAACAGGAGGTAAGTGTATCTTTGACTTCCTGTATTTAATTATTTTAACTGGAATTTTTTTTTAACATTGTGAGGATTGTATGTATCTGAATGAATGCAATTCTGAATAAGGCTGTTGAGACTACATAAACCAGAGATAAAAGTGTCACTGTGTAGCATTGCTTGGCGCAGGTAAATTTCAGTTGAGATCACTGATGAGACATTTTCCACTTACTATGTTGTTTATGTTTCTACCTGTCCGTCCTGTTGTCTGTTAAAGTAGATACTGAGAATTCCTTCTGGGCAAAGAGCGAGATAATAGGTAAATTCATCAAGGAGAACAAAGTCTGCCTTTCACAGCAAGGAAATGAAAGATGGTTGATTTAATAAATTCTCTGCTCCAGTGAGTGAATTACACATTTCTTTTTTAGTTCTGAATATTTGCCTAAAAGGAGTCATCTCTAGAGTCAAAAACTGTGGAAGGACACACGAAATGTCGAAATACTGAACTTTTTTCTTTTTTTTTATCAGGAATATTCTTAGGGCTTTGGATAATGAATTGGGCAACAATTCGAAGAAACTCTGTATTAAAATACAGAAACCTCCAAAAAACTAAGAAATTGAGAGAGATGGTTGCATTTACCCACTGTGGTAATATCATGAACTTCTAAAAGGAGATGGATGAAAAAGTAGCAAATTAGAGACTAACTCTGATGACAGCCATTCACTTTTGCACAGAGCTTTACAGTGTGTGGAACAACTGCAGTTCTTACCCTTGACCTTGTAAACTAAAAGAGGTCACGTGAAAGACAGAAACAGTATTTAGTTACAGATTCTTTGATTGAGGGATTCATATTGTGGTTTAATAATTCAGAGGAGTTTGTCATGCATAGCAGAACCGCTCCACAAATGTGTACACGGAAATTTGTTCTGCCAAATGGAAAACCTTTAACAGAATCTATAACTAAATCAATGTAAAAGCCAAACGAACAAAACTGCCTGTCACCAAGGCCCCACCATGCATTGACCCAGCATTTAGTGTCACAGAGTTTGGGAGGTGAAGTTTCTAATCTCAGGTCAAGTTACTAAACACATGGCTCGGACGAACCAAAAAATGGTATGTGCTTGGATTTTCTTAAAAATGGCAAAACTATAAATTGTAGGGCAGTTGGCTAAGTATAACAGATCTTAATGTTTTTAGATTTGGACACAAAATGCGTTTGGATTTTTCCTTTAGGAACTGCTATTTAAATGGATCTGTCAGTCAGAAAACCTAGAAACCATTACACATGATAGATCTTGGATAGTGCTCACTGTCTTTTCCAGCCTTCTACACGGAGCAGCCAAGCTGGTTAGAATATATGTAAAAGATTCTTGCTTATACAGCTGTCTTATACATATTCTATTAGACCCAGAATTTTAGTTATTTATGTTATTTATATATTTTATTATTTTTAATATTTTATTTTATATTATTGCACGTACTACATCGTGGCCAACAAAAATCATTCCTAGAAAACACTCTTTCCCGGTCATGTAAGCTATGACCAGATTAAAACTCATGATTTGTCTTCAGGACATCAACGCACTTGTTTGAAAAGTGAAAAGGTCAGCCAGCTGGTGGTTTAGGGTAAGAACTCTCAAACAGTATATTGATTGATTCCCCCACCACCACCAAAATTGACTGAATTTTCTAGTTATGTCATTGTGTATGCACAGCCTTGACTATAGTGAATAGATATCAGTCACAAAGCGGGATCCTGTATTGAAAATCCTCTTCCACTGCCATGATGTGTGAAGGGCATGGTGCAGAGTATAGTTTTTGGATAATAAATGACCAATGACCAAAACAGTACTTTAGAAGCATTTCCCTTGGCAGTTTGCAAAGCCCTTTCACATTTGTTATTTTATCTGATCCATTTAATAACCCTGAAATGAGGGCAGAGCACATTCATTCCTCAACAGCAATGTATTGTGTACCTTTAATGTTCCAAGCACTGTTCCGGGCTCTGCAGAATCCACAGTGAACCAAAGAAGGAAAATCTCTTCCTTCATGCAGCTTCCATTTTAGTGGGGGGGAGAAAGAGAGTAAAATAAAATCATTGGATATTTGCTATGAAGAAAAATAAAGCCAGGAAAGGGAATAATGAATATCAGAGAATTGCTATTTTTGGTAATAGGTAGGCAGATGTTATTATGTCCAGCTTTACTAGAGGGAACAAGGTCCTGAGAGAAATACATTATTTTCCACAGGTGTCAAACTTGTATATTGCAGAACCAGGAAAATTATCTGAGCCCTGATTCAAAATCCTCTGTCCTCTAGGGCACCTGGGTGGCTCAGTAGGTTGAGCGTCCGACTTCGGCTCAGGTCATGATCTCATGGTCGTGAGTTCAAGCCCCGCATCAGGCTCTGTGCTGACAGCTCAGAACCTGGAGCCTGCTTCAGATTCTGTGTCTCCCTCTCTCTCGGCCCCTCTGCCACTTGTGCTCTGTCTCTGTCTCTCTCTCTCAAAAACTAAATAAACACAAAAAACAAAATCCTCTGTCCTCATGCCACTTTTGTGGTAATCATAAAAACATGGTTATCCAGTACCTTTTCTCTGTCCTCTGCATTCCTTAGCCAATGCTCTGATATCCATGTTTCCCCACTTCCCATTTTTGCAAAGAAGTTAATTTCTTTTCTTTTTTCTTTTTTTAATTTTTATTCATTTTTGAAAGAGAGAGGCAGGGCACAAGCAGGGGTGGGCGGAGAGAGAGGGGGACACAGAATCTGAAGCAGGCTCCAGGCTCTGAGCTGTCAGCCCAGAGCCCGACACGGGGCTGAAACTCATAAACCGTGAGATCATGACCTGAGCTGAAGTCAGAGCTCAACCAACTGCGCCACCCAGGTGTCCCAGCAAAGAAGTTAATTTCCGTTTGCCTCCTCATTTATCTTTGGAAATTAAAAGCAACTTGACTTTTGGTGTTTGTTTGCAAGTACACATGGTCCCTGACTTGTGATGGTTTGACTTACAATTTTTGGCTTTACTGTGGTGCAAAAGCAATACTCATTCAGTAGAAACCATGCTTCCTGGTTTGCTCTTTTCCCAGACTAGCTGTATGTGGCATGGTGTGCCCTTGTGACGCTGGGCACTGGCAGTGAGCCGCAGCTCCTAGTCAGCCCTGTGATCATGAGGGTGAACAACCGATACACTAACAACCCTTCTGTACCCACACAGCCGTTCTGTTTTCCACTTTCAGTCCCGTATCCAATAAATTACGTGAGACATTCAACACTTTATTATAAAATAGCCTTTATGTTAGATGACTGTGCCCAACTGTAGGCTAATATATATGTTCTGGGCACATTTAAGGGAGGCTCAGCTCTGATATTCAGTAGGTTAGCTATATTAAATGCATTTTCAACTTAAGACATTTTCGACTTACTGGATTTATCAGGATGTAACTCCATTGGAAGTTGAGGAAAATCTGTACATGGTCAAACTTAGAAGCATTAAGAAATCTTATAAAAATTAACATACGTCCAGACTCCATGGAAATGGCACATATGTTTCAAGCAATATTCAGCAAAGTCCAGTGATTCTACTTGAATCCAGCTACACCAGTGAACTTTGCCATAGCGAAATAAGACTTCCATGTTCTTTTGCAACCAGGACGTTAAAGTAAAAGGCTCTGTGTCTTTTGGAGTAGCCTTCACCAGAATTTGCTCCAACCCAGGAGCAAATGATGAATTAATCAAATGCTTTTTGAAGAATTTCATTGTACCCAGCACCTATACACCACATTGACAAACCCTCCCATTCTTTGTCTCTGTAACTCTGGGTGACATACCATTCTGAAAGTCTTCTTTCCTCCTCTGATAACCACTTTTGGCCACTTCTCCTGAAGATTCACGATCAACAAATCGGGAGAAATTCTTATTAGCTCTTTTTTTCATAGTAGCCCTGCCCAACAGTCTGAGTCTCAAGGGAATACTTAAAATTCTAGTGCTCTAAGGAGGAAAAAAATAGCAGTCTAGTCTATTTTATATCCAATAAATATAGCCCAATCATTTATAGATTTTTAAGGCTGTGAAAGCTGATGGAACTTTCCAGGAAGGTGTACATGCTTGCATGCATAACCATGCTGCTGACTGTGAGTGAAAGGTTCGTCTCAGCCTCCACTGTTTGCAGTGAAAAAGAAAATCTCTTATGATGGTTGCTGGAAAGGAAAATTTGAGAAAAATCCTTTTTTTATAGCATAGAAAGAAGAGCTGGTAAATTTTAGACAGGAAGTCGTAAAATGATTTTACAGTAAAAGATGTGCTTTTTAGAGATGGTTGGTTTAGACAGCCTGGAGAGGCAGGCCTTGTTTTTGCATTAATTTCCTAGGCTTTTTATTTTGAAACTCTTGTACTGGGCCTGAATTATAAAAAGATAGGGACTCCTTTGGATCAGAACAGCTTTCAGGCCCTGCAGAGCAGTGCTTGCTTAGGTTGGAATGTTTCTGGAAATCCCAGAGGGCTCTCTGACATCCGCCTCTTCAGTTTGCCCAGGTGTTCCCATGGAGAAGAAAGGAGCAACAGCACCAGAGTTGGAAAATCTGTCACATGATTTGGCTTTACTTCAATGAGATTTTCCTCAGGACAACTGCTTGGTGGATAGGAAGGCAGTGATGAGTAATAGTTAATATATTGGCTTCTTTTCAGGCACTAAACTAGACAGTATCCGAGTAGTGGCCTTAGCACACCTCACCTCAAGTTCACACTAGTACACATTTCTGGTGCTTACCCATGAAAAGTGCAGTAGGGGTACAGATGTGAGATAGATGAGGTGAACAGTGAGGTAAGGCCAAGGCGGTACACATAAGTCAACACCAAGCGGAGAGGGGTTCAAATAAGGTCCTTTCACCCCTTCTGAGCATAGAGGCTGCCATTTTTTCCCTTAGAGGGTATATTTTCTAAGCACTCTTCTGCTGGCTATGCTTCGCTTGGGAGATGGTGGTGTAGTTCTTCAGGCCATGCAGAAGCATCAAAGATGAACTCTGTTTGGTAACTAGTGGATGCTCCTTTGCTCTTCCGTGTTCAAAAGAGCATCTGAAGAAGCACAAGTTACGCGCTTGCTGCCTGGTTTGATTGTTACTGTTGTCTTTTCTTTGCTGATACCCAGGTCATTGCAATTAACCGTACTGAGAAAGGCAGCACGGGATTTGGGTTCTGGTTCCCTGCGACTCATGGGTGTGTTTTCATGAATGCACCCATCAGTGCGCTTACGATAATCCTAGCAGACACCGTGGTATTTCCTGTGGGGCGTGTGATACAGGCATGCCTCCCATACTACATGTTGCACTGTACATCCCCTTACCTGGTGCAGTGAATATATCATGGCCACCACTTCACCGACACAGTCTCCTAGTCTCTGCACATTCTGTTAGCTGGCCTTAAGTCCAGCTCTGATTTTTCTTCAGGACCCCAGGGTTAAAATTATTCATGGAGGCTCTGGCCCTTCATTTCCTTCTGTAGTTTAAAGAGAGATGAGTTTAGCTTCCTCTGGCTATTTTCAGCCAGAAAGTTCTGAGGTGTGAAGACGGCATGAAATATTTCTTCCAGTTTGGCCTGACCAGCTGACCTATGCTGACCTCAGCACGGCTTCGAGAATTCCATAATTCCTTGCAATTGTGGCACGGGTTCCTCCTGACCATCTTTGCTGACCCCCTTAAAGAAATTATTTGAAACATTTAAGCTATTGTAAGGGGGCAAAGTCTGTATAAGGCAGCCTGAATTAGGGAAAAGATTGGAGTTCATTTTTTCAGCAAGTATTTTTGAGACTCTACATGCTAGGTGGTACGCATACTATTCTACCAGAGACAGAGCAGTGAGTAAAACAGACAGAGTATGGAGTATTTATTTCTGGAACACTTTTCAAGAAAGGCAGTTATACTTTCAGAATGTGAAATCCCCTGGGGAGCCATCTTTTGCTGATGGTAAGTAGAATATCAGTTCTGTATGCTTATTTCTGAAACTCCTAGAACCGTTGTTGCTATTTTAAATTTTCTTTGCGGCCTCATTTGCTTAATTTGCATCCTTGAAGAGAAAAAGATTTCCTTAAAAATACTAATCTCAACCCAGTTTTTCTAAATTTTCTCAACTTCCAAGTTAAAAGGAAAGATTAGTGAACCTTTTACTCTATCTCAATCTTTCATTAAACATATGCATTTAGCAGATAAATAAATGTGCTTATTTGGTTACAGATAAGAGGAAGCATTTCTTGTGAACTGCCTAAGATTTATAGTCATTCTCTTTTCTAACATAGTAACAAGTCAGGGAACTCCTATTTTGGTTTCTACACAATTATGTAACTCTTCTTTTGTATTAATTTATAAGTTTTAGTTCTATTTGTAAGGAACAAGAGTCAGACCGGAACTAGTTCTTAAATAGCTCCTCAGTTCTCGTATTGTCATTTTTATCACACAAGTAGATTACGGGTCAGAACCTAAATTAATCTTCCTTTCTTTTTCTTACCCGCAACACCCTTAATTAGGAGAGGCCATTTCTTTGAATAGTGTGTCTGCACCTCTTTAGAAAACTTCCTGTTGAGTACTATGGTTCCCAGGGCACTTGAAGTATGTTTCAGTTATGCTTGCTCACCTGGAGAGGGTAATGGGAGTCATACATTACGCTCTTTCAACAAAGTAAGATACCAAGAATAAATTTTTAAAAATCAGCTGGGTTGTGTCTAATAAAACTGTGTATTTTTCCATTTCCTTTGTAGCCCACCAGACGGTCTGCCAGATTGTCAGCGGTGAGTACTTTAGAACCCCCTTGTTGTTAGTTCTTATGAGTAAATATTCCCTCTGTTCAGGACAAAGCAGCAGAAGGAAGATTAAGGTGTTATTTCCCTTGAGTTTTTTTGTTTCCTTTTTGGAAATCAACGTGGGTCACAATCTGTGGCAAATGTGACTGGTGTTGCCAAGCAATTCAGTTGATCAGATATGTCAGTGAAAAGTAGCTGCCAGCCCCATTACCAGGCGTACAAAGCCCAGGAAGGTGTTTGATATTTCTAGATCTCTGAAACAAAAGAAGCACATTAGCAAAGTCCTACCCTTCTGATTCTGCGTATGATGTGCTAAAGTGGAGATGAATTACGATCCTCTCTCCACGGCCTATACTTTATTCAGAAACATGCTAAAAGTTATTGGAATCCATGCGCTTTAGCCCCATTTCAGAACTAGAGAATCTTTGGAAAAGTAATGATTCCACTTTGCCACTCAGAGTCTCCCTCTGTGGGCCAGGCCTGGGGAAGAGACCAGGGTTAAGATCATTAAAGCTGGGATGGGCAGCTGTGACCAAGCCTTGGCCATGAATGCGCTCCAGGCCTTCTCACCCACCAGGCTGTGCTCCCTGCTGGCTCTTGTGGTCCTCCTTGCCGCCCTACAGAGGTACCAGCCATTACTCTGCCACGAGAGGTCAGCCTGGCTCTCTGGTGGAGGATGTTGGTTAAAATAGCCGCAGCCCTTGCTGAGACCTGAGATGTAGGAGGAAGGGCACTGGCTTCTTGGCTGGCAGGAGCTGCTAGCTGCTTTAGCCTTCGGGGGAGCATGGATTTCATGTCAGCCAACACCTGTGCCTGGCACAGTATAGGGAATCAATGCAGAAAGGGCTATGAGGGCACTCACAAGTTCCGAAGTATAGCCTATAGCCAATTTGGGGTTGGGTGAGACAGTTTCACGCAAGTCCCAACCTAAGGAAGCAACATCAGAGCCACTGGAAAGATGAAGAGCCGGGAGATGCAGTTGTGTGTGTGCACAATTAATCCGGATTCTGCCGAAGTCCCTCAAGATGGTGTGCTCTATCCAATATTAACTCTCACCATTGTTCAGTACTTATGTTTTAACTTCCGTTAGGCTTAGCTGTGGATTGTACTACAAGCCGTTGTATTCTGTGGATCTCTGTCCCATTAAGGGAGTAGACCTTGTAAGTCAAATAAAAATCAAAATTTAAAACAAGGCTTTTCCTGAGCACCATGAACCAGCAGTATAAGCACCTTCCACTGAGATCATTGCCTGTGGTGCTGACACAGAGCCTCCTCGGTGGCCAGTGGGATTACAGCCTGCAAAATCTCATCTTTTCCTGTTCCATCAAAACACTTAAATGCTGAATGGAGGAGAGGTCTATCTTTACAGAAAATACAAAAGGAAATCATTTGCTGTGAATTGTGACAACAAATACATGTTAATGCAATATGTCAAAGCCTCACATTACAAAACTTTTTAAATTCTGAAAACTTAGTAGCTGTGCAAGCTGCTGTTTAGGGAACAGACTACAGATTCAGGTGGTAAGAAGCTTAATAAAAATATCCCTTACTTTTCAGACCCAGTTGTCCTTTTTTATTTGAAAAGTCCTAACAGCCAATCTTCTGGAATTGAACTGTCTACAATTTTACTTTATGCGTTTGATGAACAGGGCCAGATTCAATATGAACCTGAACCACCTACAGGCACCGGGGACGAACGTGTATTTTCTCCAGAGGGGGATATCCTGGGCAGTGGTTTCTGTTTGAAAGCCATTCTCCCTAGTGTTGGGAGAGATGTACACTTATTTTTTTCTAGCTTGATGAGAGAAATATTTGCCCTAAAATAGCTATAGAAAAGCAGAGGCTTTAATGGGTTATCTTCCCCCATGTCCTCATGTGCCCCCACCCGCCCCCGTCTCCGTGCCCTGGAAAGCAGGTGAGGGCTGAAGCTCTATATGTTATGGAGGGAACCATGGCCACAGGGCAAGCAGTGCTCATGGCAGCAGGGAAGAGAACCGCATGAAGCAAGAGAAAAATAGTTGCTTAGTGGACTCTTTGGCTAAGTTTAAGAGAAATCTTAAACTTTGGGAGCTAACAGTGGACATTTTATTATAATCGTGTTCTTGATAAAAAGCTCTAGAGGCAAATAAGCCTAGTGTCTGGGTGGGCGAGAGATTCTTCTCACCTTGAGCTGGCATTGGAGAGGATGCGAATAGGAAGAAGCTGAAGCTTGGCTACAGAACTTGAAATTGACATCAGAGGTGGAAGGATGTGGAAATGATTTTGAAATACTTCACAGGCAGCGGTCTTCATTACCGGATGGGCTTTGCCTGCAATTGTGCTGTGATTTCTAGACTGTTGGGAAGGCCAGTGTGACTGAATTCATTGAGTCATTTGGCCGAGGGCCTGAGTCATTCCTCTTGCTGCTGTGCTGTGATCAAAGGAAGTACAGAGACATCAGAGCTAGAAGCTTAAACCTGTTCCTGGAGAGCTACTCTGGACTGGGGAATAAAGAGTCGGCTTTTAAATCTCACCTGCTGTTCACTTGAGAACCCAGGATGAAAATAGTCACGAAATGCACGGATCTTTATGCTGCTACCTGATGCCGAAAATAGAAAGAGGTTTTTTTTTTTTTTTTTAAATGAACAAAATCGTAGTCAAAATGAACTGGTGTCTTCTGCAGTCTCGTTGCATTCCTTTTGGTCTCGAGGGTTGTCTTTTTCAGTATTTGTGTAATTTATCTTTGCAGAAACCCGCTCCACCCAAACCTGAACCTAAACCAAGAAAAACGTCTGCTAAGGTAAGAGGTGCTCCTTTGACTGACTTTGGCCTTTTAAACAATGAATAAATTATAATTTTGTATCGAAAAATCCCCCAAGGAAAAATCACATGTAATGATTCGGGCTAAATGTACTGACTAGGAAACTGTCACCATTGTTACAAAAGGCATAAAGCATGGTTTTACGCTTTCCCAGGAAAGTGTTTCCCATTTGGTCAGTAAAGGCGAAGGAAGTCAGAGCATGGTGCTCGGAGAAGCCGCCTGTCCAGGAGGGTTTGTTAGCAGTGCGCCAGGGCGGCTCGGGAGGTGGGAGGCTGGGCCCTGGTATTGCAGCTGCCAGTAGCTCAAGGGCTTGGGAGACGGGATCTGACTTCATATAACTGGTCTTAGTGGCTTAGTCTGATGACTGACATGTAATAATTAACACTAGCCAATAATTAATATCAGCAAACATTTATATGGCTCTTATACTATGCCAGACCCTGTTCTACTTGCTTTTCTTATGAAACCCTCGCATCAACCCTATGAGGTAGGTACACATACCCCATTTTGCAGACAAGGAAACAAGCAGAGAGGTATGAAGAAACTTGTCCCAAATTGCTTTTCTGTACTCTGCCCTTCAGAGCAGTGTTGTGAATTGTTTGAAACGATGTGTATTTGTACCATGGGTAGGTGATTCTGAAGCAGAACTTGCCCCTGTGGCTTAGTCTTCAAATCAGGAACTTTTCTGGGCGCCTGGGTGGCCCAGTCAATTGGGCATCTGACCCTTGATTTCGGCTCGGATCATGATCTCACAGTTCGTGGGCTCGAGCCCCACATCAGACTCTGCGCTCCCTGACAGTGCGGAGCCTGCTTGGAATTCTCTCTCTCCCTCTCTCTCTTCCCCTCCCCTGTTCGTGCACATGCTCTCGCTCTCTCTCTCAAAATACATATATATATATATATATACTTGTTTTTAACAACCAGGAACTTTTCTTCACCTGGTACTTCATTTTCATGCATTTTCTCAGCCTTCTAGTCACTCAAGCCCCACATCCCCACATGAGGTGTTTCTCTTGCTGGCTTCTTTCCTGGTTTCTGCCTCCTCCATCACTTCCCACTGCTGGTGCCCTCCACAGCAGAACCACTTCTCTGTAGTGAGAGAGGAGGCCCACTGAACAAATACATGAGGAGAATCACCACCTTTCTCCCAGAGGAGAAAGTCAGTGGATATTCTAAGCAGCCCATTACATTTTCACAGAGACTCAGTGTAACTCACTCGAGGCACTGCCAAATTGGGTTCCCCTCCCCCTGGAAAGTCACCATGTTGGCCCTGGTTTTGCTTTACCTTGTGTTTGGGCGAGGTTGGCTGATTTTTACTGACATCACACCCTGTCTAACATGCCTTGTTTCCCTCTATTAGAAAGAACCTGGAACAAAGATTAACAAAGGTGCTAAAGGGAAGAAGGAGGAAAAGCAAGAAGCTGGAAAGGAAGGTACTGCACCATCTGAAAAAGGTGAAACTAAAGCTGAAGAGGTACTTTCCATAAATACCCCCCACTGATTGAATCAGTGTCTTAAAAGAAATTGCTCAATCCTTCAGCCGGTGATAGCACGTTCATAATGACTCTTTTTATTGCCCGTAATGTTATTACAGATCCACATCTCTCGCTCAACTGTTAATGTCTCAACCTCCAGAGGTACCCCACCCAGCACACTGTCAGTAAAGGGGCAGATTGAAACAGTGAGAGTTAAGGGTACAGTAGAAAATTCTGCATGTTTGCAGTGACTAGAATCAGATAGTAGTGTGGTGTTTTTTTCTATTATGAACAGTGGGAGCTTACAGGTAAAGCTTCTGTGGTCGTTTGAAAACCAGAAAGCAATAAATGCAGCCAAGTGTTTGCCTACTATATTCCTGCCTTGTCTGTTTCACACCCAGAGTTGAAATAGGTTTTGCAATCGAGCTGCTAAAAACCAGATGTTCAGAGTGTGTGTGTTGGTCGGGTGGACTTTCTTTTGGCTGATAGTAGCTTTAATAGTAACTGTATCTCCCCCCCCCTTTCTTTTTCACAGGCACAGAAAACTGAATCTGTAGATAACAAGGGAGAATGAATTGTCATGAAAAATTGGGGTTGATTTTATGTACCTCTCGGGGCAACTTTTAAAAGCTATTTTTACCAAGTATTTTGTAAATGCTAATTTTTTAGGATTCTACTAGTTGGCATACAAAAATATATAAGGATGGACATTTTATCTTCTCATAGTCATGCTTTTTTGGAAATTTCCATCATCTTCAAGTAAAATAAATACGAGTTTATTATTGAAAGCTATGTGTAAGATTGATTGAGCATTCCATGCACTTGCTTTAAAAATTGGGTCCTGTGGATACTGTGGTGTTTCTACTGTGCGTATTTAAATTTTTCACGCAGTTTTTCTAGAGCAATAATCAGTGGTGCTTTTGTACCTAGGTTTTATGTGGTTTTAATGAAACATGGATAGTTGTGGCCACCTGCTGACTATTTGTGGTTTAAAATAAAAGGTTTTCTTGCCTGCAAAATACCTGCCTCTTAGTAGTGTCTTTACTATAAACTTGGGCAGTGTTTCATTTTGTTGTTGCAGAAGAGGTGAAGAATATTTCCAGTGCGTGCCATAATAGCATTCCTAATAAGTCAAGTAGGATTATGTCTTAATTCTTGGGCCTGCAAAAATGTTATTATTTTAATGAAGCCATCGATGAGTGCTAGTGTGGAAGAATTACATCTAAAACACTTTATATCAGAAGTGGTCAGCAATGATCACCATATAATAAGCTTTTAATAAAACATTACTTTTTTAAAGTTCTTTGTACACAGCATAGAGTTCTGTTAAACCAGAGAAAAACCATAAACTAGTGCTGATCCTTGAAAACCTCTCCCTTTCAAAATATACTAAATCACATTTTACTAAAATACTTTCCCATTTGTTGAGGACTTCACAGCCTTGAAAGCTCTCTACCCGGCATGACCACATTTTAGCCTTGCATCAAGCTAAGAATGGAGGTAGCATAAGTAATATTAGAGGTCCTTTCTAGGCTAAGAAATGGGGATTTGGATGTTTATGCCTTACTTCAAGAAAGAGAAAAACCAGGATTTGAACCTGGTCTTTCGAATTTTAAACATAGCCTGCCTCGGTCTGTTCAGGCTGCTGTAACAAAATCCGACAGTTTGGGTGTCTCATAAACAAGAGAAACTTATTTCTCACTGTTTTGGACACTGGAAGTCTAATATCAGGGTATCAGCATGGTTTGGTGAGGGCCCTCTTCTAGGTTGTAGAATTCTAACGCAGGGCTTGAACCCACGAACCTTGAGATCATGATCTGAGCCAAAGTCAGACACTCAAACCTACTGAGCCACCCAGGCACCCCCCCCCCCCCACAGAAAACTACTTTATAAATATAATTATTTGGTTTTTCTTTGCATTCCTGAGAAGTTTGGAGACTGCATGAGCACCCAAGAAAGCTGAATTCTGGGGATTCCTCTTAGATGAGGACTTGAATCTTTTAAGATGGAAAGTAGCACCTGAATTGCTCAGAGGCTCTTGTAAGGAGGCTGTAATTCCTCAGGGCCTTAGCATATACTGTGGGGGCTCAGAATTTGTGTCAGTGTCCCCAATCTGTCCTTAATCAACTGCATTTACTATCCATATTATACCCAGAAGAATCTTATTCATAGCTTTTTTTTTTTTTGCTTCTGATTATAAAATGTACCTTAATTTGTGTTGGACATGCTGAACACCACTTTTACCCAAAGAAAAATAGCTGGTATCCAGTGAATACGAAAATATTTTCAATGTGCAGTTAGTACACAGTTGACCTATGTTCCTGGCCTGCTTCCAATTCACAAATACAGTGTAAACTCCACAGGTCTACTTTTTAAACAATAACAAAAGTGCCACAGGTGATTTTTTTTAAATAAACATAACAGTAGTACAGAAAAAAAAAAAGCCAACATCCTCCTTTCCCGCACTCCTATGTCCTAGAGGTAACACTGCACACCATTTTCTCTATGACTGTGTATGTATGTGTGTATCTGTGAATGTACATTCACACACATGTAGATGCACATATAATTGTTAAAGGAGAATGTTGTATACATTCTATTTTGAACTTATTCAGCCAATAAATTATAGTTATAGGTAAAGATTATTTCTAATACTGCAGTGCTGCCAGTGGTACTGCAGTAAACCTTCCTGTTCACAAAGCTTTTGCCTACGTAGATTTTTTTACTTAACTGATTTTCTAGAAGTGGAATGTCTGAGTCAAAGGGAATGTACATTTGACATTTTGACTATGGCCAAAAGAGTTGTACTCATCCACTTCCATCAACAGCATATAAATGGACATCTTTCCTTACCTTTGCCAGCACTCTTATTTTGGCCAGTCTAGTAATGAAAACTAATGCCTCACTGTTCTAATTTTAGTGGGGTTTTTTTTAAGTTTATTTATTTTGAGAGGAGGGGGGAGGAACAGAGAGAGAGAGAATCCCAGAGACTTTGTGCTGTTAGCATGGAACCCAACACAGAGCTCAATCTCACGAACGATGACCTGAGCTGAGATCAAGAGTTGGAGACTTAACTGACTGAGACACCCAGGTGCCCCAAATTTTTATTTTATTACTAGTAAAATAGAGTTTTTCATATATTTGATGGTCATTTGAGTTTCTTCTGTGAATGATGATGTTTTTCTACTTTTCTGTTGGGGATCACTGTGTTTTAGTCATTCACACAAAAAAATGATTATTTACAATGATCATTGATGCTATTACTTTTATGCAAACACAAATATCAGGGATTCTGTAGGTCATTGGTACGTGTGTATTAAAGTTTATGGGTATTATCGTTACCACATTAGCAAAATGAAGGAATACTGTAGAGCAGATAACTACCAAAATCACGTAAGAGCCCTAGTTTGGTTCCCCAAAATTTGATCTGATGGTTATCCTGTGAGTCTGGATACACCGCCTGCAAACAGATGGAAGTTTTGGTCCTACCCATGACTGCCACATTGCTTACCTCCAGTGAATTTATACATGTTAAAAAGTAGCCACCTTCTCCAAAACACCTATCTGCTAATCTGACGGAAAATCCTAACCCTACAAATCTACAATGACTTTTGAGTCATTGGCATTCCCTGTGGTTAAGCAGTGTACTGCTTGTATAATCATACGTTTTAGTTCTGATATTCTCCCTGGAGATGGCCCCATGGATTGTAGTATTAGAGTGCAATGTTCCTGAAATTCCAATTTTTTAAATTCTAAGAAAAGATAATCTGAAAGTCAAAATCCATTGGTCTAACAATAAGTGAAATCTCCCATAAAATCTTGAATGTACATTTACATAATTCAGGAATTTGAAACAAGGTTATGAAACAAAGACTGTTTTTTTCCTGTCCCCAAACTTTAGGGGACTTCATTCTTAGCCTGAGGTACAAGTGCTGTCCCCTTTGCCAATCCTAGCAGGCATAGGGAACTCATCTCAACTTTTAGCTGTCACATATGCTAACAAACATGTCTTCTGAATGCTTTGCACTTAATCATGAATCCCAAACTTGTATACTGTTTTCTATTATTTTATTCAGAACATTGACTTTAAATCTCTCAGAATAACTTTAATGATTAAGATAATAAGTAGTGGTTCGCCTGGGTGGCTCACTTGGTTAAGCATCCGACTTCCATTTAGGTCATGAGCTCATGGTTCATGGATTCGAGCCCTGCATCAGGCTCTGTGCTGACATCTCAGAGCCTGGAGCCTGCTTCAGATTCCGTGACTCCCTCTCTCTCTCTGCCCCTCCCCCACTAGTGCTCTGTCTCTTTCTTCAAAAATAAATGATAAAAAAATTTTTTAACAGAAAAAAGATAATAGTTTTAATTTATTAATAATTATTAATATAAATTATGTGAATATATATTAATATATAAATAATATAAACTAATTTATTAATAATAAACAATTTATTCAATGCCCTGTGACAAATATCTTACATAAATTGATTTGGGAGAAAACTTGTGTGAATTCTGTATTATTTTAATGTTTCCATCTCCTAGTAAAAATGAACCCAATTTTCCAACGCCAAATAGAGTTCAGACTTATTTAAAACTGCTAAGGGAACTTTGTGATTATGTATTTCTCCTTCATGAGAGAAGAGTGTCTTTGAAATTACGGTTTAAAACGATATTTATATATAAATGTCATGACGTTGAATTAAGCAATGGTTTATTAGGTATGACACCAGAAGTACAAGTAAGCAAGTAAAAAAGTGGACAGTTTCACAAAAATTTCAAGAGAGAGAACAGCCACAGAATGGGAGAAACTATTTCCAAATCATATATCTGATAAGAGTCTAATATCTAGAATATGTAAGGAACTCTTCTTACTATTCAAAAACAAACACTTTTTAAATATAATTTTAAAATGGGCAAAGGATTTTTAAATAGATGTGTCTCCAAAAACATACATCGATAGCCAATATGCAAATGAAAGGATGCTCTACAGTTAGTAATTAGGAAAATGCAAGTCAAAATCATTATAAGATACCATTTTACATGCACTAGGATGACTTAAAAAATAGCAAGTGTTGGAAAGGAAGTGGAGAAATTGGAGCCCCTTTTCATTGCTGGCCGGAACCTAAGATAATGTAGCCTCTACAAACAACAGTTTGTCATAACCAAACGTTAAGGAGGGTTACCATACGATATAGCAATTCCACTCTTGGTATGCACCCTAAGGAACTGAACACATATTCCCACAAAAACTAGTACATGAATGTTTATAGCAGTGTTATTTCTAATAGCCAAACGCTGGAAATAATCCTGATGTCCATTAACTGATGAATGGATAAGCAAAATATAGTATCTCCACACAATGGAAAATTACTCAGTCATGAAAAGTGATGAAGTACTGATGCTACATGCTACTACCTAGATGAACCTTGAAAACACCATGCTAAGTGAAAGAAGGCAGTCACCAAAACCACTGATATGATTTCAAGTATATGAAATGTCCAAAATGGGCAAATTTCATAGTGGTTGGAAGTAGATATGTGATTGCCAGGAACTGGAGGGAGAGGAGAGTGGGGAATGGTTGATAATGGGTACAGAGTTTCTTTTTTGGAGTGATGAAAATTTTCTGGAAGAGGAATAATGGTTGCACAACCTTGTAAATATACTAAGAGCCACAGATGCATACACTTAAAAAATGACATTTGCAAGGCTACTGTGCGAGCACAGGACTTAGAATCAGGAGGTCTGGTTTTAAATCTCAGTGCTAACTCACTAAGTGTGTGAACCCACATAGGTCATTTAATTTCTGCCTCTCAATTTCTCCTCCTTAAAATAGAATGAATACCTGTTTGACAAAGCTGTTAGGATAGAATGAGATAGTCACAGAGAAATCACTTAGTGCAGTGCCTAAAATACAGTAGGTTTTCCATAGATGCCAGTTGAATTGAAAATGGATGAATACAAATGAGCCGTGTAGGCTTTGATGAGTGTATATCATGTATGATCGTTGTAGGCTGTCAGCCTCTAGTCAATCTCCTTTGAACAGTACAAAAGGAAGAATTGTGTTCCACTTAGAAGGCAATATAGTGTAATGGTTAAGCTTATGAATTCTGAAACCAGACTGCCTGGGTTCAGATCCTCTTTGTTAAATGCTGTCTGTGTGACCATGGACAGATTTACTCAGTCTCTCTATCTATACTCTGTATAACTTAGAGTTCCCATCTGTAAATGGAAAGAAAAATAGTTCCTACTGTATAGGATGTTATAAATGTTAATGGTACAAAGTAATGTTCAGGAAGTATTATATTTAGTCAAAACGTGGAGCAGATGAGAGGTTAGGTCCTTGAAAGGAACATTGTCTCATTCTCCTTTGTAACACACAGTAGAGGCCAAACTAATATTTGTTAAACTGAATGTGGCTTTCCAGAGACAGAGAACTAAGTTCAGGGTTGTTACCATTGCTATTTCCATCTCCAAATTAAGCTAATTGGATGGGGTAAATCAAACATACAAACTACAACTCTGGCCAGTCTTCCTTGAAATTAACATAAAAATTAAACCATTTTAGTTTGTATTTAATGTCTTTTAAAACACCAATGCCATAACTTTAAGAACATTTTTTCTGTTAGTTGTGGTATTATTCTTACAATAATACTTGTTTAACCTGTGTACTCACATACTTATCTTAATTTAGAACCAACTTTACTTTTCTAGAAAAATACACCATGATCTATAATTCCTTTATTTCTAGATCACAAAGCACTTCACAGTTAAACAGGGAACATTCTCTTAGAGATAAATACACCTGGACCTAAGGTAATGGGCCTCATTGAGTTCCTTGAAGCCAAATCATCAACTCTGAAGATGGGAAGAATCCCTGGGATCATGCAGTTCCTCTCTGATACAATTTAGATTCCCATTTACAACAGGACCAGCAAAGAGTCATAAAGGAGTTATCCCTCAAACAACTCTCAAAGTTAGGAAGTACTTTCTTATTATTGAGCCAAGAGCAATCTCCTCGTAGCTCTCCCCATTGATCCCGGTTCCACCAGGACCAGGGACATCTCGAAGTAACTGATTCTTCCCCCCAGCAGTCCTTCAAACGTCTGAAAACACCTATTATGGTGCCTCATAAACACTTCGGTTTCTCTCATTCGTATGGATTATGGTATTGGACCTAGATCTTTTTAAAAATGTATAATGCATTTAAATTAGTCTCATAAATTCAGATGGTTGAGAAATGGAAACAAAATTTCAACACATTAGGTTGAACAGTATGAAATAGCTATCTTCTCTTATGGACCTTCAAAAATGGTTATTTCACATGGTTCAACCTACACTTTTCCTCAGTTTTTCCCCCTTTAGGAAACTTGATTAGTGAGTTCATCCTGTTCTCTAATTTAAGTATGTTTACAAGGCAAAGAGCACTTCAAGACTGCACCAAAGTCTGTCTTCCAGATTTATCCATTCATCAAAAATACACTGAACGTGTATTTTGCATTGAATGAGCATTTTGCATGGCATTAGGGATTCAGTAGTGAGAAGGTCAGTGTCCCTACTTCTTAAGCTTAGAGTTTAGTGGGAAAACCAACATTAATTACTTAGTAACACAAATAAATACATATTTACAAGAGCGATTACAGAATTCTAATCTCTTCCATGGTAAACCCTTCATGTAGTTCCTGTAATGGACTCCATTTTGAGAAAGATACTAGCCACAAACAAACCCACAGGAAACTAAGATAACTTACTGAATAGCATTTTTAAAGTATTATTCACATGGTTGCTATAAAGCACCTGTGAAAAATGACAATTTGGGCTTGGCATAATAAATGTTTCGTTGTTCTTCCAGGAGATAATTGCTCCTGTATTTCTCATGCCTTTTCCAGGGATATCTTTTTGACTTAGAAGACTCCAATCCCACAAGTGACTCCTGAAAGTTAACTTGACAGGTGAAACAGATTTTTGAGGGAACAGAGGATGAGAGGAAAGTGGCCTAGGAGCTGGAAATCACAAAACTGGATTGACCTTTGTGGGCATCTGATTTAGCTTTGCTCTCAGAGCCAAGTCTCTTTTGAATTCTAGAAAAAACTTTTTTTTCCTGCACAATTTTTTAGGTCTTTTAATAGTAGGCTCCAAATCAGGACAAGGTGATTTAAAAGTATATATGTACTGTTTTTGTTGGAATTCAATTTAAGAAATGGGTAATGAGTGATACACTTAAAAACTGGTTTACTTAGCACATACAAAAAGTCCCAGGAGCTGCACTGAACTAGCAACTGTTATGCAGCTATGATGTTCTGAGCACTTTGCTACAGAAGTAATAACAAACCCAAAAAGAGATGCGAGTTTTGGCTTCAGTCTTATGAGATAAGACACGCCTTGGCTCTATGCATTTCTGGATTCTTTTTACAAGAAGTTGAATACTGATTCATCAAAACTGAGATAGAGTAAAATCCTCCATAAGTCAGCAACTGTGAAATGTCTACAATGTGCCCCATGGTGGATAGCAACAAAAGGAAACTTTACTGACCTTTTCTGTCAAAATGAGTTGCTTTTCCCTTGCATTCTCATAGCACTTTTCTTGACCTATATTTTGTACTTATTTTATTTCATCTGGTACCATAAAACAATGCTTCCTTGTCTGTTTCTCTAAGTAGAAACAGAGGCAAGGAGCCTTTCATCCTTGTATTCTCCATAGCACCTACCTAGTGCTCAGTACATAGTAGTTACTTAATGAATGTTTATTGAAATGTTTAGGTACACTAAATTAAAAGTCAAACTTTTCTCTCCACTTTCAAAGTCCTGCTAACCTCAAAGGAAGGCAAAACTACAACACTTCATAAGAGAGGAAAAAAGACCCTAGCATACAATATTAAGTGTTAAATGTGTACAGTTCAGAACTATCTTGAGCATCTGTGGGAAGATTCAATGGTGGGGAAAGCATGGAGGCTCCTGATTTGTTAAGGAGGCATGGATGAGTCAGAGAGGAGCAAGAGGACCTGTCAGACAAGGAAACAGCCTTTATAAAGGCTGGAGGCAAGTATGTAGTATCAGATATATCTAGAGTAGGTTCATCTCCCAAAACTATGTTTTGGGTACCTGAGAAAATTGATTCACCACTGCCTGCTTCCATTATGTAAAATGATTGGGTTGGATTTGATTAATGGCTTGTAAAACCATTTTCAAAACAGTAAGGTACTAATAATTCTCTCTTGATAATGATGGGAAAACTGCAGGGGGGTGTATGACTCACCCTCTTGACCATCACCTCATCCCCAGGGGCAGCTCCTAACGTTCATTGGCTGAACCCATGGAACCCAAGTGTGTTGAGCCAAGGGATCTCGGAAGGCCTGGGTGACAGGATGACTCTTCCCAACTACCAAACTTGCTCAGTTTGTGCAGAAAGACAGGGATACATGATGACCAGAGTAGAACATTGATGGTAGGAAGCAGAGAACACTGAGACTATGGACATAAATCACTCAGCACTGTGCGTAGCACACAGTTGCAATTCAGGAAATGTGATATAATGTATGTGGGAATGTGATATTGTGGGCTAGGAATGTGAGCTCTTCTACATGGTCATGGAAGCATTGAATGGCAGTCACCAGTGTTTGGATTTGATCCAGCAAGAAACATGGAGCCCCCCTGGCTTCTTGCCCTGAGAAGACACAGGATGAGCATGGTGTCCAAGGAAGAGGATTCTGGCAATTAATTCAATTTTTAACCCATATTTTCCCTTTAATTAGAATATAGTCTGGATATTGCATTTCACAGGATTATTACTAGTTTTTTCTAAGGTGTAAAATAGTATTATAGTTATTCTTAGGAAATCTATGCTGAAGTCTTTTAGGGATGAAGCGTTGTGATAGCTGCAACATTTTCAAATAATACAGATACGTACACACGCATACATATATAAATATCCATCTACATGGATATAGCAAATATGGCAAAGTATTAATTGTTGGATCTAGTGGTTTATGTAAGAACTCCTTATATTATTCTGTTCTGTATACTTGCATATTTTCATAAAAAAGAGTTGGAAAATAAGTGGGGGGAAATGTTTTCCTTTGATCTTCTTATAGGAGGAAGAGAACAATTAATAGTGATAATCACTAATGATACTCCTACACATTAGGAGAATACTTACTCTGTGACAGTCTGTGAAGTAAAAAAATTGGTCTAACCCAAAGCTCCTGAGAAGTAAACCTTTAAACTCTTACAATTTCCCAAGTGATAGGAGTGTTTTTGTTATTCCTGGTAGGCACCTTGGGCCATGAGTATCAATCCAAACTGGGGTGGAGGAGGATGAGGTAGAAAGAAGACTGGAGACTGATGGGCAGTCAGCCAATGGGCAATCAGTCAATTAGTCATGCCTATGTAATAAAGCCCCAGTTAAAACTCTGGATGCCAAAGCTATGGTGAACATCCCAGCATGGCAGTATTGCATGTATATTGTCACACATCGATACCAGCAGTGTAACACATTCTGAGGAAAACAGAAGCTTTGCCTTTGAAACTCTGCTAGACTCCACTCTATGTGTCTCTTCCTATAGGCTGTTCTAATTTGTATTCTTCCCCTTAATAAATCATATCCATGACTGTAACTCACTTCCGGTGAGTTCTGTGAATCCTTCCAGTTTTATCACATTATCAACCCCAGGAGTGGTTTTGAGAACTCCTTGAACTTGCAGTTGGTCTTAGAAGTGACCACAGTCTTGGAGATTGTGCCATTAGGCTTTGCAGTTTGGTGAACACAGGCTCAGATATTCTCCTTAGTATTTTTGTATGAATGTTAAATACTCATAACCTAAGCATAAATGAATTGCAGTAGGACCTACTATGTGGCCTATTTCACAGATAAGGAAACTTAGGAACAAATAACTAATTTGCCCAAGTTTATATAGTGAATAAATGGTGGAACTAGAATTTAAACTGTGGCAGGCTGCTCCAGAGCTAGTGCATCTTGTTGATAAGGAAACAAGTCTCTATCAGGAATACAAGTGAAAAGAATTCCAGAGTACGTAGGTCCAAGGAGCAATGTAGGTTGAGTTCCGTGTCTTCCATTCTCTAGCTGCAGAAATGTATAATAATAATGCACCTTCAGAATGAATACCCTGAGGCACAGCAAGACACTGCCCTGAAAGACAGATTCAGTGATGTTTAATACTACTCACTTTGTTTTGTAAGGCCATTAAGTGGACTAATTAATTTTATAAAGAAGTCCAAGAATTCTAACAGAATGGGCTTTCTCATAAACTTTCCCCTTATCCAAGTAACAAGACCTCCACATTCTCTGACCATTCTAGTTAATAGGAGGCCTGCTGTAAAATTTCAGTGGCATGGAAAAATTGCTTTAAAAGCGAGAGCAGTCCCACACCTCTTTCCACTAATTGATAGTTGACAGTAATCCAAGTCTAAATGACATGTGCTTCAGAATTCAAAAATAGGAATGGTAAAAACTTTAACACCCTAAAAAAAATAAGATGAGGAAAGAAGACCTATCTCACAAATGGAGCTCCTATAGACTCTTCTTTGCAAAATTCAAAATGTTCCAATGGGAAAGGTCTAATTTTCAACAAGCCACAAATTTCAAGACTTTGCAAGCACTTTGGTAATTTCGTACATCAACTAGCTGAATATGTGTTCAATTTTAATCAAATTGTCACAAAAGCTTGCAGACAAATGGTACTATATAGGTGCAAGCAAAAAGTGTGAATGACTGTCTGCAGTAGTCACCAAAGTCGGGCATTTGCTCTTTGAATACGTGCACTGATGTGTGAACAATGCCCTTACACAGGTTGTGCGATGCTATTCTTCTCTTGCCACCCCCAAAAAAGCCTGGAGGTAAGCAATTCACTAGTGGGGGAAAAAATTAAGCAATGCCAAGAGTACATAAAAACAAGAGAGATCCAAGAGATTAAACCGCTGGTGCCGCTTTATTCTGCTAACTTGAGCCTAATGGCCAAACGACTCTCTTAAGAGGTTTTAGTTTGTGCCTCTCTATGGAATTCCTTAAGTGACTTATATTTCATCTAAAACATAAAACCCACAAGTCCAAACACTATGTCTTGACATTATGCTTTGCTCTGATCTCTGCTATCATCATTTTCTGATTTTTTTCAATCATTAAAAACAAATCGATTCTAAAACGTAATTACACACTGTTCCAAAACCTCATGTAGGAAAAACAGAAACAAAACAAAGAAAGAAGAAAAAAAACACACACTACAAAAGGAAAACAGGAAACAGTGTTTCTATAAACTGAGAATAGTGCAAGGGCCTGAAATCATTATTACACTGTATGTTAACTAACTTGGATTTAAATTTTAAAAAATAAATTTTAAAAAAACTTAAAAAAAACCCACAATACTAAAAGTGCCTGTCTCATAGGAGTGTTGTGAGGATTAAATGAATTAATATTTTTAAAGTGCTTAGGACAGCACCTTGCACGTAGTAAGCTGTATAACTTTGTTTAATACAGTTTTTTAACACAAACAGAAGAAGCGTCTGGGTCACAAGTGGAACGAAGTGAGTGAACATGAGAAACCCGCCTTTGTCCTCTTTCTAAGTAATTTAGCACCGTGAGGCAGTTGTGGAGCAGATAGAATTGAGGTACAGTGGGAGAAATGTGTTTCAAGCAAGTCTCAGCTAAGTGTGTTACCCCTCGGTTTATTTTCATTATATGAGTTTTTTGATTCTGCATACTTTGAAGTTTGCCTCAAGGGAAAAAGTTGAATTGGGACTCTTTGTGACTAGAATCTTTGGCCTAGAAGGTTGGCACCTTCGACTGTTTCTCATGCCAAGCCTTTGAGATTCTGTTCCTGTTCCAAAAGCTGACAGGAGCTTCCTTGCAAGTTGTTCTAAAAGAAATGAATGAGACTAAACTCCAACAGATTTCTGCCTTTATGGACCCTTAACTAGCCTAATTAGCTTGGTGAATTAGCAGTACGAAGGCCAGAATGCAGAGTGCAGCAGGCCCCAGCACTGGGAGTGGACACATACGAGGCCCACAGATCACGAAGCAGGACCAGTCCTGCGGCCCGTGGGGGACACTCAAGAAAGGCTGCCCTGAAAACACTGCAGAAAAGCTGCTGCCATCTTTTGGCTGATTGCACAGGAACATGGATTTTGAACCATGAGCTATGCAAATCTATACCCACAAAAAGGCTTTGTAATGCCAAACCTGGTGAGCATAAGATATTACATCGTTTATACTTTTGGACTTGAAAAAAATGAAGGAAAATGTTAATTAAGGTGGTTCTGAGTAGCTCTTTTCCATCCCCAATGGGAGGGAGGAAATGACTGCCAATGGAAAGTGGCATTAAGCAGGGACAGAAGGGACCCAGGGCTGCTTAGTACAGTTGCACTAGACCCAGTCAGAGCCACCCCCTTTGCATAACAAATATTTGTCTCCTCTATTATACTGTACTAATGCTTATAGGTAATATACCCATAGGTGTAATTTTAAAAACTCAATATACTGCTCTAACTGCAAAATGCAGAAGAATTTAAAAGGAAAGTAATTTATAACAAACTATTTCTATATGTAAATGTTTGATCATGATTTAACAAGAAGACATAATGGAGTAGATAGATGCACAAAATAAGTTTAGATTGAAGAAAACACAAATTCAGTGAATTATCAACATACCTCCTTTATACTGGAAACTTTGAAATCGGAGTTAAATATGTTTATATATGCATGGAATCACTGCAACACAAGAGCTGCAGTCGTATCAGAGACTCAAATACTACAAGGGCGCTGCAGTTGGTGATGTGGTGTTCTGAAATGGTGCACGACACTTGTTAAAGCTCAAAACTAAGCAGTGTTTAAAACTGTGCAAAAGGTATTCAGAATACTCAGTATGTATATGTTAAAACGGAGTTAGGTTCTAGGCTTAGAAACTTATGATTTCTTTTTTAATCTACCTGAATATCTGGGGGGCCTGAGTGGCTCAGTTGGTTAAGCACCAGACTTCAGCTCAGGTCATTATCTCACAGTTCATGGGTTTGAGCCCCGCGTCGGGCTCTGTGCTGACAGCTCAGAGCCTGAAGCCTGCTTCAGATTCTATGTCTCCCTCTCTCTCTATCCCTGCCCCACTCGCACTCTGTCTCTCTCTCTCTCTCTCTCCCAAAAATAAATAAACATTAAAAAAATATATACATGAATATCCAGTGGGGACATGAGAACATCATGAGAGATGTAAGAATGCTACACTCTGTGGGATTGTTCACACACTGCAGGATGTCCAGCATCTCTGGTCTCTGCCCAGGAAATGCCAGCAATTTCCTCCAGACACCTCTCACCCACCTCCCCACTTCTGATCATTGTGACAACTAATAATGACTCCACAAAAGACCAGAATACCATCTGAGGGCAGAGGGGTAGGCTCCATTAAGGAACACCACTCTAGAACTTTAGTATCCTCTTGGTGAAGTCAGAATGGGAATGAATCTGGGCATGAGGTCAGGTCCCAAGTGATGGAGCCTCTGCTGTTGTTTGGGGACCTGATGGCATCAAGGTCACAAATACACCTCCTTTCCTGTGTTTTTCCATTCTACCTTTTTAGTTTTAGTGTACTTTATTTTTTTTTTAAGTTTATTTATTTATTTTGAGAGAGAGAGAGAGAGAAAGAGAACCTGCACACAAGCAGGGGAGAGGCAGAGAGAGAGGGGGAGAGAATTCCAAGTGGGCTCTGCTCAGTGTAGAGCCCGATGTGGGGCCCAAACCCACGGACAATGAGATCATGACCTGAGCCAAAGTTGGAAGCTTAACCAACTGAGCCTGAATACCCCTGTACATTATTTTTTTACTCAAATGTTTTGAAAGTCAAGTAGTACATAACAGTTACCTGCTATATACTTCCCCATCAAGCTCTTTCCCCAAAGGTATATACTTTCAGATATTTCCTCTGGTATTATGTATCCATAATTCTAAATATGTTTTTCTCTCCCTTAGGGATTGATGTCTTAAATAATAATCTTTTAAAATTTATATATAATTACATTATGATTATATATAATTTTATATTTTATATATAATTATGTAATTAAATAGAACTTTATATTATATATAATTAATTATAGATTAAATTATATTATCAAGTATAATATATAATAATACATATTATTAAAGTAATTTATAATCATAAATGTTATCTATTGGCTTTCAAATAGGGTATATAAATGTTTATGCCATATGTACAGCATATATTAAAATTAAGCTACTTTCACTTGGTGTTTTAGAATTTACAAGCACACACAACACTTGCACACACATCATCTCATGTGATCCTCACAGAAGTTTTGAGAGGGTTATTGTTAGTGTCATTCTCATTTAAAAGATAGGAAACTGGAACACAGCTCAGTGACAGATCCAAGATCTTGACTTACAACATAGCAAAGACAAGACTAGAGCCCAGAATGTTTGCTCTTAATAGATTTGTTTTCTACCTTGCTTCAACAGCTTGTCTATAGACCTATTCGGCTTGGATTCCCTTCCAGCACTTCAAGGCCCTGTTCCAATGCCACTTTCTTCCTGAAACTTTGCTGACCCTCCCCAGGCTGTGAGTCCCCAGCACTTTGGCCCATACCTCCATAATAGCACTCATCACAATGAATCATGACTTGTCCTTTTCACACTGCCTGAAGTTGGATCATGAGCTCATCAAAGCCCTAGGCAGTTTCTGCTTCCTCTTTTTGTCCTCAGAGCCCAGCAGGTTATAGGGCACATGGAAGGTGCTAGTTATCCAGGAATGTGAAGAGGCATCTGTGTGTCAGGACTTGTGTTATGTGCTGGGGGTACACAGATGACCAGAACAGAACACATTCCCTGGCTTCCAACCCTCCAGTTGGTAAATACGTGAATGCTTGAGTGCTACTTTCTGAAATGGATAGAGAAGCAATGATTTCAAGAGGATAGCCACACAGACTGCAGTCCACTCAGATTTGGCTTGCTTTGCACCTTAAAACTTAAAAGATTAGCCAAAACAAACTGCAAGAGATACTCATGGAGGATGAACTAGATTCATAAGGTAATGAAGATCTTGAGAGAGGAATGGAATTAACAAAAGAGGTCAGTAAAGGTATATTCTTACAAGAACAAAGATGAAAAATGATTTTGGTGAACAGAAGTGAGCTATAAGTAAGGCCAATAGAAGTTTACATTAATCAAGATGGGAATTTATAAATGCGTGGATTGATATTTTATCTGAAAATTTTTTAATAGCTTTAACAATAGAGAAGATCTCTTTGGCTTTCAAGATGATCGGGAAGAAAGGAGAAGAGGAACAATTTTTTTTAATATGAAATTTATTGTCAAATTGGTTTCCATACAACACCCAGTGCTCATCCCAAAAGGTGCCCTCCTCAATACCCATCACCCCCCCTCCCCACCCTCCCACTCCCCATCAACCCTCAGTTTGTTCTCAGTTTTTAAGAGTGTCTTATGCTTTGGCTCTCTCCCTCTCTAGCCTCTTTTTTTTTCTTCCCCTCCCCCATGGGTTTCTGTTAAGTTTCTCAGGATCCACATAAGAGTGAAAACATATGGTATCTGTCTTTCTCTGTATGACTTATTTCACTTAGCATAACACTCTCCAGTTCCATCCATGTTGCTACAAAAGGCCTGAAAAATAAATAATCCAGTGAAGAAATGGGCAGAACACATGAATAGACACTTCTCTAAAGAAGACATCCAGATGGCCAACAGGCACATGAAAAGATGTTCAACGTCGCTCCTCATCAGGGAAATACAAATCAAAACCACACTCAGATATCACCTCACACCAGTCAGAGTGGCCAAAATGAACAAATCAGGAGACTATAGATGCTGGAGAGGATGTGGAGAAACGGGAACCCTCTTGCACTGTTGGTGGGAATGCAAACTGGTGCAGCCGCTCTGGAAAACAGTGTGAAGGTTCCTCAAAAAATTAAAAATAGATCTACCCTATGACCCAGCAATAGCACTGCTAGTAATTTACCCAAGGGATACAGGAGAACTGATGCGTAGGGGCACTTGTACCCCCATGTTTATGGAAGAGGAACAATTTAAAGAGATAAGCCATGGGGCACCTGGGTGGCTTAGTCAGTTAAGCATCTGACTTCAGCTCAGGTCTCTGAGTTCCAGCCCTGAGTCGGGCTCTGTGCTGACAGCTCAGAGCCTGGGAGCCTGCTTTGGATTCTGTGTCTACATTTATCTCTGCCCCTCCCCTGCTCTCTCTCTCTCTCTCTCTCTCTCTCTGTCTCCCTCTCACTCTCTTAAAAATAAATATTAAAAAAATAAAAGAGAGAAGCCTTTAGAGGCAATATGATAAGAGAAAAGGAGTAAGGCTTAGCAATAAGCTAGTAATGGATATGAAATTGAAAGGAGTTTATAAAGTTATCAAATCAAGTGGTATTGAGAAATTATGAAGGAAAAGAGAGGAGGCTTTGTAGGGGGTGAGTAATTTTTTCATTGTCCAGTTGAGCAAGAAGTGAATGCAATGAACACCTAGTAGGAATTACAATATATAACATACAGACTTTATCCATAAATGCTATCAAAAGGTATTTGAATTGCCAGTTATGCATTTCTTTTCTTTTTCCGAGCCTAAAAGGAAAATATCCTCCTTTACCTTTGGTAAATAAACACAGTTGTAAATAAATGTATTGGGGGAGTACGGTGTTAGCCAAATATTTTAGTTCAAAGAAAGCATTGACTATTTGTAAAGAATAATGTAATAGGGGCACCTGGGTGGCTGAGTTGGTTAAGTGTCCGGCTCTTGATTTCGGATCAGATCATGATGTCATGGTTCGTGAGATCAACCCACATCAAACTCTGCGGGGACAGCATGGAGTGTGCTTGGGATTCTCTCTTTCCCTTTCTCTGCCCCACGCTCTCTCTCTTTCTCTCTCTCTCTCAAAAATAAATAAACTAAAAGAAGAAGAATATGCATAATAGTAGATGCATACATGTGCTAGGCCTTGACACAAACTTGCCCTAATCTTCTGCAAAGAAGTTTTAGTGAGAAAACTAAAGTAACTTGCCTTTGGTCACATAGAACAGCTCAAAAGATCTGCTGTGCCAAGGCACAGTGCTAAGCATTTCATATATAGTGTGACCCTTAATCTTTATAATAAATCTAAGGAGAAACTATTGTTCTCATTTCATGGATGAAAAAACAGGAACTCAAGAATAATTCTTGCCCGAAGTTGGTAATAATAGTTGTAGGAAGAATCTCCTGAAAGTCCACCTGGTTCCTCTCTTCCACCTGGCATCCAGCAATTCCTCTTTGAAGATATGATGGATTATCAATTGTGCAAGGGTGTCAATGTAAACATGAATTATAATTTCCAGAAATATCTAGTTAAATAAACTCTCTTTTGTCAAAAAATCATTATCATCATTATCATCATCCTCATCATTGATGACAAACATCTGCCATTCTCAAAAAGAAGGCACTCAATTTTCATTAATGATGTTGAGTTGGGAAAATTCCTCATACACAGCAAGTTAATGGCCACTTTAGATTCAAAACAGGGGCTCAATAAAAGGAACAGCAAAGGAAGATAATTCTTGTGGCTCCAATGCAAAGCATGCATTAAAAAGGTAATTTATAGGGAAGGCAGACTGAATGAATTTCGGGTTGAAATAATGAATGTTAAATTAGGCTTTTTAAATCTTAAAGAAAGCTTCAGAGTGACCAAGTGTAATTTTGTTTCACACTTTCTCCTTTTATATTAGCATTTGTTTTAGAACAGCCAGTAATTTATCTTTAGCTAGCTTCTGAAACTAAATAAATTGATTTAAAAAGAGAGAGTTTTAATAAAATACCTCTGTTCCTGATGCATTTATTTGTGTCTCCATCCACAACATCTTTGTTGAGAGTCCAAGAACTAAAGAGTCACTTGGGGCTATGCCCTTTCAGGACCAGGTGAAATGGCAATTATCAGTGTAATGGGGTCAGCAGAGGGCCAAATAGCTTTCCCTGAATTAGCATGTGAGGGGAGTGTGGGCAAATTAACTGTGTATGACTAAACTCCACTTTAGTTGCTGCTGGTGACACATTGCTGGAGCCAGATTCATCTCTAAAAATGGAACTCTTCAGGGATCCTGAAAGAGTTCATTTCACATTCTTGGTCATTAGTCTGCATAATAATAAAGCTCACAAGTATTGAGTACTTACATACACTGGGTTTTGTGCTTTACATTATTTCATTCTCACAATAACCCTAGGAGATATTGATTCCGACAGGATTCAGTACAAAAAACGAAAGGAACCCTTCTAAGTGTTTTAAGCAAGGTAGGATATAAGACAGGGAATTGGGTGTTTACGAAACTATTAGATGGGCCAGAGGAGCAGGTTCTAGATGGGGCCTCCAGAACTGATTCCCAGAGAAATAACAGAACCGGTCTACGAGGAGAGCAGTTACCTTCCAGGTTACTGAAGTTAGTAAATTTACAAACCATGTGCCAGAACAGGAATCCAAATTCAAAAAGCTGCTACCACTGCCACAACTTTTGACACCCAGGCAGCTGGAAAAAGAATCCCGGAGCACTGCTCAGATGAAACCTCACGCCTCCAGGATTTTTAGTGCCAGCAGTAAGATGGCCAAGTGAGATGAGAGGATGGCCTTCTCGTGTCTGCCTTCCAAATTTCAAACAAATCCATCTCAATGACGGGAACTAAATCACAGCCAAACTCCTAGCTGCAAAACAGTTTGAGAAATGCAGGATTTTAGCTTTTCAACCTCTGCAAGAGAGGAAGGACCGAGAAGGGAGGTGGAATATATGATAAGCAAGGTAATCCACATTATTATTCCAGGGGGGTACTCTATTACCATCCTCATGCCCCCTGTTAATAAATAAGGGAACTGAGGAACAGAGAATTAAGTAAATGGCCTAAGGTAACACCAAGGCAGTCTGCTCCAGAACCCGTGCTCCTAACCATGGGCCTTTACCGCCTCCTTATAGTCAAGTTATGGTCCTTGTGCACAGAGGCTAAATGAAAATTCTGGCAGCATTGCTCACCAAGTGGAAACTTTTTTTAACGATAAAAAATTTCCCACAAGGTAAATCAGGAAAGAGCCAAAGCTATAGTAAGGGTACTATTGGATTCTTCCTACTTTAATAATACTAAACAAAATCCATTTAATCAGATAGATCCAGCAAAACTCTTGAATTTTACTTTTTTTTAGGACCTGACTATTGATTTAGGTACTATTAGATGCTATGGAAATGGTGTTTCAGCTTGGAGAACCAAGAATAAACAAGGACCCAACTGCAGATTAATCCCCTTTCAACACTAAATTCAACCCAAAATCTCAGAATTTACTACTACAATGTGATGAGTAACCTCTTCCAGAGACAATGGAATCAGACCTCCAGAGAGCAAAAGAAAATATCTTTTATCCCCAGCCCAGAACTGGTGTGACTGAGACATTTCCAAATGTTTACCAAGCCCATTTTAATTTCCTCGTGGGCTTCATTGCAGTTAGACTGGGGCATGTAAGTTCTGGACAATGGAGGTTGGGAAGTAAAGATGTACATTACTTATAGGCCTGGCCACCCTTTCCACCCATCACTGGACCCTGATGACCAGTCCATGTGTTGATGATGGTGGGATCACAAGATAGAAGGAGCCGGAGCTCCTCACCACACTAGACCATGATGTGAGGAAGCAATACATTTTTATGGTATTAGGCCACTGAGGTCTGGAGCTGTTTGTTACAGCAGTTAGACCGACTAATCCAGCTGACCTAGACCTTCTGCTAAAGATCTTCTTGACAAAGACAAGACCAGGTCAAGAAGACCTAGCCCATGGGCAGAGGCACACCATGTTGGATTTGTAGGCGAGTACCCAAAAGGGTGTTACTCTCTGGATAGCCTCAATTTCATGGCGTTTTACCTGCCTTCTCCTCATCAACATCAGACTCTTTTTTCAAAAATTCATTCAAATATTTCCATACCCTTTGCTTTGCTTCTGCTTCTCAGACCAGAGTAGCAAAGCTGGACACAGTGTTGGAGAGGAAAATAAAAGAGCTAAAATGGAATCAGGCAAAAAGGACTCTACCTGAAATTGCCGGACCTTTAAAATCTTTTGATAGTGTCACCCCTGGAAAAAGTAGTCCCTTCCATCTGCTGAAATCAGATCATTGATGAGCCCTCTTCCGCCTGGGGTGGGAGCAAGCAGCATGGGAGGACAGTAAGGACACAGAGGATTTGAGCTCCCTTTTCTGGGGAACATTGGTGATCACAGGATAGGACTGCACTGATGAGGGTCCCCTTCTGTACACCAAAAACATATGAATAGGCTAACCCAGAATTCACACACCCTAAAAAGAAAACCCTAAAGCTCCTTAAAAGCACCATTTATATACAATAGCAAATACGTTCATTGTAGATCACTTTTAGCTGTTCATTAAACCAAATTCCCTGGGGACATTTTATGTCAATGCTTTGGAAATTAGTCCTTGTTACTTTATGTAATTGAAAACAATAAAACTAAGTGCCTGTTATACTCTTCTGTAATTTGAAACAGGGACTCCCAACCTCAGGTCCTATCTCCAGGCCCCTCAATGGCCTCAGAGGTAATGATGGGAATCTGCATTATTTCCATTATATCAGAAAATCTTACAGAAATTGAACATTCAACTTAAAGCTGTATGACCTAAATAAAACGTTGTTTCTATTTTTTGACTGAGATATATCAGTTTAGTACAACAATTGATCATCTCAGAAGATAATTGATAGTTGATCACCTTATGCTACCTGGCCGTGCTGAATAGCAGTCATTTAATGTCTTTGATTAATCACCCAATAAGATCTTCATAAACAGCAACCTTTAAGAAATGGGCTCCATGTAAGAAAAATTATTAGCAGTTTAAGAATCTAGCCAAAAAGTGGAAACAACTCAAATGTCCATCAATGGATGAGTGGATAAGTAAAATATGGCGTAGCAATACAATGGAATATTATTCAACAATAAAAAGAATGAAATACTGCTACGTACTACAACATGTATGAACCTCACAAAACATGCTTAGTGAAAGAAACCCATCACAAAAGACCATTTATTATATGACTCCATTTGTATGAAATGTCCATCAGATGCAAATCTATAGAGACAGAAAGTAGATTAGTGGTTACTTAAGGCTGAGATGAAGGACAATGGAAAGTGACTATTAATAGATATTAATAGATTGAGGGGGCGGTGATGACAGTTAGATTATGGTGATTGCACAGCTCTGTATATATTCTAAGACCCTTTGTAGACTTAAATGGGTGAATTTTATGCTATATAAATTATATCTCAATAAAGCTATTAAATTTTTTCAGAATCATGAATTGAACTCCATAATTTTCCATTTGACCAAAATTTGCCTGGATTAATGGAATCTTATAGTCTCAGAGTATAATTGGGCTCTGGAGAAACAACACAAAAACAAACAATAACTGTCTACAGCATCTTCTCTCAACCCTCTCTCCCCACTTCAATTGGGTCTTTCTCCTGTACCCTGTTCCTTACTCACGGCTGGAAGTCATGAGAAGAGAAGCTGTTTCTCCCACTGCATTGTCCCAAGAAATGACCCGGGGCTTTACACATTTTCACTTCTATGCAGAGAATACAGCCTGTGGCCCTTCAACCACAGCAAAGTCAATCCTTCTCTTTGGCAGTTTTCCCTTTTCCCTCTATAGCTGGTTTTACCTGGCACTAGATCTGCACACATGACTTTTCCTTTTCTCTCTTTGAGGCATTTAACAAATTCCTACCAAAGTCACCAAGAGGCACAACAGCATTCTCCTAATTATAAGTTGGAAGCCAATTGTAAAAATTTCAGAAAATATACCACTGGCCAGTAATAACCTTTGTTAATGTTTTGGCATATTTCCTTTTATGGTTTTATATATATTTTTCCTCTTTTTTTTTTTTTGAGTTGAGATCATACTAGAAATTTATTTTTGTAGATTATAGGAATCATGTAACTAGTCTCCTTGTCAGTAGCTGCTAAAAAGCCTAGAGGCAAAAGCACAAAATCTTACAACATTCATGCTCCAGATAAAACTCTCCGAGCTTAATTTTATGATTTTCCATTTAGTTTTTTTCTGTCCTAATTTCCTTGTTCTTTTATTTCTACATTTAATCTTTTATTATATGTATCTCTATAAACAATGCTAAAGGCTTTCCAAAATAAATACTTTTGTCCCTCACAATCATTCTTAAGTGTACAGTTCAGTAATGTATTCACACCATAATCTTGCAAAACTGAAACTCTGTACCCATTGAATAACAACTCCCATTTCTCCCTTCCTCTAGACCTGGTCATCATCATTCTACTTTCTGTTTCTATGAATTTGACTACTTTAGATACCTCACATAAGTGGAATCATACTGTATTTGTCTTTTTGTGACTGGTATATTTCACTTAGCATAATGACCTCAAAGTTCATCCATATCGAAGCATATTGGAGAATTTACTTCCTTTTTAAAACTGAATAATATTCCATTGTATGTAAATATTTTTTGTCTATTCATCCATTAATAGACATTCGGCTTTTATTTCCAATATTCTTGGCTATTGGGGATAGAGCTGCTATGAACATAGATGTACAAATATCTCTTTGAGACTCCACTTTTAATTTTTTTGGATATACAGCCAGAGTAGGATTGCTGGGTCATATGGAAGTTCTATTTTGAATTTTGAGGAACCACCATACTGTTTTCCAACATGATCGCACCATTATGCAATCTCACAAGAGTACACAGGGATTCAAGTGCCTCACCAATGCTTGTTATTTTGTTTTTGTTTTTGTTTTTGTTTTTGTTTTTGTTTTGATAGTAGTCATCCTAATGAGTGTGAGGTGATATCTCATCGTCCTTTTGATTTGCATGTCTCTAATGATTAGTGATATTGAACACCTTATATGCTGTTGGTGATTTGTATATCATTTTTTTTAAATAACTATTCACATCCTTTGCCCATTTTTGATCAGATTGTTTTTTGTTGTTGAGGTGTAGGAGTTCTTTGTACATTCTGGATATTAACCCTTTATGAGAGATATGATTTGTAAATAATTTCTCCTATTCCATAGGTTGCCTTTTCACTCTAGGGATGTGTCCTTTGTGGCACATAAGTTTTTAAGTTTAATGTAGTCCCATTTGTCTATTTTTGCTTTTGTTGCCTGTGTTTTTGGTGTCATACCCAAGGTATCATTGCCAAATCCAAAGTCATGAAGTTTCCCGTATGTTTTTTTCTAGAAGTTATATGTTTGGGGGTCTTATGTTTAAGTCTTCAATCTATTTTGCATTAATTTTCATATATGGGATAAGATAAGGGTTTAACTTCATTCCTCTGAATGTGGTTATCCAGTTTTCCCACCAGCATTTGTTGAAGAGACTGTCCTTTTCCCATTGAATGATCTTGGCATCCTTGTCAAAGACCATTTGACCATATACATGAGGGTTTATTTCTGAGCTCTTTACCCTATTCCTCTTATCTGTATATCTGTCTTTTTGCCAGTACCACACTATTTTGATTACTGTAGCTTTGTAATATGTTTTGAAATCACAAATTGTGAGGTCTCCACTTTTTTTTTTTTTAATGTTTTGCTTTTTGGAGTATCTTCAGATTCCACATAAACTTTAGAATGATTTTTTTCTATTTCTAAAATAGTGCCATTGGGATTCTGATAGAAATTGCATTGAATATATTCATTGCTTTGGGTAGTTGACATCTTAATAATAAATTCATGAACACAGGATATCTTTCCATTTATTTTTTTCTTTTTTAAATTTCTTTCAGCAGTGTTTTGCAGTTTTTAGTGTAAACACCTTTTTTCACCTCCTTGATTAGGTCTGTTCTAAGTAGTTTATTCTTTTTAATGCTATTATAAATGGGATCATTTTCTTAATTCCTTTTCAGATATTTAATTATTAGTGTATAGAAATAAAACTGATTTTTGTGTGTTGATTTTGTGTCCTAAAACTGTACTGAATTTGTTTATTATTCCTAACAATTTTTTGTAGAATCTTCAGGGTTTTCTACATATAAAATAAAATCATGTGCAAACAGATAATTTTATTCTTTTCTGATTTAGATGCAATAAACAATTTTTTAATGGTATAAATGTGTTCCTGTGTTATTGAGATATGACTGACATGTAACATTGTATCCACTTTAGGTGTACAATATAATGATTCCATGTATGTGTATATTGAAAGATTATTCCTACAATGAGTTTAGTTAACAGCCATCACCTCAAATAGTTACATTTTTTTTTCTTGTGATGAGAACTTTGAAGATTTGCTCTGTTAGCAACTTTCAAATATACAAGACAAGTACTGTTAACTATAGTCATCATGCTACACATTACATAGTCAGAACTTATTTATCTTATAACTGGATGTTTGTACCTTTTGACCACCCTTACCCATTCCCCCACTCCCCCACCTCTGGCAATTACCAATCTGTTCTCTGTAGTTCAGGGTTTTGTTGTGTTTTTGGTTTTGTTTCTTTGTTTGTTTGGTTTTTTTGAGATTCCACATATAAGTGTGATCATACAGTATTTGGCTTTCTCTATCTAACTTATTTCACTTAGCATAATGCCCTCAAAGTCCACCCACATTGTTGCAAATGGCAGGATTCCCTTTTTTATGGCTGAATAATGTTTCATTATGTATTTATACCACATTTTCGTTTTTCTTAATAATTTTTTAATGTTTATTTATTTATTTTGAGAGAGAGAGAGAGCGCTTATGGGAGGGGCAGAGAGAGAGAGAGGGAAAGAGGGAATCTGCACTGATAGTGCAGAGCCTGATGTGGGACTTGATCCCACGAACTATGAGATCATGACCTGAGCCGAAATTAAGAGTCAGATGTGTAACTGACTTAGCCGCCCAGGCACTCCTATACCATATTTTCTTTATCCATCCATCTATCAGTGAACACTTACTTTGTTTCCATATCTTGGCTTTTGTAAATAATGCTGCAATGAGCATGTGGATGCAGATATCTTTTCAAGATAATGATTTCATTTCCTTCAGTCATATATCCAGAAGTTGCATTATTGAATCCTATGGTAGTTCTATTTTTAATATTTTGAAGAACCTTTATGCTGTTTTGTATAGTAGCTACACCAATTTACATTTCCACCAAAAGTGCACAAAGGTTCCCTTTTCTCTACATTCTCACCAATACTTATTATCTCTTGTCTTTTTGATAATAACCTTTCCAATGGGTGTGAGGTGACATCTCATTGTGGTTTTGATTTGCATTTTCCTGATAATTAGTGATGTTCAGTACCTTTTCATATATCTATTTGCCATTTGTATGGAAATTGTCTTACTGGAAACATGTCCAATTTCCTTATTTGGAAAAATATCTACTCAGTTCTCCTGCCCAGAATAAATTTTATATACCACCTTTCACTATCAAAAGTATTCTCAACATCATTAAAAATGTTTGTAACCATGATTTTTTTAATTTTTTTTTAACGTTTATTTATTTTTTTTGAGACACAGAGAAACAGGACATGAACAGAGGAGGAGCAGAGAGAGAGGGAGACACAGAATCCGAAACAGGCTCCAGGCTCCGAGCCATCAGCCCAGAGCCTGATGCGGGGCTCGAACTCACGGACCGCGAGATCGTGACGTGAGCTGAAGTCGGACGCTCAACCGACTGCGCCACCCAGGCGCCCCGTAAACGTGATTTTTAATTGCTACATGAGTCCACCATCAAGGTGTGCCATAATTTACATAACCATTCTTCATTGTTCTATTGTTGGACGTTTAGGTTGTTTTGAACTTGTGTTATAAGGAGCAATATTCGAAAGCATGTCTTTATGTATAGTTCTTTGGTCACATTTAAGATTTTTTTCTTTATGATAGATTCCTAGAAGCAGTACCACTGAGTTAAAGCTTGTGAATATTAAGACTTTTGACACATTTTTTTTCTAATTTGGGAAAGCATAACTTAAAAAGATAATTGAACATACAACATTTGGGTACATCATATCTATCTTTTGAGAATTTACATTATATCTTTATATTTTTATTTTTTTTATTTATTTTTTTTTTAATTTTTTTTTCAACGTTTTTTATTTTATTTTTGGGACAGAGAGAGAGACAGAGCATGAACGGGGGAGGGGCAGAGAGAGAGGGAGACACAGAATCGGAAACAGGCTCCAGGCTCTGAGCCATCAGCCCAGAGCCCGACGCGGGGCTCGAACTCACGGACCGCGAGATCGTGACCTGGCTGAAGTCGGACGCTTAACCGACTGCGCCACCCAGGCGCCCCTCTTTATATTTTTAGATGGCATGAAATACATCATATAGGTAGCTTCAAATACACAAATATGTGAATTTTATTTTTCATAACATTGAACTCTTTTGTTCCTTCCCAAATCCTTCCCTTCCTTGCTAGGCTGCTGGGCAGCCAGTACTGAAGAGTGAGTTTTGTGGGGCCAGGATGGGAAGGGGTAGCCTACTTTAGGATGTACAAAGTAGGAAGCAACTATGGGGCTAGTTTAGACAAAGTTTTGGGGGGACAGATGGCAAGGCTGAGGGTCATTTTTCTGAAGACATATAAAGCAAGCCTGAGAGGCCTGACCTAGATTGGACAGTGTGAACCTAGTGCAGACCTGTGGGCCAAATGAGGCGTGTATCATAGCTGGAGGGCAATTGGAAAGGTGGGAGATTCGGGGCTGTCACAATGATTGGGAGGGTACTACTGGCATTTAATGGGCAGGGGAGAAAAATGCTAGAGATATTGCTTGGCTTGAGACTATTTCCTAAATTAATTTTCTAGCCCTTAATGTCAGTATCTCTCCCACTGACATACACTGGACTACTTTTGTGTTGATGCTTCCAGACTCCAAGGGCTACCCTGTATTTGTTCCGTTAACCATTAAGGACCATAGAAATGTAGAAACTCACATTCAGTGATTTAATTAAGTGGATAACTTCAAAGTCCCTAAATGTGAACCATTTGAATGTTGGGTACCTTTTTAAAATGTACTCTCTAGGGTTGCCTGGGTGGCTCAGTTGGTTAAGTGTCAGACTTTGGCTCAGGTCATGATCTCACAGTTTGTGAGTTCAAGCCCTGTGTTGACAGCTTGGAGCCTGGAGCCTGCTTTGGATTCTGTGTCTCCCTCTCCCTCTACCCCTTGCCTGCTCATACTCTGTCTCCCTGTCTCTCTCTCTCTCTCTCAAAAATAAACATTTAAATAAATAAATAAATAAATAAATAAATAAATAAATAAATAAAATGTACCCTCTAGTGATGATGGGTTTGGAATAAAAGGACAAATTTTATATTTATTCAAAAACCTATTATAAACCACAAACTTTATGTATTAGTCTCTTATGGCTACTGTAACAAATCACTATAAACTGAGTAGCTTAAAACAAAAATTCATTCTCTCACACTTCTAGAAGTCAGACATCTGAAATCAAGATGCCACCGTTTAGAGAGGCTGTATTCCCTCAAAGGCTCTAGGGGATAATACATTCTTTGCCTCCTCCAGCTTTTGATGTCTGTAGGTATTCCTTGACTTGTATCGACTTTCCTCCAATCTCTGCCTTCAATAGCCTTCTCCTCTTCTATCTTATGTCCCTCTGTTTCACTCTTATAAGGACATTTGTCTTTGGATTTAGGGCCCAGCTGGCCAAGCCAAGATGATTCCTCATGTCAAGATGCTTAACTTAATTAAATATCTAAGACCTTTTATAAAATAAGGTAACACTCACAGACTCCAGGGATTATGACATGAGTATCTTTATTGGGGGACCACCATTTAGCCCACTACTACACTTTACTTCCAGAATCTTAAATTTTATAGCAATTGTATGATGGAGCATTGTATTTCTCATTTACAAGTGAAGACATTGAAATTTAGAAAAAATGAGTATTTGACCAAAGGGTCCTGGCATTTGAAGAGCTAAGATTCATGCCGCAGCTCCCTCATGTTTGGATCCAGTGCTGATAGGATCTGCCTCATGCCTGGTCAGTTACATGGCTCTGTCTTCACTAATGGAAAAGTCAGTCTCAGACAACAGAGTTCACAGATGGCTACGTACACACCACTAGTCTTGACCTAAAGAAATAAAACTTTTTTGCTAAAAGAACATTTAGTCTAATACAAGAAAAATATAGTCAAGCCATTAGAGGTGCTCTTTCCACAATCAATTCTGAGTATGTATCAATGCAACCTAAATTTAGATATTGCAATGTTCCAAAAGTGCCTTTTTCCATTTTCTTATCCCCTGAAAAAAAAAGATACATTTTTCTAGCTCAGTCCAACTTATTCTCTCAACATTTGTTGAATACCTACTATAATTTATGATATAACCTCCCTTTAAATCTTTCTTGGGCATTTTTATTTTAGAGTAAGAATACATTTGAACTCACACACATATACAAAAAGGTATAAAGATAATTCTAGCATTCTCTATATCCTGGGTTATTTTTTAACGTAATTTATTGAACATTAACTTTTTGTTCCTTTTGCTTAAATTTAAGATATATTAAATAGCTTTAAGATTTTACATAACTGTGAGTGGTTATTTCTAAAAAAATTTTTTTAAATGAAGATTTTTTTTCACAATTCAAATTTAGGAGTGTTTTGAAACAGGGCCATGGAGTACACATTCAGTCAGGCCCATCAAAGCAATTGTAAAATAAAGAGAATATCATACTGCTTTTCAAAAACAGGTCATTTTTCTACCAAGAGTGAGTTTTTCAACAGATACATATTAAGATATCTCATTATATACATAGTCAAAAAAGTTGATAGTTTAGAATCATAACACTTTTCAGGGAAAGGATAGATTTCCTGATAACCTTGTATGTTTAAGGAAATAATGTATTTAATGAACTTACACACAAATAACATCTGTTATTACTAATTGGGTAAATAATGTGGAAATACAAAAAATTGAAATGACATTAATTTGGCTACACTGGAGAGCATCCACAAAAGAGACCCCTTAGATGCTTTAAAATGTAAATAGTACCCATCAGGGGACGTAGCCTCACTTCACATAATAGGTTTTCAGATAAACAAGTAGGGGAAATTTGCACTAATTCTATAGGGGCATAATTAAAAATAATTAGAAAAAAACACATATTTTATGAAATAACTTCAAGAAAACATACAGAGATGGATTTTGCATTTTCAGAAAATGGTGAGCATGTTGCACAGTCCTGGGATCTGAAGTCCCCAATGATACAAGCTTCCTTCCCTGTGTACCTGCCAATTTTCTTTAAAAAAAAAAAAAAAAGAAGAAGAAGAAGAAGAAAAAGAAGGAAAGGAAATACACATACACACACACACACACACACACACACACACACACACACAGGACTCTCCAGGGAAGAAAAGGCATGTGTTTAATGACTCAGTCCTTGGCAACCATCAATAAGTATGCTAGTTACAGGCAACCAAAGAGTGTAATATGTATACTGCAAATCCAGGAAAATACTAGAGTGGATAGATAGATAGATAGATAGATAGATAGATGACAGATAGATGAACAGATTCCTTACTGTGAAATAAAAAAGTAAACAGAATGACAATCACTCTTGGCCTTTGCTACAATAACAAACAATGGCCAAATCTCAGTGCACCCACAAATATTTATTTTTCTTTCACATTACATGAAGGCTAAAGATTCACAGGGCTTGTGCTGAGTTTGTCTGGGTTCTACATGTCTTCTCGTTCTGGAACCCAGGTAATACTCATAGTAGAGAGCAGAAGCTAAGAGACAGAGCCAAATTACACAAGGACATCGTTCTGCTGGGACACAGCATACTCATCTGCCCACATTCCATTGGCCAAGCAAATCCAAAGTCAGTAGGGTGAGGAAATATGTTGTATTAAGAGGAAATATGGTGGGGAGCCTGGGTGGCTCAGTCAGTTAAGTGTCTGGCTCAGGTCATGATCTCATCGCTCGTGAGTTCTAGGCTCCTGTCTGTCTCTGTGCTGACAGCTCAGAGCCTGGAGCCTGCTTCAGATTCTGTGTCTCCCTCTCTCTCTGCCCCTCCCTCACTCATGTTCTCTACCCCCCTTCTCTCTCTCTCAAAAATAAATAAACTTAAAAAAATTTTTTTAAAGGAAATATGGAAAAGTGGAGAGGAATAAACAATTGTGAACAAATAGTCTATCACACCTAAGATATAGAAAATAGCAAAATAATATGACCAAATATATTTATTTTAAAGAAATATTATTATTAAACATTTAGGCAATTCAAACAGGAAAGTGCTCTAGTCAGTGGTGGACCCAAGTTTTATGGGGTCCTAAACCTATGCATTTTTGATAGTCTTTAGAAAACTATGATCAAATACTACTAATACAAAATTAGGGGACTTGAAGCTTAAGCTTAATTAACATCAAGGTAAATTCAATTTTGTCTTCAATTTATATAATGTAAAAAAACTTAATGTCATTCATCGGTAAAATTGTAACCAAGATACATATCCTCTACTTCAAAACTTGTATTAGCATAGTTCTTTTTTTAAGCTGAATTTTGTTTTATTTTATTTTTTGTTTTTATTTATTTTTGAGAGAGAAAAAAGAGCATGAGTGGGGGAGGGGAAGAGAGAGACAGAGACATAGAATCTGAAGCAGGCTTCAGGCTCTGAGCTGTCAGCACAGAAAACTGAAAAATTTTAAACAATTTTATTAAGTTTTTATTTATTCATTTATTTATCTCTATATCCAACATGAGGCTTGAATTTACGACCCCGGCATCAAGAATCAATGCTGTTCTGACTAAGCCAGCGAGGCGCCCCCAGCACAGTTCTTTAAAAATAAAATACCATAATTTTTAATAGGCAAATGATGTTTATTCATTTGGTCCTAAGAACACAATACAATAATCTTCTGTCCTCCTGACGCTACACAGGGCACAGACTAAAAGGAAGGTGGGAGTTCTCTAAAGGTCCTCATCTAAAGAAACCCATCTATTCACAGTTTTATTTATTCAAAGAATCCAAATTGGTTGCCATTGTTAAGTATATTATGACCATCTCATACTGCTGTTTTAATGCGTATGTTTCATTTTGGAAAAAAATTTCGGCCCCTACCCCAAGAGACAACTGATGTGTAGATGCAAGATTGTTACTGAGAATTAACACATATTTTTACAGTTAACACAAAAAGCACATTATTTCTTATACATTTTCCACATCCTAGATATGGTTGAGGATAATAAGGGAAATCATAGATGGTATGGTTTTCAAGCCAGTGAGCTAAATAAAACTAAGCAATAAGAAGGAGGTAGTGTTAGAATATGTTGGAATGTATGGTAGTAGGCCCATATCCAGTCAGCGCGGGTTAAGATCAGGAAGGTGGAGGCCAGAAAGATAAAGATTATCCTACTCTTTCTTCACTTGGTGTGCTAGGCAGGATAATGACCCCCTAAAAAACCTATTTCCTGTCCCCCCAAATCTGTGAATGTTACCTTACATAACAAGGGTACTTTGCAGCTATGATTAAGGTTACAGACCTTGAGATGGGGAAATTATCCTGAAATAGCCAGGTGGGCCCCATCTAATCACACGAATCCTTAAAAGCAGAGACCTTTTCCAAAGGTGGTCAGAGAAAAAGGTATGGTGACAAAAGAGTCAGTGAAACTTGTGATGAGAGAGACTCCACCTGCTATGCTAACCTCCAAAAGCAGACACAGCTCTGCTGACACATCTATGTTAATCTAGTGAGATCCTTACTGGACTTTTGACCTCCAGAACTGTAAAAATAAATTTGTGATGCTTTAATCCACTCAGCGTATGGCGATTTGTTACTGCAACAGTAAAAATCTAATATATTTGGCAAAGGCGGGAAGCGAGCCACTTGATGACATATGCAGATGGTATCCTGATTCACCAGTGGGAATGCTCTAGGAAGATTCATTCCCTGAAGCTCAGCACCAGGTCCTGGTCTTTGACCCTCCCCCCAAGTTTCTAGGGCTCTCCCAGGTACCCACTGCCACTCTGCATGGCCCACCAGGGGAAATCCTAGTTTATCTCTTCCAGTTTCTTCAGTTTGTTTGTGAAGTGACATTTCAAGATTACTCTTAGTTTGATTTTTCTGCATGAGGTATAGTGGGAAAACACGCTTCAGCAACTGCATGGGTCACATTCTCCAATGTGATCAAGCTGTTTGCAGTGGATCAGGGAAATGATTTTGGAAGTACATTCATTTTCCACTGGTTCAGTGTTTGACAGTTTGGTTTGTTCACATTGCTGAAAAAGAGAGCATATAATGTTAAGTTCTGTGGTCTTTGAAATATGGATATATTTGAACTGTAAAACTGCATTCTGATTAAACCCACTTAAACATTGTTGTAAAAAACACAGGTCTGTATTTTTGTTCTCAGCTGGACATTCTGCTGTGCAAAACAATATCTGCCTAGCTCCAAAGGGGATACTCAGGAAGAAACCATAAGAAGATCCTCTAATTAAAAACAAAAGCAAAAAGTGAGTCATTTGGGAAAGTTAGAAAAAGATATAGAATATACGCAAAGGCAAGGGATGGACCGATTCCAAAACATCGTTTAAAATAGTTTGAATAGAAATGGTCATTGACTAGAGGTGAAACACAGTCACACACAAGCTATTATGAATGATTTTCCTCGCACATAAAATAGGTTAGAAAATGAAATCAAGCAGCAGTAAAGTCATGATAGGTTAGTGGACTACATCTACTGAGGAGGAACAGAAGTCCTCAGGTAAGAAGAAACTATGAAAGAATAAAGCCATTTGCCAAATAATGGACCAGAATGATGAGCTTGTGTTAACTGATATTATAAAGTTATTATATAATATTTTAGGATACTTTAATGCATATTCTTTTTCAACATCAAAGGATTTAATGTTGAGAAGAATGTTTACCATCCTCACAGAGCTTAGTTTCTGGATTTCAACTGTGCATCACTGAGAAAACAGAATGTAATATTAATCGAGCATTACATTGCCCAGAATATTGACTATTTATAATAGACAGTTATTAAGAAGAACCAGTAGTATACTGACACTATTTAAATAGTAGAGATTGGCAAAAAAGAAGGTTATTTGTGTTCGTAAACTAGAGATATTTATTCATGCCAACTTTCTTTCCAATATAATCCAAGTAGAAGCACCAGGAGTATATTATGTATTTCCCCTTGAGAGATGGCTAAGTATAATAAGGAACACTGGACTTGGTGCCAGGACACCTGGGTTCCAGTCCCCATTCCTCTGCTTCTGGCACTGACAATGCTGGGAGTCTCCCAGAGCCTATCCTTCACCTGAAAAACAGAGATAATGTTACCTATTTTTTGTCTGATTCACAAAAGAAGGTAACATGATATACCACAATATGAAAGTGCTTTGTAAATTTTAAAGGGTCATACATTAGGGTCCTCACATGATGCTTAAAAAAACATATATAGTATATAAGTCATTGAAATACCATTTAGCACAAATATACATTGTAACAACTTCTGGTAGAATTTCATCAAAACTTAATCTAATGATAGTTTTATAAGCTGGTTCTTGTTCTTGTCATGAACTTTGGTTGTGTGCTTGCACTGACGTCCTTTGCACATGAGTATTCTATAAATAAATGTTGCACTCTCCATAGTTTCGCCTAGAGCTAGCCTTTCACCTTTGTTTCCAAGTTCTCTTACAATTACTGTTCACAGCCAAATTGTGTCTCCATTAAGGTGCCAGAACAAATGTTAAATTCACTGATTTATTGACCAGCAAATATTAATCACTTATTATGTACATAGCACTATTCAAGGCGTTATTCAGTAAACTCAATGAAATGAACAGTTTGATTTTTCTCCCCCTCTGCAAAACTGACTAGCTCTTTGTCTGAATTAATCAAATCAACCAGTAGGTTTTTGGCTTCCTGTAGACACAGCTTAAATGTCACTTTCTATCTTGAAGCTGCTATTTTGAGAATTGGTGATGTGTAGGTGGAAAACACTTTACTATTTAGAAATAGAGTACTATACAGTAAGGCTTATTAGACAGTTATTTTCACTTTGTAGTTTTTGTTTCATTTCACTTTTTATTACAGAAAATTTTAAACATGTACATAAGCATATGGGGTAATATAAGGAATTCCTATATACCTAACCTAACTTCAACAATTAACAATTCATGATCAATATTGCTTCACCTGGACCCCTACCCAACAGTCCATTATCCCATATTATTTTGGTGTGAATATCAGAGTTTATATAATTTAATTCTCAAGTGTTTCAATATGTATCTCTAAACATAAAGATATTGAGAAAATAACCACGGTAGCATAATCACACTCAAAATAAAATTAGCAGTAATTCCTTAATATCATCAAATATTCAGTGTGTGCTCAATATTCCAACTGTTTTGTAATGTCATTTTTTTGCAGTTTGTTTCAATAAGTTTTCAAATAAATCCACCCATTGTGATTGGCTGTGTCTCTTAATTCAATTTATACTTCAGCTTTCTCTATTTTCCTCCTTGCAATTTATTTGTTAAATAAATTGAGTCATTTGTCCTGTGGTTTTTTTCTACAGATTAGATTTTACTGAGTGCATCCTATAATATAGTTCAATGTTTTTCAGGCTTATGTGTTTCCTGAATATAAGTATAGAACTGTGCTGTTCTCTATTTCCATGTGTAGCTTCTTTTTTAAAATGCACATTTTTCAGGGGCACCTGGGTGGCTCAGTCGGTTGAGCTACCGACTTCAGCTCAGGTCATGACCTCATGGTTCGTGAGTTCCAGCCCCACATCAGTCTCTGTGCTGACAGCTCAGAGCCTGGAGCCTGCTTCAGATTCTGCGCCTCCCTCTCTCTCTGCGCCTCCTCTCTCTCTCTCTTTCTCTCAAAAATAAATAAACATTAAAAAAAAAATAAACATTTTGCATAATAGTTTGATTTACAGAAAAATGTGAAGATTGAACAGAGTTAACACCCAGTTTCCCCTATTATTAATATCTTCTTTGTTGTTGTTTTTATTCCAGTATAGTTAACATACATTGTTATATTAGTTTTAAGTGTACAACATAGTGATTCAACAATTCCATAGGTTACTCAGTGCTCATCATGGTAAGTGCACTCTTTAATCCCCATCACCTATTTCACCCATCCCTCCTATCATTAATATCTTTTTTTTTAGTTTTTTTTTTAAGTTTATTTATTTTGAGAGAGAGAGAGAGAGAGAGAGCAAGCGGGGTAGGGGGCAAAGAGAGAGGGGAGAGAGCGAATACCAAGCAGGCTCTGCAGGGTCAGCGCAGAGTCTGATGTGGGGCTTGAACCCACAAACCATGAGATCATGACCTGAACAGAAATCAAGAGTTGGACGCTTAACCGACTGAGCCGCCCAGGCACCCCTCATTAATATCTTAAATTAAGATGATTCATTTGTTACAATTAATAAGCAAATATGGATACACCATTAATACACCACTAATATCCATACTTTATTTAGATGCTCTTAGTTCTTACCTGATGTTCTTTTTCTATTCCAGGATCTCATCCAGGATACTAGATTGCATTTAGTTGTCATTATCTCCTCAGGCTCCTCTTGGCTATGACAATTTCTCAGAGTTTCCTTGTTTTTGATGACCTTTATAGTTTTGAGGAGTACTGGTGAGTTATTTTGCAGAATGTCCCCCATTTGGATTTGTTTGATGTCTTTCTCACGACTGATCTGAGATTAAGGGCTTTAGGGAGGAAGACCACAGAGGTAAAGTGTCATTTTCACCCTATCACATCAAAGGTACATACTATACAGATAATTTATCATTGTTGATATTAACCTTGATCACCCAATTGAGGTAGTATTTGTCAGGCTTTTCCACTATACAACTACTCTTTTTCTCCTCTTTCCATGCAGTCTCTTCTTTCCCCGCAGTATCCTTTGGAAGGATAGCTCTATGTGAAGCCCCTGTTCGTGAAGTAGGAAATTATGTTCCATCTCCTATAGGTGGAATAGCACATACATTATTCCAAATTCTTCTGCATGGGCAATTTTTTCTACTCCTTTATTATTTATTTATTTATTTATATATACTGGTATGATTCATGGATATTTATTTTATACTTTGGATACAATCCTATACTATTTTATTTTGTTGCTCAAATTGCTCCACATTTGGCCATTAGGAGCTCTTTCAGTTGGCTCCTGTGTCCCTTTGTCATACCCCATCATTGTGAGTGTGTGTAAGTTGTTTTTTAAGTAATTTCCTATTTTCTGTCATGTAAGATACCCCAGGTTCATCTTGCATGTTCCCTGCTCTCATCCTAGAACAAGGATTTCTCTAAAGATCCCTGGTTTCTTTTATTACAGAATGGTATTAGAAACCAAGATCTGGGCACTAAGTTTAATAAAATATTTTTAATCATTCTTTTACTGACATTTTGTCTATTTCAAAAAAAATTTAATTATTTTGTTATAGTTTGTGGTAAAATTTTTATTTTTTAAAGTTCCAATTTTCAAAAGTCGGTGGGTGTTGGTAGCATAGTGGTGAGCATAGCTGCCTTCCAATTTTCAAAAATCACTTTTAGGGTTTTTTGTTTTTAAATTTTTATTATATATAGAGAGAGAATGAGCAGGGGAGAAGGGTAGAGGGAGAGAGAGAGAGAGAGAGAGAGAGAGAGAGAATATCAAGCAGGCTTCATGCTCAGTGTGAAGCCCAATGCGGGACTTGATCCCACAACCCTGGGATCATGACCTGAGCTGAAATCAAGGGTCAGATGCTTAACCAACTAAGCCACCTAGGTGATCCAAAAGTCACTTTTAGTCTAAAATTTCTGCCTATATTGAACAGTAAGTCTTTTTTTCAAGCAAGTAATTTACACATATATTTTGGTTTTTATATCTTACTATTAAATCTAGGGTATGAAAATTTGAATTTTTCTATATTTTGCCAATTCAGTTAGTTCAAGTATCTATTTGGTTAAGTGATGTTAAGTGTCTGTGATCTTTGACTCTTTTTTTTTAATGAATTGACTAAATATTTTGATATGTATAATTATAAGGTAGCTAGAGAAAGTGGATAAAATGACAAATGTCATAAAGAAAGATTATGTTAATTCTGTGGAAATCATACAACAAAAATTCATTAAGGTGAATCTGTTTAATGTGAACTTTCTGAATAGCTAGTAAACTAGTCACTAAAATTTCCTCGTAACATTTGTGAAGTGTTTGTTAAGAAAATAAACAATAGAAACATTTTAATCTAATAATACAAAAATAAAACATCAAAAAAATTTTTGAGTATAGTTGAAACACAATGGTACATTAATTTCTGGTGTACGTCATGATCCAGCTTCTCTCTACATTATGATGTGCTCATCACAAGTGGAGCTACCATGTGTCACCATAAAACATTTTCAAGAATCGTCATTTCTCTACAAGTATATTACTTACATTTTTTCATTTGTTGTATCTTCATAGAATTCATTTTTAAAAAATAGGTTTATGAAAGTTATCCATTAGGATTCCAAAGCCAGGCAAACCTAGCAAAACAGGTTACCAACTATCAGGCAAGTATATTTTTCTGTGTTGTTTCCTTCTCTGTAAAATCGGTTATTAAGATAAATTGGCTCATATTTGTATAGAACTTCATATATACACTACATGTATGTATAAAATAAATGCATATCTAGATGTATTGACATACATGTATAATGTATGCATACACACAGAAAAATACCTAGAGCCCAGCCCTTCCAAATGTTCAGTGATAGCTGTGCTTTTCTTATCTTTAATAGTATTTTTTTCTACATACTCTAATATTACTTTTCCTTATTTTATTAATAGTTAATAACTTATACATTTTGCAAATTCAGACTGACCTCACCATTCAGTCCAAATTAGTGGAATTTGCTATAGTTAATATATTTTCTCTGAATCAATACTGTAATGGGAATGTTTTGATATATATTAATGAGTTTTTCTCCTTTGCGTTTCTTAATGTGTGACCTTTGCTCATTCTGCCCAAGGCATTAGGATTATATTAGAACTGGAATGCAAAAATAAAGAGAGTTTCAATATTCAGCTTTTAATATCCAAAGTAGAGGTTTTAAGTTTGCAGCAAAAAAATAATCCTGAAATTTGGTCTTTGTCAAAAGACTATACAATTTTCTATATTTTTTTAGCTCCATGTTGACTTTGTCTATGGAAGTTATAAAGTGACAGGGATAGACAGAATTCAAGATAAGGCCTGAGGGAGGACCTTGTAACTTGGGGAATATCATAAAGAAGGAAAGGAGAGGTCAGGCTATCTCTTTTGGCTTAGGGGAGATTTGCAGCAAAGAGAAGAGAGACAGGGATAGAAAGTAAGACCTAGGCAGAAGCCTTTCCAAAAGGGTAATGCCTTAAATATGTTGGGGAATCCTGAAGGCGGAAGGCCTTTGCTTTGCTCCCTCTGGTGAGCCTTGGGAGAAGAGGTGATGTGGTGCCCAGCAATGGCATTTGGTGGAAAGAATTTGTCTACACCAAAAAGTCTGATCTGTTGACTTGCCTGGCCTGTGTGCAGTAAGCAAGGGATCCAGAAGCTTCTGTGTTCTGGTGAGGAAAGCAAAGATCTAGAAAAACCCAGTAGACTAACAAGATCCAGGGGCAAGATCCAGTGATGGGTGCCTACACAATGACACACAAGGCAGATGGGTCTGTCAGCAACCAGCAGTTGCAATTTCCAGGGACCAGATCAGGCACTCAACTGCAGAGATCAGTGAGGGTTCACTGATTCAGAGGTCACTATCTGAATCCAAAACCCGCTTTCACCACTACTCTCCCCACCTCCACCCCCTCACACGACATCGTGACAGTATCTTAGAGTTGAGTAAGGGGAGGAAGAGAAAATCTTATATAATTAGCATTTGCCTAAAAGAGACTGGCATGCCCAAAAGAGACTGATTAAACCACCAGAAACTCAGTTATAGTGACTCTGTAAATTTAAAACACACTCACTATCTAGTAGGTGAGAAATAAAAAATCAGTTATGAGAAAAATAGTTATTAAGTTTGCAACCCCCTTAAAAATAGAAAAGCTTTTGCAATGATGAATGCCTTCCCTTCCCTGGCAGCTTGAAGATCAAATGGGTCAGTTGATGGGAAGCAATGTTGGAAAGTGAGAGCACTCACTGCGGGCAATGATAATGGCAGCTGCACATACTGCCTTGAGCATGATGGAATTGGGACCATACAAGCAGCGGGTACATCTCAGCTCTGGGCCAGGAGGCACGGGCATAGACAAGAAGCCAAGTTCAAGCCAATTGCATGGTATCAGGGAAAAAGAGACCAGAAATCAAGGGCTGCATGCAGATGTAGCTGAGAAGATGTGGGAGGAGAGCCAAAAAGCAGCAAAGGACCAGGTCTGAGTACAACCTCCCTACATGGGGAAGCAACATGGAGACACATTCTTCAGGAATGACACAGGGCCTAGGGCTATCTGATATGTTCTTTTTTTTAATGTTTTTTTAAAAATGTATTCATTTTTTGAGAGACAGAGAGAGCGTGAGACAGGGAGGGGCAGAGAGAGAGGGAGACACAGAATCCGAAGCAGGCTCCAGGCTCCGAGCTGTCAACACAGAGCCCAACAGGCTTGAACTCATGAACCATGAACCACGAGATCATTGCCTGAGCTGAAGTTGGCCACTTAACCAACTGACCCACCCAGGCATCCCTATCTGGTATGTTCCTTAATTAAACATATGGTGAAAAAGACTGAATATGTAATAGTAGATTCACTAAAGATCCTCAACAGAGTGTGGCTCCTAGTCCCACAGAAAGAGTCTTGAATTAAAATTAAGAATCATCTTGTTAGGGTAGAGAAATATGAGAAGGTTAAGTCATAAAACTAAGTGAAATCAGGATAATTAATTCATGGGAAATTTTCTCAAAGCTTCCATTTGAGGAAAGAAAGTCTTTACAAGAATAAGGGGAGAAAACAGATTCAGGGATTCTGATGAATCATATGTTATTTGGCTCGTATTTATGGCACCTATGGTGCCAGGTTCTTTGATAGGTAATTAAGAGGTCCTTGCTAACAATCCAGTAGGAACAGATAAGTCAATAGACCTTTAAAACAAATGCACGATAATGGGAGAGGTATGGGAGAACAGAGGAAGAACAGAGGGGAAAATGGCATTTTTTTAGTCTGAACTGTCCAGGGTGGTACCTAGTTGGTCAAGTCTCAGAGCATATTTATTGAGGGCCTACCATGTGCAAATTGTACTAGAGGATATAAGAGTGGATATGGGATGCCAAAAGAGGCTTGCTAAAAGGGGATTGCCATGAGAAATCCAAATGGTGTCCTGGAGAAGCAATTGACTGTTTGGATCTGCAGTTCTAAAATGATATCTGGACTGGAGATGCAAAGCAGCTTAATTCAAGATGCATAACTGTTAAAAAAAATAATGCTCATATTCTTCTCTTCAATAGAGCTGTGTAAATGATTTTTATTTTTCAAACTGCATACCATAAAAAAAAGTTTTGAAATCTATTTGAAGTATGAATCGAGAATATTATTTCTAATATTGAATAAGTACTTGGCAATGTAAAAAGACATCAGTTTGCTAATTTAAAATGTTGGGGGGTTTTGTATGACAGGTTTTCTAACAAAATTATAAAATGTACGTTTAACTTTATATATTGTTCTTTTTACCTTCACAATTGACATATTTTAATTTTTCTAATTTCTTATTATTTTTTAATTAGAGTCTAACTATAGTTTTTTAAAGTCACAGATCAAATTTTAATCATTTCTTGCAGAATTCCATTCCTTTGTGAGGTCATTTCTGCTTCAAATTTTTTAATTTTCACTGAGATATAATTGACATATAAAACATTGTGTAAATTTAAGGTGTATATGATATCATTTCTTTACTGTGTACCTTTATCCAAACACACATGAGTACTACAATTTTGACAGTGTTTTGTCATCAGTAAATTTGGAAAATACTAGCCTGGTGCACCCATGTTGGTGTGGCTGGGGCCTAACTTATAGCTGTGCAGTAACTTGTGACTTAAACCCAGCCAACTGCTAGACACTTACAATGTCTTTGATTTGGGAATGTTAATCATTGTCCTTCTCTCAACAGAACTAGTTGTGTTCAAGAGAGGGCTCCAAGCGTTGAGCCCCAACTGACCATGATGCCCGATACAATCCCTGTCTTTGCCTAAGGCTGGCTCTGCTTGACTGTGAAACTAGTATCTGTTAGGTCAAGGTCTTACTAAAATACTGCTCAACATGCTCAGTCTTCACTGTGGTTTTTTACTATCTGCAAATGGAATAGTTGGAGCTAGACAGAGAACTTCCATATGTAAAAAGACAATTGTCTCTCCATGCATGAGTTTGTTTTATCATAATGTTACAAAACTTCCAAGGAAATTGTGGCATAAATTATGTATTTGAAATATGCTTACCAGATAAAATCCACCCAATGTTCCTGTCTACCACAGGCATTCATTGCTTGGCCAAGTCCCAGAGAGTGAAAACTCTCTATCAAGGCCCGTGTGTTTGTCACTTGTGAAAGGTGAGTCTGGGAAACTATTAATATGGAAGTGGTATGAAATTGGTATGGAAATGCTATTTGGAGATTCTATTTTAATTCCAGATGCAGAGAAAATTTCAAATTGTTAACCATTGTATAATTGGCAAGCCTTAGCGTTTAGATCCACCAGCCATATTCATATGACTCTCTAAACACCAGGAGAAAGTCCCAAAAGAAAGAGAAGTGGAGGATAATGGCATATTGAAAGTGTGGCTGGGCACCTGGGTGGCTCAGTCGGTTAAGCGTCTGACTCTTGATTTTGGCTCTGGTCATGATCTCACGGTTGTGGGATTAAGCCCCACTTCGGGCTCTGCAGTGACAGCACAGAGCCTGCTTGGGATTCTCTCTCCCTCTCTAAACAAACAAACAAACAAACTTACAAAAAATGTGTGGCTTACTTATCAGAAAACAGATGTTTTGTTTTTACTTTCTTACATTAGCTGGGGACAACTGATTCTTTCCTGACTTCAAATCATTTATTAAAAATTCAGTATTAAAAACAGATATATAAACCTATCAAAATACATTTATGGAAGCAATAATAAAACAACATTTGCAAAGCTGTAGTCATATAGATATACATTCAACATCACCCAGCATTTATTGGGCTTTTCTTGGGAATGTACTAGATACTGAGGAAAAAATATGTAAATAAAATAGAAGACATGGCCTGTATGTGTCAACACTGTTTCTACAGTTAAAACAATTGTTTGATTTAAATCTGACTCTTCCGATGCATTTAATCATTTATTTGCGTGTGACCAGTTAATATGAAATGGAACTTTGAAATCACCCATTTGATTCAATGTAGACTGACAGACTGTTTAAATTTTTTTAATGTTTATTTATTGGTGGGGGGGAGGGGCAGAGACAGAGGGAGACACAGAAATGGAAGCAGGTTCCAGGCTCTGAGCTGTTAGCATAGAACTCGACACCGGGCTTGAATCTACAAACTATGAGATCATGACCTGAGCCAAAGTCGGACACTTAACCGACTGAGCCACCCAGGCGCCCTGACAGCTGTTTAAATAATGTTCTCTAATGAAAGTTTTTAGCTTGAATTACCCAGTGTGGTATGTAGTTGATCAAATATCTCATTCATACATATTTACTGAGGGTCTACCGTGTGGTAGTTTGTATTAGAGGATACAGAGGAATGTAATCACCGTCCCCATCTTGGAGAACTTATACTCCAGCAAGATAATAATAGTATATACATACATAAACAACAACTACTTATCCTTCAGGCAGGGCGTGATAAGGACCAATGATACAAGAGGGAGTGAATGTCACGGAAGTTCAGAAGAAGGAAAGGTGTCCATGGGTTTGAGGGTCTAGAGAGAATTCTGAGAGAAAAAGTTCAGGCTTTAGACTTAAGATTTTCATTATTTAATGAAAGATAATTCTATAGTGACAAAAAAGTTATCTTTTACATCAACCCTCAAACATGTTTGTGCTGTGAAGCTATATTATGAGATTGGGTATGTCATGTTGTTTATTTTTTAATATTTTAGTCCCTAAATTCTTTCAGTTACCAGTTAAAGCCCAACAACAGCAACAACAACGAGACCAAAATTAGTTGCATGACTTTGTATCTCCAGATAATGTCGTTATATAAATTCATAGTTATAAAAATGAGTGGTACTAAGAAAACAAAAAACCCTATAATCAAATAAGAAATTTTATAACTCTTAATGATATTACTACTTAAATATGAGGGGGAGGAATGTGACAAGATTGTCTTACAAAAAACGTTAACATATTGTCCATCAGGTTTTCTTCAAATTCATAAGACCTCATTTTTCACTTATTTATTATGAGTCAGAGCTACTAATCTTCATACAACAAAATAACCACACTTTTCAATTTTCAAACGTTTTCTTTTTCTGACCTAGGAAGACCCAAGTGGATCAGAATTTCTCCTGCTCTAGTTAAGCGTTAATTTTTGGCCAAAGATTCAGTCATAAAGGCTGAATTTGGGGGAGGTTTAGCGAAGGTTAAAAAAAAAAAGAAGCTATATAAAGGAAATGATAGTGTAATTTTAAGAAGAATATTTATAGCTGTGGGTACTAATTTATTCTTTTAAACTGGCTCTGTATTTTGAATTGGTCTAAAATAGACCAACCCTACTAAATTTACATTGGATGAGTGTTCAGCTGTTATGTATGTGCAGAGGTGGTATAGCATGGTGGTTAAATGCCCAGACTCCAGAGCCTGACTTGTCTGAGTTCAAATCCCAAACCTACCTCATTCTCTTCACATTTCCCTGGGCAAGTTGCCTAAATAAACTCTCTATCTTTTTCTTAACTGTAAAAGAGGAATAATAGCAGTGCCTGTCCCCGAAATAAATCGGTACGTGGAAAGCAATTAAAACTGTGCCTAGCAAAGAGCAAGCACGAAGCGTTAGCCATTAATATTATTCTGTTTTCATGTAGTGATAACTGCAGGTGTGTTGTTTCTTTACTTTTCTGTCTACAACATCTTTTCTTTCCTCTCTCCTTCCTCCCTCCCTCTCATCTCCTAGACTATCTTTCATTTTATGTCCATTTTCCATTGCTGTGCACATGTCTTCACAAAGGTGCCCAATAACTGTTGAAAGAATGAACCAAACTCCTATTTATTTTTTAAATCCCCACGAAACCATCCCTGGCCCTCTAACCCTGTTCTGTAGTGGACAGGGTGCTTTCTTCCTTGCTCCCATAAGCCTTTATGTATACCCAGTCACTACAGTTAGCACTGGAGGTTAGGGTGATCTGTATATGACTCTTCCTCTTTTTCTTCAGGTTTGTTCAAATTCACGAGATCTTGTTTCTTACTTGGGAATTACTGTGAACCGATATCTCTGAACTTCTTGAGGGTAGTGGCTCTCACCTTCATCCCCTAAGGTTTGGCACACTGTAGGCCTGGCTAATGATTGATTGAGTACATGGACAAATGAATGGACTCATCCCAACTCCTCAGCAGGGGCTGGACATTCTCCTTCCACTAGTCACCATCCAGGAATGTAAGCACATGGGCCCATGGGTCTTCTGTTGAATGGCCTGACCCTGGGAAAGGGTGGCAGAAACCAATAGCAAAGAGCTCTGCCTGCTGTTGTCTAACCACAGAAATGAATGCTATAGCTAAAATTGTATTCTAACACCTTCATTTTTCAAATGAAGAAACTAAACCTTAAAAAAGGTTCAATTAGCCAAGATCTCTTAGCATATTAGAGAAACAACTGGGAATGTGATTTAGGTTTCCTGGCTTGTTGCCTGTACATATCCAAGTGCAGAGAAAGTTTTCATTTAAGGTTTGCATATTCCATTGAAAGCTTAGTAGTAACAAGTGGAAGGAGGAGGGAGATAGGATAAATAAAAAATGTCCTTGGAATGCCTGGGTGGCTCAGTCAGCTAAGCATCTGACTCTTGCTTTTGGCTAAGGTCATGATCTCACAGTCTTGAGACTGAGCCTTGAACCTCAAATTGGGCTTCACATTGACAGTGTGGAACCTGCTTGGGATATTCTCTCTCTCTCTCTCTCTCTCTCTCTCTCTCTCTCTCTCAAAAACAAATAAACAGGGGCACCTGGGTGGCTTAGTCAGTTGAGCAACTGACTCTTGATTTTTGTCTCAGGTCATGATCTCATAGTTTGTGAGTTTGAGCCCTGCATTGGGCTCCCCACTGACAGCAAGGAGCCTGCTTGGGATTCTCTGTCTCCTTCTCTCTCTGTCCCTCCCCTGCTTGTGTTCACAAATGCCCTCCCTCTCTCTCAAAATAAACTTTAAAATAAATAAACTTTTTTAAAAAAAGAAATGTCCTTGTTTTTCTTGTTCATTATTTTTTTAAATTTATTTATTTATTTTGAGAGAGTCTGTGAGCAGGGGACGGGCAGAGAAAGGTGGGGAGAGAGGGAATCCCAAGCAAGCTCCACGCTGTAGTGCAGAGCCTAACACAGGGCTCGAACTCACAAACTGTGAGATCATGACCTAAGCTGAAACCAGGAGTCCGACACTTAACTGACTGAGCCACCCAGGCACTCCCTTATTTATTATTCTTAGCAAAAGCCTTGCTGGCTACAATATCCTCCCACGTGTTCTAACTATTAATGATCAAAGCCATAGATAGCAATTACAAATAAATGTTATGGTAGTTACAGTATGTTATATTTCAGAATCTAAGAACATGTACTACTCTCAACTCCCAGAATCTTTTCCTGTTTTTGGTAACCATGCCTTGATTTACCTCTGGAGATCTATGTCTTTCCAACTCCTTGTCTTCTTCATCATAATTTCAATGAAGATGTTCAGAATGTCCCAGTCAAGGTGTGGCCTTGTGAACTCTCATTCTGGGAATCTGGATCCTGAGCAGAATGTTGCTGAGACAGGGTGTAGATTCATTCCAGTGAGCTTCCCGCAGACATTGTCCACTGATCCTTTTTACCTAATCCCTAGAACTGTTCTAGGTCTGCCGTTCCTGGGGCTGCTCAGCAGCTTTCCTTTTGATTCTGTGAGCTAACCTGTATTCTTCCAACAAATTTCTTCTCTGTTTAATGAGGCAGAGTTTGTTTTCATTGCTTGCAGTCAAATTCTGGTACGGGTTGGACTTCAACTTGCAAGTTCCACTTTAGCTATGGTTTGTGAGTACAAACCAAACTGGCAGAAAAAAGAAATAACTAGTAAAATGTATGTGTGTGCATGTGCGAGAGAGAAATCTACTAAGCATATAATTGCTTAAGAAAAAATAGATTTTGTGCTACAATATATTCAAAGCAAAACAAGCCAACCATATTTTTACCATGGAATTTGTATACGTCTTAAGATGGTCTGGAATTAAATTATTCAATTTAGGTTCTTTGTTACCTGACCTGACATATATTTCCCTTACAACTTAATATTTAAATTAAACTCGTTTATTTATGTAGGTAATAGTAAAACAAACAAATCAAGTTCATAAATTAGAGAAAATAGTATGTATAGTTTAATTTATTCACATTTATTACACTAAGCTATAAATGTATACATTTTATAAATAATAGACATGAAAAATTCTGTGTAAATCCAATGTTAATGATTTCACTATGAACTGTAGCTGTTCTTTAATTTTAAATTGCACTTAATAGGTTAAACTAGAAAGCACATAAAACATGTTCATTTTAAAAAGTATTTATGAAAACTCCTTAAGAATTAAATTATAAGAACAACCATCTATGTTCTCTCTGAAAAATAATTATTTTTTGGAAGAATATGACACAAAGGTCTTGAATAAATAATATTTGGGGATTTTTTCCATCTCTCCTTTACATTATGAGGTTTTTAAACATGTTATCTATTTAACTCTTTCTCAGGTGAATGTGTTTTGCAGGCTGAATGTTCCACCAAGCACTGGAAATAATTCCAAAGGGGTATTTATAGTAGTAGCAAAAAAGTACCTAAAAAATTTATGAAGAGGTCTTTACAGTTTCCATAATGCACATTTTTATAGTACATGTACACACATTTGAAGGAATTTTCTAATAGCTAATGTGTCAGTCTCTATGGTTGGCATACTCTTCAATTTTTAAAATAATTCATACAGAAGCAACACTAATTTTTATTTCTTCCTTAATACAGGAGCTTAATGCATAATATTTACAACTAAGAAGCAGAAAGATAAAAGAGACACAAAGCCGATCCCACCTGCCTTGCTTTATCTGGGGTTACTTTCCATTGCCTTTCACACCCTGACCTGTGTAGAACGAGGCTCAAGCACTGGTCTTTAGCACAGGTTGACACCGAGGTAATGTGTGCATTGTCATTTAGCACGTGTTCTCTGATAACACTTAGAATAATGGTCTTTCATGAATTGGCAAAACCCGTAAGAAGACAGTCCTGGTTTCCTCAGATTCTGGGTATTTTGATTTGTGAAAACTGCTAGGACTATGAGTGTGTGTGTGTGTGTGTGTGTGTGTGTGTGTGTGTGTATTCTCTTTAGTTACCTATTTGGTATGGCTTTTCTGTGCCAGTTTTCAACAGAAGGGGGGACTTTAAAAAAAAAAACAAAAAATTACTTTTGTATTGTTTGTGAGATAGGAATTTTTACATTAAAATTTTTTTAAGTTTATTTACTTTTGAGACAGAGAGAGGGAGAGAGCCAGAGCATGAGCGGGGGAGGGGCAGAAAGAGGGAGACAGAATCCGAAGCAGGTTCCAGGCTCCAAGCCGTCAGCACAGAGCCTTACAAGGAGCTTGAACTCATGAACCACGAGATGATGACCTGAGCCCAAGTCAGATGCTTAACCAACTGAGCTACCCAGGTGCCCCAGGAATTTTTACATTTAAATGGAAAGTACATTTTAAGATTCAGAAAAACATACACCAAAGTCTTATTTTCTGATTACACTAGGAGGAGAATGTTTCTGGGGAGGGAGGAACAATAGCCTGGAAGGGAGAAATAGAAAGGAGATTTTTATTTTTAACTCAAGATTTTTATTTAACTATACTGTTTGGATTTTTAGAACAATCATACTCTACCTTTTATAATTAAAATTAAATTTTAAATGTTTGAAAAATATTGTTACTGTATACTACAATAAAGCCTTATAAAAACTGGAAAATGTATGTTTTTCATTTGTTCTTATAGCTTTTAAAGTTTGACACTAAGTAGTTTATTTGAATATAGTTGACACACAATGTTACATCAGTTTCAGGTGTTGATTTTTAATTTTGATTGAGCTTTTACAATCCTTTGTATAGATAAGTAATATAGTAGTATTAATAATGATAATGGTGACAGCAATAGCTTCAAGGGCTTGTGCTAAGTGTTTCCTATACATTGTCTATTTCATTCTTACAAAACCCTACCAGTAGAGGCAGAGCTAGGTTCAATGGGACTTGAAGTTGATAGGGTTTGGGGAAGGATGGATCTTTAAGAAAATAATACAAAATTACTATGGCCCTTTACAAGGTTCTGGAAAGGGATCTGTGCAGCTTTAGCTGAGCTTCATAGGCTTCCTAATAAATCCATCTTGACTCATCAATCACATACTAGTTTCATTATACATACAAGAAACTGAAGCCTAGAGAGATAACTCACCTAAAGTTATATACCTAGGGAATGGCCAACCAAGCTAATTGCAATATTTTATTATTTTAAAACAATTCTATGTATCTCAGTAGTCTATGATCTAAAGTATTTCCAGTGGAAAGTTGGAAAGAGTATTCAACTCCTGCCCAGCTCTCATTACTACAGATCTCTGCTTCCTTTAATGACTTACCCAGTAAGAAAAGTAGAGGAGAAAGAGGGGACACTGAAGGAAAGCAGGAAAGAGTAGGGAATGGAACAGGAGTGACCAGAAGTTGTGCCATTGAGAGAAGGAAGGAGAAAACAAGCAATGTCCAAATTCATGAGCACGTGCTTTAACGGCTGTCTATAGGCTACCATGGGCTTGCTGAAAAAGGCAGGGGGAGGCCTGAGTCAAGGGTTCTGAAGGTCTGAAGCAACAAGGGTGTTCTTGCTTGAGATACACTCATGATGACGTACATGGGTAAGACAGAATGGGAAATGGCCATGTTAGCTAATGGCATTAATATTATCAGGCTAAAGGTCAGAAAAATCAAAAGGAGCCCCGAGTAGCATTGTTTGAGGACTTGGAGCAGAAAAGAGTTGAAATAGCTGATATAGAGCTTAATCTCCACGAGAAGCAGGAAGATTCGCACTTGGAGGAGATCAAGAGATCTCCCAAATGAGGGAAGGAAGGTATATTGAATGATTTCCGATCTAATTTGAAGAGTTCCCTATTTTCAGTCCAACACTAAGGGTGATCCTTTAGGACTAGCGATTCCAAGGCAGACTTGAAAGAGCTACCAAGGGAGTCTGTGCCCTCTAATTGCTAGTCATCCTTAGATCTTTCACAAGGTCTTGCATGCAATGTGCCTTTAATATAATAAGTACTCAGTAAAAGAGTTTGAACAAATCAATCAATAAGTGAAGCTCACCAGAAAGTATAACCTTGAGCTGCCAAAAAAGTAAACTTCCTTAGGACCCCCCAAACCTTTCCTCCCCTCTAGTCTCCTATTTCCACCTCCCTTTAGCAAATCCCTTCCTTCTAGGAAGTCACTGCACATGAATGGAATCCCTAAGTAAACTCATAGTCATGGTTTTTCTCTCTAGGTCTATGAAGATGCATAAATAACTCCATAGGAGTGGGAAGACCAAAGGCAGAGAGGTCTTCTGAAATAACCTGATTTATAGGTATGTATGAATACAGAGCTATTATTTACACTATATTCCCAGAGAATTTGTGTTACTGTAAAGTTCTTGGTCATCATCCTAAACCAAGTACTTGATATTTCCTGACAATCCTACTAGATCTTTCATATTTGCCACAAGCTCTTTCTCATTCCCACAGCAATCAATCTCCAAGTCTCATCAGTGCTACCTCTCCAATCTATTTGATTCCATACATTCCCAGGGCTCATCTGGAGTTCTGACCACTATCCCTTCCCTATCGATTACAGCACTAAATTCCTAATGAATTTGCCTACCTTTCCTACTGTTCCTCTTCTTTCTCCATTCCAGTAATCATCTTGGACTTCTCTTGACTTCTAAAACATGCCACATGCTCTTCCTTCACAATTTTCTACATGTGCTCCTATTCCCTGAAACACTTTTTCTCTCTACTCTCCATTTAGACAGCATCTACTTATGCTACAAATTCCCAACTAAATCTCTTTTTTAGCAAAGCATTCCCAGACGTGTATGCCTAGTTCAGTTCCCTTCCTGTATGTTGTATCATAATAGTCAATTTGCTTTATGGCGTTTATTTGTTGAATGTATCTTCTCTGCTAGTCTGTAAATTCCTTGAGGTCAGGGACAGTGTGGTCTCTTTCATTCCTGTGCTCTGAGCTCCCGAGTTCCACCCCAGGAATTCGCAGTCCTCCAAGGTCTCTATTTTTCTTCCTGCTTTTCCTTGCCAAAGCCCATGAAATCTTTATCTAGTCTGGGAAAAGTTGAGAAACCTTCTCTTCTTACACAGCCTGCTTTCTTTCAGATATGTTGTCTTTGCCAAGGCCAAACCTTTTGAAACTCAAAAGCAAAGAATTGATCTTTGTGTTCTCTGTATTCTGCTGTTTCATCCCTCTGCCAAGATAATAGCAGATGGAATGGCAGACAAGTATGGGGTACAGGAATATCTATGTGGGGGTTGGGGTAGCAACCAAAGGTTATCTCAACTGTCAGTCACCTCACATTCACAGCGAGCACCTTACCCAAGAATGACATCTATCCTCCATGACTTCTGGATCCAGTGCCACACTGCTTAGATTGTCTCTCCATGACCAAGGATCCTATTCTCCTGGAAGCTAGAAATTTTATTTGCTGACAGCCATCAGCTTTCAACTTTCTCTGGGAATTTCCCTCAGGCGTAGTCAGCCTCCTTTCCTAGAGTGGAGTCCCTTCCTACAGCCATCTCATATCCAGTATAAAGGTGGGCCTCTTTCCCTAACCCAATCCCAGGAGTTGGCTGAAGTCTTGTTGTGACTATATATATTACAGGCTACCTTCTTGGGCCCATCATGCCTCTTTCTCTTCCCCTGGAAGTGTCAGTCCCAAGAGCAGTCCAGTAAATTTTGTGCACAGAGATGTCTAACTCAGGGGCTCCTTCCTAGGAGACTTGTCCTATAGCAGCCACCTTTAGATCCATTTGCCTATGATTGTGTGTATATATATATATACATATACATATATATATATACATATATACATATATATATACATATACATATACATATATATATACATATATATATGTATATATATATAAAATTTCACCTATCTATCTGCCAATTCTAGAAATCTAAAGAATATGGGGGGAATTTCAGGTCATTTAGAGTCTTCCCTCTTTTTTTAATGTATATATAAGAAAATTTAGTACATTCTCATATATATACATTGATTGTGTATATATAAGTCACATAGAAAAACAGTTATAGTTTATTTCTGTTTACTTTAAATTTCAGATACAGTCAATGGGGTATTGTTGCAAGGAGAGAGAAAAGATAGGAGAAACAAAAATTCTGCACATTTATCTCTTTCTAGATTGCATTGGAAAGGATTTTATATGTGTGTGTATATACAGAGAGAGAGAGAGAGAGAAAGAGAGAACTTGTAGAATTAAAAATAAGAAAGAAATGTAAATGAAAGTTGCTGGTAATTTTTTAAATACGAATTATAAAATTTTATAAACTTCTCTATAAGCCAAAATAACTCAAGTCATCTTGAAGAGGAGAGCTGATGTTTGTTATGCAGATTATAAAATACCATTTGCCAAGACTTTTAGTGTTAATTGCCTCTCACTGAAAAACTGAAGAAAATCAAGTTGAAGAGAAGGTAAGATTTAAAAAGACAACATTCATTGTGTTTTTCATGCAAAGGAATGATAATATTACTTTTTCCTGAGAGTTGAAAGATCTTAGAAGTCTCATAGTGTCAAGTCCTGGCCAGTGCAAAAATACCTTCTGTGAATTGTTTTATTTTTGCTTAGAACACATAAATATGTTTCTAATATTAATTTATATTTTCTTGTTTTGAAGTTTAATTAATAATCTTGGCTAAATATCAACTTGAGGCCCTGTGCACTACATTGCTTTTTATCATTCTTTGATTGTCTTAATATTGGTGCATTTACGTATCGTTTGTTTAATTTTACCCATGGGAACTATTACATTTAGTTAGCAACGAGTGTCTAAAGGACATACGTTGATTTGCTTTGGTTTGCTCTCACACTTACACTACACTTACCCCATGTTCATGAGAATCCAGAAGGTTTTCCCTCTTTGCTGAGCAACTACAAAACAGAGGTGGACAGTGTCAGAGTAATGCAGTAGAATAACTCTCTTGAGCATTGCCTCATTATGAGTGGATTATGTTACCAAGAAGACACCTGTAATTTGTTTTCCTGTATGTGAGTGTATGTGTATGAGGAACAAGAGCGAGAATGTCCCCCTTGCCGAATAGTTTATTATTATTCTTGCCTCTTTATGAACAGTAGAGCAATTCCATTCAGAACACAGAAATTAAAACAAAGTAATAATAGCCACTCCTTATAAGTGTTTCCTATGGTCTAGGCACCATGCTGAGTGTTTTACATATATTTGGCCCATTTAAGCCTCATAACCCTCTGAGGTAGGTATTTAAAACCTACACTTTATAAATAAAAACCTGAGGCTCAGAGAGGTTTAAGTAATTTGCCTAAATTAACATAGCTGGAAAGTTACCATAAGTCATATCTGATTTTTTTAAAACCATTTTTCCAACACTCAAAGATTTTCACTTCAGGTCTTGACCGACTTCTCCAGAGACAGCCTCTTTGCCTTTACCTCTCCCTCTAGGATTAAGTAACTCAATTCCATAGCGGCTCCTCCCCTGCACATGAAAATGTCCCGTGCCCCTTCCCTCTGCCAGCTACCTTTGCTTCACCCAACCATCTCTCACTACTCAGCGTTTTATCTGTTCGTCATCTCCTAGACCTTGCTAACTGGATGACTAGCTGCCAAACAAAATCACAGGAGGAAAAGATAAAGCATCTCATCTTTCTCTCTTAAGCCTTCCCTCTCTTCGACTTCCTTGTTGGTGAGTGTTCAAGTTCTCCAGTTTCCACAGGGCTAAAAATAGCCCACTGTGTGTGGCAGTACGGTGCCATTTCCTGGGGCATGAAGGCTCCAGTAAAGACAACTAGTGCAGTGAGTGCGGGGTCACCCTATCCTTCGTCCCTGCACCCGCTGCCGGGGGCCTCAGACTTCCGCCGGAATTTGCTCATAGTCACTCTTACACAGATCAGATCAAAAGGAACTGGTGTGTTTCCTCTCTCAGATGAGAGTGGTATAACTTAGCATGGCTTCAAGGACATAATATGAGTACACTAGTTGAGGTACAAATATAATTCAAGCCTGTCAACCATACCATTGTTCCAACTAAGCAGAGAGGCTTGATGAGAAGTAAATGTTAATTGTACTGCTAATGTATAACGAAACATAATTAAACTCATTGCAAATTGTTGGAGGAAAATCTTTCCTGGTACATACATAGTATTTGGGGGGCCATTTTTAAAAGGGGCTTACATTAAAAAAGACTCCCTGCCAGGACAAAAATAGAAACGAAATGATAAAGAGAAAAATATATATAAATCCGTACTCTCCTCAGCAATCTGTTATGAAATAACGTTTTTCCACAAAAAAATAGCTTTATCATTTTTTATTAAGTAACAATCCCGTGAACTTCTAAAAATTAATCTGATATTAGAGAAGAAAGTAAAAATTACACAAAATCCCCCGCACTGAGAAAAACAAGTTTTGTGACAATCCTTTCTGCATACACATTTAGGCCTAAATCCCTCAGTTCATTTCCCTAGCCACAGGGATTCAGAAGTGCAGCCAGTTGGGGCCAACAAGATGTGAGAAGAAACTGGCTGAAAGGTTTTATTTCCTCACTCTTAAGAATAGGTCATGGGGAAAAAAAATGGCTCTTTTTATCCTGGCCATTGTCAAGTATAGGTGTCACTTCTAGAAAAACTGCTGCTATAGCTTTCTTGATACCAGCTTCAGAAGGAAACCAATTCAATGTTTATTTATTTTTGAGAGAGAGAGATAGAGAAAGTGCAGGGAAGGGGCAGAGAAAGGGAAACACAGAATCTGAAGCAGGCTCCAGGCTCTGAGATGTCAGCACAGAGCCCAGCTCAGGGGCTTGATATCAGGAACTGGGAGACCATGACCTGAGCTGAAGCCAGACGCCCAACCGATTAAACCACCAGGCACCCCAGGAGGAAGCCATTTCAAAAAAAAAAAAAAATGAGCAAAGATGAGAGAATCACAGAAAAATGATTTGGATATAGACACTGAGTTAAGCCATTCTTAATGACCACCCTGCCTCTGGACTTCTAGGCATGTGAGCCCATAAATTCCCTTCTTGTTAAAGCCTGTATGACTTGGATTTCTTGGTACTTCAAGTGGAATGCATCTTAACTAACACAGGTATTTTTTGCCCTAAGAAAAAGCTTAATATTTATATAGGGTCAATCATGCATTTTCTTAATAATCTGGTTAGTAACTTAATAATAGTAAGTACTTACTAATAGCAAAACGATATTGCTTTTCACAATATCCCCAACATATAGGTTATACACATTATCTCTTAAACATTTTATTATTTTATTTTTTACCTTTTAAAATTAGTGGAATGTTTTTATACATCATATGAGGTAATGGTCCAATATTAATCTTTTCAAATGAATAACTAAGCAATTTCTAATATGAAAATAAAATGTACTAATTTACTAAACCATTCTCTCCCTTTTGAAGTGCAATATTACCATTCTCCTATATTGAGTTCCCATGTATTCTGCAATTTTTGATTTGGTCTACTAATCTATTAGTCTATCCGATCTATCTGTATGCTAATACCTAGCCATTTTGATTATGCTAACTTTATAACATTTTAATATCTGGAAAGGAATCTCATCATTATTTTTCATATTCATATATTTCTTAGCTTCCCTTGGACACTTATTCTTGCACATAAAATGTAAGATATTTCAATTTTTTAAAAACATAGAGATATAAATTACAATTCATTAAATATATATAACAACATGGGCAGAAGTGACAAATTTGTGAAATCAATCCTCCCTTGTAAGAATGGGGTATATGTTTCCATGTGTTCAGCTGTTGATGTAGTTCTTCAGTAAGATTTTCTGGTTCTCTTCCTATAGACCCTGAACTTTTCTTATTAAATTTATTTCAAAATATTTAAAGTTTTATATTATTGTCTGTGGATTATTTCTTACATTTCTAATTCTGATTATTTCTAGTATAGAGCCATACCATTACCTTTAAAATAAGTATGATATATAAGCATGTTACCAAATTCCCTTATAACAGTTTCAAACTTGAATCTTTAAGTCTTTTGGTTAATGTCTAGAATGATATTTGCTCTTGGTTTTGCATAAGTAGTATTTATCACGTTAGGTAGTTTCCTTTTATTCCTAGTTTGATTGAAATTTTAATAGAAATGGCTGGTGAATTTAACCAAATGCCTTTTCAGCATCTATTAATATCATTTTAATACATTAAAATAATGATGTAATAAATTATGTTATTGAAAAAGTTCCTGCCACAAAACCATCTTTGCATCTTGGCAATGAATTATACTCGGCCACTACTGACACCTACTACACTTTATTTGCTAATATTTTTATTAATAATTTTGTATTTAGGGGTGGGTGCCTGGGTGGCTCAGTCAGTGAAGCATCCAATTCTTGATCTCAGTTCAGGTCATGATCTCACGGTTTGTGAGTTTGAGCCGCACGTTGAGCTCTGCACTGACAGTGAACAGAACAGCCTGCTTAGGGTTCTGTCTCTCCCTCTCTTTGCCCCTCCCCTGCTGCTGCACATGCACAGGTTCTCTCGCTTTCTCTCTCAAAAATAAATAAACTGGAAAAAAAATTTTAAGGTGCCTGGGTGGCTCAGTTAGTTGATTTTCCAACTCTTGATTTCAGCTCAGGTCATGATCTCAGGGTTCATGAATTCAAGCCCCATATCAGGCTCTGCATTGGCTACTCTGAGCCTGCTTGGGATTCTCTCTCTCTCTGCCCCTCCCACACTCACACTCTCTCTCAAGATAAATAAATTAAATTTAAAAAAAATTAAAAACAAATCTTGCCCAAAGTGGCTTTGTGACTCCTCATTCATATGAAGCAAAAGTTCCTGAAGACTCTTTTTTTACATTTTATTTATTTATTTTTTTTGAGAGAGAGAGAGAGAGAGAGAGAGAGAGAGAGAGAGAGAGAGAGAGAATGAGTGGGGGAGGGGCAGAGAGAGATGGGGACAGAGGATCTGAAGGGGTCTCTGCACTGACAGGCTGAGAGCAGCAAGCCCGATTCTGGCTTGAACTCAAAAATTGCGAGATCGCCACCTGAGCCAAATTCAGACACTCAACTGACTGAGCCACCCAGGTGCCCCAGTTCCTGAAAACTCTTGAAAGAAGAGGTTGTTCATGTTCTCAAAACCCCTGTGCCTCTGTGAAAAGTTTTAGGAATGGACAACCTTCCCACACTATTGACTTACCAATCTTGAACAATGCCATAGCTATACCACTCTCCTCTCCCATCCTCATGGTCATTACCTTGTGACATCACATTATCTCACAATCTTATTTTCTTTGTTTATCCTCAGCATCTTGAGAATACACAACATCCACATTGATGATTCACCAAATCCCCATCTTGCAATTTCTTAATATTTTTTCCATCTACAATGCTCATCTCCTTATTCCTCAACACCCACTTCCATAGCTACATAAAAACTATCATTATAACAGCTTACATTTACAGAACACTTTTTGCCAAGCACAATTCTAAAAGCTTTATGTACATTAACTCATTCGGTCCTCACAAAAATCCTTCAGTGTAGCTTAAAATGTCCTCTGAGCAGACTGAGGCACAGAAAAAAATGTGACTAACTTGCCTAGTGCCATATAGGTAGCAAGGGGCAGAGTTATTATCTAAACCCAGGTAACCTCCTCTTAACCACTATTACATTATTCTCCTGTCTCTGTAAGCATACTTTCCTGTCTTTTAACTATTTCTGCACCAATAGTCCTGCTAAACTTTTTCTTTAACCACATTAAACATACAGTTTCTTGTAGAATCTTTTGCCCTATCAGATTCTCTGGACTTTCTTCCTATTTGGATTTAACAATACTGTAAATCACTATACTTTTCCAAGCCTTCTTAATTATTTCAAAATATTCTCTTTGTACTAAAACTTATTTTCCAAGCCTTACTGTGGGCATAATTATTTGATTTTTCTGTTCCTTCTCTCAGGCTGGCCATCACAGCTATATAAAATGATACACTAGTGTTGACTGACTCCACTATAACCCTATGACCCAGCTGACACCTGCCTACCACTGCTCTGGTTCTTTTCCTTCTATCTACTTGGCTGTCTTTCCCATTCTGAATAGTAATAGTCCCCCTCAACTGCTCAATAATTTTATTGCCCACAGTCTTGCTATTCACCTTCTCAGCAGATGACTTAATTTCTAATATCACAAGAATGCTGTGTCCATCATGAATAAACTCCTTTAACTTCTCCTTTTCTGCCTCCAAATTTTTCTGTATTTTTGTCCCTCTCTAAACTTTTCAACATTTGTGAGAGGAAGAGGTGGTCCAATTTCTCTCCAGACCCCCTAACTTACCATCTTGAATCCATTTTCTTCTGTCTCGTTTAAATTGCATGCCCATTGGGGCGCCTGGGTGGCGCAGTCGGTTAAGCGTCCGACTTCAGCCAGGTCACAATCTCGCGGTCCGTGAGTTCGAGCCCCGCGTCAGGCTCTGGGCTGATGGCTCAGAGCCTGGAGCCTGTTTCCGATTCTGTGTCTCCCTCTCTCTCTGCCCCTCCCCCGTTCATGCTCTGTCTCTCTCTGTCCCAAAAATAAATAAATTGCATGCCCATTAAGTACTGAATTTCAGATTTGTGTTTTGGTCAGAATCATCTACGCTATACTGCAATAACAAAAATCCCAAAATCAAGTGGCTTAATAAAAAAATGTGTTCATTTATTCCTTCCACCAAAACTATTGTGGATATAGGCAACTCTCCAGTGCAATTGACTTTGATATGGTGACTCATGAATTCAGGTAGCTATGATCATGTGGTTCCCCACATCAACATGAGGCCCCAGTGGTTCCCATGGCAGGGGAAGTGAGAAACTAAAAAATAACACAGGGGTTTTTCACCATCTCAGCTCACAAGTAACACATCGAACTTTTGCTCACAACATATTCACCTGCACTACTCATATGACCTTGCCTAACAGCAAAGTAGCTCGAAATGGAGCTTTCAAAGAGATTTGAAACAGATTTGAGGACCATGTGGAATTGTTTCTTCCATGTTTGTATCAGTCATCTCTCTCATTTTGCTGAATCTTTTGCCTCTATCACAAATCGTGCCAAGTCTAAACCATCTTGAAAAATGCCCACCCACCATTTCATCTACATACCTTCCCTGATATATTCCCCACATTCCAGCCACACTGTACTGGTTGATATTACCCACAGGTCTCATGCTACATGCCTTATTTTCTCTACTCATGAGATTCCAGCTTCCATGTAGATAGATGTTCCTTCCTGGGATACATCTATATTCCTTGCCTCTGCAGCATTCCTGCTCATTCCATAAGTCCTATAGACAGAAAGAAGGTCTTGTATCTGCAATTTATAAACCTATATCATAGTATAATTATTATTTGTATGATTTCTTGACTTTCCATATAAACAATGAGATCACTGAAGGAATAATTGTATTTTATTGACTCACATATTCAGCACCTTACATAGTAGTGCCTGGCACATAGAAGACTTTAAGCAAATGTTTAGAGCATAAATGGCTGAATAAATCCATGAATAGTAAAATTTCTGAAAACCAATAGTGGAGAGTGTATGTTGCAATTTTTGAAGTATTATTTATGTCAGGGTTATGTCTTATTTTTTAAAAAGAGAATACAATAAATATTTATTTTAAAAATTAGTTGGTAGCAGGGGTCCCTGGGTGGCTCAGTCGGTTAACCATCTGACTTCAGCTCAGGTCATGATCTCGCAGCCTGTGGGTTTGAACCCCGTGTTGGGCTCTGTGCTCAGAGCCTGGAGCCTACTTCAGATTCTGTGTCTCCCTCTCTCTCTGCCCCTCCCCTACTCATGCTCTGTGTCTCTCTGTCTCTCAAAACTAAATAAATGTTAAAAAAATGTTTTTAATTAGTTGGTAGCATAAGTAGCATGAGATAAGGAATTACTGATAGCATTATATTATTTATGCAACATTAAATAAACATAGCATGACACAAAATACATACTAACCCAATCATCCATTTAAAGGAGTTAAAGTATGTCTCAATATTTATGATACAATGCCTTGCAATAAAGGCTGGGGGTGCTCTGGCATGTCCCCATGACTGGTGATAATGTTTATAATATCAGGAATATATATGTGAAATTTGCTTATATGTGAATTTTGCTTATATACGTTATAAATGAACATGAAGTGAAAATATTAATGTTGGAAAAGAATTGACTAATTGATAATAATAAAGCTAAACAAATGTTTAAGGAAGATCTTAAATATGCTGAGGAAGCTTATAATTGTAAGTTAGAATCCTTTAAACTTATATTTGACATAGGCATGAAGGCTTGGGCTATAGATAAAACTGAAATATTAGCTTATAATTTCAACCATTAATTTTGGGCATTTCTATAATGCTTATTCACTTAATTATGGCATTCCACCATTTTCTTGAAGTGTAGGATAAAAATTATTATCCTCTGAATCTTTCTTATGTTCTAAAATAGAAGCACGTAGATAAGAGGATCTTGGCCAAAACAGACAGTGTTTTATTTGTTCACTTATCATAAGCCATACCATATAGAATTTAGCCAATGTGGACCATGCTTTTGTTAGAAAATGTTTTTTGAAAACTAGGATCATTTCATATGTTAAGTCCATCACTAATCCTCAAAATGGAAACTATTATTAAGTTTGAGATATACATATATATGTTATATATTTACATATATATAATATATATAATATATGTATATATATGTATATATTGGTCCATTTTCTAAGACTGGCTGGAGATAGTTGAGGAGGAAAAAGGCAGGAGACAGTCAGGAGGGGTAGCTATGCATGCAAACATTTAGCAAGAGTTTTCCCTAAAATGGGAATCAGAAACTGGAAGGAGTCAAGGTAAGCCTGGTTGAACACAGGTGCAGAGCAAACCCAGAAGCTGGAGCCAAGGATCAAAGGCAAGTTGAGCCCTAACAGTTATTGAAAAGAAAAAATAAATAAAAAGGAGCAAGCAAGAGGATGCTAAGTAACCAAGGTGGTGAAATAAAAATATACCAAGAGAGAGAATCAAGGAGAGGGCAGAGTAATTAGCTAGAAATGAATTAATGTCAGAAGGAATGTTCAAAGAGCAAGAGGGTCTGTTGAGAATTCTGCTAGACATTGCCTTCTGCTTCTACTTTTGTTTATTCTTAATCTCCCCAGCCCAGGGCTTTTGATCCCAGGCCTTGAAGGCACTAAGAATGACTTCTGACATTTCAACTCCTACAAACATTTTCTTTCTCTCCAAGAGAAAGAGCAAAGGTCTTAACATTTCAAAATCCAAAGGTAAAAGTATGCAATTGAGAATTTTTTTTAACACCGAGGAATTCTTTAAAATTCATAGAAGTCTTATTTTGTCTATATGTTATTTCACATTTCACGCTGCAAGAGGACTATATATATGTTCCTTTTTTTGTATTTATGTATTTATATATAAATTATATATTTATTTATTTTATATATATTATATATATTATTTTATATATTTTTTCTTCTTTTATATATATATACTTTCCCCCCCAAAGACAGTAGCCAAATACTTGTCAATCATCTGTATGCTCTATTCCATCTCACTGATTTATTCATCTCCTTCTAAATTGGAACAAATGGAGAGTATTCAAGTCAACTTTTTGTTATTTTGTTTTCTTATGAAAGATTATGAAGAAAAAAACTTGTTTGACTTGTTGCTGTCAGATGAGCTTCACTAAATTCAAGAGTCACTCAGTCCTGCTCCCATTTCCTTTTTGTTTTTCTTTTCTTCTTCCTTTCCACCCTTCCTCCTTCTCTTCCTTCCATTATGTTAAAGAAATAAAGAAACGGGGAACATCTAGTCATTACATCTTAAAGCCTAAGAGAGGCCTAATGCAATGAGAAGCCATTGAAGGTTTTTGAAGAGTGGTAAAGTTTCTTGTTTTGTTTTATTTTTGATGGACTCTAGCTGCATAGAATTAGATTGACATAATCCTTGCTTCATGAGATAGTTTCATCATTGGTCTATGCAAGGCCTATTTTGCTTTATTCATACTAATTTATTTATAATAATATTATTATGTGTTATTAATGGTACTAATTCCTAAGACAACTCATTACCCTGCCAATTTAAAAATATATAATTATGGTGCATTAAGGAAAAGACATATAAATCTACACAACTAATGGTCGTATCTTGCAGTTACTGTCACCTTGGCAAGATTAAATTTCAGATTCATTTCCAGGAGGAAACTGGGGCCAAGAGTTCTTTCTTGATGAGATAAACTTCATGGAACATTCCCTCTTTAGATAACAAGGAAAGCACATCCCGGGTGATATCTGTGAATGCCTGGAGAGAAGTAGGCATTATCTTTTCTCTTGTGTGAGACTCACAAATCGAACTCACAATAATAACTACCTTCATTGGGCAGCTACTCTGTAGCCAGCACTGACATAGGCTCTTGATTAAATATTCACAATAAGATCCTGACAATTAGGTACCTATTATATAGGCATTTTTATCAGCATGGTTTAAATGCAAACAGAGGCTCAGAAAGGTTTAAAAATTTAGCGAAGGTAGCAACACTAGTGAACGGTGGAATCCTAAGTTAAACCTGGCTCTGGCTGTAAAATTGCGATTCTCACTTTAGGCAAGTTACACATTTACTCTGAGCTTCAATTTCTTCAACTGTTAAGAAAAATAGAGATAACTTGTTCTAATCTAACACAGATCCTGGTACACAATTTCAGGTTGTCTGGGGATGAAATCTTTGAAGAGAGCATAAAGATGACAAAGACACTGAACCATTCCCCTCTTCTAGGACTAGGGAGAAGAGTATATTCCAACCAATTTCCTCCCTAAGGAAGAACTACTTTTATAAGAAACATTAAGAGGTAGTGGTTAGAAGCACGAAGTCTCCATTTCCTCCTCAGTAAGGTGGGAAGGGTAATATCTGGCTTATAGGATTGATGTAAAGAGTAAATAAGATGATACAAAGGAATTATCAGAGTTTGCAAATAGTAATCATTCAAAACATATTATATCAATATCATCATCATCATCATCATCATCATCATCATCATCAAAAAGCTATATACCAATCTTGAATTATAATTTCCAGAGGCAGTAATGCTGCTAACAGATTGAAAAATATAAAACTCCTAACTAATTGTAAGTTACTCTTAAAAACCGTGGTTTTCATATCCCTAATTTCTTGAAGAATTTTGCTTTGTAGGATCCACCTTTCTAAGTAAAGACCACGCCAGATGGAAACTGGTTCTCAAAGAACTGTGCCCAAGATGCTTCATTCTGAAAACATGATTGGCTAGTTTTGGGGGCTTCAGCACATGTTTGAAGGACTAGGGATCTGTGAAGGCTGAGCATGGCACCCGAAGATATGATACTTGGCTCCCATTCTCACTCTTAACCATCATCAAACTGGTTATATTCACAGAGAGCCCAAGGGCCAACACCTTTGATCTGTGCATAATTTTGGCCATAGAGACATTTCATCTAATGAAGACTTTTTTTATGAAAGGAAATTAAATGGAAATAATAGGCAAATGATTTGGTTGTAATGTATCAGGAATCAGTTTAGGCTTTGTTTTTGTAATATAGACTAGGTGAATACACCCAAAATAGAAATGTAAAATACTGTATGAAATATATTTCTAATCTTTCCAGTGCTATGGACCTCCATATGTAAATCAGATACTTGCTGAATCAAACAACATATTATTCATAATTATATGATCATGGCATGAAAATCTAGACATATTGCACATGCACAGCTAATAGAATTTCATGGCTTTAATGGATAAGCAAAAGTGAAATATTTTACTATCTCCATCAAACATTCAAAAGATCATACTCCTACTGAGATTATTTATTATGATGATGATGCTTTTTATAAAGATCAAGTATGAGTAACCCCCCTCCAAAAAAAAAAAAAAAAAACTTAAGCTGTTTCTAAGGGCATAACATTTAGAAACAACATATGGTTCCTGTAGTCAAGAATAGGTTCCTTAAATTAGCCAAAGACATTCACAGAGAAATGAGTTGGAGGAAATAGGATCATGGGCAAGAGGGAAAAAATTGTCATCTCTCATCCTTCTGCTCTTCATCTTCCTTGCCTGGCTGAATATGGTTTTGGTTTGATACCCAATTTTAGATGTAAAAATAAAACAGGTGTTGTTAGCCTCATAAAGAAAGATATTTTAATGCACTTACCTTTTGTTTAATGACTATTATAAATGTTATTAAAGTAAAAAAGTGCACCAGATCATAAAATGTAAAAATTACATTTATCATTTAATAAGCATACATTGGATGCCTTCTCTGTGCCCAGGGCTAGGCCCTAAGGGGCAGCACCTATTCTCTTCACTATTAAAATCTAGTCGCAGCCTTGTTTTATTTTGCCAGCACTGTATTTCCATTTGGGAGCCAACATTTAAAAGTAAATAGATTTCATATTGTAAAAAAATAAAAATAAAAATAAAAAATAAATAAAATAAAATCTAGTGGCAGGCGCGAAGACAGACCTAACCTGGCACCTTTTACTCTTGCCTTCTCTAATCTTTTCAGGATACAGAGAATCGTATTACGTACCTGCTGAAAAATCCTTCAGTGGTTTCCCATGTCAGTAGAATAAAATCCAGACCGATTACTTTTTTTTATACAGTCCTGCATCATCATGCCTCTTCCTCTTAAATTTCAGCTCTTGCCGGTATCACTCACTAGCCTTCTTTCAGCCTCTAATTTTGCCTTGCTTCTTCCCATCTCAGGGCTTTACACATGTCTGGAACATTCACACACACACACACACACACACACACACACACACACCCTAGCTAGCTCCTTCTCATTCTTCAGATTTCAACTTAAATATTACCTCCTGGAAAGACTTTCCCTGAAACTCAAATGTAACTCAAATCACTTCACATGCTTTCCTTTATTCCTATTATTTCCTTCATTGCACTCCCTGTGATTTGTAATCATTATCATTTACTTGTTTATTTTTATGTATGTTTCCTTTATTATACACACATTTTTTAAGACTTTATTTTTAGAGCAGTTTTAAGTCCACAGAAAAATTGAGAGGGAGGTGTAGAGATTTCCCGTAAGCCCCCGACCCCACACATGCACGTCCTCTACCATTACCAACATCCCCCAACAGAGTGGTACATTTTTACAATTGATGAACCTACATTGACACATCATACTCACCCAAAGTCCATAGTTTACATTAGGGTTCACTCCTGGTGTTGTATATACTCATTCATTTATCATGGTATTCTTCTCCCACTAGATTATATATTCCACAAGGGCAAACACCTTAAGCAGTGTAATTCCTGGTCTGTCATATCGTGTTCAATAAATTTTGTTTAAAAATGACTGCTGAACAAATGACTAATTTGTTAAGGAAATAATTGCAGGGTAACATTTACATGAGCATATGACACTTTAGTACAAATTCTAGATATATATTCCAAGAAAGGCTTGATCAGAGTGGAATGGAATTTGCAGTAAGATCTTTCAGTAGAAATGAGATAATTTAGCTTGGTAGGTTGTGTGTTTCCAGGAGGATTCTCTTCACTGAGTTCAATGAAATGAAAGGAAAGAGAAAGATCCTTTGTGACTACTATTTTGCTCCTTCTGAATGTACAAAGTATAGAGGTGGTCTTGGCTCTGTGCAAGAAGCTTCAGGTAAGCAGGACTTATTTTATGAGAAGGGAATTAAAATTTTCCTTAAGTGACTCAAATAGTATAGCTGACTGGAACCTAGAACTCAGACCTCCTTCTAGTTCCTTCCTGCCCCTCTCCCACCTCGAAACCTGAGACTAGAAAATCATAGACAATTCACACATTTATGTATGGCTTTTCTCATACTTACCATCTCAACCTAAAATGATTTTCAGGTATTTGTAACAGGGTGTCTTATATATAACTAGGAATAAGGGTTTTGCTTCTATACTGTTCATGTTTGAAAAACAAGCAAACAATCAGAACTATATTCATTTCCATCAGTAAGATGACCTGCTTTAAAATCTTGGTGTCATTGGAGAAAATTGAATATGTTAACTTCAGACCAAATTCTGCACTATAAATCCTTTCTTTAGCATGCTAGTAAGAGTTTTAGAAGTTGAGGCCTCTGTGCACCTGTCTTCAAGTTCTTACATTTCAACTAAACCATTATTTTACAGATCTAACACACTTAAAAACCATACACAGTCACACATTGCTTGTCCTACACACTAACTAAATTCTTTTGTTTGCATGGTTAGGAATTTCCCGATAATGACATTTAACTCTAATTCTGGAAGTAAGTAGGTAAAAAAAACAAAAACAAAAACAAAGAGGTGAGTTAACTAAGGCACTTGCCTCACACAACATTGAATTTGGTCACATGAAAAGTTCTTTTGCATAAATTTCTTGGTAACTTGGCACTTAGTTATTTACAAACTAATGTAGCTACCCTCCAATTTTAAAGGAATTGTAGGCGTGAATTTATTTTTTTCTTTTTGGAGAACTCGATAAAATGGGTTGCTTTACTATTTATTTAAATGTCACTATAGCAATGGTTAGAAATTCCAATAACAACTCTCTCAAAAGATTTGAAGTTTGACATTCATCTTTGTAGAAGTTGATTCATTCTGTTTTTAACTAGTTTACATGTAAGGAATTTGGGGCTCATTCACTTCACAAACCTAATAATTATCTAGGCATAACACTTCTCTGTATGTATCACATGATAGATGGGAAAAGAAATTATTCATTTAACAAATATGTATTAAGAATCTACTATGTGATAACTATTGTGGCAGGTGGGTAAAGGTCAGAATCAACTAAGAAGGGAAAATAGACATGAAAACATCATTTCAATGCAGAGCTAGCTACAAGGGAAGATTGTACAAGGTATGGGAGTAACACAATCCTCCAGTTAAGGGAAGTCAGGAAGGTTTTCTAGAGAAGACATTTAAGCTGGGGTTCAAAGTAAAAATAAGAATTTTGCTGGTAGATTAGGGTTGGAGGGTGGTTAGGAAGAGAATGGAAACATTGGACAATCCATGCAGAAAAATGTATAGGGGCATGAAACAATATAATGTACAAACAAAGCTTGGATGAAGCAACAAGTTTGAGAGGTAGAGTAGTTAGGCAACAGCTATTAGGTGATTTTTAAGTGCCAGGTACCCTGCTTGGTTTGGGGGAATCCAGAAGTGAATAAGACAGATCCCTAAGACATATCCCTAGAGAGATTACAGGCTAAGCCCAGAAGATAGATATTAAACAAATTATTTCAAGTGTTATGTTCTTCAGAGAAGAAATGTAGGATGCTAAGAGAGAACACTACTCAGTCTGAAAGGATAATAATTTTGAAATACCAACAGACGTTTTCCTCTCCTTCATGTTTGCCCATTCTTGCCTTCTTCCATAAATGCCTCTTTTTCCTTTCTCCATTCCCAAAGCCAATTCAGGTAGCTAGTCTTATTGCCTAATAACCCTCAACAATAAGGAGAAAATAAATAACCTCTGTGGCTTTTCCCAGGTTTGCAATCATTGGTATAATAATTAAAACCATGGAAGTAGATGATTGACCTAAAGAGGGCAAAGGGTATAAAGTGAATAAAGGGGAGTACCAAGCATAGAGCTATGAGAAGCACACAAAGGAATACGTGAAAGAGTTAACAGAGAAATAAGAGTGAAAACAGAGAATAAGAGGAAGAGTAGGTAAGTTAGATGGAGAGGTAGACAAGCCTCAGCTCAATATATGTAAATAATATAATATTTGGTTCTCCTTTCATGGTTCCATAGTCAAAATGGCTCTCCCTTAAAAGTTCCTTAGTCACTCCTCTATTACCCAAACTAGCTTACTCCTTTTGCCACTCCTCTAGGTACATTTCAGAAACTCCTCTTATTCCCTCCTTGTTCCACATCCATGCCTTGAAGCAGCCTTTCTCTTACCCCCACTCATGTGGCTACTGTAATTTACTCAACAAACTTCACCCATGAACAAAGGAGAGTCACTGAAAGAAAGGCCTATTTTCTCACACTCTTTTTTTCCTATTAAACATTTTTGTTAGTTTTACTGAAGTACAGTTTATATAAATAATATTAATCAAATTTAAGTGTGTACGTTAATGAATTCGGACAATTGGATACAGTAGTATGAACACAACACAATCATGATATGGTTTCCATGATTTCCATCACCATGAAAAGTTACCACATGCTCCCCTTGCAGTTAATTCCTGACCCTCACCCCTGGAAAATGTTGATCACTTTGCTGACACTATAGTGTTGTCTTTTCTAGAATTTCGTTATGATAGAATAATATAATATAATATGTAGCATCTTACGTGTGACTTGTCTTACTATAATGCTTTATAGAACCCTCAACATTGTTGTGTGTGTCAGAACTTTGTTCATCTTTATGGTTAGTAGTAGTCCATAACATGGATATCCCACAGTCTATTTATTCATTCATAGTTTGACAGTATTTTGATTATTTCCAGTTTGAGGCTATTATGAATAAAGTTTCTATAAATATTCCTGTACAAGTTTTATAAAGATATGCGTTCATTTCTCTTGGGCAGATCTCTAGAAGTGAAACTGCTTAGTCATATGAATGTTTAATAAAAGTAGTACAAGTAGGTATCCTCGCCTTGTTCACAAACTTGGGGGAAAGCATGTAGTTTTTCACCATGAAGTATTATGGTAGCCACAGGTGTTTTTGTAGTCACTTTTATCAGATTAAGAAAGTTTCCTTTAATTCCTAATTTTCTGGAAGTTTTCATAATGACTGGCTGTTTAATTTTGTCAAATGCTTTTGTCTTCATCTATTAATATGATCATACCATTTTTCTTTTTTGTTTCTTAATATGGTGAATTACATTTATTAATTTTCTTTTTATCTTTAGGTTTATTTATTTATTTTGAGAGGGAGAGAGAGAGAGCACAAGCTGGGGAGGGACAGAGAGAATGAGAGGCAGAATCCCAAACAGGCTCCGTGCTGTCAGCACACAGCCCAATGTGGGGCTCGAATTCACAAACCGTGGGAGCATGACCTGAGCCGAGATCAAGAGTCAGATATTTAACCGACTGCACCACCGAGACACCACACATTGATTGATCTTCTAATGTGGAACCATCCTTGCATTCCCAAGAAAGGCTACACTTGGTCCTGATGCATTGTATTATTTTTTCCTCTGTATTTGATTTGCTAGTATTATGATGATGATTTTGCATCTATGTTCTTGGGAGATATGGGTCTGTATTTTTCCACCTTGTTACGTCTTTGTCACATTTTATTACTAGGGTAATGCTAGCCTTATAAAACCAGTTGGGAAGCATTCCCTCCTCTCCTTTTTTTTTTTTTTTTTTGGAAGAATTTGTATAAAATTTGTATTATTTCACTGAAAATACTTGATGTAATTTGCCAGTGAAATCATCTGGGCCTGGAGTCTTCTTTATGTACAGATTTTTAACGATAAGTTCATTTTCTTTGATAAACACTAGCTATTCCAGTTACTTATTTCTTCTTGAGTAAACTTTGATAATTTACTTTCAAGGAATTTGTTCATTTCATTTAAGCTAATTTATTTTCATAAATACTTATTAGGGGCACCTGGGTGGCTCAGTCAGTTAAGCATAAATACTCATTATACCTTTAATACATGACCTACACCGATGTCTGTTTTCATATATCTGATATTGTTAGTGTGTCTTTTCTTTTTTCTTTTTAACCAGCATAGATACAAGTTAATCAATTTTAGTCACTTTTCTAAGAATCAATTTTTTGGTTTCATTGATTTTTAAAATTATTTTTCTCTTTTCTATTTTATTGCTTTATACTATTTATTATTTCCTTTCTTCTACTTGCTTTGGGTTTAATTGCTCTTCTCTTGCTAGTTTCTTGAGGTAAATGCTTAGATCATTGATTTAAGAATCTTCCTCATTTCTGGTGTGAACATTTAATGCCGTAAATTTATAAATTTTGTAAATAAAATTCTACCTTTGCTGTGTCCCACAAATTTTGATATGTTGCGTAGTCACTTCCATTCAGTACAAAATATTTACTAAATCCATTTGTGACTTCCTCTTTAGTATTTACAAGTATGTTGTATAACTTCCAAGTATTTGAGAATTTTACAGATATCTTTCTGTTATCAGTTTTTTAGCTTAAATCCATTATTGTTAGAGACCATATTTTGCATTATTTCAATTCTTTTAAATTTACTAAGGTTTGAGGTGCCTGGGTGGCTCAATTGGTTAAAGGTCCAACTTCAGCTCAGGTTGAAGCCCCTGAGTTCAAGCCCCACCTAGGGCTCTGTGCTGACAGCTCAGAGCCTGGAGCCTGCTTCAGACTCTGTGTCTCCCTCTCTGTCTATCTTTCCCCCACTCATGCTCTGTCTCAAAAAATGAATATACATTAAAAATAAACAAACTAACTAACTAACTAACTAACTAAGGTTTATTTTGTAGCCTAAAATATGCTCTATCTTGGTGGATGTTCTATGTGCACTTGAAAAGAATGTGTTCTGCTGTTTTTAGGTGGAGCATTCCATAAATGGCAATTAAAACAAGTTGGTTATTAGTGTTGTCCAGGTCTTCTATATTCTCAATAATTCACTCTCAATTTTCCCATCAATCACTAAGAAAAAAGTGTTGAAATATCTAAGTATAGCTGTATTTTTTTGTCTATTTCTCTTTCCAGTTCTACTACTTTTTGATTTATGCATTTTGAAACTATCATTAGGTACATATACATTACATCATGTCTTTGTAGTTAACTGGCTCCTTATTATGTAATGTTTCTTTTTCTTACTATGAATTCTTTGTTTCATATTAAAGTAGTGAATTCAGCTTTCTTTTGACTTTTTTCCTAGTATATGTTCTTCCATTCTTTTGCCTTTTTTCATCCTACTTTTAACCTACCTATGTTTTAACATTTAAAGTGACTTTTTGTAAATGGCATTTAGTTAGGTCTTGCTTTTAATCTAATCAGACGATCTCTGTCTTTCAACTTGGATGGTTAGTTAGATCTGCATTTTTCAGTAAGATAGCAACTAGCCACATATGCCTTTGGACAACTTGAAATATGGCTGGTCTGAATTGAGATGTAAGTGTAAAATACCCATGAAATTTTAATAAACAGAATGTAAAATATCCCATTAATAATTTTTATGATGACTATATGTCAAAATAACAATATTTGACATAGTTTTTGTTACATATATTATTAAAATTAACTTCATCTGTTTCTTTTAGTTGTCTTTAATGTGGCTACTAAAAAACTTTAAATTACATACCTTACTCACATTATATTTCTTTTGGACAACACTGGTTTAGACCATTTTCATTCAGTTTCATTTTTAATCGATTTAATTAAAATCCACCATCTTGCTGGTTGGCTTCTATTTGTTACTTTTTCCCTTTTGTTTCTCTTTCTCTGTTTGCTTTTGAATTAATTTATTATTTAATTTTTTTCCATTGCTGACTTGTTACTTATAATTTTTAATTTTTTTAGTATTTTCTGTAGAGTTTACAATACATGTTTTAGTTTACCACAGCCTACCTTTAATGAATATTTTACTTCTTTTCGTATAGTGTAAGAATCTTATAGCAACATACTTCCAATATCTTTCTCCCTTCATTTATGTTATTTTTGTCATACATTATACTTTTACATGTACTAAATACTCACAGTACATTGTTTCTATTTTTGCTTTAAAAATCCATTGCTCCTTAAAGCAATTTAAAATGGGGAAATATGGGGCACCTGGGTGGCTCAGTCGGTTGAACGTCCAACTCCGGCTCAGGTCATGTCTCGCGGTTTGTGGTTCAAGCCCCGTGTCAGGCTCTGTGCTGACAGTTTATAGCCTGGAGCTCGCTTCAGATTCTGTGTCTCCCTCTCTCTCTGCATCTCCCCTGTTTGTGCTTTGTCTCTCTCTCAAAAATAAATAAACATTAAAAAAAATAAATTAAAAAAATGAAACGGAGAAATGCCTTTCATATTTACCTTTATTTTCACTATTGCTGGAGCTCCTCCTTTCTCTGGATAGCTCTAGGTTTCTGCATGATATCATTTTCCCTCTGCATGAAGAATTTCCTTTAACATTTCTTATATCACAAGTCCACGGTAATAATTTCATTCAGCTTGTATTCTTATGAAAAAAATATTTATTTTGCTTTTGTATTTGAAAGATAGTTCTTCTGAGTAAAATATCCCAGGTTGACAGTTTTTTTCTTCAATGCTTTAAAAATGTCACTTCATTGCTCTGGCTTGCATGGTTTCTGATGTAAAATCTGCTTTAATTGTCATCTCCATTCCTTTTTATGTGTGTGTGCATTTTCTCTTGATACCTTTAAAGTTGTTTCTTTGATATAAGTTTTACACACTTTGAAGATGATATATGTAGGGGTTAATTTTTTGTATATTTTAGGATTTTTAGTATACTGTGAGAATTTTGGATCTAAAATGTCTTCTTTAATTTTGGCCATTATATTTTCCAAAACATATTTTACCCCATTATCCCTCTCTCCTTTTACAAGTCCAGTTACATGTATGTTAAACCAGTTTTATATTGCCACAATTCTTGGATACTCTGTTATGTTTTTCCCACTGTTTTACTTTTTTAATGGAACTTTTTTTTTTTTTTTAGAATGAGAGAGAGAACATGAACAGGATAGGGACAGAGAAAGAGGGGGGCAGAGGATCTAAAGCAGGCTCTGTGCTGACAACAGAGAAGCTGGTGTGAGGCTCCAACTCATGAACCATGTGACCATGACCTGAGCTGAAGTCCATTGCTTAACGGACTGAGCCACCCAGGTGCCTTTTTTTCTATGTGTTTTAATGAAGATAATTTTTATTCAGCTATTTTAAAGTTCACTGATTATTTCCTGTATCAAGTTAAGTGAGGAACACATTGAAGGCATTACATATCTCTGTTGCTTTGGAGGATTTTTTTTTATTTCTAGCATTTTATTAGATCTCGTAGTTTTCACTTTTCTGCTAAAATTTCTTATGTGCTCATGTATGTCGCCCACCTTTTCAAGTAGAACCTTTAGCATTTTAACAATAGCTATTTTAAATTCACTTCATGATTTCTGACCTCTAGGTCATCTCTGATTCTATTAGTTGCTTTAACAATGGGTTGCCTTTTCTTAGCTTTTTACGTGTCTGATAATTTTTATTGAATACTAGACATTATATGTAGAACAGTAGAAATTGAAGTAGAGGGCACCTGGATGGCTTAGTAGGTGAAGCATCTGACTTCGGCTCAGGTCATGATCTCATGGTTCGTAAGTTCGAGTCCCACATCAGATGAACTCGAGCCCCACTTTGGGTGAGCTTGTGCCCCACTTTAGGTGAACACAAACCCTGCTTCAGGTGAGTTGAAGCCCTGCTTCAGGTGAACATGAGCCCTGCTTTGGGTGAGCCCCACTTCTCTCTCTCTCTGCCCCTCATGGAATTCTCTCTCTCTCTCTCTCTCTCTCTCTCTCTTTTCTCTCTCTGCCCCTCCCTCACTTGTGCTCTTCCTCTCTCTTTCTCTCTCTAAAGAAGAAGAAGAAGAAGAAGAAGAAGAAGAAGAAGAAGGGAATAAATGGAAGTAGATGTTGCTTATATTTGGAAATAGGCACACCTCTTCTACTAGACTGAGTTTTCAGTGTTGATTCAAACTTGTCAGAAGTTAAACTGGTTTTGGTTTTGTTGTTTCTATGATCACAGTTTTCCACCAGTTTCAGTATCCTTTAGTAAGCTTACCTTGTGGTTAGGGTTGGGGACTCTGTGCTGAATGTTTTTTTCCAATGATCCTGATATACCCTCAGCTTTCAGCCTTCCTTGTGCAACTATGGCACATTGGAGTTATTTCCCCACAATCTTGCCTCCTCCCCAGTGGTAGCCTGCTATTGATTATTATTCAATGCTTGCTATGTGGGGAGGAGGCAGGAAGCTTCTCTGTTGTCCTGGTCCAGCTCAGTCTTTGTTATACTCTCTGTGCCTCAGCCTTTGTGATGGAGATTTCTCATGATCTTGTCCCTCTTCCCCATGACCATCAAACTGTGCCTTGTATCCTTAGTGAGTCTTGTTCAGACTCTGCTTCCCTGCCCCCTACTACATCCCAGTAATAGGAGTATTTTAATGGTATAGATTTATATAGGATCTGTGAAATAGAACTATTTCCTAAGTACAGGGTATTTTTCTTTTACCCAATCACCAGCCACACGTGGTACTTCAAATGTGTCCTGAGAGTATCATTGTTTACTGCTTCTACCTCCATGACTTAAAGCTTTTATTCCATAGAGGTAAAAGATCCAAGAGAAGCTTCATGCCTTTTGCACTGGAGCACTCAATCCCCTTCAGTGATCCTGCACCACTGAAGGAAGCTCTTTCTGGTCTCTTGTCCTGCCCATAACCTTTTTTTGTGTGTGAGTTCCCAGTGGAAACCATGGAAAAGGGTTTGCAGGTTGGTACACACTAACCTTGTGCTTGTGACTCTCAAGTAGGTATACTCTCATGCTAGCCCACACTTAACCTTTTTTTTTTTAACCATTTCTTAAATGTTTAGCTAAACTCTTCTTACATATTTTTATGGTGTATATCATATCTTTTTCCCATGTTATGCCACAGATGAGCCAATTCTCACATTCTCTCTCTTTTCTGGAGGGGTCTGTCTGCTTTTGATTTCAGAGCTTATGGTTGCCCTGTAATAGCTCTCTGATAGGTTCAGGAAAATTTATGAGTTTGTAACTCATTGTTACAAACATGTTCTCATTGTTATGATAAAAACAGCATTCTTTCTAGCTTTCTACATCTGAAGAAAAAAGCAGAAGTTTTCTTCATTGTTGCAAGGTGGTTTTTTTTAGGTTTTTTTTTTTTCTGGGTATAGAAATCTGGGTTAACTTTTTTTTCTTTTGGTTTCATTTCTTTAATCAACTTCTATTATCTTCTGGTCTGCATGTTTTCTGATCAGAACTCTGCTGCCATTTTTATCTGTATTATTCTGAACATAATGTCTTCTTTATCTATGGATGTGCTTAAGATTCCATTTTAATCACTGGTTTTTAGTATTTTAAAAAAATTTTTTAAAAATGTTTATTTATTTTTGAGAGAGAGACAGAGTGCAAGTGGGGGAGGGGCAGAGAGAGAGAGGGTAGCACAGAATCCGAAGTAGGCTCCAGACTCTGAGCTGTCAGCACAGAGCCTGATGTGGGGCTTGAACTCACAAACCATGAAATCATGACCTGAGCCAAAGTTGGACACTTAACTGACTGAGCTACCCAGGTACCCCACTGATTTTTAGTAATTTGATTATGATGTGTCTTGATGTGATTTTCTTCATATTTTTGCTTATAGAGGTTCATTGAGGTTCTTAAATCTGTGGGTAAATGTCATCAAATTTGGAGCAATTGTGGTCATTATTTTCTAAAATATTTTTTTGTTTTGCCCTTGCCTTCTGATACTCCAATGATATTCATATTATTAGACTATTTGATATCATCCCACAACTCATCAATCTCGTGTTTGTTTTTAAAAATTATTTCTCCACGTGCCTGGGTGGCTCAGTTAGTTTAAGCATCCAATTTTGGCTCAGGTCATGATCTCATGGTTCGTGGGTTCAAGCTCCAAGTCAGGCTCTGTGCTGACAGTTCAGAGCCTGTTTGGGATTCTCCCTCTCCCTCTCTCTCTCTGCCCCTTTCCAACTTGTGCTCTAAATAAATAGATAGATGATAAATAGATAGATATTTCTCTTTACTTCATTCTGGATAGTTTCTATTACTGCATCATCAAGTTCACTAATCTTTTTTCTACATTGTGTAGTATGCTATTAATCTCATTCAGTTACTTTTCGGATCTTGTCTGTTTCAAATCTGAAGCTTAATTTGCTTTTTAATACCTTCCATTTCTCTCATTCTCATGTTTATGTTTTCCTCTACTGTCTTGAACATACGAAACATATTTATAATAGCTACTTTAACATCCTTGTCAGTTAATTCTATTGTCTCTCTCATTTCTGGGTCTGTATCTATTGATTGATTTTTTTCTCCTGCTTATGAGTTGCATGTTTTTTGCTTTTTTGCATGCTTAGAAATATTTGATTGAATACTAATGTAATTAATTTTTACATTGTTAGACACTGGATGTTGTTGCATTCATTTAAGTAGTGTTGGGCTTTGTGGCTTGGAATCAGTTTGATCCTTTTCCATTTGCTTTTAAGCTTTGTGAAGCAGATCTAGAATAACTTTTTTTTTTTTTAATTTTTTTTTAACGTTTATTTATTTTTGGGACAGAGAGAGACAGAGCATGAACGGGGGAGGGGCAGAGAGAGAGGGAGACACAGAATCGGAAACAGGCTCCAGGCTCCGAGCCATCAGCCCAGAGCCTGACGTGGGGCTCGAACTCACGGACCGCGAGATCGTGACCTGGCTGAAGTCAGACGCTTAACCGACTGCGCCACCCAGGCGCCCCTAGAATAACTTTTTGTGTAGGCTAATGTGTCCCCATTACTGAGACACCATCCTTCTGAAGATTTATTTAATTTCTATGTATTAGGAGGTTGTTCCACTCTAGTTATTTAGAACACAAACTACTACTTGACTATGTGAGCTCAAGGATTCTTCAGCTTATTTCTTCCTAACAGTTTTTCTTCAGTCCCAGGCAGTTCCTTCCATACGTTCACAGATCAATACTCAGCCTCGACATTCAGGGAACTCTCAGAAGCTTTCTGGAGCAAGTCTCCCCCACCCAGCTGAAGCTCTCACCTCTTCAGTATTTTGCTTCACAAATTCTAGCTACTTTCATCTCTCTGAACTCCAAACTCTGTCTCTTCAACTGAGCAAGAATGCCAAGCTTTGTCCTGGTTCTCTCTTACTTTGCTATGGCAGAAAATTTTTTCCAGGCAGTAAGCTAGAGCAATAAAAGGGTTCACTTTATTAGTTTCCCTTCTTTCTAAGTTCAGTGTCTTGTAATGCCTATTGTCTAAATACCTAAAAATTGTTTTGTCTTGTTTCTAATTGTTTAAAACAGGATAAATACACTCATTTTTACTTTATCAAATCTGTCATGTGGCCAACTTAAAGGTTTCGAGGTATATAGAGCATGGTAAAATGTGTGTTAAGTCATTCTAATGGGCAAATATAGTATTAATTGGAAGAGAGTGAGATTAGGCACCAAAGTGGGTTAAGAGGTCAATAGACCCAACAACGTATAGCAAGAACATGAATTCTTGGCAGTAGACATTGCCATGGTATATTATGCCCAAGAAGTAACAGATATTATAAGTATTTAGAGCACTAGTAACTAGTGACTGATTGAATCTAGGAAAATCAAATGAGATAATGAGCACAAAATTATTTCCAAACATCCATTTAAACATTGATTAAATAACAACTGTGTGCCCAGGATTATGATAGGTTAACAGACTACATATATAAATGATACATAGTACCTGGACTAAGAGAGTTAGCAGACTTATAAATATAATTTTAAAACAATGCAGGGACTGATTTGATGGAAATGTACACAAGGTACTATATTGCATAAATAATGGCACAGTAGCAGCTGAGGGAAGTCAAAGAAGCCCTTAAAGAAGAGGTCATACTTGAGATAGTTCTTGAAAGGTAAGTGGGAGCTCTTCAGGCAGGTAAGGACGAAAGGACATTGCAGGCAAAGAATAATAAAAGCATTGTGATTTCCAATAACAAAGACAATTTCACAGTGAATGAAGTATAGACTATGTTGGATAATTAAGGTATGTAAATATCAAAATGTAATATTATAAAAGAAAGAGGTTACTATTTCATTTCTAAGGATTGTTTCTCTACATATATACATACATCATGTGAAATGTATGAATAAGTTTTGGTGATGCTAAGGTACTCAAAGCAGAGTCCGTGTCGTTAGTTACATAGAACAGAAGAAATCAATATTTACGTGTATTTTCAATCCAGGATACAGTAAATGCAATTACTTAAAATGTCTGCATTCATGTACTGAGATAATGTTCAAACAATCCATGCACTTGAAAAGAAATAGAAATAAATATTTTAAATGGCTCTAAGAAATAAAGAACAGTCTATATAGCATTCATTTTTTAAGTTTCCTTTATGTTGGTGAATTCCATTGCTACCCATCAAAAGAGTGTTCTTTTTCTTCTTTGCCTCCGTATTCCTAAGAAACATATAGAGCTCCTTCTTGATATTTCAATGTTAAGCATTCGGATGTTAACTTTGACTTAATCTACCTATTTTTCTTTTGGAATTCCCATCCTCAAGTGTGTCTGTGGTTCTCCTGTCAAGACTCTCTACTTAATCCTCTCCAGCAAATAAAGCTCCAGTCTGTTGCTGTATAGTAGGGGGTTAGTCACCTGCAGTGCAGAATGGTGGAGGTTTCTGTGGGTGTAGCTGCTTCTTAGATAGACTTTCAGCCAAGTCTGTTATTGCCTGACATTTACCTTCTCTACCAGAGGTGCCAGACACCCATTCCTGAGCCTTTGGGGTGGGGGTGAGGACAGGATTCTGCATTGTAAATCAGGTTGCTTCTTGGCTTTTCCCCACCACAGCTTCAGCTTTCATGAGTCGAAGTTAGTTGCCATTCATCTTTCTTCTTTCCAGCTTCCTGTATTCTGATGCTATTGTTTTACTCTTGTTCTCTTAGTCCTTGTGGGTTCATACTTTATTTTTAAAAATCCATTTACTATCACTAGAGTGGTCTTCAGAAGGGAGCTGAAAAATGCATGTACTCAATACTTCCTTTTTAACTGGAAGTCCTTCAGTTCATTCTTTTTTAATATCTATGTCTTTGTATTTTATAATATATATATTTGAACAATAATACATATAATTTATAAATAAATAAGTACCTTCTTTCACATGGCTCAATTTATTTTTTCTTCTTCTTACAGATAATGCTACGTGATTCTAAAGGTTTGGAGACCACGGGTTTCCTGGACTCTAACTGATGGAGTCTCCAGGACTCAGAGCTTGGCATTTTTCTCTTATGTTCATACTCCCTCAGGTGATCTCACCTAGTCCTGATGTTAATGGCTCTAAAATGCGTATATTTAGGAGCACCTGGGTGGCTCAATTAAGCATCCGACTTTGGTTCAGGTCAAGATGTCATGGATGGTGAGTTCAAGCCTCAAATCGGGCTGTGTGCTGACAGCGCAGAGCCTGGAGTATACTTCGGATTCTGTGTCTCCCTCTCTTGCTGTCCTTCCCTCTCTCTCAAAAAGAAATAAACATTAAAATAAATATATATATATATATATATATATATATATATATATATATATATAAAATGTATACATTTAGCCCTGACCTCTGCATTCTGCATTCAGGCCCAGATATCCAGATTCCCACTTGATTTCTTCACCTGGATGTCTAATAGGTACCTAAAATTTAGTATCCAAATCAGAATTCTTGATTGCCACAACCCCACACCTTCCCCAAACTGCACCTTGCCCAGGCCACCCGGTTATTCAGTCAAAAAATTGTATTGAATATCTGTATGATTCCAAACTCTGAGAATACAACACTGAACCCAACTGAAAAGACTGCTGTCATACAGCTTATGTTCTTGGGGCAGGGGGTGGGGAGACAACAAAAAATTGAAAAGCAAATATATGTCTTGTGTTTATATGCATCTACATTTATCTAGGTTGAGTGCTATTAAGAAAAATAAAGTAAAAGGAATGGAAAAGGGTGTGTGTGTGTGTGTTTTTTTCTGTTATGTCTCCTTTCCAGCTTCCAAAATTTTGTCATGAGCGTCTCTTCTTTTGTTGTCTTTGTCTTTGTGAGTTCATGGGCTTAGAAGGTATTCATTTCATTAACCGCCATTTCACGGAGTTTGAGGAGAGTGTTGAAGGAAATGCATGTGTTCAATCTTCCATCTTCACCTAGAAGTTGAAGAGTGTTAAGGGAATATCTTTATGAGAAGATGATATTCAAGCAGAAACCCAAAAGAAGTGAGGAAGTAAGCCATGAAGATATCTAAAAGAAGAGCAGTCCAGATGGAGGGAGCTGCAAGTGAGAAAGGTCCTAAAGTAGGAGTGTGCTTAATGTGTTCAAGGAACAGCAAGGAGTCGTGTTGCTGAAGTGGAGTTGAGAGGTGGGATGGAAAGGGAAGACTGTTAGGAAACAAGGTTGGAGAGGTGGCAAGGGACTAGATCCTTTATTGGAGGCCATGCTAAGGATTTTGATTTTTATTCAGAGTGAAATGGAAAGGCCTTGGAAGGTTTTAAGCAGACATTATTAAAATTACTTTTTAAGTAAATCACTCTGGCTGCTATATAATGTCTTGTAGGAAGATGAAGGCAGAAGCAGAAATACCAGTTAGGAGTGGATAAAGCAAGAGATGATGATGACCTGAGCTAGAGTGGTGGCAAGAAGTGTGGTGAGAAGTAACAGGATTTTGGATATTCTTTGAAGTTAGAGCCAGCAGAATTTTACTGACGGACTGAGCAACAGAGTGCCAGCCATATTCTAAGATATCTTACTTAAACACATAGAATTACGATATTACTGGTGATGATGGTTGTATGTGGAACAGATGTGGGAGGAGTGCAGGGGACAGGAGCTCAGTTTGACTTGTTAAATTTGAGATAACTGTTAAACAACTAAATGGTGACATCAAATGATTGCTGGATGTATGAGTCTGGGGTCTCAGGGAGCAGGCAGGTAGAAGATACTTATTGGGGCTTATCAGTGTATGAAGAGTATTTAAAGCCACAGAGCCTGATTGGATCAACAAAGGAGTGAGTGTAGACAGAAGTTCCAATGAGTGAGATTGGGAAGGTTTCAACATTAACTGATTGGGAAGATGAGGAAGAACCTACTGAGCAGACTGAAGAAAGAGTGACCAGTGAAAAAGGAGAACCAAGAAAGGATGGTCCCTGGAAGAAAAATAAAAAGTATCTCAAGGAGAAGGGAGTGGTTGACTCCCTTAAATGCTGCTGAGAAGGTGAGTAAAATAAAGTCTGAGAAACGATCATTACATAAACAATGTGAAGGTCATTGAGGCCTTTGACAAGGTTATTTCCATGGAATGGAGGGAGTAAAAACCTGAATTGGAGTACTGCAGATGCCAACTGATGACTCAGAAAGACAGGAATTATCTGTTGAAGCAGTGCTCACAGTTAGGCAAGAAACACAGGATCCAGGGTTTAGACGCAGATGGTTGTCTCAGGTAGAAAACCAGACAGTTCATCCATTGCAATGAGAGGTAAGGCTGAAGGTTCATTTTGCAGTGGTTGGCAGGTGTGATCAGAAGTGTGGAAGTTCGATTTTTATTGAAATAGAAAGCAGGTCATTATAAGCTGAGAAAATGGGGAATGGAGAGGTATTGGAGGTTAAAAGAGAGAAAATAAATTGTACAATAGTTAACTGAGAGAGTAGGAAGGTTAATTAGCTAGGAAATTATAGTAGGATTGCATGGCAGAGCAAAGGTCCACTCAAATTTTGAGGTCATGAAGAGAATCAGTTAGCCTGAGCATGTGATTTTTCTCTATCCATGTTTCATTGTTCCGATGCAGATGAAGAGTCAATGGAGATTTAGATTTGAGCAGGTTTGGGTTTTGCCAGGAAGAAGTGATGGAGAGGTGCAAGGGAGCTAAAGGTGTGTCAGTGTGGTGAGCCATCTCAGCAAATGCACCCTCAATCACTTGGTTGCTTTACTCGAAGACCCAAGAAGCAATTTTGACTCCTCCCTTTTTCATTCCCCAAACCAATATATATATACATTGGAATCTATCACCTTTTCTCAATCTCCATGGCCCCTGCCGTGGCCTAGCCACTTGCCTCCTCTTGGTGCCAGTGTCTTGCCTATCTAACTGGTCTCCTTGCCTCAACTCTTATTACCAACTTACTACCATGCAACCCATCCTCAGCACAATAGCCAGAGTCACTTTTCTTCACTCCAGCCTTTTGTGGCTTCCTAATGGATTTCTGTTTTAATCCAAATCATTGCCATGAAGGTCCTTGTTCCTCTGCCCACTTGTCCAATCCTCTAGCACTGTTTTCTCTGATGACTGTTCTATCTCAGCCACTTTGGCCTCATCTTTGGTTCTTAAACATGCAAACTCTTTTTGTCTCAGACTGATGCAATTCTTTCTCCTTCTACCTGGAATACTCTAACTCTGGCTCTCTAATTGGCCACTTTTACTTATTTTCCAAGTCTTAGATCAAATAGTAACTTCCTCAAAGGAAACTTCCTTGAGCTTAATACTTAAAGTAGTCTTACCCATGTACTCTGTATCACATCACTTCATTTGTTTTAATATTTACACAATATGAAGTTATCTAAATATATTTGTTCACCTGTATACCCCAACTAGAATGAGGGTAGGGACTTTGTCTCTTTCATTCTCCTCTCCAGCCTTAGAGCAGTGGATCTCAAACTTCTTTATCTCAGGAAATTTATACTCTTAGAAAGCATTCAGGACCCCAAAAAACTTTTGCATATGTGAGTTATATCTATTATGAATCTACCATTAGAAATTTAAACTGAGAAATTTAAAAAATTTTAAGTATTCTTTTATTTTTAAATAATAAACCTATTACATGTTAACATAAGTAACATTTTTATGAAAAGTAATTCTATTTTCTAAAAATATTAGTGAAAACAGTGGTATTTTTCTTTATTTTTGCAAATAACTTTAATTTCTGGTATAATAAAAAACTTCTGGATTCTTATATCTATTTCTGCAAAATCTGTTGTGATATGTTATTATGTTGGTTAAAATCTGTCCTCAGGGCACCTGGGTGGCTTAGTCGGTTAAGCATCTGACTCTTAATTTCAGCTCAGGTCATGATCTCACGGTTTTGTGAGATCAAGCCCCCCCACATTGGGTTCCCTGCTGGCAGCACAGAGACTGCTTGGAATTCTCTCTCCCTCTCTGCCCCTCCCCCACTCATTTCTCTCTGACCTTCCCTCTCCCCTCCCCCACCCAAAATAAATAAATAAAACTTGAAAAAAAATCTGTCCTCATACTGGCTTGTAGTTGGAAAGGGAAGAATATTTTATAGGTTTTTCAGACATCTGTGTATATTTTCTTTGATACTACACGAAAACTCAGCAAGTAGTAGTTCCTTAAAGGCCAATTGCAACATGGAATTTGAAATCATATCAGTTAACTTTCTCTTTTTTTAAGTTTATTTATTCTGAGACAGAGAGAATGAGCAGAGGAGGGGCAGAGAGAAAGGGGAACAGAGGATCCAAAGTGGGCTCCATGTTGACAGCAGAGAGCCTGATATGGGGTTCGAACTCACAAACCGTGAGATCATGACCTGAGCTGAAGTAGGATGTGTCACCAACTGAGCCACCCACGCACCCCTCAATTAGTTTTTTCAATGTGCATTAAAATTTATTGGTCTATTTTAAAATTTGAATGGATTGTTTGCCTATGTATGATTTTGTAACTTTACGCATTGGTCATTTGATCATTTATGCAGATTTTTCAAATGTTGACACATTTTATTATATAATATCAAAAAAAATCACATTTGGTTCTGACCCCATCAGAAAAGTATTGGAGAGCCATCAAGCTCATGGTAGTGAATAAAAATTCTCCAAAATTCTAATTTTCATTTGGAAGCTTTAGTTTTTTACTGACATTAACTGTTGCTTCTTTTGAAATGAAGTACTCACTTTTTTCATTTTTGAGAAAATATTTGCCATATATCCAAGTCTGATAATCAGTTTGTCAGCCAGTTGTTCTTTCAATATATAACGATATTCCATGAAAAAATTGATTTTTTTTTTGGCAAAAGTGTTTTTCTCCAAGATGACCATTGTACTTCAGTATGTATACTTTGCATTCTATCACAGAATATTAAAAAGTCATATCCAAGTGTTAGATTTAATAAATTAATAATTTTATTGCCTCAGCAAGAAGACCTTAATGAATAAAGCTGGTGTTTTTTTTGTTTTTGTTGTTTCACTATGAGTGCATGTCAGTGAAGAATACAATGACTATTGGCACAGTTTGGTGCTACTGTCTGGATTCATGCTAAGATACTGGGAAGTTTCACCTCTCGAATTGCTTTTGCACCATCAGTGCCAATGTCAACAGAGTTGAAAAAGCAAATAACATCTTAAAATTGTTATAAATAGAATTCTTCTCTTACAGCCCTTCTGAAAGGGTCTCAGGATCATAGGGATCTACAGATGATCCTAGAATACCTGATAGCCTACCATATGGTAGGAAGTCAGTAAAAATTTTATAATATAAATGAGGGATTAGATTACTCTACTAGTTGAGTATATTATTATTGAATCAAAACTCTTTATTATAAAAATAAGTCTTTATTCTAAAAATAATAATAAATAATAAGGAGTTTTCACTTTGAGGGATCTTATGAGAGGCAAAATAAATAATCATTTAATTAAAAGTACATTTTGATATCTATCTTTACATAGAGCTGTGTAGACATTGAACTTCATGCACAGATGAAGTTTGTAAACATATCTTGTTTGGGGGCACCAGGGTGGCTCAGTCAGTTGAGCATCGGACTCTTGGTTTTGGCTTGGGGCATGATCTCGTGGTTCATAGGACTGAGCCCTGAGTCAGGCTCTGTGCTGCGAAGCCTGCTTGAGATTCTCTCCCTCCTCTCTCTCTCTCTCTCTCTCTCTCTCTGCCCCTCCCCGCTCACTCTCTCTCCCTCAAAATGAATAAATAAACATTAAAAAATAGAAATAAACAGACCTTTTTTAAAGGAGTTTATAAACACTACAGATATACAGGGCATAAATGGGGCTGATATTGAACATATACATTAAGTTGGTTAATAATGCCAAATTTGTAGAGGGATAATTACATTTTAGATGAGATATCATTAATGCTTCAGTTCGTTAGGGAGAAAATTTAAAATTCTACTAAATGATGTTAGAAGTCATTTGAAGATCTGGGGGTGCCTGGGTGGCTCAGTCGGTTAAGCATCTGACTCTTGATCTTAGCACAGGTCTTGACCTCAGGATCCTGAGTTTAAGCTCTGCATTGGGAAAAATTGGCCAGTTCTGTGATGCTAAGTGTGGCTGGGGTACCAAGAACTCCTTCATACTTGAACACTGCCATTTTGGAGTACAATCTGGCAAAGTATTTGCAGATGTACCAATTATGTTTGATTATCCAATCACACTTCTAAAGTAAAAGGGAGAGAGAGAAACCTTACAATAAGAAACATGTAAGAGAGTATGTTTTTCACAACACTGTGGAAGCAGGAAATTGGAAACAACCTCGTTGCCTACCATTAGAGAAAGGAGAAGGCTGTGGATGAACACTGCTGAATATGACCCCGCAGTTAAAAACAACATCACTCTTAAAACATAATGCTTGGAGAAAATGGAAGAAAATACATGAGATCTATTTGCATACATTTTAAAATCCACACCAAAAAAAAAATACTACTTATTTCCAAAGACACATTTAAACTTAAGAATACACATTAAACACATTAGAGCAGTTATCTGTTGGGGAGGGGAAGATAGGAGTGAAGAATGTGATCAGGGGAAGAAATCCATTTAAAATTGCTTTTTTGCCTTGCTCAGATTAATGATGATACTGTGCCATGGACCAGAGAGTTAGATTAACTCAACCTCTGCATTTATCACACCGTCTGAAACAAACAACAAAACAAACAAACTAGATATATATATTAGGATAGTAGCAGAGTCATGTAGTGAGTACATTTGGACAAGGATAACTAGAAAAATTTGCTATCTACCTATGTTGTGATAATTCAAGTGTGTTAGCCAGAGAACTGTAGAATTGAGAGCTGAGAGAAAATCTCAATAGTTCAGACTTTTAGTTTCCTGATTGCAAGTATATCTGTTCCCTGCCAAAACCAAATTGATGTGTTGTCTATTTTTCTGTGGAAAAGTCATCAACAAAAGAGGCTTCACATCTTCTTTTTATAGCTTATTTTAATATTTAACAAAAAACCCTATCAATAAATTCTTTCTTATGTCTGTACTATATTTTCATGGTTACTTTCAAGTCATTTATCAGAGAAGTTGGATAAAAGTCGCTCTACATTTTTCTTATGATAATGCCTCATGTATTAGGAGGCAATTATTGTCTCCAAACTAATTAATTCCAACTCCTTCTACCTGTTCTCATGGGTCTTATTTATTCACCGCTTTAATCATATTATTAAACTATTCTGAACTTCCCCATTTCACGGCATCCTCAAGGTGAGGAGACATAAACTAGATGCAATACGAACTCCACAATGGCCCAATGGGTGCCTAATTGAGAGAGAAATTACTTCCAACTATTGCTATCATGAGTCCTTAAAGCTAATATCTAGTGGCTGGTAAATCTCATCAACCATTTTCTTTATGCATTTCAATTATAACAATCCCTTATATGTGTACATGTTATTGTTAAAAAGCACTATCTTACTTTATCTTCCAACAACTCAGTAGTGACAGGAAAGATCTCCTTCTCATTGCATAGATGAGTCATGTGAAGTGCAAAGAGGTTAAAGTAACTTGCTTGATATCGCTGAGCTAATAGGTTCTGGGGGTAGAACTTCTGATTCTCAGTACATAGAAAGCATGCCTGATCTCAAATATGTAAAGAGCTTGAGGGGGAGGCATTATAGAGTAAGAAAAGGTACATTAATTTGTTGCCAGAGGATGTGGATTCATACCCTAGCTCTGGCATTGGCAGCCATGTGATCCAACAGGGATAATAATAGGCTGGATGTGAACATTATTGGTTAAGATGTAATGAGCTCCATAAACTTTGATTTTCATGTTTTCTTTGTTCTGATGATTTTAATACATCTGACTTTAAAAAGTTATTCCCAAATAATTTTCCTTTGCTTGTCTGCTCCCACATCACCAGTGTATTCTTCTGGAAAATACGTTTCTTTCTGTTGTTAATAGTTGTTTGGTTTTCTTCCTGTTCACCTGGGAGCAACACTCCCTTGCTCCTCTTATTTTTAAGATATTTACTAACAACATTAGGAAATTATGAAACACATTTGTCCTGACAATTTTGTCCTCCCTTAGATTATAAAACAACGCAGTCTCAAAATATTTATAGACTATGAACAAAAGAAGAAGAAGAAGAAGAAGAAGAAGAAGAAGAAGAAGAAGAAGAAAAAGAAAAGTATTCAGTTGAAGATGGAGTGAATGATCACAGGAATTGAGGAAGAAATATTTTAATATCAATCTAACTTTTGCCATATCTAATGACTTTTTGAACTTTTAAAAGTTAGCATTGGTGAGAGTATTGGTGAGCAAAATTTCAGAATATGTCAGTGATTCACTGTTGCAACACTTTATTTTATTGAACCTAATTATAATTCTTGTACACCAAATTTTCACAACTGAAGCATCACAACATCTTCACAGATTATAAGCAATGCATAAACTTTATTTTTGCTTTGTAGGGGACATCTGGAAGTGTATGATTAATAGTCCTCTTCTAGAAAATGCCCCCTTTTCACTCACATAATTAAATTGGTCCAGGGCCTCTGCCCATGTTCCCAGTGTTTCCTCAGACTCAGTGATTCCTGGCTTATTATTTGGTTGTTCAGTATTTCCTTAGATTACATAAGCCAATTTAATTTTTCTGTCACCTTAATATGGTAAAATTGATATCTCTTTTGCCATCCGACCAACATCTGCCACAATTATGGTTTACATGGTTAAGATGGTATCTGTCAGATGGGATGCTGAGCTGAGTAGACCAAGTGGGAAAATGTAGAGTAGGAATAAGGGGCTCCTTATTAAACTAGCAACAAAGAAAAAAAATCATGGGACATATGCATGCAAGAACTTTACCTAGTGAGTATTAAAGAATCTGTAGTCAAGGCATCAACAACATAGTGTTGAAAGAACAACTAAGTAAACTGTCTGATTACTTTCTCTGCTTTTATAGATACTATGAGTTGTTGTTATAAAGTTCCCATTGATTATGTCCCAATTATTGCTCTTATTTTTTTCTTCAAGTCTTTAACTATTTCAAATGTGCTGCCATAGCTGTAATATTCAAAAGGAACACAGAAGATCTGAGAACTCTTGCTTCAGATTCTGTCTCCCTCTCTCTCTGCCCCTCCCCCACTCCCATTCTGTCTCTCTCTCTCTCTCTCTCTCTCAAAAATAAATAAATATTTTTTTTAAAAAAGCAGGGGGGGGCGTGGCTTAGTCGGTTAAGTGTCCGACTTCAGCTCAGGTCATAATCTCAGTTCATCAGTCCAAGCCCTGCGTCAGGCTCTGTGCTGACAGTTCAGAGCCTGAAGCCTGCTTGAGATTCTGTGTATCCCTCTCTCTCTGCCCCTCCCCATTCACACTCTGTCTCTGTCTTCCTCTCTCAAAAATAAACATTTAAAAAAAAAAATCTGAGAATACAGACTGATTTACAAAATGGCAAAGAAAAAAGTTGAAACATACTATATTTTCTCCATTCTAGTTTTCTGTCTTCACACTTAATGCACCTAGAGTTGGGTTATATTTTACAGTGATATTTTCTTAAAACCTTCCCAGCCATCAGAGAAAGAAGGGGAAAAAAACAAAAAACAAAAACAGTACATTGTCATTGTCTGTGCATGTGCCAACCTGTATTTAGAAGGAATCTGTTCAATCTTGTTATTTGCTGTTGAATTTTAAGTTAAATGGGGATCTTGTTTATGTGAAGTGAAAGCCATTAACTAAAGCATTGAACATCTATCTGTCAAAAGCTCCCAGCTGGCTTAAGAAAAGTAATTTTTAATTTACAAAAAAACCTATGATTTTACCCAAACAGAAAATGCAGGAAAAACACATATTCCTCAATGTGCCTAGGAAATTCTATCAAGCCTTAAGACGTTAAAGAGGTCAAGGTTTGGGCAGGAACTATGAAATGCAGTTGGTCACTATGGTATTATCCATAACTGAAAATACCCAACATAGTGCAGACTTCTTAGATGTCAGACATGCAGAAAATTTACTCTCAAATTCTGATTTGCTGCTGAAAGAAAAAAAAACCCTAATTATATGGATAAAAGATATTGGCAAGTTAAAAAAATATCTTCATTTAATATAGTTTTTTTCCTCCTTAAAAGCTACTGTAAAATGGATGAGGTGTCTCAAAATTGCTGGCAACTTATAATTGAGGGATTCATGTATTTTTTCTGTGCTTCCAACAGATTGCTAGTTGTGACTTGAGTATCTGTTTTTCAAATATATGGTTCTAAAAAAAAATGTGGTTGAATTAAATATACCCAGGTCCAATTGAATTGCTTAACAAATAATTTTGTTTTCTTTATCCTCTAAAACTTCTAGGACATGATTAGTTAATACACATTGTAGATTGACGGTTCTGTAAGTTTCTGCCACCGTATTTTTAAAAGTTATCTTTTAAAAAATGTTTTAAAAGTTTTTATAAGAGTTTTCCACCAGGAGGCCTATTGAAAACAATTGGTGATCATTAAATGAGTTCCACTGCCACTTTTTAAGAACTGTCATAGAAGGATGCCTGGTTGGCTCAGCCAATAGAACATGTGGCTCTTGATCTTGGAGTTGTGAGTTCAAGCATGTTGAGCATAGAAATTACTTTAAAAAAAAATGGTCACAGAGATTGGAAATTAATTGGGATTGAAACAAGAAGAAATCTCCAATTTTAAAATATTTGAATGTCCTGGCTCTGGAAAAATTGAAAACTGTATGCTTTGAAGCTAGTGATAATTGAGATGATAAGATCATTACTAAAGCAAACAATAAATAGAGCCTGCCATTACTGGTCCTTTTATATCCTCATTTTTCTTCCAGTATCACTTAGCCCAACCAGCAATATTTAGGTGATCTTTAGCTCAGAGTTGCAACACTATTGGGACATTTTATTTTATAATATTTTATTTAATTAAATTTCATAGCCTATCTAGAATTTGTTTCTATGTCAGGAATACATTGCTTTCTTAGATCTTTCATATTGTTTTATGAATAACTGTGTCATGATATGTTAAAGTCAGTATGACCTTCTGTAAATAAAAATTTCATTATGTAAAGATGTTTAATTTTTTAAAAGTAATCCAATACCTTTGTTTATCAAGACCTTAGTAAAAAGCAGCATGGAGTATTGTAGCTTGATACTAACAGATCAGATTCAGTTCCTTTCATCTGCCTAAGTTTCCACAGGGATGGATCTTAAAATAGTCCCCATATCATGCTAAGATATTGCAACTTGTCACTTTTGCCACCTGTGCCACCAACTGCCCACCATGTTCAAGGGAAGCCACATGCAAGCACAACCAGACTTTATTATCTTTATCGTTATCATGGTCCATAAAATTCAGAGAACACATTAAAAGCATTCCTTACAATCATATACTGCTTTTGAGATTATAATTTCGGGTATTAAATTTAGCTTTTTTCCTTAACTTTAACATTTTATATCAATTTTGCATAGATAAATGATAATTTCCTTTTAGGATAAAAAAATACTTCACCCAACACAATCAATACAATGGACAAACTTAAATAATGATTTAAAGTAATAACTTCAGAAAGAACATATATAAAGGATGAACTTTCATTTAAAGACTTGGCATTTTTAGAAATCAATATTCATTCATTTACAAAATTTAAAAGAAATGTACTCTTTACCAAAACAAAGAAAGAAAGAGAGATTTCGTAGAAAAGTTTGGAATCTCTAGCTCTTTTTATTGTATGGAAAAATTGGCAAATAAGACATATCTTCAAATATTAATAATGCAGTAAAATACTTCAGTGATGAAAGGAAATACCTTGAAATATATTTTATTTTGGTATATTATTGACTCTGTTGTTATGAGTGACCTGCTTTTTTGATATATACTGCTTAATTCTGGAGTTGAAATCAAAATGGGAAACTGCCAAAGAGAGAACTGAGTTTAAGTTGAGTCTGAGACATGGCATGAAAAACAATGAATGTGATTGGATGAAGAAATACTCTTTTGAAGGATGATTTCATTGTTACCCTTCTTTTTTGCCAAAGAAATATCCCCAAGCATCAGAAATGAAGCTAAAGGGAGCTTTAGATCAAAAGATAGTGCTTAATAAACAGATTCAGTAATAAGGAGGGGGGCGGTGCCTGGGTGCCTCAGTCAATCAAGTGTCCGACTTTAACTCAGGTCATGATCTCATGGTTGGTTAGTGGAGGCCTCCATGGGTCTCTCCACTGTCAGTGCAGAGCCCGCTTTGGATCCCTGCCTCCCTCTCTCTGCCCCTCACTCACTCACACTGTCTCTCTCTCAAAAATAAATAAAAACATTAAAAAAAACACACAAGGAGGTGGACTTCTCTTATGAACATAAGCTTTTTTGAAGGTTCCACTTTGTTAGAAATGACATAGAAATAATAATACTTCCCCTATATAATGATACACCGATTTATTACAGAGTAATTAAAATGACTAGCCTACATTTTGAGATTTAGTGTTGCTTAACTGGACAGGGAAAAGTAGCAAAGACATGGTTGACTGTGAGGAAGAAAAATGTGACTTTAAAAAAATCATTCAAGTCTTGATATATAGTGCAATTAATCTTATCAAACTTGCTTTATGATTTAGCAATACATTGGTTAACTAACATCTCCTTGCTTTCACTTAAAAGGTTAACCATGTGGATAAGCAACCTTTTCTTTCTTTCTTTTTTTTTTTATTTTTTTTTTCAACTTTTTTTTTTTTTATTTATTTTTGGGACAGAGAGAGACAGAGCATGAACAGGGGAGGGGCAGAGAGAGAGGGAGACACAGAATCGGAAACAGGCTCCAGGCTCTGAGCCATCAGCCCAGAGCCCGACGCGGGGCTGGAACTCACGGACCGCGAGATCGTGACCTGGCTGAAGTCGGATGTTTAACCGACTGTGCCACCCAGGCGCCCCTTCTTTCTTTTTTTAAATGTCAGTTTCCTAGAAAGTTTTGCAGCTTTGAGCAAAAGTTTCACCTGAATATATATTTATTTACACTGTTTTAACGTGACAGAAAAAAAATAAAAACCAAACACAGGAATGGTTATATTTTTAAGGCACAAGAAGAGCTGATTATCTTGGTGTTAAATTACCAGCTATAATTTGGGTTGTGGCAGGAGATCACTGGGCCACAAAATGTCCACTCTGAGGCTTGAGTGATAGAGATTCTTAATTTATTCTGAGGATAATTTTATGGGGGTGTAATTCTATATTACTTTGGCAGTACGTCTGGTTGTTCTATTGCTCCCCTCTGCAGTCAGACTATGTGAAGGACTCATCATTTAACACTCTCTTTGAGTATAAATAAAAGTTATGGATTCTATGTACAGAAAGTATAAACACATATACAACATTTGCATACAATTTAAAAATGTTCTTAGATTTCAAAGCACCTGTGTATCTGGTCCAGGTTAAGAAACTATTCGGCAATGATACATATGCCATGAACTTGCCTTTTCATGAAACAGCCTTTTCCTTGCCACTGAAGTCTATATATCTTCCATAATGTGATATTCTCAGCTGCCAGTAGGTATAATGCTCACTGGAAGATAGAACAGCAAAAGAGAGGAGCTTTGCCTGCCAGTATAAACCCCAGAAGGGTACATGCCAGCACACAAAAGGAATGAACAAGCCCTAAATATTATAGTCTGTCCTCACTGACAGCCCCAAAGAAGTCAAACTTAAATTTGTCTAATGTTCAAATTTTAGCTCTTGATTTTATGGTAGATTTGATCGACAAATGTATACTTTACATAAATAATTGTAGAAGAATTTACATCTTTCCTTGTCTAAATGGTTAAGAAATATGTCTTTATGACTTCTCAACTAATCAATACGGGGGGGGGGGGGAAATGGACACAAAAGAAAACATGGCTGGTTTCCAACCTTTTTTTGCAAAAGCAGTACAGTGGCAAAGAAGAATTAGGCACAGCAGTTAAATCTTTTGCTTAGGTTTTTTTTCTTTTTCTTTTCCTTTTTTTTTTCCACAATTAGGGAATGCATTCATCATACAAAGTCTTACTGTCAAATTGATCCCAATAGCTTACACTGAAGACCTTTTATGAAGCTGATGGGTAAAAATTGTATGAGTCAAGCACCAAGATGAATACAACAATGAAAAGCTTTTTTCTCCTCTCGGGGGAAAGTCAGATTTTTTTAGTGTCAAAGTTTTAAAATATTACTAAAAAATAAGCATAATGTAAGAGAGATAAGTTAGTCAAATTTGGATGAGATAAATATTTTTAAAGTGGAAGAATGTACTTCTGCTTCCAGCCAAAATGGAATAGCAGGGACTGGATTTACTCTCCTGCCTAAAACAAATTAAAAAACTGAATAAATATATGAATTGCTGGTTTTCAAGAAATTGGACTTCAGGAAACGAGTGACAATGATCGATGAAACAGACCACAAATGAGATGAGCACCAAGACTTCCCCCAGCTTATTGCCTATAAACAGCCATGAAGTCTGGCTATCAATAAAAAAGTACAGAGGCGCCTGGGTGGCTCAGTCAGTTAAGCGTCCAACTCTTGGTTTTTGGCTCAGGTCATGATCTCACAGCTCATGAGTTCAAGCTCTGCAGTGGGCTCCATGCTGACAGTACGGGACCTGCTTGGGATTCTCTCTCTCTCTCTCTCTCTGCCCCTTCCCTGCTCATGCTCTTTTTCTCTCAAAATAAATAAACTTAAAAAAAAAAGTACAAAGCATACTAAAAAGGCTAACCGCCCCAAAACAATAACAGTAACAACAACAAACCCAAAACAATTTGAAGAAATGGCAAGCATCAGAACCAGACATGCCAGGTATGTTGGAATTATCAGACCAGGAATTTTAAACAACTATGATTAATATGCCAAGGACTCCAATAGATAAAATAAACAGAATGCAGGAAAAGATAAAAAATGTAAGCAGAGATATAGAAATTTTGTTCTAAGAAAGAATCAAAAAGAAATGCTAGAGACTAAAAAAGAAAAAATACTGTAACAAACATAATAGAATAGAAAACATAATAGAATATCCAAGTACTGTGGGACAACTGCAAAAGGTATAATGAGAATACCAGGAGAAGAAAGAGAGAATGGAATAAGAGAAATATTTGAAAAAATAATGATCAAGAATTTTTCTCTAATGTCAGACACCAATCCACAAATCCAGGAATCTCAGAGAATACCAAGAAGGATAAAACCCAAAACTCTTACACCTAAACATATCATTGTCAAACTACAGAAAACCAAAAATAAAGAAAAAATTCTGCAAAAAGCCAGGGAGAAAAAACACCATACCTATAGAGGAAAAAATTTAATAATTATATCCAACTTCTCCTAAGAAACTATGTAAGAGTAGAGTGAAATACTTAAAGTATTAACAGAAAAAAAAAATCTACCTGGAATTCTGTATCCTGTGAAATTATCCTCTAAAAGTGAAGGAGAAACAAAGACTTCCTCAGACAAACTGATATTAAGGGAATTTGTTGTTGGTAAATGTGCCTACAATAAATGTTAAAAGAAGGTCTTTAGCGAGAAAGAAAAAAATGTGGGTTAGAAACTTAAATCTACATAAAGAAAAGAAGAGCAGTGAAGAAGGAATAAATGAAGATAAAATAAAAAATTTGTTTATCTTATTCTTAATTGATCTAATAAGTTTGCTCAAAATAACAATAGCAACAACGTATTTGATGATATATTCCTATGTATGTATGTATGCCTATGTTATGCATACATATGATTGTGTATGCTTATATATAAGTGAAATGTATGATGGCATACATAGGATTGATGGCATAATTAGGATTATTTTGTTATTATAAGGTATTCACACTATCTGTGAAGTTGTATAGAGTAATTTGAAAGTGGACTTGGATTAGTTGTAAATGTATATGGCAAACTCTAGGGCAACAACGGAGAAAAGTAAAAAAAAAATACCTCTCTCTCTCTCTCTCTCTCTATATATATATATATATATATATAAAATTGATATGCTACAAAAGGAGAGAAAATGGTACCATATAAAACGTTCAATTAAAGCCATAAAAAGCAGAAAAAGAGTGGAAGACAAAAATAGGAACAAAGAATAAAGACAAGTAGAAGAAAGTAACAAATATGGTAAATATTGATCCAACTGTATCAATAATCATTTTGAATGTCAGTATTCTAAATGCACCAATTAATAGATGCAAAGACAAATATAAATTAAAAGATAATTGGGAATTAAATATAAATTTAAAAACATATAAAGACAAATATAGATTAAAACTTAGTGGATGGAGAAATATATGCAGTGTGAACACTAATTAAAAAAGAACAAGAGTAGCTATATTAATTACAAACATAGCAGACACCAAAGCAAAGAAAGTTATCAGAGATAAAGATAGGCATTACATAATGACAAAGTCGTTAATTCTTCAAGAAGACATAACAGCCTTTAATGTGTATTCACCTAAAACAGAGTGTCAAACGACATAAGGCAAAACTGACAGAACTGAGAAAAGAGAGAAATATATGGATTTGCTATCATGGTTGGAGACTTCAATACCCCTCTACCAGAAATGAACATATTCAGCAGGCAGAAAATCAGAAAGATACAGTTGGACTCAACAATACCAATAATCAATGACATAATTGACAGCTATATCCTATTTCATCCAACAACAACAGAATATACATTCTTCTCAAGTTCACATGGAACATTCACCAAGACAGACCACATTCTGGGCCATAAAACACACCTTAATTTAAAACAATAGAAATCTGGGGCACCTGGGTGGCTCAGTCGGCATAGCGTCCGACTTCGGCTCAGGTCAAGATCTTGGGGTCCATGAGTTCAAGCGCTGCATCAGGCTCTGTGCTGACAGCTCAGAGCCTGGAGCCTGTTTCGGATTCTGTGTCTCCCTCTCTCTCTGCCCCTCCCCTGCTCATGCTCTGTCCCTCTCTGTCTCAGAAATAAATAAAACATTAAAAAAAATTTTTTTTAAACAATAGAAATCAATGTCTGCTCTCAGACCACAATGGAACTAAATTAGAAATCAATAACAGAAAGATAATTGGAAAGTCCCAAAATATATGGAGATCAAACAACACACTTCTAAACAACAGAGGGATCAAAGAAGAAATATTAAGAGAAATTGTTTAATATTTTGAATTAAATGAAAATGAAAGCACAATTTATCAAAACTTGTGAAATGCAGTGAAAGCAGTGTTTAGGGGGAACTTTACAGCATTGAATGCATACATTTAAAAAAGATAAAAGAGCTGAAGTCAACAATACAAATGTACACTGAGAAACCTGGGAAAAGATAAGCAAATTAAATCTAAAGTAAGCAGAAGAAAAGAAATAATAAGAATTAGAGCAGAGTACTCCCTTCAGCAACACATATATTTTAAAAAGTGGGAAAGATACAGAGATTAGCATGGTCCTTGTGAAAGAATGACACACAAATTTCTAAAGTGTTCCATAGTTTTTCACTATATTGTACACCTGAAACTAATATAATACTGCGTGTTAACTGTATTGGAATTAAAATGAAAATGTAATTTAAAAAATTGTCACAGATTACATAAAAAAAGAATTACAGCAGAAATCAAAACAGGAAAAAATGGGATACCAATAGGAAAAAATCAACAAAATCAAACCTGGATCTTTGAAGAGATCAATGAAATCAATAAGCTTCTAGCCAGACTAACAAAGAAAAACAAGACACAAGTTGTTAATATAAGAAATGAAAGAGGGGACATCACTACAGATCCTATGGACATTAAAAGGATAATAGAGTAATACTATGAAAACTCTATTCCAACAAATTTGAAAAATTAAATGAAATGGACCAATTCTTTGAAAGACACAATCTTCTAAAACCCACACAAGAAGAAACACAAAATCAGAATAGATTTGTCTATCTAGTAAAGAAATTGAATCCATAATTAATAACCTCCCAAAACAGAAAACACTGAGTCCAGATAGGTTCACTGGGTGACTATATCAAATATTTAAGGAAGAAATTATAATTCTTTACAATGTCTTTCAGAGAATAGAAGCAGAGAGAATACCTCCTCACTCATTTTATGAGCCTGCACACTAAAACCAAAGACATTAAAGAAAACAAGACTATAAACCAATATCTCTCATGAACACAGATGCAAATATCTTCAACAAAATATTATCTCCTATATGTCAATAATTAACAAGTGGAATTTGAGATTATAAAATACAATAACATTTTCATAGCACCCAAAAACATGCAACATGTAGGTATAAACCTAACAAAATGTGTACAAAATCTGTGTGAGGAAAACTACCAAACTGATGAACAAAATCAAAGAACTAAAGAAATGGAGAGATATTCCATGTTCATGAATACAAAGATTCAATATTGTCAAGATTTCTTTTCTTCCCAACTTGATCTATAGATATGATGCAATTCCAATTGAAATCTCAGCAATTATTTTGTGAATACTGACAAACTGATTCTAAAGATTATATACAGAGGCAAAAGATCCAGAATAGCCCACACAATATTGAGGAACAAGAACAAAGTTGGAGAATTGAAACTACTGATCTTTAATACTTATTATAAATACACGGTAATCAAGACAGCGTGGTATTGGTGAAAGAATAAACAATGGACCAGAACAGAGAGCCCAGCCAGATGAGTCTACACACAGACCTTATACCCTTCACAAAAATTAACTCAAAATGGATCACAACCTACATGTAAAATGCAAAACTATAAAACTCCTAGAAGATAACATAGAAAAAAAACCTAGATGACCCAGTATGACAATGACTATTTACACTCAACACCAAAGTCACAGTCCATAAAAGAAATAATTGATAAGCTGGACTTCATTATAATTAAAAACTTCTTTGTGAAAAGCAATGTCAAGAATATGAAAAGACAAGCCATGGACTGGAAGAAAATATTTACAAAATATACATCTGACTACAGATTGCTACCCAAAATATACAATGAAGTCTTAAAACTTAATACGAAAACAAACGATACAATTTTAAAAATGGGCCAAAGACCTTAGTAGGCACCTAACCAAAGAAGATATACGGATGGCAAATAACTATATAAAAGGATGCTCAACATCATAAATCACCAAGTAAATGCAAGCAGTGAGATACACTACACAATATTAGTACTTATGGCCAAAATTCAGAACACTGACATACCAAATGCTGGCAAGGATGTGAGAAAACAAAAAGTCTCATTCATTGCTGATGGAAATGCAAAATGGTACAGCCACTTTGGAACACAGTTTGAAGGTTTCTTACAAACTAAACATATTCTTACTTTATGACCCAGTAATCATGCTCCTTAGTATTTACCCAAAGGAGTTGAAAACTTATATCCACACAAAACCTGCACACAGATTTATAGCAGCTTTATTCATAATTGTCAAAACTTGGAAGCAACCAATATGCCAGTCAGTAGGTGAATGGATAAATAAACTGTTACATCCAGATAATGGAATATTAGTCAGTACTAAAAAGAAATGAATTATCAAGCTCTGAAAAGACAGAAGAAACTTAAACGCATATTAGCAAAAGAAGCCAATCTGTAAAGGTTATGTGCTATATGATTCCAAACATGTGACATTCTAGAAAAGCCAAAATTATGGACACAGTAAAAAGATCGGTGGTCACTAGGGATTGGAGGTGGTTGAGTTTGGGATGCACAGGCAGAGCACAGAGGATTTTTAAGATGGTGAAATTACTCTATATGTCATAATGATGGATATATGTCATTATGCATTTGTCTGAACCTATAGAATATATGATATCAAGATTGAACCCTGATATAAACCATGGACTTCAGATGATTATGATGGGTCTATATAGGTTCATCAATTGTAAGAAATATACTATTCCAGTGGGGATGTTGATAATGAGGGAGGCTCTGCATAATGAGGGTAGAGGCTATCTGTGAATTCTCTGTACCTTCCTCTTAATTTTGCTGTGAACCTAAAACTGTTCTTAAAATTTTTTTTAATGTTTTTTTTTAAATTTATTTTTGAGACAGAGAGACACAGAGCGTGAGCAGGAGAGGGGCAGAGAGAGAGGGAGACACAGAATCGGAAGCAGGCTCCAGGCTCTGAGCTGTCAGCACGGAGCCTGACGCGGGGCTCGAACTCACGGACTGTGAGATCATGACCTGAGCTGAAGTCGGACGCTCAACCGACTGAGCCACCCAGGCGCCCCTAAATTTTTTTTTTTTTTTTTTTTTTTTAATTTTTTTTTCAATGTTTATTTTTATTTTTGGGACAGAGAGAGACAGAGCATGAACAGGGGAGGGGCAGAGAGAGAGGGAGACACAGAATCGGAAACAGGCTCCAGGCTCTGAGCCATCAGCCCAGAGCCCGACGCGGGGCTCGAACTCACGGACCGCAAGATCGTGACCTGGCTGAAGTCGGACGCTTAACCGACTGCGCCACCCAGGCGCCCCGAAATTTTTTTTTTTTTAAAGAACAAAAACTGTATCGGATAATATAAAATCCTAAGTGTATCCCAACTTCTGGTGTGATAAGTATAATGAAAAAATGTAGACAATTGTTGAAGCAGTTATTAGCATTAGTTGACCATTTTTGGTGTCACATTTAAGCAGCTTTCATTAAAGTGACTCATCTAACCAGCTGGTTAGATACCATAAGTGATGGTACTATATTCCTTTTGCTTGGAGGTGACAGAAATCAAATGTGATCTATATTAAGCAAACAGGAGAATTTTTAATATGGATATAAGATTTTCTCATCCAACCCAAGGATGGGAACTTGGTATCAAGTAAAAGAAGGAATTTGGACAACATCTGGTCTAGCACCTTTCACACGAAGGAAAATTTAGTAAATAGTAAGTATGATCAAGCAACTGGTTTGTTCAAAAAAGAGAGATGGTTCAGATGGACCATTCTGTTCTTGGATCACATCAAAGAATTTTTTTCTGGTCAATATAACAATAATTATATAAAACTGACACTTTTTCATGTGATATCACATCTAATTCTTATAACAACACTGAAAGGTAGGTGCTATTCCATGTTACAGATGTGGAGAATACAACTTAAGTTAAATGATTTGTATGTAGCTAAGAAGCTGGGAGCGCCTGGGTGGCGCAGTCGGTTAAGCGTCCGACTTCAGCCAGGTCACGATCTCGCGGTCCGTGAGTTCGAGCCCCGCGTCAGGCTCTGGGCTGATGGCTCCGAGCCTGGAGCCTGTTTCCGATTCTGTGTCTCCCTCTCTCTCTGCCCCTCCCCCGTTCATGCTCTGTCTCTCTCTGTCCCAAAAATAAATAAAAACATTGAAAAAAAATTTAAAAAAAAAAACTGGAAAATAACAGTGTTAAGGTTTAAATTCTTTCTGCATCAAAAATCAATGTTGATTTTATTTCATATTGTCATGAAAAAATAAGTAAATTTCACTTTGGAAATTTTGAAAAAATTAGTGATTGCCTGTATCTGCTGTCAGTTACATGCATCTTACACCTTGCCCAAATTTGGGGGATTTAGGATTGTTAAATTAAAGAAATATACACTTTGGGAACCTGGCTGGCTCAGTTGGTAGAGCATGCAACCTTTGATCTTGGAGTCATGAGTTCAAGCCTCACATTTGAGGTAGAGATTACTTAAAAACAAACAAACAAATAAACTTTAAAAATATATATATGTACACTTTGAGGACACTGTGGATACAGGTAACTTAGAGTTAGCCAGTCTTGATATATAAATCCTCTTTTCTCAAAGATTTTAAAATCTCTTCAAATATAGTCTGAAAGGAGCATTTAGAATAAACTTTGCAAATACCTAACAGACTGGGATTTGGTTTTGTGAAAAAAGAGGGAGATATTAGAAAACACCATTTTTAGTCAAGCTAGCATAGCATAGTCAGCATTCTGTCCTTGAGAGTAATGTCGAGAGATATAGGTATACTACACCCTGTAATGTTACCTGCAAAAAGCTAAAGACGTTTTCTGAAACATCTCTTTACCTCTTAATGGATCTGACTTTTATATATTAAGAAATTTTATTTTAAATGTTTTGAACCAATAGGGGCGCCTGGGTGGCTCAGTGGGTTAAGCTTCAGACGTTGGCTCAGGTCAGGATCTCACAGTTCCTGGGTTCGAGCCCCCAGTGGGGCTCTGTGAGGACAGTTCAAAGCCTGAATCCTGCTTCGGATTCTGTGTCTCATCTTTCTCTGCCCCTTCCCCACTTGTGCTCCGTCACTCTCTGTCTCTCAAAGGTGAATAAATGTCAAAAAAAATTTTTTTTAATGTATGAACCAATAATATTACTTCCTTTGTCTTCTCCTGGAAATAACAAATACAATTTGGGGGTACAGTGAGAATTCACCGGTCCTAAATTTCTCCTCTTTCAAGCTTTAAGAAGTGCTCACAGGACACAACATTACTTATGTAGTATTCATGCCAAAAACTTTAATCTAACCATGAGGAAACAATCAGGGAAATTCAAATTGAGAAACATTCTGCAAAATAATTTGCCTGGACTCTTAAAAAAACAATCAATGATGAGAAAGATGAAAAGCGTTGGCTGACTCTTCCATATTAAGGGAGAGTAGAGAGTTATGCCAAATAAATGCAATAAGAGCCATCTGATTGGGTTCTGAATCAAAAAAAGAATACAAGGAAAGAAGGAAGGTCGGAAGGGAAGAATGGCAAACTATAGAGGACTTTGTTGGGACAATTGGAGAAATTTGGATCAGATTATATAATAGATAATAGCATTAAAGTTAAATTTCCTAACTGTGATAATATAGGGTGATGCTGTAGGAGACACACTTTCTCTTGAGAGATATATTCTGAAGCATTCGGGGGTTAATTAAGAACAATAATAAGAACAACTTGCTGGGTTCTGGAACTCTAGATCTTGATGAATAAGTTTGTGTTCATCGTACCCATTTTCATCCTAAAAGTTTTCAGTTTTCAGTGTATTAATATTTTTAGTCCATTTTCTGGCAGACAACTTTCCATATCTTTATGTCATTTTAATTGCCTTTCTCTAGATGGGTTGGCTTTGTGGCCTTATGATTCCCTTCAGGTATGGTGAATAGAACAAAAAATATTCCTAATGCTGATGTACAGTACTATGGGGTAATGCTTTATATTTCCAGTGCTCTTCCCTGTGACACTTTGCACTCATTTTTGGTACAAAAGCTTTTCAGGACAATGTTTTACAGAGAATAATGTAAAATTACTATAGATCCTTTGTCTAGCAGTTCATCTGGGAATCCTACCATTTGATATCATTGGTTTGGCCTTTTTCTTCCCAGAAAAGCTTAGGGTCAACTAAAAATTAGTCAATTTTAATGTGCGTTTGAATGCCCCATCATGTTCTAAAACATGAAACTCAACTGGCTCCAGCACTGACTCTGGGGCATCAGCCATCAGCTTCTGTTCTTCAGAAACTTAGTAAAAGTTTCCCTTGCCACTGTTCAAATTCTCTTTACTAAGTATCGCTTGCCTATAGGTCAAAAAGATATTGATATTATGTATAAATGTGCTTTATGTATTCTGTACATATCTACTTATACATCTAAGTGTGGTTTTCGTAAAAGAGGAATAACAAGAGTGTGAATTCAGGTAAGGGTATAGGCTGAAATGTAGTAAAAACAACATGGGCTTTAGAACAAGACTATTATCCCTTTAATCTCTCTTCTCACCTATACTGGCTTCTGACCTTGGTGGGACCATGGAAACTGTCTGGGTGTCTATGGCCTTCCAGGCTGGTTTTAAAGAGAATGCCTTATGCTTAAAGTAGGTCTTCTATCAATATTAGGCCTCTCTCTCTTTTTTTTTTTTTTCCACTTGAGAAAGTGTGAAAGTATTAATAGCTTACATTTACTAGGTACTTATTATGTACTTAAGCTGTGCATGAAAAGGGGTTTGCACATACTGATAGCACAAGAGTCAGAAGTTGACTGGTTAAAAGTAGGGGCTCCAGAACTAGCCTTCCTGGGTTCAATTCCTGACTTTACTAACAATTAGCTTCATGATTCAGGATAAGTTACTTCACCACTCTATACCTCAGTTCTCTTATCTTTAAAGTGGGGAGATGATAACAATATTTTCCTTACTGGGGTCTTGTGAGGATTGAATGAGATAATATTTGTTAAACACTTAGAGCAGTGTCTGATATATAATGAGTACTTAACATATAGTAGCTTTTATTATAAAGTGTTATTATCTCATTCAATCCTCTTAGCAGCCTGGTGGGTTAGATAAAATTACTATTCATACTATTTGTGAGAAACTGATCATAAGCAAGGTTAAATAATTTGAACCAGGACACTCAGTAAAAAAAACAGAATTAGGACTTGATTCTTGTCGGTTATTAACTACTAAAATTTCTCCTTAAGTCTCTCCAATCCAATTTCTTATGGGGATTGTTTAAACAGTCTGATATAGGAACTTGTCAAAAAGCTTGTTGGAAATTTAAATATAGATTTTTCTCTCTAAATCTCCTTAGTCATACTTATTTATTCTCTCAAACAACTCTAGTGAAACAAACAAACATCATTTCTCATGCAGAAGTCATGTTGACTCATTCCATGCTAAATTATTCTCTTTTAGCTATTCAGCTATACTACCCTTACACCAATACTTCAGAAAAATTGCAAGGCTGACTGAAATTTGAAAAGGAGGTGTGAGTTTGGACAAATCATTTAACCTCCTTGAAAAGATATTTGGACTAGATAAGCTGTAGGGTTTTTTCCAGCTCTAAAATTCTATGATCCATGATTATGGATGTAATGACTGAGACCCTCTTTTCCACTTGCTATAGGGGCCCTGCTGAGGCACTATTCCATTTATTTGATACTCTACTTACACGGATATTTGTTTTTCTTCTGATTCTTTAGGGTATAAAATAAAAGATAGAGACAAAAGACATGTAAGGAAAATGTACTAAAAAAGACATGTTAAAGTTAAGTAGCAAAGGGAATTTCAGAGGGAAAAAGGGATTTGATATTCACTTTAAATTAGGCTTCCTTTTTTGTTGTTGTTGTTATTATTTTGATATTCTGTGACCTTCTTTTATTGACCATATCATTCCTTCATTTTATATTCAAATAATACTGTAACAGAATTTCCGAGAAGGCAGAGCTAATATCCAAATTTGTGGAACATTCTGGTGTTTCTTTTAAATACAATGCATACTTTGTTTCCTTCCCTCTAATGGCAAAACTGTCAGTGTTTCCATGTGCCCATTTTAGTCCTGTCAAATTAGGCAAACTAAAATTAGGTCATTATTAGGAACCATCCTACTACACCTTCAGAAATGACCACAGTTCATCTAATAAGCACATTCTAAGAAAAAAAAACACTGTATTTATTAAATATCTGTTGTCTATTATGAACTGTTGCATATATTGGGGATACAGAAATCCAAAATTCAGAGACTTTCCTAAAAAAACTTAGTGACTAAAAACAATATAAAACAATAACATGCCTCAAAGCTGTGCTACAAGAGACACACAGAAAACTGTTCTGGAAGCACAGAGGATGAATACCTGGTTTGTTTGCTAGGAGGAGATGCATACAGAGTTTCTCAAAGAAGCAATGGATAATTGAGTGACGTCTTGAAAACTACATGAGAATTGGTCTGGTTTTGAGATGAAGGTTCCAGAAAGAGAGACCAGCATGTGCAAAAATGAAAGAAAGGCATGTTTGGAAAACCAATTCCATATAGGAGGCATTTAAACTGCTTATGGCCCAGTGGGTAAAGTTGAGTGTGGAGAGGTTGAGACAGGCAGATTATGAGGGGTTTCACATATCCTACTACAGATCGTCCAGGGGTTCATAATGTATCATTGATAGGTTTTAAGCAGTTGAATGGGATGATCTGATTTGTTAACTGTGCATTTCCCATCATAAGAGAACTGCTTAGAAAGGGTCCTGATGACTTTTTCCAGCTAATCAATTTCCAGGACTTAATACAGTGTCTAAAATATGGTACGTATTTTACCATATGTAAAAAAAATTTCATATGATGGATCAATCCATCAATGAAAGAACTCAGCTACTTAGTATTTGCTTCTGGACTACATATCAAATTATTTACAGGAGTAATGATGAGATTTTCTTTAAAACATTTAGGCAAGAAAGGGGGTGGTAGGGGAGGATAGATGAAATAAGATTGTTCAAACGTAAATAATCATGAATACTGGGCATCTAGTACCCAGGGAATCATATTTCTATTTCCTTTACTTTATGTTTGATATTTTTCCATGATAAAGAAGTTTTTAAAAATTGCTCCTGAGTTAATAAGGCAACTTGATTTCTAGATTCCAAATGTTAATGTTTGAAGCATAAATATCTCAGTTAAAAAGAACTAAGCTTTTAAAGAATGATAATACATTTGTAACTTAAAAAAAAAACTAAAAGAAAAACCTTGAATACTATAAAAATTTTTGGAGTTTTAATGTAATTCTTGACACTAGATTTTTAAGTTTTCAAACTAATTGTGGCTAGAAAACTTCTTGACTCAAACCTCTTTATAGTTTATAGAATTGCAACTAATGTTAGAAATTCTTAATTTTTTAAATATGGAAATCATACCCTTATTCAAAAACGTGTTGTGAAAGAAATGCTTTCACATTAATCTATATCACATGCAATTGATTTCACAAAATTTTATGTTGTTAATTTTGCAGTTACTAAAAATAACTTGCTGGAATTTATTCCTGCTAGTATTTGTAAAATATATCCACTTAGTACTAAAAGCAATTATATTAAGACACACAAAAACATTGGGGCACCTGGCTGGCTCAGTCAGTTGGGTGTCCAACTTCGACTCAGGTCATGATCTCGTGGTCCATGAGTTCGAGCCCCATGTCGGGCTCTGTGCTGACAGCTCAGAGCCTGGAGCCTGCTTCCGATTCTGCATGTGTGTCTCTCTCTCTGACCCTCTCCTGCTCATGCTCTATCTCTCTCTGTCTCTCAAAGATAAACATTAAACACACACACACACACACACACACACACAAAAACATAGTCTACATGTATAAATGTATCATAGTTTCTATTTCAGGAATGTGAATTCATCATCGTTAAATTTGAATGGTATGTATAGCCACTGATTCTATCTCTTGCAGTCCGTTCAATAAATTGAGATATTGCTGCTGATAAAGTCAGATTTTAATAATTGACAATTTCTGGGGACTGGCCAGACTACCACCAAAACCTTTTCTTTCCAGATGCAGCCATTTTGGGGGAGGGAGGAGGGTCTCAGCTACTTCAGATTAGCTGTCATATCTGCAATCAGTGTCTGGTGAGCTGCGTATCTCCATGTGTTGTATGAAAGTACACAATGAGGGTCCAACTGCAAGCTAGTGTTTAAATGCTGGTTCTTCAGTTAATGCACGGAGAGAAAGTAAGCATGTTACAAAGAGGATTGCATAGAAGTAGGAATGGCATATGGAGACAAGGGCAGACATTAAAGGTTGACTTTTGGTCCTTGTATCACTTCAAACAGTGTTGCCCAAGAAAAAGAAACACGGCTTCACAGAAGTGGTACATGTCACAACTTGTGATGAAGTTCTTATTTTTCTTTTTAACACTTACAAAATAAGTTTCTATCAACATATTCTCTTAATAATAAACAGGAAAAAACTAAGAAGCCACATGAGAAACTGGCTAATTGAAAGGGAAAATGACCTTTATAATTATTCAATAGAAGAATGCTATGTTAATAGGTGTTAGGGGGAAATATCTTACTATCGTGCCATGGAAATTTGCCCTTGTGTGTTCATCAAGGATGCCTTTAAAATTTTTTTTTGGCATGATGGGATCCGGCTCTGGAAATGAAGTAAGTTTCCCATACTAAATATCTCAAAGAGGTTAAGTTAAGCACAGCACAACGGGTTTTGAGTCAATGTAAGTTTTCTTCAGCCAGTATTAGATTGAAAACTTTACAAACGAGAGTCTGAAAGCTGCATTAATTACTCCAAAGATTCTCTCTAAAAAATTAGTAATTCCTCTAACTCAGCAAAATTTAATATCTAAAGAGGCCACATTTATCTTGACTTCGGCAAAAATGTTGAAATAAAAATTTAGTAGCACAAAAATACATAAATATACTTCACAAACAGAAAATGCTTCCTGCTTAGCACCTCCTTTCTTAAGGAAAAGTAGAGAACGGAAGCCCTTTTTCTTCCTTTTCACACAAGTTGTGTAAATTATTTCCCTAGTCTTTTGTGTAAATAACCAGGAGAGCTGAAAATAAGAGATCTTGAAGATTTTAATGTGTGGCACTCTCAACTATAAGAAGCATAGATCCTCTTTATATTTTTAGAGCTCTTAGGATATATCCACATTAATTACATATCTTAATTCCTATGCTTGGTTTATCATTGGAAACTAAAGTTTCAGTGATGGAAGAGAACGAAAATTTCATGGAGACCCTGAAAAAACTGAAAATATGGGGATATCGGGGAAACACGGAAATCTTATATGTACCGAAAAACCCAAAACACTGAATGACAAAAATAAGTGTAAGGTGTAATGTATGCGAACTGGAGAGGTAAGGAGGGTGAGACATTTAATGAGGCAATATATTTCTTCTTTTCCATATGATACCACTTACTCAATATTCTTAACAAAGATGTTCCCTAATGATGTTCAGTAACATCACTTCTGATAACTATTGAGAGAAAATAACACATACGTGCTTACGAGGAGATTCCATTTAAAGGCTATATTAGTTTTTCTATAAATCATTGTTATTTGATAAGTTTTGATGATCATTAAAAAAATCTACTGTACCCATTTCATCTACATCTATATTTTTATGTGCTTAAATTTAAGTACGAAAACTATGAATACAATGGAATTTGTAGGTATAATATCAAAATCAAATTGTAAGCTTTCTTAAATTTTGCACACACACAACTCAGGTGAAAGATCTACTTGTTATCAACATTATTTTAAATTTTATAACTGTATAATAGAATGCATTCTTTGAGCTAGTTAGCTAATCACCATTTCAAAAAATATAAGTATACCTATCAAAGGGACTAAAGTAACAGAAACATAAGAAGATCTTTCCAAGTATATATACATAAGAAGAAAAATAAAGGCAATTTACAAGGAAGGTGGTATAACTTGACAGACCTTTCTGTAGGAATTCAGAAAATGGAAACACTTTTTTTTTTTTACAAAGTCAGTTTAAATCTAAATTGGCTTCATTCTCAATTTTGAGTTGTATCTTACTTTTATAATATATTACTCTCATATTTGAGTATCAGGTCAGACTTTTGGGCATTCTGTCAGTAAGGTCTTACTCTTTAAACAACCATTCTCCATCTTCACCAACAGTATCTACTTTGTGTCCTTGATTCTGAGTGTTCTTTATCATGTAGAGATTACTCACTGTCATATAAATCCCCCCCCCCCCCCACTTTCTTCCCATATAAATACTTTTTCTTCTTTGGGGTTTTCAAAGTTTATGAATTCAGGCATATGGAAAGGCAAGTAACTACTTACCTCTTGTCCTCAAATCCCATCTTTAAATCACATTCATAATAGTATGTTTTATCTAAGACACCACCACTAGCAACTTTCAAAGCCTCTGCATCTCTTCCCCAGAGTCTACCTTCCCGTTTCCACTGTTCTGTGTTCAGTCCGGCCCACTCTTGATCCATCAGACATCTGCATATGATAGAACATGCCTACAGACTTCTCCTTTAAGTTTCCTCCCATCTGGAACAGCTTTTTCTACTTCATCCACTGTGCTGCTCCAAATCTTGTGGGAATATGTTCTAAAATTGCTTTTCTTCTTTAATCTTTGTAATTGTACTGTTAACTCATGCATGTTGTTAAAAAAATAAATAAGTCCATGAAGATGTGTATTTTTTGCGTAAACCAAGACTTACATATAAAATATGTAAGCTACTAGGATTATTTAATTTGGAGGAAAATTATTTGAATGGAAATCTTTTGAATGGTGAATTACTAATAACATTCAAATAAGTAAGGAATTATACAATTGTTGGTAAACAACTAATTTTTGTTACATATTAAAAGGAACTGTGCTCTAACATAAGTAAAAAGGTTTTTCAGTGAGATACAGGGAGGCGATATAAATTGTTAAATAATGGATTGGTTTATTAAAGCTGGTTATCTTTTTCTTTCTGGAGTAGCCAAAGAGTATATCTGCTCATATGTTTCAAATTTGATATACATCCAAGCTTTGTGAAGGAAGAATGTCTGTGTAGAGAGAAAGTCAAACAGACATGGACAGAAACATACAGTATCAGGGAGCAAGCCAGGAGGAGGAGTGGGGTGTGTTAAATAAGACTCTATTGATAGTTGTGTGTTGTTGTTAGGGCAGATGAGTATTAAAAAAGAAGGTATTTTCTGAAGAAGAATGCTTTCTACTTTTCCATTTCTACACTTTATAGGATGAAGCTTTTGCTATAAAATAAAAGCACAACATCAAAATAAACACAAGACTTAATATATAATTTCAAAAGTTGTGTTTGCAGAATCTTTTTGGAGTTATGTATTATTTCATCATCCTACTGGAGACAAACCAAATTTCATAAAGGTAGTGGGATCTTTTCATTTATAAATATCATCCCATCTTGTTCTAGGAAGGACTTAAATGGCAACATTTGATTATTTCATTAGAATAATAGCTTATCATGATCAAGACAAACTTTTTAAGTGTTTATCTTGTTTCATGTGATGCCAAATGAATTTTACAGAAACTGACATTTCAAGAAAAGTTCATAATTCTTCGAAACAGAGTGTATTAGATAAATACATTTGTTGTTAGCTTTTCAAACTTTTACTATTTTTGTTAGCCTTCTAATATAAAAGGCATGGAAATCCTTTTAAGTTGGCATTTTATTTTTGAAGTCCATGAAAAAGTTAAAATAATCAACAAAAAGGGATATAGATGGAATCTGAGCTATCCTCACATGCAAAAGAGTTAATACTGGAAGAAGAAGTGCAAGGTCCATGGCCTTGGGAACTAAAGTATAGGACTTCAAGGTCAGACTTTCTTTCTATCTGCTATGTACAGACTTTCTGCATACATATGCACAATAAGTGACTTAATGTAAACCTTATAGTTAATTGATGATACCAGAATCCAGAAATGTGTTTCATGTTTAAAGAAATTAAAAAATTATAAGGGAGTATTTGTTACATTTGAAGAACTTAGAAAAATCCAATTTAACATCTACTGTTAAAAACAAATAGTTTATTTGGTTGTAAAAAAGTTTTAATTTTTAGCTGGTAACCTGTATTTTCTTGTAACAGACTGATGGTAATAAATTAATTCAAAGACAAGCTTACAAATGTCTTCAAATTAGGTATTTGAAAAAGAAACCATAAACATTGTCCAAGGTTAGTCAAAATGACAAGAGCATCATTTCCAGAAAACTTAGAAGGGAAATTTTCCTTAACAATTTTTTAGGAGCTAAGTACTGGTAGCAAGCTTAGGAAAAGTTTTCGTGGCTTCTAAATGAAAAGCATACATGAGATAATCATACTAGCTTTCCATGTTTACATAACACTCGCAAGACATATATGGAAAACTTTACCCAGAGTAATTTCATATTCCATGCCATAATTTGGTTTATTTTCTTTTGCAAGGATAAAACATCTATTAGTAAGAATCAGACTAATACAAATATTTCAAAACCACAAGATTATGACTATAATTTTTAGTTCCGAAAATCTGTTTGTAAGAAGAACATCATGATGATATAAAATATCACAATTATTCGAAGAATATAAGACTTTTTAAAAAGTTAAAATAGAAAGCATCAGTCATAGAAATAAATAGAACTGCAAAAAGGCATATTAAATGTCTGTCTTTTCAAAGCTAACTATCTAGAAGCAAGCCACTTACCTACAATAGATAGAATGGAATTCATGTCTATAAAAATGCAAATACTTTCAATATTTGAAGGATAGCCATTTCAATAAATACAGTAGCTCTGATAACCAGGCTGCAGTAGGACGAGTCATGGTAACTTCTCTTTTTTATTCGATTAAGACTGTTCTAAAAGGCAATTTTTACATCCTATCATTCCAAAGAGGTTGAGGCTTTTTTTCTTCTTCCTCACATGTAGGATGATTTCTGGATATTTAGTATAGGGCATCACACCGGTTCAGTCTTGCAGTGCAACACAAGGCAGTTGCAGCAAGTATTTCCCACTAGTAATGTAAGGAGCTAGGAGGGAACAAGGCTTGAGGAAACAATCCAGAAAACCATAACACAGCTTGTTGGTCCTTTACCCACAAATAACCTTTTTAGACCAGATACATAAAACGCAGCTTATTATCTAAAATTTTAAAGGGGAATCTTTTGTTAAATGTTAACAAAGAACGACTATCCTAATTCCCTTTAAAATGCAACCCTTAAAAAAATCAACTATCAAGTCTTTTTGAAAAGTGCTTAAATCATCTGGAGATAAAAATCACTTGGTGTCCTTGTTTTCTAACAAATGGCTTTTTCCATTGTTTCCATTAATTTCACCCATATTCGTTTTTTAAAAAACAAGGCCCTTACCCTCATCAGCAAAACACAGATGTATTATTTAGCATATAAAACCGGTAATTACCTACTAATTTACGAAAGATTAATTTTTTCTCTTTTCGTCAGTTTTCAAGAAGTCTTCCCGTGATTAACTGTAAACAGGAATGGTTTACACCTCAAATTAGAAGCCATTAATTAGCATGACGAAGTCAACTGCAAGATACACAGATAATTTAAATTATTTAATCACTAATCACCTTGGTTAAACTGTAGTATACTCTTTCAATATCCTTCGGTAGGGTATTGATCTGTCAGTAAATTACCTCCCGATCAGTTAGAGATAAATATTAGCGTTCTTTCCTTTCTCTCAGCTTTACACTATTCCTTCTTGTAAATACCTAAAAAACCTTTAAGGTTCTTTAATCCCAAGTCGCTCATTAGCCATCACTAGCCTTTTTGTAACCAGGAAAAAGAGTATCTGAAGTACAGATCAGGAGTTCGCTTTGCCCGTAAACAATAAAATAAATTAAAATAAAACATCTTTAAAATGTAAAATGCTTAAGGCAACGGCAATAATAAAAGATATACGCAGAGGTGGCTTCGGCAAATAACGGGCTTGCAAACGCCAAGTGCTTAACAAAAAAAGCCGAACCTCTATTGCAATATACAGCACTCCAATAAATTACACAACACTTTGCATAGGCTGCAGAAATAACGCAGGACAAGACTTACACAGATGCCAATCCGCAGCATTTATACACATGCACATGGCAAGAGACAGAAACCAAACACTATCATTCAACTCGGGCCGGGGAGCGCGATCCCGAGTTTGCCCAGCGCGAGAGGGCTCTCTGCGTGTGTGTCTGTGTGCGCGCGTGAGAGTGAGACCCATCCTCGGGGCATTTCCCCTCTTTGGGCAGTTTTGCTTCATTTGTTTCCCATTTCTGCTACATAGAAACTAACTTCCATCTCAGCCCCAGCCAGCGCCACTGAATAGAGCCTGTGCTGCGGCTTCGTGTGCGTCAGATCCCTCCGCGGAGCCGTCCCCGGCCCCCTCCCTCCCGCGGTCGGCCTCCACAGAGAAAGCGCCTTTCAGCCAACCGGCGGCTCCGACTCCGACATCTTCTCCGACTGGAAATAAATAAATAAATCGCACCTTTGGCCGGGGAGGAAAGGGCAGGGGTCTCGTCACACTGGGCGCGGGGGCGCTGGGCGCGGGGCCGGAGGCACTCTTTTTTGCGCCGGGGGGCGGGGGCGCGGGCCGAGGACCGGGCCAAGCCCGGGCCGCGAAGGCGGCGGACTCCTTTCTGCGGCGGAGGGATCCGCGGCGGAGGCGGCGGCGGCCGTAGCCGCTGCCTGAGAGTTGTTGTTTCCTCCTCCTCCTCCTCCGCCTCCGCCGCCGTTGCTTGAATGGTGGAGCCGAGGCTGGGCTCGTGAACACACACTGACAGCTATAGGGCAGGCGGCGGCACCATCCCCGCTTCCCCTCGGCGGCGGGGTGTCCCGCCGGCGGCCCTGAAGTGACCCATAAACATGTCTTGTGAGAGGAAAGGCCTCTCGGAGCTGCGATCGGGTAAGTCGGGGGGCTGCTGGGGCCGCTGGCACCGGGCGATTCCGCCCGCGGTCCCCCGCCCCCCGCCGCCCGGCCGCTAAGCCTGTGTGTCTCCCCGTCCCCCTCTCCCGCGCAGAGCTCTACTTCCTCATCGCCCGGTTCCTGGAAGATGGACCCTGTCAGCAGGCGGCTCAGGTACGGCGGCGCGCGGCGCGCGGCGCGGGCCGAGCCGGCGCTCGCCGCTCGCGGGCGTGGGGGAGGGCGGCGGCGGCGGCGGGGCTGCGGCCCGGGGCGCGGGGCTCAGCTCTCCCCGCTTTGTTGTTGCAGGTGCTGATCCGCGAGGTGGCCGAGAAGGAGGTAAGGGCGGCGGCGGCCCGGCGCGTCTCGCCGCCGCGCGGCCGCCTCTGGGCCGTGCCGCCGCCACCGCCGCCGCTGGGGCGCGGGGCGCGGGGTTCGGGGTCCCCGCCGGGGCGCGGGGCGGGCGGGGGAGGGGAGCTGGCGGGCCCGGGCTGGGGGCCGGGCTCACGGGGCGTCCTCTCCCCGCAGCTGCTGCCCCGCCGCACCGACTGGACCGGGAAGGAGCATCCCAGGACCTACCAGAATCTGGTGAGACATTCACGTCGCGGAGCAAAGAAACTTTTCCCCGAGTCGAATAAAAATTGAATTTCCCGCAATTTTTTACAGAGACAAAAACTTGGCCCCAGAACGTGAAAGCTCCAAAGGCCACGGGGAGGGTTGGGAGGCCGGCGCGGGGGCTTCGGGGGGCAGTGGTCGGGGGGACACGCACCCCGAGGCCGCAGGGGCTGCCAACAATTTATTTGTGATATTTTGTTAATGTACTAGAAATAAAGATACGTCATGAGTGTTGTGCAGTGCAAGGCCGGAGGAGGAGGGGCCGGCGCGCGCGTCCGTGCGGGCGCGGGGGCGCGCGCGAGGCGGCGGCGGCGGCGGCGGGAGCGGCGCGAGGAAGGAGGGCGCGCTTGCTCGCTCGCTTGCTCGCTTGCTCTGCACGCGCGGTCGGCTCGGCTTTCTCCTGCCCCACACAATAGCTGGTGACTAACTGCTCCGAAGTGGCATTAGCATTTCACAAGCAGGCTATTCAGCCGCAGCGGAACCGTAGCAAGGCGTTATTTTTTTTCTCTCTCTCTCTCGATTCTTTTGCTTTCCTTAAATTCAGAGCTAGGTTTTTTGTTTGAGGGGTTCGGGTGTATGATGATAGTCGGCCGGAGGCTCCTCTTGCTTTTTTCCAAAACACATTCGCAGAAGTGTAAAAGCCTGTAACCCCCCTGAAAGCCAGAAGTTTAACAGGCTTTTTCTAATTTTGCTGATTCTCGTGCTATTCCGCGACTTCAGTAAAAACTGTTATTGGAAGTCACTGAAGAGTTTTGATTTTTACGCTTACATTTATTGTGGTATGGAACTTGGCAAGTAAAAGTTTTCCAGCTTATATTGGGGTGTATTTTGTTTAATAGCTTGAAAAGTAGCTATTTTTTTAATTTTGTGGGGTTTCACAGTGAATGTGTTAGTAATTTCTAAAAATGGTCTTATGAAAGTGGACCTGTTGTGGCTGGACGAGTAACGTATTTGTGTTCGGTAGTTGTATTTTTTCATATTGCCTCTCCTAAACCGATTTAGGTTGTTTGTGTGAATGTGTGTGTCTGGAGCAGTAAAAGCAGTCACACGGCGGGGGTGGTGGGGGAGCTTAATCTGTGCAGTGCAACTGACTCGGAACTGATGGTTTGAGGTGGTTCTAACGAGTATAACGTTATTTCATGAGGGCTTCTGAAACGATTAGGAAGTTTCACCTACCTTAGAATTGAATGTCTTCTGTGAGGTGAGAGCATGACAAGATTTTGGTGGCATTTGTTTCATTTGGATGTAGAACATCTAACTTTTGAATTTAAATCTCTTACGATTTAATATAGATTAAGCGTCCATTAGGTTTAGGAAATTTAATGGAGCCTTAACAGAATATATTTATTTCCACACTCTGTTTTCAAGTAGTGATCGAGGCTTTCATTCAATACTTTGCTACAGTGAATGGAGGGAGTTTGAAGCAAACTCTTAAGATTCAGTGCCTGCAATATTTTAATTTGGAGTGGGGGGGGGTGTAAATATTTGACAAAATCCTAAGTGGGTTCCTTGACTTGTTACTTGAAAAAATTATGGAGCTTATAGTATTCTGTTTTTAAGAATTGGGCAGATTTTACAAAACTCATTCTTGAATCTCATAAAAACCTCAGTCACTGAAGATTGCTGTTTTCTTGTAAAATTAAAATGTAATATTACTGCATTTTTAAAATGAAGCAGCTGATGGTATTTTGCTAAATTATGGGAATGTGTAATACTTGCATGAATATCATGTTTTCTCCAGTAAAAACAGGGGCACTAATGTTCATTTTTAGTTTCTTGAGAGGGTTTTTCATTTCATATATTAATAAAATGAATTTATATTCCTTGTCTCTTTAACAGATTTAGAATAGTAAGTGGTGTCTTCTTTAGTGTGTTATTTTTCAAAATCCACCTATTTTGCATGGAAGTGGGGTTTTTTGCCTGGAGTGTTTTCTCCTTTTACCAGAACAGTCATCTTGGCATACTTACGAGGCAGTTAAGAATTCTCGTTAAAATGTAAGAGTTCCTGGTTCATTTTCTCTTTTTGTTCATTCAGCATATTGTTCACTCCATATCTACTGGATACAAGACACCTTTTGAAGTGCTTTTATATCCATCAAACTATATAACTAGGTGTGTGGGTATTTGGTTTAACTTAATTTGGGTTTTTGAAATTCAGTTAGCTCTAAGACATTTTGGAACACCATATGTCTAGGTGAGCACATGCAAAATCTCTTGTATAATGTTCTCTATTGTCTTAATTTATTCTTATGACTTAAAAAACTTCATTGCCTTCAAGTTGAATTTACTTAACATTGGTTTTAAGTTAATTTGGTGAGTGAAACCAAAATAATAACTATTATTTGTGATTTCAGTAGTGTCTATCTCTACCTGGAAATATGTTGCTCTGTTAACTGATAAATTGACTAATATGTTAAGTGGAAGAATATATATGTCAGACTGAAATTTCTAGAAAACCTCAAATTACAGCTGTTTAACATAGATCAGCATCTGTAGTCAGCCTACATGTAAATCACAGCGATTGAGTTTTGACCAAGAGGAAAGTGGAGTTTTAAGAGCACTTTTAAAGGATCACAGGTTTAAAAAAAAAAAAGGATGCATTTATTGCCAAGTGTGATTGATAAAGTTATTATAAAACATCATTCTATTACCATCTACCTTAAGATTTAAAACATTTTTAAGATTGAATGGAATTTGATACAAAGTGAAATGGTTTGTTTCTTGTAGTATATGTTTAATCAGAGTTTGTATTTTTAAAAATAGGTTGGTGTTAAAGCAAAAAGGTATATTTTAAGCTTTCATCAGAATTGTTATTTTTTTAAATGGAGCCAAGCATAGGTAACTTTTTGTAGAACAGGAAAACTCAGATAATTTTTGGGCAAAGAGAAAGCTTTGTCATGTATTTCTTATTTTGAATAGTGAAATTAGTTGGTGTATTAAGTTTCGCTGTCTAGTTGTCACTGTAGTTAGTGGTGATTGCATACTTACAGGATCTTGAGGCAGAATCTTTAAACACTTTGTACCAAATTTGGGATTCTGATTACATTTCTTGCTTACATGGCTGTTTTGTTTTGTTTTGTTTGTATACATATACATACACATACATATATATGTATATGTATGTGTATGTATATGTATATACATAAAAACTGGGTTCTTGTTAAACCCAGTTAAAATGTTAAATGTTAAAAATGATGTAATTTTTATTTTATGTAGTGGTATTTACTTTTCCTAAAATCATTCCACTTACTAGAAATCTTTCTATTCAAATGAAAGGATTGGGAGTTAGATATGGATTGTGATTTTAGTCCTGTCAGCAGTTAGCCTGCAGGTTAGCTCAAGCAGTTATGGAATTTCTCTGGGTCCCAGTTAGCTCATTTGTAAAATAAGTGAATTGAAATTTTTGTAATCTGAAAATTGATTTTGAAAAGAAATAGCAATACATTGTCTCTAAAAGCTCAACTCTTTCATTTTGTTGATGGTTATCCAAAACTCAAAAAAGTAGATACGGAGAAAACCTGCAGATTAGAAAATTCTATAAATGCTTTTTATAGTGCCATTCTTAGGTTGTAGTATATTTCTTCTTAGAGACAGGTGAATATTTTTGATACCCTACCCACATTGTAGACTGCCTCTTTACTCTGTAATTAGTATATTTTTCTCCATGGTTTAAGTACTAGTTTTCATAAGTTATTGCTAGTCTTAAATTCAGAGAAGAATAAGAACCATGAATAAGATATACTTAAGTATAGATCATACGTGTGCATGTATTTAGAGTATGCTGATTAATGTGAAAGTTAAGATTCAAAACCTAGGAGACAAGTTTTAGAAAAGAAACAAGAACATGTTTTTGAATGAGGTATTTCTGTTCTATATTGAAGATAATACGGAGCTTTTAAAACTTAACCAGTAAAATTTTGGGGGTGGGGGATGACAAGTAATGAAGTGAATGTGCAGAATAGAGTTGCATTTCGTTTTTTAATAGAGTATCAGTGAAATAGTAAGATTTGCTTGGTAGTCGCTAAAACACAGCTTTTGTATCCTATAGTCCTTGGGGTGCCTGGGTGGTTCAGTCAGCTGTGTCCGACTCGTGATTTTGGCTAAGGTCACGATCTTTTGGTTGATGAATTCGAGCCCCTCATCGGGCTCTGCGCTTATAGCACAGAGCCTGCTTGGGATTCTCTCTCTCTCAAAATAAATTAAACTTAAAAAAAAATCTCCTAATTCTTTTAATGAAAACTACAAAGTTAACATGTTAGGGAAACATGCTGAAGGGCTGAAACGGGCAAAACTTGATCCTTTCTTATCTATGCAGTTATTCTGTTGGGATATATACCATTATTTTAAGAAGTTGGAGGCATTTACAAATATTTTTAAAGGAAACAAAGTACCCGTTAAATTCTTTATACTCCTAAATGATTGTAAAGTGGCCTGAACATAAGGAGGAGTTGGATTATCCCATCCCCAACTACATAATGGTGTTTTACATGACTGTAATGAGGCAGAATAGTACTGCAGGAGCTTGTTTCCAGTCTGTAAAATGGGCTAAAAATAGCCCTATTTTGTAGGATTCGGTGAGTGATAACTGACTGGCACAAATCAAGTACAATGTAAAGGTTTGTGTTTGCAATTATCAGGACTTTAATCGTGGTAGTAAAGGTTCCAATAATAGCTTTATGATGCATTAAAGTTTCAGAAAAACATCTTTATTTGAGAAGTAAGTATGCATAATTTTCTGAACATAGCAGCTGCAACGTAAGAAAGACCGCTTTAAAACTTCAGAAGATACTATTGGTAGAATTATATTGTAGATCCAATAATTAAGTCTAAGTTAGAAAAAAGTATAATAAATACCAAAAGTAAATAATTTTTAAAACATTGTGGCTAGAATTCTAGAAAAATTTTGGTGGTCTGTATAGTGATTCTATGACTTTTTTGTGGACTAATTAACATTAAAAAATGTTCGGGTAGTTGAAGTATCCAAAACTGGTTAGAGAATACATGAAACTTTTTTTCTTTTGGTAGTCAGATGACATTTAGGGATTTGTGAAGGGAACTTGGCTGTTGCTTCTGTCTCCTTCTGTTCAAAGATTTGTATAATTTAAACTCCTCACAATGGTTTGTATTTTTGAAATTGTCAGAGAGGACATGTTTTGTCAGTCTGGTTTAAAGTTACATGTTTTAAACAGAGCTTAATACAGACTTTTTGAATTAATCTTTAAGTGAGCACTAGGTTAAATTAATCCTATGAATGCCAATTTTTTAATCCACTCAAAATTCCTTTGTCAGATCACAGGTTTTTGTTTCTTTTATGTAGAAGCACCTTATTTAGAAGCACCTTATTTAGTCTACTGCAGTCATTTTTCTTTTTCCCAAATTTTATAGTTACCTGTCATTGTCACTGCAGAATTGTAACAGATAAAACTGTATCCTATACAACTTGTTCTGGACAAGTAATACCAGACAGGTTAATTTCATTCTTGTAGTTTCTCTGTTTAAGTTTCTGAATTCACAGAAAAGTATATGTAATACTAATAAGCAAAGTGGACGTTAGTTAACAGTACTAAGTATCCATTTTAATGGGCTTTTTAATTATATTCAAGAAAATCAGGCATTAAAATGAGTGTATTTTTCTTCTAGGGTATTTAAGTTGCTTTTATAATTACATCTGAAAGTAATAAAGGCTATTATATGATACAAACCAAACTTAAAATTTTAGAAAAAAATTTAAAATGTGTAAAGATTATCGATTTCTGATTTGTTTGTGAAAAGCTATGTTATGGGTACAATTATGAGTAATTTGTGAAAAATAATAAATTATCTTAGAATGGATAAGTATATGTTACTGAGCATATGGAATATAGAAGAGTCTATTTTAGAACAGATTGGAGAAAATGATACTTTTTTTCTCTATGGAATTTGAGAATTCAGTGTACTAAAAAATCAAAATTATGATATAGAAGAATGAAATATGTAAGTGAGAACATTTAGTCTCTGTAGTGACAGAGAAGGCAATCTTCAGATATCATGCTGGTCCATCTTTATTTGCCTTACACACACAGAAGCAGCCTATTTGAGCTCAGGGATGACAGATAAGGAAAAGGGTGGTTGGTTGGATGAGAAGTTTTTCATACTAAGAATATGTAGTTAGCAACATGATCTGATGCTCCTTCTGTTTAAGTTAAAACTAAATTGTAAATGGAATGAGGTTTATAATATAGCTTAGGTTATTCGTGATAGCATGGATGATGGCAGCAGGAGGCATGTATTCTGGACTCCAGGTGGCCTGTGATCATGGTGGCATGACCCATTTGATCTTTATCAGGGATAGAGAACAGGCACATAGCCTGTCTTGGCAGAAGTTATAGTAGAAATGCAAGAAATATTTACCTTGTGTCATTTGATTCTGGTTTAGATTTTGAGGAAATACTAAATTCTAGGCAACTTGGAGAAATGTGCATTTTTTTTTTTTAAACAACTTCACTGCCATTGTATGTGTGGTGTTAGTTATTTTGAGTATACTGTTTGAAACTGAAACATGACTAAAAATGAAACTAGTCGTTCTCTTAAGAGTATTTATATTGACATTTTAAGAATAGTTTAAGAATTTTCCGTCTTTAAATTAATAGACGATAACTTTTCCAACAGAATCCCGAATTGGAAATTTAAATTCTAGTTTAGTAAATAATATTTTAAAGAGGATTTCTTAACTGTACAAATTTTGCTTAGGAAACATGATTTAATTTAAAAACAAAACTTCAAAATGTAATATTTCAAAAAGTTAAATTTTCTCATGTAGTGTTTTAAATTAATTTTTATAGAGAATCCTTTGTAGTTTGTGGACACCTAAATTCTCGATAAAGTTTTTTTTTTTTTTTTGTAGCAAAATATAGTCAGATTGTGATGAATAAAATTTGGAAGAGCATCATGCATATTCTTTAAAAGACAGATTTGTATTGATAATACTAGCTGAATTATCTAAATGAATTCTTAGGTCATTGATTAAATTGTGAATAGAAGACAGTCTTTCAAGCATGTTTATTGACAGTTAATTAAGGGTAAATAGACCACCAAGATTAATTTTGACACTTAATAAGATTCTGTATTAATTTTATTATACTTCTAATTACAAAGAAATCATAGGCATGTAAAGAGTCCTTGTGAGAATAGTTACCAGATTAGAGGATTTGACTCGAAAAATGTTTATGTAGGTTCTATTAAGAGTATAATCCTAAGAGCTGTGTGACAGTGGAGCAGGGACTAAAGTTTTGAGAAGGAAACTAACGTAGTGAAAATAACAGTAATCTTGGAATCAGGAGACCTTGGGTTTGATTACTAATTTTTCCTATTTTCTAAATGTATGACTTTTAAGAAGCTGTAACCTTTGGACTTCAGTTTTCTATATCTGTGAAATGGGGAAAATACTTGATCTTACTTGCTTGTGAAGATAAATTTTGAGAATACTTGACACAAAGTAAGTATTCCGTGTATTTTCTACGTGGAAGGCTCTCACAGTTTTTTAAAAAATTGCTCAGAAAATGTAAACTAGCTTTAAAGATGGTGGATGTAATTTTAGCCTATACTTTGTAAATCTGTTGATTTATAGTTAGAAGTTTAAAGTTTTGAGAATTTGAGATCTGGTTTTAAAAATAGATCTTAGAGAATGATTAATGGTAAATAGGGCTTTTAAATTTATGATTTTGTTCATATGTTAGAATAGTTGTAAAAATAAGAATTGTATTTCACTAAGCTGACCTTTTAGAATTTAGAACTATAGTGGAGACCAGAAGTAACTAGCCTTTCAGATTTGAAAAAAATTGAGAAAACGTGAAAAAACCGACATTTTTAGAACAGATCAGGACCTAGTAGTGCTAAATATTTGTGGATCTTATTTTCATAGGGACTTCTTAAATTATATGCTAGAGGAAGGACTGATATTTCTAGATCTCATAGGTAAATCAAGTAGTTTCATTGTATTGATCTGCCTCATTTTGGAAAGGTCCTTAAAATGATTTCCAAAATGTTTTTTCCCTGCGTAGGTCTAGAAAGATTCTCAACATGAAAGATTCTCAACATGAAAGATCAACATGGAGCATGTAATGTGAAGTGTAATTTAAATGACAGACAACTCCATGTCACCTACCATCACTACCTCCCAAGGTGGTGACTTGGCAGTCTCAGTCTTGTAGATGAGGGTATTGAGATGTGGAATAAATGTTTTCCCGGACTCAGCAAGTTTAAACGTAGACTGTTGGACTTTAGAGCTTTCAATCAAACTACTGACCTTTTCTTTAAAAATTGGGTAGAATTCTTAATGACAGTATGTCTGGTGGAATGCAGTGGCTTCCAAGTTTTTTATATTTTCTTCCCACTGATAAAATTTACCTTTTAACGGTAATTTCCATTGACAATGTCAAAATTTTCTTGGCTGGGAAGAATGGCTGTTTATATGAAGTAGCATAGTAAGCAGAAGCAGATAGTTGTAGGCAGGGATGCAAGAAAGTAAACTACTCAAAGACCTCAGTCTTTCCTTGCTCCTTCCTTGCTATAGTTTACATTTTCAGAAGAGGATCCTGTTGTTCAAATTGTGATAGACAATTCTAGAAATGTTTTAAATATGCAGCTGGAAAAAGGAGTGATAAAGGTTTATGATTTGGGCGAAGGCTTGAGCAGAGTTGTCTCTTTCACAGAATTCTGCTATCCTTGCTAGTGGAAATGTTGATAGAACCAAGAATTGTTTAGATCAGGGGTGGTAAACTATGTTGGTTGCAGGTAAATTGTGTAGGAAACCTGTTTATAAGGCCTCGAAGCTAAAGTTACTACATTTTTAGAGTTGGTAAAAATATGTATGTACAACTGATAGGTGCCTCCAAAGCCCAAAATATTTACCATCCGACCCTTCACAGAAAATGTTTGCTGACCTCTGTTCTAGATATCCTAACATATTTACACAGGGACACCTTTAATTCAGGTTTTAACCATTAATTATGGACCCTTAACCCAAAGATTGTTGTTATTGTATCAAGTGATTTTCTTTTGGGATTGGAGGTGGGAGTGGGGATATGAGAAGTTTGAAAAAGCTCTGACTAGCCCCCTGGTGTAAGAGTGAATCTCAGTGAGATGACATCAGAGTTTGCATCCTTAAATCAGGCTCTTGCATCTGAGTAGGAGAGAAGATGAGATGTTTATGAAAATTTAAAAGGGGAGCACAGCTAAAAAATAGTGCATTTTTCTTATTTTCTTTTCAGGATAGTAATCGTAAATTTTATGGTTTAATCTGTTTGTACCTTCTAACTTTAAGAGTTTAAAATTTTAATCTTAGAAATATTCAGAAAAGTAGGGCTGATCACATTGATTTCCTTTAACCATAGTAGGAGATAACCATAGTAGGAGAGAGTATTTAGGGTTGTCACTCTATCTTTGTAATTTTATTTTCCATCCTTAGTTGTTTATCTTTTTAAAAAAGTTTTGTTTATTTACTCTGTACACCCAGCGTGGGGCTTGAACTCACAACCCTGAGATCAAGAGTTGCATACTGTTCTTACTGAGCCAGCCAGATGCCCCTCTATCCTTAGTTGTTTTAAGTGTCACCCTTTACCTGTAGGAATTTGTGCCTTTGTGCTAATTTGTTTAGTACTGAAAGTGAACTTTAGAATGTTTCTTTTTCGGCATAGTTTAATGTCTGTGTTGAAAACTATTCAGAATGTCTATTTTTAAGCTTTCTTCTATATTGATATTTATGTATTTGAGGCAATAGGTACTACAGGCAGTGTAAATGAGGGCTGGAGTTACAGCGCCTTGGTTTGATTCTCATCTCTGCTATCCACTAAATGTGTGTGATCTTGGGAACCTTGTTTTATATTATTGTATAATAATTTCTTCATTAACGGGAATAATAGTTCATATCTCTTAGGGTTATTAAAATAACTGAGCTTTTACATGTAAAATTTACCAACTTACCACAAGGCCTAGCATTTAGAGTGTAGTCAATATGTGTTAGCTAGATAGTGTTATTAATATTTATCACCTTTAACTTTATAATTTGATCATACTTTTTATACATTGAATGTCTTAAGAAATTGAAAGCAGCATGGGTCATGGAAAGTAATTAGTATATTAGAATTGAGGATGTTGTTTTGTTTTTCCCAAGTAATAGTGTACAAACCATTACCAAGAATCCAAATATATACATTTTGTTTAAGGGATTTTATTACGATCTCATTTCTGATTTCCCTTTTGATTTTAATTTCCTTTTAGTTATTTACTAGTATAAACAAATAAAATAAAAATTTATTCAAACTAAAAAGCTTAATATTAAAGATACGGTATCTTACTAATTTGAAAATTAAAAATCACATATGTGTAGTCATATATGAGCCATTTTAATTTTTTGAACCATTTTCATTTTTTAAAATTTGTGTTTGTCTTTACATTTTATTGACCATAGTGACATGGATTAATACTCCTTAAGAATAATGATTTAAGGTAGCAAAAGAAAGTTTTCATTTATTTTTATAAGTATGTATTGGGTGTGTGTGTGTATGTGTATGTATGTATGTATGTGATGCAGTTTGGACCAAAAAGAGACTTGATTCTTACACTCTTGTAGTTAATGGCAAAGTTGAGAAGAAAAACATTGAATTATTAAACTTTTAGATGTATGATAACAAACTGGTACATGAGTTAAGAAAAAGTTGCCAAGAATATGTACCCAAGATAACACATTTAGACTGGTAAGATAAAGGAAAACTAGGGAGGTTACATTGAAGAGAAGATTTGAAGCACATTGAAGAGTTGTTTGGGCAAGGAATGTGGGGAAGTGTAGAGAGTATGCCAAATGGGAAAAGCCTGAGAGCAGAGAGTGCAGGTAAAGAACCTGAAAAAAGGCCAGTGTGTCTAAATGTGGTAAGTGGGGGCTGGAGCGTGTAGGACTAAGAACGTGCCAGATGAAGCAGAGAAATATGAATGGACCATACGTGCCTTTCAGCATTTGTAGACCATGTTAAGGAGTCGGATATCTAAAGAGCAAGGAAAGTCTCTGAAGTGTTTGTTTTTGTTTTTTAATTTATTTTTTAATGTTTATTCATTTTTGAGAGACTGAGTGCAAATGGGGGAGGGACAGAGAGGGAGGGAGACAGCATCTGAAGCAGGCTCCAGGCTCTGAGCTGTCAGCTCTGAGCTGTCAGCACAGAGCCCCACAGGTCTCTCGAACTCACTAACTGCAAGATCATGACCTGAGCCAAAGTTGGACGCTCAACCCACTGAGCCACTCAGGTGCGCCCCGTCTCTGAAGTGTTTTTAAATTTTTTATAAGTGTTTATTTTTGAGAGAGAGGCAGAGCGTGAGCCAGGGAGGGGCAGAGAAAAAGGGAGACAGAATCTGAAGCAGGCTCCAGTCTCTGAGCGGTTAGCACAGAGCCCTGTGCATGGCTCAAACCCACGAACCGCAAGCTACAGTCGGACACTCAACTGACTCGAGCCACCCGGGTGCCCCTCTGAAGTGTTTTAAGTAAAGGTGACTTGACCAGGTAAAGCTTTTGGAGAGATCATTATGATTGCAGTATACAGAGTACCTCTGGAATAGAAGAGATTATAGATTCGAATGAGGTAGGAGGCATGAGTAGATGTGGGAGAGATAGGGGTTTATTGCAACGATGATTTTGAATTGGATTGTTGTGGAGAATAGGAAGGGAAAATCAATTGAACTTGGTGACTACTTGGATATTGGGAAGGAGATGGAGGAATGGGCAATGTAAAAAATAAAACTTTTTCGCTTGAGGCTGGATGGATAGTGTTGCTGTTTGTCAGGGTAGAGAACATTTTGGGAGGTGAGTGTTGACATGAGAATTATGAGTTCATTTTGCATATGTTGAGCTGAGGAGGGCTTGGGATCTAAAGAGAGATATCTTTTAAGGAAGTATGATGTGTAAGCCTAGGCTACAGTTACAAATTTTGGAATCATTGGTATAATAATTGTCCAAGTAGGAAGTATTGAGTGAGAAGAAATAGGGTCTGGAGCTGGACTCTGGTAGAACTCTGGTAGAACAAGTGAACGAGATCTAAGCCTGTGTTTACCTATATAGGTCATGGACAAGTAAATCCGCAGTCTTAGCATATTGGAGGGGTCTTAGGAACCTTCAAAACAGGGCAAGATAGAGTTGTTGTTTGGGGGGAAGAGTATCATAGCTATGATTAGATTCTCACTGAGGTCTAGATAACAAAATATATGAAGAACAATATGATAGAAGCACTACAGACTGGTGGTTAGTGGGGTAAAAGAACATTTTGGGAAGGAGTATAATGTGCTATGGAAATACAAAGATAGAATGTCCAAAAAAGGGGGGCAGAGGTATTGTAGTAAGTCATAGAAGGCAGTGAGGCATAGACTGAGACATGAAGGAGAATGAGTTGGGGAAGGTGGATGGGCAGAGAAAAGATTTCCAGCAGACGGATCAGCTTGTATAAAGTTTCAAAAGCCAGAAAGCCCCTGAGGATTTTAAGAACTGAAAGTATCTAGCTTTTAAAGTGAAAGTTGATTTTGAAAAATTGAAATATACTAAATCACCAAGGGAAGACTAAGTCTGAGAAAGTGGATTCATAGTATTTTATTCAAAGACACAATTCTGCAATAAAGATATTCAGGTTCACTACCTGAAATGAGTCTTGCAAAATGACTCCAAAACAGGACAATCACACAACTAAAGTTATTAAGTAATGAACTTTATGATTAAAATAAAATTTTTAAAAGAAATTTTGATTAGTTTAAAGAAAGCACATTAGAATAATGATATACAATTTAGAACTAGAAGGGACTCTAAATATTCTAGGCTTTTTCCTTTAAATTTTATTTTTAAGCAAATTAGGGAAGATTAAATATAATTTTAAAATTCATGTTTGGTAATTTCTTCTAATTTTTTTTTTGCTTAGCTAATCACCTTAGTGTTTGAAAAAGTATGTTTTAAGTCAAGATGGTGATATTAGGGAAAAGGAATCCTAGCTTAATAAGTTTAGGAAATTGTATTAAAATCAAACAGATTTATCTCAGGATTTTTCAGAGGTACATAATATAGTATATATAATTTGTATCGGGACCTCTTTTCTGCAATTCTTCATTCCACTAGTACTTACTGACCATCTACTATATGCCACACACTGTATTATTTTAAACTGTCAGTGTAACAGTATGGCTCTCTGTTGTCTCTGTGACAGGAATGTATTATGATAAAAAGTAGGTTGGTTTCTCTTAATTGGCTTCAGCTTAGAAGGATGAATAGTAGCTAACTTTATAAAACACCATTCATGTTCTTCTATAGTTTGGGTATAACAGATACTGCAAGATGGAATGAAATGATTTAACCCTTCACTTCCTTCCCCAGATCAATCTTATAAGGAATTCATATTAAAAGTGCCATTACCGTGTGTACTTGAGTAGCATTTCTCAAACACTTGGCCTCAGAACCGCTTTATGTTAATAAAAATTACTGAACTTTGTTTACATGGAATTATCTGTTCATATGATTTAAAAATTAAGGTAGATTATAAAATATTTTATTCATTTAAATATAATAAACTCACTTCATGTTGATTAACATTTTTTATAACAGTTTTCTAAAAGTTTTGAAGAGTGGCATTGTTTTACATTATCAGGAATGTTTAATGTCTGGCTTAATAGGTTTCTTATATCTGCTGCCTCACTTAGTCTGTTGTGATATCACATGCCACTTGGCCTTTGGAAAAATCCACCATGAGAAAGTGAAAAAGAAAAATAATATATTAGTATTATTTATGACTTTTACTTTAGGAACCTTCAGGAGTTCCCAGAACTCACTTTGAGAACAGCTGAACTATAATATTTAGGTGGTACATTGACAAATTTTTTATAACTTGATACCCTAATCATGAAATGATAAAATAGTATACTTTTTTTCTGTAATTCTCTTTCTAAAGCATTCTAAAAGACTTTCAGGATGGATAATAAAAATATTAGAATTTCATATCTTGGTTTCAAATGCTATCATAAATTAAACAGTGTTTTGAAGTTGTTCCAAAGTGCCCAAACTTTTTGTGGTAGGTAGATTTATTTTATAGTCGAAGCTTAGTTAAGTCAGTAGTTGCAGTTTGGCCTTTCTCTCTAAGGTTTTTTGTGAATTACAAAATTCATCATAGAGGCTATATAATTGTTTTTAAATTTTGTGATGAGTACATGAACTATCAGGTTTTTTTTTGTTTTGTCCTTAATTATTCTGGAGATACTCCTTATGTAAAAGATTCAAAACATTTATTATATTCTGTAGTTGGATGACTTGTTTGAAGCTTTTGAAAATTAAAATTTAAACATCATTTTAGGTTATAATGCTATATAGTTTTTCTTCATTCAGTATTTGCATTGACTAGAATCTGCTAATTTATAACTTGCTATATTTAGGTTACATTAATTCTTTAGCAGTTTTTCTCCTCACTGAAGTAAATGATGGTTGGGGTAACTATTCTGTGAGTCAAGTGGTTGAACAGAACAAACATGAACTTTGACCCCAAGTAAAATGAAATGTGGACTAGCCAGAACAAACTATTCTATTTTTTAAAGTATATTTTATTTATTACAAAGAACTAATCACTTTATTTAGCAAGTATTTTATATGTCTTTCACATAATAGGTGAAGTATTACAGACATTTAGCACCTGATCACTTGCTGCAAATATGTCATCGGCTAGGACCTCTTCTTGAACAAGAAATTCCACAAAGCGTTCCTGGAGTACAAACTTTATTAGGAGCTGGAAGACAGTCCTTGCTACGCACAAATAAAAGTATGAACAATTTGTAATAGGATTTAGACATTCTTTTTTGTGTATGTGTCCTACCTTTGGATCCATAAAAATATGTGTGTTTAATAGGCTGCAAGCATGTTGTGTGGAAAGGATCTGCTCTGGCTGCATTGCATTGTGGAAGACCACCTGAGTCACCAATTAACTATGGTAGCCCACCCAGCATTGGTGAGTTGTTTGAGTTCGTTACCAAGTTGATATCCTCTTGGTAAAGAGCTTTTGAACATAAAAATGTTTTAGTTACTTCAAGAGAATTTCATATTATGTGCATTAGCATTCAAGTAAGGAAAAAGCTATCATTTCTTTTTACTATGTCAGTAATCTTCATAGTGAAGTCATGATATGTAATTATGTATTGTATGTATTGTACGTAACGTAGGCTAACTAGCTTATTGATATTCTATTTTTACAGAAAAACTGTTTTCCTAAAATGTATTAGATTGATTTTGTGGGTGACTGTATCACAATACACATTAGTTATGATGGTGGAAAACAAAAATAGTTCGGTTATTTTTTTATAAAGCATAGTGTATTTTTCTGCCTTTAAAATTCAAAGAAGGAAAACTGATGCAGCTAGGTCTTCCTTTTGAAATACCTCCTAGATTCATCCCTTGTCTCTTCTACCTGGTCCTTGGTCTTCCTGGATTACTGTAGCATTTCCAAACCAGTCTTGCTTTCAGTGTCTTCTCCCTCTTTCCCTTCCGGGTCATACTTAGAATACTGTAATATTAATCTTCTTTAATTCTGCCCTTGCTGTGTTGTCCTTCTACTCAAGGTAGTATAAAGAGGTTGTTTAAGATATTTTAATGGTGTCATACTTCCTCTAGCACCAATCTAAACTTCTAATTTTCAGAGACTTTCATATTTTAGTCATAGCCTTTTCTCCCACCCCCACCCTTTTGCCTATCCAGGAGTGTTATTCTCCCTCTCCCACCTATCCAAATCGTACTTACTTCTTCCTTTTGTGGATACTTATACTGATCATCAATATTGCAGTTCTGCCTTTTGCTTAAGATTTATATGGTATATCTTTTTTCACTGTTTTACTATTAACCTTTTTGTGTCCTTTCATTTCCCATATCTCTTAAAAATAGCAAAGAAGTGGCTTTTTAAAAATATAGTATGGCAGTCTTAATGTTTTATGTAAGGCATTTTGTTCTGTATGTATAATTATTGATATATGTGAGTTTAAATCTCCTAACTGTTGCTGCTTGGAAATCTTGATGATTTTCTGCAGTTTGTCTGTGATATGCCTTGGTGTCTGTGGGGTTTATTTTTCTTGTTTGAGATCCATTAGGTTTCTTGAATCTGTAATGTCTTTTACTGGCACTGGAAAATTCTCAAATATTATCTTTTAAAATATCATCTTTGCTCCATTCGCTCTCCTTTGGGACTCCAGTTGAACACATACTAGACTCCCTTACTTTATCTTCTCTATCACCTTCTCTTTTTTTATGATTTCTATCTTTTTGTCTCTGTGATGTATTCTGGTTTGTTTTCACTGACCTATTTTCCAAAGGTATCCTATGTGACATTTGTATGGCAGACAATCGTGGATGATTTTTTTTTTCAGTATATTGTCTTGGTTACATAATGATATTTATATATTATCTATATATAAAGAACTATTAAAACAAAGGATTTGAGACACTAGAGTATATTTTAACTTAGAAAATTATACTAGGGGCAAAATGGTTTTGTTGAAAGAAGGGGAAGGTAAAATATTAAAGGAGTTTCACTGGTAGGGAGAAGTTTATCCTCTCTTTGAAAAACTACAGGTCTGTATAGTAAAGAGAATGTGTTATGTTATTCTTTCAACACATTGTCATGTAGCCCTGTGGTAGGCAATGCAAGTGCAAGAATGATTGACGGTACATAACTTTCATCTTAACATTTCCTATGTGAGTAATTACTATGTGCCAGGCAGTACTCAAAGCATTTTTCATTTATATTCTCTTTTAAAACCTAAATGGCCTATAGGAGGAACTGTTCTTACTTTATAGAGAAGGAAATTGAGGCATGGAAAACTTTGGCATTTTGACCAAGGTTACACATTTAGTGAGTCATGAAACCAGCCTGACTCCATTATGCTGTCTTATTTTCAGTAAGCTAAACTTTCAAGTCGTAGCATTTGGCTATTCAAGAAAATTGGTATTAAGTCTCATGGTCAGATTAGTAAATATTGCTGACATGGATATAGGGAATATGACCAAAATGTCTTGAGTTTTGTTACAGCAGAGTAATGCAACTGGTATATTCAGGTATCAGAATTAATTACCAAGCTGGTAATTTTTGTATCTTTCTGAAAGACTTAATTTCATAAGGGTTAAGATGAATGCTTTTTTCTTCCATTTGTATTTTCAGGAAAATACTAGCTCTTTTTATTTAAAAAAGTAACTATTATAATGCCAATTTTACCTGCTTTTTTGTATTTGCATATAGTTTCTTAAGTTCCCAAAGAAAAAAAGCTGGACTAAAAATGAGTCTATTTATTATAGTCATAGTTTAGTATTATCTCTTTTCGGTTCACCTTGGTGACAGTCTTGAATGTTTTGTGACTGCTACAAAATTGGGAATAGGATGGAAGTGGAAAGAAAAGTTCATCAAGCTTTTGGCCTGCATGGTGATAAGGTGTATCATTTTACGTTATCACAGAGTATGGGTTAGAAGATTTTTGTTTTAAATATGAACATTTGTAGTACTGACTTCTTTTGTTGATTCCTCTTTGCTGTTTTCTGTCTAGCTACTTTTAAAGATTTTCTTTGCTCTTTCCTTGATCTATGTAGTGCTACCAAGTAAAAAGGGACGTAAGGAAAAAACCTTAACATTTTAACTTTTCATAAACTATGGATTTAAATAATTAATATACATCTAGATATTTAAATTTTGAAACATTTGAGATACAGAAGTTTTAAAAATAAACTTTTAACTTGGAAATAAATATTTACTGAAAAGTTGCACAGATAGTTCACAGTTTCTTTTATACACCCTGTGCAGCTTTTCCTAATGTTGTAATCTTACTACCTGGTACATTTCTCAAAACTACAGAACCAGCATTGGGACAGTATTATTAACTAAACACCAGATCTTATTCATATCTCACCAAGGTTTTCTGTTAATTGTCTTTTCTTGTTCCAGATTACCAAACTGCACTTAGGAATTTAAGTTTTTTTGTTTTTTTCTTAATGAACTTTCTCTTGTAACTCAGAAGATCACGTAAGATAAGTGTGGTGATAAATTGGATTTTCCTTTCTTAGGTTTTTGCAGACTATATGCAAACTTTTGTACTTCTCAATTTGAGTATTTCACATTTGTCTGAAACTTTAAAATGTGTAAAATAGAACTTCTAACCCTGTGAAACTTGTTATTCCAAGCCTGGGAGTTAGACTTCTTAATTCATTTCTTAACATTCATTTAGTAAATAAGGCATGTGTATTTTATTCTAATCTCTTGAGTCTGTTTTTCATTACCATTGCAATAGCCACATTTGAGGCCTTGGTACTTCTTGCCTGGAGCTGTAACATCATTCATTCACTTACTAAGTAATTACTGAATCTCTCTACATTCATTATATCTGGCATTGGGCTAGCACCTGGAGTTTTAGGATAAATAAGAACATGCTTGACCTCTGCTCTCCTTGAACTTATAGGCTACTTGATCCCTTGCCTCTAGTCTTATTCCTGTGCCCTAGGATTTAGCTCTAAATCAAGGTTTTGTAACTTTAGCATTGTTTATATTTTGGGCCAGAGAATTGTTTGTTGTAGGCTACTGCCCTGTGCATTGTAGGGTGTTTTATCAGCATCCCTGCCTGTGCCCAGTAAATGCTAGTAGCATTTCCCACCTTCTGCCCCTGGAATTGTGACAACCAAAAAATATCTCCAGATGTTCCTAAATGTCCCTGGGGCAAAATTGTTTCCAGTTGAGAACTCTAAAAGTTGTAAAAGGCATGTGTGATCCTGTCATGCCTCCTTTCCCTCATTGACTTTGAATAGTTTTAACCATGTAATGTTGCTCATAAGGCTGACCTTTTCCCATCTTCCCGCCTTTTCCTTGCCTCTACCTGTACTCTAGCTTTGTACAACTCCTTGGCAGTTCTTAACAGTCAGCTAAACTCTTAACCCTTTGTCTCTGCACGTTTTATTTCTGTCTGCAATGTCTCTCTTTTTTGTTAGTTCTATGAATATCTATTCATTCTTTAAACTTTAAATGCCTGCTTATACTTACCTCTTCTATAGCTTTTGTCACATAGTTGTGTCTATTTCCTTTTCTTTTTCTACTATACTGTTAGGACATGGAGGATAGAGATTATGTTTCATTGCTCTTTATAGACCCAACTCCTTGGCATTAGTAAACATTAAATGAAGAGGCAGTTGGTAATTGATGAACTGGAGTGGGACTCAAAAAATTCAGCAGTGTATAGGGGGTAAAAATTGGAATAGATGGTTGGAATAGCCAAGAGAGAGACTTGGTCCAAGGATATCATTGAATTAAGGGAAAACCTCAGAAGCTGGTTTTTAAGAAATTAAGGTTTATTAATGAATTATCAGTTCATTACACTTGAGATGTCAAAAACCCATACCTGTATAATTTAAGAACCAGGTATTGAGCTTATCTCAGTGTGTCTTTACCCTATTTTATAAATCCCGACAGCTTTGCATCTCCTAGTCCTTGATGTAAATTGTGAAAATTGAACTGGAATTCATTCTCAGGGCAGGAGAACCAAAGCAGTCAGCTGCTTTCTAGTCCTCTAGAACCTCTCAATGGGAGAGAAATAAAAGAAAAGAAAGGTCCTACTAATCTGTTATCATTATCTTCTAACTCATTTTCTATGGAAGAGATACATGATCATGTATTAGGCATAATAACAGATTTACTTTCAAAACTACTTATGATCTCAGGTATTGTGCTTTCTCCAATCTCCTTACCCATATTATGCCTATTTTCAGATATAGTTTACTCTGTATTTGCCTATGTTAATAGGCATAATTTAATAATAAATGACATTAGTGGAGGGAGACCTGGAAAGAAGAGACATAGGTACATTAAAGCTGTTTTTAAAGTTAAATTTGGGGATTCATTTAATGCATGTTTATCTTGTGGAAAAGGTTGTAATAAATTAAAGCAATCTTTTGCTAATTGCCTGTTTATATTTTTTGACATTTACCATATTAGCCAAGTAAACTTTCTATGTTTAGGTTTTCCATATCTCATCTTGTTTGTTGTTTTGCCTATGTAGTTCTACTTGTTGCTTCTGTCATTTTACTTGCTGCTTCTGCTGCAAAGTTCCAGTTTTGGTGGGTGAGGATAAGGAGTATTGAGAAATCTCATTCTGTGTGAGTGTAAGGAAAGCTTTACCTTGAAAAATAGCCTTGCTACACAAACATGCAGTTAACATTAAGAAGCTTTTTGCATGAAAAGAAGTTTTAGATCTCATCTACATTTATAGTTTTTTCTGAGAAAACTAGTTTGAACAAAGGCAGCAAAGATTTGCTTAAAATTAGATTATAAATCTTGACTCGGCTTTAGTCTAGATGTGTGGCCTTAGGCAAATTATTTAATTTTTTAGCCTCTCAACTTCCTCATTGTAAAATAGGGGTGAAATTTACCATATATGGTAATTTGGAAACTTAAACGAGATAGCAAAGTGACTATGTATGCACAATGTAGACTACACTAAATGTAACTTTTTGCCCTTTCATCGTGTAATTTTCATTTAATGCATTATTTTGCTAGTAAATCTTGAGTACTTTTAAAGCAAAGGGTCTTTTCCCCTTCTATTTTTACTGTGCTGTTTTGCCACATTTCCAATATTTGACTTATTCTACAGTTGGTAGTTTTTTAACATAATTTGGCACTGGGCTGAGATCTGGAGGTTAGAGTTAAGTTTTTCCTCATGTAACCATGTTTCTTACATAAGTATTAATAACATTGTATGTTATAAATCTGTAAGATTTAACATATAATTTAACATTTGACATATAATTCAGTAATTTGTAAGATTATAATAATAATCTGTAGTTTCTTTCCTGTTCATGTATTCTTTACCTCATATTCTGTTAAGTTTTGTACCTTTTTTACCTCAGTCCATACTTTATCCTAAGTTAGGCATCTATTCATCACTTATTTAAATACATTCATTTTGACCTGTTTTCCCAGTAACCATTTTCTCTTTCAGAACTCATTTTCTTCTATTTTTCTAATCTTAGTTTTATAATTTGTGTTGTATAATCATTTCTGACTTAGCTATATTTTTTGGATTTTTATTTTTTGGTCTTGGTTTCTGTTTTTTAATCTGTCCCTTGAATGATATTTATTTACCTTTGTTTTTTTCTACTGTACTGTTAGGGCCTGGAGGATAAAGATTATATTTTATTGCTCCTTATGGACCCAATTCCTCAGCATTAGTAAATATTAAATGAAGAGGAAGTAGGTAATTGATGTAATTAATGAATGAGGTGGAACAAGAAAAGTTCAGAATGACATTCATATTTCCATTTGGCACAGGTTTTTGTTATTTTAATTCTCTTCCTTGCTCCCCTTCCTCTCCTCCCTCAGCCTCTCTACTTCCTTGTTTTGCCTTCTAAGAATAGGTAACTGGGAGAGACTCCTAAGATGTATTGCATTTTTGTTTTAAGGGAAATAAAGCTAATGTTCATTATGCCAAAGTGCCAAATATATAAAATAGACATTATTATTTATTTTTTTCTTTTGCTTAAATTTCTTTTCAAATTTATGATTGACCAGAAAAGGGGAAACACTTTGAAGAATGACAGTTTACTTAGGTGAGTTCAAATTGTTGCTCTTGTAGCTGTGTTTTATTTTCTTTTGTTAATAATGAGAAGAAATTCTTTTTAAGGTCGTAGATGTGATGAGAGGTATCATCTGTGCCCCCTGCCCTCTTGTTGTACTATGTCTGGCAAGCAGTGTCAGTAGTAATTAGGAAGCACTAGCCTTTCATTACCCCCTTTTAGTTTGTGTCCCATAGTTCTCCAGATTGTTTACTTTGATGTTGAATTTCATATCTGTTTAAGTGAAGCAAATTATCTTATTTTCTTCATAAAGTCTCTGACTTTTTATTTTGAATTTTGAAGTTAAGAATTGAACGTTTTCTGGGGCGCCTAGGTGGCTCAGTGGGTTGAGTGTCTGACTTCGGCTCAGGTGACGGTCTCACAGTCCACGAGTTCAAGCCCCGCATTGGGTTCTGTGCTGACGGCTTGGAGCCTGGAGCCTGCTTCAGGTTCCATGTCTTCCCCCCTCTCTCTCTGTCCCTTCCCCGCTTGCAATGTCTCTTTCTCTCACAGAAATAAACATTAAAAAAATTTTTTTTAGGGGCGCCTGGGTGGCTCAGTCCGTTAAATGTCTGACTTTGGCTCAGGTCATGATCTCACAGCTCACAATCTCACAGCTCACGACCTCACAGCTTGTGAGTTCGAGCCCCATGTCAGGCTCTGTGCTGACAGCTCAGAGCCTGGAGTCTGCTTCAGATTCTGTGTCTCCCTCCCTCTCTCTCTGACCCTCCCTACTCTCGCTCACTCTCTCAAAAATAAACATTTTAAAAATTAAAATAAAAATAACATAAAAAATTTTAAACCAAAAAAAAAAAAAAGGCAAGGAATTGAACATCTTCCTAGACATCTTGAAACTAGGAAATCCATGATCAGGCTGAAGAGATATTTATATGAAGAGAGCAGCAGTTTGTTCAGCTCCATAAGGAAGATGAAGGGGAAAAAATGATGTCCCATAAAGTCTTTTAAAAAGTAAAAGAAAAACTGTGGTTAGTAAGATTTAATTTTATAACATGAAGATTTGATTTTTCAAAGTCAATATTGTGGTAGTATATAATACCTTTGAGTTTATAGAACATGTTGTCTCATTTGCTTTTCATAACAACATTGCAAGATACCCCAACTTTATCAAAGAAGCTGAAAAAAAGAAGAGGTAGTGACCAAGTCAATTATCCCTGGTTGTGTTTTTCTGAAATATGCATTTAACTTTATGTCACGTTTATTTAGCACCGTTTTGCCTTCTCTGTGAAATTCTTTATGCATTAGCCTTATACCACTTGTGTCCATTTATTGATTTGGGTATAGGAGCCTTTGAATTCAGAATGTGAACTTTAGAAAGATTAAAACATGGTATGTTGTTTCAAGTTTATCTCTTTCCATATAAATAACTTAATTTGAGAGAAAATAATTCAATTCCTTGAGAAAGTATTATTAACAGTCTTGTTGGCAAACTGATTACATTCTAGTTTAAAATGAAATTTTGTTTTTTGAGCCCTTTGATTTCTTTTGCAAAATCAACTTTTGCTTTTAGCCATATTCCTTGTGATCTGTTCTCATTGTGGTCAAGAGATAAAATGGCAGTCGGTTATCCCAAAGCAAATCTTATGTTATTCCCACTTCTTTCTCCTTAATAACCTTTAACTTCCTAATTTGGGGGAAATAGTCCAGAATGCCTTACCATAGCTTACAAAGCATTCTGGAGTCTGTGCCCTACCTTCCCATCTCTTCACTTGACACTTTCCCCAGTGTGCTCTGTGTGCTAGCCATACCTACTTCCTTATATAGTTTGAGTGCCATGTTCTTTCCAGCCTCAGACCATTGCACATGTTCTTGCCTCAACCTAGAATATGCTCCCTTCCCACCAACATTCTTTGTTCCACTTTCAGGTCTTAGTTTAAATGTCGGTTTTTCAGAAAAGCCTGACTCACTGATATGCAACCCCTTCTCTCCCCTGCCATATATTTAGGGCCCTCTGCTGTATATTTTAAGGTTTTTCTGAACCTTTTTTTTGTTTTGCTGACACTTCTTGTTATAAGTCCTTGTTTCACCTCTGTCTTCCCTGCTAGGCTACAGTCTTCATGAGGGTAAGTACTGTGCGTTTTCTTTCTCTGTTACATCCCTTAGTCCATACTTGGCCCATATAGGTGCTATATAAATGTTTGTTAATTTAAAATTAAATGGTTAAAATGTTTGGCATAAAACTATATAGCTTTAAAAAAATGAATTTTTATTAAAATTACTGTAAAAACATTTAAAAGTTTTATGGTTGAAATACCATCAGACTAGTTTCCAAGAAAGAAAAGAGGAAGAAGAATAATACAAATCAAGTAATTTTACAATTCTAGTAAATTTGAATCCTTGTAATTGTAATGTCTGTTTTGGGGGTTTGTTTTGTTTGTGCTTATGTACTTGGTTCATGAGATTTTTTTGCTTAACTCTTGGAATCATCTCTTTACTTTCTGTATTTTATTTTAGTATTTGTGCTCTCCTTTTTAGAGCTTACTTGTCTTTGCGGTATCTGCTAAATCTTAAAAACGTGATGTCTTTCATATGGGAGGTACAACTAAACACCAAATTGACTATGTAGAGATTTGGAGGGTAGCTACTGTGCATACTAATTATTTTAGTTAGAGTAGTAAAATAAAGAGAGAAGCTCTCCTGGGTGCTGTGTTGCCCAGGTGATTATTTTACTTTTCTATTCTCTCTTTCCTTTTTTGTGGACCAAAAGCTGTTTACAGGATTGTCCTTGTAATGTTACAGACCCCTTTTACTATAAAACTAAAGTTGGGAATTTTGTTCATTATAGTTAACGGTGATTTATTTGCCTTGTTCTCGTGTTGGTTAGTTGCTAGTTACTGGTGCAGAATGATACAAAGATCAGATGATGATGTAGAAATAAGCCAATCTGTGTTGAATTATTTTCCAGGTTATCTGTGGCCCTCAAATTACGAACATTTGGTTGTTATTCCCTACTAATGTCTATATTAGTAACCTCAGGAGAATTGTGGCAAGCTTATCAATTGTGACTCTATGGTGAATTAACTGTTAAAAGTTCCTTCTTACAGGATTCCTTCCCAAATAAAATTGAACCTACACTGTCTTTGATATATTTCTCTTTTACTTTAAAATTTTATTGGGAAAGATTTTAGAAACAAAACTTACAAACAAAATTAATGGTGCTTTGTATTATTTTATGGCTTTTGAATCAAACCAGGTGTAAATTTGTAGTCTTATCATTCAATCCATTGTCATATAGACCGTGGTTATTGTCTGTTTTATAGTATACAATTCTGATGCTTTGGTATGCTTAGTCTTAAGGGGTTTTTTTAATGCTTAAATAAATTTAAATGCTTTGCATCTTTATCCTTGGGCGTGTTTTTCTCAGGTTTTGAATTTAATCTCTTCAGACAGTTTAGATTGGTCATATTGCTCTTTTGAGTTCCTTGAGACAGACTGAGCTATACTTTATTTAATTAAAATTAATCAGAATGAATAGAGGAAATAATCAGTAGAGGAAACTTGGAAATCAGAGAACAGTTCAAAACGCAGTCTCACTGGTTAACTGCTATTACTGCTTTGGCATATTTCCTTTCAGTCATTTTTTTTTTTTTCTAATATTTGTTTTCCTAACCACCATGGTAAGAGTGTGCTCTTGGGAGTAGATGCCTGAATTCAACCTTGGACTTCACCTCTGGGAAAGTTAAATTTTAGCTTTCAGTTTCCTTACTGGTAAGGAATATCCCCTTCTTGGGGATAATAGTATCTGCCGTAAAAGACGGGTAAGATTAAATGAGAATCAATGTAAGATGCCTGGCATGTACTAAAGCACTCAGTAAATATTAGCCATTATTTTCCAAACTGTTATTTCATAATAGTGTTCTATAGCCATTTTTCTCCCCACTTTAGTAATTGTATTGTATTTTGACATTTGACATTTGACATTTGAAGCAGATAAGACTTTTTCTGTCATTAGATTTTTAAAAAAATTTTTTTAACATTTATTTATTTTTGAGAGTGAAACAGTGCAAGTGGGGGAGGGGCAGAGAGAGAGGGAGACACAGAATCTAAAGCAGGCTCCAGGCTCTGAGCTGTCAGCACAGAGCTTGATGTGGGGCTCGAACTTGTGAACCACAAGATCACAACCTGAGTTGAAGTCGGACACTTAACCGACTGAGCCTCACAGGCACTCCAATCATTGGATTCTTGAAGTCTCTAGCTCTAAGCCTTGGTGACTTTTTCCTCATCACTGCCATTTTCTCAAGGTGTTTGATTCCTGGCTTTAGCATAACTTCTCTTTTAGAGATTCATATAGCTATCGTTTTGTGACCCCATAGTCATATCTTCTTTTCATTAGAACATTTTTGTGGTTCTTTAAAATGAATAAAATTTTATGTAATTTTATGCCTTATCAAATACCTTACACCACACATTTATCTAATGAAAATTTTGAAATCACCAACACACTCATAGGCAACTTTTTGAACTTGCAGGGTGTTTTCTATAGTAATTATTCTGTAAGTGCCTGGTCATGGATATAGCATTATTTTGTTGGGAAGACTAGTTATCATCTAGTAATAAAGCAGTTTGGAATTTTTTTTCTTGTGGTCTTGCTTACATGTTTATTACCAGTTTGGTAGTTCACTCAAGTTTAGTTTTATAGGTTTCCAAATTCTTGTTTTATAGTTATGAGTTCCTAATTTTACATTTAGAAAGCCTTTATTAACACAGATAATGGAGGTTAAAATGAAACCTTGGTACTGATTATCCAGAAGTCACTCTTTTCTACTTTAATTTAAGAATTGTTTATGTGGTTATTAATTATAAGTTATAACTATTTTGCATTTTATTTACAGAAACTCTGGGAGGTTTCTAAGAATTTTGTTTTGTTTTTAGGTTTATTTATTTTTTTTTTAACATTTATTTTTTTGGGAGAGAGAGAGACAGCATGAACGGGGGAGGGGCAGAGAGAGAGGGAGACACAGAATCGGAAACAGGCTCCAGGCTCTGAGCCATCAGCCCAGAGCCTGATGCGGGGCTCGAACTCCCGGACCACGAGATCGTGACCTGGCTGAAGTCGGACACTTAACCGACTGCGCCACCCAGGCGCCCCTAGGTTTATTTATTTTGAGAGAGGGAGAGAGAATACCAAACAGGTTTTGTGCTGTCAGCACAGATCCTAACACAGGCCTCAATCCAATCCCACAAACCATGAGACCACAACCTAACTTTAACTCAAGAGTCGGATGTTCAACCAGCTGAGCCACCCAGGCACCCCAAAGTGTTTTTTTAACCAGAATCACAGAATAAAATTAGTCAAAATATAGTACAAAAATAAATTTAATAAAAATCAGTTATTCTCATAAAGTACCCTGAGGTTTTTTATCTGAGTACCCCTTTCTCTGTATAAGAAAAGATCCCAGGTTACACTGAGATACCTGCTGAATTACATATTCTGTCTTTCCTTTGCTTCTTCATCTATTGTCATAAAAATTCTCTGGGTTTTGGAATCTACAGCCACATGCTTCTCCTTGCATTCATTATGGCACCAGCAGGACTCTGCTTTCATGAGCTGGCAGAAGTTGCAAACACTAGTTATACTAGTTTAGATTGTTAAGGGAAAACAGTTTTCCTTCACTGGAGTAGACATTGTACAGCATGTTATATTGTTCTTTGTTAAGAAAAAACAACAAAACCCAGAAAAACGTTATAACCTCTGCATTTTTGTTAATTCATAGTAATTAAAATTTTTTTCCCCAACTCTTTTTTTTTTTTAGCAGTTTTACTTTTTTTTTTTTTTTTTAAGGTTTTTATCATTTATTTTGAGAGAGAGAGGGAGGGAGAAGGAGAGTGAGCATGAGTGGGGGAGGTACAGAAAGAGGGAGAGAGAATCCCAAGCAGGCCCCATGCTGTCAGCCCAGAGCCTCATGTGGGTGGGGCTTGATCTTGCAAACAGATCATGATATGATCCAAAATCAAAGAGTTGGACACTTAACCCACTGAGGCACCCAGCAATGGTTACTTTTGATCTTGGATAATTTATTGCAATTCCACGATGTGTTCTTCTCCATTTTAAAAGTACTTAGCAGAAGGAGAAAAAATTCTAAACATTTTGGAGGGAAATGATAGTATTTCTATTTCAGTTCTTTTTTGTTTGCAGAGATTTTATCATGTATTTTTCCAGTGTCCTCAAAATCATAGCTACTGAGGTTATTGCAGATGCTCTTTCCTGGCAGCTACCCAGTGTTTCCTTACAAAACTTGGTTCAAATAGTACAGATTTGTATACAGATTTCCCAGGAATTTGGTTCAGATGGTCCAGATTTGTATAGTGAGGAAAATCGTAAGGTTACTTTGATTATGTTTATCTTTTCTTAAAATCATCTGTATTGAAAACTTGGTCCCAGGTATAGGAACAGAGCATCATGTTCCTAGATAGAAAGATGTCAGTTGTTTATAAGGTAATGAAATTATCCTTACATTCCCAAGAAATGGATTTTTTTTAACTTATCAGTGATCCTCAAATTGGATAATAATCAAGACTAAGACATTTAAAAATGGATGCATAGTGATGAATAGCCAGATAAATACTAAAACGTTATTAGTTACAAAATTAAATTTTTGGTACTGGCATATAAATAGACATGTGGTCAGTGATCTGGCACAGATATACATATGTAAGATAATTTAATCACGATTTTTAATAGAGAGAAGGATTCATAAATGAAAAGTCTGGAACAAATGATTATTTGGGGTAGAATAAATGTCTTCAGAGACTCACTTCTGTATATACTAAAACTCCAGATAAATTAAGGAGTTAAGTGAGAAATTTAAACCGCAGAGAAGTAAAAGAAAATGTAAGTGGATATTTGTTGTATTATTGGCTGGTTAGGAGAACTCTTCATATTAAATGAGTAGAAAAAATTATTTTAAAAAGGGAAATATACTGAAAATTGTGAAATTGTGAGATGTCAAAGAACAACATAACATGAAAGTCAAGTATATTGTGGAAGATGTTTCTAGAAATATAACTGGAGAAATTGAAATTGAGATAAAATCACTTGCTTAAAGTCCCCACGGTATGAAGTTTGAACACAAGTCTGTCAAACTTAAAGGTTAATCTTACTTCATTAAGGAATATAGCATAGCTGTTAAAATGCTGTTTATGAGGGAAATCTTTGCAAAATTTTAGAAGTGACTGCGTTAGGTGTTAGAATCATGGATTTTTCTTCTTTCATTTGTGCTCTTATTTTCTGCACTGAATACCCATAGTATTATGATTAGAGAAATGAATCAATTCTTCAAAAATAACTAGGTATAAACTGGGGAAAAGTGACCTGTGGGGAGATTTGATTTATCATCCTTATACTTACAGAAGTAATGAACATGAGCCCACAGGTTAGATATGTATGTTTTTATATCTAACATTAAAAATTTGTGGGCCTTTTGTTTATCTCTAATAGTTCTGTAGGCTTGTGCACATAGACTTTGTTTCAATGACTGTTCTGAATGATTTGGTACAGATGGGGGTTTTCACCATTTTGTTTCTTTTCTCTCTTCACACTTTAAGAGACTGATATTTCAAATGTTTAACAGTGATTTCTGAATGTTTATTTTATTTGCTGGTGTGTTTACTTAGGAATTTGAGTAATATATGTTTAGTTTTCTCTTTCCCTCCAAATTAAATCCATTTAGCAGAGGAGTTGAAATGAAGAACTATTTAGAGATATTTTGGATATGTAATCAGTTTGACAAATCCTCCATTTTTGTTTTATTCCTTAAGCCTAATTATCTTATTATCTAATAAGATAATTTATTATCTAATAAGATAATAATCTTATTATATATTTATATGTAATTTGTTCACTGAATTTACCAAATATATAGTGATCATCTACTAAGTGCCAGCCATCATTGTCAGCTCTATGCTATAGCTCTAGGTAGCATTATCAGCTTTTAGGTAATACAAGGACAAAAAAGACAAAAATCTGGCACATATGGAGCTTGTTATATAAGTTGTAGTTTGGGGAGGCAAGAAATAAACATTGAACATAATAAGCTAATAAATGTATACCATCAGCTGATAACTGATGGAAAAAGAACAAATATAGAGCTAAATAAAGGATGACCAGGAGTAGTTGTGGGTTGTGATAGGGAATGAATTGCAATTTTCAATGGACTGATCAGGTTAGGCTTCATTGGGAAGTGACAGAAATCTGAGAAAAGACTTGGAGAAGGTCAAGGCATTAGCTGTATGGGGGCAGTGTATTCTAGCCAAAGGGAACAGCCAGTGCAGAAACCCTACATTAAGAGCATGCCTCCTGTGTTGGGAGAATGGGGGAGAATACAGTGGCTGGAGTAAACCAAGTAAAGGGTTTCAAGTAGCAAGTGAAATCAGAGAGGTAATGAAAGACAAGATCATGCATCGCCTTGATAGGCTTGGTGTAGGAATTTGATGTTTATTCTGAATGAAATGAGCATTGTTGTAGTTTTGAATAGGAGTGATATTATAAGGTGACCAGTTAGGTTGCTTTTGAAATTCACTACAGTCTTACTAGAAGAGGTGACATTTTAATTGGCCTTAGAGGGTAAGAAAGAATTTGCCAAGTGAAGGAAGATAGAAATTTGCTTTGGCAGGCTTAATTTAAGAATATTTCCCATCACCATACTTAGGAAAATAAATGTACTTTCAAACCAAGTCCTATATGTTATTTGATTTATAATAATGTCATATAAGGAACTTACTCCTTTGTGACCCCTTATATCTGTTTAACCATGCCATTTTAAAAATTAATGTTCTAGTTTAATAAAATTTAAGGAGTTTCTATAATCCAAGAGACATTTCCTTATTACTCAGAAATCCAATTAGTCTATTAACAGTTTCTTTAGAAAGTGAATAATTGCCATTTGCCTTTTTGTCATAAAACTACAGATTAAATTGACCATCATGTGTATGTTATTAACTAAGATTCATTTATATACTTTTTTATTTAAAGGCTCTATACTCAGTTGTGGGAAATATGAGTAAGAATTTCTTTCCTTAGGGTACTTAAGATCAGATAAGGGAGATAGACGTTATGCAAATGGTATAGTAAAAGAAAATGTTGAATTCATTGAATGGGAGTCCTAGAAAATCCTTCTCTCTACCTTTGTAAAATTTTTTACCTATTTAATTTGGTCAGGTCTTCAAATTCAGCCTCCTCAGGTTAACTTCAACTATTGAACCATACTTAAATTTTCTTCTCTAACTCCCTGTATCAAGTTTGAACCATCATCTTATTACCTGCTAATTCTACAGACTGTTCTGCATAGGTTATCTTTTAGTTACTGTTGCACAAAGTTTGTAATTTGTCTGAAATCTAAGGACTTGGCTAAAATAGTTAATTGGTAGCCAAGCATAACAAAAGGTAGTGTAGGATATAGTTTTAACTGTAAATATATTTTACTTAAATATATTGTTTCTGATAAGTTTTACTTGAAAAGTTAATTGTAAAGTAGCTTTTTGAAAGAGATATTCTTGGGGTGCCTGGGTGGCTCAGTCGGTTAAGCGGCTGACTTCGGCTCAGGTCATGATCTCACGGTCCGTGAGTTCGAGCCCCGCATCAGGCTCTGTGCTGACAGCTCGGAGCCTGGAGCCTGTTTCAGATTCTGTGTCTCCCTCTCTCTCTGACCCTCCCCCATTCATGCTCTGTCTCTCTCTGTCTCAAAAATAAATAAACGTTTTAAAAAAAAAAAAGATATTCTTTTTTTAGCCTCCTAAAATGAAAATAAAGATTTAATCCCAATTTAGAAAGATTCAGTAAAAAAACTATGTTTAAGAGACAACATTTTCTCTTTACTTAGGGCAAGGATTTTTTGCTTAGAAAATACTTCATTAACTTGATTTTTAAATGGTCTTTATAATGAATTTATTTATTTATTTTTTTCAACGTTTATTTATTTTTGGGACAGAGAGAGACAGAGCATGAACGGGGGAGGGGCAGAGAGAGAGGGAGACACAGAATGGGAAACAGGCTCCAGGCTCCGAGCCATCAGCCCAGAGCCTGATGCGGGGCTCGAACCCACGGACCGCGAGATCATGACCTGGCTGAAGTCGGACGCTTAACCGACTGCGCCACCCAGGCGCCCCTATAATGAATTTATTTTTACAAATTTTGACATGCATATGCCTGATCATCCTTAAAATAATAGTTTTGATATTGTAATTATCTCCAATAATCATTTTTTAATGCCTGAACGGTGTTAAATACCTCAATAAAATTTGTGATTTTGAAAATATTGTAAATTTTGGTTGGAGGGAATTAAACTACATCTTAGTAACACTGTCAGCATTTGTGTTTTTTGTCATCACTTACTTTCTTATAAAATAGACAGGTAAGTTTGGGATGTCATTGATCTTAGTGTTTGGATAAGATCATTTTGAGTTCTCCTTTATCAGGACATTTGATGTCTGGTGGATTTTGAACCAAAGCACTAGAGGATGTCTTTTACCAGGCTATTTGAACCAAAGCACTAGAGGATGTCTTTTACCAGGCTATTTCTGTGCATAAGGAAAAATGTGTCAGGTTTATCAGAAAATTAATGAATTACTGTTGTTGTATAAGTAGCTGAAGCCTAAATATGCTAATTCACAACTGCCAAAGCTTATCTCAGATATCCCAGATGTTAAAATAGATTGTAGCATAGAGCTTATGTGCTAACAGCAAAAGGTAGACTCTTAGAATATAAAATAATTGATGTAGTAAAAGAACATGTAAATATGTAGTTATTCTTTGACATACCATACAAAGCATTTTTCTGCATTTCTCTTCGTAAGTCCCCAAGATTTATTTTTGCTTTTAAATGGAGTGTGAGCCAAACATTTGTTGTACATAAATAAAATAATACTGATTTTTTTTTTTTTATGATACACCAATATACTTGTATTTCATCAACTTTAGGATATAATTGCTAGGCTCTGAATCTAGGTTAAATAGTATTTTGTATGTATATTTAAATTTTCTTTGGGACCAAATTCAAGTAAGAAGCTGCATTGTTTATCCAAAGTAGATGGCAGTCATAGTCAGAAATAAAAAGTCATATATTAAAATAATTTTAAAAAGTGTATTAAAGGGAATCTATCGTTGAATAACATCCCTGCAGATTAGTCAGAATGTATTTATTGAGCATTGTCTTTGTCCATAATTATCAGAATAAAAAATACAGTAGTGACTTAGAAGAGAACATTTTGGGCTGGAGTCAGCACATCAGGCTCTGGGCAAAAGATAAATTTCAGACATATCATGAAAGATGGTTAAAATGGATGAGTTGAAAAATAGAGCTAATAGGTTCTAGAGAGGGAATCATTATGCAGGTGTTTGGCAAGATCCCCAGTTTAATTATTTCTTAAAATAATGCAATATATTATTCCTCACTCTTCATTTATGCAAAGTTTTTGAGTACTAGCCAGAGAATAAAGAAGTCTAAATTTAATCCTAGCTTCATGTCTTTCTTATTTTGTGACTTCAGACAGTCATAAACTGACTTTGCTTGTTTGTAAAATGAGGACAATAGTGCCTGACTTACTTCTGGTGAAATAATGTGTTTTTCTTGACTATTTTAGGGACTTTTAACTAGGAACCATATGCATTAGAAAAAGTGTCTTTATTTTTACCAACATATGAGAAGTTGGAGTATGTGAATTCTTGAAAGATGGTAATTGAGAAAATGAATTTCTGAATTACACTCCTATTTCCCCTTTTTCTTGGTAGCGGATACTTTGTTTTCACGGAAGCTGAATGGGAAATACAGGCTTGAGCGACTTGTTCCAACGGCGGTCTATCAGCACATGAAAATGCATAAGCGAATTCTTGGACACTTGTCATCTGTCTACTGTGTAACTTTTGATAGAACTGGCAGACGGATATTTACTGTAAGTAATTTTTGAAGTATTATCTTAATTCATGTAAGGCATTGAAGAAACACTTATAGTTGAACTTGAAATAGAGCTTTTGATTTTTTTCTTTTAATGAAAAACTGAATATTCAGGTAATTTAGCTTACTATAATAAAATATATTACTTGAAGTTGAACTTGATCCAGGTTTGGAAAGTTCCTAAAGGACATGTTGTAATACAGGCACAGCTATATGATAGTGCTACATTATGGATAAATGTAATTCTGAGCATTATATCAAATTTGCAGTTGGACATTTTATAAAATGTCATATAACAATCTAAATTGTATACAGGGGCATTTCTAAAGTGTGTTAAGCAAATTAGAAGAGACTATTAAATGTATCTTTTTATATTATCCTTAGCACCTCATTTCTTCAGTGTATCTGATGTTGTGTTTAAAGAGGCTCTTTGGGTGTATTTGCTGTTGTTTCTTTTAGCTTGTTAATGGAGAAAAGCAGCTTTTCAGCTTTAACTTAGAAAATTACTTTTGGAAATATTTTTATTTTTAGTTGCTTTATTATATCCATTAAGGGTAATAGTTATTACACTGTTCTTATAATTAAATACTACCCTGTGGGCTGAAGGTATGCATTCATTCACAAAGCCCTTAATTTTCTTTGAAGTAAGGAAATAGGAAATGGAAGTTAAAATAGAAATTCCTATCTCTGTCTTTGGAGAGCAGCTGAGAATTTTATACAGTTTGGGACAATTACAGATTCTTCTTTTTTTAACGTTTACTTATTTTAGAGAGTGAGAAGGAGAGAGAGTGAGCATGCAGGTGGGGGGAGGGGCAGAAAGAGAGGGAGACACAGAATCCAAAGGAGGCTCCAGGCTCTGAGCTGTCAGCACAGAGCCTGATACGGGGCTCGACACAGGGCTCCATCTCAAGGACTGCGAGCTCATGACTGGAGCTGAATTCAGATGCTTAACCAACTGAGCCACCCAGGCACCCCCAGATTCCTCTTTTAAGTAAATGTGCTTGTAAAATAAGATTTACTTATATCTTCTTCTCTGCCCATACACCCAGTCATCTGTAAAATGTTTGCTTAAACAGCAGGATGTGGGAAAGGATTTCCATACATATCTTTTCCCTGGTTCTAATCTACTCAGGCATTTTCAGATCATTTCTTAGATTAGTATTCTCTTTCACCTTCTTTTGCACCTTTCCCCATTGTTCTCTGTGAAGCAAAATAAAAGCGAAATTTTCTGACAGGTCATTATTTTCAAAGTGGAGAACCAGTATCTATAAATTTGCCCAAGTGCTTGATATACCTACAACAGTAATTTGCTTTCAAATGGTAATGGGGAATCACATTTAGCTTTTTCAGGCTCAGTATACTAATATTTAAATTCAGTTCTCAAAACAAAGTAAATTTCACATTTGTCGTGTTTAAAAGGATTCTTTGAAAAATAGTAATAAGCTGAAATTATGAGAAAGAAGCATTATGTTGTGTTTGTACTTCATTTTGGTGAGTATAAAGTTAATGCCATTGCATTGAGGCTATAAAAATATATAACTTGGGGCGCCTGGGTGGCTCAGTTGGTTAAGCATCCGACTTTGGCTCAGGTCATGATCTCACAATTTGTGGGTTTGAGCCCCACGTCGGGCTCTGTGCTGACCGCTTGCTCAGAGCCTGGAGCCTGCTTCAGATTCTGTATCTCCTTGTCTCTCTGCCCCTCTCACACTCACGCTTTGTTTCACTGTATTTCTCAAAAATAAATAAATGTAAAAAAAGTAAAAATAAAAAAAAATTAAAAATATGTAACTTAATTTTTAATGTTAGTAAAATACCTTGTGGGGATTCTTTCTTTAAAAATGATAGGGTAGGGGCGCCTGGGTGGCGCAGTCGGTTAAGCGTCCGACTTCAGCCAGGTCACGATCTCGCGGTCCGTGAGTTTGAGCCCCGCGTCGGGCTCTGGGCTGATGGCTCAGAGCCTGGAGCCTGTTTCCGATTCTGTGTCTCCCTCTCTCTCTGCCCCTCCCCCGTTCATGCTCTGTCTCTCTCTGTCCCAAAAATAAAAAAAAAAAAAAAAAAAAAAAAATGATAGGGTGGTAAACATTTGTTTTTGTAGTTTATGACGCATTATGTGTATTTTAATTTGATCTAGGTGCATAATCTAGAATTTTTTTGCAGGAAAATGCAGTGAAATAATGTGCTGATGCTATCTCATGAGTTTGGTAGAGTGGTAGGTAAGAAGTTTGGAAGAGCAGCTCTTTGAACTTAAGGGGTAACAAACTACTCCTGTGGGTCAAATCCAGCCTTCTACCTGTTTTTGCAAATAAAATTTTATTCCAACACAAGCATGCTTAGTTGTTTACATGTTGCCTATGGTTGCTTTTGCACTACCAAATGGCAGAATTGAGTAATTATGACAGAGACTGGCATGTTTGAGTATTTATGGTTATAAAGCCTAAGATAATTAGTGGCCCTGTAGGGAAAAAATCTGCATGCAGCTCCTGTTCTAGATTTGGGGAGAAGGAATGCTGTGTGAAGAAGAAGCTGTTTTTTGGGGCTCCTGAGTGGCTCAGTCAGTGGTTATGCTTCCGACTACAGCTCAGGTCATGATCTCACACCTAGTGAATTCAAGCCCCGTGTTGGGCTCTGTGCTGACAGCTCAGAGCCAGCCTGGACCCTGCTTTGGATTCTGTCTCCCTCTCTCTCTGCCCTTCGCCCACTCGCAATTCTGTCTCTCTCAAAAATAAACATTAAAAAAAAAAAAAGCTGTTTTTGATGATTTTTCTACAGTTGAGGACACATACTTAAAGGGAGGGAAATAATGTTTATATTATTTTATATGGTCTTACCAGAGCCTAAAATTGTTGATGTTTTATGTATGTGATATAATTTGCTAGTTGGGCCAAACTCATAGTACTGTAATTTTGTACTGGTGATTTGCAGTTATAGAGTCCAAAATGTTACCATGTGATAAGAAATAAAAGGTATGAGAGTACTCTTATTTAAAATTTCCTTGTATTTTTATAATTCCCACCTCAAGTGGCAATGTGGTACATATGTGTTCACTGTTCATATTAACTTCATAAAGTAGGATGGCTGCTCATCCCACTGAAACACACTAGCCACTGACTGACTTTTGAAAATCAGTCTTGAAAACTGATGGGATAAAGCTTTAGGATAGTAGATCATGATTGACCAATGAGACATTCCTGTGAGAGAGCACACTGTTGTTATTTATTGGAACAACAGTTCAGTAATAGATTAACTCAGTTTTATCTTTTTATGTATTTGGTATCTTAAGACCTTACATATTTATTCCTAAAGTTCTTGTGTAGATGTATTTGAAAGTTTTTGTCCAAGGGATGACATATTCTCTTGAGTCCTTTCTCAGTAGACATAGCTAGGGACAAAATAGATAGCACTGTGTTTAAGGGCGTCAACTTTGGCATTAGGGGGTGCTTTACCACTTTGCCCCCTTCCTAGCAGCTTTACAGCTTTACCACTTCCTAGCAGTGGAATTTGGACAGATTACCTCATCACTTTAATCTCTAGTTTTCTCATCTCTAAAAAAAGGAGGGAGGGGAAATAGACAATAATAATACCAACCCCAGAAGATTTTTATATGATTACATGAAATAATGCATGTAATCAGTGTAGAACAAGCTCTACAGTAAGCAATCATTAAGTTTTACCTACTGCTGTCGATTTTATAGATAGATTTAAATTTTATCCATTTCATTTTCTTACTAAAATCTTATTTGTAAATTCTATACAAGCTCAAAAATGAAATCACTTTAATAAGAGAAATTCTATAATAGGATAATTTACAAATATTTTGTACTAGAATGTTGTAATAGATATTTCCCAGTAGAATAATGAGAAGAACCCAGAGAGGGAGACAGCATTACTACCAAGTCAGACTTGCTTCCTAATTCTCTTAGTTTGTAAGTTGTTTTACTTGGTTTTAGAATCATTTCCTTACATAATATTTACCAAAGAAAAGCAGAGTTAATGAATTTTCTCAGGAGTAAGCTATTCACTCATAATACACAAAGTATGTTGAGAACCATATAAAAATATTCTTCCCTTCCCCTTTATAGAAGAAAAATATATCTCTCTTTTCAAATTAAGGGAAAAGGGCATAAAATACTTCATAAATGCTGTAGGTTACAGCCAGACACTCTTCCAGACACTTAGTATCTAGAAATGAAAGAGTATCTGTCCCTGGAAAGTTCATCAGTAGTCAACAGACAATATTGATACAATTGATAAGAAACTTGAAAGAGGCTATATAAGATACTGAAGTGTCATAGAGGGAGAGGTATCTAATGCAGTGTGTTGTAGAAGATGGTAAGGGAAACACTAGGAGTAACACCTCAGCTGAATTTAGCTGGATATTGCAACTTAGGGAAAGGCATTTATAAACCTTAGAAGAATGTAACAGGCAGTTGTGTATTGTTAGATATGGCAAAGAATAAATATAGATAATCATTTAAGCAAGGGCTGGAGATATTAGTGGGAGACAAAATCATCAAGATCCTTTTGATGATGTATGAAGGGGAGTGGGTTTCTTTCCTGAAGGCAAAGGAGAGAAAATGACAGATTTTGACAGAAGAGTGAGTATAATTTCTCTTTTTAACAATCTCTTGGCATTGTAAGGATGGATTGAAATAAACAGAGTATATGGAGAAATTGGTGAAAAGGTTCTGGCATTGATCCATGAAAGAAATCATAAGGCTTGAACAGAGTCACAGTGAAAGTAGGGATGGAATTAACAGATTAAAAATATCTGTAGGATTTAAGAGCTTCATTTGAATATAGGGAAGAATTGAGTGGGAAGAGTATGGGATCACGTGTTTTTAACTTATGTGACTGGATAGAAAGTCCTATCATTTACTGTGGTAGGGATTTAAGTGAAGTTTGGGAAGGTGGGCATGTTGAATTTGAGATACCCATATAGCCAAATAGAAATGTTCAAGAGGCATTGGGAGCTCAGGAAAAAGATTAAGGCTAGAAGATTCAGCTTGGGAATCATTGAATATGGAAATTGATTGTATTACCTCATATGTATGTAACCTAAGGCTGAAACTTTAACTTTTAAAACAGGTGAAAGAAAAGGAGAGGAGTCAATAATTGAGACTGAGAGCTGCTTAAGAGGCCAGAGAAAAATAAAAGAAATGGTGTCTTAAAAGCCAAAGGATTAATATTTTATGAAAGATGGAAACCTAAAGTAAATTAGAACTGAAAGGCATTTTTTGGTTGTCAAGACCATTAATGACCTTGACAAAAACCAGTTTTAATTTAGTATTGGGAATAGGAGTAAGATTGCAGTGCACTGAAGAGGGACTGGGAATTGAAGAATGGAAGAGACTTAACGCAGACCATTCTTCAAAAAGTTTAACAGTTAAAAAAAAATCGTTTTCTGAATGTGGAGTACTATCACTGAACTGCATACTTCTATTGTATTTTTCTGTTATGTTGCAATGAATTTGTTTAGATGTCTCTTTTAAGTTTTGAACTTAATATCAAAGGTTTTTTTCTTGAACCTTTTTAGATCTTTAATGCCTCAGAGTATCTTGTGCATACATTAGGGGTGGAACAAATGATGAATGAATCAACCAGTCAGAGGTATAAAAATGAATAATGTTCTTTCTTGTAAGAAACTTAGAATCTGTTAGGGGAGATCTATACAGATGTCTGTAAGACTGATTCCTTTCTTGTATCCTCCTTTTACACTGGTCTTTTTCTGTACTTCACACTTGCAAAGCCCATTTATGGCTTAGAGCCTTTGTAGTACCTATTCCCTTTGCACTGAATTGTGTTTTCCAAAATATTCCCATGACTAACTCCTTTATTAGCAAGTCTCTGTTCAAACACCACCTTCTTACAGACTTTTTCCTATCTTCCCTCCCCATACTTCAACATTGTCTATTCCATTTAGACACTTTATTATATTTCTCTTAATATAGGTATCATTGTCTGAAATTCATATTTTTAAAATTTGAGTTTTATGAGCTACCACGCTGGGGCAAGTGAGAGCCAGATAGGCACTGGGTGGTGACTGCCTCACTGAGGAAAATAATTAAACATGGACAGAGGAGATCCTTAAGAAGCCAAGAGGCAGATGTCCTCATGTGCTTTCTTTATGCAAACTCACTGGGAGGAGCACAAGAAGCACCCAGATGCTTCAGTCACCTTCTCAAGAGTTTCTAAGAAGTGCTCAGAGAGATGAAGACTATGTCTGCTAAACAGAAAGAAAAATTAGAAGACATGGCAAAGGTGGGTAAGGCCCATTAAGAAAGAGAAATGAAAATTTATATCCCTTCTAAAGGAGAAACAAAAAAAGAAGTTCAAGGATCTCAGTACACCTGAGAGGCCTCCTTCAGCCCTTTTCTTGTTTTGTTCTGAGTATCACCCCAAAATCAAAGGAGAACATCCCAGTCTCCATTGGTGATGTTGCAGAGAAACTGGGAGAGATGTGGAATAACACTGCTGCAGATGACAAGCAACCTCATGAAAAGAAGGCTGTAAAGCTGAAGGAAAAATATAGAGGACATTGCTGCATAGTGAGCTAAAGGAAAGCCTGATGTGGCAAAAAAAAAAAAAAAAAAAAAAAAAAGTCAAGGCTGAGGAAAGCAGGGAAGAGGAGGAAGATGAAAAGAATGAGAAGGAGTAGGGCAGTTTTTTTTCCCCTGATCTATAAAGCATTTAACGCCTGCTGTACACAACTTTTAAAGAAAAAAAATTGAAATGTAGGGTTGCATAAAAATTTGTTTTTAAACTGTAGATTGTCTTTTTTTTTTTTTATATAGTTAACACAATACCAAATGTGTCTTTAGATAGCCCTGTCCTTGTGGTATTTTCACCAGCCGCTAACCTTGACTGGTACAGTATAGGGGTTGTAAATTGACCTAGAAATTTAAAGCAGGTTCGGAGCACCTGGGTGGCTCAGTTAAGTATCCAACTCTTGGTTTCGACTCAGGTCATGATCTCATGTTTCAAGTTCAAGCCCTGCACTGGGCTCTGCGCTAACAGTGTCAAGCCTGCTTGGGATTCTCTCTCTCTCTCTCTCTCTCTCTCTCTCTACCCCTCTCCACTCATGCTCTTACTCTCTCGAAATAAAACTTAAAAAGAAATTTAAAGCAGGTTCTTATTGGTACACAGCAGAAACTAGTTATGCATGGGGATGGTAGCTTTTTTCATCTTTAGTTTTCTTTGGTGCAGCTTATAAGAAATAATTGTTTTGTTGATGGAATACCACTCTAATTGCAAAAAAAAGTTAACAGCTGTTTTGTTGACATTGTGAATGCTTCTAGGTAAATATAATTTTTTTAATTAAAAAAAGCAAATAGAATTGGGGTTCTGTTCTATTTTCTTAGTAAGCACCATTAGGATAGTCAGGGATTCTATCTTATTAGCATTGACTAAAATAGGAACCCATGAGTCTATACTGATATAAGTAAGTAAATGAATAAATGAGAAAGGAAAAACTCTTATTTAGGTCAAATGTCAACTGATAATTGTAGAAAGCTTGATGATTTGGCAACTATCACAGTGGTAGTTGATTCATTTGTGTGTCATTAACAAAAGCTAACTAAGACTAGTAGAGGATCTTGGTTTGAAGATACTGGCCTAATCTTGCAATATGTTCCCACAACATGTTAATTAAAAGGGGGAAATTGCAACTTTACAGGGGAGAAAACTTGAAAACACATGATAAAATTAACTTCACAGGTGGTGAGATGAGTTGACATGGTGTGTTCTCTCAAGTGGTACACTGAAAAATACAGCATTTTATTTGTGGGATTCCTGTCAAGACACTAATTACCTAGATTCATTCGTGAAGAAACATTAGACTGAGGCTTGAGATCATCCTACAGAACTTAAGGTCTGTATTTATAAATTTCTGAGGACACAAAACAGCCTGAGGAAATTTTCTATAATGAAGGAAATTGCAGAGATAATATAACTAAAATATAACATGTGTTGCTATATGGGATCCTGGACCAAAAAGGAAAAGGAAACATTTTCACAATAGTTGACGAAATTTGAATGGGGTCTGTGGATTGGATGGCAGTTATATAAATATGGATTTACCAACTTATGTAGATGAGTATCCCTGTTTTGGAGAAATACAGACTGGGATATTTAGAAGTGATGGGGCATCAAGTCTGCAGCCTGCTCTTAAATGGTGCAGGAAAAAACTAATGGTAATGGGTACGTTGATCAATCTGGGTTACAGAGATATGGAAGACATTGGTACTGTTCTTGAAACTCTGTAAGCTTGAAATTAAAAATTATTTTTTTAAGTGCATGAGAAGTATAGTGAGTATTCAGTAAGTTTGGTAGTAATGGAAAGGAAAGCAAGAGCATAGTAATTTATAGGAAGATAAATTTGTGAAAAACTGTTGGTCAAAGAGATGGAACTAGAACAGTAGACTTGATATAGGAAGATCTAAGGAGGATGGATAGAATAAATAGATGAAGATGAGATGTGTAAAGAGCACTTTATTTTGGCCTATTTCAAAAGAGAGTTAATTAAATTCACAATGAGCAGATTCTACTTTCATTGTGAAATACTTTATGTTAGGAAACAGAACTGGGTCCTAGAGGTATGTGATAAAGCCTCGTAATAGGAAAAGAGTGACAAATAGGGACCAGTTAGCTTTAGCCTCCCAAATAAATAGAGGGAGGGTTCATAATATTTTCAGTGTTGCAGATTTAGTATGCATATCTTCTTTTTCCATAATAGTACCTAGTATCTTGGGAGCAGGATCGGAGTAAGTGATAATTACATGGATACAGGTTAGTCATTGGTGGTGTAGGTGGATGAGAGAGTGAGAAAATTGGGCATATGTTGAAATGATTGACACTGAAGTTTGGGATTATTTGTAAGGGAAATGAAACAGGTCTGTAGTAGATTGGTAGGAAAGAAAATCAATGGCGTCTTTTTTAAAAAAACATTGAACTACATTTAAATTATAAGCAAATTTTAGCTGCCTGAAGAGCAAGGTACTTTTTAGCTTGAATAAGAAAATGATCCTGTAGTATACATGACAATATACGTGATGTTTTTAACATTTAATTCTGTTCTAAAGACATCAAGAATGAAATCTGATTCAAATCTGTGCAGTAGTAGCAAGAAAAATTAGAATTCTCTTGATTTCTGCCAAGGAATGCTAGATTTTCCAAGATATTATAGGTTTAAATATCACATAATTTCTTTTTTTATTTCAAAGTAGTAATGTTTGGTTGGTCTGCACAGTTGATGCTCCTCTTAGCACGGAAAAGTTTATAGATCTACTTTTTCCTTTTAAGATAATCTGTGTAGATGTAACCTGCTGTACTGTTTCCAAATGTGTGTGGTTTTCTGCTTGCAGAAGTCAATCATTCTTTGGCATTTACTGTTCCAACCTGTAAAGGACTTTCTTCATCACTGACTAGTTCACATAATTGTCACTTCCAATCTTCTAGCTTTTAGTTTAAGTAAATACATAAATACAAATTCAGTTAAGCCTTTAAAAGTTGCCTTAAAAAAGCCTTTAAAATTTAAATTTTGGGGGCGCCTGGGTGGCGCAGTCGGTTAAGCGTCCGACTTCAGCCAGGTCACGATCTCGCGGTCCGTGAGTTCGAGCCCCGCGTCGGGCTCTGGGCTGATGGCTCGGAGCCTGGAGCCTGTTTCCGATTCTGTGTCTCCCTCTCTCTCTGCCCCTCCCCCGTTCATGCTCTGTCTCTCTCTGTCCCAAAAATAAATAAACGTTGAAAAAAAAAATTAAAAAAAAAAAAAAATTTAAATTTTGGGAGTGCAGACTTTAGGTTCTGCTTTAGTTTCTGCATAGAATTTAAGTGATTCAGAGCCCTGTTACTGATTGTTTCATCAAGTTTTCATAACATTAATAGGACATTTTTTTCTAGATTTTGAGAGTTTTAATACCCAAGTCCATGACAAAGTGGAAAGCCATGTCAGAGAGACCTGTGGATTACCAGAATACCAAAGTCAGATGCGTACCTAACATTGCCTAGGCTTCATTAATGGAGAATGTCGATATTTTTATTTATCTGAACTTTACCTCTCAAACTTTTTATTTTCATGAAACTTCGAAATTTCCAAGAGGGAGTCACAAAATAGAATTTTGTTGTTGTTAGGAATTACCTACAGTGTAAGAGATCCAGTTTCATGTTGGAAGGAGAGGTCTTTGCTGCCATTATCTCCATAGTCTAAGAAAAAGAGAGAAACAGAGAAAGAAAGAAACAATGATTCCTAGGTAAAGTCTGACTCCGTTTTCTTCCTCTATCCTAAGCTACAGAGCATATTGATTATTTTAAAGGCACACGGCTTTATTGTGAATATGGCTTCCTTGGTGTGGCAGTGGAATATACAGATTAATAGGGTATTTCAAACTAAGTCCTGTGTTCAGGCAAATCTGTTTTCTTTAAGTCCCATTCTTTCTTACCAGGCCTTTTCATAAATAACATCTACACTGCTGTTTTTCCAAATAAAGATAAGTTATTGTTGTTGTTTTGTTTTTTCTTTGGCTTTATCTTTGCATTGACAGTGATGTCTAAAAAAGTCACTGAAAATTTGGTGTCACATCTTATTTGAGGATTTAAATAAGTGAAGCTGCACATTCTTCTCATTGTAATTTTTTTCAGATTTTTTGAATGCTAGGTTTGACATAAACACAAATGACAACGTTAATGAGCACACTTTTCACAGTAATTATGACAATTTAACATTGAAGAGTGAAAGTAGTGATACACTGCTGTCTTATTTTTGCTTGTCATTAAACATTAGCTTAATATTTAAATTTGACTCAAAAATGAATTCCAAAAAAAGCAATTTCTATTTTGCACCTAGCTCATAGTTTCTTAGAGTTTATTGTGGCTAAAAATATTGTGGTAAGCAAGTCTTGTCTGCTTAAAATTCTTCAGTAGCTACCTCACTGGGTTAAATCCAAACTCCTTAACAGGTATTTAAAACCGTCTATTATCTTACTCAGATAAAACCTTTCCAGCTGTTTCTTGTTTCCACTTCTACTTTGTACTCCCAGCTTTTCTCACTTTGGCAATCCCCTGTCCTAAGAGCAACATCTAGATGTTATTGAAAAGAAATGACTACTCTGTTTTCCCCTAGGCATTGGAGCTTTGCTAAAAAAACTTAGTTGAAGTTTTTCTAAAATCATGCTAATTTTAGCAGGACATTCCCCTTTTGCTTACAGAGTTTTTCCTTTTTTCTTACTGCTCTTCTTCCACTTTATTTTCCAAGCTTTGTTCACTTTTTTTTTCTGGTTCCTTATTTTGTTTCTCCCTTTCCCCATTTTAGGAAATAATCCTCAGATAATTGTATTGTTGCCAAGGTTAAGAATCATCTAATTTCTTTCCAGTTTACTTTAAATTTGCTATTTCTACCATACCTCTTTCTTCTTCATACATCTTAGAAACCTGTGTAATCCTCATAGCCAAAGCCAACCACGATGACTATGTTGTTCATCTTGTTCCTTTCACCATTACATAACATTGGTCTTATTTTAATGTCCTTAACACTTTTTTAACATTTTAAGACTGTAGTGCCCTACTCTTTGGTTTATTATTGACCCAACTAACATTTGAGGTAGGCTTGAGGAAGGAAAGTTTTTCTAATTCTGCTCTACGTTTTGTTTTTTTTTTTTTTTTTAAGAATAATCAGTTTTTAATTTATCCTTCCACATTCAATTTAAACATGTGTATAGTGGTTTTAGAAATGTTTTCCCAGAGGCGCCAGGGTGGCTCAATCAGTCAAGTGTCTGACTTTTGCTCAGGTCGTGATCTCATGGTTGGTGGGTTTGAGCCCTGCATTGGGCTCTCTGCTTGTCAGTACAGAGCCCGCTTTGAATCCTCTGTCCCCCCACACCCGCACCTTCCCCCCTCTCAAAAATAAACATTTAAATATAAAAATGTTTTCTTTTAATTTAATTTAATTTAAATTTAATTTTTCTTGTGCAGTCCTTTTCTGTCGATTTATGTGTATTTATGTTTCTGATAGCCATTTTAAAAGAACTTAGAGAATTTGTCAGGTCATCTTTAGTTTTACATTCCCATAAAAATAAATTAATGATCACAAGTAATGATGCATGAAATAGAAATTGTTTAAGGATGCTTTAGAGTTCTGTTTGAAATTCTGCCAGGAGTTCCGGGGAGTAGGGGTGAGGATGGGACAGCACACTATTGTATAGGTCATGGAAGAGGATAGTAAAGAGAGATTTCCCTGAAAGGTCAAAGATTTCTCTCCTGCAACCAAATGGAAGAAAAGAGGTCAACTGGAATAAAACACACTTGGGGAAAATGTGCATAATGTTGTTTTATTTTAGTACTTGTCTATACAGAGCAAAATTATTAAAATATTAAATTGGTGATATTACTAATAATGAAGTCAATATGAATATAATGGGACTTTTTGTTCTTTTAGTTGATGAAAAGTCACTGAACGCTGACTTTCAGGTTGCTACTATTTTCATTAAAAACTGGTATTTTGGTCAAAAAGGTGTTTGGTTTTTGTTTTTCCCTCTTTGTTAACATGAAAATATGTGAAACACCCTCTATAGTAGAATGTAAAGCAAACTTTTATTCAAATACATAAGAACAAAATGATTTCTATCAGTATTATGAAGCACAATGAGATGTCATGATTTTACTTTTTCATATATTCTACCAGTATTAACATAAAATTTTACTTTTGTTGTGAGTTTAGGTCAGAGCCAAATATTACCTTAATTTTTAGAAGATAAAGTGAATAAATTGACTTAATTTGTGGAGTTAAAAGAGTTGAATAAGTTTAAGAGTTGAATAAATGCTTTATTGCCGTTTTTTATTCAGCTAATGCTTAGTGCAATTCCCATGTGCCAAGTGGTATGTAGACCACCTTTCTGGAAGTCATAGCCTACTACCATTCCTTCTTCTCTTTTCACTGATAGCAGAGATACAATCTTCTTTCCTTTAATTCCCCAAACAGCTCTGTATTCTATCTCTTTTGAGCTTTCTCTGCTATCATCTGTTTTATCACTTCTCTCTCCTGCCTTTACTATTTTAACAACTTTCACCTGGCCTCCGATTGTTTATCCTAATTCGCACTGATGCCAACAGGATCTTTGCTGATACTGACCTGCTTAATAATCTTAAATGATCCCCTTTAGAAAACATATTTCATAGTATACCATAAAAGGTCCTTTACAGTTTTTCCCTAACTTCATCCTTATGCCTTTACCTCACATTCTAAGTTAGCGTACAGACTAACTTGGAGTTCTTACATTGACATTTTCATGCCTTTGATCAAACTTTTCTCTCTTGTTGCCATATGGAATGTTTCTGTTTTTTTAAAGTAGTAAGAGTATTGCTAAAGTAGGGGCACCTGGGTGGCTCAATCATTTAAGCATCCAACTCTTGATATCGGCTCAGGCCATGATCTCATGGTTGTGAGATCGAGCCCCAAGTTGGGGCTCTCGCTCTCTCTCTCTCTCTCTCTCTCTCTCTCTCTCTCTGTCTCTCTCCGTCTCTCTCCCGTCCCCTCTCCCCCCACGCCAAATAAATAAAGAAACCTAAAAAGAATATCACCAAAGTAAAAATAAGAATACTACTACCAACAGAAGCAGTGGTAATAGTCTTACTGTGTACCAGGTACTCCATCCTCACTTACTTATTTAGTTTTTGCAACAGTGTGATGATATGCGTAAAGAAAAGAAAACCTAGGCATAGGAAACCTGTAACTTACCCAAGGTTAAACATATAGAAAGTGGCTGTACCAGGTCATGAACTAAGATGTTTGACCCTGGAGTCTGTGTGCAAAGCTTACTACATTACGTTGTGTCTTCATGCAGAACGCTCTGTCCAGGCATCACTGCTTCTGGATTCTTTTCCAGATCCTATTTCTTCACCTCTCAAGAAAAACACCCTGTTCCCTTGTTTGAATCTCTTCTGATCAACAGTATAACACTTCAGACATGTTACTGCATTTACACTCTTTTGCCTTGCTTCTTAAGGACAGGAATCCTGTGTCTTTGTATCTCTAGTGTTTGGCACATACTTAATCTTCAGGCAAATGAATAAATGAGTGCATGAATCACTGAATTTTAAAAGTAGAAGGAACCTTAGGAATCATCCAATTTAACCACCTTGTTTTATAGATAAAGAGCCTGAGATAAGTGAATGGGATAAAAATACCAGATTTTAATATAGATAATTTACCAAAGTTAAATTTTATCACTAGTCTTCAGTGGTTGGTTACCCACTTAATTTGCTTCAAAGCTCAGAAGAATGTGAGTTAATTGAGAGTATTGTAGGTAGTGTTGGCCGACTCTGGTTTAAGATATAGCATTTAAAATGTTCTGTTAGGGCGCCTTGGTGGCTCAGTGGGTTGAGTGTCAGATTCTTGATTTCAGCTCAGGTCATGATCTCAATGGTTGTGAGATCAGCACTAACAGTGAGGAGCCTGTTTGGGATATATTCATTCATTCTCTCTCTCTCTCTCTCTCTCTCTCTCTCTCTCTCTCCCTCTCCCTCCCTTCCCCCCTCCCCCCTCCCTCCCCCCCCCTCTCCCCCCTCCCTCCCCCTCTCCCTCCCCCTCTCCCTCCCTCTCTCCCTCCCTCTCTCCCTCTCTCTCTCTCTCCCCCCCTCCCCCCCTCCCCCTCCCTCCCTTCCTCTTTCCCCCAAACCCCTGCTCGATCTCCCTCTTTTTCTCTCTCTCTCAATAAATATTTACTTAAAACAAATGTCCTGTTAATACTGTGTTTGTGGTCATTTATATGTCCTATCAGTATGAAGGTGATAATACATCTGTACATTTGCTTTTGTGGATCTTCTAACTACTTTCTAATGTCAGATATAAGGAGGGGGTTGTTTTTGTTTTTTAAGAATTAGATTGGATGGTTGTAACATGCCACCTCTGAAACCTATTGATAAGTTTGAATTTGGGAAATGGATAAGGCTAATGACAATATTCTCCACTTTTTTGTGTATTTAAAACTTTCAAATAATGGAAAATAAGAGGAAATAGAGGTTGGTAAAAAAGTATAAATTTACAGCTATAAAATGAATTAAGGAAACTAAGAAAAAAAACAATAAAGCCTAGAAGTTCTAATCTCTGGTTTTGATTATGTGAAATTGAAATGTCTATTTGTAAATATAGATATTCCTGGAAAATGTGTATCTTCTACAGTTTCTTTCTGAGCTTATGCTAGTATAGCAGAATGTGTAATTTATGTATTTTTATTGACTTCATGGGAGATAAAATGAAATTTGTTTTGGTAACTAACAAATCAGCTTTGGTGATTTTATATGTAACATATTTAGCTGAAGATTACTGATGGGAAACTCACTTATGAATTACATTTTTAACTTCCTAGGAGAAAAATTAGCTTTCGTTTCTGTATAACATAATATCATATACAGGATTAATCACTATTGTGTATTACGTTATGTTCTCTTATTACAATTTTGTTTTGTTACTTCAGAAGTTCAGATTCTTTCACAAGATTCCGGATAGAGGTTACCAGAGGTGGTGGGTAGGAGATCATAGGTTAATGTTATTATTAACATCCTGTTTCTCCTGGTAGATTGGTGGACACACAGGTATTGTTTATAAGTGAATGATTTAATAAAAATAGACTTGTATAGAGGAAAATTCCTAAAATAAGTGTTTAACACTTCAGTACTTAAGAATATAAGTGTTGGGAAGTGAACATAACAGATACAATTTTTTATCTCTGTTCAGAATTTGAATTACAATTTATAGAGTTAATTCCATTAATACTCATTTTTGTTTTAAGGGTTCTGATGACTGCCTTGTGAAAATCTGGGCAACAGATGATGGAAGATTATTAGCTACTTTAAGAGGACACGCTGCTGAAATATCAGACATGGCTGTAAACTATGAGAATACCATGATAGCAGCTGGAAGTTGTGATAAAATGATCCGAGTCTGGTGTCTTCGAACATGTGCACCTTTGGCTGTTCTTCAAGGCCACAGTGCATCTATAACATCACTACAGGTAATTTGCTTAATCCCTGTAAAATCCTTTTGATTATGATTTAAATTTTAAGTCACTGTTATAATCCATTGTATAAAGCCACCTAAAATGAAGAAAGGAATATTTCTTTTTTCTTTATAAATATATGGACTTTAAATACATGGTAGTCATGACCTTCATCCATTGTGAATGCTTTCTAGCTCTGTTTATTAGTTGCTGTTTATATGGTAAAAAGTGGGTTATTTGGATTGTGTCACTCTTCTTATATTTTTTTTTCTTCTTCAATTGTTTTTCAGTTCTCACCATTGTGCAGTGGCTCAAAGAGATATCTATCTTCTACAGGGGCAGATGGCACTATTTGTTTTTGGCTGTGGGATGCTGGAACCCTTAAAATAAAGTCAGTTGCTCTTTTATTTCATAGAATCGATTATTTAATTTAATGGTTAAAATTGCAATAATATAGTCAACAATAAGTATAAATTTATTTATTCTCCTTGAGTAAAAAACAGAAATACATTCACTGACCTCTTTGATTTTCATGCTTCTCCCCGCACCCCCCTTTTTTTCCATGCTTCAAAGAAAGTTTATGTTAACAGGTTTGGTTTTTTGTTTTTTCTCTTTTTCCTAGCCTTAGCCATTTCCTTCAGAACATACCTGTTTCATTATCACTCCTTTCTGTATACGGCATAATTTCATCTCAGTAGCTCCTTCTGGTGTTGAGAACATAATCTTAAGAATTCCTAAGGCTATTCTTTAGAAGAATTGTAGTTTATTTGTGTCACTGAATCTACAAACTTTAGGTTTTATTGAAGATCTCAGAAAACGTAGGGAAACAGATTAAGTTTTTACTAAATTACATCAAGGTAGATAAATGCATCCTCACCTCATCCCATAATAGCATTTTGCATCTGTGCTTTCTCTTGTTCTAGTATCTTGGTTTATTAAAACAAGGTGGTTAGACAGTGTTCTCTTTCGATTAAGGACAATGAGGCAAAACAGTTCTTAAGAATTGGCATGGCCAGGACTTAGAACAACACTTCTCTGCCCTTTGGTACCATGCTATCTATGCCTTGCCACCTCTCAAGTGGGTATAATAGGGAGAGGAAGTGCTGCATATTGCCCCATAGGCAGTCTGTGAATGGGGAATTGGTGCATTCAGTGATTCTGCAGTGTCTAAATGGTCATCTCTGTGCTCTCATGGTAGAACATTCAGATTAGAAGGGATATCTCAGTAATTCTGTCTGACTTTTGTTTATAAATATCAACTCACGTTGAGTAATTTGAGAATGTCTTTATAATTTTAAAACAGTAGTATTTAGATAAGCTTCGTGTATATTAAGATTCCTGTAGAGTGCTGCTAATGGCAAGGCATTAAGAGGCCATGGAAGGTAGAATAACATAATAAAGTGTACTTCATTTGAAAAAAAGGATTCTGATTAAGACATGATTGTTTGGAGAAAGCAAGTTGATTTCTAATTTTAGTTGCATTCTTAATATTTAGAATATTAAAGATTCTCTGTAAACATTAAATAAAAGTTTAAATATTTTACTGATGTGTGTGGACAATAGCAATAGTTAATTGTTGTTTTCCTTTGAGTATTTTTTACCTTCTTATGGACCAGATTAGGATACCTTTGTGTTTTCATGTTTTGTTTTTATACAGAAGAAAAATATGACTAACAGTCTTCAAATTAGCATAGGAACAAAAATGTTTTCACAAAATTAAACTCTCAACTTTGTGCTTCTTGAGGATTACATTGCTAAGTACGATAATATTTATCTGGATTCTTGAGAAGTGAATTATTCCATATAAGTGATATTTTTTTCAGAACCTTTACAGAGATTTACCCATTAACCAACTATCCTAACAGCTTTTTCACATAAATGTGTATTTTTAATGTAGATGCAAGTAGAGAAATGTATATAATTTTCTGCTGTTTTTTTCTTAACATTTTATTATAGGTATTTATAATAATTTTAATAGCTGCATTATGTTCCACTGAGTTGTTATGCTATACTTTGCTTCATGTTTTTCCTATTTTTGGACATACAAATTTTTTTATAGTTATTATAGGTAGGATTTTTTTCTATTCTTGTAATCATCCCTTAAAAGCTTTTAACCTACAGTCAGGCATAAAGGAGTAATTTTTTCTTAGTTATAGACTTGGGGACACTTAGTTTCTTTTCCATATTTACTCATGGCTAATAACTGCCAAAAATTTTGGCAGGATGTAGATTGTTACTGTCACATGGGTTTTAATTACTGATCAAACGCAAAAGTTGTATTGAACTGTAATGCTTTTGTATAATCTGATGAGGAGGTGCCTTCAGCAACCCAGTCTGCATTGAGAAAATCAATTCTTTTAGAAGTTAATGAAACCTATTTTGAAACCCAAACCTCTTGATAAATTTGTTTTTATACAGAGTTTATGTATATGGTAACAACTTCCACTAATAAAGATGCTGCTTCTTAGATGAGAAATAGGAGTGCCTGCGTGACTCGGAATCTGACTGAAGAGATCTCTGAGTAGGAGAGAAAGGCTGTCCAAGCATATTTAGATGTAAGAGGAGAATGGGAATCCTAAAATATATAGATGATAATGATTACAAATTTTTATTAAGCACTTAGTCTGACAAGCTTGTACTAATAAGCACTTTCTATTTGTCATCTCACTAATCTTTATGACAACCCTATGAAGAAGGTACAATTATTTTCTTTAGGACAGGTAGGAGAGAAAATAGAGGTGGATGCTGGAAGTATTTCGTCAACCCCCTCTCAAGCAGAGTGCCAAACTAAAAGCAGTTATTCATTGATTGACTATCTAGAACTGGTTGAATTAAATTAATTAAAATACTAATGATACTAATACTTATTGAGTGTGCAGTACTAAGCATTTTACGTGGGTTAAATTTATTCAATTATCTCAATAACTCTTAAGATATGCTTTGTTTCTACTCCCATTTTATAGATGAGACTGAGGCACAGAAATGTTAACTTGCCTAAGGTCATAATGCTTGATAAGTGGCAGAGCTGGAAACTGGACTCACAGAATCTGATACCAAAGCTTTATCTTAAAATATTTCCTCAGATGTGCTTTTAAAAACAAATTATTTGTGGGGTTCCTGGGTGGCTTAGTTGGTTAAGCTTCCGACTCTTGATTTTGGCTCTGGTCATGATCTCGCAGTTCGTAAGATCAAGCCCCACTGCTGACAGCGTGGACCCTGCTTGGGATTCTCTCTCTTCCTCTCTCTATCTGCTCCCACCCTCAAAATAAATAAATAAACATTTAAAAAATAATAAATTATTGTACTTGTTTATCTATTTTTTCCCTTTAAAAATATTAAAGTCCATTTAAAATGGCAATTTGTATGATTATTTGTATATTCTGATTGTAAGTTACAGCTAAATGGTTGCTTAACACTTACAAGAATGAATGTGCTAAAAATTAACAAAAATGGAGAGCTGGAATCCATAAGATATTAATGAAAGTAGTGTATTTAGTTGTCTTTATAATTTCAGATTACTTAAATTATGGTTACTTAATTCTACTCTGAATAATTGTTTAGGTTTTAAGAGTGTTTTAATAACTTTCTGTTCTTTAAACTATTCATGCTCAGTTATGTCAGGGCTTGTGACTATTAGGAAAAATTGTATAAATGTCACTTTAAAAATTTATTTAATTAAAATTTTTAACAAATACTTTTGTGTTCTGTATCACTTTGACAAAAATTCCTTTTTCTGAATGTGTAATTGATAGATCATAAATATTTTGTCCTTTTTTTCCCTGATATGATTATAAAACTGAAACCACTCTATTTTCAATTGCTATGGATTATACAATTTATGCAGTGCACTTTGATTGAAAGCTCTAATTATTTCTTTGAATTTTCTCCCCTGATACCTTAAGGAAAAACTAGATCAAAATGTATGTTAAGTAGGGCTCTAAATAAAATCCCTGTATTAGAGCATTACAAATATATTGTGTACTTATTGGACCTGGTATGGTGTAAAATCTACAGTTTTTCTTTCTTCAATACTGTTGATTGTAACAAACATGTAACGTCAGTAGTGTAAATATAAGACATATTCTGTAATACAAAATTATACAGTTAATGTACATATATTTAAAGGAAGATGATTTTTCTGTAGATGTCTATTTTGAATGAACATTATAGTTGACATAAGATTCAAACAGTCTTCAGATTTTCACTAGGATAAGTGTTTAAGATTCTTTTTGGAGTCTTAAAAAGCGTATTTTGTCACATTGGAAGATAAACAGAGGGAAATATTTAATTAACAGTGCCTAATATTGAAAAAGTTTAGTTAACTGATGGTATACTTATGCCACAGAGGCAGTACCTATTTTGCTGGTGTGTTCATGTTTTCAAATGACTTATTTGCTAATGTACTTGTGCATTGCTACAGTACTGTATGAAAAACTAAACCCTGTTAAATTTGGTTAGAAGTAAGTATAACTAATAACTACATGTCTGGTGTAACAGTGGCTTTGAGAGTGTTTCATGTGTGGATTGTTGTATAATCTGGGGCTCCTATGAAATCTGTAGAGTTTCCATAAGATCTGCTGATCACGACACATAATGATTTCCAACTTGTTTAGGAAGGGAGCCATCTGTTGCTTCTTATTTAATTTTGTCTTTCTGTATTTAGTTTTTGAAACAGCTCATTTCTGGTGTTGATGTTCCCTTTAGGGATATTTTTAATTGTTTATTTTTTATATTATAGTCCAAGACCTGCTAAATTTACAGAGCGCCCTCGGCCTGGAGTTCAAATGATCTGTTCTTCTTTTAGTGCTGGTAAGATTTTTCTCTCCCTAATTTTCCACTTAAAGTTGTACATTAGAAAGCTTCTAGTGGAACACATAAAATCTTGGAAAATATTTATTATCGTAATATAAGTCATATTCACATACATAAACCAGGGGATGGTCATAAATTAATTTAGAAATATTTGAACTTTGCTAGAATCTTTTTATGTATTCATGTGACTAAGAATTTTCCTTGAGACCATAATGCTCTGCTCTGGAGAATAAGAGTTTCAGAATCGACTCTGTTAAAGAATATATCTTTGAATAGTTATCTCATTGCGAGAAAGGTATTTTAAATACGTTTTATATTTTCATGACATTTGGGAGGTATCCTGTAGCTAAGTAAATAAATTTGATTGCTATTTGTAAATATTAAATACTTTGCTCCAAATTCTTGTTCTTTGCTCTTTAAAAAGTAGCTATATAGCAATGCTGATAACTCCAATTATGTTTTGAGTTTGTGCAGTAGCATTTTGAATGGACATGTCTTTTTAAACAAACTATAATTTGAAGATTTGAAATGAATTGATGAGAAAATGAAATGAAATATTAATAGATTTAACACCTATTAAATGTTCCTAGTACCAGTTCCTTTTACATTTACTTCGAGTTTTACTTGTCTTTTCAATTCATAATTGTGAATAGCAGTAGTTCCTCAGATAAGTGATAGCATACTAATGACATAAATCTGTTTTTTCCATATTAATATCCAAACGTGTTTAATTTCTAACTTCTAGATTTCCACTTCTACTGCCATGAAGACCATTTTCCTTTTCGTAATAACACAATTACAGGCTTTATACATGATTTCAGAGTACTCTGTAAGGAGTTATATACAGCACTGTTTTCAGCACTGTAGGAGAATATTGATTCAAAGTGGAGAGAGCAAATTGCTATATAAATAACTGTAATGTAAAGTAGAATGTATGTATTACAGACAAAGTCTTAATAAGAGTTCAGAGGATAGCAGGCTCATTTGATTGCAGGGTGGCAAAGACAACCCATTGAAGAAATTGGGCCCTAAAAGTTTGATAGATTTTAACATAGGAAATGTGGCAAGAGAGGGACTTCAGTAGAGTTAAAGGGCATGTTTTCTAGGGAGGGTGATAAATTTTAACAAAGAATTATGTAATCACTTAATGAAATGATTTGTAGTGGAAATCTGTAAATATTGAAAATGCATCTTAGTTAAAGCTGTGCTAGTTAAATGTATTTTAAGTTCATTAAGTTCAGTTTTAGATGTAATTTTTATGCTTAGGATAAATATGCATAGTTTTAGAGTAAAATATTAATCATCAGTATATATTATGGTAATATTGCTTGCATTTTATTTTCAGTGATTTTGAAAGTGTTTTACTCACAAATGTTTGCTCCTACTCCTCAGGTGGCATGTTTCTGGCCACAGGAAGCACGGATCATATTATTCGGGTTTATTTTTTTGGATCAGGTCAGCCAGAGAAAATATCAGAATTGGAGTTCCATACTGTAAGTACTGATAAAAAGAATAAGATAGGTACAATTTAAATGAGTTTAACAGTTTATATTCAGGATTTTTTTTATCTCTTTATATGTAGGACAAAGTTGACAGTATCCAGTTTTCCAACACTAGTAACAGGTAAAATAATTTTGTTTGTAAATTTAATTCCAATTTTAAAGTTATCAAATACATTTCTTACAATCAGATTTTAATTAGAACTGTATACAACTTAGCTACTAAAATAAGGATCTTGAGCAGTTACACTGAAGAGTGACTATAGCCTTCACATGCATGTGAGAACAGGTCTTATGTTTCATTTCTATAAATGTTAGTTTATTTGGGCACTTTCAACAATAGGGACTTTTATCCACCCTATATATTTTCTATACATATCAAAGTGTAGGGAAACTTAGTAGAGTTTGGAAATGTATCATAATGTAACATTTGAGACAGAACTATTTACTGAAGATAAATGATGTTTTGTAAATTTTCCCAGGTTCTTATTTGAAAATGAAAGAAAGCTATTCCTAAGTACCTTTTACCTTGAGTAAAAGAAGTCAAGTTCTTTAACATTGAGAGGAAAATCAGTATTTTTCCGTTGGAAAATACTCATTTTATTTGTAAGGTAGTATATGGTGGCCTTGAATCCCTTTTGAATGTCCTTTTGCGACCTAGCCATACACATTAGAATATGTATATAAAGTTTTAAAAGCCCGTTAAGCTGCAGAAGTTGTTAATTTAGTAGAGAATATCTGACAGAGAGTAATCTGTATTATATTAGAATGCTGTGTAAATAAAGATGAGTCTGTCTTTTAGTATTTTGAAAAACAGCTCTGGAAAAATTCATTTAGTAAAGTACATGTGTTTTTTTTTTTTCGGGGGGGTGGGTTTCCTTTAATTCAGATTTGTGAGTGGGAGCCGTGATGGGACAGCACGTATTTGGCAATTTAAACGAAGAGAATGGAAGAGCATTTTGTTGGATATGGCTACTCGTCCGGCAGGGTAAGAGATCGAATTTGAAATATTACATAAATATAGGTAGACCATTTAAAGTGTGCTGTATTACAGGCTGGTGTGACTCTCAGCCTATAGAAACATACGTCATAATCTATGTTAAAATGATTACTTTTCTGTAATAAATAGAGGTGTTACTGGAGATGGAAAGGGGATATTTCTAAAATTATTTATGGCCATATATATACACAAAGATCTGCATTAATGACTTTTTCAGTTTGATTTATTAAGATGATGATAGTACTACAGGAGTACTTGTAGTTTTCTTTTAAAAGTAGAACATATTCTAGTGTTATCTGTCACAGAGAGATGATGTAGTGTATCTAGTGGTTTTCTCCAGCCAAGAGAAATTATATTACACTTTGTAACTATTATTTTGGTTTTAATATTTAATAAATAATTCTATATTTATATGTAGTGGTCTCAGGTGGATGGGAGAGCAAAGCAATTAGCGGGGCATGACAGCAGCAGAAGATGGAGAGTGAGCTGCATGGCATAGAATTCTTGGATCCAGATAGAGTTAAAGCATTAATAACATGTTCAAGGTCATCTATTACTAAGGGCTTAGGAGTGCTGAAATCCTGGGTGTTTGCTGACTCAGTGCAGTGTTTTTGCGCTCATTCTTTGTTGATACAGATTATTCTTAATTGCTGTTAAGTGATAGTTATTCATGTAATGAACTTAAATATAGATTATAAGAAAACACATTTAGGTTTTTGTCATAATAGTATTTTAATAAATAATATTGGTGTAAACAAATACTGCCTCCATCACTTTCAGCCAAAACCTTCAAGGGATAGAAGATAAAATCACAAAAATGAAAGTAACTATGGTAGCATGGGATCGACATGACAATACAGTTATAACTGCAGTTAATAACATGACTCTGAAAGTTTGGAATTCTTACACCGGTCAACTAATTCATGTCCTGATGGTGAGGAAAAAAAAACTCATTTTTATTTGGTATAATGAAGCTTATTATAGAATGGAATATTTTCATTGAGGACTAAAGTCTTTTATAAAAAAAGTTAGCCAAAAAATCTTGCTAGATGGATAACAGGTCTTTGTGGGAGATTAGAAATAATTTTAAAATGTAGTTAAGCAGGTTTGACTTGGAAATCGAAATTCTTGCTGTTCTTTAATATGTAGGGCTGCATCAGTAGTATTCTCAGGTTTCACTAAATGACAGCAAAGCCCTGAATAGTGGTATTAGCTCAGCGTCATTATTATACATTGACAAATTTGAAGATTTTTGCCACTTTAATAATTCTTAGAATTCAGATTCTAGACATGTTGCCATATTGATGTTTGATTGAATTTTCTTTTTTAAATTCATAATTCTGTGCAACTTCAAAAATATTTCAGGGTCATGAAGATGAGGTATTTGTCCTTGAGCCACACCCGTTCGATCCGAGAGTTCTCTTTTCTGCTGGTCACGATGGAAATGTGATAGTGTGGGATCTGGCAAGAGGAGTCAAAATTCGATCTTACTTCAATATGGTAATTATCAGTCTCTTCATTTTAAAGATTTGGGGACTTCATGCAGGTACTCTGCATATCACAAAGGAAATCCATTTAGGAGTTTATTTAGACTTTTTTTGCCTTTAAGTTTCAAAAAACAATTCTGTATTCTACACTTATATTTAGGTGTTAAATTTAAAAGAAAATTGTGCATATTAACAGTACATGTATATTGGTGATAACTAATTTGGTTTCTAAAATAGTTGTAAGAGTGATACTTTGAGAAACTCACAAGTAGAAAGATACAAAATAATATAGATTAGAAAAAAGTTTGGAAAACCATGTTAAGAAATTATAAATATATTGTGTTAGTGTACTTCAGCAGCCCTCTTGTGCACAGTTTTATTCCAGTACAACCATTTTATTTGTTTTATAAAGTTTTATTTAAGTAATCGCTATACCCCACATGAGGCTTTGACTAATGACCCTGGTATCAAGAGTGTCCTGCTCTTCCAACTGACTCATCCAGGCACTGCCCCAATGCACCCATTTTAAAATTAGAGCCAGATTAAAGGCTTTCTTGTCTTTTATCATCGAATTGTAGTATGTTAGATATTTATTGTGTTTAAGCCCTTTCCCCTCCAAATTTTGCTTCTTATGTAAATTTTTAGTATAATTTGCTCAGTATATATGTAGCTTACTGTGCAGTGTTTTCCACTTGTCTCTAACCACTGTATGAAGTTTTCTTCAAATACTGCTGTTTATCGTCACTTTTTAAAACATCTACTTCCTAGGTATTAGGGATACCTTTCAACAAAAGGAAAAAGAAAAACATTTATTTCTACTATTTCAGCATCTTTAGATTTTTTTTTAATCAATTATGGAAGCCTCTTGTAATGAGTCATGAAAAGGTACAATTAATAGTGTGTATAGTCAGTTATTTTGAAAAGAAAAAAACCTCAAAGTGTCATTTGTGAAATGCCATGTTTTGTGAAAAAATTTCATGAAGGTGATACTATACTTCATTGATAATCATAGTAAAGTTCTGCATAGTAAGAAGTAATTAAAAAGTCAGAGGGAGGAATAAGAAGATAAAAGCATTATTAGTGAAGGAATTCAGTTACCTGCCTTTATAGATATACCTTAGTGTACTTAAGGTAAGAACTTAAGATTTGTCAAATTCTTATTTTTCTAAAAAGACTGCTAATTATGTGGAGTACAATTTTTAGTGACAGGTGGATTTCCTTAGTGATATGTGTATAGAGAGTTTTTTTTAAAGCAAATCCTTAAATATGCTGGTAAAGAATTCTTTCTTTTCTATCCTTGTGTTTCTGGTTTGCTCTTTTTTGAGGCATCTCTGTTTAAATAAAAATACTATTTTCTCAATTTGTCTTTATAGCTTCAAAAGAAAACAATTTGTGGCCTATACATATATTTTAGTGACTTTTTTTTTTTTTAGTAATTTCATATTTTCAAAAGGCATTGGTGGGTTAATTGAGTGTTTGGGGGGAAAGTTTTATCTCATACTTGAATACTGCTTTCACCTTTAAGCTACAAAGGTGAATTTTTCCTGTTCAGGTAAGTTGATCACACTAATATTCCACCTTATGTTATAAAAATTGGAATACATTGAGACTTAAGTGATTTGCTCTTAGACCATTACAAATAAGTGATGTAGCCGGGAATTGAAGTCAGACATACTATATTGCATAGTCTTTGAAATTAACTAAGGGATTTAGTTAACATTATTGCCTTAAAAATTGTTTTAAGAGTTTTAGATAAGGATATTTTTCCTGTTCTAAGAATAAGGGAAAAGTCTCTAAAGGGCAGAAGAAACAACTTTATGTAATAAGTAGATTGGATGGTATCCATAGAATACTCAAATTGAGAAAGACAAAACATAGACTAAAAAGGATTAAAAATATATCCTGCACTTAAAAAACTAGAAAATGAGCTACATTTTATCTAATTAAAATAAAGATACTCCTTTTAATTTTTTGCATGATTTTTAATGACTTCCAAAATACTTCTGTGTATTACCTCATTTGGTTTTCATGAAAACTTTGTAATACAATCAACAGTGGATTTTATTATTACTGGTTTTATGAATGGAGAAACTGTACAGAGATGAATTGCTTTGCCCAGGTTTATCTAGGTCACACACCTGTTACAGTGGAACTTGGGGTTTTAAACCCGTATTTTTTGGTCCATTGTTACTGTGTTCTTAATAACTCTAGTTAATGGTTGGCCATTGCACAGCTAACTTCCAAATCTACCTAGTTAGTGATATGTCACCTGGAGGAGATGTTTTTATAATGGTATTAACTCTGAGTAGATCATTTGAGATCTTAAAGTTTAGCTTGATGATTTTTTTCTGTCTCTTCATTTATAAGTTCTCTAAGTGCCCTCCCTGCTTTTTGCTCTTTGCTTTTTTGTTCATTTCATTGTTTGTTTTATCTATGGACAGATGGAAGATAAAGCATCCAGCATTGCTATTAAAATAAAAACAATTTGGGGGGAGAGTAGAAGCTTGTGTTCACTGTCCACTATCATGAAGGTAGCATTTTGGTTATAGTAGTTATAACTATTTAGCTCTGTGTAGCAAGTCAGTCATTTTTTCAGTTACTAAAATACCATAAAAGTTGAAGAAGTACAAATTCAAACTCTAATATTAAATTGTACCAGTAATCATAAGTTCGACCTAGTAAATAATTTTTTAGTGCTCTCTAGAGGAACTATTTATAGCGTGCCTTGGAAGACCTCTTTTAAGGATGAATAATTCTAGTGGAATACTCACTGTTTAGACTAGAACTGGTAAAAGTTTAGAAGAAGTATTATTAGGGCTACATAATATTTCATGTGAGTTTTAAAATCAAAGCTTTACAACATGAAGAAAAAAATCACCATTAAACAGATATACAGCCAGAAAATACGGCATGTAAACTGCCTTTAAAAGAAAAAAAAAATGTATACATAATTCTTTAAGATGCAGGTTTTTATCAATTATATTTTGAGAATACTTTAATACTGGTTTTTCTTTTTTATACTTTGATTTTCCACTTGAAATTCATAATACCTTTGTAAGAAGTTTTGAAATCATGTAACAAATAATTATTACGTGTTAATCAGCATTTTACTGTCCCTTTTTACCTATTACAAAAATTAAACTTTTTTTGAAATTTTAGACATAGTCAAAAATTCTACGTCATCAAAAATGCCTTTCATGGGGGAAAAGTTGAGTTTTGTAAATGCCTATGTTTGGCATGGAGTAAGTACATTTTAATAAAATTATATATACATTTAATAAATTTAAAGTATGAGGCATTGATGTATTAATATTGCACTGATACTTGTCATTCTGATAAATATTCTAATTACTCCCCCCCCCCCCCCCCCCCCCCGTATCAAGCCTTGACTTATACTTTTAAAAATCTGACACTTTATTTTAGGACCACCTAAATTTGTAAATAAGGTTTGAAATTAAGAATTGAGATAAAGAGTTAATTACTTATTTGCCCATAAAACCCCCTAATTTATTTCATTTCAAAATTTAATAAAAAGATTCTTAACCTGCTAGTGGTATTGTCTAGAAAAAGTGATGGAGTTACCTTGCTTATTTTTACTACTAGCTTTCCTCTTAATGGAAGATTTGAATGAAAAAGCAATTAGGGGTGGGTGGGTGTTAGGTTTGCTTTTGTTACGTACAAGAAGTATATGACAAGTGAAAAGAGGTAACAGAGCATGAAGTAGAATAGACAGTTCATGTTCCTTGTAACACCCCCCCCCCCACCGTTGTCTTATCTTTAAAAATAAAATAATCTTAAACATTCAATAGCATTTGTTGGAAAAGTATATGAGGAAGAAACCTGGGACCTTTCTTTATTATTATTATTATTATTATTATTATTGTATTTGAGCACACAAGTGGGGTACAGGGGCTGAGAGAGAGAGAGAGAGAGAAAGAATCCTAAGCAGGCTCAACACTTACACAGACCTCAGTCCCACGACCCTGGAATCATGACCTGAGCCAAAATCAAGAGCCAGATGCTCAACTGACTTAGCCACCCAGGCACACCTCCTTTTTTTTTTTTTTAAATGAACCAGAGAATGAAAGTAAAGAATATTGTAGAGACGATTAGAAGACAACTTTATTTTCTTTAAAAATATATATAAATTTTAGCCCTTAAGCTTTACTTGTCTACATTCCTCTAAAAACTCTGTCAGTTATTCATGTTCTAGTTGAACAGACCTTATATACCTATATCATATATATATAGTCAGGATAAAAGTGTATTTGGGTATTTTGTTGAAGACAGATAGTATATATTAAGAATATTCCAAACTATTCAGGCGTTGTTTAGCAAGCCTAGTATAGATGTGTTTTAATGAGAGGTGTTCTAAACTCTAGTTTAAAGGCTCTGAAACTTCAGTTAAATGTTAAAAGGCAGATAAATTGTTCCCAGAAATAACTTGAAAATGTGTGCAAACTCCTTGAACTGAATTTAAAGGATTTTGTACTATTCCCATTTCCTGAAAGAGCTAAGCAAGTTTGAGAGTTTAATATAACCATAGATAGTCCTAAATATAAAGTTGTTTTAGCCCTTTTCCCCTTAAATTAACACAGTATAACTACGTTTTAACTACAAGTTTAAATGAACAATAAGTTAATTTGAAAGGGGACTTTGAAATTTCTTAGTTTGATTTGATTCTTAGAAAGTAAATAAAAGCTATTTGAAGTGGGATTGTAGACCCCACATTAGTAGCTTTCCTCATGTTTCTGGTGCTTTTATCTTTTCTGTTCCCTTCCTTTTCTCCGTATTATTCCTAGCTGTGTCTATGACGTTCTCTTTTCATATCATTCTGTTTCTCTCATGTTACTCAAAGCTGTAGTTTGTTGCCTCTTGTCTGGTTTTGATTTTAATTGAAGAGTACAATGTCTCTTTCTAGACAGCAATTTACTGAATTTGAGTTTTGCTTTACTTTTGTTGTTTCATGAGTAAATTCCAAATAACAATTTTTATTTATTTAATTAAAATTTTCCTTATTTTTATAATTAACCTTTCTTTTACTTGAGATTTTTTAAAAAAATGTTCCAGTGTCCACTAATCCAGAACAATATATTTCTCCTTGCAACGTTCCAAACAAGCAGAGGCTGCCAATCCACCACTCAGAATTTTTGCACATGCATACTTCTGACAATATGTTCTCAGTGTGACCTCTAATTTAGTTTTAGACAGTTGTAGCTGCATATATCTAGGAAAGGGAGAAAGAGAAGCTCAAAATAGGCAATCTCGTATTGTGTTCTCTTGTGAATCAAGATTTCAAGATAAATCTTTCTCTCTTTTTCTCCTTCTCTCTTCTCCTTCCTTTTTTGCTTTCATCCTTCCATCTCTTTCATTACCTATCTATCATCATCTAACAAGATGCCATATATCTGCACTCTATGTTAAAAGGATTCTTTGATGCTTCCAGTCCTTGTTTCAGCCTCCCTGGGTAAGGAATTACCTTCAATCTTCTGAGTATAAACTTTATTGTCACTTTTTTTTCAGGTTTCTCCGGTTCTCTAGATTCTGTCTCTTTCTCATCTTTGGTATCAAAAACATATGTTAAAATTTGTTGCCATGAATGTGAGTTTGTCTCTCTAGCTTGTCATACTGTATTATATTTAGTGAATTACTTTTATGTAATTCTTTGACATGGTCTATGAATTACTGTCACAAGGGTTTTGGAGATTTGATAGTTATACAGGGAAGTATGTAAACATACACATGGAAGACACTTTGATTAGCAAACATTTGAGTATTTTGTGCATTAGCACAAAATATGGGGACCACAAAGAAGAATAAGACATTGTCCTTGTTTTTAGCCGGCAGTGGTAGCATGGCATGTGAGAAAAGAGAATTGTTGTATCTAAAGATGTGTAAGGATCACTTCAGGATGTATGTTCAGAAACAGTTTTTTTTGAGGAAAAGAATTGGAATTATGGCTTGAAAAATAAAAATTGAGTCATTAAGAAAGATGCTTAATTTTATAAATGAAAGGAATATTATAAATAACCAAGTAAGATATGTTAAGATGTAATTTAGAATGGTTGTCTGGAATAGATTTTGAAAAGTGGATGACAAGCTGAAAAGTGTAAGTTGAGGTGGATTGTTGATGGCCTCGTATTACCTTGTAAGCGTAAAAAGAATAGTTAACATGGTGGGATTTTCATAAATTATACTTCAGAAACAAGGGAAAAGGTTTGATTGCCAGTAGTAGTATTTCAGGTGTGAAGTTGAATAGGTTGGGGGATAACTACTTTTATCATTGAAATCATAATGAAAATTTATAGGGGTTAAGGTAGTAGAAAATTAGTGAAAGAAAAATGTGTATAAGACTTGGAGTTTTGTGACTGATAGAAGGATTAGGGCTGGAGAGTGCTGGAAAATATAATAAATATGTTGGGAGTGTACCCCAGGTTGCATTGAAAAAATGATACTAATGGAAATATGAGTTATGTGAAGAAAAACTGATTTCTTTTAGCTCATCTTTATGTTTATTATGATGTAGTGTTGGAGATCTATGTGGAAATGGCCAGCCAACAATTGAATATAGAATACTTAGAAGGGCTAGGAGTGGAAAGAGATGTTGAAATCTTCCATGTAGAACGCTGTTTACCTCATGGAGATAGAGCAGTGTAGAGGGCTTACAGCTAAACTTTTAAATTTTTTTTGTTTTCAACGTTTTTATTTATTTTTGGGACAGAGAGAGACAGAGCATGAATGGGGGAGGGGCAGAGAGAGAGGGAGACACAGAATCGGAAACAGGCTCCAGGCTCTGAGCCATCAGCCCAGAGCCCGACGCGGGGCTCGAACTCCCGGACCGCGAGATCGTGACCTGGCTGAAGTCGGACGCTTAACCGACTGCGCCACCCAGGCGCCCCGCTAAACTTTTAAAATATAGTCCTATTTAGCAAATGGAGAAGAGATCATAATCTTTAAAGAGTGTGTTAGAAAGATACCATGCTAATATTATGTCAGAGGCCTAAGGAGGAGAACAGATTACAAGGAAGACTGATGAATAATATTACAGCCCTCAGTGAAATCAGAATATGGGTAAGCAGAATGCTGTTAAATTTGAAGATTAGTTATTTATTTTGATAAGAAATGTTCCTTTGATGAAAATTAGAGCTCATTCTTCAAAATCACTTTTATGTATCTACTGGTTCTATCAAGATAGTTACAGCAGTTTCCTTTTTTTATATAAATTTATTATCTTAGCACTCCGTGAACAGTTACCTTTAATTCATATTTAATAATGTTTATACATTAAAGAATTTTCGATATTAAAGGAAACATTCATTTGCTAATGGTCTTTAAAGTAATGTGATGACACCTACCTAGCCTATTACAGTGTGGGTAATTTCCCTGAAGATCTGTTTTTTGTTTGCACTGTAACCATCATAATGATTAAAGTGGCCAAAGTATATTTTAGGCATATGTATGACAGTGTCTGTCTTCAGTATTAAGTATACTTTCTTAATTAAGTTTATTTCTCCCCTGGTAGATAAACTCTAAAAGTTCTTTATACATAAGGACTTTCTAAGGATAATTCTTAGCATAAGTTCTGTTTCCCAGCTATTTTATTCCAGGGATGAGTCTGTATCACAGAAATCGTTAGGATGTTTAAAGATTCATAATTTCAATTATGGAGTATTTCTAGGTAAGGTGCTCCCTTCTAAACAGTGGAATAGTTTTAAAAATGAATGAGGCAAAAAACAAAACAAAACAAAAAACCTGACCCTGGTCATAAACCTGGAATAATTCCTTAACAGGACGATTCTGCTTAAGATAGCCCATATTTAAAAAAAATTTTTTTTTAATGTTTATTTTTGAGAGAGACGGAGACAGCACAGTCAAAAATAAATAATGTTTATTTTTGAGAGAGACAGAGGCAGTCACAGAGACAGTGAGTGTGTTAGGGGCAGAAGGAGAGGGAGACACAGAATCCGAAGCAGGCTCCAGGCTGTGAGCTGTCAGCACAGAGCCCGACGCAGGGCTCGAAATCAGGAGCTGTGAGATCATGACCTGAGCCGAAGTCGGACACTCAACCGACTGAGCCACCCAGGCGCCCCAAGATAGCCCATATTTTTAACATTCTTGAATTATGTTGAGTTTCTCCACGACTGCATGCTTCTCATATTCACCTGTGTGTATATTCTTCATGATTGATGTAATTTAGACTCTGTAATTTTAGTCTGCATTGTAGTGCTTTTACTATATACCTCATTTCCAGATTTGTCTAATTTTTCCAAAAAGTCTTCCTGAATATCAGATGTTAGAATTTTAGAACTGGGTAGGACTTTGGCAGTCATTTAAATTATCTCTATCGCATAGAGATTAAGTGATTTGCCAATAACCAGAGAAGTCTCTTAGGTCTTAGGCCTCATTTCTCTGTCTCCTTTAATTATTCATCATTCTATTTCACAAAAATTACATTGGTAGTTGTGGATAGTATTCTGCCTTAAAAAAGATACTAGTATTCTTCATTAAATATGACAGTTCTGTCATCATCATGGCTTTTTGCTCATAAGTTTTTGTATTATTTTAAATTCGGTGTAAACCTCTAAATAGTACTTCTCATTTCTTGGAAATATTTCGAGAATTCTTTGGTCAGTAATGAGAATTTCCCTAACAAAGGAATTATTATTATTTTAACTCATCTAATCCTTTTATCTCTTGCTTTAAAAATAAAACAGAATGACTTCTGTGTCATAATTGCATAATAAATTTTTAATTTTAACTCCTGTTCTTTTGAAATTTTTGCACTTACTGGTAAATACCATCTCTTGGATTTTCTCAGCTCTCCTTATTGTGATTTAATGTGTATGAGTTTTATTATGTGGTCTGTATTTACATATGTTCCAAATGTTTCTTAAGCATGCTTGATTTTATTAGGAGTAGTTCATCCAAAATTTACTTTGAAAATTCTTCTCTTATTCCTTTCCATTTTTAATTTTCTACAACATACATCAAATACTAGCATAAGTTACGTGCTGTATTAAATTTTATGTTGACTTATTCTTGGTCAGTACATTTAGTTTTATGATAGGCCCATATAACTTTAATATGGATAGAGAAGATATTTTCATCCTTTTGGTTTTTGAATAGAAGCTTCATTGTTTTCTAGTTGCACATGAATATTCAAATAGTGCCTTCATTATTTTTTTTTTCCCTTTGGGAATTCTTAGAAATACTTTCAGCCTGATTTAAGGTGAAATCATTTTTCAGAGAGAAATACGTAACTTTCTTTTTTGGTTGGCTTACTTAATCATAGCATAAAAACAGTTACAGTGTAGTTATATAGGAAAAGTAAAATAATTTTTCTACTTTGTATCAGCTGGAGAGCCTAGTCTGCATTTTATAGTTGTGTGATGATTATATTCTGAGGAGCAGTTACTAAAGACATTTTAATAAGGCATTTTAATAAGGTTATGGACACCTTTTCTGATTCATGAGTAGATTCTTTCAATGCCTTCTTTAATGAATAATAGTTAAGCCAGATAATGTGCTTTTACTTTTTTCTGATGTTCTGGAAATACACTTTTATTTTGTCCGTATGAAAGTCATAACAGATGGCTTAAACCAAGAAAATTGGTACTGTCCTGACATATTCAAACATCATGTGTTATATAGGAAAGACAGTGACCCTCAGTAGGACTGATTTTTTTCTTTGCTTCTTTAGAATTTTTATAAGTTCCACATCTCCCAGTTATTCTTTTAGAGATCTACTAACTATAAATGTGGCAACATTGGTAGATTAAATGGAAATAGGGTTGATTAATCGTCATACAGCCCACTCCACAAAAAAAAAAAAGAAAAAAAAAGAAAAGGAAAGAAAATGTGTAGAGTAGGGTTGCCTAAACATGTAAAGGATACCATGCTTATGAACATCTATTAAATATCCCTTGTCATTGCTGATCAGACTTCTTTCAGATCTCTTCTTCTGTTCTGCTGTGTACTTAGAATTGTAAACTTAGACTTAAAATAATAGTGTTACATTTTGGGGAGCATTTATTATAATAGAGTAGATTTATAAAGTAGTTGCTTTTTTGTTTTCACTTTCAATTTTTGTGAAATTTGGAATGAACTGAGATAAAACATCTAACAATTGCCAAGGCAATTTGAATTGTCTGGAATTTTTTATATGAAATTCTGTCTAGAGGTAAACTTTTTCAAGTGGTTACTTGCTTATAATAGTTTGTGTAACTTTTTATTTGGTCAGAAAACATTGAAAAAGAAAGACCTGAACCCTGACACTTCTTTTTTTGTAGTCTTTCATTTTTGGCATATACTAAGATGTGTGTATCTCCTAATGCTTGTATGCTACTTAGGAGAAATCATTCTATTCTTTCTCTTTTTGAATAATTTTAAGCAAGACTTGGAATCAGTTCCCTTTCTCTACTGTCTTATCCTCCAACCTTCTTCATAACCATTTTCTTCCTTGTATGGTAAATCTTTAAGTGTATTAGTCATTAGGTAAGTTTAGCAATTTTCATATGATTAATTTTAAGAAAATTCTTATTTCTTTCCCATTATTACCACTATCCAAAACATTAATAAACACCAGTGGTCTCTTTCCTTCTTTTCAAAAAGCTGAAGAAAAACTAGTTTTCTTTTTGAGTCAGTCCCATTTGTGATATTATGTTAACTTCTTAGGCAGAGCCCTTTCTTTTAGAGTGATAGTTTCTCTTTTGACCACAATGCAAACTTTCCTTGAGAAATTAACTTTTCTTCTGAATTTTAATTTCACTTCCATTTTTGGTGAACTACACATCCATCCCTATGCCATATTTTTAACACTAAAGAAAGAAAATTACCATTTCTCTCTTCTCTAAGCATTTCCTGGAATATTGGGATAGTACTAGTACAATTCAGTTGTTCTAGATCAGTGGATACCGGAACAGAGAGGAGGTATTTCTTACCTGATAATGTGTGTGTGTTCCGATTCTGCTAATCCAGAAATCCAATCGCATTTGTTGAAAATCATCCTTAGTTGTTATTTGTTAGGGAGTCGACTCCCTATTTTAGTTGTTTTCTGAAATTCAGTCCCTAGATGTGCTTTAGATAGGGTAGAACTTTTACCTCTTTCAGAACACTGCTAAAGAAGTTTTCAACTGGAACATAGTCTGAAGAAGCACTGAGAGCAAAAAAAATTCAGAGTGGTGATTGGCCACCTCTGTTTGATTGACAGGTTGCAGGGAGAAACCCATTCGTTCTGGATTAATGGAACTGGAAAACAGAAAACAATTATCAGGTAAAAAAAACCTTTTCTTTAACCTTTGAAATTCACCATTTAAAAGATGAGTCAGACCATCAAGGGAATTTATTACCAAAAGGAAAAAATTTAGTGTCTTGTGAACAATAATCTCTGGCTACTACTTCCAAGAGTTAAGAAAAAATCGCTACAGTTACTACACATTGTCAGCCTTTGCTGAAAGGGCTTGATTAAATGCAGATAAGATGGAATGCAAGGTGCAATTACATTTTAAATGTGGCTTAAAGACATGAAGCAGAATTCTTTGGGTGGGGGAGATTGATGTTTTATTTCCTGAATTGTGTCTGGTCTGTGTGTGCATAAAGAAAACACTTTGTTTTTCAAGGCTATTAATCTGGCACTTTTCATGAATATTCACAAATTTTGTTACTGTACTGTGTTATACTTAATCTTCACTTCATTGGGATGTATACTTTTACATATCTTTTACCATAAAATTTTAGTAACAGTAATGACCAGTCTTTTTATTTTAATGGTACCCTTCTGATTGTTGGTTAAATATATTTCAGATTGAAGGCCAAGGACATGGTGCAGTATTTGACTGCAAATGCTCTCCTGATGGTCAGCATTTTGCATGCACAGACTCTCATGGACATCTTCTAATTTTTGGTTTTGGCTCCAGTAGCAAATATGACAAGGTAGAGTATGATGATGATGATGATGATGATGATTCTTTTTCTTCTTCTTCTCTTTGTTTTTATATTTTTTTTAATCTGTGGATGCTTAGGGGTTGTATTTCTTCTTCAGGGGTGGGTAAGCATCATTTATGCTTTAAGAATCATATTTTAAGTCTTCTAGAGACTTAAGTTTCAGTGAACATAGCAGTTGTTAAATTCCTCTTCTCTGTAATAGACATTAGATAATATTTTATTCAGTCGTCTATATTTCAGAAAGAATAACTTTTTAGGTTGCTAGAGCAATCTAGCTTGTAATTCTAAAGCTGAGCATCAGAGAGGTTGTCCATAGAGAGACTCTGAAGTTATGTAAAATGTTTTATCTATATGGATAAAATACATTTATTTACCTGGGGTAAAAATCTGTAGCTTTTATATGATTCCCAAAAATGTATGACCCACTGATGTAGCTAATATTTTTAAATACTAAAGAGCCTATTTAAGTTCATTGATTAAAAGACTTAAAAGTTGAATAGGTCATAGTTTAAGAAATACCAAATGAATAAAATTGTGAAGTTACAGATGTGTCAGGCATGAGTTCATGTTAATAATTTTGTGTTAATTTAAAAACAAAATTCTTTAGCGAAAATGCTTATTAACTCTTGGAAAATCTTGTCATGTTGATTTTTAGGTTAATATAAGTCACATGTACAGTATACTTAAGAGTTTTCTTAAATTGTATAAGTGATTGCATTAGAGTTTAATTCAAGGAATATATTCATTGAGTGATTTCCTCTTGCAAAATGCTAAAACAATTACTGTTTAATAATTTAAAAAACAAGATAATGCATGGTAGCTCTATGAAAGTAATAGTACCCCTGAATGATTTGTACCTAGATTTTATTTTACCATTTAATTTGAAATTACACAACTTTAATTATGTTAGTGTTTTATGTATACAGTCTTTTCCTTGTTCCAGAGAAAATTGAGAGCAGCTGCTTTTCTGATCATAAAATTTAATGTAAAAATATAGTAAAGATTTCTTTACCATTAACTCAAGAATATTCTTTTATATTGTTGCTTAATACCATGATTTACGTTAAAACATTGCCTTCCATCAGAAATTTATCAATGATAAATTTTTGTTTTCCTTGTCTTTTATGGGTCTTTTCTTTTTACAGATAGCAGATCAGATGTTCTTTCATAGTGATTATCGGCCCCTTATTCGTGATGCCAACAACTTTGTATTAGATGAACAGACTCAGCAAGCACCTCACCTCATGCCTCCTCCTTTTTTGGTTGATGTTGATGGTAACCCTCATCCATCAAGATATCAGAGATTAGTTCCTGGTCGTGAAAATTGTAGGGAGGAGCAACTCATCCCTCAAATGGGAGTAACTTCCTCAGGTAAATGCTCATTTCTATAGACTGCCAAATTTTCCATTTCTACTGATGTCCTGTAAAACTGCTAATTGGGTAAAATTTTGTTACTATTTTGAACAAGTGAGAAGTAAAGTGATTTTTAAAAATTTCTCAAGTATTTTGAATAATGCTTAAGTATGTACTACAAGTTAACTAAAGAACATTGGAGAGCAATAATCTTGGTCATTTATTTATTTATTCAACAGCATATATTGAGAATCTTCTCTGCAACACCTCTAAACTGGTTTGCAGTAGTGAATTAAACAGACACAATCCTTGTTCTCCTGGAGTAAAATTCATAAACACAGTTGTAAACAAATAGTTAAAACTTGTGATACATGTTCTTGAAGGGAATAATAGTATGAGGTGAAAGATTAAGACTAGATAGCCTGTTCATATCAAAGATTATTTTAAGAAGTGATCAACTTTTAACAATTTTAAGTAAGTTAGGGACAAAAGTGTTGAGAGCTTATTAGTGAAGTAATGGAGAGTAAAAGTAAAATTAGTTGAAGAATTGAAAGGAAGTTGAAATGGAAACAAGGTCTGCAGACCTTTCCTTTTGACAAAAAATGTGGGAATAATTAATGAAGTGAAAGTAATGGAGAGACCCTATAAAGAAGATTAAACCAATGTTCTAATATATGAATCTGTTATATTTTAGATTAGAAAAATGCTTATGAAAATATTTTAAGTTCTGAACGCTAGCATAATGGACAAAAGTTCTAAGTAGATGTAAAGGACACATATGGGATATATACTCAATATAATATATACTGAGTAACTTTGAAATAATGGATTTAGATTCTATTAAGGCTACACTGTATTACAGAGAGCGCATCTCTTATTTTCCATTAAGGATTGGGCATGAAATTGCAATGAAGGTGAACATATTGGATAGGAAGGGTTACTCTTTAAAGTAGATATGCCCACTAAGGATGGAAGGTGAGGAGAAGCATTAGAAGAATAGTCCCTGCTGCTACTTGCAGTGAGTAGTACAATCCAGCAGGCCTGAATGTCTGAAATATGTGAAACTAAAATGTCTCATACATGGACATAGCACAAACTCAAAGAACCTAAGAACAGGTAGTATTTGAGAAATCTAGGCAAGTATTCAAATTAGAGAAGTCTCAATTATTAAAGAAGTCTTGATCATGGGACTGAAATTAAGATAAATGTCTTCAGTCTCTTGGAGGGGAACTGGCAAGAATCAAATCTTGGCCAGGTCTCAAAATAGGTACCTAGGCTGGGATTTCAGGCACAGAGAAATATTAAAATATCAGTGCAACATGATTATCATGGTTATCACTTTTTTCTTCCATTTAACAGTTTGTATTGGACTTTCATAAATAATATCATATATATATGTATACATATATATATACATATATATACATACATATATATATACATACATATATATATATACACATATATATATACACACACACACATATATATATATATATGGCATCCTTATTCTAAAAGTTGAGAAAATGAAAATTTAGTAACATGTCTTATTTAAGTTAAGTATATGGAACCACCGGGACTTTAAATCCAGCTCTGACTTATAGTTCATTCTTTCTTCCATACAAGCTGCCCTTACAGTAAAAGAGTGTTCCTGTTCTTGACAGTAAGTTAGACACCAGTTATTAGTACAGGAGCACAAGAGAACCCATAGCAATAATTATGGCTTCAACGTGAGTCATAGGATTAAGTGTTCTAGGTCACAAAATTCAAGGTAAACTTCATTTTTTTCCCATTATTTTAGACTTAACCTAGTGTAATATAGGACAGAAGGAAAATATTTTTAGCATCATTTGTAACTATATTTTTATTTGTAAATCTAAATCTGCAATAAAATTTATTGTAGAAATCCCTTAGAATTAGGTAAAAATAGATGGCTGTTATGATAATAAGTTGGCTTCAGTGCAGTTTATATTTGCACTGTTAAATTTGTATTTGAGCAGTGCACTTTTTAAATATGCTGCTTCAGTTATAACTTGAGCTATCAGATTAGTCACTGATGTTCAGACATGAGACACTACCCAGCAGCCTAACAGGAAAGGAACATCCACAGGCATTTTAGCTTTTACCTCTACTTTTACCACTTTGTAGCTCTGTGACTTTGGGCAAGTTCATTTTATCCCATTGAATTTTACTTCTCTCATAAAATGAAATAACATTGTGTGCTTATTAATACATGTAATTTTCCCTTTCCTTATACCTTCCTTACTACTAATTCTTCATTTCAGAATGTCCTTTGTATCTTCTGTTCCCAGCCCACTCTAGAAATCCATCTCTTATATACCCACACACCCAATACTAATTGCTCCTTTTTTCTCATGGCAATGTTTTCATGTATCTCAATACACATTTTTTATCTATTCAGCAGGATTGAACATTCTTATATCCCTATTTAAAATTAGAATATTAAGGTAAATAAAGCAATCCATGCTTTTGAGGAACTATCTAGTGGACTTCCTTTTTATATTGGGCTTGAGGAAATGAAAGAGAATAGCAGCTAAGTGTTTCAGGGGTAGTCTGGAAAGATTTCACAGAGGAAGTATCATAGAGTTGCCATTTCAGTTGGTGCTTGAAGGATAAGTTAGTGTTTTTCAGATTTATACTTGAACTGGGAGTATTGTGGTTAAAATCTCCAAAGCATAAAGATGTTTATCCTGTTAGGAGAGCAGAAGAGTCAAGTAGTCCCATATGACAGATACAGGTGAAAGTTGATGCTGAAAAATTATGGTGGGTTAAAACACACCAAGTTCCTACCTACCTGAGGCTTTGTTCCAATTCTTACTTTGTCTGGAGTGTTCATTTTCTTGCTCTTCACCTGGACGACTAATTCTTTTTCTTCAAGTCTTAGCTCAAATGCTGCCTTCTCAAAGAGGGCTTCTTTGACTTTTCTGATTCACCATAAGGAGTTCCCATCTCTCTTCCCCATTTTCTTTTTCTCATTATCATCTTTAACATTTTTCAGTCTGCATTTTTTATATGGATTTATTGTTCCAACTTTTCCATTAGGATGTTAGCTGCTTAAAGGCAAGGACCTTGAATTCTACTCACCACTGCATCCTCACTTCTTTGGTATAGTTCCAAACACATAATAGACACTCAAGGATTTGGTGAATAAATGAAGCAGTAAAGTTTTTTTGAGAAAGTTGGATAATGAGATTTGCCTTTTTTAAAAGAAACTGGTCTAAGATGAAATCCTACTTTTGCCATTTACCAGATATGTGACTTTGAGTAATTATTTTGGTTTTCTCATCTGTAAATGGAGTTAATAATACGTATCTTACTGAATTATTCTGAGGATTATATGAGTGCCTGAATCATGGTAAACAGTAAGTTATCCATGTCACTGTTATTTGTAGCAAATTAGGTTTGCGTTGTCATGTTCCTGGTGTGTGTGTGTGCACACATTTTACTGCCATTATTTCAAATTAATCATTTTAGGTCTCTTACTCAAGCAAAATTTATGTTTAATTCAGGACTCAAAGTGAACTCAATTAGTAAAATGGTTTGACTAGTGGACTAAAGTGTCCTTAGCATTTTATGTGGTATTAAATAGGACTGAATCAAGTTTTAAGTCAGCAAGCAAACCAGGAGATCAGCCCACTGGACAGCATGATTCAAAGACTACAACAGGAGCAAGACCTGAGACGTTCTAGTGAAGCAGGTATCAGTAATACCAGCCGTTTAAATAGAGGTAAGCAGTGATTGCTTTAAGTAAAATATTGTAAAAATTGTAATAGTTTAAACAGTAAAGAGGCGATGAAACAAATTCATGGCACATCCATAAAATGAAATATTTGGCTGCCAGAATGATCATGTTTTTAAAAACACATAATAGCTAAGAAAATCCTCATAACATAAGGTTTCAAACTGTAGATAATGAGTCTTTAAATAGATATATTCTTCAAATTTCCCATAGTAAACATGTAGAACCTAGAAAAACTTAAAAAATAAATGTATTCAATAATGTATGAAATACCTGCCACATTCTCAAATATCTCGTCACCCTACTGTAACATATTATTTTAAGAGAAAAGTTAAAGCAAATTTATGAACCATAAATATTTTGGGTTTATCTGTTTTTGCTTCTTACATAGGTTTCCCAGAGTACAAAGCATATTTTAAAAATTAATGATTTTACATGTTTACAGTCAGTTAGTAGTTATGATTCATTAGCTTATTTAATTAACTGAATAACTGTGTTTTGTTTTCATCAAACTTTTGCCTGTGGTCTGGTTCCTGATTTGGTAGTTTGTTTGCCTTAATATGAAGTTTCATGTGGAAGATAGTATAGATTTTGTTTTTTCTGTTATAAGCTTATGTTTCTAACTAGAACTTACTATATTAATTTTTTCACTTAGGCTCTGTAAGTTCTACCTCAGAGGTTCATTCACCACCAAATGTAGGACTAAGACGTAGTGGACAAATTGAAGGTGTACGGCAGATGCACAGCAATGCACCAAGAAGTGAAATAGCCACAGAGCGGGATCTGGTAGCTTGGAGTCGAAGGGTTGTGGTACCTGAGCTATCAGCCGGTGTAGCCAGGTAAGGGGGGTTGTGAAGTTTATGTACCGCAGTTGTTTATGTTCATTTTGAATTATAGCCTTCAAAGTACCTTTTCAAATTTCTAATTTATTTTAAATTTATCTGAAGAGCTAGTGTTTTAAACTAGCCATGACTCTGAAGGAAAGTTAAGTTTCAAGTATGTCCTTTGCTAGAATGATTCATGCAAATGATTCATGTGAAAGATGTGGGGGGGGGGGGGGGTTAAGGTGAGCAGCATATTTAAATCTTAGTTTATCTTGTTTAACTATATTTTAAAACATATATTTTATGAAGTTATAATTTTTTTATGGATTTTGCTCTGCACACCATATATAGGTAATTATAGTGAAATTATAATGAAATAATTATAGTGGAATTATAAATATAGTGAAATGCGTGGTATTTATTGGTAATACATTATATAATCATTTTTTATTTATCAAAATGGTTCCTTAATGATTATTTTTTATATTTGGATGTATACATATATAAATTTTGATTTGATGTAATTCTGCTCTGAAGGTCCATGTTATGAAAGAACTTTATATCCAGTTGCTTTTGATTTCTTTTGATTCATGCATTATTCATGAATGTGGTCCATATGAACCCAGTTAGTACTAACTTAAAGTTGACCCTGGAACAACATGGGAGTTGGGGATGCTGACCGCTGTACGACTAAATCTGCATATAACTTTTGACTACCCAGAAACTCAACTAATAACACAAACAGTTAGCTAACACATGTTTTGTGTATTATATGTATTATGTATGGTATTCTTATAATGAAATAAGCTAGGGAAAAGAAAATGTTAAGAAAATCAAAAGGAAGAGAAAATGCACTTATACTACTTTACTATAAAAAATCCACATGTGGAGTACCTGGTGACTCAGTTGGTTGAGCATCTGACTTCAGCCTAAGTTGTGATCTTGCTGTTCCCAACTTCGAGCCCATGCCGCGCTCTGTGCTGACAGTTCAGAACTTGGAGCCTGTTTCAGATTCTTTGTCTCCCTCTTTGTTTGTCCCTTCCCCACTCATGCTCTGTCTCTTTCTCTCAAAAACAAATAAACATTAAAAAAAAAAATTTGTTTAATCTTCTAAAAACAAAAATCCATGCATAAGCGGACTTGAACTCAAAAGATAGTAATGATACAATTTAAAAACACTTTTAAGGGTGCCTGGGTGGCTCAGTCGGTTAAGCGTCCGACTCTTGATTTCGGCTCAGATCATGATCTTGCAGTTCCTGAGGTTGAGCTCTGCATTGTATCAGGCTCTGCACTGGCAGCATGGGGCCTGCTTGGAATTCTCTGTCCCTCCCTTTTCTCTCTGCCCCTCCCCTTCTCGTGCACAGTCTTTTTCTGTCTGTCTCTCAAATAAATAAACTTCAGTAATAAATAAAGAGATAAATAAAATTAAAAACCCTTTTAACCTGAATGTTTACATAGATTATGCTTCTTGATTGGACAATACTTGAAATTTGTGTCAGGATTTAAGATTAATTATAGAAATAAAGTATAAATTTGAACAACAACGTTACTTGATGACAAGTCTACCCAGATGTTAATAAAAAATTAACTCTCATGGTGTGTATATATATATATTTTTTTTTTTTTCATGTTTATTTATTTTTGAGAGAGACAGAGCATGAACGGGGGAGGGTCAGAGAGAGAGGGAAACGCAGAATCCAAAGCAGGCTCCAGGCTCTGAGCTGTCAGCACAGAGCCTGACGCAGGGCTCGAACTCACAGACCATGAGATCATGACCTGAACCGAAGTCAGATGCTCAACCAACTGAGCCACCCAGGCGCCCCTCATGGTATATTTTTAGTTGGATTTTTGTCCACCTTTTAATTCTAATGTTAAGGTTTGAAGGGGGTATAAGTAACACACATCTTTTTAACAATAGTTCTATAGTAACTGAAAACAAAAAAGAATGGGATATGAAATCCGAATGTTACCCTTTGTTATTGCTACAACTGTGGAGGATGAGGGTTTTATCTGCATGAAAGTGTGTTCCTAGTCCTGAACCCTAAACACCAGTAGCACTGGATCACAGTATTTCACCCCATGTGAGGCAAGCAGGTTTGATTCTTTAAAATGCAGAACAGAATGTATACATTGCAAATAAGAGCATAAGATTGGGAAGAAACCAGAGGAGTAGGGAAGATTTATTTCTCTTCATATGTTGTCTTTTTATCCTTTTTACATTGTGCTTAACCATTGAGCTGATGGTCAAGCAAGGCTGTGACCAATGACTTCCTGGAGCTTTTCCCCCAATACTTAGTACTCTCACTTTGAGAATTTTCCTGGGATATTCCCCCCTGATAGGTAGTTTACAGTTTGCTCCTAGAAGGCTCTTAAGTGGGTTAGACCTATTACGTTAATTAAAATTAAATGCAAATGCACTGATTGGATTCTAACAGAGTATTGTCTATAGTATATAAAGAACTCTCAAAACTCAGCAGTGAATAAAACAATCCAGTCAGAAAATGGGCAGTAGACAAGAACATTTTATCAAAAAGGATATACAAGTGGCAAGTAAGCATATAAAAAGATACTTGACATTAGCCATTAGCAAGATGCAAATTAAAAACACAAGGAAATAATCTCTGTATACCCATCAGAATGGCTAAAATGTAATAATAGCACTGAGTGCTAAGGAGAGTGTAGAGAAACTGGATTATTCATGCATTACAGGTGGGAATGTAAAATATTACAGCCACTCTGGAAAGCAGTTTGGCACTTTTTAAAGAAATCTAAATGTGTAACTACCATATTATCCAGTAATTGCATCTTGGGCATTTATCCCAAAGAAATGATAACTTGTGTTCACACAAAAACCTGTACCCAAGTGTATAGCAACTTTATTTGTAATAGCCAAAACCTATAAACAATCCAGATGTCGTTTAGTGAGTGCATGGTTAAACATATTAGCTATATCCACACTGTGGAACACTACTCTGCAATAAAAAGGAATGACTTATTGATAAACAAATTGAATGAATCTTGAAGAAATAATGCTGAGTGGGAAATCAGTCTCAAAAGGCTACACACTTTATTATTTATGGACTGTTCTTAAAATGACAGAAGTATAGAGGTGGATAACCGATTAGTGGTCCTAGACTTTGTGGAGAAGAGGTGCTGAGAGGGAATACAAAGGTGTGGGCATGATAATTAAAAGTATACCACAAGGGATCTTTGTAGTGATGGAAATGTTCTGTATCTTGACTGGGGTAATGGATACACAAACTTGCACATTGATAAACTGGAATAGAACTAAATACACATACACACGAGTAGAAGAAAAACTGGGGAATTCTGAATAGTACTAATATGTTGTATCAATGTCAACATCCAAGTTGTGATAGCGTATTATAGTTTTGCAAAATACTACTATTGGGGAAAACTGGGTAAAGGAGACAAGGAATTTCTGTATTATTTCTTAAAACTATATGTGACTCTATGGTTATTCCAATAAATTTAATTTAAAAGAATAAATAATGGGGCTCCTGGGTGGCTCAGTCGGTTAAACATCTGACTTTGGCTAGGGTCATGACCTCATGGTTCGTGGGTTTGGGCTGTGCTTCAGGCTCTGTGCTGAAAGTGCAGAGCCTTCCTGGGATTCTCTCTTCCTCTCCCCAAACTTGGGCATGTGCTTGCGTGCACGCTTGCTTGCTTGCTCTCTCTCTCAAAATGAATAAACTAAAAAAATAAATAAGAAATCAAGATCAAACAAAAAATTAAATCAAGCCCGTTCTTTTTACAAGATTTAAATTTACTCTATTTTCCATTTAGAATTATGACCAGCTGCATTAGAGATTCTTCAGTTAAGTAAAATGACAACATTCATATACTCTAGTAATAAAATATCCACATTATAGAGCTATTCCAAGTTTGAATATTAACTCCCTTCCAACTGAAATCTCCAGGGAAAAATTAAAGTTCAAATATTAAATAGCCCTGCAGGTCAAATACTTTAAAGGTATAAGGAATTAAAATAAAAAATAAAATTCTCTTGCAATTGTAAGCGAGGTTCCATGAAATTAAAGTTCACAATTAATGTTATTCAACTTTTTTTCTGTTGCTCACTTTCAGCTTGATGCCTGGAATGAGTTGAAGTTTTTTCAATAGCTGAAGCTATACCTACTTTTCATTGGAGAGGACATAGTTCTTTCAGGGCATTAGAAGTTATATTAGTTCACCCTCAAGGTTTTCTTCTAATTCTTTTTTTAAGATTCTAGCTATCCATGGGCACAAGAGATCATCACAGCCCAAAGATCATCACAGCCCTACACTGACATAATGTTAAAAAATACAATTTCTAACCCTTGGAGTAGTTACCTTAGGAATAACCATGTTCCCAGGACTGAGTACTTGATTTGCTAGGGACTATAAGCAGAAACAGTAGTATCAAGTTCAAGTAGACCATCTGTCTTTCCAGTATTCCAGTCATTTAATGCCAAATGTCCAGAGCTCATAGCCTATGCATTTAAACTTAGAAATGGTTATCATATCCTCTGCCTGAAAAGAAAACATCAGGGGTAGCATTCCTTCTCTGACACTGAACATAACTTTCAGAAATCATTTATAATAATTCTAGATTAACGTGTGACTTATAATTCTCTTTCAGTAGGCAGGAAGAATGGAGAACTGCAAAGGGAGAAGAAGAAATAAAAACTTACAGGTCAGAAGAGAAAAGAAAACACTTCGCTGTTCCAAAAGAAAATAAAATACCCACTGTTGCAAAGGTAAATAATAATTACTTTGATGTTTAATATTTTGCTTCATAAGTATAATGAATATTTGAGGCCCTTTGGTAATTAAAAATGTTACCATTTTTAAAAGACTATTTCATTAATGGAATAAAGTTTGTATAGTTAATTCTTGATTATCTCTTTGGATGATCAGTTATCACTTTATTTTTTTATTTTGCTGCCTTCAAGCATACCTTTTCCCCAAATGCCAATTATTACTTGCCCATTAAATGTAATAAATTGTATTTTAAGTCTAATAAGCAAGATCCTTTTAGTTCTGCCATTGATTGCACACTTAAAAGTTTTTTAGTTTTGTTTTGTCCTATCCATTTTTTTGTTTTGTACCTGTTCTTCTAGGTAAGTCAGTTATGCTACTATAAATAATAGTTCTTATTATCTCTATTAAAAAAAAATTGTTTCTATGAGTTTGTTGGTTTCTCTGTCTTCCTACTCTGGAAAAGCTTTTGGATCTGGTAGGTTTCTCTTTCTTAGTCATGCCCTAATCTGAGAAAGGTGTGTACTTATCTTCTTGAATGTCAAAGAATCACAATGACCTATTTTTCCATTCTTTCTCTTTTTCAAACCATCTTCGCTTAGAAGGTTCAGAGCCTTAGAGTGCAAAATGGAAGTAAACTATGGTGCTTCTTTTCTCTTAGAAGTTACCATCTAAACAAAAAAATAACTGATTTCTTTACCCTGCTTTGTCCTCTTTCCTCTTTCTATTTGAGTTCCTTAAAACTATTGTATATTAGTCTTGCTTACAAGAACTCTCTTTTTTTTTATTTTGTGACTCTTGTTTTTAAAGGACTCAGGTGGTCCTTTGCTATTGTATATTTTCCTTTATTTAGGGGTATCATACTCTGGGATCAGTAGGACCTCACAAAGGTTCATGTTAGTGTAATCTGAGGTAATCTTTGGTTTTCTGGGGGTCTTTTTGGTTGGTTGGTTGTTGGTGGTTTTCGTGGTGGCTAAACAGCACACCCTTTTCTGGATCCTTTGTTCAGAATCCAAGGATGTGGAGATACAAACTCATGTAATGATGGTGAGAGTTTGTATGGCTAGCACCTTTTTGGATGAGATATGGTAATATCTGTTAAAAGAACATGATTGCTTTTAATCCAGTGGTACTTGGATTACTTTAAAGAGCGGTTTTTGTGGGGGGAACCTGGGTGGCTTAGTCAGTTAAGCGTCCGAGTTCAGCTCAGGCCATTATCATGCTTTGTGAGTTCAAGCCCTACGTCAGGCTCTGTGCTCACAGCTTGGAGACTGGAGCCTGCTTCAAATCTGTGTCTCCCACTCTCTCTGCCCCTCCCCCACTTGTGCTCTGTTGCTTGCTCTCTCAAAAATAAACATTAAAAAAATTTTTTTAAGATGGTTTTTTTTTTTTTTTAGTAGAAAACTACTGATGTACATGTATGTACGTGTATATGTGTGTCTGTGCGCTCAGATATTTATAGTTTCTCTGATGGGAACAACTAGAATGACTTTAGTGTCCACTGGTGGAAGAGAGGTGAGGTAGGCTGTCATTATGTATCCATGGAATATTATACAGCTTTTTAACAAAATGAGTTAGAACTCTGATGCCTTAGAGAAATGTTTATGATGTATTTTTAAGTGAAAAAAGAAGTATGATAGTAAGGTTTATGACCTAGTTTTTTCTCAAATTTTATCAAAATAAGGGTTTGAAACCATACCTACAGGTGTATAAATTATGAGATGGCCATCTTTCATCTCAGAGTTGCAATGTTTTTTTCTTCCAATAATAAAAGGTACTTAGTATGCAGGTAGGAAGTATAAATTAATACAAGAAACTGTTTAGAAAGCAATAATAATAAAAGCATTTTTAGCAGTAGGTTTCTTCCTAAAAAATTAACTTGGCTTAAATAAATAGAAACTATATTTTGCTCTGATAAAAGCCTTAGTCGGTGGTCCTGGTCCACTGGTCCGTAAATTTTTAAATGAATTTGAATTGTATGTGAAAATGTTAGATGGAAGAAGTAGGGTACATTACATTCCTCATGCATTACAATTATGATTTTAGTTGACCACTATTTCCTTTTTATACCCTTTTGAATTTCCCAGAATTCCTAGAAAATTACAAAACCCTTCAATAATCCTTTTAGAGAGAATCCAGGTGGAGTGAATCTTGTGTCCTTGTATGTGAAAATGTCTTTTATTTCACATGGCTATTTCTAGTAACCATTTGGACAAGAGTAGGGCTGAAGTGCAAGGCAGTGTTCTAGTGACAAGAGTGGTTGCGGAGAAAGAACTGGAGAGTGGAGATGGATGAAGGAACAGGGAATGGTTGAACTCAGATTGCAGTTATGATGAGTCTTTTTTTTTTTTTAAGTCTTTACATTTGCTTTATTTTTATTAATGTTTGTTTATTCATTTTTCTTTTTTTTTTTGTATGAAATTTATTGTCAAATTGGTTTCCATACAACACCCAGTACTCATCCCTCCTCAATGCCCATCACCCACCCTCCCCCTCCCACACCACATCAACCCTCAGTTTATTCTCAGTTTTTAAGAGTCTCTTACAGTTTGGCTCTCGCCCTCTCTAACTTTTTTTTTTTCCTTCCCCTCCACCATGGTCTTCTGTTAAGTTTCTCAGGATCCGCATAAGAGTAAAAACATATGGTGTCTTTCTCTGTATGACTTATTTCACTTAGCATAACACACTCCAGTTCCATCCCTGTTGCTGCAAATGGCCAGATTTCATTCATTCTTATTGCCAAGTAGTATTATTCCATTGTATATATAAACCACAACTTTTTTATCCATTCATCAGTTGATGGACATTTAGGCTCTTTCCATAATTTGGCTATTGTTGAAAGTGCTGCTATAAACATTGGGGTACAAGTGCCCCTATGCTTCAGTACTCCTGTATCCCTTGGGCAAATTCCTAGCAGTGCTATTGCTGGGTCATAGGGTAGATCTATTTTTACTTGCTTGAGGAACCTCCACACTGTTTTCCAGAGCAGCTGCACCAGTTTGCATTCCCACCAACAGTGCAAGAGGGTTCCCGTTTCTCCACATCCTCTCCAGCATCTAAAGTCTCCTGATATGTTCATTTTAGCCACTCTGACTGGCATGAAGTGATACCTCAGTGTGGTTTTGATTTGTATTTCCCTGATGAGGAGTGATATTGAGCATCTTTTCATGTGCCTGTTGGCCATCTGGATGTCTTCTAGAGAAGTGTCTGTTCATTTTCTGGCCATTTCTTCACTGGATTATTTGTTTTTCGGGTGTGGAGTTTGGTGAGTTCTTTATAGATTTTGGATACTAGCCATTGACTGATATGTCATTTGCAAATATCTTCTCCCATTCTGTCGGTTGCCTTTTACTTTGTTGATTGTTTCCTTGCAGTGCAGAAGCTTTTCATCTTGATGAGGTCCCAATAGTTCATTTTTGCTTTTAATTCCCTTCCCTTTGGAGATGTGTCAAGTAAGAAATTTCTGTGGGAGAGGTCAGAGAGGTTTTTTCCTGCTTTCTCCTCTAGTGTTTTGATGGTTTCCTGTCTCACATTCAGGTCCTTCATCCATTTTGAGTTTATTTTTGTGAATGGTGTAAGAAAGTGGTCTAGTTTCATTCTTCTGCATGTTCTGTCCAGTTCTCCCGGCACCATTTGTTAAAGAGACTATCTTTTTTCCATTGGATATTCTTACCTGCTTTGTCAAAGATGAGTTGGCCATACTTTTGTGGGTCCCATTCTGGAGTCTCTGTTCTATTCCATTGGTCTATGTGTCTGTTTTTGTGCCAATAATACACTGTCTTGATGATGACAGCTTTGTAGCAGAGGCTAAAGTCTGGGATTGTGTTGCCTCCCACTTTGGTCTTCCTCTTCAATATTACTTTGGCTATTTAGGGCCTTTTGTGTTTCCATACAAATTTTAGGATTGCTTGTTCTAGCTTTGAGAAGAATGCTGATGCAATTTTGATTGGGATTTCATTGAATGTGTAGACAGCTTTGGGTAGTATTAACTTTTTAACAATATTTATTCTTCCAATCCATGAGCAGGGAATGTTTTTCCATTTCTTTATATCTTCTTCAATTTCCATCCTACGCTTTCTATAGTTTTCAGCATACAGATCTTTTACATCTTTGATTAGGTTTATTCGTAGGTATTTTATGATTCTTGGTGCAATTGTGAATGGGATCAGTTTCTTTATTTGTCTTTCTCTTGCTTCATTATTGGTGTATAAGAATGCAACTGATTTCTGTACGTTAATTTTGTATCCTGCGACTTTGCTCAATTCATGTATCAGTTTTAGCAGACTTTTGGTGGAGTCTATTGGGTTTTCCATGTATAATATCATGTCATCTGCAAAAAGTGAAAGCTTGACTTCATCTTTCCCAATTTTGATGCCTTTGATTTCTTTTTGTTGTCTGATTGCTGATGCTAGCATTTCCAACACTGTTAAACAACAGTGGTGAGAGTGGATATCCCTGTCGTGTTCCTGATCTCAGGGAAAGCTCTCAGTTTTTCCCCATCGAGGAGGATATTAGCTGTGGGCTTTTCATAAATGGCTTTTATGATGTTTAAGTATGTTCCTTCTATCCCGACTTTCTCGAGGGTTTTTATTAAGAAAGGATGCTGAATTTTGTCAAATGCTTTTTCTGCATCGGTTGACAGGATTATATGGTTCTTATCTTTTCTTTTATTAATGTGATGTATCACATTGATAGATTTGCGAATATTGAACCAGCCCTGCAGCCCAGAATGAATCCCACTTGATCATGGTGAATAATTCTTTTTATATGCTCTTAAATTCAATTTGCTAGTATCTTATTGAGAATTTTTGCATCCATATTCATCAGGGATATTGGCCTGTAGTTCCCTTTTTTCCTGGGTCTGTGGTTTGGGAATCAAAGTAATGCTGGCTCCATAGAATGAGTCTGGAAGTTTTCCTTCCCTTTCTAATTTTTGGAACAGCTTCAGAAAGATAGGTATTATCTCTGCTTTAAATGTCCGGTAGAATTCCCCAGGGAAGCCATCTGGTCCTGGACTCTTGTTGGGAGATTTTTGATACTGATTCAATTTCTTTGCTGTTTATGGGTCTATTCAAGTTTTCTATTTCTTCCTGTTTGAGTTTTGGAAGTGTGTGGGTGCTTAGGAATTTGTCCATTACTTCCACAGTGTCCAGTTTGTTGGCATATAATTTTTCATAGTTTTCCCTGATAATTCCTTGTATTTTTGAGTGATTGTAATTATTCCATTTTCATTCATGGTTTTATCTATTTGGGTCTTCTCCCTTTTCTTTTTGAGAAGCCTGCCTAGAGGTTTATCAATTTTGTTTACTTTTTCAAAAAAACAACTCTTAGTTTCATTGATCTGCTCTACATTTTTTTAGATTCTATATTGTTTATTTCTGCTCTGATCTTTATTATTTCTGTCTTTCTGCTGGGTTTGGGGTGTCTTTGCTGTTCTGCTTCTATTTCCTTTAGGTGTGCTGTTAGATTTTGTATTTGGGATTTTTCTTGTTTTTTGAGATAGGCCTGGATTGCAATGTATTTTCCTCTCAGGACTGCCTTTGCTGCATCCCAGAGCATTTGGATTGTTGTATTTTCATTTTCATTTGTTTACATATATTTTTTAATTTCTTCTCTAATTGCCTGGTTGACCCATTCATTCTTTAGAAGGGTGTTCTTTAACCTCCATGCCTTTGGGGGTTTTCCAGACTTTTTCCTGTGGTTGATTTCAAGTTTCATAGCATTGTGGTCTGAAAGTGTGCATGGTATGATCTCAATTCTTGTATACTTATGAAGGGCCGTTTTGTGACCCAGTATGTGATCTGTCTTGGAGAAAGTTCCATGTGCACTCGAAAAGAAAGTATATTCTGTTGCTTTGGGATGCAGAGTTCTAAATATATCTGTCAAGTCCATCTGTTTGTTTGGGCCCTTGTTTCTTTATTGATCCTGTGTCTAGATGATCTATCCATTGTTGCAAGTACGGTATTAAAGTCCCCTGCAATTACCACATTCTTATCAATAAGGTTGCTTATGTTTCTGATTGTTTTATATATTTGGGGGCTCCTGTACTTGGCACATAGACATTTATAATTGTTAGCTCTTCATGATGGATAGACCCTGTAATTTTATATAATGCCCTTCTTCATCTCTTGTTACAGCCTTTAATTTAAAGTCTTGTTTGTCTGATATAAGTATGGCTACTCCAGCTTTCATTTGACTTCCAGTAGCATGATAGATGGTTCTCCATCCCCTCACTTTCAATCTGAAGGTGTCCTCAGGTCTAAAATGAGTCTCTTGTAGACAGCAAATAGATGGGTCTTGTTTTTTTATCCATTCTGATACCCTGTGTCTTTTGGTTGGAGCATTTAGTCCATTTACATTCAGTGTTGTTATTGAAAGATACGGGTTTAGAATCATTGTGATGTCTGTAGGTTTCATGTTTGTAGTGATGTCTCTTATACTTTGTGGTCCTTGCAACATTTCACTCACAGAATCCCCCTTAGGATCTCTTGTAGGGCTGGTTGGGTGGTGATGAATTCCTCTAGTTTTTGTTTGTTTGGGAAAACCTTTATCTCTCCTTCTATTCTGAATGACAGACTGGCTGGATAAAGGATTCTTTTTTTTTTTTTTTTTTTTTTAGTTATTTTAAATGTTTATTTTTGAAGGAGCAAGCAAGTGAGCACGCAAGTGGGGGAGGGACAGAGAGAGAGGGAGACACAGAATCCTGAGCAGGCTCTAGGCTCTGAGCTGTCAGTACAGAGCCCAACACGGAGCTCGAACTCACAAGCTGTGAGATCATGACCTGAGCTGCAGAGACGCTTAACCGACAGAGCCACCCAGGCACCCCTGGATAAAGGATTCTTGGCTGCATAGTTTTTCTGTTCATCATGTTGAAGATTTCCTGCTATTCCTTTCTGGCCTGCCGAGTTTCAGTAGATAAGTCTGCTACTACCCGTATGTGTCTACCTTTGTATTTTAAGGACTGTTTATCCCTAGCTGCTTTCAGAATTCTCTCTTTATCCTAGTATTTTGCCAGTTTCACTATGGTATGTTGTGCAGAAGATTGATTCAAGTTACGTCTGAAGGGAGTTCCTCTGTGCCTCTTAGATTTCAATGCCTGTTTCCTTCCCCAGATCAAGGAAGTTCTCAGCTATGATTTGTTCAAGTACACCTTCAGCCCCTTTCTCTCTCTTCTTCTGGAATTCCGATGATAGGGATATTGTTCCATTCGATTGCATTACTTAGTTCTCTAACTCACCCCTCATATTCCTGGATTTTTTTAATCTCTCTTTTTCTCAGCTTCCTCTTTTTCCATAATTTTATCTTCTAATTCACCCATTCTCTCCTCTGCCTCTTGAATCTGTGCTATGGCCGCCTCCATTTTATTATGCACCTCATTGATAGCATTTTTTAATTCCTCATGACTATTTTTTAGTCCCTTGATCTGTGTATCAATAGACTCTCTGCTGTCCTCTATGCTTTTTTCAAGCCCAGCGATTAATTTTATGACTATTATTCTAAATTCTTGTTCTGTTATATTGCTTAAATCGGTTTTGATCAATTCGTTAGCTGTCGCTACTTCCTGAAGTTTCTTTTGAGGAGAATTCTTCCGTTTCGTCATTTTGGGTAGTCCCTGCAGTAGCTGCAAACTGCAGGGTACTCCCCCTGTGCTGTCCAGAGAAACTCGTGTTGGTGGGCGGGGCCACAGTCAGACCCGATGTCTGTCCCCAGCCCACCACTGGGACCACAGCCCCTCTCCTAGGGGCAGAACTCGCAGTATGATGAGTCTTGAAGTGCACATCTCCTTCACCCATACTCCTCAATAATCTTTTTTAGGAGTACAATACAAGACCTAGATATTTGCTTTTTTCTCTCCTCCTCCTCCTCAGTGCAATATTAGCGCCCCAACATGCTTGTGAAGCCAAAGCATGATAGGTTAAAAAAAAAACCACACTACAGATGGACTTACATGACTTACATAGGGAAACTAATTGGATGCACAGAACAGATAGTTGAAATAGCATATTCTCAGAGAGCTAGGCAAGGATACTGGGAACATGTAACCTTAAGCAGTTTTGGAGAGGATCCCATTAGTACATTGGGATGAAACACATCATTATTGAAACCAAGAACTCAGTGGATGACCTGACTAGAAGAATGTAAGATACTGAAAAATTAGTTAGTAAGCTGGAAAGTCAAGTTGAAGAACTCCCCCAGAGTGTATCAACAGGGAATGAAATAATGGGAAGAATGAGGGAAGTATAAAAAGCAAACATACATAGTTATGTAATATGTATGTAGGTATATGTAAAGAGAGCATGCAAAGTATTAATGAGTCTCTGAAGAAGAGACAATAGAGGGAGGAAAGAGTTGAAAAATAATAAACCAGCATTTTCTTGAAATTAACCTGGCTGGTGTGCCATGCCAAACAGTAGAAACAAGGAGTAAATGATATAGAATTAAAAATTTTAAAACCTCAACTAAGCACGTGATAGATTTGAAAACATGTAAAACAACATTCTGAAAGTTTCCTGACCGAGAATCCCCTGAAAATGAACACAAACTCGATTAACGTTACATAACTTCTTATTTTGTGTTAATAGCATGAATTCTGGTGAGCACCTCATAGAAGAGATATGAAGAAATTGTTAAGGAACCAGCACCTACATTAAGAAAATTGGCTCAGGCACCTGGGGTGGCTCAGTTAGTTAAGTGTCCAACTTTGGCTCAGGTCATAGTCTCACTGTTCGTGAGTTCAAGCCCTACGTCGGGATCTGTGCTGACAGCTCGTAGTCTAGGCCCACTTTGGATTCTGTGTTTCCCTCTCTTTCTCCCCCTCCCCCACTCACTCACTCTCTCACACTCTCCCTCCTCTCTCTCAAAAAGGAAATTGACTGTAACCTCTACACCATAGCATTTGTGCCAGTTTTCAGTTGGACTGTTACATATTAGAACCAAGTGCTGACATACATTGGTTCAAGAGATGGAAAATCACCTGTAAAGATGACAGTGCCAACGGAACCATGCTGCTTGTAGTTCTGGACAGTTTTGACATTCTACCACCAACTCATCCAACTTACAGACATTTGTGCCCGCCCTTCCCTGTTGCCTACAAAATTGGGTAGTATTAGTGCTGTCCCCGTAGGCCCAGTGCAGACTGGTGTCCTCAAACCTGGCATGGTGGTCATCTTTGCTTGAATCACTACAGTTGTAGTAAAGTTTGTTGAAATGTGTGCACCGTGAAGCTCTCTCTGGTGCTCATGTGGGCTTTAGTGTCAAGACCATATTTATAAAAGATGCTTGCCATGGCACTATGGCTGCTGATAGCAAAAATAACCCACCAGTGCAAGCAGCTGGCTTCGCAATGCAGATTATTATCTTTAGTCATCCAGGCCAAATTAGTGCTGGCTGTACACCTGTGCTGAATTGTTACACAGTTCACATTGCTTACAAGTTTGCTGAGCCAAAGGAGAAGATTGATTGGTCTTCTGGGAGGAAACTGAAAGCGGACTCTGAATTCTTGAAATCTGTTGATGCTGCCATAGTTGATATAGTTCCTGGCAGGCCTGTATGTGTTGAGAGCTTCTCTGACTGTCCTTCTCGGGTCATTTGGTTCTTTGTGACATAAGACAGTTGCTGTGGGTGTAATCAAAGCAGTGGACAAGAAGGCTGCTGGAGTTGGCAAGGTCACCAAGTCCACCCAGGAAGTTAAATGAATATTATTCCTAATACTGGCCACCTTGTCTTAATTAGTAGTGGAAGAGTAATCTCAGAACGGTTTGCCTCCGATGGCCATTTTAAGTTTAAGAAACTGTTTAACGATAGTAATGCATTGTAAACTCTTGAAAGAACCTTTTGTGGATCATTTGGTGTGTGTTGGGGCGGGGGGTGGCAATTTTAAGGTAATTTAGCTTTTAAATCAGTACTTTTAATGGAAACAACTTGGCCAGAAATCTGTCACAGAATTTTGTGACCCATTAAAACAAAGTTTAATGAGAAGGGGAAAAAAAGCCGGGGCTGGAGGGCGGTGGGGAATTGGTTACAATCTCAAAGTTATTTTCTGTCACTTTAAAGATTTTCTTATTGTATGATATATATATTCATTTATGATATATTGTATGCATAAATCTCATGGCAGTCTGTTTTTAAAAGTAATCTTTATTTTCTTTTTTCTTTTATATTCACAAGTAGTCTTTTTTTTTTTTTAGGTGTGAATTCTTAGGTTTGTTGGGTTTGTCACCATGTTGGGTTTTCTCAGTTTTTGATCATTGTTAGTTGTGTTCTCATCTGCGTTCAGTCTGCAGCAAAAGAGAGATAGCCAGCCACCTGGTGTCCTAGCCTCACAGTGGTAGGGTAGTTTTGTGATCACCGTTTTGGTTTCCAGTTTGCCCCTGCCTAATGACATATGTCTCACAGCCCATCGTCCTCTTTCTTATATCTGTTCTATAGGTTTAATGTGGGTATAGGAGAATTGTTAGTCTGCCATTATGAATCGTTTAGTCTGTATCACTTAATCAGAAAAAAACTTTTTCTAAGCTAATTTATCAGTAAGTGAATTTTAGCATTTCACAAACCTGTGATTTAACCTAAATATTTAATATTAATGATTTACTATTAAAATACTTGAACTGGAACTATAGTCCACTTATGTGATTATCTTAAATATGAATGTATTTTTTAATAATTAAAAAATATATAACTTCTACAGGAAAAAGCATGCTCTTTGATCACATTTTAAGTAAATAAAATTTAATTTACTTTTTTCCAGAATCATGCTCATGAGCATTTCCTGGATCTTGGAGAATCCAAACGGCAGCAGACAAATCAACACAATTATCGTACAAGATCTGCATTGGAAGAGACTCCTAGACCTTCAGAAGAGATAGAAGATGGCACTAGTTCTTCAGATGTAAGATCTCAGCACATTCATAAATTTGTTATCAGTTTTACTTGTTTTTTTTAATATGACTTTCATTCTTTGTATTCATTGATGTATTATAGATGTAGCTCAAAGATGATGTTTTCTAGGTCTTACAATGATAATGATAGCTTCCATTTACTGAAGACTTATTATATATGTTCCAAGCATGGCACACATATTCATAATACCAAATCCACAAAACAAATGCATATGAATGAATTATTCCTATTTTATGTATGAGGTGTCTGAAGTTCAGAGATGTTTAGATTACCTATGTACCTAATTATTAAATGGTAGAGCGGGAGTTAAACCCAAGTTCCTTTCTTTACACTAAAGCCAACCTTTTAAACTAATACCATGTAGCTCTAGTCTGTAATTATAATAACTAATTAAGAGACATTTGGCAATTTTGGTTAGCTTTTTAGCTCTGTACTAGTGTATGACTTTCTTAATTTAATCTTTTAAATTTTCCTTATGCATAATTATTTCTATAAATATCATTGTCCCTACTAAATTATATATTCTTTCAACAAAGGCAACCAATTTACGATCATAAATTAATCTTAAGTATTTACAACATTTCCCTTACCCTCTCCACCTTCCCAATCATCCCTCCCCCAGTTAGGTCAAAGACTCTATGATCCTATTGACTACTATATGTTTATGAAGCAATGTTAGACATATACGGGAATTCTCTGAGTATATTCTACTTTGTAGACATGGCAGTAAAACTCAAACTGTGAGAGTATGCTAACCACAGTTGAGAAGTTAATCTCCATTGGCTTCAGGTCCTAGTATGGCCAGGTCGAAATGATAATGTCCAATCTAGTAAAATGACCAAATATACTAATAACATAATTTTGACACATAACAGTTTAGATATCTATACACATAAAATATATGTGAGCTAGTTATTTGCCTTTATAAAATATTTCCTTATTTTTGAAAGATTTAGTATGATTCTTTTAGTAATATGTTTCTATAAAAGATTCTAAATATGATTCAGCTTATTAGAAACATATTTTCACATATATCTGTTACATAGGAAAAAGTTAACTAATCCTTCATTTGTCTTCAAAACTAATTTGCTTATACTTTAACATTCATTCAGAGCAACTGATAAATTTCTAGAGGAATACATTGAGAACAGAATATTGCGTATGGTACAATATATTAATGGAAAGAATCCTGTTTTTTTTTTTTTTAGTTCAAATATTTTGTACTTCTCTATAGTACTTAATTTTCTACTAAGAATATAGAAGTACATTTCTTTTCTCTCCCTTTAAAGAAGTAATATGTATAGTAATGATGGGAATAATCGGATCATTTGTTTATTTTTTCAGTTATATTGAGCAGAGATTAAATTTACTGTTGGATTTGATCTTTTCATATTTGCTTAGTTCTCAAAACATTTTGGAATAGTTGTATAATACATATTCTTCATTATTAAGACATCAAAAAGAAAAAATTCTTCCCCAAATAGGCTATTTTATTGAATTAGTAAAGGAATACATCCCATTATCATCTTGGAAAATTCTGTGAATATGCCCAGAAAGTGATAATACTGAACCATTCTTGTGGAGAGGAGTCTAAGCTTTGGAGTAGCTTAGTTGCTTATTAATTATGCTGCCTAGGGTAAATTGCTTAACCTTTTTAAACTTTAATTTCTTTAAATAACTGCTCCCTATCACCAGCAATGTTTTGTCTAGGTCAAATGGGATAATGTATACAACATGCTTTGAATAATTTCTGAAATACTAATAAAAGCTTAATTAACGTGAGCTGTTATTTTTACTGAAGCATAAAGTTTTATTTGAGCAAGGGAGAAATTGTGTAAGATTTTGTGACCCTGAAAAACAATTTTTATAAAGAAAATGGCTTCTCTGGAATATCCTACGTTGAGCAGAGTATATTTACTGAAGAGAAACAGTGTTTGGGTATTTTTTAATCCTCTACTATTTGTATAGAATAATATCAGAGTGTAACAATAAGATATAAATTCCTAATTTAAGCTTCTCATAACATCTGTAGAAAAACCTTAAGTTTTTAAAATGGGCCAAAAAGTAAAATTGATTCCCATTGTTATCTATAGAATTTAATATCCAATCTCAAAGATATATTGAGGCTTAAAAAACAATAACAAACAAAATGTTAATCACCTGAGAGATTGCTCTGAATCCATTATTAATAGGTATTATTTTGTTGGCTATGTTTAATAATTTTGTTGGATAAAAATATAAGACCTGTGTTTTATAGCTAATTAAAATCAGGTTTTAATGGTTGTAAATATACTACATGATTGGTACTATTAAATATCACTGATATTTTTTTTTAATTGTTATGTGATAAGAACATAGAACAAATGAGATTAAAAAAAGTTTTTGACATTTAAGTTGCTTTAAAATATGCTACTTCCCATTATGTCTGTATCTATATAATCACATATGCATAACCATTTAGCCAGGGATACATAAAGCAAATATTTGTTAGGTATATTTCCTTCGAGCTACCTCCCCCATTTTAGCCTGCATTTTTAAAAAATCGTTAGTTAACATATAGTGTAATAATATCAGAAGTAGAATTGAGCGACTGATACTTTGTATAATCATAGAATGTTAATGTAAAATTACACAATAAAATATATATTAAATATTTCTTAGGAAGGGGAAGTTGTTGCTGTCAGTGGTGGAACGTCTGAAGAGGATGAGAGAGCATGGCACAGTGATGGCAGTTCTAGGTAATTCATCGAATTTTATTTCTACACGTGTAATATAAAATCTTTACAAACCTGAAGGTTCTTTTTTATCAGCAACACATTTCAAATTTTCTTTGGGTTTAAAGTTATTTTTGGCGGCACGTGGGTGGCTTGGTTGGTTAATTGTCCAACTCTTGATATTAACTCAGGTCATGACCTCACTGTTGTAAGATCGAGCCTTACCCGTGTCAGGCTGCAGGCTGAGTATGGAGCCTGCGTAGGATCCTTTCTCTCCCTCTCTCTCTCTGCGCCCCCCCCCCCCCCACAAATAAATAAATTAACTTAAAAAAAATAAAGTTGGTTCTTCTTTGGCGGTCTTTTTGTAGTCCAAAAGTTAGGAGATTTTCTTTCTGATATGTTTATCTTAGCAGAAAAAAATTTTGGTCATTGCAACTAAATGTGCAAAATGATGCTTTTAATTTGCCCTCTTAGTTGATCTTTTATCTTCTGAATCCTATTATTTGTAATAGTGAACTACAAATTAGTTTCATTACTGGTTTTGAGAAATACTTAAGCATTGAAGTAATGAGATCTTGTAGAATTGTCTATTTTCATATAGTATAATTTGTTGAATGATAATTATTTCTTCCAGCAATGAGAAGTGAGGATTCCTTTATTTCCTTATAATGGTGATCTACATTGTTATAGGGCTGATCTTTGCTGACCTTATAAGGCCTTAGTACCAAGAAAGTAGCTTTTGATTATATTTAGCTCCTTACACTTATCCCTGTCAGCAGTAGCTCTTAAAATTGCCAAGGAAACGAAGAGGTGGAGGTTATAAGAATTCCTTATATCAGTGTTAGAATCAAGGGCTTTCTTATTCCTACAACATTGACTCCTAGTGATGATATGCATGTACCCGTGGTTGTGTCTGGGAGATTTCTATATTTGAAACAGGGCAATAAAAGAAAAACTCACTTTCTTTTGGCTCAGCAATGGAAAATAGAGTATCTCAAACCATGAGACAACATAGAAGTTTATATATTGAGAAAGTAGTAGTGGCTTCAGCAGTTAGGGGCAGTTGTAAAGACCACGGGTTCTGCAGTTTGTAGTCAGATCTGTGCTGGCATTAGATTTTCTGTAAGTGCCAAGTGCTCTGGAGAGTAGCAGCTGTGAGTATTTGGCAGGTGCCATTTTTAGTGACCATGAGCTGGAGTTAGTATAAATAAATGCTCATAAGTTGAGGACAGCTTATTCTTGGATAGATGTTTGCTCTGCAGATGCATTCCCATGCATCCAGTATAGAATCTGAAAATATTTTTTAAACCAAGTTTTTTAATATTGTTTTCAAATTAAAATGAAGTCATGAAATCATACTAGAATGCACCTTAATTATTTGATTCTTATCTGTAATGATTATTCTTAGGGAGATATAGGTAGATGTCTGTTAGGGATTTTGGGGACAGGGGTTAGACGTGGTGGTAGTAGAATAAAACTCCAGACAAATCTGTCCTTTCCATGTTAATCTTTTTAGAGAAGTAAGGTTATACATCATCACTAAATATAGGAAAACTATTGATTTTAACATAGTGTAACTTAGATTTCTTTAAGGCATTTATAGTTTTAAAATTGTAAAAAATCACGTAGTATTCTCATGTACTAAAATTAGAACAGAAGATAATATAACTGCATTCTTTATTTTGCACCAACATCAGTTCAATAAAATTTGAGTCTTTTGAAGGTACACTGAAAAGAAATGGCAAACATGCTTAGTAGTGATACATAAAACACTAAGGCATGTAGTTTTCAGAATCATGGCATTCTTTGAAGCATAAGCTATGTCTAAGGTATATGTAGATGTTGAGTAAAAGTTGCAAGCACAACCTTCCTAATAGGCTGGAACACTTGGGACAAACCCCACTTCACCCCCATTTAATATCCAGCTATCATGAAGGCACCAGTGCTCTACCATCAAAATACCTATGGTGAAGAGTTCCCTGCTCCTCTCAAATAAGTAATCCCTATGCTTCCTCCTCCTTAATGTTGGTATCTCTGTGGCATCCAAGACTATCTGCCGTTGCTAGAATTGCTCCTTATTTTTGTATTCCCCACAATATTTTGCCCCAGAATGCAACACTCTTCAGAAATTAATTTTTTAAGTCTATTTATTTATTTTGAGAGAGGGGGAGAGAATCCCAAGCAAGCACACTCCCCACCTATAGTGAGGAGCCAACACAGGGCTCAAACTCACAAACTGTGAGATCATGACCTGAGCTGAGATCATGAGTTGAACACTCTTCTGACAGAGCCACCCAGGTGCCCCAGAAATTAATATTTTTGTTTAAATCATAGGAGGCACTTAAATTCATTGTTTCAATTAAAGCTATAGCCTTATTTATCTTAAAGTTTTTGAGATACTTAAGCTGACAGAATTTTAAGAAACTGTTTAGAACATGAGTTGAAAGGGAAGTGTTTTTAGTTTATTTGTTACTCTGTCATTGTGATCTCTTTATATTTATAAAATAGTCTTACGGTATATCTTGTGTTTGTATTTTTTAATCCCTTTTGCCTTTTAGTGACTACTCTAGTGATTATTCTGACTGGACAGCAGATGCAGGAATTAATCTGCAGCCACCAAAGAAAATTCCTAAGCATAAAACCAAGAAAGCAGAAAGCAGTTCAGATGAAGAAGAAGAATCTGAAAAACAGAAGCAAAAACAGATTAAAAAGGAAAGGAAAAAAGTAAATGAAGAAAAAGATGGACAAATATCACCAAAGAAAAAGAAACCCAAAGAAAGAAAACAAAAGGTTTTTTTGTTTTTTTTAATATAAACTGTTTTCTATGAAAACAAAGCACACTTTTTAAAAGTGCTGCTGATAAACATAAATGCTGTTGAGGCGTACCAGCAAGTAGTATTTGGAAAAAACTCAGAAGTATACAGTAGCAAAATATAGTATGCCAAACGTATTTAATTTTCTCAAGTTTTAAATTAGCATGTGCGAGTATTTACTTATAGAATTACCATATTCTCAATATTGAGCATTTAATCTTATGAGCAGATTTTTTTTTGGTAATTTCTTGGGATTTATTCATTTGTGTATATAAAAAAAGTTTAAAAACATATAGTTTTATGAGTCTTTTAATTTCCTTTGCTTTTTGACCATCCTTATTGATTGTTAATTGCTGAAAATAACCAGCAAGCATAGAGCACACATGACTTGGAATAATAATGGCAGAACTTGTCATAGTTGACTACAAGGCAAATATGAATCTAAAATAGGATACTACAGTTATTAACAAGCTTTCATTAATTTATAGAGAAGATGAGCCATAATTAGATGATCCTTAGGTCAGTAGCAGTATTGACTTGATTACTTCATCTTTAGTCTGGGTAATTTGAGACAAATCAGAACGTAAGAGATAAATGTTATGGAAATAAGAACTGTCAGCTCTTACGGAAATGGAATTCTTTTAAGAAAAATAAGAGCTGTTTAACTTTTGCTCTAAAGTAAATGAAATACAAGGGAGATGTTTTCTATTCCCCAAAAGACTAAGTAGAAAGTATATTTGGTTAAATAAACACAAGGAAGATTTTTTTTAACCTCTTTCATTTTTAGAATTAAATATAAGTTGTTAATTATAGGATTAAATACTAGGGAGGCTGTCTTTATCTCCAGAGAGCTTTGAAAATTTTAAGAATACTTCTGTTTTTAATGTTTATTTTATCTGTATCATCTGAACTCTTGTTTCAGCTTTATAATTATTTATTAATTTGGATTCCACAGCCTACTATTCTTATTACTTACTTTGCTTTTGTCTGGGGATGATTTACCAAAGAGAGTATCACACATATATGTGCTCAGTTTTCTCTTGTGTGTCTCTTGTGTGTCAGTGATGATAAATGTAGGCTGACCCATTATTTTATGTGGTACACAGACTGGTTGAAGAAAACTGATTTAGCTTTCTATCTGACTAATAAACATTTTTTTTCTTATCTCAAGACAGTTTTGATTAACTTTTGAGGTTTACAGTGTTAAGTCACTGTGAGAACGTAATTTTTTTGTCTCAAGAGTGCAGTTTACCTGACTCACCTGGTTCCTTTTGATTGATAATTGTGTAAACTAACACCTTGGGCTTTTTCATGCAATGCCACATTTAGATCAACTGTTGCTGTTTGGCATATTTTAACTTCACAATTTTTATTGAAGTATTACAACAGGATCTGTGTGCCACTGAATTTATGTGGGACAGACTTTAAATATCATGAGGTAAGGATATTATAGACTGTTCCCTTCAATTTGGTTTTTGTACACATGGTTTGGTATTAGTCTACCAATGGATCTAACAATAGAATTGTTCTTATTCTTTAGTCTCTTTGTTATTCCAAATAAACACAATAATATTTCCCTTCTTACACATAGGGTCATAGAGTTGGAAAGTTACAGATTCATTAAGTAATATTTACTGCAAGTATGAACAGATGAAGACATTTTCCATATGACTAATTGTATTCAAATTAATTAAGAACCAGTAAGGCAGATAAAGAAAATGGTTATTAATAGAATTCTCCAGAGATGCAGTAAAGTCATCTCAGATGTATCTGATATATGTCCATTATATTGCTAGGAACTCTGGAAACCAGATTAATAAATTTTTATTGAAGGCTTACGGTTTAGAAAGCAATACAGTGGATAAAAAGAAGTGTAAGACATAGTACTTACTCTGAAAACAATGTGTGATTAACAAGTTGCTTTAATCCCCCAAGATAAAAATAGAATATCACATTGTCTAATATGTTTAATTACCAGATTAATTTTAAAGATGGTAGCTCGAATCAAATAAGGACATCTTTTCTTAGAGTTTCAGGTTAAGGCTTCCAGAAATAAAATGTGAGGTAGACCTAGAAGGATTTCCATGAATACAAAGGAAAGATCTCAATTACCTGTATCTCCAAAATGAACAAAAATTCAAATGATGAGGCTGGAAATTTTGAGGAATATTCAGTGCATTTTATTTCCTAAGTGGTTTTAAGTACTAAGTGATAGAAACCTACTTTAAAAATTCTAGGTTTCCCAAGAATTATTGAGGAATAAGATGTATCATCGTAATGATTCTTGGCTGTGCCATACCAAAGTCTTACAGTTATAAATATCATTCCTATTTAATAGCCAACTTAACCTGGTTTCATGTAAGTGTTGTTCACTATTTCAGTCAAAATAGGTATTTTCCTTACAGGGAGAAATATTTTTCTGCTATAATTAATAGCCCATATTGAGGCTAGAATTAACAATTTTCAGACTTTTCCTACCTTTTTTTTTTCTTTTTATTAATAAGTCCAAGGAAACCTTTTTCACACATACTTTAACTCAAAACCTCAATGTATAAAACTGAAATCTGTGGCTCTAATTTTTTTTTCTTTTTCAAGTTTTTATTTAAATTCTAGTTAGTTAACATATAGTTATGGTTTCAGGAGCAGAATTTAGTGGTTTAGTGATTTATCACTTACTTTAACACCCAGGGTGCTTATCACAACAAATGCCCTCCTTAATACTTGTTACCCATTGAGCCCATGCCCCACTCACCTCCCCCCCAGCAACCCTCAGTTTGTTCTCAATAGTTCAGTCTCTAATGGTTTGCTTCCCTCTCTTTCTTTTCTTTCTTCCCTTCCCTATGTTCATCTGTTTTGTTTCTTAAATTCCACATGAGTGAAATCATATGGTATTTGTCCTTCTGTATTTCACTTAACATAGTACATTCTTGCTCCATCCATGTCGTTGCAAATGGCAAGATTTCATTCTTTTTGGTGGCTAATACTCCATTTTATATATACACCACATCTTCTTTATCTGTTCATCAGTGGACACTTGGGCTCTTTCCATAGTTTGGCTATTATTGATAATACTGCTATAAACATTGGGGTGCATGGGCCTCTGAGTATTTTTGTATCCTTTGGATAAATATCCAGTAATGCAGTTGCTGGGTCATAGGGTAGTTCTGTTTTTAACTTTTGAGGAGCTTTCGTAGTCTTTTTCAGAGTGATGCATCAGTTGTTCACCTCCTTTTGTTCTGAATGTTGTCTGTAGGTTTTAGTTTATCTGGTTCTTTTTTTGTGGTGATTTGGAGAGACTGAATAACTATACTGCCACTGCTGCCGTCTTCCCAGAATAAGGTTTTTAAAAGCTGAATATATATTTTTGTTCAAAGATATCTTCCTCCTTTTATTTAACTACGTTTATAGTTATTTCAAAGGGCAAGTTGAGAGATGAATGCTTTTCTGATATTACTTTATAATGTTCTAACTTTTAGAGATTGGCTGTAGGAGAACTCACGGAAAATGGTTTGACATTAGAAGAATGGTTACCTTCAACATGGATTACAGATACTCTTCCCCGAAGATGTCCATTTGTGCCACAGATGGGAGATGAGGTACTTTAAAATTTTTAAAAACAATCTTATCTTTAAGCCTTTTTTTTTTTTTTTTTTTTTTTTTTTTTATAGCTCTTGAAACAGAATTGTAGAAAACTGTAGCAGTCTCATGAAGTATCTCATTTTTGGATGCTTGTAAGATTTGTATGGAAAAACTAATTAGGAGGAAAGCTCCAATCTTTTTTGAGGCCACTTGCCACTTTAAATATTGCAATAGCAAAAACTAAATATTGTAAGAAAATGGGAATTTTATTAACATTTTAAAAACTCGTATTGTTTTTAACAAGAGGATTCTATTGCCAGTTTTCTTTTCCTTTCTAAAAATATTTTTTTTTCTTAGCTTAAGGCTTAAATATATAGCATGTTAAAGGAAAAAGGCAATTCAGCATTTTATTTCTATTTAATTTCATAAGTTTTCATTTAAATACAATGTTTATAATTTATTTATTAGATCTTTTAAAATATTTATTGTCTTAGAATAAGGAATATTTCATTTTTTAAAAAATGTGATTGGCCATCATTTTGGACTATGCACTTATGAATTTGAAATGAAAATATAAGATCTTAGATCAAAATTTCCCACTCCAGCGTTCATGTGTTCTTATTTTATGCATAGATGTTCAGAAGCAGAGACATCTGGTATCCAATAGATTAGCAGTAATAAATTAGGAAGTACAATATGAGCTTCTTTAGCAGACCATACTAATGAGCAGTAGAAAGTGGCAAGTGACAGTGGACAGTAAAAAAGAAAAAAAGAAAAAACAAGGGGCGCCTGGGTGGCTTAGTCGGTTAAGCGTCTGACTTCGGCCCACGTCATGATCTCGTGATTTATGAGTTGGAGGGCCCCCCCCCCGCACTGGGCTCTGTGCTGACAGCTTGAAGCCTGGAGCCTGCTTCGGATTCTGTCTGTCTGTCTGTCTGTCTGTCTCTCTCTCTCTCTCTGCCCCTCCCCCACTCAGGCTCTGTCTCTATCTCTCAAAAATAAATAAACATTAAAAAAAAGAAAACATATAATGCAAGAGTAACTCTAAAGAGCAGTCCAAAAAAACTCATTTAGAGACCCTACTAAAGAAGACATGAAGTGCACAGAATATTCCCGTAATGGTGATAGGTCCTAACAGATCCTTGAGCATCAAGAAGATGCTTGGTTAAATTATATTTATTATTTCCAGTAAATTATATTCACTATTACTAGAAAGTGTGTAAATCCTTGTTAAATAATTTTCTTTTAATATGTTAAACTTGTCTTTTTGATCATTGATGCTTAAACAGGTAAGTTCTCATTATTCAGCAAGCACTATTCCTTCATATGAAATTTCAAACAACTGGAGCAAAAGTATGTAGAATAATGGATATCCCAAAACGTTACTAAGAACTCAGTAACATCTTTAAAATTTTAAGCATTTCTTAACAAGCTCTATTATTTTTTTTTGTAGTGGGAAGAATAGGTGGTGTCAGACTACTATGTCAAGTACCAGTTTACAAGATGGTAGTCAAGTGTCAAATTTGACCTTCATAAAATTGGAACAAATATATGCCTTGTTCTCTTTTTAACAATAAAATATATTTATATAAATACATTTTTCATGTTAAAGTTTTCTGCATATGTACATACCACTTGCTACCAAAATAAGTGAATAATAAACTGATGGTGACTCCTACTTACAATTTACTTTGTTATACAACATAGGTCAACTTACTTTGAATCCAAAAATAAAACAGTGAAACAAACAAACTGCTCATTTTATCCTCTTAATGTGTAACCAAAGTAATGTTATTTAGAACACTTTGTTTATGATTAAGTGACATTAGGACAACTTTAGGAAAAGAAGGGGAAAAATAACAAAATACTAGAATTTCTTTCTGTTCAAAGAACATTAAATTCTCTCCTGCAGTTTTAGCTGATACCTTGCATCTTGGGTTAAAGGAAACATTCAAGTTTTAAAACTGTGACTTTATTTACTTTTTAGGTTTATTATTTCCGGCAAGGACATGAAGCATATGTTGAAATGGCCCGGAAAAATAAGATTTATAGTATCAATCCGAAAAAACAGCCGTGGCATAAAATGGAACTACGGGTATGGTGTTTATTATTTAAAAAGTTCTAGATTATGTAGAAAATTGTATTGAATGGTACTCTTTTCACTGTAAGAAACTGTTCCATGAAGATACCTTTTTTAGTTGAAGCAGTCCTAGAGAGTAGAAGGTATTTAATTTTCAGAGAGACACAAGATTGAATTTATATATTCCTATAGTTTATAAATTGGGTACACAATGTAATTATAGAGAAAATTAGTACTAATGTCTAACGTAAACTTTGTGTGAGTATTTCTAGATTTATCAGACAGAGTTCAAAATTATGTAGAGGTCTTTGGAACTATATTGGAAAACTTTTATTTCAATAAAGTTTTCCCCTTTATAAATGTTTTATTTATTTATTTTTTAATGTTTATTTTTGAGAGAGAGCTTGAGTTGGGGAGGGGCAGGGGAGGCACAGATGATCTGAAGCAGGCCCTGCACTGACAACAGTGAGCCTAATGTAGGGTTCAAACCCACAAACCGTGACATCATGACCGGAGCCAAAGTCAGATGCTCAACTGACTGAGCCACCCAAGCGCCCCTCTCTTTTTAAATTTTCTGTTGAGATATAATTTGTGTACTATAACATGCACAGATCTTCAGTACACAGGTCAACAAATTTTTACATGCACAGGATAATCAACCTAGATCAAGACAGAAATGAAGAAATGTTTTAATTATTTTTATCAGTTTATTTTGTGATTTATTTTGCGAAGATGGTTTCTTATTTTTTATATCTTTTTTCAGGAACAAGAACTAATGAAAATAGTTGGCATAAAGTATGAAGTAGGATTACCTACCCTTTGCTGCCTTAAACTTGCTTTTCTTGATCCTGACACTGGTAAACTGACTGGTGGATCATTTACCATGAAGTAAGGACTATTGAAAGAGGCAGTGGTTTCTTAGTATTATAGATTGTTTTTCAAGATTCATATAAATTTGAACTTTTAGATATTTTTAGGTATGTGACCTAATCAATTTGTTTCTATTTGTAATTAGATACCATGATATGCCTGATGTTATAGACTTCCTAGTCTTGAGACAACAGTTTGATGACGCAAAATATAGGCGGTGGAACATAGGTGGGTAATTTATTTAGAAGCCATACATGTTCGTAATTTTTTTAATCTAATAAATTATTTACTATTTTTAATAATTTAGAAAAAGATAATCAGAGAAATCTTCTTGCCATTTGTGGGAACGTTGATAGCAAAGTAAGATGGTGTCAGGTATTTAACAGTGGACCCTTCAATGCAAGGATTAAGAGTACTGACCCCCTGCATAATCAAAAATCTGTGTATAACTTTTAATTCCCCAAAGAGTTAACTACCAATAGCTTACTGTTGACCAGAAGCCTTACTGATGACAATTAATACATATTTTATATATGTATTATATACTGTATTCTTAAAATAGAGTAAGCTAGAGAAAAAATATTATTAAGAAATAGTAAGGAAGAAAAAATGCATATACAGTACCGTATATATCAGGGGAAAAAATCCATGTATGAGTGGACCCACACAGTCTAAACCTGTATTGTTCAGGGCTCAATTCTCCTTTTAATATAGTTCATGCTGGAATTCTAAACATTTTCTCTCTCAGATTTGGTAACTCATTAGATTGTTTATAGCTATTTCTTCAGCTGTTTTATGTGTTGACTTAAATTTTCTTTTAAAAATATAATAATTCAAAGTTGAAGCAGAAGATGTCTTCCAGTTCAAAATGTTTAATAATTTGGACTGGGGCCAAAGCTAAACTGACATTTTCATTTGTTTAATCTGTTATAATCTTTAAACTTAATATTGTAATCAAGACTCAAAGAAACTTTAAAATTCTTAAAAGATTCCAGACATTTAAGATGTATTCATTTATGTACACATGGATGTGCAGTTCATTAGAGTTGGGTTTTTTGTTTTTGTTTTTGTTTTTTAATTTTCAAATAGGGGCACTCTTTGGAGTGGAACATATATGGCATATTTGGTTTGAAAAACCACATCAGTTGATATGCCAGTCCACCTCTCTTCCAGTGCCATTGGAAGGCATTGGCATGGTGATTTGTCTTGTTTGGTCATGGTAAACTTAGAAATTTACATATGTGTGCTCCAAAAAGAAAAATTAGAGAAATACAGTTTATCAAAATTAGGGACATGGGAGTTATCAAAAAATTTACATTCCATGTAAATTCTATTACACCATTTTTCTGGAAACTTTGAAGGGTATGTTCCATCATATAAGGAAATGAACCAAGGAAGAGAAAGACCTGGAATCCCCTCCCCTCCACCAGGAAACAGAAAATCCAGAACAAGAAAGAGCCAAAATGAATTCCCAGTAATAGTCCATAGAAGTCTCAGGATAGCATCTGTCTAGCAAGATCTATAAAATGATAGTTCAGAAGATGTTGTCCTCTAAGAGCAGTCTTTAGGAAAAAAAGAAAATGGAACGGATGAATTATCTAATGTGTTTGACTTTGTTGGAAATTAAATTGAGGAATGTTTTATAATTTAAGCCTTTAGAGAATGTGGGAAGACTTTATAAATACAGAGAAAACCAACCACAGACAGTGAAGCAGTTATTATACAAAACTATAGAAGAAGGGAATTGTATGTTTGGCTTTGTATCAAACATAGTGCTGATAGAAACAAAATAGATTAAATAAAATACACACAAATTGTTTATACAATTATATGGAGAGGTCAGTACTTAATGTCTAAAATTAATGGGTGAAGCCATAGCTGTATACTCATTTAGAAGTCTAAATAAATTCAAGAAGAAATCTTTGCAAGAATTAGAGGTTTTTCTTGGTTTTGGTTATAAGCCTTTGGTACACTTGGTTGTTTAAACTATTTGAATGTGTTACTGATAAATTTTATTTTATATATATTTTTTTGTTTTAGAGAGCATGAGTAGGGGAGAGGGGCAGAGGGTGAGAGAGAAGAATCTTAAGCAGGCTGCATGCTCAGCATGGAGCCCAACACAGGGCTTGATCCCATGACCCTGGGATCATGACCTGAACTGAAATCAAGAGTCAGACACTCAGCTGACTAGGCCACCCAGCCACCCCTAAATTTTATTTTTTTAAAGACATGCATCTGCCAATAAAATGCAGAACAAATATTAACAGTCAGAATTTAGGAATATTCCGGAAATAAGCTGATAACCTATGTCTTCAGAAATGTTTAAAGTTTACTCTGAATGGTGTACTCTATTCCTTGCTTAATTTCATTGTTATTCTGTAGTATTGTTTGTTGAGGTTAGACATACATTATCCAGTTCCTCTTCTTTAGCATAATGTCATCAGTGTATGTAAGATCATAAAAAATAGCTTTTTGAAACTCATGTTTACTGTAAGGTTGTGGTGACATCAAGAATGCTGTTTATTAATTATATGGTAGCTTCTCACTAAGCTCAGTGTCACTAATATATATGCATCTGAAGAGCAAGTAGAGGTCTGATCTGGTACTAGATCCTGTTTACTGCTTAACATTGGCTGTTAGAATGGTTGAATCTGCATTTGGGTCCCAATGCATACCCATTCAAAGTTAGATATAATTCAGCAACATGCACTTGTGTTCTATTAACTTACTCCTGGCTCCAGTTTCCCTGTTTGTCATTAAATTTCTTTTAATTTTTTTTTAGTTTTTTTTTTTTTTTTTTTAGTTTTTAGTTCATTTTATGCAGTATGTCTCTCTAAACTTCTAAATCTTTTTTTTGTAAAAAATGAGAATATAAACAAATGCTTGCTCTTTTGGGTTTGAGAATGAAACTTAGATGAGTTCTAAAATACCTAATTTGTTCAAAGTCACACAGATAAGTTATTTGAACTCAAGTCCTTCAGACCCTAACCTATGCTCACCAGGAGAAAATCACTCTGTACTGTGAAAGCCAAGGAAGAGGAAAGAGGGGCAGAAAGGAAGACTTGATTTACAGTTTTCATATGACACAGAAGGAAGTTGAGAAGATAGCTTATTAGGTCTATTGGGAAAGTAGTTTTAGTAACATGACAGTAGCTGAGTACAGTTGGGTAAGGAAAGAGACAAAAGGAATGATGTCTAGTTTACAAAGATTAGTTGTTTTTCTTTTTGTTTCTTGTTTTTATAGGAAAGGGAAAGTGAGTATATATAGGAGTGTTACAGCTTCAGGGTGATTGACATGAAAGGGACCAAACAGATTGGATGTTTTATTTTTGTTTCTAGGCTGGAGTCTTGATTGTTGGAGGAACTTGCCTATAGGAAACAAGAAAATAAAGATAGACTCTAAATACTTGTTGGGTAGAAATTATCTAAACTGTGCTTTTATTTGAATGAAAAGTTTGGGCATAGTCCTAATGATGAGCTTAAAATTCTAGAATGGTAAAAATGCTTAAGAGTGAATTTCTCCTGGCCCTAATAAATATAAGAAATGGTACTGGAAACTGGTAAGTCATATTGATGTGTTTATTAAGTAAGTTTTTTCTTCAGTATTACTAATTTTATTTATTATTTGTTTATTTTGGAATGTGTAGGTCACTTTTTATATGTTTTCTGAAATTATACAGGCAGTTTAGATTTGGGTAAAAAGGAGTAAGTACAGCATCAGTACATTTCAGAGTAATGAGATGGCTTTTATTCTTACCCAGGTGACCGTTTCAGATCAGTCATAGATGATGCCTGGTGGTTTGGAACAATTGAAAGCCAGGAACCTCTTCAGCCTGAGTACCCTGATAGTTTGTTTCAGTGCTATAACGTTTGGTAAGGGAGTGTTTGTTGTATTTTAGTTCAGCTTGAGTTACTTTTAATATTTTCCCCCATCTGTTAATAAAGTGACAAAGACACTTCTTTTAAACACTTAATGTGATTTTGTAAAACTTACAATATTTAGATTTTTTAATGTAAGGATTTTCCTTCCTTTAAGCTGGGACAATGGAGATACAGAAAAGATGAGTCCTTGGGATATGGAGCTTATTCCTAATAATGGTAAGTGTATGTTAGGCTTTTTGTGTCTGTGTTACAAAATTAGTTTCTTAAATAAGGAATCTGATTTGCTGACTTGCTATTGCATAGGGTTGTTATGAAGAGCAAACAAAATATTCCGCAGTTATTTATTGCACACCTGCTGTGACCTTGGATTGAAGGTAGAGATGGCATAGCATTGAACATGATAGACATAATCTTTGTCCACTTGGAATTTATAATCTTACAGTGAAGATTGAAATTAGTTAATTATAGCAAAATATGAAAATGTTTTGCTAATTATTGTTCCCTCCTAGAAGGTGAGCATTTGGGAGCAAAGATTTTTTTTTTTATAACTCCAGCGGAACACTTAAGACTATAACATAATATTAAGATTCAGCCTTTTGAGTGAGACAAATACTCATACCCTGTCTCTGCCATCTTCTATCTGGTGTCATCTTGACAAGTTCCTTTTTTTTTTTTTTTTTTTTTTTAATATTTATTTATTTTTGAGAGAGAGACAGAGCGTGAGCAGGGGACGGGCAGAAAGAGAGGGAGACACAGAATCTGAAGCAGGCTCCAGGCTCTGCACTGTCAGCCCAGAGCCTGACACGGCTCGAACCCATGGACCGTGAGATCATGACCTGAGCGGAAGTCAGACACTCAACTGACTGAACCACCCAGGCACCCCTTGGCAAGCTCTTTAAAAGACTTAAAACTTCAGATTTTTAGGACTTCAGCCTTTGAAAGTAGGTAAACTAATACAATACAGAGCTGTTGTGAGAATTAAATGCCATCATGTGCATAAAGAGCTTAATATAGAGCCTGACACATGTAAGGGCCTCCAAGAGTAGGTAGTTTGCTACTAATAACAACTGTCTTCTTGCATATGTTCTGATATATATTGCCTTAGGATTAGGGAGTCAGATTTGGGCAGTAAGCAGATCTCTTCCTGGAACTGAGAAAAAGCCGGTGTGGGTGAAGCCTGTAGATTGCATTTTCCTTCCACCTCAGTGCCCATTTTTGTTTCTATTTTTAAAAAGATATCGCACACATAAGTGTATATGCATAAAAGGACTTAAAAAGCTGTATATTCCAGAATATTAAGAATGATTATTTATAAAGGTTGGGGATATTTCCCAATGTGTCACTTTTCTTTTCAGGTAAGAATAAAGACTTTAAAAAACAAAAGGGAGGAGCTCTTGTGACATAATAGAAATAATCATTTATAATGCAGTTGTTCACTAGTTATTGTATTCTCAAAAGTCAGAGAAAAGATAACTTGGAAATTTAACCCAGCTGGTAAACCTTAGAGATGAGAAAATCATGCTCATACATTATCTAAAACTAGTTCTTTCTCAAAATTATCACTTTGAAAATTTAATACCAATAACATATTTTTTATCTCACTACTAAATTAGAGCTGTTTGAAACTATAAAATATACAACTTGTAACATTGTTACATGGCTTATCTTCTGATTTTATTTATCTTGTAAGCTTGAGTTTGAAGTCACATTGGACTATATATGAGAGAAGTGATGCTAGTCAGTGTTGTAATGCTTGGGGTATTTCTTGAAATGAATTAGTGGCATTAATTAATACGGTATTTCCTACCTAAATTTAGCTGTGGGTGAAGGGGGTGATTTTTGTTGGTTTTGTTCTGTCCTGATATATATACACACATGCACCTATGGAGTTTAATTACATTTTGTAGAGGAAGAATTTTGTATACAAATAATAGCATATTTTCCAGTGTTCTCTGATGAAGTCTAGCTCAAAGGAAAAGGTACTTGGCAGATTTGTAAATTTTATGTCACCATCACCTCCTAACGATACTGTTAAAGATTCAGGTATGCAGAAGGCATGCCTTCATCATTTAAAAGCAAGAAGCATAAGAATCATCTGTTAGTATTAATAATTCTGTTTCCACATTTTAAAAAGTTGAGACTTCGATTACAGTATTCATGAAAAACACCACTTTAGTTCAGTTTCACCTTGTGTATGTTTTATCAAAATAAATATGAAGATTATATTATAAAATTCAGAAAATCTTTAATTTCTATCATTTTACAGAAATATTTATCCTTTATCTGAAACTGATAGTAGAGCAAGTTGTCTGGTATAGTTTTGGGAAAGTAATTATATACCCATCTAGAGAATTATTTATAAAATTAATGTTTTAAAAATTAGTGTTATTGACCCTTGAAACATATTTCTCTTTAATGAAAAAAAGGAATATACTTACCAGATCTTTACAAGATTATACTTTAGGTTTTTTTTGACAATATCAACTCTTTGCAAAGATAACCTAAATATTAACAAATAACCTAAATATTAGCAAGAAAGACATATTTTAACTAAATCTGCTTTTCTTTCTGTGTATTTCAGCTGTATTTCCTGAAGAACTAGGTACCAGTGTTCCTTTAACTGATGTTGAATGCAGATCATTGATCTATAAACCTCTTGATGGAGAATGGGGTTCCAATCCCAGGGATGAAGAATGTGAAAGAATTGTTGCAGGAATAAACCAGTTGATGACACTAGGTAAATAATAATAGTAACACAGCAATGCAGGACAAGCTGGCAAAAAGCAAAGGAAAGGAAAACTGTTAGTATTTGAATAAAATTTTTCTTCACGGTGTCATGTCAGTGGTTTTCAAATAGAGTGAGGGCCCCCAGAAATGCCAGGGATACCTCTGAAAAATCTGGATCCTCCAGAACCCAACTTGAAATCCCTCAACATATTTAAGCTGACATGATGTGAATTGGGAGAGTGGGGGTGAATGCTGAATTATAATTATATGAATAGCTGTACCAGTTTTCCCCTTGACTTTATGAATATATACACAAGGGAATACTTGCAAGGTAATAGGAGAGAATGAAATGCTTTGTCTCATGAAAAAAAGAAAAACAGTGGCCACAAAATGTTTGGTTATCTGAATTAAGGGCTTCCAAAACAACTCTAACTGGTGTGGTGGTTGGTAGCAACCCCTTCTGTCGATAGGGAATCAAGCTTAAAAGAGGGAAAAATGATGAATAAGAAGAGGAAAATACTCTGGAGACACATATTGGATGATATTTTCATTTGAAGTCTTTTTAAATATGGCAACACTTCATTTAAAGAGTCTATAAATATAATCCTAAATAATTTTAGTAGTAGTTTAGCATAAGAAGTTGTCTTACACTAAATGTGGATAGGCAAAAAATGGAGAGTGATCTTTATCAGGTTTTAGATTTTACCAGTTTACTGTGTGCCATTTGGTCAATGTCGTTGAGTCAGAGACTTCTGGATCTGTTCTTCCTCTGTACTTGCCTGATATTTCACAGAATTATGTTGTTAAAGTAAGGTAAGTTTTTGAGAAAGGTTACATTTGAATGGAATGTGTTATTATAGTGTTACTGAATGATTGTGAAAAACCTACAGATTCAGGACTGGCCAGGTTTTAAGTATAGAAATATATATATACTTAATAGGTCAGATTTATATATTATCTGTCATGGCTTTTCTTCTAAGAAATCTGAATAACAAATATCCCTAGAATTTTGCAGTATAAATATAGATGTAATAAGAAGTGAGACTCTACTATGCTAGCTAAACTGTATGTATTTTCTATGAAAAGACAGTGGCAGTCTAAGGGTTATATGAATCAGAACTTGTCTTAAGCAGAATTGTGAAGTCTTGTTAAACCATGAAAATTAAACATACAAACTAATTTTTTTATTCTAGATATTGCTTCAGCGTTTGTGGCCCCTGTAGATCTGCAAGCCTATCCCATGTATTGCACTGTAGTGGCGTATCCAACGGATTTAAGTACAATTAAACAAAGACTGGAAAACAGGTTTTACAGGTTAGAACCCATTTGCTGTAGCTACTACCAAAAGAATACTAAATGATCCTTGGGTGTTTCTCAAACTTTAATGTCCATACATATCACCTAGGGATTTTGTTAAAATGCAGAGTCTGGTTCAGTAGTCTTAGTAGGACGTGAGGTTCTGCATTTCTAAGTTCCCTGGGATGCTGATGCTCCTGATCTATAGACTTGGAATATGGTTCATATATATGGTTTTTTCTAGTTGCTAATGAGTGGGACCTCACTGTCTTCATGCTGTATTTTACAGTTCCAGCCAGAGTATTTCATTTCCCACAGACATCACATTGAAATATTTGTTCATGGATTTTTTCATAGAACAATGTTAAAAAGTTGTGGGTTTTTTTTTTTCTTATTTTGCTTATAAATACTTAAGAACAACGTTAGGAAAATTAGGGTATTTTTCATAGCTGTACTTTAGCTTGAAATATAGAGTTTAAAAAAAAGACGTCTAATTTAAATTAATTTGCATCTTCTAGTTAGCGGTTTGAGTAAACATTGAGTTCTAATCTGAGACATGCATCGTAGGCTTATTGCCTAGAATACGTTTTTAGAAAAGTGAATTTAAGTCTATAGTTTTCACATAATGAAATATATTTCCAGTTTTCATGACTTTTGCTTAAAAGACAACATTTTAATTTAAATCAGTGCATTAAAAAATTTCTTTGGAAGGGTCCCTGGCTGGCTCAGGTGGTTAAGCATCTGACTTTTGATCTTAGCAAAAGTTCCCACATTAGGCTCTGCTCTAGGAGTGAAGCCTGCTTAAAAAAAAAAAAAAAAAGTTTGTGAGCACTTTCATTTTACTGCAGTTCTTTACATTACTATTCATTTTAACTTAGGGGAATTTTTATTCATATTTCATATATTTTGATATAAAATGTGCCTTCGGTTCTTTTTATTCCTTAAATTATAATTCTGATTTGGTACTTTCTGTGCCTGCACTGAAAACACCATTTATTATTCCTTAACTTACTAAGCAAGGTTTTTCAACAAAAGCATTATTGACATTTGGGAGCTAGAAAATTTTTTATTGTGAGGGGCTGTCCATACCTTTACCCTTTGGGTGCTAATAGTAACCCCTAGTTGTAAAAAGGAAAAATGCCTTTAAACATTGCCAACTAAGATGTTAAGACTTCAGGTTCTAAAGATTTTTCTGATCTTGTTAGGTGCTTTTGCTGTTGGTATATTGATATTTGTCAAAAGCATAGAGATGAGGAGGAAATCATAATGATGTGCGCCTCCCAGCCATCTTACCTTCAAAGTACACTTCTTTAAATCTTTTTTAACATCACATGTTAGAAGTTTAAGAGAAAAGGGAGTAGTTATTTTTAACTATATCCTTCCTTGTCCCTAGACCCCTAAAATTGCTAAGCCTTAAGAATTGTACTTAGTGCTTCAGAGATGGAACAAGATAGGGGAGGAAAACGGGAGAAAGAGTTGTTCCTATACACTAATTGTTGGATTACAGCTAAAAAGATAAGCTCCTGACATCTCCCACTATTGTTGTAAATGTACTTTCTCATAAAAATACTACTTAATATGGTAATTGCTAACGTGTAATGTTTTTTAGGGTACATTATAGCTTAAATAGGCTTTATTGGCAATTGCTTAGCTTAGTAGTCACTTTAAGAAAAAATCTTGGAACACAATCCTTACATAAATTAGAAACAAACTGCCTGTTTTTGAATCTGGTAATAAAGACCTGAGTTATGTTATTTAATAAAATGATGCCTTCATGTGCGTTTTCACTGCTTCAAGTTTTGTTTTTCCTTTACTCATTGGCTACAGATTTCTTGCAGTTTATGGTTTTCCTCTCTGATACCTCTGGTTCAGTCTCATTAAACTACTACTGTCAGTTTGCCCTGCTGGGCATTAATCTAATACCTTATTTTACACAGTTTTCTATAGAGTATCCTGAAGATGCCTGTGATTCTGTTACTAGAATAAGTCTTGCAATGCTGTATGAAAAGCACACAGCTTTCTGTATGCTTCTGTACCCACAATTGTATATAATATTTGTAAAATTACATATAATTGTGTTTCTGTTCACACATCAGTATCAGTAATATTTTCTGAGCATTTTCTTCTTTGCTATTTTAAGTGGGACCACATATTGGATGATACTCTAGATGTCATTTTTGGATTTTTCTTTACTTTCAGAAAGAAAAGAAACCACTATTAATAGTCTAGTGTGTCTAATCTAGGGTGACATTTTCTATGCAAATACACAGTTACTGTTGCTACTCCTTTTTTTCCCCTGCCCAAATGAGATATATATTTTTTCAGAATAATTTTTTAAGTGGTGAGTTTTGTAATTGAATTGAGACTGCCGTTGAAAAGTTGGAATGTCTTGGTTTTAAATTGTGTGGAAATATTTCTAAATAAAATGAGGCTAAGACTTCTGTATTTTGTTTGTCTAAGGCGAGTTTCTTCCCTAATGTGGGAAGTTCGATATATAGAGCATAATACACGAACATTTAATGAGCCTGGAAGCCCTATTGTGAAATCTGCTAAGTTTGTGACTGATCTTCTTCTACATTTTATAAAGTGAGTAGTTTTTCCACACTTAATTATAATTAATTAATGTCAATATTTTAAGCTTTAAAAATGTCAAAATATAAAATGCAATTATTTTTTATATGTATGATGTTGCATGCTGTGCTATAAACTAGCTCCACTCAAGATAGGAAGCATACAATGTCTGTCTAAACACTTAGTTCATTGGCTGATATTATGAAATCATAAAAGTTCTGTTACAGTTATATTCTATAGTTAATATTAAAAAATATGAATCTTTCTCTAAATCTAGCTGTTAGATAATAATAGTAAGGGGTTAAGCACTTATAGAACATAATAATGTTTTACCTAAAATAGTTCTAAACCAAATAATAATAATACAGGTGGCAGATATCACTATCTGGAATTAACAGTTAAGAAAACAGTTGTAGAGGTTTACATGTTTAATTTGCACAGGAACGGAGTGTCTGCCATCTAAGAATTTTTCATCTTAACATTATATTGCCCTTGACAAGTTTGTAAATAAATAAGTATTTATGTAGTCCAGCAAGAAACTAAATTTAGCTTTCAAGATTCTTCTTAAAAGTCAGGTTTACTTCCTCATTCATTAATCTCCTACCAAGAATGATAACTGCAGCTCTTTAAGGGAGTAGCTCTTTTATTTTTTTATCTTAATGAATTTTATATAGCCACAGAATGAATTGAGCTTTCTAAACTGAAGCCAGAGGAATGACTCAGTGGTATGTTTTGTCTAACATACCACTCTTGAGTTCATACTGAGGTTATTTAAATTGGATAATTTTTTCTGGCTAAGAAAAAAATATATTTTATAAGTTAAGTTTAAATACTCAGCTGCTGACAGCTTTCATTTTTACATGAAGATATTATTGAGGCTTTTTTTAAAACATCTCCAATTTCATTCTCATTACTCAGCATAATCATAGGGCCCCTTTTTGTGGTATTAGTTAGGGGTTTTTTTTTGTTTTTTGTTTTTTGGAAGTTTTTTGGTAAAGAACGTAGGTAATTTCAATATAAGAAAACACCAAAGAAAATTAGCAAGATAAATGTTATGCCCTACTCTCTACCTCACTCTGTAAAGAAATCTGTTGCCTTTCAAATGGTTTGGGGGCTATTTTTACTATGCCTTTTTTTTTTTTTTTCCCCAGTTTTAATGGGGAAACTAAGACTAATTAAGGATTAATTATCCCTGGAAGATTGTTTACATAACTTAGTTATAAGGGCTTATAATATTTTGCCAGTGAAGTTTATAGTAATTTTGCTATATGTGTGTGTGTGTACATTTCTTTTTTCCAAAGAGGAATCAATAGAATTGTGTGATACAGGAATTTCACACTTTAGTGAAATAATTTACATGAAACAATTATTTTTATATTTGGAATAGTCTATAAAATATTTTTCAAACTGTTACTTTGAAATGCCTTGTAAGAATAGATTAATGTTTAAAGCATCTATATTTTATGTATCTAAAAATAAACCCCTGCATTTTTTTAGAAGTATATAAATTGTTTATACATTTTTAGCTAACAGTAACTTTTAAATATTAGGTATATTTTGAAATTTTTATTATACTTTGAGTTATTTCTCAAAGTTTGAGATAACTCATAACTGAGTTATTGGCCAAATTTCAAGCAATAGGGTATATATAATGAGGTGATGTAAGAGATAAATGAGATAGAAATGTGTATTTATCATCTTAATACAATTTCGTAGATAAATTTTAAGTAACTATAAGGAAAATAACAAGAAAATCTGTATGAAAGTTTAGATGGGGATTACTTCTAGCTTATGAAAATGGGGTTTTAGGTACGGGAAACATGGGTTAGGATGTTACGGACAAGGTAGATATCGATAGATTCAAAAGTTAGATGAAAGCCATTCTAGGGACAAGGAGTGTGGCATAAGGGGTAGGAAAGGGTAAGGAGTTATTAACGGAATTAAGCAATTTATACCAGGTGAATTAGAGAGTACGCGAGCATAAGTAATAAGGATACAATGCTATAAGCATGAGTTGGAGCCAGATCATGTAGGGCCTTGAATGCATTTCTAATATTAATTGATAGGGAAGAGACAGAAAGCGTAAATAGCAGATTGATTGCTACAGCTGACCAACTAAGAGGTGATGAGAGTTTAATTTATGGAAATGAGAAAGAAGCAGAGACCAAGAGATTTTGAAGGTAGAATCACAGAACTTGGCCAATGATTGGGTTTATAAGGAGGCAAGGGAAGGAATAGTGAAAAATCACGCATTACTGTGAGAATGGTAATGCTGTTAAAAATAGGAGGAAGAATGGGGAGTGAAAATTAGGTTTACACACGTGGAATTCTAGATGATGATAGGAATCTCAAGAGAAGAGTCAGACCAAATTATAGAATTCGGAATTCATTTACACAAGTAAGGTTATCAGGGCAAAAGCTGTAGTGTCAAGAAAAGATGACTAAAGGACAAAATTTTAGGGAATGACTATAAATATTTAAGAATGAAAGGAAGAAGGAATTAGAGGACAGGAAGTATCTTAGCTTTCCTTTGTGTATTGAGGAATGAAAGAGGGCATCCCACACACAGCAGCAACCTGAGCAAATACTGGGAGGTAAAAATTGGGTTTGGTGTATTGAAATAGGCCAGAATGGAAGCTCCACATAGGGTGAAGGGGCACGGGCAGGTATGTGGGTATTGGGTTTTGGAGTTAACCAATGAAAAAAGCCTTCCGCTTCAAACTTTATCTTAAAATCTGGTTTTGTTAACAGATTTAAAGGAAAAAAAATAAAATCTCAGGACTCTAATCTTACGTACTAACATTTCCTTGCTGTTTAGGGATCAGACTTGTTACAACTTAATTCCACTGTACAATTCAATGAAGAAGAAAGTTTTGTCCGATTCTGAGGTATTTAACATTTCATTATGATATTAATATTGGTCTTTATATATATATATATATATATATATAAACAGAAATGTACACGTAGTTTTCAGGTAAATGCTGTAATGAAAATTATTTTTGGTTAATGCTGTAGTTTCCAAAAAGTAGTTTGGCATTTTTTTGCTGTAGTTATTAAAAATATTGTGGGGGACTCTCTAATGAGCCCATAAAGTATTCCAGCATATACATTATGGGTTTTCCAAAGTGTAAAAGTGGTAATTGGTATATAAATTACTATGGTAGATTCTCTAAACTCTAAAACATATAATGAAGTCTAGAATGTTTAGTGAATCTGATAAACTCTTATTTCAAAGGAAGAAGAGAAAGATGCTGATGTGCCAGGAACTTCTACCCGAAAAAGAAAGGTAAGATTTTTTGTTTTAGCAGAAATACTTTATATGAATTAAAATGTATTAAAGGCAGTTTTTTAACTCTTAGTATTTTTAAAGACAGATTAAGTATTACTTCTAAATCAGTTTCTATTACAAAATACATTGTTTTCAAAACTAGGTGAATAATATTTTCTATATGAGTTACTGTATATGACCTAATTATTTGAGATTGCATTAAAAATATAAATTGTACTGTATAAATGTTACTTTATTAATTTTTTATTTTAATATATTTGAAGCTTTTATACATTTTATTTTATTAATACATTGAAAATTTTCATTTCAGGACCATCAACCTAGAAGGAGATTACGTAACAGAGCTCAATCTTACGATATTCAAGCATGGAAGAAACAATGTCAAGAATTATTAAATCTCATATTTCAATGTGAAGATTCTGAGCCTTTCCGCCAGCCAGTAGATCTCCTTGAATATCCAGTAAGTATTTTTGAAAATATTACCTTACCTGTCAGCTTGCCATATATCTCACACATGACAATTTGCTATTTAAGCTATTTCTTATGGTTATAGTTTATTTCTTCATTATTAAATACGTGTTCTCATCTATTTGGCTAAATGGAGCATCTAAGTTGAGTAGTGTGGTATTTAAAACAGAAAGAACCCCAAATTAAGACTCTGAAGTATTAGATTATGGCCCCAGCACTCCCACTTACCAGCTGTGCAACTTTGAGCAAGTCATTTAGTTTGTTTATCTGAATATTATTTTTTACTATTTTCTTTCTCAGACTAATTCCAAGAATTTATTATGGCAGTTACAGGAAACAAGAGTAATAATACCTAACCTTCCCTACAGGGTTATGGATGAAATGAGAACACATTAAAATAATTTTTCACTTGTAGCACTATATACAAATGCAAGGTGGCATAATTATATTTATGGAATTCAAGGTAGGGAGGTTGAGTAAAACTGATCCGAATATTTATTTTTGCATGCAGTCTTAGCAATCTAAATATAGTTTAAAGTGATTTTTTTTTATTCCTTTATTCAGTTATTAAAGGTTGTACAGTTCAGGTAACATTCATTTATGGTTTCAAATGAAAATAAAAATGAAATATTTTATAAGAGATCATGACCCAAATGGGATATCATCTGACTTCATTAATTGTTTTTTATGTGTGTGTTCTAATTCAAAATGATGAATGAAAATAGAGAAATTTCATCAGTAGATAAATATCATAAAATGCCTTTTTTTTTTTTTTTTTTGTCATTTAAAGATCGAGAAACCTGGAATCTTGAATGTACACGATAAACTTTTAATTCCAGCAATGTAATAAACTGGGCTAATTTGAACCCTATATTCCAAAAAAGTCATAGAAGAAGTAAGCTAATGCTACAGTACTCTGGTTTTCAATTCTCTTTGCTTTTGGAACCTGTGGATTTCCTTTTGTTTCTTACAAGCACAGCTATGTATTTTAGAAAACATTATAGTTTATCTAATGCTTGCAAGTGTTTGTATTCTAGACTTTTCCCCAGAAAAGAAGAGATAGATGTAAGCTTTAATGTTTTGATTCTAGAGGCACAAGAATAACATGACGTAGAGACAGAAAAAGCCATGCAATCCACGCTGAAGAAGGGAATTAGAACTGAGACCCCCCCTTCCCAGGACTGTTGAAAGACTTCACCCTCGATGAAAACAATAGTATAATTCCCTCCACAAGGAAAAATATCTCTGTTGTTCTGTTGTCAAGAGAGAAATCTCTCATAGCTGGCTCTACGCATAGATTTAGAGCCTAAATTTACAGTATCCATGTGTGTAGAAATTCATCAGAGGGAGAAAAAAACCAAACCCTAAACAAAGGTGAATTAATGATAAAAAGAAATCGCAAGCTATATGAGGGAGTGATCCATCATAAATATTACAGAAACAACAAGTGGAAATATTAGTACCCTCTTCACCAAAACTTGACATAATAGATTATTTCTGAAATACTATACTTCATCAGATATAAAACACCAATGCCTTATTTTATGCATCACCAAGAAAGGAAAAAATGCTGCCAATGAAACTTGGTTGTTATTTTGGTTTAATAGATAAATGGAGGGATAAGAAACATAAGGAAAAAAAGACGTTATTTGAGGGGGAAAAGGCAGATATTTTTAAAAATTTAAACTAAATAAGGGGACCTGGGCAGCTCAGGCGGTTGAGCATCTGACTCTTGATTTCAGCTCAGGTTATTTCAGTTTGTGAACTCAAGCCCTGTGCTGCTCTGCGTTGACAGCATGGAGCGTGCTTGGGATTCTCTCTCTCTGCCCCTCCCCCACTTGCATGTTCTCTCTCCCTCAAAATAAATAAATTTTTAAAAATTGTTGGGGCGCCTGGGTGGCGCAGTCGGTTAAGCGTCCGACTTCAGCCAGGTCACGATCTCACGGTCCGTGAGTTCGAGCCCCGTGTCAGGCTCTGGGCTGATGGCTCAGAGCCTGGAGCCTGTTTCCGATTCTGTGTCTCCCTCTCTCTCTGCCCCTCCCCCGTTCATGCTCTGTCTCTCTCTGTCCCAAAAATAAATAAATGTTGAAAAAAAAAAATTAAAAAAAAAAAAAAAAAAAAAAAAAATTGTAAACAAAATGGAATTTCTGAGAATGAAATGTGAAATAATTGAAATTAAAACTCTCTGGAAGAAAGGAGATACAGTAGATAGGATGAAAAAATTCAAAACATAACTTACAGGAGTTTCAGAATGGGAGAGGGGCAGTCTTTGAGGAGTTAATGGCTGAAGGTTTTCTAGGTTTCATAAACATTTGACAAAGCATGACTCCTGAGCAGGATAGATATGAAAAAAAAAATCTTTACCTGGAATAATAGTGAAAAATCAAAACTCTAAGTACAAAAGAAAAATGTTAAAACAGCCATACAAAAAATATAGAAGAGACCTATTCTCATGACTGCATATAGTGTTACACTTGTGCATCTGGAATCTAAACGTTAAAGCTTGTATCTTTCTCTTCCTTAATGGGGAAAAGTCCAGAATACAAACACCTGCAGTGTGTGTGTGTGTGTGTGTGTGTGTGTGTGTGTGTGTGTGTGTGTGTGTAAAATATATATATGATAACAATACATGTATTTATATATGGATACAGGTATAGCTGACTCATTGTTGAACTGAGGCTCATGTTAAGCAGCTCTCCAAGATACACAGCTATTTGTTGACAAAATGAGGACAGGAGCCCCTATTTCCTATATCAGGTGCACCGGAGCTTAGGCAGTATTCTTACAGAATAACTAGTATATATGAATGTAGTCTCTGAGGTACTGAGGTATTCAAAATAATGAGAACAGTATTTAGATGTTCTCCTTCTAGCAGCCAAAAGTATTAAACAAATAGAAGAAGCAAGAAAAAATTTTAATTTGATCACTTGTCTCTTACAGTACTCCTTGATGGAGGGAAGTGTAAAGACTTAGGATTATTTGCTGTTTTTTATTATTATCACTGAAAAGAGAAAACCGGATTTATCTGCTTTTTATACTTCAGAATTAACTATAAGTTAACTGCCAGCCTAACTGTACTAGAATATTTATGGCAGTCATAGTCTTCATATTTCAGCTTTTGTATGAAAATGTTTGTTCACATTTTGAGTTTAGTCAAATACTTAAAGCAGGATTTTAAAAATTAAAATTTTTTGATGGAAATCAGCATGCTAAATAAATATTCTACCCCATTTATTCAACAGATACATTAAATGGTTATCATATAGTGTATGGAGTAACAGAAACCCAAGATATGAACCAAGAAGAAGTGTTCTATATAAATATATTTAACATTTTCCTAAAATCTGCAAAGTTTATAGAGCCAGTATGTCATAATATTCAGTATCCATGTAATTATAGTTTCTGTTGAAGTGGTTAGTTACCCTTAAGGAGAGAGAGAGGTTGCACAGACACTGTTCAAATGATGTTACCATTGCATAAAGCAGTTTTCTAACTCCTTTAACTTTGCTGCCCCCTGAGCCCCTCCCCCTACAAACTATCTTAAGAATCAGGGTTTCAGTCTTTGGAATGTCTTTTTTTTTTTTAAAGGTCATTTATATGATTTTATTACACAGGAAAATCTGAAATTACAGTTTTCACTTTGGATATATTATTCTTTTCTGTTTCACTTTTTTAAACTTTGTTTTTATTTTAAATCCAGTTAGTTAACATTCAGTTAGTTTCAGCTGTACAATATAGTGATTCAGCACTTCCATACATCACCCTGTGCTTATTAAATAACCACAAGTGCATTCCTTAATCCCTTATGGTAACCATTAGTTCTCTATAATTAAGAGTCTGTTTCTTACTTTGACACTCCCCCCCCCCCCACTTTTTTCCTGTTGCTTGTTTTATTTGTGAAATTCCACATGAGTGAAATCAAATGGTATTTGTTTTCTCTGCCTCATTTTGCTTAATTAACATACTCTCTAGCTCCATTCATGTCATTTCAAATGGCAAGATTTCGTTCTTCTTTATGGATGAATGATATTCCACTGTATATATAGACCTTCTTTATCCATTCATCAATAATACTGCTATACACATAGGAGTGCATATATCCTTTTGAATTCGTGTTCTTTGGGTAAATACCCAGTAGTGTGATTGCTGGATTGTAGAGTAGTTCTGTTTTTGACTTTTTGAGGAACCTCCATACTGTTTCCCAAAGTAGCTGCACCAGTTTGCATTCCCACCAACAGTACATGAGTGTTCCTGTTTCTCCACAGGAGTGTTCCTGTTTCTTGCCAACACCTGTTGTTTCCTGTATTTTTGATTTTAGCCATTCTGACATGTGTGAGGCGATATCTCATTGATGAGCATCTTTTCACGTATCTGTTGGCTATCTGTATGTCTTCTTTGGAAAAGTGTCTGCTTTTTTCCGTTTTTAAAATCAGATTGTTTTTTGAGTATTTTATAAGTTCTTTATATATTTTGGATCCTATCCTTTATTGGATATGTCATTTGCAAATAGCTTCTCCCATTCCATGAGTTGCTTTATTTTGTGTATAACACCAGTATATTTTGGTAATTTTGTATATATTATAAATACCTGATCAACCACTTAAAAGGTGTATTCATAGAGTTACAGTCATAAACACAGTACATAAATCAAATTGAATCTGTTCAAGTGACCAAGGAAGATTGGGAAGAAAAGTGAAAAAACAGCAGGACAGATGTAATTGAAATCATTACAGAGTGTTTTCCAGCCACAGTGGAATCAAACCAGAAATAAAGTAACAGGAAAATCTCTAATCACTTGATTGATGACTAAATAAATATGTATTTCTGAATAATCTGTGAGATCAAAGAAGTCTTATGGGAAATAAAACACATTGAACTAATAAATGAAAATGAATACAATATAAAAATTTGTGAGATGAAGCTAAAAAATTGAGGAAAACATAGAGCACTAAATAGTACATGAGAATAGAAAAAGTCTCGAATCAGTCATCCAAGCTCTCTCCTCAAGAACCAAGAAAAATTAAAATTAACCCACAGTGAGCAGAAGAAAGGAAATAATAAAAAGAAATCAATGCAACTGAAAACAAAAACAATAGAGAAAATCCATAAACCCAAAAATCTGGTTCTTTGAAAAGATCTATAAAAGTGACAAATCTCTATTAAGAAAAAAGACACAAGTTGCTAATATCAGGAATGCAATAGAGGATATCACTACAGACCATATAGATACCAAAAAGATAATAAATACTACAGGCAACTCTACACATACAGATTTGACATCATAGGTGAAATGGACCATTTCTCAAAGTACAGACTACCACAACTCCCCCAATAGAAAATAGATCATTTGAATAGCCCTGTAAACTAGTAAGGAAATTTAATTTGTAATTAAAAGCTTTCAAAAAAGAAATGTCTTAAGTCCAAATATCTTCACTGGACAATTCTACCAAAATTTAAAGAATTAACACGAATTCTACATAGTCTCTTTCACAAGACAGAGAAGGGACGACTACTACTTCTGCACCCATTCTGTGAAACCAGTATTATCCTGATTTTAAAACTGGACCAAAAAAATACAAAAGAAAATGCAAAAATTCTCAATAAAATATCAGCAAAGAGAATTCAGTGATATATAAAAATGATATTATACCATGACCAAGTGGGCTTTTATCCAGGTATGTAAGGCTCATTCAATATTCAAAAATGAATCTGTGTAATTCATCATATTAAAGGAGAGAAGTCAGATGATTGTATCAATGCATATGAAAAAGTATTTGACAGAATACACATTTGTTCTAAGAATGCACATATCGGATATGGGATTAGATGGTACAGTCAGCATTCCCATAAGAGGAAATGAGAATGGGGCTTAAAAGGAAATTTATTACATTCACAAGTCCCAGAGATGGTGTCACTGAATGCCATGCCACTTAGAGCCACAAGGGAAACATCAGGTTTTGGTCAGATGGCAAAAGGCAGGAGCAAAGAAATGCTTAAGCCAGAGCCTTTATTGGGGTTTTTATGAGAAAGGCAAGGCAGAGCAGGGTAAACACTTTAGGACTGGCTAATTTGAATAATTCCAGTGGGCTTTGGGGCGTAGGGTTGGTCTGTCTCTAAGAATTGGTTAGTCCTGGGAGGGGCAGGCTCTCTTCAGGTCTGTAAGAATCCCAAATCACCAGAGCATCAGGAATACAAAAGATATGAAAATATAATTTACATAATTAGTCCTGTGATGAATGGATGCAATATAGACAAATACATAATGTAAGATAACCACCATTAATGATAATTTAAAAAGAAAAAAGAAAAACTCTTAAGTAAACTAGGAATAAAGGGGAACTTTGAAAACGTGATAAAGAGTATCTGTTTAAAAACCTACAGCTAAATTGTACTTAATCATGAAAAAGCAAATGCTTTCCCCCTAAGATTGGGAATGAGGCAAAGATGCCTGTTCTCACCACTGCTTTTCAACATAGTACTGCAAATTCTAGCCAATGCAATAAGGTAAGAAAAAGAAATAAAAGGCATATAGATTGTTACAGAAGAAATAAAACTGTCCCTATTTGTAAAAGGTAATAATGCTATTTCCCTTACGGTCAAATATACTTGATCATAATTTAAACTTGATGGTGCAAACTCAAGCTACGTGTTGAAAAATGTAGTTACATACTTCTGGTCTATGGAAAAGATGTATTACTCTTTCTCTTTTAAAAGATACCATATTCAAATAATTTTATACCCTTCTGTTTCTTTCTGCTTTCACTTGTCTGTTTTTATTGCTTCTAATCTGTTGCCTTATTTTATACACAGTTGACTAGGTAGATACTTTAGGTGATTCCACTTCTCCTTTGTCTGATGAAGTGTATAGGCTTTGTGACAACTATTTACATTCACAATTCCTGATTAATGCCGAGTTCCCAATTGTAGTACTAAAGTTGAGGTTACTAGAATTCAGGCCTCCACACAAATGGGGTATTAGTGTATTTCTATTGTTTTATCTCCTTATTTTATTTTTTATTTATTTTTTATCTGCTTATTTTAAAGATATATGTCAGAGCCTTTAGAGTTCATAGCTAGTATAAAATTTTGAGTTTTATTATATGAAATTTGTTAGTTGTGGATCTAAGGTTTTTTTCAGTACTCTTAATCCTCTTTTTCCAGAAAAACTCTACCCTTTACCTCTTCCTCAAGAAAAAGCAGCAGAACTCAATAGCTTCTTGAATGAGAAGAACCTATGTTGACTGCAATAAAAGGGAGAGGGCATGAAAAAAATAAAAATTATTAGGAAAAAAAAAGCCTTTATGAGGAAAGTAAGGGATTATTAATAGTTCTAGGACTTATACTCATCACAGGAATTGTATGTCAATCCCTGTGCTGAGTATTAATGCCTTGTGGTAGTGATGTTAATAGTAATACCACCTGTTTTTCTTCTTTTAGGACTACAGAGACATCATTGACACTCCAATGGATTTTGCTACTGTTAGAGAAACTTTAGAGGCTGGGAATTATGAGTCACCCATGGAATTATGTAAAGATGTCAGACTTATTTTTAGCAATTCCAAAGCCTATACACCAAGCAAAAGATCAAGGGTATATACTTAAAACTGGTTTTGTCTATGTTTAATTTAAATGAAATTAGTAGCGAAGTATGTTAAGTAACTAAATGTTCTGTTAATTAAATATAGAGCAAAATTTATATTATGTTCTTAATGGTATCCTAGTGGAAAAAAGAATTCACATATTTTTATTTCTTTCCTTCTATAAAATAAAAGTGATGACATTAATGTTTAGGGATGGTTACTTTTCCTTAACACATACCACATACTTATTGTCCTGGTATATATTAGGGCTATGTGGGCTTAACTTTTCCAGCTATTTTCTGCATTAATGGAAAGGTATTTTTGTGAATGATTTATAAAAATGAGTAAAATTATAAATATCATTTATCTCTCTTTGGGCAGACAAGATATCACAAAAGGGTGATATATGGAAATGAAATGAAAAAGAATAGGGGCACTTGGGTGGCTCAGTCGGTTAAGCGTCTGACTTTGGCTCAGGTCATGATCTCACAATTCATGAGTTTTGAGTCCTGCATCAGACTTTGTGCTGACAGCTCAGAGCCTGGAGCCTGCTTTAGATTCTGTATCTTCCTCTCTCTGCCCCTCACCCACTCGTGTTCTATCTCTCAAATAAATAAATGTTTAAAAAAAAAAGGAAATTAAAAAAAGAAAAAATATAGATGATAGTCCTAGGTAACAGGTTCAAAACCTCAGGGATAGTTTCAGTGTGATAGAGTTCAAAGGAATTTTGTCTGTATAGGCCTTGTGAATTGATACTAGGGCTCTTATTTAAGAATCTGAAATCCGGGGCCCTTGGGTGGCTCATTTGATTGAGCATTCAACTCAATTTCGGTTCAGGTCATGATCCCAGGTTTGTAGGATCGAGCCCTGCATTATAATGGCTCAGTGCTGAGCATGGAGCCTGCTTAAGATTCTGTCTCTCCCTCTGCTCCTCGAACCACCCCCCCCCCCAAAAATAAAAACTTAGACTCTGAAACCTTGGAAGATTTCTAATCCAAATGTAAAAATAGTTTAATTGTCAGGTCACCTGGGTGGTTCAGTCAGTTGAGTGTATGACTCTTGATTTCAGCTCAGATCATGATTCCAGGGTCATGGGATTGAGTGCTATGATGAGCTCTGCACTGAATGTGGAGCCTAGTTAAGATTCTCATTCATATTCTCTCTCTGTCTCTCTCTCAAAAATTAAAAATAAAACTTACAAAAAATACAGTTTAAATGTAAAAAGGCTTTAGTTTTACTCTTCATCTAAAGAGATTGGAAAAATATAATGTTTGAATTGTTGAAACTTTTTGCTAAAGAAAATACTTAAGTTATATGTTAGTATTTACTGAGCAGGCATTTTCCTTTCCACATTTAAACACTTTTTTTCTTATCGTAGATTTACAGCATGAGTTTGCGCCTGTCTGCTTTCTTTGAAGAACACATTAGTTCAGTTTTATCAGATTATAAATCTGCTCTTCGTTTTCATAAAAGAAATACAATAACCAAAAGGAGGAAGAAAAGAAACAGAAGCAGCTCTGTTTCCAGTAGTGCTGCATCAAGGTATATGATTTATTTTAAAAAACATCAACTGATCTATAACTTTGTCATCTAAATGATAGAACTCGGTGTTTTTTAATACTTCCTTTACTATTCCCTATATTGCAGAATGATATATTTGACATGCAAGTTCCTATGATGTGGAGGATTTTTAATCTTTTAACTAAAGCTATACTAGTGTAAGTGCTTAAATTCAAACTGCTAAATCTATACAGTAAAACAGCATTTTTAGGATAGTGATGGCATCATGCTTTCTGTCATATAACTGTAGCATTTATGGCAATCCTTCACTAAATATTCACTTTCAAAGGCTCACAACCATATGAAATCCACTACAAATCTCATATTTTAACATATTTCATAATAGTACAAATATTGAATCCAACAGTATTATAAAACTATTTTATTTATCCGCATAGAGCTATAGGAATGACTAATGATATTATTTTATTTACAGCCCTGAAAGGAAAAAAAGGACCTTAAAACCCCAGCTAAAGTCAGATATCTCTACCTCTCCATTCTCTACACCTACACGATCAATACCACCGAGGCATAATGCCACTCAGATAAATGGTAAAACAGAATCCAGTTCTGTAGTTCGAACCAGAAGCAATCGAGTGGTTGTAGATCCAGTTACCACTGAGCAGCCATCTACTTCTTCTGCAGCAAAGGCTTTAATTTCAAAAGCTAATACATCTGCAATGCCAGGGAAAACAAGTAAGAATCATTTACACTTTCTAAATTGAAGTATATATGATTTTTAAATTTAGCTTTTATTTTGCCAAATGAAATATATGAGATTTTTGTAAATTCCAGCAGAAAGTGTTGGTTTTGCTCTTTTTTGCTTATTTGTTTTTGCTTTTAATAAGAAAAAAAAATGAGGTTTAGTAATGTTAGCATAGAATACTTAAAAATGGTAACTCTGATCCAAACTGCCTGGATTAAAATCCTAGTACCCAGACTTGCTAACAATTTGCTATGGCTTGCCTTCATAATCTTGAAGTTACTGGACATCATCAGAAAGGTCTGAAACTGTTAAAAGAGTTTCTTTGTGTATTCCTTTTTCCTGTTTGAAAGTAGATTTCCTAAGAAAGCATTAAGCAACTCCTAGGTTTTATCCTCTCGCTAATTCAAGCAGTTCAAATTACAAGTAATCCCAACCTCCTTGCTTATTTATAGGTTAAATAATTTAGCTTTTAATTGTGTGTGTGTGTGTGTGTGTGTGTGTGTGTGTGTATGTGTTTCAGTTCTAGAAAATTCTGTGAAACATTCCAAAACCTTGAATACTCTTTCAAGTCCTGGTCAGTCCAGTATTAGTCATGGCACTAGGAATAATTCTGCAAAAGAAAACACAGAAAAGGAAAAGCCAGTCAAACGTAAAGTGAAATCATCTGTACTCTCAAAAACATCCACTCTTTCAAAGTCATCACCCGTCATGGAGCAAGGTAAGGTATTATTTGTATCTTCCAAGATAAAGTAGGTATTTCTTAAGAATGATGCTTTTTGTTGGAGGTAGCATTTATATCCACGTTTTGTTAGGTTGCTCATTTAAAAGTCACATTCTGTATTAGTTGGTACATTCAGTGAGACATCTTTTGATTTGCAGCTTTGTGCCCAAAGCAAACTGTATTGTCATTAAATTTGAAGAGCCAAGAAAAACTTGCTTTATGGAAATAAAAACAAATTCTAGAATCAAAGGCTTTTACTGATGTAAGTTAACTAATTCCTGACTTCATTATTACAAAACCTTAAAAAGTATTTTCAGGTAGTTTAAATTAAATTAGATTTACTTAACCAAATGTAGACGCCTTTCCTTTTTAGAAAAATTAAGTTCTTACATCACAAAATTCAGCACACTGCCCTGCCCTTCACTAAATGTTAACTCATCAGGGTTGTCCACAGCCCGACCTTTGTTCTGTCATAAAACTTTTAGCCCTTTACAGTTATGCTTCCAAGTTCTCTCATCTGCAGATTTTCATTTTAAAGGCTTTATGTTTGAACGATGGAGAAAGAAACTGATATAGTACACCCTATGATGTGTTAAAACAATTATGGCTTATTGGCAGTGAGCAGTTCAAGAAGAAGCATTTTGTATCACAGCTTCCAACGTATGCCTAAGCAATTTCCTCTTCAGTGTTCTCCTCAGAAACCTCTCAAAATTTAATATTTCTACTGAAATGTCCTTTTATATGTATAATGACATTGGGATATACCCCTCTATGTAAGCTTAAAGTCAGGGAGTCATCTAGCCTTCTCTTCCAGATCTACTTCACAGTCGTTAGTTTCTGTTATTTCCGCCTCCTTAATTTCTCTAAAATCGGTTCCTCTCATTTCCATGTTTTTAATTCAGGCCTACATAATTTCTCACCTGGACTGTTCTAGTTTTCTAACTGGTCTTGCTGTCTTGATTCTCAGCTCTTCCTTACCCAATACGTCTTCCACATTGCGTAAAAGTGATCTTTCTGATCATTTATCTTTAGCACAAACGCATGCATGCCCATACACACACACAGTTGAAATCCTTCCCTGCGTTCAAATCATCCATGGAGTCAGATTTTAATGTTTTTGCTTATTATATAAGACTCTTCATTACTTGGCTGCTGCCTAACATTCCAGCTTTCTTTACTTTTCCCTCTCCTTTTTATGTCCCAGCTATCCTATACCACTTGAAGTCTCTGAAATATCATTGTCCTTTTCTTCCTTCTTTGGAATGTCTTTTTTTCCCTCCCAATTTAATGGTTTCCTATTACCTTTCAAGTTCCACTTTGAAATATTATCCACTCCAGGAAGCCTCTTCTTGGGTTCTTTAGACAGAATCAAGCACTTCTTTTATGTTCCCAGAACACCCTGTTCATTGCTTTTTGTGGTAACACTTATTAGAGTATTCTTTTTTACATATATTTGTATCCAGTGGAATCTGAACTTCTGGGTTTAATTACTTTTTCAGTCACTTATACTTACTATATAGTGGTCAGTAAGTGAATAAATAAGCAAATGACTTTGTATATCAGTGTTTTACATTTTTATTCTTCCTTTCTGAACTAAATTCAAAGTTTTTTGTATAGTATATTGGCCTTGCTTCTGTCACTTTGAACCCTACGGAAATCAGATGTACATAGTGAATTGGTTCTAGCATTAACAATAGGGGGTCCAGTAACCAATTTGATTTATAAGTTTTGCGTATCACAAATACATGAGTTACCAGTGCAGTATAGAAATATAATTAGCTAATAAGTCATTAATGATGACTTATTACATAAACATTGACACCTGGATTAACTGTTAGAATCAAGAGGCAATTCTGTCCAGTGGAAATATAATATAAACCACTATAAATCATGTATATTATTTTAAGTTTTCTAGTAGCTACTATATCTAATAATAACAAACAGGTAAAATTACTAATTTTAATAATTTATTCCATCATATCAAAAATATTGTCATTTCAACCTGTAATCAATATTCAAAATGTACAGTGCTTCATTATTCACATTTAAATTAAAAATTCAGTTCCTCAATTGCATAGCTGTTTCAATTGCTCAGTAGCCACATGGTTAATAACTACCATACTGAATACAGGCCCATATAAAGAGTGTTACATTCATTCTTAACCTTTTTACTTAATGCATTGCTTTGCAAAGTTGATGAAACCTGTAGTCCTTTCCCCAGAAAATGCCCATAGGCATATTCACACAAAATTTGGACATTTCAAGAAATTCATGGAGTCCTTGAAGCCAAGCTGTAGAATTTCTATAGTGAGTATGTGGACTGGTTATTTACAACCTTGTCAGTAGTCTTAATGTAAAACAAGTAAGATATACAGAATCCTCAGACAGGTTAAGTGTAATTGTGTGTTAGAAGATACTTAATTACTTTATTCACACTCACACACATTTCTCCTCTCTTCCCACTCCCCTCCTTATGCCGGAAAACCACTAAAGAAAATTATTTGTATCATGGGGGTCAGGAAATGAGGGCTTTGCCTTTTCCCTTTGCTTCTGGCTCTGGCCTTTTGTGACCTCTTGATTTTTTTCTTGATATATATGAAGTATAATTCAAAGCTATACAGATATCATTATGAGGAAGCATTCTCTTTAAAAGCAGTGTTCATCTCTTTATGTATTTTCTTTAGAATATTGCAGTGTAGATCACCCACCACAACCAAACAAAAAAACTTAAGAACTTTAGAAGAACAAAGGTAGTAGTAATACATGTTGGTCATCTTTTTCCTTCATCTAAAGGGGTAATAGCATTTATTTTTAACACAGAAAGGCAGTTCACCATGGTCTCTAGATAGATTTAGAGTTTGATCTCTAGAATTTTATATTTTTTTATAAAGCACAATAGCCTTTATCTTGGAGTTTGTTGCAATTATAATGGCATACATAATAGATTTGATTGATACATGGATTCAGTACTGCTTATGATAATAAATCAATTGTTTGCCATTCAATTACATAAGGATATAGGACCGTTTCAAAGAGCCTGTGAAGGAAACTACTGTTTAGTTGTTTACTTCATCCTTTTTAAACTATTCTGAGAACATAGTTCATAACCAAGAGTAACTGATTTCTAGTGTTGTAGTTAGGATAGAGGAAGAATGTCAAAGGCATGGTAGTTTTTATGGGGAATAAGTGATATAAATTATTCTAATAGATGTACTCAAAAACCTCTTTTGTAGTAGGATTAGGAGAGGAAATTCTTCTTACCTCTGAGGAACATAAGCAAATATTTAAACTGTAAACTCTTCTCTGATACCAGAGAGGGTATGATGATCGTATCCAAAAAGGAATCAAATAAGAGCTAGAAACATTCCAGTCTTGATATCCCTTTTTCTTCCATCCCTAGTAGAAAAAGTTATTAGAGGTAAGTGGAAGGAGATGTTATAGTTACTATGTATTCAGATTACCAAGTTAAAAGGTCATGGATTTTATACTAACATCATTTTCTATGATTGAGCTGCTTAAAGGTAGGAATACTGAAAACTTGTTAATGAGGTAAGCAGTAAAGTTCTTTGTGGTTGTTAAGCTCTATACAAGTGAATACGGTCATTTTGTGTAATCGAAACAGTGTTCATATATTAGAACATGTAGTAAAGGTAATAGTGCTAAGAAACCTTGGCTGATCTCAGCTATATCATAATTTACAATGTTAACAGGTTATTTGCTGAGTGTCATTTCCCTCATGTGAGGTCATTAATGATTTCATTAAGGGTCTTTCTTCCTCTGTGAGTTTTAGGTAGAAGATAATATCATTAAACTATTAGCCTTCTGTTAGTTCCTTTTCTCATTTTAGTAAAAACAAAGATTAGAATTACGTGCTTATGAAAGTATAGCAGTGTCCTTATGACTAGTTTGAGAGTCAAATAAAAAAAGCAATTCCCTATGTTAAGTGTACTGTTGTTCCTTTTTAGCAGATTGCAGGAACAATGCTCTTGTACCAGGAAGCATTCAAGTAAATGGCCATGGAGGGCAGCCATCTAAACTTGTAAAGAGAGGACCTGGAAGGAAGCCTAAGGTAGAAGTTAACACCAATAGTGGTGAAGTTATACACAAGAAAAGGGGTAGAAAGCCCAAAAAACTACAGTATGCAAAGCCAGAAAACTCAGAGCAAAATAATGTACATTCAATCAGAGACGAAGTAGTTCCTTCTTCAACATGCAGTTTTCTTTCTGAAACTAATACTGTAAAGGAGGATCTGTTACAGAAAAAAAGTCGTGGAGGCAGAAAACCGAAAAGGAAGATGAAGACACAAAAACTAGATTCAGATCTCATAGTTCCTACAAGTGTTAAAATGCTAAGGAGAAGTAACCGAAAAAAGACAGATGATCCTATGGATGAGGAAGAAGAGTTTGAGGAACTTAAAGGCTCTGAACCCCACATGAGAACTAGAAACCAAGGTCGAAGGACAGCTTTCTATAATGAGGATGATTCTGAAGAGGAGCAAAGGCAGCTGTTGTTCGAAGACACCTCTTTGACTTTTGGAACTTCTAGTAGAGGACGAGTCCGAAAGTTGACTGAAAAAGCAAAAGCTAATTTAATTGGTTGGTAACTTGTACCAAAATATTTTACTTCAAAATCATAAAGCAGGTACAGTTAAGGAATACGTAGAACTAAGGCTTCTGCTTCCTTGCTGCTATGGTGGATTAGGGAATGTTTTGATTTGCAAAAAAAAAAAACAAAAAAACAAAAAAAAAACCACAAACAAACAAACTTACAAGACACTTCACTTCTTTAAATGAATATATATATATATAAATATATACATATATATTTTAAATGTTTGCTATTTATTGCCTTTAGATAGGTTATGCATTTCAACATTCATTTCATTCACTGTTTGAAACAAAAGAAATTGAGGACCTATAATGAATTCCCAGTTTATTTCTGGAAAAGACAGTTCTGCTATACTCTTAAGGAGCATAATATTCCTAGTGATAGAGGATTTCATGTTAAAATGAATTATTTTTGACCAAGCCAGGTACATTTCTATTGATACAGAAGGTCGTGCCCCTAGGAAGACAGATGTTACCAGAGTAGCAGTAAATTCAGAAGTGTGTTTCCTCTAAAGATAAATATAAAAATTCCCACCATTTGATAACCCTAAAAAGTTTAATTTAACTATAGATTGTTCATCTACAAAGAATCTAGATGAGGCTTTTGCTGTATTCCATTTCTGCCAAACATAAGAGAAAATGTACTGATGGAAAGGAAACATATCCACATTGGAAAACATTTGACTGTCTAATTTTTCAGACCTTGATTCTTATATCAATCACTCAATCTCTGTTTATTGTGCCAAAGACTGAGAATCAGTGCAGTGGAAAGCCTGTTTTTGACTGTCAGGACAGCATACACTTTTCAATATTGGAAAGGCTATATATTATTCTAAAGAGCACGTTATTAAAAAGAGTTATGCTGAGATGTATCTTTTTTTGGTACTTAATAGTAGAAAATAATGCACTGGTGGGTCCTTTGACAGAGATGTTTTAGAGAAAATGTTTAAGTGGTTAAAGGATTCAAGGAGAATACAGGAAAAAGGTATGGGATTTGATGTTTACTTGTTGATCTGGATTAATGTCGTTTCTAAACTTTAGACATATCTAATAGGCTAAAATGACTTACAAAGAAATGTGTCTGTGTGTGTATGTGTATATATTGATAAATGGGTATAATTAAATATATATACAAACACATACTTATATACTATTACCCAGGTATAAATTCTTTTTTCAGGATTTTTTAGATAGTGGTAGAATAAAAATAATTTTAAAATGTCATACTTTATAGTTTAATTTTAAGGGGAAGATTGGTTATTTTCAATTATTAAAGGTTAAAATAGGCCAAATCACTTTTTATGCAATCATGTTTTATACAGTGGTCTCATTGCACATTGTGTTTTTTCTGCACTTTTTATGGTATCCTTATCACGCTGGTATGTCAATATACACCCTAAAGAAAAATTCCATTTAATGATTGTGCCTTGTATTCTATTATTTTTTGCATCATTAGTAAAATTGAGTTGTCTATTGTAAATGATAACTATATGACTTAGGAGAATGTATTGCTATATGTACTGCTATGGAAAAGGAAAGCAGTTATTTATTTGTTTATGGTACAGTAGTTATTTTATACCTTAAAAACCAACATAAATACCATTTCTATTGTTTAAAAATTGTCCATTTTTTTAAAAGTTTAAAGAATGTAGTATTTTCTGAGGACTGGTATGGTACAAAAATGTAACCAAAATTTTCAGATACTACATTTTTAAAAAGTGAGGATGGGAAAATCTGTATCAGCATGACCCTGATGTAGAAAAATAAAGTCTTTAATTGAACCTTGGCAAAATACATTACATAATTATTTCTTTACTTATTTCTGGTAGGGATAAATGTTAGCCGTCATTTAATTGTCTTGAAGAACAGTGGAAAGTGATGCATTTGGGCTTTTTAGATCATTTGTACCTAAATTTGTACAGAAAACCTCCTGTGAAATTAAGTAAACCATTTTCCAGATCTTAACTGGATTGCTGTGATTTTGCAGTTGAAAAATAATTTCAAATTTTTCAGGTTTTTTGTATATTTATTTTTTTCTAACAAATATATTTAACTATATAATTAAAAGTCAGTAGTTAAACTCTTCATAATGCAGAAATGGATGGCTTGGTTGTATAGTAAATGAGTCTTTCAGTTACACCATTATTGAGAATAATGTGTATGTTTGAAATTTAAGTCATTAAAGTAATTTGTTGCTTTTGAAGGCAATCTGTTTGAAACATGTAATTTCCTGATGTTATCTGCATTGTGTTGGAAAAAAAATAGACTATAAATCCATTTTTGTAAAAAATAAGTGTACAGTTTTAAGGTGTGTACAGAAAAAGGAAGAGCGTACACAGTCTTAGAGTGGAATATACCTCTAGTATGATGTATGGATTAGTTCTAACTCTTGAGCAAAGAAATGAGTAATTACCATCTTACATGCAACAAGTAAATGTATTATTTCTGTTCTAAAGACACTGTATATTTATGACCTTATTTGGACATTATTAGACATTGGTTTCTTAGTAAAGCAAAAATGACATGGATTCAGATTCTTTGTAATTAAAACATTTAAAAATGTATTAGTAATATCAGATATATTTAGATTTTATATTTTTATAATTTAGCTTCTATACATTGCAAAAGTTGAATTGAGAAATTTATGTCATCACCGTATTTTTGTTCTGTTTGACCAGATATCAAAAGTATTGGAAAAAATTACCCTCTTTAAGACAGTGACACCATGTATGTATTCTTTGTAGGCCAAAAGAAAATTTGGCAGTTGTCTTAGGTGAGCAATAAAAACCTCAAGTTTATTGAAAGCTTCAGAAATATAACTTATTACATACATGGAAAATATAAGTCAGTTTCTGTATTTTTAAGTACCTAATCTCTCCACCTGGTAGTCTCCAGTCCCAATCAAATCTTATAAAATTATAAAATGTTGCAAGTGAGCAGTATAAATCATTCAATCTAATTACAGTCTCATAACTCTGGGCAATAGATCTATACTTTCTTAAAATTTTATCCTGTTTTCTGCTTAAATTTATGTACTAAAGATTTGTTGGTCTTGTTTCCATTGTTTTTATTATTGGCACAGCTTCACAAATTTGAAGGCTCTTTGTTAACATTATTATGAAACTATCTTCCTCCTTAAATTTAATTAGAGTAACTATAGAATTATTGTGGGCTTGATCATGTCACATCGGAAATACGAGTTTGGCAGAATTTAGTATCGCTTGGAAATGAATTGCGTTAAGATAGACTGGTCTGCAAAAAGATCCTCATGCAGCACATGTGTGTTAACACCTAGAACTGACCCTTATCTGGAGTGTAGTATATTAATCAGACATTTTAACAGACATATTCAAATAACATTTTGCTTATGTTGTATTCACATTTACATGTTTTAAAATATGATTAATAATATAAATTAGTTCTTCTTGCTGATGTTTAATTCTAGCATTCCACTTTATACAAACATAGCTTGTATCTCTCAAATGTCAACTAAAAGCAAATTGTTATTTTGAATGTTTTTATTCACCTGAAGTTAATTTTTGAGTAGGTTGAAAGGACCAAGATACTTGAGTGTTTAAAGGGCTATAAGCATTCTTATATGCAGGAAATGCATGGTTGTAGAGTCATAAAAGGGGAAGTACTTATACGTTCTGTGAATTACCCCCATACTAAGAAAGTACTTTTTACATAACAGGTTGTGATGTGGTTTAGTTATGTTTAGGTGAGAATTTATTTTCCTATTAAAATTAGAAAAATACACCTTTTCCTTACTTTCCTCCTTGCACTTCTCCAAAGTTCCCCAAATTTCCAAGTGATTTGAACTGAATATTACATTTACTAAGAAACTACTTATGTTCTTAATTATACTAAGCTAAGCACTCCAAATGATGTACTATGTACAGTAACTAAGAAGAGGTCAAATTGAGTTAGAAGACTGTAAGTACCACTTTTGGCGCTCCAGAGATAAATCTTGTACACACTACAGTAAAACACTTAGAAAATATTATGAGCTATAAGTATATATTATTTTTAGTTTTGATAGCTCTGTGTTGAAGTACTTCTTTTAATGCAGATAAAATCATCAGGAAATTAACCTTTATATGGCACAAACCAAATACGTAATAGTGGGTGGCTATGAGTTTCTACATTTAAGGAGCTAAGAGAGTAGGTTTGAGATGATATATAGTACACGATAGGATACAGAGGCACACATGCTCATGACTTTTAAGATTGTGTGTGTTGATTAATCACAATGATAAACTATAAATTGAGGCAAAATACAAAGTTACATTTTTGGACCATATTAAAACTGCAAGAAGATGAGGTCTTATTAAAGATCTTTTAGAAAACTGTTAAATCCTGTCACACGATATTTAGACGTGTAGAATGTAGCTCAATTTTTTAAAAGTAACTGACCTAGAGGGTTAAAGTTGAAACTGACACATTTTCAAATTAAAATTATACTTATACTTATTTTGTACAGAAAACAATGTTAAACACAAGCAAATCTGTTGTATGTAATAAGTAACAGAGTTTAAAGACAAATTATTTAGCTTTATTGAGGTTTTTGTTTTTTTCCTTCCAGAAACCTGGAAGTATCATGTTATAAACGGCAGTCTCACACCAGAATAGCAGTGCCCTTTCTTTTTGTACATATTGATTGGACCTTTCTTTACTGTTATGTGGACACTTTCTATGTTAGTTTTGATGCATAATTCTTTGAATCCTTTTATACAAACTAGAATGTATGTGTAAGAATTCCTGTCCCTGCAATGTAGTAACTACAAACTTATTTTTAAAATAAATAGAAAACTTGTTTTTCTAAGCTATTTTGTAGAGCCTCCTGATTTCTTACTTGCTCTTTTGTGTGGGGGGGGGGGGGGGAGGGGGGGTAACACATAACGTGCTCAGTACATAATTTCAACAGGCACTGTACCAAAGAAGCCATTATGTAAATGCTGGTGCATTAGAGTTTTGCCCTATTTACCAAAATGTTAAAATTAATAGCCAGTTAAAGGATTGTGGGTACACTAATTCCAAAATAACCAAAGGTTGAAAATAAGTCACTTGCCTTTTAATGTGTACATTTTATTTTAAATTATTAATTTGTTACTATGTGCAAGTTACTGTACTGGGTGATAAATACAGTATTTCAGATATGTAAGATAATTCAAAGGAACAGTTTGTGTATTTTTTCAAAAATGTGAAGTAAAATTTCTGCAAAAGAAATGGAGGAATGAGGAAATATTTCACTTGTTAAGCAGTTATAACAAGATAAGATTTATGAAAGCATTGCTTATTGACTTCCCAAGAATCCCAATTATAGTAAAAAGAATATATAAGGCTATAATAAATGACCATTCAGATTAAGCAGCTAAAGGGATGATTTGTATTTTTGTGCTATTGATCATTTCTCCCTACGAAATTTTGTTTAAATGACTAAAATTTCTAAGTTGAGGAAAGCAGGTAGGCATTCCTGGGGTACTTTTTTTTCCCCTCTTTCTAAAATAGACGGATACTTACATGTGGTATATACTTAGAAGAACCAGTCAAGAAAAATTCATTTGCAGCAATCACTTTTTACTGGTTTCTTTTTGTAATAGCATCAATTTTATGTTCGAGGCTGTTTCCCTATTATTTAAGGACAGTAAGATTAAAACCCAAAGCACAAGACTTCTGTCCCTTGCAGTATAATACCTTGTATTTGTAATCTTTCTGCACTTAACACATTTACTGTGTATTGATTGCTCTTTGGTTTTGTTTGGGACAAGAATAGAAAGATTCAATGAAATACCTTTTAGCCTGATTAGCTAGACATGGTGGCAGCAGCGTAATGGAATGAAGTAGGCTTAGAGTTGAGTCCTTTCATCTCATTTGGCTTTACTTTCTTCATCTGTAAAGTTAAAAAAAATTTTATTAGATAATTTCCAAGGTCCAATTCATTTCAAATAGCCTATGGTTACTTCTCATTTTTATATTGTCCGCTGTACTCATGGATCAGTCTTGGCTTTTCTGTTTAGTCCATAAATAAAATAAGCCATTTAATGTATAACTTCCAAGCAAGCTGATTGTAGTTAAGTGTACATGTGACCATGACCTAATTGTAGGGAGTGTAAAATCTTGTGAACCCTTAGAAAATGGAGTTTTGAGTTGCAATATTTGTTTGCTACTAATAAAAAGTACTAAAGTTTGTGATTTTCCCAGGGCCCTCTGGGAAGTCTCAAAGACAGTTTCTGTGTAAAACATACCTTGAAATTTTTAGGATTCAATTTTGGGAAAGCAAAATCAAAAGTTTTCAGAGATTTAATCACTTCATTAAGATAGGATCATGGGTGCCTGAGAATAATAGTGGGTTTCCCACTTAATAAAAGTGAAAGAAAATATTTAAATAGAAACCTAGAAGGCAGAGCAATTTCAAGGAAACTCCTCTATCGCAAATGGGAAACTTGTTCTTTCATTTTGATCTTTGTTTTAATAATTAACATTATAAAGTTAAAGCCAAGCAAATTATTCTGATGAGATATGGGATATTTGAGCAAATTATACAGAAGTTATAGAGCAATTTAGTCTTCTTTTGAGCTCTTTAAGAACAATTTATTATTTTAACAAAATCAACTTCTAGTTCAGTATTGACATAAGTACTTGGCAATAAAGTTTTCACACGCTCTTCTCTCCCTTGTGAATAAGTGCATCAAAATTGGGGAAATTTTGTAGTACATTTTGTAGTTTCTTTTTAGACTCTTACTTTTTCTTCTAGATACTCCAGTTTTTCATATTTTCGAGCAAATAGACACTTCAGGAAAAAACTGAAAAACAAACTCATTGTATTATTCCGATACTTAATTGTATTTTTCCATCAGTATTTGTTCCTGGTCTCAGCTACATACGTTAATTACAAATTTTAAGCAAAGTAACTATTTAACTGAGAAAACTGAAAGGAAAGTAATTGAAAACTCATATGCAAGCATTTTTGTAGAATAGCAAAGCTCATGAATACACAACTTTGAAACCTTAACGTTGCAAAAATGAACATGTTCATTAAATACATGACTCAAAGATAACCACTCCATAGTATATAAGAAGCAAATGTAAATGAAATTATGCTGAGCGAGCAGTATTTTAGTATTGAATCTTACAATTAAATAAGTAATGATTGCCCATTAATATTAGTCCAAAGTTTTAAGTTACCTGAGGATCTTGGAAATTATGTTCAAGCTGGCATAATATAAAATGTTACTACTGTTAATTAAAACATTTGTCATGGGACACCTGACTGGCTTGGTTGGTAGAGCACACACTCTTGATCATGGAGTTGTGAATTCGAACCACGTGTTGGATGTAGAGATTGGGTAAAAATAAAATCTTAAAAAATGAATAATATTTGTCAGAAGCATAATTCAATTTGAACACATTTTATGTTTTTCTTCCAAATATGTAAGTAATGTTAGCTTATCTAGTCAGTAGACCGACATAAATTTAAGGACTTAAGATTAACTAGTCTCTTGAGAAAGCAAATCCAATCTTCATTTTAAAAATAAAATGTATTCTTGGATTATACTGTATACATAGAAAAGATGCAGTCATTGTTTATCTTTTAAAACCAAAACTACTGGAACACCTGGGTGGCTCAGTCAGTTAAGCATCTGACTTTGGCTCAGGTCAATCTCAAGGTTTATGAGTTTGAGCCCCACCTCAAACTCTGTCCTGACAGCTCAGAGTCTGGAGCCTGCATCGGAGTCTGTGTCTCCCTCTCTGCCCCTCCACCATTCACCCTATATCTCTCAAAAATAAACATTAAAAAAATGTTTTAAACCAAAATTACTAACTCAGCTTAATTTGCCCAGAGATTCACCTTAATTATATGAACTGGGACCCATTTTAAGACGTTTGTGAGCCAGTGGTTTTTGTAAGAAAGATTGTTTTAAAATGTATTTATTTTGGGGGCGCCTGGGTGGCTCGGTCGGTTGAGCGTCCAGCTTCGGCTCAGGTCATGATCTCACAGTTCATGGGTTCACGCCCCATGTTGGGTTCTGGGCTGACAGCTCGGAGCCTGGAGCCTGCTTTGGATTCTGTGTGTGTGTGTCTCTCTCTCTGCCCCCTTCCCTGCTTGTGCTCTCTCTCTCTGTCTCAAAAATAAATAAACTTTAAAAAAAATTTTTTTTCAACGTTTATTTATTTTTGGGACAGAGAGAGACAGAGCATGAACGGGGGAGGGGCAGAGAGAGAGGGAGACACAGAATCGGAAACAGGCTCCAGGCTCTGAGCCATCAGCCCAGAGCCCGACGCGGGGCTCGAACCCACCGACCGCGAGATCGTGACCTGGCTGAAGTCGGACGCTTAACCGACTGCGCCACCCAGGCGCCCCAAAAATAAATAAACTTTTAAATAAATGTTTAAAGTTTATTTTGAGAGAGGGCACATGCACATATGGGCATGCACACGATTGGGGGAGGGACAGAAAGAGGGAGAGAGAATCCCAAGCACAGGGCTCAGTCTCACCAACCGTAAAATCATGTCCTGAGCTGAAATCTAGACTGGGATGCCCGACTTACTGAGACACCCAGGTGCCCCAGAAAGATTGCTTTTAATGTCTCCTACACGTACTAGAAAAAGTCTGGGTTGGGAGGCAAATGTGGTTTCCAGTTACCATATTACGACATTTTAAATGTCCACTTTTTAAACAATTGCATGCAAAGACGAAAGTGGGGCTCATTCACAGGAAGGTAAGATCACTGGATTACATAAAAAACCTGGTTAATGTTTTACAGACCAATACAATAGCTTTGTAGTTATCTTTTCCAATAAACAGAAATGATTTTTAACTCAAATCTGTAAGTCAACATGTAACTTTACTTGATCTGGGTGGGACCTTTAACCAAAATCTTAAAAGTCTTTGGAAAGGACTTCATATACTCAGTTAAAACACCATATCCAGACTTATAAAACATAATTTCATCAAACTTTCTGCTGTTCTCATCATATAAGGACAACCCTATTAAACCCATGTAGGCCATATTTATCCCAGAGAAATAATAAACGTATATAGCCAATTTGCTTCTAGAGCGGTATCCTAAAGACTCTGAGGTCCCAGTTTTGTTTTTTCATGATTCACTAAATTTTGCTAATCCCCATGGTGATCTATTTGCTCTTTTACTTTAGCCAGTCTTCCTCACTTATTAAGACCACTTGAAAGGTTGGTCTAGAATGTATTTCTCCATCATTGCTATTAGGAAACCAATTTAATGCTAATTAAATTATCATAGTAGAGTAGCCATATTTTATAAAATAAAGTGACATTATTCACCAGATATCAAATTACAATTAATAAATAAGCTTGCTGTATAAAAACAGTGCAAAACTTAGAGCAAATGAAAGAAGTTCTCTTTCCCTTTTCAGACATGTCACTCAATGAATTTATTCAGCTTATTAAGCCAAGTGTCATAATCACCTTCCAAGGGAGTTGTTCCATCATTACATATAGGCAATGGATGATTCACTAGAAATCTTGAGAGCAATTCTGTATGTGCCATATATCACAGAAAGCTTTAAAACTGTTTAGGAGTGTTGCCTTGAATTAAATTTTTTTAATGTTTGTTAGAGAGAGAGAGACAGAGAGAGCATGTGGACGGGGAGGAGCACAGAAAGAGGGAGACAGAGGATCTGAAGCAGGCTCCACGCTGACAGCAGGGAGCCCAACGTGGGGCTCAAACCCACCTACCATAACGTGAGCTGAAGTTGGATGCTCAACCAATTGAGCCACCCAGGCACCCCAACCTTGAATTAACTTTTTACATGATAGAGGCCATCAACCAGGACACTTGCAGAAATGGAACTTAGGCAGAACAACCTAAAACACACTAGACATAATACAGAAATGTCAGATTATAACTGCATAAATAGACCTTACAGTCTGACATTTTCTTTTCTCAGTTTGGATGCCTGCCTACCAATAGCCTTGGTACGCAAAAACTAGACTTTATTTTAGAAACATGAAAGTATTGTACAAACAATTGTAATGGATATTACATTTGCTGGGTATTATGATTCCAAAATTTTAGAAACATGAAAGTATTGTACAAACAATTGTAATGGATATTACATTTTGGATATTATGATTCCAAAATTTAGAAAATGGCTCATCTTTAAAGTTAAGATTCATTTCAGTCAAGACTTTAAAAGAAGTTAGCCTCTGGGTTAATCTTTTCATAATTTTTGTTAGGTGAGAGGCAAGTTAAGACACACGCTTTTTCTTGAGTTTTGAGAAAAATTTTCAATGTTCTCTTACAAGTTTTTAAAATCATCCAGGAGTTAGCTAATAAACATATTAACTTTTTGATCACTAGTTAAAACAAGTTTCTTTTAATTTAGAGGAATGGTTAAAATGGTCTATATTACAAATGAAATTTTATTTTGGAACAGTACATATCACTCAAGAATTTTGGCAATTATTTGGCAAGTATAATATGGCAATTATTACAAATATTGATTCTTCATTCTGTCATCTTGTCATTGCTAGAAAGTGTCAAAAGACATCAGAGTGTATCACCTGCTCCTTCCTATTTACCCCTCCCCATTTTACTTACAATTTTACCTAATAGCTGTATTTTTCCAAGAAGTCTAAGAAATAACCAATTTAACTCCTTTGACAAAAATGGGTGAAATACTGCTAAAGAAAAAGGAATTTCATTTTAAATATGTGTTAATTAATTTGTTCTCCTCACATTTTGGTTTAAATTCTTATTTTTTCTAGACTTATTAATGTATAATTGACAAAAATTGTATATATTTAAGGTGTGTAATGTGATGGTTTGATGTATACATTGTGAAATGATTACCACAGTCAAGTTAATGCATACATCCATCACCTCACATGGTTACTTCAGTTGTGGTAGTGAGAACACTAAAGATCTACTCTTTTGGCAAATTTGACACACACAATGCAAAATTATTAACTATAATCACCATGCTGTGTAAATTAGATCCCCGGAACTTATTCATAACAAAGCTTATGCCTTTTGACCAGCCTCTTCCAATCCCCTATCCCCTTCTCAGCCCCTGGAAACCACTGCTCTACTGTCTCGTTCTATGAGTTCCACTTTTTTAGATTCCATATGTAAACGAGATCATCTCCACAGTAATATTTGTGCCATCGATCATGCTTTCACAGTCAATTTTATTCCAAACACATTATGTGTTTATACAACATGTTCTTCATGTGCTTATAGATGCCTTGTAAAATATAAACACTCAGATGTTTGTGAAATAAGTTGCAAATACAGTAAGTGAAAATACGGATATCACATTTCTCTTTAACAAAGAGCCTGAGCGCCCTTTTAGATCTTGTCTAACTGTAGGCTCCATGCCCAATGTGGGGCTTGAACTCACAACCCCGAGATGAAGAGCTGCAAGCTCCACCTACTGAGCTGGCCAGGCACCCCTCTTATATCTCATTCCTGCATTTTTGGTGGCACATTCTTTGTCCCTTTATATGACAATTTTGTAATATTTTCAAAATGTATTCATGTTTTTACACAAGGTATAATTCAGTCATTTTCATTGCTGTATATAATACTTATCCTGTGAATTTATCAAAATCTAATCACTGTTGCCAGTAAGACATGGTAATCCTTTCCAGCCTTTTGCTATTCTGAACAACCCTGCTATAGACATCATTTCCTGTGTTTGCTTTTGTCCCACAACTCATCCCCTGCATTCTTTTTTTAAAGTTTATTTATTTTGGGGAGACAGAGAAAGAGTGTGAGTGGGGGAGGGGCAGAGAGAGAGAAAGAGACACAGAATTCAAAGCAGTCTCCAGGCTCCATGCTCCGAGCTGGAGGGCTTGAACCCACAGACTGGGAGATCGTAACCTGAGCCGAAGTCAGAAGCTTAACTGACTGAGCCATCCAAGCTCCCCACATCCTCTGAATTCTTGCTGACAGTGTGTGTGTGTGTTCAGTAAATACAATTCTTATCATACTACTTTTCTACTTAAAAATCCTTCAACCTGGTGACTTGGCCTAACCACCTGGAATATTTCAGATGTCCTGTAATGATATCAAGATAACTACAGTTAACTCAAGCCATTCCTTTTGAGGATATTCATCAAAATAGCAACGTTGCGGGGTGCCTGGGTGGCTCAGTGGGTTGAGCGTCCGACTTCAGCCCAGGTCACGATCTCGCAGTTCGTGGGTTCGAGCCCCGCGTCGGGCTCTGTGCTGACAGCTCAGAACCTGGAGCCTGTTTCAGATTCTGTGTCTCCCTCTCTCTCTGACCCTCCCCCTATCTCTGTCTCAAAAATAAATAAACGTTAAAAAAAAAACACAAAAAACAAAATAGCCATGTTGCTCAGTGAGTTTGCTACTTCTCTTTCTTTTTGTCACCGGAAGCTGAAACCGCTATAGAAACGTAAAGATGGACGGAAATTAAGATGGATACACTGATGCTTCAGCAAGGCTTGACTTTAAACTGGAAAAGTTTTCTCTTTCTCATTCTTGAAGCCTCTCCCTCCCCTTCACTTGTTTTTCTGTAGAATCCTTTGTTCTAGGAACTTGGCATTGATATGGATATCTTGCTGACCTTAATGTAACCAGACTTGGATGGCCCCCTGCTAGTGCTAGTCACCTTGAAAGACATGATGAAAGCAGCTGGCAGCACTGTTGAAACAGCCATGATCCTGTGTTTTCCTATAAAACCCCTCAGACTTTTACCCTGGGCAGGTCTGCAGTTCTGAATGCATTAGTCTGCTGCAGCCTCCTTTTCCTGACAAAATAATAAAACTACTGTTTCTCTTTTTCTCCAAACTCTGTCTTTGTGCTATGTTTCAGCTCTGGAACACAGTTTTCGACAACAAATCTACCCCGTCCCTCTCTGCTGCGTAGTCTGGCACTGTATAGATGCTCCAAATCCGGTCAGATGTGAATATCTTATCACTGAAAAGATAAGCAACCAAGAATTCTTTCTCCAGCAAGTCTGTCATTAAGAATAGAAGGAGAGATAATAAGTTTCCCATACAAACAAAACCTAAAGGAATTGGTGAGCAACTAAACCAGCCCTGCAAGAAAATTTAAGGGGAACTTGCTGAGTGGGGGAAAAAATAAAATAAAACAAAAAAAAGACCAAAAGCAACAACGACTAGAGAACATCACCAGAAACACTAACTCTACAGGCAACACAATGGCACTAAATTCATCTCTCTCAATAATTACTCTGAATGTAAATGGACTAAATGCTCCAATCAAAAGACATATGATATCAGAATGGATAAGAAAACAAGACCTATCTGTATGCTGCCTAGAAGAGACTCATTTTAGACCTAAAGACACCTGTATTGAAAGTAAGGGGATGGAGAACCATCTATTATGCTAATGGACATCAAAATAGCTGGGGTAGCCATACTTATATCACACAAACTAGATTTTAAAGGAAAGTTTGTAACAAGAGATGAAGAAGGGCATTATATCATAATTAAGTGATCTATCCACCAAGAATGTCTAACAATTATAAATATTTATTCCCCCAACTTGAAGGCACACAAACATATAAATCAATTAATCACACAAAAAAAGAAATTCCTTGATAATAATACAATAATAGTAGGGGACTTTCTCCACTTACAACAATGGACAGATCATCTAAGCAGAAAATCAACAAGGAAACAATGGCTTTCAATGACACACTGGACCAGATGGACTTAAAGATATATTCAGAACATTTCATCCTAAAGCAGCAGAATACACATTCTTCTCAAGCGCACATGGAATATTCTCCAGAATAGATCACATACTGGGTCACAAATCAGCCCTCAACAAGTATAAAGATCAATTATCATCCCATGCATATTTTCAAACCACAACACTATAAAACTTGAAATCAACCACAAGAAAAAATTTGGAAAGACTACCAATACTTGGAGATTAAAGAACATGTTCCTAAAGAATGAATGGAGTAACCAAGAAATTAAAGAGGAAATAAAAAATACATGGAAGCCAATGAAAATGAAAACAGGACAGTCCAAAACCATTGGGATGCGGCAAAGGCAGTTATAAGAGGAAAGTATATAGCAATCCAGGTCTTCCTAAAGAAGGTAGGTCTCAAATACCCAACCTAACCTTACACCTAAAGAATCTGGAAAAAGAACAGCAAATAAAGACCCAATCCAGCAGAAGAAGGGAAATAACAAAGATTAGAGCAGAAATCAACGATATCAAAGTCAAAAAACAGTAGAACAGATCAATAAAACCAGAAGCTGGTCTTTGAAAGAATTAACAAAACTGACAAACCCCTATACAGATTGATCAAAAAGAAAAAGGAAAGGACCCAAATAAATAAAATCACGAATGAAAGAGGAGAAATCACAACCAACACCACAGAAATACAACCAATAATGACAGAATATTCTGAGCAATTATATGCCAACAAATTGGGCAATCTGGAAAAAATGGATAAATTCCTAGAAACATATAAACTACCAAAACTGAACCAGGAAGAAATAGAAAATTTAAAGAGACCCATAACCAGTGAAGAAATTGAATTAGTAATCAAAAATCTCCCAGTAAGTAAGAGTCCAGAGAGAGATGGCTTCCCAGGGGAATTTTACCAAACATTTAAAGAAGAGTTAATGTCTATTCTTTTGAAGCTGTTCCAAAAAATAAAAATGGAAGGAAAACTTCTAAACTCATTCTATGAGGCCAGGATTACCTTGATTCCAAAACAAGACAAAGACCCCACTAAAAAAGGAGAATTATAGGCCAATATCCCTGATGAATATAGATGCAACAATTCTCAGCAAGATACTTGCAAATCAAATCCAACAATACATTAAAAGGATCATTCACCACAATCAAGTGAGATTTATTCCTGGGCTGCAGGGGTGGTTCAATATCAGCAAATCTATCAACATGATACATCACATTAATAAAATAAAGGATAAGAACCACACGATCCTCTCAATAGACGCAGAAAAAGCATTTGACAAAATACAGTATCCTTTCTTGATAAAGACCCTCAAGAAAATAGGGAGAGAAGGAATATATCTGAACATCACAATGGCCATACAGAAAGACCCACAGCTAATATTACCCTCAATGGGGAAAAACTTAGAGCTGTCCCCCTAAGGCCAGGAACAAAACGGGGATGTCCACTCTCATCACTGTTGTTCAACAGAGCACTGGAAGTCCCAGCACCAGCAATCAGACAACAAAAAGAAATAAATTGCATCCAAATCGGCAAGGAAGAAGTCAAACTTTCACTCTTTGCAGACGACATGATACTCATAATGTAGAAAACCCAAAAGGAAGAGTTGCATTTCTATACACCAATAATAAAGCAGCAGAAAGAGAAATCAAGGAATCGATCCCATTTACAGTTGCACCAAAAGCCGTAAAAACCTAAGAATAAACCTAACCAAAGGGGTAAAAGATCTGTATGCCTAAAGCTATAGAAAGCTTATGAAAGAAATTGAAGACACAAAGAAATGGAAGAACATTCCATGCTCATGGATTGGAAGAACAAATGTTGTTAAAACGTCGATACCCAAAGCAATCTACACATTCAATGCAATCCCTATCAAGATAACACCAGCATTCTTCACAGAGCTAGAATAAACAATTCTAAAATTTGTATGGAACCACAAAGACCCAGAATAGCCAAAGTAATGTTTAAAAGAAAACCAAAGGTAGAGGCATCACAATTCTGGACTTCAAGTTGTATGACAAAGCTGTAATGATCAAGTCAGTACTCAACATGAATTAAAGACCTAAATGTTAGACAGGAGACCATCAAATCCTAAAGGAGAAAACAGGCAACACCCTCTTTGACCTTGGCTGCAGCAACTTCTTACTTGATATGTCTCTGAAGGCAAAGGAAACAAAAGCAAAAATGAACTCCTGGGAGTTCATCAAGATAAAAAGCTTCTGCACAGTGAAGGAAACAATCAATAAAACCAAAAGGCAACTGACAACATGGGAGATGATATTTGCAAATGACAGATGAAGTGTTAGTATCCAAAATCTATAAAGAACTTACCAAACTCAACACCTAAAAAACAAATAATCCAGTGAATAAATGGACAAAAGACACGAATAGATACTTTTCCAAAGAAGACATCTAAATGGCTAACAGACACATGAAAAGATTCTCATCACTTAACATCAGGGAAATCCAAATCAAAACCACAATGAGATACCACGTCACACCTGTCAGATAGCTGAAATGAACAACTCAGGAAACAGCAGATGTTGGTGAGGATGTGGAGAAAGGGGAACACTTTTGCACTCTCATTGGGAATACAAACTGGTGTAGCCACTCTGGAGAACAGAATGGAGGTTCTTCAAAAAATTAAAAATAGACCTACTCTACAACCCAGCAATTGCACTACTAAGTATTTATCCAAAGGATACAAAAATGCTTATTTGAAGGGGCACATGCACCCCAATGATTATAGCAGCACTATGAGCAATAGCCAAAGTATGGAAAGAGCCCAAAGGTCCATCAACTAATGAATGGATAAAGATGTGGTATGTAGATACAATGGAATATTTCTCAGTGATCAAAAAGAACGAAATCTTGCCTTGTGAAACAACATGGATGAACTAGAATGTATTAGGCAAAGCAAAATAAGTCAGTCAGAGAAAGACAAATATATGATTTCATTTGTATGTGGAATTTAAGAAGCAAATCAGTTGAACATAGAAGAAGGGAAGGAAAAATAAGATAAAAACAGGGAGACAAACCATAAGAGACTCTTAAATACAGAGAAGAAAGTGAGGGTTGCTGGAGGGATGATGGTGGGGGGCGCGCTAAGTGGGTGATGGGCATTAAGGAGGCCACTTGCTGGGATGAACGCTAGCTGTTGTATGTAAGTATGTTGTATTTAGTATGAATCACTAAATTCTATTCCTGAAACCATTATTATATGTTAACTAACTTGGATTTCAATTAAAAAAAACAAAACAAAACTAATCCTTATTACCAAAGTTTTCTAGGAAGAATAAAAAAAAAAAATCTTCCTTTGGGAGGCTGTCCCAGAAAAGGCTACTATGGTGAAAAGAGCGTAAGAGTCAGATGTCTCTAGTCTTCAACCATGGTACTGCTATTTATGAACTCTCAACTCACTTGGCTTTCTGAGTCTCTGCATAACAGCAAAAAGACAGTTATGATTCCTGAATGGCCTGCCTTCCAGTGTGGTATAGAAGATCAAATAAAACCCCCATGTATTCCACAACACCAACCCAGGCACTGGACTAGGTCCACAGAGGAAACACAAGGCCCCTTGTCCTAAAAGAGCTCATCAGGCTAGAGCAGTGGTTCCTGGGCTGTATATGGGAATCACCTGGAGGTTATTTTTAAAAATATGGAAGCCTGAGTTCCCTGTGTCTGGGCCATGTAACATTGAACAAGTTTCTTAAGCTTGCTTAGTCTATACCCCTCCTGTATGATGAGGATAATAGAGGCTACTTCATAAGGTAGTTCTAAGTATTAAATAATTTATAACACCTGCTTAACTTCGTGCCTGGTGCCTAATAGCTGGCAATAAACTGCTGCAAGTGGGGTGGGAAAGGTAAGTGACTGCATAGCTGGATAATGATGGTGACTACAATGGAGAGAAACAGGCAGGTGCTCTGGAGATCCCAAGAAGGTCCTCTAACTCAGCTGGGATGGCCATCCCGGAAGATAGGATGGCAGAGCCCATTTTTTAACTCAAAGATGAGTAAAATAGCCAGACAAGCCTGGGAGGCAATTGGGATGAGGACTATACCAGAGAAGGGAGTCTATTCGTTTTCTCTTGGAGCATACAAGGAGGGATGAGAATGGGAAAAGCACAGGGGCCAGACCTTTTTAAATTTCTTAAGTTTATTTATTTTGAGAGAGAAAGCACAAGCGGGCAAGGGTCAGAAAGAGCAGGTTCAGAAAGAGTGCAGAACACAATGCTGGCTGGAACTCACAAACTGTGAGCTCATGATGAGCGGAGATCAAGTCAGTCGTTTGACTGAGCCACCCAGGGGCCCCCAAGAGGCCAGATCTTGAGGGGCCTTCGAAACCTCGAAGAGGGCGTTGGTCTCCCTGCTGCTGCCCATCAGAAACCACCTAAAGGGTTTGGCGGGAAGGGTCTGGTATAGTCCTTCCCAAACTGGGAAGAAGGCGATGAGAGTCGAGTTTAAGTTAGGCCACTGCGTTCTGGTGTGGATTTGAGGGGATCAGATTTTGAGACTGGAGTAGGGTGATCAGTGGGGCCGGAGGCCTGCTCTCAGGCGGTTGCCTGAGAAGAGAGGGGAGAAAATGGACCAAATCGACAGCCCTTGGCTGTATAAGAAGCGTGAGTGATGCGGCGGATAGGAAGGCCATCCTGCCTCTCGGCACTACCAGTGGGCAAAAGAGGGCAGAGCCACCGCCTAGGACGGCGCTTCACCACACGAGCGGGAGCTCCGGGTGGACTCGGTAGAATAGACGCCGTGTAGGGCCGGGCGACTCCGCAGGCGGAGAAGGTGCGGCTCAGACCCCCGGGGGGGCGCCCTAGCCCCGCTAAAGCCTCCAGAAGAGTGCGCGCGGCGGTTCCGTGTGCAGCGCGCTCCCGCCGCGATGCCCGCGCCGCCCCGCCGGAGGGAGCGCGGTTTTCGCCCGCGTCGTGCCCGCAGCCTCCCGTTGCGCCCCACCCGGAAGTGAGGAGCGGGAGCCGGGGCTAGACCACTAGGGCGCAGGTGGGGGCCCTGGCAGAAGCCCCTGGCTCTCATCCGCCTGCTTCCTTAGGGCACCGGGCCGCGGGGCCGCTTGCGGATTGAGGGCGCGGCTCGCGAGGGGCCTCCTCTCTGGGACCCCTTAACAGGATCGACGAGGAACCTGGGCGATGGCGGCGCCCTCTGCCTGTTGCGTAATTTCAGGTATTTTGGGGTGAGGGAGAAGGAGGCGACGTGCATATTTTAGTGCGCCTTTGTCGGCCTCGGGGAGGACAGGTGTTTATCTTCCTCAAAGTTTGGTTTGTGCTTTGTGGTCCGCACCTTTCTCTCTTCCGGTCTCTGTCAGGTTTCCTCCCCTTGTTACATCCCATTGGTTAGTTTCTTCGGGTATTTTGTGGCTTTTTTAGAAAAAGTTTAATTTAATTTATTTGAGAGAGACAGAGACAGTGTGAGCGGGACAAGGGCAGAGAGAGAGAGAGGGAGAGAGAGAATCCGGAGCAGGCTGCGCACCGCCAGCGCAGAGCCCCACGTGGCGCTCGAACTCTGCAAGCTGAGAGATCCTGCATGACCTGAGCCCAAACCAAGAGGCTCTTGCTTAACCCAGGTGCCCCTATTTTGTGGTTTTTAAACAACCTGGATCTACATCAGTAGAAGTCTTCCGTCAGTAACTGTGGACTCAACCGGAAATAGATTTTTCTGTCCAATGTTAACCCCAAGGCCACTACTTTCTGTGAATAGTCTGCTCTGGTGATTTTGTAGTGATGCTGACTCTTGAGCCAAGTTCTAGGATGTGTATATCTCTTGAATATTCCATAATGTCCAGGACAGTGGTCGGTACATGGTGGACTTTCAATACATTCTTGATAATCTATCACGTTTTTATGCGGAGAGAAACCAGTATCCTCTTCTCATTGTTCTTGTGACCTGATCACACCCCCACTCTCCAGACTTGCCCTCTTCCCTGTCATGGACCTCCCACTTTATCCGAGAGCAACTCCAGTTTCCCTCCACTGTAGCCTGCTGTTTACCCAGACACATGTCTAGGCTCGGCATCGGGCTTCAGCCTGCCTTTCAGACTCTGCATGTCTATCCTTTGTGACCCACCCAAGTCTTTTCCTGCTTTTTCTTCCCCCCAGTCCCTATATTCTTGTCAGAAACAGCGTACTATAATGGAAAGATGCCATTTTTAACAACTATATTATGAAAATAGCAAACATATAGAAATAACGACGAACATCTAGGCACTATTTAAATTTCCAAATATCTCCTGCCGTAAATATTTTTTTAGTTTGTTTGAATCAGGACCCAAATAAGATCCACACGTTGTAATTGGTTAATATATTTTAAGTAAGCCATACATTCCCCTTCTATCTGGACTTCATCTCAGCCTCTGTACCTTTTTATTGTTATCGGAGTAAGAGTTGTTTTTTTTTTAAGTTTATTTTGAGAGAGAGGGAGAGGAAGAGGGTGTGTGTGTGCGCGCGCGCGCCCCCGCCCACGCCCGCGCGCGTGTGTGCGCACGAATGGGGGAGGGGGAGAGAGAGAGGGAGAGAGAGAATCCCAGCAGGCTCCCTGCTGTCAGTGCAGAGCTAGCTGCAAGATCATGATCTGAGTCAAAAATCAAGAATAGGGTGCTTAACTGACTCAGCACCCCCAGGAACCCCTATTTTTTTAATCTTACTTAATTGGTTTATTTTATTTTATTTTTTTAAATTTACATCCACATTAGCATATAGTGCAACAATGATTTCAGGAGTGGATTCCTTAGTGCCCCTTACCCATTCAGCCCATCCCCCCTCCCACAACCCCTCCAGTAACCCTCAGTTTGTTCTCCATATTTATGAGTCTCTTATGTTTTGTCCCCCTCCCTGTTTTTATATTATTTTTGTTTCCCTTCCCTTATGTTCATCTGTTTTATCTCTTAAAGTCCTCATATGAGTGAAGTCATAAGATATTTGTCTTTCTCTGACTAATTTCACTTAGCATAATACCCTCCAGTTCCATCCACGTAGTTGCAAATGGCAAGATTTCATTCTTTTTGATTGCTGAGGAATACTCCATTGTATATATATACCACATCTTCTTTATCCATTCATCCAGCGATGGACATTTGGGCTCTTTCCATACATTGGCTATTGTTGATAGTGCTGCTATTAAAATTGGGGAGGCACCCCTATTTTTAAGGCCCTTCTCATAGGTAGTGAAATGTGTGACTCACCAGTGATGTTTAGATGTACAGTTTTGGAATTCTTGTGCATTTTTCATGCACTTAAAGCCAGCGTTTTGGCTTTAAAGTCTCTTAAATTATGCTTGCATTCAGGGGGATCCTTGATGTACTTTAGAAAACATACAGACACTCTTAATACATGAACACATGGTGGGTTTGCTGAGAAGCTAGGTTAAAATCTTTACAATTCAGGGAAAGAGAAGGATGTGCTGACCTTCAGGCCAATCTGTTATTTGTCTGCTTTCCCTTCTTAAATTAGTAGTTTTCCTCCTCCTCAATATATACTTTTCCCCTCTTATTTCATATTTTCTCCCTAGTCCCAAGACTGGCTTTTTACGCTATTACTCTTTATAGTTTTCTACCAATTCTGTAACGCTGAAGACCATTCATCGAAGATGCTGTAGAAGAGGTTTGGGATTAAGTAGAAGGTGGGCCCAGAGTTGACCTCTGTGGTCCTTCAACTCCAGGATTGCATGTAAATCAAGAAACAAACCTGATGCAGGGAAAGAAGTTGAAAGGAGAGAAACGAGTCAGGCTACTGTTGGCGAAGAGTCAGCTGAAGGTGTGAAATGACAGCTTAAAAAATGATAGCACATTGATTTTCTGCCCCACTACATGTCTAAAACCAGTAGTTCTTTTGGCGGATGAACACCGCAGGGAAAACGTAGGCAGCTATGTTACACTGACCGACAAATGCCATCTTAGTAACCAGAGTGAGAGAGCTCAAGTCAGCAGAAAAGTCCAATGTAATTAGGCTCTCTCAATTTTTTATTCTGTACCAAGTTCTAACCTTTTATTGTTTTAATACAGGAACTATGGATTAAATGGGTCTCAGGAATTTCAGTCCCCTCTTAAGAAAGTATCTTCTAATCCTAGTGAGGGAAGCTTTTCTTGTAGTCTAAGATGTCTCTTTAACTGTTTTTGCTGCATAGATGAAGTAAGCTTTCTGGGCTCACAAATGTGAGACACCTGTTAAGTGAACCCAAGTTTTGTGGAAGATTGGGTGCTTGAATTAGGGGAACCAAGTTAAGCTATTTATCATTTATTTTAAATCGAGTAATAGCTGGGAAGAAACCTAATGACCTCGTAATACTTATAATAGCTTTCAATCCAAAAAGTAAAAATGCCAAAAACTAAAAATTAGTAACCTTCTGAGTTTGGCAGTAGTAATTGGAAAACCATCTGTTGTTTCACATGCAAATGTTGCTAAAGGAATTTTCACATTAAGGGTGAGTAAACATGTTTTCCTCCTTTTTGTTTGATAATACTACATAGGGAAGCATCTTAGAAGACTTATTACTGTGGAGATTGTTGCAAATAGTGTATGGAGGGTTTTGTAGCTCTATTTTCCGTAGACAGCTCTACCCTTGCAGTGTTTTTTCTCCGGGGTATGTGAGCAATTGTCACAGTCTTAAAGGAAAAAAAAAAGTTGTGTTGTATTGTAATTCTTTTATTTTCTTTCATCCTTAAAAAAAATTGCTACCATCCTTCAGAGGAGACCTTTACATGTTATTTAATAAAATATTTTGGGATTGCAGGGCAGAAAATAATGATTAATCAATGTAGTGGCTTTTGGCAAATAAAGTATATAAAACAACATGTCGGGTGCTTGGGTGCCTTGGTTGGTTAAACGTCTGACTCTTGATTTTGGCTCAGGTCATGATCTCACGGTCTGTAAGATCAAGCCCCAAGTCGGGCTCAGTGCAAAGTGCTGAGCCTGCTTGGGATTCTCTCTCCTTCTCTCTCTGCCCTTCCAAATCTCCTTCTGCACTTGCTGTGCTCTTTCTCTCAAAGTAAATAAACAAACTAAAAAGTGCACATCTTACTATTTATGTTGAAAAAGTTCAGGAATAGAAACCTCCTAACACATTGATATAATCATCCTAGTGTAAATATTTGAAAACAAAAGTAAACTAAACTAATCCAAGATCAGTATGCATTGTCCTTTTGTAGTGGAAGCTTTGTAATTAAATCGTCCCTCCTTTTACATGAGGGCAGAAGAGGATGGTGTAGTAAATTGTAACACTAAATCTATTTGTTTAGATTAGTAGAATACTTTTCAACAATATTTGAGTGATTTGACTACTTAAAAATTTCAGTTAGCTTTAAGAACAAAGAGGAACTCTTCTTCAAATCTTGTAAAACCTAGCTTGAAAAAAAAACACTAGCTTGAGCACTGATGGGGGAATGGGGGCTCAGACAATTTTGGAGAGAAATAAGGTCACTTAATAACCTTAGTTGACAAAGTGTAGTTTCTGAAAAATGTTTACTTTTTAGCTTTATCTCCAGGAAGATGAAGCAAGACTGTGAGGATAATGGAAAAGTGATCTTAATTTGTCTTTATCTATTTCATCTGTCATTTCCCTATGTAGTTGGAAAATAAATCATATTCAGAAAAAAAGAATATTCATCCTTCCATATACCTGAGAGTAGTTGATTCTGCCATACACAAAAATCTTACTTTCAGCAATTTATTGGTGTATATTTGTCTTATCCTTTGGGGGAGAGAAATACCCAAGTTACTTTTGCTATTTCAGACAGACATCATGTGTCATGTCGTTGAGGGCTGACGTAGAGGATGTGGTAAGTTTCTTGGCTGCACCAAATCTGGATTTTACCCTCAGCCTCCATTATTTTGTTTGCAGTTTTATATGTTCTTGGGACATTAGAGAACAGTAGCAAAATATTATTATAAAATCACATATCAATGCTAAATATTGGTATATAGGGTTTTAGAATTCTTTTTACCATTAGAATAGACCAATTTTGACCCCAAAAAAGCTCCAAAGTATTCCAGAGGTGACTCATTGCCCTATAAGATGTATTTCACTTTCTAAAAACAAATATGCTCCAAAAAGTTTTTTCTGAACAATAAATTTTATCTGATTTATAGTCCTTTTAAACATGTAACAAAAAAATAAGCATGTACAAAACGAGAAAAAGAGCCTTTGTGGGAAAAGGAAATTGACTGTAAGGAAAAATAAAATTATTATAGAAACGCAGAAAAATGTTATGTAGCCAGATTATACTTTTCTGATTTATAGATTATATTCTTGTGATACAATAATCTGAAGTTCTGACACCTTATTTCATGAAAAAGAGAAAATTTACTGGTCATGATACAGAATGTGTGTATGTTTATATATTTTAATACTCTTGTTTTACAAGAGAGATCTGTCTTCTCTTAACTTTCGCACAGATCAACTCAGTGTCTTTGGATAAAAGGCAAGTCCCCTCTCAGAGCGCCTGGGTGGCTCAGTCAGTTGAGTGTCTGACTCTTGATTTTGGCTCAGGTCCTGATCCCAGGGTTGTGGGATTGAACCCCATGTACTGGGCTCTGTACTTAGTGTGGAGCCTGCTTAAGATTTTCTCTCACTCCCTCTGGCCCTTTGTCCCTCTCCCCGCTGTCTGTTTCTCTAGAAGAAAAAAAAAAAAAAAAAGACAAGTCCTTTACTCAGATGACAACTAGACATGTAACAAGCAGCATCATTTGCTATATATTAATATGCATATTTTAAGCATTTTATTTATTTTTAGTGCTTTCTGATTTTTGGAATGGTTTTAGATGGGCATACCAAAGAATGAAAGCATGGATGACCCATATGAAAGACTGGTTACTAAAGATAAAGTAGTATACGTTTATGTGATATAAATCTGCTTTCACATTTTACCTTTGAGTCCTAATCTGATTCTTGACTTGCACATACCCTTTCCAAGATACATTTTGAATGAAGATTTTGTGTATAAAATAAAGGAAGTTAGGAAAGGTCTTTTCTGACCATGTGGAAGATTTACCTAGTTTCTAGTCATCTACTTAATACTTATTAAATCCATTTTTTTCTGCATAAATATTTTAAATGGCAGAGAACTAAGAGTAAGGATAATTACTTCCTTTTAAAAAAGAGAAGGCATGGGGCGCCTGGGTGGCGCAGTCGGTTAAGCGCCCGACTTCAGCCAGGTCACGATCTTGCGGTCCGTGAGTTCGAGCCCCGCGTCAGGCTCTGGACTGATGGCTCGGAGCCTGGAGCCTGTTTCCGATTCTGTGTCTCCCTCTCTCTGTCCCTCCCCCGTTCATGCTCTGTCGCTCTGTCCCAAAAATAAATAAACGTTGAAAAAAAAAATAAAAAAATAAAAAAGAGGAGGCAGATTCATTTTCTTTCAACTGTAGTGTTAGGAGTAATGGCAGATGTGGCAAAAGAGTAATGCTTTTATTTTGAAGATTTATATGTCTGTCTAGCTCTATACATACACATAAATGTTTATATAACTTTTCAGATAATAGTGTAAACCCATGAATTTAAAAGCATCACGACCACTAGGTAATGAAGAGTGGTCTAAAAATAATTATGGGCCAAGGGGTATCACTGACCACAGGCATCAGTAAACAGAATAGTTTAATAGGCACTACAAATTTAAGAAGATTTATCCAAAGTTCATTGCAAACCTTGAAAATAAAAATAAAATTTTTGACATTTTTGTGCTGATTTTATTCTTATTTAAGAAGGAGAAAAACTGTAAGCAATAATTAGGTAACTTGATATTTATTCCATTTGTCCCAGATTATTTTAGGCTTGGCTAGAAATGGGGATAGATTATGAAAAAGGAACTATGCTCTAGGTAAACCAATATTCCTTAGTTTCCATCACTATTATTAAAGACTTGATAAATAGTTTCAAACACATAATCCACTTTTTTCCAAATTAGTCATGAAAACCTCTCCATCATAATGCATTTGAGTTCTCAGTGGCAAAAACTAAAAGATGTCTGGCCTTATTTGTGATGTGGCTGATTCAGTTAAGGGCACTTACGTGCAAGCTTTTAGGCTGTTTATCCTTCCTGTGACTAGACAGGGAACATTCATGGGAAATAGCACTTTGTGAGACAGGATAAGAAGGGGAGAATGAGAATGGTATTGAGAATTCTTTTTTTTTTTAAAGCAAATACTTAAAATTTTAGTGATTTCTCTTTATTTTTTTATTAATTTCAAGCATTTTTAGTTTTTGCCCCTTTATCATATGTTGCAAGTGTAGCATTACAGTGACACTACATTCCGTAATCCTGATCATGATTTTTAAAAATTCTTTAGATTTACATTTTCTTTCAGGTCTGCATACTCACTTAGGTATATAGGTGCATTGCATTTATCTACAGGTGTTCAAAAAGCGTGAATATGGGGTGCCTGGGTGGCTTAGTTGGTTAAGCGTCCAACTTTGGCTCAGTTTATGATTCGCAGTCCATGTGTTCGAGCCCCAGCTTAGGCTCTGTGTTGACAACTGGAAGCCTGGAGACTGCTTCTGATCCTGTGTCTCTTTCTCTCTGCCCCTCCCCCGCTCACACTCTCTCTGTTTCTCAAAAGTGAATAAACGTTAAAAAAATTTTTAAGTGTAAATAATAGTTCTGATAAGTAGTGGACTGAAAACTAAGCAAAGAAAGTACAACCTCCATTTTTACCTCTGGAAGTGGTATTACCCCTATCATGCCATACTATGTTTCAAAAAAGTTCATTATTCTCCCAACTCTCATGTTCCCTTTCTGAACACACTTGTTCACACATAGCAAAACAGTAGTTGGGTGGCTGTGTGGATACTGCTGGGGTTTCTACTATTCCTGCCATCAGGGCTGCTGTGGTGGGTGGGGTAAGTGGCTGGAATCTGTACAAATCTCAGAGCTGCAGGTGTTCTCATAGTTATTCAGTTGTGTGGTTGTTGCAGTGTTATGTTTCCAGAGTTATTCCCAAATAATATGAAAAATCATTAGTTAATATTTGTTAATGAAGTGTCTAAACATTTACATAAAACATTTCCACTGTGTTGAATTTAATAGTCATGAGATAATTATTATTCAAATGAAGTAGTAAACAATTGAATGTTTTAAATGAATGTAATGTTTAAGAGTAGTAACATTTTGGGGTACTATGAAATCTCAACATTCCTACAGAATGAAACCAATATAGTCATTCCTCAAATACATGCTGACCTCTATGGTTTGCAAGTACATTTTTTAAAGGTTTCTACTGCATATTCATATTGGCTTCTTTGTAGAGACACATCAGTTTGTAATCACTGCATCTTTATAATTTTAGAAATAGGTACAATGATGATGAAAAAGAAATGTATGCTTACTTTAGTATTGAGCTGGTGAAACACTTGATATATTAAAAATAATTTTGTATTTTATTTGGTTGACATTCAGCATTAATTATACCTTACCCCCACTCCAATATAGAATGTCTTAGACTTTCCATGATTAATTTAGCATAAACTAAGAAAAATTTTCTTTTGATGCTATTTACTTGGGCTAGAGTTGATATATTTGAATTGTTGTACCAATTCTTTTTAAATGAATTACAGTAAATGTGACTGATTCAATAAAAGGAAAACAAACCTTTTTGTATGAACTACAAATGCGTTATTGCTATTAAATACAAATATGGTTTTCTAAAATAAGCTTTGAAAGTAAAATTTAATGCTAATGGAAACAAATTCAATTTAAGCATCTGTTTATTAAAAGTTAACTTAATTTATTAGATGCACTTTTATAGTGGTTGCAGTCAGAATTTCAAAAGCAACTTTCCCTGAGCAGTGTATTTTGTTCTATTGGTGAGGCATGTGTGGCACAAGTGATAATGACTCAGTTGTGCAGGTGGCTAAAGGGCAGAGGTGGACACTTAGAGCCTATAGCTTAGATCTGTAAGCTTAAAGTGAATATAGGTTCTGAAATAATTTAAGAGATTAGTTTAGACAACAAAATATGTTTTTGCATAGCCACAGACTTATTTTCTGAGAAAGCTAAACTTTAGAGAAATAAAAGCATATCCATTTAGAGATAAAATGGGCATTCTGAACATACGTTGTAGAACCAGTGCTTTGCATTTTCCTTCCCTACTTCTATGTGTACCAGCATTGTACTCTTCTATAAACGCTATCCCTCTGATAGGGAATAAAACAAAAGATCTGACAGCCAGCTTTTCCTCTTCTTAGCCTGTTGTTAGCCAGATAGTGGGAAAAGAAATGTTTAAGATATAGCCCAGATCTTAAGGAGTTCATAGTCTTATATAGAGACAGATAAAACATAAGTATGTAATTAACGTGATCAGTGTAAACCTGATGTATGTATGAAGTGTTGGCACTATTTATCTGTTTTTAACTCTTTGCTCAAAGTTGTTTGCAGAAGGGAAGCAGAGGATAAGTGATACAATCTTCATATTTTAAAAAATAGACACACACACACACACATTCCACCACCAACCAGATGGTAAGTAGCATGATATTTGGAGGATTTTTTATTTTAAATTTAGGGATCACTTACTGGTTTCAGGATCATTTAGGCTAGCACTTTCTCCTGCCACCTGGGCTTTTCATCCCTTAGTATGGAAACTAAGATAGGCTGGACACTATTTTGAGGTGGGATTGGTGATCATCCACAATCACCATGGCTATCTGGGAGTAATTGTTGGTCGAGATATTGAAGCCAGATCTCCAGCAGAAGAGTGGCTGAAACATAAATACCCTCCTGATAAACAAGTTATAAAAGGGTATTCTTTTTTTAAAAATTTTTTATTTTTTGAAAGAGAGAGAGGGAGACAACAGAGCACGAGCAGGGGAGGGGCAGAAAGAGAGGGAGACACAGAATCTGAAGCAGGCTCCAGGCTCTGAGCTGGCAGTACAGAGCCCGATGCGGGGCTCAAACCCATGAACCACGAGATCATGACCTGAGCCGAAGTCAGATGCTTAACCGACTGAGCCACCCAGGCGCCCCAAGGGTATTATTCTTTTAATAAAATAGCACAAATCATCCCTCTTGAAAAATATCTATTACCTCACCCCGAGAACAGTTTGACTTGGATTAGCCACTGTGAATCCTAGTCTTTTTTTTTTTAATTTTTTTAAAATGTTTATTCATTTTTGAGAGACAGAGAGAGAGAGAGAGCATGAGCGGGGAAGGGGCAGAGAGAGGGAGACACAGAATCTGAAACAGGCTCTAGGCTCTGAGCTGTCAGCACAGAGCCCAGCGTGGGGCTTGAACTCACGAACTGCGAGATCCTGACCTGAGCCAAAGTCGGACTCTCAACCGACTGAGCCACCCAGGTGCCCCATCTAGTCTTTGAAACAAAACTGAACATGTAAAGTAATTTAAACCACATTAGATTATTGGTAGGAGCCATTTGGCTGTAAATACAATATGCATAAAAATATTAAATGTTATTTTAAACTAATTTATACAGTGGGTTTTTTGAGGAATGAATAGTAAAGCATTTGCCTCCTACACAATTTTGTAATATAGATAATATATTAACTCCCATTTTTGACCTCTTAATTCATGTTTTTATATTTTTAGGCCAGTGAAAAGAATTCCTCGCTATCAAGTTCTCATCAACATGTCAGACAGAATTAGGATATCCTCGACCTACATTCCTGAGGAGGACATAACAATAATTATGGGATATGAAGTACAGCATCCTAAATTACAAACTATTTTTCCAGGTCTTATTTATTTACATTGAACTAAAAATTGTTAAGTAAGAACACTGATACTTAAAATAAGGTAAATTGCTGCTCCAAAAAATGTATTCTTTACCATGTAACTGAATAGAATCCTAAATTTTGTCGGTAATATTCAGAAAACTTGTATATTTAATAGTAGTTCCTTTTACAAAGGTGCTTAGAATATAGTGGGTCTATTTCAGATATCCTAATTGGAAATTTTTTCTTTCTTTCAGAAAACAGCAATTAAAATTTGCTGCTTTCTGAAAGATTTTTTAAAAGGGGGTTCAGGGGCGCCTGGGTGGCTCAGTCGGTTGAGCGTCTGACTTCGGCTCAGGTCATGATCTCATGGTCTGTGAGTTCAAGACCCGCGTCGGGCTCTGTGCTGACAGCTCAGAGCCTGGAGCCTGTTTCGGATCCTGTGTCTCCCTCTCTCTCTGCCCCTCCCCTGCTCATGCTCTGTCTCTGTCTCAAAAATAAATAAAACATTAAAAAAAATTTTAAAAAAAAGGGGGTTCAGAAAAAAAAATTTTTCAGGATTAAGTTTGGGGTAGGCTGATTCTAGCAGGCTTTGTGGCACAGGTCCCCTGAGGAATTCATTGTGAGACTCTAGTATATGCCACATGTCAGAAATTCAGCTTTGTCAGCTGACAACTAAATTTGATACCGTTAGTCTTAAGGACATAGGATGTCATACATAAGCCAGTCCAATCTTTGAAGGATTTTTTTCTCTTCATTGCTGTACAGAATTGTAGCATTGCCCATTTTATAGGCTTTTTTTTTTTTAAGCAACATCTTTAAAAAATCATGTGAATTCTAAAAACTATTTGGTAACTTAAAATTTGTTTTTAGGTATTTCCTGCTAAGTAGAAAACTTTACCAAATATAATGGAACCAAATTATAATAAAGATACAGCTAAGAAAAATCTACAAATATAATTGTTATTGAGTATAAACAATTTTTTTCTTGATGTTGAACCCCCACAGTATTTTCCTATCCCACTGGATAAATAAAAGCTACAATGGAATTTATTTAGCTTTGTTTTTTGGAAATAAAAACCTATCTTAAACTGTTTTTGTGATAACTTTGTTTTTAATATGACTCTTTAAATTCATCTTAATGGAAGACTTGGAAGAGCCAACTTTTAATTGGGTTGATAGTAATCAAAGAATGCAGTTGCTATAATAGCAACCATTTACTGAGTGACAGCTGTGGTGCTGGGTATTATTCTCGTGGTCTTGTATTTATCAGCTTTAACCCTTATAGTAACACTGCAACGTAGATATTTAGCGTCATTTCATTGGTGAGGAAAGAGAAGCTTAGAGAGATTAAAGTGCCTGGCTAAGTTTACACCTCTGATAAATTCACACAGTGGATATTTGAGAGCCTGCTGTGTTGGCCCTGATACTATGCTGGGTCTGAGAATGCAGCTGTGAACAAGACAAGATCTTCATTCTAAAGGAGCTTACATTCTAGTAGTAAAGTCTGGATTTGAACACAGGTGTTGCAATCTAAAACCTTTCTTCTTAGCTTTTACACTCCCTCCTGCCAAGGACACACTATAGAGGAGATAGATAAAATTGTTTCAGTGCCACTTAAGAAAGTGGGTGGGGATGTAAACTACATTCTAGAGCGTGCTATAGGGAAGAAATACTGGTATATGAGTATCAAGATATATCAAAGGAAGAACGCTAGGACCTGTATAACTCTATGGTGAGAAATGGAAGCCTGTGCTAAGTTACAGTCTTGGTTTATGATCATCTGTAGATAATGTGCAGTGCAATAGCAATGCCATGTACTTGCTGTTATACATCTCAGTCTTAAGATCAGTATCATCTCAGTGTATAACCCTGCACTGTCCAACATAGTAGCCATTAGCCACTTTCAAGTACTTAAAATGTGGCTAGTGCAATCAAAGAACTGAATTTTAAATTTTTAAAAATTTTAATTTGAAAATTGCTACTTGAAATTGCTACTTCAGTTACTACATCTTTTAAGCATGTTTGTAACAACCTGTGTGTGTGTGTGTGTGTGTGTGTGTGAATCTATTTTTTCAACTACATTTTAGTAAATAAATACAGATTATTTCTGATGAAAATTTAGCATCTGAATTAACATGGTTATAATATAAAATGTACACTATATAAATATCCATTAGTTATTTTTAAAATATTGACTACATGCTGAAATGGTATTTTAGACATACTAGGTTAAATAAAATATTATTAAACTTAGTTTCAACTATATTTTTTACTTTTTTTTCTATGTGTCAACTAAGTAATTTGAAATTACTATGTGACTTTCTTTTATTTGTATTAAAGAGTGCTGGTATAATCAATCACAGGAGCCTGGTGAAGAGGATCTGGTCCATATATTTTATTTCTGGCATCAAAATATTTTCCTAGTATGCCTCACTCTGCTTTTATCAAGAGTTAATGTATTCCTCATCATTCTGTTAATGTTAAGAATCATGCTAATAACTGCCAATATTTATTCCTGTAGTAGAAATATAAACATTTCTTGTCAGTATAAAAGTATGCACATATAACACATTGTTTTCAGAGTATTTCTCATAGTTAAATTTTTAAAAATAGAAAATAAGCTTAGATACTGTGGGACTGGATTCAAGGACTGACAGATTTGGGGGAGAAATACTTTATATTATACAATATATATATTCATGAAAAAAGCAAACATAAAAAGTATAAAAATAAAAAGATACAATATATTTTACTTGGAATTTCAGAGATTTTTTCTTTTCTTCTCTTTCCCCTTTACTTCAAAAGTTATAAATACTTTTGAAGCAACATGTATTGTCGCACTTTTGATTTTTTGTTGTACAGTTAATGAACTTGAGAGTCTGGATGACTGGAGATCATCTGTCTGGCCTTCCCATTCTTTTGTTTCTTCTTCTTTGATTAATAAAGGTTTTCCTAGAGTTTGGCCGACAAGGTTACAGACTTCTTGAGCTTTGCGCCATGCGTTCTCAACAGCAACAAGACAGGCTTGCCGTCTTAGGAATTAAATGCAGAGATTATTAATATGACATTCAATGAACTTTAGCACTGAATAGTTTTGTTTAATTGATAATTTAGTTAAAGATGTGCTTAACTTACCGAAGATTCTCAACAGAACCTGGAGTATGATAGAACTGGGGCTGGCTGATGACGACAGAGCTATCTAGCTTTTCAACAAGAAAGTTACAAATATTTTGCATTTTTCCAAATTCAGTAAATGTAATGCAGACCTGTAAATGAAATGACACTTGAAATTATTTTCATGCCTGATGGCTTCTTTTAAAGTTTTCTCTAGGAGCGCCTGGCTGGCTCAGTTGGAGGAACATGTGACTCTTGATCTTGGGGTCATGGGTTCAGGCCCCATGCTGGGCGTAGAGATTACTTAAAACTTTTAAAAAATAAAAATAAAAAATAAAGTTTTCTCTAAATATGAGGAAAAAAATTAAAGCCAGATAACGAGGTCATTTTATAATATGTAACAGATAAGCCTACTTGATACTCAACAACTAAATTATTAAATTTTATTAAATTATTAAGTAGTATCTCTACTTTTGAACATAAGAAATAGTTATAATAACTAATGATTATGTCTGTTAATTTTAATATCTGTATTGGTTCTTGGTTGGTTTGACTTTCCTCCTTATTGTGAGCTTTATTTCCATGCTGTTTTGTATATCAGGTAATCCTTGTGAATTAACTTTATGAGAGGTGTTGGATATTCTTGTATATACCACTGTAAATAATTATTTGTTCTAGAATTCCATCAACTTCCTTGGAAACTGATCTCTTTTGGTTTGCTTTTAAGATCTGTTACGTGGGACTGGAGTAATGTTTGAGGCAAGGTACTTCTGTATACTCCACCTCATGCCCTATGAATTATAAAATTTTCTAATCTGGTGCTATACAGCCCTGTATGAACCCCAAACACTGTTCCCTCTAAATTTTGGGGTGATTCTTTTTCTAGCCTCAGGTCATTTTCACACATTGGTGTGCTGATCAGTGTTCTGCTGAGTACTTGGCAGGGGTTGGTGGTATCCCCTCTGTGGTTCTCCGAAAAACTCTCTCTCTGCAGCCCTCTACTCTCCTACAAACTCTAGTTGTCTTGTTTGGGCTCTCAATTCCATTTCTTCAATACAAGGAGTTTGCTAGGCTCTGTCTGGGTTCCCTTCCCTGTGAAGCTGCCTGGACACCTTGAGACACTGAGTTAGGACAACTGTAGGACTTTTGTTTGTTTCCTTTTTCTCAGGGATCACAGTGTTTCATTGCTTTATGTCCACTCTTTTGAAAACCTTTGTTTCATATACTTTGTCAATTTTTTGGCTGTTTCAGGTGGGAAGGTAAATCTGGTGCATGTTATTCTACCTTAGAAGCAGGAGTCTTGTCTGTCTCTTGAAGAGAAGTCTTTTTTTGTGTGTTTTGTTTTTTTAAACACTATATTGGCTAATAAACTTTTCTGTTAGTCAAAATCAATTTCCTCAGCCATACCCAAGATGCGAGTTTTTAATCTCTGGGTAAGTTTCCAAATTTATATTTCCTTCCTGGTTGAAAATCAAAGCTCCAAAATGCCTATAGGCTGCCTTTAATAAGAAGTACAGACAATAAATACTTTTCTGCATTTGCATAGTGTAAATATGGAAGCAAATCCTGTCTTTTGTGGCTGTATTTAATCTATAAAAGTGCCACAGCGGCCCTGTACATACATTTCATTACATGTAATGAAACATAGCAAGATGTACAGTGACTGTGGAAGTTGGAAGGTAGCCAAATATGAGAGTTCAAAGGGTTTCTCTGCATGCAGATTAAAGTGATTGAGTATAACAGGTTCCAAGTGTCAACAAAAGCAATTCTTTGCTATACAAGTGCCCTTGAAATGCATTTTATTTTTAAAATTTATTCCAATTTCTACTCTGATAACTTAAAACAAAAATAATTTTTATAAATATACCCGCTTTCCTATGAAATATGCTGAATCCTTTGCATCCTTGGTATTCTTCTTTGCTAAAAATAAGTTATCTTGAAGGACAGTAAAAATTCCTAAGCAGGTTGCAAAAAAGATACTAATTTTTCCATCTTCAATTCCCCTCTACCCCTAATCATCTGAGGCAAATTTACTCCTACAGAATCAGGTTTAACATGTGGTACTTACTTGCTCTATTTCTATAAATAACAGGAAAACCTGTCTGTTAAGATCAGCTCCGTGGCTGCTCACACAAGATTTTCTCTGCCTTTCTTCCCTCTTATCATTACCATGACTTAAAAAGTTAGCAGATGTAGCTTTTAGAAGTACATCTACATTGATAAACAGACCATGAACAAAGTATAGTTTAGGAGTATTTGTGTTGAATGATTAACAAGTAAATTTGGTAGGAAAAAAACCTGTTTTCTGCTTTTTCTAACAGTTCAAGAACTGTTTTAAGTCTTCCAGTGGTCTGAACTTCTGCTTTTAAATTTAGCAATGTGGTATATAATCAAAATGTAGCTAGACAGAAATCCAAGTTAATGAAGTTGAGTCACTTTGCTGAAGAATAGAGATGTTGCATCACAATTTTTAAAGAGGTATTTAGGGTAAAAATATTTTAAGTACCTAATACCTTGAAGATAAAGATAAATCCGTATATTCAGAATCCTCATTATATGTTTCATCATGGTAAAATAATGTGATTACAAATGTATGCACATTTACACACTATCTTGTAATAGCTATATTAACTTACAAAACAGATTGGTAGATAAATGGTTCCCATCTCTTTGGTCAAGAAGAATCCTCATTAGTTTAGAAATTTCAGTACTAAAAAAGAAACTGAATTCCAGAATAGGTGGGTTTTAAGTAAACTCTACCCCCAATGTGGAATTCAATCATGACCCCAAGATCAAGAGTCTCATGCTGTACTGACTGAGCCAGCCAAGTACCCCGAAAGGTGAGCTCTTAAGTGCTTTTAATGAATTTGTCTCCTGGATAAATCAAATCTCAGTTTATTAAAATTTTCTGCAAATGGGACTTCTGAATTATTGCTAATCTCAATTACCATAGAGAAACAGGCCAAAAGCCTCTTTAAAAATACTTGCAGTTCTAATTTCCAAAAAAGGCAAGTGTATAAAACTGAACAAACTACATGTAGTAGGCTAGACACCTTTCAATTCTGGGCAAGATTCTAAAAGATTATTTTAAAAATTAGTTTGTGGGGCACCTGGGTAGCTCAGTTGGTTTAGTGTCTGACTCTTGCTTTCGGCTCAGGTCATGATCTCACAGTTCCTGAGTTCCAGTCCCTTGTCGGGCTCTGTGCTTATAGTGTGGAGCCTGCTTGGGATTCATTCATTCTCTCTCTCTCTCTCTCTCTCTCTCTCTCTCTCTCTGCTGCTCACCCCCACTACCCCCCACGTGCTCCCTCTCTCTCCCACGCTCTAAATAAATACTTAAAAAAATTAGTTTGTAAGGAATTAGGAAAGAAAAGGTTTCTATGAGAAACAAAGAAGATAGGACCTTGTCATTCATTTTGTTACCTTGCCACAGGCCTCCAAGTACTTTGTATATTTTCTTTTCTTTTTGGTATTGCCACAATCTATTATTTTCTTCCCTTTTTAAATATCCCCCAGTTTTTGTTTTTAGTTCTGTCACTGAAGAAAAGAATACAGGGTTTTCTCATTTTAATGGTCCTCCAAGAAGGCATTCAGGGAAGAACAAAATAAGGACACAGGAATTTAGGAGTAAAATCTTCTAAGTTCTCTTAAGTACTGAGTTTCTTGATGAGATGTTAGGTAAGAACTCATCTGACTTTTCACTTTGTTTTTTTCCTGAGAGTGAAGTTTACCAACTCTATGCTTTTCTTCTAATCTCTACCATTCTCAACCACTGCCAAATTATTTCTATCCAAAGGCCAATCTATTGAGCATGTACATTTGAGATTACTAAGAACAAATCACGATGTATTAAACTTGACTTCCTAACTGGCAAGTTACCAGAGAAATACTGTAGCAATAAAGAATTTATTTTTTACTTAGGATATACTGACATATAGTCTTCATGGCAACATTGTCAAGGTCATAGTTGATTGATGTTACTTAGTATTTTTATTAATTACACAGATGGGTACACGGATGATAAAATCAGCAGGTGATAGAAAGCTGGCCAGGCAGAATATAAACACTGATTGATAAAATCAAGATCCAAAAAGATCCTAACAGGCTGGAAACATGGTCAAATCTAGTGGATAAAATTTTACAGAGATAAATTTAAACTCTCATACTTTATTTTGAAATAGCAATAACAAGTATAAAATAGAAATATGTAAAAGCAGCATGTGAGAAAGATACTTTGATAATTTTAATTACTGATTATAACTGTGAGCTCAACACAAGGGAACAATGTGATACAAGTACCAAGTTCAGTCTTAAACATTCCAGAATAAAGGAGATAATCATCTTTCACTAATGTGGACTGGATAAATCACAATTAGGACACTGTAGTTGTGTTGTAGGTGCTTTGGATGGAAATTGGTTAACTCAGTAGTTTGTCTTATAAGAAATGGCTAAAGAAACTGGGGATTCTTACCCCTGGAGAAGAAAAAACTAGCATCAACATGATACTGAACTTCAAGTATATACTTCAAGGAAGTAGTATTTGCCTTTTGTTCTTGGAGAGGTACATCATTAATAATGGATGAGTACTACTAAGTCCATTCTGGCTTAATGTTAGAAAAATTTGTATTGATTAGACATCTGAAAATGGAATAAGCTTTTTATATTCATGTACTTACATCATTTCTAACTTTCAATATTCTTACCTTTAAAATAAAGAGAAACAGCAGGGGGTAGGTGGGAGTTTAGATAAAGAATCTCTAAAGTGCCATTCAGGATAAAAATCTTAGTTATTTTGTAAAGTAATGTTCTACCTCCTAATCTAACTTTATATATCTAACTGTCCACGAGGGTACTGGTATATGTTAGACATTATTTTGTACTTTGTGACCCCATCACCCTGGTCTCTGCTGACTGCTGATGCTGACCTAAGGGTAATATTATCAGATTGCATGATATAAGAATTCTGGCTATCAGGGAGCCCTATACAAAATATGATCAGATTCTCTCAAGAAGTTGAGTATGGGACATTAAAAAGTATAACAGAAGGGGAAAAAAGCAGAGTTTAGCCAAGTCCTAATTTAATCATGTTCTTCTAGCAAAACAAGCAGCTCTAATGCATTTTCTGTAACTGCACAGTTGGTCCCTAAAACAACTTAAGTCTGAAAATGATGCCAGTTTTCCATGAAGCTTTTCTGTGTATTTGCTGGAACCATTCCTTTTTCTCCTTACTTCTTGGGGTACCCTCACACTAAACCCCATTCACTTGAGATAACCTGAGCCAATGCATGTTCATTACAGCCTGAAGTCCTGACAGGTAATCACTGCTGGAGGAGTGCTAGAATAACTTCCAGCTTTGTTCTCTGTAATACAGACTCTTACCCCTCTGTTCTTCATCCTGTTTTTCCTTTTTTTCAAGACATCCAGTATTGTAATATCACCCAAAGAGCCCCAAATTGAAAAACTTATTTTAAGAAAACAATTGATATGAAACAGTGATACCATAGTGTGATATCATAAAAATCATTAAAAGTTATATTAAAACTTTTCACATCTGAGAAGTTTCATAACTCCCCTTACTTTTTTTTTAATTAAAGTACAGTTTGACGCACAATGTTACATTAGTTTCAGGTATACAACATAGTGATTCAACAAGTCTATATACACCTTGTTTCTTCCCCCCAGATTTAAAAAAAAAAATTTTTTTTAACGTTTGTTTATTTTTGAGACAGAGAGAGACAGCGCATGAATGGGGGAGGGTCAGAGAGAGGGAGACACAGAATCTGAAACAGGCTCCAGGCTCTGAGCTGTCAGCACAGAGCCGACGCGGGGTTCGAACTCACGGACCACGAGATCATGACCTGAGCCGAAGTTGGCCACTTAACCGACTGAGCCACCCAGGCGCCCCTCCCCCCAGATTTTATTTTAAGTAATCTTTATATCCAACGTGGGGCTTGAATTTACAACCCCGAGATCAAGAGTCACATACTCTTCCTACTGAGCCAGCTGGGTGCCCTCCCAAGTGTATAGTTTATGCTGTGCTCACCAGAAGTGTGGCTACCATCTGTCACCATACACTATTAAAATAATACTGACTATATCCCCTTTGCTGTGCCTTTTATATCTGTGACTTATTCATTCTGTAACTGGAAGCCTGCATCTCCCACTGCCCTTCACACATTTTGTCCATCCCCTAATGTCCCTCTTCATCCTGTTATGAAAGATATTTTTCAATCCCAACTACCATAAAATAAGTTTTGCCATGTGGATCTCTAAAATTATCATGAGTAATTTTAAAATTCCTTCAGATAGTTAAATTTTAAGTGGAAAAATAAAACTATTTAAGTACTGGAGCAACAGTGTATTGTAGAAATTACTGTTTCAAGGAGGTAAGAAGCTAGGCAGGATTCTAATTTCCGTTCTTTCTTTCAATATGACTGGGAAGTCTGAGACCCCAAGTTATCTGAACTTGAAGTCACGCCCTTAAAATTATAAAAATAATAGATTATCTGGTAGGACTAGATGATTTTTTGAGATATTTCCCACCTCTAAACATAAAGATTATCTGACTAGAGGGGCGCCTGCGTGGCTCAGTGGGTTAAGTGCTGACTTCGGCTGGCTCAGGTCATGATCTCATGGTTCGTGGGTTTGGCCTGCAATGGGCTCTGTGCTGACAGCTCAGAGCCTGGAGCCTGCTTTGGATTCTGTGTCTCCCTCTCTCTCTGCTCCTTCCCCCACTCATACTCATTCTCTCTCTCTCTCTCTCTCTCTCTCTCTCTCTCTCTCTCTCTCTCAAAAATAAACATTAAAAAAAAAAAAAGATTATCTGACTAGATAAATAAGAGTTTATCTCTAAGTCTAACTCCATTCTTGTTTGCTTCCTGTGAGGAGGCAGCATGGAACTAGCACACAAATCCCAAGATGTTTGGATGCTGAAACAAATCGTAGTCCTATAACCTAACCACAACTATAACATACCTGATTTCATAAAATCCTGATCATAAAATCTTTAAAAATAAGTAAAAAGTATAGGCAGTTGTAGAAATTAAATGTTATCATTGAGTGTACAAAAAATATTTTGTTCTTTTTAATTCAGGCAGAGGTTGAGTGGTCTTTATTTTTTTTAGTTAATTATAAGAATTTTTCTTTTTTTAAGTGGGCATCATGCCCAGTGCAGAGGCCAACATGGGGCTTGAACTCATATCCCTGAGATCAAAAGTCAGATGCCTAACCAACTGAGGCACCCCTTAAAGATTTTATTTTTAAGTAACCTTGCACCCAATGTGGGGATCAAACTTACAACCCTGAGATCATGAGTCACACATTCTACTGAGTGAGCCAGCCAGGTGTCCCAAGTGCTTTTTGTAAAAAAAAAAAAAAAAAAAAAAAAAAAAACAAACAAACAAAAAAAAAAAAACAAACAAACCCTGATAACTTAGCACAATAGAGTAAAATTGCATTATGAAAGAAGGTTGAAAAGTGTTTCAGTCCTTATGTTAGGACATTATTAATTTGCTTTTTATCTGAGAAGAAATTTCCTATAGTGTTTTCCTGCTCACTAGGTGATAACTTTACTAAAATTTCATTCAGGGGGCAATTAACTGCTCTTCCTTCATGCTATTTATATTCCATTTCAAAACAATTTCTCTTAAATATATCTCATTACAATTTATTTTAAAAGCTCATACAGGGGCGCCTGGCTGGCTCAGTCGGAAGAGCACACGACTCTAATCTCCAGATTGTGAGTTCAAGCCCCATGTTGGGTATAGAGATTACTTTAAAAAAAAAATTAAAAAAAAATATGTGTATATACACATATACACACATATATATAATATGTATACATATATACACATATATATAATAAAAATAATTAAAAAAATTCTTTTCTTTCGATTGTTATTTTTAAGAAACAGAACATGAGTGGGGGAGGAGCAGAGAGAGAGGGAGACACAGAATCTGAAGCAGGCTGCAGGCTCTGAGCTGACAGCACACAGCCCGATGTGAGGCTCAAACCCACGAACTGAGATCATGACCTGAGCTCAAGTCAGATGCTTAACTGACTGAGCCACCCAGGCACCCTGAGAAAAATAATCTTTTATCAATATCATGAGAAGCAGTCCTCCTATACATTTCAGTTCAATAATAAAAATAAATGTAAATTGTATCCACAAAATCATGCTGTTACCAATTATTTTTCATGATAAGTACATACCTCTGCTTCCATGTGATAAGCATTTTCCATTCTTCTAAAATCCTTTGTCACAGTTACATTTTCTGCCTGAAGCAGAAAGTACAAGAGTATGATTACTCAATGTTTGGCTACCAAATGCAATTACTCTAAAACATAAAGTAGAAACCTGAACTTATTAAACTCAGAAAAACAGAGAATGCAGAAAGAACTTGTTTGCCTGATGTTTTAAACCTTCCCTAAAAGTTACATAAAATAAGTGTAGAGCCACTTACCCATTTAAGAGAAAACAAAGCCCTTTTCCTTACACCAAAATAAATTCCAACACAGCAAATATTTAATGTAGTATAAAGGGTCCCTAAAAGTTCCAGGAAATATTAGTTAACAGCTATATAACCTTAGGCTTGGGAAGGACCCAATAAGTATTATACCAAAGGCAAGAAACATACTGACAAGATTAGTGATTTTAGCTAAATAAAATTTAAAAATTTTGAATGTTCAATACTGTAAACAAATATGGCAAATATGAAATTGGGAAAATATTTGCAATAATGAGAGAGTTATTGATAATCGTAAGGTTCCCTTAAAATAATCTTGAAAAAGAAAAAGCTAGAGGTATCACAATCCCAGATTCCAGGATATACTACAAAGCTGCAGTAATCAAAACAATAGATGTTGGCACAAAAACAGACACACAGATCAATGGAACAGAATAGAGAACCCAGAAATAAACCCCACTTATAGGGCCTATGACAGTTAATTAATTAATTAATCTACAACAAGGGAGCATGAATATACAATGGGAAAAAGGCAGTCTCTTTAACAAATGGTATTGGGAAAACTGGATAGCTACATGCAAAAGAATGAAACCAGACCACTTTCATTAGACCATACACAAAAATAAATTCAAAATGGATTAAAGACATAAATGTGAGACCTGAAGCCATAAATTTCCTATAAGAAAACACAGGCAATTATTTCTTTGATATTAGTCATAGAAACATTTTTCTATATATGTCTTATTTGGCAAGGGAAACAGAAGCAAAATTAAACTATTGGGACTATACCAAAGTAAAAAGCTTTTGCACAGTGAAGGAAACCATTAACCAAACAAAAAGGCAATCTACTGAATGGGAGAAGATAATTTGCAAATGATATATCTGATAAGGGGTTAATATCCAAAGTAGATACAGAACTTATACAACTTCACACCATAACAACAAATAATCCAATTAAAAAATGGGCAGAGGAACTGAACATACATTTTTCCAAAGAAGACATACAGATGGCCAATAAACACATAAAAAGATGCTCAACATTACTCATCATCAGGGAAATGTAAATTAAAACCACAATGCGTTAACACCTTATCAGAATGGCTAAAATAAAAAATGCAAGAAGTAACAAATTTTGGTGGGGATAGGGCGAAAAAAGAACCCTTGTACACTGTTGGTGAGAATGTAAATTGGTGTGCTATTGTGGAAAACAGTATGGAGGGAGCTCAAAAGTTAAAAACAGAATTACCATATGATCCAGCAATTCTACTACTGGATATTTACCCAAAGAAAATGAAAACACTAACTGAAAAAGATACCTGCACCCCTATGTTTACTGCAGCATTATTTACAGTAGTCAAGATATGGAACCAACCTAAGTGTTCATCCATAGATAAAGATGTGAGACACTTATATGTACACACACACACACACACACACACACACACACACACACACACACTGAACTATTACCTGTAAAAAAGAATGAAATCTTGCCATTTGCAACAATATGAATGGATCTAGAGGATTTAATGGTAAGTAGAATAACTCAGCCAGAAAAACAAGCACCATATAATATCACTCGTTTGTGGAATTTAAGAAACAAAGCAAATGAACAAATAAGAAAAAAAGAGACCAAAAAAGACTCTTAACTACAGAGAATAAACTGGTGGTTTCCAGAGGAGAAGTGGGGGGTGGGATATTGATAAAGGAAGCTAAGAGTATTACACTGATGAGCATTGAGAAATGTACAGAATTGTTGAATCATTATACTGTACAGCTGAAACTAATTTTTAAAAAGTTCCCATAAATTAATAAAAGAGTAGAAAAAGCAGACAAAGTTTTATGAACTGGCAACTTACATGAAAAAAGTTTAACCTCAAATGTAAAAAAAAAAAAAAAAAGAAACATAGGAAATGACAGTAACATTTTTTTTGGCTACTGACTTGGCAAAGTTAAAAAAGAAAATAATGCCCACTATGCCAAAGATATATTTGTAGTGAAGTTGTAAACTTATTGTCCTACACTGTAATTTTTCATAAGCCTTAAAAATATGCATAAGCCAGGAATTAATGTCCAAAAACATAATTAAAAACATGTATAAATACCTAGCAACAAGGTTATTCATTTTGTCACCATTTTTAATAATGAAAAACTATGATATGCTCAATCTATTCCCACCACTCCCTATCTTAATTTGAATGCACCTAGAAATAGACTCTGAAACATGGATGTGAGTACAAGCAGTTGATTTTTAAGGCAATCCCAAGAGGGGCGCCTGGGTGGCTCAGCCGACTTCATTTCAGATCATGATCTCATGGTTTTGTGAGTTCCAGGTCCCACTGGGCTCTCTGCTGTCAGCATGGAGCCTGCTTCATATCCTCTGCCTCCCTGTCTCTTTGCCCTCTCCCCGGGGGGTTTGGGGGGGGGGGTAAAAAAAAAAAGATAATCCTTGGAAGCACCACAGGGGAATGGGAAGTGAAACAAAAGGAAAGCAAGCCATTAAAGTGTGCATTGTCAAGCGGTCACCACTGTGGGCAACTGGAACTTATTCCTGCAGAGAAATTCCGGGAGCCAGGGCAGAACATATGCCTCAGAGCTATCCTGCCCGAGAGGTAAGGTCTCCTTCCATTCACCTCCCTCACTTCTTAGCTGAAGGCTGTTAGAGCTTGGGGAGGGGCTGTTAATCCTCTGGCACTACTGGCTGGCCCATTTGTGGGTGGAGCCAGGAAAAGCTGCAGCCAGGAAAAACTGGCAAAGGATGCTCCATGTTGGCAGATGGAAGTTGGGCCTGTATGCACACAAATGTGAAGTGCCAAGGGATACAAGTGTGGGGTATCAATAGCATCTGCTACATCCCCTACTTAAAACTCAATCACCCACTGCCAAGACAATAAAGCAGAGACATACTACAGTGGTTAAGAGCAAGAGCTTTGAGGTCGAAATTCTTGACTGGAGTTGAAACTCTGTCACTTCCTAGCTGTGTGACCTTGGGCAAGCGACCTGCCAATAATCACTTTGATCCCAAGAGTTCTCATCTATAAGTAGCAATTGAAATGCCAGTCTCATATGATGGGAATGAGTATCAAATGAGATAACATTCGTAAAAGATCTAGCAGTAACAAGTGGTTTTTTATCACCAATAACATTCAAAACTCCTCAATGCAGCAAACAAGGCCTTCTTCCATGTTCTGCCTACAGTCTTCTTCTTCAGTTTTATCTCAGTTCTCATCCATTTTTCCCAAGTACTCCTGTGTCCTAGCCATAATGAACTGTATATAGTGCTCTGAACACATACTTGCTGCATTCTAGTGCGGAATTGGAATGCTTTCATTTTGGTCACTATTCAAGATCTGACAGAGTCACTTCCATTTCTGGTGCCCAGCAATATGCATCTATTACACATTTATCAAAAAACCCCACAATTGTGAGTAGGCAAATATTGGACTTTGTACCTACGAAAGGAACATACACATTGGAAAACAAAATAATTACTATCACGTAAGTGCTATTTAAAATTAAACAGTGACAGGAAATGCTTAAAAAATGTTTGATGGTTGAATAAATATTGCTTAGTATCTTTAAAACATTTCTCCATGAAGGGGCGCCTGGGCGGCTTAGTCAGTTGAGCCTCTGACTTTGGCTCAGATTATGATCTCACGGTTCATGGGTTTGAGCCCCGCGTCTGACTCTTGACAGCTCAGAGCCTGGAGCCTGCTTCAGATTCTGCGTCTCCCTCTCTCTCTCTGCCCCCCACCCCCACTCACTCTTTCTCCCTCCCTCTCTCTCTCTTTCTCAAAAATGAATAAACATTAAAAAACTACAACACTGAAAATGAGGGTATGCCTTCATATGTGAAACTATATATGATCATAAAATAATCTATAATGTAGTTGATCTATAATATAGTTGAATAGTTTTAGTGCTTCATTCATTTTTTTTTTAGTCATTCAAAGCCATTTTTTAAAGTTTATTTATTTTTGAAAGAGAGAGACAGAGAGACAGAGAGAGAGACAGAGTGTGAGTGAGGGAAGAAAGAGAGAGGGAGACACAGAATCCAAAGCAGGCTCCAGGCTCCGAGCTGTCAGCACAGAGCCTGACACCGGGCTTGAACTCACAAACTGCAAGATCATGACCTGAGCCGAAATGGAATGCTTAACTGACTGAGCCACCCAGGCACCCCTCAAAAACCATGTTTTGAGTATATACTATGTGATGTGTGTGAAGCGTAACCCTTGAATGCAGAGCAAGAGATAGAAAATGGTCTGTGCTCGAGAGGTTTAGAATATGAAGGAGATACCAGTAAAGCAACAATTTAAAATACAGAGGGATACATTTTATTATAAGTAGGGAATAGAGTGTGGTATGGCAGAGACTAGAGTTATGTTAGAAAAGGAATGCCAAGAAAGTAAGCTTGGGCTGATTCTTTTTTCCTTTTCTTAAGATTTTATTTTTAAGCAATCACACCCAACATGGAGCTGGAACTCACGAACCCTGAGATCAAGAGTTGCATGCTCCACTGGCTGAGCCAGGCAGGCGCCCCTTGGGCTAGTTCTTAAAGGAAAAACTGGGAGTCAGCTAGTCAAGGAGGGGAGAGAGAAGAGAGGAAACAGAGTTAGGTTCCATCTATTAAGCAAAGGAACCTGGGATATGAGGAGACCCTAAAGTAGGGGAGTGATGTTTTTAAACCCTCAATTCCAAAGTCTAAAATGAATACCTTTGTGAAAACCCATTATAATTCATCCTGAAAAGTAATACAAATTGTTTTTTGCATCATCTACTGAATAAATTGTCTACATGACTGCTTTCTTCCATTAGCAGAGATAACTGGGAGATTACTGACGTTTTCTGTCTTGAACACTGAACCTTAATGTAATTAAGTTAGATGCAGTAATTTATTGCTTTCCATGTTAGAAGTTATAGCCATGTGAGCTCGGTATACTTAAGAATTAGTTATATTATTCAAACAGGACTGTAGCACTGGCAATAGTTTTTACGAGGAAATTTTTTCCACATATTAAACCACTTAAATCACATTGTCTATAATTAGCCTTTGAATTCTTCTAAACTCTAAAATCATGGAGACATCTGTTCCAAATGACTTTTAAAATAATTCTATGTCTGTAAATGCAGTACAAATGTATTTTTTTCCTTGAAGCAATAAAATTGCTTTTTGGGGGTGTGCCATTTCTAACAATAGACTAGAAGCGCTTTTATGAACTCAGTGTTACTTTGGATAATCGCAACTCTGGCCTTTTGAGTCATACTATGTAAAATGAAGGAAATGAGATAGTCGACTCATTCTGTGGCTTCTTCATTTCCTTTTTCCAATTATCTGGGGCCAACTATGGTTGGAAGCAATGTAGAGTTTAGTCTCAGGAAGACAAGAGTTCAAACACCGCCCTGACTAAAGCTTAGAGCATTACGTAACCTCTTTGAATCTAAATGGGGATATTAAAACCTGTCTAACAGAACTGTTGTTCAGATGAAATAAAAAGCTGGTTCATTTTTTTCTCCTTTTCTTACAAGCAGAGTTTAGGTAGATTTACTTAGGGATTTGTTTTATGGACATCTCTGGTAAGTAAAGGTATTTCATTTATGTGGCATCTACAATATACTGGCTTGTTTTTAAAGTTAAAACTAAAAAATTTGCCGAAATGTTTTGAGTGCTCGTTAAACGATAATGGATGCAATTTTCCTCCTCACGTTACTGTTTGCGAAAAATACTGAGGAACCACTCCATGCAAATCTTTACATAGTTGGGAGGCAGCATGCTTTCACTTGCTAATTGCCTGGTGCGGAATAAAAACAAAAAACCAAAATATTAGCGTCTAGTATACTTAGGCAAGCACTTTCATCTAATGTGTCAGGTCTAACAGTTAACCATATCAAGGTAAAATACAAAATTACTGCGGCAAATGTCGCCGAATAAAAACCTACTCCATTTACATTCTTTTATTTCATAAGCCACTGGGACCAATAACTGCTTTCATCTAGAAGAAAAATGGGCCGAAAGTTCTACTCCGCCAGGTCCTGTCGCTCTGTAATACCGATGAGATAAGGTCAAGACCCTCGCCACCTCCAACTGACACCCGTCGGAGCCTGGAACTCTGCCTCCGCCCTTTGCGGTCCCGCCCGAGGCCCCTCCCCAACGAAGCTCTCACCTGCACACCTTGCTGCTGGAGGCTCTGTGTGATGTAGTCCAGGCGGCGGCAAACGCTCTTCTTGGCCTCGGCCGCCGCCTCCTTGGTGCTGCTCACTAGCACCGCCACCTGCGCCCGGTCAGGGCTCGCAGACACCTCAGCGGTGCCGCTAACGTGCACCTCGCGGGTCGCAGTTTGGGCCTGTGCTGAAGGGACGTGGCGTCGGGGTCCTGGCAGCAACTCACCCCCCGAGACCACGTTGTTCTCCCGGCCCCGGTCAGCCCAGGGAACCAGTTCCACGAACACCCGCGACTGAGGGGCCTGCTGCAAAGACATAGCGAGGGTAGCTGGGTTTCCATAGCAACTTAGAGACTACGGCGGCCGAAGGAGCCAAACCGCGCCAGGCTTTTTGTGCGTGGTGCAAAGGATGCTGGGATGGGCTTGGAGGCCCCACAGTTATGGATGCGAGCTGCGAGGATTTTGCAGTGTCTCCTTTACCAGATGTTGGCTGGGCACGTTATTAATAGTTTTTAACGTGTTTACGTTACGGCTTCCAAAAATCTTAGTGAGTTTTCTCTGCGCCCTCCCTCTTAGCGCCGCCTTTCCATGCCCACCGTCCGTGACTGTCCCCCTATCTAGCTTACTCCAAAGAAGCTCCGGAGAGGCCAGGCTGGGCAGAGTGAGAGTGCTTTTACGTTTCTCTGACGCCGGTCTGCGATTGTCCCCAGCCTTGTCTAATTTGACTTTACCGGTTCGTCTTGGGCACAGACCGCTCTCTGAGGCTGCACAGCGCCACGGTACGGGAAAGAGTTCTGTTGCAATGAACTGCTTTCTACTAGTTTAATCTTGGGGAGTTAATGATTCCTCGAGTTTCAGTGTCATTGCTTCTAAAGTCATGTTGGCAATACTTTTCACGTTTGCAGTGTGGTTTTAAGTGCTTGCCGTATGGAAAGCAAAGAGAAAATAACGAATAGCCAGTAGTAATAGATTTGACATGATTTTCATCTTTTGAATTTTCTTTAAAATCCCTGGAATGATTCTGGCTTTGAATATTGACAGGAGAGACTCAACTGGTGTCAGAGCACATTCAACATAAACATTGCTGGGTCTGTGCAACTTAGACCTTATCTGTACCCCTTTCTTGAGAGAACAACACTAATTTCAACCCACTGATCCCCATTAGGTAGGTTTTATTCTTACCACTAAGTATGTAAAAGATATTTTTACATAGATATTACCTCTCCTGTCCCATGAAGAAAAAAAAAGAAAACCTTTTAAAGATAAGATAACTAATTAAAAAGACAACTGTTCTCTTGAGAGGAACCTGAAAAGGCCAACTGACAATCCTCATGAAGCTTCTCCTCTATGTTTTTCTTTTCTTATCATTTAGTTAGATCAAAAAATGCAAGTAAATCAGATGGTACCCCCTTCCCTCTTTCATTTGGGTTAAAGCAATTTTGTATCTATTTTGACGTTTATTTATAACTAAAAACAAGTATGTGATAGTATTTTAATTTAAAAACTTTTCTCCTTAGTATTTTTGTGATTTTTATCATTTGAGACACCCAAAATAGTGCTTCTTGAATTTGGTGGAAAATTCTTTTTCCTTAATGATAAATGTGGAACAATATAATTTCCAAAATGAGTTATTGAATAAATGAATATCATAAATAAAAAGCAACAGAAGTTTTAAGTGCATATAAGTATTTAGGATATGATAATATATTTAAAATAAATGGGAAAATGAGTAAGTGGTACAGGGATAATTGGTTAGCTGTATGAAAAAAGAATTGATCTGTATCTTACATCATACGTTGAAAGTAAAATTCAGATGAGACAAAAAAAGAATTGGAAGAAAATATAGGTGACCATAAGTATGCTGTAACAATGGAAGAACTTTCTAAGCACAATTTCAAATGTAGCAACCATAATGAAAGGCTTGAAAAGTTTTACTACACTAAAAAAACCTTCAGTATATAAAACAAAACAAAAGAAAAAGGTGAGGGGGTACAAAATAAACTGGGAGAAATATTTGTAACATTTATTTTGTATGAAAGGCTAATAGCCTTAATATTAAGAGAGCTCTCACCAGAAGATAAGAAAAGAAAAATGGAATACGAACACAGGGAAACTGTGTTAGTCAGCTAGGCCTGCTGTAACAACATACCACAGACTAGGTGGCTTAGCAGAAATTTATTTTCTCACAATTCTGGAGACTAGAAGTCCAAGAATAAGATGTTGACAGTTTTAATGTCTCCTGAGACTTCTCCCTGATTTGCAGAAAGCCTTTTCACGATGTCTTTCCATGGTCTTTCTTATGTAGGCAAGCTTCCCTGGCATTTCTTCCTCTTATAAGAGCACCTATTGATTAGAGCTCCATACTTGTAACCCAAATTAACCTTAATTTCTTCTGTAAAGGCCCTATCTCTAAGTACAGTCACATGGGGGAGGTGGTGGATCAATACTTCAAAATATGAATGAGAAGAGGGAGACACATAATCCGTATAACACAAACCAATGAAACAGAAATACTAATAGTCTATAACATGAGGGAAAAATGAAAAATATTTATTTCCACCAGTAGTTAAAGAAATGCAAATTTAACTATAGTGAACTAACTTTTTTTTTGGATCTATCATTTTGGCAAATAATAAAGCAGTGGAAATGAAGGTAGAATAGAAAAAAAGAGTAATTTTGAGAGAAGAATGAAATTGTTCTTGGTGACAGAACTATATAATAAATAAGAGAGAAGGATAAGCCAAATTGGACTTTGAGGTTTTCAGCCAGGATAACTGAGAGAATAAATGAGGATGAGTTTATCTATTTATCTTATCAGGACCCAATTCTTCCTCAGAGTCAAGGCAAAGCTTCTAGCAACCATTCTGAATAAGATGACTCTCTACATAATTTGTTTGGATCTGGAATAGGCACCTCATTCAAGCTGTGACAGTTAGAGGTGTTTTTTGGCTTTGTTTGTTTTTGTTTTTAACCCGGGAATCTGTATTTACACCAAATTTCATTTATTAGTATTATTTTTTAATGTTTATTCATTTTTGAGAGAGAGAGAGAGAGAGCATGAATGGGGGTGGGTCAGAGAGAGCAGGAGACACAGAAACCGAAGCAGGCTCCAGGCTCTGAGCTGTCACCACAGAGCCTTGATGTAGGGCTCAAACCCACGAGCTGTGAGATCATGACCTGAGCTGAAGTCAGACGCTTAACCAACTGAGCCACCCAGGCACCCCTACACCAGATTTTAAAATTAAGTTTCCCAGATGGTGGGTCATGACATACACTCATACATACATATAAAACTTGGACAGATGTAGATTGGCCATTTTCTACATACCATTTCTAGTAGAGAAGCAGAAAATGACAGTGTATAGAGAAACGGAGAGAAAATGAGAGAGAAAGAGATGAAATCATACATCCAGAGAGGAACAGAGAGGAGATGGAGGAAGAGTACAGATGCAATTCTAATCTCTGTTTCTAGAATTTTCTTTAGGCCTGGTTTCATTCCTGCCCTAGAGTTCTAGAAAATATTCTTGTATCCTTGTCATAAAATCTCCCCCACTTTTTTTTTTACAGAAGTAGCTTGACTGAGTTTTCTGTTTTCTTAAAACTAAAAATATTAACTAATAATAATGGATAAGAGGAGAAGAATTCAAAGTTGACTTGTGTAGCTTTTAGCCTTAACTAATTTATTGAGCTCCACACAAAGTGGATCATTAGGTAAAAGCCCAAAGCTTTACCCTTTGAGGAATTTTTGCTCTCCATTATCATTCAAGGACACACTGAGCAGTGTTGTCATGCAGTTGTTTCCCATTTCCCACTGGAACTTTCTTTATCAAGCCAGTCTATCCATAAATCTATACATAAGGGCTCAAGTTTTTTCCTCCTCCTTTAGCTGTTCATACAAGAACCACCAATGTAACCATTGGCGTGAGCTCATAATGGTATTCTAGTGCAGCCTTGCTGTGTGGCATGGGAGTCTGGGATACCTGTTCATGCAGCTTGTTTATGCCTTTTCATTTGTTATTGGATTTCTGCTGGGCTGCCTGCCTGTATGATAATGGAGTGTCTGACGGGATCCAGCTTACGATGGCAGTTCTGAACACCTAAAAAACCAAATTGTCAGAGGAGAATGGAGCAATATATTCCAAATGCTGAGGGGCAAAAAAATAAATTAGCCTAGAAGTGTGTGTTAAACTTTTCCTCAATAATGAAGGAAAATAGAGATATTTTCAGACATACAAAGACTTAAAGGAGTTTACTACCTATAGATTTCTCGCTAAAATATTATCATAGACTATGCCTCTGTGATATTACTAAGTCCAAAAGGAAAGCATGGCATGGAAGAAACAACAGTAATTACAGAAATTGGTAACATGTTGAAAAATTTAATTACTGGGGCACCTGGGTGGCTCAGTCGGTTAAGCGTCTGACTTCGGCTCAGATCATGATCTGTGGTTCGTGAGTTCGAGCCCTATGTCAGACTCTGTGCTGACAGCTCAGAGCCTGGAGCCTGCTTTGGATTCTGTGTCACCCTCTCTCTCTGCCCCTCCCACACTAGTGCTCTCTCTCTGTCTTTCAAAAATAAATAAATGTTAAAAAATTTTTTAAATTTAATTAGTGAAAATGATTTCTTGTTTGTGTGAGGATGGTGAAACAAAAATTGAAACTAAAAAAATATTCTAGACATTATAACAAAAGAGGATGAGAGACGTTCCATTGCATTTGGTTAAAGCATCTTAAGGTCCTTGGCTTGTTCAAAAAGAGGCTGGACATACTGAATTATATTGTACTTTGTTGTAATACTTTCTAGTTAATTACCTGTGCAAAATATATAAATAAGTGATGAGATCAAAGGAAGCAGAAAAGGCTCAAAGAGGTAGGAGGAAGATTAAAATAGCGCAATGTTGTGAACCAGAGGATATAAAACTTTCAAAAAGGGAAAGGTGATGAATAATGCCAAATGATACAGACCTATAAAAAAATTGAGGGTACAGATGTCTATTGAATATAATATTTAGAGGGTTATTAATGACCTTCAAAAAATTGATTCACTGGGAACTGGTTGATAAACTGTTAAAGGATGAGTGAGTGAATAGAAAAAGGAAAGTCAGAGAAGTATCTAATAGTATATGAAGGATTTTTTTTTCTTTTTAGAAAAAGTAATTGGATTCAGACTTTCCAGAAATGAGATAATATCCTACCTTATCTTATAAATACCCCAGACACAGGAAATAGCTCTCCTCTCTTTTCTTATTATTTCCAGGTTTGTGGTTTGCTTCCTTACAGGTTAAAGATGTTTATCTTCTGGTACCTTAAATGATACAGGTAGAGCAGGATAGTGGGCATAGGGTATGCTGTGTCCATGGGGACTTTGGCCAGTCAGGTTTATTTACTTTTCTCCTCTGCCTATCTTACACAGAGTTTCAGAGTCTAATAAATATAGCTTTATCTTGAAAGTTACAAATTAGTACAGAAAAAGTATTCCCAAGTACATCTCAACTCTCTAAGGGAAAATAAATGTGCAACATCCTCCCTACTATATCATCTTGTTGTTAGGCTGGGCTGTCCTGTGTTTTGCTGTTGAATTGGAAACCACCTGACTCTGTATACACACTTGACTGACCTGTTGGACACTTCAGTTTGTCAGGTAAGCTTTTGGTTTAAATCTTCTCTCACTGCACTTAATTTTTCTTTAATCCATTTCACATCACTGGCCTTGGTTGATATTATCTGGTTTATTCTTGGTATTCACATGTTGGGCTGCATAATATAACCACGTAACATTTTGTTTACACAAAGCAGTGGATGCCTTAATGAAGGGAGAAGTACTATTTTATAAATAAAACTAATATAGTAATAGTAGCAATTACTAGTTGTAATTATATCTTAGCTGACTTATACTATTTTTATTCAAGACAGTAAAACAATTTGATAGCTTGTTTGTAAATTTAAGCTGTGAAATTCTCACTTGGGTAAAGACTGCTTCTTCTTGGTATTAATTTCTTTGAAAACAGTGGATTAGAGATAGCTTTGCCAATAGATACTTTAAACTCCAAAAATTATTTAATTCCAAATTCTAGTTGTATCCAAGCCAATAGGACATTGCAGATATATAAATAACTTAGGGAGAAAATCTTTTTAAATTTCTTGAGTTTATGCAGATGCAATGGTCAATTTCAATTTGTACTGCACATCAAGGAAAATTGTGATGAATAAGAGAGGGCTACTTACAGAAATTGTTTCTCTGCTCATGATACTTTATTAGATATTTTTAAAGAATTATTATAACACCTGGTTAGATGGTCAATCACTAGAGATATAACTGGCCACAGTGAGGTGGATGCTAAATAAATTACCAAATTATCAGAAAAAAAAGAGATGATATCCAATAATTAGATAAAGTAAAAGAGAAAAGACCGTAGGAAAGAAAACATGGAGTTTGGAAGCTAGAAGAAACATAGTCTCATTTTACAGATAAACAAACTAGAACAAACCAGAAATTTTTAAAAGTTAAGTGCCCCAGTTTATGGGACAGAGACAGTCTAATGTTCTTTCCACTGTGCCCTGCTGCCTCCTAAGGAGGAATGATTATTTGCAGTACATAGAGGCCTATTGTTGCTGGCCACACTCTTTCTCAAAGCAAATGAACAAACAAAGTTTGCTTCACCTCTAGCCTCCCTGGACTCCTATAAAACTCTATTCTTCTTGGTCTACTTATTTCTCTCTGGGCACCTCTTTACTTCATGTTTCACTGATTTCTTTCCCCTGACAAACTCAGTCCTCAGCCTACTTCTTCTGTCTCTAAATTTGTAGCTACTTTCATGGATTCAACTTTCACCTCTACTGACTCAATTTTCTTATTTGTAAGATGAAAGAGCTGGAGTAGATTTATTTTAATATTAAAAGCAGGGTCAGGGCATCTGGGTGGTTCAGTCAGTTAAGCATCTGACTCTCGATTTCTGCTCAGGTTACCATGTCACAGATCAGATTGTGAGATTGAGCCATGCATAGGGCTTCATACTAACAGCACAGAGCCTGCTTGAGATTCTCTCTCTCTCCTCTCTCTGCCCCTCTCCACTCTCTCTGTCTTCAAAATAAATAAATAAACTTAAAAAAAATAAAAAAATGAAAGCAAGGTCAATGACAATGCAAGATGATGGATATTATAAAAGTTTTATTTAAAAAACAGTGTTATCTGAACAGATACGTCACCAAAGAAGATATACAGATATTAAGTAAGTGTATGAAAAGATGTTCCGCATCATATGTCCTTAAGGAATTGCAAATTAAGCAATAAGGAGGTACCACTACACACCTATTAGAATGGGCTAAATCCAAAATGGACAGCACCAAATGCTGATCAGGAGTGAGCAGTAGGAGCACTCGGTCATTCTTGGGAGTGCAAAATGCTATAGCCACTTTGGAAGATAGTTGGGCAGTTTCTTACAAAAACTAAACATACTCTTACCCTCTGATCCAGCAGTTGCACTCCTTGGTATTTACTCAAAAGAGTTAAAAACTTGCGTTCACCAGAAGCCTGTATATGGATGTATATAACAGCTTTATTTCTAATTGCCAAAATTGGAAGCATTCAAGATATTCATCAGTAAGTGAAAGAAAACTTGAACTGTGGTACCTCCAGAAAATGGAATATTATTCAATGCTAAGAGGAAATGAGCTATCAGGGCACCTGGCTGGAATGTGGAATGTGAGGCTGTTGATCTCGGAGTTGCAGGTTTGAGTCCCATGCTGCGTATAGAGATTACTTAAAAATAAATCTTAAAAGAAAGAAGAAATGAGCTATCAAGCAATGAAAAGACATGGAGAAACCTTAAATGCATATTACTAAGTGAAAGAAGCCAATCTGAAAAGGCCACATACTGTATGATTTCAAATATACAATATTCTGGGGAAGGCAAAACTATGGAGACAGTTAAAGGATCAGTGGTAGGCAGGGACAGATGAATAGGTGAAGCACAGAGGAATTCTAAGGCAGTGAAACTATTTTGTATGATAGATGCAGGATAGATGCATGTTATCATACATTTGTCAAAACCCTATAATATACAAAACCAAGAGTGAACCCCAATATAAACTGTGGACTTTGAGTGATTATGATGTGTCAATGTTGGTTCATCAATTGTAACAAAGGTGCCACAGGTATAGGGTATAGATAGTGGGAGAGGCAGTGTGTGTGTAGGCGGATGGGGGTATATGGGAACTCTCTGTATTTGGTTTGACTTTTATGTGAGCCTAAAACTACTCTAAAATATTTTTATTAACTAAAAATTTTTTAATGTTTATTTATTTTTGAAGGAGAGAGAGAGACAGAGCCTGAGCATGGGAGGGGCAGAAAGAGAGGGAGACACAGATTCCGAAGCAGGCTTCAGGCTCTGAGCTGTCAGCACAGAGCCCAGGGGAGGCTTGAACTCACGAGCTGTGGGATCATGACCTGAGCAGAAGTCTGGAGGCTTAACCAACTGAGCCACCTAGGCCCCCTTATTTATTAATTAAAATTTTTAAAATTTGTTTTTCGGATATATAAATAACTTAGGGAGAAAATCTTATTTAACTTCTTAAGTTTATGCAGATGAAATGGTCGAGTTTATACTGCACATCAGGTGAAATTATAATGAATAAGAGAGGGCTTCTTACAGAAATGGTTTCTCTGTTCATGATACTTTATTAGGTATTTTTAAAGAATTATTGTAACATTGTGTTTCAAAAAGACAAAACTATTTAAAGTGACTTGCATTATCAAGCTATGTGAGCTGTGAAACTTACCTCTTTTGATACTTTGTTGCTTTATTTTTTAAATGAAGTGTGTGTGTGTGTGTGTGTGTGTGTGTGTGTGTGTGTGTGTTTTAGAAAATATCATTAAACACCACTACTACAGTTCTACTTACAGAACTGTCTGTTTTTAGGAAAATGCCTTGATAAACTTCTGTGAGTGTGGAAGGTGAGGCCTTGAGAGTGTAGTCTAGAAGGAGACTGCAGTACAAAGAGAGAACCAAGCAGTTCTGCATAAAGAAGTGAACACAGATGTGGGAGGAGGAATGTCAGGAAGAAAGACAAGGAAGGGTGGAGTTGGAGAAAAGGCCATACAATATAGATAGGAGGCTAGATCCTCTGGAGAAAGATATAAAATTCCCTGGTGGCTTTGTGGCCAAGAACTTTAAAAACCATAGATATCTAATTTACAATATTTAGTTGTTAACCTTTCAACAGTATAACACATCAGAGCACTGCATTGTCTGTGTGGTTTGGGGGAAGTCAAGGAAAGCAGCTCTGTTTAGAACAAAGAAGCAGGCATATGCAAGACCTCTGTAAGACATGTGTGAGATCAAGAGTTCAGTACAAGTGGGAGCCACAGTTGACCATGAGAATGAAAGTACACAGGATTAAGGGCAATGGAATTTCTCACAGGAGCCTTTCTCAAAGAGAGAATGGGTTCAGGCTGACAGATCAGATGACTGGATTTCCAGAACAATTTTGGGGATGATTGAAGGTGGGTAGAACAGTGCTTGACACATAGTGGTAAAAACTTAAGTAAGCACTTGACTTCCAATTGTCTTCTATAGTCCTACATCAGTTTTGGAGCTGGGACAGCCTTGGCTTTGAGGAATATTCCTGAGTAAGGTAGGGAAGCTCTGATAGAACAAAATTAGCTTACGTGGTACCTGACAGAGTGTGGAGGAAAACTGCTTTTCTGAAAATACCACTCACCCAGCTAAAATAAAGGACAGTACCTGTTAGAGGAATAGGTTTAACTCAAGTCATGTCTCTGAGGATGGAGTTAAGGCATATGATTTTTTTTTTTTACAGACTTGTAGAAAACATGCTTAAGTAACATTAAGCTTAGAAAATATATATTGTGAGAACAGTAAAAAATTGTCCCAAGGAGGCTTAAGTTAGATAAATAACATTCGAGAATGACAAAACTGAACAAGAAAACAAACTGTATTCTCTCAGAAACACTTTCATAAAATTCAATAGGATCAGAAATGCTGACTAACAAGATATGGAAGTGCTCCTGAGATGCAGTGAATAAAAAAATAGAGGGGGGAAAAAGAGCAAATGACTGCCACCATTGGATCTGTTCTTTTTCACTACCATAGTGATCATCCTTCTAAACAGCTTTCCTGTCTGCTTCCAGACTTTCCCACCAGAACCAACTGCATAATTCCATGGCCACTTAGAAGAAATGTAATCATTTCCATCAGCAATTTAGAGCCTAAGGTGGTCTTTTCATATGAAATCAGATTTTAAGTCTGTGAAATTCAAGACTTTTTATGAGCTGTTCCAGCACTTTTTACCAAACTGATTTTTGGTGTGCCTTGATTTCTGTCTGGTTTATAGCCAAATTTGCTTAATGATTTTTGCGTATATGTAACAATCTTATCTGCACTTCGTTGCCGGCTCACTAGCCATTTGCCTATGAAGACTATTCCACTGTCATCTTAATCACTTCATGTTCTGTGCTTTCCCTAAATGTAATTGATTTCTGTTTGTCCAGAAATATCACAGAATAAAATAATCCTGAATGTTTGAACAATGTGGCTGAGTTAACATACCTAGTCTACATGAATTATCAATCTTGAATGAGTTATTTTATAATAGAATTCTTAGTGATAAGATTAAACATGATAAAGTCTTTCTTTGATAATTCAGAAGAAACTTTAGAATCTTGGAGTGGCCTAGGCTCACCAATACAAGCAAGAATTGTTATTCAGTCGTTCTGCAAAGTAAGTCTGATTATTAAGGTGTTCTGGGTGTTTTTGGGTTCTGGATAAATAGATTATTCTAGCCTTCAAAACGTAAGTATCCTTTGGTTTTCTCATATTAATCCTCTTAGACTGTAATCATTTATGGAATATCCTGGGAACTTATGTATTTGACTATGGCATTTTGGCAATGAAATGCCCACCTCATCAGCTCTGTGTATTTTGTTTGTTGAAGATTTTCCTGAAGTCATGCAGATATATTCTTTAGCGATACGGGGTGAGAGTTTGATTGCCTGAATAGATTTTCCCAAACTTGCCCTTTTGTAATGGCAGGAGAAGATAAATAGTTCAGTGCCCTAACATCTTCTGACCATTTGCTAATTCTTTCCACTGCAATAAGTATACTGAGATGGTGGTAATTTCTGTGAGTTCTGCAGTGTTACCTAGAAAGAGCATGGGCTGTGGGGGCATACAGACCTGTGGTTGAATGTTATTTTCTAGGTCTGTGGCCTTAGGGATTTACTTTATAATGTTTCTTTATTTTGATGTGGTGAGGGGGGAGCACAAGCTTGAGGGGCAGAAAGAGGGGAACAGAGGATCTGAAGCCAGCTCTCCACTGAGAGGCTGACAGCAGTGATCCTGATGTGGGGTTCAACCTCCAACTGTAAGATTATGACCTGAGCCAAAGTTGGATGCTCAACTGACTAAGCCACCCAGTTGTCCCTACTTTAATGTTTCTAAGACTCAGTTTCCTATTCTGAAAAATAGAGATAATATTTTATATTATTAAAATAATGTAGAATATTATTCTACATAGAATATAGAATATAGAGATAAGACCTATTGCAAAGACTGCTAATGTTTGCAATATCCATGTTCTCTTTGTATTCTTGGGCACAATTAAACTCTGTATTTTCAGCCCTTCTTGCAAATTAGTCTGTCCATAGTTGAGTTCTGGCAATGGAATGCTGGTGGAAATAAAATGCCAGGAAATAAACTTCCTGGTTTGGCCCATAAAAATCCCCCAGGTGGCCTCTTCTCTCATTTTCTCCATTTGCTGGCTGACTGGAGACAACTATAGAGACCTGTTAGACATAAGAGCTACAAGACATAAGAAGCTTGGAGCAGAGTCTGCTGACACTCTTACCACCCCCATTAGATGTAAGGAAGAAGTAACATGTATTTTGGTAAGCCACTGAAATTTGGAGGATGTTTGTTTCAGCAGTTAGCCTACCCTGACTAACACAACTCTAGGATTGATATAAAGACTGCAGGAGGAATCTTGGTAAAGCATCGAACATAAATTGAATGTTAAGTACATGACAGTTATCTTTGCAATTATCCTTTACATGTACAAGCATGTGAGCATTCAGGCACTGCAGGTCCCAGAGATTTCCCCAAGTGACCAGACTGATAGGATCTGAATTGACAGGACTGACCTCTTGCTGCTCTCTTATACTTATACCCACTGTTAATTCACAAATTCCTTGGAAGTATGGATGGTTAATTCATTTAGTTATATATCTTTTTATTGAGGTGTATTTGACATATTATATTAGTTTTAGGTGTGCAATGCAAAAACAGTCACCACAATATGTAAAGTTAACATTCAGTTATAGATTTTGACATCATATATTTAATCCTGTTATTGACCGGCTAGTTTTATTCTGTATCATTGTAACATTTGATACCCCTAACTTAGATCATATGTTTTATACCTATAAATGTGTACCATTTAGGATCCAGGAGAGAGAGACTAGACCAGTGCTGTTCAATAGAAACATAATGTGAGCCATGTACATACTTTAAAATTTTTAGTAGTTATTTTAAAAAGCGTCTAAAAAAACCCAGGTGAAATTAATATTAATAATTTATTATTTAACCTGGTATATCCAAAATATATTTTAAACATGTAATCAGTATTATTTGCATTCTTTTTTTCATGATGATTCTTTGAAAATCAATGTATATTTTATACTGGTAGCACATTTTGCTTTAGGCTGGCCTAAGTCCAGTGTTCAATAGCCACATTTGTATAGTGTCTACCATATTGGACAGTTCAGAAATGTACAAAGCAGAAAAAACCTTTCAGCTTTTGAAAAAAATCTTTGTAGATGGAGGATAGCATTATCTTATTGTTCTCAGAAAATAGACATGGCAAGGCAAACATTCACATCACCAGGTTCAGGAGATGAACACTTTACTTATGATGTATTATTTATCTGAGGTACAAGTCTGGAAACTTCTTTGCAACTCCACCTTCTGTAGTACTTTGTATTTAGAAGGTTCTTATTGAGAGTCATCAATGAGGATGATCAATGTTCATAAAATTATGTATTCAACATTTATACAAATATTTATAATTCTTATAAGAAAATGAATATTTTTGGTTCATATGCTAAGGGAAGCATGCAAAATCTGAAATACAATGGCCCCAAGGTCTTAAGATCATAATAAAAAGTTTTTCTTAAGGAAAAATTAATTACTCCTGGCCTTTTCAGAATAAATTTAAGTTCTTTGTGTAAAATACAGAATTTAGAAATCCATTGCTGCATATTGAAATGCACATCTATCCTTGTTTCAATGAAAGCATAGAAATAAGTCACTTCTTAATGTATAAAATGAAAAACAGAGTTTAGTTCAAAGACATTGGATTTACCATAGTAAATAATGCTTGAATAGTATGGTTACTTTAAAAATGACAGTCACTCCCGGGAGAGAAATAATTTGTTGGAAGTTTGAAAGAAAATGGATTATTCAAGATGTCATTTCATGAAAAAGAAATAATGTCTTTGATATTCAATGTACCAAACAAGAATTTAATGTCCTTGCTAAAAAAGCTGGAGGTATATTTAATGGTTAGAAAAGATAGGGTTTTAAGAAAAAAATAAATTACCTTGTTTTTTTCTTGCATGACAGAAAGGAGATTAGATATGTGAGGCAAATCAGAAGGAATTCAGGGGAAAAGTTGCATATACAAATCAGATGATATAAGGAAAAATTAATAAAGGTAAATACAGCTTGTTAAATGATAATGGACACAAGTCATGTTTAACATAACTGCATTAAAAAAAACTATAGTCATGTACATTTAATCCCAGTATTTATTTATCCTATAAACATAACTGTATATTAAAATTAGAGTGCACCATTGGTGGGAATGTAAATTGGTACAGCCATTATGAAATTTTCTCAAAAAATTAAAAATAGAACTACCATTTGATACAGCAATCCCACTGCTCCACTGTCATTGCTCCACTCCACCTATCTCCACCACACTACAGAGGACTGAACACTAATCTTGTTCTTAATGTAAATGGCATGGCTTCACAGTCACAAATTAGGAATAGAAGACTGGCCCATCTTTTATTGCTGGTATAAGAGAGATGAGCTTTAGATTAACTATTCAAAAGCAAAGACATCGTTTTTAGGAGATGTTCCCTGACCTTTAACTTGCTATACCTATCAATTTATTTAGCAATCAACTCATTAGGTGATTTATAATACATAAACAATTTGTAATGTTTTATTCTTAGAAGACTTAACAAGAAATCATATTGATTAAAATTAAATGTTTTAACTCAACATGGATGGACCTAGGGGGTATTATGCTAAATGACATAAGTCAGAGAAAGACAAATACCATATGATTTCACTTATTTGTGGAATCTAAAAAGCAAAAGAAACAGCAGAAGCAGACCCACAAATACAGAGAACAAACTGGTGGTTGCCAGAGGGGCGGGGGGGTGGGGGGTGATGGTGGTGGTGGTGGAGGGATGGGCAAAATGGATGAAAAGGAGTGGAAGATACAGACTTCCCGTTATGGAATGAATAAATCACAGATATAAAAGGCACAGCATAGGGAATATAGTTAATGGCATTGTAGTAGCATTGTACGGTGACAAGATTGTAGCTACACTTGTAGTGAGCATAGCACCGTGTTTAAACTTATGGAATTACTATGTTGTACACCTGAAACTAGCATAACATTGTGTCAACTATACTTCAATGTAAAAAAAAAAAGAAATGTATCTGAGACCTTAAAAAATTAAATATTTTATTTTATTTTATTTGTTTTTCTTTTTTTTTCAATATATGAAATTTATTGTCAAATTGGTTTCCATACAACACCCAGTGCTCATCCCAAAAGGTGCCCTCCTCAATACCCATCACTCACCCACTCCTCCCTCCCACCCTCCATCAACCCTCAGTTTGTTCTCAGTTTTTAAGAGTCTCTTATGCTTTGGCTGTCTCCCACTCTAACCTCTTTTTTTTTCCTTCCCCTCCCCCATGGGTTTCTGTGAAGTTTCTCAGGATCCACATAAGAGTGAAAACATATGGTATCTGTCTTTCTCTGTATGGCTTATTTCACTTAGCATAACACTCTCCAGTTCCATCCACGTTGCTACAAAAGGCCCGAAAAATAAATAATCCAGTGAAGAAATGGGCAGAAAACATGAATAGACACTTCTCTAAAGAAGACATCCAGATGGCCAACAGGCACATGAAAAGATGCTCAACGTCGCTCCTCATCAGGGAAATACAAATCAAAACCACACTCAGATATCACCTCACGCCAGTCATAGTGGCCAAAATGAACAAATCAGGAGACTATAGATGCTGGAGAGGATGTGGAGAAACGGGAACCTTCTTGCACTGTTGGTGGGAATGCAACTTGGTGCAGCCACTCTGGAAAACAATGTGGAGGTTCCTCAAAAAATTAAAAATAGACCTACACTATGACCCAGCAATAGCACTGCTAGGAATTTACCCAAGGGATACAGGAGAACTGATGCATAGGGGCACTTGTACCCCAATATTTATAGCAGCACTCTCAACAATAGCCAAATTATGGAAAGAGCCGAAATGTCCATCAACTGATGAATGGATAAAGAAATTGTGGTTTATATACACAATGGAGTACTACGTGGCAATGAGAAGGAATGAAATGTGGCCCTTTGTAGCAACGTGGATGGAACTGGAGAGTGTTATGCTAAGTGAAAAATTAAGTTTTTTATAGGGGTACCTGGGTGGCCTAGTCAGTTGAGTCTCCGACTTCAGCTCAGGTCATGATCTCGAGGTTTGTAAGTTCCAGCCCCGCATCAGGCTCTGCACTGATAGCTCAGAGCCTGGAGCCTGCTTTGGAATCTGTCTCTCTCTCTCGCACCTTCCCCGCTCATGCTCTGTCTCTCTCTCTCTCAAAAATAAATAAACATTAAAAAATTAAAATATCCTATAGTTGTTATGATATTTTAAAGGCCAAAGTGGGGATTAGGTGATATAATGCCTGATTGTATTTATTGCAGCCTTGCTTTTATATCTTAGAATGGTTTGCTTTTAAAATTGGTATACAATCTCTCTCTTTCTCTTTGTCTCTCTCTCTCTCTTTCTCTCTCTCTACGTGTGTGTGAAGGGGCTAGGAAAACAAGGCCTTAGGTAAGAAAGTTAAAAAAAAATGGTTTTTTTGTTAAGTAAAATTAGACCTTAAGCACTACAGCTATAGGTCATGTTGGATAAAATTATATTGCCTTTTAGGCAGATTCATAATACTTAAAAACATTAACCTGTATATTATAGAAAGTATTGGGAAGCTTGAGTGAGTGAATGCATGCAAGTTTTGGGCACAGGACAAGTGATGAATGAATGGTGACTGCTTTGTTATTTATTGTCTCTATACAGTGCCTAGGGTGTTTACAAACTGTTAATCCTTTGAAATAATGTGAAAACCCACAGTTTCCAATCCAATAGTTTAGAAAGCCCAGAATTTCAGTCCATTAAAATGGATTAGCCCTTTGAGATCATTTTTGTTTTTCTCTTAAAAGGGAGTTGAAATATTGAAAGGATCTTCCAAGTCAAGCCTCCCCGGAAACCCTTTTTGTTACCACACGCACTGGTGAACATTGCTCAGTTTCATGGCAAGGGCATGGTGCGAAGGAGTTCCTTACTCTGTTTGTAGCTGCATTCATCCTGGTTAGGGATTCCCTGTAGGGGGTAAAATTCGGGGCTTCTAGATGTCTAATTGTGACTTAAGGCTATATGACTTGGAGTTTTGCCACCTCCTTCCCCTGCACACTTTATGGGCTGTTGGTAATTGGTTGTGGAGTACAGAACTTCTCCCTGTAATCGCATGGCATAAACCAAGTACTTTAGGTTCTCTATTAGCCGTGGGGGCAGCCTCTCAGTGATTAGGAAGCTTCAACCAGGAGTATCTAAAACATGCTACCGTATTGACTAGAGTTTAGACCAGTGATTTTCAAACTTCAGTGTGCATCAGAATCACCTGGCGGGCTTATTGGAACATAATTGTTGGTGCTTGTCCCATGAGTTTCTAATTCATTAGCTCTGGATGGGGCCTGAAAATTTGCTTTTCTAACAGTTTCCCAGGATATAATGCTGCTGGTCCGTATACCTCAAAATATTTCCATAACTGCTTTTGCTAAAATAGCATTTAAAAATTTAAATTGTAGAAAAAAATTTAAATTGAGTTCTCTCTTCATAGGAAATTTGCCACCCAGGAATTGTTTTATCAACCAATATCATATCAGATATGTATATATTTTGTTGGCAGACAGAACTGTATAAAAGTTATTGATTGGGACTTATATTGAATTTGCTCTCAAACCAAAGTATATAGTAATGGCATTCATTTGTGTGCTAACTGCTTTTTTATTTTGTAGTTATAAAAGTTAAACAGAAGTGCATTTGGGTGAAATACAAAGGAAAAATTAGATTTAACAATTTTATTTTGTTTAATTAAATTTGATTAATTTATTTTAAATTTCCCTGCCTTTTCTTTATTAAAATTTTTTTTTAATGTTTATTTATTTTTGAGAGAGAGAGACAGAGTGTGAGTGGGGGAGGAGCAGAGAGAGAGGGAGACACAGAATCTGAAGGAGGCTCCAGGCTCTGAGCTGTCAGCACAGAGCCTGATGCGGGGCTTGAACTCATAAACCATGAGATCATGACCTGAGCTGAAGTCAGACACTTACTGTAGATTTAACAATTTTAAACAGAATTTCTTTCTTTTATTCCATGATTGAAACTCTTTATTTGAAAGCATTTTTCAACTTTATTGAAGAATTATTGACAAAAATTATATTTATTTAGGTTTTATGATTTTTAATGTGTACAATGTGATGATTAATATACATATACATTGTAAAATGATGGCCACAAACAGTTAATTAACACATTTAATTTGTTGAAATTAGTTTGAAACAAGTTTTCAAGAAGTATACTGCAGTTTTACTTTTGGGGAACATATTTTTATGGAAATCAAAATAGATTATGATGTAATGTGAAAGGACTATATAGTAACATTGCTGAAACTTACATTCTTTGCTGAACACTGACAAATGAGACTTTTAAGCATATTTACTCCTAAAAGATGTATGTAAAGGGATATTAATTACTGACATGTATTAATTGTTGATTACAGCCAGGCATTGTGCCAGATGCTTTCCATACATTAGCTCTTTTGATCCTCACACAAGTATATGAAATAGATGTTAAAGATGATAAGACCAAGACTCAGAAAAGTTAAGTAACATCCCATAGTCACATATCTATGTAGGATTTGAGAAGAGCTCACTCTCAAGTTTAAGCTTTTAAGCAGTATCCTATAGAGATTTTGGTTCAGGACAAAATTGAGAAGTCACAGATGTGAGCCCTCTGTATTGTCATCTCTAAGGAACCTCTGTTCCTTTAGAGAAATCTCCTGTACTCTTCAAGTATGTAGTTTTTTTTTCCTGATTTCTAGTCATTTATCTCTATCAAGAAAGTTCATATTTCATTTGCATGTGAGAACACTCACTAATGTGTTAACTCTGGTCTTTTAATTTTGTCTTCTCTGTTAGTTAAAGGCTCTGTTTCCTATTGAAGAAATTTTAGGCACTATCAAGCCCAAAACCTTTTTCCAAACAAGTAAAAACAAGTAAAAATTCTTATCTCTGAAATCATGTTATTCCTGAGGTTATGTCTAAAAGCTGACCTGCTTGTGTTAGGATTCTTTGGAGCCTGGGAGAAAAACTGGGATTCTTGGGCTTGTTCTGTTCCCTCTCTGGCTCTGCTCCTCCTCTGGCTCAAGCTCCATGGACTTGGCCAAATCACTTACCCTACTTACATCTCAGATTCCTCATTTACCTTTTATACTATGCATGTTTAGCCTTCAGATTTTGATACCTCTATAGCATGATCTTCTCTCTGAGCACAGTATTTAAAAATCAAAGGGGACAGTGCTTCCAATTGTCAGACTTATTTTTAAAAAGCCAAGAAATGGTGATGAGAACTAGCATTATATTTCATGCATCTTATGCATGCCTCTAATTTACCTTAGAGCCTAACTCACCGTGTTTATTTCCTATTGTAGGGAGGTAGTTTTGGTAAGAACTATTCTGTTCTGTTCTGGCTTTTACCTTTTTTGTTACCAAGCATTCTATAAACACTACTCTTGAAATGCTTGATCTGACCCAAGTTGACAAGTGCTTATTTTCCTTCCTGAAGCAAAAGCCCATTAGCACTTCAAAAGGTTTTAAACCATAAGATTCCCATTACTCCAAATGTTCTCTCCAATTTAGATTGACAGTTTTCCCACTCCATCAAACACTTGGTAAAAAGAGCATTGTTCATCTGTGTCTTCAGAAAAGTGTAAAAGTATAAAACAGTATGTGTGTATATATATATATATATATATATATATATATATATATATATATATACACATATATTCATTCCCACAGGAACAAAAGATGAGGAAGGCTATATTATATGTCATGTTCTTTTAGTAATCATTTTATTTAGGAATTCAGCACTTATCTGGGACCCAGAATGTGTGAAACACTGATGCTGTGAGACTCAGACCATCTTTTATAACATTTGAATATATAAGCTTTTTTAACCTTGACTTTCTTGGTAGCTATACAGATACTTTCATCAGGATAAAAAATGAAAACTTTGTTAAAATAGTTTGAGGTAATATTCCATAGCCTGTTCTATACTTCTATGTGTACAAAGTTGAGAAGAACCTTTTATTTTCCCTAGATGGGGACATGAGGATGTTGCATCACAGTCCACATCTATTGAGCATTTGTCGCTGGTGCTGTACCAAATGTTGAATGGATACTATCTCATTTAATCCTCTCAAACAGCCCTCAGGCATAACCATTAATTTTTTTTTAATGTTTATATTTGAGAGAGAGAGAGAGAGAGAGAGAGAGAGAGAGAGAGAGAGAGACAGAGTGTGAGAGGGGAAGGGGCAGAGAGGGAGGGAAACACAGAATCTAAAGCAGGCTCCAGGCTCTGAACTGTCAGCACAGAGCCTGATGTGGGGCTTGAACTCACAGACTGTGAAGTCATGACCTGAGCCGAAGTCAGATGCTTAACCAACTGAGCAACCCAGGTGCTCCATTATAATCTCAGTTTTCTAGTTTTGAAAACTGAGGCATAGAGAGCTAAGTATGTTGTGCAAAGTCACACATCACAGTCAGGATTCCAGTTGACTCTGTTGACTCCAAAGTTCATGCTATTAACTGCTATATTTGTAAAGGGTGTTTGCTGAAGGTGAAAGGTGATCCTACACTTTTTAAAAAACTTAACTTTTAATTTTGTGTTCACAGAAAAATTGAGAGGAAGGTACAGAGATTTCTCATCTACTCCCTTACCCCAACATATAATATAGCTTCCCCCATTATTAACATCCCCCACCAGAATGGTATGTTTGTTACAATTGATGAACCTACTTTGGCATATCATTATTACCTAAAGTCCATACATTTTACATTAGGATTTCCCTCTGGTTCTGTATATTCTATAGGTTTGGGCAAATAGACAGTGGCATGTATCCACTATGGTGGTATCATACAGAATAGTATCACTGCCCTAAAACTTCTCTGTGCTCTGGCTGTTCATCCCTTCCTCTCCCTGACCCCTGGCAGCCACAGATCTTTTATTGTCTTCACAGTTTTGTCTCTTTCAGAACATCATATAGTTGGAATCATAGAGTATATAGCCTTTTCATATTGGCTTCTTCCACTTAGTAGTATGCATTTAAGTTTCCCGCACATCTTTTCATGGCTCAATAGCTCATTTCATTTTAGTGCTGAATAATATTTGAGTGTTGAGGTGTACCACAGTTTATTTTTCCATTTATCTACTGAAGGACAACTTGGTTGCTTTCAAATTTTGGCAATTACAAGTAAAATTTCTCAAGTCCAGTGGGGGATCATTATGATCAGTACTTTATTTAAAAAATTTTTTTAAAAAATAATTTATTGCCAAGTTAGCTAACATATAGTGTATACAGTGCAGTCTTGGCTTCAGGAGTAGATTCCTGTGGTTCATCACTTGCATACACCACCCAGTGCTCATTCCAACAAGTGCTCTCCTCAATGCCCATCACCCCTTATCCCCACCTCCCCAATCTCCCACCCCCATCAACCCTCAGTTTGTTCTCTGTATTTAAGAGTGTCTTATGGTTTGCTTCTCTCTCTGTTTGTAACTTATTTTTCCTTCCCTTCCCCTATGGTCTCCTGTTAAGTTTCTCCAATTCTACATATGAGTTGTTGGAATGCAACACATTGTTGCAAATGACACGATTTCATCCTTTTTCTTCATTGAGTACTATTCCATTTTATATATATACCACATCTGCTTTATCCATTCATCAGTTGGTGAACATTTGGGCTCTTTCCATAATTTGGCTATTGTTGATAGTACTGCTTATAAACATTGGGGTTCATGTGCCCCTACAAATAAACACTTCTGTATCCTTTGGATAAATTCCTAGTAGTGCTATTGCTGGGTCATAGGATATTTCTATTTTTAATTTTTTGAGGAACCTCCATACTGTTTTCCAGAGTGGCTGCACCAGTTTGCATTCCCACCAACAGTTCAAGAGGGTTCCCCTTTCTCCACATCCTTGCCAACATGTGTTGTTTCACGTGTTGTTAATTTTAGCCACTCTCACCAGCCACTCATACCACCAGTGTGAGGTGGTATGTCAGTGTGGTTTTGATTTGTGTTTCCCCGATGATGAGCAATGTTGAGCATCTTTTCATGTGTCTGTTAGCTGTCTGGATGTCTTCTTTGGAAAAGTATCTATTCATGTCTTCTGCCCATTTCTTCACTGGATTATTTGTTTTTGGGCTGTTGAGTTTGGTAAATTATTTATAGATTTTGGATACTAACCCTTTATCCAGTATGCCATTGGTAGATATGATCATTATTTTTAAATCTTCTATCAAGCGTATTACTTATATCCATTTCACTTAGGTCTCTTGCTGTAGTTTTGTCCTGTTGTTTAATTTGGGACATATTCTTCTGTAGCCTCATTTTGTCAACTCTCTGTGTCTGTTTCTGTGTGTTAGGAAGTCAGCTACATTTCTTGCTCTTGTAAGTAGTGGATAGGGCATGCACTTTTAACAAGGTGTGTTAGTTCTTTGCCAGAGGGGACATACCTCCATTACCACGACCAGAGAAGCCAGGGCCCCTCCACAAATTGTGTGTGGGCAGGGCACATGGTACCTGCAAGTTTTGCATCAGTCCTCTTCCACAGGTGACATGCTCCCACCACTGACACTGGGGCAGCATGGGCTCGAGCCACAAAGCATGCACAGCTGGGCACACACTTTTAACAAGGTATACACACTCCTCTGTGAGAGGTGACCAGCTGCCTCTGTTGCTGGGACTGAGGACCACAGGTGTCCCTGTGTTCATACTGAAGGGTGGGGAAGGGAAATGACACCTACCAGCTCCTTTGTTCTTGGAGAGGTCCCTCAGTGAACCCTGCTCCTCCTGGACACTCTGAAATAAGTAACTAACTCTCTCCCATATGACCCAGATGTTTTCCAAACTACTGATTATATATTGTATCTCTGAGGGCTCTTTGTTGTGCTGTCTCTTTAAGGGTGGGGACTCAGCTTTCAGTGCTCTGCCACTTCTCCCAGAGCTAAGCCTGCTTATTTTTAAAGTTCCAGGCTTTAAGGCCTGCTGGTTGTAAGAACGTATGGAATTCAGCCCTTCTGGTGGTGTTCAAAGCCAAATGCTATAGGGATTCATTTTCCCTGTGTAGGGTTCCTGGTGTGACAGTTTGTTTCTTGCCCCTCCCCATGCCCTTGGACAGAAGATGTAGGTCAATTTAGGTCCTTGCCACATCGGCTTTCCTACCCTCTTTGACGTGGCCTCTTCTCTACATTTAGTTGTGGAGTTTGTTCTAGTTTTCTGGGTTATTTACACTGATGTGTTACTCCTACTCCACCATTTTTCCAAAAGTCCTCTGGAGTATATTCTTATTAAAGTGATTTCTTTTGTGGGCACCTGAGTGGCTCAGTTGGTCAAGTGTCCAACTCTTGATTTTGGCTTAGGTCATGATCTCACCATTCATGAGATCGAACTCCACATTGAGCTCTGCACTGATAGTATGGAGCCTGCTTGGGATTCTCTCTCTCCCTCTGCCCCTCCCCCACTTGTGCTATCTCTCTCTCTCTCTTTCAAATTAAATAAATAAACATTAAAACAAAAACCAAAACTGTTTCTTTTATGACAGTGTTATGCTGGTTTAATAACATGTAATTCTTGAAATGTATATCATAAGAAAGATGAATTTATAGTATAATAAATTTTTTTCTTTTTTTTCCACTAATTTTTTTGTCAGGTGACTCTTCTGGTCTAATAACTGATAAGCACTGTTCTAAGTCCTTATGGTTTATTGGCAATTGGCCACTTGTTCACTTGTGAGTGAACAGGAGAATGCTGCTTGGTTAGTTGCCTAAAGAGTCCAGTGGTAAATCATTTGAGTCATTTACAGTTTGGGGGTGAATGTGATCATATTCTTCCCTCAAAGATGATTTTTATAAGAGAAAGTGGAAGATAACCCTGGATATCTTTAAAGGGCAGAAGACATTGGAAGGGTTGGGTGACTATAACTGAAGACAGGCTTGATTTCCTTTGTAATTTGGTTTGGACTCACTGTACTAGAATGTTGAGTCTTCATTTGGTCTGCCATTAAGCCATTTGGTAACAAAATGACTCAAGTTCTGAATTTTAGAAAGATTATTTTAAATGTTTATTTATCTATTTTTGAGGGGGGAGGAGAGGAAGTGGGAGAGAGGGGGAGAGAGAGAATCCCAAGCAGGCTCTGTGCTGTCAGTACAGAGCCTGACAGGGGGCTTGATCTCATGAACTGGGAGATTATGACCTGAGCCAAAATCAAAATTCAGATGGTAAATCGACTGAGCCACCCAGGCACTCCTAGAAAGAATAGTTTAAAATAGAGTTTTGATTATTTTGAATTCTGTTTAGTGTCTCTGCATAGCTCAGTCTGCATCTGATATCTTAATGTTTTGAATATTAAGTCTGCATCTGATATCTTAATGTTTTGAATAATCAGTATATTGCATTTCTGATTAAATATTTAGCTCTGGTTTATGTTTAACAGCATTATAACCAGGGTTCCTATAATTCATGCTATTTTTTTTTTGCTTTCAACATTCATTAGAATATATTTTTCTTCAGAAACTTTTTGAAAATTCTTTTAAAGTTAAAACCAGATTTTTAAAATTTTAACATTTATTTTGGAAAATTTAAGACATCTACAAAAGTAGATGGAGTATCATAATGTAGGGGCACGTGAATGGCTCAGTTGGTTGGGTATCTGGCTCTTGACATCAGCTCAGATCACAATCTCACAGTTTGTGAGTTCAGGCCCTGCATTGGGCTCTATGCTGACAGTGTGGAGCCTGCTTGAGATTCTCTCTCTCTCTCTCTCTGTGACTCCCCTGTCTCTCTCAAGATAAATAAATAAACTTAAGAAAATATCAGAGTGTATATCCATGAACATCACACAGTTTCAATAGTTACCAATTCATGCCAATATTATTTTGTTTCTACCCTCTGACTTCCTCTGCCATACTATTTGGAGGCAAAAGCTAGATGTAATGTAGTTTCATCCATAAGTATTTCCTCCAGTGGTGACCAAATAGTTTTAAAAATCATGATGAAGTCATAAACTTCAATATATTTGATGTCTTTTGTTATTACAGTAAGCATCTTTATTGATGCTTAAATTCTTCCATTTTTGGCTAGTAGATGGTTCTTTTTGAGTTGGTTTCTGAGGTCATTTTTTTTTTTTTTTGAGTGTTTGGTAGTTTCCTTGCTGTCTTATAACAAAATGTCCCAGACTCATATATTTCCTACTCCCAACTTTGGGTCAGCCTTTCTTCCAATGAGTTTTCACTGTTAATAGTGGGAAATGGAATTTCAAGACAAGAATCTGGGTGCAAAGGCTGTTCATTGTTACTAAATTTAGGTTTCTGTTCTTTTCAGTGGACAAAGCTAGATTTTTTTTTTTTTAAGGTAAATATATCCCATGGTCACATTCTTATTTCCAATTCAAATTCAGGATGCAGGTTTTTAACTTAACAAATCTTCTCTTTAATATTGTATCTACTTTCTCCCATGTTGACTATTCTGATTCTTAACAAGGTTTGAAATGATAAAGTTCATGTATTAGTAATATTAGTTCTCATTTGCCTTGTCCTTCACTAGACACACCGTCCTCATAAATCAATCAATCAATAGTATGCCAACAATGTGATATTTGAGTACAGATTATTACCTTGTATTTTATATTTCAGTTTTTCCTGCCATGCATACTTTTTTTTCTTCCAAGTTTTTATTGAAATTCCAGTTAGTTAACATACCATGATTATAATACTAGTTTCTATAATTCAGTTTATAAGTCGTCACCATCATCGTCATCATTGTTGTCTTTATCATCTCTTTGTGTATAAAAGGCAGAAAAAGTATAAAAAGAAGGTGAAATGGATGAATTAGCTCAAAAAACAAACACTACCTCAGAAAGAAATAATAAATCAGTGCAGTCTCTTGGCTCTGAAAACTCCTAAAGAATCAGACTAGTTGAATTTAAAACACTGTAGCTCTTACCAAAGCATGGTAAGTATTGAAGTATTATTTACACAGTTTAAAATTTGTTATTCCCAGCTTTGTTGATGTATAATTGACATATAACATTGTATAAGTTTAAGGTATATAATATGATGATTTGATATATATATCTGTTGAAAATATTTACTGCAATAAGGTTACTTCACTTCAACACAGTTTTAATTTCTAATAAAAGCTGTGAATTGAATGACAGAAGTAAAGCAGACATAATATAGTTCAAAAAGACATTTTTTGATACATACATGCTTACTTTTTATATTTTCTGTTATATAGTATATATTTTATATATTTATCTTTAAATGAATTATTATATTTTTCAGATTATATGAAGCCATGGTGTGTAATATGAACTACTGAATTAATGATAGTTTTTTGGAAAAGTAGTCACCAAAATATATTAAATGTCTGTAGGATCAAATATCCATGTAAAATATTCATGCTTTCTTCTTTAGTACCCCAATGAAAATTTGAGTTAATGAAGTCTTCACATTTAGCCTCTAACGATTCTCCTTAATTCATTTTCTTGTTAGTAGTTATGCATAGCTTTGTGGTGTCAAACTATTCTCCATGACCTATGCTCATGATCTTGACAACTTTGTTATCTTGTTTCTCTCCCAGCACTTGGAGTTTTGAACTGGCATGAATAGGTCAGAGCCTGGCCAGTCTATCAGTTTGAGGAGTAGGGGGGAGACATGGAGATGGAGGGAGCACTGGTGCTAGAATCTGGGGCTGCTCATATGTATCAGGGCATCTGAGGAACATCAGGAAGGAACTCTTTGCTCCCTTTCTTTTCTGTATACTATCCAGGGCTCAATGAGATGTAGAGGTAAGTAAACACCAAAATGTAAAATAGATGATGTAGTAGAAAAAGCATGGGATTAAAGTCAGAGCACTGCTGCTTTCCAGCTATGTGATTTGGGTAATTTACTTAGCCTCTCTAAATCTTATTTAGATTTCACTCTTTATCCCATTACCCTTTAATATTTTCTTTACAGAACATACACTATATGAAAGAGTCTACTTTAAAAAGTATTTGTGGTATGTCTTCCCTTTTTAAAATTCTGTGAGAATAGGAACCTTATCCTGTGTTTACACTACTGAGTCCTCAGGGCACAGAGTAAGTCACTGGCACAGAGTAAATGCTCAATAAACATTTCATAAATTATTGTTGATTTTTTGAGAAGGTAAAAATGAGATAATGAATGTGAAGTTTAGCACCATGCCTACTAGATAGTGAGTGCTGAATAAATATTTAAGAAAACCACCAAATTCTGGAAGACAGAATTCAGTTCTGATTCATCATCATAGCCCTATAAATCCAGCTTATCACTTAACATAGTTAATAAATATCTTTACTAAATGAATGCAAGAATGAAATGAATGAATACCTTGGTTGCTATTGGAGCTGATTTTATGGAACAAGCAAATTTTATACAAAAATATAGGAAGATGTTTCAGTATTGATCCAAACACCTGATATTATTCCTTTGTAAAATTATGATCTGTAGGTCATTGTAAATAACAACAGGAATCTCTTTATAGTAAATATATTCCTCCCTATATTATTTCAGAAGTTTTAAAAAATTATAATCTGAACTGTGTAACTTCTGCTTGTTTACTGTTTATACTTATTTAAAAAAATTTTTTTTAATGTTTATTTATTTTTGAGACAGAGACAGAGAGAGAGACAGAGAGAGAGAGAGACAGAGCATGAACAGGGGAGGGTCAGAGACAGAGACAGAGAGAGAGAGACAGAGAGAGAGAGAGACAGAGCATGAACAGGGGAGGGTCAGAGAGAGAGGGAGACACAGAATTGGAAGCAGGCTCCAGGCTCTGAGCTGTCAGCACAGAGCCCGATGCGGGGCTTGAACTCACGGACCGTGAGATCCAACTGAGCCACCCAGGCGCCCCCTGTTTATACTTATTAATTTTTCTTTATGAGTTGCATTATTTGATGGGTAAAGTACAGCAAATTTCTTTTGACTTAGCATATTGTTCCTATTTTGATGTATCAAGGAAAGAAAGATAAAATGAGCCTGTGGGTCTTAGTCCAAGATGGCAGCATAGGAAGATTCTACACTCACCTCCTTCCACAGATACACCAAATCTACAATCTATATATTGACATTTATCTCAGAAAAGGATATGAAAACTAGATGAGTTACTTACTCTCTACAACAATGGATAAAATGACCACTTCAAAATGGGTAGGAGAGGCAGAGATATTGTCTCACAAAAAAACCCCTACCCCTGGCATGGTGATACACAATAGGGAAGGATCTCATCAGACAGGTGCTTGTCCTGGAGGAGTGACGGCTTGGTGCCCCACATTGTGCACCTCAGCCCCTGGGATCTACATCAGTGAGATGAGCCCCTAAATATCTGTCTTGGAACACCACAAGGCTGATATTTGGGGGTCCCAAACTGCTATGGGAAACTGAAGTTCCTGTCTTAGAAGGAACACATAGAAAAAATGGATAAATTCCTAGAAACTTTCAATCTTTCAAAACTGTATAAGGAGAAATAAAAAATCCGACTAGGTCATTGCTAGTAAGGAGATCAAATCGGTAATCAAAAACCTCCCAATAAACAAAACTCCACAACCAGATGGTTTTGCTGGTGAATTTGACTAAACATTCAAAGAAGATTTAATACTCATTCTCTGAAACTCTTCCAAAAAAACTGAAGAGGAGGGAAAATTTTCCACACTTATTTTACAGGGCCAACATTACCCTAATACCAAAAACACACAAGGACACCAAAAAAAGAAACAGGTCAATATCTTTGATGAGCATAGATGCAAAAATCCTCAGCAAAATATTAGCAGACATTAAAAGGATCATACACCATGATCAAGTAGGATTTATACCAGGGATGCAAGGATGGTTCAACATTCACAAATCAATCAACGTGATATACCACATTAACAAAATGAAAGGTAAAAGTCATATGATCATCTCAGTAGATGCAGAAAAAGTATTTGACAAAATTCAACATAACATTTGTGGTAAAAACTCCCAAGAAAGTAGATATAGAAAAAATGTACCTCAACTCCCAAGAAAATAGACATAGAAAAAATGTACCTCAACATAAAAATGTACCTCAACATAAAAAATGTACCTCAACATAGATATAGAAAAAATGTACCTCATAATAATGTGACAAATCCACAGCTAACATATACCCAGTGGTGAATAGCTGAAAGCATTTTCTCTAAGATCAGAAACGAATCAAGGAAGCACATTATCCGCACTTTTATTCACTATAGTGTTGGAAGTTTTGGCCACAGCGATTAGGCACACACACACACACACACACACACACACACACACACACACACAAGGCATCCAAATTGGAATTGAAAAGGAAGAAGTAAAACCATCACTACTTGCTGGTTACATATATATAGAAAATATATAGAGTGTAGAAAAGCTAACTACTCCACCAAAAAAACTGTTGGAGCTAAAAGAATTCAGTAAAGTTTAGGATATAAAAGTAATACACAAAAATTTGTTGTGTTTCTATACACTAATAATGAATTGTTAGAGAAATCAAGAAGACAATTCAATTATAATTGCATCAAAAATAATAAAATGCCTAGGAATAAGTTTAACCAAGGAAGTGAAAGACTTTACACTGAAAACCAAAAGACATTGATAAAAGTAATTGAAGAAGACACAAATAAATGGAAAGAAATTCCATGTTCATAGGTGGAAGAATTAATATTGTTAAAATGTCCATTATACCCAAATATATGTACAGATACAGTGCAATCTTTGTCAAAATTCCAATGGAATTTTTCACAAAGATATAATAATACTAAGGTTTTTATGGAACCACAAAAATTCTTAAATAGCCAAAACAGTCTTGAAGAAAAATAACAAAGCTGGGGGGCATCATGCTCTCTGTTTCAAACTATACAACATGGATATAGTAATCAAAACAGTGGTATTGGCATAAGAACAAGTAGATAGATCAAAGAACAGAGAGCTGAGAAATAAACCCACACATATATGGTCAATTAATTTATGACAAAGGAGGCAAGAATATACAACAGAGAAAGGGTTATCTCTTCAATAAATGGTATTGGCAAAACTAGACAGCTACATGCAAAAGAATGAAACTGGACCACTTTCTTACACTATATACAAAAATAAACTCAAAATGGATAAAGGCCTCAATGTGAGACCTGAAACTGTAAAATCTAGAAGAAAAACGTAGGCAATAATTTCTTTGACATTGGCCATAGAAACATTTTTCTAGATATGTCTCCTTTAGCAAGGGAAATGAAAGCAAAATTAAGCTATTGGGATTACATTAAAATAAAAAGATTTTGCACAGTGAAGGAAATCATCAACAAACCAAAAATGCAACCTATCAGATGGGAAAAGATAATTTGTAAGTTGTATATCTGATAAAAGGTTGATACCTAAAATATATGAAGAACTTACACAGTTTAATACCAAAACACTAAATAATCCAATTAAAAATAGGCAGAGGACCTGAATAGACATTTTTTCAGGTAACATACAGATGGCCAACAGACACATGAAAAGATGCTGAACATCACTAATTATCAGGGAAATGCAAATCAAAACCACAATGAGGAGATACCACCTCTCATCAGTCAGAATGGCTATTATCAAAAAGACAAGAAATAACATGTTGGTAAGGATGTAGAGAAAAGGAACCTGGGTATGCTCTTTGTAGGAATATAAATTGGTGCAGCTGCTTTGGAAAAGGGTATGGAGCTTCCTCAAACAATTAAAAATAGAACTACTATATGATCCAGCAATTCCACTACTATGTATCTATCCAAAGAAAATGAAAACACTAATTCAAAAGATATAAGCACCTCTATGTTCACTGAAGCATTATTTATAATAGCTAACGTGGAAACCACCTGTGTCCATTGTTGGTTCAATGGATATAGAAGATGTGGTATATATAATATACAATGGAATACTACTTAGTCATAAAGAAGAATGAAATGTTGCCATTTGTGACAACATGTATGGACTTGGAGGGTATTATGATAAGTAATATAAATCAGACAGAGAAAGACAAATACCATATTATTTCACTTATATGTGAATCTAAAAAACAAAACAAACAAACCCCAAACTCACAGTTACAGAGCACAGATTGGTGGTTGCTAGAAGAGAGGGGATTTGTGGGTGTGAAATAGGTGAAGGGTGTTAAGAAGTACAAACTTCCAGTTATAAAATAAGTCATGGAAATATAATGTATAACATGAAGAATATAGTCAATAATATTGTGTTGGCTTTTTAGAATGACAAATGGTATCTAGACTTATTGTGGTGACCCTTTCACAATGTACACAAATGTTGGATAACTATGTTGTACCCTTGAAACTAATATAATATTGTATGTCAGTTATACCTCGATCACTGAAAAAATGAATACATAAAACAAGCATTTATGGATCAAATATGCTATAATTCATGAAGTCCCTGTCCTTATAGAAAATGCTCCAGTTGATCTAGAAGCTCCATTTCAAAGTTTGGTCAATATTGACCTCTGTTAATGGAAAAGGTATAAGGAGGCTTCCTCAGTTTTATTCAGGTATCAAATCATCTGGTTGCTCATAGAAGCCCAAAGCTGCTTTTGTAGAGATAAGATTTCACTGGTAGAAGACAAGAGTGTTAAAATCCTTACTCCTACCTGAGCTAAAATGGGGAAGGGAAAGACTTTATGAAAGACTGTGCTTTAAAGTAGTTATCCTGTGGTGTTTGAATATTGTCTCACCACTAAAAACTGAATGGAGAATGTTGGTAATACTGATTGAAGTAAAATTAAAAATGTGTAAGTGTCATGGACACCAAAAAGAAGTGAAAGTGAAGCCACAGACTGGAAGAAGATAAATGCTATGCATACAGTACACAGTCGAGTAGTATTTAGACTAAGTAAAGAACTCTTACAAATAAGAGCAAATTAAGTGGAAAAAGTGGGCAATGAATATGAACAAGTTATGACAGAAGAGAAAATCTGAATGGCTAACAAACATAAGAAAAGTTACTCAGTCTCACTACTGATCAGGGAATGGCAAACTAAAACAATAGAGAAATACATTCTTACTATTATATTGACAAAAATTATGGTGTCTGACAATATCCAGTGTAGGTAAGGATATGGAATAATGCAATGGAGTTTCTTCTAGACTGCTGTAAGAATTATAAATTGATAAAACAATGTTGGAGAGTAACTTGACAATATCTAGTAAAGTTGTAGGTGTACGTGCCCTTCCAAGCCACAATTCTACTTCTAGGTGTAAGTTCCTCTAAAGGAGTGCTACTTTGAAAAATGGATCGCCTGAGGACGTTGCTAAAATGCAGATTGGGGTTCATGAGATGGTGCCTAAGATTCTCTATTTCTGAAGAGCTGCTAGGTGATGCTGATGCTGCTGGTCCCCTGACAACACTTTGAGTAGCAAGATCCTAGAATAATGCTGTCCAGTAGTTCAAATTTCTGAGATGATGGAAATGTCTGTGCTCTCAAGTAATTTATTGAACACTTGAAATGTGGTTAGTGTAAGAAACTACATATTAAATTTTATTTGATTTTAATTAAATTTAAACAGCCACAAATGGCTAGTGACTATCATATTGGACAGTATAGCCTAGAGCATATGCTAGGAACTTGTTAGAAATACAGATTAGACCCAATCTCAGACCTGTTAAGTCAGAACCTGCATTTTAATAAGATCCTTAAGTGATTTATGTGTATGGTAAAGTTTGAAAAGCACTGTCTGGGGAAACTCCTGCTGCTACTCAGGAGTCATGTAAGGATATGTATTTCAGTATGTTAGTAGTGTCATAATGGACAAATTGTGGTATGACGTAGCTATTATATATCAGTTAAAATGAATTATCTATGTGTATAAACATGGGAAAACTAGGTGATACGATATAGAATATAAAAGCAGATGTATAAGGGGTGCCTGGGTGGCTCCGACTTCGGCTTAAGTCATGATCTAACGGTTTGTGATTTCGAGCCCCACGTCAGTCTCTGTGTTGGCAGCTCAGAGCCTGGAGCCTGCTTCAGATTCTGTGTCTTCCTCTCTCTGCCCCTCACCTGCTTGACTCTGTCTATCTCTCTTTCAAAAATAAATATTAAAAAAATTCAAAAAGTAAATGTATATATGAGGAAGGTACATATAATATGATACTATTTTTATAAATTTTATCATAAAAGAAACCATGCTGTGTATTGTTTGGAGATTTAAACATATGTGGTTAATTATAAAAACATTCATAGATTAATAAACACCAAATTTAGGATCAGGACTGTTCCATTCATTTGGAGAGGGCTGGTAAGGGTGGGAGAGGTAATGGGAGAGGAAGAACACAGAAGACTTCAACTGTTATTTTTAATGTTTTATTTCTTAAGCTAGGTAGTGAGTATACACGTGTTTATTGTTATTCTATACTTTCTTGTTTATCTGAAATGTACCTTTTTATCTTCATCCATAATGGTTAATTTCAATTTCTCACTGTTGATCCAGTCTCAGTTGGGTGATGTTAAGGGTCATCAGAAAATTTAGAAAACTTTCTGTGAAAGTTCAAGGTCACTAAAGTTCTCCTCCAAATTGTTCAGACTGAAAAATAAATCTTATTGGTAAATGGACTTGGGGTTTCCATAGGACCCAAATTTGGATGAATGTTTTAAAAGATTGTTTACATAGTTGTTTTCAAGGCTTTTTACTTTGAGGTTGGTGACAACACCCGCATAACTACAGATGTGTTCATTCTGGACGCCCCCCCCCCTTTTTTTTTTCCTGTTGAGTTTCATTAGCATAGCAGAGAATTACCAGCAGCTTCATTACTCCACCGCTTGATTTTATTAGCTATTTATTCTCATGGCCCCTTGAAGAGTAAAGGCTCCAGGGAGAATTTTTGCTTTAGTTTCTTTCAATATTTCAGTAATCAGCCCCTCCAGTAATTTCTTGGTGTCTTGGCTACTATAAATTGTCACCTTTGTATTCTGGAGTTATAAAAATTATCATATTTGTGTTTTAATTTCCTTTGGAGCAGACTCTTGGTTTGGAACACAATTCTCTGTTTTGAATGCATTAAACCTGAATTTATTTGCTATCATCTATTGATATACTTTTTAATCCTTTCTCTGTATTAAAATCTTCTGGTGAATTAAAAAAAAAAAAACATGTGCTCAATTTCTAAAACATCTGATTTAATTGATCTGGTACTTTAAAAAAGACCACCCAGGAGATTCAAATATGCAGCCAGGCTAAGAGGCACTGATTGTCCGGATGTATTTACTGCCTAGCTGCCCAACATTTTATTAGCTTTTCATCTCTGAATTCTGATTCTCTGCCCCTTAGTACTCTGAAAAGGATGACATCAGAGTAGAATTTCCTCAGCCCAGTCCTCTAAATTCAGTTCTCTGAATTAACTTTAGGAAGCTCAGGCCAAATATGCAAAATAGAATTAGAGGAATGATTCAGGTTATTTAGTTAATAATCCTTTTAGCTCTAGGAAACCAGAGGAGCCTTATGTGGCTTTAGGCCTAATTTGGTTTAAATTGACTTGGTAATTGAGTTTGATTTAACAGTGATTTGTATAGATACTTTTATCTTAGGAAACCAGGCTGAAAATTGATCTGTTACATATGTGTTTCTTTGTGTGTCATTGTCTTAGCAAGAAGTGCTATATATTACTATAATTGGATTTTGTCCAGTTTTTTTTTTTAATTTTTTTTTTCAACGTTTATTTATTTTTGGGACAGAGAGAGACAGAGCATGAACGGGGGAGAGGCAGAGAGAGAGGGAGACACAGAATCGGAAACAGGCTCCAGGCTCTGAGCCATCAGCCCAGAGCCTGACGCGGGGCTCGAACTCACGGACCACGAGATCGTGACCTGGCTGAAGTCGGACGCTTAACCGACTGCGCCACCCAGGCGCCCCTGATTTTGTCCAGTTTTTATGTGGCCTGTTGCTATTTGTGAAAGAATTATTTTATTTATGTTCTGTTGTAACTTCGTTGATCAATTTTTATAGTTCATTATATATGAAGCAGAATGTGGTCATACATCTATTCCTGTATGTTCATTGTCATATTTATTTTTCATATATAAAGGAAATTATTTAAAGACCTGGAAAGTGAGTAGGTGGGGCAGTTATTATGTTTTATTTACTCTTTTTTTTTTCCTGAAAAGTTCAGCACAATGTATTTTTTTCTTGATTAGGCTTATTCTTTTGAATATTTTTACTTTGAAGGAGGAACCTCCCACCTAATCTACTAGCCATAACTGTTGCTAAAGAAGTTAGATAACCATCAAGTGCTTGAACAGTTAAAATTTAATAATTATCGCTTAGATGTTGAGGAACTAATTGAATCTATTAAGAATGATTAATATTCTATCAAAATTTATTGACATAAAATCTCATTTGTGGAATGGCTTTTTCTTTATCGAACAAAAGACCTAGAGAGACTTCTACATTCTCCAGTATTGTTTTTCAGGCAACTGATGATTTGAACCATGTTATTTAACATTTAGATTTTTATTTTTGATATTCCTTTATTATAAAAGACAGTGTACACTTAGGCACACTTAGACAATTCAGCAAGGTACAAATAAGAACATGAAAATTTTCCATAATCCCATCATGATTCATTCTTTCTTAATAGAAATATGGAAGCAAAAGTTAGTTCCTGACGTGATAGCTTATTTAAGAGTTGATTTTCTTGAAAGTTACAGATTCTTCTTTTGTGTATCATTTGTATTCCAATTTTGATCTTCTTCTTGAGAACAAAAACTTAATTTTCTCCTAAAACACCTTAAATACATTGAAACAAGAATTTCAACCGAACACTCATGTGTCTTCTCTATGAAATGAAGCAAATTCATTTAATATTTGCCCCAATACTGATCTTCCATCTACTGGACAAATGTTAACATCTATAATTTTTCCAGTTTCTGTAAAACTCATTTAAATTTGTACAATTAGGATTGGACACAAACCTGTGAATATAGAAAGATGAGTCAGCAGTATTCTGATAATTTGTGTCTCTGCCCTGTCCCCACAGATCTTTCCAAATTCAGCTGAAAATTCGTCCCCTTTAAGATTCTTTTTTTAGCTGATGCCCTTATCAGGTCTACATTCATTTTTGTGAAGGTGTTGTAGAGAGTTACAGGACCAGGGAGTATGTATTTGCAATTTTCAATGTTATGACCTCTGTTCTATATCCTTTAACTCTCTAAAATTCAGTTGGTTTTATATTGATTTATTCTTGTAAATGACTCTATGTCCTTTAGCCCTTTTGTTTTCTGTGAATGACACGTAAGCTCATTTTAGGGTCATGGGAAGAAAGAGGCAAGTCAAGTTTTTTGTTTCTTTAGTTTTTTATTTTCCCTTCCCTAACTCCCAAGGACCTAGTATGGATTATGTTTATGGTTATTATTTGTTAAAGTTGAAAAGAGTCTGACAAAGACCAGATTCTGAAAAGACCCCTTGAGATTGCTCTAATATGGATGGATCCCTGGGGACGATTGTGCCACTCATGCATGTCTTTATGCTTTTGTTTATTTGCCAGCAACTTCATTTTTTGTAGTAATTATCATCTATGTGCTGTGGGTTATGAAGGTGTCCCTTTGAGGAGGTTTCCTGGTCCCCAGTTATAGTGTGCTACATGGTTAATCTGTTCTAGACCATTTCATTTAGCATCTCTCCTTGGAGTTTTTATTCTGGGTGAGTTGTGTCAGAGTTCAGGCTCAATACCCGCATGCAATTCAGGCTAGATGCTCTGATTTCTTACAGAAGACTCTGGTTTGGCCCAGGTCTGGGGTTCACTGCCCATATTTGTGTGGGTACTTACATTGGTGGGAGGTATTCTTCTGGCTAGACCTCTCCTTCCAGGTCAGTGCCAGCTCTTACATGTGCATTGGGTTTGGCATCTCCACTTCTGCCTTTTGGGTATAAGCATTCCAGTTACCTCTGTGGAATCTGGACTTCAGCTCCTAGCCATTATTATTCGTTCTCTTTATGTATGGCACTGGAACATTTCTATTACTTGTTTCAAGCTTAGCTAATGTATATCTTCCCTAACATGTTACCTAGGATTAGTATGTGTTTGGAAAGAGAGGGATGCTTCCTGCTACAGCTTAACCTACCATCTGGACAGAAAGTCTTAATTATAGATCAATGTTAATCTCATTCCTTGTGGCAGACATTGTTTATTTCTTCTTACTATCCATTCCTCCCATGAATCTTGCTAATTTTGTTCGCAGTGACCTATGCTGAACTAAATATCTTTTCCCCAGCTTCCCTTGCAGCTAGAAATGGACAAATGGAATAGTTCTGGCCATGAGATTAACAATAATTTGGGGATGGATGCATCTGGTGCTTTCTATTTTTTCATTTTGTTCTAGTCTTGACGTTGATTTATTGTCTGGAATGATGGCAACCATTTTGTGACCATGAAGTGACAAGCATGAGGACAAAGGTCAATATCCTAAGGATGGCGGAATGGAAGCCTGGAAAGAGCCTTAGTAATTGATGACATTGTTAAGAAATAGAATCAAAGGCAACATACTCTTTGTGGAGATGAACTTTTATTTGTTTAAACCATGGTTAGTTCATTTGTTGTTGTTGTTGTTTTAATTATTTGTGAATGAGTACATTCCTAATTTTCCTAATTGGTATATTTCTCTAGTAGTTGGGATGTTGGTGTTAAATAGTCAAATAGGAATGGGGAGACTCTCCTATGGACAGCTTTCCACACTGCATTGTATATTATGGTCTTTTGGATAGTCATTGATTAGTGCTATGAATTAAAAATGAGTTGTGCTAGAATTTATAGAAAAATCAACACAAATTTGTGAACTTACATTGTGATTTTATTTTTATTTTAAAATGTTCATTTTTTATTTATTTTGAGAGAGAGAAAGAGAGAGAGAGAGCATGAGTAGGAGAGGGGCGAAGAGAGAGGGAGAGAGAGAATCCCAAGCAGGCTTCACACTCATCATGGAGCTTGATCTCATGACTGGGAGATCATGCTCTGAATGGAAATCAAGAGTCAGATGCCTAAGATTGAGCCACCCAGAACTCCCCTACATTGTGAGTTTTAGATTTAAATGCTGGCATGTACTTAAAACTGGCACATTAAATTAAAATTCTGCTATTTAAAACTGTGACTTGGCTGATTTCAGGATAAACTTCCGTAAGAAAGTTTGTTGAATTCTGTTACTTTAAAGAATAGAACTATGAAAATCAAACAAACAAAAAATAAAACAAAGTAACAACTACAAAGTGAATAGAACTGTGTCTTGTTTCTGTTTTATTGTTATACATTTTAGTCTCTAGCTTTTGTATTTCCAATGCATGTATGTAGCATTTTATGTTACAATAAACTGTATATAAAATATATAAGTATGATCAGAATAGGAAATTTAAGAAATTAATAGAAAAGGAATTATTAATAATTGCTCAATGACCCAATTTTAAAAAGTCCTATTGTAAATAGGTAGGTGATAGGACAATAGGTGTTTAATTTTTATGTGAGAAATGTGAGTTGATATACAACTTCCAGAAAGTATTCTTGCTTTTCCTTAATGTATATTCCTCCTTTTGTATTGTGCAATGACAAAACATTACATAAGATGGCAGTAGGAGATTATAAATGTTCCCTCTCAGAGTGATACATTCAACAAATTGGCCAGCCAAGTATAATAAACACAATTATATAATAGCTATTTTGGATTGCTAGATTTCTCACACATATTATTTTCCTTGACTGTTCCCCTTTTTAATGGAAAGAAGAAAGCTTCTAATTTTGATTTCACACACACACACACACACACATATGTATATCTATACATATTTTATTTTACACACATTTTTAAAGGAATCACACACAATGTTACATTTCAGTTTACTTTTCTTGGCCTGTTTAAAAATAAAATTTTGCTGAATTTTGTGGAGCTATGTATTAAAAGAGTAACTCAAGATCTCTTAGAATATTTTAGCATTTTAAAAATATAAATTGCTCACCATAATCTTCATTAAAAGGGTATATTTCTAAGAATGAACCATTTCCTTATTGTTTTTTTCCCCAAGGATTATTGGATTGGATTAATTTTTAGAGTATACCATTATATTAAATCTTAGAAAATTTATCTGAGACAAAGTAGGTTTCCCAGGATGTGGTCAGATATGAGATATTGACAATAAGCTTTATGTCCTTTGTTGCTTCCAGAAGGGATGAGCACATTGCTTTGTGCCTTTCTGTATTTGAGAAGCCTACACATGAAAATGACCCATAATGATTGTATATTGATAAAGAGTGAAAAAAAAATTGGAGGGAAATTTCTAATATTAAATTTATACTTATCTTTTCTGAAGTAACTTGTCTATTCTTTAGCATCAGTCCATAATTACCAGGGAACCATCTGACATTTGAACATGGACGATTATGCACATCTGTCAGATAAGTTGGGAGTGGAGACATTGAATCTATGTAGAATTTTTATATGGATTTGTTGTTATCTCCAAAGAACTGAGATCCATAATCCAATGAATAAGTTACCATGGGAGAAACACTTATAGATGACAAATGTGATCTTGTTTAATTATTACTTTTTAGTTTAAGGAAACTGCATTTTAGTTCTCACATAGTAACTTTCTAGAATTCTAAGGGGCATGACATTTATTCTGAAAACATAGACACTAAAGATTTTGGATTTGGTATTTTTTTTAAACTCATTTTCTTGGGATAAAGGGGCATAACTTTTGTTTTATGACTTTATGTATCTCAAACCCAGTATTATGTGTTGATTCAACATGCAATTAAATATATATGAATTTATAGGCATATTACAAACTGGAAAAAAATTTAATAGACTTTATTAAAGAAGAGTGGTGTAGTTTTAGTTTCACAGAAAAATTGAGCAGAAAGTACAGGGTTTTTATTATTCCCTGTCCTCACACACACAACCTCCCCCACATCAACATCCTGTACCACAGTGGTTAAGTTTCTCAGGATCCACATAAGAGTGAAAACATATGGTATCTGCCTTTCTCTGCCTGACTTATTTCACTTAGCATAACACTCTCCAGTTCCATCCACATTGCTACAAAAGGCCAGATTTCATTCTTTCTCATTGCCAAGTAGTATCCCATTGTATATATAAACTGCATCTTCTTTTTTTTTTTTTTTTTTTTTTTTTTATATGAAATTTATTGACAAATTAGTTTCCATACAACACCCAGTGCTCATCCCAAAAGGTGCCCTCCTCATTACCCATCACCCACCCTCTCCTCCCTCCCACCCCCCATCAACCCTCAGTTTGTTCTCAGTTTTTAAGAGTCTCTTATGCTTTGGCTCTCTCCCACTCTAACCTGTTTTTTTTTTTTTTTCCTTCCCCTCCCCCATGGGTTCCTGTTAATTTCTCAGGGTCCACATAAGAGTGAAACCATATGGTATCTGTCTTTCTCTGTATGGCTTATTTCACTTAGCATCACACTCTCCAGTTCCATCCACGTTGCTACAAAAGGCCATATTTCATTTTTTCTCATTGCCACGTAATATTCCATTGTGTATATAAACCACAATTTCTTTATCCATTCATCAACTGATGGACATTTAGGCTCTTTCCATAATTTGGCTATTGTTGAGAGTGCTGCTATGAACATTGGGGTACAAGTGGCCCTATGCATCAGTACTCCTGTATCCCTTGGATAAATTCCTAGCAGTGCTATTGCTGGGTCATAGGGTAGGTCTATTTTTAATTTTCTGAGGAACCTCCACACTGCTTTCCAGAGCAGCTGCACCAATTTGCATTCCCACCAACAGTGCAAGAGGGTTCCCGTTTCTCCACATCCTCTCCAGCATCTAGAGTCTCCTGATTTGTTCATTTTGGCCACTCTGACTGGCGTGAGGTGATACCTGAGTGTGGTTTTGATTTGTATTTCCCTGATAAGGAGCGACGCTGAACATCTTTTCATGTGCCTGTTGGCCATCCGGATGTCCTCTTTAGAGAAGTGTCTATTCATGTTTTCTGCCCATTTCTTCACTGGGTTATTTGTTTTTCGGGTGTGGAGTTTGGTGAGCTCTTTATAGATTTTGGATACTAGCCCTTTGTCCGATATGTCATTTGCGAATATCTTTTCCCATTCCGTTGGTTGCCTTTTAGTTTTGTTGGTTGTTTCCTTTGCTGTGCAGAAGCTTTTTATCTTCATAAGGTCCCAATAATTCAATTTTGCTTTTAATTCCCTTGCCTTTGGGGATGTGTCGAGTAAGAGATTGCTACGGCTGAGGTCAGAGAGGTCTTTTCCTGCTTTCTCCTCTAAGGTTTTGATGGTTTCCTGTCTCACGTTTAGGTCCTTTATCCATTTGGAGTTTATTTTTGTAAATGGTGTGAGAAAGTGGTCTAGTTTCAACCTTCTGCATGTTGCTGTCCAGTTCTCCCAGCACCATTTGTTAAAGAGGCTGTCTTTTTTCCATTGGATGTTCTTTCCTGCTTTGTCGAAGATGAGTTGGCCATACGTTTGTGGGTCTAGTTCTGGGGTTTCTATTCTATTCCATTGGTCTATGTGTCTGTTTCTGTGCCAATACCATGCTGTCTTGATGATGACAGCTTTGTAGTAGAGGCTAAAGTCTGGGATTGTGATGCCTCCTGCTTTGGTCTTCTTCTTCAAAATTCCTTTGGCTATTCGGGGCCTTTTGTGGTTCCATATGAATTTTAGGATTGCTTGTTCTAGCTTCGAGAAGAATGCTGGTGCAATTTTTATTGGGATTGCATTGAATGTGTAGATAGCTTTGGGTAGTATTGACATTTTGACAATATTTATTTTTCCAATCCATGAGCAGGGAATGTCTTTCCATTTCTTTAAATCTTCTTCAATTTCCTTCATAAGCTTTCTATAGTTTTCAGCATACAGATCCTTTACATCTTTGGTTAGATTTATTCCTAGGTATTTTATGCTTCTTGGTGCAATTGTGAATGGGATCAGTTTCTTTATTTGTCTTTCTGTTGCTTCATTGTTAGTGTATAAGAATGCAACTGATTTCTGTACATTGATTTTGTATCCTGCAACTTTGCTGAATTCATGTATCAGTTCTAGTAGACTTTTGGTGGAGTCTATCGGATTTTCCATGTATAATATCATGTCATCTGCAAAAAGCGAAAGCTTGACTTCGTCTTTGCCAATTTTGATGCCTTTGATTTCCTTTTGTTGTCTGATTGCTGATGCTAGAACTTCCAGCACTATGTTAAACAGCAGCGGTGAGAGTGGGCATCCTTGTCGTGTTCCTGATCTCAGGGAAAAAGCTCTCAGTTTTTCCCCGTTGAGGATGATGTTAGCTGTGGGCTTTTCATAAATGGCTTTTATGATCTTTAAGTATGTTCCTTCTATCCCGACTTTCTCAAGGGTTTTTATTAAGAAAGGGTGCTGGATTTTGTCAAAGGCCTTTTCTGCATCGATTGACAGGATCATATGGTTCTTCTCTTTTTTTTTGTTGATGTGATGTATCACATTGATTGATTTGCGGATGTTGAACCAGCCCTGCATCCCAGGAATGAATCCCACTTGATCATGGTGAATAATTCTTTTTATATGCCGTTGAATTCGATTTGCTAGTATCTTATTGAGAATTTTTGCATCCGTATTCATCAGGGATATTGGCCTGTAGTTCTCTTTTTTGACTGGGTCTCTGTCTGGTTTAGGAATCAAAGTAATACTGGCTTCATAGAATGAGTCTGGAAGTTTTCCTTCCCTTTCTATTTCTTGGAATAGCTTGAGAAGGATAGGTATTATCTCTGCTTTAAACGTCTGGTAGAACTCCCCTGGGAAGCCATCTGGTCCTGGACTCTTATTTGTTGGGAGATTTTTGATAACCGATTCAATTTCTTCGCTGGTTATGGGTCTGTTCAAGCTTTCTATTTCCTCCTGATTGAGTTTTGGAAGAGTGTGGGTGTTCAGGAATTTGTCCATTTCTTCCAGGTTGTCCAATTTGTTGGCATATAATTTTTCATAGTATTCCCTGATAATTGTTTGTATCTCTGAGGGATTGGTTGTAATAATTCCATTTTCATTCATGATTTTATCTATTTGGGTCATTTCCCTTTTCTTTTTGAGAAGCCTGGCTAGAGGTTTGTCAATTTTGTTTATTTTTTCAAAAAACCAACTCTTGGTTTCGTTGATCTGCTCTACAGTTTTTTTAGATTCTATATTGTTTATTTCTGCTCTGATCTTTATTATTTCTCTTCTTCTGCTGGGTTTAGGCTGCCTTTGCTGTTCTGCTTCTAGTTCCTTTAGGTGTGCTGTTAGATTTTGTATTTGGGATTTTTCTTGTTTCTTGAGATAGGCCTGGATTGCAATGTATTTTCCTCTCAGGACTGCCTTCGCTGCGTCCCAAAGCGTTTGGATTGTTGTATTTTCATTTTCGTTTGTTTCCATATATTTTTTAATTTCTTCTCTAATTGCCTGGTTGACCCACTCATTCGTTAGTAGGGTGTTCTTTAACCTCCATGCCTTTGGAGGTTTTCCAGACTTTTTCCTGTGGTTGATTTCAAGCTTCATAGCATTGTGGTCTGAAAGTATGCATGGTATAATTTCAATTCTTGTAAACTTATGAAGGGCTGTTTTGTGACCCAGTATATGATCTATCTTGGAGAATGTTCCATGTGCACTCGAGAAGAAAGTATATTCTGTTGCTTTGGGATGTAGAGTTCTAAATATATCTGTCAAGTCCATCTGATCCAATGTCTCATTCAGGGCCCTTGTTTCTTTATTGACCGTGTGTCTAGATGATCTGTCCATTTCTGTGAGTGGGGTGTTAAAGTCCCCTGCAATTACCACATTCTTATCAATAAGGTTGCTTATGTTTATGAGTAATTGTTTTATATATTTGGGGGCTCCGGTATTCGGCGCATAGACATTTATAATTGTTAGCTCTTCCTGATGGATAGACCCTGTAACTATTATATAATGTCCTTCTTCATCTCTTGTTATGGCCTTTAATTTAAAGTCTAGTTTGTCTGATATAAGTATGGCTACTCCAGCTTTCTTTTGGCTTCCAGTCGCATGATAAATAGTTCTCCATCCCCTCACTCTCAATCTAAAGGTGTCCTCAGGTCTAAAATGAGTCTCTTGTAGACAGCAAATAGATGGGTCTTGTTTTTTTATCCATTCTGATACCCTATGTCTTTTGGTTGGTGCATTTAATCCATTTACATTCAGTGTTATTATAGAAAGATACAGGTTGAGAGTCATTGTGATGTCTGTATGTTTTATGCTTGTAGTGATGTCTCTGGGACTTTGTCTCACAGGGTCCCCCTTAGGATCTCTTGTAGGGCTGGTTTAGTGGTGACAAATTCCTTCAGTTTTTGTTTGTTTGGGAAAACCTTTATCTCTCCTTCTATTCTAAATGACAGACTTGCTGGGTAAAGGATTCTCGGCTGCATATTTTTTCTGTCTAGCACCCTGAAAATCTCCTGCCAATTCTTTCTGGCCTGCCAAGTTTCAAAAGAGAGATCAGTCACGAGTCTTATAGGTCTCCCTTTATATGTGAGGGCACGTTTACCCCTTGCTGCTTTCAGAATTTTCTCTTTATCCTTGTATTTTGCCAGTTTCACTATGATATGTCGTGCAGAAGATCGATTCAAGTTACGTCTGAAGGGAGTTCTCTGTGCCTCTTGGATTTCAATGCCTTTTTCCTTCCCCAGTTCAGGGAAGTTCTCAGCTATTATTTCTTCAAGTACCCCTTCAGCACCTTTCCCTCTCTCTTCCTCCTCTGGGATACCAATTATGCGTATATTATTTCTTTTTAGTGTATCACTTAGTTCTCTAATTTTCCCCTCATACTCCTGGATTTTTTTATCTCTCTTTTTCTCAGCTTCCTCTTTTTCCATAACTTTATCCTCTAGTTCACCTATTCTCTCCTCTGCCTCTTCAAGCCGAGCTGTGGTGGTTTCCATTTTGTTATGCATTTCGTTTAAAGCATTTTTCAGCTCCTCGTGACTGTTCCTTAGTCCCTTGATCTCTGTAGCAAGAGATTCTCTGCTGTCCTGTATACTGTTTTCAAGCCCAGCGATTAATTTTATGACTATTATTCTAAATTCACTTTCTGTGATATTATTTAAATCCTTTTTGATCAGCTCATTAGCTGTTGTTATTTCCTGGAGATTCTTCTGAGGGGAATTCTTCCGCTTGGTCATTTTGGATAGTCCCTGGCGTGGTGAGGACCTGCAGGGCCCTTCCCCTGTGTTGTGGTGTATAACTGGAGTTGGTGGGCGGGGCCGCAGTCAGACCTGATGTCTGCCCCCAGCCCACCGCTGGGGCCACAGTCAGACTGGTGTGTGCCTTCTCTTCCCCTCTCCTAGGGGCGGGATTCACTGTGGGGTGGTGTGGCCCGTCTGGGCTACTTGCACACTGCCGGGCTTGTGATGCTGGGGATCTGGTGTATTAGCTGGGGTGGGTAGGCAAGGTGCACGGGGGCAGGAGGGGCAGGCTTAGATCGCTTCTCCTTAGGTGATCCTCTTCAGGAGGGGCCCTGTGGCAGCGGGAGGGAGTCAGATCCGCTGCCGGAGGTTTGGCTCCACAGAAGCACAGAGTTGGGTGTTTGCGCGGAGCGAGCAAGTTCCCTGGCAGGAACTGGTTCTCTTTGGGATTTTGGCTGGGGGATGGGCGGGGGAGATGGCGCTGGTGAGCGCCTTTGTTCCCCACCAAGCTGAGCTCTGTCGTCAGGGGGCTCAGCAGCTCTCCCTCCCTTTGTCCTCCAGCCTTCCCGCTTTCCAAGCAGAGCTGTTAACTTATGACCTCCCAGACGCTAAGTCGCGCTTGTTGTGGGAACACAGTCCTTCAGGCCCCTCCGCTTTTGCAAGCCAGACTCGGGGGCTCTGCTTGGCCGGCGAGCCGCCCCTCCGCCCCGGCTCCCTCCCGCCAGTCCGTGGAGCGCGCACCGCCTCGCCGCCCTTCCTACCCTCTTCCGTGGGCCTCTCGTCTGCGTTTGGCTCCGGCGACTCCGTTCTGCTAATCCTCTGACGATTTTCTGGGTTATTTAGGCAGGTGTAGGTGGAATCTAAGTGATCAGCAGGACGCGCGGTGAGCCCAGCGTCCTCCTAAGCCGCCATCTTGCCGCTTCTCCCAAACTGCATCTTCTTTATCCATTCATCAGTTGATGGACATTTAGGCTCTTTCTATAATTTGGCTATTGTTGAGAGTGCTGCTATAAACATTGGGGTACAAGTGCCCCTATGCATCAGCACTCCTGTATCTCTTGGGTAAATTCCTAGCAGTGCTATTGCTGGGTCATAGGGTAGATCTATTTTTACTTTCTTGAGGAAACTCCACACTGTTTTTCAGAGCGGCTGCATCAGTTTGCATTCCCACCAACAGTGCAAGAGGGTTCCCGTTTCTAAGTTTGGGTGATTATAAATAAAGCTGCTTTAAACATCCATGTGCGGGTTTTCATGTGGACATAAGTTTTCAGTTTTTTTTTAGTAGATACCAAGGAGTGTGATTGCTGGATAATATAGTAAGAGTACGTTTAGTTTTGTAAGAAATCACCAAACTTTCAAAGAGCCTATACAATTTTGCACTCCCACCGGTAATGACTAAGCAGAGTCACTGTTACTCAACATTCTCTGAAGCATTTGGTGTTGGCAGTGTTCTGTTTTTGTGTTGTTGTGTTTTTTGTTTTTGTTTTTGTTTTTGTTTTTGTTTTTACTGTTCTCATGGGTATGTAGTGGTCAAACTGAACTTTCATACTTGCAAATTAGTAGATCTTAGAACATGTCAATCAGTATTATAAGCCATAATTTAAGATGCAATTGTAGGGTGTTATTACTATTGTTATTTTAAATTTGAATTATGAAATTTTATGTTTATTGCTTTCTGATCATTTAAACCTTTCCATAACCAATTAAAAATATAATACAGAGTTTACTTTTACTCTTTACCTATTACATGTTTATTACTTCGTGTATAAACATTTTTTTATGTTTTATTTTCCTAATCATTTAATGTTTCTTTCATAGAGTTACAACAAAAATTTATTTTTTAACTTAATGTTATTATGTTAACATTTTACTAGACTTTGCTAAAAGAGCTAGCAATAAAATATTCTGGGATAAAAGTTTTTAAAAAATAACTGCATTATTTCTACTTCTGGTCCTAGCGCCACAGGTTTTATGATCAGACCCCTGTCTTTTATATTCAACATACCCACCATGTACCAGTCCTTACCCATGCAGCCTCAATGAGCAGCATGGTTCCACACACACGGTTCCTCAACAAGTTTCCACAAATGAGTATACTTCAGTATTATCTATAGTTCTTATCTGGTCATCTTTTCATGGTAGGGGAATCTGTCATCTGCTGCCCATTACTTTAGGGTCTTAAACTGTTTCCCCAAATTCTAAAGTAATTCTCTGACATACAGACAGCTATCTGTAGGACTCAGTGTTTTAGTTAAGATAGTTAAACCCGCAAGTGCTGGGGTTCCTATTCAGCTCAGACCAGTGACTAGCAATCTTTTAACAAGGTTCACAGTTTATGTAATAAACTGTCATTCTGAGGTGGCAGTGTAGTGGAATTATTTGTGTGCCTTCCCAGAATGTTGTCCCATCTACTAATTGTTCAACTGAGAGAATTCTCATAGACAGGCCCAAACCCTTCTCTCCTACTTCGGAATACCTTCTTCCCTGGGCTGCAGAGACATCATTATCATGCAGCACAGACTCGGGGAAAGTGAATGTCCCCTCATCTCAGCCCTGATACCCTTCTGTTTGTATCAAGTTGACCCTCAAAAATAATGAGAACAAAAATACAAAAGCTGAGACCTGATGGAAAGTGTAAAAAACACAAAACTAAAGAATAGAACTCCATACATCAGTGGGGATCCAAGTTTTCTCTTATTGAGAGAAGAATCTATGATAACATGTGGGGAATAGTTTCTAATTCTAGTTTCAGAGGGTAAAAAAGAGGAAGTAGATGATTACTTTTTACTGTACAAGTCATCATGTAGAGAAAGAGAGATAATATGAATCCAATTATTTAAAGAAGGTCTGTGATCTTACAGAGCTGTCTTTGGTGTAATCCCTGCTGTTATGTATGGGAAAAGATGATCTTAAGAAGCTTTCTGACCATTGGAAGAAGTTCTGATGATGATGGGGATGATGATAATGATGATGATAGATGGCTAAAATTTTTGAACATATGAAATTCAGTTCTCATTATTCTAATCATCTAATCTACCCTGAAAGGTAGAGTATTTCCATTTTACAGAGGAGGAAACTGAGATTCAGAAAGTAAGCAACATGTCCAAGTTCACACACACACACAAGGTCCAGTGGAGGAGCTGAAATCTGAATCTTTCCTGATACACTAGGAGTCAAATTTTGCTCAGAGAATGTTTGGGGGAAAACATCAGGTTCTAAGTGTGTTAACACTTTTAGTATCTTCAGTGCATGTTGAAAGTTATACTTCCATCTTTTTTTTTTTGTTTTTTTTTTCTTCTAAGGATGAATGAATAATATGGCCAAATGAGTAGAAGTGATCTTTCTAGGCATCTGACTGACTATATAATATCTTTGGGATAAATTCAAAACTATGCTCCTTAAAAAGTGAGTAATCTAAATCTATTATATGCTCTAGGGTGATTCTGGAGTCCTTTTGTGGGGTCAGGATAAGACATTCAAGCTCAAAGTTAATGATAGGGCTTTCCAACTATAAATAAAAATAATCATTTTCCAAACATTAAAAATAGTATGAGTGAGCTCCAGTTCTCTTTACTTAAAAAATTGGTGCTGAGGTGCCTGGCTGGCTCAGTTGGTTGAGCATCCAAATCGTGATTTTCACTCAGGTCATGATCCTGGGGTCATGGGATCAAACCCTGCGTTGGGTTCCATGCTGAGCTTGAGATTCTCTTTCTCTCTCTGTCTGCCTCTTCTCCCCACTCTCAAGTTAAAAGAACTCCCCCTTCCCAAACCAAACTGGTTACGATACTCACCAGCTCTGTGACCTAGGGCAAATGATTTAACTTCTCTAACCTTCAGTTCTCTGATCTAATAATAGCATGGAGTTTGGATGAATTAATCTAAGTAAAAGCACTCAGTGTTGTACCCCCACCACTAAGTAAATATTAACTCAGATTATTATATTATTCAAAGATACAGCCAAAATGGCCTAGTTTCAGAGAATACAAGTAGAGGCATATTCAACAGGTGCATTTTTACAAAGTAGCTTTTAGGGCACACCTTGAACTTCAAGTAATGACAAGAGTACCAAAATAAGAATGGAAATATCCAGTTTAAAATGTGTCAGTATAAGTGCTGGAGTGATGTGAAAGCACTTGGTCTTTGGTGCCCTCCACAATAGATTGTACTGTTGCAAAATGGCAGCACTTCGTGCTGTAGGAGGCAGCACGTCCTACAGAATCAAATGAGCTGTGTGGTGGACTTGGGCATTGTGTTAGTATTAAACAGTAAATTGGCCCATGGTCAGTTGGCATTTTAATCTCATAGGTGCTCTAGGCCCTTCAACATCAGAGCCCAGTTACATTCCCATTAGTTGTTGATACAGAATTTTTAGACTCATGGGGTTCCTGCCTTATCAGTCAGAAAATGCTAAAGAAACAGCATGATCTTAATGCTGAGCTCAGTATGAGTAAATCACTGATATTCTACTGTTTCATCAAAGTAATTATGCTTTCATCTTTCTAGTCCTAAAAAAGAGCAATTTCTCAAAAAAAAAAAAACCCAATTTCTCCTACAACTGTGAAAAATCTAAAAATCAGTTTTTCAAGGTTTGAACTCAGATTCAACCAATGCAATCAACTCTGAAAATATGTGAAATGATGAATGTAGCATACCCACAGTTTGCCTGGGAAGTAAGTAACATTAGGATGCCCTATCTGAAAAGGGCAATGATAATTTGGTGGTTTTGGGAAATGGCACAGTGGGTGCTAAATGCCAAGTCCTTGATATGGATCCTGATGTGTGGAAAATTCTTCAGGCTTTTGATACTGTGAGGAATTGGGGATACCTTTGCTTCCTTAATTTCCTACTAAGGAAATTTTAGTTTTCCTATGAGAGGGACCCAAATTAGCAGTAACTTTGGTAACCACTTTATCATAGGATCACAGGAGCCCTTTCTGGGGAAATTGATCCTTAGAAGGCAGTTTCGTATTTAGTTTCTGGTTATTTTGCTATACCTGCCTCAGTGGGGTCACTACTTTGAGTTCTCTTCTGCCCCACACCTTCTCTCTGCCCCACACCTGCTCATGCTCGTCTGTCTCTCTCAAAGTAAATAAATAAACTTGAAACAAAAACAAAAACAAAAACACATACACTGAGGTATAGAGAGATTAAATAAGTTGTCTATATCAGTAGTAAGTAGCAGAATTTGGCAGTCTGATTCTATGTTCATGCTGTTGATCCACTAACCTGCCTTTTTAATAAATAAAACATAACTGAAATAAATAATGGTAAAATATTTCATACATTACAAAAAGCATACAAAAGTTAAAAAGAATAAGGCAAAAGTGAGGAAACGTTTTAAAATGTCAGGTTAATTAATTATAAGGATTGCATGTTATCATGACTAGTTATTCACAATAAAAAATATATGCATGAGAATGTTCATAATTGAATGTGGATATAAAAGAATAATTTAAATAGTTCTGATAATTTTGAAATTTGACCAACTCTTTGATCTAATTAGGTCATCTTTGTTTTTATTTCATAATATGGACAATAAGGAACTTATACCAGGAGTAGAACTTTCCATGCTGCCATTTTCTTGTTCACTTACATGTTTGCATCATTGGTATTATCTTCTATATGTGATGTCCTTATTAGAAGATTTAAAAATTTTTTAATGTTTTATTTATTTTTGAGACAGAGAGAGACAGAACATGAGCAGGGAAGGGGCAGAGAGAGAGCGAGGCACAGAATTGGAAGCAGGCTCCAGGCTCTGAGCTGTCAGCACAGAGCCTGACGCAGGGCTCAAACTCACGAACTGTGGGATCATGACCTGAGCTGAAGTCAGGTGCTCAACCAACTGAGCCACCCAGGCGCCCCTTTGTTAGAATATTTTAAATTAATTTTTTGTTCTTGTGAAAGTTAGTTTAGATGAAACTTGGCAATGTAATCTGCAAATCCTCCTAATTGGTTCTCTTGTAAAATGCTGTAAGGTGTAACCTGCCGAAATAAGAGAATGAGTGTATGAGGACACTGCCATTTATTCCTCTGTGCCTGGGTTATTTACTTTTTCTTCAGGATGTTTTTCTCACTGTATGAGATGTGGGGTCTCTTATATAGTTACTGAGCAAGGATGCCAGTGATAATTTGTATGTTAAATATAGACCCTCACCTTAGTTTTTATTTTTCAAAAAAAAATGGATATGGAAATCCTAATATTTTTCTTTACATATCCCCAGAGGATTGTCTTGTGCTTCTCCTGGGGGTATGCACACCTGGGGGTATGCATACCTTCAGTATGCAACTGAAGAAGTCACTTGAGTATAAAGCCTCAAAATATGAAGTCTCCTGCACATAAGTATTCAAATATTAATAGAATACAAATATGAATACTATTACTGCTCAGAGAGGCAAAGGAGGGCTTGTAAACATAAAGTACAGTTGAATTGCAGCAGAAATTTGGCCTACAAATAAAAACAGATATTTTTAATCTACTAAAAAAGTGAGAAAAATTTAAGTTGCACTAGCTCTTTCTTTTAAAATATATCTTTTTAATTATTTTTTTTGTCAGCCAATTGCTTTACAGTTATGTTTAATCCTTAATTTATATCTTTTGGTTGAGGCCTATAGGCACACTGTGGAGTTAACACAACGGGACACACCCCATTGCTTCTCTCTTTACACTGCTGAGCTGGGATCCGTTACTTGATTCTATGCATTAATGAGCCATGAAATATTATTCTTCTGCTAATTTAACTCAGGGAGGTCATTGGGGATTTGTTTGAACAATTGAGAGAGGGATGGAATGCTTGGCTTACAAATTAGCTCACTGAAATACATGAGATTTTTCTTTGGGAGAAAAAAAAACCCCAACACTCAAGAAAGTTGTATGACAAAAACTACTGCACAGTTAAAAAAAAAATTTCAAATAACTATTATATTGTTTAGTGACTATTACTTAAAGAGGACATGATGTTTTATAAAATAAAATGTGAATTCTCTGTAAATATCATGGTTTTTACAGCTTTTCCTTTCTAAGCAATCTGAGCCAAGAAATCTTACTTTAACAGTTTCATGTTTTTCACTGACCTAAGATTTTATTTTACCTTTTGTAGTTCAAGAAATTTAGCTTAGAGCAATTAATAAGACTGTCATTATCCAAATGTAAACATTTTCATGTATGTTTGGATAAATTAGCAATGAAAATATCACAGGGAAAGTTAAAAATCTCTTTTGTTTGTTTAAACTTAAGTAGATCAATAATAATTTTAAGAAAAACTCTAACTAGAATCTGAAGGGTTATAATATCCTCTATAAATGCAAAGATATTTTTAATAGATGTTGATTAATGCTGAATGAGTGGCATAATTGAATAAATTAAATTCACAAATTATACTGTTTTTGTAAACTGTATTCATCCTCTGTTTTCACTAAATTAACATTTTTCATTTCTAGGCAAAGAGGAAATGTCACAAATATTCTTTGAACATATAGAATTTAAGACTGTTCCATTCATCCTCACTTATTTTTCAAAATGATTCATGCTTGTGAAAAACCAAATAGCATAATAATGAAAAACTGCTGTCCTCTGACTCCCTTCCAAATAAATACTTGGTCCCCTTTCCCTGAGGCAACCATTTTTATTTCTTTTAGGTGTTTCTTCTAGTATCTTCCTCCATATTATCTATTGATTTCCTACCAAGGTAAGGCTCTCTGAATTGGTATCTTACATTCTTTCCTCACACTTACTTTCCTGCCCAACTATCCTTCTGATATAATAATAAAATAATTTGGGAGGCATGTCAATATTCAGTTTTTACTTTATTACGACTATGAAAATATTATTTACTACAAAGCCAAGTCTATGACCGTTTCTTTCTCATGAAAGTTTTTTCTTCATAGAAAATAATCATTTCCTATTTTTTCTCTTGCATTACTTTTCAACATACCTGCTATCATTTTTAAGGGCTCTATCTAATGCTTATCAATATTAATTTCCAAGGGTTCCATATTTCAGATAGCCTATCAATTTCATGAATGTTGAGACTTCTCTCTGAGATCTTTCCATTTTACTTTTTCTATCTGGATCAGTTGTTCCTTTGGCCTGGTGAATTCCTGTCATCCTAGTTGGCTCTATCCTGTGTTGGCTTTACTGTTTGCTAGATTCTAATCTTCATCTCTTTTACTTGTATTTCATCTTTTTCTGAGGCACATCTCCCATCGCTGCCAAACTTTTAAAATTTATTGCATATCCAAATTTCGTTTACTTTCCCCTCACACTTGATTGATACTTTGGCTGCGTATTGTATCCAGAGTTAAAATATTTTTTCCTTAATATTTTGAAAATACTGAATTTCATGCCATTCTGAATATAGGTCTTTTGTATGTGACATGACTTTTACTCTGGAAGATTTTAAAGTTTATTTATTTATTTTGAGAGAGAGGGAGAGAGGGAGAGCACGTATGTGAGTGGGGGACAGGCAAAGTGGGAGAGAGAGAATACCAAGCAGCTAGCACAGAGGCCAATGCAGGGCCCAGTCTCACTAATTGTGAGATCATGGCCTGAGCGAAGCCAAGATCAAGTCAGATGCTTGACTGACTGAGCCATCCAGGCATCCCAACTGTGGAACGTTTTAGATTCTCTTTGCCTCTGGTATTCTGATATAGCATCAAGATGTGCCATAAATAGGTCTTTTCTTCTTCATTGTATTGGGTATTCACTGGAACTGCTTATTTTGTAAATTCAAGTCCTTGAGTCCTTGTACATTCTTTATACAATTGTGTTTTGATGAATTTCTCCCTTTCAGTTGTTTCTGTTCCATCTTTCTGTACCTCCTATTATTCAGATGTTAGATCTGATAGATTAATCCTTTAAGTCTCTTTTCTCAATTATTTCCCAGCCCTTTATCTAATCATTTTTATTTTTTGAGAGATTTCATTTACTATATCTTCTAGATTTTTAATTGGATTTTTTCCGACTCTGATATTTTAATTTCTGAATGCTCTTTCTTATTTTTGGGTCATTTCTTTTCACAGTGGTTTTTGTTTTTGTGGATGCAATGATTTCTTTTATCTTTCTGATAATATTAATAATACATTTTTCTCTGTAAATTTTCTGTCTGATTTCTCCAGGTTTCTTTCTTTCTGTGTTGTGATCTCTTTCTCTCAGTGTGGACGCTTTTCTCTAATGTTTAGTTATCTTTCACTGTCCTTTTATATTTGAGTAAGGGACTGATTAGAAATGGTATGTGAGTAGGTGGGGCTGGGTGATTGAGTGGTGCTTTAGGCTTTTTGTGAAGAGATCCTTAAAAGTCAGTATTTGTAGTTCTTTTCTTAGGGTTGATTGGCTTCTCCAGAGAAAGATCCTCCAATATGGTGCTTGGGAAATACTAACCTGGCTGTAAGTTCTGAAAGATGGATAGGGGAAGATGACTCTGAGGAGTGGGATAGGAGGAGTCACATCTCTGCCTTCCCTTGCATTTGACTTCCCCCAAATCTACAGCCTTTTTGGTTCATATTTTCCAGAGAATTAACTTTTGCTATCTTGCTTAGTTTAGAGGTGTGGTGGTAGTAGGAATGGGGTGTTTGCTTAATTAAGCAAGATAGTGGAAGGGACCATTATGTAGTCTCAACCAGTATTTAGCCCGTGTATTACTTCTACCTTGTGATACTTCTGAAGTATCAGTATCTGAAGTATGAAGTATCTCCAAGTCCTTAACAACTCAAAAGTTCTATATATGAATTTACTCAGCTTTCATCAATAACCATCTCTGCAGAGACTTTAGATTGAAGCTTCTCCTTCCCTGATAGGCTGATTACCATTCCCCATGTCCTTTCCATCTGCAATATATATCTTAAAATCTCTCATCTGCTGCTGAATCTCCTGCTGTTCTTCTTGTCCGTGTAGTGGTATTTGCCCTTTTTATTCCCTTGCTTTCTTGTTGGTGGTATCTCAGAAGGCAGAAAAGAGTACTGTGTGGTCATTCTGTTTAATTAGACTTTGATTCTTTTCAAAAGCCTGAACTTTCCTCCCCTCACTATTACTTATTACAACCAAAATTAGTTCCATTTTTAGGTTATAAGCTCTTACTCAGTAGTCTCACCCAGAAGATTCTCTATCTTGTTTTTAAATTCCTTCAGTGTTTGGTACTATACATACAGTACAATCTTAAGTTCTTTCAAGAAAGGGATACAGTTTCCAATTATGCAGGATATGTTTATTCAGAGATCCCTAACTGGTATACTGGGGTATACTGGGATACCACAAACGAATATGTGTATAAGACATTGATCCTCTCAGTCTTTAGGAAGCCAGGCTGGTTCTGGGTCTGTGACCTCATGCATTCTGTTGATTTAAGTATGCCATACAAACAGTCTCATTTTCTAGGTGAAGATGGAAGAAGTTGGGAGCATTTCTGTAAAGCAATATGGCTGATATGTTCATTTTAGAATTTGACGTTTTAGACTTTTTGACCTATTTTTATTTTATTTTATTTTTTAAAAAATTTTATTTATTTATTATTTTTTTAACGTTTATTTATTTTTGAGACAGAGAGACAGAGCATGAACGGGGAAGGGGGAGAGAGAGAGGGAGACACAGAATCGGAAGCAGGCTCCAGGCTCTGAGCCATCAGCCCAGAGCCCGACGCGGGGCTCGAACCCATGGACCGTGAGATCGTGACCTGAGCTGAAGTCGAACGCCTAACCGACTGAGCCACCCAGGCGCCCCAACTTTTTGACCTATTTTTAAAGGATATGGGATTTATTCTTTGGTTAAAGCATTAATAGATGTGAAAATACTCAGCATTCATGGAAAATAGTTTATTTTTAAGTGGACTTTTTGAGGATGGTTAACTAGAAGAATTTAGCATTGATTTACTCTATAATCTTTGATTAGTATTGGAAATTCAGCCCAGGTAAAGAAGTTATTTTAAGGAATCAGGCCATGTCTTAAGTCCAAATGCAGGAAGTGTTTCCAAACTATATGGACTAGATCCAGGAACTGAAAAGGAGGATAATAAGATTGCCTTTGGTTCGTCCAGACCACATTCTGCTGCCTCCTCTCTTTTTGTGTGTCTACCCTAACTTCTCTCACTTTCAGAGTCCTTACTTGTGCCCAATGGAGACTGACAACAATATTTCAGTCTCATATTCAGACTCCTGGGAGAGAAACTGATTGGCCTACCTTAAATGAATTTTCAAACAATGGCAGTAATTTCTCTGGAGAAAGTAATCAACCCAAACTCAATAATATGATCATGGCTTGGGTAGTTTACCCCTTTCCATGGGAAAAAGAGAGGTTCTTCTGGAGGACATAAAGATTGGATAGATGCTTCAAACATGGCCACTTTAAGCATGAAAGCAATTATCTTTTGCTTTATGACACATAGGGCGTTTTGTTACTACAAATTTTCACCATGGAAGCCTTGGGAAATTGTGGCTGAATTCACACATAATTTTCATAATACCAGAACTGGACAGTTGTCTTTGCTTTTTGGAAAAAAACAAAATTTTTGTTGAGAGAAGAACATACTAAAGTCATTTCTTTCAGAATATGGGTGATCAGTCTGTGTGAAACAGCTTCTGGTTAAATTTAATTATGGCTGTATAGCTAGGAAACTGATTATCTTTGTGTGGCTTATACAAGGCTCAAAGGCAGTAAGCAAGAGAGATTGTAGAAAAATGAGATGAGTTAGGGGAGCCAGTAATCACAATTATTCATAACAAAAATAATGTACTGAAATAAGGCAGGTAAGTGGGAAGTTGAGAGGGAACTAAAACAATGGTATTAAAGAGGCATATTGATAAAAAATAGTGTTTATTGGTTTGAACAGTAAGGAAAATGTAGAAAGTAAGAAGATGCCATATTTTTGGAGTGAATGGTGGTGCCATTTGTTGAGATACAGAGGTGGGGGTGTAGGTTTTGGAGGAGATAACAAACTTAGTTTTGGACATGTTCAGTTGTAGGTTCCTGAAGAGAAGCTAGGTGCAAGAACCATGTAGTTATGTATATGTATTTATAGCTAAGGAAAAAAATTTCTACCAGAAATAATGTAGAATTAGAATCAGTTATATGTATTTTTATTTCTTTTTAAAAAAGTTTTTTAAAGTTTTTATTTGAATTCCAGTTATTAGGCATACAGTGTATTTTTATTTCTAGGAATAGATTTTAGTTTAGATCTCTCTTTTTCCCTGAAATGTTTGGAATACCTTATTTCCTAAGCATCCTTCATTTAAAAAATGGTTAGTTATAGATTTAAGCAATGGCGTATGGCAAACACATTATTATTTTCACAAAACTTTTTATATATAGCATATACACAGAAATTTTCAGTGGATTTTCACAAAGTAGCACACCTATATAGCCTGCACTCAGGTCAAGCAACAGAACATTATCATCCCCTCAATCCGAAGATCCTACCTAGTGCCTTCCAGATATAACATCTCCCTCAAGAGTAACCTTCATGCAAGATTAGTTTGGTTTGTTTTGAATTTTTAATAACTAGAATCATACAGTGTGTGCCTTCTGATGTCTGGCTTCTTTTGCCAAACATGATGTTTTTGAGAGTCATTCATGTTACTGTGTGCAGTTGTTCTTTTCCATGGCTGTATAATATTCCATGTAACGGCTATATCCAATTTATTTATCCATTTTACAGCTGACAGACATTTGGGTGAAGCAGCATTATGTTTAGGGATGTAGACAAAGTGGAAACTAAAATTGTTGAGTGAAAGGTGGTAAATGATTGGCTCTGAGTATCTTCAGAAACACTAGTGCAGGAGATTGGACTTCTGTAAGCAAATAGCATGATAGCTCAACCAGGACATTAAAGAAAAACTTACCAAGAAGGATTTGAAACTGGGGAACACTGGTTACAGTAGTTTACATTTCTGAAGTCAATGCCAAGGGGTGACCTAAGAAGAATCTGCCAGTAGATCTTCTCTGTCTCTAAAGAGTAAATAAACAAATAAGAACATGTGAAGAGGCTTTTTTGTTCTCTTGGCATTTGGGACTCAATATTTCTCTTGACAATATAAATGAATTCATTTTGCAAAATTACTTTAAAAAAGCCATCTGCTAAGTCTGGTGATAGAGGTCAGGAGACCTAAGACAATGACGGTTTGGGATTAAAATAACTTTGGATATCTTTTACTATTGTGGCTACAAAATCATTAAAGGCCTAGAGGGATCACTTAAGTGCTTCAGTTTTAGTACACTGCATTTTATGGGGCATATTGTAAACTATAATGGTAATTGTGGATTAAGAAGTTGCAAAAGACTTGAATCTTTTTCCTATGTGTAGAGATGTAAAAGGTTAAAGCCATCTTTTTTAAAAAAACAAACATACACACACAACCCAAACCCAAATATTCCTGCCTTTATCAATCATGTCCTCTACAGGGACTCATTACTGTATTTACTGACAGATTCCATGTATAGATCCATGTCTGCCTGAGTTCTTAAACCATTCCTTTCTAGAGAAAGAAGTACAGCCATAGTTCCAGTTTACCATCTGGTTTGGCCTGAAAGGAAAATCTTATGGCCCAATGAAAATGTTTTCACTACTCCAGGGATGATTCTGGTTGCCTCTGTAGGTTTTGAGTCCAACATTCCTGACTATCTGTATCTTACTTCCCTCTTGGAATAGTGTTTGTAGGACTCTAGTTCAGCATTATAGTATAAACTTTGCCTTAGAATATGGTAGTCTGTCTTACTTTTTCCTAACCCATGCAATGGCTAGCATCATACTGATAATGGGCAAATTGCCTGGATCCCTGACGCTATGATCCACCTGATTAATACTATTTTGGAGAGCTGGGAATAGGAGTGAGTGAACACTGAAGTGAGTGTTCATTTAAGGAGATGTCAAAAACGCAAGTATCAAGAGGAATATTATTTTAATGCAATATTTGAATAACCCAAAGTTTGAATAGTCAAAGTTAAATTTTTAAACATTCATAATGAACAAAATATCAACATTTTAAAGACAAAATTGGTATAACTGATTTTTATCATTTGCCTTAGGATCCAATAGAGCTTCCCTGGGCACTGATTCAGTCATGTCTAGATTTCCCTTCCTGTGAGGTTTAATCTGCAAGACTGATCTCTGACTGACTGGAGGCAAGAAATAGTGTCCTAGAGATCACTTTTGGATAATTAATTTCTTATTCAAAAATACTAGCTGAGCATCTCATATGTGCAAATCATGATGCCGTGTTTTGTAAGAGGCGAAGAAAAATTTGTAAGCCATGAACTGTGCCCTGAAATTGCTTATAGTTTAGCAGAAGAAATAAGACATGTGGGCAGAATATAGTCTTATACACCATAGGAAAGGTACAGAAGCAGTACTACAGTTCAGAGGATGGAGAGAACACTTCTAGCTGTGGTAATCAGCAAAAGCTTTTTATAAAAGGTATCATTTCATAGGGACTCTGAAGATATGGTACAATTTGGACATACACAGCTAAGGGCAGCGAATATTTATGTGGAGTAAAGACACAACATGGGAAAAGTTGAGGTGTGCTTAGAAGTATTGAGAAGCTCAGACTGGTTAGAGATGGGCTTGGAAAGAAGGTAAAGCTCAGGAAATGGAATGATGGGATTATCAAGGACCTTGAATGGCTTTGGCTCTTAGAATTCCCCAGGCACATCTTTAAAGGCTGGTGACCTGCTGACAGGGCATGTCTTAGTCCATTCAGGCTGCTGTAACAAAGTACCATAGACTAGGTGGCCTAAAAAGAACAGAACTTTATTTCCCATAGTTCTGAGAAATCTGAACTCCCAAATCAGCTTTTGGTGAGGACTCTCTTCAAGACTGCAGATTGCCAACTTCTTATTGTATCCTCACGTGGAGGAAAGAGGAACAAGCCAACTCTCTGGCTTATTCTTTTAAGAGCACTAATACCCTTGATGAGGGGTCTGCCCCAATGACCTAATTATGTCCCAAAGGCCCCACCTTCAAATACTATTACACTGGGGATTATTTTTCGAAGAATGAATTTTGGGGGAACACCAATTTTTAGTTAGTCAATAGCAGAACACTTTGTTCTTTCATTTCTTCTTATTTTTTATTTCTTTTAAGAGAAAGTGAGTGCATGAGCTGGGGAGAGGAGAGGAGGGATAGAAAGAGAGACTCTCAAGGAGGCTCCATGTTCAGCACGGAGCCTGACAGGGGGCTTGATCCCACAACCTTGGGATGATGACCTGAGCGGAAATCAAGAGTTAGACACTCAACTGACTGAGCCACCTAGGTGGCCTGGCACTTTATTTTTTTAGATTTTGAGATTAAATAGGACAACTGTTACCGGTGGGAGAGTCTGTGTTGTGTCAATGAAGGACTTGGTTCTTGGATTTCCCACAAAAAGATTTACTGAAAATCCATGTTCAGAATAAAGACAGCCAGAAGTAAGGTAGCAAGCACAAACAAAAGTACACTCTCAGGGTGGGAGAGCAGGCAGGCTCCACAGGTGGAACTGGTCCCTAGGTTGTTTTGGGATTGGATATTATTGGATCTTTCTGGGCCGGGAGGAGCTGTGACTGATAGTGGGGTGGTCTCTAATGTAGGCTGTTTCCAATCACTTGGGGGACTCCTCCCACAGGTGAGTGGGGGTAGTTTTTGACCCTGCAAGGAGTGGGGGAGAGTTTTAACCACAAGGCAAATGCATTATAATGAGTGTAGGGGTGGCCCTGGGGCAGAGGTGGAAGAGGAAAGCTGCATGCTCTGCACTTGTGGCTCTTGGTCTGTCAGTCCCAAGGTCTTGGAAGCCACAAAGTCAAGATGTTGTGCCTATGGGCTTCCAATGTGTAACCTATTTATCATAATCCTTGCCTCCAGCTCATGTTTCTATTATTCCTCCCTCAAAAAGACTTGGGACTCAGCCTTCCACTGTTCATATCTAGGTTCTACCTAACACAGCTACCAATCAGACAAACAATAAATACAAGCTATTGTTATAAAGATCAGTTAAATCGTGTGTTATGTCTATGTATCAACAGTCTAAATAGCTGTTGGAAGTAAGAGAGTATTAAATATGATTATAGGACTCAGAATTAGTCTGAAATCTCTTTGGTGTCTCTCTGGCAGTCCCTGGCTATCTGGAGGTCAAAGAGGTGGACACACAGCATAATAACCCCCTTAAGATCTCAGTATAAAAACTACAATTCCTTATTCTGTTCTCTGTTTGTACTTTGATTCTGTTAGGCATATAGATATTTCTTTATTTTAATGCTGGCTAATAGGTTCTGACTAAAGCTAGGGACTGTAAACCTCTAATTAGCAAGCTTAGTGAAAAAGCTTTTTCTGATATAATGCTTATTTGCTCAAATGCTTCATTTTAAGTGGTACAGCAATTAGAATCTCCTTGATAAAAGTGAAGGCTGAGAATATTTTTTAAAACAATAAATCCAAACCCAGTTTTAGGAAAGGAAACTGGTTGTCAGGTTGAAATCTGTGCTGTACCTTTTAATTCTATTCTTTTTCAGTAACCATAAAAAATACCTTTCTATATCATTCCTCAAAACTTGTTGTAACAAACTCCCAAAATTTAACACTATTGTCTGAGTAAGACTTTTATCAATATCTAAACTCTACTAATTAATTTATATGAAATGGTGTTCAAACAGGTTGTAGTCCATCTATATATTTTAAAATGTCTTGTTTAAAAGCATTATCAGACTCTGTTGGCTTCTCAATCTCTTGGTTAAAGAATTAATAAAATCATTGATTCTTGCAAGATTTTTTGGTTTTAAATTTAGTGTTATATTTTTGTTTCTGTGAATGTTCTGAATATTCCAGGTGCTAGCACCCCTGGCACCTTCTCCCTGGATTATGTTTTTTTTGTTTCTTTTTTTCCCCCAGTGGAAGTGAACTTTTCTGAATGTACTTAGAGACAAACCAAGTAAATGAAAGGGGATTTTACACTAAAATCACCTCAGAGGCCAGTAATACAGAGAAATCAGCCATAGAAGCATTTTAATTTCTCAACTAGCTATTTAGAAGATAGTTTCACACTTAGGAAGGAAACTTTATTATCAATTTAATTAAACAAAGACATCCTTTAATACTCTGTTATCTTATATATTCTCCATTTCCCTCTACCTGTGAAGAAAGAAAAGTCCACAGAATATGTGAAGAAATAATTTTTTAATATGGGTGATTTATTCCAAATATGGAAAAGAAAACTTGGACATGAAAACAAGGCTGCCCATCCTAAAGTATCTATACGATTACCATTGGCAGGTTGCCAGGACCCCAAGGAGACTTGTAGATATTTCTCTTTTGCCAGATGGCATGATATTGAGTTTTGTCCGTGAAGGGTGAGGGAGGGGCACAGGAGGAGAAAGTGTGTTTCTCTGGCCAGGCTTCGGAAGGATGGATGGATTCTTTAGCACCCAGCTGCCTGGGTGTCTTCTCTTGGCCTGGTATGGACAGCTTCTTTAGCCAGCTTTGTCAGCACCAGTAGCTTCTTCAAATACCCACTGCCTTCAGCATGGGCAGCTTCTTCAGTACCAGGCTGTTGCAGCATTGGCAGCATCTCCAGCACATGGGTTCCCCAACAGACAGCTTTTCTAGTGTCTGGCTTCAGCAGTGTGGATGGTTTTCTCCATTGCCTAGCTCCTGTGGCTTCTCCAGTGTCTGGCTCCCATGGTCCCCTGCTTCCTCTATACATGGCTCCTGTAACATTTTGGTCAGCAGCACCCAGTGGCCAGCAACTTCCCCTGTATTCTTTCAGTGACTTCTCAGTGAAATGCCACCAGCTAGATACCTCTCCTTGAATGGCTTCTCCTGACACTCTGTTGGGAAGCTTTGCAGCAAGTTTTAAGGCATAGAAATTTCCTAAAGATAGTTTTACAAAATGATGGATTTTCAACAAGTTCTTCAATATCCAGTGAGTCACAGTTATGTTATGTCTTTTCCAACAAGGTCTGGATTTTAGTTCTGGTGCAGGGTTGGGAGCGTGCTACTTATCTCAGCCCTAGGGGTAGTGGCTACTCCTTATATCTGCTATTCCTGTATTCTTTCATTATTTTTACTTCTTACTAGCCAATTATTATTTTTTTTAATGTTTATTTTTATTTTTGAGAGAGAGATAGACAGAGCATGAACAGGGGAGGGTCAGAGAGAGAGGGAGACACAGAATCCGAAGCAGGCTCCAGGCTCTGAGCTGTCAGCACAGAGCCGGATGTGGGGCTTGAACTCATGGACCATGAGATCATGACCTGAGCCGAAGTCTGACGCTCAACTGACTGAGCCACCCAGGTGCCCCACTAGCCAATTCTTTATTACCTCAATCCCCTCTTATAATTAATAAGCTTTCCTATATTAAACTTTCCCAGGTCAAATAAGATTCTATCTTTTGATGGAATCTGATACATTTACTAAGATATGTCTTGATGTTGACCATTCTGTGCTAGTTTTTCCAGAGATATGATGTGTTTTTTTCAGTTTGTAGATTTGCATCTTTTTTTTTTAAAGTTTATTTATTTTGAGAGAGAGAGAGAGAGAAAGAGAGAGAGAGAGAGAGAAAATCCCTCTCTATGCTGTCTGCTTGGAGCCTGACATGGGGATTGGTCTTAAGAACTGTGAGAATCTCATGACCTGAGCCAAAATCAAGAGTTGGGCACTTAACCAACTTATTTTATTTTTGTAAAGTTCTTTTGCATGATACTTTTAATATTTTGCCATCCCCTTTATTTCCATTCTCTCAGGAGTATCAATTATATGTATGTTGGATTTCTTTTGCCTTCCATAGCCATCATTTTCTTTCTGATCTTTAATCATTTTCACTTCGTTTTTTTTTTTTAATAATTCTTTCAATCCTGCTCTCCATGTACCTGAGGTTTTCTTTTCTTTTCTTTTCTTTTCTTTTCTTTTCTTTTCTTTCTTTTTTTTCTTTCTTGATGACTCTTGTGGTTTTAATTTCTGGAATGGCTTTATATTTCTTTTGTGCATTTGTAAACTTATCTTTAATTCTGTTGTTTCATTATGTCTTCCTGACCTTGCATAATTCTATTTTGAAGTCCTACTTTATAGAGACATTTGTTTTACTAAATGTTTTATATCCATGGATTGCATTTGGTTACATTTTGCATCTTTTCTATTCCATGGCAACATTAATATGAATATTCTTTAACTGTCATTTGTTTTTCATGCTCCTTTACTCTATTTTTCTATTAACCTATCCATATAAATCTTGTACTGCCTCTTATTTAATTGTTATACATTTTTAAATGAATTGAATTTCCCCCAGACCAGGAAGTTCTACTTAATTTCCTTATAAAACAGGCTTGAGTGTGTACTCCTTTTATTAATCTTTATATCACCTCAGCCAACAGAGCCAAGTAATTTCAGATGTGCTCACATTACAGAATATATTTCTTCCACTTGGCCTCATCATGATACTGCTTGTCTAAATATGTGATTCCTCAGTTATCCCCTTCTTTTCTGCTTTTCTGTGGGCATGCCAGTAACTTTGAACACTACGATTTTTCAACTTTATCTGAGATCTGCAGACGTAGAAGTCTGTTTTTGAAAGCTTTCCATATTCCAAGTTACCTTTTGGTGAACTTAGCAACCCTTTTCTCATTTTGTATTTGGAGATAGGGTTTGCATTTCTGTTTCCTGCTCTTTTTTTGGAATGACTTCCAGTGGTAAACAGGTCTGTATTTAGGTTGATGTTTTAATATCTGAAGATTTGTTGGGATTTATAGACTAACCACTTTATGAAGACAACCAAAGTTTGTGTAGTATGTACACTTAGTCTCTGGAACAAGTGCTGAACATTAATTTAAGCTCATTTTGACATAACATTAACTTAAAAAACACAAATGTTCAGTTGTGATATGTTTCAGTTCATCATAGATACATGTGCCTAGGGAACAGTCTCTGTTCTGGTCTGTTGTCCACGTCTTGTGTTGTCTCAGTTATTCTGATATCTTTTGTGGGCTCCATAATAGTTTGTTCTGTGATGCTTGCACTGGGTTTTTGTTTTTTTATTTTAGATTCCTTACTATTTGCTGTCAGACCACAGACTATGGTTCTGTCAGTAATTTCAAAGTTCATGCTAAAAAAAAGACATTTTTATGGGATAAAAATTTTAGGTAGCTAAATTCCCTGTTAATGTAGAAATAGATTTTGTGACTTGCTTGGCCCTTCGGTTTTCATTGTAGCCCAAGTTCTCTTTGCCTTGATTCTTCCTTCTCTCACTGGTGGCTGCATTTTTGTGTTCTACAATGACCTGCATTTTGTACTACAGTTGGGCCCTAGGGTCTGTATCAATGGGAAGATTCTTTAAGCCCCTCCTGGTTTAAAGTCACTTCCTGTTTGGTATATAAGTATGTGATCTTCCAACTTGTAGCAAGAAGATCGACCCCAAACATTATTGACCTCTTCTGCATTTCTAACAGAAGCTCAGGGAAGAGATTTTCATATTTAACTATTTCCTGCTGAATATTATATAGGTTATATTGCTTCTTTCAGGTACCAGCTGAATTCTAACAGAATCATTCTGGTGAAAGTTTTCAATATCAGAATGACTCTAGAAGTTGGAATTTTAGCCTTTTCACCAGGTTAGTGGTGAGAATATTTTGAGAAGGATGGGAGTTTGTGTGTCATTTTATTAACCAAGTAGGTAGTCAGCCTCATCCATATATAAGTAGGGGGTACCAAAGTCAAAGGGCTGGGTTTTTCTTCCTTATGTTGATAGGGTATCAATGGACTGTGGGGGAATGTTCCATAAGAAAAGGAATAAAATAAAGTACAACAAGGAGAGACTATGGAAAAACCCAGTGAGTAGGTTCATTGTTGCCTAGCAGCAGTAATGACACTTCTAGCAAAGTCCAGTCCTTGGGCTTTATGGCCTCTGGAAGAGCTACAAAGGTACGACACTGAGAAGTAATTGAAAAGGCTATTTTAGAAAGAGGCCATTTTTATGTGTTCTTTTAGATACCTGACACAGAGTGTAGGTTTAATAAATAGTACATAAAATGTTACCTCTAGGGAAAAATTACATTTTAGACCTCCATTTGCCCTGTCACAGAACAGAATGTGAAACTAAGGCAAGAGAGATAGGGATTTATACAGTAGTCCCAGCTGTACATTTAACATGGTGCTGGAGTATTAATGGTAAATGTATTCTGTTGGGGGGGGGGGGAGTCAGAACAGTCCTCTCCGAGATAATTTTCAGACTTTTACCAATTTTCTGTTTGAACTCTTTAAGAGTGTATGCATGGTATATGGATAATTATGGAGATGAAGAAGAAACTGATGTTTAAAATACTAGAGGATTAGAGTTCAGTAGTTTATTAGGTCAGTAGCACCTAGAATACTATACATAAAATGATTTCCAGACATGAAACCTGTTCTTTTGTGTAAGACAGAACACATCTAATGAGGAGTAGATCTGTTACCTCCAGATGAATGTGGCTGCATAATTCGTAGGGCATAGTGCAAAATGAAAATGCAGAGGCCATTGGAAGAGTCACAGTCCAGCAATAAACTAGGTGTGGGGTTCTTCTAACTGCAGGGCACTATGTAACCAAACAGGTTTCATGTACATGGAGCCTGCCCTTCCTTTAGCGGTGCTTGCTCAGAGTGCCAAGGAGGTATTCTAATTCTCCAGATATCTACCCATCTTCCTTCCTATTCTACAACTGGTGTCTGCCAGCCTGTCTTCTCCCTGGTGAGATACAGTTGCCCCTAAGTGATCAGTCACTGTAATTTCCATCATTGTGAGTTGTAGATGCTCACAATGGATTTGATAAATAGTAGGATGGAAAGAAACCAAGGATGGGAGAGAGATGACACGTGGGAGGCCATGAGGCTGCCAGGGAATCGCATGAGGATCTTGAGTACCTGTGGGCAAAGAGGTGCCCAACTGAAGGTGGCATCCCTGAAATGGCCCATTATGAATGGGTTGAAGAAAAAGGTTTTATGTTTCTTTGTTTCACATGAGATATATATCAGGGTAGTCCTATAGATTGAGAAGATGGTGGTGGACTAAACTGATCTTGATGAGTTGGGGTGTCTGTATGCTTGTGCTAAGGAGTGTAAAATTGAAGGCATTAAGGATAAAAGGAACCACTCCTCTAGCCTGCAAATGCTAGGTTCTTTTTTTATGCCTCAGCAGATTCCGCAGCAGTTTACTCTCTTACGCCTGGAAGCTTCAAATCTAGTTTCTGAAAAAAAGTTTTCATCCTGTCTTATAATACACCTGCTCATTCCTTCAAAGCAGAGGTTGGATATTTTCAATGTGGGAAAACAGGGAACAATCTAAACTTGCATAATGAAATACCAACTTTCCATATACCTATGTGGTACACAAATCGTGTTGCTTTCTTCTATTAACATATAGAAGGGCAACGTTATCAGTTACCTATTATCACTATAATGGTGTATAACAAGCAACCACCCCCCCCCCCCCACCCAGTAATTTATAACAATAAGCATTTATTTAGCTTATAAATCTGTGGTGTTCCCTGGCTTGGGCTGGGCTTTGTAGGGCTTGCTCAGGTGTCTGTGGTTGTCTACACAGGGCAACTAGGCAACTTTTGTTCTTGGTTAGGCTTACTACCATGATGGGGCATGAACAGGCTGTTGGTCAATTCTTGTTCCATTGGATGACTTGACTTCACTCCATATGTCTATTGTCCTCTGGTAGGCTAGCCTGGGCATGTTTTCATGGCAATGGCAGAGGGCAAGAGGTGGTCAGAGTCATAAAAATGTTTTTTCAAGCTTCTGTTTGCATCACATCTGTTAATATCTCATTGGCACAAGCAAGTTGCAAGACCAGCCTACATTCAAAGGATAATAAAGTGGATTCTGACTTTTAGGAAGTAGAACTGCAAAGATATATGGCAAAAGATGTGGATAAATGGTGAAGTGAAGAATTCACAAGTGAAGAATACAACCAATTTACAACAGTTGGTAATTTGGACACTTACCAGTGACTCTAATAATCTATCAAAAGTCTTGCTAAGTATTGTTATTTAGATTAAAAGGACATACTAAGTTTCTGTTCCTTTATATTATTTAAGCTTTACCACTGAATCAAGTTGGAGCACTCAGAAAATCTTGTACCTATATACCAGTTGTTAATTATTGTCTCTCAGCCCCAATTCACCATTCGGTGCCTTGCTTTGTGAAACTGGAACTGAATCCTGTTAATATTTCTCCTTTGCCATCTGGCTTGATGTTAATCTTTATTACTACAAGGTGCTTGCAGTGACCTTGTCGAGGTGATGGTGGCAGGAAGGCACTTCCCTTCCAACTTCCAATACTCACTTCTTTTTATTGATTGTGGAAGTCAACAGATCAGTGTGCAGATGGCCTAATGGGTCTCTCTTCAGTGGCCTTCATGGACTAGCCCCTGCCTCCTACCTAGCAGCTGTTTCAGTGGCGGCTCTGGCCACACCTTCTGGTAGCTATCTCCCTACCTGGCTGCGATATTTATACACACCGATTGCAAATGCGCTCTGGCAAGTTTCTTCTCCTCTGACTGTATAGTCCTGAGTAGTTCTGCACATTTCAAAGTACTTAGTTCTTCATTGCATGCATCCTCTTAGCCTAGTAGTTGCTTTTCTGCAAGTGCTACTTCTGAACCCTTAGAACAAGGGTTGATAAACTATGACCAAAATAAGGTGCTACCACTGCATACTTATCAAATTAGCTAACAGTTCAGAATTATGATACCTAATTATGGGAAAGTCGTGAAGAAGCAAGTATTCTAATGCAATGTTAGAATAAGTATACTAACTTTTGGGAAGTCAATATGAAATATATATAATTATATATTCAATGTGTAAAAAACCCCTAAAATGTACACATACTTCTTTTTTTTAAGTTATTTATTTATTTATTTATTTATTTATTTATTTAGAGAGGGAGAGATAGTGTGAGCAGGGGAGGAGAAGAGAGACAGAGAGAGAGAGAGAGAGAGAGAGAGAGAGAGAGAGAGAGAGAGAAAGAATATCCCAAGCAGGCTCCACACTCAGCATGGAGCCTGATGCAGGGCTCGACCTCATGAACTGTGAGATCATGACAGCTGATACAAGATTCAGATGCCTAAATGATTGAGCCACCTAGGCATCCCTCCACATACTTCTTAGCTCAAAAATATATAAAATAATGAAATATGTATAAAGACTTACATATAGATGTTTATTGTAGTTGTGCTTATAATAGTAAAAACTGGGAAAGCTTTAAATGTCCAACAGTTGAGACTGACTGAATAAATTGTAGAATATCCATGAATTACATTACCCTACATTTATGTTGGAGAATTATATTTATTAACATGGAAAAATCATAATTGTATTTTAATTCATGTGTTTGTAACAAAATATATTTTAGGAAGTTTAAAAGAAAGAATAATCTGTTGGGATTGGGTAGATTTTGATGTCTTCTTCCCTTTGTTCTTACATTTTTCAGATTTAGACATTTTTTTAAGCTCCCTGTTTAAATCCTATATTACTGGGCCACTCATGAAAACCTACCTTTCCTTAATGCTTAAGAAGGCTTTTCATCTTCTCTAACTCAATATGTGGTCTTTATTTAATATGTGTTTGTATCCATTGTACCAATCCTGGCTATGGGGTAGAATCCCAGCTATCCCGTCTTGGTATTGAGTTTTCACTAAAGCTTGGCTTTAGTGTTTTGGGGAAGATGCTAAACCTCACTAGATGCCAAGGGTTCACAAGAAGATGAAAGGTGATGTTCAGACACAAGCATCTCCAAATTGGGTATGAAGTTTCCTGACTCCTTTAATTTCTTCTGATAAAGATTCTATCCCTGTCATATAATCTAAAATATAGAGTTATAGGAGGAGAGGTTGTGTGGACAAGGCTTGGGAAAATCGGGAAATGTTATCCTATGAGAAGTGATTTCATGATATACATGTATGCCATGGTCAAAAAAGACATACCTTGGGATTGACGGTGGTGTCATTGCTTGCCTTATGAAGCCACGATTGGATCAGGAGGACAGTAACATCTCTTAAATGTCATCATCTCAGTGACCACAGAGGCCACACCTACTAAGGGAGAGATCTAGTATGGGTGATGGTAGGTACTATCAAAGAAGGCTTGAAGAGTCCCCTATAAGTGATAGAATTATGGATTTTTTTCCTTTGTGTGTAAATTTTTCCCTACGATAAATCAGTAGTTTGCATAGGTATTAATAATAATATAAGTAATAAAAACTTGTTTGGAGTTAAAACAGCATCAATACAAAGGAATAACTTTGAGGTAGAATTTCATACGTTCTGACTTTCCCTTCCTTCCATAAACCACAGTGCTTAACTGCCTACCCTCTACAGACAAGGACAGTGTTTATGAGTATGACAGGCAGAACAGTATACAGTCCTGAAAAATAATTGTTTTATCCTTGAACCCTCAGGGACACTGCATTACACAATTCTAAGGGTCACTCCTCACATGTCTTTCATGTGAATGATGCCCCATGGAATTGAAATGTAGAGCTGCTGTGCTCTCCCTTATATTTATTTACTTCTAAGCTTACTTATTTATGTTGTTTAGAATAAGAAGTCCTAGGGGATACTCTAGATTGCTTTGTAATTTAATGTGTTAAGTCAGTTTCTCAAAAAGATTTATTAACTTTGACACTTGACCTTCTGTCCAAATAGAACATTTTACTTCTCTGAACCATTTTTTCAATTCTTGTAAAAGGTCAGGGTCCTTTATTTGATATCTTACAAACTGAGACTTCTGGCATTAAGCTAGGGGAGACTCATTAATCAATTTAAAAAATTTTAAAATTATTGATATATGTGGTAAGCTCTAATGTCTTTTAGGTCCTGAGTTAAATACTTTATTTTTTTTTTAATTTGTTTTTTCAACGTTTATTTATTTTTGGGACAGAGAGAGACAGAGCATGAACAGGGGAGGGGCAGAGAGAGAGGGAGACACAGAATCGGAAACAGGCTCCAGGCTCTGAGCCATCAGCCCAGAGCCTGACGCGGGGCTCGAACTCACGGACCGCGAGATCGTGACCTGGCTGAAGTCGGACGCTTAACCGACTGCACCACCCAGGCGCCCCCTGAGTTAAATACTTTAAACTGAAAATTTTAGTTAGATAGCTGGCATATCTTTGGGCAAAGTATTTAAAATACTCTCATGTTATATTTTTTCAGTTCAAGTCCATGAAGTTTTTTTTTTTTTTTTTTTTTTTTTTTTTTTTTTTTTTTTTTTTAATTTTAGAAAGAGAGAGAGAGAGAATGTGAGCAGAGAAGAAGGGCAGAGGGAGAGAGAGAGGGAATCCTAAGCAGGCTCCACGCTCAGTGTGGAGCCTGACATGGGGCTCGATCGCATGACTTTGAGATCATGACCTGAACTGAAATCAAGAGTTGGACACTCAAACTTAAAAATTCGTCCCCATTAATTGGGGCACCTGGGTGGCTAAGTTGGTTAAACATCCAACTTCAACTCAGGTCATGATCTCATGGTTTGTGAGTTCAAGCCCCATGTCAGGCTCTGTCTGACAGCTCGGGGCCTGAAGCCTGTTTCAGATTCTGTGTCTCCCTCTCTCTCTTCCCTTCCCCTGCTTGGACTCTGTCTCTCTCTGTCTAAAAAATAAACATAAATAAAAAGAAATTTCCAAGAACATTTGATATTGCCATTTTTATTAATCAGTAATTATCTTGTGATTTTGATTTGCATTTTCCTGAAGACTGATAAAGAGTAAATACCCTTTTATATGTTCCCTGGCTATTTGCATGTCATATTGTAAAGGGTAAAATTTTATCTGTTTTGAAAACTTTCATTCTATTGAGTTGTATGAATTTGTGGTGCATTTGTGTTATGTCAACTTACCTAAGCTGGAACTACTATCCCAAGGATTCCCTGACCTACATAGTTCTGATGAGTGTGGGCCACAAGAGGGCATTTGCACAGAATTTGGGATACATATGTGAGAAAATAGTCATCTTCTTTTTATCTGTGGAAGGTTGGAGCAAAGCAGGTGGCACATTGGTTCTTGTTTACTAGTTCCCTTGCTGACATGATACAGCAACTGACTTGTAGCTCCTTTTGTCCAGCCAGGCTTCTCTTTACTTGGCCCTGAATCCTGGGCTAGGTGCACATTTGTCTCCTAATACTGGTTGAATTATGTCTCTTCAAAAAATATGTTGGAGTCCAAATCTTCAATACCTCAGAATGTGACCTTATTTGGAGATAGGGTCTTTACAGAGGTAATCAAGGCTAAAATGAGGTCATTAGGGTGGGTGGTAATCCAACACCACTGGTATTCTTATAAAAAAAGGAGGATTTGGACACAAAGACAGACACGTACATTGCAGGGAGAAAACCATGTGAACATGAAAGCAGAGACTGAAGTGGTTCAGCAGAAGCCAATGAACACCAAGGATTGCCAGCAAACCACCAGAAACTAAGAAGCTAAGATCTGAGAGGCATGGAACAGATTCTCTCTCAACCCTCAGAAGGAGCCAACTGTGCTGACACTTTGATCTCTGACTTCTAACCTCTGGAACTAGGACAACAAATTTCTTTTCTAAGCCACCCAGTTTTTAGTACTTGTTATAGCAGCTCTAGCAAATTAATAGTTGGAAGCTTGAAGGTGGTGAGAGATTTACAAGGGTTCCAGTCTGTCCTTGGGGATTCTAACCCAAACTTGCACATTCCTTTGTCCTTGCTTCCTTCATTTCACATCTGACTTTTCTTCCATACACGCATGCACACACACCCTTCCTAGTGGTTCTGTTTGTTTGATAAAGCCTTGAATAACAGAATTCTTCATATACTTTTCATAGCAGTTGTTAATCAAGTGTATATTTGGGGAAGATTCCACCCCCCCCCCCCCAGTCTGTGTTCTTTTCATTTTCATAATGGTGTTTGTGAATAGCAACCATTCTTAATTTTGATGAATAAAATTTATTAATTTTTTGAATTTAGAGTTAGTGATTTTTTTTTTTTTGGCCTGATCTGAGAAATATTTGCTCCAAAGTCATGAGATATTCTCCTACATTTTTTGAGCATGGTATGCAGTAGTGGTCAGAATTTTTTTTCTTATGGAGATTCAGTTGTTCCAGTACTATTTATTAAAATGAACTTTCTTTCTTTCTTGAATTGCCCTAGTTTGTTTGTTGAAAATCAGTTGACCATTTTCAGGTGGGTGTATAGCTGGATTCTGTTCTGTTCAGTTGATTTGCTTGTGTATCTTTAGACCAGGATCACATTGTAATTACTATGATACCTTTGTAGCAAACCTTGAAATCAGGGATTATAAATCTCCCAACTTTATTCTTTTTCAAAACTGTTTTGACTATTCTAGATTCTTTTAATTTACATATAAATATGGAATGAGCTTGTAAATTTCTTTAAAAAGTCTTCCTGGTATTTTGATTGGGATTGAATTGGATATATAGATAAATATATGAAAGTATTGATATCTTAATAATGGTGAGTTTTCCAATCTATGAATATGGCATGTATCTCCATTTATTTAGGCCTTCCTTTAATTCTCTCAGGGAATATCTAGTGTCCAATGTAGAGGGTTCATACATTTTTCATTAAATTTATTCTTAAGCCTTTTAGGCTATTATCAGTAGTATTTTAAACTGTTTTCTAATTGTTTGTTGCTAGTATATACAAATATAATTTATTTTTATATACTGAACTTGAATCCAACAATCTTGCTAAATTCAATTGTTAGTTCTAATTATTAAAAATAGGTTCCTGGATAAAATCTAGAACACTGACAGTACTAAATACCAGCAAGGATGTGGAACAACAGTAAATCTCAATTCTCATTCATTGCTGGTAGAAAGACAATTCTCATTCATTGCTGGTAGAATACAGTTTGACATATCTTTACAAAGCTAAATACAGGCTTAATATGTGATACAGAAATCATGTTTCTAGATGTTTACCCCAAACCTGCAGATGAATGTCTGTAGCAACTTTATTTGGAATCACCAAAAACTGGAAGCAGGCAAGATGCATTTCTTTTTTTTTTAATGTTTATTCAATTTTTGATAGAGAGACAGAGCATGAGTGGGGGAGAGGCAGAGAGAGGGAGACACAGAATCTGAAGCAAGCTCTAGGCTCTAAACTGACAGCACAGAGCCCGATGCAGGGCTTGAACCCATGGACCGTGAGATCATGACCCGAGCTGAAGTCAGATGCTTAACCGACTGAGCCACCCAGGCACCCCTGCCAAGATGCATTTCAATAGATTACTGGATGGACAAACTTTGACACATCCATACAATAGAGTATTATTTAGCAGTAAAAAGAAAACCATGAAAAGATGTGGAGGAAATTTAAATGCATAGTACTAAGTGAAAGATGTCAATCTGAATAGGCTGTATTCTATGATTATAACTGTGACATTCTAGAGAAAGCAAAATTATGGAGACAGTAAAAAAATTAGTGGGAGGAGTTTGTGAGAGAGAAGGATGAATAAGTGGAGCACAGAGTATTTTTAGTGTAAAATTATTTTATATGATATTGTGCTGGTGTATACACAACATTATGTATTTGTCAAAACCCATAGAATTGTACAACACAAAGGGTGAAGTATATCAATATCAGTTCAACAAGATAACAAATGGACCATACAAATTCAAGAAGTTAATAATAGGGTAACTATTAAAAAACATTCTGGTTTTTTTTTTTTTAACTGTGTTTTAGCCCTTACCAAGGGTCATATACTGTGAAATAGAAGTGGTGAAAGCATGCACTTTGTTACTGATCTTGGAAGAGAATTGTTCAATATCTTTCTCTTTTACTATGGTAATGTAGATTGCATTAATTAGATTTACCCACTTTAAATCTTGCATTCCTGGCGTAAGCATCCCTTAGTCATATCTTATTATCCTTTTTATATATTGCTGGATTTAATTTTCTACTACTTTGTTGAGGATTTCTATGTGCATGTTCATAAGTGTTTTTTTCTATTTTTTCCCTGTTTTTAATTTGAATTCCAGTTAGTTAACATACAGTGTAATATTAGTTTCAAGTGTACAATTTAGTGATTCAACACCTACATAGAACACCCAGGGCTCGTCACAGGTGCTCTCCTTAATGCCCATCACTCATTTAATCCATCCCCCCACCCACTTCTCCTCTGGTAACCATGAGTTTGTTCTCTATAGTTAAGAGTCTATGTCTTGATTTGTCTCTCTCTCTCTCTTTTATCTCTCTTTGCTTGTTTGTTTTTTTTTTCCTTAAGTTTCATATATGAGTGAAATCATATGGTATTTGTCTTTTTCTGACTTATTTTGCTTAGCATACTATTCTCTAGCTCCATCCACATCATTGCAAATGGCAAGATTTTATTCTTTTTTTTAAAAGTTTATTCATTTGAGAGAGAGAGTGAGTGAGCATGAGTGGGGGAGGAGCAGAGAGAGAGGGAGGGAGAGAATCCTAAGCCGCTCTTTGCACTGCCAGAGCAGAGCCTGACCCAGGGCTTGAACCCATGAAACCATGAGATCATGACCTGAGCCAAAACCAAGAGTCAGGTGCTCAACTGACCAAGCCACCCAGATATCCTTCTTTTTAAAAATCTTCATTTATTTTGAGAGAGAGAGAGAGAGAGAGAGAGAGAGAGAGAGAGAGAGCGAGCGTGAGAGCAGGGGATGGGCAGAGAGAGAGAGAGAAGGAGAGAGAGAATCCCAATCAGGCTCCATGCTGAGCCACCCAGGTGCCCCTGGCAATATCTCATTCTTTTTGATGGCTGTATAATGTTCTATTGTGTATATGTGCCACATCTTCTTTATCCATTTATCAGTCAGTGGACATTTGGGGTTTTTCCATAATTTGGCTACTGTTGATAATGCCACTATAAACATTGGGGTGCATGTATCCCTTTAAGTTAGTATTTATGTATTTTGGGGGTAAATATCTACTGATGCAATTGCTGGATTGTAGGGTAGTTCTATTTTTAACTTTTTCTTTTTTTTTTTTTTGCATTTCTTTTTTTTATTTTTATTTTTATTGACAGCTTTTTAACAATCATTTTAATTTATTTTTTATATGAAATTTATTGACAAATTGGTTTCCATACAACACCCAGTGCTCATCCCAAAAGGTGCCCTCCTCAATACCCATCACCCACCCTCTCCTCCCTCCCACCCCCCATCAACCCTCAGTTTGTTCTCAGTTTTTAACAGTCTCTTATGCTTTGGCTCTCTCCCACTCTAACCTCTTTTTTTTTTTTTTCCTTCCCCTCCCCCATGGGTTCCTGTTAAGTTTCTCAGGATCCACATAAGAGTGAAATCATATGGTATCTGTCTTTCTCTGTATGGCTTATTTCACTTAGCATCACACTCTCCAGTTCCATCCACGTTGCTACAAAAGGCCATATTTCATTTTTTCTCATTGCCACGTAATATTCCATTGTGTATATAAACCACAATTTCTTTATCCATTCATCAGTTGATGGACATTTAGGCTCTTTCCATAATTTGGCTATTGTTGAGAGTGCTGCTATGAACATTGGGGTACAAGTGGCCCTATGCATCAGTACTCCTGTATCCCTTGGATAAATTCCTAGCAGTGCTATTGCTGGGTCATAGGGTAGGTCTATTTTTAATTTTCTGAGGAACCTCCACACTGCTTTCCAGAGTGGCTGCACCAATTTGCATTCCCACCAACAGTGCAAGAGGGTTCCCGTTTCTCCACATCCTCTCCAGCATCTATAGTCTCCTGATTTGTTCATTTTGGCCACTCTGACTGGCGTGAGGTGATACCTGAGTGTGGTTTTGATTTGTATTTCCCTGATAAGGAGCGACGCTGAACATCTTTTCATGTGCCTGTTGGCCATCCGGATGTCTTCTTTAGAGAAGTGTCTATTCATGTTTTCTGCCCATTTCTTCACTGGGTTATTTGTTTTTCAGGTGTGGAGTTTGGTGAGCTCTTTATAGATTTTGGATACTAGCCCTTTGTCCGATATGTCATTTGCGAATATCTTTTCCCATTCCGTTGGTTGCCTTTTAGTTTTGTTGGTTGTTTCCTTTGCTGTGCAGAAGCTTTTTATCTTCATAAGGTCCCAGTAATTCACTTTTGCTTTTAATTCCCTTGCCTTTGGGGATGTGTCGAGTAAGAGATTGCTACGGCTGAGGTCAGAGAGGTCTTTTCCTGCTTTCTCCTCTAAGGTTTTGATGGTTTCCTGTCTCACATTTAGGTCCTTTATCCATTTTGAGTTTATTTTTGTGAATGGTGTGAGGAAGTGGTCTAGTTTCAACCTTCTGCATGTTGCTGTCCAGTTCTCCCAGCACCATTTGTTAAAGAGGCTGTCTTTTTTCCATTGGATGTTCTTTCCTGCTTTGTCAAAGATGAGTTGGCCATACGTTTGTGGGTCTAGTTCTGGGGTTTCTATTCTATTCCATTGGTCTATGTGTCTGTTTTTGTGCCAATACCATGCTGTCTTGATGATGACAGCTTTGTAGTAGAGGCTAAAGTCTGGGATTGTGATGCCTCCTGCTTTGGTCTTCTTCTTCAAAATTCCTTTGGCTATTCGGGGCCTTTTGTGGTTCCATATGAATTTTAGGATTGCTTGTTCTAGTTTCGAGAAGAATGCTGGTGCAATTTTGATTGGGATTGCATTGAATGTGTAGATAGCTTTGGGTAGTATTGACATTTTGACAATATTTATTTTTCCAATCCATGAGCAGGGAATGTCTTTCCATTTCTTTAAATCTTCTTCAATTTCCTTCATAAGCTTTCTATAGTTTTCAGCATACAGATCCTTTACATCTTTGGTTAGATTTATTCCTAGGTATTTTATGCTTCTTGGTGCAATTGTGAATGGGATCAGTTTCTTTATTTGTCTTTCTGTTGCTTCATTGTTAGTGTATAAGAATGCAACTGATTTCTGTACATTGATTTTGTATCCTGCAACTTTGCTGGATTCCCGTATCAGTTCTAGCAGACTTTTGGTGGAGTCTATCGGATTTTCCACGTATAATATCATGTCATCTGCAAAAAGCAAAAGCTTGACTTCATCTTTGCCAATTTTGATGCCTTTGATTTCCTTTTGTTGTCTGATTGCTGATGCTAGAACTTCCAGCACTATGTTAAACAGCAGCGGTGACAGTGGGCATCCTTGTCGTGTTCCTGATCTCAGGGAAAAAGCTCTCAGTTTTTCCCTGTTGAGGATGATGTTAGCTGTGGGCTTTTCATAAATGGCTTTTATGATCTTTAAGTATGTTCCTTCTATCCCGACTTTCTCAAGGGTTTTTATTAAGAAAGGGTGCTGGATTTTGTCAAAGGCCTTTTCTGCATCGATTGACAGGATCATATGGTTCTTCTCTTTTTTTTTGTTAATGTGATGTATCACGTTGATTGATTTGCGAATGTTGAACCAGCCCTGCATCCCAGGAATGAATCCCACTTGATCATGGTGAATAATTCTTTTTATATGCCGTTGAATTCGATTTGCTAGTATCTTATTGAGAATTTTTGCATCCATATTCATCAGGGATATTGGCCTGTAGTTCTCTTTTTTTACTGGGTCTCTGTCTGGTTTAGGAATCAAAGTAATACTGGCTTCAAAGAATGAGTCTGGGAGTTTTCTTTCCCTTTCTATTTCTTGGAATAGCTTGAGAAGGATAGGTATTATCTCTGCTTTAAACGTCTGGTAGAACTCCCCTGGGAAGCCATCTGGTCCTGGACTCTTATTTGTTGGGAGATTTTGGATAACCAATTCAATTTCTTCGCTGGTTATGGGTCTGTTCAAGGTTTCTATTTCCTCCTGATTGAGTTTTGGAAGCGTGTGGGTGTTCAGGAATTTGTCCATTTCTTCCAGGTTGTCCAATTTGTTGGCATATAATTTTTCATAGTATTCCCTGTTAATTGTTTGTATCTCTGAGGGATTGGTTGTAATAATTCCATTTTCATTCATGATTTTATCTATTTGGGTCATCTCTTTTCTTTTTGAGAAGCCTGGCTAGAGGTTTGTCAATTTTGTTTATTTTTTCAAGAAACCAACTCTTGGTTTCGTTGATCTGCTCTACAGTTTTTTTAGATTCTATATTATTTATTTCTGCTCTGATCTTTATTATTTCTCTTCTTCTGCTGGGTTTAGGCTGCCTTTGCTGTTCTGCTTCTAGTTCCTTTAGGTGTGCTGTTAGATTTTGTATTTGGGATTTTTCTTGTTTCTTGAGATAGGCCTGGATTGCAATGTATTTTCCTCTCAGGACTGCCTTCGCTGCGTCCCAAAGCGTTTGGATTGTTGTATTTTCATTTTCGTTTGTTTCCATATATTTTTTAATTTCTTCTCTAATTGCCTGGTTGACCCACTCATTCGTTAGTAGGGTGTTCTTTAACCTCCATACTTTTGGAGGTTTTCCAGACTTTTTCCTATGGTTGATTTCAAGCTTCATAGCATTGTGGTCTGAAAGTATGCATGGTATGATCTCAGTTCTTGTATACTTATGAAGGGCTGTTTTGTGACCCAGTATGTGATCTATCTTGGAGAATGTTCCATGTGCACTTGAGAAGAAAGTATATTCTGTTGCTTTGGGATGTAGAGTTCTAAATATATCTGTCAAGTACATCTGATCCAATGTCTCATTCAGGGCCCTTGTTTCTTTATTGATCCTGTGTCTAGATGATCTATCCATTTCTGTAAGTGGGGTGTTAAAGTCCCCTGCAATTACCACATTCTTATCAATAAGGTTGCTTATGTTTATGAGTAATTGTTTTATATATTTGGGGGCTCCGGTATTCGGCGCATAGACATTTATAATTGTTAGCTCTTCCTGATGGATAGACCCTGTAACTATTATATAATGTCCTTCTTCATCTCTTGTTACAGCCTTTAATTTAAAGTCTAGTTTGTCTGATATAAGTATGGCTACTCCAGCTTTCTTTTGGCTTCCAGTCGCATGATAAATAGTTCTCCATCCCCTCACTCTCAATCTAAAGGTGTCCTCAGGTCTAAAATGAGTCTCTTGTAGACAGCAAATAGATGGGTCTTGTTTTTTTATCCATTCTGATACCCTGTGTCTTTTGGTTGGCGCATTTAATCCATTTACATTCAGTGTTATTATAGAAAGATACGGGTTTAGAGTCATTGTGATGTCTGTATGTTTTATGCTTGTAGTGAGGTTCTGGGACTTTGTCTCACAGGGTCCCCCTTAGGATCTCTTGTAGGGCTGGTGTAGTGGTGACAAATTCCTTCAGTTTTGTTTGTTTGGGAAGACCTTTATCTCTCCTTCTATTCTAAATGACACACTTGCTGGATAAAGGATTCTCGGCTGCATATTTTTTCTGTCTAGCACCCTGAAAATCTCCTGCCAATTCTTTCTGGCCTGCCAAGTTTCAAAAGAGAGATCAGTCATGAGTCTTATAGGTCTCCCTTTATATGTGAGGGTACGTTTACCCCTTGCTGCTTTCAGAATTTTCTCTTTATCCTTGTATTTTGCCAGTTTCACTATGATATGTCGTGCAGAAGATCGATTCAAGTTACGTCTGAAGGGAGTTCTCTGTGCCTCTTGGATTTCAATGCCTTTTTCCTTCCCCAGTTCAGGGAAGTTCTCAGCTATTATTTCTTCAAGTACCCCTTCAGCACCTTTCCCTCTCTCTTCCTACTCTGGGATACCAATTATGCGTATATTATTTCTTTTTAGTGTATCACTTAGTTCTCTAATTTTCCCCTCATACTCCTGGATTTTTTTTATCTCTCTTTTTCTCAGCTTCCTCTTTTTCCATAACTTTATCTTCTAGTTCACCTATTCTCTCCTCTGCCTCTTCAAGCCGAGCTGTGGTGGTTTCCATTTTGTTATGCATTTCGATTAAAGCGTTTTTCAACTCCTCGTGACTGTTCCTTAGTCCCTTGATCTCTGTAGCAAGAGATTCTCTGCTGTCCTCTATACTGTTTTCAAGCCCAGCGATTAATTTTATGACTATTATTTTAAATTCACTTTCTGTTATATTATTTAAATCCTTTTTGATCAGCTCATTAGCTGTTGTTATTTCCTGGAGATTCTTCTGAGGGGAATTCTTCTGCTTGGTCATTTTGGATAGTCCCTGGCGTGGTGAGGACCTGCAGGGCACTTCCCCTGTGCTGTGGTGTATAACTGGAGTTGGTGGGCGGGGCCGCAGTCAGACCTGATGTCTGCCCCCAGCCCACCGCTGGGGCCACAGTCAGACTGGTGTGTGCCTTCTCTTCCCCTCTTCTAGGGGTGGGATTCACTGTGGGGTGGTGTGGCCCGTCTGGGCTACTTGCACACTGCCAGGCTTGTGATGCTGGGGATCTGGCGTATTAGCTGGGGTGGGTAGGTAAGGTGCACAGGGGCAGGAGGGGCAGGCTTAGATCGCTTCTCCTTAGGTGATCTACTTCCGGAGGGTCCCTGTGGCAGCAGGAGGGAGTCAGATCCGCTGCCGGAGGTTTGGCTCCGCAGAAGCACAGAGTGGGGTGTTTGCGCGGAGGGAGCAAGTTCCCTGGCAGGAACTGGTTCCTTTTGGGATTTTGGCTGGGGGATGGGCGGGGGAGATGGCGCTGGCGAATGCCTTTGTTCCCCGCCAAACTGAGCTCTGTTGTCCTGGGGCTCAGCAGCTCTCCCTCCCTTTGTCCTTCAGCCTTCCCGCACTCCGAGCAGAGCTGCTAACTTATGTCCTCCCAGACGCTAAGTTGCGCTTGCTGTCGGAACACAGTCCGCCCGGCCCCTCCGCTTTTGCCAGCCAGACTCAGGGGCTCTGCTTGGCCAGCGAGCCGCCCCTCCGCCCCGGCTGCCTCCCGCCAGTCCATGGAGCGCGCACCGCCTCGCCGCCCTTCCTACCCTCTTCCGTGGGCCTCTCGTCTGCGTTTGGCTCCAGCGACTCCGTTCTGCTAATCCTCTGGCGGTTTTCTGGGTTATTTAGGCAGGTGTAGGTGGAATCTAAGTGATCAGCAGGACGTGTGGTGAGCCCAGCGTCCTCCTAAGCCGCCATCTTGCAAACCTCCTATTTTTAACTTTTTGAGGAAACCTCATACTGTTTTCTAGTGTGGCTGCACCAATTTATATTCCCACCAAGAGTATAAGAGCATTACCCTTTCTCTGCATCCTTGCCAACACCTGTTGTTTCTTGTGTTATTAATTTAATTCTATACATTTTTAAATTGGATTACTGGATTATTTGATTTTTTGGGTGTTGAGTTTTATAAGTTCTTTATATATTTTAGATACTAACCCTTTATCAATATGTTCCTTGCAAATATATTCTCCCATTGTGTAGGTTGCCCTTTAATTTTGTTGTTTCTTGTTATGAAGCATTTTGAACTGCAAGTTTTTTTTTTTTCCTGTATAATGTTCTTGTCCAGTTTTAGATTCAGGATTATTTTAACCTCATAAAACAAGTTTGGAAGTAGTTCCTCCTTCTAGGTTACTTGAAAGAGATTGAATAATATTGATTTTATTTCTTCCTTAGTGTTTGATAGAATTCACCAGTGAAGTAATTCTGGACTGAAGTTTTCTTTGTGGGAAATAATTACAAATCCAATTACCTTCTGTGGTTATTTTGACTTAGTTTTTGTTTTGTTTTGTTTTTGTGTGTGCGTGTGTCGTGTTTTTCTAAAAGAGTTTTCATCTAGTTTCTTGTAAGTTTTTGTATCTATTGGCAGGAAATTGTTCATAATATTTATTTATTATCCTTTTAATGTCTATGGCTTTAATTATGAAGTCTCTTCTTTCATTCCTGATAGGTGCAGCTATCATCCTGATGTGGTACAGCTTATGGAAGCTTTGTTCATTGGTGAGTGGCTGTTTTTATATAACTGGTCATTTTAATATGGACCAAACTTGCTTTACATAATTATGTCTCAATCCTTGTTTAAATCAGAAGTGAGATGTTCAAGAAAAGTGAGAGTTGCACCTTTGGCAAATATTAGAGAAATAACCTGGGTTCCATAAGTATGGGGGGCATGCAATGCAGACCTTAGTAAGGTTATAGCTACAAGTGGCGGGGCTGGAGGGTGTCTCATTAAATTCTGACCACAGCATCAGTAACAGAGTTCAGGCCTATGATTCACAGCTGTTGCAGCTGAATCTTGAATTATACAGGCTCTGGCTTTAGCAGTTTATTTGGGCCAAGTGGGGCTCCAGAGGCTTAGGAAGAATGTGCAGCTGAAGCAATGGGGAAGAGTTTTCCCCCTTTTAATATATAAGATTTTCAGATTAAGCCCTAGCAAAATTTTTTAAGTTTATTTATTTTGAGAGAGAGAGAGAAAGAGAGAGAGGTAAAGTTAGAGGGGGAGAGAGAATCCCAAGCAGGCTCCACCCTGGCAGCACAGAGCCCAACATGGGGCCTGATCTCACGAACCATGAGATCATGCCTGAGCCAGAATCAGGAGTTGAATGCTTAACCAACTGAGCCATCCAAGTGCCTCTAAGCCCTTGCGAAATTATGTGATGCTTGTTCTACAAAAGTTTATAGGCCAGGACTTAAAACTAAATTAAGTTTCATGAGTGGCTCAGAACATTGATGTATGTCTTTCCAGCAGCCTGAGGTAGGCAGAGAAGACAGGTGGCTTCAAGTCTGTTCTTTTTGTGTTGTTTTCAAATGCAATCTGGTCCAAGCAAGACCATGTGGAAACACTGACTGCTTGTGTTGTGTGTGACTTGTCCACACATGTCTCATCATGACACCTCAGTTGGCTCTGGGTTTAATTACATAAGCACTGACCATGGCTTTAGAATTTCACATAAACTGCAGTTTCATCCATAAGTGTAGGTTTTAATAATAAACAAGCAACATCAAGGTTTCTGGTTCTTCTGAAGATGAATGGGCCAGGGTGGTTGGCTTGCTCCCCAAATCAACCTTGGAGAAACTGTGGAATCAAGAGATAGAAATGGATTCAAGGAACCAACAACGTAACAGTCCATGGAGAAATTCTTAGGAGACTGAAGTCTGTATTCACCCACTTTATATATAAAAGGTAGATGGCTGCAGCCCAGGGTGGAGGGTGACAGTAAGAGGATCTGTTGGAGGAACACAGTGGATAAGATAAACAACAGAAATCTGTGGAAGGTGATTATGCAGCCTAAACAAATGTGGGTAGACAGGCCTAAACAGTTTCATAGAGAGGCAGAGGCTACTGCAGAGGGGTCATAGGGGAAATGCAAATGAAGAGGTTTTGAATGTGAAAAAAGTCACCTCAAATAAGACCCAGTGACTAGGGCTGATACCACTGTAAATTTCTAAATTTTATAAAAACACAGTAATAACTCAAATCTGGCTGAAAAGTAGGTAAATTTTCTCTCCAGATATAATAAACATAGTATCATTATTATTATTATGAGATTTAAATGAAAAGATGCAACTAAAGTGCTTAGCCCAGAACTAGCAAAATAGTGCTCAATAATTGCTTACTAATTATTGCTATTTACTATTATTTTCACAATCAGTTTAAGGTGTAAGGTTCTCCTTGGGTGGCCAGTTGAAGTCATTTGAATAAAACCTATACTTTGCCCTCTTTTTCTTTAATATGAGTATCAAAAGAAAAGGTCTTATTATGAGGCAAGAAGAAATATATATCAATGAAAAGGATATATTCTTTCTCTTTTTTTTAAGTTTATTTACTTATTTTGAGAGAGACAGACACAATGTGAGCAGGAGAGGGGCAGAGAGAGAGGGAGAGAGACAATCCCAGGCAGGCTCTGCACTGCCAGTGGAGAGCTCAACATGGGGCTCAAACTCACGAACTGTGATACTATGACCTGAGCTGAAACCAAGAGTTGGACGCTTAACCGACTTAGCCACCCAGGCGCCCTGAAAAGGATTTATTCTTATATAGAAATCTATGAACCCACATCCAGATGTACCCAAGAAATCCTTTTGAGGAATGGACATAAATGATACCATTAGAGGGTATTAGAGACTGCTTGGGCAAATGACCATGTGTGATGTATTCTTTTATATATATATATATATATATATATATATATATATATATATATATATATATAAAGTTTATTTGTTTTTGAGAGAGAGAGAGATAGAGGAGGAGAAGCAGAGAGAGAGGGAGGGAGAATCTCACTAGGTTCCACACTGTCAGTGCAGAGCCCAATGTGGGGATTGAACTCACTTACCATGAGATCATGACCTGAGCCGAAATGAAGAGTCACATGCTTAACTGACTGCGCCACCCAGATGCCCCAAAGTGTGATGTATTCTTGAAACAGATCACAAAAATTGCACAGAGGCAAGAGACAAAGAAGACAGGACTTTTCCTTATCTGGAAATTTATTAGTTGGCTTATTTAGTTAAAATCAGACACCACATCAGACCATTCATTTTTAGTAGGTGTGAGAGTAATAAAGTGAATTCCTTTGCTGGTCCTAGTTCTGGCTGGGAAGGCGCTATTAGCTGATGACATGGAAGTGATTGAAACCTTGAGATAAGGCAACTTTTTATTATGCCAGCTTAAGAAAACTACAGAACAGTAATGAGTGATAAAACAAATACCCATATGTTTATCACCAGGATTTAATAACCACTCACATTTTGCCTAGGAGTCTGTCCTCTCTCTGGTTTTCTAATACTGTCAGATGCCAATATGGAAAATATTAAGATAGTAATAATAGTTTGATGAGTCAAAAGTAAAGGAATGGAGCAATTATGAGGGTAGTACTGCCTCCTGATTTTATATTATGCCTAGTGTTCATTTTTGCAATTCTGTTGCCCATTGTGGGTGCATTCCCTTCCAAGTTTTTCATGAGCAGTCTTCATGTTTGTGATTTCCCTTTGAAACAAGTGCATGGCCATTTACTCTCAGTGGGATGCACAATTTCTCAATATAGAGAAGAGGTCATTTCAATGAAATGCTTCACATCTGAGGACCCTGTACAGAGAAAAGGAAAGAAATCAACAATCTCTTTTTTACTGATATGGAAAGTAATGATTCTGAGAAATATCTCCGTATATAAAATACAATGGTAGAGTGACTTCTATTTCAAAATAAATCTTGAATTTGTAAATAAAATAGTACTTCACCTTTATATTATGTTATTAATTCTATTCCTTTCAAGAGCTCAGATTTTTTTCAAATTTATTTCTCCATTTATTTTCATCATAACTCTGTGATGTAGATCAGAAGATGTAGATATAATTTAATGATTAACATTTTAAAGAGAAAATATATCTTTTGGAAGTTTTATTTGAAAGTTCAGAAAATATATTTCATTTTCCCTTGCCACGAATTGTGAAGACTATAAAATATATCAAAATGTATATAGTGTAAGTATCCATTTTTGCTTGAAAATTTATATTATCAATGTTTATAACAGAGACTAGAAAAATGGAACACATAAAAATACTATATGCTTTCTTTTATGACTATAGATGGGTGTCATTTGTCACTCTACTTCTGAAAGCCATGAATTTGTCTATAGCAAATCCTGAAAGAATGAAATCAGCTTAAGTATATATCCTGGTAAAAGTAGTACAGGGAGAAGAATGTTAGCAGGCTTGAAGAATCCTTTTAGATACAAGTAAGAAAGATCATAAAGGTGCTTAAGAAAATAATCTAGTAATTTTCTGACAACTCAGTTCCATGACCCTGTGCATGGAATTCTCATTGAAATGTTTGAAATCATATCTTTCACTGAAGAATATATACTCAAGTATTATTAGGTCTAGTCAATTCTTATAGAGATTATAGATAATTTTATTTACTTATATTTCTGTCATTTTTTGCTAATTCTTATGCTTTAATATTAAGAAAGAGAAGAAATACATGTTTTTAAAATGAAACAATGTCTCTGTGAGCTTTTAGAAATTTACTTGTAAGAAGAATCTAACCCAAATAGTACGTTTATTTAACTATGATATTAAAGAAAATAAAGATTCTTTGTTGTACATTTAAGTTATTGCCCTTATAATTCTTGTGTTTATTAAGTAATCTCTCTATATATTACACCTTAATATATGTTGTGGGGAGGAAATAAAAAAGAATGATAAATCACGGAACTTTATTATAATGACCACATCATTCTTAATAGATAAAACATATGCACACTAAAAATTAGAATAATTAAATGCTAAACTGCCTTACTGAGAGTACAGAGGATGGAGAGATCAGGCTGAAGCAGCCTGAGATTTTGTGAAAAACATAAGATTTAATCTTGGCTTTGAAAAAAATATGATTAAGGAGCCTTGAAAGTCAGGACATCGAGAAACTAATTTTTTATGTGCTGGGCAATAGAGATTCACTAGTCTTGATGAAGCAAATTCTGGGGGCAATTCTGTCTTAGGAGAATTAATCTGGATGTTCTCTGTTGAATAGGGGGTGAGACTGGGAGAAGAGTGCCAGAAGAGACTGGTTATCCCTGATTTTCCTTCTCTCTCCCAGGGATTTTCCTTTATCTCCAGCAGGAGAAACTTGGGATTTTTAGTGAGGTACATGGCCATCCATTTCCCAGCTTTCTTTTTACTTAACTGTGGCTATGTGATGTGTTCTAGCCTAGGGGTTGTGAGGGAAAATGATGTGATACTTCCAAAGATATGTCCTTAAAGGAAGGGGCTATACTGTTTGTGCTCCCTACTTTTTTTTTATTTTCTAGTAAGACTATATTTATTCAATACCCTAGTAAAAGTTTTGATTATAAGGATCCAACAGTATAAAACAATCCAAAACAGATTTGTAGATTTCTAATATATTTATACAAAGTGCAAGACTACATACAGTACATCCTATAGGCAAAGAGGTGAAAGGGGAAAAAGACTGTGGTTGAGGTCTAGTAATAAATGAATAAATACAGTTGAAATTATCAACATTATAGTATAATCTACTACCGATACTGTAGCCAAAAATATATTTTAAAAAACCCTTTCAAAATAACAAAAGAAAGGTGATAATGGCTGGGACTCTTGTAATACACCTCAAAGGCTATGAGAGAGCCAATCCAACTCACTGGGTAGTCTGTGCATATGGTGGCTTATAGTTTTTGCCATAAGGGAGAAATATAAAATTTTAAATTTAGATTAAGAACTATAAAACTATAGGGTGTCCATAAAAAGTGGCTTGCTCATTTTTGTTATTTATATTATCCAATTTTAAAAATCTTGTTTTAAAAATAAGCCCTGAGTCATGTTATTTTAAGATAGGCAAATGATCCTCCCTCATTATGAAAAGTCTGAACTGGTGATATGAACATTTAGAAAATATGTGCCCCCTACTTCTATCCTGCTGTTTTGTAAGAGAGAAATGATCTATCTTTTCAAAGGTACATTAACTCAGGTTTCTACTTCATGCAGCTAAACCTATATCCTAATTAATTTAAAATTTGGTATGTGCAAGCGGAGTACTACTGCACAAACAGAAACTTAAATAGGTGCATTTGGTTTCAAGGATATAGATGTTGCAGAATGTAAAAAGGGCGACTTTTTTTTTTTTTTTTTTTTTAAATGGTGTAGCAAAATGGTGACAAGTATACCTCTGATACCTGGACTGGCAGATTATGGGCCAAGTGAGCCAATAACTCTCCAGGGAAAATGGAGGGAAAAATTCAGTGTCTGTTGCCTGCTCCATATCTCTTTCAAAGGACCCTACAACAGCAAGGAGAACTCAGGCTAGAACTAGCTAGTTTGCAAGTAAAAATGGAAAGGAATATAACTCTGCTGAGAGACTTTGTGCCTGAGGCAATCTCAGATGACTAGGGGTTTGGTACTTTGGGGCCTTGCCCACCTGAAAAAAGTCAACTGATTGTGTGATTCAAATTCAAGCAGTTATGGAACTGTCATTTTTAGCAGAAGATAAGAATAGGACCCCAAACCTTTTCAACCATCACAGTCAGACTGGGAGGCTTTCTAGCTGAGGAGATAAGATTAAGGGCGTTGCCTTGCCACCCAAGTCTCAGTTGGCTTCCAATAGCTGCTGGTTGTGCCAGAGAGTGTTGTAGGCATAGCACAGAGATAGTAAATAAAATGTCAGTCCTCAGGTCTTGAAACCACCTTGGTTGTGTTTGACTGTGTTTATCCCTTGAAAACAAAAAGGCTAGAAGCCTAGTGAGTTTTTGAGGGAATGTTATTGACAAATAACCACGTGCCTGGGCTGCTGAAGCTTGTGATTTTTTGACCTCTAAAGCAACTTTCAAGTCTGCAAACTTACGTTGGTTAGAAGTAGGTTGTGAAAGTTATGCAGACACGCTTCAGATGTATCTAAGGAGGATAATGGACAAGAAAGAAACCCCTAGAGGGAAGAACCAGAGGCCTGTGAGGATAATGGATATGCAGACAGCGGAATTGATGTCTTCTAGATTGGCTAATGGAGACACTTATGAGCTCTGGGAATTCTTACAATATAGGACCATTTTTTTTTTCAAATTTAAGATTAATTTTTAATTTAAGTACACATATCACATAAAAGTTTTATCTCATAAAAATATGTCCCCTATTAAATAATCTTAAGATACACAATTACTTATATATAATGCTTTCAATCTAGTTTATCCATTATCATGAACCCTTTTGGTCCTTGGACCTGCCTTTATTTCCTCTCCTAAGGCTTGGTGCAGAATATAACTTCCCCCTTGGGGAGAGGTGAGAAATCAAGGATAATGGAGAGATCAGTCTCAGTTATCACTGGTGATTCTGAGAGGCACTCAACACCATGACTGTGTTATTCAAATGTAAATGAGAAAATAATCTATATGAGTGACCTTCATGAGGTTTTTCCAAATAAAGTGTATTTCATATCACTGAAGATATTTGATAGTTGAATAGCTTTTATTGTGGTTATCCTGTACCTCCCTGTGATTGGGTATATTGGGTAAGCCAAATTCCCCCCAACTCCTGCTTTTTTAGAGGGGGTAGCAAATGACTATACATATCTGGACTTGACACAAAGCAGTGCATATCATTGAAAACAATTGGATTTTGAGCTAATGAAGTAATTGGATACAATTAGTATTGAGGTCAGACCTTGAGGTCTGAGTCAGAGTGTTGTATATATTGGAGGAAGTGTGCAATTCAAGTCTCTTTTTAAGAGAACTTCTGCAGCAAGGAGTACAGACAGCTGTGGTGCCTTTGAGAGCTGTTAAAGTGTTCAAGCAGAGTATACATTCTCCCTGACTATCTCAGGGCAACTCTAGCCAGTGATTGGGCATGGTAGAGGTTCAGATGCTGGCCATTGCTGCCCAAAATGAGACTCATGCAGAGGGAAACCTGTGCTTTTTGGCTCCCTGTTGGGCTGGTTGAGAGTTTTTTAGAGTGGTATCATAGTCTAGGCTCTTCCTACTCAAGCCTCCCTTTCTTCCTTTCATTTTACAGGTGTCAGAATAATACTGAACATTGAAAGCTTTTCCTGCTTACTTCTACTCCCTCTTCCCTTTATCTTTCATAGGTATCTCCACCTAGTACACCTCTTGCACTTCTAACTCTGACTTGACTACTGCTTCCTGAAGGTTGTAGACTGACATGGGCACACATGCAAATGGTTCATTATAGAGCCAAGTAATATACTAGTATTTTATTTCCTTGTCTGTGGTATTCAAGTTACGCTTGTGCCACTCAATGGAGAATGTTCCTGTTCAAATAAATTCTCCTTTTTACACCTTACCAAATGTCTTTGTTTTATCCTCAAGTTTTTCTGAACTCCCATTCATACTATCTATTCTATTTATTCTCATCTTCTTCCTGAATCATTCCACTCCCACCCTCTGTCTTCTGGCTCCAATCTTTACTAGGTCTCTCTAACACAGCTATGTGGTTATCATCCTGGAATTGCCCTTCACTGCTCTCTTGGGGTGGGAATCATTATTTTGGGGACCCCCAGGTTTTCTTCTTTGTTTTGATGGAATACTTTTCTATTCTCTGAAAATAAATTTCTATTCTTAAGAAAGGGTACACTTAAGGTAAAATTCTGACTTCCTTCATGTTCAAAAATGTTTTTTATTATGAATTATGAGTGATTATTAGGTTGGCTATTGAAATCTGGGATAAAAAATAGTTTTTTCTGGAAATCAAAAAACATTTTTTTAATGTTTATTTATGAGACAGAGTATAAGTGGGGGAGGGGTATAGGGAGAGGGAGACACAGAATCTTAAGCAGGCTCCAGGCTCTGAGCTGTCAGCACAGAGCCCAACACAGGGCTTGAACTCACAGACCGTGGGATCATGACCTGAGCCGAAGTCAGATGCCTAACCAACTGAACCACCCAGGATCCCCTTTCCTGGGAATTTTGAAGGCCTTGCCCCATTGCCTTTCCACATCCCATGTTCTGATGAGAAAGTTAATATCTGTGATTCTCATTCCCTTGTAGATAAACTTTTTTTCCTCCTTGGCATCTTTTTGGATTTCTTTTTTTTTATCCTCAGAGGTAGGACATTTTGCCAGGACATTTCTAAGTCCTGGCCACAGAATGAGTCCTTTCAGTCTGAAAATTAGATCCATCTTTTTTTTAAAAAAATTTTTAAAGGTTTATTTATTTTTGCCAGAGAGAGAGAGAGAGAGAGAGAGAGAGAGAGAGAGAGAGAGACAGAGCATGAACGGGGGAGGGGCAGAGAGAGAGAGGGAGACACAGAATCTGAAGCAGGCTCCAGGCTCTGAGCCATCAGCACAGAGCCCGACGCGGGGCTCGAACTCACAGACTGTGAAATCATGACCTGAGCCGAAGTCGGACGCTCAACCGACTGAGCCACCCAGGTGCCCCAAATTAGATCCATCTTTAAAGAAATTATCTATTAGCACTTCTGTGATAAATTCCCCCTCTTCTTTCTTTTTTATGTCTCCTTCTGAAATTCTTATTGGGATGTAAAATGTCTTGGAATAATCCTTTGACTCTATTATCTTTTCTCTCATGTTTCAGTCTCCTTGTATTATAATCTGGGACATTTCTTTACACTTATTGTCTAACTTTTCTATTGAATTTTTATTTGACAATCCAATTTTAATTTCCAAAAGTTTTTGTTGTTGAATTGTTATTGTTGTTATCTGGTACTGTCTTGTATATACTGTTTTGTGGTTACTTTTTGAATGTAGTATCTTTTTAAGAAGTTAATCATTTGGGAGAAATACATCATACATTCAAAAATAGTATTTTTATAGTTTACATATTATAAATATCTAACAAAATGAATACCCATGTACCTATCACCCCAGGTAAGAAAGGAAACAGCAGCACCACAGAAGCTCCTGTGTTCTCTTTGTCATAGTTCCCTTCTCTGTCCAGAGATAGCTCCTATAGTGAAGGCTGTGTTAAATATTCTTTTGCTTTTAAAAATAGTTCCATCATTTATGTATATATTCCTAAACACCAGTTATTTAGTTTTGCCTATTTTTGAACATTATAGATGGATTCATACTGCTTGCTTCTTTGTGCATTTTTATTTGAATTTTGAAATTGCTTATTCACTGACATTTTCCATTCTGTTCTTTGTAGTTGGCATCTTGTATCTTAAAGAAAAAAAAAGGCATTATCATTTTAATGATGGCTCAGGAGGGAGAGGAAGTAAATGTGTGTTCTTAGCTTGTCATATTAAACTAGAAACCTAGATGAGATACTTTTCTTTTTTATGAGAGAGAGAGAGAGAGGGAGGGGGGAGGGAGGGCAAGAGTGAGCAGGGGAGACGGGCAGAGGGAGAGAGAGAGAATCTTAAGTGGGCCTATACAGAGCTCAAGCCCACGACCCTGGGATCACAACCTGAGCCAAAATCAAGAATTGGTTGCTCAACTGACTGAGCCACCCCAGGGCCCTGAGATACTTTTTTAATAGTATATGAATCATGCTATTTTATTAATTCATACTTGGTCTTATTAAGATATATATGCATATATGTGAAATATGAAAGTAACAGTTTAAAAGTATTTTGGGGGCACCTGGGTGACTCAGTTGGTTAAGCATCTGACTCTTGATTTAGGTGCAGGTCAGAATCTCGCAGTATGGGAAATAGAGCCCCATACTGGGCTCTGCACTAAGTGTGGAGCCTGCTTAGCATTATCTCTCTCCCTTTCTCTTTGCCTCTCCCCACTCTCAAAATAAATAAATGTTTAAAAAAATATTTTGTGCTTCAAAATATGAGCTAACTCCTTTGAGGAACTAGTGGGATGTGATGGGATTTAAAATCAGTCAAACCTGTGTTAAAATATCTACATCAACACCTTTTATTTTATTTTATTTTATTTTATTTTATTTTATTTTATTTAGAGTGAGAGAGAGAGAGAGAGAGAACAGCTGGGGGGTAGAGAGAGAGAGAGAGAGAGGGAGAATCCCAAGTAGATTCCATGCTCAGTGTGGAATCCGATGTAGAGCTCGATCCCATGACTCTGGGATCATGACCTGAGCTGAAATCAAGAGTTGGATGCTCAACCACCTGAGCCACTCAGGAACCCCTTCACCACCTTTTTGATAAGAGATATTGGGCAAATCACTTAGCCTCTAAAATCCTGAATGTGCCCCTTTTGTAAACAGGGATAAAAATACCCACCCCAAAGTGTTATTTGATGATGAAATGAGGTGGTGTATATGAAGGATTTAACTTAGTGCTCAGGACATAGTAAATACTCAATAACCATAGTTTCTGTTCCTCTTACTTATTAAAGAAAAGACACTTTTCTGCCCTAATAAATCTTATAAGTAGGTCTAGTTTTATGACCTGTGTAGTCAGACAGGGCCCTATGCTCAGAAGGACCCATTGCTTGGTTTAATGCTCTGTTGTCACTGTCTTGAAATTGTTAATAATTTTATCTTTGAGCTTGTGTTATGTAAGTGAAATCCAGTGGGACAATGGAACATGAACATGCACAGTGGTACATTAAAAACAAATTTTTTTTAATGTTTATTTTTGAGAGGGAGAGAGAGACAGAACACAAGCAGGGGAGGGGCAGATAGAGAGGGAGACACAGAATCTGAAGCTGGCTCCAGGCTCCGAACTGTCAGCACAGATGAACTCACAAACTGCAAGATGGTGACCTGAGCTGAAGTTGGACGCTCAACCAACTGAGTCACCCAGGCGCCCCTGCATAGTGGTACATTTGACATGTGTGTCCACCTTACCTTCCCACTCCATTCACTTAATGGAGCTAACATGCTCCATGAACACAGAATTCCAGTGAATGAATGATGTGTGGGTGTTCAGTGAGACTCAGACAAGTACAAGGCTAAGTGTTATGCCTATGACCAAGTAGGAGTGCTGACAGCTCTGAGAAGCCATACTGTTTTTGAACCAAAATTTGCTTTGAATGTGGAAGGAGGGCAGTGGCATTCTAAGAAACACAAATGCCCATGGAAAACTGTGTTAACTCTCTGTGAGTTAAAGAAAAGGAAAGATAGGGTAACCCACAAGTCCTTTTCTTTTCAGTCCTTCCATACTTAATAGTAAGCCAAAGGTAGAAAGTGTTGGTAGAATGTACTGGTACCAAGAAATTTATTTATTTTTTATTTTTTTATTTATGTTTTTTTATTATTTTTTTAGTATATTCAATTTATTGTCAAATTAATTTCCATACAACACCCAGTGCTCATCCCAACAGGTGCCCTCCTCAATACCCATTACCCACCCTCCCCTCTCCCCCCCCCCCCCCCATCAACCCCCATGTTTATTCTGTTTTTAAGAGTCTCTTATGGTTTGGCTCCCTCCTTCTCTAACTTTTTTTTTTTTCCTTCCCCTCTCGCATGGTCTTCTGTTAAGTTTCTCAGGATCCACATAAGAGTGAAAACATATGGTATCTGTCTTTCTCTGTATGACTTATTTCACTTATTTCACACTGTCCAGTTCCATCCACGTTGCTACAAAAGGCCAGATTTCATTCTTTCTCATTGCCACGTAGTATTCCATTGTGTATATAAACCACAATTTCTTTATCCATTCATCAGTCGATGGACATTTAGGCTCTTTCCATAATTTGGCTATTGTTGAAACTGTGGCTATAAACATTGGGGTACAAGTGCCCCTATGCATCAGCACTCTTGTATCCCTTGGGCAAATTCCTAGCAGTGCTATTGCTGGGTCATAGGGTAGATCTATTTTTAAGTTTTTGAGGAACCTCCACACTGTTTTCCAGAGTGGCTGCAAGGAAATGAAACTTAAACAGTTAAGTTAGTTTTGTGTAGAGTTTCCATTCTTATGCTAAGAATGAACTACATATGAATGTATGACATGAAATATCAGTTGTGTAATTTAAATGATTTTGCATATTGTTAAATGCTCTTGTACTTAAAAACTGTTATTGCATAAGGTAAACATGAATAGTAAAAGTCAGGCTAATAATTTAAAATTTTAATTTTTTTTAAAACTTAAGATGACATTAAGTAGTAAATAAAAAACACCATAAAAAGTTAATAGAGAGACCATGGAAGAAAGGAAAAAACTTTATATTTTAATAACTTTAGTAGCAATTCCGCCCCCCCCCCCCCCCCCCCAGTATTTTGAACAAGAGACTCCATGTTTTTGTTTTACAAGTTATGTAGTCACCTCTTCTCACAAGAACATTTACTGGATTTCAAAACCTGTACTTTATCAGCAAAGTCTGGAAAATGATAGCCAATAAGTTGGATTTCCAATTTTCTTTAATGAAAGATGAAGGCAATATCATAGGACACAGACAATCTCATGTTGCTTTTAGGTGATTAATTGTTTTTGCTGAATTGGTGAGACCACAGCCAAATAAGCCTGCTTAAATAGGTAAAGTGGAAAGGGAAGAGTCAGTAAATCTTTTATTGGGCTTTAGTAGTTTTGGGAGAAGAAATTAAAGAACAAGATTGTGTAGAGGAGGTGCCAAATGTGAATGCCTTTTAGGGTTATTTACTGTTTTATGAAAGGTTGTATGTTAGTGTACTTAGAAGATTCTAGAATCCAGTGCCAACCAAGGCTTCTGCCAGTCCTGATAGGCTAATAGATTCTTGGTGACTGGAGACTGATGAGAGAAACAGAATAAAATTGAATGTTTTTTTTTTTTTTTAATCCATGAGAAAGATTTCATATGAAGTTCATCATCTAAGTAAAGACCAAAGAGTAACTGATGACAGTAGTGTGTCAAATTAAATCCATTTTTGTAATTTTAAAAGTAGAACTTATTATAATTTAAAATAAGTTTTACAGATAACATACTGTAAAAGGGGATAGCAACCAAGATGAAAGCCATTGACAAGAGAAAGAGAAGAAAGATTAAGGAACCTGTAAGCAAAGCTGAAGGGAAATTTCATGGAAGAGTTTCGGGGAAGTTTTTCTTGTTATTACTTACTTCTCAAGAGAGTATAAGGGTGATGGATGGTTTCAGAACTTCAGCCAGAATGCTCAGTTGTGTGTTATTTGTTTTACTTTAGAAAGGCATTCAAATATTATGGCAATCTCTGTGGTTTGACTGCTTCAAAATAGGTAGCTACCTGTAGGTAGCAGTGCTTGCATATTTGCTGAGACCAGAGCGGTTTCAAAGAAACTTTTATTTTATTTTATTTTATTTTATTTTATTTTATTTTATTTTATATTTTAATTTTATTATTTAATTTTATTTTTTTATTCTCATGTTAGTTAGCAATACAGTGTAGTCTTGGCTTCACGGTAGAACCCAGTGATTCATCTCTTACATATGGCACCCAGTGCTCATCCTGAAAAGTGCCCTCCTTAATGCTCTTCACCTATTTAACTGCCTCTGCCCAATCAACCCTCAGGTTGTTCTCCGTATTTAAGAGTCTCTTATGGTTTGCCTCTCCCTCTCTTTTTGTATTATTTTTCAAAGAAAGTTACTTATTAAGAATTCAGGATCTAAAGAAAAGGATTAAGAAATCAGAGAAAACCAGTTTTCTTTAAAATATACACCTACATGAGCACACAGAAGCACTTATTTATTCAGACATCAGTGCTTTGAGTATGTAAGGTTGGCATATGGATGAATTCAATGCCTGTAGGAAAGGTTAACACAAGATCTAACATATGAAGCAAATAAGAAAGGAAAATATTGCTTTTTTTAGATACTGTCACTTTCCATTTTGTTTTTTCTCCTTATTGACAATTGCCATTTATTACGGTGGAATATTGCTGGTCTTTCCTTAATCTCCACTCAGAGTTTAGAGTCCCTGGAGGGGTCTTTGCTCTATGAGATCCTGGAGGCATTTTCTTGACAGTTTGATTGCTTTAATAACTTCTATGACATGTCACAAGTAAGCAAGAAACAAGGTGCTTCAGGGTTAAAGGCATCAGCCTTTTTAATTGTTGAATTAATACCTTATCTTCCTAGGTTCTTTTAAAAAATCTCTTAAATTATGGAAGTAAAGTCCTTCTCTTAACTTGTTTTCCACAGGTAAAAACTGAAATTTCAAAAAGAGGAATGAGCAAAGTGTACATATCTTTCAAATTGGTAGTTGTATAAAATAAAAGTTAATTTATTATGAATAGATTTTGGTTGCTGGTGATAATTACTTTTTTTCACTAAATGCTCACGGACAGTCTCTTTTACTATTTCATAATAATAGTAATAATAATAACAAACACAGTTTATGGTGCTTACTATGTGCTAGCAACTACTGGTCTTTACATGTGTGAATCCATATAATACAACTACCCTATAAAGTACTTCCTATTATTCTCCTCTTACACACAAAGAAAATGAAGCACAGAGGTATTAAAAAATATGCCAAGGCCACACATCTAGTAGGTGCTTAATGCAGGATTTGAACTCAAGTTGCCCTGTGCCACTACACTATGCTGCTTTCTGAATTTTTATGTATAATTTTATAATTTGGACTCAATTTCTTAAATGCAATGAAGTGATATTGTCATAAGATGATACTATTTTGTATTTAAATCTTTGTATTCTGATTATAATGCATATTTTAAAAATTAGGATAAGAGTGAAAATATTTTGTTAAAAAATTTGTGAAGATATGGAAGATACATTATGTGCTATCTGGGTTCTGAAAGAAACTTAAGGTCTCCTTATTGGTTGTTATACTGGACACGAACATGGTAGCTATTGCTATTGTGGCTGAGTTTGACTGCACTGAAATGCCAGGCAGGAAGATTTTGCCTCTTGCTTCTCTATAGAATAGGGATTTACATAACTTTATGTGATTGATACCAGTCAGCAATAGAGAGTCTGAGGACAGCACTTGTAGACATGTTAGAGCCTAACAATACTTTTGAGAGAAGGTTGACTATTAGCAACCTGCCAAAAATACAAACTAATACAGGAATCAAGAATGAAAAAGATGTGGAGCTTCAATAAATGTTTGTTGATTTGATGTTATTTGGTTCCAAACTTTTTAAAGATTATCGTTTTTGTGCCACTTTGCTTATTTCTTTCTGTGGTCTTCTTCTCGTGATTAGCCAGTCTCCTCTGGTTCCTCCATGCATTTGTGAATCCATTTATGTATATTAGTGATGCATTTTTAGGAAGAGAAGATGATGAGATAGTACTGACTAAATGGCCTTTTCACTGCAGTTACATAGCACATGTATTCAGGCATAAATAAACAGTAATCTCCAAACCATGGCAGTGTATAATTTATAAAATTACTAGATCTCTAGGAAATTCTGTGACTAAAGAATAAAGGTAATTTTCAATGCTTGTAATACAGTATCCTGTATGGTTAGCAAATTAGTTTTGCAACTAATTAAGAATTGAGTTATTAATCAAATTTCTCCACCAACCAAAAGTGCAAATAAAAGAGACACATTTTTATCTACCAAATTGGCAATAAAAATGGATTTTATTTAGTGATAGATGGTATAGGGAAATTAGCACTCTTATACTCTTTTTTAAAATTTTCTTAATGTTTATTTATTTTTGAGAGAGAGAGAGCGAGCGAGTGAGAGAGAGACAGAGTGACAGAGAACACTAGAGGGGAAGGGCAGAGAGAGAGGGAGACACAGAATCAGAAGGAGGCTTCAGGCTCTGACCTGTCAGCACAGAACCCAATGCGGGGCTTGAACTCATGAGCCATGAGATTACGACCTGAACTGAAGTCAGATGCTCAACTGACTGAGCCACCCAGGTGCCCTGTATACTCTTGAATGGGAGTTAGCTGATGTAATTTTTACAGAAGGCAATTTAGCTACATATATGGATCAGAAATCTTAAAATGTTTGTACTCTTTGACATAGTAATCCCAGTTATAGGAATTTATATTTAGACAATATTTCATACATGTGTATGAGGATAATTTTCTAAATATTGTTTATAAAAAGCCCAAATTGAGAAACAATCTTAGTGTCCAATAATGGTAATTTATTATTAAACTTTGGTACTACCTAAGACAACAACAAAAATTCAGAAAAAAATGTAATGACTTGGAACGTTGTTTACAATATATTTTAAGCAAAAAAGATTACAAAACACTGTATATATTATAATAATATTTTGGGGGGAAAACCTATAGAGTAAAATAAGAGAAAATGGCTAGCTGGATTTACCTCTGGATGGTGAGCTTATGGGTGATTTTATTTTCTTCCTTATGTTTTTTTAATTTTCCAGAGTTCTGCAGTGAACATATATTGTATTTGTAGTATGTGAAATACACTAACGGTTATATTTTCCCAGAAAAAATACATATGGCACTTTGTTCTTATTACTCTAAACACTATATAATTGTTATATCAACATACTTTGAAAGAGCCCTTTTACAAATAAGCAGGCCAAATTCCTTTTTTAAATAATAAAGTAGTATATATTAAGACCTACTTTCCCATTGAGAACAACTAGAAATGCTAGATAACTCACAAACGTATTTTGGGAAAATATTGTTTGAAAGCAATAGAGAACTAAAAGACCATTGGGGTTGAAGGCCAAGATCTCCAAGAGAAATAAATGCATTGAAATCAGTCCAAAATTCTGTAGTGCTGTCCTTTGCAGGATTTACTGATTTTGGAGCAGCATTTGAGAGGTTGAGAAATTGAGCAGAAAATTATGATTAAAAGACTAAGAATCTAAGCAGAGCCCTCAGTTTTTTCTATTCACTGGGGATACAAAAATTTAAATTCAATGCCCATTAAAGAGCAGGAGCCTTTATTAACCATGAAAGCTTCATTTGAGAAGCCTGAAGGAGTATATTCTAAGAGTAATGGCTGAATGGAAAGAAACCATCATAAGGGCTGACACTCAGCTTTGAAATAGATTGATTATAATTGAATTAAGGTAATCAGCCTCGATTTTTTTCTGATAGAAGCACAACTAATACTCTTTGGAAGTACATGACATTTAAAGCCTCAATTTGTTCCTTCAAACTATTGCTTCAAAATGCTTGTTAGTGGATAAAACCTTAGTAAGCATACTAAAGACCAGGCTCAAAAAGTAAAAAACCAAGAGAAAAAACAGACAAAACAAACCCATAGGAATCCAGGTATTGGATGAATCAGACATTGACTTAACAATGACTGCCATTAATATGTTCAAAATACGAATGATGAGATAGAAAATTTGGACTAAAAAATAGAAAAAAGAAAGAAAATTATACAACTGAAATATAAAATAACAAATTTAATTTTCAATAGGTGAATTTAACCACAAATTAGACAAAGCTGAAAAAATTAGTGAATTGGAGAATGAGTCAGCAGAAAAAATTCAGACTCAAACATGAAAAGGAAAAATGGAAACAACACAGAAGATATATAAGACAGAATTGAAAGGTCTAATGTAAGTGTAATTGGAGTCTCAGAAAGAGGTGAAGCAATAGAATAGATACAATATGTGATGAGAAATTGAGTATTTTTCATCCAAAGTGTAAGACTTCAATCTAGAGACTCAAGAAGTATCACAAATCCCAAGCAGTATGAATACAAAGAAAACCATACCTAGGTGAATTGTAGTAAAACTGCTTATAATCAAGGACAGAAAGAAAAATCTAAAAGCAGTCAGGAACAGAAAAGAGAAAAGGAGCAGCAACAACTTTGACAGCTGACTTCTCTGGAGTAATTATCAAACCCAGAAAGCAATGAAAAAGTACATAATGTTCTGAAAGAAAATATCTTTCAACCTAACATTCTTTTGTAAATTTTTAAAATTTTTTTATTTTAACTTGTTTTATTTTTTATTTATTTTAACTTTTTAAAAATGTTTATTTATTATTGAGAGATAGAGAGACACAGAGCATGAGCAGGGGAGGGGCAGAGAGAGGAGAAGGCGCAGAATCTGAAGTAGGCTCCAGGCTTTGAGCTGTCAGCGTAGAGCCTGACGTGGGGCTCGAACTCACAAACCGTGAGATCATGACCTGAGCTGCAGTCAGTCGCCCAACCAACTGAGCCATCCAGGCGCCCCTATTTTTTATTTTTTTAAATTTACATCCAAATTAGCATATAGTACAACAATGATTTCAGAAGTAGATTCCTTAATGCCCCCTACCCATTTAGCCCATCCCACCTCCCACAACCCCTCCAGTAACCCTCTGTTTGTTCTCCATATTTAAGACTCTCTTATATTTTGTCCCCCTCCCTGTTTTTATATTATTTTTGCTTCACTTCCCTTATGTTCATCTGATTTGTCTCTTAAGGTCCTCATATGAGTGAAGTCATATGATATTTGTCTTTCTCTGACTGACTAATTTCGTTTAGCATGATACCCTCTAGTTCCATCCACATAGTTGCAAATGGCAAGAATTCATTCTTTTTGATTGCCGAAAAATACTCCATAATATATATATGTATACATATATATATATATATGTATACATATATATATATATGTATACATATATATATATACACACACACACACACACACACCACATCTTATTTATCCATTCATCCATCGATGGACATTTGGACTCTTTCCATACTTTCACTTTTGTTGATAGTGCTGCTATAAACATGTGGGTGCATGTGTCCCTTCGAAACAGCATTCCTGTATCCCTTGGATAAATACATAGTAGTGCAATTGCTGGGTTGTAGGGTAGTTGTATTTTTAAGTTTTTGAGGAACTTCCATACTGTTTTCCAGAGTGGCTAGCCCAGCTTGCATTCCCACCAACAATGCAAAAGAGATCCTCTTTCTCCACATCCTCGCCAACATCTGTTGTTGCCTGAGTTGTTAATGTTAGCCATTCTGACAGGTGTGAGGTGATATATCATTGTGGTTTTGATTTGTATTTCCCTGATGATGAGTGATGTGGAGCATTTTTTCATGTGTCAGTTGGCCATCTGGATGTCTTCCTTGGAGAAGTATCTATTCATGTCTTTTGCCCATTTCTTCACTGGATTATTTGTGTTTTGGGTGTTGAGTTTGGTAAGTTCTTTATAGATTTGGATACTAACCCTTTATCTGATATGTCGTTTGCAAATATCTTCTCCCATTCTGTTGGTTGCCTTTTAGTTTTGCTGATTGTTTCCTTCACTGTGCAGAAGCTTTTTATTTTGATGAGGTCCCAATAGTACATTTTTGCTTTTGTTTCCCTTGCCTCTGGAGACGTGTTGAGTAAGAAATTGCTGCAGCCAAGATCAAAGAGGTTTTGTCTGCGTTCTCCTCAAGGATTTTGATGGCTTCCTGTCTTACATTGAGGTCTTTCATCCATTTTGAGTTTATTTTTGTGTATGGTGTAAGAAAGTGATCCAGGTTCATTCTTCTGCATGTCGCTGTCCAGTTCTCCCAGCACCACTTGCTGAAGAGACTGTCTTTATTCCATTGGGTATTCTTTCCTGCTTTGTCAAAGATTAGTTGACCATACATTTGTGGGTCCATTTCTGGGTTCTCTATTTTGTTCGATTGATCTGAGTGATCTGTTCTTGTGCCAGTACCATACTGTCTTGATGATTACAGCTTTGTAGTACAGCTTGAAGTCCAGGATTGTGACATCTCCTGCTTTGGTTTTCTTTTTCAAGATTGCTTTGGCTATTCGGGGTCTTTTCTGGTTCCATACAAATTTTAGGATTATTTGTTCTAGCTCTGTGAAGAATGCTGGTGTTATTTTGATAGGGAGTGCATTGAATATGTAGATTGCTTTGGGTAGTATTGACATTTTAACAATATTTGTTCTTCCTATCCAGAAGCATGGAATCATTTTCCAGTTTTTTGTGTCTTCTTCAGTTTCTTTCATAAGCTTTTTATAGTTTCAACCTAACATTCTTTAGCCCAGTAGAAATATCCTTCTGATATTTTGAAGGATTAAAATAAAGATGTTTGAGGTAAAACAACAAACAAGAAACAATCCAAAGACAAATAAAACCTTGTTCCTAGCAGACCTACACTAAAAGAAATAGTAAATAGTAGAAGGAAAATAATTTAGTACAGGCACATGGGAATTCAGGTAGGAATTAAAAGCAACGGAAAGGGTAAATAGAAATATAAATATAAATGAATATTGGCTATACAATAATAATGTGTGAGTTTTAAAATGTTTGCCAATTTAAGATACATAACAATAAATAATATAATGAAAGGAAATATTTGCATTGTCTAGGAATTAGTAAAGGTACTCAATTATATTTGTCAAAGATGTAGAAAGTAGTCTCTAGGATAACCACTAATAGAAAGTGGAGAAATCTAAAAAGTAAAAGCTAATAAAGGGGAAAATGGAATAATAATAAAAAAAATTGAGTAATTCAGAAGAAAACAGGAAAGGAGAAAAAACATACACAGAAAATACAATAAAAAAACACAAGTATAATGTAAAAACCTTAGATACATGAATAATTATATTAAATATAAATAGACTAAGTTTTTCTTCTGAAAGACAATGATTGTCAGACTCAGGAAAAAAAAAACCCTCAATTATTTGCTGCTTTGAGAGGCTGAACTTAAACATAAGGGCACAAAAAACTTGAAATCTGAAATGTTGGAATAATACATGCAACATGAAACTAAGAAAAAGAAAGTTAATATCAGACAAGGTAGACTCTATAATAAGAAGTATTGTTAAGAATAAAGATGTAGTGAATTTAGAATAATAGTCATAAAATTAATCGCTGGGCTTGAAAACAGTATACAGGACAGCAGAGAATCTCTTGCTACAGAGATCAAGGGACTAAGGAACAGTCACGAGGAGCTGAAAAACGCTTTAAACGAAATGCATAACAAAATGGAAACCACCACAGCTCGGCTTGAAGAGGCAGAGGAGAGAATAGGTGAACTAGAGGATAAAGTTATGGAAAAAGAGGAAGCTGAGAAAAAGAGAGATAAAAAAATCCAGGAGTATGAGGGGAAAATTAGAGAACTAAGTGATACACTAAAAAGAAATAATATACGCATAATTGGTATCCCAGAGGAGGAGGAGAGAGGGAAAGGTGCTGAAGGGGTACTTGAAGAAATAATAGCTGAGAACTTCCCTGAACTGGGGAAGGAAAAAGGCATTGAAATCCAAGAGGCACAGAGAACTCCCTTCAGACGTAACTTGAATCGATCTTCTGCACGACATATCATAGTGAAACTGGCAAAATACAAGGATAAAGAGAAAATTCTGAAAGCAGCAAGGGGTAAACGTGCCCTCACATATAAAGGGAGACCTATAAGACTCGTGACTGATCTCTCTTTTGAAACTTGGCAGGCCAGAAAGAATTGGCACGAGATTTTCAGGGTGCTAGACAGAAAAAATATGCAGCCGAGAATCCTTTACCCAGCAAGTCTGTCATTTAGAATAGAAGGAGAGATAAAGGTTTTCCCAAACAAACAAAAACTGAAGGAATTTGTCACCACTAAACCAGCCCTACAAGAGATACTAAGGGGGACCCTGTGAGACAAAGTCCCAGAGACATCACTACAAGCATAAAACATACAGACATCACAATGACTCTCAACCCGTATCTTTCTATAATAACACTGAATGTAAATGGATTAAATGCACCAACCAAAAGACATAGGGTATCAGAATGGATAAAAAAACAAGACCCATCTATTTGCTGTCTACAAGAGACTCATTTTAGACCTGAGGACACCTTTAGATTGAGAGTGAGGGGATGGAGAACTATTTATCATGCGACTGGAAGCCAAAAGAAAGCTGGAGTAGCCATACTTATATCAGACAAACTAGACTTTAAATTAAAGGCTGTAACAAGAGATGAAGAAGGACATTATATAATAGTTACAGGGTCTATCCATCAGGAAGAGCTAACAATTATAAATGTCTATGCGCCGAATACCGGAGCCCCCAAATATATAAAACAATTACTCATAAACATAAGCAACCTTATTGATAAGAATGTGGTAATTGCAGGGGACTTTAACACCCCACTTACAGAAATGGACAGATCATCTAGACACATGGTCAATAAAGAAACAAGGGCCCTGAATGAGACATTGGATCAGATGGACTTGACAGATCTATTTAGAACGCTGCATCCCAAAGCAACAGAATATACTTTCTTCTCGAGTGCACATGGAACATTCTCCAAGATAGATCATATACTGGGTCACAAAACAGCCCTTCATAAGTTTACAAGAATTGAAATTATACCATGCATACTTTCAGACCACAATGCTATGAAGCTTGAAATCAACCACAGGAAAAAGTCTGGAAAACCTCCAAAGGCATGGAGGTTAAAGAACACCCTACTAAAGAATGAGTGGGTCAACCAGGCAATTAGAGAAGAAATTAAAAAATATATGGAAACAAACGAAAATGAAAATACAACAATCCAAATGCTTTGGGACGCAGCGAAGGCAGTCCTGAGAGGAAAATACATTGCAATCCAGGCCTATCTCAAGAAACAAGAAAAATCCCAAATACAAAATCTAACAGCACACCTAAAGGAACTAGAAGCAGAACAGCAAAGGCAGCCTAAACCCAGCAGAAGAAGAGAAATAATAAAGATCAGAGCAGAAATAAACAATATAGAATCTAAAAAAACTGTAGAGCAGATCAACGAAACCAAGAGTTGGTTTTTTGAAAAAATAAACAAAATTGACAAACCTCTAGCCAGGCTTCTCAAAAAGAAAAGGGAAATGACCCAAATAGATAAAATCATGAATGAAAATGGAATTATTACAACCAATCCCTCAGAGATACAAACAATTATCAGGGAATACTATGAAAAATTATATGCCAACAAATTGGACAACCTGGAAGAAATGGACAAATTCCTGAACACCCACACTCTTCCAAAACTCAATCAGGAGGAAATAGAAAGCTTGAACAGACCCATAACCAGCGAAGAAATTGAATCGGTTATCAAAAATCTCCCAACAAATAAGAGTCCAGGACCAGATGGCTTCCCAGGGGAGTTCTACCAGACGTTTAAAGCAGAGATAATACCTATCCTTCTCAAGCTATTCCAAGAAATAGAAAGGGAAGGAAAACTTCCAGACTCATTCTATGAAGCCAGTATTACTTTGATTCCTAAACCAGACAGAGACCCAGTAAAAAAAGAGAACTACAGGCCAATATCCCTGATGAATATGGATGCAAAAATTCTCAATAAGATACTAGCAAATCGAATTCAACGGCATATAAAAAGAATTATTCACCATGATCAAGTGGGATTCATTCCTGGGATGCAGGGCTGGTTCAACATTCGCAAATCAATCAATGTGATACATCACATTAACAAAAAAAAAGAGAAGAACCATATGATCCTGTCAATCGATGCAGAAAAGGCCTTTGACAAAATCCAGCACCCTTTCTTAATAAAAACCCTTGAGAAAGTCGGGATAGAAGGAACATACTTAAAGATCATAAAAGCCATTTATGAAAAGCCCACAGCTAACATCATCCTCAACGGGGAAAAACTGAGAGCTTTTTCCCTGAGATCAGGAACACGACAAGGATGCCCACTGTCACCGCTGCTGTTTAACATAGTGCTGGAAGTTCTAGCATCAGCAATCAGACAACAAAAGGAAATCAAAGGCATCAAAATTGGCAAAGACGAAGTCAAGCTTTCGCTTTTTGCAGATGACATGATATTATACATGGAAAATCCGATAGACTCCACCAAAAGTCTACTAGAACTGATACATGAATTCAGCAAAGTTGCAGGATACAAAATCAATGTTCAGAAATCAGTTGCATTCTTATACACTAACAATGAAGCAACAGAAAGACAAATAAAGAAACTGATCCCATTCACAATTGCACCAAGAAGCATAAAATACCTAGGAATAAATCTAACCAAAGATGTAAAGGATCTGTATGCTGAAAACTATAGAAAGTTTATGAAGGAAATTGAAGAAGATTTAAAGAAATGGAAAGACATTCCCTGCTCATGGATTGGAAAAATAAATATTGTCAAAATGTCAATACTACCCAAAGCTATCTACACATTCAATGCAATCCCAATCAAAATTGCACCAGCATTCTTCTCGAAACTAGAACAAGCAATCCTAAAATTCATATGGAACCACAAAAGGCCCCGAATAGCCAAAGGAATTTTGAAGAAGAAGACCAAAGCAGGAGGCATCACAATCCCAGACTTTAGCCTCTACTACAAAGCTGTCATCATCAAGACAGCATGGTATTGGCACAGAAACAGACACATAGACCAATGGAATAGAATAGAAACCCCAGAACTAGACCCACAAACGTATGGCCAACTCATCTTTGACAAAGCAGGAAAGAACATCCAATGGAAAAAAGACAGCCTCTTTAACAAATGGTGCTGGGAGAACTGGACAGCAACATGCAGAAGGTTGAAACTAGACCACTTTCTCACACCATTCACAAAAATAAACTCCAAATGGATAAAGGACCTAAATGTAAGACAGGAAACCATCAAAACCTTAGAGGAGAAAGCAGGAAAAGACCTCTCTGACCTCAGCCGTAGCAATCTCTTACTCGACACATCCCCAAAGGCAAGGGAATTAAAAGCAAAAGTGAATTACTGGGACCTTATGAAGATAAAAAGCTTCTGCACAGCAAAGGAAACAACCAACAAAACTAAAAGGCAACCAACGGAATGGGAAAAGATATTCGCAAATGACATATCGGACAAAGGGCTAGTATCCAAAATCTATAAAGAGCTCACGAAACTCCACACCCGAAAAACAAATAACCCAGTGAAGAAATGGGCAGAAAACATGAATAGACACTTCTCTAAAGAAGACATCCGGATGGCCAACAGGCACATGAAAAGATGTTCAGCGTCGCTCCTTATCAGGGAAATACAAATCAAAACCACACTCAGGTATCACCTCACGCCAGTCAGAGTGGCCAAAATGAACAAATCAGGAGACTCTAGATGCTGGAGAGGATGTGGAGAAACGGGAACCCTCTTGCACTGTTGGTGGGAATGCAAATTGGTGCAGCCGCTCTGGAAAGCAGTGTGGAGGTTCCTCAGAAAATTAAAAATAGACCTACCCTATGACCCAGCAATAGCACTGCTAGGAATTTATCCAAGGGATACAGGAGTACTGATGCATAGGGCCACTTGTACCCCAATGTTCATAGCAGCACTCTCAACAATAGCCAAATTATGGAAAGAGCCTAAATGTCCATCAACTGATGAATGGATAAAGAAATTGTGGTTTATATACACAATGGAATATTACGTGGCAATGAGAAAAAATGAAATATGGCCTTTTGTAGCAACGTGGATGGAACTGGAGAGTGTGATGCTAAGTGAAATAAGCCATACAGAGAAAGACAGATACCATATGGTTTCACTCTTATGTGGACCCTGAGAAATTAACAGGAACCCATGGGGGAGGGGAAGGAAAAAAAAAAACAGGTTAGAGTGGGAGAGAGCCAAAGCATAAGAGACTCTTAAAAACTGAGAACAAACTGAGGGTTGATGGAGGGTGGGAGGGAGGAGAGGGTGGGTGATGGGTATTGAGGAGGGCACCTTTTGGGATGAGCACTGGGTGTTGTATGGAAACTAATTTGTCAATAAATTTCATATAAAAAAATAAATAAATAAATCCGTTCTCACAAAAAAAAAAAAAAAAAAAAAAAAAAGAATAAAGATGTATGGGGGCGCCTGGGTGGCGCAGTCGGTTAAGCGTCCGACTTCAGCCAGGTCACGATCTCGCGGTCCCTGAGTTCGAGCCCCGCGTCAGGCTCTGGGCTAATGGCTCGGAGCCTGGAGCCTGTTTCCGATTCTGTGTCTCCCCTCTCTCTGCCCCTCCCCCGTTCATGCTCTGTCTCTCTCTGTCCCAAAAATAAATAAACGTTAAAAAAAAAAAAGAATAAAGATGTATGTTTTCCAATGATAAAATGGTTAATAAAGTAGGAAGATCAAGAACTTCTAAATTTATATGTGCCTAAAATAATATAACATTAAACCAATAAGACAAAAATGACGGAACTAATACAAATTGTGGGAAATTTTAATTATCAGTAATTAATAGTATATACAGACAAAAAAATCAGTAAGGCTATACAAATTTTGATTAAATGATTGATACACTTGACCTAAATGACACATATAGATCACTATACCAACTACAACCAAATGCATTTTTACAATTACACACAGACCATTTACCAAAATTGACTGTATGCTAGAATATACATTACATTTAAACAGATGTCAATAGGAGATGGGACTAGGATAAGTTAAAATGCCATGAGGTTTTCTGTTCTTACTGAGATTCAAATATTTTTCTGGAATAAGTGCTTTCCATGTTACTGCAGCCTTTGGTTAAGTTTGAGAGTTCTGAAAAACTGATTCTGACAGGTTTTTTTTTTTTTTCATCACTTTTATGAAGGGACAGAATTTTGGAGTTCCTCTTTTCACCATTTTCACTGATATTCTCCAGCAGTATAACCCATAGGAAAGAATACATAACAATGAGGTTATAAAATGTATTGGCTACATAATAATGATAATACAATACATCACATTTGTGGGGTGTAGGCAAATTTGAGCTTAGAAGGATGTATATGGTCTTAAATTTATATATTAGAAAAAGAGAGGCAGAAAAGCAATGAACTAAATATTTATCTTAATAAGTTAGAAAATTAAACCTAAATAAGATTGAAAAAATGAAAGGATAGGGGAAGAAATTTATTAAATATAAAAAATGGAATAATAAAGAAAATAAATAAATCCAAAAGTTTGTTCCTTGTAAAGATGAATATCATTGACAAACTGTTACCATTATATAAAAAAAGTTACAGGGGCGCCTGGGTGGCGCAGTCGGTTAAGCGTCCGACTTCAGCCAGGTCACGATCTCGCGGTCCGGGAGTTCGAGCCCCGCGTCAGGCTCTGGGCTGATGGCTCAGAGCCTGGAACCTGTTTCCAGTTCTGTGTCTCCCTCTCTCTCTGCCCCTCCCCCGTTTATGCTCTGTCTCTCTCTGTCCCAAAAATAAATAAACGTTGGAAAAAAAAATTAAAAAAAAAAAGTTACAAATGACCAATATCAGGAATGGAAATGGGGGTGGCAATACTTTTAATACAGTTATTAAAAAGTGATAAGAGACACCTAAAGCACATGAAATAAAAGAAAAATAGATAAATAGTTTTTAATAATTAAGAATTTTGGTGTATCAGGGGCAGCTGGGTGGCTTAGTTGGTTAAACGTTCAACTCTTGGTTTTGGCTCAGGTCATGATCTCAACAGTTTTGTGAGATGGAACCCTGTGCTGGCAGTGCAGAGCCTACTTTTGGTATTCTCTCTCCCTGTCTCTCTGCCACTCTCCCCCAACTTGTGCTGTCTCTGTCTCTCAAAATAAATAAATAAACTTAAAAGAATTTTGGTGCATCAAAGTCTATACAATCAAGAAAGTGAAAAGACAACCTATAAAATGGGAGAAAATATTTGCAAATCGTATATCTGATAAGAGATTAATATTCAGAATATATAAAAAGCTGTTAAAACAACCCAATTCAAAACTTGATAAAAGACTCAAATAGACATTTCTCCAAAGAAGATATACAAAGGGACAATAAACACATGAAAATATATTCAACACGTTAGTCATTAGGGAAATAACTCAGTGCCCATCAACAGACAAATGTATAAACAAAATATGGTGTATGTATAGAATAGAATATTATTCAGCCATAAAAAGGAATGAAGTTATGATACATGCTATAACATTGATTAACCATGTGAATATTATGCTTAGTGAAATAAGCTAGGCACAGAAGGATAAATATTGTATGAGTCCACTAATGTAGGTGCCTAGAATAGGAAAATTAAAATAGAATAAAGGTTACCAAGAGTTGAGGAGAAGAGGGAACAGGAAATTATTACTTAATAGGTACAGAGTTTCAGTTTGGGATGATGAAAATGTTTTGGGTATAGAGAGTGCTATGGTTATACAATATTATGAATGTATTTAAAACCACTAAATTGTAGGCTTACAAATAGTTAAAGTGATAATTACTATGTTATATATACTTTACCAAAATTAAAAGAGTTAGTATGAGGGTATTATGAGCAACTTTATGTTAATACATTTGAAAAAACAGATGAAATGCACAAATTCTGGAAGAAAACACCCCACAGTATATCAAATCTGTAACAGGAAGAAATATAAAACATATTAAAAATTAAGTCTGTTAGCGTTTTTGCTGGGAATATGGTGGAATAGGAGAACCCTAAGCTTACCTCCTTCCTTGGATACAATGAGATAACACTCACATCAGAGTAAATAACCCAGGAAATGACCCAAAGACTGACTTGCAGGGCAAACTCCACAGTTAAATGTACAGAAGAGGCTGCACTGGAGAGAGTAGGAAAGACAGAGATGCAGTGGGGAGATAAACAGACTTGCAGACTGTTCACAGGAGAGATGGACTTGCAGGTGTAGAGATAGAAGAGAAATAGACTATCACACCAGGGAGCCCACACAGGGAAAACAAATCCTCATAACGTTTGGCTTTGAAAACTATAGGGGCTGAATTTTGTGAATTCCTACAACCAATGGGACTTAAAACTTGGAATTTAAAAAATCTGCAGGCTTGGCTCCAGGAGAGCTGGGAAGGTGAGAGGAAACTGTCCTTAAAGAGACAGTATAAGAAACCGCCTGCAGGGATATAGCATAGAAGCAGCAGTTTGAAAAATGCCTAGGACATAGATGACAGAGAATTGTTTACTCATCTCAGAGATTGTCCTGGAGGGACTGGGGTCCTTAGCAGATTCCTCAGGAACAAAGGAGCTGACAGGCACCATTTTCCTCCCCTGCCCCCAGCATAAACACATGGCCACCTCTAAGAACTAGTGGGTTTAAATGACACACTGGACCAGATGTATTTAACAGGTATATTCAGAACATTTCATCCTAAAACAGCAGAATATACATTCTTTTCAAGTGTATATGGAACATTCTCCAGAATAGATCACATATCAGGCAACAGAACAAATCTCAACAAATTCAAAAAGATCGAAGTCATACTGTGCATCTTTCCTGACCACAATGCAATGAAATTAAAAAACAACCACAAGAAAAAAAATCTGAAAACAGCACAGATACATGGAGGTTAAACAACATTCTACTAAACAATGATTGGGTCAACCAAGAAATCAAACAGAAAATAAAAAAATACATGGAGATAAATGAAAAATGAAAATAAAAACACAAAAATCCAAAATCTTTGGGATGCAACAAAAGTGGTTCTTTTTTTTGTTTAAAGTTTACTGATTTATTTTGAGAGAGAGAGAGAGTGAGAGAGTGTGAGTGCTAATAGGAGAGGGGCAGAGAGAGAGAGGGAGAGAGAGGGAGAGAGAATCCTAAGCAGGCTCCATGCTGTTAGTGCTGAGCCCTACTCAGGACTTGATCTCACCAACTATGAGATCATGACCTCAGCTGAAATGAAGAGTCGGATGCTTAACTGACTGAGCCACCCAAGCACCCCACAACAAAAGTGGTTCTAAGAGGGAACTTTATAGCAACACAGGCCTACATCAAGAAGCAAGATATATCTCAAATAAACAATCTAACCTTACATCTAAAGGACATAGAAAAAGAAGAAAAAACAAAACCCAAACTTAGCAAAAAAGAAGGAAATAATAAAGATTATTGTAGAAATAAGTGAAATAGAAACTAAAAAAACCCAATAGAACAGATCACTGTAACCAAAGTCTTATTCTTTGAAAACAAAATTGATAAGTCTCTATACAGACTCATCAAAAAAAATTGAGGGCTCAAATAAAATCAGAAATGAAAGAGGAGAAATAACAACCAACACTACAGAAATACAAAAGATTGTAAGAGAATAGTATGAAAAATTATATACCAACAAATTGGGCATCCCAGAAGAAATGGATGAATTCCTAGAAACAGATAAACACCCAAATTGAATCAGGAAGAAATAGCAAATTGGCACAGACCAATTAGCTGTAACAAAATTGAATAGGTAATAAAACTCCCAAGAAACAAAAGTTTGGACCAGGTGGCTTCATGGGTTGTTTCTACCAACCATTTAAAGAAGAGTTAATACATATTCTTCTCAAATATACCAAAAAAAGAGAAGAGGAATGAAAATTTCCAAATTTATTCTATGAGGCCAGCATTAACCTGAAACCATAACCAGATAACAACACTACAGGGCCGCTTGGTTGGCTTAATCTGTGGAGCATGAGACTCTTGATTTTGGCTTGTAGGTTTAAGCCCCACATTGGTGTAGAGATTACATAAAAATAAAAAACATCTTAAGAAAGAAAGCATTACAAAACAGAGAACTGCAGGACAATATATTTTATGAACATAGATGCAAAAATCCTCAACAAAATACTAGTAAACCAAATCCACCAATACATTAAAAATATCATTCACCACAGTCAAGTGGGATTATTCCCAGGATGCAAAGGTGGTTCAATATTCACAAAGCAATCAATGTGATGCATCAACAAGAGAAAGGATAAAAACCATATGATCACTTTAATAGATGCAGTAAAAGCATTTGACAAAGTACAACATCCATTCATGATACAAACCCTCAACAAAGTAGGTTTAGAGGGAACATACCTCAGCATAATAAAGTTCTTATATGAAAAACCCACAGCAAATATCATCCTAAATTGTGAAAAACTGAGAGCTCTCCCCCTAAGGTCAGGAATAAGGCAAGGATGTCCACTGTTACCACTTTATTCAACATAGTACTGGAAGTTCTAGCCACAGCAGTCAGACAAGAAAAGGAATAAGAGCCATCCAAATTGGTAAGGAAGAAGTAAAACTTCCACTACTTGCAGATGACATGATACTATATATAGAAAACCCTAAAATTACTAGAACTGATAGATGAATTCAGTAAGGCCACAGGATACAAAATGAACATACAGGAATCTGTTGCATTTCTATATGTTAATAATGAAGCAACAGAAAGAGAAATTAAGGGTGCACCTGGGTGTCTTAGTCAGTTGAGTGTCCAATTTTGGCTTAGGTCATGATTTCATGGTTCATGAATTTGGGCTCCACATCCAGCTCGCTGCTGTCAGCCTGTCAGCACAGAGCTGGCTTCGGATCCTCTGTCCCCCTCCCTCTGCCCCTCCCCTGCTTGTGCTCTCCCAAAAATAAATAAATATTTTTTTCTAAAAGAAAGAGAAATTAAAAAAAAAATCCTATTTGCATTTGTATCTAAAAGAATAAGATACTTAGGAATAAACTTAACTAAGGAGGTGAAAGATCTGTACTCTGAAAACTATAAACATTGATGAAAGAAATTGAACATGATATAAATTCCATACTCATGGATTGGAAAAACAAATATTGTCAAAATGTCCATACTATCCAAAGCAATCTACAGATGTAATGCAATCCCTATCAAAATGCCAACAGCATTTTTCACAGAACTGGAACAAACATTACTAAAATTTGTATAGAACTGCGAAACACTCTGAATAGCCAAATTTATCTTGAAAAAGAAAAACAAAGCTGGAGGTATCACAATTCCAGGTTTCAAGTTATATTACAAAACTGTAGTAGTCAAAACAGTAAGGTATTGGCACAAAAATAGACATATAGATCAATGGAACAGGATAGAAAGCCAAGAAACAAATCTGCAATCATATGGTCCATGAATCTTTGACAAAAGAGGCAAGGATATGCAGTGGGAAAAAGTCTCTTCAACAAATGGTGTTGAGAAAGCTGATAACTGCATGCAAAAGCATGAAACCAGACCACTTTCTTACACAATACACAAAAATAAACTCAGAATGGATTAGGGTCCTAAATGTGAGACCCGAAAACATAAAAATCCTAGCAGAAAGCACAGGCAGTAATTTCTCTGCCATTGGCCATAACATCTTTTTAGATATGTCTCCTGAAATAAGGGATACAAAAGCAAAAATAAACTATTGGGACTTCATCAAAATAAAAAGCTTTTCACAACAAAGGAAATGTAACACAAAACTATAAGAAATCTTACCGAATGGGAGATGTATTTGCAAATGACACATCTAGTAAAGTGTTCATATTCAAAATACATAGAGAACTTAAACAATTCACCAAAAAAACCAAATAATCCTGTTAAAAAATGGGCAGACAACATGAGAAGATGTACAGATGGCCAACAGACCCATGACAAGATGCTCAACATCACTCATCAGGGAAATGCAAGTCAAAACCACAGTGAGATATCACTTTACAGTTGTTGGAATGGTTAAAATAAAAAAAAAACACTAGAAATAAGTATTGGCAAGAATGTGGAGAAAAAGGAATACTTGTGCACTGCTGCTGGCAATGCAGTGCAGTCACTGCAAAAAATAGTATGGAAATTCCTCAAAAAATTAAAAATAGAACTACTCTATGATCCAGTAATTGCACTACTGAATATTTACCCAAAGAATACAAAAACACTAAACAAAGGGATACCAGCACCCCTGTGTTTATTGCAGCATTATTTACAATAGCTAAATTATAGAAGCAGCCCAAGTTTCCATGGATAGATGAATGGATAAGGAAGAAGTGACAGATATGTATAATGGAATACTAGTCAGCCATGAAAAAGAATGCAATCTTCCACTTGCAACAGCATGATGGATCTTGAGAGTATAATGCTAAGTGAAAAAAAGTCACAGAAAGACAAATACCATATGATGTACCTCATATGTGGAATTTAAGAAACAAAATAAATTAAAAAAGGGAAAAAGAGAGAGAAACCAAAAAACAGACTCTTAACTGCAGAGAACAAACATGGTTGCCACAAACATGGTTGCCAGAGGGGAGGTGTGTAGGGTGATGGGTGAAATAGGTAAAGGGGATTAAGAGTACACTTTGGTTGATGTGCACTTAATAATATATAGAATTGTTCAATCACTGTATATATACCTTAAAAAAATATAATACTATATGTTAACTACACTAGAATTAAAAAAAATTAAATTAAAAATTAAATCCTTAATTAGAAAACTTCCCACTTCTCAAAGAAAACTGTATGCTTAGAAGTTTTACAGTCAATTTATGAACATATAAGACACAAATAACCCTAATCTTACATAAATTCCAGGTAATATAAAAGAAAAGGGAGTACTTCCTATTATTTTGGAAGGCTACCATAACTTTGATACCAAAACTTGACAAGGACATTCCAAGGGAAAAAAATTACAAGCTAATGTCTCCCATGAGCACAGGTGTAAAAATCTTAAAGAAAATATTATCCAAATGATAGCATGCAGCAATCTATGAAAAGGATAATATATAATAATTAAGTACAAGTTATTGTAGCTAGGCAAAACTGGTTTAACATCTAAAATCCATCACTATAATTCAATCAATCAATATAGTTCATCACAAGAATAAAGGAGAGAAATTTGATAGAACAATGGAAAGCATTTGATAAAATTCATCATAAGCTAGGAATAGAAGGCAACTTCCTTAACTGAATATTTACAATAAATCTAACGCAAATATCATACCTAATCATGAAATATTGAAAGTACCCCCCCCACTGCTGCAAGATTGAGTGAATGTTGCTTTTACCAGTTATAATACTGTAATGAAGAACTTAACCTAGTCAATGCACTATAACAAGAAAAAGAAGATAGAAGTAAAAAGGTTTCAAAAGGAGAAAATGAAATTGTTATCATTCACAGATATATTTGCATAAATAGAAAATCCAATGTAAATAAAATAAATTATTTAAACTAATAGGTGAATTTTGCCCAGTCACTGGATACAAAATCTGTGTGAAAATGAAGTTTTATTTCTATATACAGTTGACCCTTGAACAACATGGGTTTGAGTTGCATGGGTCCACTTATACATGGATTTTCTTATAGTACAGTACTATGAATGTATTTTTTCTTTCTTATGATTTTCTTAATAAATATTTTTCGGGCACCTGGGTGGCTTAGTCGGTTAAGTGTCCAACTTTGGCTCAGGTCATGATCTCATGGTTTGTGGGTCTGAGCCCTGTATCGCCTGTGTGCTGACAGCTTGGAGCCTGGAGCCTGCTTTAGATTCTGTGTCTCCCTCTGTCTCTGCCCTTCTTCTGCTTGCACTCTGTCCCTCTCTGTCTCTCAATAATCAATAAATGTTAAAAAAATTTAAAAACTAATATTTTCTTTTCTCTAGCTTACTTTATTGTAAGAACACAGTATATAATACATATAACATACAAAATGTGTGTTAGTTGACTGTTTATGTTCTTGGTAAGGCCTCCAGTCAACAGTATGCTATTAGTAGTTAAGTTTTGGGGGAGTCAAAAGTTATGCACAAATTTTCAAGTGTGTAGGGGTGGCATCCCCAACCATCACATTGTTAAAGGTCAACTGTATTAGCAACAAAAAGTTAAGAAACAAAGTTAAGTAATGCATGTCATTTGGAATAGCATCAAAAGATATAAAATACCTAGGAATAAATCTAATGAAGAATGTAAGACTTGTACACAAAAAGCTACAGAATATTTTGAGTGAAGTTAAAGAGAAGTGAAATTGATGGAGGAAGATACTATATGGCTTAGATGACTCATTGCTTTAAAGATGTCACTTATCCCAAATTGATATGTTGCATCTATAAATTCAATGTAATTCCTAGAGGTATTTTATGGAAATTGGCAAGCTGTGTCTAAAACTTATATGGAAATCAAACTTTCAAGAATAGCCAAGAAAATCTTGAAAGAAGACCTAATTTGATGGTCTTACCTATCAGAAATGAAGAATTATTGTAAAGTAATGAAAAATTAAAAATTATTCTAAAGTAAATGAAAAATTATTCAGACAGTGTGGTCTTGATACAAATGTAGATAAATACATTAAGGCAACTCTTTAGAAAATTTAGAAACAAGTCTATACATATAATACATTTATTTGATTTTTAAAGTGGTCCCATAGAACACTGGGTAAAGGAAAAATCCTTTGACTAAACAGTTGCAAGGCAAATTGTTATTCATATGGAAAAAAAATGAAGCTTGACCTTTATCTCCTACCATATTAAATATTAGCTTCTGATGACTATAGCTCTAAAGCTATAAGAGAAAGGGAAACAAAAATGTCTCGGAAGAAAACTTGAGAGAATATCTTCATGAATTTGGGTAGGCTATATTTTCTTAAACATAAAAGAAAGCACTAACCATAAAGGAAAAATTATTGCATTAAAATCAAGAACTTTTATTTATCAAAAGACAATATTAAGACAGTGAAGCAGTAAGCCACAGAGTTGGGAAAGGTATTTTTAATGTGTATATTAATTTGCTAGGGCTGATGTAACAAAATACTGCAGACTGAGTGGCTTAAACAACAGAAATTTATTTAACTTATAGTTCTTGAGGCTAGATGCCTAAGATCAAGGTGTCAGCAGTGTTGATTTCTCCTGAGACTTCTGTCTCCTTGGCTTGCAGATGGTCAACTTCTTGCTGTGTTGTCGTGTGGCCTTTTTTCTGTATACAAGTATCCTTGGTGTCTCTTGCTCTTGTCATAAGAACACCAGTCATATTGGATTAGAGCCCCACCCTAATGATCTAATTTAACCTTAATTACTTCTTTAAAGGTACTACATTTTTAAAAAATTTTTAATGTTTATTTATTTTTGAGAGCGAGACACACACACAGTGCGAGTGGAGGAGGGGCAGAGAGAGAGGGAGACACAGAATCCGAAGCAGGCTCCAGGCTTTGAGCTGTCAGCAAAGCCCAATGTGGGGCTCAAACTCATGAGCTGTGAGATCATGACCTGAGTTGAAGTCAGAGGCTTAACAGACTGAGCCACCCAGGCGCCCCTAAAGGCACTATCTTGAAATACAGTCACATTATAAGGTACTGGGAGTTAGGGCTTCAATATATGAATTTTAGGAAACATTATTAATTATATAACATATATCTCACAAAGGACTTGTTTCCATTATGTCTCTTTCAAGCCAATAAGAGATAAAAAACTCAATGAAAAGGAAATTTGAAGGTTACTTAACATGTGAAGTGGTACTCAATGAAATAGAAACTTAAATTAAAATAGGAAAGCCTATACACCTACTTTCATGGATAGATTTATACTCTGAAAATACCAAGAGTTGGACAAGAATATTAAGTGGAAATCTCACACACTGTTGGTAAGAGAATGAACTGGTAAGAGAGTGAATTTTAGAACACTGACAGTATTTACTAAGATTGACCATGAGTATATCCAAAAACCCTGCAATTCTACTCTTAGGTATATACCCTATGGACACACATACATACATGCACCTGAAGACATGCACAGTTTTCATAGTGGCACTATGAACCAGTTCATAATGAAACAACACAAATGCCCATCAACAGTATAATAGATAATTATATTATGGTAAATTTATACTATGGGATCCTATATAGCAATGAAAATGAATGAACCACAATTATACAGTAGCATGGATGAATCTCAGAATCAGAAAACTTACTGAAAGAAATTAAAAGAATTTTTCTGTATAATTCCATTTGCTTGTAGTTCTAAAACTAATCTATGGTATCAGAAGTTAGGATAATGACTAACTTTGAGGAACAGAATGTGTTGATATCTAAGTTCTGGGAGACAGGAGCAATACTTCAGAGTGCTGATGATATTCTTTTACTTGAACTGGGTGATGGTTACATGGGTAGGTATACTTTGTGAAAATTCATTATATTGTCCATGAGATTCTCTCTGTGTGTACTGCAACTAAATGGCTTATTAGAAATACATAAATTTTCTGAAGACAATGAAACATTAATATATATATTGACATGTGGGTGGTGGGAACACCATGCTTTTGGACAGGGAGTCCTTAATTTTGCCTCTCAAATCATATCATCCAAGTCCCTCTTCTACTTTTCATCAGATAGTACTGCTATAAACACTGTTATTCTCATACTCTAACTTTTAATTTTACTTCCTCCTTGTAGTATTGCTTTAGGGAAGCTGGTAATTAACCTGTTGCCATTAAAATGATGTTAAATACTTATGTAATATATTAAAAACACGAAGTGTAATTGTTTACAAAGAAGAACAACATAATTTAAAACCATAAATTGTTATAGGGGCATTTAACAAACTTGTCTTTCAGGCAGGTGAAAATTTTTTGAGCCCAGATTTTTGCTTAGTATATAAAACTTATGTTGACAATTTATATATGCTTTAATGTTACTAAAGACCTATATTTAGACTTAGAGAATTCCTGTGTGTGGCTTCGTGTCTTTACTTTTCCTTTTATATAAGTACACTTTTGGAAAAACTAAAAAGTTAATAGAGGAGACAGAATTTATTTACATTTTGTAGGTCTAGTGGAAAAGGTATTTTATGTTATGGATCAATGGCAAATGCCAAATGCTCACAGTAGCTAGGCTTGGATGCATTACACTTATCAGGAGAAAAGAAAGAGACTGGTAACAAGATGTAAAGTGTGGTACTTGGTGGTTTTTTTTTTTCCTCATTAGCTTATTTAATCTTCCTAGACAGCCCAGAAAAGAATATTACTATCTCTAATTTACAGGCAGAAAACTTGAGGCTCAGGGAATCTAAATAACTTCCCAAGATTGCACAGCTAGTATAAATGGATATGAGATGCTATTCCTGTACTTAAGGCTTGAAGCTCATGTTTTAACCATGCTGCATGCCACATGGTTTCTTTGAAATTACATGCCATTTAATTTTTTCTCACTTTATCATTCACCATCCATCCATCTAATAGGTATATGTTGAATAAATATTGAATGAATGATACTAATTTAGTATAAAAATCTGACAAGCTCATTCAGATTATAGTAACACAAACTAGGCTGTTTACAAAGGCTTTAGTTGCGTAAGAAGCATCATCAACATATGCAGATTTCTTTTTTTACCGTGCTTTTTTTGTGTCTATATTGAATCTCCATGTAGACTGCTGTTGAATTGAGAGGTGATTCAATAAAAACACAAGCTACTTGTATGCCTAGCGATGTATTAAAAATTGTGTCACATTTTCCTGAAGCTGTTTCAGGTAAATGTGTGTTTAATCATGAAATATCAATATAATGATTGTTTTAGAGATTGTAGGGAATTCTTGCACCTGTGTGAACAGAGAAACAAAATGTGTATGTTTATGCTGCTGGGATTTTGGTACTAAAGGGACTATTTTTCTTGTCCATCTTGTATTAAAACTTCTACAAACAGTATGTTCACAAAGGCAAAAGAATCACAAGAGTAATTATATTTACTTAAGTAAATATCTTGAAAGTCCATTATATTAGTAGACACTAGATTAATTGTATATTCTATTACTTTACTAGTATTTGAAATTAATGCTATGGTCTTGATTATCTATTAGCATGGAGGTCAAGATGTTAAACCTCTATTATTTGCACTGGAAAAGACTACTTAGACATCTACTACCAGAAAAGCAAGTACTTTCTTACTTACTGAATTAGGAAAACACTAATATAAAATATAACTATATTAAAACATGAATAGGAAATAAGGGTCAAATTATATTCAGAATTTTGCTCTTGCTTAAAAGGATTTGTGAAATGCCTTTATAGAATTTCCCTCAAAACCAGTTAATCAATCCACACAAGAATTCATTTCAGTTTATGTAGTTTTTAACTTACTGAACTCTAGTTTTGAAGAGTCTAAATTCAGTATATTCTGGAGGACAGCTGAGAATCAATATTAGAAATAAATTTTCCCAGATAGTTTTGATGAACAGCTGGGATTGGGATCCATTAGTATATTCCATATGATATTGAGAATGATGCTTAATTAGGAATGTTAATTTTGCCAGTGAGCCCTGTTGAGCTCTGTGATGGGCTTCTGTAATGGGCACTGCTTACCTGTTTTTGTTGTCTCTAAGCATTAGATTGGGGCTGCAGTAGTTCGTCTGGGTAGGCTTGAGGCCCGGAAAATCTCAGTGGGTGGTTTTTAATGGTCTTATTAGGACTTTTTGACTTGGGAGAACTTCCTTGGGTCACAGGACTTTACATTACACCCTAGCTAGGACCACAGGGGATGAGGCAAACTTGCTGTTGAGGTGGTTAACGGAAACACGTAATCGTGACCACCCTTCTCAATGAAGTAGAACGGCCCAAGTTGTCCTGGCAGGTATTACAGGTAGGAAGAAAGAGGCTGAAGGAAGTGAGCACGCAGGAATTAATGTATTATGTAAAGCACCAAGGCTGCCCTTCCCATGGGCTATTTTTAATCAGTAATTGAATATGGCAGGAATACTAAGACAGCCCCAGGTCAGATAAAGGTTTCCTCTGTCAGCTTTGGTTTGAGGACCCTCTGAAGGCTTTGCTTATATCTCACAGCAGTCTAGGAAGCTTCCATTCAAACTTCCCTCAGATTTGCACTGAGACTGACATCTCTCCTAGCCTTACTTGATGCCGCCACTCCTATTTTCACTGATAGAAGTGTTTCTCCTAATAATGCACTAGATTTTAGTAGTTACGAATTATTTAAAAAGCTGCCCTTGGGAGCTTGGAGACAAACACCTTATACCTGCCCCACTATCTGATTAGTCAGCTTTCACACTAACTCCAAGTGAATCTGGTGAACAAGGTCTCTGTCAATAGGATATTTCAATTACTTCCATAGCCACCTTATAAAGAGGATATTGGGAGTTTATGATAATTTCCTTTCCAAATTACCATTACAATAAAATAATTATGTTTAATATGGTTTTATATTTAGGTATATTTTATTATATTCTAATTATTATAGTAGATACAGTGATTCTTTTTTTATAATGATATTTAAAAAAAATTTTTTTTTAACGTTTATTTATTTTTGAGACAGAGAGAGACAGAGCATGAGCGGGGGAGGAGCAGAGAGAGAGGGAGACACAGAATCAGAAGCAGGCTCCAGGCTCTGGGCCATCAGCCCAGAGCCCGACGCGGGTCTTGAACTCACGGACTGTGAGATCGTGACCTGAGCTGAAGTCGGACATTCAACCGACTGAGCCACCCAGGCGCCCCTATAATGATATTTTTAAATATTTATTTATTTTTGAGAGAGAGAGCATGAGCGGGGGGAGGGGTAGAGAGAGAGGGAGACACAGAATCAGAAGCAGACTCCAGGCTCCGAGCTTTCACCAGAGAGCCTGACGTGGGTCTTGAACCCATGAACTGTGAGATCATGACCTGAGCCGAGGTCGGACGCTCAACCCACTGAGCCACCCAGGCGCCTCCCTTTTTTTTTTTAATGGTATATTTTTAATGTTTATTTATACAGTGATTCTTTCTTGAATAGGAAGATTATCTAACCAAAGTACCTTGACCTATATCTAAAAATACAGAACAAAATGAGTAACTATCATGTTTAGCTACTATAGTGTCTGGGAAAAAGAAAAGATGATTTGGAAAAAACCACAACTCATAGTTTTAGTTAAAATGTGAATGCAATAGTTCCCCCTTAGCTATGGGGGATACATTCCAAGACATCCAGGGGATGCCTGAAAACAAGGATAGTATTTAACCCTATATATACTATGTTTCCTCCTACACATACATACCAATGATAAAGTTTAATTATAAATAAGGCACAGTACAAGGTTAATAACAATAACTAATAATAAACTAGAACAATTATAACAATACACTAGAATAAAAGTTACATGAATGTGGTCTCTCTCAAAATACCTTACTGTATTGTACTCACCCATCTTTTTGAAGTGATGTGAGGTGATAAAACTTCTAGGTAATGAGGTGAAAGACATAGACATTGTGACATAGCTTTAGGCTACTAATCACCTTCTGGCTATCAGAAGGAGCAACATCTGCTTCCAGATGGTGGTTGAACAAGAGTAACTGAAACTGTGGGAAGGAGAACTGCAGAAAGCAAAACCATGAATAACTGTAAGTTAGATTTCAAAATGTAAAAATATTTTCTATAGTGATTGATACATGTCATTATACGTTGGTCCAAACGCACAGAACGTACACCACCAAGTGTACCCTAATGTAAACTGTGGAGTTTGGGTGATCATGTGGCATCATAGTAGGTTCATCAGTTGTAGCAAACATACCAGTCTGGTGGAAGATGTCCATGAGGGGGAAGCTATGCATGAGTGGAGGCAAAGGTTTTTGAGAAATGTCTGTATTGACCTCTCAATTTTTCCATGAACTTAAAAGTACTCTAAAAAATAAAGTATATTAAAAAGAGAAACAAAAAATAAACTTCAAAATATTTTATTCTTTCTAGCTTTTAATTTGCTGGAGATAGAATTTTTCTAACTATTTTTCTAAATGAGATAATTTTCCAGGTAGATTCATGTTTTCCTTAGTATTACCCTCATCTGAGAAAATATTTAAAGAACTAGGTGTATCCATGAAACCCAGGTGTTAGCTTTCATTCCATGTGGCTATATGGATTTCAAATATATAAAACACTTTTGAGGAGATTCTGCAGCTTAATCTTGAAATTTGTTACACTTCCAAATGCTTAGGACAGCAAATGAGAGGCAGTTTTATGATCATCCTAAATTTAGCTTTACTCCATGGCATCTATGTATAATAAAACCTTCACTGAATTCAATTTTTTAAAAGCTATCTTCTTTTATATGCCTATGTTAGTGAAATATATAGTTTCACATATCATTTACCTCTACCATCACTGATTTTTCAAAATTTTACTTTAAACATTCATTTCCCATCTTAATCATCTGCCTTTAAAATATTTGTTCTTAGTTCTTTTACAATACCACCATGTATTTCTATGTATAGTACATTATAAATATATATATACTTTATTTTAAGAGAAATTGCTGGAAACCCCTGGCCAGGTGAGTAGATACCTCTCATTCAATACCATCCTGACTCAAGCTCAGTCTCTAGTCAAATTTCATTACACAGGAGGAAGCTCAGATAACTACTCCAATAGACTTTAGGTAGAAAGTTGGATTGAAGGCTGCAGAACAGCTTTGGTATTGAATTGCCATTTTGGGGGAAGTCCTCTCTCATTTGTCCTCAACAACTTTACACAGGATTGGCCATAGTCTAAATCACTTGCTTTATTTTCTCTATTAATTTGGTCACTTTCAGAAGCCCATCTGAATGTCTATGACCTTGTACTGAAAAGTTCCTATGTTTTGGCATTTGCTGTGTAAGGTGCATGAAATATATTGCCATTGAGGGTGGGCAGTATGGCACAAAGGTGGTGGGGGTCAGGGTTGGTAATTCCTAGCTGTGACCTTGAGAAAGTTACATAACCCCTCTGATGTTCAGTTTTACCTCTAAAATGGGCATAACAATACCCACTCTCTGGATTGTTGTGAGAGTTAAACACAGTCTTGTCTGCAACCTATTTAGTCAGCTAAATAGGCTGACTTGTCTCCTGTCTTTCCTTCCTCTCAAGAGAACTCATCATATCATATGTTCCATATGTGCATACCTGTAGGATGATGCTGTATAGTCAATGCTCACGTGGCTCCTACTCTGAATGATACATTCTAGTGTGTTTCATTTTGAGATTGTATTCCCTTCTCTACTTCACACCAACAACTGTCCCACTCCCCACCCACCACTTGCCTAGAATTGGATGTATGCTGCTTTCTGATTATGGATTTCTTGAAGTCACCGCTTCTGCCATACCCCTTGTTCTTCTAGCTCCTTTTCCACTTGTCCTGTCAAGAGTAGAAACCAGATATCGATTTACTGTTAACCTACTAAAGCTTAAGTTTCAGGCCCCTCACTGTGAAGGGCACCTTTGAAGGTTCTGGGAGGGCTTCTTTTAATGCTTCTATATGGTTATATGCTTTTGTAAAATTTGCAAAGTAAGACGCTTTAACCACAATAAATTAAAACTGCTGTCTTTTTCCATCCCAGTTTCCCCTCCATCTCATTTCTTCTTTCATCAGGTGGATTTGGAGTTATTGTAGATATTTTTGAGATCTAAGAGGAGAAAGAGATAGGTCATCATTTAGTCTGGATTTAGTAGGCTATGTGTGGTTCTTAGTCACTGTATATATAGTTAAGCTATTGTTAGATCTTCTCATGTTGGAATGGCTTCCAGGAAAACCTATGCTTCATACAGATTCATGACCAATGTGGATATGAATGTGTTCTCTGATGCCTGTTGTTATGAAGCTAGGAAAAAAACCCCTTTGTAAATCTGCTAACAAAATAAATTTCCATCAACAATTGTCATAAAATGTGATCAAAGAATAGGAAACAAAAATATGAAAAATGTATAGCATAAGTTAATAAAAATACCAGGTTATTTTCTTAGATTTAAAAAATTTTGTGTCATATATCATTTCTTAATTTTATAAGTTGTGATTTATTTTCTCAGTTTCAATAAGCATTCATTTGCATATCTAATTTTATATTTGTAATATTATATTATTTTTCATGGAGGTATCCTCTCAAATTTATATGCACTGTGATCTCCACAGAACTTGGACTACTGGGGCAACAAGTAGTAAGGCAAGAGGTGACTGGTTGTGGAGGTGGGGTGGGAATGGATATACTTGCTTGTATCATGTACTGAGTGAAATATTTACTAGAACTGTCAATGAAAGCATTTCCTACAGAGTTAATGGTAATTGACTGGAACTGAAGACTGTAGCTATTTCTTATAGTAGATAGGATAAGTATTTTTGTCTCACAGAACTTTAGCAATTTATATAATCCAACTTAGTAGTCTTTTTCTTTGTGAATCTTCAATTTTGAGTCTTTCCTAGGCAGAACTTGTCCACCAGAAAACTATAAAAAATTATTCTATATTTTCTTCTAGCACTTTTATATTTTTTTTACCTAGATTTAACTCTTTAGTTTATCTGAAACTTATTTTATATTTGGTGTGAGATGCAGATGTTTATCATATTTTTCCCTCAAATATGTCAACACTCTATTCAGTAGTGTGTCTTTTTCTCAATAGTGAGGTACCTTTAAAGTGAATTTATTATTCCTTCTAAATATTTGGTACAATCATTTGTAATAAGATCTGTTGGCTAACCAAAGTTTAGGTGATTTTAAGTTTCTATAATACTGTGAATTAAAAGATCTGTTGGAAATATGGAGTGGGAAGTAATTTGAGAGAAGTTGGTATAAATTTAAAGAGAAGAAAATATTTCACTTTTCTGTAAACACCTCAGATATTGAAAGTTAACTTTTTATTGAAATGCCATTGAGTTGCTTTTGGTTAGAATTTTCTCCCTTTCCCTTTGATTCCTTTTCTGGATGGTAGTAAATAGATAAAGGGAATTTTTGCTTTTCCTTTTAAATGCGCGCGCGCGCGCGCGTGTGTGTGTGTGTGTGTGTGTGTGTGTGTGTGAGAGAGAGAGAGAGAGAGAGAGAGAGAGAGAGAGAGGCTCCTTTTCCTAGTCCAGTTTTTTTTTTTAAATTTTTTTTAAGTTTATTTATTTTGGGGACAGAGAGAGACAGAGCATGAACGGGGGAGGGGCAGAGAGAAAGGGAGACACAGAATCGGAAACAGGCTCCAGGCTCCGAGCCATCAGCCCAGAGCCCGACGCGGGGCTCGAACTCCCAGACCGCGAGATCGTGACCTGGCTGAAGTCGGACACTTAACCGACTGAGCCACCCAGGCGCCCCCCTAGTCCAGTTTTTTTAATGAATACTATGATGCTGTATTTTTGATAAAATATTGAATGAGCTTTTTGTTATTTAAGTCTAAGAAAGAATTGACTGAGTTTCAGATCCTGTTATTTGTCCATTTCTCATATTTGTTTGGAATCTGTTGACCCATTAAGAAAGTTTTGATACTTTTTTGGTCTTGTACACAATTTTATCTTCAGTATTTTATTTTATTTTATTTTATTAACATTTATTTATTTTTGAGACAGAGAGAGACAGAGCATGAACAGGGGAGGGGCAGAGAGAGAGGGAGACACAGAAACCGAAACAGGCTCCAGGCTCTGAGCTGTCAGCACAGAGCCCGATGCAGGGCTCGAACCCACGGACCGTGAGATCATGACCTGAGCCGAAGTTGGACGCTCAACCGACCGAGCCACCCAGGTGCCCCAATCTTCAGTATTTTAAATAAGGATTGAATTTGGTCATTGGGAAATAGGGTCCATTCTTTTTTTCACAAATATTGACTTCCTCAAAGTCATTCATAAAAGGGAAGTTTGGGTCACTTGCAGGTTTAGTGAGTTCCTTTCTTTTATCAACACTATTTTCTATAACTTAGTGTATTAGTCAGGGTTCTCTAAAGAAACAGAGCCAATAGGATATATATCAAATAATCTGTTAATGTGATCGTAGAAGTTGAGAAGTCTCAAGATCTGCAGTTGGCAAATTGGAGACCCAGGAGAGCTAATGCATAATTCCAGTACGAGTCTGAAGGCCTGAATCAATTGTGTAAGTCCTACTCTAAAAGCTCACAGGCTCAAAACTCAAGAAAAGCTGATGTTTCAGTCTGAGTCCAAATTCAGAGAAGACCAATGTCTCTGTTCAGTCAGGCAGGAGGATTTTCCTCTATTCGAAGGAAAAGATCAGCCTTTTTTTCTTCTATTCAGGCCTTCAACTGATTTGATAAGCCCCACCCACACTAGAGAGGGCACTATGCTTTACTCAGTCTACCAATTCAGATATTAATCTCATCTGGAAACAATTTCACAGACACACCCAGAATAATGTTTGTTTGAATGGATACTCCATGGCCTAGTCTGATTGACACATAAAATTAACCATCATACTTAATGTAGAGAATGATGACTAGAACTGTAATTTAGTAGATCCCAGATTATTATTCTAGCTTTTGGCTCAAGATACAATGTAGTTTTTCACCTTTTGAAATTTTAAAACATTTCTTTCATGTTTATTTATTTTGAGAGGGAGAGAGAGAGAGTTGGCGAGGGGCAGAGAGAGGGAGAGAGAGAATCCCAAGCAGGCTGCATGCTGTCAGCACAGAACCTGACATGGGGTTTGGAATCATGAACCATGAGACTGTGACCTGAGCTGAAATCAAGAGCCAGAGACTTAACTGACTGAGCCACCCAGGTGCCCTTACCTTTTGAAATTAAAAAAAAAAAAAAAAAAAAAGATTTCTGTTACTTAAAAACCCATGTCTGAAACAGATATGCTAGGTTTGGTTCTTTTGGTATTTATTTATCATGTAATATTTCATGTATTATTCTAAGATGAACATTTGTAAGATGTCTAAATTATTCAGTAAATGTATTTATAAAGTCAAGTTTTTATAATATAAATTATAATGACAGCCTTCTATTTTTCTTGAAATTAAGTTTCCAAGGGAAAATGAGATGATGCAATATTGTAGACTATTTTTAGTATTCTTTAAAAAAGACTCCCTGACATGTGTTGACATGTGAATTTTTTAAAATATAGTTGACACACAATGTTACATTGATTTCAGGTGTACACCTTAGTGATTAGACAAGTTTATACATTATGCTAGGTTTACATGTAAATTTTTAATTTGATTCTAGTAATTAAAACTATAATTTTACATATTATGTAAAAATATGTCATTATATTGGACTAAAACCTTTTCTAAATTTCATATGGAGACAAGAAGACATTTCACCTCATTTCGTTTTCAGTGAGGCTCAAAATCTTTTATAAATGTTGGTACTTACTGTACTTCAGTGATGAAAATTTTATCAAATATTTCTACTTTGCAAATATTAATTAGCACCAGAGGGAATTCAGGGTACAAATCCAATGCACTGATCACAGCTAGTGTTAGGCTTAGTCACATGCAGTTACCTCCAAGGTATGTTTTGAAGAATGCTGACAAAAAGTCCCTCTTGTCTGAAATACCTGTTCTTAGAGAGTGAAGGGAGAATCATCTGCTAATTAGAAACTGATTTTGGTTAACAAGAGTCTTTCTGGGGTGAAAATTCTCTTTGAGAGGTTTAAGTATCTTACTTCCTTTTAAATGCCAATTTAATCTAAATAATAACTCATATTGGTGACTCAAGTTGGGGAATTTTGGTCAATAATTAGGAGGGAGGAAAATGAGCAAGAGACTAAACAAGACTTTAAATTTCTTTTACTAAGAACAAGTTGTCAATGACCAAGGAACACTGAGACATCTTACCCCAATCTTAATTGTCCACTCTTTCATGTAACATGTCCTCTCATGTAACTGTATAAATTTCAGTTAAGCTTTGATGAATCTCCTGGTGAAGCAAGTATGGTTAAACATTTCCCTTGCACGTGTAGCACTGATTTCCCCTGATGTTCTCACATCTTACTTACAACTCCCTTTGAAGCTACTTTGGAAATTCAGTATTACAAGCATCTTACCAGTATTTTCTCAGACATCTCTCTTACAGCTCTACGGGGAAGATGCTACATCTTGGCATTTAGCATAATTAGCTGAGGGTGATCATCTACATTCAGAGCCAAGGAAACAAAGTCCCCTTTTGTTGGCATTTTTATGCATCTCCCACATCTTTTTTTTCAAAGAGTTCTTTCTGTATCCCCAGCCTTGTTGCATGTGTACCCTGTCTCCCTTTCTTCAGCATTGGGCATCTTTGGGAGTGCAATCCATTCATGTATACACTCACCTTCAAACTTCAAGGATCAAACAGTCTCTGCTGCTATAGGTCAGGGGACAGCAGTCCTCAAGCTGTGTTGTCTTTAGGAGACTTAGAAGCTCTACATTCCCTCAATTTCAGGTTTGCTGCTCACTCTCTGAAATGCCCCCTCTCCTGACTTGCCAATCTTCTGTTATGTACTTCCATTGTCCCAATATGACTCTCAGAGGTATGCTACCTTTTTGATGTTCCTTTTGTTCTGGAACTAAAAAATTATTGCAAAGCAATGAAGCCAAAAGAAAAATGATCAAATGGATTTAGTGAAAAAATGAGTCTATCCCTCTTTTTCTCAAACATTGAAATTGTTGCCTAGTTTTTTTTTTTATTTTTGAAATTGTGGATTTGGCATCCTGTATGCACAGCTGTGTTACTTCATATATTGGAGATGTCAAGAGAAACCTGATATCTCAGATGAACATCAAGTGTTGTGTTGCGTGAAGCCAAATTGCATGCAGTTGCATGCAGTCCTTTAGATCATTCAAATTTGGTTATGGTTGAAATGAGACTAAAAATATTCTTTCAGGTTTTATGGTTTCCCATATTCATATAATGTGAACACTTTGAACAATTTTTTGCTTCTGTGTTTCTGGTACTTTTTTTTCCTATTTATTGTATTTCCAGGAGTGACATAAGCACCAAAGGAAAAAATTGGCAAGGTTAAGTTTTTGAACCCTCCACCCCCACCCCACGCCTCTAACTTAGAACCCTCAAAGCTGAAATTTTGCCTTCCTTGTTAAAAAAAAAGTTTCTAGTGACAAAATATGTATGGATTGTGTTCAGCATAATCTCCAGTACAAAGCAACATGGGTATTGTAAATACTCATTAAAAAAATTCAGTTGACATCTATTGAGTACCTACTATGTGTCATGACAGTCTCTAACCATTTTGCCATTGGAACAATAGCAACTACTTCAGTATCCTTAGTGTAAAGCCACACTTGATGACTTTAATAGAGTTGGTATGTGATAACAAAGAGATAATAAACAGCTCTTGGGAGTAAAGGGCCTCTCATAGATAGTGCTGCTGTTTTTACTTGTTTGATGCTATCTAGTCAGCTAACCAGCAAAAGTACCAGAATCGGGAATTGATGTCTAGAATCTATAATTATAATGAACCCTATGAGATTTATTGACTACATAATTTAGAGTCTGCAATTCCAAAGTGGAAGATAATAGGGCATTAAGATCGATTAAGAAATAATGACCTCATTCTTTACCCTTCAGTTATAGAATATGCCACTATAATGAACTCATTTTAAAGATCTACTTGAATATTGAAATATAGGATTCCATTCATGGTGAATAGTTTGGAATTCTTAAATTATTCTTATTGAAAGAGGTCAAAGAGAGAGTTTTTCTAGAAACCATGATCTAAATTGTCCTTGTAATTTGTAGATAATATTCAAAAGATAAGACCTATTTTTATATGATTAAAAATAGAGGAAAACATTGTAATATCATATGAAACCCTGGCTGCTTTGCTTATGACCTCTGTGATCTTGGGAAGTTATTCACCCTTCTGGCATCAGTTTCCTTATCTACATAGCAAATTTTTACTGATGATGATGTTGATGATGATGATGATGATGATGATGATGATCCAATCTGGCTGGGTTTTACTATTTGCTAGCCCTTTGGAACTTTGGAAATGGATAAAATCACCCTACTTTAGTTTTCTCATTTTTCTGGCTCAGACTAAGTACTCAACAAAAGTTAACTGTTATTAGGTTGTACTTTTTTTTTAATATAATGGACCCTACACAGAAGGGTGACGGGGAACAATTATTTGTTGAGCATATGCTTCTTGCCATAGCCAGAATAGCTGCTGCTTCAATCAGGGTTTCTTAGTAAACCCTTGGTTAAACCCTTAGCAAAACCACTGTAGCTAGTCTTGTTAAAAGGGTTTATTAAATTATATTGGTTTATGAAGTGATATTAACTGAAATCACGTTGCTGGATTGTTTTAGTGAGATCCTGCTGGTATTACTGCAGGATATAGGCCCCAGCTCATTCAGTCAACACTGGGCATGCTGATAGAGGGGCATCTGACTGGGGAGGAAGGTCACATGTCTGCACCCGAGGTATAAGAAAGGTTAGGATTCTTGTAGGATTCTACTCTCAGGAGAAGGGGCCATAAGGCTGGAAATCTCCCAGACTTTGGAAGGGTGTTCAAACAATGCTGGATAGTCAAAAAACCGAATAATAAATACCACAGGCCCTTTACATAAATTATCTATTTTAATCTTTACAACTACCCAGTGAAACGTCATTATAATTGCCCCTTTCTACACAATGTAACACAGACTGTGGTGTAGTAGGGTCTTTCCAAAGCTCTCAGCTAGTAAATAGCAGATCTGAAATATAAATCTAGGGTATCTGTCTCCAATACTCATACTTTTTCTTTAACATTATTTTGATTCTTCAGAATGGTTGGGGTTGATACATTCCACCATGACACCCTTATCCAGTAACCAAACAAAGTAAATTAAAATACTAGCTTTTAAACAAAGAGGATTGATTATCAATAGGACTTTCCTTCAGAAAAGCAGTTTCAGTATAGTCCAAGCCAAGTAAATTCGTATTTTTTAATGACTACTTGATCTAAAATAATCTCAAAACTTAATATTACTAATTGGAGCATGTTGATCCTTCAGGCATAGTTTTAGTGTATTTTGGATGGTGGAATTTTTGATATAAAAAGAGGCCTGCTATACTTACAGGCTCTGGATGAGGGTGTGAACATAATTACTGAGTGCACATGATAGGTTTAAAAACTATGGCCTTTCACATTTCTTAGTGCTCCTAGAAGCACTTTTTAAATACTTAAAGGATCTGCCCATTAATACCCTTTTCTGAGTATTCAATAAAATGTAGAGAACTATGAAACTGACTCAAGACTCCTTCAGTAAATGACCTAGGATGCTGAAAGAGCATCAGTTGATTTGGTTGCTATTTAACTGCCTCAGTGTTTCCAAAAGGTTTTAATTAAAGGATTGGTATATCTGTCATTTTTATTGGTTAATAAATGTATTTTGGAGGAAGTTTGGAAAATATTAAAGGGTATCAGCCTTGGAGACAGAAAGCCTTGGTTCAACCCCCTGTCCAAACACTAACTAGCAGTGTGACCCTGGCTGAAAAATTTGACCTCTAGCAGCTTCAGGTTTCTAATTTAGAAAAGGGTAACTGATAGCTTATTTCTCTATTTCACAGGGATTGTTGTGGATATTTTAAAAAGAGAGAAAGATCTTGCATTAGAAAGTAAAGTGCCAAACTACTGTGTAAATCAGAAGAATTGTTATAAGGTCTGAATGTTGAATGGTGAGTGGCACTGAGTGGCATTTTAAAAGGAGGAAATAAAATCTCTTATTTGTAGTGTTTCCTCTCACCCAGTTTCTAAGATGCTGCTGTTATGGTAACCCCCAAATGCCCAAATCCATGGCAGTGTAATCCAAGATATGTGGAGTGAATGTTTAATTTTTTGTCTGTTTAAAGGAAAACACCGTGTCCCAAACCAAATAAAAGACAATTTTTAATAATTTGTCCTTATAGTTGTCGTCATTGTTGTTGTGGCTGAGAGGGGTGGAATTTGGCTTTTAATGTTTCCTTCAGGGGCAAGTCTGAATTGGTACGAGAAAGTGAAGGCTAAGTTCTGGAAGGAAGGTGCCAAGAATGAAATTACTAAAATAATAGGAGAAAACTATTTTCCTACAATAAATAAGTAACATTTTTTAAACTTTACCTTGAGCTAGGTATTCCCTTAAGACCTTATCTAATTTCTGAATCATCTTTCTTTGGAAGATATTTTTCCTGTTTACAGAAGAGGAAACTGAGGCTAATAGACTTTAAATAGCTTGCTCCAAGGTTATATAGTAAGTGGTAGAGCTGTGATACAAACTCAGGCAGTCTGCATCTAGAGTTTGCTCTCTCAATCACTCTGCTAGTCTCCAACAAATACATAGCTGCCATCTGCCAAGCTAAGAAGAGATTACGCAGTGGCTTGCCAAAAGCTTATGATTTTGCAGAGCAGTTTTCATATTTGTTACTAGTTATTCCTGGATATCTTATTTCAGTTCTATATCAGAATTTTGATATCACATTTGACTCAGAATAAAAATAAATACGGACAGCAATAGGCTGAGATATGAAAAATGCTCATAGAAGAAGTAGTCTTTGCAGATTTGGTCTTTGACAATGCAGTTTTATTTTAACAATTACTTATTGAGCATCTGTTATACCAGGCATCATAAAAACATCTCCCTGCCACCCGCCCCCCCCCACCGCCCGCCCCAGTAGGATTTAGTGACTTGAGAAGGGAGTCTTCTAAGAAAGGCTATGTTGTATCTGCATCATAGTTTCTCCATACTCTGGGAGACCAAAGGAAAAGGGTTAGTCTGAAAGCTGGAAAACAAAGAAGACTTTGACTTAGAGACATTACTTATGACTTAAGAAACTGAAAAGTAACCTATATGGCCCCCCACTTTATGAACTCCCTGAATAAAGAGAAAATGAGCTTACATCAGGAGTTCTACCACATGGCATCTTGCAGTGGCCTAAGAGACTTTGGCTTTAAGCCTGAGTAGGAAACACTGAATTATTTGAACTATGCCATGATGGACAGCAAAAGGGCCTTTATTTGAAAAACTCTGTGAGAGTGGAGTGCCACTGCAATAAATTGAAGCCCTTATGCTGTAAAAATTCCCTTAGCATTCTCAAGGGTAGAGCCTTCCAGCTCAGAGGAAAGAAAAAACACACTAATGGAGTTTTCTTGTTCACCTCATAGGTCAGCATCACTCCTCACACAGTCGTGACTTTTGAACCATTTACTTTCCCTAGGGAATTGCTTTATGTTTGCTTGTCTTTACTTTTGCCTCACATCCATTTTTTTCCCCTTCAAGACACTAAAAAAGGGATATTTCATGTTATTTCTTGTTAGCATTTAAGAAAAGACTTTCAATAGTGCTCAACTCTCTGTGAAGCATTTTACTGGGTGATTAGTATTAAGAATGAGCATTTGATGGTAATTTATATATTTAAACTATTCTAGAAGAGGATAAAATGACTGACTGAGCTCTCTGTGATCTGGAGTATAGGAAAACATCCATTTCATATTTCTTTTCTTGCCGGCGATATGTTGTTAGTTTTTCTTGTCTTCACCAAAGTAGTTAGAAAAGGTGGTCTGTATGTAGTCTGTCTTTTCTTCATTTCCCATTCCCTCAGATTCTGGTGTCAAGCTCTGCCACTACATAGAAATTTCTATTTATTTATTTATTTATTTATTTATTTATTTATTTATTTAACTAGGCTCCATACCCAGCATGGAACCCAACGCGGGGCTTTAGTTCGTGATCCTGAGATCAAGACCCATGCTGCGATCAAGAGTCAGATGCCCAACTGACTGAGCCACCCAGGTGCCCCTAGAAATTTCCCTTTAAAAGCTTGGATTGTTTTCAGGCTTTTCTTTGGCTTCATCCTCTTCCATCACCTTGTAGTACTGCACAATATTGACAACCTTTTCCACTTTGAAAGAGTTACCTCTTGCTTGTTTCCCTACATGTTCTTCCTATGTCTTCTTTCTTACCGGAGGAAAATCTCCAGATTATGGGAGAATGATTGGTTCTGTTTGTATCTGTGACAATTCAAGAAAGGGTGGGAAGATGAGAATCTGAAGATGTTCAGATAAGGGTACTTTTTTGGGGCGCCTGGGTGGCTCAGTCGGTTAAGTGTCCAACTTCAGCTCAGGTAATGATCTCACAGTTTGTGAGTTCAAGCCCCGCATTGGGCTCTGTGTTGACAGCTTGGAGCCTGGATCCTGCTTCAGATTCTGCGTCTCCCTCTCTCTCTGCCCCTCCCATGCTTGCACTCTGTCTCTCTCTCTCTCTCAAAAATAAATAAACATTAGAAAAATAAAAAAAAAAAAAGAAAAGGGTACTTTTTTGGGCCCTTCAGACTTCAGGAGAAATCCCATAGATTTCATGGAGGCTGCCTGACAACTACTGCCCTGGTGAGCCTTTGGGGTTACAACGTAGATTAGCTTCTACCCCACCTTTAGTGTTGCTGAGATTGCTAAGAATTTTCTCAAGCTCTGGAGGTACCAGGAATAACTCATCTCTAGTTCTGGAAAGTCTTAGGAACAGCTTACCTTCTAATAGCACCCTTGATATAGTCTGCATGCTTCATAGGTGTGGTCTGGTCTCCATCTCACCGTTGTCCTTTCACACAAGGTAATGGAAGACAGTGTTAATAAAAGCAGCCTCTCTTATTTTATTAAGACCTGAGAAGGAATTTTAGTTACTTGGTACCTGCATGTTTCTGAGGGAATTATCAACATCAGGAAAACAAATTATATTATCAGGCAGAACGTAGGAAATGTTATACATAGTTCAGACTATATTGGTGACATAATTTTGAAAACATTGATTATAAGAATGGACAAAAGTTTGGAAAACTATATTTTTAGTAGGCAGGGGATTTTTGTAGAAATATCACATCCAGTTTTCTGTTATTTCAGTATAAGACTGGCTATATAACTACAGATGCGAGAGAGATGCTATGCAAAAACAATTTTTTTCCTTCTTATATAACCCTGAATTTGTTGTGAAGCAGTATGTCATTGTCTAATCCAATCACGATGGTGCTATTGGCCACATTGTCAATTTCCCACACTCCCTTTCGGTTGGAAAGATTCACATGACCCAGTTCTACCCAGTGACATGTAAAGGGAATTCTGCTGTAGGGTCAAAGAAAGAATTTTTTCTCTCTGTTAAAAAGGAGAGAGTATCTTAGCTACCCTTTTCTCCTGTCTGTGAATGTAGTCATGATGCTTGGACTTGTGAGACTGTTAGACAATAAATACTAAACATACTAACATGCTGATGATGGTTGATAGGAAGGATGGAAAAAAGTCTGAGTCTTGAGGATATTGTTGAACTTTTAGACCCACCCTTGCCTATCTATATCTAAACTTACTAAGCAAAAAACAGACATCCTATTTGTTTTTCCTACTGTTAGTTGGTTATTCATTCATTGTAAAAAGCTTTTTTTTTTTTTTTTTTTTTTGTGGATGTAAGAGGCAGCCTTGTCTTGGTCATGATCATTGATAATGCATTCTTATAAATAAAAAGCATTCATTTGAATTTCTTTGAATATATTATGCTATTTAATTTTTTTAAATATGTTTTCCTAAATTTGTAGTTTTCTTTAATATTTTGTATCAATTTAGTTGTCCACAAGTTTATATAAGACAATAAATATCTCATAGGTAACTAGCATATATTAGGGTTATATCATGTGAAGGCTATATCTACCTGTTAATAAAGTTAGTATTATAGCTTTTAAAATTTGTTCCAAAGTACCCTGATATAGTAGGAAAAGGGTACATTTATTTTCTCTTGGTCTAGCATTTATGTAAGTTTTACTCTGTTGGAAGAGAATGTAAAGGTGGGATATTTCAAATGGCTTGTTGATACAAGACCTTAATTTTTTATTGAATAAAAAGGCAAGGCAATGTATTTTCATGTCTTTTTGTATGTACTCCATTTTATCTTCCTTGTATAAATAAACACTTTCGATTATAACCATCAAATTGAACCTTGTAAAACTTACAAGACAAACTTTGTTTTCTTGTTTTCTAGACTATAATAGAATAAAACCATGATGTATTTTAAATATTATTCCTATTAAAATAGTATATAGTTATTTTGATAATCATTGAAAGATATAAGCCAGAAAATATAAATAATTTTATATTTTGCTTCACACAGAAGATCACCATCTGTGTTCTGTTATACTTTTACCCAGTGTTTATTCTTTGCATTTTGTACATATACATATATATATATATATATATATATATATATTTATTATTATAAAACTGGGTCCATGAGAGAACCCTTTCATTTACAATTTTAAAACATTTTCTTGTACAGTATTAAAATTCTTTGAATCATAGTAAAAAATTATTTATGTGCTTAATTTATATACAGTAAAATACACTTATATTATTGTGCAGTTTTATGAATTTTGATGAATGCGTAGTCATGTGTCTACCTTTTCTAAGAGCTGGTAACATATTATAATTATTTTATAATCTTATCTGACAGTTCTAGCATTTGTGTCATATCTTAGTCTGGTTATATTGATTACTTTGTCTCTTGACAGTGTGCTAGGGTTTTTTTCCCCTTGCTTTTTCTATGTCTCTTAATTTACTGCTGAGAGGCAGATGTCCTGTATAGAAGAGTAGAGGGTGAAGTGATTAGTTATTGTACCTGGATACAGGCACTCCTGTTCTTCTATTAGGCCATTAGTATGGTGTTTTGAGTAAATCTAGTCAGAAGTTGAGCTGAGTTTAAGATTTGTTGTTCCTGTCATTACTCTCAGTTCTTCATAGGTTTTAGCTTCCTTTCAAGTTACCTTGTGTTTGTCAGAGGCTGGTTTTCCAGAGTGTTATTTGAAATGTCTGCTTCATATTCAGTTTTTGTTTTTCCCTTTACATTGTGCCTCTCTCCATGCTCTGGCCCTTCTCTTAGCGAAAATATATCTCTGTTATCAGTCGGTTTGTGCTTATTAGTCTGGTGGATGGGGAGATGTGACTCCGTAAGTTTTAGTCATGTTATTCTATAGTTGGAAATGTTTATTATTTTTATTCTAATATTTTAGTACTTACTATTTTAATCTTTAAAATTTTTATTTGTATGTTGATAGAGAAAGGCAGAGCATGAGCAGTGAAGGAGCAGAGAGAGAGAGGGAGACAGGGAGTCCGAAGCAGACTCCAGGTTCTGAGCTGTCAGCACAGAGCCTGACGTGGGGTTTGAACCCATGACCTGTGAGATCATGACCTGAGCCAAAGTTGGATGCTTAACTGACTAAGCCCCCCAGGGGCCCCAGTACTTCTTATTTTAATGCTTTGATATTATGAACAGAATTTCTGCATCCTATTTTGAAATTTTGATTATCTGAGCCAATTTCGACTAGGAAGTGTTTCTATTTTGCTAGATTTAATTTGGTCATTTCTTTTTGAAAAAATGTTCTTTGAATTCTTGTTAGAGAATTCAACAAGAGATTGAGAATCTTGTTAGAGAATTCAACTGAGATATTATTCCTTTGCTCTTTATAAGTTGGTAGTATGATGTGTTGTTTATGCATAATGTGTGTATTGATTGGCATAGTGTCTCTTGTCAGTATTTAAGCTCTCAGTGCTCCTTAGTTTTAGAAGAGCTGCCACTTTTAGTGATTATGGCCATACTCTACTCCAGACTTTGTGCTAATAATATTTTCTTCGCTTTCTGTGACACTAGATTTTTAGGTTTGTGTCAATCCCAAACTGCTGATTCAAGTGGAAGAAAAAAAGACTAGTCACATTTAAGAGTTAAGACCATCATTTACATTATCTATCTTATGAAGCCATGTATATTTCTTTCATTGTTGCTATACTAAGAAAACATAGATAAGATAACCAGAAGCATGAGCAAACTTTTTGCCTGCTTATTGAAAAAAAATGCTCTATCACCATAGGTCTCTTGTAAGGTTGTTACTACTATGGAGTACCTTCACTTCAAACCCCTTCACTGCAGTGTCCTGTTGTTTCCTTTTCTAACATATGTCCTATACATTATGGGTTTGATAGAGGAATTCAAAAGAGATCAGGCCATTTCTCATTCCTACCTCTCCCATTTCTCTGTAAATTGTGATGCACAAACACGGGAATGTTAAGGAATTCTGAAGGAATATATGTTTCCATCTTTTAAGTAACAATATAGGACAAACATTGAGATGAGAGATTTTTCTTATCCACACTCTCTTTCTACAACATTTTGACTTTAAGTTTATGTGGCACACATCTTAAGGGTGAAACTTTGTAGTGAGGAGGACAGTATACTAAGTTTTAAATGACTGATGGAGAGGAGCATGAGCATAGGTAAGATTCTTTCTTTCCTTCCTTCTTTCTTTCTTTAAAAAAAAATTAATGTTATTTGTTTTTGAGAGAGAGAAACAGAGTGCAAGCAAGGGAGGGACAGAGAGATGGAGACACAGAATTCAAAGCAGGTTCCAGGCTATGAGCTGTCAACACAGAGCCTGACGTTGGGCTTGAACTTACAAATCTGGAGATCATGACCTGACCCAGAGTCAGATGCCCAATTAACTGAGCCACTCAGGCACCCTTCTTTTTTTTATTTTGAGAGAGATAGAGAATGAGTGGGGGAAGGGCAGAGAGAGAAAGATGGAGAGAGAGAATCCAAAGCAGACTCTGCACTGTCAGTGCATAGCCCAACACAGGGCTTGATCCCACAAACTGTGAGATCATGACCTGAACTGAAATAAAGAATTGGATGCTTAAATGACTGAGCCACCTAGGCACCCTAAAATTCTCTTAAAGTTCTGGGGAATAAGAGAAAGGGTGGGGTACTTTTATCATGTGTGGATTGCTATTATGTATATGTGAAAGCTGTTGTGATTCTTGGTGGTCCATTCTTAACACAATGGTTACTCCTGGATTGTATATTTAGAGAACATGCTTTCTAGAATCCAGCCTTACCCTTTGATATATGTTATTTACTTGAAGAGCAGAGTGTTCTCTCCTTGGTTCTTCATTTTGAAATAGATGAGAGGCTGCCCTTGCTAGAGTGACTTCACATTTTATAGTTAAATTTGAAAAGAGCTCAATATCTCTTTTCCCTGATACTTTTCTGAAAGCATTTATGAAATTTTCAGATGATGATCTAGATTTCTTAATATGCTTAATTGTTCACTCTTCACACAAAGCAAAAAAGCAAAAAGGTGGATGTTAAATTTCAAAATCTTTTTTTTTTTAAGTTTATTTATTTTTGAATTTGGGGGAAGGGGCAGAGAGTGAGAGAGAATCCCAAGCAGGCTCACACTTAGCCCAGAGCCTGACGTGGGGCTTGGTCCCATGAACGTTCAGATCATGACCTGAGCTGAAATCAAGAGTCAAACACTCAGCAAACCAAGCCACCCAGGTGCCCCTCAAAATCTTTTTTTAAATGCTTATTTATTTATTTTGAGAGAGTGAGAGAGAGAGAGAGAGCGAGAGAGCGCATGTGAGAGTCAGGGAGAGGCAGAGAGAGAGAGAGAGAGAGAGAGAGAGAGAGAGAGAGAATCCTGAGCATTCTCTGTGCAGTCAGTGCAGAGCCTGATGCAGGCACCATCCCACAAACCATGAGATCATGACTTGAGCCGAAATCAACAGTTGGATGTTCAACTGACTTGAGCCACCCAGGTGCCTCAAATTTCAAAATCTTCTTATTGGTAAGACTGTAATCACAATGTGCTCAGCACATTAGCTGGAGAATCTTTTGGATTTTATATATAGGGCTTCAGATCTATATTATTCAATAAAAGAATTTACATTCTTATTATAATATGGCTATTACTAAATAATGAATATCTTTGATTTCATATTCCTATTATGTCTAATGGATGAGAGGAAGGTTTGGGTATTTATTTTTCTTTTAAAAAATTTTTTTTTAATGTTTATTTTATTTTTGAGAGAGACAGAGCATGAACGAGGGAGGGTCAGAGAGAGAGGGAGACACAAAATCTGAAGCAGGCTCCAGGCTCCGATCTGTCAGCACAGAGCCTGACGCAGGGCCTGAACTCATGAACTATGACATCATGACCTGAGCTGAAGTCAGACGCTCAACTGACTGAACCACCCCAGCACCCCAGGTCTGGATATTTCTTAAGCAATTTATCACAGAGGAGTTTAAAACTGGGTGGGTTCACTTTTGAAGATGCCCATCAACAACAAGATGGCCCAGTGGGGTGATAAGAGAACATGCTGTGCAGGAAGTAGACTTGCACTGCTTGTTTTGTTCCTTCCTGTTCTTTGGGGTGGGGTGGGGTGCTTTACTCTTTCTTTGTTCTTTTCAATAAATATAATTTAGGCTAGAAAAAAAAAGAATGGGTTGGTTATTATTAGAGAAATCTGTCTTGGAGGTACATAGTTGTAATCACAATACTGGTCTATCTCAAACATTTTTGGCCATAAACTAAGTTTCTAAACTTGCGATCTGATATACCTAGGAGTTCACCACCCCCAACATGAAACAAAGATTTTATCAAATAATCCTATTATATGTGATACTTTCCAATATTGTCATGTTATTTTCTTTCTTTCTTTCTTCTGGGGTGGCGGGGGTGGGGAGGGGAGACACAGGATTTAATGGGATGTCCTCTAAACAGAACACCCACTATCCCCACCTCCATGTCATGTTTTTTTTTCTATAGATATAGATATGGGTATGTAGTTCTTTAAAATAAACTGGTCAAACAGATTAAATTGCTTTTACCCACAGTGGGTTGTGATGCACAATTTGGAAAACACTGATATAGCCTCTCATATGCTCCATACCCTGGAGTTCTTGGAGCCATAAATTTTTATGTGCTAATGTGTGGATTTATTTTTCTGGAGATAGGGTTCTTAAGTTTCATCAGGTTCTCAAAAGGTCTACTGCCTCTGATATAAAGATACATAAAGACAAGCTAATTAGGTCTATCACTCAACTCTTAAGTTCTCTCCCATGTTTTAGCGTGATTACTTTTCCTATTATTTTTATTCTACTCTCTTAGCTTCACTAAGAGCATATCTATCCAAGAGTTCCTCAAGGATAAAGAATCATATATGCTATTTTTTAATCTATATGATAATAAGAATAATAAAATAATAACCATGTATTTAAAATCTATTCTTTGTTAAGAATTGTATTGGGAGCTTTAAATATTTTATCTTGAATTCACAAAATAAATGCTGTAAGGTAACTCTTCTTATCCACATTTTCATATGTAAAAGTTGAGACTGAGATAGGGTAAGTAATTTGTCCAAAGTCTCTCAGGGTAGAGAAAGATTCTAAAACAGATTTATGAGACTCTAAGCAAATATACTGCCTACTCCCATGTATCTGGCTTATTGAGAGATTATTATTATATAACATCATTGTGTGTATTTTTCAGTTGGTTCAGGGATTGAGGTTGTAAACAAGATAATTTAGCTATGCATGACTTAGTATACTAGGTGGGAGCATAAGGCTTAGTCTAGGGAGTATAATTGCTGAAAATACGCCCAATTGCTGAGTTATCCCGAAGGAACTGCTCTCTTCAATAGGCTCAGGGTCAGAGCTTCTGAGTCTGGATTTCTGAAACTGACTCTTTTGGATCCATAGATTCATAAAGCCAGTTTCTCACTTTTGTGAACAGAGCTGCTGTCAGATGAGGGAAACAAGAACCTTCCATAGTGTCTCTGGAACCTGCTCTTATTCTATAGCAGATTTTCCTATCAAACAACGATAGACAAGTGACTAATATTGTCAAGAGATTTGGAAAAGAGAAGTTGTAGGAATTGTGATAAGGTAGCACAATTCATTGGTCTTTGAACATGTGATTTCAGAGCAATCTCTGATGCTTTTGAGTGCTTCCTTTGTGCCACAGACTCTCCTAAGGTGAATTAGTTTCTTTCACCAGAATCATTTGCATGTACAGATGGGGAAACTAAGGCAAAAGGACATTAAGAAACTTACCCAAGGACGCACAGCTGATAAGGGGTGGAGCCAGGATCACAGAGCCTGTGCTCTAACCTGTAAAGCACATAACCTGTTAGTAATATCTCTTGGGAAAGAATTCACCCATGAGATCAGAAGAGGTCTTCAGTAGGCATAGATTTAGGTGTGGTGCCAAGATGGTCAAATTCAAGTTATTTAGTTATGAAAGATACTATAGCTTATAATAAGTCCCTGGGGGTAACTAGTTCTTTAAACAGGCTGAAAATCAACATCATAACAGAAATATCTCCAGTGAACTAAGTAGATTTGCTGTTGTCTTTTTGAGGCCTCTCACACTGAGAAATGCCTACTGACAGATTTTTAAAGTTTGTTTAGTTGAAGGGGAGGGAGGGCTAGTTCAGTGCAAGTGAGCCTCCATAAGTAAAAGCACCTAGAAAAAAGGCTGCATTTTTATTAACTGATGGAGAGAAGGTTATGTCGGTTTTTATTTTTCAAAGCTTCCACTTCTCATAGAATTTCCAACTCTCCTTTCAAATCAGAAGAGAAAAAAAAAAACAAGCTAGGAAGGAGAAGTAATTCAAAATAAAAAAAGAGGACAGAACAGCATATTTTTTAGAACTTCAGATAAAATTTTGAGGGAAAACTTTCAGCAGGAAATAGGGAAAAAATCTCCTTTTTATCACAAAACAAGAAGTAGTTTAAAAATGCAATTTCAAAGAACTATCAAATTTTTAAAGGTACCACAGAAATGAATTTTGAATTCCATTTTCAAATTAGCCAAATAGCCACTTAAAAATTTTTTTGGGGGGGCGCCTGGGTGGCGCAGTCGGTTAAGCGTCCGACTTCAGCCAGCTCACGATCTCGCGGTCCGTGAGTTCGAGCCCCGCGTCAGGCTCTGGGCTGATGGCTGGGAGCCTGGAGCCTGTTTCCGGTTATGTGTCTCCCTCTCTCTCTGCCCCTCCCCCATTCATGCTCTGTCTCTCTGTGTCCCAAAAATAAATAAAAACGTTGAAAAAAAAATAAAAAAAAAATTTTTTTTATTTATTCTTTGAGAGAGAGAGAGAGAGAGAGAGAGAGAGAGAGAGAGAGAGAGACAAAGCGTGAGCAGGGGAGGGGCAGAGAGAGAGGGAGACACAGAATCCAAAGCAAGCTCCAGGCTCTGAGCTGTCAGCACAGAGCCCCACGCAGGACTCAAACTTACAGACCATGAGATCATGACCTGAGCTGAAGGCAGATGCTCAACCAACTGAGCCACCCAGGTGCCACACCAAATACCCACTTTTATATGATGTTATATTTTTTAGATACTAAGAAAGTCCTTAATGCTGTTTAATCCAATCTTTTATTATGTTTCCTAAATTGTTCACATACAAGGATACTACTGATTTGATGATGAATTATCACAATCAGAGAGGCTCCTCTCTAATTAGAGAAAAGGCTATCAGAATAATGGATTATAATTGTGGAAATTGGTATTTTCTTCTTCAAGTAGAATTCATATTCCTTCTCTGTGTGTGAAACCCATTTTGTTACTCAGTGTATCTTTTAAAAATGTTTTTAGTGTTTATTTATTATTTTGAGAGAGAGAGAGAGAGAGAGAGAGAGAGAGAGAGAGAGAGACATAGTGTAAGCGGGGGGAGGGTTAGAGAGAGAGGGAGACAGAATCCGAAGCAGGCTCCAGGTTCTGAGTTGTCAGCACAGAGCCTGACGTGGGGCTCAAACCCAAGGACAGCAGACCTCAAGATAGAGAGATCATGAGCTGAGCGGAAGTTGGGAGCTTAACTGACTGAGCCATCCAGGCACCCCACTCAATATATCTCTTAATCCCCAAACAGTCATGATGACATCTTGATAGCTCTATAGAGCTATCTGTTTGTTTTCTGTAGGATTACTAGGTTTGTGTCAATTTGTCCTTGTTCTTTTACTTTTGTCACCTGTGGCTGACTACAATGAAAATAGTAATCTGGTATCTGGAAGAGATCACAACTATCTTTTACCTAGAGAACCAATGTGTGGTTGGCCTCTTATGATATTCTCCTAACCATCTCTCTGTGATGCCATGAGAAGTGCCTTGGAATTAGAATATATGGGGTATATATATATATATATATATATATATATATATATATTCTATATATATATTCCAAAAGTTGTGTACTGGCTCCATACCCAAGAGGGGGTGAGGTGGAAGTGAAGAGTCTCTGTGATTCAAACTAATATTTGGGTTGGTTTTAGTCCCAATAATTACATATATAGTATGTGTATGTGTGTGTGTGTGTGTGTGTGTATATACACACACACACACACACACACATATATACACATACATACACATATACATACATATATATATATATATATATATTTTGGAGTGAGGAATAGAATAGTAGTTTAGGTAGCATTAAATTCAAATAGTTTCACAGTCTTAGTAGTCTATCTTGTTAAAATCTGGAGACTCTTTCCATAATAAAATATATTTTGCAAAATCACTGGTTATGTGCAAACAATATCACATAACCCTATAGAATACATGTTGGGCTGTGGAGTGGTGTTTATTAGCAGGACATTCAAGGAGACAGGAGAGAGTATTGTGTTCTTGGGAAGTGCCCAGAGTTCTGGCAGGGCTGGATGTCAGATTCCAGGGGGATGGATTCTAACTCTTGGGCTGGGAAATTTTTTAGCTGCATTATTAAAGAACCATTGGTTGTCTTCTGATTGATCAAGAGCTGGGATGGAAATGAATTCTTGGTTCCCACTCTAACCTGCCAGTTTGGCATTCATGGTTAGGGGAGTCCCAGATGTTCCCCTGATGTAATATGGGGGTTGGGGTCAAACTTTGCAGTTGTGCCTATATGACATAGTAAGTTAGTAGCATGATTCATTATCTCAGCTTTCAAGGATGAAAAAGGGAGATACCATACTCACTGTGGTGTGATGAGGTGACTGTGCGCCTAGCCTTGAAGTTGACCAGGACTGATTTCCATAGCTCTGCTTAAGGCTGAGTTCCAAGGAACTTTGTGGGGAGATAACACTTTTTTGGAAGGCCATCCTTTAAGACTTATCCTACAAGGGATAAGTCTCCCACAAATTAATCCTTACTTCTCATAGAACTTCAAAGATAGAGAAAAACTTAGGATGTTTGAATGAGAAGATCCAGTTATCTAAAAGGGGTAAGATATTAGGATGGCTTCAGAATTTTACTAGAGGCTTTCAAAATTGAAATCAGTGAAGTCTCTCTCTCCTCCCAACTCCTACCATTTGCAAAAATCTCAAGATGTGTTTTCATCTTTTTTTAAAAAAATCTTTTACTGTTTACTATTTTGAGAGAGAGAGAGAGAGGCAGAAGGAGAGGGAGACACAGAATCTGAAGCAGGCTCCAGACTCTTAGCTGTCTCAGAGCTCTGTCACAGAGCTCGGTGGAGGGCTCAAACTCATGAACTGTGAGATCATGACTTGAGCCAAAGTCAGGCGCTTAAATGACTGAGCCACCAGGTACCCCCTAAATTGAGTTTTAAACATTCACAGGCCATAGAGTTTGGGGAAGAAGGTACAAAGATTTGTGTTACTCGTATCATCTTCTGCTCACTGGCATACTATCTCTCCTAATTTGTTATTCTCTCTTTTTCTTGTTCTCATCTATGTTCTCTCTGTTTTCTCTTTGCTTCTTCTAAGTCTCTGTTAATTTATTGCTCTTTTTCATACTAGTTATACAGAATAATGAAATGAGATTACTTTTCTTTGTAAAGCTGAGGGGTTCTTCTACCTGAGAGAATGCTGTCATTGAGATTGTTTTGGTAACTTATCAGTATTGAATTTTTGGAGACTCTAAGGTATACCTTGTCATTATTGTCCCCACTGTTCCGCTTTTTTTTTTAGTAAATATTTTTATATTATGTTAGGTTATAACTGATTCAGATTTAAAAAACTATCTTCTTAAATTGCCTTTTGCTTTTCTCTCTAACAACTGGAGTTGGCTGCCCATTAGGTTAAGTTAATGTAGAGAGAAAACAAATGACTTGGGTTTGTTGTAATGAGACACTCAATGAACATAAGCAATGAGTCTAGTATCCCTTTGTAGAAGGTGAGTAATGGTGAGCAATTCAAGTCCTATGGTGGTCATAGGTGCTTATATCAGCAAGAAGATGCTGTAGTTAGAGCACTAGGATGCACTGAAACTGTCCAAACTGAGTCTATCCAATCAGATAATGTCTGGCTATTTAAGCTATTAAATCCTGTTGGAAGAAATTGCTGATTGCATCTGAACCATTGCACTGTGATATTTACTGAAATGTGGTGGTGAAATAGTGACAGATTTTTTTCTTTTTTATTACTTATCTGTCACAATTCCTTGTGTCTTGAACCCAAGAAAATGTAATAATATTGATTGTGTGAGAACTTAGACTAAGCTCACTCTGAAGAAGTACATTTTCCTCTTTCCCTCTGATGCCCTTCAGGCAAATGACAGTGGGAATATCTCATGCATGTTAAAAGCTGATATCTGCCAGGGGAATTAGTCAGCATATCCTAGATTTATTCCCAGTCTCAGTCTTCTGTGAATGTAAAATGAGAGAAGCCTCTGCACAATCAACACCCTTTGGTGTGGGGGTGACTGTGATCTTTACTCTGCCTGGGGAAGGGATGACCTGAATGGACTTGAAGAAGGTCTATGTTATTGAGAACAATCCTTCAAGTCTCTGACTTGGCTAATATTTCATCCAACTAGTAGTTAACTCAAATAAAACATCAGTAGAACTCACTTAATGAAATGTCTTACCTGCGATTTTTCAGTGCTCTAAGCATTTCTTCATCAGAAAATGAATATGACAGATGGCAGATGTGAAAGTAGTCCTAGCTGCCTCTGAGCTTTATATAATGCTTGGTTTTTAACAGAACTATAGGCACAAAGAATGTTACAATATATATTTTTTAATTTAAAAATGAGGTAGAGTGCTTTCCTTTATTCACTCAAAAATATTTATGGCATGCCCACCATATTCCAGGCCTGTGCTAAACACTGGGGCTCCATGATGGTTGATCTTTCTTATGATAGATCTCCTGTAGTATCATTTTGTATTCCAGAGAGTACCCTGGGACACAAAATGAGTCAGTGAAGTGAAGTGGTATAATGGAGGGAGGGAGGATGGTTAAAGATGCTTTCAGATTTTGTTTCCTCAGAGCAAGCAATTTTCTAGCAGTGGCAACATTGTCACCAAGAGGTGAAACGGAAGGTCAGGAATGATTTTAATATGCACTATTACTAAACCTATGTGTACTATTACATAATTGTTAAAAACGACCATTTCTGAGGGTTCCTATGAGCATTAGATAAGACAAGACATGAAAAAGGCTTAGAGCAATTCCTGGCATAAAGCAAGAACTCAGTATAGAAAATAGATTATTATGTGAAACAGCATGTTCTGGACAGGGATAGTAGCAGGAAGATGAAGAGAGAAAAGCAAAGAGAAGACAAAATTGCATTATGGGGCTAGAGAGGAAGTTAGGGAGAGAATTCTGTTCGACTCTGCCCTAGCTTATACCTCACTACCTAGGACCATGCTGAGGAAAAAAAGGTGAAAAGGGAAAAAATTAAGTCTTTCCTCTTTTCATTTCCTCTTGAACCCACGTGTCAGGTTTTGGTACAGCCCTCTGACTTTCTATAACATGTTATGATCTATCTATGTCTCTCTCCATATCCTGTATTGGCTCCCCTCAGTTCAAGTTTTTAAGGCTATGGTCTCTAACCTCCCCCAAATACTCTTGTCGTTATTCTGTTCTTTTAGTAATAAACTCACTTCGGTTAATTGGAGACATGGATTTATAAGTTATTATAATTAACATTATGAATTAACATTATTGTGTATTTTCTTTCAAGGAATACATTTGCATTTCATAAGATGGCTTATGGGAGCCAAACCTTAAGTCAAAGAAGTGACCTCATGAATGAGTGTTTTAGCTTCTATGCCAGGACAGTGTTAGAAATAGATTGAGTGAGGGTAGCTGCTCCTGATGTTTTTCAGATTAAATCTCTTGTTTTCTGGGACCCCTCCCCCTCAACACCTTTAAACAGGTGAAATGTCAAGTGCACTTAAAGGCAGTCTGGTTAATTTCTGAGGTGGCCACCTTTGATGTTTGGGAAGGGAAAACCAGAAAAATTCTAGCATTTAACATTTATTCATTTCTTCACTTTTTTCATAGATTGTGCTCTGTCTCCAGTTGTTCTGTAGCCTTCTTATGGAAGGAACAGAATTAGCTAACTGTCACTGCTTTAGGGGGAATGAATTTATAATAGGTTGTATTTTGGTGAACTTTTATAACTGGATGAATTATTTTTTATCCCCCAAAGGCTCTCTTTATTAAATGGCCACTAGACACATCCATATTGCTAACACCTTTTCGAATTAGTCTTTTTGGATGAGTGCTTTCCCTGTGGCTCGGGGCTTTGGATCTATCTCCCAGTGTTCAGCTATAGAAGGAAGTCTGGGTAAATTTTTGCAAAGCTTTAGTTTTACATTAGTATACTTAAGTCATATTCCTAGCTGGGGCTTAAGGAGTTACACTAGAAAATTGAAAATATGTATACCATTTAACACTTTCTGATTGATGTGGCTTCACATGCTTTGCAGTTTCCTAGAATTCTTGTCAACTTACCTGGTGAAGAGAAGTATTGGTTTGGTCTAAAATATGCTTCTTTATTGTCTCGTTTGGACACACGGAAAGAGATTTCATTCCTTTCCACATCTTTTTTTCCTGCTTACTGTACAGCTATTTAAAAGTTACCTCCTCATTTACTCTATGCAGAATTAAAATTGAGAATGTCACTTCTGTTTTTATCCACAAAATGTGTGACAAACTAAAATTATATCCTTGCAGTCATTAAAATATTTTTGACTAACCCTTCAGGAATTTATAAATAAGGTGTCAGTTTTTATCAAATGTACTTTCTGTGGAAGCAAAAGCAGCTCCTTGTACTTGACTTGATAAAGAGCTACCCAGTAAAAATTTTCTTGAAGACTAAGTCTGTGATTTCTAGAAGGTATCTTCTAAACCTCATGGAGGAGCAAGCAATCCAGCAAATATTGCTAGGAAATGCTTTGCTTCATTCTAAGATTTTCTAAGAGTTTGTATACAAATCTGGCATAGGGGAACTCTGTATTCCCTAGATTTGGCATAGTTACTAGCAGTTTCTGTAAAGAAAGTCATTTTAATAACAATGGACCACAGTGGAATTTTCCTGAGGGCTTAAATGAAATATATAAAATACAGACAATACTAGTGAATTCTTGATAATATTTTACATAGTTAGGTGAATTTCCTTCTTCTTATATTGACTGAGAAGTCTTAAGCAATTTTCTTTATTTTTATTTATTTATTTAGATTTTATTTTTTATTTTTAAAATTATTTTTTAAAAAATATTTATTATTTTATTTTTGAGAGAGAGAGACAGAGCATGAGCAAGGGAGGGACAGAGAGAGGGAGGCATAGAATCTGAAGTAGGCTCCAGGCTCTGAGTGGTCAGCACAGAGTCCGACATGGGGCTTGAACCCACAAACTATGAGATCATGATGTGAGCTGAAGTCAGATGCTTAACTGACTGAGCCACCAGGCACCCCCTTTCTTTATTACCTTCTTTCTTTCTTTCTTTCTTTCTTCCTTTCTTTCTTTCTTCCTTTCTTTCTTTCTTCCTTCCTTCCTTCCTTTCTTTCTTTCTTTCTTTCTTTCTTTCTTTCTTTCTTTTTTTCTTTCTTTTTCTTTCTTAATATTTATTTATCTTGAGAGAGGAAAGCATGAGTGGGGGAGGGGCAGAGAGAGACAGAGGGAGAGAATCCCAAGCAGGTCCCACACTGTCAGTGCAGACTAGGCAATTTCCAAATTAAGATTTTTATCATCACTCCCTTAAGAGAGAACTAGCTCAACTTTTCCATTCTCCTGCCAGCACCTTTATAATTGGGTAAAGTTGTACTTCTACCCATAAACCACAGTATAATAGGGCATGAGGATAAAATACATTGGAGGAATGATGAAAGCTACCTCCAAACTTTCTTAGGCTGCTAATGCTGACCAGAGTTTAAAGAATTGTTTTTAGACTCTATTAAAAGAAAACAACCAAAATTATGGTTTTTGACATTAAAATCAGAAAAAGAGAAAGGAAATGTTGCAAAGTTGAATCTTTGCAATAGAAGAAATGATTAGTACATATACATATTTTTACTTAGATGGAAAACACATTTTTCAAGCTTTAATGAGGTTATTAAATTGACAAAAATGCAATTTAAACTGCTTTTTACCTTTTGTGCCCCTGCAGTTTAACTCCTGGTGACTTGGTTGGAACTTAGGTCCCCACAGGACTGCTGGACAGAAATTTCAAGATAGGCATCAGCAAGAGCATTCATGGTAGACATTCTTTGCTCTGGTAGACATTTTGGATGTTAAGTACTATCAAGGAAAGAGATAGCAACATCTTACCCTCCCAGGTAAGACCTGAGGGGTTTAGTATTGGCAGCATGTTGGTTGGGAAGCTGGGCTCTAACCCAATATGTGTATCTTTCCCCTAAGCACTGCCATTATAGTTGCTTCTTATAACCAACTTATTTTCCTACTTTAGCATTCATGCATATGCAAGATTGATGTCATTGTCAAGGTTGGAGAAAAAACAGGATTTCTGAATTTCTCATTGCCCTCTGCTACTTGCCCTGTGGCACTTTTTCCTGCTCTACCCTTCTCTCCAAAATTTTTATCCATTCTTCTTCATCCATTAAAACTATCATATTTATAGTATATTCATTCCACCAGGAGTTAGGAGGGAACTGCTTGAATCAATTGATTTTAAGTTGTAACTGCCTGATATCTCCTACCTATAGGGGATACTTATTAAACAAAGTTAATTTCTCCATATTGTAATTTGGGACTGAATATTCTGCATGTATGGGCTTTAGGGACAGATAGGGGAAATAAAACTTAGTAGACCTGGGTATATATATTCTTCTAACTGTGAGCTTAGCAGTAGGTTGACTCTCAGATGGGGAACTAATGATATTAGATACCTCAATCTTTTAGGTGTTTAGAAAGGCTCAGAGCTGCTTTAGACATGTCTAATTTTCCTCTTGCCCTCCAACAACTAACCTCTGAAATACTTTCTACAAGTACATGCAAGTATTAATTTATAGTCATTGAAGTCATAAATTGTATCTGCTTGCAGTGCAGCACAAAACAAATCATACCCATTTTATTTAAAAAAATTTTTTTTAACGTTTATTTATTTTTGAGGCAGAGAGAGAGAGCATGAACAGGGGAGGGGCAGAGAGAGAGGGAGACACTGAATCTGGAGCAGGCTCCAGGCTCTGAGCTGGCAGCACAGAGCCCCACATGGAGCTCGAACTCACCGACTGTGAGATCATGACCTGAGCTGAAGTCGGACGCTTAACCGACAGAGCCACCCAGGCGCCCCTCATACCCATTTGAAAGAACTGGTTTAATTTACCTGCCTGGAAGACCTCTCTGATGGTAGCTGCATACCCTCTCCTAGGATGTTCAGGCTTCATAGCTTACAACGTATACAAAATAGCTTTTTGCTTGGAATCTTGAGTCAGAGAGGAAATAATGGCCCAAGCTGATTGTTAAATCCATGCTTAGCTATTGGGAAATCAAAGAAGCATTTTGTTAGAGTTCTAAATGCATGGGCTTTGAAGAAAGTCAGAACTGATTTTAATCCCTATTTTGCCATTTATTAGGTAATCTATGATCGTGAACGCATTTCTTAATCTTAACTAGCAGAGCCATATTTTTCTGACTGTAACGTTTGTGCTCTAACCCAGTTTATTGCCACAACCTTTACATCATAACCTTGGTTTTCTCTCTCTTTTAAAAAAATTTTTTTGGGGGGCGCCTGGGTGGCTCAGTCGGTTAAGCGTCCACCTTCGGCTCAGGTCACGATCTCACTGTCCGTGAGTTCGAGCCCCGCGTCGGGCTCTGTGCTGACTGCTCAGAGCCTGGAGCCTGTTTCGGATTCTGTGTCTCCCTCTCTCGCTGCCCCTCCCCCATTGATGCTGTGTCTCTCTCTGTCTCAAAAATAAATAAACGTTAAAAAAAAAATTTAAAAAAATTTTTTAAATGTGGGGGAGGGGCAAAGAGAGAGTGAGACACAGAGCCTGACATGGGGCTCGAACCCCGCAACTGCCAAATCACTACCTGAGCAGAAATCAGACACTTAATCAACTGAGCCACCCGGGTGCCCCTCGTTTTCTCTCTCATAGAGATAATAATATACTACTGGCAAGAATGAGTGTGAGAGTTTAAATAGCACAATAAATGTTAATTCCCTTTCAGGCTGTTAATACCCAGGGCTGTGGGCTGTGCAGAACTGGCTTTTACATATACAGGAACTGCTTATACATTCATGTATTCATTTACTCATTCATTCATTTGTTCACTTAAAAAAATGTTTGAGTACTAGGTGCCAGGTAGATGCTTATTTAAGAGCCTCAATGGAATCCAGGGTTAATTCTATTTTAGTATTGCCTCTTATTCACTGGCATTTTGTCTGTACTCATTCCTGTATAATAAATAACTAGCTGATCTAGCAGTGAGCTTGAATGTTCTCTATAAGATAGTTTTTCTTTCCTGTGGAAAGCAAATCCTGTTTTCAGGCTTATTGATGAGATGATAAATAAGGGAGGCCTTTCCTTAACTGAGAAAGAAATGTTGTTTGCATGTGTTCTTACGAGAAAACTTTAGAGCAGAATTTTCTTGTCTTGCAAACACTTGGTAATTACTAGTCTAATATAGTTTTATGGATGTATTTTGGGAAGAGGCAGGAGATTTTGGCAGTGAAGAGCCCAAGTTCTGATCCCTGCTTCTGTTCTTCTACAAACCTGGGTTGATTTTCTAGTTGGAGAGGGCCATTTTCTTCATGGAATAAACCCAGACTTAGAGAAGTTAGTTGGCTTTAAGTGTGAACCTATACGGCCAGGGCTAAATCAGATTAGCAATATCTATTACTTGAAGTTAAGAACTGATCCTTGTGTTTTAAGCATAATTAGGTCAGAACTATTTTGGTAATTACTTTCAGCATGCATACATATTTATATGTAGATCACAAATGATTAGCCATAAAACTCCATAATATGCTTCACTAGACAGCACTCTTCATTCCCTATCCTGCAACCCCACCCCCCACTGGGCTTAAAAACACACAGCCCTGATCTGGGGATAAAGTAATCATTTACATGAAAAAAATAACTGTTGACAACTTATCATCCAGGCTGATTACACAACTGGATAACACAATAAGTAATTGAAAGGGCTGGAGGGATTAAGTGGTTGGGGTGGGGGAGGCATTTATGATTACTGCGGGGGAGGGGGATAGTGGAAGGTAGCTCACAGCAATGTAGGTTTCCTAAAGCTGGTAGGGGCTATCTCCATGCTTGTGGCAACAGATCAACAATTAATCAGAGTTTATCTTTGAAATAAGAAGCAGTGACAAACAAAGGCAGAATTGCCTTGTAGAACTATGAGGCTGCAAACTAAGATTCTCAGGGTTCATTCACCTCAACAATTATTTGTTGAGTACCTACTTTTTCCTACCAATACTAAGTCCTGGTGGTACAAAAATAATTGGACACAAATTCTCTCCTAGAAGAATTCACAATGGTAGGTTAGGAAAGAGATCAAGATAGATAAGCATTGGATTAGGACAAGTACACTAAGTGAATTATGTAGAAGGTATTGAAGAAACAGCAAATTCTGTGCTCAACTTTTCTCAGTTGACAGAGAAGATCTCTTAGTGAAGGGGTCATCTGAACCAAATAAAAAAGTAGAGTTGAGGTTGTCCAAGGGTAAAAGTGGGGAAGGATATTCCAGCCAGAGGAAGGAGCATGTGCAGAGAGTATGAGAGATTATGTGCAGGAAATAACAAGTCATTGAGCCTGGTGGAGTCCAGGGGTACTTGGGGGTAGATATAGGATGAGGCTGGAGGATAAGACTTTAAGACAGGCATGTAGCTTCAGAATCCTTATCATTTTCCAAAAGTGAATAGAACTTTGCATTCCTCAAATACAGAATGTTCATTAACAAACAACCAGTGATTTCAGATTTTTTTCCAAAAGCAAAATAATTTGAAAGTATAGATATTACACTAATTGTGTTTAGCTGTGAGAAATCTTTTCCTGTTTTAAATTCATTTTAATTGAATCCAATTATAATTTGTGGTGCAGCCTCAAAGAATTTTGAAAAATGTTTAGGAAGGCAGAAATAAAAATAAGGAAAAGTTTCTACTGCCCTGGACTTGCTAACCTAGAGGAACAGGCAAATCTAAATGCCAATCCAGGGAAGTGCTTGGTGAAGTGCAATTTTAGATGCTAACTAATTGCAGAGCAGAAGGCGGGACTAGCCTGTCACATGAGTGGGGATGAATGTGCTCTTGGAAGACATGAGGTCAGAGTTTTGAAATATGAGGAGATTTTCAAAAGGCATATAGGTGATAGAGTAGGAGAAATCATCTGGGCTAAGTGATACTAATGAACAAGACAACCATGAATGTAAAAAAATTCAGTGCAGATTAAAAAATGTAGAATAGTATGGTGGGCTGGACAGGAAGTAGGTGATGGGGTTGTGGGAGATAAGTGAGAAATCTTGAAGAGCCATGTATTCTATTGTATAGTCCATTCATCCAACTCGTTCATTGTTTTACAAATACTTACTGAGCTCCCAGGTTGTTTGGGGCATTCCAAACATTGATGTAAAGAAGACAGGGCATGGTTCCTGCTCTCAAAAAGCAATAACAGTGGGAAGAAACAGAAAATTTCTGAGCAGAAGAGCAGGAGAGGGATACTACATAATCCCTTCAGCTGCTCCTCCTTGTTGAAGTCATCCATGGCCCTCTCTCCCAGTGACTCCCGTCAACATTCTTGTCTATTGTAGTATTCATGTAGATGCTCCTTTCAACAGGTCCCTGTCTTTTTCATGGCACAATTCATCTAGTTGTTCAGAGTAAAAACTTGGACTGATACTTCACGTATTTATTTCATATACAACATCTAAATCTTAAGCAAATTCTATAAGCTTTATATTAGTATATCCTGAATCCAGCATTTTCATTCTCTTGGCTCTACCTTCCTAATCTCTTGCCTAGATCACTGTACCTGGGGTCCCTGCTGCAGTTGGCCTCTTCCAGTCTTTTCTCATGTCACAGTGAAGGGTTTGTTTACAAAATATTAAGTCAAAAGATTTTACTCCCTGCTCAATACCCTCTCAAGGCTTCTAAGCACATGTAGAATAGCATTCAAAATCTTTACCAAGGCCCTTAAAACCCCACATAGACTTCCTCCTGCCTCCGATCTCTGTTCCTGTCTCCTAATACACTCTCCCTTGCATACTGAGCTCTAGTATATTAACTTTCTTGCTGTTCTCCGAACATAACTAGCATGTTCTTACATCAAGATATTTGAATTTTCCTTTCTATAATTCCGTTCTCCTATATATACATTTGGCTTTCTCTTGTACTTCCTTTAATGTTCTGCTTAAACATTACCTTCTCAAAGAGGCCTTCATAGACTATCTGTCTAAAGTAGTATCCACCATCCTTGTCTGTGACCTTGTGTTATAAACAATTATCTATATGATATTATCTTATGTATGTATTTTTTTGATTGGCCTGTCTCCTTCAAAGAATTAAGATTCTTGAGGATAGGGATTTTGGCTTCTTGTTCACAATCTTACCCCAGTATCTCAAACACTATGTACATTTTAGAGGATTGAAGAGTAGAAGTGTAGTCAGTAAGTGAATAAACTTTTTTTTCAGGGTTAGTACATAACATAGTTGAGATACACTTCAAGGAGGAATAGGGTTCAAGGAGGGCTTCTTTACAGGAGATTTGATGACGTTTAAAGATTGAGGGAAGCTGCATGATGGAAGATCATATACAATGAATGATTCATCTGTAAGTTTCCTGGAGGAACAAGATGGGATTGGAGTGAAGAAAAAATGAGAGGAGTTAGTTTAGAACATACTTCCCAATTGGTTTGCTTCAGCACATTGATGAGACACAAGTGGCTTAGTATTTTGCTGAGACACTGATCCCTCAGTCTTTGGAGTGGGTGACTGGGGCCTGGGTGATAGGTTCACCTCCAACCACAGCCAGCTTCTCCTGTTTATCTAGTGAGCCACACAAACATCATTTGCTACATGTACCATGATGTAAAAAGAACCTGAGAAGTTCTGGAGCGGAGAGAGAATAGAGCATTTTCTTTAGGTCTTAAAGGGTGAAAGCAATTTAAGAAGTGTGGTGAAGGTGTCAAAATATACACACCCAGATATTGGTGGAAATAAAAAGACTTATTAGTCCAGTTCTGTCCTGTATTCTCCTTTTTCCTACCTTCCCTTCCTTCATGGCTTTTCATGGCTTTTAAAAAAATGCCTGTTTATTTGAGAAACACACACACACACACACACACACACACACACACACACACACACGATGTGAACAGAGGAAGGGCAGAGAGAGAGTGGGAGAGAGGGAGTCCCAAGCTGACTCCACACTGTCAGCACAGAGCCTGATGTGCAGCTTGAACTCACAAACCGTGAGATTATGACCTGAGTTGAAATCAAGAGCCAGATGCTTAACTGACTGAGCCACCCAGATGCTCCTCTTCATGGCGTTTTAATTGAATGTTTGTTATCTGCCACTTTCTGCACTAGTAATTAGAAGTACACATCCTCAGATCTTACCTAAGTCTTCATCTCCTCTAGGAGTCTTTTTGAACTAGCCAGGCTGGGTTCGGGGTCTCCTCATGCTCTCACCACTTCATGCTCATGCCATGTCTGCATATCCATAGTAGTGTCTCCCACTTGGTGTTGAAATGAAATGATCAACTAATGTGCCTGAATCCTCCATTTGTCCATAGCTTCCGCCCTAGGCAAGTGCTGTGTCTCATTTATCTTTATAGCCTAATCATCTAGCTTGGGCCCTGTCACAAAGTACAAGCTCATTAAATAGTTGTTGAGCTGAAACATTTTCAAAGTGAATGAAATAGTTTTGCCATCAAGTCATCTGCTGGCTATTTGGAGATACAGGGGAATAAATTAATAATTATGCCACAGGGGCGCCTGGGTGGCTCAGTCGGTTAAACGTCCAACTTTGGCTCAGGTCATGATCTCACAGTCCGTGAGTTCGAGCCCTGCATCGGGCTCTGTGCTGCCAGCTCAGAGCCTGGAGCCTGCTTCAGATTCTGTGTCTCGCTCTCTCTCTGCCCCTCCCCTGCTTATGCTCTGTCTCTCTCTGTCTCAAAAATAAATAAAAACATTAAAAAAAATTAAAAAAAATTATGCCACAATTTCATAAGTTATAATGGTTATATAAAAAATGTAGCTAGAGTCCAGTGGTGGGCATAGCTAGCACTGAAGAAGCAGTGGAGCAGTCATTGTGCCTTTTCCTTGGTGAATTTGAGCAGAATTTATATTCATTTAGGAGAGGAAGAATATTGACTGCAGTGACATTAGATTATTTGTAAAGTTATAAAGCTCTTAGAAACCCTCTGATGGGAAGTCGCTGTATAATAGTGAAATATTAGCCTCAAACCAATAGTTGGCAAGACAGGTTCTCATGTGACTTAAGGCACATCACCGAGTCAATTGACATTTCCTCTTTGTGAAAAAAAGGGGTTTTATAAAGGTTGGCTTTTTAAATGTTCCTTCTATATTGTCCTGCAAAGGAGGTTTTTCTAAGTAGTAAAAGTCAGGTTAACTAAGTAAGATGGGTGGTGGGGTTTAATAACAATTAAAATGAACCAGCTCTTTACTTCCCTTGTGGTTCCGGGATGTTAATTGTTGTGTATTCTGTTTGTTGAAACTACTACAATTGCTATAAGTGCTTCATAATAACTTAAGTTGCTGTCTTCACACCATGCATATTGATTTATTTGAGCTGACACAAACCTTGGTAGAAAATGTTCACTGAATATATTGTGGAGGCATCTTGGTTTGATGAAACCGTGTGATTTTGGAAGTTGGATCCACCCATGCAGAATCTCATCTTTGCCTCAAATAAGCTGTGTGGTCTTGTGCAAGTGACATAAAGTGTCTTAGGCATGTTTCTTTCTGTAGAGTCACAATACTTGTAATATTTAATATGTAGGTTTGTTTTGAAAATGAAATGAGATAACATATGAGGGACTAACACAATTTCTAGAAAAGAATATGTGTTTAATAAGTGTACATTTATTTTTCTTTTCTTATAGGTAAGACTTTTCTACTCAGAATTCACCTGGATAAATATTTCAAGCTTCTTTTAGATTTTGCACTCAAGAATCAATTGTCTTTATGCTCAGTACCCCATATTATAAGAGCTAATGTACATATCATGTCATCAATGTACCCAATAAGTAATTGACCTCAACACTTTTGTTTCTTTCTTATTTATTTGAGTCCATTTTACAGATGAAGAAAATGAGACATAGAGAGGCTAAGTAATCTGTCCAAGATAAAACCAGCAAACTTCAGTGTCAGCATTTAGATCCTCAGGATTCAACTTCAAAGCTGGGTTCCTAACACCTGCCTCCTAATGTAATAGTCACTTTCTGTCTCTTCTCCCACCACATTAAACTATATTCATCAGATAAGGAGAATTATGTAGAGAAAAAAGAATCCATTTTCTATCGTTTTTATAGCTTGAAGCCAGAATTATAGAGCAAGATCAGAAAGGAAAGGACATCACGGTTGGGAGGCCAGTGGTTTCAGTGTCCAGTGGAGGTGAGAGGGTCATGGGAAATCTCAACTAGAGTTGGGATCATGATGTTCACTTTAACCTCAAAGGCTCCCACATGGTAAAGTAACTGGGCTGGTGACTGGCCACAAATCCTGGGTATTAAGCCTCTGATAGATCACTGAGCACTAGAATCATTGTTTTCTTGTCAAATTAAATCACCGAACTTGGGTATGACAATAACCATGTTGAGTTATCTGTACCTAAGGGGGATTTGGGGGTCCAGAGTAGAGGGCTGTTGTCTGTTTGCCTCATTGCTTGACTAAGGCTTTGGGCCCAGTGACTGTTCTTGGCAAATCAGGTTTTACATACTGAAATGTTTTATTCAATTGCTGTTTCTTCTCAATTAAAAAATGGGGAATCATCTTTCAAAGAGTAGAAACTATTATCCATGACTATACCAGCAAGACATCAGGAAATCTACTGGGCACTCTATAGGGTGTGGTACCTGTTACCTTCCAACGCATGCAACACAGTCAATTTAGATTGTTCTCAGGCAGTGGTGTTCTTGCAGATCCTTACATTATAGACTGTGCCTCAGTGGCACATAGAATAAAGGGCATTTAAGCACAGTGCCTTCAGTTTCAGCTCCAATCTCAGAAATTTGTCCACTTCATTGATGTGTGATTAGATGTTGTTCATGTCTTCAGGTTGTGGCTTGAATTTTGAGTCTGTGAGGTAAGAATGAGTGTATTACATACATTTGAAGTTAAGGACCTTTGAATTGCCTGCATGGCAATTTATACAAAATAGGCAAACTAACAAACCACTGATTTTTTTTTCATCATTTCACTTCTACCATCCTAAATCCCACTCCCTAATCTCTCCTCTCAGCAGCAACTCTTGCTTGTGAATAGGACTGGAATTCATAGATCCTGTAGCTTTTGTACACACTGTTAGAAAAATTTTGAATTGGTTGAAATAGAAACTGAATTTTTTTTTAACATCCTTCTACTCCTGCTGTATTCATGTCTCCTCCCTCTGTTCCCAAAGGGCTACTATGTCCTAGGACTTAGCATGATTCTAAGAGAGAAGAGTATAATTTCCATATATGGGTGAAAAATTAGAACCTTAGAAATACTAAAGGACTGCCCAATGTCACATAGGTAGTAAGTGTTGAAGCCAGGAATTTGACACATTATAATATCATTCATGATAAAAACCCTCAACAAGTAAGTTTAGAGGAAACATACCGTTTTTTTTAAGTTTATTTATTTATTTTGTGAGAGAGATAGAGTGTGAGTGGGGGAGGAGCAGAGAGGGAAAGAGAGAATCCCAAACAGGCTCTTCATTGCCAGTGCGGAGCCTGATATGTGGCTTGAACTCATGAACCGTGAGATCATGGCCCAAGCTGAAACCAATAGTTGGACGCCTAACCTACTGAGCTACTCAGGCACCCTGAGGAAATGTACCTTAATATAATAAAGGCCTTATATTAAAAACCCAGATCTAAGATCATACTTAGGTGAAAAACTGAGTCTTTTTGGTAGGTCAGGAAGAAGACAAGGATGTCCACTCTCACCACTCTTATTCAGTGTAGTATTTGAAGTCCTTACCACAGAAATCAGACAAGAAAAAAGAAATAGAAGGCATCCAAATTGGTAAGGAAGAAGTAAAACTTTCACTATTCACAGATGACATGATACCGTATATAGAAAGCCCTAAAGACTCAACCAAAAAACTACTAGAACTGATAAATGAATTCAGTAAGGTCACAGGATACAAAAATCAATGTACAGAAATCTGTTGCATTTCTATACACCAATAATGAAGCAGCAGAAAGAGAAATTAAGAAAACAAAAAACAATCCCATTTACAATTGCATTGAAAAGAATAAAATACTTAGGAATTAACTTAACCAAGGAGGTGAAAGATCTATGCTATGAAACTAAAAACCATTGATGAAGGAAGTTGAAGATGACACAAACAAATGGGAAGATATTGCATGCTTATGGGCTGAAAGAACAAATATTGTTATAATGTCTATATTACCCAAAGAAATATACAAATTTAATGCAATCCCTATAAAAATTCCAAGAGCATTTTTCAGAGAAATGGAACAAACATTCCTAAAATTTGTATGGAACTACGAAATAGACACATAGATCAATGGAGCAGGATAGAAAGCTGAGAAACAAATCTGCAGTTATATGTCCAATGAATCTTGACCAAAGGGGCAAGAACATGCAGTGGGAAAAAGACAGTCTCTTCAACAAATGGTTTTGGGAAAACTGGACAGCTACATGCAAAAGAATGAACATGGAGCACTTCCATACACTATACACAAAAATAAGCTCAGAATGGATTAGGGTCCTAAATGTGAGACCTGAAACCATGAAAATATTAGCAGAGAGCACAGGTAGTAATTTCTCTGACATAAGCCTTAACAACATCTTTCTAGATATGTCTCCTGAGACAAGGGAAACAAGCAAAAATGAACTATTGAGACTACATCAAAATAAAAATCTTCTGCATAGCAAAGAAAACATTAAACAAAACTGAACGGGAAAAGGTATTTGTAAATGACATATCCAATAAAAGGTTAGTATCCAAAATATATAAAGAACTTAAACAACTCAACACCAAAAAACAAAACAAAACAAAACAAAACAAATAATCCAATGAAAAAATGAGCAGAAGACATGAATAGACATTTCTTCAAGGATATACAAATGGCCAAAAGATACATGAAAAGATATTCAACATCACTCACCATCAGGGAAATGTAAATCAAAACCTACAATGAGATATCACCTCATGCCTGTCAGGATGACTAAAATAAAAAATAGGAGCAAACGTTGGTGAAGATGTGTAGGCAAAAGACCCTCAGTTGCTGTTGGTGGGAATGCAAACTGGTTTATCAACTGTAGAAAACAGTAAGGAGGTTCCTCAAAAAATTAAAAATAGGCACTTGGGTGGCTTAGTTGTTTAAATATCCAATTCTTTTATATATATATATATATATATATATATATATATATGTATATATATATATGTAATTTATATATATTATATATATATATATATATATATATATATATATGTAATTTATTGTCAAATTGGTTTCCATACAACACCCAGTGCTCATCCCAACAGGTGCCCTCCTCAATGCCCATCACCCACTTTCTCCTCTCCCCACACCCCATCAACCCTCAGTTTGTTCTCAGTATTTAAGAGTCTCTTATGGCTTGCTTCCTTCCCTCTCTGTAACTTTTCTTCCCCCCTTCCCCTCCCTTCTGGTCTTCTGTTGAGTCTCTCAGGATCCACATATGAGTGAAAACATACGGTATCTGTCTTTCTCTGCCTGACTTATTTCACTTAGCATAACACTCTCCAGTTCCATTCACATTGCTACAAATGGCCAGATTTCATTCTTTTTCATTGCCAAGTAGTATTCCATTGTATATATAAACCACATCTTCTTTATCCATTCGTCAGTTGATGGACATTTAGGCTCTTTCCATAATTTGGCTATTGTTGAAAGTGCTGCTATAAACATTGGGATGCAAGTGCCCCTATGCATCAGCACTCCTGTATCTCTTGGGTAAATTCCAAGCAGTGCTATTGCTGGGTCATAGGGTAGATGTATTTTTCATTTTTTGAGGAACCTCCACACTGTTTTCCAGAGCAGCTGCACCAGTTTGCATTCCCACCAACAGTGCAAGAGGGTTCCCATTTCTTCACAGCCTCTCAAGTATCTATAGTCTCCTTATTTGTTCATTTTAGCCACTCTGTCTGGTGTGAGGTGGTATCTCAGTGTGGTTTTGATTTGTATTTCCCTGATGAGGAGTGATGTTGAACATCTTTTCATGTGCCTGTTGGTCATCTGGATGTCTTCTTTAGAAAAGTGTCTATTCATGTCTTCTGCCCATTTCTTCACTGGGTTATTTGATTTTCAGGTGTGGAGTAAGTATCAAATTCTTGATTTTGACTCAGGTCATAATCTCATGGTTTGTAGGATTGAGTCTCATGTCGGAGTGTCGAATTCTGCTGACAGGGTAGAGCCTGCTTGGGATTCTGTCTCTCCCTCTCTCTGCCCCTCCCATGCTTGTACTCTCTCTGTCTGTGTCTCTCAAAATAAATAAATAAACATTAAAAAAATAAAAAATAGAACCACCTTATGATCCAGTAAGTGCACTACTGGGTATTTATCCAAAGAATATGAAAATGTTAATTCAAAGGCATATATACACCCCTATGTTTATTGCAGTATTATTTACAATAGCCAAATTATGGAAGCAGTCCAAATGTCTATCAACTGATAAATGGATAAGAAGAAGTGGTATATATATACAATGGAGTATTATTCCACCATAAAAAAGAATGAAATTTGCCATTTGCAAAGACACAAATGGATCTAGAGAGTATAATGCTAAGTGAAATAAGCCAGTCAGCAAAGACAAAAGCATGTGATCTCACTCATACGTTGAATTTAAGAAACGAAACACATGAACAAAGGGAAAAAAAGAGAAATCAAGAAACAGACTCTTAACTATAGAAAACAAACAGATGATTACCAGATGGGAGGTGGGTGGGTGGGACGGGTGAAGTAGGTGAAGGGGGCTTAAGAGTGCACTTACCTTGATGAGCACTGAGGAATATATAAAATTGTTGAATCACTGTATTGTATATCTGACACTAGTATAACATTGTATGTTAACTATACTGGGATTAAAATAAGATGAAATAAAAAAGAAATAATAGTTCAGTTAGGAAAGAAAAATTAAATAGCAAGATGTTTGATATTGATATATCATAATCAATTAAATGTGAATAGAATAAATACTTCGATGAAAAGCCAAAAAAAAAAAAAAAAAGAAAAAGAAAAGTTGAAAAGTTCAAAAGTTAAAAGAGCCAAAAGTTCAAGCATCGTGTACACAAAACTGTAAACTAATGAGTGGGCTTTTGCCAGCTTTGGTTTTCTCAGTTTGCTAACAGGAAGTTTGTTGCTAGAAGATGGTTTGAAAAACTTACCGAGTAAATAAATCTTGGCATAATAATGTTTTATTTATCCTACTAGGGAATTCCCCCATATCAGTGAGTAAATATTAGATTGATGATGAAAACAATAAAAATGAAAACAGTACAAATGAAATAATGAGCAAGTATCCACTTTCACAAGTAAAAACACTTTATTTATACCCTTTCATCTCACATTAACTGAATGTGAGTTTCATCTCACATGAACTGAATGTTGGAAAGTAGTGAAGTTTGTGAGTAGCATTTCATATCAAGTGGGCATTGTGATGTGTCTGGTAAGGTAAATTTGTCAGTAGTCATCACGACTGCTTACTTCTCTAGCTACATCCCCCGCCCCATCAGCGTTTAAAAGGAAATAGTGTTTAAATAGTGTTTAAAAGGAAACATTTCTGAATTGTTTTTACTCATCATTAAATGACACCATGGTCACATCCTCCTCCTGGCTCTAGGCTTCCTACTCCTGAACAGTTTGTGAATAAAAACACAATGACATGGACACTTTTCCCAGAAACTACATTTCTAACTTTGTTATTAATCTCTCAAATCTAATATGGAGGTACTAAATTGGAAGACATAGAAAAATAAGGTAGGCACTTTGAGTGGAGTGAGATCAATTTGTTTAATGTAACTAGCATTTCTGTAAGCTGGATTTCATGAGTTTGCATTTTTGCTGGCAATGATTCACAGTAAAAAATAAAATCCTAGGAGAAAACTTACAAAGAATATAAGAAAAGATGTATCTAGAATAAAGTACATCTTAAAATGAGAGAAAATTAATTTGATTGAATATGTGGGGTTTTCTATACTAGGTTTTTGTTTGTCGTGAGTCAGGACTTGATTTCTTTTTGGACCATACATAATTTGAATCATCGTAATAAAGGATATCACAGTAGTATATACAAATAACAAGTTTACTTTAGCAGCCAAAAACCAAGTTATAAGGAGCTCAGTGGGATCAATTGGTGTGTGTTGTCTATACTAAATCACTAGAGGAGGGGAGAGTTGAAGTTTTGAAAGGATCTCAGTATTTATTCAGACTGATTCATTTTTTATTTTTTGTACTAGAGGACAAAGATGTCTTTGATGTCAATTTGTGGTGACAAATGTCTGGTTTAATCACCTATACTTAAGATCACTTGTATTGAAATGTATTAGATCTAGGAAAAATGCATCTGATTTTCTGTATAGTAAAAAGCGTGTGAGAGTAGAAGTATTCTTCAAGCATATTAATTTGGTTATTGTTTATGTTTCTAAGACCAAATTTTGGCTTCAGATCATGGGACAGTTGTGATTTCAATTTTATTTTTAGTCTCAGAAAGACAGAGTTAGAAATACAAAGAAGAACCGTGGGTATGGCAGGTCCACATAAGTAAATCAGGTTGAAGAGACTGTTTCATGCTAAATTAAGAAGAGGAGAAATCATGAGCCCCACCTTGCACTGTGGGAACAGAAATACTTCTGCCTTTCAAAATCCTCAAAGCAAAACTACTGGAGCCTCAGTTTCTTATCTTCTGCCTGTTTCTTGCTTTAAATTCTGTGCTCTATCACACAGGGTTGCAATATGAATCAAATAAAAAAATCTGTATATGAAGGATCTTTGAAGATTATAAAACACTATACAACTACATGTTTATTATGGAAAAACTGAATTTAAAATAGAACTTTTCACTCTAGGAAGCCTGATAGCAATTTTAAAGAGGGTTTTTTGTAGTTGTCTAAACTTTTCTAGTTTTATTTTTCAGTGCAAGTATTTGGACTGAGTGCAGTTACTAATTACTTATTTTTGAGTAAGGCACCTCAGAAGAGAACAGAGTAGATCACAGGCGGAAAGCTGATTTCTTTGACACTCAAGCCAGCTCTTATCAATTGAATGCTATGATGAAGCAGAGTCCTGCCTAAGGCAGCAAAGAACTCTGTGATTAATTAGTAATGTCTGAAAAGGGGTTGGAAGCGGTGTGGATTGTGGTATATAGATCTTGCGATTATTCTCCCTAGGTTAATTGATGGAAAAAGAGTCTCACAGTCAGGGGAAGTACTGAAATAAGAGTGTACCCCATATTGCAACTCAGCAGGTTATACTTTCCTATGTTCATTACTACAGGGTTAAACCCTGTTCCTAACAAACTTGCCTCCTTTGCAACTCACTTCCTGATCTACAGACACTTAGTTGACAGAATGGAACCACTGCTTCTAGAACACATGAGCACATCTGAAATAGAGTTCTAAACACTTTTAAGCAGAATTATCTCCATGTAACATTAATTAACAAGGAGAAATGAAGTATACCAAATATTAGGTAAGAAATTTCCTAAGGTAAATGTAGTTCTTTAGGTCAGCAAAATCTGAACCTGTAAATGTCCTGCCTCTCAGCCATGTGCCTGAAAGATAGTACATCTTCATAGGCAAGGTGCCTTAGTTGAGGATCAGACCTCCATTCTATTCAGTACTGTAGGAAATACCGTTAAGATGATGTGGACTTTGCTACATGCTTATCTGCCTGGACTACTGGCAAATCCTCTGTTCAAACCTCCTGACCTTCCTGTGAAAAGAAAGAAACTTTGGTTTCTTTCACCTCTGTGTTGCCTTCTTTTCTATTCTGTTTGTGGCAAGTCTTGTCAGCTTCTTTCTGTCTTCTCTCTTCCTCCTTCTCTACCTCCCTCCAGGTCTATTGTGATCCCTTTGTCCACTCGATCTTTGTAAACCTCTTCCCTTTCATGTCTTTTAACCCTTTTCTCTATAGTACAGTTCTCTCCAACCCCCAATTTCTGCAGAATTACTTGGTGCAAAGATAAATATCAAACCACAATAAATCATAAAGTAATAGAACTCAATTAATGGAGGTTTTAAGGAAAAAATATACTTTAAAGTCATTCAGTCAGTTTTACTCTTTAATGGAGGAGCTTTCAGTAAGTCAACTGCTATTTCACATTTCTTTGTTTGTCCCAAACTGCAAATTACTTTTTTAATTGTTCATGGAATGCAAATAAAGTAACAATCCTTTCCTGCCAGATGTGCTGGATAGGCATGAGGGCACAATCATTTTCCTAACCAATATTTTCATCAAGAACCTATTCAGACTCTTAGAATTACTTCCTACTTCCAGCTTAATTGAACTGCAAAACATTGCCAGTGGCAGGTTTGTGTCCTTATGTGCTCTCAGAGGCCTGGGGACTAGGATGCTGAGAGTATTACAAAGAACTTTAAATTGTGTCTTGATCTTGTACTGAAAGGCAAAAACTGTATTTACATCCTGTTACTGGGGGCTTTGAGGAGATTTACGCATTTGAGTTAGGATCAGAATGGATGTGCTGAAGTCCCTATAGGACAGCACTTTGTAAGACCTTTTCTATTCAAGAATCTGAATGCCTTGGGTTCAGCAGAAATGGCCCTGTAGAAATGGAACCAAATGGAGTTTGGAGATAGCTTCCTTTTTTTTCTTTTCCTTTCTTTTCCTACCCCTCTGCAATGTAGGTGTTTCTCAAGACATGCAAAAAATAAGAATATCAAGGAAATGAAAAAATCATGAAAGATCCATGAAAGATCATGGAGTGTTACTTTATATCTTTTGTTGGAGTAAATAGGAGGTTATACTGTGTAATGGAATAATAACTGGACTGTAAGTCTGGAGTCTGAAGTTTCTTCTTAAATGTGTGACTTTCCTTGTTCCTCATCTGGGAATATGTTTCCATGTGTAAAATGATGGGGTTTCAGAAAATTGTCTTTGAGGTACTCATCAGATAATATGAGTCTATGAAAACTAGTGGAATGGAATTCTTGTGATGATGCTTCCTCAGAGGGAACCAGATTGTATTTGTTCTAGTTCCTTCTTCATCTTTCTTCCTCTGTCTGTTCCCTTTCTCTTGCTCCGTTTTTTGAAAATTGACCTGCTATTTTGTTGACAAACCTTGGGCAACCAGTCACTTTTTAAAAAATTTTTATTATTATTTTGTTTGTTTTAGAGAGAGAGCACACACATGAGTGTGATTTATCATGCGTGTGTGAGAGAGAGCACACATGTGTTCCTTGGGGAGGGGGGAGGGAGTGGCAGAGAGAGAGAGAGAGAAAGAGAGAGAGAGAGAGAGAGAGAGAGAGAGAGAGAGAGAGAGTCTTAAGCAGGCTCCACGCTCAGTGCAGAGCCTGACATGATCCTGGGCTCATGATCCTGGGCTCATTACCTGAACCAAAATCAAGAGTCAGACACTCAACCAACTGAGCCACCTAGGTGCCCCTCATGTGTATCCATTTCAGAGACTGTAGTACAGAAAGAGACCCTCTGGCTTTCCATCCATGCTGAATCCATTCTGCCTGATCTCACTGTGGTTTGGTTTACTGATTAACCATTGTTTCTGGAAACTTTCTCCTTATTTGGCTTTCCTGTTATTGAAATATCCTGTTTTTCCTCCCGTATATAACTGGCTCTACTTATAGTTGTAGTATAAGTATTCATGTGATACTTATCTACAAGTTATTTGTAAACTTGTGGGCTGGCTTATAAGATTGTGCATTGGAGTCTGCATCTAAAATTACTTCCTGTTCCCTCAGTCTACCTGTTACAGTTCAAAACCATATAATTTTATCTGTTAAATTTCATTTCTTCTTTTACTTATATATACCAGTGTTTTTTCTTTATAAAGCGAAACTAAAGTAAACCAAATTGCTGGAGCTATGTCATGTTTTAAATAAAATTTAGACTATTTGATAGATCTATTTTTTCTTTTTTTATTTGTGGATTTAAAAAAATATTTAAGATTTTATTTCTCCTCTTTTGTTGTTCTTATATTTCTATTTTTAGGTTTTTCCTTTCTCATGAATTGAATGTTTAGTTGGTTTATTTTCATGCTTTCTTTGTTAAATAGTGAAGGCTTAAGGCTCAGTACATACTTTGAGCTCATCTTGGTTATTTTCATATGCTTCATGGGTCTGTTGATTTCCAAGTGTAATTAAAGTAGCAGGTCATTTAGATGTCATTTATCCCTTTTTAAATGACTTTCTTTTTCTGCTTTAGGGTCCCATCCAGTTTATCATATTACATTTATTGTTATGTCTTCTTAGACTCCTCTTGGGTGTGTCAGTTTCTCAGACTTGCTTTATTTTTGATAATGCTGGCAATTGTCAGGAGTACTGGTTAGGTATATTGTAGGATGTCCTTTTTTGGAATTTTTCTGAACGTTTCCTCCTAATTAACTGGGGTTGTGGGTTTTTAGGAGGAAGATCACAGAGGTAAAGCGCCATTTTCACCACATTATATCAGGGCACATACTGTCAACATGATTTACAACTGTTGATGTTGACCTTGATCACCTGGCTGAAACAATGGTTTTAGGTTTCTCTACCTTAACGTTACTCTTTTTTTCCCCTTTTCCATACTGTACGCTTTGCAAGGAAGTTACTATAGGCAGCCTACACTGAAGGAGCAAGGAGTTTTGCTTCCCTTCCTGTAAGGTGGAGTATCTATATACATTTATTTAGAATTCTTCTGCAAGGGAGATTTGTCTTTTCTCCATTTATTAATTTAGTAATTTATTTATAGCAGTATAAATCAGCATAGACTTATAATATTTATTTTATACTTCGGGCTGTAATCCAATACTACTTAATTTTGTTGCTCAAGTAGTTCCACTTTGACCATTGGAATCTCTTTTAGTTGACTCTTTTGCCTGTTTGACATACCCCTATCATCACATCTTGCCTTTTTTTGAATAATCCATAGGAACTTACTTTCTGTCACTACAAGAGCTCACCTCATATATTTCCTGCTCCATTCCTAGAATCAGCCATTTCTCTGTTTCCTTTTCCTGAAAAATGGTATTAGAAACCAAGATCTGGGCCTTAAGTATTCTTATTGCTACTGAGATGCCATTACTTCTAGGCCCCTTCAACTGAAAGAGTATAGAATGTATGTGTATATTCTAACCCATGTACACACACACAATACGCACACAACATACATACATACTTCTATATGTAACCAGTAAAATTTCTTATTGATGGCTCCAATTCTAATACATTATTATGTGGACCATTGCAGCCTCTTACATTTACTTGTCTGTGAATTTCAACTCCAATAGTGAGAAACCTGGCTCCCACCCACTGCCATCCACTTTTCTAATTGTTCAATTCCAGTGTTCATGTATAGCAGTCTGAATTGTTAATCTGTACATCCAGAGCAACAGCTTTGTCAATTAGAGTACAATTCTTATGTGCAGTTCCTTTTGGTTCTAGTTTTATAGATTCCATTCATTTCCAGAGTTACCCAGGCAGTACCTTTTCCCTCACCCCTTTCAGTGAGGTTGTTTTATACATTTGTAATAAATACAGCTAGATTTTTTGTTGTGTTCTGCATTCCATTTGAATTATTCCTACTGAAAGAAAGATGTTGAAGTCTCCAAATATAATAGTGGACTTACTTCTCCTTGCAGTTCCCTATTTATATTTCCTTCCTATTTAAAGTGCTTTTCCTAAGGTCAAGAAACAGTGAATTTCATTGACTTCCAAGTTACCAATACATAGTAGGAGATTTATCTTTTGTAGTTCTGTTAGTTGAGGAATTTTAATTTCAAAGTTGATGGGAATGGTTCCTTTTCAAAAGAAACTTGCAGATTTGTCAGGAGGGAAAATATTGTTCCTTATTGATAAAATGGGAAATGAGGCATCTAGAAGTTAGGGTTATTTAAAGAGTCTATGCATGTATAGATGTTGGTTTGATTAATCTATCTCCATCATGCCATGCTAAGTAACAATAGATGCCTCTATTTCTGAATAGATTGATTTGACTTTACCCTAAGTTAGAATTTTAATTAGTCTTAGCATAATGGAATTTGTCGGGGGTACTTGTTACTCTAAAACTAATGTGCTATCATTTAGCCCAAGAATATTTGAAGCATTTTAGCATCATGGGAAAATGAAAATTTTTATTTATTTTATTTCAGTTTTGTGGAGAAAGAATGGCATTTTTATTTTGATTTATTTTTATTTTTTTAATATGAAATTTAGAAAATTTTTATTTTTTTAAATGTTTATTTATTTTGGGATAGATAGATAGAAGGAGAGGCATAGAGAGAAGGAGACAGAGAATCCCAAGCAGGCTCTGTGCTGTCAGCATGGAGCCTGATGCAGGGCTCAATTTTATGAACTGTGAGATCATGACCTGAGCTGAAATCCAGACTCAGACACTTGACCAACTGAGCCATCCAGGTGCCCTGATAAATTTTATTTTAATTCAGAATCATCTTTCTTAGTTTTGAAGGAAATTTGTGAAGTCAAAACATTATTGAATTAAAGTGGAATTTAATAAGATTTGATAATTAATTAACTTATTTTTATAGTGCCTGGTGATCTGCCAAGAATAATGAGAACATTTATGACTAATAGCAGAGTTAGTGTTTGGGTCAGATTGGAATTAGAGAAAAGTACTAACACTAAATAACTGTCTTTGTGTAAACTTATGCCTTGAAAACAAGGCATATTTTTAAAAAAGTACATGACTGGTCATAGAATTTTGTGTAAGAGTAGTTCATTAAGAAAAAAAAAAGCAACTGTAATCAGTATGAATTAAAGAAAATGACATAGTGAAAGCTCTGATGAGCCATGAAAGATTATGTTGGATCACAAGGACTTCTTTCCCCTTCCTAAATCCCATCCATGCTGTTTGAGAATCATTAAAGTATGTACTAATATGCTTATATTCTTTAAAAATTATATTTATTCAAGAATACTTACCCTTTGGGTAGAAAGAGATAGTTCAGGGTTATGCTAAATAAAATATTACATGTGCTGCCTATGTAAAAAATTGCCTACATTTATTTGTCCATCTATCTTGGGTCTCATTTAGCACTAGTTAACGGTGTTAAACTGGATGAAGTTTTCAAAAAAAATCCTCAGAAAGATCCTAAAAAATTGGACTAAAGCATCAAAGAGGTTTTTAATTAGGGTTCTTTGCCAAAAAAACCCCACAGAGATATGTGTCCCTTACCCATCATTATTGATAAGAACAGGATAGTTAAAGGACGTTCCATAGAGAATAGTTAAATATAAAAGATATAGAGGTTGGGAATAGAGAGGAGAGTGATAGCACCAACAACTATTGAGTGTCTGTTGTATTCCAGGTTCTTAAAAAATAATAGGAGCTAATAATAGTTAAGCAATCATTATACTAAATTATTTATGTGGATTATTTCATTTATATAAATATAAAATTTATAGCTATAGCTATAAAGGAAGTGCTATTATTATCTCCAATCTATGTATGGGAAAAATGATATCTTGCAAGGTTAAGTAACTTTATTAGACTTAAAATGCAGACATCTGACTCCAGTGCTCTTAACCACTGTGTCAGTTTACATGTGATAGTTTATTTCTCAAAATACACTTTGTAGGATGTATTTTTACATTTTTAGGATTAGAAAATAGGGACTCAGAGTTTTAAAAACTTGCCAAGAACCACATGGCTAGTAAGTGTGTCATTAGATTTTAAACTTAGATCTATAAATTTAGAAAAAAATGTTTAATTTGGAGGGAAAATGTGTGTATTTAGAAGGGAAGATTTAAGGTATATTTTATTTTATTTAAAAAAAATCTTCAATGCTTATTTTTGAGAAAGAAAGAGACAGAACATGAATGGGGGAGAGGCAGAGAGAAAGGGAGACACAGAATCCAAGCCAGGCTCTGAGCTTTCAACACAGAGCCTGACATGGGGCTCGAACTCACAGACCGTGAGATCATGACCTGAGTCAAAGTCAGATGCTTTACTGACAACCACCCAGCTCTCAGCATATTTTAGAGAGAAGAAATCTTACATAAAATTATCACACAGAAGAGTTTTATTTTGTGTTTTTTAAAAAAATATATATTTATTTCAAGATAGAGGCAAGTAGAGAATGATATGAGAAGTGTTTTCAGATTGCTTCCTTATCACCCTGAATTTTCTCTCAAGGATGAGGCAGTTCCAGATGGACCACTCAACTGTCTGGACATCATTTTGATCATGATTACCAGTAGGTAAAATTACTGTGTTTTGTATTTTTTTTAAAGAAGGTACATTTTCAGTTGGGCCTTCTTACTCCTACATTTATCATTGACTGTGGGCATCCTGAAATGGGCATGGCGCTGGTCAAGGTAGCTCTATGTAGCCGAGGCTATCTGTGGAGAAGCCTGTTTACTCTTAGCACCCTGGCAGCTGGGCAACAAGTCATCCACTGAATGATGTCTGGAAGCATATCACAATGTCCACCATATAAAGTTCCTCATGACTGCTCATGTTTAAATAGACTCTTGATGATCATTCATAGAAAAGCTGAAGAGGAAATTCCTGTTTGGGGGACAGTCATTGGTATCCTTTAAGGCTCCTTCCAACTCTATTTTCCTATGAGCCAATAAAATTGACATGACTTGATAGTGTTATTTAATCTAGCCTTGTCAACTTTTGAATGGAGATCAAACTCAATGAGATTGATAGAAACTTGACACATTCAAAATAGGAAAGGGAAAAAAAAACTCTGTTGAGCTTATAACTTATGTTAATACCCTTTTAATATCAGGAAATAAGTAAGACAAAATTAAAGAAGACCATAGTTTAATGAAATTACTAAAGATTGTGAAGAACACTGAGAACATAAAGAAGGGACTGGAATTTGGCAGGATTTCTCAGAATATACCATATTTAAATTTTCACCATGCAGTATAATATGTTCTGCATGTTCTAGTAAAAAAAAATAAAAAAACTAAATATGCATGTTAACCTTAAGTGTATCAGTTAATACTATTTCTCAAAGTGAAGATGGGGACAGATGTGCAAATTGAGACTCTTCTATTGAAGCTGAAAGACCTACCATCCTTCTACTTTATAAGAAGATAGGTGAAGGATAAATGTTGCCAGTGTAAGATAAAGATAGTCCCGTGTACTTATTTTTTTCTAAACCTCATAACACAAGGAGAGAAATACATACAATGAAATGAAGACATTAAAAATACTTAATAGGAATATTGGCAAAAAAACTTAAAAGGTAATGTTTTTAAAGTCATCTAAATGTTTTATGACTAGTGATTACAAGTTATTTTAAAATTAAAAAAAATTTTTTTAATGTTTATTTATTTTGAGAGAGAGAGAGAGAGAGAGAGAGAGAGCAAATGGGAGAGAGGCAGAGTGAGAGGGAGAGAGAGAATGCCAAACAGGCCCCACACTGTCAGCGCAGAGCCCAATGCGGGGCTCGATTCCACGACCTGTGAGACCATAACCTGAGCTGAAATGAAGAGTTGGAAGCTTAGCTGACTGAGCCACCCAAGCACCCCGGTAAGTTACTTGTTAGGATTCAGTGACTTCTAGAGATCCTTAGGATTGAGTGAATCCAAAGATTCCTTAGGAATCTAAAGTGAAAAGAAATGTTTATCCATTCAGTAGACATGTATTGCATGCTTCCTATGATCTAAGCTGTGTGCTAGGTGCTAGATGAATGTTTACCCAGTTAATAACAACAAAAAAATTCTTACTTTAAAATAGTTAACAAAAAACATTGAAAAAATATTTTTTTATTGATAACATTTTTTATTATTAAAAAATTTTTAATGTTTATTCATTTCTGAGAGAGACAGAGACAGAGCTAGAGTGGGGGAGGGGCAGAGAGAGAGGGAGACACAGAATCCGACACAGGCTCCAGGTTCTGAACTGTCAGCACAGAGCCCGAGGCAGGGCTCGAACTCAGGAACTGTGAGATCACGACCTGAGCCGAAGTCAGACACCCAACTGACTGAGCCACCCAGGCGCCCCATTGATAACATTTCTTATTATGATGGGGACACCATCAAGTACTTTGCTTGAAGCCTTGAAGTTTGATATCAGAAGCAGATTGCTCTGCACTCTGAGGAATTTATTTACTTTTAACTGAATCAGACATCCATAATTCTCAATGGGAGCCATAGGAAAGATTTTCTTCACTTCTCCCTCTTTCTCACCACAGACAAGGTCATCCTTAGGATTCTAGGCTAAAGAAGTAGGCTTATTAAGGATATTAGCAGGGTATTAGCTAATTTGAAGTGATTCAACAGTGCAGAGGACGGTGTTTTCTGAAAACTTCATACTCCACTGGTAGTAGGTCTTCATTTTAATGACTGCTTCTCTCAGGAAGAGACAATCTCGGCACCTGGAAGGATTCCAAAGTTGCAAACCTGCCTCATAGCGTTCAGTACATGTATTTTGGTTTGTCCTAAATCTGTCAGTTGAAGACACCAACGTATGGTAGAGTTGTTTTGGTCCAAAATGCAAGAAATGAGGGCTATTTATTCATTTCTATCCCTTTTCTCTTCAATGCATTGCTCCCCAAATGTGTAAGTATGTCCTTTCCTACCCCACTTCTTTGTTTAGCTGTGGTCATCCCCTTTTTGTTCTCCTATCTCAGTAAGCCCTGAATTAGTTCTGTTCAGTTATTTTCCAAATTATTAGGGCATAATTTCAGTATATGCTTATTAAAAAAACTTCAAAAATACAGGAGATCTTTTAAATTCTATTAATCAGAGTTTTCCATGCAACATTTCAGTCTCTTTATTTTTTCTCAAAATGCAAATGAGTTCATATGGTAAATACTATTTTAAAGACTGCTTTTTTAAAACACTTGCTAAGTATTTTTAGCATTTTCCTTGTCATTAAATTTTATTGACTGGATAATAGCATTTCACTATTGAATGTAGCATAATTTATTTAATCAATCTGCTGTATTTGGATGTTGAAGTTGCTTAAAGTTTTCCAGCATTATAAATAATACTGAGATATGTATTCTTTTTATTTATAAATTTTAAAAAATTTAACATTTATTTATTTTTGAGAGAGAGGGAGAGAGAGAGAGAGAGAGAGAGAGAGAGAGAGCACGAGCACAGGAGGGACAGAGAGAGAGGGAGACACAGAATCCGAAGCAGGCTCCAGGCTCTGGGCTGTCAGCACAGAGCCTGACGTGGGGCTCAATTGCAGGAACCATGAGATCATGACCTGAGCCAAAGTTGGACACTCAACTGACTGAGCAACCCAGGCACCCCAAGATATATATTCTTTTAACTTTGTGCGCCTCATTGATTATTTCTTAGGATGGAGGGGGATGCAAAAATATTTAATAAAAAGTGTTTGATAAACTGTGTCAAAATCCGCCCCCTCAAAGTTTACGTGCACTTATACTCAGTTGTGCCTTATATTAATTAAATGTCCATTTCTCTAATTTATTGCTTTTGAACAATGACTTCTATCATTCTTTTTAATATTTGATAACTGAATAATCAACACATGACATCTTGCTTTTAATTCATAGTTCTTTACTACTATGGGGGTTGAGCACATTTTTAAGCTTACAGGCAAATTCTTATTGAGATAGCTCACCTCTGTATAATTTAAATTTCTAAATGTTCCAATAAAGGCTTACTATTTCAATGCTGGACTCTAATGTATTTTGGTAGCTGCAAGATCTATTTTGTACTATCTTACCTATTGTCTTTAGTCCAATCCCAATACTCTCTCTCTTTTCAGGATTATAGCTCTTATTTTTTTATAACACTTTTCAGCTTTGTGCAATAATTGGACTTTCATGCAAACTTGAGCCAAGAAGCTTGTAATGGGAAGCTGAAGTCCCAGGAGCACTAGATACTTAAAATATGCACATCTGTACCTTGATGAACGTATGACCTAATCTTGCATATTTTTTTCTGAGGAAGAATGATTGTCTATAAGTTATATAGAATGAAAATAACCATTGCAGGCCATAATTATCAACAAAATACCTTGGTCTTATTGGTCCATATTGCTGCCCATATAACTTAAAGATAATGAGTTAATATTTTCAAAGGACATAAACATCTTAAGTTTTGAATGTATGTTATCAAATTAATCTCCACAAAATTTTATTAAGTTATAATTTCACCATTAGAGTGTTCATTTAAGTTCATATTCCAAGTCTATAAAAATGGGAATAGTAATAGTACACATTTTATAGGGTTTTTATAAGCCATAATAATCCACGGTAAACATTTAACCTGATATAACATGAGCAATTAATAAATGCTAGCCATTTTGATTAGTGTTTTAATTAATGGTTTAAAAATTAGAATAAAATCTTAAAGAGCTTTAATATAAAACAATGGATAAAAATCAGAGCATATCTAATAAAAACAGGAGGAGAAATTGGAATCCTTGGCTGTTTGGTCAGACTCTTGGCCCCATTGCTACCCTAATGCAGCTCCTATTCTAGGAAATCATGTTTCTGAAAAACAGAGCAAGAAAACCATTAAGTTAAGAGACTGGTAAAACCAATGAGGGCAACTCAGTTTGTGAAATGAGGTTTAGATGAGTGAGGTAGGATATTTCCTCCCAGAGAAGAGAAACTATCAGTTTTCTGTTTACAAAATGTGGTCATTCAGATTAGAACTATGACTTGATTCCTCCCCAGAGGATGACTTGTCAGAGAATTGTATTTCTGTTTCCTAGGAACTTTATAACATTTATGTGTCATTCATTCAGTTTTTCTTTTTTTCCTTTCTTTCTTTCTTTCTTTCTTTCTTTCTTTCTTTCTTTCTTTCTTTCTTTCTTTCTTTCTTTCTTTCTTTCTTTCTTTCTTATATATGTGTGCATTTATTCAAATTTATTGAGTATATAACCAGTGTTAACCCTCTTGCTCTCAAGACACTTCCTGGCTAGTGTCACTACCTGACTCTCCTTGAATGACAGGAATGTTAGGGATAACTACAGGGTAGCTCTTGGTTTTACTTAGGGAGAGTTTTTCATGGTGATGAGGTTTTCATTTATTTCCCACTAATTAATTTAATATTTTTTTAGTTACCTACTATAAGTACTAGTTACTAATAGTCACTGAGCTAAGTGTTGTGATTATAGAGATGAACAATGCATGGTCCATGCTGTTAGGAATTTAGACAAGAAAATAAACTACAATGAGGTTTTATGGGGTGTTTGGGAGTACAAAGGAGGCAACTCAATCAGTTTAAGGAGGGGGTAAGATGATGAGGAAACTCTTTTAAAAAGAGGTGACATTTGAAATGAGTATTAAAAGATGAGTAAGATCTGGCCAAGCATTTTGAGGGGCAAAAATTCAAGGTGAAAGCAAAAGAATGTGATTTGCATGGCACTGTCAGAGAACATGGATTTTACTAGCTCGTATCTGGTTCAGAGATGGATATGTTTACAGTAATCTGGACCAATTGACCCAAAGAGGGACTTGCTGGGAAATTCTGAGAAAGAAGTTTCTTAATCTTTAAAGAAACTGTGAGAAGCTTCCTTTTGTCTCCTGCTGCATGAATAGAAAGATGCATTTAGCCTCCTTTGCTATTGGACAACATTATGCAACTTCAGGAGAACCAGTCTTAGGATGAATCTAATACTTGATAGAGCCTAGAGATGGAGAGACCACAAGTTCTTTACCTTATCAGAGAATCACTTTATCAACCAATTGTAAAGCCCATTACACTGTGGGGCTTTTAAGAAAAAGTTTATTTATTTATTTTGAGAGAGGGAGAGAGAGAGAGCATGTGAGCAGGGGAGGGGCAGAGAGAGAGAGAGAGAGAGAGAGAGAGAGAGTATCCTAAGTTGTCACTGTGCTGTTAGTGTAGAGCCCCACATGGGGCTGAATCTCACAAACCCAACTCTGAGATCATGACCTAAACTGAAATCAAGAGTCAGAGGCTTAACTGACTGAGCCACCCAGGTGCCAATATAAGGCTTTTCTTAAGTTAACCAACATATTTCCTTGTTTTAAAATCTCAAAACCTCTTACTTTGGCTGGAGTTAGTGTCAGTGTCAGGGTGATGTAGTGGTCCAATAGGAATCTGGAAAGGGAGGTAGAGATTATACCATGAAAACTTTGTATACCATTCTGAGGAGTTTGAATTTAAAGTTGAAAGCACCAGGAAACTACTTATTGGGGAATTATAAGTAAAGGAGTATAGCCTTTGGTCCAGACCTTGAAGGAAGAGTGTAAGAGAGGTTTTCCTAACTGTTTATAAATTTCAAGATCAGAAGCAGACTTGGATTGATCACTTGTAGGATTTAGTTCAGTTTTAGTCAGAAGAATACTTCTCTAGGTATTTATTTATTTATTTATTTATTTATTTATTTATGGGAAGTAGGAAGGCACACATTTCATTCTTTTAGATGCCTGGTTCCTTAAACTTCAACGAGAAGAAAGCAAATAGGGAGAATCATTTAATTAAGTAAATTGGAGAACTTCAACCCTGTGGAGCAAGTATTGACCGTGACTATACACTCTATTGACCACACAATTCACTATGTAGCAACATCTATCGTGCATTGATAGCTATGTGTTGTTCCTGTGTTATACATTTTTGTTGTTTTTTTATGAGTGCATTGTTAACTCCTAGATCAAATATTTTCAAAATAGATTACTTGGATCAGAACCACTTAGATGCTTAGACGTTTAACAAGCTTCTCAGAAAATCTTTTTGTAATGTCTAATGTGCCAGAGAGGCTGAGTATGCACTTGCAGATTCATGAGAGTTTAAAATCAGTAATCTTTGAGTTTCAGATACTTCTGCCAGGAGCCCAAGTATATGAGTTTTAAGAAGAATGAGGAGAGTCAGTCTTAAATTTTTTCCCCCAAATACATGTGTCCATTTTCATGTATTTTATTCTAGAAAGGCCCAAAGGCTACGTTTTCCAATGAACAAAATTATTTGGAGTTAATGATAAAATATATAATTTAACTTTTAATTTTAAAATTTTCACTTAATTGAACCTATTGTATAGTACCACATACAAGGAGTAGGTAAAATTTAATGAGTGGCTCAATTTTATATTAATTTTAGTTATTGACAATAAGAGAGAAAAGACCTGTGATCAGGGTTCAGGTCTGAGATCATAACTGTTTTCTTTGATTTGATTCATTGCTTTAACTTAGAGAAATTTCACAAAATCTGCTCAATTTCCTATTCTACAAAATAGACATAACATCTATTGTCACCTGAGAAAATGTAACAAATGAATTTTATCAAGCAATAATATACTTTGATCCTGAGAAGAAAGATTTAATCAATGGAGATATTATTTGGATTTGATCTTTGAAAACTGCAGGAATATTAGAAACTGTTCAGTTCTATACATGCTGTGTAGATAGGATATTTTATTCTATAAAATTTCTGATAAAGCACAGAGATCTTAAGGTATCGATGAAAGCTTTTGCATTTAAAATGCACATTTTAGTTCATCTGTTAGATCTCTGAATTGCCATTTATCTAGATCTCTTTTTTGAAATGTAAATTTTTTTGAGCAAAGTTTACCAACATCTTAAAAATCAAAGACTTAATTTTGAAACTGAAGCATATTCTTTTTTATTATATTAAATAGGGTTAAATAGGATATTTTGAATACTGAAGTATGATGAAAGCTTCCCAAAACTTTTTTTTTGTGCCTTCTAAGTCTGCTTTTCTCTGAACTCTTCATGTTTTCTATAAATGAAATTGTGTTTTACCTCAAATTCCCTATCTAGTCACTTGATTTTGTTTCTATCAGGTACAACCTCTCTTCATTATTTTTCTTTTTTCTGTACTATGACAATATATCTCCCTTTTGCTCCAATCAAGTCTAGGCACATTTTCATTTCCTGTTATTTTCATTTTTCCTTCCCATCCAAGAGCATTTCTATCACCTCACATTATATTAAAGTACCTGTTTCCTGAATTTTGAAAGATCTCATGTAGAGGGACCATTACAGACGTTGGGTAACCTGGGGAATTTTTCTGGATACTCATTTCTACAAGTTTGATGTTTAGTTAACAACTAATTGTTTGTGATTCAGTCAATAAACTAATTCTGTCCAGTTGGTTAGAGTCACTGAGTAATCAGAAAAACCTTGGTCCAAGCTATTGTGCAAGTATGCAAGTATTTGTGTGGTTCTCAGTAATAAATCTTCCATCTCCTTTCTCTGTGGCATTGTCTCATGTTTCTATCAAATTCAATTCAACCAACAAATATTTGAACACCTACCATCTGCTCAGCTGCATGTTAACTTATGTGTGTGTGTGTGTGTGTGTGTGTGTGTGTGTGTGTGTGCTTGTGAGAACTGGTGTATTGTGCCTGTCCATGAGGAGCTTACCCATGGGCTTAGGTACATAGCCATGAAGAAGCCAAAAAGATTGTATCTAATTGTAGCAGATACAATTATTTCTGCAGTTTTCAAAGATAAAACTAAATAATATCTCTATTGAACTAAGCCTTTTTTTCCCAGGATTTCAAAGTATATTATTGAATGATAAAATCCATTTGAGTGCTATCCACAATCACAGTGTTTATTCATTGAGTTGGTGAGTTTTTGAATGACAAAGCAATCCTCTCAAGTTATTTATATTTACTCTTTTACATGGTAACTTACATAATTGCCGTAAAAAAAGTTGTTCTCAAGACAGAAGCTACTACTTATTGAGCATTTACAAGTGTCACAAATACTGGTAAAATTTTTCTTTATTCACATCTTATTTGTTAAGCACCTACTCTGTGCCAAGCACAGAGGGTAGAAGAATGAAGAAGGTGTCTTATCTCTGAGAGGTTGAGGAAACTAGCCAGATGACAACAAATAAATAAGATAATTCAATATTAGTGATAATTGGTGTTAAAGGTAATGGGATAGTGAGTAACATACGGTGGCCACTTTAAATAGAATGGTAACTGAAGACATGTAAAAAGAGATGCTGTATTTAAAAGACACTTCAGGAATAAAAAGGAGATGTTCGTGTGGAGGGCTGGTGGGAGGGATCAGTCCTGGAGAAGAGTATATCCCATGACGCTGCAATGGGGAAGGACCTGCCAGGTTTGAGGAATGACAAGAGGATGGGGAATAAATGAAGGGCAGACTTGTAGGGAGATGGCATTGGTGGATGTGGAGGAAATAAATTATGCTGGACAATGTTCTGCCTGTTAGAAAGTCCAGGCTTTTTTTGGGAAACAATCAGCAAAACTAAAAGGCAACCGACAGAATGGGAGAAGATATTTGCAAATGACATGTCAGATAAAGGGATAGCATCCAAAATCTATAAAAACTCTTCAGGCTCAACACCCCCCAAAAAAATAATCCAGTGAAGAAATGGGCAAAAGACATGCATAGACACTTTTCCAAAGAAGTCATCCAGATGGCCAACCGACACATGAAATGATGTTCAACATCACTCATCATCAGGGAAATACAAGTCAAAACCACAATGAGATACCACCTCACACCTGTCAGAATGGCTAAAATTAGCAACTCAGGCAACAACATATGTTGGTGAGTATGTAGAGAAAGAGGAACCCTTTTGCGTTGCTGGTGGGAATGCAAACTGGTGCAGCCACCTGGAAAACAGCATGGAGATTCCTCAAACTTTTAAAATAGAACTACCCTATGACCCAGGAATTTCACTACTAGGTATGTATCCAAAGGACACAGGAGTGCTGATTTGAAGGGGCACATGCACCTTGTTTATAGCAGCACCATGGACAATAGCCAAAGTATGGAAAGAGCCTAAATGTCTATCAACTGATAAATGGATAGAGAAGATGTGGTGTATATATCCAATAGAATATTTTTCAGCAGTCAAAAAGAATGAAATCTTGCCATTTGCAACAATGTGGATGGAGCTAGAGTGTATTATGCTATGCAAAATAAGTCAGTCAGAGAAAGACAAATATATGATTTCACTTATATGTGGAGTTTAAGAAACAGAACAGATAAACATAGGTGAAGGGCAGCAACAGTAAGATAATAGAGGAGAAGACAAACCATAAGAGCCTCTTAAAGACAGAGAACAAACAGGGTTGCTGGCAGGGTGTTGGGTGGGGGGATGAGTTAAATGGGCAATGCCCTCCTTAATAGGAGGGCACTTGTTGGGATGAGCACTGGGTGTTATATGTTAGTGATGAATCACTAAATTCTATTCCTGAAATCATTATTATACTATATGTTAGATAACTTGGATTTAAGTTAAAAAAAGAAATTACAGTTTTTTCTTAAGGAGCAATAAGAACCTATTAAAATATTTTTAAAGGGGGAGGATGTAATTTGGTTAAATCTTCTAAAATAATCACTTTGGAGAATAAATTGGAAGTGGAAAAGTGGAGATACAGGGAGATTAATTTTACATCTGTAAAATGACGGTGGTCTTAATGAGAGGAGACATGGAGAAGAATGAGAGAAGTGGAAAGGCTTGGGGTTTGTTCAGAGGAAGACAAATAGGACCTCATGATCAAGTGCACAAGGGATGAGAAAAATGGGAAATCAAGGGTCACATCAATTATTTTAATATTCACAACTACTTTATGAGGTAGGTGTTATTATCCATACCTTATAGATAAGAAAACTGAAACACTGAGAAGAGAAAAGCTCTGCCCAAGGTCTTGTCCTTAGTAAATCAGGCATGAGGATTGTTCCCAGGCAGGCAATTGTAGAGACCATACCAATCACCATGACAATATTGAACAACATATGTCTTATAACTTTCTAAGTGTGATAATTGATTTTATGCTTTCCACTTCAAAATATTCCCATTTATGTTGAATTTGAGACCTAGAATAGCTCCAAATTGTGTCACTTTTCTTTCATTAAGTTAGAAACAACTGTGAAATAAATCAGATGGCTTAAGAGATATATTTAAAAATCGAACTTCCAGGATATTTTATGGAGTCTATTGCAGATTCAGCCTGATACGTACTTAGTATTTCTACTGTGGTATGCCATGAAAAAATGATATTAATAACCTTGAACCTCAAGTATAGTAAGATACTGTTGAATCACCAACGAGATGCTATATGTTTGGTGTAGGAGTATTTTATTCTTAACCTTTATTTTACTGTGTTCTAAGATTTTGAAAATTGGTAATCAATTGGTATAGCCTTGGTGAACACAGTTTAATCTTAATATCACAGTCCCTTATGTATACTTACCTCCTTAGAGGCCAGGAATGAGTGGAAATTACTTACATTTTATATTTTCAAGAAAGAAGTAGGGTTTTTTTTTTGTTTTTGTTTTTGTTTTTCTTTTTTAACAAAAGCAAATAGGATAGATTCTCTTCCCAGAACAGAAGAAACTTGCATTTTGGTGTGTATGTGGGGGGTGGGTGGGTGGGGTGAGGAGGTAAGATCTCTTCGGTCATCCCACTCTCCAGACTACCTGCTTGTAAGAAGACTTACAAAGACTACCTCTTTGTAAGAAGATGGTTTCATCAGGATTTAGTTGACAAGAGAACAATGACTTCCACTGAGTTAGGGTGGTACCTAGTAAAAAAAATCTGCTTATGAGTCAGTGAGTTTTGATTATACATTACATAACTTCCTCTATTTCTTTGAAATTTGAAATATATATTACAGTCTGAGGCCAGATGTCTATAACACTGTATAATCTCATTAAATATGTGTTTAATTGGATAAAAATATTAGGGGATGGGTAGGAGTCTGGTTCCCTAAGGAGGCCAGATGGATTTTATTTTTAAAAGTAGAGAGAAAATTTAAGAATAGAAAATTTGTATACTTTGTCTCTGGTAGTGGCAATATCAAGCAAACATCACAATTTTAAGGGCATTATGTGGGAAAATGTTATATTATAATTCTGTTTTCTTTCTAGATACTGGGTGTATCCTATTCCATGTTTTTTTCCATTTTATTTTTAAAGTAAAACTCTGGAAATCTTTTCATGATTAATTAAAAATTTTAAGAAAATAATTTCAGTGGGATAAAACACATACTTTTCCTATAAAATATGTTACATTTTTTGGGAAATTTATGCCACAATTTATGGGCACCTGGTGGCTTAGTCAGTTAAGCATCCGACTTCGGCTCAGGTCATGATCTTGTGGTTCAAACCCTGTGTCAGGCTCTGTCTGCTTTGGATTCTGTGTCTCCTTCTCTATCTGCCCTTCTCCAACTCATGCTCTGTCTCTCTCTCTCTCTCAAAAATAAATTTAAAAAAAATTTTAAAAATTAAAAAAAAATTAATTCAAGATGCCTGAAGCTTTTCTTTTATTCTATTTGCTGGTTTAGAAATAAGGTCTCCAATAGTGAACAACTGAATGTATAATGCTGGAGAAATGTATTCACAAAGATTTTTTTGAATCGAAATGGAAATATGACTCCTCAAACATAAATCTCTATTTAATTTGGTGACATAGTAGTCTAACCAAAAACCATTTATAATTTGCCTCACTGAATAGATAAAACAATAAATAAATGCTTCACACACATGATCGTAAAATTTAGTGAGTACTTGAATACATATAGTATTATTGATTTTTCTATGTAGGCTTTTATTCCTAATCATTCCTGATAGTCAAAATTTATTTAATGTAATTAGCTGGTAGAGGAAAGATTTATCTATACGTATACGTGTGATATTTGTTTTTAAGTATGTGAATCTTAATCTGTTCTGTTTCTCATATTTCTTTTCTAGATTTAGGTTATAAAATTATGTATGAATGTTTTTTAATGTTACACATAAAAGAAAGTAATTAAATATTCAATCTTAGTTAGACTGCTCAATCAAACTATGCAAACACACATTATTTGACAATTATTTGCAATGCCAATAGCATTCTATGATGCTGTAATTGACATGGTAGTAAAACATATGTTTGGAGATGTTTTTCTTCCAGTACTAATATAGCCACAATGTAGGATTGCCAAGGCAGATGAAATTGTATTTGTGGAATGGAATATTCCCACCAGTCATGGACCCATGACTTTGCCCATTACATTGTACAATATGATATGAGCATTTATTACTTAATATTTTAAAAACACTTTTGGAAAGCATGAAGAACTAGACAGATGTTGGCCCTATGTGTGGTGACTGATAATATACAACATTGTAAAAAGTCTACAGAATATAAAGCAAATGCTGATCCAGAGCTTGTGGTTTAAAGATGTATGACTATGTACAAGGTATTACTACCTGTTTCGCTAATAAAAATACTAAACAGTATCTTTTTAGAGCTAAAAACTGTCATTGAAAATTTCTACTTAATTAAAAGGTAGTAATAATAATACACCAACAGAGAAGCAGACAATAAAATTGAATGGTTAACACAAATTTTGTGAAGCCAGTAGTAAGGGTTCTTAAGGAGCACAGGTACCAGGCCAAGTAGGATGGACGTTTTTATCTTATAACAAAGAAGTAAAGGATAATTTAGTGTGTAAATATTGTTGTTAATTGTGCTGGGGACAACAAATGGGCTTGCAAGTGAAATTTCAGGACAAACATAAAATAAAGTAAGTGCAGTATTTCTGTGCACATAGGTCTTTTCAATATTCCTCCTTTCCCTCAAATAGAGACCTATACAGGGATTGAGATCTTTTTAATTCTTCAAATGTGGACAGTCATAGGTGAAAGACTGTATGGTGTACAGGTATGCATTCAGAGAGATTAGGCAAGGATAGCCCTTCCAGCCCTGTTTATCAGAAGTGATGCTCATTATTCTCTGTGATAGTGTCTAGGTCATGACCTTGAGTCTGAGAGCTCAGACTTTCATTGCAATTATATTTGTGATAAGGAAGCTAGATTTAGCCCAGTGGGCAATATGACTACCTAAAGTGGTAAAGCCTCTACTTAGAGGGCGGATGTGACAAATTGATTTCAATAATTGTGATGGATCACTAAAGAGATTCCTTATCAGGATGAAGAGGTATAAGAATTCTGGGTGGAGAGTAGTGCATCCTAAATGATTCTTAAATGTCCCACTTTTCCTACTTTTGGGTGACTTCTACTTCCATTGAAATCACTGCTCTAAAGATAGATAAAAAAGTAAGGATTTTAAGTCCTAGAAGGGAAAGACAGGCTAGTTCTGTATTTCTCAGACATTTTTAAGTAAAATATATAGTAAGAAATATATTTTACATTACAACCCATTATACTCATACCCATGCTCTCTCCAACATGAACACGAATGTATACACTATTGAAATAAAGCTTTCAATTAAAAATGCTTTGGTACTCTTTTTTTTTTTTTTTGGCAGAAATACTTTTGACTTTAATATGGAAATGATTGTTTTTTTTTTATATGAAATTTATTGACAAATTGGTTTCCATACGACACCCAGTGCTCATCCCAAAAGGTGCCCTCCTCAATACCCATCACCCACCCTCTCCTCCCTCCCACCCCCCATCAACCCTCAGTTTGTTCTCAGTTTTTAAGAGTCTCTTATGCTTTGGCTCTCTCCCACTCTAACCTGTTTTTTTTTTTTTTTTCCTTCCCCTCCCCCATGGGTTCCTGTTAATTTCTCAGGGTCCACATAAGAGTGAAACCATATGGTATCTGTCTTTCTCTGTATGGCTTATTTCACTTAGCATCACACTCTCCAGTTCCATCCACGTTGCTACAAAAGGCCATATTTCATTTTTTCTCATTGCCACGTAATATTCCATTGTGTATATAAACCACAATTTCTTTATCCATTCATCAGTTGATGGACATTTAGGCTCTTTCCACAATTTGGCTATTGTTGAGAGTGCTGCTATGAACATTGGGGTACAAGTGGCCCTATGCATCAGTACTCCTGTATCCCTTGGATAAATTCCTAGCAGTGCTATTGCTGGGTCATAGGGTAGGTCTATTTTTAATTTTCTGAGGAACCTCCACACTGCTTTCCAGAGCGGCTGCACCAATTTGCATTCCCACCAACAGTGCAAGAGGGTTCCCGTTTCTCCACATCCTCTCCAGCATCTATAGTCTCCTGATTTGTTCATTTTGGCCACTCTGACTGGCGTGAGGTGATACCTGAGTGTGGTTTTGATTTGTATTTCCCTGATAAGGAGCGACGCTGAACATCTTTTCATGTGCCTGTTGGCCATCCGGATGTCTTCTTTAGAGAAGTGTCTATTCATGTTTTCTGCCCATTTCTTCACTGGGTTATTTGTTTTTTGGGTGTGGAGTTTGGTGAGCTCTTTATAGATTTTGGAGACTAGCCCTTTGTCCGATATGTCATTTGCGAATATCTTTTCCCATTCCGTTGGTTGCCTTTTAGTTTTGTTGGTTGTTTCCTTTGCTGTGCAGAAGCTTTTTATCTTCATAAGGTCCCAGTAATTCACTTTTGCTTTTAATTCCCTTGCCTTTGGGGATGTGTCGAGTAAGAGATTGCTACGGCTGAGGTCAGAGAGGTCTTTTCCTGCTTTCTCCTCTAGGGTTTTGATGGTTTCCTGTCTCACATTTAGGTCCTTTATCCATTTTGAGTTTGTTTTTGTGAATGGTGTGAGAAAGTGGTCTAGTTTCAACCTTCTGCATGTTGCTGTCCAGTTCTCCCAGCACCATTTGTTAAAGAGGCTGTCTTTTTTCCATTGGATGTTCTTTCCTGCTTTGTCAAAGATGAGTTGGCCATACGTTTGTGGGTCCAGTTCTGGGGTTTCTATTGTATTCCATTGGTCTATGTGTCTGTTTCTGTGCCAATACCATGCTGTCTTGATGATGACAGCTTTGTAGTAGAGGCTAAAGTCTGGGATTGTGATGCCTCCTGCCTTGGTCTTCTTCTTCAAAATTCCTTTGGCTATTCGGGGCCTTTTGTGGTTCCATATGAATTTTAGGATTGCTTGTTCTAGTTTCGAGAAGAATGCTGGTGCAATTTTGATTGGGATTGCATTGAATGTGTAGATAGCTTTGGGTAGTATTGACATTTTGACAATATTTATTTTTCCAATCCATGAGCAGGGAATGTCTTTCCATTTCTTTAAATCTTCTTCAATTTCCTGCATAAGCTTTCTATAGTTTTCAGCATACAGATCCTTTACATCTTTGGTTAGATTTATTCCTAGGTATTTTATGCTTCTTGGTGCAATTGTGAATGGGATCAGTTTCTTTATTTGTCTTTCTGTTGCTTCATTGTTAGTGTATAAGAATGCAACTGATTTCTGTACATTGATTTTGTATCCTGCAACTTTGCTGAATTCCTGTATCAGTTCTAGCAGACTTTTGGTGGAGTCTATCGGATTTTCCATGTATAATATCATGTCATCTGCAAAAAGCGAAAGCTTGACTTCATCTTTGCCAATTTTGATGCCTTTGATTTCCTTTTGTTGTCTGATTGCTGATGCTAGAACTTCCAGCACTATGTTAAACAGCAGCGGTGAGAGTGGGCATCCTTGTCGTGTTCCTGATCTCAGGGAAAAAGCTCTCAGTTTTTCCCCGTTGAGGATGATGTTAGCTGTGGGCTTTTCATAAATGGCTTTTATGATCTTTAAGTATGTTCCTTCTATCCCGACTTTCTCAAGGGTTTTTATTAAGAAAGGGTGCTAGATTTTGTCAAAGGCCTTTTCTGCATCGATTGACAGGATCATATGGTTCTTCTCTTTTTTGTTGTTAATGTGATGTATCACGTTGATTGATTTGCGAATGTTGAACCAGCCCTGCATCCCAGGAATGAATCCCACTTGATCATGGTGAATAATTCTTTTTATATGCCGTTGAATTCGATTTGCTAGTATCTTATTGAGAATTTTTGCATCCATGTTCATCAGGGATATTGGCCTGTAATTCTCTTTTTTTACTGGGTCTCTGTCTGGTTTAGGAATCAAAGTAATACTGGCTTCATAGAAGGAGTCTGGAAGTTTTCCTTCCCTTTCTATGTCTTGGAATAGCTTGAGAAGGATAGGTATTATCTCTGCTTTAAACGTCTGGTAGAACTCCCCTGGGAAGCCATCTGGTCCTGGACTCTTATTTGTTGGGAGATTTCTGATAACCGATTCAATTTCTTCGCTGGTTATGCTTTGGTACTCTTATTTTCTCTTCTAATTCATTCTATTTTTAAAAATGATTAATCAATGAAATAAGTTTCTTTGAAATAAATAATCAATGGGTAGTAATCTGTTTCAAGAACAGTCAGCTACCTTATATGTGTCAGTACTATCAACTAGAAGACAAATGTGTATAGCTAAAAGCAGGAAGAAAATCTTACCTGTAACACAATATTCCAGGCATGCCCTGACCTTTGCACTTGTTCTCTCCATCTGGAATGTTCTTCTCTAACTTACCCAGGTAGCTAACTCACTTTCATCAGAACTTTGTTCAAAGCAACTTCCTTTAGAGGCTTTCCTTAATATTCTGTTTAACTTTGCAACCTCCCCAATGCTTCCTATATCCCTTCCTGCTTTGCCTTTTTCTATAGTAGTACATACTGTATACAATATGGTCTAGTACTTCTCTATAGTATTATAAATTTAATCACCATCTGATATACTATAGGCCTTCAGTGATTTGTGATTTGTGTATCATTTGTGTTCCCTAAGGTGTTAACTCCATAAGGCTAGGGGATTTTTTTTTCATCATTATATCCCAGTGCTTAGAACAGAGCTTGGCATTAGCAGGTGCTCAATATATTTTGTTGGGTAAATGACTACTTGGCTGATTGAATGAATACATGAAAAAAAAATCCTGTGTCCCAAAAGAAAGGCAGTCCAGTAGATGAAGTAATTAGATACAATTCCAAATTTTATTTCTGTTCCTCTAAGAACTCAGAAGAGTGTTTAATTTGTTACCTGCAGCTACATGTATTTAAATCCCTTTTCTTCTCCTATCTCTCCCACACCTCAGCAGCTGTGTTGAGCCTCTCCTCTGTTAACCCCTGCTCTCAATTGTTGCCTCAAAGCTTTCCTGCAGTGTCCACATATGTGGGCTTTTCTCCTTCTTTCCTCCTTTTCATGGTGCATCATCTCCATATGAATGGTGACCAGGGATTTCTCTCTTCTCACCCTCTGCTGTGCTAAGTGGCAGAGGCCCCAAGAGCATCTCAACCCTCTGTGCTCCACCACCCCTCTCCCTTCCTGTAGGGCCACCCTCTAGGAATGTTAAGACATACTTAGGGTATCAGTAAGTCAGGAGCAAAATTTGCTATTTTAGAATAAATTTCCTACTTGAAAAAGTATTATAAAAAAGATTGAATGAGAACGGCTCAGCTTTTATTAACAATAACACAACTATTAGAGAAAACAGAGTTTCACAGGGGCTTAATGAAGACTATCAACTGCATCAAAGGAAGAGATGGAAGACACATTTCCTACTCAATTATAAATTGGCATAATCATGTCGGGTACCCAGTTTTCAGGTTGATATCTCTCAGTGTAACACAGCAATATACTTGCAAACTTGATTTGAAGTTACACAGCACCGGTTAAATCTTTTGCAATAGAGATCATCTATGCCAATTAAAGTCAACCTTCCTACATTCTTGTTTCACCTGGTTTTGACATCTTTTAGTAAGAAGAAATAGAAAAGATAGTTTGGTTATTCCCTCAGCAACCCCCACTTCCACCTCATGAGAACTAGTATACCTGGTGGAAATATTTTTTATAATAAAGTATATTTCCTTGACTTTCTTTTTAAAGATTAATTTTATTCTGTTGCCTTGTGTTGGATTGAATGTGTGTCACTGTATGAAACATAACTTTGGTGATACCTATTCCTTTGGACTATCAGAAAGCTTATGATTCTTACCACCTTCTTAAAAATAACTTATTTCAGGAGAGTTGAACAGAATTAGCAACATTTGTATCCTGACATTAGTATTCTAGGCACGAAATGTCTTCTGTGATAAAACATGGATTGCGGTCTGGCTGAGTGTCAGTGAGTACAGGTGCACATGTCTTTTGCATGTGAGCAAAAGACTGCGGTAGGGTTTGCAGTAGATTTTGGTGCCCCCTCAGATCTCGTTACCAGAGAGATGGACTCATCTCCCAAATTCTGGTTGAGTGTTTTTCAGCCAAGCCCAGTGCCCTTTTTTCTAGGTGGAAAACTCTGAATCCATTCATGCATCTCCTGGGATCAGATGAAGGCTAGACTTCAGCTGAAACCGCATCTTTGCTTATCTACTTCCTCTGTTCCATCTTCATTTCCTTTTTCAAAAAAAGTCTCTTGTACAAGTATTGCTGTCTGAAGTCCTGTTTCTAGGGAATATAATCCAAGGTATGATTTGAGGGAGTAGCAATTCTCTGACTTTTCCCATTTTATCCAATCTTACCTCATTGCTCCAAAGAACAGATCACTCTGGGGACAATTGAGAAAAATACCTGTTTGTCTTTAGACCTTTCTGCCCTTATGTAACTCATAAGAGGTAGAAACACATTATGTAAATTTTATTTTATATTTTGGTCTTGTTTCAGGACAATTCAATTGTTCTTTTTGTAGAACTCTTGATCTCTGTTTTGAGTCAGTTAATTAGAAGTGTTTTTTTTCCTATTCTAGCTTTCCCCTTCTAAATTTTTCATCAGTGATTTCTAGATGTTTAGGTTGGGTGTGTGGAGCATTAGAAATATCCCTTAGCACTGGACCAGTCCAATTCAACCCCAAGGAAAGTGAATGCAAACACCTATATCTGAGATATCCATGTATGTGCCTTCTGCTGGAAAAGAGAAATGAACCCAAAGTGATTCCATCTTCTTTTCCCAAATCTTGAGCAAATGGATCCTATTGGCAGACCATTAATTGCGTTTAGAATACTAGGGGCAGGGGGGTTGGAGAAATGCAGTTTCTAGGCTTCCATCCTCTGTGATACAAAAGAGAGCCTAGAAGAGATTGGGAAGGAGGTGACAGGTGGGAGAAGGGAAGAGAGGAATGCTACTTGGCCAAAAGAGCACAAATATCCAGTAAAACCTTGCTGTCCACTCTGGTAAGTATATCTAACAACAACAACAACAACAATAACAACAACAACAACAACAAATAATGAATTCATTTACTTCTAGGAACTAGAAAGGAGGAATAGTTTGATATATTAAATATGCTTGTTGTAAGTTGACTTTAATATTTGGTATTAGCTCTCTGGATTAAACAATGAAAATATTGAGACATAAATAAAAACAAGCCCAAAGCTCGCTTAAGTCACAAGACTGATTTTTCATAAAGTAAAGGGGAATTGTACAATTTTAGAAAATATTATTAGATTTACTTAGATAAAAAATGTGTGTGGGAATTATGGGGCGCCTGGGTGGCTCAGTTGGTTAAGCCTCCGACTTCAGCTCAGGTCACGATCTCGCGGTCTGTGAGTTCGAGCCCGGTCGGGCTCTGGGCTGATGGCTCAGAGCCTGGAGCCTGCTTCCGGTTCTGTGTCTCCCTCTCTCTCTGCCCCTCCCCCGTTCGTGCTCTGTCTCTCTCTGTCTGAAAAATAAATAAACGTTAAAAAAAATTTAAAAAAATGTGTGGGAATTAAAAACAATTAGAGACATAGAGCTATATTGTTGGATGTGAATGGGATTCAGGTAAGACTTCTAGAAGATATGAATTCTGAAAATAAAACAAAACAATAAAACAGAGGTAGAAGCATAAAACAGGAAATCTTTTCTTGTTAATGAAATATGAGCATATTTTATTTTTGGGACAGAGAGAGACAGAGCATGAACGGGGGAGGGGCAGAGAGAGAGGGAGACACAGAATCGGAAATAGGCTCCAGGCTCCGAGCCATCAGCCCAGAGCCTGACGCGGGGCTTGAACTCACGGACCGCGAGATCGTGACCTGGCTGAAGTCAGCCGCTTAACCGACTGCGCCACCCAGGCGCCCCAAAGCATATTTTAAATTTGATACAAGATTTAGCAAAAACTGAAAATTAAAGCTTCCTTCTTTGATTTTATTAAATATTCATGTAGGAATAATTACTTGGTTAGAGCTAGAGTGTTTTATGCTAAGCGAATTAAGTCAATCACAGAAATACAAATTCATATGATTTCACTCATATGTGGAATTTAAGAAACAAAACAGATGAACAAATGGGAAGGGGGAAAACAAAGAGAGGGAGGCAAACCATAAGAGACACTTAATGGTAGAGAACAAACTGAGAGCTGCTGGAGGGAAGGTGGGTGGAGAATGAGTTAAATAGGTGATGGGTATTAAGGAGGGCACTTGTCATGGAAGGTGGGTGGAGAATGGGCTAAATAGGTGATGGGTATTAAGGAGGGCACTTGTCATGTTGAACACTGAGTGTTATATGGAAGTGATGAATCATTAAATTCTACTCCTGAAACGATACTACACTATATGTCAACTAACTAGAATTTAAATAAATATTTGAAAAGAAAAAAAAGGAATAATTAATTACTATATGTATATTCTTAATGATATCAGCCAAAGTGCAGGCCTATCAATGGCATCCTTTTATCATCAGTTCCAAATGCATTTGGACTCTTTAGTCTCTGTAAGCCTTGCATTTTCAATTATGTGGGTGCATATTTCAAAGTCCAGAGCACTGGACATAATTGTTTTCAATGTGAACCTTAAGTTGCTTGTTTTAATTCACATGGACTTTCCTTTAATGGGTCAGTATGCTGCTCTACTCTGTTGATCTTGTCTCATCTACTTCTAAGGGATCTATTCTCAAAAGGATCTTTCTTATTTCTAGGGATAAAACCATTATGGATCTGTCTGGAAGTCTCTCCTTTCTTCAGAGACTTTCTCTTTCCTTTCAGTACCTATTCCACTGTCCCTTTGGTTTTTAAAATCTTTTGGATTTTGCCTCTTCTCCTCCTTGGCCTTCATCCTAGCTTGTTGGTCATCTTTTAAAAATGTTTAAATTCTGCTCTATATGACTGACCAGGACTTGAGATACAAACAAATGAAAGTGAGGATAAAGGAAAATGACCACTTCTGATCTTCCTTAGGCTCAAACATCAATAAGAAAATTAATTAGAATGTTTGCACTGGTACTAGTGAAAATAAAAAGGCTTTTGTAGGTTGAAAAACCTACCTAAGAGAATTCAGGATTTAGGAGAATCACTGCTGAGTCAGACTTAGGTTTCTCACTCCCAAGTGTAGACAAAGGTCCTGCAAATTTGGCAGACCTAGAAAAAGACAGAAGGAAGCATTGTGTGAATAAAGGCTGCTAGAATTTTAACTTGTAAAGAATGAAATTTCTGGCACCCCATTTTTCCCATATTCTATTTGCTCTGTGTGTGTGCATGTGTGTGTGTGTGTGTGTGTGTGTGTGTGTGTGTGTGTGTGTTTTGAGGCATGATTGCAACTAAAATAAAGGTTTGGGAATTTGAGAGCAGTGGAGACTTACAAATAAATAAAACAGTCTAGAGTAGAGATGGCCTGATGGTATGTGTATTCAGATCTACTACATTATGCATCTGCTGAGGGTGCTGTTCATGTTGCCTTCCATGTGGGTAGCTCACAGAATTCCATTAACCCAGAGTACTGCTAAGGCAGCAGAATGAACTGGAGAGTCAGGGAGAATAACTGAGTAGAGTGGCCTTAGCTAGTCATTGGGCCAACAGAATAATCCGTGAGCCAAGATGGCAAAGGCATAAAAGGAGAGTTTCCCTACGTAAGAGACTTTAATGGAACAAGAGATGACATAGTGAAATACATTTTTACTAGATTGGAAGATGCTTGGTACTAGGATGACAGCATGTACTGAGAAGGGCAAGATTCCAACCCCCTAACTTCACTTCAAACTTGGCCCATTCTATATGCTTCAGAACTATTCACAAATGTAACATAAAAGCAAACTTTGGGAAGGAGGGGGTGGGTGAGCAGAGAACTGATTGAGACTACTGCTATCTGATACATTAGAAGCCCTACCTAGAAATTAAATCTGTTATTGAAAAATTAAAGAAAGTTACAATTTTTGCATTTTGGTGACTGAAATTTATACCACTATTTTGCCTATTTTGATTGGGTGTGAGCAAGTGCTATGCCATGAAAAGTGATACAGTAGGAGAAAAAAATACTACCATGGTAACTCTCTTTTCAGTCTAACATGATTATTCTCTTTTAAATAAGAGGTATTTAGGACTGAAATACAGCAGCAAGACAAAACAAGGAAGAGAAGATTTTTACTCATTCATTAATACTTGCAAACTGGCAAAATGTCAGTAATCATCTTTCTGGCGGCAACTACTTTGGGAACAAAGAAGGGTCAAGAATGGAACTTAAAATTAATATACAATCTATCATGGAGGTAAAAGTCTTGGTTTGTTACACTGAGAAGAACAAATATTATTATATCTATAATATCTACATTGCAATTCTTAGACATACAAAGAGAAAAAGTAGCATAATTGTGAGATATAAAAATGTTAATATAAGTTGATTTGTAGTCAGCTCATAAGAAATTTGATAACAAATCTAGTTCTTTATCTTATACTATACACCAAAGTTACTTTTTGAGGGATTAGAGATTTAGTGTGAAATAAAAACAAGAGAAAGAGAAGAAAATATGAATGAATATATGTCTGATCTTGGGGTGGTAAAAATATTTCTAATTATAAAACAATGGAAAACATCACAAAGAAAAAGCAATAGATTGAGATGACTCTTCCATATGTAGCATATATAATGTATGTATTTGATATAAACTGTATTTATCATAAATAATATAGACAAAGAACAGATAGTCCTAATATATAATCTGCCCATGGCTAAATTATATTAAAGACCTTAATAGAAAAGTAAGTGAAAAAGAAAATAGATATAATGAGAATTTTAGCATCTGTAGTAATAATAGGTAAATTAATAAAATAATGTACTTTATTTGATAAATAAAATCATCAAGACTTAAAACAATGATGCTCATTGTTGGCAAAGGCACAGGGCCATGGAAGCCCTCATCCATTGTTATTAGGAATATGATTTGGAACAAATATTTTGTTCTTAGGGACTGTGTCCCTAGCCACCTGTGCAGTGTCTGGCATTACCCATGCTCAATATGCATTTATTGAATAAATAAACTTTTAGACCATCTCTTTGGCAAACAGTATAAAGAAGCTTGACATTTCATAGGATTTTCTATTAATTCCAATTTTTAGGAGTGTATCTTGATGAAGAAGCAATTTTTGTTGTTGGAGTAATTAATTTTTCTCAGACACAATGTAGAGAGCAAGCAAAAGGCAAAAATTGTAATTTTCAGTAAATTTACACCATTTGGTAAAGTTACAGAATAAAATTAGTAATGTCATAGTGTGTTAGTTAATCATTATTGTTCTGTGTGTGTATTACAACTTAGGGAAGTAAATTCAATTGCCTACAGCAATGTATATTAATAAATACAATTCACTTTAACAAACATAGTGAGAAAATTCAGTTTCTTACAACAAACATGTAAAACCAGATTTGCAGTATTCATAGCCTCAAGGACAATTGTTGTATTCCATTGGTGATGACAAAGAATCCCCTGGTTTAAAAGCAGACTATTAAAGAAAATCTCTTTTTGCCCTTCTCAACAAACCATCTAGACAAATTCAATTTTGTGATGACAAGGTACAGAACATGTATAGATCTAATATAAACAGGACCTTTACCCAAGCTGCTAATCTTCTCTTTTCAGCACCTTCATGGTATCTAATTTATAAAATTCTTCAACGCTTTTTCCACCTACACCAAAGTGGATTGCTTTGCCCAATATTTTATGTTCTCAAATGCTTTTACTCCTAAGATTTATTATCAAATACTCTAATGACCTATATAAACTATGGTTTGAAATGAAGTTGTAAACAAGGCAGAATCAAAATATGAAGTTATGATTTTATAAGTCCACAGTATGAAGCATAAATTAAGATTTATGTACAAAGCTATTCATCATAGCATTATTTGTAATAGTATAATGGAAAGTAATTTAAAACACCAAAATAGAAAAATAGTTCAATAAAATATGATGCATCCATGATAGAATGCTCTGAGGCATTAAGATGGTGTTTATAAAATATTTAAAGACATGAGGACATGCTAGGATATAATGTTAAGTGAATAAAACATTATATAAAATTGCATATGCAGTGATCTCAGTTGTGTTTTATGTAGATGAAAAACAGGATGCTAATAACACATTAAATTACTAGGAGTGATTATCTCATTGGCAATGTAAATATGGAAGATCTCTATTTTGTTTTACTTTTTGAATATTCCAAAATGTCTACAATGAAAGCATAGTATTTTTAGAATCATAACGTTGTTAATATTCTTTAACTCTTCACAATAATGAGTTTATCTTTGATGTATAAATTAGGACAGAACATAAGCAAACGATGTGAAAATAAGAGCTCTAAAATAAGTATGAACAATAATTATTTTTTATTAAAATTGAAAATATCCAAGAAAGAGTATATATATCAGTGTTATTGCATTAATCACCTATATCCTGAAAATAAAGAGATGTCTGGTATTGACATAAAAGATCATTTATTTATTTATATAACAATCTCCATTTTGTCTTCCAAAAATTGGATTATTTATACCTAAGGCACCATATAAGTTTAAGTCACTCACTCTTTGATAAAGTAATTGAACACTAGCTAAGCTGCATAGGCTTTCTAAGGTATAGATTCACACTAAATATTCTTATAAGTGTGAATCTATAAAATAAAGAGGATAACATTTATCAACAGGCCATATTTTTATACATATAATTGTGCACGTTACAGTGTTTTCAGTTAGGGAGAGGGAGGATAGGATAAAAAGTGCAACTTGCCTCAAGAAAGTAAGAGTCTGGGTGCGAAGACATGTTAATTAGCAGAATGAAACACATAATCATAGCAGAAATGTTACAGGAACAATACCTTTCATATATGTGGGCCTTAAATTTTTTTAAAATTTTATTTAGTTTCTATTTTTATTTGAGTACAATTAACATATAGTATTATATTAGTTTCTGGTGTACAGTATGATAATTTAACATTTCTATACATTCCTCAGTGCTCGTCACAGTATGGGTACTCCTAATCCCCTCTATTTCACCCATCCTCCCTACCCACCACCTTCTGACAACCGCCAATTTGTTCTTTCTAGTTAAGACTGTTTTTTGTCTTTTGTTTCTTTGTTCATTTATTTCGTTTCTTAAATACCACATAAGAGTGAAATCATATAGTATTTGTCTTTCTCTGACTTACTCACTTAGCATAATACTCTCTAGCTCTATCCATGTTGCAAATGGATTTTATTCCTTTCTGTGGCTGAGTAAATATTCCATTGTATATATATATCACATCTCATGGACACTGGGCTGTTTCCATAATTTGGCTATTATAGATAATGCTGCCATAAACATTGGGGTGCATGTATCCCTTTGCATTAGTATTTCTGTATTCTTTGGTAAATACCTAGTAGTGCAATTGCTGGGTCATAGGGTCGTTCTATTTCTTTTTAAATTTAAGTTTTAGTTAACATACAGTGCAGTATTGGTTCAAGAGTATTCATCACTTACATGCAACGCCCAGTGCTCATCATAACAACTGCTCTCCTTAATACCCACTACCATCTAGCCCATCTCCCACCCACCTCCTTCCATCAATAGGGTAGTTCTAGTTTTAACTGTTTGAGGAACCTCCATATTGTTTTCCAGAGTAGCTGCACCAGTTTGCATTCCCACAACAGTATGAGAGGGTTCCCCTTTCCCTACATCCTTGCCAATATCTGTTGTTTCTTGTGTTTTTTGTTTTAGCCATTCCGACAGGTGTGAGGTGATAGCTCATTGTAGTTTTGAATTGTGCTTCCCTGATGAATCAGTGATGTTGAGCATCTTTTCATGTGTCTGTTATAGTATATCTTGAAATCTGGGATTATGATACCTCCAGTTATGTTCTTCTTTTTCAAGATTGCTTTCACTATTTGAGATCTTTTAAATTTTTAAAAATATTTTTTTAAGTTTATTTATTTCCAGACAGAGGGAGAACATGCACAGAGGAAGGGAAGAGAGAGAGGGAGAGAGAGAATGCCAAGCAGGCTCTGCCAGTCAGCATGTAGCCTGATGTAGGGCTCAATCTCACAAACCCTGAGATCATGACCTCAGCCTAAATCAAGAGTTGGATGCTTAACCAACTGGGCCACCCAGGCTTCCCTATTTGAGATCTTTTGTGATCCATATAAAGGATTATTTGTTCTGGTTCTATGAAAAATGCCTTTGGTATTTTGATACAAATTGCATTAAATCTATAGATTGCTTTGGGTAGTAAGGACATTTTAACAAAGCTGGTTCTTCCAATCCATGAATGTGGAATATCTTTCCATTTGTTTGTGCCATCTTCAATATCTTTCATCATTGTTTTATAGTTTTCAGAGTACAGGTCTTTCACCTCCTTGGTTAAGTTTATTCCTCGATATTTTGTTCTTTTTGATTCAATGTAAATGGGATGGTTTTCTTAATTTTCTTTCTGCTGCTTCTTTATTAGTGTATAAGAATGCAACATATTTCTGTATATTAATTTTGTACCCTGAAACTTTGCTGAATTCATTTATCAGTTCTAGTGGTTTTTTTTTCATGGAGTCTTTAGGGTTTTCTACATATTATATCATGTCATCTGCAAATAATGAAAGTGTTACTTCTTCCATACCAATTTGGATGCCTTTTATTTCTTTTTCTTGTATGATTGGTGTGACTGGGATTGCAGTACTACATTGAATAAAAGTGGACATCCTTGTCTTGTTCCTGATCATGGGGGAAAAGCTCTGCTCTGGTTTTCATGACTGAGTATGATGTTGCTATGGGATTTTTATATGTGGCCTTTGTTATGTTGAGATATGTTCCCTCTAAACCTACTTTGTTGAGGGTTTTTATTATGGTTGGATGTTGCACTTTGTCAAATGTATCTACTGAAAGGATCATATGGCTTTTATCCTTCCTCTTATTGATATGATGTATCATGTTGATTGATTGACAATTATTGAACTATGCCTGCATCTCAGGAATAAAGCCTGCTCGATCATGGTGAATGACTTTTTAAAAATGTATTGTTGGATTCGTTTTGCTAATATTTTGGTGAGGATTTTTTCATCTGTGTTCATCAGAGATATTGGCCTGTAGTTCTCTTTTTTTTTGTAGTGTTTTGATATTAGTTTAAGGTTTTGATATGAGTTTTGGTTGGCTTCATAGAATGAATTTAGAAGTTTTTCTTCTATTTTTTGAAATAGTTTGAGAAGAATAGGTATTATTTCTTCTTTAAATGTTTGGTAGCATTTATCTGGTCCTGGACTTCTGTTTATTGAGAATTTTTTAAAGTTTATTTATTTATTTTAAGAGGGAGAGAAAGAGAGGGAGAGAGCATGGGGAAGGGGCAGAAGGAGGGAGAGAGAGAATTCCAAGCAGGCTCTGCACTGTTAGAGCAGAGCCTGATGCAGGGCTCGATCTCATGATCCATGAGATCATGACCTGAGCTGAAATCAAGTTAGACGCTCAACTGACTGAGCCATGCAGGCACCCCTGTTGAGAGTTTTTTGATTACTGATTCAATTTCATTGCTGGTAATCAGTCTGTTCAAATTTTCTATTTCTTCCTGATTCACTTTTGGTAGGTTATATGTTTTTAGAAATTTATCTATTTCTTCTAAGTTGCCCAATTTGTTGGCATATCATTTTTCATAATAATCTCTTATAATCCTTTGTATTTTGATGGTGTCAGTTTTTGCTTCTTTTTTACTTATGAAGTTATTTTTTTGAGTCCTCTCTCTTTTTTTCTTGATGAGTCTGGTTAAAGGTTTGTCAATTTTGTTGATCTTTTCAAGGAAGCAGTTCTTGGTTTCATTGGTATTTTCTATTGTTTTTGAAGTCTCTATTGTAGAGTTATTTCTAGAGAGTATATTGTAAGTCCTGAAGGGTAAATGAGGTAATTGCTGAAAAGTCAGCAATGTTTTCTGGTCTCAAGACTGTAGAACATGATAACATTATGAGATCAGAGCCCCATGATCCCCCAAAGGACAGTTTAGACACAATACCTGCTATAATTCCCTGACATTCCTTGAAACCACACGCACTCCCTTCATGCCTTCACATAGCCACTAGACATATGTCTGGCTAATGTCTAAAGATCCTTTGTGCTCTCTTTTCTTGCTTTGATATTCTTTGATACTTCTATCTAATGAAATATGAAATAAAGGCTGTGTGCAGTTTGTTGCTGCAGCTGTTTCGCTGGCAGAGGCAGCCCTGCATTTCTGCTCAGTCTAAGTGTCTGAGAATTTTTTTGTCAGTGAGCGGCTACACTCTATTTCATTTATTTTTGCCCTGATCTTTCTTATTTCTTTCCTTCTGCTCACTTTGGATTTTCTTTATTCTTCTTTTTCTAGTTTCTTTCTTCTAGGTATAAAGTTAGATTATTTATTTTGGGATTTTTCTTGTTTCTTGATATAGGCCTGTATTGCTATAAATTTTCCTTTAGAACTGTTTTTACTGCATCCCAAAGATTTTGGACTGTTGCATTTTCATTTTAATTTGTCTCCATGTATTTTTTAATTTCCTCTTTGATTTCTTGGTTGACCCATTTATTGCTTAGTAGCATGTTATTTAACCTTCATGTATTTGTGTACTTTGCAGATTTTTTCTGGTGGTTGATTTCTAGTTTCATAGTGTTATAGTCAGAAAAGGTGCATGGTATGACCTCAGTCTTCTTAAATTTACTGAGACTTGTTTTGTGGCTAATATATGGTCTATTCTGGAGAATGTTCCATGTGCGCTTGAAAAGAATGTGTTCTGCTGTTTTAGGATGGAATGTTCTGAATATTTTTGTTAAGTCCATCTGGTCCAGTGTATCATTCAAACAACTATTTCCTTGTTGTTTTACTGTTTGGATAATATATCCATCAGTGTAAGGGGAGTGTGTTAAAGTGCCCTACTGTTATTGAATCACTATTGATTATTTCTTTTATGGTTATTGTTAACTGTTTTTTGTATTTGGGTGCTCTCATGTTGGATGCATAAATTTTTATAATTGTTCTATCTTCTTTTTGGACTTTTTGGACTTAGGATCATATGGTGTCCTTCTTCATTTCTTGTTACAGTCTTTGCTTTAAAGTCTACTTTGCCAATATAAGTATTGCTACCCCAGCTTTCTTTTCACTCTAACTTGCATGATAAATGCTTTTCCATCCCTTTGTTTTTAATCTGCATGTGTCTTTAGGTCTGAAACCAGTCTTTTTAGGCAGCATATAGATGAGTCTTGCTTTTTTATCCATCCTGCTACCCTACCCTATATCTTTTATTGGAACATTTAGTCCATTTACATTCAAAGTAATTATTAATAGGTATGTATTTATTGCCATTTTGTTACTTGTTTTATGGTTGTTTTTGTAATTCTCTGTTCCTTTCTTTTCTTGCTCTCTTCTCTCACAGTCTGCTGACTTTCTTTAGTGGTATACTTGGATTCTTTTCTCTTTATTATTTTATAACAGTCTATGTTTTTTTTTTTTTTTTTGATCTGTGCTTACCATTAGGTCTGAATTGTATCTTCTTATGTATATTGCAGTCTATATTGAGCTAATCATCACTTAAGTTTGAACCCATTCTATTTTTTTTAATTAAAAATTTTTAAAAAATATTTATTTTTGAGAGAGGCAGAGACAGAGCATGAGTGAGGGAGGGACAGAGAGAGAGGGAGACACAGAATCTGAAATAGGCTCCATGTTCCGAGCTGTCAGAACAGCACCCTGTGCAAGGCCTAAACTCATGAACTATGAGATCATGACCTGAGCTGAAGCCGGATGCCCAACCAACTGAGCCACGCAGGCACCTCAAGTTTGAACCCATTCTAAAAGCACTAAATTTTTACTCCTTTCCCCCCACATTTTAGGCATCTGGTGTCATACTTTACATGCTTTTATTTTTTGAATCCTTTGACTGATTTTTATACATAATCTTACTGCTTTTGTGCTTCCTACTTTTCTTACTCATGCTTATGGCCTTTCTTTTCCATGCAGAGTCCCCTTTAACATTTCTTATAGGGCTAGTTTAGTGGCTATGGATTCCTTTAATGTTTGTTAACTGATAAATTCTTTATTTTTTTCTTCTATTCTGAATAATAACCTTGTATTCTTGGTTGGAGACTTTTTTCTTTCAGCACTTTGAATATATCATGCCTTTTGAATATATCAGGCCTTTTGGCCTGCAAAGATTCTGCTGAAAAAATCACTGATAGCCTTATGGGGTTTCCCTTGTACGTAACTGTTTTATTTTGCTGCTTTAAAAATTCTCTATCACTACTTTTTGCTATTTTAATTATTATGTGTCTTGGTGTCACCTCTGTGGGTTGATTTTTTTCAGGGCTCTCTGTCCAATTTGGGTGTTGGTATGATAGGCCATGTGGGAGAATAAAGGCCAGAGTTGTAAGATATGTATGATGTACTTGGTGGGAGGAGAAGTAAGAAAACAAACAGGAGAAAAAGGTTAGGAGCCATTGGAGCCAGAGGAGGCAAGAATCTCACTAAGGAACCTAAGTTTAATATTGTCAAATGCTTGTGGTAAAGCAGGATAGGAAAAGAGTCAATGTGAGATTTGCCAATGGTACTACTTGTGACTTTTAGGAAAGTTTCAGTGAAGTGCTGTAGATAGAAAGTACTATCTACATAAGGTGAAAGTTAACAATGAAGGATAGCAGGATTGAAGCAGAATTACTCCTAAGAGAATTCATAGGAATGAAAAGGAAAAAGGTAGAGAGGCAAAGTTGAGGAACAACTTATTTAGAATTGGAGAACCTTTAGCATATTTGTAGATGAAGAAAGAAGCCAACAGGGAAGATAGGAGTGAAGGTGATGTAAAAAGAGAATTTATGAGGCAAGTTCTGGAAGTTAAATGAAATCAAAGGTAACATTGAAAAGCCAGTCTGAGAAAGGAGAAACGTCATTTATTCTTTTAAGACAAAGGGGGAAGAGTAGATAATTGAAAAAAGTCTCTAGGCTTTTTTAGGTAAAAAGAGAGGAAAATTAATAGGTCTTATAGCAGAGCGCCTATGTCATCTAAGTGCAGTTACTATTACAAGCTGAGTAAAGGGAACAATCTTGGAAAGCTAAAGAGTAGATGCTTTAGGGATCAGTTAGAGATAGGTAGGAAGGTTAACAGGGGAAAATTAATGGAAAAGAAGAGGCAATCTTTTGAAAATTCAGGCAGATTGAAAATTATGAACAGAAAAGATATGTTAGTGTTTCTAGATCTTACCATAGCCACATTTAACAAAGTCCTTGTCATCATCCTGACACAAAATTCCAAGTGCACTAATAACCAACTGTTTATCAGGAGTCTGGGGGTCTTTAGCTTATCCGTGGTTTCCAAAACATCTTTTTTATTTTATATTTTATCTATCTCTAGCTTTGTATCATGCCAGTTTTTGTACCAGGCATTTTTGTTGGTTGACCTTCCAAATGGATTCAGGCTAACATTGTGGAAATCTGTAGCTTGTCAGGCAGATAGGGAGAATTTCTCCCCCATTAAATTTGTGTTCTTTTTTTAAGTTTATTTATTTATTTTGAGAAGTGGGGAGCGGCAGAAAGAAAGGAAGAGAGAATCCCAAGCAGGCTCCATGCTGTCAGCAAGGAGCCAGACGTGGGGCTTGATACCATGAACTGCAAGATTATAACCTGAATCAAAACCAAGAGTCAGACTCTTAACCAACTGAGACACCCAGGCACCCCTATGTTCTATCTGTAAAGTCAAAATTACCTCTCTTCTGGTGTACCCATATTTTCAACTCATTTTTCCATTCCTTACCCAAAAGAGAAGCTGAATATTGCCACACAAAGGAAGCTACAATGATCGCCTAAAACTTTCCCTGTTCTTCCTGAATTTCATATTACGTTTTATTTTTCAAACTCTTGTTCTTGTGGGAAATAGAACTATTGCTGATAACATCATTTTGTGTGGTGCCAATACAGATGGTATATAATCTCTTTCTCTAATTTGGCCACTAATCCTGAATGTTTGTACGTCATTCAAGATTAGGGAGATGAATTTTGACTACTTCTTTAACCAAATATTTTCTTGACCTCTCAAAGACAAATTCTCGGTAGTTTCTAAAATCAAAATTCTATTTTATAGAGATGTTGGTCTCTCTGTCTGAGATGACATTCTTTACACTTTCTGCATGGAAATTTTTTATACATCTTTCAAAGCATGGTTCAAGAATATTCTTCTCTGTACCTTTCTTCTGATTTCCAGCTACTACCCACCCTAAAATGAAAGTTGATTTTTCTTTTGAACTAGTACTGATCCTTGTATGCCCTAGTTTTAGCACTTTCTGAACTGTACTGCAATTATTTTGTTTAATATTTGGGTCTTCAATGGACAGCAAGGTTTTTGAGAGCAAAGATGGTATTTTACACATCTTTGAATCTCTAATGTTTAATAGTTAGTAAATACTCTATTAGTGTGTCTTTTGTTTGTTAAGCATTCCCTTAAGCATGTTCTACAGAAAACAGATCCTTCAAGATTTTCCATGAAAAAAAATTGTGACCTCGAATTAGTTTGTGAGACATTGAATACTCCTCTTGTGTATTAGTATGTTAAAGACTGAGAAATCTTACACAAAAATCTTAATTTTACTTAACCAAGTATTTCCCAAACTTTTTGATCAGGTAATATCTATTAGTGTCCTGGAAAACCAGAGCAGAGATAGTGAACACTTTCTATAAAGGATCAGATAGTATTTTGCAAACCATGCAGTCTCTGTTGTAACCACAGAACTGTTGTTGTAGCAGAGTTGTGTGGGAAAAGCAGCTATAGACAATCCATAAACAAATGAGCATAGATGTGTTCCAATAAAATTGTGTTTATAAAAACAGGATTTAGCACTTGGGTTGTAGATTGCCCATGTCTGAATTAGAGTTTTAAGATCTCACATAGGAGAGTACCAAGTTAGCTTTGAGGCACATAAATAGCAAAGTCATTCTTAACCAATTTTCAAATTTTTTAACTTAAAACATAACATTTAAGAGTTTTGAAAAGTTTTTTCCACTTAACAGACCATCTGTCAATCAGCACCTATTTTCTGAGCTTGCCCTTCATATTCCTACAAAATTATGATGTTCAGCCAGCTAAAGTGTTATCAAGGCTAAGCATAGGTCATATTTCCAGTGAAATTAATTTCCTCAGAACTTTTCCCCTGGGGGCTATGTTACTGTCCTTTCTAAGATGGAAATTGAAAATCTTTATGAATAAACTAGGGCTAATGTTCTAAACAGATCCCAGGATGCTTCTCTTCCTTGTAAATAACACATGTATGATATCAAAGGAATTTTTAGAGATAAGGCCTTGGGCGAGGGCTTCACACACTGCAGTGATTTCAATTTCTGGTAAAGCAAGATGAAAAGAAATCCTAGTGCAGAAAAAGATTTTGGGTATATGGAGCAGTTTTGTCAAAGCAAAGCACATAGTACTGTGTCTACAGTGATTAAGCTTTGACCCAGCCACAAGGAAGGAAGGTCTCCAGTTAGAGCATATAACAAATTAATTTGCCCAAACTAAAATGACTAATTCAATTGTATTTACCAATTTGTCCTCCTAATTGCCAGCTAAATCACTTTTCTTTTTTTCTTGGTTACATACCCTTAAAATATTTATGGTCGGTTATTCAGGCATAGGGCAAATTATTATTTAGTTGAGGTCTACATACTTAGTGTCTTTAATCTATAAATCAGTGGTATAAATCAATACCACTGTTTCTCAAAATACTTTTTCAGCTTTCCTGTGGATCTTTTCATTTAATCTACATTTTATTACACTGAGGTTCTCAAAATTAAATGTGTTATTCTAAAGTTATACAAAGTGAGGCCATTATTTTATGGACTTGTGATACGCTGTTTGTTTATTTGGGCTCCAAATAGCTATGGCCTTTGTTTCATTGACCTCTCCCACTTCAAATTTATCTAATTTGATATCCCAAACCATCTCTGAATCCCTCATGATTGATTTAAAGTAGGTCTCTCCCTGTTTTAAAAATTAGTATATATGTTGCTTAAGGGGAACTCAGAAATACTTGTTTTCACATTGCATGATCCTCTATCTAATATTTTTGTTTTTAAACAGTTATTTTATACCCCAAATTCCACTGTTTCTCAGGGCTTCCCTACTTCTTTCCATTGGTAGGTCCTTCTTGAACCTGTGGGCAGAGGTGTGTTATACATCAGACTCTAAACCCATTTATGGCCATCAGGATGAAGGCAAGAACAGAGAATGAGAGGCAATTTGAACTGTCCTTGCAATCCTTGCAATGCAGTAATATCACCCCTTGTGAAAAAAGTGATTATATCTATGTCTCAGATGCTGACTAATCATATTTTTCTTTTCCTCTTATGAGTGTTGAGAGCTCAAATCTTCACTTCAGCAGTCTGCCACCTCCCCAGAGGGAGGGAATGGAAGTCTCAACTTTTCTTTTATAGGAAGTGAAGAGAGAGAGATGAGTGATTTCTCTCCAGTGACAAACTATGTTTTGTTCTGGATATTTTGCTTTGGTACCTCTGTGATTCTCTAATTGCCTTCTGTAGTATCTGCGTTGAAATCAGTTTCTAGACCTGGGTTCCAACAGCTTTTCCACTTCATATTTACCCAAGGCAGCCCTGTAAAGTGATAACAGCAACCTATAGCCCAATAATGTGAGGCCAGGCACTTAATTTTCTGAGCTTTAGTTTTTCATTTGTAGCATGATCTCTAACTTTCTACCTGCAACTATAGAACATTTGCTCCCCTTACTTCACAGCCTGCCTCCTTGGTAAATGTTATATTTGCCCCCGCTTTAGACTCTTGACCAAATGCTTTTTATTGTCACAACTTAGCTTATGGTTTTTTGTTGCTGTTTTTAAAAGCATCTTGCTGACGTGGGACATCATTAAGATGGTTTTTCCTGACTCAGCTCCCATCATAAAATGATCAGTTAGCAACTATCTGTAGACATGATACCACTGTCAAAAGTCTAGAACTCAGAGAGGGGGCTGAAGCACCCCCTGAGACCACAGGGACTGAGAAGGACTGCATTAAGAAGGGTAAGAGGAGGAGCATGTAGGTGGCTCAGTTGGTTAAGCATCTGACCTCGGCTCAGGTCATGATCTCACCAATCCAAGTTGGAGCCCTGCGTCAGGCTCTGTGCTGACAGCTCAGAGCCTGGATCCCAAGTCAGATTCTGTGTCTTCCTCTCTCTCTCTCTGCCCCTCCCTGCTTGCACTCTGTGCTACTTTCTCTCAAAACAAATAAAAACATTAAAAAAAAAGGGTAAGATGAGTGGCTTCATTTTGACTACATGACTCTTCCTCTAACTTGACACAGCATTGTACCAAGAGTTCTTCTTGGGCCTATTGTTTCTCCAATGGGAAAAAGACAGCCCAAGGTGGACATAAAACTTTCTCAGCACTGCATTACATTTCCTGGGAGGCCCACTCAGGTGTCATCTCATGAGGATAACTGGGGGAATCTACCAAGCTTGACCGTTGAGGAATGGATAGAAATAGAGAAGTGCAGTGCAGATTATAGCAAACATCAGTCAGATCTTGGTGGATTGCATTTCTGCTTGCAATGGCACCCAAGCAGAGATCCTAGTCAGCAGCCTTGATCATTTGCAGAACCAAGCTGGTGGCCCTGTCTAGCTAGAGAGCTCAGTTGGCAATTCTGCCTGATTTAGATCCCAGCCAAAAGGCCATACTAGCTGTGGAACCTATTTTATGACCCTGGCTGGCAGGAGAGCAAATTTGTAGTCCTGCCCAATTGATAAGCATAACTTCCAGTCTTGCCCCTCTGAGAAAACTGGCCATAGATGTCTGGCAGCTGTGGAGAATACCCTATAGTCCACCTGGGCAGGGAGCCAAGACAGCAGCCCTGCCCTGTTGATTAGCCTAGCCTCTGGCCCTTTGTAACCATGGATCCTGAACAATGAAACTGAGCAGCCTTAGAGCTCAGCTTATAGTCTTGCCAGCTGGAGAATCCAGCCTACAAACATACCCAGCAGCAGAGCCCAGCCTATGGCCCTGCTAGATTGCTGAACAGAGCCTGTGGCCAGGCCCAGGCTGGGAGCCCACTGAGTGGCCCTGCTTAACTGAGGGGCCTAGCCTGCAGCCCCACCTAACCACGAAGCCTGAATAGCAACTCAGCCTAACCATGGATCCCAGTCTCCAGCTCCACCCAACTGCAGAGTACAGGTGGAAGCCCCATGGCCAGTGATCTCCTCAAAAGCAGAGCACAACCAGTAGCTTCTACAATTCAAAACATGGCCTATAGCCTTGCCCACCTTCAAGGTATAGCCTGCAGCCCCACTTGAATATGGAGTCTAGCCATGTGGTACCATCTGGTCAGGGAGCACAAGCCTGAGACCACACTTGAACCAGGAGCAGTTATGGAGTACAACCTGTAGCCCTGCCTGTATATACATTTGAATATACAAAACTCAATGGTAAAGGTAAATATATAGTCAAATTCATATTCTCTAATATTGTAATGGTGTGCATAAATCACTTATAACTCTAGTTTAAAAGTTAAAATCAAATGTACTGGGGTGCCTGGGTGGCTCAGTTGGTTGAGCATCAGACTTCGACTCAGGACATGATCTCATGATTCATGGGTTTGAGCCCTGTGTCGGGCATTATGCTGACATTTCAGAGTCTGGAGCATGCTTCAGATTCTGCGTCTCCCTCTCTCTCTGCTCCTCCCCCATTTGTGCTCTGTCTCTCTGTATCTAAAATAAATAAACATTAAAAAATTAAAAAGACCAAATGTATTAAAAGTAATTATTACTACAATAATTTATCATTGGTTAGACAATGTAAAAATATAAATAGTAACATCAATAATTTAAAATGTGCGTGGGGGGAAGTAAAAATATAAATGAAATTATAAATGAAAGAGGAGACAGTACAACCATGGAAATACAAAGTATTGTAAGAGACTACTCTGAAGAGTTATATGCCAACAAATTGACCTAACTATGAGAAATGGATAAATTCCTAGAAACAAAACTATCAATACTGAATCATGAAGAAAGAAAAAATCTGAATAGACCAATAACAAGTAAGGAGATTGAATCAGTAATAAAAACCCTCAAGAAAGTAGGGATAGAAGGAACATATTTTGAGATCATAAAAGCCATATATGAACGACCCAACGCTAATATCATCCTCAATGGGGAAAAACTGACAGCTTTCCCCCTAAGGTCAGGAACAAGACAGGGATGTCCACTCTCACCACTGTTATTCAACATAGTATTGGAAATCATAGCCTCTGCAATCAGACAACACAAAGAAATAAAAGGCATACAAATCGGCCAGGAGGAGGTCAAACTTTCACTCTTTGCATATGACATGATACTGTATATGGGAAACCTAAAAGATTCCACCAAAAAACTGCTAGAACTGATTCATGAATTCAGCAAAGTTGCAGGATATAAAATCAATGCACAGAAATCGGTTGCATTCCTATACACCAACAATGAAGTGACAGAAAGAGAAATCAAGGAATCTATCCCATTTACAGTTGCACCAAAAGCCATAAAATACCTAAGAATAAATCTAACCAAAGAGGTGAAAAATCTATACACTGAAAACTATAGAACACTTATGAAAGAAAAAAACCATAAAATACCTAGGAATAAATCTAACCAAAGAGGTGAAAAATCTATACACTGAAAACTATAGAAAATTTATGAAAGAAATTGAAGACATAAAAATAGGGAAAAAGATTCCATGCTCCTGGATAGGAAGAACAAATATTGTTAAAATGTCGATACTGCCCAAAGTAATCTACATATTCAATACAATCCCTATCAAAATAACACCAGCATTCTTCACAGAGCTAGAACAAATAATCCTAAAATTTGTATGGAACCAGAAAAGACCCCGAATAGCCAAAGCAATCTTGAAAAAGAACCAAAGCAGGAGGCATCGCAATCCCAGACTTGAAGCTATACTACAAAGCTGTAAACATCAAGACAGTATGGTACTGGCACAAGAACAGACACTCAGATCAATGGAACAGAATAGAGAACCCAGAAATAGACCCACAAACATATGGCCAACTAATCTTTGACAAAGCAGGAAAGAATATCCAGTGGAATAAAGACAGTCCCTTCAGCAAGTGGTGCTGGGAAAACTGGACAGCGACATGCAGAAGAATGAACCTGGACCACTTTCTTACACCATACACAAAAATAAACTCAAAATGGATGAAAGACCTCAATGTAAGACAGGAAGCCATCAAAATCCTCAAGGAGAAAGCAGGCAAAAACCTCTTTGATCTTGGCTGCAGCAACTTCTTACTCAACATGTCTCCGGAGGCAAGTGAAACAAAAGCAAAAATGAACTACTGGGACCTCATCAAAATAAAAAGCTTCTGCACAGCAAAGGAAACAATCAGCAAAACTAAAAGGCAACCGACAGAATGGGAGAAGATATTTACAAATGACAAATCAGATAAAGGGTTAGTATCCCAAATGTATAAAGAACTGATCACACTCAACACCCAAAAAACAAATCATCCAGTGAAGAAATGGGCAAAAGACATGAATAGATACTTCTCCAAGGAAGACATCCAGATGGCCAACTGACACATGAAAAAATGCTCAACATCACTCATCATCAGGGAAACACAAATGAAAACCACAATGAAATACCACCTCACACCTGTCAGAATGGCTAACATTAACAACTCAGGCAACAACAGATGTTGGCAAGGATGTGGAGAAAGAGGATCTCTTTTGCATTGTTGATGGGAATGTAAGCTGGTGCAGCCACTCTGGAAAACAGTATGGAGGTTCCTTAAAAAACTAAAAATAGAACTACCCTACGACCCAGCAATTGCATTACTAGGCATTTATCCAAGGAATACAGGTGTGCTGTTTCGAAGGGACACATGCATCCCCATGTATAGCAGCACTATCAACAATAGCCAAAGTATGGAAAGAGCCCAAATGTCCATCGATGGATGAATGGATAAAGAAGATGTGGTATACATATACAATGGAGTATTACTCAGCAATCAAAAAGAATGAAATCTTGCCATTTGCAACTACGTGGATGGAACTGGACGATATCATAGTAAGTGAAATTAGTCAGTTAGAGAAAGACAAATATCATATGACTTCACTCATATGAAGACTTTAAGAGACAAAAGAGATGAACATAAGGGAAGGGAAACAAAAATAATATAAAAACAGGGAGGGGGACAAAACAGAAGAGACTCATAAATATGGGGAACAAGCTGAGGGTTGCTGGAGGGATTGTGGGAGGTGGGATGGGCTAAATGGGTAAGGGGCATTAAGGAATCTACTCCTGAAATCACTGCTCCACTATATGCTAACTAATTTGGATGTAAATTTTAAAAAATAAAAAATAAAATTAAAAAAAAATTTCCCAACAAGGAATAGCCCAGGACTTGATGACTACTGGTAAAGTCTACCAAACACCTATAGAAGAATTAATTCCAATTTTTCTTAAATTCTTCCAAAAAATGGAAGAGGAGGCAACACTCCCAAATTCATTTTATGAGGCCAGTGTTACATTGATATCAAGGCCAGAAAAGGAAACTATAAGAAAAAGAAACTACAGTCCAGTATCCCTGTTGAATATAGATGCAAAAATTTACAAAAAAATACTACAGAACATTATAAGGATCATATATTATGATCCAAAGGGATTCATCCCTGGTATGCAAGAATGGTTGGTTCAACACATGCAAATCAATAAATGTGATACATCACATTAATATCATGAAAGATAAAAATCATGATCATATCAATAGAGGCAGAAAAAATTTGATGAAATAAAACATCCTTTCATGATACAAACTCTCAACATATTGTGTACAGAATGAGTGTACCTCAACATAATAAAGACCATATAAAACAAGCCCACAACTAAAATAATGTTCAATGGGGAAAGTTTGAAATCTCTTCCTTTAGAAACCGGAAAAACAGAAGGGTGCCCACTCTCATTACTTCTATTCAGCATAGTACTGGCAGTCCTATCCAATCAATCAGGCAAGGAAAAGAAATAAAAGACATCCAAATAATAAAGGAAGACGTAAATTATCTCTGTTTGCAGATGACACGATCCAATATATAGCAAACCCTAAAGACACCACCAAAAAACTGGTAGAACTAATATTCTGTACAGTTGCAGGAAACAAAATCAATATACAAAATTCAGTTGCATTCTATACTCTAACAACAAACTATCTGAAAAAGAAATAAAGCAATACCATTCACAATGTTGCAAAAACAGCAAAAATAGTTAGGAATAAATTTAACCAAAAAGGTAAAAAGTCTGTGCACTAAAACTTGATGAAGAAAATTGATGAAGAAAATTTAAGACACAAATAAATGGAAAGATATCTTGTGTTTATGGTTCAGAGAAATTAATATTGTTAAAATGTTCATACTACTCAATCCCATTTATAAATTTGATGCAGTCCCCATCCAAATTGCCATGGAAATTTTACAGAAATAGAAAAAACAATCATAAATTTCATATGGAACCACAAGTGACTCTGAATAGCTAAAGCAATCTTGAGAAAGAGCAAAGTTGGAGGCATTATACATCCTGGTATAAAACTATACTATAAAGCTATAGTACTCACAGCAGTATGATACTAGAATAAAAAAAAAACATACAGGACCAATGGAACAGAATCAAGAGCTCAGAAATAAACTGCTGCATATATGGTCAACTAATACTAGACAAAGGAACCAGAATATTCAATAGAGAAAGGATCATCTCTTCAATAAATTCTGTTGGGAAAATAGGATAACCACATGCAGAAAAATTAACTTGGACCCTTATCTTACACCACTCACAAAGTTAACTTGAAATGGATAAAGACTTAAACATAAGAGCTGAAACTATAAAATTCCTAGAATAAAACATAGGAGAAAAACTCCTTAATATCAGTCTTGGCCATGATTTTTTGGATATGACCCCCAAAACACAAGCAACAAAAGCAAAAATTAATAAGTGCAGTTATATCAAACTACAAAGCTTCTGCACAGCAAAAGCAATAATCAACAAAATGAAAAGATAACCTGTGGAATGGGAGAAAATATTTGCAACTCATGTATATATCTGATAAGGGGTTAATATGAAAATATATAAGGAACTCCTGCAACTCAATAGCAAAAACACAAATAATCCTATTACAAATGGACCAAAAGGACCTGAATACACATTTTTTCCAAAGAAGATATACAAGTGTCTAAAAAGTACCTGAAAGAGTGCTCAACATAATTAATCATCAGGGAAACATGAATCAAAACCAAAATTATATATAATTTCATACCTGTTGGAATAGTTAATATCAAAAAGGTAAGAAATAACTTGTGCTGTTGAGGATGCAGAGAAAAGAGAACCTTTATACATTATTGATAGGAGTGTAAATTGGTATTGCCACTATGGAAAACAATATTGAAGTTCCTCAAAAAATTAAAAATAGTATTATAATATGATCCAGCAATCCCACTTCTGGGTACATATTTGAAGGAAAGTTAATAACTATTTCAAAGAGATGCCTCACTCCCATGTTCATTGCAGCAATATTTACAATAGCCAAGACATGGAAACAGCCTAAGTGTCTGCCAACCAATTATTGGATAAAGAAAATGTAATATATGAGATATTATATATTCAGACATAAAAAGCAAATCCTGTCATTTGTGACAACATAAATGAAATTTGAGAACATTATGCTAAGTGAAATAAGCTAGACAAAGACAAATACTGTGTGATCTCACTTAAATGTGGAATCTAAAAAACCTAAGTTATAGAAGCAGAGAGTAGATTGGTGGCCCGGGGTGGGGACACTGGGGAAATGGGTGGAGTTGGTCAAAAGGTAAAAGAGTCCAGTTATAAGATGAATAAGTTCTGGGGATCTAATTACAACATGGTGATTACAATACTGTTTTATATACTTCAAAGTTGTTAAGGTTGTAGATACTAAAAATTTTCACCACAAAGAAGAGAAGTAATTGAACAATGAATATGCTACTAAACTTATTGTGGTAATTATTTTGCAATATATATACAGACATCAACTCATCACCTTGTACACCTTAAACTTACACTATTTTATATGTCAATTATATCTTAAAGCTGGGAGAAAAAAAGAAACCCTCTTCCTGCCTCACTTCCCTCCCCCATTAGAATTGATCTCTTGGCACATATTCTTTGGGTTCCCACTCTATAGTGAGACTTTCCTATTCATGGAAATATTAAACTTCAAAATTGTCACAAAAAAGTGAAATAGAAAAGTAAAGAACCAGACAACATTAAATATGAAACTGACTTAAAATTTTTCTGGCTTAAGTGCCCCCATACTAGGGATGTTTTGGAAACTTGGACCAGAAACTGTAAGAGGCCAGGATATTGTATAGCATTTTATCCAAATAGTCAAGAAGAAAAAGTCTGAATGTTTAGAAAAATATAATTTTGAACTGTGATAAATTTAGCATGGAAATACAATTTCAAACTGCAGTAAATTTAGTGTATAGAAATAGACCAAAATGTGGCTACCTAGTTCCAAAGAGGTAAAAAATATTTCTTATGTAGGTAGAAATACTTTGAAATATTAGGGTACAACTAAGAAAGAAAGTGAAAGTGGATATTGGGAAATATCTAGCAGATTCTGCCATACCTACAAAATAACTTGATTTACTGCTAATTTAAAGATGTAGGATAAAGATGTTAATATAATGATTCATAACCAGAGATACTGTGGGCTGTAATGATCAGCTATTGGGTGTCTAAATGTACTACATGGGAGTAATGAAATGTATGGTATATTTCCACTAATTATAATGAAGACTTTTTGATTGTCTTTACTGTGTTTTCAGCCTGTGATGAAGAGAACAGCTAGCTATAAAACAAACAAAAAACCCCATCTCTTTTAAGTTGGTCTCTTGCACAGAAGACACCAGATTTTCCCATTATAAATTTTGTTTAATAGAGAAAGAAATCCAATAACCTTAGCTCATAAACATTTATTTCTTGTTTTCTTCATTGTTTCTTGTACTTATTCCTCAAGCTTTGACTTTGTGGGTAGTGTGTTTTGACATTAGTGAATGATATTTAATATGGAAACATCCACCAAGAGAATGTTGCTCCTCTGAAGAACCAAGAAAAATCTCACCCTAAAGCAGAATTCTTTGAGAATATACCACTTACAGCCCAATTGCTATATTACAGAATCTAAAAATATAGGCTGCAAAGCATAGAAAGCAAAGACTCACCTCCATGCAAGTATATGCATTTGTTTACATAATTTTAAAATTCCCCTTTATTTACAATAGAAAAAGACTTGGGAAATCAACAACCCTTGGCTCCCCCTTTACCTTTAAATGTATTCTAATTCGGGGGCACCTGGGTGGCCTAGTCAGTTGAGTTTCCAGCTCTTCACTTTGGCTCAGGTCATGATCTCATGGTGGTGATCTCATAGTCATGAAAATGAGCCCCATATCAGGCTCTGCCCCAGCATGGAGCCTGCTTGGGATTCTTTCTCTCTCTCTCTTTGTCTCTCAAAATAAATAAATAAACATTTAAGAAATGTAATCTAATTTTAATCAAAATCTGTGATAGAATATATTTCTCATATAGCAGTAGTAACATATTCTTTGATAAATTTGGGGAAGTATTTTTAGCCTAAGGGTTTATTTGAAATCTTTACATATCATTTATACACAAAAAAACTTACTAATTACAAATAGCTATCTCAACATGGAAGGGATATATTAATTCATAAAAAATAGATAAAAATGGAATTTGGTTTTGCATTCTATCTTTAGTTCTCCAGGTTTGGTTTTTAGTTCTTACTGTGTATAATCTCTGTACTATGATTGATTGAAAAAGTGATGACAAAAGTATAGAGCCTACTCTTCAAATTGGCCACAGTTTAATTAGGAATTAGAACAGGTAGAATGGGGATGGGCAAACAAAATCCAGTTTGAGTCTATATTGTAAGTATATACAACCCTAACTGACAAATTAGTGGGTGTTCTGGAAGTCTATTTTAATAGGGACTGTGGGCCTTTTTGGAAGTGAGTTCATTTTATGAAGAAGATAGACTAACTTAGTAATGAGGACTTAGTTGTCTGGTGGGAGAAGAGAGTTTTGATGTGACATATATTAGTCTCTATCTCAGATTACCATGTATTCATGTCCATAGACAAGCCATATATAGATACCATATGTGGTGCTTCTTAGGTTAGGTGTTGGGGCCTCAGAACTAATTGTATAGAATGCTATAAAAGATTCAATGAATGGAGGAAGTACTAACTAGGAGGGGCAGTGAAAACTTCGTGAAGAAGATGGCATTAGAAAAGGTCCTGGGTGAATGTAGAATTTGAATATTTGCAGATTGAAGGACTTCACACATGTAGAGGAAAAATCAGGCAGTTTGGTCCCAAGTGTGAAGGAGGAAAGGTGGGAGAAAATGCCAAGGAGTTTATAGGGGGAGAGGCTATAAAAGTAAAGAATTGTTAATATGATCAAATGTTCCATAAAGAAGAGGAAAGGACTAAGAAAAAGGATGAGATTTGTTATCAACAAGAGAAAGGAGAAGTGGTGAGAGTGTTGAAGATTGAAGATTGGATGATTAAAAAAGCACAGCAATAGATTTTTTTAATGAAAGTCTAATTTTTTTTTTACTTATAATCAATCCAAATAGCTATTTCTTGAATTTCATGGCAGTGATATACATAGTATGTCTAAGTGACAGCTGTAGATCAGGGCAAAGACCTAAGCTTTGATACCAGTGTTCTTTTATTTAAATGCAGGGGTGTATTAGATTCTTGTCATTCAGTAATCCTTTTCCCTCTGTATCCAAGTAGTGAGGTGGCTTTTTAGTGTCCATCATTTAGTGTCCATTTACTTAAGTTTATTTATTTATTTTGAGAGAGAGAGAGAGAGAGAGAGAGAGAGAGAGAGAGAGAGAGAGAGAATGAATGGGGAAGAGGGGCAGAGAGAGAGAATCCCAAGCAGGGTACAAACACTGTCAGCATGGAGCTGTATTCCACAAACTGTGAGATCATGACCTGAGCTCAAATCAAGAGTTGGACACTTAACTGACTGATCCACCCACGCATCCCTAGTGTGTATTTTTACAGTAAAGATGACTTTGTAAATTGAATTTAATGCTGTTTTAAAGAGAGTCACTAGAGGACATCACTTTATTTACCTAAAGGGGAATTATAACTTAAAAATACTGTCCTATCAACTTGAAATAATACTTTCTAAACAGGCCTTAATCTAATATAAAGGAAACTTGGTTACACTAACAAGATTCAAATTCTAATCCCAGTTCTTTCACTATTTTGCCTGCCTTTGAATTTAGTTTTCCAGTGTCTCTGATCCCTCTTCAATGAAATATATTCTATTTCTCACCTCACAAGATATAAATTACATAAAATAGTATAATACTTAACTTTTTGATTGTTTTGTTGCAAAAATTAAATGATTTATCTATCTTCCTTCTCTTCCAACACACACACATATGAGTAGGTGTACAAGTGTGTGTGTATGTGTGTGTATAAACTTTGGGAAGAAGAGATAGGTTTTTATAAATGCAATACAATGTAGTATCTTATTAACATGGAACTTTCATCTTGCACATAAATGATTGATTTGGCTGCCTTTCTTTAAAAGTTACATCACTTCAAGCCCTCATTCTGGTGATTTCAATATTCCATTCCCCCCTGACTAATATGCAAAGACAACTTTTTCATGCTTCTGATTGAGATAAAAACTTCTCTATTAACTTTTGACACTGAAAGTACAATATTACCTTATTAATTTAGGTGGGATTCAGAGATAATAGAAAGCTTGGTCATATATTTTTAAATATCTTAGTTCTACTATTGACATTTGCCTGTCATTGGACTTTTCCAATGAGGGAAAACAGACCCAGGGTCAGGTATAGCAACGGGCTCTGACTGGGGGCTGGAGTAGGAGAATATGGTTATAATAATCAAGATTTGTAGTCACCTTTTTTTGTATAATGTGATCTTTTGCAGTCTGCTGAACTATTCCTCAGGCCACAATAAACAACTCTAAGGCCTTTTTCATCTATAAGATTCTGTCATGTGTTTACAGCTAGTATATGTGGCAGTACACCATCCAGGCCCTCTGCTGCAGATGGAAAGAAGTATACATTTCAGATTTGAAAAATAGAGAGTAGCCTTAGAATCACTACACCCAACTTGGTTTTCTTTCAGGCAATTTTGAAGTAAATCAATTATTTGAGCATACCTAACTTGTACAGATAGAAAAGTAATATAATTTTAGTGAATTTGACTATTGAACTTCTGCCTTCATTCATTTCTTTTTATAATAACCTTGTTAAAATACATACTATTTTATATTGACAATTATCTTTTTATGTTGCAACCTGAGGCTATTACTTTTCGACCAGGTCAGCTGAAAAAAAACATAGATTGATTCTAATTTTCCTTATTCTAAAATGTTTTATTCATCAACCACATTTCAATTCTAGTAAATGTAATTTTTAAAACAAGGTTATATGTGGAGATGAGCTTTACTGAAGGTCAGGTAGAGGTTTTCTCAGATCAACATATATCAGCTTTACTTGGTGATGATAATTTTAGAAGTTTCTCTCAAAACTCTGGTCAACCCTTTCAAACTTCAGCATCAATTAAACTTCTCAATTTGTTTCACTTTTAGTTCATTTATGGATTCTATTAATACCTTGCTTGAGTCTGAATAATTAAAGGCAGATATATTTAATACTGAGAAGTTAGCACAGAAGTTAGCACTGAACTCCTTTTATGTTCATGTCTCAAAAAGTCTTAGATTCTTTCATGATTGTCTATCACACATCCAGCCTAATACCAGGAAATTTTTTGGATCAAAGTAGATACTGGTCTAAGTTTAGTCTTGTGGAAATATTAATTCATAGTTATATTCATCACCTTTAGCCCTGAGTGTCTTATCAGGCTTGACATGGTTTCATTGCTATTTTCAATTCTACTTAGTAGGGCATTATGTTAAAATGTTTGATGCTTTTTAAAATACTCCAGTTTTTTTTTTAATGTAGGCACTTTGTAAGTGTTCTCGTCTAGCATATAATTATACAAATAGTACAACATTTAAGTGACTGTTTAATAACACCATAGCAACATACTATTATTTACTCCTTGTTTACCGTATACTTAGTGTGTAATTATTTATGTTGAAGTTGAAGAGCAGCACTTACTTTTATTTATAAGCAGCTCCATAATGGAGCATAGAAGAGTTTTTCCACTGTAACAGTTCTAATCAGTGCATAGCTCCTTTCTAAACCTGCAGCCCAATTCACAGATCAACATGTCAATTAGCCTTCAAAGAAAATGAAGAGTTGGTCTAATTTCTCAGTTTCCTAATGTCTTAACTAATTTTTAGAGATCCATTGATATCAGCAGAATCTAAAAGCATTTGCGACTCTTATGTCTTCTTCCTTTCTCTCTGCTTCTCTATGGCCTTATAATCTATCTAATTAACTGATTTTATACAATTCATTTTGTGTTCTACCTTAACAAAAGGTACACATGCCTGAAAGAGAAAGCAAATTATTTTCATTAGGGCCAGATAGGATGTGATAGCCAAATAAATAAATTTTAATGGAATATCAATAATTTCCTTAATAAAACAAAGTCTCCCTGATATTGTCTGGAATGTCAAGATAAGACTTAGAAGATAGTAATTGCTCACAGATTTGTCTTCCCTTCAACTCTCATGAATTTTATCTTGAATTTATGTATGTAGTAAACTCTTGGTTGTATATGGCTTGGCTTTGAAGAGATGAATGAAAGACTTTGGGATGCATCCCCATGTCCTTGTTTTCTAACTCTAGGTACTATTGATTACCCACTAAGGTAGTTCATGGGCCACTGACGACAGGAAAATATCAGCAGGAAGAGGGATAAGGAAAGTACAAATTCTTCAATGTCTATGGGTGCATCCTGGCTTTCCATGAGCTGGCTGGAACTATAAGTAGTGAGTTGGTAATCATTCTGATATTCAAGCATGATCTGATTGATTATATCCCATAGATGTTTTAGAAATGAGTTCTTTACTGATTGTGTTGCTGAACTATTAGATGTATATAAAACATATTTCTACAACTAGTTATACTTTTCAAGATACTTCAGTATAATTTGCTTGTTTGATTTCACAACAATGTGGGGAAGATCTGTACAGTATGGTTTATAATTTATTTTTTCTATGAAGATTCTGAGGATTAGATATGTTAAGTGACATGCTCAAGCCCAGTAATAGGTGATGAAAATGTTTTGATTACTGTTGCTTCTACTTTCAGCTGCTATTTATTATGTTTTCCTTGTGTCAGGATATGTGCTTTAGAAATTTAATCTCATTGAATCCTTTCAACAGCCCCTTTAAGGAGGTACTGTTTCATTTTACAGAATCCAGTGCTGTCTCCAACAGTTCCCTTCCAAAGCTAAAACTTGATAAAGCAACAGTGCAAATGTTGTCTTAGATTATCATTGCCTTGTCATTGGTTTATAAATGCAGAGCTGATAACTCTAACTCCCTATTCTACTTTGAGATCAATTCAGTATTCTTATTTTAAAAAATTACAGGCTTTTGTGTTCATTTCTATTCCCTTCATAATAACAGGTGTTAAAATTCACATTGTATACATCCCTTATTTTACTCTAAATCAGAGGCAGGAAAGACCTATAGACAATGCTCTGTACCACAAAATGTTGTACAGATAAATTATAGACCCCAGAAGGCACTGGTAACATACCGTCCTCTCAACAAAGACAGAAGTTACTGGAGCTAGAGATAGAAAAGAAATATGTTGGTTAGTGCCAAAGGATATATTCACAATATAATGGTTTGTAGGTCTCAGTGAAATACTTAAAAGAAAAAAAAGACACGAAAAATTTACTTTCTTGTTTTCTTCTGCAGTAGATTGTTAAGTGACAAAATACCTCCCAATGGCACAATGGCTAGTTTTCTCTACGTGGCTGAAGGGCCTATGCATTCAACTGCAACTCAATAAGAGACCGATTCATACAATTTTGAGCCAAACTGCAACTCCCCTTTACCCCTATCAAAAAATAAAAATCCAGAAAATACATTCTCCAAAACATGGGACCTACATTAGACATGATAGCAAGAACACTTAGATTCTGGATTACAGTAACAGATAAAAGTGAATTTACTCTTTCATACCAAAAAGTAACCTAGACTCTTAATTTTTTTTTAATTTTATTTATTTATTTTGAGAGAGAGAGAGAGACAGAGAGAGAGAGAGACAGAGAGAGAGCATGCGCAAGTGCACGGGGAGGGGCAGAGAGAGAGAGAGAGAGAGAGAGACAGAGAATCCCAAGCAGGCTCCATCCACACTGTCAGTGTAGAGCCTGACATGGGTTTCAAATTCATGAACCATGAGATCATGACCTGAGCCCAAATCAAGAGTCAGACGTTTAACCAACTGAGCCACTCAGTCGCCCCTAGATTCTTAAAATTCTAAAGCTGTTTTAAGGCTGGATATGCTATGATGACTCATTGTGTGGTAATAATGCTCAGAGTTTCCCCTGACTTCTTGTGACTGTATGATTTTCATTTTTGAAATGAATAAAGTTGCCCCTATTAATCACAACCAAGAAACATATGTTTTGAATAAACACCAAATTCTCTAAAATTAGTAAATTCATTGTTATCTAACTTTGTGAGCCTAGAAAACTATATTTTTAACTAAGTCCAAATAACTTTATGCATTGATCCAGAGGGGAAAACATGAAAATATTTATAGAAATTGGATCTTTGGCTGTGAACTGAAAAATGAATAGTAGTCAAATATTCTAGAAGTTGACCCTGGTGTAATCTAGTAAGAACAATTAATAACTAAAGACACATGGATTTAAGAAATTGAAGAAATAATAATATTTCATAATTGGCTTCTAGAAGTAAATAAGAAGAATGCATGTGTTCTTGAATATTCACCCTCAGCTTCAGGTTTTAGGCCCATTATATCCATGACTGTGACATGTTCTTCACTGGCAACATTGTTGGAGTAGCAGAAGTAGTCAGGAGACTCTGGTGCAAATTAAATTAAATAAACATTTTTTTTCTGTCTTACATGGAAAGGAAGAATAGATGGACTCAGTTATATTTTATTGTAAAAAATTCATAAAGTGTCAAATAATTGGGCTCCTCTCTTTTTTCTATTTTGTAGGCATTTCCACAGTTGTGTTAATCTAACCTCTACCCTACACTGTACTCCAGTTCACATTTTATAAGTCAATTAGCCAAAATATCAACAACTTAAAGTTTTCTCGTCTTTCTTATTTGGAAAATATCATTGCCTGATAATCATCCTGAAATACAAGTTAATAAACACTATTTTTAGGACGCCAAATGATCAAGATTACTATGGTATATTCCCCAACTTTTAGGAAACTCAAAAGTCCGTATATAATCTATAGGGATGCACCCATATATATTATAGGAAAAATTGTGCTCAGTATCAAAATAGAAGTACAAATAAAATATGATGGAAATGCAGGAAAAAAATTTATTTGAACTAATGTATATGAGAAAAAGTAGCATTTGAACTGGATGTTGAGGAATGGAGAGGAGTTAGGAGGAAGAGAAACTTTCTAGTTGAGATAATAGCTTAATAAAAGCCACACAGTAAAATGTAAGAAATGGAGAGAATATGGGGTGTGTGTGTGTGTGTGTGTGTGTGTGTGTGTGTCCATTGTGTGTCTACAGGCAAATGGTTGTTAAGAAAACTGAGTTTGTGTTGTAGAGGCTTTGAATTCCAGGTTGAGGAGATTGTATTTTATTTTGTGTTTAATGGAAAGGAAAGCCATGTAAGAATTTTGAACAGGGACTCTATAAGCCATTGTTTTAAGGACACAACTGGTGGCAGCAAAACACAAGATGAGTCAGAAGGGGACAAATTAGAAACCTAAAGATTAGCTACAAAGTTGTTATAGTTCAGATGAGAGTGATGGTGGGAGCTTGGACTTTAGCAGGAAAGAAAAATGGGATGTAGACAGAGTTTATGAGAGAAAAGACACAAGAACTCATTTGGTGAGGTTGGAGTCTCAGTCTTCAAGAGGATGCTGATGGCATTAGCCAATATAGGAAGGAACAGAGAGGATGATGTGTGGGTGCATGTGATGAAGAAGGTACATTGAGAGTAGAAGCAGAAAAAATGGGAAACTTCTGCAAATCTTTGGGTACAATGATCTATTTTCAGATGTATGTTAACCCTTTTAGGAGAAATTATTTCTACTGCCATAATCAGCAGCATTAAGGGAAATAGGTTTGATTGTTATTCAAAAGACTGTGGTGGTTTTATTTGTGTTTTGCCATTGATGTTTGAACTGTTGAGTTTAGATGGAAATCTGGGTAGATGAGCTTTATAGTAAATGATATTGTAGGAATATTAGGAGATAGTAAAAGTCACAAGGGAAGAATATTTTTGACCCAGTCTTTATAATCATTATCGTAAGTGTTTTGCTTAGTGTTCTGTACTTGCTGACAGCATGGTCTATTTCTAAAGATTGTTTATATTCCCATGGTATCCAGAGTATAACAAATAGCAGGAGGGTAAACCAGATTATGTTTGCATGGGAAGGAAAAATGAAAGCATATTTCATTTCAGGCTGATTGTACACACCTCTGGGATTTGATTTTTCTCTATGCTCGCTTACTTAGAGGGCAGATGGTAAATGATAGTTGTGAGAAATGAAATGATAAATTATATATATTTAAGTAAATTATATATACAAATATATAAGTAACACTAAATTATAAAAATATATAAATTATATTATAAAATATAAATATATAAGTAAATAATTATATAAATAAATGAATATATATAGAGATAAATGTATCTATCTATATATATATCTTTTGAATATATATATATCATATATATATATTTTTTGAATATTACATTAGTGAAATAAGGGCATATCAAAATCTGGAAGTCAAGCCCAAATCAAATTAAAATATCTTCATTAAATCAACTAAGTAGTTATATTCTAAAAATTATTAATTGAAGTAACTATTCATATGTGGATTTTTAGATTGTTTTGTTTTTCCATCTTTAGAATTTATTGGTTACATATACAATAGTATTATAAAACATTATGCTAGTTTATTTGCATTACTATATATATTTCTTCTCGTATTAGTATAATTTCTCTCAAGAAGATTTTCCCCTTGATTTTTTTACTTTTATTTGTTTTTGGTAATTTTTTGAAATTTAAATTTTGCTTAATATACAGTACAATATTGGTTTCAGAAATAGAATTCTTTTAATTTTCCTCCATATTTCAAGTGTCTGTTCATGGAAATATACTACTGTCTCACTTCTGCCTTCAAATAAACTTGAAAGGAAACAAACATAATACAAAAGCAGTCCATTTTGTTATTTTTCTGTAGATAACTCAGTGGAAACAACTGCAGTTTTAGGCTTGGCGAATTTTTGTTTTTCTTCTTGTGTCTTTGGTTTCTATTAGCACTTGTGGACTAAAGGTAAGAGAATGGGTACTCCTACCTGAGCATGTAACAAGTAACTAAGCATGTCACTTCTTTATCATTGGTTTTAATTTTAATGTAAATAGCCCAAAATTATTTTCTGGCTTCATTTGGACAAATACTCTCTAAGTGCTTTATCTAGGGACAACTAATAAACATCAAATGTCCTCTAGGGTATTCAGTATCATTCCCTATTACCACAAAGTTTTCAGAATTACCACGCCCTTTCTTTGACCATAGATTAATATATTTACAATTTTAATAAAATCCAGGCTGAAGAGGCAGTCAAATCAGCACCAATCTCCCTGTCCTATTTTTTTTTTTGTAGTGGAAAGAGTATGGGGTGTTTAAGTAGCACATCCTACAAATATGTTTGCAAACTTAATAGATAAACCTTTATTAACTAGTCAGGTAGAGAAAGGCTGTTCTCACTGGTGCTTTGCCTGGAGAAAAATGAAAAGTGATCTTTAGTAGCTCCAAACTCCTCAACCCCAAGACATAGCAAGACTCCGGGGGTTCTCTTTGTGGAGATGTGCACTTGGGAAACCACCTAGGTTTTCGTAACAGATTTCAAATGGAAGAACCATTCACTATTTTCCTGACATGACTGCTTATAATTTTGTAAGCAAACATAATAAGTGGTATTTCTGTTTGCCTCCTATATATTTAAAAAAAATTTTTAACGTTTATTTATTTTTGAGACAGAGAGAGACACAGCATGAGTGGGGGAGGGTCAGAGAGAGAGGGAGACACAGAATCTGAAACAGGCTCCAGGCTCTGAGCTGTCAGCACAGAGCCCTAGGCGGGCTGGAACTCCCAGACCGCGAGATCATGACATGAGCCGAAGTCGGACGCTTAACCGACTGAGCCACCCAGGCTCCCCTGCCTCCTATATGTTTTATTAGCAAAAAAATATTACAACACAAAGTTTCTTCTAATTTAAATGTTTATTTTAAATGTTTAAATGTTTTCTTTTATTTTAAATGTTTGAGTGAGAGACAGAGTGCGAGTAGGGAAGGGGCAGAGAGAGAGGGAGACACAGAATCTGAAGCAGGCTCCATTCTCCGAACTATCAGTAGAGAGCCTGAGGCAGGACTTAAACTTATGAACTGTGAGATCATGACCTGAGCCAAAGTTGGACGCTTAACGGACTGAGCCACCCAGGTGCTCCACACAATCAATGTTTCTAATTATATACTCCAAGAACTTCATTAATGTTCAGGATACTTTGGAATTCCAATTCTATTAAATTTGGGAAATCTTTCAATTTCTCTCAGGAGCGTTGTTTTGTCCTTGGATTAAATAGTAATGTATGTTTGACTTTTAATTTTTGGTTGTAAGTTAAAAAAAAAACCTCAACAAATTTTGATATGAGCTAAACAGATCCAGAAGTGGGAGTTGGCATAAGATTCAGGGTGTCACTCGTCCTGTCTGAATTTATAAGTAAGAAGCAATTATTCTGCTGAAAGAGAGATTTTACGGGTAACATCAAAGGATGACATCAGGTTAAATTTGCAATAACATTCCTAGATAATGAAAGCAGATGGTTAGTTTTTGGAATGTAAAGAAATCTAGATGTGGATTTCTTCTGGGAATGATGTAACATTTGACATATAAGACTCTGGTATCTTATGATCAGTAAATAATGGATTTGAGCTTGTCAGCATGTCCCCTATCTGGAAGAGGTCATGGCAATGAAAGTAGAGTCTCTCAAAATGGAGGAGAAATGTTATGCAGAGCAGAATGGGTATTTTTAGCATTGGTTTTCTACAGCAAGAAAAGCATATAACTTGTAAGCCCTTGGTAATTCCTATGCTGGGATAAACCAAACAAAAGCTTATGACTGAATAAAAATGAGACTGTGATAGAAGAAAGAAAAAAATAGAATTGCCCCAGACTAATTAATGACAAAGAGGAAAAAGTCAGTCCTTTTGGAATTTTTAAATATAATTAAGAGACAGAATACATATTAGCTATTTTGAGTTGACAACTAAAATTTGGCAACTAAATTTAAAGCTGGCAACTGAAAAAATATATACAAATCTTTGACACTCAATCAAATATTAATGAAATATACAATAAATGCTATTTACATGCTATATTTGGACATAAATGTTAAAAAATTTAAATGCCAAGGCCTATGGTTAAAATGAGAGGCTATTCTGATATTTGGATAAAATAATTATAATATCAAAAATTCGAATCAAATTTGTAAAGAAAGGTGCCAATTCCTGCCTGTAAACTCACATCTAAAAATGATGGGGCCAAGAAGGGAGTGGCATGATATATTCAAAGAACTGAAAGGGAAAATCTATAGCCAAGAATACCCTTTCTGGTAAGGCTATTGCTTAGAATAGGAGAGGTAAGAGAACTTCTCAGACAAAAACTAAAGGAGTTCATGACCACTAAACCAGCCCTATAAGAAATATTAAAAGGGACTCTTTGAGTGGAAAAAGACCATAAGTGATAGCATTAAAATAAAAAAACACAAAAGCAGTAAAAGTATTTCCATAAAAATCAAAGGATTCATAAAACAAAAGGATGTGAGATATGACACTATATACCTAAGATGTGTGTGAGAGAGGAGTAAAGAGTAGGTTTAAACATAAGTGACCATCAACTTAATATAGACTGCTATATGCAGAAGATTTTATATATAAACCTAATGGTAACCACAAACCCCAAACCACTAATAAATATGCAAAGAATAAAGAGAAAGGAACCTAAGCATATCACTAAAGAAAGCTAACAAACCATGAAAGAGAGCAAGAAAAGAATCAGAGAAAATCTATAGAAACAATCACAAAACAAGTAACAAAATGACAAAAATGCATATCTATCAATAATTACTTTGAATGTAAATGAACTAAATGCTCCAGTCAAAAGATATAGGGTGACAGAGTGAATAAAAAAACAAGACCCATCTATACGCTGCCTACAAGAGACTCATTTCAGACCGAAAGGCACCAGCAGATTAAAACTAAGAGGATGGAGAAACATTTATCATGCAAATGGATTCCAAAAGAAAGCTGAGTAGCGATACTTATATTGGACAAAATAGATTTTAAAACAAAAACTATAACAAGAGACAAAGAAGAGCACTATATAATCATAAAGGGGACAATCCAATAAGAGGATATAACAACTGTAAATATTGATGCATCCAACTTGGGAGCACCCAAATACATAAAACAGTTAGTAACAAACATAAAGGAAATAATCAATAGTAATTCAATATTAGTAGAGTACTTTTACACCCCATTTACATGGATGGACAGATCATCCAAATAGAAAATCAACAAAGAAACAGCAGCTTTGAATGACACACTGAACCAGATGGATTTAACAGAAATATTCAGAACATTCCATCCTAAAATAACAGAATACACACTTTTTTAAAGTGCACATGGAGTATTTTCCCAAATAAGTCATATACTAGCCCACAAAACCAGTCCCAACAAATTAAAAAAAGGTTGAAGTCATACCATGCATCTTTTCTGACCACAATACTATGAAACTAGAAATCAACTGCAAGGAAAAGTTTGGAAAGACCATAAATACATGGAGGTTAAATAACATGCTACTAAACAATGAATGGGTCAAGCAAAAAATCAAGGAAGAAATAAAAAATTACATGGAAACAAATGAAAATGAAAATACAATGATCCAAAGTCTTTGGGATACAACAAAAGTGGTTCTAAGAGGGAAGTTATAGCAACACAGGCCTACCTCAAGAAGCAAGAAAAATCTCAACCTAATCCTGTACCTAACGGACCTAGAAAAAGAACAAATAAAACTCAAACCCAGCAAAATGAAGGAAATAATAAAGATTAGAGCATAAATAAATGATATAGAAACTAAAAAAGCAATGGAACAGATCAGTGAAACCAGGAGCGTGTTCTTGAAAAGATCAACAAAATTGATAAATCTAATCCTCTAACAAGACTCATTATAAAAAAAGATAGGTGACCCAAATAAACAAAATTATAATGAAAGAGGAATAATAACAACCAACACCACAGAAACACAAACAATTGTACCAGATTATTATGAAAACCTATATGCCCACACATTGGGCAGCTTAGAAGAAATCGATAAATTCCTGGAAACATATGACCTACCAAAACTGAATCAGGAAGAAATAGAAAATTTGAACAGATCGATTACTAGCAGTGAAATTCAATCAGTAATAAAAAAAGCTCCCAAAAAACAAAAGTCCAGGACCAGACAGATTCACAGGTGATTTCTACCAAACATTTAGTTATGAGTTAATGCCCATTCTTTTCAAACTATTCCAAAAAATACAAGAGGATGGAAAATTTCCAAATTCATTCTGTAAGGCCAGTATTATTATCCTGATACCAAAACCAGATAAAGACACCACACACACACACACACACACACACACACACACACACACACGAAAACTACAGGTCAATATCTCTCATGAATATAGATGCAAAAATCCTCAACAAAATATTAGCAAACCAAATTCAATACATTAAAAAAATCATACACCACAATCAAGTGGGATTTATTCCTGGGTTGCAAAGGGTAGTTCAATATTCACAAATCAATCAATGTGATACATTACATTAATAAAACAAAGATAAGACCCATATGATCATTTAAATGATGCACAAAAAGCATTTGACAAATTACAACATTAATGATAAAAACTCTCAACAAAGTAGGTCTAGAGGGACCATACTTAAACATAACAAAGTCCTTGTATGAAAAACCCACAGCCACCATCATACCCAATGGTGAAAAACAGAGACCTTTCCCCTAAAGTCAGGAAGAACACAAGGATGTCCACTCTCACCACTTTTATTCAGTATAGGACTGGAAGCCCTAGCCACAACAATTAGACAACATAAAGAAATAAAAGACATCTAAATTGGTAAGGAAGAAGTAAAATTTTCACTATTTGCAGATGATATGGTACTATCTTTAGAAAATCCAAAGACTCCCCCCAAAACCTACTAGAACTGAAAAAGGAATTCAGTACAAAAATCTGCTACATTCCTATACACTAAAAAGAAGCACCAAAAAGAAATAAAGAAAACAGTCCCATTTACAATTGTACCAAAACCTAAGAAATACCTAGGAATAAAGTTTACCCAAACCCAGAAATAAACCCACAGTTATAGGGTCAATTAATCTTTGACAAAGGAGGAATGAATATACAATGGGGAAAAGATCATTTCTTCAACAAATGGTGCTGGGAAGACTGTACAGCTACATGCAAAAGAATGAAACTGGACCACTTTCTTTCATCATAGACAAAAATAAACTTGAAATGGATTAGAACTAAATATGAGACTTGACACTATAAAAATCCTTGAAGAAATCACAGACAATAATCTCTCTGACATGAGCCATAGCAACATTTTTTTAGATATGCCTCCTGAAGCAAAGGAAATAGAAGCAAAAATAGACTATTTGGACTACATCAAAATGGAAGTTTCTGCATAGCAAAGGGAACTATCAACAAAACTAAAAGACAACATACTGAATGAGAGATGTTTGTGAATGACATATCTGATAAAGGGTTAGTATCTAAAATATATAGGGAATTTATACAATTCAACATGCAAAAACCCAAGTAATCCAATTGAAAAATGGGCAGAAGTCATGAACAGACATTGTTCCAGAGAAGACTTACAGATGACCAACAGACTCACGAAAAGGTGATCAACATCAGTAATCATCAGGGAAATGCAAACAAAAGTACAATGAGATATCACCTCATGCCTGTCAGAATGACATCAAAACATAAGAAACAACAAGCATTGGCAAGAATGTAAAGAAAAAAGAACTCTTGTACACTGTTGGTAGGAATGCAAATTGGTGTAGTCATTGTAGAAAACAGTGTGGAGGTTCCTCAAAATATTTAAAATAGAACTACTCTATGATCCAAGTATAGCACTACTGGGTATTTATACACACAAAAAATACCAGGAGCACTAATTTAAATGAATACATGCGCCCCTGTTTGTTGCAGCAATATTAGAATAGCCCAAATTATAGAAGAAGCCCAAGTGTCCATTGACTGATGAATGGATAAAAAAGACACACACACACACACACACACACACACACACACACACACACAGATGACTATTTGGCCATAAAAAAGAAAGAAATCTTTGCCATTTTCAACAAAATGTAGAGCTAGTATAGTGCTGAGTGAAATAAGTCACTCAGAGAAAGACAAATACCATATGATTTCACTCATGTAGAATTTAAGAAACAAAACAGATTAACATAGAGGTAAAAAAAAAAAGAGAGACAGAGAGAGGCAAACCATCAAACAGACTCCTAACTATAGAGAACGAAGTGAGGGTTGCAGGAAGGGAGACGGGTTAAATGGGTGATGGGCATTAAGGAGGGCACTAGTCATAAACATTGGCTGTTATATATGAGTGATGAATTACTTCCTCTGAAACTAATCTTACACTATATGTTAACTAACTAGAAACTAAACTAACTAAAAAGAAACACAACAAACAAGCAAAAGAAAAAAAAAAAAAAGAAGAGAGAGACAGACCAAGAAATGAACTGTTAACTATAGAGAACAAACTGATGGTTACTAGATGGGAAGTGGGTGGGTGGATGGGGGAAATATGGGATAGGGGTTAAAAAGTACACTTATCATAATGAAATAAAATAAATAAAAATAAAATGTGGGTCACCTTGGTGGCTCAGACGCCTGACTGAAGTCTGGCTTAAGCGTCAGACTTCAGCTCAGCTCATGAACTCACGGTTTGTGAGTTTGAGCCGAACATCGGGCTCTGTGCTGACAGCTCAGAGCCTGGAGCCTGCTTCTGGTTCTGTGTCTCCCTCTGTCTCTGTTCTTCCTGTACTTACACACACACACACACACACACACACACACACACACACACACACACTCTCTCTCTCTCTCTCTCTCTCTCTCTCTCTCTTTCTCTCTCTCTCTCTCTCTCGAAAATAAGTAAAGACTAAAAAAAATTGAAAAAATAAAATGATAAAAAATAAAAGGATAAAAGATAAAATAAATTAAAATGGTAGGGCCAGAGATGGCACTACTTTTTAAGAAGTGTTTGAAAACTGTGAATTTGACACAGTGTTGGTCAGCAGTCCTCTGCTGTTGAATAGGCTAGGAATTTGCAAAGACACATGCTGACTCATACAAATGTTCCCCAAGTCATACCCTCACCTTCTTTATTCTCATGTTGGTCATTAGCCTTGAGTATCTCTACCCCATGGATGTTTGTGTTTATGTCACCTCTATGAGCCTTCCCTGTGGAATCAATTGCTCCTTTAGTATTTGCATTTATAAATTCTGGCCTGTATTCTAGTATGAATACATATATTTGTTTGTCCCTGCCACAGATGTAAGTTCCAGGGTATGAAGGTTTGCCCCAATTTTTATCACTTATTCCTGGTAGTAAGTAGCATATGTTATATACATGATAAACATTAAATAACTATTTGTTGCGATAGTAAACATAAAGGGACATTACACAATTAATTAGTTGAATAAAATCACACTGAAATCATATGAGGTTCTAATTGGAAGTGATTCTCTTGTCATTCTGCTCATGAAATGATATTTAGTATATCAATAGGTGTAGATGGTGTGCTGACTTGCTTAATCTAATTAGTATATCAATTCCATTTTGATTTTGTGAGATGTATCCAAGATATATCTTAACTCATAATTGGAATTGAATTGTCATAACATTTTATTAAGAAGCATGTCAAACTCATATCTCAGTTTAAATGAGGGAGCTTCATAATCTTGCAAGTGGACTTACTCAGATTTCTCCTAAGTCTTGGTAGGACAGTGCAAAGAAGAGGGCATGGCAGTATTTATGCAGGACAACTCAGAAATGTGAAAGTTTTCATTTTGAATTAATTACATGTGTCTTTTGACAGGTAGACATACTTAATGCTGAGGTGTTGAGGTACACAAATGTAAGAATAATCTGAAAAGTAAAAAGTAATTTAAGTTAGATTTTGTCCATCTAAATACTTCTCCATTTATCAACATTAATGTGTCCTCTCTTTGTCATCCCTATATACTGATAGTAGAGTTTCAGAATATAGAATATAAATCATTTACTTAAATCCACTGACTTTACCTTCACTGAACTTCAGCTCTCTGATGACACAAAGCCATCTATTCTCAGTGATGCCCCTCCATCAGCAAACCATTACATCACTGAAATTATACCTCATCATTTTGAGTTATGCTTCACCATTTGGGGCTATGCTACTTCTACAATGTCAAACTCTGGACTATAGTGACAACTATAACTTATCAAATGGATGCTATATTAGAGATCCTGACCGAAGTACTTTACATGTATTTACGTATGGATTCTCAAAACGATTCTATTTACCCCAGTCCCACAGTTAGTGAGGCAGAGCTAGGCTTTGGCTGCTCAAAGTCTGTCTTCAGGACATGTGTGTATTGCCTGTCAGTGAAATATCCTTATTTGATTTAAACTGCCATGACTACCACTTCTGCCAGCTCTTTGCTTTTTTTGCTTATAGCCTTCAGTATGTCATCCAGCAACTTGGTTCCACTCTTTCTTTCTAATGCTTTCCCACTCTATCTCACTCAGAATGGATTCAATGGTCATCCAATGCAACTATGCACTTTCTATTACACAGAAGTTTCTGCCCTGGACCTTTTATCCCCCACCCTCTGCCCCAAATGTAGGTAACCTATCACTTCAACAGATCTCCTTCTTAAGGAACCAACACTTTTTCACAAAATTATGTTGAGTAAATGCATTAAAAATTCAAGCTATCTAGACATATTTAGGTTCTTGCTATTATTTGTAAACTGTTAATTCAGTCCCTTGACTATTCTCTATTACCTCCCTTAGGGCAAATACACCCAAACTTTCCATATTTGTTAAGTCCTCAGTATCCTCAAGGTCTATCTCACATTTAGCAGATATACTTAATTCTTATTTTACTGAGAAATTTGTGTATACTTCCCTTTTTCAGCCTCACAGTTTTTCTCTCTTTAATTTCTCTTTTTATCCCCATTCTTAGAAGAAAAAAAGATTCTTCCATTTTAAGATTGACTTCTTTACCTGTGCTTTTGGTGTATTCCCATATAAGCTTTTCCTCTTAGTTGTTTATCAATTACTGTCTCCTGATTTTCCATCTTCCAACTGTCTGTTATTACTAATTTTTCCTTCTCAGCAAATTAACTCTTTTGGGTAATCTTTACTGTAGTAACTAAACAGAGTAGAATACAACACTTCTATACTTTGATCCTGTACATTTTAATTTACCTGTCTCATCTCCAGCCCTTGCTTCACTGAAAATTTCTTGAGAGTAGTTTACCTTCACTGTTTTTTCTTAATATCATTCCTTAATATCAATATATGCCATTAAGCCTATGATAATGGCCTAAGGCATTTACTTCATGTCTTCTTTTTTCCATCCTGATTGCTGATTAGCCTTCTAAAAATGGGAGCCTTGGTCTTTTAGAAAGCTCTAATTCATCTTACTGCCCCAGATGCATGTGAGAAAAGAGACTAGAACATAAAAGGACTAAGAAATTAAAAAAAAAAGACCATGAGAAGAATCTCTCAAATACAGGCTGTCTACAAAGAAGTAAGAATTTTTAATGTCTCTAAAACATTTCTACTAGCACTGAGGACAACCTGTATCTTGTCCTTGACACTAAGTGATGAAGGAAGTGGGGCCTTGAACTCTCTCTTTATATAGGAGGATGCCACTGGTTTTAGGGTTGTTCCAAAGCTAATGAGTCCTAGGCAATAATGGATCATTTACCCAAGAGTCCATCTGACTACCTGGTGGCTGACTTGAAATTGTGCCAGTTCCCAGGGCTTCCTCTGGCTGAGCTCATATATCTGAAACAGTATGAGCAAGCAGTCCATCTGGAACTCCAAAGGATGTAGGTGTGGATGAAAAGACTGATAAAGACCATAATTCATTATCTTTATTTGTATGTCATCCTTGCATAGGGGATGTACTAATTTTCTCTGCATTGTTCCAATTTTAGTATATGTGCTACCAAAGGGAGCACATAATTCATTATCTTTAATTTTATGTGTTTATTAGAGTTCTCATTTTACTTCAGATCCCTTGCCTCCTTTGGGACAACTCTGAGATGTAACTTACCCTCTGAGTTCTTGCAAACAAGTTGAGGCTGGGTTTAATCCTACATGAGGTTAAATTCACCTCATAAAACAGACATCCACGTGCTACTTTTAGAATTAGTTTTAAAAAACAAAATATGAATTTACCACTATGAAAAAAAAATAATTCTTCAAGATTCTTTCTATACCTGTCTTGACCTTGAGATCTAAGAAGGAAAGTAATGGGCTTCATGACTTATACGGTTGGGGACACTCACATGAGAAGAAAAGAAAACTTTAAAACATATCATTGGAGTTGCTTCTGCTTATGAGCTAGCACTGCCCATGGGAAATCATTTATAATTTTGTAAAGTACAGCTTCCTTCACGGAAGGAGTATTAGCACATCTTTAAATGAGTGATACCAAATCTTTCAAATGTCTACAGCTTTTACCAAAATTTGTGCCTATTACACAGCCCATGGATAGTCTATAATGTATCAAGTGGATTGTCATAACATCAACTATAAAGTGTGACAAAAATTTCAGTGATCTGTCAAATCTTTTTGAAATCTGAAGAACTTTATGGCTAAAACTAATATGTTGACATTTGATGAGTTGATAATCAGGATATAGGCATTCACTCAAAACCCTGGAATCAGTACTTCTCACTAAATAATTTTTTAAAGAAATAAGTAAGTTCTATCATAAACATAATTTTTAAAAAATGGAGCCCTTGAAAATAAAAGTACACCAAACACAGCTTAGAAAATTACTATTCAGGCTAAAAGTATACCACCACCAAAACTATTATGCCATACACACACTGGTGATTAATTTGATAAACGTATTTTTGAACAACTCTTCTATTTTCTAACATGCAAGTCCTATCATCATTTAGTAAAAACAAAAACCATTACCTTGACTGAATGCGATTACTCACCTCACTGCTATATTGAAATATGACTATGTTCTCAGTATTGCTTTGTAGTTATTAATATGCAGTAAATGGTTTAAACCATATAAATTTAATTCTAGAGATAAGAAAATATCTTGAAGTAAGTGTGGTTTTACTATTAATATAACTCACTCTGCCCCCAATTTAGTATGTGACTTTAGATAATTCATTTTATGAATTCAACTTCATCATATGCTGCAAAATTTCATTTTTCATGAATTTATATTACTTATCTGTAAAATAGAGGCACTAAATTAAATATTCCCTAAGATCCCTCCTCCCTCAGAGTATAAAAACAATTATTAAGTAGAATATATTTTTACTATCAGTTTTCAGAAAGGGAATGGGAAATTGAGGTTTCCCAAACAAAACAAAATTTAAAATGCCCCTTGTGATGACATTGGAGGTTTGGTATGGAATAGCTTCTTTACAGAGTATGGAGGCTAAAGAGAACTGCTTCAGTACAATTTCAAGTGTCAGTAATTTAAGAGAAGTGGTTTCAGGCATTATTTCCTTCACTGAGTGAAAGTTCTTCAAATGCTTATTGAGATGACCTAAGTATCAGGAGAGAAAACAGTGAATCACTGATGAAGAAGAAATGAATCTTAAAGAGAATCCTAATAAAGCAGCATTTATCATTTTTTCTCCTTCATTTATTTGCTCAGTCTGAATGAACATTAGCTTCTTCCTTAGTGTGACTGATGCAGTTTTGAGATGGCATTCTTCTCTAACAGAACATGGTGAATGAAATTCAGATCCTTATGATGAAACAGGATTGTCAACATTTACAGTTTCCCTCTCCCTCTACTATACTTTGGTCAATTTGTAGATAGCACCTGATACATGAATTAATATTTTCATATGGTAAGATTGAGCAAATCAGGAATCCCCACTGGTTTGGTCAGTCTATTCTCTTTAGATTATCATTATTCAGCTTAAGCATCATAGAGAAAAAGTCTAGGGCCATCCTGACTTCTGGTAAATTGTTTTCTTGTCTGTATTTATTTGTGGTTTATTTTCATCTTCTCTTTGGGTTTCCTTTGTAGCCCTTTTGTCACCCCACCAGTTCTCCAGAGCTCTCTAACATAAAGTGATCTACTAAATTAAGTTTTTTAACACCTTAAATAGATACAATTTTTATTTGTAAAAAATAAATAAATAAAAATTAAACAAATAAAAGAAAGCAAGAATGGTTGGATAGGACACCAGAGTGTTCAGCTCAATAAAATTACATGGAATCAATATTTAGACCCAGACAGGAAACAATATTTAGACCCAGTACTCGTTGACCATAGAGGTTGTTCAGTCTCCAGGAGGTAGAACCCTGCAACACTGTGGCAAGTATATACTATAATGATTCCCTCAGTTCTTCCCAAAATGTTCATGCATTTATTTACTCAGATGATTACATAGTGAGTAAAAGAGAATACCCAGACATTTCTAGGCTGTTGAACACAGAAGACCTGAAATGTCATCTATTTTCCTTATCAGAGAGGTGACAAGTAGGGGAAGCCAGGCAATAAATAGGGTCCTTAACAATATCCAGTTTACACTGGGTCTATTAGGTCTGTGGTCTCGCTCTGGTCATTCCCCAATACCTGATCATTTAGCTGGATTGACATATTTGGCAGTTGTAGAAAACCTTACACTGAGTCTACCTGGGGTTGGTGTTGGTCAAGCCATCATATTAGGTAAGGCCAAGCGGAAACCTCTGATACTATATCCCCCACCACTTTGCCAAAGTAGAATAAAAAAAAATCCCTTCTATATCTAGCTGAGATGCAGCAACAAGTACCAATTTAGAGAACTAAAAGAACTGAAAAGAATGGGAAGAACTAAAAAGCTAAATGAAATATATGAAACAACAATTTCTAAAACATTGCCTATTTGGCAAGGAAGGACAGTGGTTCCCAAAAGAAGGGAAATAAATGTGGTGAATACTACAATCATCACAGCTTTCTGCCTGGATAGGGTTCCCAGGTTACTGTGCAGAGGAGAGAACCAGGTGGAGTCCAGCTGTCTTTTTGAGTGGAGGAAACAAAGATAGAAGTTGAGGGAATCCCAGGGTAACTAGAATTCTCAGGGGGCAAATACTGGAGAGTAGAGAGCATTGCAGAGAGAAAGCTCCAGTGATTCACAGATGGCATCTAGCAAGTCTTCAGAATGTGAGGAAATGATCTGAGGTGAGGGAAAAAACTATCCAAAAGGAGCAACATACAGAGATAACAAAAAGGTGGAAAGAGATTGTGTTTACCAGCCAGAGTGGAAAACCTAGTACATCATGGTTCATAGGGTGGAATACTCAGGAAAGCATTGCCTAAGTAATGAGGAAAAATTATTCCTAGACTAAATACTGCTCTGCATTCTCCTCAAAAGACTTAAAAGGCAAGTCTCAAGAGGATCAGATTCTTTCCAAGTAACTTAATTGCCTTATAGAACAAAGCTCTAGAATCTATCTTCTATCTATCTATCTATCTATCTATCTATCTATCTATCTATCTATCTCTACCTATCATCTATGTGTCATCTCTATATCTAGCTATCTATCATCTATATCTCTATCATCTATCATCTCTATTTATATCTTTAGCACATATTAAATTTTTAGTGATTTAATATACATCTTTCCGTAGAGTTAAATCTTTGCATTTGAAAGAGAAGAGTGCCTCTAATGGTACTAAGGGTAGATTATCTGGAAATGAGGCATCTGTGAGGAGCTGTCCACACTAAGAGGTCCTCTCAATGGCCCTGGTATCACACCCCATGGAACTGTGGTTATTAAACTTAATAATATCAATTCTGTGACCCCAATCAGATCTTTTGAATTGGAATCTCCTGATATTAAAAACAAATTTTAAGCTCATAAGTGATTTTGATGATTAGCTTTCTTTGAGAACTATTGATACTCTTGTCTATGCATTTTACCCATCATAATGGGCACAGTTTAGAGAAGAGTCCTGATTCTCAGATATCCTTGTCTTGCTTGTTGTGGGATTACTCCAGGATGTGGAAACAAACACTGGGAGCCTTTGCTCACAGGCACCACTCATTACATAACTTTTTCATTCAATATACATTTATTTGTTAAACATATTATATGGGCAAGGCCTTGTGCTGTACCATCAGGATATGAAGATAAATAAAATTGGTGCCTGATTTTAAAGAGCTCACAGTTTAAGTTCTATAATACAGCTATATATAGAAGGCATCAATTGAAATTTGAACTCTATTTTTATTTTTTTAAACTTATTTTTAAAATTTGGAATACTTCTAAAAATTTTAAGTTTATTATACTGAAAAGAGAGGGGGATTTTTCTTTCACATACAACTAGTTATTAAAGTAATACTTCTATTTCTCTTTATGCTTTACATGCTGTTGTCAATAGTTCTATATAAACCCATGAAATATTTTTAAGAGTAGTGTTGCTACTATAACCTATAACCTATAGTTGCTAACTATAACCTAAAAAAGTTTAATTCCCCACCCCCCCAATATGGCTGGAGTGGATATGTTCCAAATTGAATTATTCCATAAATAATAGCCAGAATCTTAAAGCATGACTTTCAAATATTAAAAATAAATGTGAATAGTTTTGATTTAATATAACATATTTTGTATGGGTTGGCCATGCTTTTCAAAATTTTTTTATTTTTATTTTTTTTAGAGAGAGAGGGCACAAGCATGGGAGAAGAGCAGAGGGAGAATCTAAAGCAGGTTCCACACTCAGCACAAAGCCCAACACAGGGCTTGATCCCACGACCCTGGAATCATGACCTGAGCTGAAATCAAGAGTCAGATGCTCAACTGACTGAGCCAGCCAGGCACCCTTTGGCCATGCTTTTCAAATAGGTACATAACTCCCTTTTATTTATTTATATTTTTTTCATAACTCCCGTTTGACCACAAGATTTCATAGACAAAAAGTTCCACATTGTATAAATGACTCAAAGGCATATGCCTGAGTTATCTAGATAACAGGAATTCAGCTTTTTCAGATTCCATCTGAAAGGTATGTGGACCATATCATACCTTCTCGCCAGAACTATCTTTTGGTATCAATGTGGACTGTGAGCACTCAGAACAGATCAGAATATTCATTGTTTTGTTAGAAAGCACCCAATATAAAAGAGACTCTTAAATACCAAGAACAAACTGAGGGTTTATGGGGGGTGGTGGGGAGGAGCAGAAAATGGGTGATGGGCACTGAGGAGGGCACTTGTTGGGAGGAGCACTGGGTGTTGTATGTAAGTGATGAAATCACGGGAATCTACTCCCCAAACCAAGAGCACACTGTATACACTGTATGTTAGCTAACTTGACAATAAATTATATTTAGAAAAAAAAAGAAAGCACACAATGCATGTTAATTTTTACTGGAGATCACATTGTTTACCAATCTGAGGGAAAAAAATGTCAGAGATTTTGATAATATGTTTTAGAGGTAGCTCTTTTGCAGACAATAGAAATAAATTATAAATGGCAGGAATGAAGACCTTGAGGATAAAAAAATTGGCTGGAAATTGTCATTAGCAAATGTCCCCAAGGGACCCCGCACTGTTTAAATTCAATTTCTAATTATTTAAGATTTTATTATATGTATTTTATTTCATTGTGCATGAGTACTTATGAAAAGTTAACTTAATCAGAACAAAAGAGAGAGGTCATTATGTGATGTGACAATCTGCTTTACTATAAAACCCAGAAGTAAGAAGAACTTTCCTTATGAATAAATTGTATGGACCGACACTAAATATACAAAATATTGCAGTCTAAAGTCAAAGCTAAAGGAGATATTTAATTGGTGACTTATTAGTTTTCACAGTAATTGTTTTCAACTGTTCTCTCTCTGAAATTATCTTCTGATTTTTGGTTATCTGCATGATTTTCAGATAATTATATGAAATGTCCACCTTTTCACAGAAGCCTTCCTTAACTTCCTGTTGTGAGGGAGGAAAAAAAGAAAGAAAGGAAGAAATCAAGACCCAAAGGAACATGCCAACTCAAATTAAATATAGAATTAACTGATTTTGTTTTGCAAAAGAAATACCCTGAATGCATACAGATAGCCAGCAGGTGGCTACAAAGCAGTAATGGATTTTCAGCTCTTTTTATATGGAATTAAAGCTACAGTTGTTATACATTATCCTACTTTTAGTATATAGTTGGTACATATTTATGATAGTATTTACATTGTTAGTATTTACATTATAAGCTATCCTGACGTTCTGTTTTATGTAATTCTTTAGTAGTACCTTCTATGGTTGCCTCTGACATGTATTTTGGCATTTGATTAGTCATATCCTTCAACATTCCTCAGTGAGGTTAGGCTAAGTACTGTTTTCTACATAACTAAATTAACCATCCAGTTGTGCTCATACATCTACCCATTAATTTTCTTCCTAGCCTTTTTGTTTTCTGTGTATTTTTAAATATGATTTATTGTTAAATTGGCTTACGTATGACACTCAGTGCTCCTCCCAACAATTGCCCTCCTCAATGCCCATCACCCATTTGCCATTCTGTGTATTTTTTTTTATTATTTCTTTGGTGTATTTCTCTCTCTCTCTCTATTAGGCTGTAACCTCCAGTGAAAATCAATGGATGCATGAATATTTTTGTGTCTATATTGGAGTCATAAATTCTAAATTAAATATAGAGACAACTATGCATATAGAAATTTAGATATATTTAAATTTTTTCCTGTTATATATATAATAACTATGTATTTGTAAAACTAAATATTCTTTGGTAGCAAGCAAATGCAAGTAGCTTTTCAAATGCTAATTATAAATGGATAATTTAATATTATTCTCTGAAATGTAAGGTTTGTGAAACTGCTACCATGTTTGTGAAGTGCAAATATATTTTCATACTAACATCTGCCATCAAGATAATAGGCTCCTATGGGGCGCCTGGGTGGCTAGGTCGGTTAAGCGTCCAACTTCAGCTCAGGTCATGATCTCGCAGTCCGTGAGTTCGAGCCCTGCGTCGGGCTCTGTGCTGACAGCTTGGAGCCTGGAGCCTGTTTCAGATTCTGTATCTCCCTCTCTCTGGCCCTCCCCCATTCATGCTCTGTCTCTCTCTGTCTCAAAAATAAATAAAGGTTAAAAAAAATTAAAAAAAAAAAGATAATAGGCTCCTAAAGTCATTGTTGCACTAAATGCTAATTTGAATGTAAATTAAAAAAAAATAAAAAATAAAATTTAAAAAATGAAAATAAAAAAATTAAAAAAAGATAATAGGCTTTTCTGTAGTTATTACATACAGCAATTACTCAGATGTACAACTTAAGCATGAAAGTTCAATTGCAGCAATTGCTGATCGCTTTTTCCTTCTCTGAATAAGAGTCAGTCAGTTAACATGCATTAATTGATGTTCATTTAAATTCATCTAGACTCAAAAACAATAGATAGTCTAAGAGGAGGCCCAGGCATAATGGTAAATTGATTTAGCTCTTGGTGGAGCAGAACTGGGAAAATAAGGGAAAGAATAAGGGGAAAATCTTTAGATTTCTGGCTTTTCAATTATGAGGTTATGTTAGACCACTTTGCCCTTTGTTTTAGTTTTTCTTCCCAGTGCTGATTGAAGATTTTTCTGTTTTGAATTCTGTGTTATCTATCTGACTGCTTAGGAGGATGTAACTGGCTAAGATGCAGCCCTTGTTTTGCTACAGCTGTGCTTTTCCACGTCCATTCCTGATGTTAATACCGAATGATTGGTAAATTGGGCCTTTGGGAAGAAATTAAGTGAGAGCATGGAAAATTTGCAATTTGGTAAATTCTTCTTTTCTGTTCTCACATGTGAAATATGATATGGAGAAATCAGGCTTTAAATGGGCGTTTCAAAAACTACAATGAGACAATCAATAAGGACATAAATTACAAGGCAGTTCAAGTGTATTTTCCACACTGGTAACACATCACTGGCATGAAGGAGATTCCAATATACTAGTAGAGGTACTTAATTCAATTTTCCCTTTAAATCCACTTAGTTTTATAGGTTTATTAATCATTCTGGAGACATAACTACATCCCTATTCTATTTTATATATGCATTTGTGTATATATACCTAATAGAAATAAGTATATTGTGTGTATATATATATATATACATGTAAGATATTGTGTATATGCATACATATATATATGCAAAATTGTGAAACATTTTCAGATAGCTTTTTCAGATTTTTTATTTGTATAAGTGGGGCAGGAGGAAGTATAGATATGAGTTCAATGGATATTACTCTTAGGACTTGAAAAAATGTATTGATCTTTATGTTTATCAATACTTTTCTCTTCCCTCCTTATGCAAATCAAATCATTATCTGAAAAAGAATTACCTGATCCTGATATATATATATATATATATATATATATGTGTGTGTGTCTCTCTCTCTCTCTCTCTCTCTATATATATATATATATATATAGAGAGAGAGAGACACACACATAGGGTTTCTTTAGGAATGGAAGTCGTAATGTCAACAGATTATTTACATTTTTTTTACTCTAAAAAGTTAACTCAAATATAGGAAGAAGAGAGATTCTAAATGGATCTTGTATGTTTAGGTTGTAGACTCCTACCTCAGGACAGGAAATGAAGAGCAATTCCACTTTCTCATAGATTTTCGGGGGTTATCCATTGTCAGATTTTCAAAAAATTGAGATTCCAAAAATTGTCTAAAACTTTGACATACTAATGTTGAATGCATTTTGAAGGAAAGGGGATCTAAACTACAAAAGGAAAAATATTGTCAAACAAAAATCTGTTATGTTTTCACTGTTTGAGGTAAAGAAACCAGCTTTTACAAATACTTGGTTATTATCACTACTAAGCAATTACTTGCTTATACAAATAATTACCTTTGTTTCTATTCATTTTGAAAAAATTTATTTTTTAAATTTAAGCAATATCAGCAAACTAAGGAAAAGCTTAAAATAGTGATGATAAATTTTGGGTTTGCTAAACTGCATTGAACCTTCAGAGTGTCAGAGAAGGAGTAAGAAAAACAAAATAAGAAAGAAGAAAGCAAAGACAAAGGGAGAGTGTAGGAGAGAGAAAGAAAAGGGAGAGGAAAAAAGAGTGAGAGAGAGAGAGAGAGAGAGACAGACAGAGACAGAGGGAAAGATGCTCCCATGAAGAGAAGAATAATAACCCCTGATGTATTCTTTCTTTCCAGGGCTCCTAAGTAGCATCATCAATAAATATTTCCTGTGATTGCATGAGGAATGTGAGCCAAGAGCTGTCACTGCCAGATATTTGTATTTATTTTGAGCAAAAAAAAAAAAAAGGAATTTAGGAATTGGCCTATTGTATTAGGATCTCCAGTTATTCCATTAAGACAAGTGGTAAACTTTAAAGGAAACTTGTGATCATCTAGAAGCTGACATTTGATTTCCCTGTGTTGCCAGTCCCCAGTATAATTTGTTGCCTCTAACAAAGTAGTAAACAGTGTTCAACTTAAGGTTAGGGCACAGAAAAAGTGGCTTCCCTATGAAAATAAAAACTACATCTCAAAAGTTGGCAGGCAGCACTGTTGCAGCAAAATTTATTGGGAAAAGATTGAAACTGCTTTTATGAATAGAACATTGAGAAAAGCAATATCAACAGAAATAAAATCTACCATGGTCATAATGTTCTTGACTGACAAATTAAGTCAGGTTAAATCCCTGTGGGACTTTGGTCCAAACCAGTATGTTGTTGGATAGTCATGTCAAGGGCCACCTTCTCCATTGATGTTTTTCTTTAATACTACTTTTTGACTGCCAGTATTTCAGTGATGGTCATATTTGAGTATCCTCATCAGATATAAATGTTGATGACTATTCCCATCACTCTCCCTCTTGGCTTCAAAGCCCCCACTGTTTCCACTTATACACTGATGACCCCTGAATTTGTAAGTGAAACCAATTCCTGACCTGGTCTCTGGGTCCCTTCCCTTCCTACCTATGTCTTTTGGTTGGCACATTTAGTCCATTTACATTCAGTGTTATTATAGAAAGATATGAGTTTAGAGTCATTGTGATGTCTGTAGGTTTCATGCTTGTAGCGATGTCTCTGGTACTTTGTCTCACAGGATCCCCCTTAGGATCTCTTGTAGGGCTGGTTTAGTGGTGACAACTTCCTTCAGTTTTTGTTTGTTTGGGAAGAACTTTATCTCTCCTTCTATTCTAAATGACAGACTTGCTGGATAAGGATTCTCATCTGCATATTTTTTCTGTTCATCACATTAAAGACTTCCTGCCATTCCTTTCTGGCCTGCCACGTTTCAGTAGAGAGATCAGTCACAAGTCTTATAGGTCTCCCTATATATGTTAGAGCACGTTTATCCCTAGCTGCTTTCAGAATTTTCTCTTTATCCTTGTATTTTGCCAGTTTCACTATGATATGTTGTGCAGAAGATTGATTCAAGTTACGTCTGAAGGGAGTTCTCTGTGCCTCTTGGATTTCAATGCCTTTTTCCTTTCCCAGATCAGGGAAGTTCTCAGCTATTATTTCTTCAAGTACACCTTCAGCACCTTTCCCTCTCTCTTCCTCTTCTGGAATACCAATTATACATAGATTATTTCTCTTTAGTGCATCACTTAGTTCTCTAATTTTCCCCTCATACTCCTGGATTTTTTTATCTCTCTTTTTCTCAGCTTCCATTTTTTCCATAATTTTATCTCCTAGTTCACCTATTCTCTCCTCTGCCTCTTCAATCCGAGCCGTGGTCGTCTTCATTTTATTTTGCAGTTCATTTATAGCATTTTTTAGCTCCTCCTGACTGTTCCTTAGTCCCTTGATCTCTGTAGCAAGAGATTCTCTGCTGTCCTCTATACTGTTTTCAAGCCCAGTGATTAAATTTTATGAATTTATTATTCTAAATTCACTTTCTGTTATTATTGTTTAAATCCTTTTTGATCAGTTCGTTAGCTGTTGTTATTTCCTGGAGATTTTTTTGAGGGGAATTCTTCCGATTGGTCATTTTGGATAGTCCCTGGAGTGGTGTGGAACTGCGGGGCACTTCCCTTGTGCTGTCTTGAATAACTTGCCTTGGTGGGTGGGGCCGCAGTCAGACCTGATGTCTGCCCCTAGCCCACTGCTGGGGCCACAGTCAGACTGGTGTGTGCCTTCTCTTCCCCTCTCCTAGGGGCGGGATTCACTGTGGGGTGGTGTGGCCTGTCTGGGCTACTTGCACACTGCCAGGCTTGTGGTGCTAGGGATCTGGCATATTAGCTGGGGTGGATGGGCAAGGTGCACAGGGGTGGGAGGGGCAGGCTCAGCTTGCTTATGCTCGGTGATCCGATTCGGGAGGGGCCCTGCGGCTCCGGGAGGGAGTCAGACCCCCCGCCAGAGGGATGGATCCGCAGAAGCACCACGTTGGGTGTTTTTGCGGTGCAAGCAAGTTCCCTGGCAGGAACTGGTTCCCTTTGGGATTTTGGCTGGGGGATGGGCAAGGGAGATGGTGCTGGTGAGCACCTTTGTTCCCTGCCAAGCTGAGCTCTGTCATCCGGGGCTCAACAACTCTCCCTCCCGTTGTCCTCCAGACCTCCTGTTCTAGGAGCAGAGCTGTTAGCTTATAACCTTCCAGATGTCAAGTCCCGCTTGCTGTCGGAACACACTCCGTCTGGCCCCTCCGCTTTTGCAAGCCAGACTCGGGGGCTCTGCTTGGCCGGCGGGCCGCCCCTCCGCCCCGGCTCCCCCCCCCCCCCCCCCCCGCCAGTCCGTGTAGTACGCACCGCCTCTCCGCCCTTCCTACCCTCTTCTGTGGGCCTCTCGTCTGCGCTTGGCTTGGGAGAATCCGTTCTGCTAGTCTTCTGTCGGTTTCCTGGGTTATTTAGGCAGATGTGGTTGGAATCTAAGTGGTCAGCAGGACGCGGTGAGCCCAGCGTCCTCCTATGCTGCCATCTTCCCCTCGGCAATCCTGAAACTTCTTTCCACATTTTAAACAGTGGTTATAGTATACTCTTACAGTATCTTCACTGGGAAAATATCTGGGAGAATGCCAAATGCATATATCTCTAGATGATACATGCCAGATAGTAATCTTAAACATAATTTTAAAATCTTGCTTAGCAGTCTGTAGTTCATTTCTCCTTCCTGGATAGAGGACTCAAGCATCATATAGGCCCAAGTTATTCTTTTGAAGTTTGAATTAGCCATAGTTATATGGGAATAATGAAATATGTAACCTGCTGAGGTAAGTAACTATGGAGGCAACATTAAAAAATGTATATTTAATTCATTTATAAAATATTCATTGAGTGTCTGCTGAGTACCAGGTATAGTATTAGGCTTTGGGGAGGCCACAGTGAACAAGACATACTTTCTATTCACACAGGCTTCATTCTGACAGGGGAGACAGAAAAACACTGAGGCCATAACTCCACAGAGCACACAGAGAGCAGGAGCTATGAAATCCCCAGGCAGGAGGAAGCAAACCTGTCTGTGGAGGCCATGAAAATGGAACAGTCTCAGACAACGTCTGTCAGCAGTGGACTTGACTTTAAATCCTAGCTGTATACTATTTAACCTCTCAATGCCTCACTTTCCCCATCTACAAAATGGGGTTTTGCCACATCGCACTGTCAAAAGAATTATATGAGCTAAGCTGTTTAGCATGTACAGCATAATAAGCAGTCACTAAATGTTAACCAATGTTACTACTATTATAATTGCCATCATTACAGCTGAGGCTGAGCTCAAGAAAAGGTGAAAGTGCCTCTTATTAAGGAGCATATTACACTAAACTTCTCTCACTCACCCAAAAGGATTCAGTCAAGTAAGAACTCACAGGCTACAGGAGCAGCGGAGCTTGCCAAGTCATGCTTGCTCTCTCAAAGCAGAGTACAGAGGAGTGACTTTGTGGCCGAGAGAAAAATTGTTTCATAACTGGAAAAAGTTCTTTGCCTGCTTCAGTAATAGTCCCTTGGATGTGCCCAAATTACTCTTCAGATGAGTGGCTGCTCTTTTTGGGGGCTGGCTGCCTGTGTAATTGCTGAGCTGAACACTTAGGTTCTTTGGTGTTAAATGCTATTGGAGGACAACCTTGGGAAGTTAGTTTCCTGGAGATGCTGCATATACTTGTATTTTTCATCACACTCTCATGGGACAGCTGTTTCCAACTATAGACATGCATTTTATGTGTTTAGAACACAGAGCTTTTTATCTTTTCAGTGTAACTGACTTAATAGTTCAAATTTATGGTCATCATTTTACTTCCCCTCCCTCTTCAATCCTCACATCTAATCTGATATACATTAATCTCAAATCTATCTACTATCTGTCTGTTATCTTCTATCTATCTATCTATCTATCTATCTATCTATCTATCTATCTATCCATCATCTGTCTATAATCTATAGACATCTATCTATAATCTGTCTATAATCTGTATATAATCTATCTATAATCTATCATTTGGTGGGCAAAAACAAATGAAAAATAAGTTTAATTCCCTTTGTTGAAAATAAGGGAAGAGGTTAACTACCTTCCCGCCTCCCTTGGAGCATTTACTTCAGAAAACTTGTAAACTCTGTCTCTTTGAAATGTATAGAAAGCTTTCTAAAATAAAATAGTCTCTTCCCAGCTTTATGATCCAGGGATGTCTTTCTCAAAGACTTGGAAGCCATGTCTTTGAGATATCATCGAGGAAGCTTGTGCCCCTATCTCTTAGGCTCGGTGGGAGAGTAGGAATCTAACTTGGCAGTGCTTCACTGCAAGGTGTAAAGCCATCTCCTTGCTAATGAAATGAGAAATTTACTTTTCCTTTGGGTAAAGCCAATGAACAAACACATAAGGCCACCGCAGTTACCAGATGAATCTAGGATGAACTGTGCATGACAAATGGTTCTGTCAAAGCCTCTTACTTGAGGGCTAGTTGTTGCTAATCTTGAGAACATGTATGGAAATGGTTGTGTCTGCTCAGCTATATAATAGTGTGAGATTATGTTCCATCTTTGCAGTCTCTTAGCAGGTTGCCTGTGATGTGCATCACAGTCTGGGTTAATGCTTATTCCATAATAAAAGTGTTCTCTTTCTTTCCTGTCTTTGTGGGGAGATTTTCTGGGTTGGGAGAAGATTTTCTCTATCTGTCTATTTACCTCTCTCTCTCTCTCTTTCCATTTCTGTCATATCACCTTATGTGCCACATTTATCTGCCTGTAGTATTTCTCTACTTGCTTATAATCATGCTTCCTCCACTTATTCAGCCATGTGGACTTTAAAAACTGAGTTCAGGGGGCGCCTGGGTGGCTCAGTCGGTTGAGCGTCTGACGTCGGCTCAGGTCACGATCTCACGGTTCGTGTGTTCGAGCCCCACGTCGGGCTCTGTGCTGGCAGCTCGGAGCCTGGAGCCTGCTTCGGATTCTGTGTCTCCCCCTCTCTCTCTGCCCCCTCCGCTGCCCGCACTCCATGTCTCTCTGTCTCTCAGTAATGAATAAATGTTAAAAAAATTAAAAAAAAAACTGAGTTCAGGATATCTCATTATTCTTCCTAAAATCCTTCAATGGCTCCCATTGTGGCTCAAATGAAATCCAAAGTCCTATAAGCCCCAAGTGATCTGGCTCTTTTCCAACTCACCCACCACAGCTCCTGTCTTTCTCCTGCTTGCGCATTACATTTCAGCCATGCTTGCCTGTTATTTCAATTCCCTAAATGTATCGAGCTCTTTCCCATCCATAGCTTTTCCATATGCCATTCGCTTGGCCTGGAATACTCTTTCCCTCACTCCCTATGGTTTATTTCTTGGCAGGTCTTAACCTAAATGTCCCTTCCCCAGAGAGACCATTCTTCACCCAATCTGAGTACATTGGCCTTATTATTTTTATTTTCTTTTTATCATCAGGGGGCTTATCACCATTCATAACAATATATTTATTTGTTTGGTGTTTGTTTGTCATACAAAGACAGGAACTGTGCATCCCTGACCCTGTCATTGTAAAGCCAGGGCCACCAAGTCATCTGCAACATGGCATAATTCCACAGCTATTTAATGTGTGGATCTCTATTGAAGTTCATTTCAAAGAGAACTATCTCTTAGTGTTTTTCCCCTTTTTGCTGTTTGTGTTTTCTCCTGTTGGAGGGCTGGACTGACACTGAAGACACGCATTTGGAACATTAAACTTGCCAGGGAGTATAACCTGGCAAGTATAACCTTAAAAGCCTATGAATCCCAGTTGAGTACTTTCTGATTTTTTGTTTGTTTTGCTTTTGTTTTGTTTTTTAATTACTGGCACTCTGTTAGTTTAGTTATAGATCTGAGGGGCGAGATGTGCAGCACTGCCACACTTGGTGACATGCCAGGGAGACTAGGAATTCCATAGGAGTGAAGAGAGCTCTCCTCCATCTGTTAACCCATCAGGATGCTTTTCAACTTGCATTAAAAGTCAGCACTGTGCCGAAAAGCATGAAGGGTCGGGAGGTGTGGCAGGGGCCCCACTTCAGTAAGATAGATGGTGGCGCTGGGTCTTGCTATGGGAATGGTTGAAGAAAGTGCTGAGCCCCAATGGGCCACTGAGGATAATGTGGGTCACAGATTTACATTTTCCTGCAGAAGTTCAAGAAAGTGATTTTAACAAAACAGGCTCAGTTTAGGATGCATGAAACCTTGCAAACAAGATTGCTAGGAGGTAAATAGGTTTGCAGCTCTTAGTACATGTTTTCTACTTTGTTTTATATTTATTTTCCACTCTAGTGCCTTCAAATCATTGGTTGCCAGTTTTATTTTTCAAATACCCTTAACACACACGTTGGTGAGACTTAAAAGTATTATTGACGACAGTGGAGGGTCTTGCTGCACATTTTTAGTAATGAGTCACAGAATGCATTAAATAATATGATTTAAATACAGACACCATTTACCTCCCCTCTGTACCACCAAGGACTGAGTAAGGGGAGCAAATAAGTTTGTCTTCATGTACAGATCACAAGATTGGTCCCCATTGTGATTCAGTATTTAGTTTTGATTAATTATAAGACCAGAACTTTGGCTCTGACTCTAGGCCATTTTTTGCTTCCTCCAGATGGGCTGTGGAGCATCAGAGTCTCCTTGGTCTGTGGTTGAGACCACTGCCACTCTGCTTTTGTGGAAACTTCCAGGCCTAGTGCCTTTTGTTCTGGAGCCCTCAGCCTCCAGGTCAATAATGCAAGATGAGCCAAATGTTTCTGGAATTACTTTCTCACTCACCTTTTCCATCTCTGAAAATGCAGCTGCAGCAGTTGTGGTCATTGACCCACAGAGTGAAAAGTATCAAATGCAATCAGCAGCTGCCTATCTTCCTGCCCAGCTCCTCTCTACAGACAGAAGAGATTCATGTCAAGTTCACCCATTGTTAAGAACAGAAAAGTCAGTGATTTCCCAAGAGCTTCTTCAGAAAACTGAATTTCATCTGAAGTCTGAATCCCTGGGCTTGAGTCCCTGCCTGCAGGTCAGAGGGACCAAGATTTAAACAACCGAGTCTCTTAATAAACTGTTACTATCAATCTTTCATTTGACCTCTGTCTGGAAATACTTGCTGATTTTCTTTTCTTTTCTTTTCTTTTCTTTTCTTTTCTTTTCTTTTCTTTTCTCTCTTTTCTCTTCTATTTTATTTTATTTTATTTTATTTTCCTTTTTTACACCCTGCTGCTTTTAAAACCCCTTTACACCATTCTTAAATCATAACTGTCAGGATTTCTGAATGTGTGCTGCATTAGAATTGTCCAGGGAATTTTGGGATACTTCCTGGCCTAGCCCTATATACCAAGTCAGATTCATGGACTGGAGCCTTGGAATCATCATTTTTAACAAGTTCTCATAAAATTTTTTAATGTTTATTTATTTTTGAGAGAGAGAGAGAGCAGGGAAGGGGCAGAGGGAGAGGGAGACACAGAATCTGAAGCAGGCTCCAGGCTCTGAGCTGTCAGAATGGAGCCTGCTGTGGTGCTTGAACTCACCAACGGTGAGATCATGACCTGAGCCGAAGTTGGAGGCTTAACCAACTGAGCCACCCAGGCACCCCTCTCACAAATGTTTCTATACTCATGAATAAACATTTGAAGCTCCCTGAGGCACATGGCACATAGTAGATGCCCCCACCGTAGTAACTTAATATGTTAACCCATTGACATGAGAATTCATCAGAAATAGAATTAAAATGCCCATTGCCTTATTCAGTGCATAATGTAGAGAATTTTTACTTGCGAGTATGCTGTCTCTAAACAAGACAGCCAACTCACTGTCCTGAAATGAATGATTTGATAATGTGGGCAGGCAACATGTTCATTGTCACAGCTTTGTTGATTTTTTGTAGATACTGAAGATATGTGTAAGTTCATCGCTAGTGTTACCACAGCAATGATATATAATGTAACGTGGGGTAGAAATTATTTGGTGGCAGAATTTATTTGTAAGGTTTTATATATTATTCCAATCTTTTTTTATAGAATAATAAAGAATTTGAGTCAGTTAAATTGTTCAGTTATAATTTACTACCTACAAAAGAGGAAATTATATGTTGTAGAAGCTATTCACACTTGGATTTGGGGATCATAAAATGTCTTGGACATATTTATCATGGTAAGTATGCTTTAACAGCATCTCCTTAATCACCTTGCATAGGAAGTGTAAGCATATTTGAATAAAGTGGAAAAAAGACCTGATTTTTCCCCTTGGTGTGCGTTAGAAACATTGTGATGCTTATACTGGTAGAAGGCAGAGCATTGTGACCTTGTGTAATCTTGGGGTTCCTGAAGTTTTAAGACATAATATTTAAATCATTTCTGAGGGAAAGTCCCATCATTTGACATTTGCCATAACTGCTAAAATCTACAAACTGGCTGTTCATGGGGATTGGTTTGTTAACTGACTCATGTTTGCTGAGTTATTATCAGTGCTCCATTCCTAGAGAAACTTCTCACCTTGGGAACCATCCCTTATTGGATCCTGGAAGATAAGTCTGAAAGGATCATAAGCAGTTTATGACTCAGTCCATGTAGCTGGGCTAAGGAACTTCTTATCTTGAAAGGCTTTTCTTGCAGAGGCTCTGGGCCCAGTGCTTGCCTGGTACACTGTTGCTTTGTGCCATGAGTACCAGCAACACAGAGTTGGAAAGGGCTTGTAGAGGACTTTCAGTCCATTCATTTATCCTCTACCTGTCCCCTGGACAGAACCAACTGCATTCTTTCCTAGTCACGTCCATATCCTTATACCTTGTCTTACATAGGACAGACATCATGAGGGTATGTACAAGGTAAGATAGCAAATCTTACTTATGGATGCATATTGTATAGGTTAAAGAAAAATTACATGGTACAAGAAAGTGACAAGAGCAGAACTTTGTTTTATTGGGAGTTCAAGACTGTTCTTTATGCTTTGTCAGTGTGCAAACTAATGTGTATCTGGAAATGAGTGGAAGGTTTCTCTCCAGAGAAAAAGAGAAGGAAAGAGAGAGAGAAAAAACCCCAAAATGTTTAGAGTTTCTTGCTGTATGTTCCCAAGTAGAATGAGTAGAAGAGACCCTTGCCTTATACATGAGGAAGACTTAGCACTTGTTGGAGAAATAACAATTTATTAAGCCTTTGTTTCCTGGATTAGTTCTCTACCCCCACCCCATAGTGTTTTAATCATTGGATTTAGTCTGTTGGAGGATTGATAAGTAGCGGATGAAAAGCAGAAAGCATCTCTTCTGGAAAAAGGAGAGAGTTTATGGCAGAACCACAAGTTTTGTATTTAAAGAGGAAAAAAAAAGAATAGGGAATGGCTGTATTTTTGTTTTAATTCTAAGTGCTGAGCTGTATTGCAGAAAAGTCATACATAGATATTTCCAACTCATTGCTTTACTTTAAGCAAGAGGTCAAAATGACCATACATTTGTTTTTGTTTTTGTTTTTAATAGTGAAAGAGGCTTTGAGATTTTAAAGTTTAGAGAATTACTCATCTCAAAAAAATGGATACAGGAAAAACAATTTTGCTTATGTCACCTGAGCTGTCATATCCTTAAATTGTGCCACTTGCTCAAATTTTAGTTGGATACAGTTTGCCTCATTCTTGTCTTCTTGTTTTGTACTACCTCCCTGGGATCTCATCCACTCACATTTCAGCTACCAACAATGAAGTAATGAGTCCCCAGGCAAGATTTTATTGAGAATATATAATATTGCCTAGTAGAGGCTGGCAGGTAATGCTTTATTTTGTAAGAACCATTGGCATGTAGTGAGTCAAAGGGAGACATAATTTGGATTATGATGACATTATCTAACAAAATATGATTAACTTCTGCTGATTTTCAACTTCTTTAATTGTTTAAAGGTTATGATTCTTATTACAAAAGTCATTATTCTTAGTTTTATATTTAATCAGGGACAAACATTAGATGCAGTGCAAAATACACCTAAGTAGATTTCAGGAACTATGAGAAACTATGATCGAGTTTTATACATACATTTTTATATTTTTTCTTTCTTTCTTTTTCTGTGAAGTTACTCATCCTATATAAATGGATTCATTAGAAGCATTTTTATTTATGTTACATGGAACCATCAGATCAGGACAAAATGGTGCCGTTCATATATATATATATATATATATATATATATATATATATATATATATATATTTGTCAGTGACCTGGCCAATTAGTATTAAGGAGTTGGTAGTTGGTGGAAATCTGTAATTGATGATTGCTTAATGGACTACCATCCATGAGGAAATGAGTCTATCTCATACCTGTCTGTGCATAAACCATGCACAACATGACCCTTAGTCAAGAATTGACGGTGGCTTTATTTTAATGGTGATTTTGAGTTATCTCTTGACCCTCACCACCTCTCTTTATCTTGGTTATTTTATTTACCAAGTCCCTCAATATGTTGATGTCACACTGCAGATATTTAATAAATATATTTTTAAAAATTACTGATACTAAGAAGATGGTCCAGACTTTGAAAGTTCCAATTAAAGATGAGAAAAGGACATCTGCAATGGAGTGATCTGATTCAGCGCACTGAATCTCTCCTGTTCTGAATTAAAATTTTTTTTCCAGAAGGGCACCCTCCCCCAACACCCCCCCCAAAAAAAAAAAAAACTCTTCTGAGGAGTAGCTTATTTTTGGATTATGTACATGTCTCTGTTTGTCATGTTCACCATGATTGGTAGATTTTTTTTTTAATTTTTTTTTCAACGTTTTTTATTTATTTTTTGGGACAGAGAGAGACAGAGCATGAATGGGCGAGGGGCAGAGAGAGAGGGAGACACAGAATCGGAAACAGGCTCCAGGCTCTGAGCCATCAGCCCAGAGCCCGACGCGGGGCTCGAACTCACGGACCGCGAGATCGTGACCTGGCTGAAGTCGGACGCTTAACCGACTGCGCCACCCAGGCGCCCCGATTGGTAGATTTTTTAATGTTTATTTATTTATTTATTTTGAGAGAGAGTGCGAGTAGGGGAAGGGGCAGAGAGAGAGGGAGAGAGAGAATCCCAAGCTGGCCCCACACTGTCAGTGAGAGTCTGATGTGAGACTTGATCTCACAAATTGTGAGATCATGACCTGAGTTGAGAGTAAGAGTCTAACATTTAACTGACTGAGCCACTCAGACACCTTGATTTTTTTTTTTTATTGTTTATTGATTGCCAAGATTCTGTAAACCTCTTAAATTGTAAGACACTAAGTAAATATCATTGAAAAAGGGTAAATCAAACTTGCTTTCTGGAGCAGTCTCAAAGTCTGAAATGATCTATGCTTTTGGAAGCAATGCCTCGCATGAGGGATTATTTGCATTATCATAAGTCAGTTCGTTCATTCATTCATTCATTCATTCAATTATCATAAATCAGTTTAATTGCTGAGCTCTTTACTAACCTGAGGGTTTTCCTGAGTTACATTGTATAAAATGACCACTGCATAAAATGACCACTGCTGTTAGGAGGAAGTTACAACTACTTGGGCAGAAACCTTCTCTTAGGCAGAATCCAGGGAGGGAGAGAAGAGGAGCTAGAGCAGGCTAGGCTGAATTAGGGTAGTTTCCTTGCAATAGCTTTTATTGGACATGGAAGGGGGACTAAGGGCTCTAACTTCAGGGAAAATTTTGTCTTTAAGGTCTTTATAACTTTGTGTTATCTCTCTCTTTTTAAGTACTAGGTTTTCATTCTGATCTTTGCCTCTCTACCAATCTTCCCTCTTCCATCTCAAACAACCCTAACTTTTGAACTCTACCCAGATCTGCTCATTTGGGAAAAGCTCAAATTGGCTCTAACTTATTTTACCCCACTACTTTTGGCCCTTATTTCCTCTGCTTCTGCCTTTCTCCCACCTTCTAAATAAAACTTTCAGCAAGGTATAGAGAGGAAATAATGCAAACTTGGAATTCAGGCAGACCCTAAGTTCAAGTCTTGACTTTTTCCCTTCATTAGCTGTTGTGGGCAAGTAACACCCTGACCTATAGAATTACATGGGTGAAATTGTGCTGATTATATATATAGGCAATTGCTGGAAAAATTTATCAACTCAGTCCATTCCCAGAGTGGACCTAATCTTATTGCAGCTACTTAGAAACACACAGAGTCCAGGATAGTGCAAAATATTCTTATGGGTCCTTCCAAAGTCACTTCTTAGAGCCAGTTTCACTTCTTGGGGGGCATTGGAAGCTCTCTTGTCTGTCACTTTTTTTCTTTTTCTTCACTTCTGCCAACCTAAGTTTGGTTTCCTTATAGCCAAAGAGCATTTACCTCTAAGAATGTCCAAGTATCTTGAATATTTGAGTAGAACATCTATAAAGGAAACAGTAGGCTGATTGTCCTATTAAGCTGGGGGAGTACAGGGCCAGACAAATGTGTGAAAATGCACAGAATCTCATTCTGCCACATGTATAGAACACCCACACTCAAGACATAGTCCTAAAGAAACAAAAAAACCTCATACTCATTTTTTCTATTAATACCATTTATTAACAAAATATATAATTAAAATGAATTTCTACTAAAGGGTTAAATGTACCTAGTGGAGAATGGAAGGGGCAGACTCAAAGAAATCTTTATCTGTACAGTTTGAAGGTATTGGGGGAGACATTTAAGTAAATTGAATCCTACAACAGTGAATCATTATGATGTTCATATAGGAAATTTCCCTTTTATTACTAACCTCAATTACCAACAAAAAAGGGTGCCATTCATTTTGTTCTAAATTTTATTTAATTAGGATATTCAGTTTTATATGTGCTCAGCCTTTAAATTTTAGTATATTTTTCTTTCCAGGACTCAGAGGGCCAATTTTCCTAGGCAACATTTGTTGAGTATAGTAAGTCCTAGCATAGTAAGATGAAGGCCCCTTTTATAAATTAATTATGTGTGGTCTGCACCATTTTTTTTAAATAAAATGTTTCCATTCACTCTTAAACTTTTTTTCTTTTTTCCTTTAAAAAATGTTTAGTAACACACCATTGTACAATTAAGGAAGTTATTCCTTGTACAGTCAGAGGAAATGAGAGAACATAAAGACTATAGTATGATAAAGGAATATAAATTACCCCAGGAACATCAGAAAAGATTAAAAAAAGTTGCAAGGTACTGTATCCACAGCTCATCTCCATAGTTCCCAAACACTGCTGTGAGGCCTTTGTCTCTTCTTTTTTTTCCTTTCCAGTTTTATGGAGATATAATTGACATATAACATTGTATTAGTTTAAGGTATACAACATAATGATTTGATATATGTATACATTGAAAAATGATTACCACAGTTAGTTTAGTTAATATCCATCACTTCACATAGTTACACATTTTTTTCTTATGATGAAAACTTTTAAAATCTACTCTCTTAGCAATTTTCAAATATACAATACAGTATTGTTAACTATAGGCACCATGCCATACATTACATCCTCAGAATTAATTAATTTTCTACTTTAGAAAGAGAGAGAAATAGAGTGTGAGTAGGGGAGAAGGGTAGAGGTAGAGAGAGAGAATCTTAGGCAGACTCCACACTCAGTGCAGACCCCACTCAGAGCTCGATCCCATGGCCATGGGATCATGACCTCAGCTGGAATCCAGTCCGACACTTAACCAACTGAGCCACCCAACCACCCCAGAATTTATTTATTGATAACTGGAAGTGTATACCTCTTTCTTCTTGTATACATGTACCCTGATTGCCCCTACTCTACCCTCATCTTGCCCCTGAAGACTGAGTTCCAAAAGAGGCATTCTTGACAAAGCAGTGTGTTTTGTAATGATTGAGACTTTACTTAAATACAAGGAATCTGTGCTTATTCCTTTACCTAGTAAAGGAAATGTGGCATAAACTCCAAGTAATTTCTGCAACTGCTTAGGAATTCTTTATGTTTTGCTACTGAGATGGGAAAGCAAAATTTCTAGATGAGAGATTGTAAAATTGACAGGATTATAAAATATAGGTAAGTATTACTCTTTAGGGCTCTTAATAAAGAATAAACAATAACTATTAGAGACTGTTATAGTGGTGTTTAGATATTTAATGAGCATCACCTATATGGCAAGCACCATGCTAGATGCTCCATATAAAAAGATAAGGAAATTGTTGCCATCTACAAGAAGCTTACTACCAAGCTAAAAAGGCAGGTGTTAAAAAGAAACAATTAGATTAAAAATATGGCACTTGTTCTAACAGTGATGGATAAAATGATTAAAGAATAGGTTCTAAAAGTGCTAATTTATACTCAGGTGATAGCTTAGACATTGAGGATGCCTGTATCAATGCATTTCTGCTTTGAAAGAGGGCAGATCAAACAGTGTGTGAGACACTTCCAAGGAATTCTGCATAGGAAATGACAGAGGAAGGTTAAAGATGTTAGTGTACTGGCTCATGCAGGATCATTTATCAGACCATCCAATTATAAACATGTTGGGCAGAGTGTGAAATACTAAAAAATGATGCTAACTCTGACCTAAAGAGATTTTTGGGGAGACAGAATCTGACAAATGAACTGGAGTTCAGCAGCATATATCCTTTAAGAAAACACTGGAGTGGAAATTCCACTAATGTTTCTTGCAACAATAGTTGGGACGCTTTCAGATTGCAGGCAACACTCAAGTGTATGGAACCCAGCTCTGCTGCTTATTTTCTCTGCAACTTGGCCAACTTCTCTGACCCTCAGTTTCCTTGCCTCTGTACACTACCCTCATAGAGCTCATAGAGCTTTTGGGGGGATTCATTCATGCCCAAATTTACTAGACATTATGTTAATTTTTTCATATTTATCTAATATAATCTTCAATAACTTCAATATATTATCCTCATTTGGCAGGAGAAGAAATCAAAGTAATTATCCCAAGAACTCATGGCTATAACTTGCAGAGCCCAGAATGGGATTCTGATCTATCTCACTCCAAAATCCAACCTTGTATAAACTAGGTTCTCATTTGACAGATGGAATACATATGAAGGCACTAAAAAATGTCATTTCTATGTAGTTAATCAACAATTATTTAACACCTACTATATTCTACGCATTCCATTCAAAACCAAAGGTAAATAACTTAACAATAGAGATTTCAGTGAGATAAAAAATTATGTAATCTACTATTTGCCAGGATAGAGAATGATAAACTCAAAGATCAGACCTCCTCTCCACAGAAATTATCTGCTAACACTTGAAAATTTCATTGATGGTTATAACTGTCAAAAAAACTTAAGGAATAATTTTCAGCTCTAAAATCTAAGTTACATACAACATTATGGTATCCTATGTATATAATATACAAATTAAAAGATTAGAATTCTGAAGATAAATTTTAGAAAGAACATAGAATCTAATATACATCAATATATAAAAACTTACATCTACATCTACCTGCCATTTTATCAATATCCATCTGTTTTGATATATACATATCTGTGTATATCGAGACAATATCAGAACTATGTAGGAAAAATAGTTAACACCTAATAAACATTTCTGAGTTTAAAAGAACAGTGCTCATTAAGAAAGACTTTGAGGGCTATAGGGGAAGGATAATTAGGAGTGGTTTAGATGAATAGTGATTGAAAGGGTGGTTTAAGAAGCAAGTGCTGTAAATAAGTCAGTCAGAGAAAGACAAATACATGATTTCACTCATATGTGGAATTTAAGAAACACAACAGATGAACATAGGGGAAATGAAGGAAAAATAAGATAAAAATAGAGAGAGAGGCAAACCATAGAGACTCTTTAAAGACAGAGAATGAACTGAGGATTGCTGGAGGAGAGGTGGGTGGGAGGATGGGCTAAATGGGTGATGGGCATTAAGGAGGGCACTTGTTGGGATGAGCACTGGGTGTTATATAGAAGTGATGAATCACTGGGTGCTACTGAAACCAAGACTACACTGTATGTTAACTAACTTGAATTTAAATTTAAAAAATCAGGCAAAGAGCAGCAATAGCAACAACAATAATAATTACATAAACATTAAACAAACAACAAAACAAGTGTTGTACAAAAGCAAGAAATTGTAAAATTAGCCCAGGGTATGCAGGTAATTACAATTAGTTATTAGTAGAACATGAAGAATAAGGCAGTGTTGTTGGAAAGTCACTTGGAGAGGCACAGAGGTTATTGTGATTTTATTGGAGATTTGCACTGCTGGAATTTTTTTTTTTTACATAGGTTTTTGCAGTAGCAAAAAGGGAGAGAAATAGATAGTAGTATAGCAATAGAAGCATCAGCATTGTGCTGAGAATACACTGGGACAGTATAGACCAAAATGGGATGAATGTAGAAAAAGAAGAAGTCAGAAGATAATAAAAAAAAAAAAAAAGGAGGAAACAGATCAGCATTAGGTTTGTCTGTTACTCAAAAACTTTTGGTTTAGATATTTGCTCCCTATTGAGGAGGGACTGATGATTAATACAATCTTCACTCATGAGTCCATGTATTTTAAATTATATAACTGTATATATGTATATATATTACATACATATATCTATATCTAATCTATACCTATCTATGAATGATTAAGTATAAATTTACACAATCCATTTCTTTTGTCTTCATAAATAAACAGGTTATATTTTATTTACATAATTAAACATGTGTTAAGTATTATTATATTTGAGGCTCTATATTAAGAGCTTGATTTACAAAGATGGGTACAAGATTGATCCTGGCACTTTTAAGTGCAGGTGAGGAGCAGTGAATGAAGCAGGTGAACCCAAATGATGATTGTAATTGCCTTTTTGGTTTCTAAAGCATGTGGTCTTATTTCTTACCGTTCTAGACCTTCCTGTCCTCATTCCTGGCTTTCATGCCCGAAGGTTTTGGGAATCCCCAGCCCCATGTGAGAGATGCATTTCCTTACCCGTCAACTCTGCAGGACTATACTGGGAAGGTGGTCTCCTGGTCTTTTTTTAAGAGAAGAGGATCAGACAAATAGTCCTGCCTTTAACTTGCTTAACACTCCCAAATAATAAGTACATGAGGCTTTGATAAAAATCCCTTATTATATTTACCATGAATCCCCTAAACTCTACCTCAACATAAATTATACTGCATTTTCTCAGGTTTATAATTATGTGGAATCTATTTGCAACTTGCTTGAATCAGACTAAAAAGGGGAATTATGTACTCAAGTCCTAGACTAAATAAATCTAGGGAAATATGAAGCCATTTTTCACTTCTATTAATATTTTCAAACATAGCTAACATGAATCAATTTTAATTGCAGAATTAAAATAATAAACCAGTTGGAAAGTCAACTGTTTAAGAATCAAACATATTAGTTTTTTCTGCCTCTAGCTCAAATACTTTTTAAAGGATTGGAAGATTCTATAATTATATTTAAAAATGTGTTTTTTAACAAGGAAAATAAACACTGATATCCAGTTAAAATATGTGTTATTTGTGATTGGATTATTTCAACAGCAACAGATGAAAAATACTAACATGGCTCATCCCAAAGTTAAGAGATATTTTTATTATTGTGATAAAAACCACAAAACATGAAATCCACCTCTTAATAAATTTTTAAGTGTACGGTATAGTATAACAGCTTGAGGTAGAATATAGTGCATCTATTCTCAGGCTTTGCTGCAGAATTATATTAACATGATGAACTTCCTGGTGAAAATGTCCAATTGATGTACCTTATTAAAATATCCCATTTTATTTTAGAAAATATTCCAGACAGGAATATTCTTTATTCTTGAAAGTCTTTATTCTTGAATTCTTCCACAAAAATCACTTCTTAGTAATTAAGAACTCCATATATAGTTATTTTAAATTTCAACCAAAATAATAGTATTTTACTTAAAATTTCTTTATAACAGTTTAGTGACTTGTCACAGCTAATTTTAATCATGTAAAAACTTTTAATCAAGTACAGAAGATGGCCATCATTGCAAAGACATATGTGTCACAGAAAGCAAAGTGGATCCATCTTACTCAACTAGGTTGTATATACCAATTGCAATTTTTTTTACTATAATCATGGTAATTCTCTGTGTCATGTCTCTCCTTAAAATTATTCAGACTCTGCTTTAATTGTTGGACATATTCAAATTCCTTTACATGGTATTTAATACTTTCTGAAACCAAGTTCCAACTTAGCTTTCCTGCCAAGCCTTACCACCCAGGGACAAAACATAAATGTTTGTTTGTAGTAGCACATCACAGAAGACAGAGACTGGAGAGAGTTGAAACTTAGTTCAAGATTCACATAGCAGGACAGGAGAAAGATAGGAAATAAAGGATGAATGAGGGATTACTCTGGAGGTGGGGCAGCCAGGCAGCCTCAGAAGATGGCAGGCTGTATCATTTGTAAAGCTGGAGTCAGGGTGGAAGGTTCAACCAGGTAGGATCTCTGTGTAGGGAAGCCAGTAGTCTGGTACTGACCAGAGACCACAGGGTGAGGGACAAGAAGTGGTTTGTGCCAGTAGATTGAGAACTAATCAGGCTCTGGTCTACAGAAGAAATGGAGAAAGTACATGCTCGGAAATAAGAAGAGGCAAGACAATGCTTCCAAAGGAGGTAAAAGAACAGGTCGTAGGTTTTATCTTAAGGGTAGGTCCAGAATCTGACTGGTAGAGACAAAGAAGCAGTAGTATAGGATTCTAGTGGATTTGGGGTCTGGTTTTGAGGATGACTTAACTTAAATCTCATCAGATGAAAGGACTGAGATTGTTGATATACTTCTTGTCTTAGAACTGACTAAGGGACTGGGCTAGACTACATACCCAGGAAGGAAATATCAGAAAACTTAGGTGTGGACAGGCAAAAAAATCAGAGGAGGAAGAAATGATAAACTGATGTTTCTAGCCTTACCTCTCACTGCTCCAAAATGCCAACTAACCCCCTGAGTTAGCCCTCTTTTCACATAATTATTCTTTTCCCCATTCTTCCAGCCTTTGTGCATGGTACTTCAGTGAAATGTTTTTCCCTATGGATAGCAACTGGATGCAATTCCACAAACATTTATGAAAGAAATGCCTCATGTCAGTACTCTGCTACAGAGATGAAAAGAACAGAATCTAAATCTCATGGGTTTCCAATATTCCTCCTGAACCCTTACTGCTTACTCTCTCTGCTGATTTCCTTAACCATATGATGTGAGATATTTTATATCTTGGGGTAAATGTTAATATTAAATTCAGAATGTACATCACCAGCTACCACCACTAGACTACAACTTATTTAAGGTGTTAGGTATTGTATATTAAAACTTCTTTCCATCTAGCATTGTAGGCAGAGTAAAACCTTAGTAAGTTGTTGATTTACTGGCTATTTTAGTTTGGTGGTTATAAATTTTGCTTGTCATTAGAGCTTTTGCATTAGTTCATGTCAATATGCAATTTTGTCAGGTATTTTAAAATCCTTTAAATACTTTGACATTTTAGAGAAAAGGATTGAACTATGAAAACATAAGCTCTGTGGTGAACAATTCAACCTTCAAAAAAATATTTATTTATATCTTTAGAATTTATGTAGGGGATATCTTAATTTTATGATCTAATTGGCAAGAGTTTGCTTCCAGGGCTTAACAAAACCTGTGGCCATGTAAAGCTGAGAAGAATTACCTACAATCTTTGGATGTATAATTGAATAGCTCACTCTTAAAACAATATTAACTTGGTTTTTGTTGTTGTTGTTGTTGTTGTCTTGTGTTATTGCTTATAACATTATTTATTGCCTGTAATGTTAAACTCAGACTTATGACTTAGACTGTATTAAAAATTTAAACAATTATCTTAATTAGATATAAAAGCAGGGTTTGCAATCACTAATGAATCATAACAAAATTTAAGAAAGAGAGACTCAGATAAACACCTCATTCAGTTACGGAGAAAATTATAATTGGGGAAATGTAATCCAAATGGAAGCTAGCTGTAAGGGATTCAATACATAATGCATGAAGCAATTATGCTGGCCTTTTGAAAAATTATACCACTCTTTTTTTCCCCTTCAAATTTAGAATTTTTCCTTAATAATTAATCAACTTGAGAGTTGAGGCTCGACATTTTTCAGTAGTATTGAATTTGGGTGGGGTACTCTCCTTGATAGTCAAAGATGGCTAGATTCTCAGAATATGATTCTTTATAGACTTTTCATTGTGTGAAAGTATTATGGGAAAAATATATAGTTTGTATGACATAAGTTATTCCTATTAATTGTTATCTACAGAATACTGGGTAAAACAAACTGTATTCATTGAAATGATGCTCTTTCAATCCCTTCTACAGCAGCTGTATATATTGCATCTACTATACTTTTCTGCAAACCCAATAAAGGCCGAGGCACAGAACTCTTTCTTTGAAGGAAAATGATTGCATCTGATTTTCACAAAGACTTACTTAGAATGTCTACATTTTGTGTGTGTGTGTGTGTGTGTGTGTGTGTGTGTGTGTGTGTGTGTCTGTGATGAATCCTAGACTAACACACATACAGCCACATTTTTCTTTTCAGATGATGCCTCATTAATAAAAACATATTTGGACTTTCTAAAAGAAAAATCTTCCTGTGTTTCTTCTTTACCATTCACACAGAACATTTCTGTGACCAGATGTATCAGTTTTCCACACGAAGCTATTCTCTGATGCCAGCTGGGTGTCCTACAATTCAATTCAGTTATGACACTAACCAGAGGTAGCACAGACTCAATAAGTTAAGGGTTCAGTCCCACAAGACTGTCCCTCACTTTAGATGTCAATTACAAATCCAGGTTGTCACCTGTGCTTCTGACTGACTGCCTGTAAATCAGTATTCCCATGAACCTCTCCTTGGGTTCAGAAATTTTCAAGGATGGCTCACAGAACTCAGGGAAACAATTTACTCTTTTAATATAAAGAATACAATGAAATATAAGGATGAGTAGTCAGATAAAGAGATACATAGGTGCAAGGTCTGGGAGGGTCCCAAGTGTGGGGGCTTCTGTCTATGGAGTTAAAGTGTACCAGCCTCCCAGCATCTGGATGTGTTCACCAAACCCCCAACCTTCACTTTTGGGATTTTGGGGCAGGGGCTTCATCATGTAGGCATGACTTATTATTATTATTTCATACTCCAGCCTGACTCCCTTTTCCAGAGGATGGAGGTGGGGCTAAAAGGTCCAAGCATCTAATCATGGCTTGGTCTTTCTGGTGACCAGCCTCATCCTGAAGCTACCCAGAATAGCCTCATAAGAACAAAAGACACTCCTATCACCTGGGACATTCCAAGGGATAGAGGAGCTCTGTGTTAGGAACTGGCACCACAGACCAAATATTAGAATGAAAGATATTCCCAGTGCCCTTATCCTTTAGGAAATTAGAAGGGTTTTAGGAGCTCCTTGTCAAGGAATGGAATGGAAAGACCAATACACAGATTTTCTATTATTTCACAGACTTTCTTCCACAATAACCACTACCTCATTTTGCATTATTTTCTTATTTAAATCAGTATAGCTGTATATATATTGTAATAATTGTTCTCTTTTTGAAATAAAATAGTTTTTTTCAGGATTTTATTTTATTTCTTTCCCTCTGCTTTTTTCTCCATGTTTAACTGGTGGGTGAGTGGAAGAAGAGACTTACCTTTGCTTATCTTTTTGGGAATGTACATTTGTTGAGTACTGGCCATATTCTGGACCATATGGTTGAGCAACTGCATTATTGTCTGGCAAAAGAAACAACACAAATACCTGAAGCACTTAAAGAATAGGAAGTGCTATAGTGTCATGGTGATTGAAAGTCTCTTGACTGACACCCTTCTCTGCAGTGACTGGTGAGGATACAGCACTCCTTAGAGAAGAGTTAGGCCTGAAAAAATAGGATGTGAGTGAGGGTCTAAAATAACAGTGATGATATGGCAAGTACTCATTTTTAAGTGCCTATCATGTGCCAGACCTTATACTAAGCACTTTCTGTATACTCATTCAAACCTTAAAATAGTTGTTAGGTCATCTTATTATACTCATACTCTTTCTCATGAAAACAGCCAACTATACTATTAGAGTTAGGTCCTTTTCTGATTTTGTTTATCTTGTTTGGCTTCTTTCTGAAAACCTCCAATGAAATGACAATAGATCCAGAATTGATTTGACAGCAATAAAAGTAGGATGCTGTGGAAAATGCTGACAAGATTATTTTCTTCTATTGAGTACTTTAACAGATCCCAAAGGGAGATGCAACTTCAGTGAGAAATCTTGAGAGTATGAAGCTTCTTGTTTTATAACATCTTTGCCTTCCAATTGAGATTGGCTCAAGCCCTCAGTTTTTCACTGGACTCTCAAAGAAACTTTCCAATGATTTTTCTGAGATTTCTAATGCTATTGTTTAGCTTGGAGTCTGTTTTTTTTCTTTCACAGAACCATCTGAGAAATTTTTTAAAAACAGTGTTCTGAATATGATACCTTTCTTTCAGAGAACTTCATGCGCTGCTTACAGAATGAAAAGTAAGATCCTTAGAATGATCTTTAAGGCTGCCATCCTCTAGCCCCTATCTACCTTTTTAGTCTTTTCATTCTTTCATTCATTCTGCACTCTACCAACACCTCTCTATTTTTCAATCATAAGGAAATTTTGTGTTTGCTACCGGGAGGGGTGAAGAGTCTGGACTTCAGAGACAGATACCCAAGTTTCAACACCTGACTCTTGTTTATCTCCAGCTGTGAGACTTAAGGCAAGTTACTTTGCTCTGGTTTTTTCTTTATAACGAAGATAATTATAATATCTATCCTATAGGGTTCTGGTGAGAACCAAATGAACAAATGAACTTAAGTGTAAAGCACTTAAGACAGTGATTTGCATAAGGAGAGTGCTATGTGTCATTTATTATTTTTTACCTGTGTTCATTCATAATCATTTGGCCTGAAGTATCTCCCATTTCTAACCTCTCAACAATTTGCCCTTCAAGACTCTACTCAGATGCTGTCTCCAGTATTAAGTCTTTCTAAACTTACTCCCTTTATCCCAGTAGTTTGTTATTCCACCCCCTTCCTATTTATGCCTATATGTTATTAGATTTGTACTTACATTATGCCATCCATCATATTGTGTTTATAAATAGTGTTTTTTTTCCCTCTAGGGGATACTGTTGCTCCTTGAGCGAAAAAAACAAAAGTCTCACTATGTGGCATAATATAGAGAGAAGTATCTGAATTCCTAGAAACCTAGGTTCAAATTAATTGAAGTGTGAAGAAGGCCAGATTACCTAATGTCTGCAAGCCTTAGTTTACTCATCTTTCAATTAGATGAATAATTGCAACTTTTTATGGTTTTGTCAATATTATCCATCATTGTGATATTAGTTCTACCCCCTTGATATTTTGACAAATTTTATAGCCATTTCCTTTATTGTTTGTATATATTAATTAGCAACCAAGCATGGGAGTTTAGAGAGGTTGGGCAAAAAGGAAACAGTGAGGATTTCTTCAATAATGAGAAATATTAACATAATATAGTTTCCCCCTAAATATTTGAAATCATACAGTTTCTCTGAGGACATTTTATGCATTTCTTTGATTATATGACATACCTTTGCTCTTTGCTTAGTTGAACCATCAGTAATATTCTGGGAATCTTTTCCCACACATGTTTCCTCAAAGTAAAACTCTTCATGAACCAATATTTCAGATGAATAATTGTGGATTATCTTAAATCCTAGAGGTTTTGAAATTTCATGATTTAATAGTTTTAGAGGGATTCTTTTGGGAGTTAATTTTCTTAAACCCTACTCAATGCAATATTTTTCTTTATGCCATTTTCTGTAAAGGCTGTTCTTAGAAAATCAGTTAAGACTTCTGCTCAGTGCAATTGTCCATGAACATAGCCTCAAACATTATCTATGTTCTTTCATCAAGTATCCTTTAGCTGGAGCAAGAGAGAGTTAGTGTATAATATTGCTTGCATCTTTCAGATAAGGAAATTAAAGGATGAGGAAATTTAAAGTGGACTGAAGAAAGAAATATATAACAACTTCATGTCTTTTTGCCTGCTAATACTCGCTCAGTAGGTGGAAGATTTTTTTCCTCAGCTTTATGCTACATTTTTTCCCATAAAATATTCCCCTCCATCTCCATATATTATGGAGATAATTCAATGGTAAACTATAAATAAAAATAATATTTTGGGATATATTTTTCTATTTCAGCTATTGTTTTCCCACTTTAAAAACTTAATTTGACAGCTTTGACAACCTGCCTTTAGAAATAACAAAATAGAAGAGCAACGCAAATAAGTATTGCTGTTGCATTAGTCAAGGTCCTCCAGAGAAACAGAATGAATAGGATACCTATACCTATACCGCTCTCTCTCTCTCTCTTTCTCTGTCTTTATAATAATATTTATTATAGGAGTTAGCTCACATTATTTTGGAAGTCAAGAAGTTCCATGGTCTGCCATCTGCAAGCTGGAGAACTTAGAAAGCTGGCGATGCAATTCAGAACAAGTTCAAAGGCCCAAGGACCAGAGGAGCTGATGTTTGAGGGCAAGAGAAGGTGGATGTCATAGTCAAAGCAAACAGTATATTTGCTCTCCCTCTGTCTTTTTATTCTATCCACGCCCTTTAATTTAGACTAACTAGAAATGACCTATGAAATGACAAATACATATAATCGATGGTAATATAAAGCATAGTTATATACAATTAACTCCAAATGATATACAGTGAAGTTCTGCTATTAATTACTAATTCGTATGAGTTGAAATTATTGAAAACTTTCAATCAAGTGTTTGTTTTACCTTTTTCTTTTACAATTACCAATCTTAAATAAAATAAAATAAGATAAAGTAAAATCTCCAGTCTTTACTTCCATGATTTTTTACAGTTCAATTTCAAAACAATATATTATCACTTATCTGTTGCATTGTTTAAGATTAAGTTGGCTGTACCTAAATGACTAACAGATTCCCCCAAATAGTGGTTTAAATAAGATAGAAATTCTTTCTCTTTCATGTAAAAGAAGTCTGGAGTAAGGCAATTCACTATTATCTGGTGACTCTTATTTTCATCAGAAATGCTAGTTTCTATATCATGCTCTTCATTCTCAGAGTCTGGCTTCCATGCTGCAGATTTCCTTGTGGTCTGAGATGGCTTCTGGGACTCTAGCCTTCACATCCATATCTCAAGCAGCACACAATTAAAAAACAGAACATTGCCACGCTGTTAAACTAGGGTTTTATAATTAAGGGAGAATGGAATAATGGATATTGAATGGAACCAAAAGGATTTGTATCCCTCTACATAATCTGCAAAATGCAGGCTGCTCATCAATTATTATAACCGAAAGCTTATTTCTTTTATTTGTGTTGTGCTGTGGCTTTGAGCAATGTCTGTGTATTTTTCACTCAACTGCCTTTGTGTTTTGTCTCTGAAGTGTAGGGATTTTTAACTGATTTGCTTTTTGGTAAGAAAAGTAACATCCTAATTAAACTGGTGTTGGAAAGAATCCTTCATTATGCAGAAATGTGGATACTGTAATAGTTTCTATTTGAAGCTTAAATATCTTCCTCTGCTGACATATTATTGTAAGCCATCAAGAATACTTGATAATTGTAAAGACTATACAGTACTAATATTCAGAAAACAAATACAGGCTAGCCATGTCATGTTTTAAAATGTGACATTATATATCATTTACTATTTGTCAGATACTTTTTTTAAGTCCTTTGAAAATTTTGCCTCATTTGTCTTCCACTCTCATTCTCTCAAGAGTGTATAGTGGAGTTTCCCAGAAGCCACATGACTTGTGATGCCATCACTTCTCTGATGGCTGAAGGAATGTGTGCTTGTTATTCCTTCACTTTAAAAAGTTCTGTTTTAATTTTTTATGCAGTGGATATAATATACACAATCAGCATCTTTTTGAGGTCCCCTGTAATATTTGAAAGTGAAAAAGAGTTCTGACACAAAAAAATCACTACTAGAACACTTGAATAAATTAAAATTTTGATTTTCATATTCTATAGTCCATCCATCAGTCAAAATTAAAAAAAAAACATTTAACTATGTTCAGAGTATATAATGCTAAGATGGAAACTAAGAAGTATGAGGTTATAGTTCTGTTGAGGTAACCAAATGTGTGTGTGAGTGTGTGTATAAGCCAATGAGCTATTGGCATGATAATACTAACAAACCACACCAAAACTAGTGGTGTAAAGCAACATGCACTTACTATTACACACAGGTCCATAGATTGGCTGGCAGTCCTGCTGATCTTGGTTGGATTCACTCATGTACTGCAGTCAGCTGTGGAATAATTGCACTGATGGTACTGGGAATGCTTCAGATAAGATGAGGGGAGATGCAGCCCTTCTGTACATGTCTTATACTATAAAAGAGTAGTCCAGGTATGTTCTCATGTTTATGGAACAGATGTACAAGAATGGAAAGGCTAGGGCAAGCTAGGGAATATACTCAAGAATTTTCTAAATCTCTGCCTGGTATCATGTCTGCTAACCTGGTTTCTGGCCAAAGAAGTCACATGAGCGAGCTCAGAGTCAGGGACTGACGCACAACACTCCATCCATGATGACAGAGATAAAATTGGGAGCATAAGTACAAACAGTGTGCCACAGTATATGTATACAAGAAGATAAAGTTTAAAGTTATATTCGCACTCCCTGAAGTGCCAGGCCCTGGGGAACAGAGGACACTACACTGCAGGACACTACATAAAAGCCTTCATAAGGCTATTATCATTAAGAGTAAGAGAACTAGCTGACTTTCCTAACACAGAAAGCAGATGGAGAGATTTAGACAAAATAAGGAGACAGAGAAATATATCCCAAATGAATGAACAGGACCAAACCACAGGAAGAGATCTAAGTGAGACAGATATAAGTAATATGCCTGATAGAGGATTTAAAGTAATGATTATAAAGATACTCACTGGATTTGAGAAAACAATGGAGGACATAGTGAAACCCTTAACAAAGAGATAAGAAAGAACTAATCAGAAATTAAAAACACAATAAATGAAATAAAAAATACACTCGATGGAATAAATAGCAGGCTAAGTGAAATAGATGAGTGAATTAATTAGCTATAGACAGGGTAATGGAAAGTAGCCAAGCTAAGCAAAAAAGGAAAGAAAATTATGCAAGTTAAGAATTGTCTTAGGGAACTCAGTAACTCCATCAAGTATAATAACATTCACAGTACAGGGATAAGAAGAAGGAGAAGGAGAAGGAGAAGAAGAAAGAAGAAGAAGAAGAAGAAGAAGAAGAAGAGGAAGAAGAAGAAGAAGAAAAGAGGCAGAAAATTTATTTGAAGAAATAATAGCTGAAAATGTCCTTATCTGGGGAAGGAAACAGATATCCAGATCCAGGAGGCACAGAGATCTCCCCAAAAATTCAACCCAAAGAGAACCACACCAAGACACATAGTAATTAAAATGGCAAAAAAAATAATAACAATAAAGAACAAAAATTTTTAAGCAGCAAGAGAAAAGAAGACAGTTACATACAAAGGAATCCTTAGAAGACTGTCAGTGGAATTTTCAGCAGATGCTTTGCAGGCCAGAAGGGAGTGGCATGATATATTAAAACTACTAAAAGAGAAAAATCTGCAGCCAAGAATAATGTATCAAGCAAGCTATCATTCAGAATAGAAGGAAAGATAAATAGTTTCTCAGACAAACAAAAACTAAAGAAGTTCATGACCACTAATCCAGGCCTACAAAAAATATTAAATATTTCCTTTGAGTGGAAAGGAAAGATTATAAATGAGAGTATGATAAGTAAAAAACACAAAAATAGTAAAAGTAAGTATTTCCATAAAAATCAGTTAAGGGATTCATAAAATAAAAGAATGTAAGATATGTCATCATATACCTAAAAGGTGAGGAGAGGAGTAAAGAATGGGTTTAAACTTAAGTGACCATCTAGTCAATATAGACTGTATATGCAGAAGATGTTATATACAAACCTAATGGTAACCACAAATCAAAAGCCAGTAATAAATAAGTAATAGAATAAAGAGAAAGGAGTCCAAATATATCACTAAAGAAAGCCAACAAACCATGAAAGAAAGCAAGAAAAGAAAGGATCAGAGAAAAATCTATAGAAACAGCCACAAAACAAATAACAAAATGACAAAAATACATATCAAGAATTACTTTGAATGTAAATGGACTAAATGCTCCAATCAAAAGACATTGGATGAGTTAGAGTGGATAAAAAAACAATGCCCATCTATATGCTACCTATAAGAGACTCACTTGAGACTGAAAGACACCTTTATATTGAAAGTGAGGGGCTGGGGGCACCTGGACGGCTCAGTCAGTTAAACATCCAACTCTTGGTTTCAGCTTTGATCATGGTTCCAGGGTCATGGAATTGAGCCCTGCTTTTGAGGAGGTGGGGGGGGGGGGGCTCTACATTGAGCATTGAACCTGCTTGGGACTTTCTCTCTCTCTCTCTTTCTCTCTGTCTCTCCCCCTCTGGCCCTCTCCCCCTCTCCTCTGCTTGTGCTCTCTCTCTCTGTCTAAAATGAAATTAAAAAAAAAAAAGGAAGTGAGGGGATGAAGAAACATTTATCATGCAACTGGATGCCAAAAGAAGGCCAAGTAGCGATATTTATATTGGACAAAATAGTCTTTAAAACAAAGACCGTAACAGTAACAAGAGACAAAGAAGGGCACCATGTAATAAATAAGGGGAGCAATGCAAAAATAAGATATAACAATTGTAAATATTGATGTGCCCAGCATGTGAGCACTCAAATACATAAATCAATTAATAGCATAAAAGAAATAATCAATAGCAATACCATAGTAGTAGATGACATTTAACACCCCACTTACATTGATGGATAGATTATCTAAACAGAAAATCAACAAGGAAACAGCAGCTTTGAATGATGCACTGGACCAGATGGATTTAGCAGAAATATTCACAACATTCCATCCTAAAATAGCAGAATACATATTCCTTTAAAGTGCGCATGGACCATTTTCCCAAAGAGATCACATATTAGCCCATGAAACAAGTCTCAACAAATTAAAAAAGACCGAAGTCATACCATGCATCTTTTCAGCCCACAATACTAGGAAACTAAAAATCAACCACAAGGATAAATCAGAAAGAGCACATATACATGAAGGTTAAACAAGTTGCCACTAGACCATGAATGGATCAACTAAGAAATAAAAGAAGAAATAAAAAATTACATGGAAAAAAATGAAAATGAAAACACAACAGTCCAAAATCTTTGGGATGCAACAAAAGCAGTTTTAAGCCTGGCTCACTCAGTCAGTTGAGTGTCTGACTCGATTCAACTCATTTCACGATCTCATGGTTGTGGAATCAGGTCTTGTGTTGGGCTCCACACTGAGCATGGACTCTGCTTAAGATTAAACTTTCCTCTGCCCCTCTCCCCCCACTCATGCTCTCTCTCTCTCTCTCAAAACAAACAAACAAACAAACAAACAAACAAACAGAAAGATTAAAAAATGGTTTTAAGAGGGTAGTTTATAGCAACACAGGTGTACCTCAGGAAGCAAGAAAAATCTCAAATAAACAACTTAATCTTACACCTAAAAGAGGTAGAAAACAAACACAACCCAAACCCAGCAAAAGGTGGGAGCATAAATAAATGATATACAAAGTAAAAAAAAATAGGCCAATAAAACCAGGAGCTAGTTCTTTGAGATCAACAAAAATAATAAACCTTTAGCCAGATTCATCCAAAAAGAGAGAGGGTGGGTGATAAACAAAATCACTAAGAACAGAAGAGAAATAACAACCTATATCACAGAAATTTAAACGATTGTAACAGAATATTATGAAAACCTACATGCCAACAAATTGGACAACTTAAAAGAAATGGATACTTTCCTAGAAACATATGACCTACCAAAACGAAAGCAGGAGGAAATAAAACATTTGAACAGATCTATCACCAGCAATGAAATTGAATCAGTAACCAAAAAAACTCTTAAAAAACAAAAGTACAGGACCAGATGGCTTCAAAGGTGATTTCTACCAAACTTTTAAAGAAGATGGGGATTAAGGAATACTCTTGTTGTGATGAGTACTAGAGGTTGTATGGAAGTGTTGAATCACTGTACTGGTACTGTCCATCTGAAACTAATATTACACTGTGTGTTAACTAGTTGGAATTTAAATTAGAAGTTAAAAAATAAGGAATAGTTAATACCTATACATTTTAAACTATTCCAAAAAACAGAAGAGGAAGGAATATTTCTAAATTCATTCTGAGGCCAGTATCACCCTGATACCAAAACCAGATAAAGATGCTATGAAAAAAAAAATAAAACTATAGGTAAATCTCTCATGAATATGGATGGAAAAATCTTAATCAAAATATTAGGAAACCAAATCTAATGATACATTAAAAAAATCATACACATGATCAAGTGGGATTTATTCATGGGATTCAAGAGTGGTTAAATATCCACAAAACAATGTGATACATCACATCAATAAGAGAAAAGATAAAAAACACATGGTTATTTCAATTAATGCAGAAAAAGCATTTGACAAAGTATAGCATTCATTCTGATAAAAACCCTCTTCAATGTAGGTCTAGAGGCAAGATACCTCAACATAATAAAGGCCTTATATGAAAAACCCACAGCCAGTGTCATACTCAATGATGAAAAACTAAGAGCTTTTCTCCCAAGGTCAGGACCAAGACAGGGATTTCCCTCTCACCACTTTTATTCAACATAGTACTGGAAGTCCTTGCCACATCAATCAGACAATGTAAAGAAATAAAAGGCATCCAAGCTGGTGAGGAAGAAGTAAAACTTCATTATTTGAAGATGACATAATACTATATATAGAAAACCCTAAAGACTGAACAAAAACCTGCTAGAACTGATAAGTGAATTCAGTCAAGTCATAGGATACAAAAATCAATGTACAGAAATCTGTTTCATTTCTACACATTAATAATGAAGCAACCAAAAGTGCAATTAAGAAAACAACCCCATTTACAATTACACCAAAACAATTAATAATACATCTTGGATAAACAAGGTGTAGCTTAAATAAAGCATCTGGCTTACACCCAGAAGATTTCATATCAAACTGACCATCTTGAGCCAAAACTAGCCCAAATAGCCATAAATTCAACTAACACAAAATAACAAATCAAAACATTTAGTTAATTCTTAAAAGTACAGGAGATAGAAATTTAATTTGGCGCTATAGAGAAAGTACCATAAGGGAAAGATGAAAGAAAAATTACCTAGGAATAAACTTGATAATCAAGGAGGTGAAAGACCTGTACTTGGAAAACTATAAAACACTGATGAAAGAGATTCAAGATGACTCAGATAAATGGAAAGACATTCCATGCTTGTTGGTTGGAAGAACAAATATTGTTAAAATATTTGTCCTACCCAAAGCAATCTACAGATTGAATACAATATCTATCAAGATACCAATGGTATTTTTCACAGAACTAGAACAAACAATCCTAAAATTTGTATGAAATCACAAAAGACCTTGAATAGCCAAAGCAGTCTTGAAAAAGAAAAACAAAGCTGGAGGTATCACAATTCCAGATTGCAAACTATATTACAAAGTGGTAGTAATGAAAATAGCATGGTACTGGTGTAAATATAGACACAGATCAATAGAATAGAATAGAAAACCCAGAAAGAAGCCCACAGCTATAGGGTCAATTAATCTTTGACAAAGGAGGAATGAATATACAATGAGGAAAAGACCATTTCTTCAACAAATGGTGCTTGGAAAACTGTACAGCTACATGCAAAAGAATGAAACTGGACCACTTTATTTCACCATAGACAAAAATAAACTCAAAATGGATTAAAGGCCTAAATATGAGACTTGAAACCATAAAAATCTTGGAAGAGATCATGGGCAATAATCTCTCTGACATGGGCCAAAGCAACATTTTTCTAGATATGTCTCCTGAAGCAAGGGAAATAAATGCAAAAATAAACTATTTGGACTACATCAAAATAAAAGTTTTCTGCATAACAAAGGAAACTATCAACAAATCTAAAAGACAACCCACTGAATTGGAGAAGATATTTGTAAATGACCTATCCAATACAGGCTTAGTGTCCAAAATATATAGAAAACTTATACAACTCAACCCCAAAAAACAAGTAATCCAATTAAAAAATAGGCAGAAGACATGAACAGACATTTCTCCAAAGTCTTACAGATGGCCAACAGACACATACAAAGATACTCAACATCAGCTATCATCAGGGAAATGCAAACCAATATCACAATGAAATATCACCACATACCTGTCAGAATGGCTAAAATAAAAAGCCACCAGAAACCACAAGTGTTGGCTAGGATTTGGAGAAAAAAGAACCCTGTGCATTGCTGGTAGGAATGCAAACTGGTGAAGCCATTGTGGAAGACAAGTATGGAGGTTCCTCAAAAAATTAAAAATAGAACTACTCTATGATCCAGTAATGGCACTACTGAATATTTACTCCCAAAATACAAAAACACTTATTCAGATGGATACATTCACCCTTATGTTCATTGCAGCAGTATTCAGAATAGCCAAACTATGAAACAGCCTCAATATCCATTGATAGATGAATGGATAAAGAAGATGTGTATATATACAATGGAATATTATTCAGCCATAAAAAGAATGAAATCTTGCCATTTGCAACAATGAGGATAGAACTAGAGAGTATAATGCTATATGAAATAAGTCACTCAGAGTAAGACCAGTAACATATGATCTCACTCATATGTGGAATTTAAGAAACAAAACAAATGAACAAAGAAAAAAAAAAGAGCCAAACCAAGAAATGGAGTGTTAACTCTAGAGAACAAACTGATGGTTACCAGAGGGGAGGCGGTGGGACAGGTGAAATAGGTGATGAGGATTAAAGACTACACTTATGATGAAAAAAACCCCATATTTGTGATCTATTTATTTATAAAGTAAAGTGTGACACCGTAACAATAGAAGAGATATAGTACATGGTGTCATTTTAATTTCTTTATTCCAAAACTCATGAATTAATCACCTTTAAAATGAGAAGTGGGCACATGTTGTATGACAAACTTATGATAGCACTTTAATTTTATACAATTTCCTTTCAACCTTAAAATTACATTCTCTAAAAAGATTAAATTTTTAAAAAGAAAGATAATATCCATTTTCATTATGGTGAGATCTGAGGAAGAATTATTAATGTGGTAGCATTATCAAGAATAATTTATAGAATCTCATGACTCAGTTATGAGAGACAATTTTGCTATAAAAATGTAAACAAAACAATGCAATTTTAGATGGGAAATACAATAGATTTCTTTTTTTTACAGATGATGGAATGGTCTCTTCATGAAACTCTATCCTCTATCCTTGACTCCTTTGTTTCTAGTCTGGTGTCTACACTCAGACTTGTTCTTCTGTTTCTGGGGATTTTTCACCCTAACTCCTCTCCAATACCTTTGTTTGCTCACCAGTGAGAATCCTGAATGCCATGTCAAGTTTTCAATTCATATTCACATCTTCTACATTCTCATTGGCACTTCTTGCTAAATTTATACTTTTTTAAGTCTGTGTCTCCTCCTCTTATTGCTTTCTTTGAAATCTCGTGTCTCTTACACACAATGACTTTATTAAGAGAAAGTCAGGATCATTTAATTACTTTTCCTATATTTGATGTTGGGGTGGCCATGACAAATTCTAAAATGGTGTTTTCTCCATTTCTCCTGTTGGCTTTTGGATTTGTTTGCTTTTTGTTTTTTTAGTGTTTCATATGTGGTTTTGCAATCATGCCACCCTAAATCCCTCCTGGTGCTTAGAAAATGGGATAAAAGTTGAAGGATTTCTAGGTCACACTATAGTGTTAGTAGCTGGAATAAGTTACCTTTCCCAGGATGAACTTTCATTAATAAAAGACAGTTGGAAAGAGCAATGAACTAATACCTAATGGTAGAATATGAAATTATTTGGAACCCATGTATGAATTTTTTCTTATTCATAACTACCATTTGTTGAATGCTTTCTATGTACCAAGTTCCAAAGTACATTGTCTCATTCAGATTTCACATCGTTTAGGCATTATCTGTATTTCACGCATACAGCCACTGGGGCTGGCGGTGGGACTTGCCTAAGGTCAAGGTGCTAATGAGAAGCAGAATTTGGGGCTTTAGGGATTGCAAGGTTATTTCAAAGCTTCTCCTTTAAGAGGGGGGCTCTCTAGTAATCCTCAAGAGCACCCAGAACAAACTGGGTACTGGACTTTGAGAAAGAGATGCTCTGTGTGATCTTTCACATCAGCATTTCTTTTTTGTTTAAGTCTGATTCTTTATCCTTCTACAAAATTTAGATGCTTTACCCTCTTTCTCTTCCCATGCTGACTACTCTTACCTTTAGATTCATGCTCTTTTACTTCTGTGACTTTCTCTGCCTTTCTCCTCACCTTGCTTTCTCCTTTCCTTTGGTTCCTGTCTTTATCCCCTCACTTTATCTCTACTCTGGGGAATTTCTGTTTGCATTTCATTATCCTGTTACAACATAATACCTTCTTATTTATCTCTAGACCTAAATATTAAAAAATCAGTCATGGTTTTGATGCATTGGGCAAAATTATGTGACTAGTGGTCACAAAATTGAGACTAGTGGTACCACTTTATACAGAGTAAAGAATCCTTTGTAATGTGAGAAATCATCACCTAGTTTTGGAGTTTCAAAACATTAAGATTTCCTTTAGTCATCTACTTGATGGGAATAAAAAAATGGCCTTAAAATGTAAATTTTGTTTGTTTGTTTTTTGTATTACATTAATGGTTATAGTGCTACTCCATACTCAGCATGCTTCTAACCAAATTCATAACCTACCCCCCTCCCCCAATATCCTTCCCTCATCCTGTATGGATGGCATCACTAGCTTCATATTTGCTTAGATTAAAAGCATTGGCCTTTGCTACTCTCTCCCATCCCTCTCTCTCACATTGAAGTCTCTCCTTTTCATACTTTTCCCTTTTTTTCCCTCTCCCATCACTGTTGCTCTGTCTTTGTTCAACATTGTTATTTCTCTCTTTAGTTGTAATTATAGTTAACCTAATTGGCCTCCCTGTCTCAAATGCTTGTTGTTGTTTTCCAAAATACCCTCCATAGTTATGCATTTTTTAAAGGTGCCTGGCTGAAACATATCACTCCTTTGCAGATAGACTTCCAGTAGTTCACTATTGCCTATAGAACAGTTAAAATCTAAACTTTGTGGTGACTTACCAGACTTTTTCTAAACATGCCCCGCTCTGCCTTCCCAGTCTCAGCTTCCCTTTTATTCCTCATATACCATATGCTCTGGCTTAGGTTTACCTTTTCTGCAATCCCAGCAAGCACATTTCTTTCCACTCTCCATCACTCAGCTACCTGTAATACCCCAGGATACCCATAAGCACAAAGAAGGGTAGTGAACTAATGAGATCAGAAGTGAGAAGCTCCATAGGGAGGTTCTTAAGCCAGAACAGCAGTACTTTCGTTATATAATGTTTGTGAATAAAATTGGGAACTCTCAAGAATGAGCTAGGCCTAAGATTTCTCCCTCTAAATGACATCTCATGTGTTTGGGCCTGAGAAATTTGCCATCCCTGGCCAGCTGTTTCTCTCTGTGGTCTGAGCTCCACTCTTGTGCCTACTGCCAATTCCCATCATGGTTACTTCCACTGTGGCTGCCAGCTGAAGTCCTGCTTTAAACCAGAGGTTAAGTTGCTCTCCATTCCCCTTCCTCCCCTCCTTGTGGCTGGGCTCCACCCTCCACATCAGAACTCACAGATGTCTCTACTCACCAAGGTTGAGCCCAAGTTTTTTAAGCTTGCAGAGTACATTTGGCTTAATAAGATACTTAAATAAATTCCCTGTGACTTGAAACTTCTCTTTGTTAAAAGTTACTCTTCAACTCCTTATCGCTTCTCCTTCCACTGCCTCTGCTTGAAACTAGGGCCCTATCTATGGCAAAGTAATTGCAGGAGCAGAATGCAGCGCTGAGACATCTCCCTGCTTTCCTCTCCAGCAGCCTCTCTGTCTAGATAATTGTGGTAGAGCTTGCTGAATGATACAGATGAAATTGTGTAGAATACACTATTGCAACAATTGTGTTTCAGATGCTTGTCAAACCTGGGCATGTTCTTTTTCCTTTTTGCTGATTTCTGCTTTTATGTATTAATTTGGTCGGAAATTTCTTCAGGGATTCTTACAATTCCTGAATGTCAAATGTTTCCTTATTTGTGGACATGATGCAATTAAATATGCCATTGTTTTTTTTTATTGACACCTCCAAAACAAACCAATTATCTATCTTAATTTTATTTATTTATTTATTGAAAAGTGAGAACATGCTATTTTCAGTCACAGGGAGGACTGTAAAAGTCTATGCTAGTGAAATATTCTAGTTGAAGTCTTGCCTTTAATTTTTGAAGGTTTTTTTTTTTCATTGTCAGGGTAGTTATTCTTGTTTTGAGCCCCTTAATCCATTTTGACAACATTCTTTAACGGCACTTTTACTATTTTATTATAATTTTTTTTTTACTCTTCTGAATATGAGGCTTTGAAGGCAGAGGTCATAGTAACATCCCTTGCCCTACGGTCTAGCACACTATCAGAGCTAATGCAACAAACAAAGGTTGTAACTCATTTATCTTTACATCCATGAAGCCATGCACATAGCTCCTGACAGGTGGTGGTCTTTAAGAATTGTGAATGGAATTGATGAATCAAAGACTTTTAGATAAAAGTATTTTGGGGGCTTGGGTAATAATGAATGCCATGAAATTACACTAGCAATCACTGCCATCTTTTTAGCCATAAAAAGCTTTCCACACAGTCTGACTTTAATCAAAACCTCATCATAACACTATTCCTCAGCTATGATAGGTCCTTATTTTACAGTTGAAAACTACGACTTAGAAGAGCTAAATAACTTCCCCAAGTCATCCACTATCAGAAAGAAGAGGGCTTCATCCCAGCATTGCATGAACTGAAAGCCCATATTCTTAATCCAAGAGTTACATTGAATTCATTGCTTCTCAATGTATTTTATGAATGAAAAGTGCCAATTTAAGTTTTAAATAAGTAGCCCAATATATTGATCTAGTATGGGTATTTAAATGACAGCTCTTACTCAGGTATGCTCTTCCTTGGTACAGAGATCCACTTTTCTGTATCTCTGTTCTCCTTTCCCCATCCCTATCTTCTTAATCCAGACTTAAGTAGATAAAATATTTTCTAACCAAAGTTTTGACAAGGCTGTGTAGCATCTATTCAAGATTCTATAATTACCTAAGCTGTGTCTATGTATTATAATTTATGTTTTCATTGATAGGGAAAGCAATGCTTGTTTCTAAAAATTCAGAGGAATATATTTATTGGTTTTTAATGGCCTGCCATACAGATGATCATTGCTTACTTAGCATCTTTTCTATTCAATTATTATTAGGATATTTAGGTAATTTTCAGTGTGATAAATCAATGTTGAAAATATCCTTATGTATAATTTTTGCATCTAATTATTTTCTTAGAAGTGGAATCACTTACAGAATACAAATTCTTGGTGAATAGTTCTGCATACATATTTCCTAGTTGCTTTCAAAAAAGGGTGTACAATTTACATATTTACAGTCACATCATCAGTTGGTAAAAACATGGGTTTTACTATACTGGTACTCCTCCTCCTACTGCTATTACTGTTTAAAGAGGGTTGTTACTTTGATAGGCCACAAATGACATTTAGGTTACTTTATTCTTATAAAAGCAGAACAATTATTCATATGTTTAATGCCATATATGTTTTTTTCTTTTAAGCTATCATTTCATATCTTTGTCACATTTTCCATAGGGGTTTTAATGTCTTTTTTTTTTAACGTTTATTTATTTTTGGGACAGAGAGAGACAGATCATGAACTGGGGAGGGGCAGAGAGAGAGGGAGACACAGAATCCGAAGCAGGCTCCAGGCTCTGAGCCATCAGCCCAGAGCCTGACGTGGGGCTGGAACTCATGGACCGTGAGATCGTGACCTGAGCTGAAGTCGGACGCTTAACCGACTGACCCACCCAGGCGCCCCGGTTTTAATGTCTTTTATATTAATCTATAAGAGCTCTTTATATTTAAAAATTCTATTCCTGAGGCACATGGGTGGCTCAGTCAGTTGGGCATCTGACTTCAGCTCAGGTCAGGATTTTGCGGTTCATGATTTTAAGACCTACATTGGGCTCTGTGCTGACAGCTCAGAGACTGGAGCCTGCTTCAGATTCTGTGTATTCCTCTCCCTCTGTTCTTCCCTCACTCATGCTCTGTCTGTATGTCTGTCTCTCTAAAATAAGTCTAAAGAAATTTTAAAAAATTAAAAAAATAAAATGCCATTCCTTTGTTGTATGTGGTATATTCTCCTGGGTCTTTTTCTCAAGTTTCCAGATAATTACATTGGGAACCATTTCTACTCTCTGGAATTCATCTCCCCTCCAGTTTTCCTGTTTTCCTGTACCTTAGTTTTGGCTTTTATTAATTTTGTTTCATGCCTTCCCATAATCTAAACCTCAGCATATTTCTTTCATCTGTTTATAACATAGATAGGAATAGGACATACCTTCATTACTTTCATGCAAACATGACCTCAGTTTTTGTCAATAACATTTCATACAAGACAATACTTTATTGATTCAGATTATGTTTTTAAGTTTATTTATTTATTATGAGAGATAGAAAGCACACATGTGCATGTGAGTAGAAGAGGGGCAGAAAGAGAGGTAGAGAGAGAATCCCAAGCAGGCTCCAAGCTGTTAGCACAGAGCCAGATGTAGGGCTTGATCTCACAAACCGTGAGATCATGACCTGTGCCAAAATCAAGAATAGGACACTTAACTGACCGAGCCACCCAGGTGCTCCATTAATTCAGATTATACTTCTTGTAGATTTATGTTAGTTCAGTGATTGGAAACAAGAGGAACTCATGTTTACTTTCTACTGTAACACCAAGAGCTATGCCCTTACCATTATTTTATTTAAATTTCACAGAAATATAATGAATTAGGTATTACTATTCCTTTTTTCCCCTCAGATGTAAATGCTGAGTCTCAGAATGTTCAATAGCTTTCTGAGGCCTACAGGACTCCCTTTGAAGTTATCTGTTATCTTTATTATATTGCCTCTTTGCCCTGCAAATGAACAAAAGGCCAACTTTCTAATTAATAGTGTAGAACAATATTGTTCAAAGTATATTTAAATAGCTTTAGACATACCATTTTATTTAGTTTTTGAGCATTTTAAAAATACATTTTTTCATAGAATGATGTTAATACAAATATTTTATGGGTCAAATTAAGTCAGTCAAGAAATTAAAAAATATTTTAGTTTTGGGTGTTTTATTTGGAAATATTAATATTAATTTACTTGGAAATACTCTGAATTCCAACTGAGTGGCTATAATCTCCTTGTCTAAATTAGTGAGCTCTCCCTCTGCCCCATGACTGAGTAGGAAGCTCTGTCAAAACAGTGGTTGAAATGTAAGGAAAACAAATATATTTTTGGAGGAGGATTAAATTCAAATTCTATCTCCCAAGCTATAATAAAATAATTGAAAAGTTTGGGAAAATGCTTAAAGGAATATGTCCCACATCCTTTGAGCTATATTCAATTTTTACATAATTAGATGGCCTGGAGTCTACATTCCCCAGTAAATGGGAAGATGTTTCTTTGGGCTTTTCTCAATAACGTTAATTCTCTGGATTCACTAAGAGTGAAACCTACAAGGACTTAACTTTTCTCCATCTCTGAACCCATTCTCCATGGGAAGGGCATTGAAAATAATCTATGGTATTCCTTAAACTCATTAGAGTCTTTTGAAACTATTTTCAATTACTTTGAGGCACAGAACAATTGTACACGCTTGAAGAACATTGCTGTATCAATAAAAATGTATCATTATAGTCCTATTAGGAAATAACTCTCTTTACTAAAATCTGATACAGAATCCCTAAGGATAAAATAGAATTTCAGGTGAGTTAAGATTAGTTTTAGTTAAGTTGGAGTTTTAATAGCTCTTAGTCCTATGCATGCAGGCACACAAGCATTTTCTAATTTTCAAAGGAAGTTTATTTATATCTAGCTGTTTGGTTTTTTTTTTTTTTTACTGTTCTTGAAAGTTGATATGTTTCCTTAGAAAGCTAATAAAAAGAAACTAATGAGATCCTAATTTTAGAAATATATTTGATTTTTATTGGGTTATTCTGTGAAATATAAATTTGTTTATTCCATATGTTTTAATACTTATTCTCTCCTTTAATACTGAAATACAATGTTATATGAAAATATTTAAATGGTTCACAATATTTCTCTTTTCTCCTTAATACATGCAAATGATGCTATATCTTAGCATCCATGTAAATGATGGTTATAATTTATAAAATATTTTACAATTAAAGTCTCTCCAAGAACAAAGTAAAACACCCCATTAGATTTTATGAAAACATAAAGTGAAGCTAATAAAGTTCATAGATTGGGTCTGGATAAATGCCCATAAAACCATGGCACTTAATTATGGTTCAAATTCTTGTGTTCTGGTGGCAAATTTACCTCATTCTAATCTTAACTTCTTTTATTAATCAACACATCCCTGCCATATGTCAGGGACATTTTGACCCTCAGCATAATTAGGACCTATGAGACTTTAAAGCTTTGGGTTTTAATCTGAAAAGCTATTATCAAATTGCCCACCTGGGTAGCTTTCTGCATCCATTTTTGTTCCCAAAGTCTATTTCCTACATAGTAGATAGAATGAACTTTATAAATTTAAATCAGTCCAAAGCCCTCCCTCCTCAAAATTCTTCCAAGAGATTGCAGTTAGAATAAAATGACAAGTTTTTGCCATGGCCTATTGAATCACATATGATGCTGTTTCTTCCCATACCCCAATCTTCTTTTCCAACCACTCCTTTTGATTCACTCTTCTCCAGACACACTGACGTTCTGGCTCTTCTGCCAAACAGATCAAACTTTAGTCCATTCCTGGCCCTTTACACTTGCTGATGGACCTGCTTTTTTATCTACAGATAGTAGCTCACTCCCTTTCTTTGTTTAAGTTTCCACTCCAGTATTATCTCCTTCAGGATGCTTTTCCTAACAACTCCACTGAAAACAGCCCTTGATTCTCCATCATACATTTCCCCTTTCCCTGATTGATTACTGCCAGAAGTTATAATATTATTTATTTGTTTGCTTACTTATTGTTAGCTTCTCTCACTAGAATGCAGGCATCTTGAGGCAGGATCTTGATAACCACTATATGTCCAGAGCCTAGAACAATGTATGACATAGACACTCAGAAGGTATCTGGTGAATGGAGGAATCATTCAATTTGAAATACACTGAGCAATGTTTCACTGTCCTGAATCCTAAACTGGTATTCTGGACCCTATTTCTTATCACTTCTTTAGAATACTCTGTCTCCTAACTACACCTTTAATGTGCCATTTTTCAATATCTACCTCTTTATGATAAACTTCTTTTATCATTATCAGCTTCAATTATAATACTGTTTCCAGAACTTACTTTTTAAATGATATATTTATAAAAATCTTGTTTTCACAACTTTAGAGATAGTATGAAAAATTACCTCAGGGCTACTGTAAAAAATTATTGTGGATATTTCTTTATTCTTATATTACTCAACTGCTCAACAGCATTTGGTATACTACATTCTTTTTGAAAACTTTCTTCCTTTAACTTTGACTTTAAACTACCCTCTTGATTTTCTTTCCATTTATTCAGCCCCTACATCTCTATTTCTGTCCAAATTCTAATGTTAGTGTGTCCCAAAGCTAACTTTGGCTCTCTTATGTTTTATTTTCCCTCTTCCTTCCCCTCATCATTTCTCCCTTCCTTTCCTTCCACTCCCCTTTCTCTTCTTCTCTCTAATGTCGTTCATTAGTAATTTAAACCACTTTCATTCTTTAAATAACTTCTATTTCCCAATATGCTCCAAAAGTTTATCTCTTTTTTTACTTTAGATTAATAAATCCAACTGTTGACTTGATAGATGCACTTAGATGTATGAATCATTTTACTTATTCAAAATCAGATGTATATCTTGCTTTACTTGCTCAAAACAGTTTTGATTCCTTCCCTTCCTCTAACCCCAGTTATTTCCCTCTATTTTCTATTAGTAAATGACACCATCCTGCTTTCAGTTGCTCAAGTCAAAATCTAGGTTTTACTCTTGATACCAGTCTTGGTATCAAGACTTGTTACCCACACCCAACTGAGAAGCAAGATTTTCATGTTCTACTTCCAAATTATATCTTCAACCATCCATCTACTTTTCTTCATCCCTTTCCACCCTACTGGAGAGTGAGTCTTCAAACTGGTCCCTCTATGTCCATTAATTTTTATTAATTTTTTTAATGTTTATTTATTTTTGAGAGAGAAAGAGCACGAGCAGGGGAGGGGCAGACAGAGAGAGGGAGACATAGAATCTGAAGCAGGTTCCAGGCACCGAGCTGTCAGCACAGAGCCCAACATGGGGCTTGAGTTCACAAAGCATGAGTTCATGACGTAAGCTGAAGTTAGAGGCTTAACTGACTGAGCCACCCAGGTGTCCCCTTCTATGCCCACTATTGGTCTACTATGAACCAACTTCCAAATCTATTTTCCACCATGCAGCCAGAGCTTATACTTTTAATCCTGTTACTTTCTTGCCAAAAACATTTCAGTAGTTTCTCATTATAAGTGCAATAATACCAATTTTCTTAACATGGCCTACTAGACCCTTCACAGCTTGGCCTTCCTTACCTTTCTCAACCCATGTCTTACCATTTCCTCCTGGCTAATCATGCTCCAGTCTCTTTCATCTCCCTTCTTTTCTCAGATAAACCAGATTACAACTTTTCTTTCAGACTAGTTTTACTTGCTCTTCCCTTTGCCTGAGACAGTTCTTTTTCTAGAACTTTAGATGGCTTGGTCCTTTTCAGCCTCATGTTAGCCTAACTTTCATCTTCTCAAGAGGTCTTTCAACCTAGCCTGCACCTCCTCCACCCAAATTCTTCTGTTATATCTCCCAACTTATTTCCTTTATTCCAATTGCACAATCTGAATTTTGCTTATTTATTACTGGTTACCTTGTTCATTGTCCATATTCTTTATAATCCTCATATCCATGAAGACAGAAAACACGTCTGTTTTGTTCACTATTGCTTAAAACAATTCCTGATGTTCCCTGATGCTTAAAACATTGCCTAGATCATTCATTCAAATAATGAATGAAAGAAATGAGATAATATATATAATGTACTTGATATTGTGTTGGCAAATGGAAAATGGTCAATAAATGTTAACTTTTGTTATTGAAAATATTGTTCCTCTTTTACCCTATAACTTTAGTGTTGTACACTGGAGGATGGAGTGTGTGTGTGTGTGTGTGTGTGTGTGTGTGTGTGTGTGTGTTTGTGTGTGTATTTGTGTGTGTGTGGTAGGGGAAGAGAGAGAGAGAGGAGATATTCTTGCTTTAACAAATGCTTAAAACAATTAATTAGATATCCTTCCCTCTTTGAGATGCCTGGGTGGCTCAGTCAGTTGAGCATCCTACTCTTGATTTTGGCTCAGATCATGATCTCAGGGTTCATGAGATCAAGCTCTGCATCAGGCTCTGCACTGACAGCATGAAGCCTACTTGAGATTCTCTCTTTCCCCTATCTCTCTGTGCCCCTCCCCCACTCTCTCTTGCTCTCTCAAAATAAATAAACATTAAAAAAATAAAAAACTATCCTTCTCTTTTTGAAATAAGCCTAAGAGAGAGATGCTTTTAGCAGCTGTCTCAGAAGGAGGGGAACTACCTGGCCTTATTATAGTCTTCAGCCCTGGTAAATGTGGGTTGAGAGACAAGTATTTATGTATTAATTCACATATTTATTCAGTTTTGTTGAGTACCTATTATGGTCTCATGTCTACTTTGGCTCTGTGAAATGTAAAATGAATCAATGCATCCCAACCTTCCAAGGTCATATTAAGGTGACTTGATAAATCACAAACTTCAGGAGCACGTGGGTGGCTCAGGTGATTAAGCATCTGACTTCAGCTCAGGTCATGAACTCACAGCTCATGAGTTTGAACCCCACATTGGGCTCAGCTGACAGCTCAGAGCCTGGAGCCCGCTTTAGATTCTGTGTGTGTGTCTTTCTCTCTGCCCCTGCCCCGCTCATGCTCTATCTCTTTCTCTCTCAAAAATAAGCATTAAAAAATAAATGACAAACTTCAGAACACTAGATGAATAATGCACACAATAAAACAGACAATAAAGTGCAGAGAGGGAAAATGTGTTTCCCACGAATAATACCTGGCATGAGCTTTAAAGGTAAAGTGGAAAGGTTCTTGTGATGAACTTTTCAGATAATTCAGTAGATGTTTCAGGGAAACTTCTCTCCCAATATGCTCTTTTTTCCCCTGTATTCTCCTTTTTGGGATGATCATAGACCCCATCACCCAAGTGAGAAATCTACTCTCAGACAATGGCCAGACTGGGTTGACTCTATGTCCATTTAATTAATTCCCTTTCTTTGTATTTCTTTTTTTACTTCCTTTATTCAGCACTTGCTTCTCCAGTCAACCCTCCACTTTACTGTCACAGTTATTTTTCTAAAACAAAGACTTAATATGTCACTGTACTACTTAAATTCTTCAATATTGATTTCCTTTTTGTTTGTGTATGTGTTATGGCTTAGTTTGATGTCAGTTTGTACTTGCGTTATACTACTTCCTGTGATAGTAGGTCTTTTTACGCTGCCTTTTTCATCACTCTCTTCCTATGGAATCTTTGTTTTTCATGCCTGCTTTTTAGTACCTGCCACAGTCCAAGGTGGTGCATACCAGGTCCCCTAGAGAAACCTTTGCCTTCCACTCTAATGAATGCTGCTCCCTACCCTAATCACTCTCTCTCCCTCACATTATGATGCTTTATGATCATCATAGATCCTAGCATCTTGGAAACTGTTTATTATTTATGCTTAATTATATAAGCTAGACTGGGGAATTGCAATTATGAAATAGTATTCATTTCTTCACTCTCAAATCCTAAAACCCTGTAGGCTCTTTCTGCTCCATCTCAGAGAGATTCCTCATCAAATCTCACAGCTTTTCCCATCTCACATAGGCATTAGAATAGTCTCATTTTTAATTGTCAAAACCCCCAGTGAAATCTTAATTTAAATTTCAGTTGTGTGTCCAGTTCAAAAATTCTCCCCATTTTCTCAGTTCAGACCTGAGCTTGGCTCATAAATATGTGCTTTGAGGGGGTAGGATTAGGATAAGACCTGCTCTTTTGCCATCTATCCTTAATTTGCTCTTATGCTTTCCTTCTCTTCTTGGTGCACTGCTTTGGCTCTGTTAGGACTGCAGTTGGGATCATTGTCATTCTCTCTTGCCTGTCATACACACTCTGGATGGGTATGGATGTCCTCAACCTGGCTTTTTTTCTGAGGTATATGTTCCATACTAGTTCCCAGAGTTACTCCATAGAATAAGCATTGGTTACCCACAGTTGTGGCTGGCTGGCTGGTCCATACTTTGATGACTGCCTTCTTTTCCCCGTCATCTCTCCTCACTTTTCTACCAGTGTTCTCTACACTTAGACAATCAGCTACTTACTCGCATATTTGTCTCAGGATCTTTCTCTAGGGAAAATGTTCATTAACCTTTTTTGTAAAAGGCAAAATTGTAAATATTTCCAGCTTTGTGGATATGTCATCTCTGTATCAACCACTCAGCTCTGCGACTGTAAGCCCCAGAATAGCCATAGATAATGTGTGAACAAGTGAGTGTGCCTGTGTTAAAAATTGTCAGAGAAATTATAAAACCACTTACTATAATGGTAAATTTGTCCTTTTCTTTCTGTAAGTCTATCAAATTTTTCTGTATATATGTTATTTTATTGGACTCATTGAAGTTTAGAACTGTAGTATCTTGTTGAACTAAGCCTCTTTTTATAGTGTAGTGTCCCTATCTATTTCTAATGATGCTTTCTGTCTTAAAGTCTGTATTAGCTGGTAAATACTGACCCCAGCTTTATTGTGCCTAATATTGGCTTGATATGTAAAAGATAATCTTCTGTCTTTTTACATCCAGCATTTCTATATCCTTATGTATTATATATATGTTATGGACTAAATGTGTTGCTCCCAAATCCATAATTGAAGCTCTATCCCTCAGTGTAATGGTATTTGGAGATGAGACTTTGTGAGTAATTAGGTTTAAATGAGATCATGAGGGTGTGACCTTTATGAATGGGATTAATATCTTTGTAAGAAGAGGAAGAGAGACTGGAGCTCTGTCTCTCTCTCTCTTCCTCAGCCAAATGAGGATACAGCAAGAAAGCAGCTATCTGCAAGTCTGAAAGACAGACTTCACCAGGAACCAAATCTGGCAGAACCTTGATCTTAGACTTAGCCTCTAGAACTGTGAGATATAAATGTCTATTGTATATACCACTCAGTCTATGCATCCTTAGCTGACTAAAACAGTGTGCCCCTTATACACTACATATAATTGAGTGAAAAATTGTTTGAAATTCTCTGTAGTTTACTTGGCAAGACTTTTTAAAAATTTATTTTGATTACTGAAATACTTGCACACATTTCTGTCATTTTATTTTGTGATTTTCATTTTTTTTTCAACGTTTATTTATTTTTGGGACAGAGAGAGACAGAGCATGAACAGGCGAGGGGCAGAGAGAGAGGGAGACACAGAATTGGAAACTGGCTCCAGGCTCTGAGCCATCAGCCCAGAGCCTGACGCGGGGCTCGAACTCACGGACCGCGAGATCGTGACCTGGCTGAAGTCGGACGCTTAACCGACTGCGCCACCCAGGCGCCCCTGTGATTTTCATTTTAATCCACTTCTTTATGCTTGTTTTCTCTTGCCTCTATAATTTTTTGATAGGCTACCTTTGTTTTCTTATTCATTTTTCTTGTTCTGTTTCATAACTATATATATTTCTCTAAATAGTTATTTTTGAAATATTACCATACATATTTGAGTCTAAGTATTATATCAAAATCCTTCTCCCAAAGACACTTACACCCTGGAATATATAGACTCCAATCATCCTGTCCTGACTTATGTGGTATTACTGTCCATTATTTTTTGATAGTAAACAGTCTCAGTTTTTGACTACTTTATTCCAAATAATAGTTTCACAGGTTCACAGTTCTAGGTCAATTTATTTTTTTGATATTCCAGCGATATCATTCAACTGTCTTCTGATTCTGAGTAAGTAATTTAATCTCCCTAAAACTCAATATCTGTGATTCAATTAACAAAATAATCCAAAGATAACCAGGGGTATTCATTCTGGGCCTCTTGGACAAAGAGTTTGCTAAGACCCAGGTCTCTCTTTATGTCAGCAGGAGCAGATACTCTGGGGACTTATGACAGGGGAGGCTGAGATATTTTAGGCCTCGAGATTTCTAGGGCCTGGGAGCTAAATTTCCAGACAACTTCTAAAAACTGCTGGTACCCCAAATCAGACTGCACTTAAAACACAGTCTGATGATTTCCCCCTGACCCAACTGCTATATCATACATATCCTGTTTAAAGAATGTGGAATCACATTTAGAGTTCAGCAGGGAATTCTGCTTGACAAGCCTTACTAAGAGGTAATGAACATATGGGAACCCATGCCTTTTTGTGCTAACTCTGGTCTTTTACATTTTCCCTTCACCCAATAAAGCATACTGCTTAGCCAATGCTGTATGGTTTTGCACAACTCATCTGAAACCCTAGTACATGATAAGTGGTCTAGTGGCACACAAGTTTCCTAATTTATATCATGGTAGTACCAATGCCATTTAGTTGGTGTAAAAGTTAAATGGCATGATACATGTTAAGTACTTGGTACATAGAAAGAACTTAATAGTTGTTGGGTGTTATTTTTGTTATCAAAAATATGAAAGACCCTTTTATTGAATCCTCTTTAAAATGTTTCTTCATTAATCATATATGGGAGTCTTTCCAAGGTGAATTTTTTTCTCCCCAGATATTCATATGTTGCTTAGAAACAATCACTGGTTTATTAGAGTAAAAAAGAAAATCAGCAATAGTTTCTAGACAACAGAGTCTGCTAACACTCTGCTGGATGAAAACACTTGCTTAAGAATTAATCTCTAATATTAATTATGAAATGCTTTAACAAACACAAAATGTGTAATAATTGTTTATTGTTTTTCATTTGAGAGAGTGCACCCACATCACAGAAGCAGAAAGAATCCGGAATTAATTAGCAATTGATCATGACAGCATGTCATCCTATACAACTTATACAACACCTGCCCTGATTATTTGTGAATCCGTGAAGGAGAACAAGCATAGCAAACTGGCATTTGACAAACAAGCCACCTAATTAAAAGGCTATCAGGGACAGCAAATGGAACAAAAACTAATCAGAAAAATACTGTTTGCTAAAAGTTGACAGACAGATTATTACTACAAAGCAAAAATACTGGTGCATAAAATAACTTTATCTTTCAAACATTTGTTGTAGGGATAGCTTTCGGTGGAGGGCTCAGGGGCTAGTTCAGCAACTTAACCTATTCTTTTTAGTTCCTTGGGGTACATATGGAAGACCAGATGTCATTGCTGTCTCCAATTAAATTATAGGGTATCAGGGAGGCATGACTGAATATTAAGCAGTTAAAGATGTTATAGGAATGACGTGGTTCTTCAAGAAAACTTTTACAGTATTGATGACCCTTAGGATGCCTTAAAAAAAAAAAGTATAGGAAAGATAAGTAGAAAGTAGATGGCAACTGTATATCAGAGTCTTTGTACATTTTTGTGATAGATGTTGTCTGATATTTGTGTGACGATGTGGGTGGGGCAGAGAAAGCCATAATCCTATCAGGGGTTTCAAAGCTTCCAGGATATGTATATTATATATATTTAATATATATATTAATATATAAAAATGTATATAAATATATAATATATAAATATATTATATATATAAATATATATATAATATATATTTTATATTATATATATAAATATATATATAATATATATTTTATATATATATTAAAAAGGACATAATTTAATTCCAGTATAGGTAACATATGGTGTTAAACTAGTTTCAGGTGTACAATGTAGCAATTTAACAATTCTATATATTACTCAGTGCTCATCAGGGTAAGTGTGCTCTTATTCTCCTTCACCTATTTCACCCATCCTTCACCCACCTCCCTCTGGTAACTACCTGTTTGTTCTCTTTATTTAGGAGTCTGTTTTTTGGTTTGTGACTCTTTTTTTTTCCCCTTTTTCCATTTGTTTCTTAAATTACATATGAGTGATATCATATGGTATTCATCTTTCTCTGACTGACTTATTTTGCTTAGCATTATACTCTCTAGCTCCATCCATGTCATTGCAAATGGCAAGATTTCATTCTTTTTTGTGGCTGAATGATATTCCGTTGTATATATATATACTATATCTTTCTTATTCATTCATCAGTTTATGGATACATGGGCTACTTCCATAATTTGGCTATTGTAAATAATGCTACCATAAACATATGGGTGCACAGATCCTTTTGAACAAATGTTTTCATAGTCTTTGGGTAAATACCCAGTAGTGAAATTACTGGATTATAGAGTAGCTCTATTTTTTATTTTTTTAGGAACCTCCATACTGCCTTCCACAGTGGCTTCACCAGTTTGTATTCGCACCAACAGTGCACAAAGGTTCTTTTTTCCTCCACATCCTTACCAATATTTGTTTCTTGAGTTTTTATTTTATCCATTCTGACAGGTGTGAGGTGACATCTCATTGTGGTTTTGATTTGCATTTCCCTGATGATTACTGATGTTGAGTATCTTTTCATGTGTCTGTTGGTCATCTGTATGTCTTCTTTGGAGAAATGTCTGTTCATATCTTGTGCCTATTTTTAATTGGATTATTTGTTCTGTGTGTGTGTTGAGTTGTATAAGTTCTTTATATATTTTGGATACTAACCCTTTATTGGATGTGTCATTTGCCATTTGTCATTTGTCATGTCCCATTCTGTACGTTGTCTTTTAGTTTTGTTGATAGTTTCTTTTGCTGTGAAGAATCTTTTTATTTTGATATAATTTAAATAGTTCATTTTTGCTTTTGTTTCTCTTGCCTCAGGAGACATATATGGAAAAATGTTACAACTGATGTCAGAAATTACTGCCTGTGCTGTCTTCTAGGATTTTTTCTTTAGTTTTATCTCAGATCTCATGTAAGTCCTTAGTCAATTTTGAATTTCTTTTTGTGAATGATGTAAGAAAGTGGTCCAGGTTCATTCTTTTGCATGTAGCTAGCTGTCCAGTTTTCCCAACATCATTTGTTGAAAGGACTTTTTCCCATTGCATATTCTTGCCTCTTTTGTCAAAGATTGATTGACCATGTAATAGTGGATTTGTTTCTGGGCTTCCTATCCTGTTTCATTGATATATGTGCCAATACCATACTGTTTTAATTACTACAGTTTGGTAGTATAAATTGAAATCTGAAACTGTGATACTTCAGCTTTGCTTCCTTTTTTTCAAGATGACTTTGGCTATTCGGTGTCTTTGTGGTTCCATACAATTTTGTTTGTTCTAGTTCTGTGAAAATGTTGTTGGTATTTTGATAAAGATTGCATTAATTTGTAGATTGTTTTGAGGAAGTAGGAACATTTAATATTATTTGTTCTTTCAACCCTTGAGCGTTGAATATCTTTCCAGTTGTTTGTGTCATCTTGAATTTCTTTCATCAGTATTTTACGTTTTTCAGAGTACAGGTCTTTCACTTCCTTGGATAAGTTTATTCCTAGGTATCTTACTGTTTTTGGTCCAAGTGTAAATGGAATTGTTTTCTTAATTTCTCTTTTTGCTGCTTCATTATTAGTGTATAGAAATGTGACAGATTTCTGTACATTGATTTTGTATTACTTCCAGGTTATTTTAATTTTTCCTATTGATAAAGCTCTTGATTCTGGTAATTTTTCCTAGGAAATTATTCTAAAGAATTCTTCTAAAAAATTTCTGGTAAACTAGTGCAAAATTTTAAGTTTATATATTTTAGTAGGTGAAGACAAAGCCAGCTATTCAGTATATTTTTGCAATCCTGGAAGTTTATATCATGGTTAGGTTCTTGAACAACTTCTTCCTTATTTTGAGCAGTGTGCCAAACCCAACATTCCCCAAAACATCTTGTGTCAAACATGATCTTGAATGGAGTTCAGAAATTAAGCCTCAGAAAAAATGAGAACATAAAAAGACACTTTAATGTCCTATATTGGCAATAGAACAAACAGATAAAGAGTATATGTGCTACTTGACATCAATGGTATACTTTTTTTAATAATAAAAAATGGATATTTGCCTTTGTCTTTTATATCAAGATGAATTCTTTTCTAAAAGAGAATTCTTAGTAACTGATATCTGGTCTATGTTTGAATAAGCCCATTGGTGGCAAGGTCACTCCCTCTTCAAGAAGTTCATTCATTTTTATAGAAAATATGTTGTAGAAGGTGGCCATGAAAGAAGGTGAATATGTATATTAATGTAAATAGCAGTATGAGGTGATAGGAGAGAGGAACAGGCAAACTGTTACATCTTTCTAAAAGCATAAAAATGCAGAGTTCATAACTATAAACTTGGGAGTTCAATGTTAACCCTAAATAAAAATCTAGAAAATATTACTATAGAGATTCACTGGTATGAAAGTAAATTTAAGATTCTGAGCTTGGATCTAAATACTAGCTTTATAAATAAAGATAGAAAGGTCTTTGGCAGCATATATATGAAAGGGAAATTTTCTACTTGAAATTGAGAATAAGTTCAATATGATTTAACAGTATGGTTATCTGACAAAAGAGATGAAGCACTTTTAAATTTTTCTTTCAAGAGATAATTTTCCTTCTTAGAGAAGATAGAAACAACGGAATCTCTGTTTTCTTTATTATTCATCAAAATTATACCACTGACTTCAAGAAATTCTTCTATCCTTTTTCTCTATTAGCTTTGTTGTTATACACATCCATCTTAGGATGCATTAAAAGAAATATAATATCTATAAAGGGGACATGATGGTCCCTCTGCTATCTGCTCTTACAGTATAGCGTTCAAATCATGCTTGGAGTACGGCATTCAATTTTGGAAACCAAATTATAAAAGCTACATGAACAAACTGTAAATATTTCAGAGAATGGTCAGGAATATGGAAGGACTTAAAATCCTGCTACACAAAAGATGGTGTAAAGAATTCTAGGTATTTAACTAAAAATTGTAGATATTGGGGAAATATGATATTAAATACATACAAATATGTTATATTCTGTCATGTGGGAAGCTATTTTGATTTGTTTGAGTAACCCACTGGATCAATGGTTGGAAGCTAAAAGTAGATCATTTTTCCTCAATTTAAGGAATAAAAATCTAAAATTCCAAATCATCTAGAAAGCAATGGCTTCTTTTATCAGTGGAGATGTTCAAGCATTGGGTTGACCGTAACTCACCAAGGATATTGTGTTAAAGATGGCCAACAGACACATGAAAAGATGCTTAACATCACTAATCACCAGGAAAGTACAAATCAAAACTACAATGAGATATCACCTCACACCTGTCAGAATGGCTAAAATCAACAACACAAAAAAGCACAGATATTGGCGAGGATATGGAGAAAGGGGAACCCTCTTGCACTGTTGGTGGAAATGAAAACTGGTGCAGCTACTCTGGAAAGCAGTATGGAAGTTCTTCAAAAAGTTAAAAATAAAACTACCCTATGTTCCAGCAATTGTACTACTTGGTATTTACCCAAAAGAATACAAAAATACTAATTTGAAGGAATATATGTATCCCAATGTTTATGGCAGTATTCTCTACAATAGCAAAATTATGGAAACAGCCCAAGTGTCCACCAACTGACTGGTGATGGATAAGGAAGATATGGTATACATGTATTTCATTATGTTGCTCAGCCATAGAAAAGAATGAAATCTTGCCATGTGCAATGACATGGATGGAGCTAGAGAGTACTATGCTAAGTTAAGTAAGTCAGAGAAATACAAATACCATATGATTTCACTTATATGTGGAATTTAAGAAACAAAGCAAATGAGCAAAGGGAAAAAAGAGAGAGGCAAACCAAGAAAGAGACTCTTAACTATAGAGAACAAACTGATGGTTACCAGAAGGGAGGTGGTAGGGGGATGGGTGAAATAGGTGATAGGGATTAAGGAGTGCACTTGTGATGAGCACTGAGTGTTGTATGGAGGTGTTGAATCACATATACTGTACACTTGAAACTAATATTACACTGGATGCTAACCAATTGGAATTTAAATAAAAACTTAAAAAAATAAGTGTTATGTTCAGAAGTGATGAATAGTTATTTCTTTTCTAATCTTGAAATTCTGTAGATGGTAAACAGCTTCATATATTAGTGTTCTTTTTTTTTTTAACTGGACTACTACTGTCCAGATAATTGGACTACTCTCTTTAGTAAATCACATAATTTATTCCCTAATTTATTCTCAGAGAGCTACCATTATAAATAGAATAATCCCCTAATGTTTTGCTTTGGGATATAGTAACTTTAATTTGATAACCTAAACAAATACTAGGGTAATGTTTGCTAAAGCAAAAGAAGAAATGCAGTTCCATTATGGCCGCTTACTAGGCCATGTTTGAAGCCTATTATGAATTTGATGCCATAGTTGGTGACATTTAATACGTCTGTATCAATAGTTCTCAACCAGGGGTGATTTTGCACTCCTGGAGGCATTTGGCAACATCTGGAGATACTTTTGGTTGTCTCAATTGGAGGGGAGCTATTGACAACTGGTGGGTAAAGGCCAAGGGTGCTACTAAACATTTACAGTGCATAGGATGGTTTTCCACAACAGAGAATTAACTGACTCAAAATGTCAGTGCCAGAATTTATAAATTCTGGTCTATATAAGAGGGTTCTTCCTTCTGCCATCAAATTAGTTTCATTTCTTTATCCATAGATTCTTTTTATATCTGTCATATATTATTGTCTATATTTATTTATTCATTTATCCTGACAGGATGCATGGGTGGTCCAATGGTAGAATTTTCACCTGCCATTCATCCTGACGGGAAACACAAGTTTTCTGGATCAGAAAATAGACAAACTACTTCTCACAGAGCATCTTAGTGCCAGTTCCCCCACTTCCCCAGAGTGACATAATTAAGACCTGATGTCCTTGCACATGCACTATAGGAGAGGAACCCCAAAATTATGAATCTTAGAGCTAGAGTGACTGACACTCTATTTGTCCTCCCTCTGAAGATGTAGTGAGATTTTGCTGTAGAATGTAAACAATTCCTCTCTGGAGAGAGGAGGGGAAGATCTTATTTCACACTCCAAAAGCCAAATAAATGGCTTCAAGGAGAATTAACCAGAGGTCTCTATTCAGTTACCTTTAATACAAGTTGCTAGCAATCTTTGCTCAGAAAGTTCTACTCATGGAGAAACATGAGAATATTTGTGAAGCATTGAACCCTGACATTATCCAGGAGTTTATTCCTTTTCTTGCTCTCCCTCATGTAATTCTCCTGGCACCCTCCACCAACCATGTCTCATTAGGGGGTTAGCATTATCTTGACCTCCTTTCTCATGATACTTAAGGCATCTTGTGATGCTTAAATGGAACTATGGACTCTTGAATTTCCTTAACAAACAAAAACCATCCAAACTAAGTTTGTGACTGTATTTATTATTTTATTTATTTATTTATTTATGTATTTATTTATTTTAAAAATTTTAATGTTTATTTTTGAGAGAGAGAGAGAGAGAGAGAGTGAGTGGGGGAGGGCAGAGAGAGAGGGAGACACAGAATTGAAGCAGGCTCCATGCTCTGGGCTGTTAGCACAGAGCCTGATGTGGGGCTTGAACTCATGAACCATGAGATCATGACCTGAGCTGAAGTTGGACACTTAGCTGTGTGTCTGTCTGCATTTAATAGAAATCTGTGTGGCTTATTTCATTTGATCCATCAGGAAATGTAGTGAGTTTCATACATTTTGTTTTACTTCACTTTGGGCAATAGATACATCCTGAAAAGTGTGAAAAATCAATTTTGTAAATTGAATAGTATAATTGCATGAAAAGAGCACTATGTTTAATGGAAATCTATGATGAATTCTTTTATGAAGTGATTTCCAGTGTGAATAATGAATTCTCATTGCTATTCTTTTATGTTTTTGTGTAAGTTGGAATAAATTTTAAAGGTACTGTCTGTAAATATATCATAATAGTGGTGAGAGTAGAGTTTTTGTGGGATGTCATAGGATTTTTGAACCAACAGAAACAAATTATAACTTTAGAAATGGAAAAGGATTAGAAAGAGCATCATTTTTAGCAAGGTTGTTTGAATTTTCCTTCAAGTTTCATTATTTGTCTAAATATTGACGTTCAGGTCTAAAATCAACGAGTGAAAACTATTAAGCCAAAATTGAAAGCTTAAAAATTTTGTGAACTTTAAACTGAGTGATGTCTTGGGAATCACAAAGCACATAATGGAGAAGCAGTTTAAACTGAGTGATGTCTTGGGAATCACAAAGCACATAATGGAGAAGCAGGCATGGTGTTACATGTAGAAGGGAATAAATAAGCATTAACTGAACTGAATTAAGAAAAGTATTTAGATAATTTTTCAGAGGTATAACTGGTATACCCACTTATCTCTGTTTTTGTTGATTGTCTAATTTACATGTTGGCCTACATTGAACTTTTGTCACAAGAACACTTGGAACGAAATTCAGAGACTTGTTTCTGAATTTCTTTCCATTTGTCTGTCTTGGATGCTCTTAGTTTGGTACACTGAAAATGGTTCCATATCTTGTAATAGTTTTAATTGCTTTAGAACTGATAATATTTATAATTAAAGCAAAAGCTTTCTAACTTTGGGCAACTGTGCTACTCCATTGAAGAGAATCTTACTGCCTATGCATATCATTGTTCCAATCTTGCCTTCTTTGCTACCTTATCTGTTTGATGGGGCGGGGGTTGGGGAGAGAGGCCTCTGCCGCTCAGCTTCATTCAGCAGCGTGTTCTGAAGGGCCCATGTTGTGTGGAGATTTATTTAAGACGGTCTCTTTGCAAGTTGTTGGATGTTTTGGAAAAACACTAAAATACATACCTTTTAAAGATACAACCTTATGCTGTTTTGTTCCTTATATTACAGCAGTAATTTATTGCTATAGGACAGGATTCCTCTCTTAGCAATAAGCAAATAGCTATAAGGTTAATTATTTATTAAAGCACCCTAGGCAGGGAAAACTTGTGTGTTCCACAGAACTCTTTGCAGTTTTGGAAATTTAAGAAGTGGAGTTTCTGATGTTTTTCTCTTTCTTGACATTCATCTGTTCATCTCTTTCCAAACACATACAGAATACGCACAATTTAGGGTTCACAGGCACCTTGTATGCATTGCGTCATTTCATTCCCATTATAACCCAGTAGAATGAATATTCTTATCTCAGGGGGAAACATTACAGAGGCATTACCAGCTGGTTGCACACATTGCTATCTAGAACTGGGAAGTTCAGGAACAGCACAAAGAGCCTAGGGTGGTATCTTGGTTGCTGTTAGTGTTGGGTGTCCTCCTGGTGCAGACCTTAAAGGGGCAGAGTGGTGCATGGAGGCAGCTGCAGTGGTCAGGTCCATGGTGGGTGGGGGGAGGAGAGGAGGACAGGATTAAAAAATACCCTTGACATAAACCAAGACTGGAATAGATGTAACTGAAGCCAATATACTACAACTAACTTAGTCACAGCCGAGGCCTTCAGCTTAGGGAATCTACACAGAGAGAACAAGCTTGTTGAGTTTGGAAACATGGGGTGTGGTGTGCAGTGGTGAAGGGTGAGGATGTGGTAGTAGATTAGTAAAGGGCCAGCTCTTATAGGGCTTGGTGAGCCAGGGTAAGTGGTCAGGATTTTGTTCCAGATGTGACAAACCTCTGGAGGCTTTAGGTAGGTCATGAAAAGTTATGATTTTCTTAGTATCCTTATCTATAAGGTAATAAGATATCCCATCTCAACATATATTCTATTTTTGTGAAAAATAATAATCTAGCATATAATAAATGCTCAATAAATGTATGTTTAATAATGGTAATAACCCTTTTTCTTAACAGTAACATACCAAAGAAGGTATAGAGCTAGTATCTTTGAGATTTAGAGAATGGGAAAAATATCAACTACTTTTAATTGTCTACTGTATGTCTATATTATATAATTTAAGCTGCACTTCAACTTTCTGCAGTGGAAACTAACTTTTAAAGAAGTTAAGAAACTTGCCCACAAGGTCACAGTTGGTAAGGAGAGAGCAAGAATTTCAATTTCACTCTTGGTCTTTCTGACTCCAAAGTTAATGCTCTTTCCTCTATGCCATGCTGCCACATGGAAAATGTATACCCTGTATTCTCTTGACGGTCTGAGGTTGTAGCAGATGATCCCTTATCAAGGGCCTTCTGGCTTTTATTGAGCCTGGATTTTATGAGCAGTTTGGCACATAAACTATAAATTACAAAACGGTCTGCAGTAATTTGTTCTGGGCATTGCCATATTTGACTAAATTATCCTATAAAGTGATATTTATAATTCTGTCCTCTACATCTTTCCATTTTATATGTAAGCATTGAGAGGAAAACCATCAAAGAAACAGAAACTGACTGATGAGAAAGTAGTGCTGAAGGCGCTGTTTAAATTCCAGATGTTATTATAATTGTTATTATCAAATGGATTACTGGGAGATGAATGCAATAATAGCAAGAACATTTCTCTAGCTACATAAACTGACGTTTTCTTCATGAAAGACAACTTTCATGAGGCATTAGAACACAGAAAATGATTGAATGAAGGGCTTTGTAGTGGAGAATTGAAACAAGGCTGGGACAGGAAGACTGTGTACTTAAGTTTCATCGATTGGAGAAGCCAACACAGACAATGATGGTCCTGCTCAGTTACTTGTGGTGCAGGTGAGATGAGCTTCCACTGCCTAGAGCTCCCTTCCACTTTTTCCTCTACTATTACCTTTTTGTGGATCTGTGAGAGCCCTTGGTGACACTAGGATTTGCTTTGTCAGTATTTGAAAGGCTATCACAATTCTGTTGTCTTCAGAGATGGAGAAATACTAACAAACAGAATAAGGCAGATGTATGTAGTTAATATGGGAAAAATTCAAGATTTGCCTTCATCAGCACCTGGCCCTCTATCGTTAAATTAGTGACTATAAACTGCTTTATTTCAAATATTGCTGTTTCTTTCTGTTTGAATTATAAATATCTTTTCAATGAAACAGTTGACATTTGTTAATAATAGTAAAGCTTATTCTAAAACTCTGAAGCCTTTTAATCATCCAGAATGTATAATACATATTATAAATATTTAACCTATATGCACAAATGTGTCTCTCCTTTCCTCTTTGTATCCATCTTTCTTTCTTCCTATGAGATTAGAGTCTGGGGTTTGGATTTAGAAGATTTTAGGTGGTTTAGGGTTTTTGTTTTGTTTTGTTTTGTTTTTAATGTTTTCTATATACCAAACACTCTTCTCCATTTTTCAGTAAACAATGAGAAAAAAAGCTCCCTGCCACTGTGGGGTGGAGGCCTACTCTGCCAGAGTGATAGGAAATAAACTATAAACATAAGAAATATCTAAATTACATATTCTGCTAGATGATGGTTTTTACTGGGGAAAAAAAGGAGAGTGAAGACTTGAAGGAGGTAAAGATAAGCTGTTGGGTATATTTAGACAGATATCTTTTGTTGTTGTTGTTCAAAATGAATATACACTAGTATCCAAGGTAAAAAAGGAAAAGTTTTGTCTACACCATAGAAAATGGATAAATTCATATGACTGTGCAGAATTTTTATTTTTATTTTTAAAATTTTTTTTAACGTTTATTGATTTTTGAGACAGAGAGACACAGAGCATGAACAGGGGTGGGTCAGAGAGAGAGAGGGAGACACAGAATATGAAACAGGCTCCAGGCTCTGAGCTGTCAGCACAGAGCCTGATGCGGGGCTCAAACCCACGAACTGTGGGATCATGACCTGAGCTGAAGTCAGACGCTTAACCGACGGAGCCACCCAGGCGCCCCTGTGCAGAATTTTTAAAGCTGACTTTGCTGGAGGTTGTTTTTCCCTTGGTTAACTGCATACCATATTTAAATTTGTTATAATCAGGTGTTGTAACAAGGGGTGCTGTCTCCTCCACTAAAAGATGAGCGTGTTGTATTGATATCCCCCTTTTGTTCTGAGTAGTGTGAATTAACTCCGATTAAAATAAACATTAACTAGGGGCACCTGGGTGGCTGAGTCAGTTAAGCATCTGACTTTGGCTCAGCTCATTATCTTATGGCTTGTGGGTTCGAGCCCTGCATCCAGCTCTGTGCTGACAGCTCAGAGCCTGCTTTGGATTTTGTGTCTCCCTCTCTCCCTGCTCCTTGCCTGCTCATACTCTCTCTTTCTCTGTCTCTCAAAAAATAAATAAATAGATAAATAATTTTAAAAAAGTAGCTAAAACAAAAACTCCCCATACTTTGATGGGAGAAACCAGAACCTAGAATCATGTCTCTTTAGAGCAGAATGAGTCCTTAGATATGATTGTCAAACCCATTATGTCACAGCTGGATATTCTAGTTCCAGCCAGGTGGTTGATTTGACCACTGGGGTTGGTCTGACTTTTCTGACCTGTAAAAAATAGAGACAGGATCCCACAGGGAGAACTCTAACATGCCTAGAAGACACACCCTAAAGAGCTCTTGGGTCTTCAGTGAGTAGGGCTCTCAGAAAGAACTGCAGGGGAGCCTAACATCTTAATTCTCAATACACAACTTTTTGAAAGAATGAGAATGGTTTACCCATTCCCTAGAGACTGAAACTGAGCAAACCCTTTCAACCTTTAGAGAGTTCTAAAGAGATCTAGCAAGATAATCAATGAGCTTGTAGCTCTTTTAAAAGCTCTCAGATTGAGGTCACTCACTGTCAAAGCCTCTCTGAGGGACTTACTCAGAGAACTAGACCCCTGCTCCACAAAGTCTGACCCTTGGAGCAGCAACAGCAACAGCAACATCACTTGGGAGATTGTTGAAGTATTCAATCTCAGGCTTCATTCAGACCTACTGAACAGGAATCTGTATTTTAACAAGAAATAGGTGAAATAGCTGAAGAGTAAGACTGAGATGTACTGGAATAAAAAACTTCTGCCAAAAGTGATCCTGACCAGGGCAGAGCAGCACCCCCCCCCCCCCACCCTCTGCTTTGAACTTGACCTTTGAATCCTGAATAATGCCTGTTAGCAGCCAACCTCATTCATGTTCTGTCAAAACTAATTCTATGTTAATGAATATTAGACCATCTTGACTAATTCCTGTGTCTAATGCCCAAATTTGGTAGGGTCCTTTGGCCAGCTCCTGAATGTGTTGCCCTTAGAGGGAGGGATGGATGAGGATTCAAATGGGACAAGACAGGATGGTGCCAGTTCATCTAGACATCTTGCACTGTGGCAAAACCCTCCAATTTGCCCTCTTTCTTATGGGAAGCCCTAATGTATCAATCTCCTTTCTTTCTCCATTAGAGAACCAACCTCTTCTTAAGATGGCATTCAATTATTCATCCTGTCATACATTTGTGTAACATAATTGGAAAGATTGGATATTGTATGCTAGAGAGACCTTGTTTGAGGACAAAAAAAATATGGAAATATTCTCCTATTTGCTTCAATACATTATTCTTCTGTATTCTGTTCCTCTCTGACCTATATTGACTTCAATTTTCCAACTATTTCTGTGTCTGCCTTTTGGAGATCCAATGCTAGACCTTGTTCACTTGATCATTAATACTGTGGCCTTGCAAAGAACAACCCTGTCTGCTCTAGATTACCTGACTTCACTTGTCAGACATTATTCTTCTGGCTTTGGGCTAGGTGACAGGCCTCCGAATTTCACCACACAGGTTCCCATTCTTTGCCTCATTTGCTGGACAGCAATCCCATGAAGTAAGCATCACTATTATCTCCATTTTACAGACTTAGAAACCAAAACTCAAGAAAGAAAATTAAAGGGTTTTCTCAAGGTGATACATGTGGAGCTTATTGCTGAGGTAGACACATACTGATGATAGTTAACTGCAGAGTAAAACTTCAGAGTTTATCCTCATTTTGGATTTTTAAGTCATATCTTTTTGATACTGAACTGGGCCCTTGGGTTCTTTAAACAATAGAAACTGAGAAGTTGGGGTGCCTGAGTGGCTCAGTTGGTTAAGCGTCAGACTCTTGGTTTTGGTGATTGAGCCCCATATCACACTCTGAGCACAGCACAGAGCCTGCTTGGGATTCTCTCTCTCTCTCTCTCTCTCTCTCTCTCTCTCTCTCTCTCTGCCCTCCCCACCCCTCCCCACTCATGCTCTCCCTCCCTGAAAATAAATAAATAAACTTAGAAAAAAAGTACATAGCACAATTCATGGGGTACCTGGGTGGCTCAGTCAGTTGAGTGTCTGACTCTTGACTTTGGTTCAGGTCATCATCTCAAGGTTTGTGAGTTCAAGTCCTGCATTGGGCTCTACACTGATAGTGAGGAGCCTGCTTGGTATTCTCTCTCTTCCTCTCTCTGCCCCTCCTCCACTTATACTCTCTCTCTCTCTCTCTCTCTCTCTCAAAATAAATAAACATTAAAAAAAAAAAAGAAATTGGTAAGAGCCCAACTGGAAGTTCCCGGCAAGGCTTTATCAGGGCTTATGCTTGAGCACATGGGAGGCAGAACAAAGAAGAGAATACTCAGGCTGACTCCCCAGAGGAAAGGTCAGGGAGCATTTTCTAAAGAAGCTTAGGTGTGAAAAAGGTGACATCTAAAAAAAAGGTGACATCTAAAAAAAAGGTGGGGATTTATCAGCAGTTGCTCATTTAAAGGTTATGGTTCTTCATGTGTTGCATGTCTAAAGCTCCACCCTGGGCATGATTTTTAGTATTATAATGAGGGAAAAAGTTGGTGAAATGTCAGTACTGGAGTTCATCTTGGTACATACTGGTCTCGTTTTTGCCAGTCTTTGTAGTAAGCATCTTCCTTTCAGTTAGGAAAGTAATCAGTAATCCCTCCACATTCCTGCAACATATGCTAAAAAGGACAGAGACTTTTAGTTATCCTGGAATGCTGCATTTGGCCTTTAGGATTTACGGGATCCAAGTCCAGGCCCTGCTCTGTCTGCATTTTAGACAGATTTTTTTGAGAAACCACAGCTACCATTATAGACCCCAAACCAGTGTCAGCCACTCTTCCAATGTTTTACATATATTAACTCATTCTGTACAACAATCTTATTAAAGAAGCACTATTAAATGTCCATTTTATAGATAAGCAGATGGGAGCACAGAAAGGCTAAGAAACCTAGAAATTACCAAAGTTGGGATATGAGCCCAGGCAATCTATCTCCATTTTACTATACTGTCTTGTAATACTATGTGGAAAGCACTTAGGAAGACACAAATATGGTGTTTTCAATTATTCATAAAGCCCTAAAGGAGGCAAAAGTTTTGTAAAGGGCAGAAAGCTTGGTTTTAGAAGGGTCAGATGCAATAATATGTTATGTTTGTACAGAGCTTTTCTCCAAAGAGATCAGTAATTCACTTCATATCCCTGCCAACCTCCTGACCTAAGGCCTTTTTTCTTAATAAGGAGAAGATTAAAGGAGTCAAGAGAAAAAAAAAATCATTCCTCTATTTAAGTGATCAAATGAAGTGGTGATTGCAGCTGAATACTCAACTTAAAACTTCATCAGTCAAATGTGAACCATCCTGAGATTAGGAGGGTTTAAAGCTCTGAATCAAATCCATGACAGGTGGATCAAGGTCCATTCTGCATCAGAGCTGATTGTAGATGGCTGTCTAATGAGCAAATGATATGTCATCCCAAGACAGGTAAAAACACCTTTGAAATATAAATTGACATTTACTTACCTCTCCAAGTCTCAGCCTTCTAAATCTACGTAATTGTATCCTTCATACTCATGTGCCAGGAAGAGGAAGAGTCTGGGAGCAGTGGAAGATTCCAGGGCTCTGTGAGATGGGCTTGTGCCTTGGGCTGCAATAGATTCGATACAAACTTGACAGCTCAGCTCCTCCCATTTGCTTTGACATGCATAGGAGAATGCCTTCAGGAAATGCACTGGAGCCTGATGCACTAATTCAGATCTTGTACTTATCAAACCACATATATGTGCTTAAAAAGTAAACCAAGCAGGAAATACGTTCCCCAGTAAAGATGGTAAAGCACCTGGAAAATTCCCCTGGGCCACCAGTCCTGCTGATGTTCTGCTGTAGCATCTGGGGACAGAGGCGTTGTAGGGACCCAGGCAACATCCCCCAAGGAAAACTTTTCTAATTTTGCCTGAGAGTCCTATGTTTGCTCAGGGTTTGGAAAAGGAGAAAGGAATTGGTGCAGGTCATCTAAGGATGATCCCAGAGTCACTCTGAGCTCCAGGCTGTGCTACTGAAGGATACGCATTAGTGCTGATACAATTACTCAGGTGTTTTTTTTTGTTTTTTTGGTTTTTTTGGGTTTTTTTTGGCCAGTGACACTCAGTGTAGATATGACTTTCAGTGAACTCTCTGAGGCTGAATGAAGCTGAGAGGAAAGGAAAGGAGTAGGGAAGGAGCATGGGAAATCATAGGCCAGCCCTCCTGGTACCTTTTGGGGTCCTCTGGTTCTGCTGATCCTCTCCAGATCTGGCACTTGAGGGTGCCAGTGGTCCAAACAGGTCTTCAGATGATGCCCCTAGGACATGCTCAGTACCACCAAAGCTGCTTAAGGTGAGGTGTTAACAGCCAAAGGGCTTTGCCCTTGGATTATTGGAATACAAATGGCTACTCGGTGTGTTGCTTCTTATTTGCACCATTCCTATGGGGTATATACTTATAGAACACTCAGATTTTAAAGAAATCAGGGGTTAGAGCTGGACTATGTGCACTTTAGCTGTATGAGGTACCAACTGAAACATTTCTAGTTATTCCTAACCTACTGTTAATTTTTTCTGCGTCATGTTATTCCTCTTCTGAACCCTTTGCGTGAGATAAAACAATTCTTTATTTAACACCCTTTAAGATTTCTTCATATTAGCTGTCTTGAAGGCAAATATATGTTTCTTGTTTTTTGGATCTTTTTAAATTAAGAAATTTTTTTTCAGAAAAATTATTTTATTTTATTTTTGAGAGAAAGAGACAGAGCGCGAGCAGGGGAAGGGCAGAGAGAGAGAGGGAGACACAGAGTCTGAATCAGGCTCCAGGCTCAGAGCTGTTAGCACAGAACCTGACTTGGAGCTTAAACTCGTGAACTATGAAATCATTATCTGAGCTGATTTCAGACCCTTAACAGACTGAGCCACCCAGGTGCCCCTAAGTTTTTTTCTTTTTTTTTTTTTTTTAACATTGATTCGTTTTTGAGAGACAGAGAGAGACAGAGCATGAGCGGGGCAGGGACAGAGAGAGGGAGACACAGAATTAGAAGCAGGTCCAGGCTCTGAGCTGTCAGCACAGAGCCTGATGTGGGGCTGGAACCCATGAACTGAGATCATGACCTGAGCCGAAGTTGAACACTTAACTGACAGAGCTACCCAGGCGTCCCACTTGTTCTTTGTATCTTGATGGGAATACAGGATATATACATATTTACCACAAAAGGCAGAAGGCATTTTGTTACCACTTGATATAAACATGTAAAATATAGCAAGACAACATACACACAAAAATATTACCTCCTAAAATCCTTTCCCCATTTTTCTAACTAAAGTAAAATTTCTATTAGAAATGTAAAACAAAATAAAACTGCACTGCCCCACATAGTAGCAAGTATTCAGTGTAATAAATAGAACCAATATTTTAAGCTACTAGCTTAAAATAATGTTATTCACCAAAGGTTCCTTGAAGACTGATAAAGGTATGTTTAAAAGATCATTTTAATTTATTCTTTGCTTTAGGGTATCTCAATATGACCCCTCATATTTAGGTGGTAATTGCCAGTAAGGAAACAGCTGAAACAAGCACACATGCCTTTTTGTATCACGAATATAAGACATGTTTTCTTTAAGGTACTAGAAATAGCAGTATAAAAACCAAAACTCAGGATATACTGCATTCTATTAAGAGGCATTTTGGTGTAAAGCTTAAGGACCTGGACTGGACCACTGTGTATCTGTATGTTTTTGAATAAGTCATTTATAATTGCTAAACTGTTTCATCTCCTTGAAATGAAAAAAGAATAGATTCTGGGTTATTGTGGGTATACAAAGTATATAGAAAGTGCAAACTGTATAAAGTGCTTAGCTCAGTGCCTGCCTGGTTCATGATAAACATTCAATAAAGGTGTGCTTTAATCTGAAAAGTTAGAACCTTTTCGCTTTGATTTGTGTCAGACTCAGATTGTGAATTTCACACAGGTGTTACATAATACAATTAAGTTTGGTATCACCACAAATTAGAATACATTTATTTTCTCTTATTAGCTTTGCCCATAGAATAGGTAATTTGTAAAGAGCTGTCTTACTATTTGAGTCTTCTTAGAGTAGGTCAGAAGAAGACATAATGGGGTCTAAATTGCCAGAAACTTGGGTAATGGGATTGCATCATTAGGTAACATTAGGTGTTCATAGCAAAAAGGGAAGTAGGGAGTAGAGCTACTAATCAGGTGACTTCAGATAAATTATTCACTCTAGTCCAAAAGTGTCATTTCATCAAAGGTGCTAAGTCTATTCTTATAAGCAGTTTTCTAAAAAGCCATCAGGTAAGGTTGTGGGAGCTGTTTCTGCCCCTCAGAGGAGAGACCCTTTTCCCCTTCTTTCCAAAACCTGCAAGGGGCAACTGGTACCTGTTGGTACCTGCTCAGATTTGTCAGACACAGGGCAATATTTTTCTACTAAGGGGGGTGTGGGGAAGTGTCACCATATTAAAGGGTGAAGTACGTCTCAAAGCAGGCACTCCTTCCACCTCCTGAGGAGCCTGAGATAGGAGTTGACTTCTCAGGACTCCTAGGCTCCACCAGTCCTGTGAGTTGGCCTTCGCTTGCTGCCCTTTATCCCAGGACCCCTATGTCTCCTACAAGAAGATCCTCAGTTCCTTCTCATCCATATGGCTCTTTTTACTGGGCTGTTTCCCAGACAGAGACCAAATAACACATTCTGTGTAGTGCTGGATGTTGGGGGAAAATATGGTTCTTCCTGCTGTCTCTCTTCTTGCTTTTGTTGCTGCACTGGTGTGCGTGTTTTATGTTGGATTTTCCTTAGATTGCAGAGTAAGAATCCACCCTCACATTTGTAGGTGATGTACTCACAGACTCGTTGGAGAGGTGGGGAAGAAATAAGAAACTTTATTTAGAGATTCCAATGCAAGGAATGGTCTCCATCCAGCTTTCATTAGACCATTGTTTTGAGGTATTTAATGGGCTTCATCAACATGTTAACAAAGCTGGTACTTTGTTTCCTATATGGCCTTGTATCTTTTGTTTGGCTCTCTTTCCCGTTTACTTTCAGGTATTAATAAATAGAACTATTTCATTTTTTCAGGAGTTGAAAAGTCTAGTCTTGTCTAATATCTAAGTTTCACAATCTCATGTAATCCAACTTCTCAATTCCAGGTGAGGCTTGACTCAGGCTCCAAGCTCTGCAGTGGGATGAGGAGTTCAATCTGTCTTTTTCATTCCCGCCTCTGGGACTTTCTTCCTTCCTCTAGTCAGTTCTTTCAGACTACCCCTACTTTGGGGTAGGGGAGAGTGGAGAAAGGATGAGACAGGTAAAGGAAGCAAAAGAGCTGTAAATAACTGAGGTGACTTCAAAAGTGTCTCTTGGCTATTAAAATGCTCTCATTTGGGGCAGGTGTCCAAATACTTTCTCTCGTGCAGTGTTTTTGTTTGTTTGTTTGTTTGGTTTTTTTTTTTTTTTTTTTGGTTGCTCTATTTGTAGATCTTTATTCTAGATAATGTCCCCAATGCTTGCTCCTCTTTCTAGAGATTCATCCTACCAGACTCTTCGTTGGAATAATTTTGGGGACGTTTTCTGCCTCTCGATGTGCTTTTTTTGTCAGACCTATATCTCACCCATGAGACACAAACATTTACCTTGCTGTTAGTGGTAGTGCAACTCACGCCTATTCCTACCCTAGCCATCTCTTCTCTTATCTTCAGGGGAAGCTGCGGCCATTCTCCTGACTAGAGAATTTTATAGGTGACAGTCATAAGACTGTATACCCCTTCCTTAGATTTAGATGGTATTTTAGCATGTCTTCTATAAGTGATATTCCACTGATTATTGTTCAGAAACTGAGAAAACAGGAAAAGTTAAATTTAGCATCTTGTTATAGTTACATATAGATACATAGTATGTGGTTATTCAATGAACATTTTATTCAGGTAACACTCTTGAGCTCTTAAACTTGGATATATCCCAATTCTCCAGCAGAACTGTATAGTTATAACCATTACCTGATTCTCAAAAAATGGACACTCACTGACATGGTCATAAATCATATGAGAGATAATTAGAATTCAGTAAGGGTAACTACTTTTTGTCGGTTTATTCAAAAGAGCCTGGAGTTTGAATAGTAGAGATTAACATACCTATAGATTAGAGTCTAAATAGCATATTCTTCCCCAGCTACATGGTTACAGTTTGAACTGCACACATGGCATAACTAATCAAAATGTATGTTCTTTGCCTGTAATGCTTCATTAATTGTTAGTTGTTTCAGGTATTTGCACAAGGTGGGGTTCCTGGGGCTGTAAGAAAATGGAGGTTCTGACAACTGTTTAATAAATTAACAGTCAAAACTATAAAAAATTTCAAACTGAGGGCATAATTTATTAACTTTCACCAAGTTTTTTCAGGCCTTCCCTGGGCAGTAAAAGCAATTTATCAGACCTGTTTTCAAGAGAAATTGAAATCTCCCTCCACAACGGTGGCTGGCTAATCTAAGTGAAAATTGTTTTAAAACAAATACATTTAGAAATGCACTAAGGGGATACTTGAGGAAGCATGGTATAACCAGGAGTAGTTCAGAAAATTCAAGATGGGAGCTTAATTTTTATCAACTAATTTTTTTCTTTCAAGATGCTATTCACTCATAGAGGGTAAACACTTAACTTTACACTCTAATATTTCCATAAATTTCATTGGAGTTCTTTCCTCAGGTCATGTCACAGAAGAATATTTAATAGGTTTTATGACTCTGGCCTTCTGGGTCCTCCTATATTTCAAGAGTTACAAGGTAATATGAAGGATTTCTTTCTTATTTACTTCTTTTAGGGAAAGATGGATAGATGTACACATTCTAGAGCTGGTTTATCATAAAGAGTAAACATTGACTCCTTTTATTTCCCTCTTTTATGCTTAAACTCTTGAAGCAGTCTTGCAATTGTTAGGAATTGTCATTTTCAGGAAAGGCAATGGCTGTGCATGAAAGATTAAACTGACTTCCTGAGGAGCCTGTTTCTAAGATCTGGAGATGAGCAGAATTTCTAGAAATGAGGATGTTTGGATTGCCTCCCTAATAATTTAAGATATATAGAAACTCACTGGAGAGGTTGCCAATACTTGATGGATTATAATGCTTTTTGTTGTTTGGAGGTATGTATATTTTGTATATGTTGAAGAATCAAAGGATACTTTGACCTAAGTGTCAAAACAATGAGGGCTGGTTTTTACACTGCAATGGAGGTAGCAAGTACAGTAAAACCTTGGTTTGTGAGCATATTTCATTCCGGAAATATGCTTGTAATCCAAAGCACTTGTATATCAAAGTGAATTTCAAGAACCATTGGCTCAGTTGTAATTGTGTGACATTACACATCAGGTACTACTCATATTGCAAGACATTGCTCATTTATCAAATTAAAATTTATTAGAAATGTTTGCTTGTCTTGCGTAACACTCGCAGAACAAATTACTTGCAATCCAAGGCTTTAATGTAATTTGGTATGATATATATGAGACTTTCATTGGTGAAGAACAAAATTGAGTTATTGACATGTGTAATTTTAGTTATAAACAAAACAACCCCAACAACATCTCCTTGATAATTTCAGGGTGGGCATAACTGTCAGGATCAGGAGAATGAGAATGGATTGATTCTCTATAATTGTAATCGTTATACTGTTGGAAAAGTCTTGTTGCTATTGAGGACAATTGATTATTATAGGGTTCTGTCTGGATATATTTCAGGAGAAATATGTTTCCAAACCTGATTTGGTTATAAGTTTATGCCTGCCTTCAATTTGAGAGTTTACTTTGAGGTAACCTCAGGGGAGATGTCTGTTCTAGGAAGCAGCTCTCTGGAGGTTGCCTTTTGCCCAAATTGAGACTTATGTTTGTACATGTCGACTGGCCCATGCACAAAAGAAGCACACAATGTTATTTTTTGAAATGTAACAGTCGGTGCCATTATTAATTTATTGCATTTCAGCTCCAAATTTACTCTTTAATATATGCCCTGAGATAATAGAAAGGATTCTTTTAGCCATCTCTCTTTCACAGTAAGCATGATATTAACTTTTCTCAGTAAAGGGCTCTGGAGGGGCATTGCAGGGAAGGGGTCTCCTGCTGTAGCAAATGGAAGTGGGGGTGGGCAGTCTTAGTGATGTCAGAGTGCAACCATCTGGTGGCTCTCCATCCCAGCCATGGGCTCTGTATCTTCAGCCGCCTTTCAGACGTTGTCTGGTGGTAACCTTTCTATACCCCTGTTGAAATGGGAACTGGTATCCCAAAGGCTTCCTGCCTGCACCAGTGTTCAAAGGCCTCTGAACTCCATGGGCTCCCAGATTCCCTTTGAAGCCTGGAGGGGTCTCACCCCTTTTGCATGCCCACATCCCTGGTGCTGATCATCTGTTCTGTTCCTCCATTCTGGAGGAAAACTTGCCCATGAGACTGCAGACTAGCTCCAGGCTGTTTTCTGCTCTTTGGGCTGAAATATACCTTTTTCAATGAGGAATGAACCCCAGACTTGGGAAGGGGACCCCTCCTTCCAAGTTTGTTCTTTAGGTATTTTCCCTCAGCCCTAGAGTACCAAATAGAGTTTCCTTGTATTTTTAAAGTCACTCTTTTATCATAGTTTATTCTTTATATTAATCTTTCTCTGTTTAACCCACCCTGTGGTTCTATCTCCACTATACATCATATCTCAATTGTTCCCATGGGCATTAAAAAAGTGACTTCTAGGTAGCATCTGAATTGAAATGGGGGACACTTTTATGGAAGCCAGCATAGTACACTGAGTACAGTGTATTTTGGGCTAACAGATGTTTCATGTTGTGGTGATACTAGAAATGGCCTGTAGGTGAGTGCTCGTGAGACCATCCTGTGGGGTTGATGCCTCCCTGAGTGTGTCTGGTAGGGAAGGCTAATGGAGTTTGAAAGGCAATAGATGGGACCATATGACAAGTATGAGTGATAAAAGTCAAGAGAGTTATTCATTCAAAAAAAATTTTTAATTTTTAATGTTCATTTATTTTTAAGAGAGAATGAAAGAGAGAGAGAGAGAGAGAGAGAGAGAGAGAGTTGGGGAAGGGCAGAGAGAGAGGGAGACACAGAATCTGAAGGAGGCTTCAGGCTCTGAGCAATCAGCACAGAGCCCTACATGGGGCTCGAATTCACAGACTGTGAGATCATGACCTGACCTGAAGTTGGACACTTAACAAACTGACCCATCCAAGTGCCCCTTCACTCAAAAAATTTTTACAGAGTGCCTAGTGTGTGCCAGCTACTGTGCTAGGAATTGAAGGCACAGCAGAGGAAAAAACAACATAAAAATCCTTGCATTTTTTTAACTTTGTTCTTTTCTTTACATTATCTTCGCCTACTTGACACTTGAAGTTAGTGCTTCCTACTTTGAGCTGGCTAGTCTTGTAATCAGTAGAATAAATAATTTCATATAATGTGGTTACAGAGGTACTTGATGTGTGTGTATGTTGGGGGAGGGTGGAAAAATCAGTTATATGCCAATAGCCGTGTTTAAGATAAATTTAAGTAAAAACATCTTACTTTTGGCCAAACCTCTCAGGGTGATTTTACTGCCTGCAAGTTATTAGCAACAGGTGAATGGAAAATTAAACCTAGGTGGTGTATGAAATTGGCTTTGAATTTCTCATTAATTAAGAGTGCTCAGTGACCTGGTTGTTCTAATTACATTGGTTGGGAAATTTGATCATCAGTCAAATGAAAACATGCAGCTATACCATTCTCTTAAGAAACCCAAATGAGACTTGGTGTGGTTATGAAAGAATCAATGCTATGATTACCTCTTGCCCACAGGAGGCTCAGTGGGGCAAGACCTTACTTCTTCAATTCTTGTAATATTTTCTTTCAGGTATTTTTATTCCATCCATTTGAGCTCTGCTTTGAAGGGTATAAGAGGGACTAAATCTGTTGACGGTTTGATGATAGACATTTTAACAGGGTATTTTAAGATGGTTAATTGTTTATTTTACTTCCAGTCAACAGTTTGTTCATCTGCTTTCACTAAAGATAATCATTGCTTTTTTTTTTAACAAAGAAACTGATGAGAAAATTCTTTTGTTTGTAATCCAAATGGTCTAAGGTAGAGAGAAATTGATGTTTTAAACTTAATTTTTTAAGTTTATTTATTTGTTTTGAGAGGGAGAGAGTGAGCACGAGTGGGGGAGGGGCAGAGAGAGGGAGAAAGAGAGAATCCCAAGCAGGCTATGTGCTGACAGTGCAATGCTGATCTCAAACCCATGAAATGAAATCAGGAGCTGGATGCTTAACTGATTGAGCCATCAAGGAGCCCCACAAACATCATTTCTTTATTATCACATCCCCTGTGTGTTCACATTCTCCAGGCAGGTGTGAGCCCACACTACACTTTTGTCCTTTTTCTTTACACTTTTCCCAAAATAGGAAGCAAGAGGGTGGCCAGTGGAGGAGGAAATCCTCTCTGGATACTATGATGTGATAGGAAACAGAGATGCAAAGTTCTTTTTTTTTTCTGTTACTGCAACTTTTTCTGTAGATAAATCTCAGCTGAAAAAATTATGTCTTTTTGAATAAAGTTTATGAAATTTAACTGTGCCTAATGCTTGGGGAAATACTTGCTCCTCCTTAAATAAGGTGATGATATTTAAAATCATGTTCAAGTTTTATGGTACATGCATTAAAATACTATTTCCTTGAACTGATCTTTTCATGTTTAAATTTCATCATTAGAGTTTAATTCAAAAATCTCTATTTAAGTGATACTATAGAGATAGCAAATTAAAATGTGTGTAGCATTTAAATGCATTTTTTCATTGACATTATTCCAATAAAGTAATTATAACGGTCTTAAACTCTGGAGTCATTAAGAATCTGACTAATAAGCCTAGTGTGTTTTATTTCATTGTAAGGATAACTTTAAAAAATCTAAGAATATTTTCAAAAATAATTTTATTAAGACTTTTAATGTATGCCAGTTAGAACCACAATCGTTCATGGTAATATTGTCTTCCATTTATAAATTCCTTTTATTAGGCACCAAGTGGAGACCTTGACATACTATATAGGCTCAGTAAAGAGAAAGCTACTATTATCACTTTTTCAAATGACAGTCTTGTGTGCAGAATCAGGAAGTGTAGATGCATGCAATGCAGTTTTTCAGAGAGTAGAATAGGATATCTGTGCTTTTGGAATAGCAGGCTGAAAGGATCAGGGCCAGAGGAGAATTCCTATTTTATTGAGATAAAATAGTATGGAGAAAAGGGGACTCATGCTAGAGATTTTGATTCTAATTTCTGCTTTGCTACTAACCTACTATGTGAACCCAAGAAAGTCAATTAACATCTCTGAGCCTTTGTTCCATCATTTATAAAATGAAGGGATTGAATTAGGTGCCCTCTAAAATGCTTCCAGCCATCAAATGTGATTCCATCTCTTTGGGGGATTTAGTTTTCATGTCTGTGAGATTATTATTAGCCTAGTACAAAGCAAGAGAAAGGCATGTTTAAGCAATTTGCTGGCCTCAGATTTTGTAGTCAAATTAGTCATATTCCAAGGTTCTGCAATTTTTATACATTGACATAGAAGACCATGCTTCACAGGTCTGATATTCAGAGAAGCAGCAAAACAGTATAATCTGTTTCTCCAGGGATTGGGTAAGGGAATCTGGTGATTCGGGTAGTTCATCTTGGCTTTTGCTAAAAAGCAATTGTATCCAGGAGCTTTAAAAAAGGTGTTCTGGGGGCGCCTGGGTGACTCAGTCAGTTAAGCATCTGACTCTTGATTTCGGTTCAGGTCATGATCTCACAGTTATGATATTGAGCCCCATGTCAGACTCTGTGTTGACAGCATGGAGGCTGCTTGGGATTCTCTTTCCCTCTCTCTCTCTCTCTCTCTCTCTCTCTCTCTGCCCTCACCCACTCATTCTCTCTCTCTCTCAAAATAAATAAACTTAAAACTATTTAAAAAGCTGTTCTTAATAAGTTTAAATGTGAGGGACATGTAATGGAAACAGCAATGAGAGGATGTCTTCTTGGGTCAAGTTCAATAAGCACATACTGAGCTTCTATTAAAGGTCTACAACCTCTTATTTATAAAGCTTAAATAAAAAAAAACTCTTAAAAAACCTGAGTTCATTTAGTTGCAAAACATTACCTGAATGGATATGAGGCTATGTGCATTTTTTATTTATCCCATTTAGTGTAAGTATTCATTTCTTTTCCTGAAGAAACTGATGTATTCAGCTTTGAGGTACCACCCCAGAACCTGCTAGAAATGCTCTGTAAGGTGTGATGTGTGGCCTCTAATACCATTCTTAGTGCTGAAAGTTTTGAATTCCCAAACTCATCTGTTTGTATGGGTTTGGGTAAAGGATCTTGGGCATGTATGTGACAAGGATGAAGGTGGTTGGTAGGATGGCTGGAGAGGAACTGGGTGAAATTCAAAGGTAAATGAATTGATGAAGTCATCATTATCAAAGAGTTCCCAGACATACTCACCCATACAATGTGGTGTATTTTATAGAAGATATATGGATAAAATTTAAAGACACTTGCTAAGGGAGTAATTTTTTTCTGGTAGAATTTCAGGTTGTATCACAGAAGAGGGAACATTTGAAGTGGGTCTTGAAGGATGACTAGGTATTTCTCACAGAGAAAAAGCATTCTAAAAAAGAGGGGCGCCTGGGTGGCTCAGTCAATTAAGCATCCAACCTCCACCCAGGTCATTATCTCACAGTTTGTGGTTTGAGCCCTGTGGTGGGCTCTGTGCTGACAGCTCAGAGCCTGGAGCCTGCTTTGGACTCTGTGTCTCCCTCTCTCTCTTCCCCTCCCCCACTCAAAAAAGAAAAAAATAGAGACATGTACATTCATGGTGTATTGGGAGCCCCAAGACTTCTCTGGCTGAGTTAGAGAACCCATGGAGAAGAATGTCTGAAAATGAGATTGAGATTATTCAGTATTTTGTATGCCATGCTAATAAACATATATCAATCCCCATTTAGGTTGTATTGCTCAGAGTTGGCCCTAAAAAGGGTATTCATGTGTAAATGCTTTGTTAAAGAAGCACACCCAGGAAGATCTATAAGGGAGTAGGGCAGCAGGAAAGGGAAAAAGCGAGAAGACAAGTAGGGGGAGTAATTTCTTTTTTTTAGGCAAAGTGCTAGAGATGGCTTTAGCTTGATCCTGAAGTGGGGTAGTATAATGGAAAGTAAGCCCTTAATGGTATAATGGAAAGTACTCCTTTATGTACATTTCAGTCATTGAGTAAGGGCCATGATGCATGGACAGAAGGGGTTGGTGATGTAAATTTCCAGGCACTTCACCTGTCCCTGCCTGAGTTCTACCAAAAGCAAGAGTTAAGTGCTGACTGAAGGGTCAGAAGTGGGTGAAGTGCACTAAAGTGGTGGCTAGAGATCTAAGGAGAGGGGTAGGGTGCCAACATTTTCTGCCATGATACCATTTGGTGACCTCTTATTGCATCTCAGGCTATATGCTGAGTACTTCAAACAATCATCCCATTTAATTCTCATAACAATTCCATAAGATATGTCATATTTTCCACTTTATAGATGAGAATTGTGAACCTTGGAAGGTCACCTGGGCATTCTAGTTAATGGAGTTCTGTGCTTAGAACCAAGTTCTTTTTAGTCCTAAATTCCCAGTGCGTGGCAGGATTCCTTAGATCCTTATGACTTCCCACCTACTCCTACTTTCCTCTTGAGCAACTCTAATAATCTGTTTTATATACTGCTTCTTTGCAAACCCTTTTTTCTGAAGTAATTGTTCCAAAGTCTAAAAAGTTTCCAAATTGCAGCATATAGTAGATAGCCAACAAAAGTTTTTATGAGATTTGTGATGAAACACTTCTGAAAAAGTACTCTCTCATTTTGTTTGGGTTTCAGTTCCTTTTTTTTTTTTTTTTAAGAAATAAGAGACTTTATTTATTTATTTTTTTTTTTGAGAGAGAGAACATGAGTAAGCATAGGGGAGGAGCAGAGAGAAAGAGAGACAGAATATTAAGAGAAGGGGCTTGATCCCATGACCATGACCTGAGCCAAAATCAGGAGTTAGACACTCAACTGACTGGGCCACCCAGGCACTCCTGGATTTCAGTTCTAATTGATGTATTCAATGGATCCTTAATAAAGTTTTGTTTTAATTTTAGAGAGAGAGAGTGAGCATGAGCAGGGGAGAGGGGCAGAGAGAGAGGGAGAGTCTTAAGCAGACTCCATGCCCAACAAGGGGCTGGATCCCATGACCCGAGGATCATGACCTGAGCCAAAATCAAGAGTCAGAGGCTCAACTGACTGTACCACCTAGGCATCCCCTGAATAAGGTTTTAATATTCCAATAGAGCAGAATAGTCTCTCTTACTTAAGTTTGACTTAACTGAAGAATATTAAGTTAGGACTGACGCTTATGTTGTTGTGGCTATGTTTTTTTTTTTTCTTTTTAATTTGGAATTCCTTCAGAAATTTTTAGAAACTACATTAAGTTTTCAATGGTTAATAAATGCAATTAGTTGATACATGTAATTCCTGATAATGCTGAATTGTATCCATTCCATCTCAAATTAGATATATCCTAATTCTGTTCATTTCTGGTAGTTAAAAAACATCATTTTGAGTAGTTCTAAGCAGTTCTAGGCCAGAACTGATGCCTCAAAGAAATTATAAGTACAATCTATATGAGAGGTAAATGTGTACATGTATTAAAGTTACTAGGAATATTTCTTTCTCTCTCCCTATCTCTCTCACCAACATAGGTATCAAGGAGGTCAATTTTGTTTGTTCATTCGTTTAACGAATATTTGCTACATATCTATTACATGTGAGGCAGCAAACAAAACAGTCAAGATTTCTCTTATAGAATTTACAATCAAAAAAGAGCAGAATAAGTTATTATGATTATGTCTTATAGTAGTTGTTGCAAATAAAGGAAACAAAACAAATTTTAGACCCTCAGAGTATGGAAAATTTGATTTGAGAGTATGGAAAAAAAGTTGTTTCTCTAGGAATTAGTCATTTTATATTACATGTTTAGCTGCAAAGCAAATAAATCTTCTCAGAATTGAACTCAACAAATATATGTGGAATATCTACTATATGCCAAGCACTGCTAGCAATGTTCAAATGAAAGGCAGTAATTTCTTTGTTGGCTACAATGAGTATGTTAGACTCTAACCCTGTGAAAAATATATTCATGTGAATGATGATCTCTTAAAATTCCAATAACTGCCAGAAATGAAATTCAAAGATGAGCCTTCAAAATAGAACAAATACTCATAAACACTGTAAATAGCACAATTAAGATTTTGTTACATTATTATGGAACGAGTTTTTTTTCTTAATTAGATATACTTGGGGAAGAACATTGACATTTTGTGACTTCTCTATTCATGTGCAGTTACTCCTATTATTATTTCAGAAATATTCTATTGTCTGTAGGAAACGAGTTACCAGTATTGCAAGCTTCCACCTTAAATACTTTTAACCTTTTGCTCAGTTTTATTCCATCACATCTCTTCCACTTGGTGAGAAGAGAAGCTTTTCTGTCTTTTCATGTTGTGTTTTATCAGTCATATCAATACTGATGAGCCAAGAGAAAATAAGTGTTACTAAAAAAAAAAAAATGTTTCTGTGTGTTTCTCCTAGACTGCCTTCCATATTCATTGCAGCATCTGAATGTTTGACTGGGAAAATCATGAGGCCCCTGCCAGGTCTCTTGCACTAGCTCTATCATGACACTCTAAGGAGGAACTTGGTTTTCAAACAAGTGAATGGTAGGTATGAAGTATTTTCTCTACATGTGTTCAACAGAAAGGAATATGGGCTTGAAATATATTCATAGAGCCTATTTCATCTTTTCCTACCTCTCCAAAAAAGAGAAGAGCTTCCATTTTTGTTCACGCTGCTATTACCTTCCCTGTCCCATTTACCTTGGGCTCCCCCTGCCCTCTCCATCATGTTATGCTGGGTAATCCTGGATTCTCTTGCAGTTTGGCACTGTCAACCCAGATATTGGATTTGTATTCTCTTCACTTTAAGCCAATCCTTTCTTAAAGGGTCAGATAAAATTTACCTCTTCTTAATTTTTTTTGCCAGTTCTAGGGCACAGGTCTCTAATCTCCATGAGTATTTTTATGGCCAAAACCAGTGTTAACATTTTCTCCAAACTCTTTCATGTATGTTAGTTTAGTTCTTCCAATTATTCAAGAGCAGGTACTATTTTATTGTTTTGATGTATGTGTCACAGTGCTGAGTACTCCCTCTTCTGTTTTACATAATTCTGTGTGAGTTCATTCAACCACTGAAAAAAATTCTTTAACTACCTAGTTTGCAGTTGGGTGCTATCTAAGGCACCAAAAATGCTACAAAACATAAGGCTATTCCTGCTTTCTAGGATTTCATAATCTAGACAAGAAAAGAAACATGAAAATGTATGTAACAAGAGTGACATCAGAGATGCATTATTCATTCATTTATTCATTACTAAGTAGTTTTCAGTTGGTGAGGAACATATTCATAGCCCCTGAAGACATTGGGCTCATTGTCTATGTGTCAGGGAGAGTCAGAGTGTCAGAAGGACTGTGGAGGAGCCAAAGAGAAGGAAGGTTCTCTCTCTCTCTCTCTCTTTTTTCTCTCTCTGTGTCTCTTTCTCTCTGAATGACAAGAAAAACAAGACATAAGGAAACAAGATGATGAGTAACTATGAAAGTGACTGAGTTCTATTTTCTCCACAAAAATCTGAGAAGCTGTTGCTATGGAAATATCTTTTATATATTGGCAGATAAAAGATTGTGTGTTATCTGCTGTCTCCCAGAAAGTCAATGAACAAACTTATAGGCCGGGTAACTAGAGGTGTGGAGAATAAAATAAGAAACAGAGACCATCACCACCACCACCACCATCTCCACCACTACAATCACCATTACTACCACTGTCATCATCACCATCACCACCACCACCATAACCCCCATGCCCACCACCATTACCACTGTCACCTTCACCATCACCACTGTCGTAGACTCTAAGTCTAAAGTTCTCTCTTGATAAGAAGAGAGCAGGACACAGGATTAAAATGCGAGAGATGGCTAATGTCTGGGAGAAGACAAGAGCCCCGAATAAGGGTCCTGGCCCCATATTTATTAATATCAGAATGTTTACAAACATGATGGGCATGCACAAAGAGACAATGAACTGGTGAACATTAACTCATGGGCATGAGAGAAAAGGGGGTTTTGAAGATATAGGTGTTTGGGGTTTAGGTCAATATAAAACAAAATCCTGGCTCCTGGCAGATGAGCAGATGGTTGTTAACAGCATATAAGAGGCGCCTTGTCTGTTTATCTTAGCTAGCCTAGGGGATAAGACAGAACAAATAACCTCAGGGTTAACAAGGCACCTTTTCTTTTGCTAATCACCTCCACTCTGGGCAGCAGCATCTACAGCTCAGTGGTTTATAGCCCTATTTACCTGTTTACCTAACTTGGTCCTTCCCTCCTATGAAAGCAGCTTTATGCTATAGTACTAAATTGGGGGGCACTTTTGCCCTGAATGCCTAATCTTGCCTACCTCATATACCTTTGTATTGGGGGCTTTTGCCCCCCTGTCTATTCTGGGCCTTTGCCCCTCCCTCTCTATTCTGGGGGCTCTAGCCCCTCCCTATTTTATTCTGGGGCCTTTGCCAGGCAACTTCATTCTGGGGGTCTACTTCATTCTTAGGGTCTCATCTTGCTCTACTTCATTCTGGGGGTCTTATCTTGTTCACCCAAGTCTGGGTGAGAACACCCTATAGCTTTATAATTCTTTATGCCTTGTTAACCCATTGGTATAAGCCCAGGGAATTTCTAAGCTTATTCCCCACACATCACCACCACCACAACAAGGTATCTTTAAGACTCAGCCTCTGCATTGGACACCTTAGAATACTGTATTGCTGAAATTGGAAGAACAAAGCTCGACATTCTCACATACCAGCGGAAGAAAAGTTATCTCTATTCCTTCACTTTCCATGTGCTCTATTCTCAATGAAAATTGGCTTCTGCCTCCACCAGTTTCCAGAAATTGTTTTTCTAAAAGGCAAGCAGCTGTCAAATGAGCATTTTCAGTATACATACTATTCGCCTTCTCTGTTGAATTTGATTCCGCTGATCTCTTTTGTCGTTAGACTATCAGTTTCAAAACTTGAATTCTGTAATACTGGGGTGTTTTGTATTTCTCTTCTATACTCTTAATCTTCTTTTCGTCTGTCTTCCTAAAGTACATTTTTTATCTTCAACTAATATGTCCCCTCCATCTATGTACTTTCCTCGGCTGATCTCATCAGGCCCCATGGTTTTAACCATCTATATGCTTATTTCTGGCAAATCCTTCTTATGTCTAGATTCTTCACCCAACACCTTCAGCTGTATGTCTTATATTCCCTTAAAAGTCAGCACAACCCACACAGAGCTCTTAATTTCCCCTATAAAATATTTCCTTTTCCAGTCTTTATTTCAGTTGATGATAAGACCATCCACCTCATTCTTCTAGCCAAACCAAAAACTTAGGAGCAATTCTTGAGACTTTTTCTCCCTCACCAACCACCCAGTCAACCCCTAAGTATTTTTTGAATATGTCCCCATTTCTCTGTTTCTATTGCCTCTATTCTAGTTTGCTTGAACTCTTGTGGTCTTTCTAAGTGGTCTCTGGGCATTTAGTCTTTATTTCCCTTCAATTCCATTTTCTAAACAACTAAAAGACTAAATAAACTCTTTAAACATAGATATGATGTTCACTACCCTTGTGAAAGCCTTCAATGTGATTTAAGTGTCAACAGCATCAGTTTTCTTACTGTGGAATAAAAGGCCCCCATGAGCCTCTACCTGGTTCCAGTTGCATCATTTTTCTGACCTGCCATGCACCTGCCATGCAGTGTGTAGCTGGATGTGTGATTCCACACCTTTATGTCTTTGCCCTGTCTGAAATACTCTCACCCCTTCACCTTCTTGCCTGACGGATTACTATTTGTCATGGCTACTAAGTACTATCTCTAAATATTTAATGGTTGTGACCCTTTGGGGCTCTGGGTTAACAAAAGAATATAAAAGAAGTCAAAGGACATTTTAGGCAGAGTATATGAGAAGATTATAGTAGCTACATGATATTCCACATGACATGCCCTACATGTCAGCAAAGTCTGGATTCAAACTTGATATAGACAGAGACACATTAACAAAAGTTTCATCAGAATGCTTCTTCTATTTTACCTCAATGGCTACCTTTTCATTATCATGAAAATTCATTTGGTGAAAATGGGCAGGAGAGGATTGTGTTCCTAACCTTTTCAGGGCATTGTTTTGTCCCTTTCTATCCCAAATAAACCATGGCCAAATTTTATAGTGTCTTATGCTGACATTTGAGTCCCAAATTACTTAAATTTTATATACTGGAAGTGTATGTACTCTTACTTTTCTACCCTTGTTATTGGTAAAAGGGGGCTAAGAGTAAATAAATGCCTTCAAACCACAAAAGATCAATTTGCTAAAAATGAGGGAAACATGGTGTCCTCCATTTATGTCTATTCTGCTATAAGATCCCTGGGCAGAGACTAGGGTATGGGTGATAGGTAAAATGCTCCTACTCAAATTATTAGAATTCTTTGTGATTAATGCTAGGCCTCAATATGGTTCTTTGTATTATACTACCATTCATTCTTGAAGATTCAGTTTATGAATTAAGGTATTTTAATTAAGGGACAACTGTGATAGATTTCCAGGCTGGGTTTTGTTCATCAACCCTAACTCCACCCAATATTTTGTGAACAACTCTGTCATTTCACTTAAAATATTGAATTGCATATCTTTATATCTCTACTTCTTCTATTACCTGGGTTCTTTGACAGCAGGAACCATGTCATATTAATTTTTATTGCCCCCAAATTTAGAATGGTGCCCAGTAGGTGCTTAATAAAATGTTTATGGAATGAGTAAACAAATTGTTATTGGTTGCAATGAAGGTTAGGTTTTAAAGAATGCACAAATTTTTTTAAGTGTATTTATTTTTGAGAGAGAGAGAGCATGAGCAAGTGGGGGATGGGTAGGGAGAGAGGGAGAGAGAGAACCCTAAGCAGGCTCCTCAATGTCAGCGCATAGCCTGATGAACCATGAGATCATGACCTGAGTTGAAATCAAGAATTGGACCCTTAACTGGCTAAGCCACCCAGGCACCCCAGAATCCACTAATTCTTAGTGCCTACATAGTAATGAATAAATTCTCTATTTTTTTCTGATAAGACGTTTTTCACTATCACACTGAGGCAAGAGTTTCTGTACGTTAGCTATTCCCCAGAGGTACTGGGATTAAGGAAATAAATCACCCAGCAGTGTTCCATGAAGCTAATAACCCAGGAGAATTTGTATGGGAGCATTTATTAAATATTGCATAGGCTAGGATGTTGCATTGTGTGGCAGTGAACTGACGTGAAAGGATAGGTAGAGTTGCCCTCAGAAAGTGAAAATGGCAATCAACAGAACCAGAACACAAATACACAAGTCAACTAAGGAGAGAGAGAAAGAGAGCAAGAGAGAGAGAGAGTGAGAAGACTTACTCCCAAGGGAGAGAAGCATATCACTAAAACTTGACTAAAGAAATGATATCTGAAGGAAGGCAATACCAAGCAGCTGAAGAATTGGACTGAAATGGAAATGTAAAAATGGTAATATCATGATAGTTGCTCTTCATAGCAAGAAGGCCTTTGGTTAGGAGAAAACCTGTCAGGGCCAAGTGCCACAGATAGGCCTCCTGTGGAGATGGCTGTTTCTGGCTGCCTTAGACTGATGCCATCATAAGGGGAATATTGTAGGGAAAAGAGATATTTCACATAAGCAAATGGCATGAATGGAGAAGGCAGGGCAACAACGAGTCCAGATTGGCAGGAACATGGTAGTGACAAGTAGGAGGCTGGTGCGAATGGTCAAGCAATAGACTGAGTGTATGGGAAGAACTAGACATTGTCTTAAGGTATTTGATGGTTAATATTCAGGTTACAGGGGCCATTGAAGGTAATTAAGGCAGAAATTAGAGTTAAGATATAAGATCAGACTTGTGATTTTGTTCACAATACAATGAATAATGAATAACTGGGGGATCTATTAGAGGTTTTTGCAGTATAGAACAGATAGGAAATGATTAAAGCCTACACTAAGCAATGGACAAGAAAAAGTGTTGAGTATGTATTGTAAAAAAGAACATGAGACAAAAAAACATGAAACACTTCTAGCATTGACAAATAGTAGCCAATGTGCAACACCACTCAACTGTCTCAACCTTACTTTGGATCAGTAGAACACGTGAATGATATTGTCATGAAAGCCCTGAACCACTATTTTTTTAAAATTATTTTTTATATTGTGGTAAGTATACAAACGTAAAATTTACCATTTTAACACTTTTTAGGTATACAATATGGTTGCATTAAATACATTGATAATGTTATGTAATCATCACCACTATCCTTCTCCAGAACGTTTTCATCCTTCCAAACTGAATCTCTGAATCCACTGAACATAAACTCCTGGTTTCCTCTCTCCTTGGTAATTTGCTTTCCTGGTAACCTCTATTCTACTTTCTGTCTCTGTAAGTTTGCCTGTTCTAAAAACCTTGCAGAGGTAGAATCATATAATACTTGTCTTGTTTTATGTGGCTTATTTCACTTAGTGTACTTTCAAGTTTCATTATTGTAACATATGTCATTCCTTTCTATGACTGAATGATATTCCATTGTATGCCCGTATCACATTTTGTTTATTCATTCATCCATTGATGGACCTTTGGGTTGTTTTTACTTTTTAGCTATTGTAAATAATGCTGCTATAAACACTGGCATACAAGTATCTGGTCAAGTCCTTGTTTGCAATTATTTTGGAAATATTCTTAGAAGTCTTAAAGCCTTCCTTCACTGTGGTAATGTGTAGGAATGAAATGCCAGATGTGTACACTATGCCATCTAGAACTCTGAATTACTGTTCCCACTACTCAAAAGAGGGTCAAAACGTTGAACCATTCACTATGGGAAGCCCTGAATTTTAAGGAAATGACACTTTTGTTTCTCAGTATCCAGGAGAACAACTTTTTTTCCCCCTCACTCAATAGGATGTACGTGTCACCAGAGGCTCTTCGTGCAAACACATGGCATGGCATTTCCTAGCAGCACACAAACATGGAAACACAAAAGGTTCTGGGCTGTGGGACTGAGTGCCCCAGTGTGAGAGCCTGAGGAGAATTAAATCACACCACTGAAATCTACTTTTTCTTGAAGATTCACCTCACCTTTGTTAACAGCATCTAAAGCTGATGCTGAATTTGACTCCCATGAGAACACAGTACTGAGGCTGAGAGGTAGTAAAACTGAATCTCAAACATCAGTATATTCTGAATCAAGGCATAAATTTGTGTGCAATAGTAACACATATTGAGATCATACCATTTGCCGGGTGCCTTTCTTTTCCTTCAAATTTTTATTTAAATTCTGGTTAGTTTCAGGAGAATTTAGTGATTCATTACTTACATATAACACCAAGTGCTCATCATAGCAAGTGCCGTCCTTAATGCCCATCCCCCATTAGGCCCATCCTCACCCACCTTTCCCCCATCAACCCTCCCCCATCAGTTTGTTCTCTATCATTAGGAATCTCTTATGGTTTGCTTCCCTTTCTTTTTTATCCCCCTTCCCATATGTTCATCTGTTTTGTTTCTTAAATTCCACATGAGTGAAATCATATGGTATTTGTCTTTCTCTGACTTATTTTGCCTAGAATAATACACTATAGCTCCATCCACATCGTTCCAAATGGCAAGATTTCATTCTTTTTGATGGCTGAGTAATATTTCTGTACAGATATGTTTATATTTAAAATAAATATTATGTTTATATACATTATATTTTAGTATACTATAGAAATATATTTATAATATAATATAAACAATAATATATATTTATAATATATAAATACATAGGTATATTAAATATTTATATATAGATACCACATCTTCTTTATCCACTCATCATTGATGAACATTTAGGCTCTTTCCATAGCTTGGCTATTGCTGATAGCGCTAGTAGTAGCCTTTCTAAGTCTTTCACATGTGAAGTGTCAGGCACATAATGGAAGCTAAGCACCTGTTTTTCAAGTTGAATTGCCTTGTGTTAATATATAGCCGTAAGCGGTACCTGGTTTGTAGCAGCTCTAAAGACCGATGGAATTAGAACTCTACCTAGCAATCAGGACCTGGGCTGCACACCCCAGTTTAGTAATCACTTAATCAGCATTCCCTTTGGACATGTAGAATCTGCCAGAAGACAGCCTAGAGTAAGGTTGAGATGAACCTAGATTCTGGTAGGTTCAGGGTTTGTTGTTGTTGTTTATTTTTGAGAAAGAGAGAGAGCATGCGTGCAGGCGAGCAGGGGAGGGGCAGAGAAAGAGAATCCCAAGCAGGCTCTGTGTTGTCAGCACAGAGCCCAACCCAGGGCTCAATCTTGTGAACCTTGAGATCATGACCTGAGCCAAAATCAAAATTCGAACGCTTTACCGACTGATCCACCCAGGCGCCCCAGGTTTTTCTTTTTTAAAGAATATTTCAAATATTAACAAGTTTATGTGAAGCTAAGACGCAGAAAAATACATTGAAGGTAAGGAAAATTCATCAAAAATAGTTTCTACATTATAGAGTTCCCTGGGGATAAAAACAGAAAGAATATTTTTAACTCTGTTTTTGTAAGTCATTAGCAGAAAGGCAATTTTAGTAACTTTATCAGTTTCATTTATGGTTACTGTCTCCTCAGTGGGGAGTCACAGACATCTACATCATTTTTGGAGTTAAAGTTTAACCCCCAAATCCCTAGAAGAAGTAGCACAGTGACTTGGACTTATACGAAAGTATAAATGTGTGGGTTTGCATGAGGAAGGGCATGGGAAGTGGGCAGAGGAAGAGAAAAGAGTCACTGAGTCCATGTGGGGAAAACTTTGTTGCAAACAATTGAGAAAAGCAGGCTTTTTTCTCACTCGCATCTCCTCTTGCGGTGTGTCTGTGTGTGCTGCTTGAGGTGTGTGTGGCTAGGCAAGGAGACAGAAGAGCAAATTGAAAGTCAAATTTTGCAAATTTGTCCCTAAACATTCAGGGGATTCATTCAGACAGAATTTCTTATAGAGTACTTTCTGTCTTAAATGAGGAGACATCGGTCCATGGGACTTAAAATTGCTCCTTTTGCTGAGGCTCTGTTCCTTGGTTTCCTTGAGGAAACAAAAAAATCATTTATTGTCACAAATGTCACAAAGGGTTGCTGGCTTGGCGGCTTCCTTTCCTGCCATTGTATCATTCTCTTATTGTCTATCCACCGGATTGGTATGAGGAAGAAAGGTGGATCCTAAAAATTACTGACCTTGTTCTTGCTTTGGCATGGCTTTGAGAGCCAAAAGTTATTTTTGGGCACCGCTTATCCCTACCTGAAATTAATATGCAAAGAAGAGTGAAAGGGAGCAAGTTTTGTTCAGATTTTTACAGAGAATGGTATTTTCCTTTATTCTGTTCCCCCCCTCCCCCCAAGTTTTTCTTTAAATTCCAGATACTTAACATACAGTGTAAAATTAGTTTCAGGTGTAGAATTTAATGATTCATCACTGACATACATCCCTCCTGCTCATCACAACAAGTGCCTCTTAATGCCCATCACCTGTTTAACCCATCGCCCGGCCATCTCCCCTCCAGTTACCATAAGTTTGTTCTCTATAGTTAAGAGTCTATTTCTTGACCCAGCAATTGCACTACTAGATATTTATCCAAAGGATACAAAAATACTGAATCAAAAGAATACATGCACCTGATGTTTATAGCAGCATTATCAACAATAGCCAAATTATGGAAAGAGCCCAAATTTCCATCGACTGATGAATGTATGAAGATGTAGTGTATGTATATAAATATAAACACACAATAGGATATTACTCAGCCATAAAAAAGAATGAAATCTTGCCATTTGCAACAACATAGATGGAGCTAGAGAGTATTATGCTAAGTGAAAAAAGTCAGAGAAAGACAAATAATATATTCTGTTTTTCTTTTGAGATTATAATAATAACAATACTCCAGTGCATTTGAATGTGTCCCATGGATATTACAGGGCACTGCTTTGCTCATTGAGGTTTGACAAACTACAATTATTGCTCTATTGTCAACCGAAAACAGGAGCTCCTCGTACAAAAGCTCTGATTTGTTTTTTGTTTGTTTATTTGTTTTGGAAATGAAGCATCATTTTGGAAGCTCCTCTCCACTTACCTGAATTTCTTACAAGGAAAGCAGAATATAGACAGAGTAATTAGGAACCTCCCTGCAAGAATTTAACTTATTTACACCTTCACTAGAATGTTATTGATTAACAAAATGTAGTTCTCTATATGCTTAAAAACATAGGGGGCCTGGGTGGTTCAGTTGGTTGGACACCCAACTTAAGCTCAGTTGATGATGTCACGGTTCGTGAGATTGAGCCCTGCATCAGGCTCTCTACTGTCAGCATGGAGCCTGCTTTGGATCCTTTGCCCCCTCTCTCTCTGCCCCTCCTCTGCTCATTCTCTCTCTCAAAATAAATAAATAAAATTAAAAAATAATTATTTTGTGTGTGTGTGAGGGAAGCAAAATTCAGAGAATATTCAGAAAATAATACTGTTTTTTAAAGTTGATTTATCTATTTCAAGAGAGACAGAAAGAGTGTGAGCCAGGGAGAGGGGCAGAAAGAGGAGAGAGAATCTCAAGCAGGCTCCAGGCTGTCAGCACAGAGCCCAACATGGGGCTTGAACTCATGAACCATGAGATCATTACCTGAGCCAAAACCAAGAGTTGGATGCTTAGCCTTCTGAGCCACCCAGGTGCCCCAGAAAATTATAATATTAAAGATAATTTGAACTTGTATCCAGGAGGCTCCTAGAAAAACAAAATGTGAGCTACAACAAGGTGAAGTATTACCTGGACTTATATGACAGACCATCACTTGGTTCTAGTAGAAGAGTTGAATGATCCAGAACTGAATTTAGACTCTATGAAAGAAATTAATCATTTTTATGAAAACTCTTGGAATGGGTAAGAAGCAAAGCAAGAAAGCTACAGAAAGTAGGACTGGTCATTCATGTGTTTGCTTCTCTCAAAGCTGAAAAAGCATATTTGAAAGTTTCATAAATTTAATGTAAGCAGAATAGGTGGTATGTGTCTATTTCTTTGCTGAAAATTCTGCTATTAACTTGGATTAGATACCTGCTTGAGAAATAATGACCATTCCTATGTGCGTTTATGCTTGGAAGGTTTAACCAATTACAAATGAGCTGCCAGGGCATTAGAACTACTAATGTAATCAAATTGCTAACCAGTGTACTTCTAGTCCTATAACAATGCCTATAACATATCTGCTATTCAATAAATTATTTGTTGAATGAATGAATTAAATTGACAGAGAGAGAGGAAGCTCCATCTTTAGTGTGTATAAGTTCAATCTTCCTAATAATTAAAATGAGAACTTTCCTCAGGATAGGGAGAGTTCTGTGCATCTAGAAATTCATATGAAGACATTCAAAGGAAGAGAGAAGCCCATAGAAATATTGGTAGGGTTGAAGTTTGGAAAGAGGTACAAAGTCAATTTCACCCTAGAATTAGGGAATCTTTCCTTAAATTCTGTACAGTCACACCTTGCACAGAGAATAGGTTAGGGGAAAGGCTCCTAAACTTTACTCACTTTCAGTGCCCCTAGTATCTTGGTGATTTTTAAAATGATACTCCTAGGCCAGAAAAAAAAAGTGAATAGTTTTATTTATTAAGTGGTTATGTCTAAACACTTAATAAATATTTAAGTCCTAACAACTTAATATCCATTTGAATAAATAATGCACATACATTGAAAAAAAAGTTGAGTGGTCCTAAGAAAGGAGGTAATTAGGGGTTGTTAAAAGTTTGGATATATGGATTTGGAGGAAATTTCTGAAATTAAAAAAGTGTTTTTTTGTACTTTTCCCTTCTTGGGCAAGAGTTTCTTGGAAGGGTAAAAACATGATAATGCAAACATTAGACTGTGTATTTTTAGTTCTTGAAAAAAATGATAAAAATAACAATAGTTATCAACCTCTTTTCTTGTTAGCCATGGTTCTTAGCACTTTACGTGCATTTTATTTTAAAATATTCTCAATAATTTTATGAGGTAGGAATTATCTTCATTTTTACAGGAAAAGGATGTGAAAGGAAGACAGTTTGCTCTGGTCATGAGCTGAGCACAAGACAGAGCATAAGTCTTTTTCGTTTTTGTTTTTTCTTTCTTTTTCTATTTTTCTTAAGCCTTACAGTGTTTTTTGTTTCCTTGTTTGTTTTGTTTTTAATATAATTTATTATCATGTTGGCTAATGTAGAGTGTATATACAGTGTGCTCTTGGTTTGGGGGGTAGATTCCGTGATTCATCGCTTACGTACAACACCAAGCACCCATCCCAACAAGTGCCCTCTTCAATGTCCATCACCCATTTTCCCCTCTCCCCGCCCCTCCTCTCCCCCCCCCCCCCCATCAATCCTCAGTTTGGTTCTCTGTATTTAACAGTCTCTTTCTGTTTTTTTTCCCCTTCCCTTCCCTCATTGTCTTCTGTTAAGTTTCTCAAGTTCTACATATGAGTGAAAACATATGATATCTGTCTTTCTCTGAGTTATTTCACTTTGCATAATACCCTCCAGTTCCATCCATGTTGCTGCAAATGGCAGGATCTCATTCTTTCTCATTGCCAAGTAGTATTCCATTGTATATATAAACCACATCTTCTTTATCAATTTATCAGTTGATGGACATTTAGGTTCTTTCCATAATTTGGCTATTGTTGAAAGTGCTGCTATAAACATTGGGGTACATGTGCCCCTATGAATTAGTACTTCTGTATCCTTTGGATAAATCCCTAGTAGTGCTATTGCTGGGTTGTAGGGTAATTCTATTTTTAATATTTTCAGGAACCTCCACCAACAGTGCAGGAGGGTTCCCATTTCTCCACATCCTCACCAGCATCTGTTGTTTCTGGAGTTGTTAATCGTAGCCACTCTGACTGGTGTGAAGTGGTATCTCAATGTGGTTTTGATTTATATTTCCCTGATGAGGAGTGATGTTGAGTATCTTTTCATATGGCTGTTAGCCATCTGGATGTCTTCTTTGGAAAAGTATCTATTCATGTCTTCTGTCCATTTTTTCACTGGGTTATTTGTTTTTCAGGTGTTGAGTTTGATAAGTTCTTTATAGATTTTGGGTACTAACTCTTTATCCAATATTCCATTTGCAGATATCTTTCCCCAATCTGTTGGTTGACTTTTAGTTTTGTTGATTGTTTCCTTTGCAGTGTGGAAGATTTTTATCTTGATGAGGCTCCAGTAGTTCATTTTTCCTTTAAATCCCTTGCCTTTGTAGATACGTCAAGCAAGAAATTGCTGCAGCTGAGGTCACAGAGTTTGTTACCTGTTTTCTCCCTTAGGTTTTTGATGGTTTCCCTCTCACATTTAGGTCCTTCATCCATTTTGAGTTTATTTTTGTGTATGGTGTAAGAAAGTGGTCTAGTTTCATTCTTCTGTATGTTGCTGTCCAGTTCTCCCAGCACATTTGCTAATGTATGCTCTTTCCTGCTTTATCAAGGATTAGTTGGCCATACATTTATGGATCCAGTTCTGGGTTCTCTATTCTATTCCATTGATCTATATGTCTGTTTTTGTGCCAATACCGTACTGTCTTGATGATTACAGCTTTGTAGGAGAGGCTAAAGTCTGGGGTTGTGATGCCACTCTCTTTGGTCTTCTTTTTCAACATTACTTTGGCTATTCGGGTTCTTTCATGATTCTATACAAGTTTTAGGATTGTGCTAGCTTTGAGAAGAATGTCGGTGCAATTTTGATTGGGATTGCATTGAATGTGTAGATTGCTTCGGGTAGTATTGACATTTTAACAATATTTATCCTTCCAATCCATGAGCATGGAATATTTTTCCATATCTTTGTGTCTTCTTCAATTTCCTTAAGGTTTCTATAATTTTCAGCCTACAGATCTTTTACATCTTTGTTTAGGCTTATTCCTAGGTATTTTATACTTCTTGGTGTAATTGTAAGTGGGATTGATTTCCTGATTTCTCTCTCTGTTGCTTCATTATTGGTGTATAGAAATGCAACTGATTTCTGTACATTGATTTTGTACCCTGCAACTTTTCTGAATTCATGTATCAGATCTAGCAGCTTTTTGGTAGAGTCTTTTAGGTTTTCCATGTAGAGTATCATGTCGTCTGCAAAAGTGAAAGTTTGACCTCTTCTTTGCCAATTTTGATGCCTTTGATTTCCTTTTGTTGTCTGATTGCTGAGGCTAGGACTTCCAACACTATGTTAAACAACAGCGGTGAGAGTGGACATCCCTGTTGTGTTCCTGATCTCGGGGAAAGCTCTCAGTTTTTCCCCTTGAGGATGATATTAGCAGTGGGCTTTTCATATATGGCTTTTATGATGTTTAGGTATGTTCCTTCTATCCCGACTTTCTTGAGGGTTTTTATTAAGAAATAATGCTGCATTTTGTCAAATTCTTTTTCTGCATTGATTGACAGGATCATATGGTTCTTATCCTTTCTTTTATTAATGTGATGTATCACATTGATTGATTTGCAAATATTGAACCAGCTCTGCAGCCCAGGAATGAATCCCACTTGATCATGGTGAATAATTCTTTTAATGTACTGTTGAATCTGATTTGCTAGTCTCTTGTTGAGAATTTTTGCATCCATGTTCATCAGGAATATTGGCATGTAATTCTCCTTTTTTGTGGGGTCTCTGTCTGGTTTGGGAATCAAGAAAATGCTGGCTTCATAGAATGAGTCTGGAAGCTTTCCTTCTGTTTCTATTTTTTGGAACAACTTGAGAAGGATGGGTATTAACTCTACTTTAAATATCTGGTAGGACTCCCCAGGGAAGCCATCTGGCCCAGGACTCATATTTGTTGGGAGATTTTTGATAACTGATTCAATTTCTTCACTAGTTATGGGTCTGTTCAAATTTTCTATTTCTTCTTCTTTGAATTTTGGTAGTGTGTGGGTATCTAGGAATTTGTCCATTTCCAGGTTTTTCCAGTTGGTTGGCATATAATTTTTCATAGTATTCTCTGATAATTGTTTGTATTTCTGAGGGGTTGGTTGTTGTGTGTCCAATTTAATTCATGATTTTATCTATTTGGGTTCTCTCTTTGAGAAGTCTGGCTAGGGGTTTATCAATTTTGTTTATTTTTTCAAAAAACCAGCTCTTAGTTTCATTGATCTATTCTACTGTTTTTTTTAATTCTATGTTGTTTCTTTCTGCTCTAATCTTTATTATTTCTCTTCTTCTGCTGGTCTTGGGGTTTCTTTGCTGTTTTGCTTCTAGTTTCTTTAGGTGTGCTGTTATTTCTTGTATTTGGGATTTTTCTTTTTCTTGAGATAGGCCTGGATTGCAATGTATTTTCCTCTTAGGACTGCCTTTGCTGCATCCCAAAGGGTTTGGCCTGTTGTATTTTCATTTGAATTTGTTTCCATATATTTTAAATGTTTTCTTTAATTGTCTGATTGAACCATTCATTCTTTAGTAGGATGTTCTTTAACCTCCATGCATTTGGAGGTTTTCCAAACTTTTTCCTATCATTGATTTCAAGTTTTAAGCATTGTGATCTAAATATATGCATGGTATGATCTCAGTTCTTTTATATTTATTGAGGGCTGTTTTGTGACCCAGTATGTGATCTATCTTGGAGAATGTCCCATGTGTACATGAGAAGAATGTGTATTCTGCTGCTTTTGGATGAACAGTTCTAAATATATCTATCAAGTCCAAATGGTCCAGAGTGTCATTCAGGACTTCTGTTTCTTCATTGATTTTCTGCATGGATGATCTGTCCATTGTTGTAAGTGGAATATTAAAGTCACCTGCAATTACCATATTGTTGTCAATAAGATTGATTATGTTTGTGATTAGTTGATTTATATATTTGGGTACTTTCAAATTAGGTGCCTAAACATTTATAATTGTTAGCTCTTCTTGATGGATAGACCCTGTAATTATGATATAATACCTTCTTCATCTCTTGTTACAGCCATTAGTTTAATATCTAGTTTATCTAAGTATGGCTACTCCAGATTTCTTTTGACTTCCAGTATCATGATAGGTGGTTCTCCATCCCCTCACTTTCAATCTGAAGATGTCCTAAGGTCTAAAATAGGTCTCTTGTAGATAGCAAATAGATGGGTCTCTCTTTTTTAATCCATTCTCATACCCTGTGTCTTTTGATTGGAGCATTTAGCCCATTTACATTCAGTGTTATTATTGAAGGATATAGATTTAGTGTTATTGTGTTATCTGTAGGTCTCATGCTTGTGGTGATATCTCTGGTCCTTTGTAGTCTTTGCAACATTCCACACCCAGAGTTCCCCTTAGGATCTCTTGCAGGGCTGGTTTAGTGATGATGAACTCCTTCAGTTTTTCTTTGGAAAAACCTTTCTCTCTCCTCTTCTGAATGACAGGCTTGCTGGATAAAGGATTCATGGCTGCATATTTTTCCTATTCAGCACTTTGAATATTTCCTGCCACTCCCTTCTGGTCTGCCAAATTTCAGTGTACAGGTCTGCTACTACCCTTATGTATCTATCCTTGTAGGTTAAGGCCCATTTGTCCTTAGCTGCTTTCAGAATTCTCTCTTTATCTTTGTATTTTGCTGTTTCATTATGACATGTCATGCAGATCGATTCCTGTTATATCTGAAGGGAGTTCTCTGTGCCTCCTGGAATTTAATATCTGCTTCCTTCCCCGATTTGGGGAAGTTCTCATGTATGATTTGTTCAAGTACGCCTTCAGTCCCTTTCTTTCTTCTTCTGGAACTCCTGTGATACGGATATTATTACATTTCATTGAATCACTTAGTTCTCTAATTCTCCCCTTGTGGTCTAGAATTTTTTTATCTCTCTTTTTTCTCAGCTTCATCTTTTCCCATAATTTTTCTTCTATTTCACTTATTTCCCCCCTTGTGTCTTCAATCCTCGCTGTCACTGCATCTAGTTTATTTTGCACCTCATTTACATCATTTCTTAATTCATTATGACCATTTTCTAGTTCCTTGATCTCTGCAGCAATAGACTCACTGCTGTCTTCTATGTTTTTTTCATGTCCAGAGATTAATCTTATGCCTACTCTTCTAAAGTTTTGATCAGATATATTGTTTATATCTATTTTGAGCAATTCTTTAGCTGTCATTTCTTCCTGGAATTTCTTTTTAGGAGAATTCTCTGTTTCATCATTTTGGCTAGTTTTCTGCCCCTTAGGTGTTTTAAAAGCTTGTTATGTGTCCTGCACCAGTGAGAGCTACTATATTAAAGAGAGTTCATATATTCTCCAGGGCCTGGCCCTTCAAGAAGTGTTTTTGGAGTGTTACTTGCTCTGTTGTTGTGACTCTGGTTGCTTTATCTCCCTACTCGTAGTGATGGCTTGGACCCTCCACAAGGTGTGCTTTGATTTGTTCGTTGAAGCAACCCTGGGAAAAATTTTTCTTTTAAAAAGGGGGCTGGGCAGTGGTGGTGGAAGAGGCCTTATCCCATACAAAGAAAGAAATGGCAGAAGTAGGGGAAAAAAAATTGACCAGTCAGAGAAACTATACAGCTTAATCCAGAGAGAGGAAAATAAAGAAGGAGATATAGAATAGGTGTAAAGAGAATAGATTAAATATGTCTCCTTAAACAAATGAACAACCAGAATAACCAGACTAGAGGAGGGAAGAAATAAGAAGGAGAAAATGTGTGTGTGTGCATGTATACACACACACACGCGCTAAGAATTGTCCTTGAATTAAATCAGAAAGTGCAAAAACCACTGAGTGCCTTGGAACCAGTGGCAGTGCTGGTCTGGAGGAGGGGCCATCTGGTTGGTCAGCATCAATCTTGCTCTGCAGATGCAGTTACCAGACACGAAGGGTTGTGGCTTGGTATAGGTGGTTCTGCCTCCACTGTTTCCCCTTGTACATTCCCTGAAGCCCCCCATTGTTGGTGATGGGGAGAAAAATGGCGACACCCCAGTCTCTCCTCCCCTGACCGGGTGTCCCAATCCACTTTGTTTAGGCTGTCCTCACAGTGCTGAGGGTGCAAACAAGGCGGTTTGTCCCCTTCTGCCAACTCCTGTGGCTCCCTGGCACTCGTCTGGGATTCAAACCCTGACATCTTAAAGGATCCTGCTCCATGAACCCTGGTTCCAGAGAAGTGCCACTCTGCCTTGCCAGTAAAGGGCCTCTGGCTGGCAGGTGCAGGTAGGATCTTTGTCCTTGGAATGGCTATATACCTTCTTCCCACAGCACTTGAGGGAGGAGATTGCTTTCTCCCACTGTGGACTGTGCCTTTAAGCTAGTTACCAAGCCCAGGCTGGCTCCCTTCCTTCCCAGGTGCATGAACTTGTCAGCTGACCCCAGTCTGGAGAAAGCTCCACACTTAGAAATTGGATTTTTCTCTGTTTTTTTTTTTCCTATCTCTGGTCCATGGTTTTTCTCTTGTCCAAATACAATCCTACACTTCCACAGCCTTTATCTTCCTTTTGTCTCTCCACAGAAGGGGCTCCCTCCCCTCCATGCCTGTGCCACCCATTTTATCTCTCACAGTTTGCAATCATGCACCTATGGCCTGCCAGGTTGTCCCCATGCCCCCCCCCCCCCGTCACTCTGCAGCCTGGACTCTTGGAATTCCAAGTCCTCTGGCTTTAACACTGCTATGTTTGAGTGACAAAGGAACTTTGGGTACCCCTACTTCTCTGCCATGTTGGATCTCCCCAAGCCTTCTAGTTTTTAGAACCTGTTTTTTTTTGTGTGTCTTTTCAAACAGTAAAAAGGCATGGCAAGTATGATGAGAATAATTCACAGGTTTGTGCATTGAGTATTTATTTTCAAAGTGTTCTTTAAGCATTCGTATTACTCTTGCTATGGCCTTATAATGGTCTGTGGGCCTCCCTGACCATGCTGTGGATACAGCTTATTGTAGCTTTCCTGTCTATTAATCCAGGTTGTCAGTGACCAACCTCCCTGGAGCTGATCTCATGCCTTACACTGCTACTGACTCTGGAAGAAACCTGAAAGATAGCACTGCCTTTGGACATGTAGAACAGGTCTTCATCTGGGCAGTGCAGGGAGTAGTGCACAAAATCTCATACTTTATGGTATGTTGGTGGTTTAGTTATGGAGCCATGTTGCAGATAGTGACTTCATTCTGAAAAAATATAAAAAGCAGTATTAAAGTGATTTGCATCCTTGCTAGCTTAAAAAAATATTTTACTTTAGATGGCAGTATTAGATAGTAAAGAAACAACAGATTTTGATACAATAATTTTGGGATTGAATTCAGGCTCTTCCATTTCCAAGCCATGTTACCTTAAGCAAGTTACCTAGCATCTCTGAACTTCAGGTGCTTCTTTAGTAAGTTACAGTGAATATGAACTTCACAGAGTTGTTGGGAAATTCTAATAAAGCAATATTAAAGTATATTAAAGAGATATTTAGCACAATAGCATGTTATATATATTATCATTATTATTGTTGTTATTATGTGGTTCAGTGAACTTATGTTATACATAGTCAATTACTAGATAGCCCTTTAACTCTATTTTAATTAGCTACTTTATGCTAATATGTTTATTCCTTGAAGCACAAGTGTTCATATGAATCATTCTCTACTTCTGCCTGTTGTAATATAACATCCTGGCAGCCCATCTACAATACACTAAACATTTCTAAGCACAAATGCATACTGGATTGATAATTACTTCTTCAAGCTACATTTTGAGTTAGTAATTTAATTTCCATGCAGGCTCTTAAATTTATCTTATAAATACTTTAATTTATATTATATGTGTCAGCTTAAACACATGCCCATAGACACACTCACACCATGACAGAATTGCCCACACTCAGTAATTAATCTTTAGAAAGCTTCCCCACTCCAAAGGCAAAGCTTAAGGGGACTCACCAGACCAGATGTTTTCTAAGAGAGAGATGTACTCTTAGATTTCCTTTTAGTCCTTGGAGAGGTATAACTCCCATTTGCATCAAAATAAATTGTGGACGTGAAAGAGAAAATGAAGAAACACATGAAAAACAAATATATTTGGTTCTCCCACATTACTAAATTCCACTGAATTTATTCAGCATTTTAAAAGGTCAGGTTGTCATTCCCATTTATCAAATCAAAACACAGTTCCTTAGTTTATCCCATAGATTTTGACCATGAATTGAAGATATAAAATATATAATTTACCAAATAAAGGTTGACTTCAGATTTTATATTTTATTAAGTGTAAAAGGACACCTAATTTGCAATGTGACCCTGGTATTCCATTCAACACTAATTATAATATTTATATGTCAGTTGTCAGGCATGTCTTGGAATCAGTAGAATAATAATAATGCCTTTGTATAAAATAATTTATTTTGTTTTTATAAAAAAGAACTCAGTTAGAAGGATATGGGATTTCCCTATGGATTCAAGGATAGAAAGGTAGTGATGGCATCATGATGGAAACTAGAACTGAAAATTCACCAGGACCTAGGCAGATTTTCTTAGCATGTGCCTCTTGCAAGTAATACACATGACTGTTTCTAGGCATCTCTTATTGTCCTTTTCTTCCTAAAAAGTGGTCTTCTGTGCTCTACTTATATACCTCTATCATGGCTTCATCAGAGTGGGATCCTTTACCTAGGAGTCTATATCAGGAGACAAAGAACCAACCTCCATTGACTGACCTTTCTGCTCTTTGGTCCAATTCCAAACTCCTGGGAGAAAAACTCTCATTACCCCAGCCCAGACTTTTCATTGTTAGCTTTTATATAAACTATCCAATGGCCTACAGCCATAGAACAGGGATCTGAATTACAAACATGTCTCCAGGAGTAGGTAGCAGCAACGCTCAGAAAAGGGAACTTGGGCAGGATAATCACCCCCAAGTCACAATAACATAAAAATATTTTTATCATAGAAACACTTTGCTATTGTCACAGACATATAAGGGTGCAAAGATCCAGGTCTATAAAAAATCTGGATTTAGTTTATGTTCTTAGTTTTTCTCAATATTCTAGTTTGTGAACATTGCTTTAGCCAATTCTTTATAGTGTTTGGTACAGTTATTTAAAGGAATTCTATGGTTGTATCCTTTTAAAAAACATCCAATCAATCAATCAATATGCCTTTATGCAGCAACCCTGTCTGAGTATACTCTTGTACTTATATAATTTCCTATGGTAGATTGGTGTAACAGTCAACAAAGAATTGATTTACTTTAAATTACTAGAATAGATACTTTATGAAATTTTATGGTTCCTTAAGCCATGAGGTTCTGTCCATTTGGTCATAAATTTTTGGTTGTTTCTCCTTCCTTAAGTCTATCTCCTTAGTGTATAGTCTATATACAGAATTATTATCTTCATTCTAAAATAAGCATAGGACAGAACTTGAAGCGTAATGAGCACTAAAAGAAGGTGAATGTGACTGGAATCTAGTGATCAAGGGGAGAATGATGCATGTGCATAAACACCAAGAAAGAACCAAGACAGATATCAAAAAAGCATTTTATGGATTTCGTGGGTGAATCTGCTATTTACAGAAGACCAGTGCAGCTTACAAAACTCACTCTCAAGGTGTTCCATGACTCCTTAAGTTAGTAGTGCTTTCTTAGAATGGAGAAAAACCTACGTAAGGTGCAGTTGTACCCTCAGATTTCCTTCCCTCCCTGGAGATCAAGTGACTCTCCTCTAAGTAAGAGTCTAGCTATTAATGTTCAGGGAAAACTGAATCTGCAAAGCTCTGGACTTCTATACACAAGAAACAGCAACAAATTGGTGTGAAAAAAATTTTTTAAATAAAATTAAAAATAAAAACAGAGACAATTCAGGGAGGATTAGCAGACACTTAAACAAAAGCAGCTGTTACAATTGAAATCCTCAGAATGATAAGGAGCGCATCCCTTACAAACAAACAAAAAAGCTAAAGTATGATGCTTATGTAAAGAAACAGAATCAGAAAAACTTCCTATAAATGAAAATAAAATCATTTAGAAAAATCCAATAGATGTTTAGAAAATCCCTAGGAAAATAGAATCAAAAGATAAAGAAATGGAAAATAGAAGAAAGGTAAGAAAATTGGATGATCAATCTAAGAGTTTCAGCATTATAGATAATGCATAAATAGAGAGTAGAGAAAGCAGACATTAAGAAATTGCTCAAGAAAGAACACAAAAATATTTCCAGAACTGAACTACAAAGGACTCCAGGTGACAAGGAGCGAGCAAGAACCCAGCAAAAAAATATTCACATCAAAGCACATTTTTATGATCTTTCAGGAAAAAAAGAGGATTTCAAAACTTTCCAAAGAGAGAATTAAAATGGAAACAAAACAATTTTACCTACAAAGATTCTAGAATCAGAATGGCATTAGAATTGTGGAAAGTAACACTAATACTGAAGTTAGGATATTATGGAAAGATAGCTTAAAATGTAGAAGAAACATAGTTCTCAATTTAAAATTATATAACCCAGCAAACTATCATTCAAATATTTGTGTGGAATATATTTCAAGATGCAAAAAAAAATCATTCTTGATTTCTATGCTCTTCCTCCCCCCCAGCCTTATTAAAGTATGATTAACAAAAATGATGTATTTTTAGGTTGTACCACGTGATTTTTAAAAAGGTATGTAATGTGATGATTTAACATACATATATATGAGTTCCTACAGAATAAGCTTCAGGAACATGAGAGGATACAAAAAGATAAATGACAACCTGGAACCAGGGGAAGGAGGTCCAATTCTTGAAGTGAAATCCTTTCTTACTGCCTGCCTGCCTACATTTTCTCATTCTTTCCTTCCTCTTTTTCTTTTTCTTTCTTAACTTGAAATTGGTACATTTTAAATTCTGTAACCTGGAATCTGTAGATGTTTACAAATCTTAATGAGATTAAAAATACCCTTTGTCTAAAATAACTTTTGGCATCTTATCTTTTAATGAGTCCTGTGGTTATTGACAGTGATGAAGAGATAATCCCAAGAGTAGCGTGGCTAGGGGGAGAAATTCAGAAGAGAACACAGGAATTAATGAAGAATATAAGGAAAGCAAATTGAGAACTTTAAGAAGCAGAATGAAAATTAGAACAATATGTTTTCCCTTGGACAGATAGAAATGGAATTAAAGCTTCATGGGAAAGTTTGAAGTCTTAGCTTGCAAAACATCCTGAAAACTATCAAAATATTTTATGCTTTTATTAGAATTTCTGCATCATCCTTTCAGAACCATGAGTACAATTTAGTTACAGATATACTGAGGAGCAGTTGAAGAAAATTTCTTATAACAGACAACTTTACTGCATACCAGAGAAATAATTTAGAAATTGACAGTTATTTTATCATATTTTACCACTCAAATCTATGTTTAGCTTGTTTTTATATGTATGCATTATTCTATAGTTCATATTGAATGAAATAGTAAAATACATTTTTTAGCATACTGTATCAGATATTATATTTTTATCAATAATCTTTCCATTAGGGAACTATCACTTAGATGAAATCATTTATTTTATTTCACTGTTTTTTTTTTTTAACCAGTACTTTGATGAAAAGGACAAAATGGGAGAAATTGATTGGTACTACCAGAAACTGAAGCAAAGAGTCTGTTGACTAATTGTTGTCCCTATAATAATATTATGATGTGTATTATCTGTCTCTGTTGATATAATAGAGTATATGAGAATTAATGTTAAATACACTTAAAAAGTTAGGCATTTGAAAGGTGCCTGGGTGTCTCAATAGGTTAAACATCTGACTCTTGATTTCTGCTCAGGTCATGATCTCACCGTGGTGACATTAAGTCCTGCCTGGGGCTCCACACTGAGCGTGGAGCCTGCTTAAGATTCTGTTCTTCTCTTTCTGCCCCTTCGCCACTTCTGCATGTGTGTGCACACATGCTCATGCTCTCTCCCTCTCTCAAAATATTTTATTAAAAAATTAGATATTTGAGAGACAATTTTGCCTGTCAGAATTTGCCTGCTTTAGCCACAGCTCCATGGAAGGGACAGAGCCATGTTTGATTCCTTGGTGACAGCTGGAAGAATTCTGACGTCTTTCTACTCTCTTCTTTTCCCATCTCTCCTGGTATTCCTTGTCTGTCTTTTCCTGTCGTCTTCCCTCTAGTTTAACAACTAAAGTATGTTTTTAGGTCTCTATGTGTTCTGGACACCACACTTAATGCTTAGCTAAATTTTGCCTTCACTTAAGACTGCAAGGAAATTACACTTGCAAGATGGTGGATTTTGAGCCAAATTACACAGTGAGTACCATTATTCTTAGAGAAACAAAGCTTGAGAGATTTATGTGAGTTAATCTCTCTGAGCCAGCCGCTAAAGTTACTTGGAGTGCTCTGGAAAGTCTTGCTTCTTTTCCTTCTTCAGGGAAAGGCTATTAAAGAGATTAATAAACAGTGGTGAATGTTATTCTGTTGAGAAAATTTATTCAATTATACTCTATTTTTCTTCTTTTTTTCCACCTGGATGAGCTGGCAGTTTTTGTATTTACTTTTCTGAGTCTAAGTATGCAGTGCACAAGAAAGCACACACTAGCAGAAGGAAAGATGAAAAATATCTATTGGGCATTTGTGAATATGCACACAAAGTTAAAACTGAGCTAGTAGTTGTGATTGTCCAAGATTCTGTACATTTTTTATTATATTATTAGAGAGAATTTTATGCATTTTTTTCTTTCACAGGTTGGGTTTATGTATGGACATTTATGTATGATGTAAGATGTGGCATGAGGCTGTATGTTGTGTACCAATGTATGAATGAAGAGATCAACCCGCTTGAATGTTTAATTTCCCATTGGTTGTGTACTATTTAAAACATTTTGATTTTTGACTGCATATGGTTTAGGTCTGCTATTTTTGTCTGCCTTTCAAATTCCTCAAAGTTGGTATCTTTCAGAAGTTCTCTTTCCAATTTTTCCCTATTTTATTCATTGCATTTGTTACTAGTGCAGAGTGTCCTGTTTCCAGGGCTAATATGTCTTTATTTTGGAAGTTTATTTATTAATTTGAGGGAGAGAGAGAGAAAGAGAGAAAACACGGGAGGGACAGAGACAGGGAGAGAGAGAATCCCAAGCAGGCTCTGTGGTGACAGAGTGGGGCTAATCCCATGAACCACAGGATCATGACTCAAGAGTGGGACACTCAACTGACTTAACCACCCAAGTGCCCCACTAATATATCTTTCAAGTGGTCAACTTTATTATTGGTTTAGATTGCAAAATCCTTTAAATATAATTGATACATTATGAGAGAAAAGAGGTACTGAATTTCAACTTTATAGATTTACTACAGGATAGTACACAATAATTTCCATAACTCATTATAATTATAGGCTCATTGAAAAAAATATTGTTAAAAGAAAGTAAATATATGAGATTATAAGGAAAAGTTGGTGAAAAGATATAAAATAAACTCAACAAGGATTGATTTTGAACAAAGAATGATAAAAACCTTATTCTTATAGAGGAGGAAGATTGGAAGAGCAGCAGGAAATTGAGAAAAAATTTAAAGTCTGGAGGCACCAATTTGAAGAAGTTTATCTTTATGGCTCTTATCTATTCATAATCATTTACTCCCTCCCCCAACTGTCGTTTTTACTCTACCAACCTGGTTATTTTCTTCATAATGTCTCCTACTACCTAAAATTATTTTGTTCTCAGTATTTCTTTAGTTTCATATTCACCAGCACCTCTAGAAAGTAAACTCCCTGAGATTATGACACTTGTCTATTTTGTTTATACTTTATACTTAGCATTGCCTGGAATATAGTAGGTGCTCAATAAATATTTAATGAATGGACATTGCCAATAAATCTTCATATGAAAACAAGGGAGGAGTATGTTAAGTGAATAAAATGCTTTGGGACATACACTGCAGTGAATGATCTACCTAATATTTATAGTATTAATTACAACTACTCTTTATTGAGTAACTATTATGTGTTATGAACCAGTAATAGCAATTTGTATATATCTAGTCTAGCATTGACAATCACCTTTAGAAAAATGGTTACTATGCCCTGCTTAGAATGAGGAAACTGGAACTTAGAAGTGTTTTTAAAATCAGGAAGATGGTAATTAGTTTGTCGATATGTTGTTTTTCATTCAGCTAGGGATAAGTAAACAGATTTTTAATAGTACTTAAGACTCAGTTTTTGTTAAAAAATAAACTTATAAAGGATCCACTTGTATGGTAAAATAGTTTTCTCCACTTATTTCAGATAGTATAGAAGCTGAAGTGGAGAAAACAATCTTCCCAGGATTTCAGAGAAGCAAGAATAAGATTTGGTGGGGGACTCTGGGGACCAGCTGAGAGGGTAAAAATTTCAAGCATGACTGCAAACAGTTATAGTGACTGGACCTTGTAGGAAGACAGATAAACCTAGGAATGGACCAACAGACTGGTGCTATTTGAGAATATTTCTGTGGGAAGGAGTAATCAAGTGAGTTTAACTCATTGTTTCCTCACATCTCACGGACTTTCTAGCTTGTCTTCAGTCCTTAAAACCCTACTCAAACAATGCTTTCCACTATTTCTGTTATGACATAGTAAGAACATTTCCTCATAATTTGCTTTTCCCCCCATGATGCTCACATGGAATCTTTCTACAGCATTAAACCCTGTTGATTTTACACTTCCCAAAAGTATTTCCTTGATTTATGTGATGATGTACTCTGTTGACTTGGTTCTTGTTTCTGACTACTTGCTTCAACTTAGCCTCTCTTTCTGCATCACCTCTTAAGATTTAAGCATTCTGCAAGAGTTGGTGATTTTTTTTCTGGTTCTGTGCTCATTCTCTGGGAGTTATCTAGTCTCAAGAGCATACCACATCAGACATGGTCCTTCCAATGTCCAAGTGCCACTAAACATCTCCTTCTGGATATCCTGCTAATAATGCAAACTCAATGCACCCAATACAAATCCATTGTTTTCTTGATTTTCATGCTCCCACCTCCCAAGCCAGTTCTTCCTACATACTCTGGGTGGGTGGTTCCCAAGAGAGTGTAGGATAGAAAACAGAATACCTCTGGACTTTTCTTGCCTTCCCTATCCAATCTCTCACTGAGGTTACTTGAGTCCTCCCTGAAGTATCTCTCACATGCACTTCCTTTCTTCTGCTTTTAAAGACCACCACCTGTTTTGTACTATTGCATTAGCTTCCTAATTCATCTCCTTGTTTCCGAAGTTTTCCCTCTTCAATCCATTATTTCTGACCCCTTGCATACACACACAGAGACATCTTACTTACAAATATAAGTCTTAAATACTTTCCATTGCTTACCAAATAAAGCAAAAGTTCCCCAACATTTTATTCAAGACCTTAAACTAATTTTCTATGACTTTCCCTTATAGGCTCATTTCCCCACCCACTATATCCTTTGTCTTAGACTCTCCTTTTAAACACTCCCAACAACCATACTATAATTAGTCTTTAATATGCCTTGCGTTTTTCTTCAGTTGAACATTTGCTCTTGAGTTTCCTTTCATAGTATTGCTCCTAGACTTTTCCTGTGAAACACCACTACACATTATTCCAAATGTAGGTTAATGATTAGTTCTTCCATGAAGATTCTCCACCCTTATTCTCATCAGTGACATCACCACCCTATCCAAATGCCATGGCATTTTGTTTATGCATTTTATGGTGCTTCTATTAGAGAGGTATTCAGTTTAGTAATGAAAAATAAAGTATGCTCAAGGATCAGACTTACTTGCTGTATAGCCTCTGGCAAACCACTTAAGTTCCCTTAGTTTCTTTATCTGTAAAAATAAAATTATTAACATCCACTTCATTGAATAGGTAATAAATGAAAAACTCACAGGGGAGTGTCTAGGTCAGAGTATGTGTTCAGCCAATGATGTTTATCATCATCATCATCATCATCATCTCTTGTATTAGTCATTTGAATAGATGAGCATCTGTTTTTCCCCATAGACTTTGATCTCCTTGAAGCTAAAGAATATATTTTTTTATTTTATCTCCTAAATTATCGCACAGAGACAAGAGACAAACATTTAAAAAGGTTTAATTGAAATAATACAAGCAAGGATCTCAAAGAGAAGCTAATGTGAGGTTTATCTATATGACTTTTTTTTCCTTGAGTATAGTTGATACACAATGTTACATTAGTTTCAGGTATACAACATAGTGATTCAACAACTATATGTTATGCTGTGTTTACCACAAGAGTAGCTCTCATCTGTCATGCAACACTTTTTTAAAAAATGTTTATTCACTTCTGAGAGGTGGGGGGAGTGAGCGAGAGAGAGAGCATGTGTGAGTCAGGGAGATGCAAAGAGAGGAGGACAGAGGATCAAAAGTGGTCTCTGAGCTGATAGCAGAGAGCCCATCATTGCCAGACTCAAACTCACAGACCAAGAGATCATGACTTGATCCAAAGTCAGACGCTTAACCAACTGAAGCACCCAGTATAACACTTTTATAACACCATTGACCATATTCCCTATCCTTTACCTTTTAGTCCCATAAATTATTTGAATTCCATAACTATGTGACTTTTTAATCCATGATGCTGCCAACTTGGATGATTAGCAAAATGAGGTTATATTCCATTATTAGAAGCTGAGAGGTCATGGGGTTAATCAGGATCAGAAACATGATTGATTTCAAGGATGTAACATCTAAGGACTAGGAATTTATATTTGATAAATACCTCCAACTCCCCTTCTTCCCCCCAAAAGTTTATAGATCTGAATGTGTGAAAGTTTTGACTTCACTTGGGTAAAAAATGATGCTAAAAAGATATTACAAAGTAACTTTCCCTTAAGGTATAAAATGTTGGATGTCTCCATGTTTTCTTTTTACAGATCCAAAATGTCATAAAAGCCAAACATAAATCTGTTGTGGGATGAGTCTGGGCATAAATAAATAGTGAAATAGGCTTGAATTAAAATATCTCAAAGACAAGTATGCTGATGGCAATCATCTAGGACATATGCTCTTATTATAGTGAGTGTGATAATTATAAAAATGTCACTAAAATTGTATGTAACCTAGAATAGAGGTAAAAAATATCCCTTTCTTCTGTGTCATTGTGGCTTTTCTCTTCTTTTTATATTTTATTGAAGAAAGATCGTACTATTTTTTTGAGACATCTATTAAAAACGTGAGCACATTTTTCTAAAACAGAGAGTTGTAATATAGACATCTAATCTCCTTTCCATGGCAATAACCCAAATTACATTAAAGTGACATTGTAATGCCTCTAATCCTAACTTCAATTAAGACAATATAATCTATGAAAATTCATAACAAAATGAAAACTTATTTCTTGAATTATGTGCTCCTAGAACTTCTTTTTGACATCTTATCCCAGGCATTAAATTTGTAAATATTTGAGTTGTACTATTGTCTATATTGTTTTTTATAAAGTTTGTGACTCTATCAAAAGCCTTATTCATTAGATAATTGATAATCCAAGTATGTTTTTTAGTATTTTTCTATTGTTATTAAAATTAATGATAATTAGCTTATCAAAGGTCATGCTTTATGAATGAAGTCAAACATCAATGAAAAAGACTAATAGTGAATTGTAAGTGGAACAATCTCAACATAAATTAATAAGCTGTAGGAAATTGAATTTTCATTTATTTTGTTACTTCATTACACACATTTATGCCTTAGATGAAAAGCTATTCCATGTTCCATAAGATCTGTTTATATCATTTGTCAGAACAGGTCATATTAAAAAAATCTGTTGAGATCTTCACTAGTCTTGTTTTAATATAATTTTGGCCAGACATCACTTAAAATTTTTTCCCCATATTTGAGTTCTGGCTTAATAATTCAATGTCTTTTGAACAATAGATAACTCAGCTCATATTCAGCTAATGTGTTCTTTCTTGTTTTTATTGAAGGTGGTCCCTGGGGGCAACTGTAATATACCCCTAAGAACTGGTAAATAGGGGTAATAGATTGTTCTTTGAGAATTAAATTACAAAATCAATGGTAGTCATATTAAAAAAATTAGATTTGCTGGTAGGGTCAGAGCAAGACTTGGCTGAATACATAAATAATTCTAAAAGAAAAATAATATCAATGAGGTTGTTATTCAGCAATAAAGCCAGGAAAAGTTGACCCAGGGGAGAAAACTTTGGCTATGTCCATTCTAAACACAAAGCATATTGTCCAATGGCTTTATTGTGAAGATCCATGCTTTAGACAATTACTTGAATTATATATAACTTACTTTTGTTGTGATTATGTTCTCACCAAAAAGCTAGCCCATTAAACTTAGACTTTCCTTGAGGGGATACCTTTGTGGAAAGAACTGATTATGCTTATGTGAGTGTTTAAGAAGGTAGGACATCCATATTTCTATTTATATAATGGAATTATAATTTTACACATCATTCTCTCCCTATTAAGTGGCTGAGGTCTACTTCCTGAAAGATAGATTCATTCTCAATGTGCTGACATTTAACGTTTTTTTTCCAGTTTTACTGAGATATAATTGACATATAACATTGTGTAAGATTAACATGTATACAGTGATTTGATATACATATATATTGCAAAATTATTACCACAATAAAGTTAGCTACCACCCATTGTGTGTGTGTGTGTGTGTGTGTGTGTGTGTGTATGGTAAGAACTTTTAAGGTTTACTCTTAGCAAATATCAACTATACAATACAGTATTGTCAAAATATAGTCACCAAGCTGTGCATTAAACTTTCAGAATGTATTCATCTTATAACCTGAAGATTTGTACTATTTTACCACCTTCACCTGTTTCTCCCACTTCTACCCATCTGCCCTTTGCAACAACCTACCTATTCTCTTTTTCTGTAAGTTTGGTATTTTAGATTCCACATATAAGTGAGATCATATAGTACTTATCTTTATATGACTTATTTCACTTAGCACAATGCCCTCAGGGTTCATCTATGTTGTTGCAAATGGCAAGATTTCCTTTTTATGGCTGACTACTATTCTATAGTATATATGCACCACATTTTCTTTTCTTTTCTTCTTTTCTTTTCTTTCTTTCTTGAAAGAGAGAGAGAGATAGAGAGAAGGAGCGGGGGAGTGGCAGAGGGAGAGAGAGAATCTCAAGTAGGCCCTACATCCAGCATAAAGCCCAATATGGGGCTCCATCTTATGACCATGAGATCATGACATAAGCCGAAATCAAGGGTTGGACACTTAATCAACTGAGCCACCCAGGTGCCCCTACATTTTCCTCATCTATTGATAGACATCTTGGCTCCTTCCATGTCTTGGTTATTGTGAATTATGTTGCTGTGAACATGGGGGTGCAGATATCTCCTTAGGATCCTGATTTAGAGTGGGGGGGAAGATGGCAGCGTAGGAGGACACTGGGCTCACCGCCTCCTGCTGATCACTTACACCTGCCTAAATACCCAGAAAACCACCAGAAGACTAGCAAAATGGACTCTCCAGAGCCAAGCGTAGACAAGCAGAGCCAAGTGGAAGAGGGTAGGAAGGGCGGAGAGGCAGTGTGCACTACACAGACTGGCAGGAGGGAGCCAGGGCAGTGGAGGGGCCTGCAAGGCAGAGCCCCTGAGTCTGGCTTGCAAAAGCAGAGGAGCCAGATGGAGTGTGTTCTGACAGCCAGCAGGACTGAACATCTGGAATGTTATAAGTCAACAGCTCTGCTTGGAGAGTGGGAGGGCTAGAGGACAAAGGGAGGGAGAGTTGTTGAGCCCTGGAGGACAAAGCTCAGCTTGGTGGGGAACAAAGGCACTGAGAAGCGCCATCTCCCTCACCCACACCCCAGCCAAAATCCCAAAGGGAACCAGTTCCCAGCATGGAACTTGCTTTCACCAGGTAAACACCCAACACTGTGCTTCTGGGGATCCATCCCTCCGATAGTTCTGCCTCCCTGCTGGTGCTGCAGGGCCCCTCCCGAAGTGGATCACTGAAGGCAAGATGAGTCTGCCCCTCCTGCCCCTGCGCACCTTGCAGATCCATCCCGGCTAATATGCCAGGTCCCATCAAAGCAGCACCACAAGCCTGGCAGTGTGCAAGTAACCCAGACAGGGGCCACACCAATCAACAGTGAGTCCTGCCTCTGGGAGAGGGGAAGATAAAGTACACACCAGTCTGACTGTGGCCCCAGTGCTGGGCTGGGGGCAGACATCAGGTCTGACTGCGGCCCCACCCACCAATGCAAGTTACTCCACAGAGCACAGAGGAAGAGCCCTGCAGTTCTGCACCACTCCAGGGACTATCTAAAATGACAAAACGGAAAAATTCTCCTCAAAAGAAACTCCAGGAATTAGCGACAGCTTACGACCTGATCAAAAACGATTTAAACAATATAACAGAAAATGAATTTAAAATAATAGTCATAAAATTAATTGCTGGGCTTAAAAAAACTATAGAGGACAGCAGAGAATCTAATGTTACAGAGATCAAAGAACTAAGAAACAGGGGGAGCTAAAAAATGCTACAAATGAGCTGCAAAATAAAATGGAGGTGACCACAGTTCGGATTGAAGAGGCAGAGGAGAGAATAGGTGAATTAGAAGATAAATTTATGGAAAAAGAGGAAGCTGAGAAGAAGAAGATAAAAAAAATCCAGGAGTATGAGGGGAGAATTAGAGAACTAAGTGATGCGATAAAATGCAATAGTATATGCATAATTGGGATTCCAGAGGAGGAAGAGAGAGAGAAAGGGGCTGAAGTTGTATTGAACAAATCATAGCTGAGAACTTCCCTGATCTGGGGAAGGAAAGAGGCATTGAAATCCAAGAGGCACAGAGAACTCCCTTCAGAGGTAACTTGAATCAATCTTCTGCACCACGTATTATGGCGAAACTGGCAAAATACAAGGATAAAGAAAAGATTCTGAAAACAGCTAGGGATAAACATGCTCTAACATATTAAGGAAGACTGATAAGACTAGTAATGGATCTATCTACTGAAACTTGGCAGGCTAGAAAGGAATGGCAGGAAGTCTTCAATGTGATGAACAGAAAAAAATATGCAGCCAAGAATGCTTTATCCAGCAAGTCTGTCATTTAGAATAGAAGGAGAGAGAAACGTCTTTCCAAACAAACAAAAACTGAAGGAATTCATCAGCAGCCCTACAACCTGTGAGAAAAGTACCAGAGACACTACTATAAGCATGAAACCTACAGACATCACAATGACTCTAAACCCATATCTTTCAATAATAACACTGAATGTAAATGGACTAAATGCTCCAACCAAAAGACATAGGGTATCAGAATGGATAAAAAAACAAGACCCATCTATTTGCTGCCTACAAGAGACTCATTTTAGACCTGAGGACACCTTCAGATTGAAAGTGAGGGGATGGAGAACCATCTATCATGCTACTGGAAATTAAAAGAAAGCTGGAATAGCCATACTTATATAAGACAAACTAGACTTTAAATTAAAGGTTGTAACAAGAGATAAAGAAAGGCATTATATAATAATTAGAGGGTCTATCAATCAGAAAGAGCTAACAAGTATAAATGTCTATGCACCGAATACAGGAACCCCCAAATAAATAAAACAATTAATCACAAACATAAGCAACCTTATTGATAAGAATGTGGTAATTGCAGGGGACTTTAATACTCCACTTAAAACAATGGATAGATCACCTAGACACAGGATCAATAAAGAAACAAGGGCCCTGAATGATACATTGCATCAGATGGACTTGACAGATATATTTAGAACTCTGCATCCCAAAGCAACAGAATATACTTTCTTCTCGAGCGCACATGGAACTTTCTCCAAGATAGATCACATACTGGGTCACAAAACAGCCCTTCTTAAGTATACAAGAATTGAAATCATACCATGCATACTTTCAGACCACAATGCTATGAAGCTTGAAATCAACCAGGAAAAAGTCTGGAAAACCTCCAAAAGCATGGAGGTTAAAGAACACCCTCCTAAAGAATGAATGGGTCAACCAGGCAATTAGAGAAGAAATTAAAAAATATATGGAAACAAACGAAAATGAAAAGACAACAATCCAAATGTTTTGGGATGCAGCGAAGGCAGTCCTGAGAGGAAAATACATTGCCATCCAGGCCTATCTCAAGAAACAAGAAAAATCCCAAATACAAAATCTAACAGCACACCTAAATCAAATAGAAGCAGAACAGCAAAGACCCCAAATCTAGCAGAAGAAGAGAAATAATAAAGATCAGAGCAGAAATAAACATATAGAATCTAAAAAAACTGTAGAGAAGATCAATGAACCAAGAGTTGGTTTTTTGAAAAAATAAACAAAATTGATAAACCTCTAGCCAGGCTTCTCAAAAAGAAAAGGGAGATGACCCAAATAGATAAAATCATGAACGAAAATGGAATTCTTACAACCAATCCCTCAGAAATACAAGCAATTATCAGGGAATACTATGAAAAATTATATGCCAACAAACTGGACAACCTGGAAGAAATGGACAAATTCCTGAACACCCACACTCTTCCAAAACTCAATCAGGAGGAAATAGAAAGCTTGAACAGACCCATAACCGGCGAAGAAATTGAATCAGTCATCAAAAATCTCCCAACAAATAAGAGTGCAGGACCAGATGGCTTCCCAGGGGAATTCTACCAGACATTTAAAGCAGAGATAATACCTGTCCTTCTCAAGCTGTACCAAAAAATAGAAAGGGAAGGAAGACTTACACACTCATTCTATGAAAGCATTACTTTTATTCCTAAACCAGACAGAGACCCAGTAAAAAAAGAGATCTACAGGCCAATATCCCTGATGAATATGGATGCAAAAATTCTCAATAAGATACTAGCAAATAGAATTCAACAGCATATAAAAAGAATTATTCACCATGATCAAGTGGGATTCATTCCTGGGATGCAGGGCTGGTTCAACATTCGCAAATCAATCAACGTGATACATCACATTAACAAAAAAAAAAGAGAAGAACCATATGATCCTGTCAACTGATGCAGAAAAGGCCTTTGACAAAATCCAGCACCCTTTCTTAATAAAAACCCTTGAGAAAGTCGGGATAGAAGGAACATACTTAAAGATCATAAAAGCCATTTATGAAAAGCCCACAGCTAACATCATTCTCAACGGGGAAAAACTGAGAGCTTTTTCCCTGAGATCAGGAACACGACAAGGATGACCACTCTCACCGCTGCTGTTTAACATAGTGCTGGAAGTTCTAGCATCAGCAATCAGACAACAAAAGGAAATCAAAGGCATCAAAATTGGCAAAGATTAAGTTAAGCTTTCACCTTTTGCAGATGACATGATATTATACATGGAAAATCCAATAGACTCCACCAAAAGTCTGCTAGAACTGATACATGAATTCAGCAAAGTTGCAGGATACAAAATCAATGTACAGAAATGAATTGCATTCTTATACACTAATAATGAAGTAACAGAAAGACAAATAAAGAAACTGATCCCATTCACAATTGCACCAAGAAGCATAAAATACCTAGGAATAAATCTAACCAAAGATGTAAAAGATCTGTATGCTGAAAACTATAGAAAGCTTATGAAGGAAATTGAAGAAGATACAAAGAAATGGAAAAACATTCCTTGCTCATGGATTGGAAAAATAAATATTGTCAAAATGTCAATACTACCCAGAGCTATCTACACCTTCAATGCAATCCCAATCAAAATTGCACCAGCATTCTTCTCGAAGCTAGAACAAGCAATTCTAAAATTCATATGGAACCACAAAAGGCCCTGAATAGCCAAAGTAACATTGAAGAAGAAGACCAAAGCAGGTGGCATCACAATCCCAGACTTTAGCCTCTACTACAAAGCTGTCATCATCTAGACAGCATGGTATTGGCACAAAAACAGACGCATAGACCAATGGAATAGAATAGAAACCCCAGAACCAGACCCACAAACGTATGGCCAACTCATCTTTGACAAAGCAGGAAAGAATATCCAATGGAAAAAATACAGTCTCTTTAACAAATGCTGCTGGGAGAACTGGACAGCAACATGCAGAAGGTTGAAACTAGACCACTTTCTTACACCATTCACAAAAACAAACTCAAAATGGATAAAGGACCTGAATGTGAGACAGGAAACCATCAAAACCTTAGAGGAGAAAGCAGGAAAAAGCCTCTCTGACCTCAGCCGCAGCAATTTCTTACTTGACACATCCCCAAAGGCAAGGGAATTAAAAGCAAAAATGAACTATTGGGACCTCCTGAAGATAAAAAGCTTCTGCACAGCAAAGGAAACAATCAACAAAACTATAAGGCAACCAACGGAATGGGAAAAGATATTTGCAAATGACATATCGGACAAAGGGCTAGTATCCAAAATCTATAAAGAGCTCACCAAACTCCACACCCGAAAAACAAATAACCCAGTGAAGAAATGGGCAGAAAACATGAATAGACATTTCTCTAAAGAAGACATCCGGATGGCCAACAGGCACATGAAAAGATGCTCAACATCACTCCTAATCAGGGAAATACAAATCAAAACCACACTCAGATATCACCTCACGCCAGTCAAAATGGCTAAAATGAACAAATCAGGAGACTATAGATGCTGGAGAGAATGTGGAGAAACAGGAACCCTCTTGCACTGTTGGTGGGAATGCAAACTGGTGCAGCTGCTCTGGAAAACAGTGCGGAGGTTCCTCAAAAAATTAAAAATAGACCTACCCTATGACCCAGCAGTAGCACTGCTGCAAATTTACCCAAGGGATACAGGAGTACTGATGCATAGGGGCACTTGTATCCCAATGTTTATACCAGCACTCTCAACAATAGCCAAATTATGGAAAGAGCCTAAGTGTCCATCAACTGATGAATGGGTAAAAAAATTGTGGTTTATATACACAATGGAATACTACCTGGCAATGAGAAAGAATGAATTATGGCCTTTGGTAGCAATGTGGATGGAGAGTGTGATGCTAAGTGAAATAAATCATACAGAGAAAGACAGATACCATATGTTTTCACTCTTATGTGGATCCTGAGAAACTTAACAGAAGTCCATGGGGGAGGGGAAGAAAAAAAAAGAGGTTAGAGAGGGAGAGAGCCAAAGCATAAGAGACTCTTAAAGACTGAGAACAAACTGAGGGTTGAGGAGGGGTGGGAGGGAGGGGAGGTTGGGTGATGGGTATTGAGGAGGGCACCTTTTAGGATGAGCACTGGGTGTTGTATGGAAACCAATTTCACAATTTCATAAAAAAAAGATCCTGATTTAATTGCCTTTGGATATAAACCCAGAAGCATAAATGCTGGATAATATGATAGTTCTGATTTTAATTTTTTGAGGAGCTTCTATATTGTCTTCCATAGTGGCTGTACCAATTTACATCCTTATTAGTAGTGTACAAATGTTCCCCTTTTCCACATCTATATTGCCACTTATTCTCTCACTCTCTGTCCATCTCTTGGATAATATTCACCCAAACAGGTGTGAGGTGACATCTCATCACGGTTTTGATTTGTAATTTTTTTGTGATTAGTGATGTTGAGCAACTTTTCATGTATGTGTTGGCCGCTTTTGTGTCTTCTTTGGAAAAATGTCTATTTAGAGGAAGGTTCAATATAGTGACATAGGAAGACCCTGAACTCACCTCTTCCACAAATATACCAAATCTACACCTACATATAGAACAATTATTCATGAAAAAAAGAACTGAGGGCTGAATGAACAGATTCTAAACAATAAAGGATAGAGGGACCGCATAGAGAATGGCAGAGAGATAGAGACACAGTAATGATAGGAACCCCACTCCTGATGCTGTATGCTACAGTGGGGGGAGAGATGATACTGAAGGACTAGAGTTAGTGTGAGTTCAGAGAGGCTGCTGAGTGCCACTGTTTATGTTCCCCCTGTACCTTGACAGTGCAAATGGGAGTATCATCTGGGCAACCTAGCCAGCCCAGTAAGCTCTGGGCCCCTTGACCTGCCAGCCCCAGCCATCCCTCTGAAGGAGGCACCACTAAGTGGCACCAGTGTGGCATATAGCAGGACACGCCTGGTCAGAGCCCACTATAGCTCCAGACACCTCACCAAGGAGGCAAAGGCACAGAGGATCCTGTAACACTTCAGGCATGCACCCACTTCAGCTCCAGTTGTCCCTTTTATTGTAAGATTAGGTTAAATTCCTTCAACCATTTAAATTTTTAAAAATGTTAATAAACTATCCAATCCTATAGTATTTTCCTTCTATACAATTATTACCACTCTAAAAGCAATTAGAAACCTCTTTGAATATATTATAGTATATAAATACATATGCATATATATAAATATAAATATATGTATATATAGATATACAAGATAACACCTCAGGGAGAAAAACTAAATGAAACAGAGATAAGCAACCTACTTAATAAAGACTTCAAAGTAATGATTATAAAGATACTCACTTGACTTGAGAGGATACTAGATGTACTCAATGAGAACTTGAACAAAGATATAGAAAATATAAAAAAGAGCCAAGCAGAGTTGAAGAATGCAATAACTGAAATGAAAATACACTAGAGAAAATCAACCACAGATTAGAAGATGCAGAAGACTGGATCAGCAATCTGGAAGACAGTATAGTGGAAAGATTTCAATCTGAACAACGAAAAGAAAAAAAGAATTAAAATTAGGATAGGTTAAGATATCTCTGGGAAAACATCAAGCATGCTAACATTCATATTATAGGGGGTCTCAGAAGGAGAAGAGGGAGAGAAAGGGGTGGAAAACCTATTTGAAGAAATAATAGCTAAAAACTTCTCTAAGCTGAGGAAGGAAGCAGACATCTGAGTTCAGAAAGCACAGAGAATCCCAAACAAGATGAACCTAAGAAGGCCCGCACCAAGACACATAACAATTAAAATGTCAAAGATTAACAATAAAGACAAAATGTCAGAAAAAAAAGAGAAAATCTTAAAAGTATCAAGAGAGAAACAACTAGTTATGTACAAGGGAAACCCCATAAAACTATCAGCTGATTTTCCAGCAGAAACTTTGCAGGCCAGAAGGGAGTGACATGATATATTTAAAGTGCTGAAAGGAGAAAAAGTACAACCAAGAACATTCTATCTGGTAAGGTTATCATTTGGAATTGAAGGAGAGCTGGAGTTTCCCAGACAGAAAGACCAAATAAAGTCATCACCATTAAACCAGCCTTACAAATAATGTTAAAGAAACTTCCTTTTTTTTTTTCAATGTTTATTTATTTTGGGGACAGAGAGAAACAGAGCATGAACGGGGGAGGGGCAGAGAGAGAGGGAGACACAGAATCGGAAACAGGCTCCAGGCTCTGAGCCCTCAGCCCAGAGCCCGACGCGGGGCTCGAACTCACGGACCGTGAGATCGTGACCTGGCTGAAGTCGGACGCTTAACCGACTGCGCCACCCAGGCGCCCCATAAAGAAACTTCCTTAAGTGATAAAGAAAGAGCTATAATTAGAAGAAAATTTTGAATAGAAGAAAATTTTGAAAGGAAAAACAATACATGAGTAAAAACAAACAGTACAGGTAGTAAATTAATCACTTATAAAAAAAGTTTAAAGGTTAAAAGATGAACATAGTTAAATCAATTATATCTAAAAAATTAGTTAAGAAATTCACAAAATAAAATGTTGTAAAATATGACAGATACATAAAATATGGAGGTTGTCAGTAAAGATGTTGTTCTTTTACAATGTGATCAAACTTAAGCAACCATCAACTTCATATAGACTGCTATATATCTAGGATATTATATATGAACCTCATGGTAATCACAAACCAAAAACATAACAGATGAATAAAAAATAAAGAGAAATAAATCAAAGCATAACACTAAAGAAAGTCATCAATCACAAGGGAAAAAGGCAAGAGAAGAAGAAACAGAGAACTACAAAAACAACCAGAAAACAATTAACAAAATAACAAGTACATACCTATTAACAATTACTTCTTTTTTAAAAAAAACTTTAATGTTTATTTATTATTGAGAGACAGAGAGACACAGACCATGAGCAGGGGAGGGGCAGAGAGGGGGGGGGGGAGACAGAATCTGAAGCAGGCTCCAGGCTCTGAGCTGTCAGCACAGAGCCCAATGTGGGTCTCGAACTCACAAACCATGAGATCATGACCTGAGCCAAAGTCAGTTGCCTAACCAACTGAGCCACCCAGGTGCTCCTATTAACAATTACTTTTAATATAAATCATTTAAATGCTCCAATCAAAAGACATAGATGACTGAATGGAGTAAAAAGAAAAAGACCCATCTTTATGCTGCCTTCAAGAGACTCACTTCAGACTTAAAGAGACATGCAGACTGAAAGTGAAGGGATGGAAAAAGATATTCCATGCAAATGAAAGTTAAAAAAAAACTGAGGTAGTAATACTTGTATCAGACAAAATATACTTTAAAACAAAGACTATAGCAAGAGACAAAGAAGGGCATTACATAATGATAAAGGGATCAATTCAATAAGAAGATGTAGCAATTGTAAATATCTATACACCCAACAGAGGAGTACTTAAATACATAAAGAAAATATTAACAGACATAAAGGGAGAAATTGACAGAATAGTAGGGGATTTTAACAACCCACTTACATAAATGGATAGACAATCTAGACAAAAATAAATAAGGAAACAGTGGCTTTGAGTGATATATTAAACCATATGGACTTAACAGATGTATGCAGAGCATTCCATCTAAGAACAGCAGAATATAAATTCTTTCCAAGCACACATAGAACATTCTCCAGGATCAATCACAAGTTAGGCCACAAAAGAAGTCTTAGTAAATGTAATAAAACTGAAATCTTATCAAGTATCTTTCTGGACCATAATTGCATGAAGTTAGAAAGCAAACACAAGAAAAACTGGAGAAACAAAACATGGTGAAGGCTGAAAAATTTGCTACTAAACACCCACTGGGTTAATGAATAAATCAAAGAGAAAAAAACATACATGGAGATAATGAAAATGTAAACACAATGGTCCAAAATCTTTGGGACACAGCAAAAGCAGTCTAAGAGGGAAACTTATAGCAATACATCAAGAAACAAAAATCTCAGATAAATAACCTAACTTTACACCTAAAGGAATTAGAAAAAGAAGAACAAATAAAGCCCAAAGTTAGTAGAAGGAAGGAAATAAAGATCAGAGCATAAATAAATGAAATAGACACTTATAAAACAATAGAAAAGATAAATGAAACCACGAGCTGCTTCTTTGAAAAGATACAAAATTGATAACCTTTTTCCAGACTCATCAAGAAAAAAGAGGACTCAAATAACCTTAGAAATGAAAGAGAAGTAAAAACTGACACCACTGAAATACAGGGTTTATAAGAGACTACTATGAGAAATTATATACCAACAAATTGGACAACCTAAAAGAAATCTATATATTTCTAGAAATATAAAATCTCCCCAAACTGAATCAAGAAATAAGAAATAGAAAATCTGAACAGAATGATTGCTAATAACAAAATTGAATCAGTAATCAAAAAAACTGCCAACAAACAAAAGTCCAGGAGCAGATGGCTTCACAGTGAATTCTACCAAACATTTAAAGAAGAGTTAATACCTATTCTTTTCAAACTATTCCAAAAAACAGAAAAGGAAGAACAGCTTCCAAATTCATTTTACAAAAAATGAAATTTTACAAATTCATTTTACAAAAAAAACTACAGGCCAACATCTCTGATGAATATGGATGCAACAATACTCAACAACATATTAAAAAACTGATTTTAACAATACATTAAAAAGATCATTCACCATGATCAAGTGGAATTTATTCCAAGGGTGCAAGGATGGTTCAGTCCACAAATCAATCAACATGATACATCACATTAACAAAGTGAAGGATAAAAGCCATGATCATCTCAATAGATACAGAAAAAGCAGTTGACAAAATTCAACATCTGTTCATGATTAAAACTCTCAACAAAGTGGTTTGAGGGTACATACCTGAGCATGATTAAAGCCATATATCAAAAACTCAAAGCTAATAACATCATACTCAATGGCAAAAAGAGAGCTTTTTCTCTAATATCAGAAACCAGACAAGAACATCTACTCTTGCTGTAAATCCTAGCCTCATCAGTCAGAAAAGAAAATGAAATATAAACCATGTAAATTGTTCCCTAAGTAATCTACAAATTCAATGCAATACCTATCAAAATGCCAATTTTTCACAGAACTGGAACAAATAATTTATATGAAACCACAAAAGACCTCCAACAGCCAAAGCAATCTTGAAAATAAAGAACAAAGCTGGAGATACCACAATCTCAGATTTCAATATATATTACAAAGCTATAGTAATTAAAATACTATGGTACTAGCAAAAAATAGACACATAGATCACTAGAATAGGAGAGAGGACTCCCAAAATACTCCCACTTGTATAGTCAATTAATCTATAATAAATGAGGCAAAAATATAAAATGGGAAAAAGCAGTTTATTCAAAAAAGAGTGTTGGGGAAACTGGACAGCTACATACTGAAGAATGAAACTGGACTACTTTCTTATACCATACACACAAACAAAACTCAGAGTGGATTAAAGACCTAAATGTGAGACCTGAAATCATAAAACTCCTAAAAGAAAACATAGACAATCCCTTAGACATCAAACTTACCACTATTTTTCTAGATATGTGTCCTCAATAAAATGAAACAAAAACAAAAACAAACTATTGGGACCCATGAAAATAAAATAAAACTTTTGTACAGTGAAGGAAACCATCAGCAACATGAAAAACTAGAACCTACTGAATGAGAGAAGATATTTTCAAATGATATATCCAATAAAGTGTTAATGTCCAAACTATATAAAGAACACATACAACAAAATACCAAAAAAAAAAACCCCACAAATATTCCAATTAAAAATGGGCAGAGGACCTAAATAGACATTTTTCCAAAGAAACCACATGAAAAGATGATCAATATCTTTTACAGGACAATGCAAATCAAAACCACAGTGAGATTCTACCTTATACCTGTCAGAATTACTAGTATCAAAAAGACAAGAAATAACAAGTGTTGGTGAAGATGTGGAAAAAAGGAAATCCTTCTACACTATTTGTGGAAATTGGTGCGCCAATTGGTGGGTTGATAAACTGTTGGTAAATTGATGCAACCACTGTGGAAAACATTATAGAGTTTCCTGAAAAAATTAAATAGAAATACCATACAATCCAGTAATTCTACTGTGGGTATTTACCCAAAGTAAGTGAAAACACTAATTTGAAAAGATATATGCATCCTTATATTTATTGCAGTCTTATTACAGTAGCCAAGTTATGGAAGCAACGTAAATATCTATCGATAGATGAGTAGTAAATAAAGAAGATGTAGCACATGCGCACACACACACGCGTGCACACACACACAGGAATAGGAATATCACTCAACTGTAAAAAAAAAAAAAGATAGAGATTTTTCCATTTGTGAAAACATGGATAGACCTAAAGGGTATTATGCTAAATGAATTAAGTCAGGGAAAGATATGTATCATGTGATTTCATTCATATGTGCAATCTAAAAGCAAAACAAACAAAGCAGAAACAGAATCATATATACAGAGAACAAACTGGTGATTTCCAGAAGGGATTGGGGGGATGGGTGAAATAAGTGAAGGGATTAAGAGGTACAAACTTCCGGTTATAAAATAAAAAGTTACAGAGATGAAAGTAAAACATAGGGAATATAATCAATAATATTGTAATAATGTTGTATGGTGACGGATGGTAACTCTTATGATGAATATAATGTAATGTATAGAATTATTCAATTAACTATGTTGTTCCCCTGAAACTAATATAACATTGTATGTGAAATATACTTCAATTAAAAAAAGAAAAATGTTTGTTTAGATAATTTTCCTGTTTTTAGTTGAGCTTATTATGATTTTGCAATTGAGTTGTAAGAGTTTTTATTGATTTATTGGATATTACCCCTTTATTGGATATATGATTTAAAAATATTTCCCCTCATTCTATAGATTTCCTTTTCATTTTTTTTTTGATGGTTCTTTTGCTGTTCAGAAACTTTTTAGTTTGATGTAATCCCACTTATTTATTTCTGCTTTGTTGCTTGTGCTTTTGGTGTCCTATCCAATACTTCGTGACCAAGAACAATGTCAAGGAGATTTTCTTCTACATTTTCTTCTAGGAGTTTTATGGTTTCAGGTCGTACACTTAAGTCTTTAATCTATTTTGAGTTATTTTTTGTTATTGGTGTAAGATATAGTTTTCCTTTTTGCATGTGAATATCTAATTTTTCAAACATTACTTTTTTCCCCCACCCTGGCTTTGTCATTTTTAAAAAATTTTTTAAAATTTATATTCAAGTTAGTTAGCAAATAGTGCAACAATGATTCCAGGAGTAGATTCCTTAATGCCCCTTACCCATTTAGCCCATCCCCCTTCCAACAATCCTTCCAGTAACCCTCTGTTTGGTCTCTATATTTAAGAGTCTCATGTTTTGTCCCCCTCCTTGTGTTTATATTATTTTTGTTTCCCTTCTCTTCTGTTCATCTGTTAAGTGTCTTGAAATCCTCGTATGAGTGAAGTCATATATTTGTATTTCTCTGACTAATTTCACTTAGCATGATAGCCTCTAGTTCCATCCACGTAGTTGCAAATGGCAAGATTTCATTCTTTTAGATTGCTGAGTAGTACTCCATTATATATATATATATATATATATATATATATATATATATATATATACACCACATCTTCTTTATCCATTCATCCATCTATGGACATTTGGGCTCTTTCTATACTTTGGCTATTGTTTACAGTGCTGTTATAAACACTGGGGTGCATGTGGCCCTTAGAAACAGCATACCTGTATCCCTTGGATAAATACCTAGTAGCGCAATTTCTGGGCCATAGGGTAGCTCTATTTTTAATTTTTTGAGGAACCTCCATATTGTTTTCCAGAGTGGCTGCACTAGTTTGCATTCCCACCAGCAGTGCAAAAGAGTCATCTGTCTCCGTATCCTCGCCAACATCTGTTGTTACCTGCTTTGTTAATGTTAGCCATTCTGACAGGTGTAAGCTGGTATCTTATTGTGGTTTTCATTTGTATTTCCCTGATGATGAGGACGTCAAGCATTTTTTCATATGTTGGATGTCTTCTTTGGAGAAGTGTCTATTCATATCTTTGCCCATTTCTTCACTGGATTATTTGTTTTTTGGGTGTTGAGTTTGATAAGTTCTTCATAGATTTTGGATACTGACCCTTTTTATCTAATATGTCATTTGCAAATGTCTGCTCCCATTCTGTCAGTTGCCTTTTAGTTTTGCTGATTGTTTCCTTCACTGTGCAGAAGCTTTTTATTTTGATGAGGTCCCAATAGTTCAATTTTGCTTTTACTTTTGTTTCCCTTGCTTCTGGAGACGTGTTGAGTAAGAACTTGCTGTGGCCAAGATCAAAGAGGTTTTTACCTGCTTTTTCCTCAAGATTTTATGGCTTCCTGTCCTCTATTTTGAGTTTATTTTTGTGTATGGCGTAAGAAAGTGGTCCGGGTTCATTTTTTTCTGCATGTCGCTGTCCAGTTTTCCCAGCACCACTTGCTGAAGAGACTGTTGTTATTCCACTGGATATTCTTTCCTGCTTTGTCAAAGATTAGTTGGCCATACGTTTATTGGTCCTTTCTGGGTTTTCTATTCTGTTCCATTGATCTGAGTATCTGGTTTTGTGCCAGTACCATACTGTCTTGATGTTTACAGCTTTGTAATACAGCTTGAAGTCTGGGATTGTGATGCCTCCTGCTTTGGTTTCCTTTTTCAAGATTGCTTTGGCTATTTGGGGTCTTTTCTGGTTCCATACAAATTTTAGGATTGCTTGTTCTAGCTCTGTGAAGATTGCTGGTGATATTTTGATAGATATTGCATTGAATATGTAGATTGCGTTGGGTAGTATTGACATTTTAACATTTCTTCTTCCTATCCAAGAGCATGGAATCTTTCTCCATTTTTTTTGTGTGTGTCTTCTTCAGTTTCTTTCATAAACTTTCTATAGTTTTCAGTGTATAGATTTTTCACCTCTGGTTAAGTTTATTCCTAGGTATTTTATGGCTTTTGGTGCAATTGTAAATGGGATCCATTCCTTGATTTCTCTTTCTTTTGCTTCATTGTTGGTGTATAGGAATGCAACCAATTTCTCTGCATTGATTTTATATCCTGCAACTTTGCTGAATTCATGAATCAGTTCTAGCAGTTTTTTGGTGGAATCTTTTGGGTTTTCCATATAGAGTATCATGTCATCTGCGAAGAGTGAAAGTTTGACCTCCTCCTGGCTGATTTGGATGCCTTTCATTTCTTTGTGTTGTCTGATTGCTGAGGCTAAGACTTCCAATACTATGTTGAATAACAGGGCAAGAGTCAAGCCCTGTCTTGTTCCGGATCTTAGGGAGAAAGCTCTCCATTTTCCCCATTAAGGATGATATTAGCATTGGGTCGTTCATATATGGCTTTTGTGATCTCGAGGTATGTTCCTTCTATCCTTACTTTCTTGAGGGTTTTTATCAAGAAAGGATACTGCATTTTGTCAAATTCTTTCTCTGCATCCATTGAGAGGATCATATGGTTGTTGTCCTTTCTTTTACTGATGTGATGAATCACATTGATTGTTTAGTGGATATTGAACCAGCCCTGCATCCCAGGTATAAATCCCACTTGGTCCTGGTGAATAATTTTTTAAATGTGTTGTTGAATCGGTTGGCTAGTATCTTGTTAAGGATTTTTGCATCCATGTTCATCAGGGAAATTGGTCTATCACTCTCCTTTTTAGTGGGATCTTTGGTTTTGAATAATGCTGGCTTCATAGAAAGAGTTTGGAACTTTTCCTTCCATTTCTATTTTTTGGAGCACCTTCAAGAGAATAGGTGTTAACTCTTCTTTAAATGTTTGGTAGAATTCCTCTGGAAAGCCATCTGGCTTTGGACTCTTGTTTTTTGGGAGATTTTTGATTACTAATTCGATTTCTTTACTGGTTATGGGTCTGTTAAAATTTTCTATTTCTTCCTGTTTCAGTTTTGATGGTTTATATGTTTCTAGGAATTTGTCCATTTCTTCCAGATTGCCCATTTTATTGGCATATATTTGCTCATAATATTCTCTTATTATCATTTTTATTTCTGCTGTGTTGGTTGTGGTCTCTCCTCTTACATTCTTGATTTTATTTATTTGGGTCCTTTCCTTTTTCTTATTGATCAAACTGGTTAGTGGTTTATCAATTCTGTTAATTCTTTCAGAGAACCAGCTTCTGGTTTCATTGATCTGTTCTACTGTTTTTTTGGGTCTTTTTGGTTTTGATATCATTAATTTCTTCTGTAATCTTTATTATTTCCTGTCTTCTGCTGTTTTTGGGTTTTATTTGCTGTCTTTTTCCAGCTCTTTAAGGTGTAAGGTTGGGTTGTGTATCTGAGACCTTTCTTCCTTCTTTAGGAAGGCCTGGATTGCTATATACTTTCCTCTTATGACTGCCTTTATTGCATCCCAGAGTTTTGGGCTGTGGTGTTATCATTTTAATTGGCTTCCATGTACTTTTTAATTTCCTCTTTAACTTCCTTGTTAGCCCATTCATTCTTTAGTAGGATGTTCTTTAGTCTGCAAGTGTTTGTTACCTTTCCAAATTTTTTCTTGTGATTTATTTTGAGTTTCAAAGTGTTGTGGTTTGAAATATGTGTGGTATGATCTTGATCCTTTTGTACTTGTTGAGGGCTGATTTGTGTCCCTGTATGTGGCCTATTCTGGAGAACATTCCATGTTCACTGGAGAAGAATGTGTATTCTGCTGCTTTAGGATGAAATGTTCTGAATATATCTGTTAAGTCCATCTGGTCCAGTGTGTCTTTCAAAGCCATTGTTTCTTTGTTGATTTTCTGATTCGATGATGTGTCCATTGTTTTAAGTGGGGTGTTGAAGTCTGTTACTCATGTCATTATTATCAGTGAGTTTTTTATGTTTGTGATTAATTAATTTATATATTTGGGTTCTCTCACATTTGGAGCATAAATGTTTACAATTGTTAGGTCTTCTTGGTGGATATACCCCTTAATTATGATATAATGCCCTTCTTCATCTCTTGTTACTGTCTTTATTTTATAATCTAGATCGTCTTATATAAGTATGGCTACTCCGGCTTTCTTTTGTTGACCATTAGCATGATGGATAGTTCTCCATCCCCTTACTTTCAATCTGACGGTGTCTTTAGGTCCAAAGTAGGTCTCTTTAAACTGTATATAGATGCATCTTGTTTTCTTATCTATCTGTTACCCTATGTCTTTTGATTTGCGCATTTAGTCCATTGACATTTACAGTGAGGACTGAAAGATATTAATTTATTGCCATTATGTTGCTTGTAGAGTTGGAGTTTCTGGTGGTGTTCTCTGGTTCTTTCTAATCTTTGTTGCTTTTGGTATGTATGTATGTATGTATGTATGTATATTTTCACCTTTTCTCCCCTCAGAGAGTCCCCCTTAAAATTTCTTTCAGGGCTAGTTTAGTGGTCACAAACTCCTTTAAGTTTTATTTGTCTGGGAAATTTTTTATCTCTCCTTCTATTTTGAACGACAGCCTTGCTGTGTAAAGAATTCTTGGCTGCATATTTTTCTGATTAAGCACATTGAATGTATGCTGCCACTCATTACTGGCCTGCCAAGTTTCTGTGGATAGGTCTGCTGCAAACCTGATCTGTCTTCCCTTGTAGGTTAAGGAGTTTTTCCCCTTGCTGCTTTCATGATTCCTTGCCTGAGTATTTGTGAATTTGACTATGATATGCTTTGTTGATGGTCAGTTTCTGTTGAATCTAATGGGAATCCTCTGTGCTTCCTGGATTTTGATGTCTGTGTCTTTTCCCAGGTTAGGGATGTTTTCCACTATGATTTGTTCACATAACCCTCTACCCCTTTTTCTCTCTCTTCATCTTCTGGGACCCCTGTGATTCTGATGTTGTTCCTTTTTAATGAGTCACTGATTTCTCTAATTCTTAAATCATGCTCTTTTGCCTTAGTCTCCCTCTTTTTTTCTGCTTCATTATTCTCCATAAGTTTGTTCTCTATATCGCTGATTCTCTGCTCTGCCTCATCCATTCTTGTCGTTGTGGCATCCATTCAAGATTGCAGCTCAGTTCCAACAGTTTTTGTTTCATCCTGACTAGCTTTTACTTCTTTTATCTCTGCAGAAAGGGGTTCTAATCTATTTTTGACTCCAGCTAGTATTCTTATTATCATGATTCTAAATTCTGGTTTGGACATCTTGCTTGTATCTGTGTTGGTTGAATCCCTGGCTGTTGTTTGTTTTCCTGCTATTTCTTTTGGGGTGAATTCCTACTGAGTTCTGTGGTTCAGGTTGTGCAGATTGTTGCATTAATCCTCAAATCAGTTTTCTAGGCTTGTAGGATGGTTTAGTGTTGATCTGGCTGTATTTCATGGATGTGAGACACAAAAAAAGTCCATGCTGTTCTGCCATCTTGGCTCCTCCTCCCCAACATCATTTTTTGAAGAGCTTATCTTTTCCCCATTAAATGCTCTTGGTACCCTGATCAAAAATTAGTTGACCATATATGTGTGGATTTGCTTCTAGACTCTTAATTCTATTTTATTGGTCTATGTTTTTATGCCAATACCCATACTGTTTTGATTAATGTAGCTTTGTAGTATAATTTGAAATCAGGATATATGATGACTCGTTTTTTTTTTTTTTCCCTTTCTCAAGATTATTTTGGCTATTCAAGGTCTTTTGTGGTTCCATACACATTTTGGGATTTTTTTGTTATTCCGTAAAAACTGCTTGGAATTTTGATAGGGACTTTATTGAACCTATAAATGGCTTTCAGTAGTACGGTCATTTAAATAATACTAATATCTCTGATCAATGAACAAAAGATATCTTTCCCTTTATTTATGTCTTTTTCAGTTGCTTTCATCAGTATCTTATAGTTTGCAGTGTATAGATCTTTCATCTTTTTCATTAAATTTATTCCTATTTTATTCTGTTTGATGCTGTTGTAAATGGAAATGTTTTCCTGATTTCTTTTTCAGATAGTTCATTTTTAGTGTATGGATATGCAACTGATATTTGTATGTTGATTTTGTGTCCTGCAACTTTACTGAATTTGTTTATTAGTTCTAACAGTTTTCTGATGGAGTCTTTAACGGTTTCTCTGTAGAAGATTATATAATCTGCATAGAAAGACAGTTTTACTCCTTCCTTTTTGATTTGGGAGACTTTTATTTTTATTTTTATTTATTTTTATTTATTTTTATTTTTTTTTTTTGCTTGATTGTTCTGGCTATGACTTCCAGTACTATGCTGAATAGGAGTGCTTAGAGTGGGCACCCTTTTATTGTTCCTGATCTTAGAAGAACATTTCATTATGAGTATGATGTTAGTTGAAGGTTATCTCTATGATGGCCAGAACTCATACTTGATGATTTTACCACTATAAGTTTAATTCTGAAATCTCTGAGATAAGAGAGAGGGGTAAGGGGTTAGGAGAAAAGACAGAGAGAGAACACTTTTTTAATAGTAAGACTCAGTTTTGCTATCCTTCAAAACTTCTCCATATAAAAGCACAATGGAACTTCTTGTTCTGGCTTGGGAACCATTGCTCAAAATTTGGTCTAAACTCTATGTCATATTATGGTTTTGTTGTAATCAATTCTTTTATCTAGATTATAGATGAGTGGTTTATTCAGTGATGTAATAATGAAGTGGGCTATAATAGGCTACTATAATGGTTTTAATTTTCACCTGAAAGCATTTTTTGTACATATGTTGAGAGATAATGAATAAAAATAAAGAGACTCCATATATAATAATTATTAGAAGGACAGTCTTAGTATTTTAGAGCGGGTAATTTCAAATTAATTCTCTCTTGATCCTTTCAATAACTGTGTGAAACATGCAGGGAAGTATTATTTTCAATTTGTAGCTTAGGAAATTTTGGCTCAGAAAGTTTAACTGACTAGCCAAAATCATGTGACTAAGAAGTGACAACAAGCACATGCAGATATGCCTCTAAACACTAATCCAGTGCTTTTCCAATTATGTTACTCTGTCTTGCATATAGAATTAAAGAAATTTTTTAAAAACTCTGAAAGCTAAAGATTGAATAAAATTTTTTAAATAAGTTTCCCCATATTTGACTAAACTGTGATAAGACGAAAATGATGAATTATGATTAACCCATTCATAGCATTTTTATTATGCACTTGCTATGTGTCAGACACTGAGCTAGGTACTAGAAGTTCAATGGGATGCAAGGTAAGTAGGGTTCCTTGTTTCATAGAACCAACAGTTTGAGGAAGACCATCATTTTGCACATAAACAAATGACTACGTCATTGTGATTGTGATAACAAATTGGAGCTTATGAGAACTTCTCCTGGGAATGACATTTACTCTGAGGTCCCTTAGACAGGAAGTTAGCCATACACAAAACATGGATGAGGAGGGATTTTCTTTATCCAGAAATAATATCAAGTTTAATTTAATCATCTTAAAAGCAGAGAAAATTAAGTTCTTACTACAGCTCTTTGTCTACATTCAGATTCTGACATTAGAGAGAGAGAGAGAGGGTGGGAGGAAGAAGGAAAAGATGGTGCTTCAAATGAGCTGGTGCCTGATAATTAATTACCATGGCTTCTTGATTTTCATTATTATAGTTTAGTTGAAACTTTGAAGAAAAAAAGCCCCACAAGGTTTGGGGGATGTCTAATAAGATATTGTGTCACAGAAAAAATGATTAGTTAGAGGTTCAAATTTAATTGTCGTAATAAGGCACTTAATCATTCATGACAGACAAGAGAAGCCACAAAGGACTGCAATTCTAAGGCCTTCAGTTTTAAGTGTTCAAAAGCTCATTAGTAAAAACTAGGGTGTAAAATTATTTTATGCAGAGGTCTCAGTTATTGTTAATCTCCATTTGTGGAGTTTCTTTGTATTCATCCTTTGCAGTAGCATGAAAAAAATTTTGAAGGAGTCCCCATGCAGAGGTAATAATAAGCATCATCATGACAAAATAGAATGAACCAGAAATTACTTTGAAAATAAAATTTTGGCCATGAGGGACTGAATAGCTTTCATTATAACTAAAACAATAAATAGAGCACAGACTTTGATTAACTGGAAGCTTGGAGAATGAATTTGTTTGGCCAATTATTAAAAATCTTTTAAAAATAAACTCACCTTTTAAAAGGGGATTTTTTCATGCTTGTTTTTTTTTCTGATTATAATAATATGTGCTAATGTTAGAAACTTGGAAAATAATTTTTTTTAAGTTTTATAGAAGACAATAATATCCAGTCATTAAGTTAAAGTAATTCAACAACTAGGCACCAGTTACATTTTAATGTATTTCCTTCAGGTCCTTTAAGAGTTTGTATACATAATTAAATATATGAAAAAACTGACACAGTACTGTGTAACATTTCATATTTTTGTCAGTTATATTATGAAGATTCTCACATAACTATTTCTAATTTTTAAATTTTTATTTCTGTCTACTATTTTAACATGTAGATGTGCCACACATTATTTAATTATTGTTCTTATGCTAGATACCTTGGATGTATGTGTTGTTGTTTTTTCTTTTTTTTTTTTGCATTCATAAAAATGCTTGAATAAATAGCCTTGCTCAGGGTCTGTTTTTTTTCCTTTTTGCATAGATTCCAATGGAGAAATATTTAAAGTGTATATTAATACTTATATTTAAAGAGTGTGAATGTTTAAAATGTATTTATATGTGTTATAAAATTGCATGCTCAGTATGTCTCATTTGTTTTTTTGTGACAATTTGTACAAAATATACATTCATTTGTTTTTATGCCTAATAATGTTAGGAAAGTACACATTCCACTACATCTTATAAACCTTGAAAATTACTCATTAAATTATTGTATCAAGTGATAATGGTAGACTGAGCTGATATGTGTGCATCCCTCCTAACCTAAAATCTTTAAACTTACAGAAAATTTATTTAAAAAAAATAACCTATCACAGTCTGGTGTAAAAGAAAAATAAAATCAAGATATTTGTAGCAATTACTGAAAATAAGAAAGCAGATGGCATTGGGATCTCAGAGATACAAGAGAAGAGAAAAAGTGTGGGAAATCAAATAGCTATGTCCTGGTTAAGGAGATTATAGGGAATGCATTACATTGCTTTCTCACCATGCTGAAAATAGCTGACCAGTATCTAGCTAACATGTATTTAGGGGTTGGGTCCTGCCTGTGCTCATGAATTCCTTAGACCATGTTATCTGTGAAATATCTTATCCCTGTTCTCTACCCTGCTTTGGCATCTGCTCTTTTGTAGTCTTGGGTTTTTTTTTTTTTTTTGCAAGCTTTCTATACTTTCTGTAAGTTCTTTCTGGCACATAGTCACTGACATATTGTACAATGTTTTCCCTATAATGTATGCCTAATAAATACGGAAGCTTGAGAGCAACTCGGAGAGACTTCCCTTAGTCTCCTTCTCACCTCTCTTGACTTGTAAAGTCTTGGGCAATCCTTTCTACTGTCCTCAGCTTTGTTGGACAAAACCAAAAGCCGAACCCACACATAGCCCAAAACAAATGGGAAAACTGTTGCGAAGAAGCAAGTCCAGGGATATTACAAGCTAAGAGTCAACACACACAAAGGCAAATGTTGTGTATGGTTGAGTTATCAACTTAAAAGATTGCTTGTGTGTCTGCACTCCTATCCCTTGGAGTTCTCCCTAAATGAATTAATGTGTCTGGAGAGAACATTTAGAGTGAATGCTTTGGTCAGACAGAGAGGTAGAAGTGAAAGGACATCTTGTCATCAGGGAAACAGTTAAAATTGCTCTCCATGCCCACTCTGAGTGAAGTTCTCCTTGTTTTAGGACTCATAGATATTGGTCTATAGCTTGCCTGTCTGCTTCCCCCATGTTCTTGTATAAGCATGCTCAACTTAGATAACACAGAGACAGCATTCATCTCCTCATTTAGAGGGAGGTCTGTTGGAGAGCTAGAATATTACAAGTGCAAGAGACAAGTTACTCATGTCAATCAACATGTTCCTTCATTCATAAGTATGCACCACTAACCAAGGATCAGTAGATATTGGAGGAAAACAAATAGCATTTCCTTTTACCATTGAATTATCTTGTTACCTTTGTAGAAAATCATTTGACCTTATTTCTCAATTCTATATTATATTCCATTGATCTTTATGTCTACTCACTCACTAATACCAAACTACCTTGATATCTGTGGCTTGAAATCATGTAGGCCAAGAGTTCCAACTTTTTCCTTCTTTTAAAAGATTAATTGGCTAAGAATTATTCATTTACGTACAAATTTAAAAAATTAGATTGTTAATTTCTACAAAATGCTGCTGGAATATTTTATTGGGAATACATCAAATCTATAAATTAATTTGAGAAGAATTGACATATACTGAGTCTTTTAATCCATGAACATGGTGTATCTCTTCATTTATTTACATCTTTAATTTTTCTCAATAATATTTTAAAGTTTTCACCATAGGAGTTTTGGCCTCCTTTGGTTAGGTTTATTTCTAGGTATTTCATGATTTAGATGTTATTGCAAATGAAGTTGATTGACATTTTTTTACTGTTGATTTTTTTACTGCTGATTTTTACAATTGACTTTTTGTATATTAACATTATCTTGCACCCTTCCAAATCTAACATTAATTTTAGTAACTATTTTTTGCATAGTTTTTGTATTTTGTGTACATATGCAATCATAGGGACTTAGGGACACTATTTTTTTTCTTTTCTGTTCCTTGTGCCTTTTCTTTTCCTTTCTTTTCCTTTTCTATTCTTTGCTTTGCTTTCTTCTTTGTTAAAATTTCCAGGACATTAACACAAGAGGCAAAGTTTATCTTTGACCATATTATGTTAGTTTTAGATGTTTTATATGCTGTCTATCAAAATGAGGACGTTTCCTGCTATTCTTAGTTTTTTTTTGAGAGTTTTATTATGATTGGGTATTGAATTTGTCAAATTTCATCCATTGAAATGATTATATTATTTATCTTAGTCTGTTAATATGGTGGACTATGCTGATTAATTTTTGAATGTTAAGACAACTTTGCATTTGTGACATAAACCTTACATGGTTTTGTTGTATGTATTTGTACATATTGATGGATTGGGTTTGTTAATATTTACTTAAGGATATTTGCATCTGTGTTCAGAAGAGATATTGGTCTATTGAAGTCTTCATTAGGTTTGGTGTTACAGTTTGTCCATATAAAATGAGTTGGGCAGTGTTCTCTAATTTTTTTAAACAAAAAGTTCTCTCTCTTTAGCAGTCAAGCTAATGGCTGATCAATTTGTTGATATTTGCAAAAATATAGATTTAGGTTTTGTTAATTTTCTGTATTGTCTGTTTTCTATTTTAGTAATTTATTTTTTAAATCTTTATTGTTCCCTTTCTTCTACTTACTTTGGATATATTTTACTCATAGATTCTGAAAGTAAAACCATTGGACATTGTCTTAGACGCTTTTTTAAACAAGCATTTTATATACTTCTTTAGCTTCATCCACAAATTGACATACTATATTTTCACTATTATTCGATTAAAAATATTTGCTAATTTGTTTTGTGAGGTCTTAACTGATGCTTGGTAAGCATCTTTATGACTTATTTTGAACTCTCTATTGGATAAATAACTTATTTACATTTTTATTAAGATAGATACTTGGAGATTTACCTTATTCTTTTGTTTGGAACCTATTCACTTTTTCTTCATTTCCACTGACTCTCTGTATTGGTTTCTGTGCATTGGGTAAAACAACCATTTCTCCCTGTCGTTAGAGACTGGTCTCTTGTAGGAGATAAACCTTGTCTATCAGCCTAACCCAAGATCCTTGTTACTTCTCAAACCTTTGTGATTGTCCAAGCCACTTTGTTTTTAGTGGCTCCCAGTACTTGAAGTTATGCCAGTACCCATCAGTGTGCAAAGAGGGGATTATAGTCAGCACCTAGATACAGACTTATTGGAAGCCAGACCCTCAAGCAATAGCTGAGAAAGTATGGAAGATGGGCATTTTTGCCTTATTCCTCTGCACTGAGCCTACGTTTATTTTATTATTTTTTTTTATTTATTTTTTTAAAATTTTTTTTTCAACGTTTATTTATTTTGGGGACAGAGAGAGACAGAGCATGAACGGGGGAGGGGCAGAGAGAGAGGGAGACACAGAATCGGAAACAGGCTCCAGGCTCTGAGCCATCAGCCCAGAGCCTGACGCGGGGCTCGAACTCACGGACCGCGAGATCGTGACCTGGCTGAAGTCGGAGGCTTAACCGACTGCGCCACCCAGACGCCCCGAGCCTACGTTTATAACTGATGAGGGGTGCTCTTGTGCCCATTTAAAAACTGTTTTTTTTTTTTATTATAGTTCTGTGGGACTCATAAACTCAAGTCCCATTATGTATCAGAGCCAGGTGATTTGGGGGCCCATCCCCAGGAAGACAACCATGAAAGCTGAGGTGCTAGTGTGTGGACAAATTCCTTCCAGGGAGGTGTTTATGACTTGTTTTTGTTGTTGGAGCAAGCCAGGGATAGAAGAAATGTCCATTAGCTCTTTAAGACTCTGGGTATGCTTCCAGTCAGCACCAAGATGTATGCTCAATAGAAGTCATATCAGGCAGTAGCTTGTGAAGTATACAGTCAAACTCTTTCCAGGGAAGGACTTAAGATAGATATTATTGCTTTCTCTCTCTGTGCTGAGCCTGGGGGGATATATATTCAGCTAAAGTCTTCAATCACCTGTTTAGTATTACTTCCTTGTTTGCTATAGCCTTGTGCAACTCATGAACACAAGCCCTATTGTTTTTCAGAACTGGGCAATTTGGTAGTTCATCTTGACAGTGGTAGTGTTAAAGGTTGGAGCACTACAGGTATGGTGTAAACCCTTTGCTCCTTAGGGAGAAGGTGGTAGTTGGGGGCTCTCTCCCAATTGTTTGATGCCATACCAAGGGTGAGGTTTTTGATGAGAGTGTTTCCCAGCCTTTTCTACCAGTTTTGACATGGGTATTTTCTGAGTCATCTGATGTATAGGAGTCACTCGACTAGTTCCTGGATTTCTTTCAAAGGGAATCTCTCCATGTATAGCAGTATATTCAGTGCATCTATGTGATGAGATAAATTCAGGAGCCTCCTATGTTGGAATTTTGGTGGACAGTAGTGCATTTCTTGTGCAGGTCTGCTGGAGACAAATCTTCCTTTCTTCTTTCGTTTTTTCTGAAAATGTCTTTATTTTGTTTTCCCAATCGACAAATATGTCACTATTCTTCCCCTTATTTAATTGCCTGCACTGTCCCTTCTACCTTCAGGGAAAAGCCACAAAGACACCGAGGAGGGAGATTCTGGTTATTTCTCAATTCGACTACCTTCCATTGTATGCCTGCTTTTGTTTATTTTTTGAAACCCTTAAGTAGTTGTTCTTTTTAGAGTTTTCCCAGAGTTTACAATTTTTAGTGTGAACCAGAGGGTTGATTTGGACAGGAGTCATGTTACCATACCAGACACAAAATTCTGTTCTTTAGTTTTTATATCTAGCACAATAGTATAATAACTATTGTATGCTTACTACTTTTTAATTTTTTTAATTTTTTTAATGTTTATTTATTTTTGAGACAGAGAGAGACAGAGCATGAATGGGGGAGGAGTAGAGAGAGAAGGAGACACGGGATCTAAAGCAGGCTCCAGACTCTGAGCTGTCAGCACAGAGCCCGATGCGGGGCTCGATCTCATAAACCATGAGATCATGACCTGAGCCGAAGTCGGTTGCTCAACCAACTAAGCCACCCAGGCGCCCCTGTATGCTTACTATTTTTTAATATTTTTAAGTGAAATTTATTGTAAAAGGTAATTAATTGAATTATATACTATGCAAAAGAGTGAGGTTGTTATATATTGAAATGTAATTATACACAAACAAGTATAATTTGTTTCAGAACAAAAAGTAGAGAATATGCATTTGAGTATGTTATCCATTTTAAAATTTTAGAATAATTTTAATGCCATATAAGACAAATATCATCTCATTGTTGTTCTCTTTCTTATTTTTTTCTTGAATATGCTAGCATATTGTTTTCTTCTAAATGAAATTTAATAGCACATTGTTATGTGACCATTGTTTAAATCTTTATACAGTTTTTTTAAAAAATATCACTGGATGTTGTCACTACTTGACTTAAGACTCTTCAGTAATGTCCTTTAGAGTTCATTATAATGGGGTGTCCGGGAGGCTCAGTTGGTTAAGCATCTGACTTCGGCTCAGGTCATGATCTCATGGCTCATGAATTTGAGCCCCGCATCAGGCTCTGTGCTAGCAGCTCAGAGTCTGGACCCTGCTTCTGCTTCAAATTATGTATCCCTCTCTTGCTCTGCCCATCCCCACTCATGCTCTCTCTCTCTCTCTCTCTCAAGAATAAAATTAAAAAATAAAAAAAATAAAGTTCATTATAATTATGATAGGAAATAATTTCAGAACTATTTTTAATGTTTATTTTTTTTATTTTGAGAAAGAGCATGAGCAGGGGAGGGGGAAGAGAGAGAGGGAGAGAGAATCCCAAGTAGGCTCCACACTGTCAGTTTAGAGCCTGTTGTGGGGCTCCATCCCAGGAACTGTGAGATTATGACCTGAGCTGAAATCAAGAGTCAGATGCTTAACTGACTGAGCCACCCAGGTGCCCCAGAATGATTAAGTGGTAAGACACATGTCAACATTTTATTTCATCTATTCCTCTAAACCTAAGTCATAGAAATGTTAAATACATATTTAGAGAAGATGACAGTATCTGAACTTTTAGCCATTGTATAATGAATGAGTCTTCTCATTGCACTTAGGAGAAATATAGCCTCAGTCAAAGTAGTGGTTAGAATAAGTTACATTTTGCTGGATTGACAAGCAGCTACAAGTTCTTTATTCACAAAATTTAATGTATATTTAGAGCCAGATTATTACTTAAGTTATCATCATTAAATAGTTTGGGAGCTGACTTGTGTGAGAGGAACACGATGGCACTGAACAGTGGGAAAGTGGTTAGAGAGATACATGAAGAAGGTCACTGGGAGAAATACTACTTACCGGCTACGTTTTATGATTAATTAATTTAACATTATTATTATTATTTTATTACTTTACTAAGAATGGCTCTGTACCCCAAATATAAAAGCAAGGACATTTTCTTTCCTTTCTTCCTAACTGCCCTAAAGTTCTAGCATCTGGGACTCTCCTGAGTATGTAAGTATAATAACTCTGCCGTTTTATGGGTAACTGCCTTTTTCAATCTACTCTGACCCTAAGCAATATTTTTATTTCCTAAGTAGTATTTCTAATAGGATTTTCACATTTTAAGATTTTACTTGAAACAAATTAGAGTTGAACATTTGAGAGTTGAGGAGAGTCTACACAGAACTAGCATCCAGGTGACTTCTGGCATTTTTCTTTTTAGTGTATATAATTTATTAAAGCTCTCTCTTTTTCATGAGTCCACTGTAAATTTTTCTACATTCTAAATGTTTTGGCTTAATGGCATGGGACTCAGTTCTCCATGTACTTGCTCCTATAAAAGAGAGAAAATAGTTATTTTATTAACAACTATTTAGTATACCAACAACTATTAAGAGTTTAAAAAAATATTACTTTAAAAAGTATTTGAAACTCAAACTATTATATGTGGAATAATCTTTGTGATTCTTTCTATTTAGTGGAAGATGTTATAACATATTAAGAAGTTTAAAAGAGTTCTGTTTCATTGTTTAGGTAACAGAGCATGAATAAACTTCTATCTCCAAAGTCCTACAATGTTATGGTTCTGTGACCTTTGGTTATTTAAATGATATTATTGTTAGTATACAACAATAATAGCACAATGCCAGTCATGAACTTCATGATACACATTCATAGAATCTACCACTCTGACTAAAACACATATGGCCTCAAACTGAAGAAGACAGTTAATGCCAGAGAAAAATGACAGATGTCCCTCAAGACTTATGCTCAAATAATGGTAGATTCAAAGCCAGGTCAGCATTTCCCAGAGCCTGATATTTCATCATGGCTCTGCCAACACAGCTTGATCAATGTCTTCAAAGGAAAGGGAGAGGCAAACAGATGATTAACTTCAAGCATTTGTCATTGAGACCAAGCATGGGGCAGTCATAGGCAGTGTGATGGATGTCACAGAGAAGCCTCTTTGTATCTGCCAGTCAAATGGAGTAATCGTGAATGTATTTAATAATATAGGAGAATCCTCATTTCTCACCTTCTACTTCCCTGAATTTTCCTGGACATTGTTAATATTATGCAGTACCAAGATGATATAGCCAGAAAAGGGGAGTTAGGGACACAGAAGGAGAAAGGAAAGACCCCTATGTTTGGATTTTCCAGAGACCATTTTCTCTTCCTTTTTCATTTCACAAAATAAAATACCTACATGTATATGATTAGATAACATACATGGTGGAAAAAAATAAGGATTTGGATTCAGAAGACATGAATTTGGGGCCCCATTCTGCCACTCACTAGATGTGAGACCTTTGGCAAGTTTTCTACATATTCCAAGTTTCATCATTCTCATCAATTAAAATAGGAATAATAAAGCCTGCTTCATAGGATTTCATTGGGATTATTGTATATGCAAGTACCTGGCACATAGAAGGAAAGGCTTTATAAAGATTTAAGAGGGAAAAAAAAACATAAAAATGTATATTTGTATATGTATACATTTACATAGAAAGAAGGACAGGGGATTCGTGTATATCACTTTTTCTAATATAAGTCAAGCGAAAAGCAGGCTATTTTCAGTAGTGTTTTTATTAGTAAAATTCAAACAGTCAACAATAACTACACACACACACACATACAGACACACACACACACACACACACACCCCATACATATATGTATATTTTTGGTAGTGTATCTTCACTGTTATACAAATGCTGCATTAACTAGTACTCTAGCAGAAAGAGTGTCAAAACTAATAGTCTTTGTTTTATTTAAGAAAACATGCTGCTAAAAAAAAGAGAGAACATGCTGCTGCTATACTGTCTAGACTTTGCCATCCTTTTGGAGTAATTAGTTGACTTTTAAAATAGTATATTATAATAATGACGCTTATAAACCATAATTCTTTTAACAAATAATCTTTAGTTCCGTTAGTGACTAAAAATATTACTTGATATATCTGGCAAGATGACTAGTTTCTTCTTTGATAATTTAATGGATGTTTGAGAATAATTTTATTTCTAAGATTCTAATTTGCTTCTAAATTTTTAAATACTTTTCTGTAAGACCCCCCCAGATGAAGAGGATGATTCCTTTAATAAAGATGCTGGCCTATGTAAGATTCATTCAATTCAGGAGTATTGGGTTTCTTATCTCATCCCTAGGAAGTGGTGTGTTACTAGATGTCAGGAAGCGTAGTCTTTGTGAGTATGGAAAATGAATCCCTTAACCCTGGAATTAGCTGACTACAGTGTTCAGCAGGTCATGGGTAAAAGAGAAAGGGACAAGGAGAATGAAAATATAGGAAAGAACAAGAGTGTGTATGCACCCATACAGCCACACACACACACTGTGAAAGACAGAGATGAACACAAAGATGCAAATAGTGGGTAGTAAGAACAAGCATTGATGTTTGAAAAATACTGTTAGAATATTAAGCTTTCTTAAATACCACCTACTCTTCTCATAATCTTTTTTCTTTTGAGAAAAACATTGTATTTAAAGGAAAATTAAAGTGGAGATCTTCAAACGCAGTAACTCATCAGATCCCACTTCTCAGATGGGACTTGGGGAAGTTGATTGGATGTATAATGATGTATCACTTCCTTTCAGGCTGCAGTGCAGGGAATCATGGTAGTGATGTGGAGGGAGCCTCTCCTAAAGAAGGAACTGAGACCATCCAAAGTCTCCATCAGACACTTCTTGTGATGTGGTCATGCAGATGAGATGATTGCAGATGTGAAGGCGCTGGATAGAAAGGGGAGACACCTTCAGAAAGTAGAAATGCAAAGCAAAGTATGGAGTGTAGAGCCTGAAGGAATGCCTTATACATAAGGAATGTAGTGTAAGTGGCTGTCCTGGTTGGAACAGTGGCCATAAGGTGCCACAAATGTCCCTGTATAAACTTGACAGTTGTCCTGTCTTTCTTTCTGTTCCTGTGGTGTCCCATGCTTCCTGGGAACAAAACAGGGAGAAACTGGCTTTTCTTTTCAGCCTTACTGTGCAGGATTGGTGATTTCATTTCTCTTTCACCATGGTTTGTAGGCTGCACCTATGCTGAGGGAGTTTTATCCTGGGACACATCTATGACCTAGAGCTGGGTGAATGACAAAGATCGGTGTTGTTTGACTGCATTCATGGATAAGAGAATTCCTTTCATTGCAAACAATCATCTTTTATCACTCAAACTCCCATTTGTTGATTAATTCTTGAAGTCAATTATCTTAAATAGCTTTGTGCATCTTAGGGCTTAGTGTGAGACTACAATATGTTTTCTAAGAATTTTATCTTTCTTTTTTTCATACACATGTTTAGATTTCTGTTTTTTTTCTGGCAAAACTAGCTTGAATATTTTGTGAGATGTGGAGTAAAGAAAGCTTACATATGAAATCAGTGGTTTGAGGAGTCAGCTCTTGCCTCAATTTCATATAAAATTTCTAAGAGACAGTGTTAGGGCATCACCCAACCTGCTGCCTTCAGTGGCACATTTGTTGTTTATTGCCTTCCTAGATTAGTTTAAACATATGAAACCTAGAACTAAAATGTTTGGCAAAATATTTTTATTATAAAGGTTAGGTTAAATTCCTTCCAACCATATATATTTACATAGGAAAAAATCTTTGATAAACTACTCAAGCCTATAATTCTTTCCTTCTATAATTCCATTCCCACTCAAAAAGCAATTAGAAACCTCTTTGAATGTATTATGGTATATGATTACATATGTGCATATAAAATATGTATGTATTTCATATATACATACATGTATGTATGTATAAAGTTATCTTTTATTGAATATGTGTGTTTGTGTAGAAGATATTAAAACAGGGCTTTTCTTCTTTAAAAAAATTTTTTTTTAATGTTTATTTATTTTTTGAGAGAGAGAGACAGAGTGTGAGCAGAGGAGGGGCAGAGAGAGAGAGGGAGACACAGAATCTGAAGCAGGCTCCAGGCTCCGAGCTGTCAGCACAGAGCCTGACGTGGGGCTTGAAATCACAAGCTGTGAGATCAGGATGTGAGCCGAAGTCAAACACTTAACCAACAGAGCCACCCAGGCGCCCCAGGGCTTTTCTTTTCCTGTGAGCTGAAGCCCCAGTGCAAAATGCTGAAATCCAACCACAAACTTTGTATTGACAACTGTTGGTTGCCACAGCAGATTTGCACTGGCATAAAGACAAACACACCAGTTGGGTGAATCAAATTATATTTCCTTTTCACAATAATACAGAGGGAAGCTGGTGCAGTCAGCAAGAGTCCTCAGGACATTTATGGAGGTGTTAGCTTCCATAAATAGCAGGGTAGACATTTGTGGATGTCAATGTCTGAGTCAGCAGGAACCCGTTGGAACCTCAGGAAGCACAACTGCGGAACCCACTCCCCAAGTTAGCATTATACATATACATATGAAGCGGGGGCATGTCTGTAGACTATGCCTAATGTAGTCTGGCTGTGTGTTGAGAGGACCACCTCATCTGAGCTAACTATTTTTATCTCACAGACCTCAGGATCATACAAGGTGACTGCTAAGTAAAACAGAAAGCAGAACACTCACGCATGAACACATCTCTCATTTATCACCCTCGTCCTCCCCAAGCTGAGTAATCCTGGTCCAGGTAAGCTCCTAAACCTAAAAGTGGCAGAATAGGACCAGGCTGGTTATCCAGAGCTCTCTGGAAGTTAGATCAGTAACAGAGCTTATGCTTCAGCCACTAATGAGGCTATATTTATTTCTTCTACTCTTTCTCTAGCTTGATGGCTTAGTCTTAGAGTTCACTAGTTATTTTCTTCAGGTGTATAAACATTTTTTGTGTGTGTGGGAACGATTCAGAGCCTATGCCATAGTAGGACTAAACGATATCTAACATGTTCCTATTGTTTCTCTAGCCCTTCACTATCCAAGGGGATTTATCCAGCTGAGACAGGCCAGTGTGGGCTGGCACAGTGAGAGGGCTGGGACGGTCCCATAAGTCCCCATAGTTAAACTGAAATGAAGGAGCAAATATTGGGGAATTAAAAGTACTTTTGGATAAATTTGAGACCTAAACTTTTAACAAAAATCTCTAATGGTATAGAATCAAAACTATGAAAGTGGTCTTATTGATACAATCTAGACATTTTTACAATTTTAGCTCTAAGTATTGGTCTGTGTTTTTCAGCACAACATCTCAGTGGGATAATAATAGCACTTATTTCTAGGGCAGTTTTCAGGCATGAATGTTGGCTTGCATTTTCAACATTACTCCTATCTCTATGCATTCTCACAGTTTGCTGATGTAGTCCTTGGACTCATCTTCCTTCCAAAGTAATTTCCTCCCAATTTCAACCTCTGAATATCTCACATGGGTTGCTTATTCATTATCCATACCAAGCAGGTTGGTGAAATATTTGTACTCTTCCAATGAAGTGACTCAAGCTACAAGGCCTGCGGAGAAAGGGAAGGGAAAAAAAATGAGACAAGTTGGCATGCACAGCTCTTCCTTTGTATGAATTTCATTTTAGACACTCAACATAAACACTGAATGGGTCAAAGGCTGTTAATATTTGAAAATATTTTCAGCTCTTTCAATATCTTCTGATTTTTTTTATATTAAAAAAGAAACATAAAGGCAGTTATTCACATGATAATTTCTCTTCTGTTTAGCAATGACAATTTTGCAGAACTGGCCCAAGCCAAATCGGAAAAAGGGAGGAAACTTTCTTTACTAGGCTTCTGGGTTTTTCCAATGCATACTGTGTGACTTTGATCAGTTGTATAAATTCCCAGAGCCTCAGGTTTTCTCATCGATAAAATGAATGTGATATTGGCTGTCCCTTGGGATTACAAATTCACTGGATAATTTATGTCCTTCTACTCTGTGCTGTATTCTGGGGAGAGGAATGAATAAGAGATAAGGGTCTTGGCCTCCTCATGCTTATATTCCAATGAGAAGAGATAGGATATAAATAAATAAAATGTATTGTTTATCAGATGATGATAAGCCCTTTGAGAGAAAAATTAATTGGGAAGGGGGAAATGAGGTGGGACACCATTGTGCAATGTCAAATACCCATATCAGAGATGCCTTCTGTGATGATGTGATCAAGAGATATTTGAGCAGATACTGAAGAAGTAAGGAATCAAACCATGGATGAAGTGCTTAAACTATCTACTTGGTTTAGCATGAAATCATTTTGAATTCTTTCCCTGTCAGTTATGTCATTAGAATGTAAGCTCCCTAAAATCATTTGTTTTTGTTTGTTTTGTTTATTGTTGTATTTTCAGCATCTAGAATGGTGTCTGGTGTTCAGGGAAGGTACACAAATATTTGTTGAATAATGAATAAATGGACAAGCCAGTAAACTAGGAATAAGTAACAAGGGATTAAATAACCAGGAAGTAACTGTGAATAAGTAACTAGTAGGAAAAGAGAGCCATTTGTCCTAGAAGGAAATTAAAGAGAGTATTTGAAGGGATAGTGATAAACTGTGTGAAATAGTGCTCATAGGTTGGATAAGACAAGTTCTGAAAACAGTACTGCTGTAAAAGAATTCTTGAGTTTGTTTGCCTTCTCTCAGTCATGCAACGCACCAGACTGAATGCTAACAGCCTTCCTTTGGCTTTCCCAAGCGTGGTATCAAAGCTCAAGTGTGTACTCTCCCTAGCCTACAGATTTAGGCCAGCTTTTTTTCTTGTGCACTAGCCAATGCTCACTCCTGTCACATTGGGAACATGCACAGGGAGCCAGCCACAGGGTGGAAGGGTGTGTTGGTGAGGCATGTAGAATGCTGGGAGTGCCCATTGGCCAGTTGGGATCTGTGCGTAAGGCATCCCCAGTGACTTGTGGGCAAGCTTCTTAATGGAGTCCATGGATATAGTTGGTAGGATCTGGTTCCCTTTAATGCCCTCTGAGAGTCCTGTCACTCTCCCAGCCTCTACCTGCCCCTTAATTGTCCAGCTCACGACTTAGTACTTTGGATCCAGTGAGAGAAAATGGGCCTCCTTGGCAGCATCCTTCACAGCTCAGGAAGCCAGATACTCATTCACATACTTTCACTTTACCCTGCAGGTGAAATCAGAAACCAAGAAGGTCTCTCTTGGCACTGAGCTCTTCTGCCTTGGGGGAGGGGTGATGTCGGTAAAACCAAACTGTTCCTCTTATCCTCTCCAATGTATCACCAAACTCATATATATATGAGCACACACACACACACACACACACACACACACACACACACGCACACACACATAATGTGTGCTGGAACTTCTTCCCTGGTTCTTGAATTTTCACAAAGACTCTCTCATTGATGGGTGTTTGTCTAAGACAGTGTTCTCCAGGGGCTCTCAGATCATGGCTGGTAGGGGACAAAACTTGTTTACTGGTTTCTGCAGGGTCCACAGCCTGGAATGAGATCTGTTTGCTTATTACCCAATGTCTGGGTTAGTTAGACTCTTCCTGAGTCCCTTGGTATATGGTGCTGGATCCCACAGCTCCCACAAAGACACTTTTGTCCATGGATGAATGCCAAATTGTTGTTATAATTGATTGGCATATAAGTTTGGGATGCCTGTTTGGGCATGTTTTTGATGTCTCTCCTTTGCACCCTATTTTCTAAAATTTAGTCATTTTTCACTGTCATCACGGAGACTGAGAAATCCCACAATCTTGTGTCTATAAGCTAGAGAACCAGGAAAGCCAGTGGTGTAATTCAGTTCAAGTCTGAAGTTCTGAGAACCAGGGGAGCCAATGCTATATATCTCAGCCTAAGGGCAAGAGAAGTTGAGATGAGTTGTCTCTACTCAACAAGTAAAACAGGAAAAAAGGGATTATCCATTTTAGTATCGGACAAGGAAGAGTATTAATATGGATATAAGTGTGGATAAGTAATTGGATTCGGTGATGGAGATGTGAAGTAATATTTTTTTTCATTTTATTTTTAAATTCACATACACTAAAGTTCATTCTTCTGATACACAGTTCTAAGTCTTTAACAAATGAATAGGTTTTACATCTGTCATGACCATCCTGATGCACTCAAAAATTCTGTTGTACCACTCCTTTCTAGTTACCTCTTCAGCCCCCCATGATGCCTGGTTGCCACTGATCTGTTCTCCATTCCTATAGTATTGTCTTTTCCAAGATGTCATAAAAATGGAATCCTGGTTTGTAGTTTTTTTGGTCCAACTCTTTACACTTAGAAAAATGCGTGGGAGATTCATCCATGCTGTACCATGTTATCAATATATTGTTGCTTTTCATTGCTGACTAGTGTTTCATTATACCAATGTACTACTGTTTGTTTATTCTTTCACTGGCTGAAGTATATCTAGATTGTTGTAAACAAAGTTGCTATAAACAGCTATATGCAGATTTTTGTGTGTTCACAAGTTTTCATTTCTTTTGGATAAATATCTAGGCATGGGATTACTGAGCCTTCTGCTAGGTGTATATTTAATTTATTAAGAAACTGCCAGGTGCACCTGGGTATCTGAGTTGCTCAGTTGGTTATGTCTGACTTTTGATTTCATCCCAGGTCGTGATTTCAGGGTCATGGGATTGAGCCCCAAATCAGGCTCTGCATTAAGCATGGAGCCTGCTTAAGGTTCTTTTCCCCCTCTTCCTCTACCCCTTCCCCATATGCACATGCTTGCTCTCTCTCTCTCTTTCACTCTTTCTCTCTCAAAAAAAAAGGAAAATTCCATACCTCCCCATACTCCTTCACTCTGCCCAGTGAGTATGGCCCCTCATCACCACCTCATGGCAGATAGTCTCTCCTTCGCTGTCCTGCCCACCTTTTCCCTTGCAGTGTATTCAATAAATTTCTATCTCTTAAAAAAAGGAAGGAAGGAAGGAAGGAAGGAAGGAAGGAAGGAAGGAAGGAAGGAAAGAAAGAGAAAGAAACTGCCAAATTGTTTTCCAAGGTAAAATCAAAATGTAAGAGCAATTCAGCTACTCCATATCCTCACAGCACTCAATATTGTCCAAAATTTAGTCATTCTAAAAGGTATGCAGGGATTTCTCATTGTGTTTTAATTTGTATTTTGATAATATTTGATGATGATAAACATATTTTAAAATGTTTAGTTGCCATCTGTACGTCTTCTCTGGGTGAAGTGTCTGTTTAACTTTTTTTGCTCATTTAAAAAATGTCTTCTTATTGTTGAGTTTTAAACATTTCTTTATATATTTTAGATTCAAGTCCTTGTTAGAAGTATGATTTGAAAATATTTTCTCTAGTCTGTGGCTTGTCTTTTCCTTCTTCTAACAGAATTTTCACAAAGCAAAGGTTTTAAATTTTGATAAAGTCCAATTTATTCATTCATTTTTTTTCATGGATTTTTTTTTGGTGCTGTACCTAAGAAATCTTTGCCTAGTCCAATATCAAAATACTTTTCTCCTGTATTTTCTTCTGTAAGTGTTTTGTCTCATGTTTTCATTAGATATATGATTTATTTTGTGTTAATTTCTTTTTTTATTTTATTTATTTATTTATTTATTTATTTAAATTTTTTTTTCAACGTTTATTTATTTTTGGGACAGAGAGAGACAGAGCATGAACGGGGGAGGGGCAGAGAGAGAGGGAGACACAGAATCAGAAACAGGCTCCAGGCTCTGAGCCATCAGCCCAGAGCCTGATGCGGGGCTCAAACTCACGCACCGCGAGATCGTGACCTGGCTGAAGTCAGACGCTTAACCGACTGCGCCACCCAGGCGCCCCTTGTGTTAATTTCTTTAGGTGTGAGGTATAAGTAGAATTTCTTTTTTCTTTTCCTTTTCTTTCTTTCTTTCTTTCTTTCTTTCTTTCTTTCTTTCTTTCTTTCTTTCTTTCTTTCTTTCTTCTTTCTTTCTTCTTTCTTTCTTTCTTTCTTTCTTTCTTTCTTTCTTTCTTTCTCTCTTTCTTTCTTTTTCCTTCCCCCCCTTTTCTTTTCTTTCCATATACATGTTCAATTTTTCCAGCACCATGTGTTTAAGAGATTCCTTTCCCTATTACATTGTCCTTGCAATTTTGTAAAAAAATGATTTGTAAAAATTAATATAATTATATTGGTGTTGGTCTTCTTTTCTGAGTGCTTTGATTTTCTTGGTAAAATAAGCAAAATCACAACCTGAAAATTGGGAAGGTAGAATAACTGTTGGAATTTAAGTATAAAGAAAAGAGATATAAAATTAATTTATTAATTCAACAACTTATAAGTATGCCTATTGTGTACCAGGCACTATTTTAATTTCTGGGCATACATTGGTAAGAAAAATAGACAAATCTTCTGTCCTGAGAGGATTCTCATTTTAGTGTGTTGAAATATACCTGTAGAAAAATGAGTGATTAAAGTAAAATGTAAGTAGAATTCCAACCAACCTTAAAGGCCCACTTGAGGATAGTGGGCATACATTTAATTGAGAACAGTCAGCAAAGTGTCTATTCTCCAGATTTATTTATTTATTTATTTATTTATTCATTCATTCATTCATTCATTCTCCAGCTGCTCATATGGCAGACTGTAGACTGGTCAGATATTGACTTAACTGGGTTAGGAATTTCACCAAGAGGATATGGTAGAGAGAGAATATGGCAAGGGTATTGAGAGTGTATGTGATTATGATCAATGATCTTGAAACCTCAGGAGAAATAGAAAACATGAGACAAGCTAGAGAAGTGAAAAAATGATAAAGTAAATTAATTGCAAGTTATGGCGATCAAAGGATTGTTGAGGAGGGTGCAAGGAATGGGATGGAAAGACAGAAGGTAGTGGTTGGTCAATAAGGTCCTAGAAATTGAGATTATAGATGGTGAGAGGTCCTGTTCTTGGTAATGACAGGGAATGATGAGTTATTTGCTAAAATAGTTTAGGGGGTAAGATATTAGTGTAAGGGGTAAGCAGGTACTGTAATCTTCGAGGAATGAGGTGAGATTGAATGGCCTAGACATCTGTAGATATCTGCATCTAAATGGGGTATATTAGTTTCATAATCCTTCTGTAAAGAATTAGCACAAAATTGCAGTTCTGGAAGTCAGAATTCTAAAATCACTTACACTGGGCTAATGTCAAGGTGTCAACAAGGCTGGTTCCTTTTGGAGGCTTTGAACAAAAAGATCTATTTCCTAGTCTTTTAGGCTTTCTGTGGCTTCCTTCATTCCTTGGCTTGTTTCCTTTTCCATCTTTAAAGCACATCACTCAACTCTCTGCTTCTATGGTCCTACCAACCCTCTCCTCTTCTTTTGTCAAATCTCTCTCTGCCTTCCTCTTATAAGGCCATTTATTATATTTAGGATGTACTTGACCTGGATAATCCAGGATACTCTCCCCATATCAAGACCCTTAACTTAATCAAATCTTTGCCATATAAGATAACATTCACAGGTTCTAGGAATTAAGACCTGGATATTTTGGGGGACCAGTATTTAGCCCACTACATGATGGTATAGACTGATGGAATGAGCTTCAAAGGAGCTTGGAGGTTTAGTAGGAAAGAAATTTAATGGTCTGGAATTATCAATGAGGCAAAGGAGGACACCCATTTCTATATCATAAAGGACAAGGAGAGAAAATAGGCTCCCCTTAAGAGGGACTAAAGAAAAACAGTAGTATCAGAGACTAGTCAGATTTCCACTGGAGCATAAAGGTAGAGGGAACTTTCAGAAAGTTAATGATAGTGAAGATTTTGCTGATCACCTATCTTGAACTCTGGGCATAAGGGAAGTATTTGAGGAGGGGGAAAGTGTGAGATTGAGTACAATTTGTAGATATGTTCTATTTTCTGAGGTTATAAAATGTTGTTGAAAAATATGGGACCAATCTAACATATTTTCCCCTTATTGGTCACTTAGTGTTTCTGTCTGAATGTTTTACTCCATATCTTTAAAGTACAAAGTAACTTTACTAGATATGAACGTTGACTACTCTTGGGTTTACTTTCCAAGTACTCAGTGTGCCCAATTCAATATGTAGAAAAAATGTTGTTGTTGTTGTTTTTCAGAAGAAAAAATGCTTTGTATTGCACTTTAAATTTTTATTTTTTTCAATTGTTATGTTTTCCTTCTTTAGGTATTTAAACTACACCTAAGTTTTCTTTGAATGTCTTTTATATCTTTCACTTGAAAATCCTTTGTATCTTTATTTCTGTTTCATTATAGTCCTCTTTTCCCTCTTCTTTCCTCTATTTCTCCTACTTTGCTTTGAATTTATATATTCTTGTATTTCTTCACATTTTGTCTTTAATTTTTTTTCACTTTCTTTTTATTTATCCGTGACTTCTTTTAAAAAATATATATGTTTGTCTAGTCATTTTATCTGAGATGTTCTAATTTTGACTTACACTCTTCTTTCAGAGCTTTGATAATCTTATTTGATTATAATTTTGTTTCATATGTTTGAATGCAATAGCATTTCCTGGATTATTAGTAGGATGTTTCTATATGGGAGTATGGCTGGGCTATGGTAGCTCTTGCCCCAAAGCTCAAGAGCTTTGCTATCTATCTAATCTCTATATCTATCATCTATCTATCTATCTATCTATCTATCTATCTATCTATCTATCATCTGTCTGCCTATCATCTGTCTACATGTTTTAGCCACTTACACATCTTTCAGGGCTGGCCCAATATGATTCAGGTAGGTTTCCTGCCTCTATTTCTGTACTGTCTAGAGCTCTACTAGCCTTGCTTTTTGTGGTGATCTCATCGTTAACATTCTTCATTGCTATTACAGTACTCTACGCACTACTGATTTCTTCTGCCACAGAGTATCTGAGCTTTATCTCTCCCTGGGATCCCCAGTGTTCTCGCCCTTCCCAATGTGATTTCTGTTTCTGTAGTTTTACTTCAGAGTGGACCTTTCCTTCTACAAGGGAAGGTTTATTAGACATTTTTGTATTTCACTAGTGATTTGGTCTCTTCTACATTATTTGAATTTCTTGTTTCTCCATTAGTTGGTGTCCTGGAATCTTTGTGCACTAACCTCTTATTTGAAGCCTAGAGGGACTTCCTTAAAATTTATTAGTTGTCCTCAAATTTACTCACATAGGGTTACATTCAGTCTGTGGTCCTCTCCTTATGGGGTTAAGTATTTATTGGTGACTATTTACACATCCTTCCACTTATTTTCTTTTTACCACTAACACTGTATAGCTAGCTGTTGGAGTTGGAAGACCTATGTTATTACTGGTATTTTGGCTTCACCTGAATACTCAGGAGCGTTCCTTATTACCTAGTTTTATTGAAGATATCATTGGCCATTTTAATTTTCTTCAAGTGCCTTAATTGTACTTTTAGCATTTTTTGTGTGAGGGGATTTGAGGAGATTATAAAAAATTTACTAAGTCTCTTTTCACTGCCTTCATATTGCCTCTAGAAGCCTGTCCTTGCTCTTTTTTAAATTTTTTTAATCTTGAAGGATGTCTTTGTTTCCAGCATTATTAAATTTCATGATGGCATGCCTTTGAGTCTATTTTTATACTTTCACTGGGTACTTTCTTGACTCTCTCAAAGTGAGCACTCAGGTCTTTAAGTACTTTGAAAATCTCTTAAATAATTTATTTGATTTTTTCACTCTATTTTTTTTCTTTTATTTCTTTCTGGAACGTCTTTAATTGGATATTGAGTATAATGAAGGCCTTCTACTATATTTTTTACTTTACTCTCCTATCTCCATTTTCTTGTCTTTTTGGCATACTGTGTAGGAAATTTTTTCAATTCCTTCTTCCAAACTGCCCACTGAGTTTTTCATGTCTACTCTTCTTTTTGAAAACCTGAGAGCTTTTACTTTTTGTCTTCTGAGTGTTTTTTCTTTATTTTTTATAGCATCCTATGATGGCTCTTGGATGCAATAACTTATTTCTCTCAGGACATTAATGATAGTTAAGGTTTATTATTTTTTAAAGTTTTTTTCTCCTTATGTAGTTATTTTTTCTTTTAATCCAAATTGCTACTTTTCTATTGGGTTGGTTTTTCTTTGATTTTATAAGCCTTCTTAAAATGGTAATCTTTGGTTGAAAGCTCATATATAAAATTAGAGCAAGTTATGGAGTGTGTGATAAAATTCTGATTAATCTTAATTAATTTAAAATTTAATTTTATTAATAATTTCTTACAGCTGGAAAGAAGGGGATTGGAGGGTGATAGCTAATGGGTATGGAGTTTCTTTTTGGGGTAATTAAAAGTCAATTGTGATGACAATTGCACAGCTCTGAATATATTACAAATCATTGAATTATACTTTAAATGGGTACATTTTATGATATGTGAATTATATCTCGATAAAGCTGTCAAAAATATACTTGTAATTCTCTGCTAATGTAAGAGAGAAACAGTAACCTACAGACTTTGGAACAAAGAGGGAGATCTAAGTCTTAATGTATGAGTAAATTTTCAACAAATTCTCATGCTTTTAGCGCTCATTGAATCCATTTCCAAAAATATTATTCTGCCAATTCTTCAGGTATTTAGGTATTTATTTTAAATCAAGAGTTCAAGAGATTGCATCTTCAACTGTTTTTTTTTAATGTTTATTTATTTTTGAGAGAGATAGAGAGAAAGACAGACCATGAATGGGGGAGGAGTAGAGAGAGACAGAGACACAGAATCTGAAGCAGGTTCCAGGCTCTGAGCTGTCAGCACAGAGCCCAATACATGGCTTGAACTCACAAACTGCGAGATCATGACCTGAAGTTGGATGCTTAACAGACTGAGCTACCCAGGCGACCTTGAACTTTTTATACTATAGGTTTAAGATTAACCTTTCTCAATGTGCTCTTAGTTACCATTTTTCTGCTTACCTTCCAGCTTTTAAAATAGTTGCTGTTTTCTTCTCTCACTCTGCTTTAATGGGTTTATATCTTAAGAGACTTTCATTACATTTTTTTTAACAACTGATAATCAATTTATTAAAAAGGATGTTTTCTGCATCTGCAATGGTGACTTCAACCTCAACTCCTTAATCTGTTTAATAATGTCAGAAGGACTGCAAATCAGTGAAAATGATCCCAAGTCTTAGAACCTTCACCACAAGCAGTTTTTCTTGTAGTGATTCTCAGAATCACAGGTCCTTTCACTTTGGGATTCTTTTCCCTTGCATCTCTGATCAAGTCAGCACATACCTTCTCCAAAGGGTTTACACTGTGGCTAGTTAGAGTAATTCTAATTTGGTGAATCGCCACCTTTGGTTCCGTGGGTGCCTTCCCAGTGTCTTTAAAAGCCATGGCTGCAGCATGGGTCCTAACCAACTTGCTCCTCAGCAGAAGCAAACAGCAGGGAGTCAGAAATAGGAGCAGGGTGCCCAGAGCTCTGCTGGATCTGCCACCATATTCCTCAAACAGCTTAAGAGACTTTCACTGAAGTTTTAATCAAGTTTTAGGAGGAAATAAAAATAATGCATGTTTTTATTCAGGAACCTTTATCTGGAAGTCAATAGGCTACATTTGTTTACTTTTTAAAATTCATATTAGAAGGAGGTTTAAATTGTTAAAATCCATCTGCTTTTACAACTGGAAATATTCTGATATATGTTCAATTGTCAGGATTGGCTTTGGTAGTTTACAAGTAACTGCTTAGGCAAGATGGCAATTATACCAGGACTGAGTTACAATTGGATATATTCCAACAAGATGTTGTTTGGGGGTTAACATAAAAATACGTAAATTATTAGCTAATTTGCCAAATTGTTTGTCAATTCACTAAAATTATTAGCTAATTTAAGTGAAAACACCTAAAAATGTCTTTTTAATTAACTTGAAAACTCCTAGCAAGCTACATTACTGCACATAAACTTAGATACTGAGGAATTAGCTTTTGATTTTAAGAAGTTCTCTTTTCCTCTGGCTAGCACTTTTAGCTATCTGTATCATAATTTCTATTTTGAAATGCGTTATACTGTGTACAATTTCTTCTACTTATTTTTTAAAAGATTGTGAATGCAATTTTTAGGACTTCTTTTTATATTCTTAGGTTTGAGAGTTTTCCTGCCCTAAATTTGTGAGACACAATGGAGTGGAGAACTAAGATAAGTATCCAAATTATGTTTCTATATTCTATGCCTGTATTTTATAGCTATTTGATTTCAAAATATTTTTCCTTGGTTCACTTTTACAGTCTTTGCTATTTCTTTGTATTTATTGACACCTCTGTATTGCTATCTGTGTATTTTCCATCAGTTTATAATTCATATATTTCACTTAAAGAATTACCTCATTTTAGAATCAAAGATGCAAAAGGTCCTTCAGTAATAGCTAAAATTCCAAATTTCCATTCTCAAAATCTATATGATGAAAAAAAATTTAAATAGTTAAACAAAAATTGAATTTGAGGCAAACATATCAGGTGGAAACACTCATGCAAGCTTTTATAGTTATTTTTTTAGAAAGGATCACAGATTAGTTCTATTAAGTTTAGAAAAGATTATTATTCACATGTCTATGATAAATGGTAAAGTTAAGGATAAGTGATTATTTGTAGTTAAGAGACATAGATGACAATAATTCTTTTTTCATTTGCTGTAATACATAATACAAGAACAAAGCTCTCTGTGGAATGGCTTTTATGTACTTAGAAGAAATAATGAAAGTCGATTTGATGTATTACAAAATTCATATTTGGAATTCACTACCATTTGGTTGTTATTGAAACAAATTTTTCCTCTGCATTTTTAAAAAGTTGAATAATGTTTTTTCATTAATCATCTTTTGAAGTTATTTTGAAGTTATGTTTCTATAGGGCCGTATATATACATGATGCTATATCATGGAGAAATTATAATCCTGAACAAATGAAGCCCAGACCCAGAAGAGCCTAAAGTTTATCTTTATACATATTAAAATAAAAAAATCAAATTTCATGGTTCAGTATAGAACCTAACCTCTGCATGGTCTGGAAAGAAAACTGCTTTTATAAGAGCAATACTAAGCATTTAGTCAGTGCTATGGGGAGGAAATCTTCCTGAACCATATGGCTTAGGGTGTCACATGGCATTGTTGTCTCACCTCTGTAATGAACTTCTTTTCATAAAGCAGTATTTTGAGTCCCAGACCTATAAGAAGCATTTCTGATGGTTATAGCTGCTATGTGAAAAGATGGATATTAACAACAGCGTTTCTAAAATGCCTCTTTATTGAACTCCTTCATTAAAACCAGAACTCTTTTTAAAAAACATTTATATTCTCATTATTGCTATTATTATTATTTATAACACACATAATATTATCTTACCTTATTATTATGAACAATTGGCCTAATTAACCACAATAGTGTAATGGATTTGGAATTTTATATGTTTGTATATTTCTCCGATTAATCTCATGAGCAATTTGAATCTATCAATGAATGATGAAGTATTTGTTGAGTGTCCCTCTTCTCTGTACATCATTCTACTTGGTTCTGTAGAAATAAAGAAATACCCAACTGAGATATATATAATATAGTTATATGATATATGATCTATATGATTATATATATATAATCAAGAATCAAAACTGGTAAGAAATGTTAAACTATGTGGTTGTGATTCCAGATGCTAAGAAATTTAGAGAAGGAAGAAATCAGATCATGTGAGTGAAACAGTAGAGAAAGATTCAAGGAAGTGTCAAGAATTTGGATAGTATTGGAATAGGTAGAAGATCAAAAAGGAAGATATTTCAGGTAAAGAGAAGAAATACAGGAAATACAGGAAAGACAGTATGAGAAATTGACCATAATGGTACATCAGGACAAAAAGAATGGGTGAAAATAAAGTTGTTAATCCTATGTTTACCAGCACACCCATATCATACAGAATAATCATGATATGGATGGACAGACACATTGCTAAATATTCCTGCCACTGACATTGGCTACTTTTTGTCCCTTTATTTATTTTTTATTTTTTTAATGTTTATTTATTTTTGAGAGAGAGAGAGAGAGTGAGTGCAGGAGGGACGGAGAGAGGAGGGGCAGAGGACCCGAAGCAGGCTCTGTGCTGACAGCAGAGAGCCAGATGTGGGGCTTGAAATCACAAAGCATGAGATCATGACCTGAGCCAAAGTTGGACGTTTAACAGACTGAACCACCCAGGGCCCCCCTTTTTGTCCCTTTAGTACCTCACAATGTCCTACTATGCCAACATCATTTGGAAACTGTCTTCCTAGCTGTGCTGTTTTAGTGCCATTGACACAGAAGATGTTTCCTGATGATTCCTATGAATACCATGTTGTGCTTGGGGGCATTTAGCCTGTGGCAGGCTGAATAATTGACTCCCCAAAATATCCACATCTTAATCCTCAGAACCTATGAATGGTTACTTTGTCTTTTTTTATTTTTTATTTATTTTTTATTTTTTTTATTTATTTTTTTTAATATATGAAATTTATTGTCAAATTGGTTTCCATACAACACCCAGTGCTCATCCCAAAAGGTGCCCTCCTCAATACCCATCACCCACCCTCCCTTCCCTCCCACCCCCCATCAACCGTCAGTTTGTTCTCAGTTTTTAACAGTCTCTTATGCTTTGGCTCTCTCCCCTCTAACCTCTTTTTTTTTTTCCTTCCCCTCCCCCATGGGTTCCTGTTAAGTTTCTCAGGATCCACATAAGAGTGAAACCATATGGTATCTGTCTTTCTCTGTATGGCTTATTTCACTTAGCATCACACTCTCCAGTTCCATCCACGTTGATACAAAGGGCCATATTTCATTTTTTCTCATTGCCATGTAGTATTCCATTGTGTATATAAACCACAATTTCTTTATCCTGAATGGTTACTTTGTATGGCAAGATTGATTTTGTAGATGTAATTATGTTAAGCACTTTGAGAAAGGGAGATTATATTGGATGATCTGGGTGGGCCATTCCTATAATCACAAGTGTCCTTTTTTTTAATGTTTATCTATTTTTGAGAGAGAGACAGAGCACAAGTGGGGGAAGTACAGAGAAAGAGAGAGGGAGAAACAGAATCTGAAGTAGGCTCCAGGCTCTGGGCTGTCAGCTCAGAGCCTGATGTGGGGCTCAAACTCACGAACTGTGAGATCACAACCTGAGCCGAAGTCAGACACTTAACTGACTGAGCCACCCACAAGTGTCCTTATAAAACACAGGCAAAACTAGTTTTGGTGATAGAAGAAGAAAAGGCAATGTGGTGACAGAAGCAGCAAGTTGTGTTATGTAGCCCTAGCTAAGTGATCTGGAAGGAATAAAGGTATTGATTGATACCTTGGTTTTAGACTCATGAGGCCATTTTAGACTTATGGCCTCCAGAACTGCAAGAGAATAAGTTCCAGTTGTTTAAGCCATTAAGTTTGTGGTCATTTGTCACAGCAGCAACAGAAAACAAATGCACAACTGAAACTTCCCAGCTTGGCCAAAATATATTTAAATATAAGAATAGCAGAAGTAACTGCCAACTTATGTAGGTATCTCTGATATCTAGGAGATATGATGTCTAAGAGAGTGAAAGAGTCTCGGGAATTACTGATACAGCTGTTGAAATCACTGTGTTGATGGCAGAGCATTCTTCAGAGATGCTCATGAGCTGAGAAGGTGGAAATGGGTCTTCAGGACAATAGATATATAAAGTGATGACCAGAAATTTAGGAGAATAGCAGACAATAGATTAAATGGTTTATAGTGGTAATATTGGCTTACTGAATGGGGACAATGGAAGAAGTAATCATCTGGGGAGAGGGCTATGGAGTGATGCATCATTAGGTTTTAAGTTCAGTGCACTTAAAGAAATAAAGAGAAGTAAAAACTCTTTAGAAAAAAGAACCATTTACCAAAAGAGATGAAGGGATACTGATTCTCTGAGGATGGAGGCTGTTAGTAAGGGTGAAAGGGGGAAAAATTATGGAGAAAATTAAGTGAGAATGTAATGAGAGAAAATTTGAACTGAGTTACAAGTGACAAGGTATTGATGCTCGTAGGAGAAAAATGAGAGGATAGGAGCGTTACAGTGAGGGAAAGTGATGATGGGATGATAGGAGATAATTATTTATGGACTAAGAGCAAATGAGCTAATGCCCTTGAGAATATGAAGTCTCTGTATAGATGCGTGAATAGTAAGACTCCCATGGACACATGGCCACACACCTGCAGAGTCAACGACAGGGTCCTGGCCTTGGCGGCTAAGTAGAGGTGTGGGTCTGTGTTCAAAAAGCAGTGGGATTTCATGACATCTGAAGGGTAGGTGTGCTATTGAAGTGGAAATAGCTTCTAATATACTTCTTTGAGAAAACTTTCTCTTCACTGTGACCAAGTGGGATTTACTCCTGGGCTGCAGAGGTGGTTCAATATCTGCAAATAAATAACATGACATACCACGTTAGTACAAGAAAGGATAAGAACCATATGATCCTCTCAATAAATGCAAAAAAAAAAGCATTTGACAAAATACAGCATCCGTTCTTGAATAAAAACCCTCAAAAAAGTAGGGATAGATGGAACATACTTCAACATCATAAAGGTCATATATAAAAGACCCACAGCTAATATTATCCTCAACTGGGAAAAACTGAGAGCTTTTCTCCTAAGGTGGGGAATATGATAGAGATGTCCACTCTTACCATTGTTGTTCAACATAGCACTGGAAGTCCTAGCCTGAGCAATCAGACAACAAAAAGAAATAAAAGGCATCCAAATTGGCAAGGAAGAAGTCAAACTCTTTGCAGACAACATGATACTTTATGTGGGAAACCCAAAAGACTCTACCAAAAAACTGCTAGAGCTGATACATGAATTTAGCAAGGTCACAGAAGATAAAATCAATGCACAGAAATTGGATGCATTCTTATACACCAATAATGAAGCAGCAGAAAGAGAAATCAAGGAACCGATCCCATTTACAATTGCACCAAAAACCATAAGATAACTAGGAATAAACCTACCGGGGAGGTAAAAGATTTGTACTCTGAAAACTGTAGAACACTTATGAAAGAAATTGAGGAAGACAAAGAGAAATGGAAAAATATTCCATGGAATAACAAATATCTCATTGGAAGAACAAATACTGTTGCAATGTCTCTACTACCCAAAGCAGTCTACACGTTCAATGCAATCCCTATCAAAATAGCATAAACATTTTTCACAGAGCTATAGAAAAAACAATTATAAAATTTTTATGGAAACAGAAAAGACTCTATATAGACAAAGTAATGTTGAAAAAGAAAACCAAAGCTGGATGCATCACAATTCCAGACTTTAAGCTGTATTAAGCTGTATTAGAAGCTGTAATCATCAAGACAGTATGGTACTGGCACAAAAATAGACACATAGATGGGACAGTGGAACAGAATAGAAAACCCAGAAGTGGATCCACAACTATGTGGTCAGCTCATCTTCAACAAAGCAGGAAAGAGTATCCAACAGAAAAAAGACAGTCCCTTCAACAAATAGTGCTGGGAAAATTGGACAGCAACATGTGGAATAATGAAACTGGACCACCTTCTTACACCATATACAATATAAATTCAAAATTGATGAAAGACCTGAATGTGAGACAGGAATCCATCAAAATCCTGGAAGAGAACATAGGCAGCAACCTTTTTGATCTCTGCTGCGGCAACCTCTTACTAGGTATGCCTTTGGAGGCAAGAGAAACAAAAGCAAAAATGAATTCTTGGGATTTCATCAAGATAAAAAGCTTCTGCACAGCAAAGGAAACAATCAACAAAACTAAATGGCAACCGACAGAATGGAAGAAGATATTTGCAAATGACATATTGGGTAAAGGGCTGGTATCCAAAATCTAGAAAGAACTTATCAAACCCAACACCCAAAAAATAAAAAAAAATCAGTTAAGAAATGGGAAAAAGACATGAATAGACACTTTTCCGAGGAAGACATCCAGATGGAAAGCAGATACATTAAAAGATGCTCAACATCACTCATCATAGGAAAATGCAAATCAAAATCACAATGAGATACCACATCACACAGGTCAGAATGGCTAAAATTAACAACCCAGGAAACAACAGATGTTGATGAGGATGCAGAGAAAGAGGAACCCTCTTACTCTGTTGGTGGGAATGCAAACTGATGTAGCCACTCTAAAAATAGTATAGAGATTCTTCAAACAGTTAATAATAGAACTACCCTATGACCCAGCAATTGCACTACTAGGTATTTTTCCAAAGGATATAAAGATAGTGATTTGAAAGGGCACACACATCCCATTGTTTATAACAGCACTATTTGCAATAGCCAAAATACATAAAGAGCCTAAATGTCCACTGACTGATGAACGGATAAAGAATATGTGGTGTGTGTGTGTGTGTGTGTGTGTGTGTGTGTGTGTATGTATGTGTGTGTGTCTATATATATATATATATATATATATATACATATATATATATATATATATATATAATGGAATATTACTCAACCATCAAGAAGAATGAAATCTTGCCATTTGCAATGACATGGATGGAACTGGAGTGTATTATGCTGAGTGAAATAAGTTAGTCAGAGAAAGATAAATACCATATGATTTCACACATATGTGGAATTTAAGAAGGAAAACAGATGAACGTAGGGGAAGGGAAGGAAAAATAAAATGGGATAAAAACAGAGAAGGAGACAAACCATAAGAGACTAATAACTATAGACAACAAACTGAGGGTTGCTGGAGGGGAGGGGGGTGGGAGGATGGGTTAAATATATAATGGGAATTAAGGAAGGCACTTGTAATGAATGATCACTGGATGTTATATGCTAGTGATGGATCACTAAATTCTACCCCCAAAACTAAAACTACACTACATGTTAACTAACTTGAATTTAAATAAAATCTTGAAAGTAAAGAAAAAAACTTTCCCTTCACTTATGTCTATGAAATTATGCTTAAGAATTTAATTTGCAACATCATTTGTTGTTTTCTCTGTGCATCAACCTTCTTGTTATAGTTTTGTTTATGATAAAAATTATGCTGTAAACTATCTTTTAATAATATATACCTTATTGATTCATTTGTAATAGTTTGTTTCTGAAGTTGAAATGTCCTAGTCAGTGGAAAAATGTTAGCTGTAGCTTTCTCTCTACAGAAACTGTGACTCTGGACCCCAAATGTAAGTTGGGCCCTCAGGATGAAAATACATAATTATTTTTTATTGTATTTATTTTGTCCATTTTATTTACTCTTTAAAGTAAGGATTTACTGTTTTTGCTCATAAGAACAGCCATTCTGGTACAGGAGTATGCCCTGCTGTAATGCAATTCCATACTCATATTAAATCCAGGTACCCCCTAAAGTGTTACAGGTCTTTCCAACTTATCCTTGTCAAAAGCAGAAAGCACATATATTTACAGTGTTATTAACATTCTATCAAAGTGTAGGTGTAAATGCCCATATCTACCCTGCCTTGCATTGGTTACCTCTGTTAATATTAATAGCACATAATCATAAGCAACTTGATTTCCAAATCATATGTAATCTCCAAAAATATAAAACCACACAATAAAATAAACCAATACTCCCAATTTTTTTCTATTCCTCCTTTAATGGTCACCAAGTCTGTAGATAATAAAAGCAAGAAGAGAACAATGTGATATGATTTAATATAATAAATATAATATTGTGTACATATAACTATATTAATACAATTCAGTGTTTAGTAAATATGTTTAGTAAAGACAAATGTCTTTACCAGAAGAGCATGTTTCATAAGGTATTTAGAAAATATGGTAGGGGCAGCTGAGTGGCTCAGTCAGTTAAGTGTCCAACTTTGTCTCAGGTCATGATTTCATGGTTCATGATTTCGAGCCCTACATTGGGCTCTCTGCTGTCAGCACAGAGCCTGCTTTGGATTCTCTGTCCCCCTCTCCATCTGCCCATCCTCTGTCCATGCATACTCTCTCACTCTGTCTCTCAAAAATAAACATTTAGAAAAAAAGAAAATATGATAGTGACTTGCCCAATGAACCTATGAGAAATTATTAAGTTGCTAATGTGAGTAGTTTTATATTTATGTTTGTTTTTTCCACTGTTTTTTTTTTTTTTGGCAACGCTTCTAGAAAGTGGTACTCATTTTATTTGTTTTATGAGATGTTTCTACTATAAATTACTGTGTCATCTTTACCTGTTTGTTAAAATAACCAAGAATCTGTTTTAAGCCCACAGATTTATTGCTAAATTATAACTCTATCCCTGTGTCTCTTATACTTAAAACACATTAGGTTTCTACATAACAATTCTCTATCAATCCACATTAGAAGGCTCACTATTGTGTCAAATTTTAGTGTGGTTATTATACCTGATATAGTAATCCACAGAAGTGGAGTGTGAACTTTGATTTGTTTCTATCATTTTACTAGATGCTGTAGACACAATCCCCAATCACTCAAAACCTACACAATCATCTTAACCTATGTCAGTCAGTTTATCACACAAGATCAACTACTTGATAGACTTTTGCTATGAATTACATATAATATTTTACTTGAATTTAGCCAAGTTAATAAAATAGTTCCCACAAAACTTTTGGATTCCAAAGTAGTTAGGATGATGGGACAGAGTCTATTGACCTGCGTGGGCTGAATATCAACCAAATTCATGTGTTGAAGCCCTAATCCCCAATTGTCTGCCTTTGGAGATAGAGCTTTTAGGAGATAATTAAGGTTCAATTAGGTCATAAAGGTGAGGCTCTAATCTGACAAGACTGATGGCCTTATAAGAAGAAAAGAGAAGTCTCTCTCCACATCCATGTGCTCAGAGGAAAGGCGGTGTGAGTACTGCTGCAAGAAGGCAGCTATCTGAAAGTGAGGAAAAGAGTTATCAGCAGAAACTAAACCCTGCCAGAAAGTAATCTGAACTTCCAGCCTCCAGAATTGTGAGAATAAGTTTTTTGGTTTTTTTTTTAAATGCCACCCAGCCCATGATATTTTGTAATGGTGGTCTTAGCAGACTAATACATGATTTATACCCAATAGTGCCAAAATTCTGTAAAGTTGGTGATTTGTATTACCTAGTTGACACACACTGAAATAAAGTTGACAATGAAAATGGTCTTTCAATTTTGAAATCTCTCAGCAATTTGAATTATTGATCTTATCACAGATTTTTATGTCTGATTTATATTTAAGTAATGCATTTCAATAAATTGCTATTTTAGTCACTGCAAACAATGTACATTGTTTACAATAGTACAGATGTACAGAAATAATATATGAAACATTTATCAACCTCATGTATGGCATGCACATTAGTCAATTAAAATGGACGTCCAACCAATGAGAACAGAAAATAGCTGCTATTTTAAGCTTTCCCATTGAGTGGCAGATCTGCCTACTCATACATCAGTATGATTTTTTAAATGAGTGATAGTACCAACAATAGTTGATGCAGTGAGCCTTCCGAGTCATTTCTTTGAAATAATTTTATAGTTCTTCTTCTATAAATGGTTTGTGAATAAACCTGACTTATTTATGGAATATAGTGCATTATAAGAGTTACAACAAGGTAAGTTTGAGATGAGGTGCCTCTTTTTTAAAATTTTTTTAATGTTTATTTATTTTTGAGAGAGAGAGAGAGTGTGCAAGTGGGGGAGAGGCAGAGAGCGAGCGAGACACAGACTCTGAAGCAGGCTCCAGGATCTGAGCTGTCAGCACAGAGCCCGATGTGGGGCTCAAACCCACAAACTGTGAGATCATGACCTGAGCCAAGTCTGATGCTTAACCAACTGAGCCACCCAGGCACCCTAAGATGAGGTGCCTCTTGAAGAGGTCAGTTTCATTATTATTAAATTAAAGGCTAAAACCTCTCTCACATTATTGGCTTCATGTGTTATCTTTGAATTTACAGAGCTTTCGTTTTTGTATTACTTCCTTGCTCCTGGAATAGAGACTACTTTCCTCTGATTGACTTCTAACTTTTGTCAATTGTAGTTATACTTATTTTAAGAACTTTTACATAATCATATGACTTTTTTTGTTAGATGGTATTTAGGTGAGATGATTCCACCACCTATAACATGCAGGTATGTTGGAATCTTGCAGTTTACGGAAAAGTGAAGGTTGAAAAGTCCCATGGAAACTATTCTGTGCAAATCTCACCTCTCCCTGTGCACTGATTTTAAAGATAATAATTTTCTCCCTTTCCACATGATATCTTTAAGAATGATTGTTGCTGCTCTGGACAATTTTGCTTTGTTAATTTCTAGTGGGTATCAATGAAATGAAATTTAAGAACTTCCAAAACATTAAAAAAGCGGACTCAAAATTTTGTTTACCTCATTAAAGGAATAAATTTTATATTGGTTCCCCAGTTGCTAATTGTATTATTTTTTAGCTTTTAGTTTCACAAAGCCAAATTATTATTATAATTATTTGCTTTTCAAAGGAGACTTTCATTTTTCTTATTAGATATACTGTTTGTCTTCAACATATAGATTCTTGGAATAAATCATAATATGAACATTGGTTCTGATGTTCTTAACTGCATGCTAGGCTGGGAAAAAGTATACAGCACTTTGGGCAAATATCTTAATTTCTGTGAGCTAAGACTCTTTATTTATAAGATGAGGTTCATAGTATTAACCTCCTGAAGTTTCTATAAGGGTTAAATGAAATAATAACATATACTGAGAGCCAACTACATAATAGGTATTTTTAAAAAAGGATGATCTTAACCATGCCACCTTCTGCCCTCTTCTACCATCACTTTTGTTATTGTATGACAGTGACAGAAAACATATGGCAACAAAGGAGTTACACATGGCACAAGCTTATAGCTCACTAATGTTTCAAAGTAAAACCATTAACCTTCTTTTCTTAGGTTACTGTGTGACACCTTTGGATTCCTTCCAGCTCTCTCTGCCTTGACCAGGAGTTACACAAAAGATGAGTGTGGTTGACCATAGCATGAGGGAATCCTTACTGGAATCCAAGTTTGGTCCATAAGTACATAGCACAGACTATTATTTTAGTGTTCTAGATGAACAAAATAAATGAAATACTCTATCCTCAAAAAACAACTTACATTTTCATTCAAATGTTGCTTTCCTCTGATGGGAGTCAAGATTTTGTGGAAACAGAGGCAAAATTACTTTGGCATGATTGTGAAATCACATTATAAGTGGAATCAGCAACACTTGGCTCAGATCCAGTTACTCTAATGCATTATGAGTGACTCAATTTAATTGAAAATCACCACCCGACATTGTTATTAGATAAAGTTATGAAATGATTTGCTGTAGCAGCAGGGACTTATAGGTCTTCTGTGCAATATAAAATTTTAATGAAATGGACATTTAAAGATTACCATTATAGTATATCATGTAGTCTATAATTAAAAAATTAAATTATTTTTACATAATAAACCAAGATAAATGCAAGGTCTGGGATTTTAAAATGACAAAGCAAATGAGCTTAAATTTTATTAATAACATATTGTCACATAAAATAAATATGTCTGGTAATGACTATGTAGGATACACCATTGAACAACTATTATTTTTGTCTGAGAAGCAGAAAATAAGGCAGATCTTTAGGAAAAGGGCATGGTTTTTCTATGCAATACACTATAAGGTGCTTGGAGATTTGATGTCTACATGAGATACCAAGAATATATTTTAAAACATTTTGAGCCAATGTGGTAGACTCCCCAGTATTTATTCCACTGCAACTCGTTAGCCTCTAACCATTGTAATCTCATTGTTCTGGCCAGTGGTTTGTTTAGTTGTGGCAGCAACTTGGCTCCACTAGAATGTAAGTTATATGAGGGCAAGATTTTTGACAGTTGTGTGCATTGATGTATCCCTGTAACTTAGTAACAGGCCTATGGTAGACACTCATAAATAGTTGTTGAAAAAAGAATGATAGAGCAGAAAAAAAAGATGAAGGAAGGAAAGAAATAAGGGAGAAGGGGAGGGAGAGAGAGAAAAATGGACAGACAGAATACATGGAAGAAGAAAGAAAAGGAGAAAAAAAGAACAGAGAATGACCCAAAAGGAGAGGATTGTTTGGGTTCCTGGAATTAATCAATTGATCTCTCTCTGTCACTTGCTTCCTACTTGAGCAAGGTCCATTTTGCTCTATTTTTTTCTGACAGCCATTCTAAAAAAATAAAGACAGCCCTAGGATAGTATAGATCTCATGTAGGGTAGAGTAGGGCAATGGAAAGAACCTGAGTTGTTTCTTTTCTCCCAGTCTCACTGGGGCATAATTGAACACATATCAGTGTAGAAGTTTAAAGTGTATAGCATAATGGTCTGTGTTACATATATTGTGAAATAATTACTTCAGTAATTTTAGTTAGCATCATATAGATACAATAAAAAATTTAAAAAAAGAAAAAAATTGTGTTGAGAACTCTTAAGATTTATTCTCTTACAACTTTACTATGTCATAAAAGTGTTAGCTATAGTCATCATGTTGTATATTACATCCTTAGTACTTACTTATTTTATAACTGAAAGTTTATAGCTTTTGACCACCTTCTTCCATTGCCCTCCTCCGCTGCCTACCACCACTTATTTGCTTGGTGTCTGGCTTTTCCCCACCTTAGCTTCCACATATAAGTGAGATCATACCAGTACTTGTCTTTCTCTGTTTGACTTATTTTACTTAGCATAACATTCCACCCCTCTGGTAATCAGTGGTTGTTTCCTGTATGTGTGAGCTTGTTTCTGTTTTGTTTTGTAGGTTCATTTGATTTTAGATTCTACATGTTAGTGGAATAATATGGTATTTTTCTTTCTCTGTCTAACTTATTTCACTTATCATAATATCCTCTAGGTTCATCCATGTTGTCTCAAATGGCAAGATTTCATTCTTTTTCATGGCTGATAAATATACCATTGTGTCTGAAATCAGAAAGTGTGATGCTTTCCACTTTTTTCTTTCTTAGGATTGCCTTGGTTATTCAGGGTATTTTGTAGTTCCATATAAATTTTAGGATTTTTTTCTTACTTCTGTTAAAAATGCCATTGGAATCTATATAGGGATTGCATTGAATTTTTGGATAGCTTTTGGTAGTATTAGCATTTTAACAGTATTAATTCTTTCAACCCATAAACACAAGATACCTTTCCATTTTTGGTGTGTCTTCTTCAATTTCTTTCATCAATGTTTTATATTTTTTCCAAGTCGAGATTTTTCACCCTATTTTTTAAGTTTATTCCTAAGTGTTTATTAATTTTTAATGCTGTTGTAAATGGGATTGTTTTCTTTAATTCTTTTTCGGATAATTCATTGTTAGCACATAGAAATGCTACTGATTTTTGTATGTTAATTTTGCATCCTTCAAATTTACTGAATTTGTTGATTAGATCTAACAGGATTTTTTTTGGTGAAACATTTCAGATTTTCTATATACAAAATAATGTCATCTGCAGATAGAGATAATTTTACCTCTTTCTTTCCAATTCTGATGCCTTTATTTCTTTTTCTTATCTGATTACTCTGGCAAGGACTTCCAATATCATGTTGAATAGGAGTGGTAAGAATGAACACCCTTATCTTGTTCTTGATCTTAGAGAAAAAGATTTCAATTTTTCATCTTTGGTATTATATTAGCTGTGGGCTTGTGTTGAGGTACATCCATTTTATACATAATTTGTTAAGTTATAGTCATGAATGTAACTGATTTTGTCAAATGCATTTTTGGCATATGTTTTTTAGAAATATACAATGTATCAAGACTGAAATCAGAAAGATAGAAAGTCTGAATAGGTCACTTACTAGTAAGAAGATTCAATCAGTAATAAAAAATCTCATAATGCAGAAAATCCCAGAACTACATGGTGAAGTTTATTAACATTTAAAGAAGAATTAATGCCAATGCTCCTCAAACCATATCAAAAACTAAAGAGAAGGAAACACTCTCAAATTCATTTTATAGGTCAGCATCACCCTGATATGAGAGTCAGAAAAGGACATTATCAGAAAAACAAAACAAAAAAAAAAACAATAATCCAATATTCCTGATGAATATAGTTACAAAAATTTGCAAACACTGGCCAGCCAGGGTCACCTGGGTAGCTCAGTCAGTTGAGTATCCACCTCTTGATATCAACTCAGGTCATGATCTCAGGGTTGTGAGATTGAGCCCTGCATCAGGCTCCATGCTAAGTATGGAGCCTGCTTAAGATTATCTCTTTCACCTTTTGCCCCTCCCCTTCATTCATGTATGCTCTCTCTGCCTCTAAAATAAAATAAAATAATTAATAATTAATAATAATAATAATAATACCAACCAGCCAAATTCAGGAGCACATTAGAAAGATCATTCACCGAGAGGTTTGCAAGATGGCGGCTTAGGAGGACGCTGGGCTCACCGCACGTCCTGCTGATCACTTAGATTCCACCTACACCTGCCTAAATAACCCAGAAAACTGCCAGAGGATTAGCAGAACGGAGTCGCCGGAGCCAAACGCAGACGAGAGGCCCACAGAAGAGGGTAGGAAGGGCGGCGAGGCGGTGCGCGCTCCACGGACTGGCGGGAGGGAGCCGGGGCGGAGGGGCAGCTCGCCGGCCAAGCAGAGCCCCCGAGGCTGGCTGGCAAAAGCAGAGGGGCCTGACGGACTGTGTTCCCACAACAAGCGAGACTTAGCGTCTGGGAGGTCATAAGTTAACAGCCCTGCTCGGAAAGCGGGAAGGCTGGAGGACAAAGGGAGGGAGAGCTGCTGAGCCCCCAGATGACAGAGCTCAGTTTGGTGGGGAACAAAGGCACTCACCAGCGCCATCTCCCCCGCCCATCCCCCAGCCAAAATCCCAAAGAGAACCAGTTCCTGCCAGGGAACTTGCTCGATCCGCGCAAACACCCAACTCTGTGCTCCTGCGGAGCCAAACCTCGGGCAGCAGATCAGACTCCCTCCCGCTGCCACAGGGCCCCTCCTGAAGTGGATCACCTAAGGAGAAGCGATCTAAGCCTGCCCCTCCTGCCCCTGTGAACCTTGCCTACCCACCCCAGCTAATACGCCAGATCCCCAGCATCACAAGCCTGGCAGTGTGCAAGTAGCCCAGACGGGCCACGCCACCCCACAGTGAATCCCGCCCCTAGGAGAGGGGAAGAGAAGGCACACACCAGTCTGACTGTGGCCCCAGCAGTGGGCTGGGGGCAGACATCAGGTCTGACTGCGGCCCCGCCCACCAACTCCAGTTATACACCACAGCACAGAGGAAGTGCCCTGCAGGTCCTCACCACGCCAGGGACTATCCAAAATGACCAAGCAGAAGAATTCCCCTCAGAAGAATCTCCAGGAAATAACAACAGCTAATGAGCTGATCAAAAAGGATTTAAATAATACAACAGAAAGTGAATTTAGAATAATAGTCATAAAATTAATCGCTGGGCTTGAAAACAGTATACAGGACAGCAGAGAATCTCTTGCTACAGAGATCAAGGGACTAAGGAACAGTCACGAGGAGCTGAAAAACGCTTTAAACGAAATGCATAACAAAATGGAAACCACCACAGCTCGGCTTGAAGAGGCAGAGGAGAGAATAGGTGAACTAGAAGATAAAGTTATGGAAAAAGAGGAAGCTGAGAAAAAGAGAGATAAAAAAATCCAGGAGTATGAGGGGAAAATTAGAGAACTAAGTGATACACTAAAAAGAAATAATATACGCGTAATTGGTATCCCAGAGGAGGAAGAGAGAGGGAAAGGTGCTGAAGGGGTACTTGAAGAAATAATAGCTGAGAACTTCCCTGAACTGGGGAAGGAAAAAGGTATTGAAATCCAAGAGGCACAGAGAACTCCCTTCCGACGTAACTTGAATCGATCTTCTGCACGACATATCATAGTGAAACTGGCAAAATACAAGGATAAAGAGAAAATTCTGAAAGCAGCAAGGGGTAAACGTGCCCTCACATATAAAGGGAGACCTATAAGACTCGTGACTGATCTCTCTTTTGAAACTTGGCAGGCCAGAAAGAATTGGCACGAGATTTTCAGGGTGCTAGACAGAAAAAATATGCAGCCGAGAATCCTTTATCCAGCAAGTCTGTCATTTAGAATAGAAGGAGAGATAAAGGTCTTCCCAAACAAACAAAAACTGAAGGAATTTGTCATCACTAAACCAGCCCTACAAGAGATCCTAAGGGGCACCCTGTGAGACAAAGTCCCAGAGACATCACTACAAGCATAAAACATACAGACATCACAATGACTCTAAACCCGTATCTTTCTATAATAACACTGAATGTAAATGGATTAAATGCGCCAACCAAAAGACATAGGGTATCAGAATGGATAAAAAACAAGACCCATCTATTTGCTGTCTACAAGAGACTCATTTTAGACCTGAGGACACCTTTAGATTGAGAGTGAGGGGATGGAGAACTATTTATCATGCGACTGGAAGCCAAAAGAAAGCTGGAGTAGCCATACTTATATCAGACAAACTAGACTTTAAATTAAAGGCTGTAACAAGAGATGAAGAAGGACATTATATAATAGTTACAGGGTCTATCCATCAGGAAGAGCTAACAATTATAAATGTCTATGTGCCGAATACCGGAGCCCCCAAATATATAAAACAATTACTCATAAACATAAGCAACCTTATTGATAAGAATGTGGTAATTGCAGGGGACTTTAACACCCCACTTACAGAAATGGATAGATCATCTAGACACACGGTCAGTAAAGAAACAAGGGCCCTGAATGAGACATTGGATCAGATGGACTTGACAGATATATTTAGAACTCTGCATCCCAAAGCAACAGAATATACTTTCTTCTCGAGTGCACAGGGAACATTCTCCAAGATAGATCATATACTGGGTCACAAAACAGCCCTTCATAAGTTTACAAGAATTGAAATTATACCATGCATACTTTCAGACCACAATGCTATGAAGCTTGAAATCAACCACAGAAAAAAGTCTGGAAAACCTCCAAAAGCATGGAGGTTAAAGAACACCCTACTAACGAATGAGTGGGTCAACCAGGCAATTGGAGAAGAAATTAAAAAATATATGGAAACAAACAAAAATGAAAAGACAACAATCCAAACGCTTTGGGACGCAGCGAAGGCAGTCCTGAGAGGAAAATACATTGCAATCCAGGCCTATCTCAAGAAACAAGAAAAATCCCAAATACAAAATCTAACAGCACACCTAAAGGAACTAGAAGCAGAACAGCAAAGGCAGCCTAAACCCAGCAGAAGAAGAGAAATAATAAAGATCAGAGCAGAAATAAACAATATAGAATCTAAAAAAACTGTAGAGCAGATCAACGAAACCAAGAGTTGGTTTCTTGAAAAAATAAACAAAATTGACAAACCTCTAGCCAGGCTTCTCAAAAAGAAAAGAGATGACCCAAATAGATAAAATCATGAATGAAAATGGGATTATTACAACCAATCCCTCAGAGATACAAACAATTATCAGGGAATACTATGAAAAATTATATGCCAACAAATTGGACAACCTGGAAGAAATGGACCAATTCCTGAACACCCACACTCTTCCAAAACTCAATCAGGAGGAAATAGAAAGCTTGAACAGACCCATAACCAGTGAAGAAATTGAATCGGTTATCCAAAATCTCCCAACAAATAAGAGTCCAGGACCAGATGGCTTCCCAGGGGAGTTCTACCAGACGTTTAAAGCAGAGATAATACCTATCCTTCTCAAGCTATTCCAAGAAATAGAAAGGGAAGGAAAACTTCCAAACTCATTCTATGAAGCCAGTATTACTTTGATTCCTAAACCAGACAGAGACCCAGTAAAAAAAGAGAACTACAGGCCAATATCCCTGATGAATATGGATGCAAAAATTCTCAATAAGATACTAGCAAATCGAATTCAACGGCATATAAAAAGAATTATTCACCATGATCAAGTGGGATTCATTCCTGGGATGCAGGGCTGGTTCAACATTCGCAAATCAATCAACGTGATACATCACATTAACAAAAAAAAAAAAAGAGAAGAACCATATGATCCTGTCAATCGATGCAGAAAAGGCCTTTGACAAAATCCAGCACCCTTTCTTAATAAAAACGCTTGAGAAAGTCGGGATAGAAGGAACATACTTAAAGATCATAAAAGCCATTTATGAAAAGCCCACAGCTAACATCATCCTCAATGGGGAAAAACTGAGAGCTTTTTCCCTGAGATCAGGAACACGACAAGGATGCCCACTCTCACCGCTGCTGTTTAACATAGTGCTGGAAGTTCTAGCATCAGCAATCAGACAACAAAAGGAAATCAAAGGCATCAAAATTGGCAAAGATGAAGTCAAGCTTTTGCTTTTTGCAGATGACATGATATTATACATGGAAAATCCGATAGACTCCACCAAAAGTCTGCTAGAACTGATACAGGAATTCAGCAAAGTTGCAGGATAGAAAATCAATGTACAGAAATCAGTTGCATTCTTATACACTAACAATGAAGCAACAGAAAGACAAAGAAAGAAACTGATCCCATTGACAATTGCACCAAGAAGCATAAAATACCTAGGAATAAATCTAACCAAAGATGTAAAGGATCTGTATGCTGAAAACTATAGAAAGCTTATGAAGGAAATTGAAGAAGATTTAAAGAAATGGAAAGACATTCCCTGCTCATGGATTGGAAAAATAAATATTGTCAAAATGTCAATACTACCCAAAGCTATCTACACATTCAATGCAATCCCAGTCAAAATTGCACCAGCATTCTTCTTGAAACTAGAACAAGCAATCCTAAAATTCATATGGAACCACAAAAGGCCCCGAATAGCCAAAGGAATTTTGAAGAAGAAGACCAAAGCAGGAGGCATCACAATCCCAGACTTTAGCCTCTACTACAAAGCTGTCATCATCAAGACAGCATGGTATTGGCACAGAAACAGACACATAGACCAATGGAATAGAATAGAAACCCCAGAACTAGACCCACAAACGTATGGCCAACTCATCTTTGACAAAGCAGGAAAGAACATCCAATGGAAAAAAGACAGCCTCTTTAACAAATGGTGCTGGGAGAACTGGACAGCAACATGCAGAAGGTTGAAACTAGACCACTTTCTCACACCATTCACAAAAATAAACTCCAAATGGATAAAGGACCTAAATGTGAGACAGGAAACCATCAAAACCTTAGAGGAGAAAGCAGGAAAAGACCTCTCTGACCTCAGCCGTAGCAATCTCTTACTCGACACATCCCCAAAGGCAAGGGAATTAAAAGCAAAAGTGAATTACTGGGACCTTATGAAGATAAAAAGCTTCTGCACAGCAAAGGAAACAACGAACAAAACTAAAAGGCAAGCAACGGAATGGGAAAAGATATTCGCAAATGACATATCGGACAAAGGGCTAGTATCCAAAATCTATAAAGAGCTCACCAAAGTCCACACCCGAAAAACAAATAACCCAGTGAAGAAATGGGCAGAAAACATGAATAGACACTTCTCTAAAGAAGACATCCGGATGGCCAACAGGCACATGAAAAGATGTTCAGCGTCGCTCCTTATCGGGGAAATACAAATCAAAACCACACTCAGGTATCATCTCACGCCATTCAGAGTGGCCAAAATGAACAAATCAGGAGACTCTAGATGCTGGAGAGGATGTGGAGAAACGGGAACCCTCTTGCACTGTTGGTGGGAATGCAAATTGGTACAGCCGCTCTGGAAAGCAGTGTGGAGGTTCCTCAGAAAATTAAAAATAGACCTACCCTATGACCCAGCAATAGCACTGCTAGGGATTTATCCAAGGGATACAGGAGTACTGATGCATAGGGCCACCTGTACCCCAATGTTCATAGCAGCACTCTCAACAATAGCCAAATTATGGAAAGAGCCTAAATGTCCATCAACTGATGAATGGATAAAGAAATTGTGGTTTATATACACAATGGAATATTACGTGGCAATGAGAAAAAATGAAATATGGCCTTTTGTAGCAACGTGGATGGAACTGGAGAGTGTGATGCTAAGTGAAATAAGCCATACAGAGAAAGACAGATACCATATGGTTTCACTCTTATGTGGATCCTGAGAAACTTAACAGGAACCCATGGGGGAGGGGAAGGAAAAAAAAAAAGAGGTTAGAGTGGGAGAGAGCCAAAGCATAAGAGACTCTTAAAAACTGAGAACAAACTGAGGGTTGATGGGGGGTGGGAGGGAGGAGAGGGTGGGTGATGGGTATTGAGGAGGGCACCTTTTGGGATGAGCACTGGGTGTTGTATGGAAACCAATTTGTCAATAAATTTCATATATAAAAAATAAAAATAAAAAAAAATAAAATAAAAATAAAATTAAAAAAAAAAAAAAGAAAGATCATTCACCATGATCAAGTGGGATTTATGCCAAGTGGGATGCAAGGATTGAGCAACATACACAGATCAATCAATGTGAATATATCACATTAATAGAATGAGAGAAAAAAATGATTATCTCAATAAGAACCTGAGTTCTTGATGATAAAATTGAGCATCTTAATTAATCAAGTCCAAAACAGTTCTACCTCTGAACTTAATTATGATGCAGCAAAATATTTATTTTATTTATTTTATTTTATCTGAATTGAGTCAGAAGTTTCATTTTTGTTGCTGAATACTTCCTAATAGACAACGTCTGGATTCCAGAGTCTGCCGAATGTAGACTCAGGTTTAAAACCATTTTACCAGTCAGAACCTGGTATGTGACTGGTAATGAGGCTCTCTGTAATCAGTAATAACAACAGCAACAACAGTATTATTCTCTGATACCATGTTCAAGCCCTGCGCTAATGTTTTACATATACTAGATCCCTATGCTAGCCTTACTAGGTGGGTATTCTTGCTGCCAGCTTACAGATGCAAAAGTTAAGGACATTTCACAGGATACATAGTGAATAAGGGAGGTTGATATAGGATATTAATCCATGTCTGTTAGACTCTAGAGTTCAAGCTTTGTATCCCTAGATTGCATTTTCATAGTACTCATGTTAGTCTGATTTGAGAGAGCTCCCTTTTAAAATTCATATGCTGTTCTTAGAACAAAATACAAACTAAAGCTTTAGTTTCTCTTCAGGTAATTCTCAATTCCCAGCCTTCCCTGACAAGCCAAGTATATGCTTAATTACCCAAAATGTCTAGTTTTTTCATTGCCTGTGAGTATTTGAATTTGAGAACAAAATGGTGCTTAAACATATATGTACAACATTATTGATTTGGAAAACATGATATAAACAAAATGTCCAAAATGTTAGCAGAATCATAGATGAAGGAAACTTCAGAGCCAAAAACAGCGATATAGTGGTCACCTAGAAAATACATGTTTTAAGGTACCCAATTTCCATCTGCTCTTTAGAAGCTGAAAAGAATTTGGTGCACCTGGATGGCTCAGTCAAAGTGTCCACCTTCAGCTCAGGTCATGATCTCACAGTTCATGAGTTCGAGCCCTGCATGGTGCTCTGTGCTGACAGCTTAGAGCCTGGAGCCTGCTTTGGATTCTGTCCTCCTTCTCTCTCTGCCCCTCCCCCACTTGTGCATGTGCTCTCTCTCCCTCTCAAAAATAAACATTAAAACAAAAGAAGCTAAAAAGAATACAGAGGTTAAAAACTGCCTTCCACAGCAAAATGTCTCTTTAGTTTTTCTTAAAACTTAAATGATTTTTGAATAAGTAATAATAGTAAACTTAGAATCAGAGTGTGCTTAGGTTAATTGCTTTTAGCACTCAATATTTGTATTTTGCTTGTCATTCCTTTGAGTCTCATTCCGTGCTATCCATGGATGAAAAATATGAAACTACAATACTAAGAATCTCTTCCAAGTAAGCATTCATAGAAAGTTTCTTTGAAGTAATTTCTTATTCTAAAGAAGATATCATTTAATACCGCTTGGGAAATCTTTGGAAAAAAGCCAAACTCATTCTGATAATAATCTCTGAAATCTACATTTTCACTATTACCACAATTGTCCTTTTTATACTATTTCTCAATTCTTCCAGGATCTGAAACTCATTGAATTTTTATTAGGTCTAATATTTCATCCAAAAACTAGATGGGTAGTACCAAAGCTCTGTTTATTCATTTATTCGGGTAACATTTATTGGTAACCTACCAGGCAATATGAAAGACATGGTATGAAATAGAGAGATAAAGAAGGTACAGTTCTTGAGATAGGAATGTGATAGATATTGAAAGTGCAACTAAGTCCTATAAGAGTGGTAGATTAGAAGAATGTTAAACCCATAGAACACTAAACCTGCCTAGAGAAGTTGGCAAAACCTTACTTGAATCGATAATTCCTCAGCTGAGCTTTAAAAAATGAACAAAAATTTTGTATGTAGGAAAAAAGTATAATAAAGAAAGGACTGGCATCAGAGACAGATGAAACAGCGTGTAGGGAAGCATGAGAGAAGAGAAGGACAAATGAGAATTTTCTAGAATGATGCATTTTAATAAACTAAATCCTCATAGTAGTCCTATGAGTTTTTATATTTATCCTCATATTATTGATGAAAGACCTGTGACTTGGGAAATTTAAGTTTTTTACCATTTGCTCAATTCTGTTTCTTACTCTTCTTTAGTTCAAGTCTTTTTATCCTTATGAACTTATATAAGACCTATCAGCAATCCAACTCTCACAATTTCTCAGTAAATATATGTTGATTAAATACATGAATCAAGGGAACAAAGGAATTTCTCTTTATTTGTAATTTTAAAAAAATGTGTGATTTAATATTGGCCCAATTATGATTAGAATTCATGTCAAAGCTTGTGAGAACAATTTTGAAAACAAAACTTCCCTTGGGATTTCAAGTAGGATCTTGGTTACAGAAGAGTTAAAGGGTCTAGGAGAGCAAAAGGGAAAAAAAAGGTGACCTGGAGAAGGAGAAGGGGAAGAGAAGAAGGAGGTAAAGGAGAGGAGGAGAGAGTTCTCAATGTACTATATGGAGAAGGGGCAGGAAGTATGTTTTCATCATATGTGCCATAGCAAATGGTTTCCTGTCATTAGCCAAATATTTATAGGAGATTTCTACATAGAGAAAAATATTCAAAGTGGCAGAATGATATTGAAATCTAGGTCTGTCTATACCTAAGGCTAGGCACTTTGGAACTTCTTGTTACTATAGTCTGTTCTTTGAGTGTTTTCATTGAAGAGTGTTCCATATGGTAAATGAACAATTTTCCTGGTCCTTCCTGTCTCTCATAAAATTCAAGTTTAACAGTTGTTCTGTTGAATAGGCTCAATATCAACTCTTGTGTTACACATATGTGGTAAGGAACATACTGAAAGTTTTGGAATTGAAGTAAACATAACTATACTTTTTAAAGATAAAGATTTTAAAAATAGTTTCAAATTAAAAAAATGAGAAAAAGATCATGTTATTTCTACTAGCTTTTCTAGGAATAATTATGCTATAAATGGGAGAAATACAAGAAGCTTCCTATTACTAACTCAGAATAAGTCTGTCTTTCTGCTTTGAGCTTTGCTGACTTACACTCTGTATTTTGTCAGGGAGTTTTCTGTCTCTGAAATCTAATTTTCCCATTGAGAGAATCCTTGATTCCTAAGTCCAGTCAACTCTATTGTTTGTGTATATTGATTATAGGTTTCTTTCTTTTTTGGATATATATGCTAAAATCTTAGATGCTGCTTTGGTATCTGCTTATTTGTTCTTTTCTATTCTTTTAAGCTGATCTGTCACAAACCCAATTTTTATAGTTACACCTCAGTGGCCTTTCTTTGGAATAGCAGTCTTCTACGCTTACTTTTTTGCTGTGTATACATTTAGTATCTTGTGCCCAAACACACACATTTCCTATCCATAGTCCGTATTGGATCTTTTGCCAATGGAATATTTACTAAAATTAATCAGGTACTACGTCAAAAAAGCGTTATGATAAATTACCAAAGTAGGACTTTCACAAGTCATAGTCTCTGGTCACAATAATTCAGTTAGTACAAAGAATGAATAAAATAGAAAACATTAACCCCTTTAAAATTAAATCTGTGGATCAAAAATCAACTGAAATGAAATGTCAATTATATAGAAATTAATGAAAATATGAATAATTTGATGAATACCAATATAACATAGATAATGCTTGTATTTAGGTTAAAATGTATGACTTTAAAAGTTTTAATTAAGGGGCACCTTGGTGGCTCAGTCAATTAAGTGTCCCACTCTTGATTTCAACTCAGGTCAGAATCTCATGGTTTGTGAGATTGAGCTCCATGTCAGGCTCTGCACTGACAGCACAGAGCCTGACTGGGATTCTCTCTCTCTCCCCCCCACCCCCGACTTTCCCTCCCTTACTTGTGCTCTCTGTCTCTCTCTCTCAAAATAAATAAACATTAAAACATAAAAACTTTAATTAAAAAAACAAGATTGAAAACAAAGATTGAAAACAAAATTGAAAACAAGACTGAAACCTTAAGAAATTAGAAACATTAAATGTAGTACAACTAAAATTTGGAGAACAGAATCAGTAAAGATAAATGCTGAAGTTAATGGAACATAAAGTGAAAGAGTAAGAATTATTGGCTAAACAAAAACAATATTTCTCTCAAGAAAGACAAAGAATGTGAATAGGCAATCAAAAGAGAATATACAGAGCATGAGCAGGGGAGGAGCAGAGAAAGAGGGAGACACAGAATCCAAAGCAGGCTCCAGGCTCTGAGCTGTCAGCACAGAGCCCAACGCAGAGCTCGAAGTTACAGACTGTGAGATCATGACCTGAGCCGAAGTCGGATGCCCAACTGACTGAGCCACCCAGGCACCCTGGAAAAAAAACAAAAATAAAAACAAAAAACAAATTCTTATACATTGTCAGTTGAATATAAATAACCAGCAATGCTTGATGCATCTGATAGGTTTTTCTTTTTCAAATAAAAAATGATATTATTTTTTACCCAGCAATTCCACTTTTAGGGAACCATGTTCTAGAAATGAAAATGTATGACTTTGCAGTCAGTACTGCCCTTGGATTTGGGTCACAGCAGGCTCTGCTCTGGGCTCTGTTCTTCAGAGCACTCGACCCTGATTACCTTTCCCTACGGGCTGGAGAGTTGTTGGAGTCAGGAAGTCATGTCATTTTGGAACCTGTGATCTCCTGCCTCAACCCTGGGTCACATTCCATATGCTCAGGATTCTGAATTCTCTGCTAAGTGACCCAAATCAATATAGGTCCTGAATGTGCTTTTTCTCCACTTTATTTTTTTTCTCAGCACCTCTAGGCTGAAGGAGCGGTCAATTGGAGACTATGAGGGGAAGAGAGTAGTTCATTGAATTATTGGTTGTTTTGTTTTGCTGTTTTTTTGTTTGTTTAAGCACTAATCTTCATTGGTTTTTATGGTGATTTTATATTTTTTCTTTGTTCCTCATACTCTCTCTCACTTTTACCAACCTCTGCAGGTGACTTTGTTTTGTTGCCTTTAAGAAAGTAGAAAACATTCAATGGTAGCTCCAAAAGGTGTTCCAATTGCAAACTCACAAATGTAATGATGCCACAAGTTTCTTTGTCCTCCCCTAAAATTACAGGGAACTCCTTTTTCCTACCCAAGACCTGCTCTTCCATTTGTGTCCTGGGTAAATCTGATCCTTTCTTGTTTTCAGAAAGACTTTTCTCTTTCATAGATTTCCTATCACCTTTGTATTATCATCTTTTCTCTACTGGATTTTTATTATACACATATGTTCAAAAGCTATCATCTTAAAGAAGAATCTCAGCCCCTTCAACCCTCTCCAGCTCTTTTCTCCATTTCTCCACTCAATTTTTCCAGTAGGTTTCATAGTCCTGCTTCTTGAAAGTGTTGTCTACTCATCTGTTTCTACTTCCCCAACCTTCATTCACTTCACACTTCCCCTCCCTCTGGCTTCTCTACCATCATTCTATGAAAGAGCTTTTGCCATTAGTTACAAACTAATCCCCTGTTGCCAAATCCAGAGAACACATTTCTGTTCTTAGCTTTCTTGACTGTTTAACAACATTTGACACAGTTTTCCACTGTGTTCTCCTTGAAGCAAATACTTTCTCTTTTGGCTTTCCTTTACTCTTTGAAAATTTCTTTGCAGGGAAATACAAATGAAAACCATACTGAGATACCACCTCACGCCAGTCAGAGTGGCTAAAATGAACAAATCAGGAGACTATAGATGCTGGAGAGGATGTGGAGAAATGGGAACCCTCTTGCACTGTTGGTAGGAATGCAAACTGGTGTAGCCGCTCTGGAAAACAGGGTGGAGGTTCTTCAAAAAATTAAAAATAGAACTACCCCATGACCCAGTACTAGCCCTGCTAGGAATTTACCCAAGGGATACAGGAGTGCTGATGCATAGGGGCACATGTACCCCAATGTTTATAGCAGCACTTTCAACAATATCCAAATTATGGAAAGAGTCTAAATGTCCATCAACTGATGAATGGATAAAGAAGATGTGGCTTGTATATACAATGGAATACTACTTGGCAATGAGAATGAATGAAATCTTGCCATTTGCAGCAATGTGGATGGAACTGGAGGGTATTATGCTAAGTGAAATAAGTCAGTCAGAGAAAGACAGATACCATATGTTTTCACTCATATGTGGATCTTGAGAAACTTAACAGAAGACCATGGAGGAGGGGAAGGGGAAAAAAAAGTTACAAACAGAGAAGGAGGGAGGCAACCCATAAGATACTCTTAAATACAGAGAACAACTGAAGGTTGATGATGGGTGGCGGGGGAGTGGGTGGTGGGCATTGAGGAGGGCACTTATTGGGATAAGCATGGGTGTTGTATGGAAGCCAATTTGACAATAAGTTATATTTAAAAAAAAAGAAAATTTCTTTTCCTTTCCTTTGCCAGCTTATCTTCCTGTATCTGATATCTAAATGTTAACATTCTTTGTTACTTAGTTCCTTGGTGTTCCATTTTTTAAGCTGCTATTCATTCTATATATATACTTCCTGGTCAAGTCTTGTCCATCCTCACTTCTTCTAAGTAATATTAATATGCTAATATGTCTAAATTTGGATCTTCAGCACAGACCTCTATTTAAGAGGTCAACTGACACTTGACAATTTCACTTGTGGTCAAAGTCACCCAGCTCTTCAGTACCTAAGATTAAAATTAAATTATGGGGACATGGAATACAAGGAAGCTCTACCTCACATATATCTCTAATAATGGTTTATCTTGATGAAAATTAAGTTTCACTAAATGTGAGCTTTATTTTAGGAGAAAACCTTAAAGACAAAACCATTTTGACAAAATTTGAAATCGCTTTTTCTTAGGACTGTTATAATCGAGTTTAAGATTTAGTTGAATGTCAAAAGAAAAGTGAAAAACGGTCTACTGATATTATAGAATCAGCAACAATGGCAGGAAGCTTCAATCACAAGAACACAGTTCCTCTCATTATTGCAGCTTTAGGAATTATTACTGACATCCATTTTTCTATATTACTTCAACATCTGGCTTACAGGAAACATTATGATTTGTCTGTCTTACCAGTAGACACAGCCCATCAGTAATTTAAAAACTAGTGAAGGAGAAATTTTGAAATATCACAAGTCTTCCACTTTCAATAATGCCTCTCATAACTTCTAAAATCAAATCTCCATTTATGTTTCATTATATGAAACATAATGGATTTATGTGGGATATGGTTATCCTTTTATAAAAATGTATTTTTATAACATGTAATCTATGGTTGAATTCATCTATCAAAGATCCCTGTATCTCCAGTGACTTGGATCACATTCTTGGAACTTATTACATTTTTTCTTAGCTTGAGCCCTAACTTTTGAGTGTGCTTCCTTCTTACAGATTTTTGAAGAGCACACCACCAAAGATATTTTAATGCCTAAGATTCTGTCAAGTTGTAATGTGAAACGATGTCTGGCTTCCTTAACAATGACAGTGGGTTACTCTCTGCAGTCTCTTCCCCCACCTTGGTTTTCCTTTCTGGGATCATTGGTGTGGTCTTAGATTAATTTCAAGCTAAGGTAACCATTCATTCTCAGTTTGCCCTATAGGCTTCTGTTTATACATTCTATCTGGCATCCTGTTTAGTTACTGCTTCTTTTTATTCTCAATGATATACCAGTTTGGATGATAAGATAGATGGTTACCCCATTGGTAGTTGGGTAGGTAAATATGAAATCCCTTGCTGAGTTGTCTTCTTTCCAAATGCATGTGTCCTTTATGTTGCCTACTTTCAAATATAATCTTTTAAAATCTCTGATCTGTCCTTTCCCTTTGTCAGGGTCTTGGGGCAAAATCCAGTAAAGTTGGGATTTCTCAGGCCCGAGAGTTGAATTGGGAAGTTCTCAGCCCAAACAACCAGTGAAATGATAAATAAAGACACTATAGCTAAAATTGTATGAGAAAGCTAAGATAAAGAAAGTCAACTGGAGAGTGTTTAAGACATAAAAAATCAGAACTCTAACTGAAGTGAGAGTCAATAGTCCACAATTTGATCCCAGAGATGAAAACAAATGCAAAACAGATGGAGTTTTCTGAGTTTTTGACTAGAAGGAAGGCTGTCTTTGGGGCCTCTTTTTAAATAACCCTGATTGTGTGTCATTTAAGGCATCATTTTTACTTAAAAGCCAAGGGTTTGTGTGGTGTTTGTCTTGAATGCATCATCTCCCTGGTAACTCTAATTATTTTTTAAAAGTCTACATACTTTCTCTTCCTGTAAAATATTTTGTGTGTTGGGGGGGCGCACATTTTACAGAGTATTTTGCTATATGTTTGTTTAATTGCAATTTAGTTTTTCAACTTTGTTACTATAACATTGTTTGGTTTCCCTTGGACGAAGAAAACAGAGCTGTTAGAACTCCTAGTAAAAGGAATCTACCTTATAGAACTCACTCCCATTTTGGTATTAATTGTGGGTTGATGATCATTCATCTAAGTCCAGTGACCCATTACTACCTTCAACCTTCCATATAGCCCTCATTATTTTCATGCTTTCCTTAGGTACTCATTCAGACTTTCTTCATTTTGGTCTTTTTATAATCATCCAGTACAAAGACAACACTTTTTGAAGCGTTAGATATGACATATTCAGTGGGTACAGATTTTAGATGGCCAGTTTTATTTTTAAGTCTTCTTTTTTTTTATTTTTAAGTCTTCTAATAAATGATGTAAGTGCTATAATTTTCACATGCAGCTTTCTCAACCCCTACCCAACCATCAAATAATTCCGCCTCTCTCAGACAATAATAACTATTATCTGAGTTGTAAGATAATGACAACTACAGCTAAATTTCTGAGATTTAAAAGCATGGTTTTATTTAAAACATAAATACAAAGTTATGCACAGAATATGAAAATAATTCAACAACTGGACTGAGAAAAATCTTTACATAAATATATCCCATTGATTCAATATGAAAACTTCCCAGATCAATATAAAAACTTCCCAACTCAAATTCTAAATCTTCATCCTACCAAATTTCAATTGATGATACAGTTCAATAGAGCACGATGAGCTCATTAAACTGTTTCCAAGATGTATTACAAGTGGACTTTATGAAATTTAGAATTGCTCTTTATTTCCATATTTCTGTAACCAACATTTAACATAATTTGTACAAAGATTAATTGAGTAACAAATATAATTCCTCAGTTAATGGAAATAAACACAAGAAAATCTAAATGTAGAGTAGTTGATATTCTTGTTAACTGAAAATTGGTTAAACTGTAACAGAAAATTGTGGAGTATTTTTGGTGTCCTATACACTTGCTATGTTTTTAAATTGGTTTGGAGACCCACAAGAGTAAGAAATATATTTCTGTCACTGTGGAAACTGGGTATGGAGACTTGATAGCTTGAAAATTTAATGGCCTTTTTCGTGGAAATGATCCAACTCTACACTGAAGACAAAGGCCTTATTTACTGTTTATTGAACAAATAACTTAATCTCTATTATTTATCTTCTATTTAGTAGTTATATGCAAGAAAATATTTGCTAATTAATACAGCAAGTAAGAGATGAAAAAAAATTAGATTTCGGTCTACCTAATCTACAGTGTTTTGGAAAATTCCAATTTGGTTGACCTGCCATTGGAGAAATTCTATTTGATGTCACAGCTGAAGAATCTGGTCAAAGGTCAAAGGAAAATGAACTTTAAATGGATTAAAGACTTAAACATGAGACATGAAACCATAAAACTCCTAGAAGAAAACATAGGGATAATCTTTGACTCAGGAGACAAGAATATACATTGGGAAAAAGATAGTCTCTTTAATAAATGGTGTTAGGAAAACTGGACAGCTACTTGCAAAAGAATGAAATTGGACTGCTTTCTTACACCATACACAAAAATAAACTCAAAGGATTAAGGACATAAATGTGAAACCTGAAACTATAAAAATCCTTGAAGAAAGCATAGGCAGTAATTTCTCTGACATTGGCTGTATTTTCTAGACATATCTCCTGAGACCAGGAAAGCAAAAGCAAAAATAAACTATTGGGACTACATCAAAATAAAAAGCTTTTGCACAGCACAGAAAACAAAGCAAAACAAAACAAAAACACCTAAAAGACAACTTAAAGCATGGAAAAAGATATTTGCAAATGACATACCTGATAAAGGGTTAGTCTCCAAAATACATAAAGAACTTATGCAAGTCAACACCCTCCCGCCCAAAATAATCCAATTAAAAATGGCAGAAGACATGGACAGACATTTCTCTAAAGACATACAGATGGCCAACAGACATAGAAAAGGTGCCCAACATCACTCATCATCAGGAAAACACAAATCAAAACTACAATGAGATACCATCTTCACCTATTAGAAGGGCTAAAATCAAAAACACAAGAAATCCTAAGTGTTGGTGAGGATGTGGAGAAAAAGAACCCTTGTACACTATTGGTGGGAATGCAAACTGGTGCAGCCATTATGGAAGACAGTATGAAGTTTCCTCAAAAAATTAGGGGTGCCTGAGTGGCTCAGTTGGTTAAGCATCCGACTTCAGCTCAGGTCATGATCTCCCGGTTTGTGAGTTCAAGCCCTACGTCAGACTCTGTGCTGACAGTTCAGAGCCTGGAGCCTGTCTCTGATTCTGCATCTCCCTCTCTCTCTTCCCCTCCCCTGTTCACTCTCTGTCTCCCTCTCTCTCTCAAAAATAAATAAAACGTTAAAAAAATTGTTATTACTTTTTTTCACGATCCAATAATTGCACTACTGGATATTTACTCAAAAATGTAAAAACACTAATTTGAAGGGATATATGTGCCCTGATGTTTATTGCAGCATTAATTACAGTAGCCAAATTATGGAAGCAGTCCAAGTGTTCATTGATAGATGAATGGATAAAGAAGATGTGGTATACATATATAAGGAAATATTACTCAGCTAATAAAAGAGAATGAAATCTAGTCATTTTCAACAACATGGATGGATCTAGAGAGTATAATACTAAGCATAAGTCAGTCAAAGAACGAAAAATACCATATGATTTCACTCATATGTGGAATTTAAGTACTAAAACAAATGAACAAAGGGGAAAAGACAAACCAAAAAACAGTTTCTTAACTATAGAGAACAAACAGAGGGTTACCAGAGGGGAGATGGGTGAGGTGATGGGTGAAATAGGTTAAGGGGACTAAAAGTACACTGATCATGATGAGCACTGAGTAATGTATGGAATTGCTGATTCACTATATTGTATATCTGAAACTAATATAACACTGTTAACTACACTTGAATTAAAATTAAAAAAAAAAAGAAAAAATGTAGGTAAAACCTTCTCAATGTTTATTTTGACAATGATTTTTTGGATATGATGCCAAAAGTACAAACAACCAAAGCAAAATTAAGTGAAAAGAGTCTATCAAACTTAAAGCTTTTGCACAGCAAAACAACCAATAATATGAAAAGGCAGTCTATAAAAAGAAATAAAATCTCTGCAAGCCAAATATCTGAAAGGAGAGTAATTTCCAAAATATGTAAGAAACTCCTAAAACTCAATAGCAAAAAAAAAAAAAAAAAAAAGCAAAACCAAACACACAAAAAGGCAAAAACAAGCCCCCCCCCAAAACTCAAAACAAATAATTTGATTAAAAAATTGGGGAGAGGAGTTGAATAGGCACTTCTACAAAGAAGACATACAAATGGCCAACAGGTATATGAAAATATTCTCAACATTACTAAATGTCAGGAAAATGCAAATCAAAAGATATCCCCACACATCTGTTAGGATGGTTACTTTCAAAGAGCAAAAAAAAAAAAAAAAAAAAAAAAAAAAGTATTGATATTTTGGAGAATTTGGAAGTTCCAGGTTCTAGTGTAAAATGGTACAGCCACTATGGAAAACAGTATGGCAGTTCCTCAAAAAATTAACAATAGAACCAGAATATGATCCAGCAATGCCACTTCTGGGTAAATCCCCAAAAGAATTGAAATCAGGATCTTAGAGAAGTATTTGAAACTTCATGTTCATTACAGCATCATTCATAGTATCTAGAATATAAAAACCACTCAAATGTCAATTGACAAGATGCATGCATAAAGAAAATGTGGTATATACACACACTAGAATTTATTCCACCTTTAAAAAGAAGGAAATCCTACCATTTACAATAACATTGATGGACATGGAAGACATTGTGCTAAGTGAATTACATCAGTCACACAAGGGTAAATACTGCATTATTGCTCTTAAATGAGGCATCTATAATGGTCAACCATATAGAAGTAAACAATACAATGGTAGTTACTCAAAGATGGCAGGGAGAGGTATTGAAGAATTGTTGTTAAATGGGTATAAAGTTACAGTTATACAACATGAGTACGTTCCAGAGATCTGCTGTACAATAAAGTACCCATAATTAACAATAAGGTATTATACACTAAAAATGTTTTTTATTTTGTATTTGAGAGAGAGACAGACAGAGCATGAGCAGGGAAGGGGCAGAGAGACAGAGACAGAATCTGAAGCAGACTCCAGGCTTGGAACTGTCAACACAGAGCTGGACACGGGGCTCCGACTCATGAGCAGTGAGATCATGCCCTGAGCTGAAGTCGGACGCTTAACTGACTGAGTCACCAAGGTGCCCCGTACACTTAAAATTTTTAAAGGACAGGTATCATACTAAGTGTTCTTAGCAAAACAAAACAAAATGGCACAAGGAAACTTGGAGTTGATGGGTATCTTATTTTATTATGGTGATAGTAATATAAGTGCATACATATGCTCAAATCCACCAAGTTGTATACATAAATTATGTGCAATTTTTTGTATGTCATATGTATCTCTGCAAATCTGGAGAATAAAAGGGTGAGGGGTCAAATACTTGAAGAGAAGCATTATTTCCCTAAATATGTGGTTTGATATATTGCAATTTTTGGAAAGTTGGTATAATTCTTGTCTATGTAATCATGTAAGTGCTCAAATTTTGGTTTTAATAAGCTACTAAATGACATAACTTTCTCTGTTATATATAACTATAGGTAAAAATTATTGGAGATTATTACAAGGTTGAAAAAAATCTTCAGAAGTTATTAAGAATTTTTAGGATTTCACTCTCAAGTTAAATAGAATATGCACTGTCTTAAAACTGTCCCCTGAAGAGGAGATTCTTTCTCTTTCAATAACTCATGTCATTAATGCAAAGTGTTCCTATCTAAACTTCTGTATATTTTGCAGGATTATAATACTGACTATCTGACAAATCTCCAGAATAGTTACGCTTTTGTTAATTATATACAGAGAAGAGTATTTAAGACAAATCATTCAGGAAGAACTTGATAAAAAGTTGTAAATTTAATCTTCAGTTGCACTTGTTTGCTGAATACAACTAGAGAAGTAATTTTAACTGATTGTTAGTTCGGGTTACTCAAGGGCTACTTTCCATTGAAATAGTAAATCTTCAAAATTACTTTTTTCTCTTCTTCACCCACCATCCTGTGCTCATAAATTCCCCCCCCCCTTTTTTAAAAATTTATTGTCAAGTTAGCTAACATACAGTGTAGTCTTGGCTTCAGGAGTAGGTTCCCGTGATTCATCACTTACGTACAACACCCAGTTCTCATCCCAACAAGTGTCCTCCTCAATGGCCATCAACCACCTCCCTCATCCCCTCAACCCCTTACCCCATCAACCTCAGTTTGTTTTCTGTATTTAAGAGTCTTTTATGGTTTACCTCCCTTTCTGTTTGTAGCTTATTTTTCCTTCCCTTCCCCTATGATCTTCTGTTAAGTTTCTCAAATTCCATTTATGAGTGAAATCATATATCTGTCTTTCTCTGGCTGACTTATTTCACTGAGCATAATACCCTCTAGTTCCAACCGTGTTGTTGCAAATGGCAAGATTTCATTTTTTTCATCACTGAATAGTATTCCTTTTTAATAGAAGATGGATAGAGATGTTTTGTTATAAATATGAATTACCATGTTAGTTAAATAGTCACTTCATGTAGATTTTGTTATTGTTATAATGTACTTAGTTATAATTAAAATTAAAGATAATCTTTTTATCTTTTGGTAAAACCAGATGATTAAGTTAGAGCTCATTGACTAAACTTGATAACTTTTTTAAAAATACTGTTATAGAATAGCATTAGCCTCTAAGAAAATAATTAGGTCTAAGAGTCCTGCAGAAAAAAGAAGAGATCTTAGTATTTACAAACTGAAAATAGTACTTACTATAACATAGTCATTAGAGAATATTAGAAGTTGGGTTCTTTTCATTGTGTTGAGTAAAATTTGCCTTCACTTAAATTTGATGGTTATTAAATATGGAGCACAATCATCAAAGTCAAATTTTAGATGCAAGGCCATAGTCACACCTCTTCAATGAATATTTGCAACATGAAAATTGTCATTTTTCAGCTAAGTGAGACTTTCGCATATGTTAATTTTGTGTTAGATATATGCTATCTAACATATGTGATAGATATATGCATATGTGCTAGAAAAATAGAGGATATATCAGCCTGAATTTATACATCTTGCTTCTCAGAATTTATTGCATGAATTGTTAGCAAGATGAAGCTGATATCTGAATTTAATAAGCCAATGATTTTGTAGCAGAATTACAGGATGCTAATTAGAATTTGCACTCTGGATTTTAGAGTATCACTTTGAATTATGTGTTGTTAATAGAAATTTTTCATCTCTATTAGATTATTAGCCTCAGTAACTTTATTTTAATAGCATATGAATTCTACTGGTAATGCATACATAAGTTTAATGCTCTTATGTAAATGCATGATCATACTTTATTAATTGAATCATTTTAGTTTTTTAAAAGTCATGTAAGGAAATGCTTCATCAGGTATAGAAAACAGATTTGAAGACAGGAAGTAAACAGTGAGAAGACAGGAGGCAAACAGTGAGAATAAGAAGAATAAAAAAGTGTTTGCAGTGAGGTACTTCAGGGATGGGAATGATGCTTTATAATACATTGTTATGAAAAGATCCAAAAGAGAAAACACAGAGTGAAATTTGAATTTACAAATAATAGTTCTCTTAAGATGATTGGGGCATTCTTCAGGCTGCATTTAGGATGAGCACTTGATGAGCAAAATTTTGTACCTGCAAGTGAAAATTCATATGTTCAGAGAAAAATCCAATCCAAATTTATGAATTCACTGATGCTTGTCCTTACCACCTATATCTCACGAGGCTGCCATAGCAAAGTATCACAAGCTGGGTGGCCTAAAAGAACAGAAAGTAATTTTCTCACAATTCTGAAAGCTAGAAGTCCAAAATCACATTGTTGGCAGAGTTGGTTTCTTCTGAGGACTATGAGAGAGAATCCATTATGTGCTTCTCAGTTTCTTGTGAGGGCTAGCAATCTTTGGTTTTCCTTGGCTTGTAGATGAATCATACAACCTCTGTTTCTGTCTCCACCTGACATTCTCTGTGTCATCACACAAACTCAACATGGCTGGGGAAAAATTTGATAAAATTTATGACTAACTATAAAGAGGTCCTTAGTGCTGCCTAGAAATCCTACCACTTTTCCCTAATCAATTCACTTTTCCACTTTTCTAGACAATTAGTCTGTACCTTCTCCTCTTTCATCAAGTCTCCAACTCCACTTTCACCTCTTCACTCTCAGTTAATAACTTTGTTATTTTACAAAGAAAAAAAAAGGCAGGAAAGAAAAGTTCCATCTTCTAAAACCAAAACTACATGCACTTATATAATTTGTGCTCTCAAGCTCTGCCTTCAATCTTTTAAATATGAAAGAACTATGCTCCATCTAAGGCTCCCCCTTTTCTGTACACTGGTGCCCATCTTCTCTAACCTACATTGCTCCTACCATTCTCCATTCTCTCCTCTCATCTTTACTTTCCCCTACCCGACTAGATCATTCCCAATGAAATATTTACAAACCACCTACCCTTTTAGATCTCATGTCTTAGCCCATGTACTTATCTCATTTCTCAGATCCATTTAAATTGAAACCACCCTGAAGAGTTATCCATACTGATTTGCCTCTACTGCTTCCCCTCCTATTCTCTTTTGAACCTACTCTATTCAGAATGTTGTCTCAACCATTCCATTGAAACTACTCTTGTGGAGTTTATCAATGGCCTCCAAGTCACCAAATCTGGTAAATCTTTTCCAAGTTCTTATCCTAGATTACCTATCAGCAGCATTTGGCTCAAACAATCACAACTTCATCCTTGAAACTCTTTCTTTACTTGGATTCCAGGACACACACTATCCTTGTTTGTCTTTAACCTCCTTGGCTACTTTCTTATCTTCCTGACCTCTTAATGGTGCTTTAAACACCAGTAATATGCTGATGAATCCAGTATATTTATCTCTAATTTGATGTCTTTCTTGAATATCAGTCAGATCATGAAATGCCTATTCATCATTCGTATGTGAACATTTAAAAGTATCTCCTCAAACTTAAATTGAAAAATAATACTTCTGATTCCAATGCTTTCCCTCTAAAATATACATTAGCTTTTTCTATAGTCTACCAATGTCAACACATGACAACTTATATTTACAGATGCCTTTACCAGAAACCTTAGTGTAATCTTTAACTCCCTCTTTTTTTTCTGGCATCTTTGCAAATCCTTTCTGCTCTACCCTCTATATATATCTGAAATGGACCTTAGTCCATGCCACAATAACATTTGTCTGGATTATTGCAGTAGTTTCCAATGGCATCCTTGTCACCACTCTTGGAAAAGGAGGAAATTTTTCAAAATTTTTGTCTGCTAAAATTTTTCATCTGCTTCTTACTCACATTAAAATCTGAAGTCTTTACTATGATCTCAAAAATGTACACGGTGTAGCCCCTAAAACCTCTCTTAACTCACTCCTACTCCCTATGAAAAGGTCAGTCGTAACTCATCTCAGTGTCTATGGACTTTCTCCATTTCCTATCTGTAATATTCTTCCTCTGGAGGTCTGTGTGGCTCACTTCTTCACATCCTTTGTAACTCTACTCCCATGTTTCCTTATCAGGAAGGATTCCCTCTGACCCCCTCAACCCCTTTACCCTGGTTTAATTCTTTATATAAGACTTATTATTGACATATTCTCTATTAGGTTTTTTTTGTTCTTATGTTGTTTATTGTATACCTTCCCCTTCTAGAAGGTAAACTCCATGAGAGCATGATCTTAGTTTGTTTTTTCACTTCTGTGTCCCCAAAAGCTTCGAATAGTGCCTGGTACATAGCAAACGCTCAATAAGTATATGTTGAATTAATGAAAATTGGTCCCTGGCTTGTGCTTTAAGACTAAGACACAATACTTCTTACAGTGGTCTCAGGGATCTATGTTGCTAACAAGGCCTTCTAGTATTTAAAAAATTGTAATGTGGAGCATAATCAAAGTGATATATTATGTATCAGAACTTTAAAAAAGAGGAACTTTGAACTATATGTGGCAATGAAATGTGTACTGATTAGATGGTTGAGGTTAATGAATAAGTGAATTCTTAATTATTATCAGATTTATTAAAATTTTCACTTTATAGGATATATTTTCCATTTTTGTATTCTACTCAAAATGCCAAATAAATTTGAGATGTATCTTGCATGAAGATATGAGCATTTACTGTCCAGTTATCTTGGTTTTTATAAATTTTCCTTTACTGTAGGAAAAACACTGAGTAAATCCACTGATAAAATATTTTAAAATAAAATATTAAAATTTAATGTTTAAAATATATTTGAAATGAATTCTGAATATTGCATATGTTAGAAAATTGTTTTGTCTATACATTCTGGCATATTTTTAAGTTTTCTATGATTCTTCCATATGATTTTGATAATGTGGTGACATTGCTACATTCAAATTCTTAGACATATTTGAAATAAGATAATTTATCCTTATTTTGCTCCATAGACAACATGTGGAAAAAAAAATAGAATTATTGTCCTGAATTAAGGAAAGAGACTATATCAGGAGACCACTCTGAATCTAATGATCTGTTCCAGCAAGTAGTATATTTTTCAGATTTTTCTGATCCTAATGGCTCATCAGGTAGTCTTTTAAAAAATGAATTTGAGTTGTAGTGTATAAACAATAGAGCTTCCTGTCAGTCATTAAGACACTCATCAGAGAGAAATGAGGTATAGTTCTATCTTCTCTTAGCAGTAACAGATGGAAGATACATTTTGGTTCATATTTTCCAGTCATAATTTCCAAAGCAAGAAGCCTTTCTTAAGAATATGTGAATAGTATAATTTTAAAATAACCTTGGCCCCATAACTGAAAATAACATTGAAGTTATTACTTTTCCTTGAGCTGTGCTTATTAAAGGTGGTTTAAAAATAGACCAGTAATTATTGTAATTTTGATAATTGGCAAGTCTAGGCAAGAGAGTACTAAGTCATGGAGGAAGGTTAGAAAAATCTCAAACATTGCCTTCCTTTCCATCCTTGATATGATTTGAATAATTATTTTTTAAAATAAATTTTATAATCATGTCTTTTCCTCTTATACATCCCTGTATATGGTGATGGTGGTTCATAGTGGTTTGAGAGTAAAAGCTTAGGAATCAAAGACCTAGGTTTAATCTCTGCTCTAGCAATCAGCCCGTTAGCCCAAGTGGCCTGAGGAGTGTCCTAACTCCTCACATTCAGTTAACACGTCTAAAAGGTAGAATAATAACAGAATATGTTAGGGTAGTAATGTCAGCAACATGGTTCCAGTTTCTCCTTCCTCCCATGGAAACAAGGATTCAATAACAATAGACAGACAAATTCCCATCGTGAGAAGTACAGTTACCAGTTAAGAGGCTCTTACACTCCATCTGGACACAAAACCAGCTACATCAAAGCCAATAGGAAAATTCTTGGTGATCAGTTGCCATAATCCCTGTCCCCAGTTCAGTGCAGTGTTACCCTGAGAGCACTCTCAGCTTCTAGCATTTTCCTGAAGACTAGAACATATACCAAACTTGTAAAATTTTCTGGGGGCTACTCAGGGACTGATGTTTATCTTGCCTAAATCTAAGTGCTGATAAGAAAGGGCAAATTGGGGGTCACTGAAAACAAAGGTTTGTGCCTTTGAGCACATATTCACTTGCTGTAGTTCTCCCCAATTCAGCATTGAACAAGTAGGAGAAAACCCCCAACTCATGACTTCTCCCACAGGAGGGAGAGTTGGATTATGTGTCCAACATTCCAGATTTTGGGGGGCCAACTGGGGGACTGTTTTCTGCCTCACCTATCTTGGAATGCTCTTGGAACCTGGCATGACCTAGATGGCTAGGATCTGATAAAAACAAAAGATAGTTGGGTATTTTGCTGCTACTCCAGAGAACCCATGTGATAGCAGACAAAAGATGATATAGTTTGGTGACTTCTTCCCCACCAGAAAGGGGACAGTGATGCATGCATCAAACCTTCTAGATTTGTGGGGGCTTCCCAAGGGATTGCTTTCTGTCTTGTCTCACTTGGAGTACTGATGGGATCTGGCATACTCTAGAAGTCTTCAGGCTACAGAGAACAAGAAAGCAAGACAGCTTGAGACATCTGTAGAGAACCTGCAGTACCACAGACAGACACAGGAAAGATCAAGAGATTATGAGCTCCTGAAGGAAGGGAAGGGAAGGGAACAGAAGGGAATGGAAGGGAACGGAAGGGAATGGAACGGAATGGAACGGATGTAGGCAGTTACAGCTATGAACAGTCTTCTTAGAACTGCTTTTGCTGCATCCCATAAATTTAGTGTACTGTATTTCCATTTTCATTGTCTCAAGATATTTTAGGAATTTTTAAAATTTCTTCTTTGATCCACTGGTTGTTCAGTAACATGTTTAATCTCCATATATTTTTGTGAATTTTTCAGTTTTCCTTTTTATAGTTGATTTGTAGTTTTATACCATTGTGATCAGAAAAGATACTTGATATGATTTCAATTTTCTTAAATTATTAAGACTAGTTTTGTGACCCAGGATGTGATTTATCCTGGATAACATCCTATGTGTGCTTGAGAAGAATGTACATTCTATTGATTTTGGATGGAATGTTTTGTAGATATCTGTTAGGCCAATATAGTTTACAGTGTTATTCAAGTATGCTGGTTTTTTTTAAATTGCTTTTCTGTCTGTAAGATCTATCCATTGATGCAAGTTGGTATTAAAGCCCCCTTCTGTTACTGCTGTCTATTTTTTTCTTTAGTTCTGATAATGTTTGCTTAATATGTTTACATGCTCCATTGTTGGGTGCATGTATATTTACAACTCATATCATCTTGATGAATTGGCCCTTTATAATATAGTGAACTTCTTTTTGTCTCTTTTGTTCAATTTTGACTGAAAGTCTATTTTGTCTGATGTAAGTATAGCCTACTCTGTTCTCTTTTGGTTCCCATTTGCATGGAATATCTTTCTGCATCCTTTTACTTTCAGTCCATGAGTGTCCTTAAAGTGAGTTTCACGTTAGTAGCATGTTGTTGCCTACTGTTTTTTAATCCATTTAGCCACTCCGTGTCTTTTGACTGGAGAACTCAATCCATTTACATTTAAACAAATTATTGATAGGTAAGTGTACACTATTGTCATTTTCTGTTTATAATTTCTCTTTTCTTTTTGCTGTCTTCCTTTGTGATTTCTTTCTTGATTTTTTCAGTAGTGGTATGCTTTGATTCCTTTCTTGTTATAGTTGTACATCTATTCAAGGTTTCTTTTTTGTAGTTATCATAAGGCTTACATAAAACATCTCACAGTTGTAAAAGTCTACTTTAATCTATTTTAATTCTATTTTTAGCCATTTAACTTCAATTGCATACAAAAACTATACTTTTATTTTTTCTCCCCAGCATTTAAGCTAATTATGTAATTTTATTTATGTTTTATTTTTTTTAAAGTTCATTAACTTATTTTGAGAGAGAGAGAGAGGGAGAGAGAATGAGTGGGTGAGGGGCAGAGAGAGAGGGAGAGAGAGAATCCGAAGCAGGTTTGCACTATCAGCACAGAGCTTGACACAGGGCTCGATTCCATAAACCATAAGATCATGACCTGAGTCCAAATCAAGAGTTAGACACTCAACTGACTGAGACCCCCAAGGCATGCTGCCTTTTACCTATTTTTTACTATTTTAATAACTTTGAATTTTGTTTTCATTTTTTATTTATATTGTAGTGTTTTCGTTCTGTCCATTTTACATTTGGCTTATAAGTAGCAGGCAACAGTCATGATCACAAAGAATGGTAAATGCCTTTTTCAAATATTTTATAATTAATTTATTTGGTATTTTCAATCATCTGAATGTTTGTGCCCCCCCCCAACATTTATTTGTTGAAATCTTAAACCCCAAAGGTGATGGAATTAAGAGGTGGAAGTCTTTGGGAGTTGATTAGGTCATGAAAGAAAAGCCCTCATGGGTGATATTAATGCCCTTACAAATGAGGCTCCACGGAGCTCCCTAGCTTCTTTCACCATGTGAAGTTACAACGAGAAGTCTTTTCTTGGACTTTTCTTTTCTTGGACTTCCAACCTCCACAACTATGAGAAATAATTTTCTGTTGTTTACAAACAACTCAGTCTGTGGTATTTTGTTATAGTGGCTGAAAGAGACTAAGACAACTTAGTCTTAATATTGACAAACCAATTACTTACTAATAGTGACAAACTAATTACCTATTAATTTCTCTGAATTTGAGGTTTACATGTTAAGGAAAGGACCAGAAATTTTACTAGTTTTAAAGGAACTATTAAGGTGTTATTTTAGATTTTCAGCTGCATTTCAAGAAATTGGAATGGTGTTGATTTCTTAGAAAGAGACATGTGTGAACAAGGAAGTCCAGCTGGGTACATCTGGGTTGTGAGGCCAAATTAAAGGGTTGGTTTTGAGATAGTTGGTAGGAGGGGTCAGTGGGGCCAGATTGGGTCAGAAGATTGGATTTTCTTTAATATTCAACTAGGAATCATTGAAAGTTAGGGCAGGGTAATGGTCCAGCATGAAAACTCAAATTACCTGAAAGCACTTTGTAAGTTGAAAAAATACTGCAAATGAGTATGTTATTGTAGTTGTTATGAGGAACATATCACAAACAATATTTTGGGAAGACCATTTTGGTAGTGGCATGCCAATAAGAATAGAAGGGAGAGGCTGTGGGCAGGGAGACCATAGGATCTTTTCCTCTTTGGTCTAAGAACTCTTTAAGCCTCTATCACAGCTAATCTTTGCTGAATAGGAGGGGAGAGGACATTCAGATCTAGAGTATTACTTCTCATTCTTGAATGTGCATACAAATCACCTGGAAATTTTGTTTAAAGTGCAGATTTTGATTAAGACTTTTGGGGTGGGTCTGAGATTCTTCTTCTTTAATAAGCTCCCAGGTAATTCCAGTGCTGTTAATCCATGGAACATGCTTTATATAGGATGGATTCAGAGGAAGTTGTAAAGGATGAAGCCCCAGAGGTAGTGCAGATTCCAGTTGGCAGCTTGCTTTCAGTTTTAGTCAATTCCAGACAGTGAAAAAAAATCAACCGTCTCTCACTGTGAAGGGTTTCCAAGGTATGCACATCAAACATTAAAGGTTATATTATATTTAAAGGGCATCTGTCTCTTCCCTTATCTTAAATTATACTTAAAAGTCTTTTTCAATTATCCTATACCCTTTCTTTTTTTAAAAACAAAATTAGATATAATGGGAAGGAAAAAATAATACACCACAGCACAGATGATGATAATATAGAGTCAAGGAAAAAGCCATTTTCCAATGAGAGTAGTGTTAAAATACTCTCACATAACAACCTCAATATTGACAAACTAATTGCTTACTAAGTTCTCTGAGTTTGAAGTTTACCTCTTAAAGAAGGACCTGACTTTTAAAAAAAATTTTTAACATTTATTTATTTTGAGAGACAGAGACAGAGCACAGGCAGGAGAGGGACGGAGAGAGAGGGAGACACAGATTCCAAGGCAGGCTCTAGGCTCTGAGCTGTCAGCACAGAGCCTGATGCAGGACTCAAACCCACCAACCATGAGATCATGACCTGAGCTGAAGTCAGAAATTTAACTGACTGAGTCACCCAGGCACCCCAAGGACTTTTAAACCATGACTAGCATAACTGACCATAAAAATTGAGGACTTTTTTTCTTACTGTATGTTTCAGAATATGTCTCTGAAAAATGGAATATATTGACTTCGTAAATATGAATCTTTATCCCTTCTTATTTTGCTTTGAATGCAAATCATCACAAAGTAAATGGCTTGATTGAACATACACCTGTAGCTTGAAGGCTTCAATAGTTAAAATATATATTGAGCTTAGGGTGACCCAAATAGGATAGATATAAAGAATAATTGTCTATGTAGCATCTCTGGAAAATATTAAGTTCTCATTGAAGAGCTCATTGTAATTTTCATGCAACTAAACTAAAACATTTTCTCTGTATTAAGAACACTATTTGAGGGAATTAAGGACATGTTCCCATTTTAGTTTCAGTTCACATTGTTTAATTGGAAATTTTATTTTCCCATTAAAATATTTTGCGTAGTATCTCAAAACCGAAGGTGGCTGGATGAATCTCTTCAGGATAACTTAGCCTATATTTCCAGAGGTTGTAGACTGCACTAAGGATTTTGTTAGGTTGTTTAATTGAAACATTTTGAATAGGTAGGTAATCCATGCTTATGAAAAAATGTAAAAATATACAAAAAGATATTGAAGTGGAAAGTAAGTCTCCCTCTTGATCAAGTTACCCTATATCCCAATGTCAAAGCAAAAATTGCAGCTGATACACATGCAACAAAGACTTCATTTAAGGCTATTGCAACAGGGAGAGATACCAAAACTCTGTCTGAGCCCAATTCTACTAAAAAAAAAAAAAGGCGGGGAGCAGGGAGTAGGAGAGTTTTTTGGATCTGGGCTAGAGAAATCATAGGTCACCTATATTTGCTAATTTACCTTACCCAAGGGAAAATTAAACTTTTTCTTTATGACAGGAAGTAGTTTCATAACTCAGAGCAAGTCACCTCCCTAGGTATTAGTCTCCTACCTTCCCATAGAAACTGGGAGATAGGGGCTGTCTTCCTTGATGGTTACATATCAAAGAGATGGCTCCCAGGTCCTTGAGAAAGATGGTTCTGGGTTAAAAAAGAGGCAAAGGACATTTTAAAAGATTTACTTCTCAAAGGGATAAAAAATTTACAAGTATAAGTTTTCTAAAGTAAGTGCTTTATGAAAAATGTTGTCAGGGGTCTAGAGTCACGAATTAGCTTGTCTAAGGTGTCGTCAAGCTAAGGGAATTGTAAGGCCTTCTTAGTCACTATATACCTCCCTGAAGGCAACTGCTGTCAGGTTCTTAGATGCCTTTCCAGAGATGATAATCTATGCCTATTGGCTGTAGATACATTTTATATTTTTCAATATTCTTTAACTTGCTTTTTTACTTTATAATGTATCTTGAAGACTAGTATTATTATAAATGGTATACAGTTAATTATAAATATTACTCTATCTTATAGATGTACTAAACTATTTAAATAGTTCTTAAATAATAACAATTTAGGCTGTTTTTAGGCTTTTATTATAATCAATGGTGCTATACATTGGAACACACTTTGTTTTGCACATAAGAGAATATTTACACAATAAATTGCTAGAAATGGTATTGCTGAGTCAAGAAGGATGCATTTCAGATTTTGCTGACTGTTACCAAGTTGTCTTCCCTATGTTGTACCAATTTTGGTTTACATCAACCTTTGCAAACACAGCATGTTATCAAACTTTCTGATTTTTGCCAGTGCGGTAAGTGAAGAGTACTGACTTTTAACTTTTAATTTGCATTTTATATTATGAGCACTCATGCTGTCAGGGTACAGACATTCAAACTGTGCAATGGATTTATTGCTAATTGGCAGGTAGAAATAGTTATTAACTACCCATTAATGATAAAATGTCTAAATTGTAGGAAAAATACCAAAATTATAAAGTAGTTACAGGACTTTCTCGTTTTACAAAAACCTTCAAGAGACAGAAGGTTAGGGATAGCCTTGGATAAAGGCTTTTGTCTTTTCTAGTCTCTAAGCTTCCCATTATCATGTTTCTGATTCATGCTATCCTGATAATTTTCCTTTCAATGTCTGTTCTTATATTTGCCTATACTATCAATAAAAACATGACTTTACAAAATTTGGGGGTGCCTTAACATGGTAGGTTAAGTGTCCAACTCTCGATCTCAGCTTAGGTCATGATCCCACAGTTCGGAGTTCAAGCCCTGCACTGGCCTCTGTGCTGATGGTGGAGAGCCTGATTGAGATTCTTCTCTCCTCTCTGACCCTCCCCCACTTGTGCTCGCTGTATCTCTCCCTCTCTCTCTCAAAATAAATTAGTAAAAAACTTTAATAAAAAAATAATTTGAAGAAAAGGGAGGTTTTGAAGAAAATAATTTTTGGAAAAATCTACCTCTCATTCCTCTGAATCATCTAGCAGGAATAAGAAAAGGGGCTAGGTAAAAAACAGTACTGTTTGTTAAGCAAGATCCCATTGAGTTTATTTCCCAATACAAATGTTATTTTGTTTAATTTCCGGCATAACTTTCAAAATAGATGATGTCATTTTTGCATTACATGTGTGCAACCTGGGATCAAAGGAGTGAACCAGTTGGACAAGGTTACCTGGATAGGGAATGAAACTGGAATTGGATCCCTTTATCGTGTCCCTGCAAAGCCCTGCTTCTTCCATGTGACAACATATTCTCTGCCCATGCCATGTTATGTAGAAAGGTTTTGTCAGTTTATTTTGGCTGCATCCCATCTCAACTAAGAAAGGCCTTTCTGGCTTTTCTGGCTTTTTCTGCAGTGATACACACATAGACATTCTAATGTTGGTATATATGAAAAAGTGAATCATGTTTTACTGGATTATTTTGAATAGGTAAGAAAATAAGTATGTAGATACATGTGACTCACTGACAGAAATAGTATTTTGTTGACACTGAAGTTGCAATGTGTTTTGCCTAAATTTCCTAGAGGAATTTCAGTAAAAGATATCCACAAGAGTATATTTTGATTGTGCTGACAAAGCAGGCTGTTTCTTTTTCTTTTTTTTTTTTTTTCAAATTCTTTTTGTTTGTTTATCTCTTTTTGAGAGACAGAACATGAAGTGGGGGAGGGACAGAGAGAGAGAGAGAGAGGGAGAGAGAGAGAGAGAGAGAGACAGAGTGAGAGTCGGGGAGGGGCAGAGGGAGAGGAAGTCACAGAATCCAAAGCAGGCTCCAGGCTCTGAGCTGTCAGCATAGAGCCTGATGTGGGGCTTTAACTCACAAACCGCAAGGTAATGATCTGAGCTGAAATCAGACGCTTAACTGAGTCACCCACGTGCCCCAAAGCAGACTGTTCTTTTTTTATTTAAAATTTTTTTAATGTTTATTTATTTTTGACAGAGAGAGAGAGACAGAGCATGAGCGGGGGAGGGGCAGAGAGAGAGGGAGACACAGAATCCGAAGCAGGCTCCAGGCTCTGAGTTGTCAGCACAGAGCCCAACGCGGGGCTTGAACTCACAGACCGCGAGATCATGACCTGAGCCAAAGTCGGACGCTCAACCAACTGGGCCACCCAGGCGCCCCAAAGCAGACTGTTTCTTAATTGAAGTATTTTTTTTTCCATAGTACATTTTAGAATTATATGGAGAAGGATGACCTAGCTTCATTTCTCCAGGACATGATTTCTTTAGAATAATAAAGGTTCCATGAAAAAAGATGGTATAACTGTGTGAATGTGAAAAATGATGAAGTGAAAAAAAGTGGGCAGACTGACTTAGAGACTTTAATATCCTAACAAACACTGCAACCTCAAAGGGGGATTTTCGAATGGTGAGTTTCCCAATCACATTGGACCTAGAACTTCCTTTCATGACTATCCTTTGAGACTGGTGCACAGGAGGAGTCCACTGGGAAACACTGGTGTAGAAAGAGCTGCTGGTGGATAAGGATTGTAGATACCAATGTAAGTACCAAGTTATGACACAGTTTACACTATTGTCTTTAGGTTTATTAGTTTCTAAAATCTAGACTGCCTGCAATTTTTCAGGCACTTCTGGCCCGATTTATTCCACACGTCTTCAACTTACTATGATCCACCATTCTCAGCCTTCTTACTGCTGTTAGTTGGTCAGTATTCTCTCTGGAATCCTTAATGCTGTAGAATAGCAAGGCCTGTGATCATCAGTTGTTATATTTGCAGGTTGGCCCCTGAAACCCCAGTTTGTGGTGTGGATAAAAGAAAAATACTCCCTTTAAAGGATTGTTATATTTTCACCTGGTAAAGTTACTGAAATGTCACTATGACAAAGACTGTTTCATCATAATATATATGCTTTCCCCTCCCAATTTCCATAAAATATTTTATTCTGAAGCACTAAAAGTAAATGATTGTTGGTTAGCAGTAGGTAGTGAATTTTGCAGTGCACCACCCACACCTCCCTTTACGATGAAGCATTCTTCAAACTGCCAGGTGTGTTGGCTACCAACTGTTCACAGCTGAGTGCCTCCCCAGCAATTGCTTTCAGCAACACAGGGCAAAGCCTCTTCCAAGGAAGCAACCAGTAATGCAGGATGAAAAAAGGCCAGGACTCTGCTTTAATCCTGGATGACTCTAAAAGTCTAGTCTACCTCCCAATCTCCCTGCCAATTCAGCTGAGCCCTTTATTTCACATTCGTGGTGATTTAACCTCTCCCTCTGCTCACTGTGGCCTCCTGCATTCTTTTCAAAGGTATTAGTCTCAAGAGCCCTGCTCAGTAACCTTCTTGCAAACACATCTCTGTCTCACTATTTCCTGATGGATCTGACTTAGGCCATAGTAATTTTGAGGAGTGTAGGCCTGCATAGTGTCCACTAGCATGGAAAAGAATGGACCTTGTAAAGCTGAGTTTATATCTACCTGAGTCTATTGAGACAAATATCTGAGTCAAAACATCTAAAAGTAATTAATATCCACCTACAGTGTGGCAACCAAAATACTTTTGTAGAGGGAATTTATTCCTTGTGGAAAACAAAGAATTCCTACTTCTCTGAGTCTAGGAGGAAGCTAGAACAAAGAAAATATTACAATACACATAGTCAGCTTGACCTTTTCTAGGGAACTAGACTTGGTTCATATTGTCAGTCATTTTGAATTTTTAAAAAATGTTTATTTATTATTTAAAGACAGAGTCAGAGCATGAGCAGGGGAGGGGCAGGGGGAGAGGGAGACACAGAATCTGAAGCAGACTTCAGGCTCTGAGCTGTAGCACAGAGCCCGACGCGGGGCTCGAACTCACAAACCACGAGATCAGGACCTGAGCCGAAGTTGGACGCTTAACTGACTGAGCCACCCAGGTGCCCCATATTGTCAGTCATTTTGAATCATTGCACCCCAAATATTAGCACTAAATCATATTAGGGAGGAGGTGAAGCCGGCTGAACTCTATTAATGTGGCCTACATCTCTAACTAAAAATAGTTGGACCCTTTGGAATCTGCCAAATTCTTGACTACATATCAGGCTAAGTCAAGAGTCTACAAATCTAGAGAGACTCCACTAGTTTTGAGAAACTCTACAGTTATGTGAGAAAGGCCAAGCTTGAGGAAAGTAGGTACTTTTAGTGATAGGGGAGTGAATGAAGGAGAGGTTAAGGGAGAGAATGGGATTGTTTGACTTCAGATAGTAATGGCTGTATCATGATAATCATCTCCCTTTCCTCCCCCTCTTCTGCTCTTATTTATTGAATATGATTATGTGTCAGACACAAGGTGTATTTTTATTTAGTCCTACGAGGTAGACATTTTATCCCTATTTTAAAGATGAAAAAACTGATGTCCAAAAAAATCAAGTAAACTGCCTAAAGTCACTGCCCAAGTCTGGCTAGATCTAAAACCATATTCTTTCCTTTATGTTTATAATGGAAAGTGTGTTTTGTGCTTCTTTTTAGCAAGAGAATTAATTATTATTTGCTCAAAAGTTTCAGTGATTTAATCCAACAGATTTTAAATTATTTTCAATGTGCCAGTTAGGTTGAATTTTGCCTAATATATTGATGAGTAGATAATTTCATACTTGGAGCTATAACTAAGACGAGTAATGGGAAAAGCAATAAAAATTTCAGAGGGACTTCATACACTAATACGTCTCTTTTTTTCTTTAGAATAACTAAACATTTTGGAAAGAAAAATGCACATGCTTGCTGAATGCATTGACTTGTAAATGGAAAAAAAGGTACCATAATTATACAATTAAATATATTGAAAATACCATTTGTCAAGTTGATTATCAAAGATTAGGTAAACTAAGTTGGCTTCTGGAGTTGTTGAGTTTATTATTGGTCATTCTCTTCAGAGTTTAAAAGAAGTTTGGAAAAAGTCAGAATTATTGTGATAACTCTCCTATTTCTCTTGGGTCAGAATATAACCACCTCTGGGAATAGAAGGAAAGCTCTATTATTATCTCATCTCTGTATCATTTCTAGGACTATCTCAAGAGAGAAAGATTGAGTTGTAGCTAAAGAGAGAGACTGAGGAAAGTAGAAATATAAAGAATTTAACTTCTATTCCCTTGCTATCTACAATGAAACCAATTAGGATTTAAGAAAAAGTTTTTAAAATAATTCAAGTTCACAAATACCCAGTTTAGGATGAAGTTGGAATTGTAAATTAGGTTGCTTTACTTTAGGCTGAGGTATTTTATAGAAGTAATTATGTTAAATATTTCATGCAATGCTATTGGTTAATTAGGTAGTAAACAGCAAAATGAAAATCAGGAAAATGAAGACATTTATGATTGAATCACCAATTGTTAAGTGTGAGGTATGTATTACACAGGTTTACCTCAACTTTAAAGTCATGAGATAATCTTAAAAGTATAAACTGATGTGAAACCCAACAGGATTATGGATATTGTCTATGGTATCCATTTTGAAATATGTTGAAGTAAGAGTTATCTTCTCAATATAGCTGAATCTTAATTTGATTGGGAAAAAAATCAGCAAAAAATATTTTAGGAAAACATGTTCTTCATTTCCTCAGTTTAAAAGGAACTTACACAATAAATAGAATATATAAACTCTATAATATAATTATATTCTAAATATAATAGAATAGAATAAATAAACTCATTTTGGAATAGATACTTCTGAAAATATTAGTCAAATTTTTGTTTATTATATATACATATTTGTTTATTATATTTTTTCAGTTTCTTTATTTGTTGTTGAGAGCATGATCAGGGGAGGGGCAGAGAGAGGGAGACAGGACACAGAGAATCTCAAACAGGCTCCTTGCTGCCAGCATAGAGCCCAGTGTGGGGCCTGAAATCATGAATTGTGCGATCATGACCTGAGCCAAAATCAAGAGTCTGAAGTTTACCTGACTGAGCTACCCAGGGACCCCTGTTTATTATATTTTAAATGTACTAATGGAGAGGCTACTCAAAGGAAACCGATGGTGACTCCTTAGTAAAATAAGAAAATTACTTTCTGAATTTATTTAGTTTATGTTTTTCTAAGTTTTTTAATGTTTATTTACTTCTGAGAGAGAGAGAGAGACAAAGCACAATTGGGGGCAGAGCAGAGAGAGGAGACACAGAATCTGAAGTAGGCTGCAGGCTCTGAGCTGTCAGCACAGAGCCAGATTTGAGGCTTGAACCCAGGAACAGTGAGATCATGACCTGAGCAAAGTCGGATGCTTAACCGACTGAGCCACTCAGGCACCACTGTTTTATATATATATATATATATATATATATATATATATATATATATATATATATATACAAATTAACTTAAAATTGTTTTATATATATATATATATATATATATATATATATATATATATAAATTAACTTAAAATGACCCATACTCTTTTATTATTATAATTTATCTTCTTTTATAGTTTCATAATAGTTTATTTTTATTTTATTTTATTTTTACGGTTTTACTTATTTTTTAAAATTTTATTTATTTATTTTTTTAATTTACATCCAAATTAGTTAGCATATAGTGAAACAATGATTTTAGGAGTAGATTCCTTAATGCCCCTTACCCATTTAGCCCACCCCCCCTCCCACAACCCCTCCAGCAACCCTCAGTTTGTTCTCCATATTTATGAGTCTTTTCTGATTTGTCCCCCTCCCTGTTTTTATGTTATTTTTGTTTCCCTTCCCTTATGTTCATCTGTTTTGTCTCTTAAAGTCTTCATATGAGTGAATTCATATGTCTTTCTCCAATTTCATTTAGCATAATACCCTCCAGTTCCATCCATGTAGTTGCAAATGGCAAGATTTCATTCTTTTTGATTGACGAGTAATACTCCATTATATATAAATACCACATCTTCTTTAGCCATTCATCCATTGATGGACATTTGGGGTCTTTCCATACTTTGGCTATTGTTGATAGTGCTGCTATAAACATGGGGGTGCATGTGCCCCTTTGAAACACCACACCTGTATCCCTTAGATGAATGCCTAGTAGTACAATTGCTGGCTCGTAGGGTAGTTCTATTTTTAATTTTTTGAGGAACCTCCATACTGTTTTCCAGAGTGGCTGCACCAGCTTGCATTGCCACCAACAATGCAAAAGAGATCCTCTTTATCCGCATCCTCGCCAACATCTGCTGTTGCCTGAGTTGTTAATGTTAGCCATTCTGACAGGTGTAAGGTGGTATCTCATGGTGGTTTTGATTTGTATTTCCCTGATGATGAGTGATGTTTATCAAAATTTTAAAAGATTAATGTATGCAGAGGTGAGTAAATATTTTGTATATTAATGTTGCAGTGGCACCTTCTTGCTGAATTAAAAGCAAATCCTGAGTGCCCATTTAAAGTAGCTTATTTGGGTTTGATGGAAAAAATGTGAAAAAATTACACTCAGATATTTACATATCTGATATGTATATAAGCATATAAGAGGTATTTTTTTCCTCTGGGAATAAGCATTGCAATGTGATACGGTTTTATTTTTCTTGTTTACTATAGTAACAATGATTGCCTGTAGCTGATATTCTCTGAAACACACTTATTTCAGCCATTGTCTGGCATTTATACCCTGTGAATGCAGTTGTTGCCAGTATGACTAATTATCTGTTGACTAATCGTTCACAAAATTTAATGCCTTATGTTTTAACTATCCCTCATTCAGTTTCAAACTTCTAAAGTCATAGTTACTCAGTAAATTATTCTCAGATATAAGCACTAACAAGGGACAATAAGGAAAATTCCATGACATGGAAACTTGATGAAAAACTAACACGAACATTAGATACAACTAATTTTGGTATATTTTCATTTCCTTATTCTCTAATAGTAAAAATCGATGTCATATTTAAATATTGAATACTTTTATTATTATGCTGCATTTTTAAATTTTATTAACTTTAATTTATTACTAATTCATTTGGATAAAATGGCAGAAAAAATGAGAAATGCTACTTTTCTGATTTATCAAAATTTATGAATACTGGCACATAATTTTATTCCAAAAAAAAGACAATGGCTCAGAGCATAATATTGGATGTTATATATGTAAATATTTAAACAACACAAATATTTTTCCCAAACAGCTTTCATTTTTAAAAAGATGATATGTAGATAATTTTTCTAAGGAAGTAATAAAAATACTTAATAGCCCATTGCAAAAGCAGGCTATAAATACTGACTACAGAAGTTTGTTGTGGCTTGCATGAACTCTTCTCTCACAAAATCTTTCAGGTGAAGCACAGAGCCCTGAGAGAGAAATGGGTTCCTACATAATGAATAATGTGAGGACTTAGACATGTAAAGAATTGTGACTTTTCTAACTTTTTCCCTTTGTAATTTCACACTGTTTCCAGAACAACTCTGTGGAATGGTTAGGGCAGCTTCTTTGAGACCTATTTTATATATTTCTCTTCCATTTCTAATAATCTTGTCATGATTATGGCCATAGTCTTGGTTTAGGACTACATTACTTAGCACACTAGCTATGGGAATGTGCTCCTGTCTGGAGTCCCTGCCTCTGGTCTACTGCCAACTGCTATAAGAGTAATCTTGATCTAGGGCACTGAGTATGGTGTTTCTTATCTTCAAAAACATTTAATGATCTCATCACTATCTGTATTTTTGTAAAGTTCTTTGTGTGACTTTAACATGCACCTAATTTTCTAAGTGGTTTAAAATAGCAGTGTGGAGGTTCCTCAGAAAATTAAAAATAGACCTACCCTATGACCCAGCAATAGCACTGCTAGGGATTTATCCAAGGGATACAGGAGTACTGATGCATAGGGCCACCTGTACCCCAATGTTCATAGCAGCACTCTCAACAATAGCCAAATTATGGAAAGAGCCTAAATGTCCATCAACTGATGAATGGATAAAGAAATTGTGGTTTATATACACAATGGAATACTACGTGGCAATGAGAAAAAATGAAATATGGCCTTTTGTAGCAACATGGATGGAACTGGAGAGTGTGATGCTAAGTGAAATAAGCCATACAGAGAAAGACAGATACCATATGTTTTCACTCTTATGTGGATCCTGAGAAACTTAACAGGAACCCATGGGGGAGGGGGAGGAAAAAAAAAAACAGGTTAGAGTGGGAGAGAGCCAAAGCATAAGAGACTGTTAAAAACTGAGAACAAACTGAGGGTTGATGGGGGGTGGGAGGGAGGAGAGGGTGGGTGATGGGTATTGAGGAGGGCACCTTTTGGGATGAGCACTGGGTGTTGTATGGAAACCAATTTGTCAATAAATTTCATATAAAAAAAAAAGAATAAGATCTATGAACCAAAAAAAAATAAATAAATAAATAAAATATTCTAAATTAATTAGATCCACTTGGTTGTCTTTGCAAATGAGGCCAAGAAAAGAACAATGGGAAAGTAGTAGGGTAGTTAAATAAACAAAACATAATGTAATATTTTAAGGAAAAAACACAAATTAAACACAAATATTTTTCATACTGGGTGAAGAGCTTGCCAGTATTTTCCTAGTTAGGGAAATTTAGAATTAAAATGTTCAATAATGAAATGATTGTAGCTTTCTAGAATGTTGACTGACAGGCTTTGACCTGCTAATGAAATTGGCATAATATTTTAATGAATTATAACTGATAAAATGTGAATAATGACACCCAGAGTTAAACTAAATGGAACAGATTACATGGGAGATAGAGTTAAATTTCTCATAAAAGATATCTGATGACAAAGTAATTACAAAATAATTATGTAGTAAATTATATTTTTATCTGTACCAGTGGGAAAACTCTATTTGCTGATTTGCTTTAAACTTTGTTAAACAAACTTTCAGTAAAATTAATCAGCCAGTCAAAAACTGATTTCAGAAAAATTTAAATTAATATGGTTTTATTAATCATCCTAATCTACTTTTATGTCTCAGCTTCCACCAAGTTACTTTGGTTACTGACATGATTTTGTAATTTGAATACATAAGGATATTGATCTGTCAATGCTATAGCTAAGAAATTTGCATTTCCAAGGCTTGGGAATCTCTCTGTCTCTCATACACACACACACACCCATATACACATACACACACACACATTCACACATACACAAACACACACATAGCTTGTATATTAAATACATTTTTACAAAATTTCAAAATCAGGGAAGAATGAATCTGACCAAGACTAATGCTAGGATCAGTGGTTTCAATGATAATATATATTCACCAGGATCCTTGCTTCCATTTATCCTTATTTTCCCAACTACAGCCACCCTTCAGACATCATCACTTGATGAATCCAACTATTCATTTCTTTGATTCTGTTCCCAGGCTGCAAAGTGTTGCTGGACAAATCTCCAAGTTAAGTCAATAAGCTCCACATAGGTCTTATGCTTTCTAGCTCCACTGGAGTTCCTGCATGCTTCTTCATGGTCTCTTCCCCTTTTTTTTTATCGTGTTCTCTGCAACTGACTTTACTGGGTTTTCCAAAAACGTGTTCCTCTTGTCAATGGCATACTTCACCCTCCCAATGCTGCCAAGAAGAAAATATGGCCTTTAGACAGGACCAGTTCCAAACTTTGTTTCTGACTTGAATATGACATCATATACTCTGGTATCCTTCTTGTTTCCTATTAAAAGAAGAGGAGTTGATTTTCCTTTCCTAGTTTAATCACTCACTCTTACTCGGTGTGGTAAACAGAATAATGCTCCCCGCAAAATGTCAACATCTTCATATATGGCCCTTGTAAATATTTTACTTTATATGACAAAAGAGGTGGCGCCTGGGTGGCTTAGTCGGTTAAGCGCCTGACTTCGGCTCAGGTCATGATCTCGCGGTCCGTGAGTTCGAGCCCCGTGTCGGGCTCTGTGCTGACAGCTCAGAGCCTGGAGCCTGTTTCAGATTCTGTGTCTCCGTCTCTCTGACCCTCCCCCGTTCATGCTCTGTCTCTCTCTGTCTCAAAAATAAATAAACATTAAAAAAAATTTATATGACAAAAGAGACTTTGCAGATGATTAAGTATAGAATCTTGAGATAAGGAGATTGTTCTGGATTATCTGAGTTGGCCCACTTTGCTCACAAGATCCTTGTAAAAAGGAAATACAAGGTCAGAGTCAGAGGCGATATGAAGATTTGACAACAGAAGTTGAGGTGTGTGTGTGTATGTGTGTGTGTGTGAGAGAGAGAGAGAGAGAGAGAGAGAGAGAGAGAGAGAGAGAGAGAGACAGGGAGAGAGAGACAGAGAGAGAGAGAGAGAGAGAGAGAGAGAGAGAGAGAGAGTTGAAGATCTCATGCTGCTGGCTTTAAAGATGGAGGATGAAGCTATAAACGAAGGAATGCAGATAGCTTCTAGAAGCTTCAAAAGGCAAGCAAATGGATCATCCTCTATAGCCTCCAGAAAGGAGCTCAGCCCTACTGACATCTTGGTTTTTTTATCCTGATAAAACCCATTTTGGACTTCTGACCTCCAGAACTGTAAGATAATAATTTTTGTTGTTGTAGGCTACCAAGATACAGCATCAGTATGAAACTAATACACCAGTATCTCAGTTCCCATCACTTATAAAGAGATTTTATCCCATTATCTTGTCTATTTTCTCTACCAACAATTTGCCTATTCTTTTACCTCTTTCTTTTCAGGTTGTAAAAAACAAAAACAAAAACAAAAACAAACAGGCTTCCATTATCCTTGTCAAATGACTGCACTTATATCTCTCCTTCCTTTCAGTATCATTCTTACTAAGAAATACTTAATGTCCTCAAACCTTGGTTATTGAGTCTCTGACTCCTGCCCTTCCCTGAATGGCTGTTCCAACCTTCATGGCAGTTTCTTCTTATTTGACAAATTTAACTAAGCTTTTCTCTCATATGAGGGATTTGCAGTTTTCAACAGTAATTTCCTATTCTCTCATGGCTTCTACTTATCATTTTGATTAGTCTATTTGGGATTCTTCATAGGATCCTTTTCCTCTGTTGTCTGGTCACTATTTATATATTGGTGGATGACTCAAGTTCTACTCTTTTCTGTCTTTCATTTTTATTTACCATTTAAACTTTGGGTGATCTGATCTACTTTAATGGTTTTCATTACCAGATATAAGGGGAAAACTTCTAATCAGTGAGTCGCAACTTTACTCTTGAATTCCAGATGCATTTATCTACTAGACATGTCTGTCTGTTTGTCTTCTAGGCACTCCAAACATTATTTAAACCTAGAGAGATTCTTCTCATGTTCAGTGTTTCATAGAAGAAACGAGGAATCACCCTTAGCTTCTCCATCCTACTGATTCTTCTTTCTATTTTGCTCATTTGAGTTTATTTCATTAACATCAACCAAATTAATCTTTGTGCTCCACAATGCCTCCACCATTTGAAAAGTTACCTCATGTTTTCTCTAGAAGATTTAAAAGCCTCCTGATTGGTCCTCCTGCCACAAACTTCCTCACCTCCAAACCTGTCCTCATCCTGCCTCTAGCATTATGTTACCACAGATAAAACATACATTCCTTAACATTGCCCCTAAGTGCTTGCTTCAGCAGCACATACAGTAAAATTAGAACAATATAAAGAAGATTATCATGGCTCCTGTGCAAGGGCAACATGGCCCCTAAGATTTGTTCTAGTTTACTGACCAACTTCCCAACATTTCTTCTCTCCACATCAGATACCCTGTGTTCCAAACATTGAGAGCAGCTCCATATTCACGAGATCTGCCTCATCCTTTCTTGACTGCATATCTGCATACATTCTTCCTAAAATTTGCTTCCTTCTTCTTTATGTAGCAACATCTGCCAATCTGTTAAGCTCTTTGAATCTGTTCTCAAGTAGCCAGAACCAGTCACTAAATGTATGTTTCTAGATCACTCTGTTCCTGTCTATGTTATAGCACTGTATTGCACTGTAATTATTAGTTTTCGTATCCTGTATGACTGGTCTTTGAATTATTTAAGGGTAGGCTATGTCTTCTTCATGTTTATATACCTAGTACTTAGCACTGTGCTTGACATATGGGAAACATTAAGTAAAATGTAGCATGGGCCAATGACATCATAAATTGGTGTGAACAAAAGGTTATGCAATAATTTTCTGAAAAACAACCCTCAAAAGGCTGTAAGTAAAACTAGATGGAAGCTGTGAAAGAATTGATTATGAAAGTAAACACATCATGGTTGATATGGTAGCGGAAATAACAGTTCAAGGATTTGACATTCCTTGTGAGGAAGGCCCTTTACTTTCCAGTTGGTTGTGTACACAGATGAATAAGATACCATCTGTGTTCTCAAAAGATTACAATCTGTAAGGAAAAACAGTCATGTGAACAATTTAGTGGAATAAGGAACTACAAAAGCATCACACAAAGAGAGGATAGTGAGTTCCTTATGGGGCTAGTTAAGGCTTCCTAGAAAAAGTAATTAAATCAAGCAAAAGGGGAAACATTTTTGAGGCAAAAAGCAAATATTACTACCATAAATTATAAAATTTAAGATGGGTAATGTGTGAAGTGGAACATTAGTTTTTATGTTCTTCCTGTAAGCCAATGGAAAATGTGTCATTTTCATGTCCATTTATGTATATTTGAAAGCTATATTCTGATTGAAAATTTCCTTTATTATAAATTAGTGTGCATAATTAATTTTATTAAGCAACCATATTGAATTTGTGCCTGGATAGAGGAGAAATCAAAATATTTTAGTACAATCTCTGATCCTATTATGGTGGGAAGAGAACAAAGCATGTATTAGGTGAAGTGATAGAGCTCCTGTTGGACCTGGCATCCGTGTATAGGAAATTTAGGCTTTGTTCTTATTCCCACATCCTTTAGGGATGTGATCAAAGACATTTAGATCTCTCAGACCACACAGTTTGAAACTGACAGTCACCTCAGAGAAAAGATTCTGACGAGTCTATGGGAATGCTATCAGAATACCATCAGTCAATTATTATTGTAAATTAAACAAATATCCCTGATAAAAATCATTAAAACCTATACATAAAATTAATTTAATAATTTTACTTTGTAGTTATTTAGTCCCAGCAAGGGAAAATTTACACACTGACAATGAGTTTTAATAGTTTTCAGTTGCAATTTTGATATACGACGAGACTAAGATGTCGACATGCATTTGATATTGATTGTTTCTTCCAGAATGATAAACCTACCTAAGGAAAAAAGTAATCATTATACATAATGAAAATCAGGTGGTTTTGAACTCTACTATATCTGGATAGGAAAAGTTTCCAAAACTTATTTGTTTTCTTTGTTAAGAATTTTTTAGCTGTTGGGGCACCTGGGTGGCTCAGTCAATTAAGCGTCCAACTTTAGCTCAGGTCATGATATCACGGTTCATGAGTTTGAGCCCTGCATCAGGCTCTCTGCTGTCAGCGTGGAGCCTGCTTTGGATACTTTCTGCCCCATCTCTGTGCACGCAGTCTCTCTTTCTCTATCAAAACTAATTAAATAAATATTTTAAAAGAATTTTTAGCTGTTCTTATTTTTTCATACATTCAAATTAATTTATAATCAGCTGTGAACTTTCTTCGAAACTATGTAAGATTTTTATTGAAATTACAATTAAAGAGCATTAATTTAAAAAGAATTGAAATTTTGTGTCAATTGATGAATATGGTATACATCTATATTTGTCTCAATAAGGATTTATATTTGTCTACAGAAAGGTGTAAAATATTTGTTAAATTTGTTCCTGGTATCTATCTTTATTATTACCATTACTATAAATGGTGTTTTGACCTACTTCATGTCTACCTTAGAAAAGCCTGTCTAGCGCCTTTCCAAAGAAGACATCCAGATGGCCAACAGACACATGAAGAGATGCTCAACATCACTCATCATCAGGGAAATACAAATCAAAACCACATTGAGATACCACCTCACACTGGCCAGAGTGACTGAAATTAACAACTCAAGAAACAGCAGATGTTGATGAGGATATGGAGAAACAGGAACCCTCTTGCATTGTTGGTGGGAATGCAAACTGGTACAGCCACTCTGGAAAACAGTGTGAAGTTTCCTCAAAAAATTAAAAATACAATTACCCTACAATCCAGCAATAGCACTACTAGGAATTTATTTAAAAGATACAGGAGTGCTGATTCATAGGGGCACATGTACCCCAATGTTTATAGCAGCTATTTCAACAATAGCCAAATTATATCCATCAACTGATGAATGGATAAAGATGTGATTTATATATACAGTGGAATGCTACTTGGCAATGAGAAAGAATGAAATCCTGCAACAATGTGGATGGAACTTGAGGGTATAATGCTAAGTAAAATAAGTCAGTCAAAGACAAATATCATATATTTTCACTCGTATGTGGAATTTGAGAAACTTAACAGAAGACCATGGGGGAAAAGAAGGGGGAAAAATAGTTTCAAATGGAGAGGGAGACAAACCATAACAGACTCTTAAATACAGAAAACATACTAAAGGCTGATGACAGGGAGAGGGGGAGACAGGAAAATGGGTGATGGGCATTGAGGAGGGCACTTGTTGGGATGAGCACTGGGTGTTGTATGTAAGTGATGAATCATGGGAATCTTCTCCCAAATCCAAGAGCACACTGTATACACTGTATGTTAGCTAACTTGTCAATATATTATATTAAAAAAAATAAAAGCTTGTCCAAGAATTTTCCTAGAATGATTATTTTTAATGGCAAGGATGACTGGAACTATGTATTCATTGACCAGAGAAAGTATGAATTGTGCTCTCTCCACACAATGGAATATGGTACATAAAGTAAATTTGAGTGAAAAACAGTATATACAAAAATATGAGTAAATATTAGAAAGTAAATATAATAAATCTTATAAAGTGTTATTAAACTTTATTAGTTAAACACATTGTTTTGTATGCCTCAAATATTAGATGCTGCTTTTTAAGGGGAATAGCTCAATGCCTTTTAAAAACAGTTAAGAATTTACAAATAAATAACATCACTAAGAATCACTGTAAATCCTTTTACTACTAACTTGTAATCCTCTTATACAAGGCCTGTGAACACCAAATCCTTGGAAAGAGGCTTTTATAAGCTTTGTATGTAGCCTTAGACATAATAAGAAATATGTTTTCTTAATATATCAAATTGATTCTGTGCTTGAAAATATGATACCCTTTGAAATAAATAAAATATGGCAGTATATTATTAGAATATCAGCATTATAAAATTCCTTTCTTCAGGTCTTTACAAAACTATCATCTTTTTAATAAAGCCAACACTGATTATCACTGCAAACTGCTCTCTCCACTCCCTAACTGTGGTCTTTTTTTCTTTCTTCTCATTCATAGCACTTAACATCTTTGACCATACAGTGTACTTTATTTATGCTTATTGTGTTTAATATCTATTTTCTATCACTAGAAGGCAGTGTGGGAGCTAGCTTCCAAGATGGCCCCCTATGTTCCACTTCTAGTATTTGCATCTGGCTATGGTGCTCCCCCCGCTTTGAATCATGTGTGGTCTGTGTGAAAAATAGAATACTGTAGAATTGGTTTTGTATAATTCTCAAAACTAGGTCATAAAAAATACTTCAGTTTCTACTTTGTCCTCTCTTGGATCATTTACTCTGGATAAAGCCATCTGTCCTATTGTAAGGACATTCAAGTAGCCTTATGGAAAGGGATGCATGAGAATGAACTGAGGCTTCTTCATAATAATGAGAAACAACTTGCCAGCCAAGTGATTGAGTGAGTGATTTACCTTGAGAGTGGATTTTCCAAAGTCAGTCATGCCTTCTGGTAACTGTATCTCTGGCCCCCATTTGACTACAACCTCATAAGAGACACTTAGTCAAAATCATCCAGGTGAGTTGCCCCTGAATATGTGATTCTCAGAAATTGTAAGAGATGATAAATGCTTTTTTTACGTCAGGAAATTATGATTTAAAAACAAATCCATAAATGTAACTATTACATCCTGTGTTGAAAGATATAACTCAGAGAACTATTCAGTTGAACAATGGTGCTTTGTTCTCGTAGCCTCAGCTTCCGCCTAAGGTAGAAAACATCTTGAAGATGCCCAGGAGTGTGACTTTTATCTAATGAAATGAACCCCAATATGATTCATAAGGGACCAAAGAAATTTTAAGAGCATTGTACAGTCAGAAACACTGCTAGCTTGATCGGAAAGGGACAGAAACAGTACAGAATAAGAAGAGGATTTGGATCCCCATTTTATTTACAGGAATTAAACTGATAATATTACTCAGCCATAAACACAGGTTATATTTCCTGACAAAGAAAGAAGGACTAGAAGGTCAGAACCAAGGGCCCAGAGTGTAGAGCAAAGAACTATGGCCTGGCTTTTATTCCTAACATGTGCTTTGTGGGACAAGCTCCTATAAGTCTCCCATTGTCTCTCTTTTTCAATAAGCAAATTTATAGTCGTTATTCTTTGTATAAATCAAGCTAACTATTGAGCATTTACCATACGTTATATATTATCATATTTAATCCTTACAACCCTATGTGTCAGTACTATTATCTCCATATTAAGAAATGGAAGAAAATGAGGAAAATGGGACATAGAGAAGTTTAAGAGATTGTACTAGTTATTCTCAGAGACAGAATTTGAACTAATACAATTAGACTTCAAAAACTATGTTCAGTGAATATCCTCAATTCACTCTGCTATCCTGACTTAGATTTCAAGTCTAACATCCTAATTTCAGATGGCTGGCCTTTAAATGAAGTAAAACTAAGAAGGGTTTCTGGGGCATTCATGCTGACTTATATTCTGAGGATGTCATTATCTTCGTCATGCTCTGAAGGAGAAACTTTGACTTTTAAATAGAGTGCCTTTGTTGAAACCTCAGAAAAGTTTACCGGCTAATATTTTACAAAAAATACATATTAATTTAAATATTAAATATAGTTGATAACAAAAAATATTCCTCATGGATCAATTAGCTATGAATTAATTTCTCATTTTATATATTAACAATGGAATAGGACCAGGATATCTGTAATAAACAAATCCTACAGGGAAAAAAGAAAACTGGGTGGCAAGTGAGAAATTCTGAAATCCCATTGAACAGACATTTTAAGAACTTTTACCCTGAGTAGCAGAGATTCCTTGATTAAGTTTCTTGTTATGTTCCAGAAGATTTCTATATCTATTTTTCTTCCTATTCTTTGGCTATGCCTTCTGGGATGTTTCTTCTTTTCTATTATTCTTGGTTCATCTGAAGTAGGAATTGGAAACTCTGCTCAACAAAAAGATTTCTCAAAAAACCACTTTTTCCCACATAACTTTGAAGGCCCACAGTATTTTCTTGTTTGTTTGTTTAAGCCTGGAACATTCTGAGGTGTTCTATAGTCCAAACTTATAAGCATCCCTTTGAAAATGCAGTAGACTTCTGATTTATTTGCTTCCAGTCAATTCCATGAGTTATGATTTGGGAGTCTTCTTTACTTTTTTGTTTTCTTATTCCATGGATCTCCCCCAAATATTGGATGCTAACTTGAAGTTCTCTGGAACATATGTCAGCTACACCTGTAATCTGATCTTTTCCTGTTTCTTTTTATTTAGTAGAAAAGGTATATTGTTTTTGATCTCTCAAAGGCAATTTCAATCCGTTCTCTTACTATTAGAATCTGAAAGCTGTCAGTTTTTCCAATCATGCAAGGCCCAAATTGCTGTTTTTAAATTGGCTAATTCTTCTATGCCAGTAACTTTCTCATAATATATTATGAAACACAGCCAGTACCAATTAATAGACCATCCTCTCCCTGGAACTACTGTTGGTTCTCAAATCGGCCCCTTGATATGCAGAGGGCAAGGAGAGACCAAAGCAAGAGGCAGACCACTCCAGATTGGTAGGTGGCAGGTTTTAATAAGCCTGAAACTTACACACAAGGCTTGTCTTGGGTGGCTACAAAATGACCAGATCTCCTCACCTGCTTGCCAGAATCTTAAAAGTTTATAAGGACCCAAACTGGGTTCAATCACATACATCATGAAGATGGTTTCAACAACACCTTACTCTTAAAGCTATGTCCTTGGAACAGCTTCCACTATGGCAACAGTATATTCCAAGGACAAGGAAGGGGATGAGGAGCCTCAATTGCTCAGGTATAGCTCACAGGTCAGCTGGAGATCATGTCCTCTCCATGACCTCCTCTAACAATTACAAGTTAAATAGTACATGGTCTCTCTTCTGTTTTGGTAGCATTAACAAATATAGAGCCTATGCATGATTGTATCTTCCTTTGCTGCTATCAGTTACCTTGCCTTTTGATCTCAGGTTAATGTCAAATATTTTAGGCTTTGTTACACCAAAGCACATTTCATGCTATATCTGTTGGATTAAATGATGTTAACTACTACAGCAGACAAACCCCAGAATCTCAGTAGTTCAACAGTGGTTTCTTACTCACATTTTTTTTTCCAACATGCAAGATGGCAGAAGGCGCTCTGCTAGTCACTTGGGAACCCAGGTTGCACCAGGAACCATGGTTTAGTAGGTAGCTACAGGAAGAGAAGAGAGAGATGGAAGAAGTGCACAGATCTTAAGAGCTCAGCTGGCAAATAATGGATCACTTTCATTCATAGTCCACTGACTATAACTAGTCCCAAGGCTCCAACCTAAGTGCAAGTGAGTCTGGGAAAAATTAAGAAGCACAAAGAATAATAAGAATGTAGATGGGATCAACTTTTAGGTCCTCTCAGCTCCACATTTTTATGAATCTTTGCTTAAACAATAATCTATTCTTTAACAGCTTCCTTATAGATGATACCTCAGAATATTAGAGGAAACATTATCTAACCAATGCAGATTACCTGTTCCATTTTAGAGCAGTGAAAAGTCCCTCTTTTTCCACCATGCCCTCACCCCAAACTTCCACACATTTCTGTTACGTGATTTGAGCACGTAAATATTTTATTAGAAAATATTTAGACTGCACTTTTGTATTGCTTACATGGACAATAAGGTGAGTTAGAGTAAAAGCAAATGAAACAAAATGGCTAACAATATTTCCCCACTTAAAAAAAAATAAGCTAAGTAGCAACTTATGATAGAAATTGTATGAATTCAGGGACTAAAATTTCTTCATTCAAACTCTGGATTGTGTTTATATTTTAATCAAAATTGTTTATTTTGAGCAAAGGGTAAGATTGATTACCATTGTAATAACAAAGGCTAATTTAAATCTTCTTTATTTCTATTTTCTAGTGTTATGTTGATATAAAAGAACAGTTTTATTTTCTCACTTAAAATGTAACATTTTGTAATTCTCTACCGAATGGAAATGGCTTTTGTGTTCTCTAGCTGGTGTCTTTAACTATGTTTAGTTTGTATTTCTTAGAGTGGCAAATTTTTTATTTTCTGTTGACTTTAAAAGTGGGGCTAAAAGGGGATGGAAAAAAATCTTGCCTTTTATTGTTTACGCAATTTATACAATTTGGGTTCTGGAACAAAGGGGGCAGTTTCCAGATTGATCGTATATGTGTGTGTCTTTGTGTCTGTACGTGTCTGTCTGAGTGTCTATATGTGTCTGTGTGTATAACTGAAATATATAAGTGCAATAATTTTTTCTGGAAAGGGGACATGATTATTATTAATACAATTATTTATTTAGGTAAATATTTTGTTAATATAGAAATTTGTATGTGTATAATTTTATAAGTTATATGGCAAATTTAAATGATTACTTTATTAAAGGGAAGGCCCAGGACAGTGGGCGTGCTCATCATCTATAGAATAAAGTCCAGAGAACTCAGCAGGATGTGTTCTGGCTTGCTTGCTTCTCCAACTCCAACTTCAGCTCCTCAGCATATCCAGCCTCTTGTACTAGCATTACTAAACAGCTTGTAATTCCTCCAAAATGTCATGCTTTCAAGGAACTCCATAATATATCTGCCTGGCATTATTTTCTATCTTTTTTTTTCTAAGAGAAATGTTCTTTATATTAAGAACATTTACTCAATTTATTGATGTATATATTTATTAGTGTGATTACTTGATTCAAGCCTGTTTCCCCAAGTAGACTGTGAACTCTGTATTATCAGGGGCCCACTAAATCTGATTTGATCATCACTGCATCCCTGTGGCATTGTGTCTTGTCCCATGGTAGGTATTCACTAATTATCAAATGATCAAAATAATAAACTGTCTTGTTATCTGTCTTTGAGTATGGGACAATGAAAAGCTAGATCTAAGATTACTATGGGAAAGTATAGTTGCCAATTTCTGAGGGATCTGTTTTTAGTTTTCTACTTTTTAAAATAAATAGGAAAGATGTTACTATTTCGTGAACATTATGTGCAGAGTATTGAACTGTGTTTGTAAAGATGCATGAAGATTTACTCCATCTTTTCCTTTGTGGAAATTGCAATATAAACAATGGCCAGGGTTAAAAACATGAAAAATACACAAGATAAACATAATTTTCCAAAAACTGAATTTATTTTACTACCAAGGCCTAAACCAGTAAGTCTGAATAACCACTTTCACTAGGCTTTTATTTTATTTTTGTTTGCCAAAGGGCATTTTATGGTGTCTATTTGGAATGTTTCACTCTAAAGACTAACTTGGAAATGTAGTTTTATTTTCACCTCATTTAGGGAGTGAGAAATCCAGAACATGTAGCTATTATGAGAAGGGGAATAAAAACAAATCCTTATTAAGAGAGCTTCCTAGTATATTTAGTCCTGGTTCCAGGTGGGCCTCCTGCCAAGCCAAATCCCCACCATGCATCTCTTGTCCTTCTTACCCTTTACAAGATGGCAAGTTCAATCTCGGTATTCACTGCCACCTTAGTGCTATTTTCTAAACCTATTGTGACTTTTTTGCCTAAATATTTCTTTAGTGAAAATGCAAAGAATGTGGGCAGAAAATAGTGAGTAAAGATAAAGAAGACTTTGACCACCTTTCCCCAAGTATGACCATAATTACAATAGGCAAAATTTGACCACGAATTTACTGATCCTTTCTACTACAGGATAGCATGATTCATTCAACAGCAAATATTTTTGGGGTACCTGTTAAGTACTGGAACTGTTCTAGGGAATGGAGATGTAGCATTGTACAGAAAATAATCCCTGCCTTCATGGATCTTACATTGTGGTACAGGATTGTACTTTCCTCTTCTCTAGACACTAGTCTACTCTAGACACTACATCAAAACACTGCTGAAAAATTTACTTTTCATGCAAAATCCAGTCCTTTTTGTGTTTTGAAGAAAACTTCTCTAATAGCCTAACAGGCATATGAAGGCCTGTATAGTTTAGTCTCTACTTAACACTTTAACCTTGTATTAGTTTTCTCAAAACAACACAGATGTACTATCTCACAGTCTGTAAATCTGAAATCCAGGTTGACTCAGTTAGTTTCTCTGCTTGGGTTTCACAAGAGGGAAATCAAAGTGTTAGTGATGCTAGGCTCTATCTGGAAGCTTTGGAAAGAATCCATTTCAAGCTCATTCCGGTTGTCAGTTGAAATCAGTTTCTTACTGTTGTGGCACCAAGGTGCCCATTTTCTTGCTGGCTGTCAGTCAAGGCTGCTCTTAACTTCTAAAACCACATTGCCTGGCTTGTGGCCCCCTTTGTCTTCAAAATTAACAATGATTGGTTGAGGCCTTCTCATGCATTGACTCTTTCAGTCGTCCCCCTTTTTCTTCATCTGGCCAGAGATAGTCCTCTGCCTTTAAGGGCTCATGTGATTGGATCAGGTTTACCAAGATAACCCCAAATGGGAGAATTTCCGTTTTAAGATCAGCAGCTACTAAGTATTTGCAAAATCCCTTCTGCATGCAGTTTAACATATTCACAGGTTCAGGAGATCAGCGCATCGATATTTTGAGGACCTTTATTCTGGCTATGGCAAACTTCAATTTTGATCATAATCTATCTCCCTTATACTCCCATTCCCTATTATGAACATTTCCTTTCATATCTTCTAAATTCCTATCATGTTAAATAACTTCTTATGATGACTAAGTGTCTGTTTTTTAAATCCCATGCTCCTCTTTCTTTTAATTTGGATATCTTCTATCTATGCTTCTTTTAGATCTCAGCTAGAAGTACTCTCTTCATGGAGTCAATGGTGCCTTTCCTGGATTTCTCATAGAACTTGGAGACTTATCTAAGCATATGTATTATAATTATTTTCTAAGTTACCTCTCCTAGTAGGCCAGTGGCTCTAACTTTTAGGAGAGGAAGGTACCTTAATATAGCACTTAGCCTAGTGTCTGATTCAAACTAAATATAGTAATAATATGTATTGAATGGATACAGGACTAACCACTGTGTTGTAAGCCACTAGTAGTTTCTTTCTTTTTCTAAATTCCAGTATAATTAACATACAATATTATTAGTTTCAGGTATATAATATAATGATTCAATAGTTTTATACATTACTCAGTGATCATCACAATAAGTGTGCTCTTAATCCCCTTCACCTATTTCAACCATCCCTCCACCTGCCTCCCCTCTGATAACCACCAGTTTGTTCTCTATATTTATGAGTCTGGTTTTTTTTTTAGTTTGTTTGTCTCTTTTTTTCCTTGTTCATTTGTTTTGTTACTTAAATTCCAGATATGAGTGAAATCATATGACATTTGTCTTTCTCTGACTTATTTCACTTAGCATTATACTCTCAGATGCATTCACATTGTTGCAAATGGCAAGATTTCATTCTCTTTTATGGCTGGGTAATATTCTCTTATATCTTCTTTATTCATTCATCTATCAAAGGATACTTGGGTTTCTTTGATAAATGGGATTGTTTTCTTAATTTCTCTTTCTGCTGCTTCATTATTGGTATATAGAAATGCAACAGATTTCTGTACATTGATTTTGTATCCTACAACCTACTAACTTCATTTACCAGTTCTAGTAGATATTTGGTGGAATCTTCAGGGTTTTCTTTATATAGTATCATGTCATCTGCAAATAGTGAAAGTTTTACTTCTTCCTTACCAATTTGGATACCTTTTATTTCTTTTTGTTGTCTGACTGCTGTGTCTAGGTGTTCCAGTACTATGTTGAATAAAAGTGTTGAGAGTGGACATTTTTATCTTGTTCTTGATCTTAGGAAAAAAGCTCTCAGTTTTTCACCATTGAGCTTGATGTTATTGGTGGATTTTTTATTTATGGCCTTTATTATGTTGATATGTGTTCTCTCTAAACCTACTTTGTTGAGGGTTTGTAACATGAATGGATGTTGTAATTTGTCAAATGCTTTTTCTGCACCTATTGAAATGATCAAATGGTTTTTATCCTTTCTCTTATTGATGTAATGTATCATGTTGATTGAATTGTGAATATTGACCTACCCTTGCATCTTAGGAATAAATCCCACTTGATCATGATGAATGATTTTTTATTTATTATTATTTTTTTGTGAAAGATTTTTAAATGTTTTGTTGGGTTAATGTTTTGTTGAGGATTTTGCATCTATGTTCATCAGAGATATTGGCCTTAGTTCTCCTTTTTGGTATAGTCTATCTGGTTTTCTTATCAGGGTAATGCTGGTCTCATAAAATGAGTTTGAAGCTTCCCTTCATCTTCTATTTTTTTCATAATAGTTTTGGGGGGATAGAATTAATTCTTCTTTAAATGTTTGGTAGAATTCATCTGTGAAGCCATCTCGTCCTGGACTTTTGTTTGTTGGGAACTTTTTAATTACTGATTCAATTTCATTGCTACTACTTAGTCTGTTCAAATTTTCTATTTCTTCTTGATGTAGTTTTGGGAAATTATGTATCTAGGAATTTATCCATTTCTTTTAGTTTGTCCAATTTTTGGCATAAATTTTTCATAATTTTCTCTTATAATCCTTTGTATCTTTGTGGTGTTGTTTGTTATTTCTCCTTTCATTTCTGATTTTGTTAATTTGAGTCCTCTCTCTCTCAATGAGTCTGGTAACGTTTTATCAATTTTGTTTATCTTTTCAAAGAACCAGCTCCTGGTTTAATTGATCTGTTCTATTGTTTTTTTAATTTCTATTTCGTTTATTTCTGCTCTAATCTTTATTATTTTCTTCCATCTACTGGTTTTGTGTTGTGTTTGTTCTTTTCCTAGTTCCTTTGGGTGTATGGTTAGGTTGTTTATTTGAGATTTCTCTTGCTTCTTGGGGTAGGCTTGCATTGCTATAAACTTCCCTCTTAGAACAGCTTTTACTGCATCACAAAGATTTAGGACCATTGTGTTTTCACTTTCATTTGTCTCCATGTATTTTCTAGTTTCCTCTTTGATTTATTGACTGACCCATTCATTATTTAGAAGCATGTTATTTGACTTCCATGTATTTGTGTTCTTTCCAGATTTTTTCTTGCAGTTCATTTCTACTTTCACAGCATTGTGGTCAAAGATGCATGCATGGTATGACTTTGATTTTTTTTGAATTTCTTGAGACTTGTTTTATGGCCTAACATGTGATCTCTTTTGGACAATTTTCCATGTACACTTGGAAAGAGTGTGTATTTTGCTGTTATAGGATGGAATGTCCTAAATATATCTGTTAGATCCATCTCGTCCAATGTGTCATTCAAAGCCACTGTTTCTTTGTTGATTTTCTATATGGATGATCTACCCATTGATGTAAGTGGGGTATTAAAGTCCCCTACTATTATTGTATTACTGTATTTACTTCCTTTATGTTTGTTATTAGCTGTTTTGTGTAGTTGGGTGCTCATGTTGGGTACATAAATATTCACAATTGTTATACCTTCTTATTGGATTGTTCCCTTCATGATTATATAGTGCCCTTATTTGTCTCTTATTGTAGTCTTTGTTTTAAAGTCTATTTTTACAATATAAGTATTGCTACCCCAGTTTTCTTTTCACTTCCACTTGCATGATAAATGCTTTTCTATCCCTTCACATTCAATCTGCATGTGTCATTAGGTATGAAATGAGTCTCTCATAGGCAGCATAGATGGGTCTTGCTTTTTATCCATTCCATCACCCTGTGTCTTTTGATTGGAATGTTTAGCCCATTTACGTTCAAAGTGCTGATTTATAGGTATTTACTTACTGCCATTTTGTTAATTTGTTTTATGATTGTTTTTGTAGCTGTTCTCTGTACCTTCTTTTGCTTTTTTCTTTTGAGCCTTGCTGGCTTTCTAAAGTATTATACTTAGACTCCTCTCTCTTTGTATTTTGCATATCTATTGCTGGTTTTTGATTTGTGGTTATCATTAGGTTTATATATGACATCTTATGCATATAGCAGTCTAAATTAAGTTGGCGGTTGCTTAAGTTTGGACCCATTTTAAAAGCGCTAAAGTTTTATTCCTCTCCCCCCTGCCCACATTTTAGGTATTTGGTGTCACACTTTAATCCTCTTATTTTGTGAATCCCTGGACTAATTTTTTATAGATATAGTTAGTTTTACTGTGTTTGTACTTCCTACTCTTCTTACTTCTGCTTATGGTCTTTCCTTACCATTCAAAGAATCCTCTTTAATATTTCTTGTAAGGCTGGTTTAGGGGTGATGATTTCCCATAACTTTTGTTTGTATGAGAAACTCTTTATCTCTTCTTCTATCCTGAATGATAGCCTTGCTTGATAGTGTATTCTTGGTTGGAGGCTTTTTTTTTTTTTAAAGCACTTTGACTATATCGTGATATCATGCCACTCCCTTCTGGCCTGCCAAGTTTCTGCCAAAAACTCAGCTGATAGCCGTATGGGTTTTCCTTGTATGTAACTGTTTTCTTTTCTCTTGCTGCTTTATCATTACCTTTTGCCATTAAATTACTATGTGTCTTGGTGTAGACTTCCTTGAGTTGGTATTGTTGGCAGCTTTCTGTGCCTCCTAGATTGGATTTCTAGGATTTCTTCCCCAGATCAGAGAAGTTTTCATCTATTATTTCTTAAAATAAATTTCTGCCTCCTTTTCTCTCTCTTCTCCTTTATGGGTCCCTATCATGCCAATGTTGTTATGATTGATGGTGTTGCTGAATTCCCTATCTATTTTTATTATTTTTTCCTCTCTCCTGTTCAGCTTGATTATTTTCCATTTTCTGTCTTCCAGCTTACTGATCCATTTCTTTTTATTCCTCTACTCTGCTATTTATTCCATCTACTATGTTTTTAATTTCAGTGATTGAGTTCTTCATCTATGATTGGTTCTTTTTTATATTTTCTATTTCTTGAGCATCTCACTGAATTCCTCCATTCTTTTCTAAAGTTCAGTGTGTAACTTTATGATCATTACTTTAAATTCTCTATTAGGCATATTATCTCCATTTTATTTAGGTCCCTTGATGTGATTTTGTCATGTTCTTTTATCTGGTACATATTCCTCTGTCTCCTCATTTTGTCCCTCTGTATCTGTTTCTTTGTTTTAGGAAAGTCAAATAGGTCTCCTGCTCTTGAAAGTGGTGGCCTTATGAAGAAGAGGTCCTGCAGTGCCCTGTGGTATAATGTCTCCTATTCACCAGAAGCTGGCACTTCAGAGGTGCCTCCAATATGTGTTGCACATGCCCTACTCTTGTGGCTGAGCCATGTTTGCCTTCAGCACAGTCATCTGCAATGGCACTCTTTGTTTATTGTGGGCAGGGTTTGTTTCCTGTACTGCTAATGGGCCAGTCTGAGGCCACCTTGGGCTTGAGTTGGGTCAGGCCAAGCGTTTGCCAGAACTGTGGTGGCACTGAACTCAGGGTGCTCTTCCTGAGCTGTCCCCTGAGAGGATTTTGTTGGTGGGCAGGGCCTGCAGTCAGACCATCTCTATTCCCCCATCCCACTGCAAGGTCACAGTAGAACTTGTATGTGTGGTTATCTTCCCCTCTACCCAGGTCTGGAGTCACTTTGGAGTGGTGCTGACCCTTGTTGGAGCTATTTGCACACTGCCAACCTTGTGATGCTGCTTTGGATGGACTCCAGATGAGGGTGGATTGGAGGGTTCTCGTCCATAGGAGAGCATGGGGTCAGGAGAGAGAAGTGGCACCCAACAATTCTTTTGTCTTTGGAGAAGTCTCCTAAAGATCAGTGCCCCTTCTCATGGTCTGAGATTAGTAAATAAATATCCTTCCTTTATACCCCAGGCACCTTTCAAACTGCTGCTTCTATGCTGTATCTCATCAGGGTTGCTGTTATGCTGTCATTTTAAGGGTGGGTACTCAGTTTCTGATTGCCCCCTGGCTCTCCCAGAGCCGAGCTCCTGATTTTTTAATTTCCCACTATTAAACCCCATGTATATAAAGACTCAAAAAATTAGGCTCCTCTGGTGTTCAAACCCAAATGTGGGAGTTTGTCTTCTCTGTGTAGGTCCCCTATGTTTGGAGTACCTAGTATGGGATCTGCTCATCTCCCTTTACCATACTTGCAGTGTTCCTCCTTCCTGCAGACAGTCTTGCAGATCAGTTTGGTTCCCAATTGTGTGCCTGCCCTTTTTACCATTTTTGACATGGCCTTTTCTCCATGTTTATCTGTGGAGAGTCTGTTCTGCCAGTCTTCAGGTCATTTTCTGGGTTATGTACAGTGCTGTGGGTGTTATCTAGGTGTATTTGTGGGATAAGGTGAGCTTAGGGTCCTCCTACTCCACCATCTTTTCCAGAATGCCACCACTATTGGTTTTCTTAATCAGCCATTTAAAGTAAGTGATTTTGTCCTGAGTGTTTGTGTTTCTGACGCCTACCACAGTGTTGAACACCTGTAGTGGTTCAAGTTTACTGATAGACTGAGTGCAGCAAAAATAACACTTGATTTTTCATGGAATAATTAACTAGCAGTGTTACTGGATACAGTTATCTGTTAAACATTTTGAATGTTTGTTTAGAATTCATGAATTTAAACTCAACTTATCTAGAGGATTTATAGGCCTATTCTGCCACTTTATTATTCAACTCTATGGATTTGGGTATAACTTTTCTTTCCTTAGAGTTAATAAGTCAATTTCTGTTCATATTTGCTATACTTTCAGTTATTTTTTCAAATTTGCATCCTAATTTTCTTACAAAGAGGATTTTAGTTGGCTGACTAGTAAACTTTAAAGTGTCAAGCAATGTATTGTGGATCCATTCAATTATAGAATTCTTTTCAACCAAATTGCTCACATCTCATGAATGTAATTTTTCATTGTTGGATTACTCAGTTGGTTTATAGAATAAGTATTGTGTCATTCTACTTGAACTTAACTAATATTTCTTATGTTTCAGATAACATATTAAATATAATTCTTAGAAGTCATAGATGATTCTGTATTGCCTCTGAGTGACTAAGAAATATAAACTTTGCATAAACCAATATTTATTGTGTCTGTATTGTATCTATTTTGTGAAAATTAGAGAGTCATATATTATGAAGATTATGTGAACTGTAGATTAACAAAATTATATACAGGTTTCCCCCCACTATCCAAAAGTTTACTTTATTCCACTCTGCTCTTATGAAAGACCTACATTGGTACCTATTTTTCACTAACTGAAAGAAATCTGAAGAGTATTTTCATGATTATGAAGTAGTAATTACTTTACCTTATACCCTTTTGGCTTATAAGTTTTCATAGGAATGGTCTACTTCTGGATAGTGGAAGAAACTTATACTTAAATAGCATACCTCATTTGCTAAGTATATAGGATAACAGAGTTTACTATTTGTATTTTTTTAAAAAGTAGTATCTTTGTGTCATCTTAATGGCTTTTCCTATTCATCCAAAATTCTTCTTTCAGTTTATCCAGATTTAGCAAGAAGAGATTGGTTGTACTCTGAATATAGACTAAAGGTCTTTAGAGATCACTTAGTCGCTTCATGTTTGGCCATTATATACTCATTGTTTCAGGAAAGGCATACAAGAGCAGAAAGATAAGGGGAAAAAGTACCTTTCAGGCTGTTTCACTAGCCAGTAGAAATGGAAATAATATAAAGAGTAAACATTAGGAAGAAAGCATCATGAATAAGAGCAGAGCAATAATTCTCTTTGTACAGAAGGGGGAAAGCATCAGGAGGCACAAATTTTGGTGGCCCTGAGGGGGATTTTCTGTGCTGTGTGACTTGGGCTAAGTCCCAAAGAAGGCTGAATTGCAGCTTGGATTTGAAGTTGCTGATAGTAATGGATACCTGATCTCCATTTGTATGAGTAGAGCTCCCAGAAGCTATGAGACATCAACAAGGAAAGGCTTGTATCATGAAGCCGCCCAGAATTCCATTGATCCAGTGTGGCCTGGCAACATAGCAATGATTCCACTCTAGCCTTGAAGGGCATAGAAGTGGCCAGCAGCCTGTATACTAGAGATAGTCTCATGAATGTGAACACGTGAGGTCTTACAGCAAGCTAGGAAGACTTGTAAACAGGGACATACATTTTGAAAAGAGTGCGTGTAATTAAAGACAATTTTTGGTCACTTTACATCAAGATTCTGATGTATCTTACTATCTATTAAATGTTTGTGTTTCTCCTATGTTCATGTTCTGAAGCCTATATCCCCATGTGATGGTGTTTGGAAGTGGGGCCTTTGGGAGATGGTTAGGTCTTGATGGCAGGGCCCTCATGAGTAGGATGAGTGCCCTTATAAAAAATACTCAAGAGAGCTCCCACACCCCTTCTATTATGTCAAAAGACAGCCATGTGTAAATCACAAAGCAGGTTTTCACCAGACATAAAATCTTCTGGAGCCTTGACCTTGGACTTTCCTGACTTCAGAACTGTGAGAAATAAATTTCTGTTACTTACATCCACCCACTCCAAGGTATTGTGTCATAGAAGCCCAAATGGACTAAAACATGGCCCCATATCACGTTCTCCCCCAAATCATACACACACACACATACATACACACAACACACACACACACTCCATGACTTGATCTATGTAAGACTTTGGAAGTTTAGGTGCAACCTAGGGGGGATATAATATGAATATGAATATGAATATAATATAAATATAATGAGACTAAATTTCCATGAATCCAGTGAAATAGAAATTAAACTGACTTACAGGAGACAAATATATAAAATCTATTTCTTAAACACATACATCTGAGGACTTTGATTCTTACCCATGGCATTAAATTTTTTTCAATGTGATATAAATGTATTATGTAACTTGCCAATGTTGTGCAACAAAGAAGTCAAAGATCCAGGTAAAAACCTAAATTTCTAACTTTTACTTTAAAGCATTTTCCATGACACATCACAGACACAATTTCTAAAGCTAGTTTTTACTTTTAATACAGCCACCAAACACATCTTGGGGGACTTTATATGTTTCTAGCATTGTGTTCATGAAAATTTTTAATCTCAGTTTACTTATATAACACCACATAGCAAATCTACTGAGCAGCCCATATTAGGGTATGGTCAAATTTAATATTTACTCTTCTAGGTATAATCAAAGAGTAAGGTGAGTACTTAACTTCAATAAAGCTTCTAATTATGTACATTTATTTCACAAGTATAGGTAACTTTTTGGTTTTTTCTTTTCATTTGTAGTTTGTGGTTTGCTTTTTCATTTTTCAGGATTATTTGTTGGTCTGTAGAACATACGTGGCCACCAAAGAATTTAATGGGGGCGTATGTCTTGTTTTATGATCTACCTGGGTTTTTGTTGTGCAGGGAAAATGTAGTTCCAAATAACTGCTGCAGTGGAGAGGTCCCTGCTTCCAAAGATCTATGTCCTGCTATAACCTTTCTACAATGTTTCCAGAAAGTTAAAATGGAACATATTACCATGTGCTGCAGGTCTGGAATAATTATATTGGTTTTAGATTGTTTTGATAACTTGACAAAGGCAGAATGTTAAAAAACATACACTGTTTTCATTTCCATTCAAACACCCTGTCCAGTAAGGTTCTTCCTACATTTAAATTCTTACCTGAAAGGATTGTATTTTGATGTATCTATCAATAGAGAAGAGTAATTCCACAGAGATTATAGCAGCAAAATAAAAGCCCGAAGCTTCTCAGGATAGCTATGGTGAAACTGTGACTAGAATTCCCAAAGGAGTTTAAAAGTGATAACTTGTGCCTACCCATCCGGCATTCAGTCTGTATTCTTTTAAACTCCCAAGGCCCATTTCCTTAGCTCGTACTCTCTTCTAACATATAGTTCTTTTGATATCTGACAAAATCAACAGTACAGTGTTACGGGCTCCCTCCACACTAGCTTCACACAAAGGCAAAATTGATCAAATGCTGTATGCTGTACCTTCTGAAGAAGTGAATTTAGCAGCCGCTTGTCTTCCTGTTGGTGTTATTTTTCGAGTCAAGAGGCAACTTTGATCAGTCAGGAGGCTCCTTCGATGTGCTTAGCTCTGTTGTGAGTGAGCAGGTATAAGGGGAGGATTTAAGAAGTCAGAGGTCTGGGGCGCCTCTGTTGGTTAAGCGTCCAATTTTGGCTCAGGTAATGACCTCGCGGCTTGTGGGTTTGAGCCCCGTGTGGGGCTCTGTGCTGACAGCTTGGATCCTGGAGCCTGCTTTAGATTCTGTGTCTCCCTCTTTCTTTCTCTGTCTCTCTGCTCCTTCCCTGCTCATGCTCTCCCTCTCTCTCAGTCTGTCTGTCTCAAGAATAAATAAACATTAAAAAATGAAGAAGAAGTGAGAGGTCTGATCCTATGTTCCTATGACATTTCCAGTGTCCTTGTAGTAACAATACAATCACACTTACAAGTATTGTCATCTTGGACACTGTTGACCAGCCGTGAGCTCTGAACATTTAAAAAGAATTAAAATCAATCTATATGTTTGTAAATATTAAAAGAAATGTGTCGGAATCTCCTTCCACTTTCTCAAAACATTATCTTTTGGGTTAGTATTATGGTTATATATTATCCAAAGAAATGGATCAGCAGTATCTTGCCTTTCTTTGTCTTACCACTATGTGAGAAGTGATATGAAAATGTGAGCTATTAGTATTTTTGTATTCTTATTGCTAATAACTGTAATTGACTTCATGCTTGAACCCATTTTGTGGCTTCACATTGATTAGAACAAAATCTATCTTTCTTACAGTAGCCTACATGTCTTTTTACATGATCTGGTCTTTGCCTCCTTCTGAAACTGCCCATTGGGCCACTATGCTTCAACTATTCTCCCCTTTTAGGTTCTTTTTTTTAATTTTTTTTCAACGTTTATTTATTTATTTTTGGGGGGGACAGAGAGAGACAGAGCATGAACGGGGGAGGGGCAGAGAGAGAGGGAGACACAGAATCGGAAACAGGCTCCAGGCTCCGAGCCATCAGCCCAGAGCCTGACGCGTCCCCTTTTAGGTTCTTAAACATGCCAAATTGTTTCCATGCTTAGTGCCTTTGTAGCTGCCTGTTCTTCTGCCTGGAAAACTTGACTAGTTATTCCTACATCCTTTCCAAAGATGGATCTGTCTCTTTTTTCAAATCTTAACCTACAGACAGTAGCTGCACCAGTGGTAAGCGTAGCATAACATATAGACGTGTAGAATCACTATATTGTACATCTGAAATGAATGTAGCATTGTGTGTCAACTATACTTCAATAAACACATACCCACATGCACACACACACACACACACACACACACACACACAATCTCAGGCAAAATATCTCATGAGACCAACCTTCACCAGACTATTCAAATTAGGACCCTCATTATTCTCTAATACAGCTAACTCTTTTATAGTGATAATCTAGTATATAATTGTGCTAGCCACTTGATCCCCTGTGTATTTCTAGTATCCTCCTGAACCCAAAATCCTCGGGAAAGCTGGGACTTGATTTTGTGCTGCAGGTGACTCGGTGCCTAACATAGTGTCTAGTACATTGTTGGTTTCTAATATTTGTTGAATGACCAAAAATGAATTAATAAGAAGAGAGAGGAAAAAAAAGAAAAATGATGGAAAAAAAGAAAGAAAAAGAAAGGAAGAAAGAAAGAAAGAAAGAAAGAAAGAAAGAAAGAAAGAAAGAAAAAGGAAGAGGGGAAAAAACAAACCCTGCTTCTTTTTCAAGGTATGGCATAAAAGAGAAATCAGGAAGGAGAGGTTTTCTACTCTCTGAGGCAGGTTGTCCTTTTTATATTGGTATCTCCAGCACTGTGCCTGGCATTTAGGAGAGCTCAAAAAAGATGGGTGGAAAATAGGAATAAGTAAATGAATAAATGAACAAGTATGCTGCTTTTTAGTCTCTGTCTAAAAGAAATACAATCCAAAAAATATCAGCACCTTTCAAGAAGAGGGAGAGGGGCACCTGGGTGGCTCAGTCAGTTGGGCATCCAACTTTGGCTCAGGTCATGATCTCCCAGCTTATGAATTCGAGCCCTGCATCGGACTCTATGCTGACAGCTCGGAGCCTAGAGCCTGCTTCTGATTCTGTGTCTCCCTCTCTCTCTGCCCCTCCCTCATCCATGCTCTGTCTGTATGTCTGTCTCTCTCTCTCAAAAATAAATAAACATTAAAAGAATATTTAAAGAAAGAAGAAGAAGAAACCCTGGAAATGCACAGCATTGTTGGAAGCTTCAGTGCCTATGAAAAACAGGCGAAGCTGTAGTATATGTCTTTGTGACTTTGGGGGCTGTTTCCACCCAAAGTTAGATTTTCATTTTTGATTTAATCTCTGTGTATAAGCCTATCATGATTATGCCAAGATAGAGATATATACATTTAAATTGCACTTTTTGAAAAAAATGTAAAACTTTTGGAACAATTTTTTTAGTCAATTTGAGAGCAATTTCAGCTTTGTATATCTCTAAATAACATTAAAAATGTGGAAAAAATAAAAAAGGATTGGAAAAAAATTACTGAGATTGTATTTGAAATGTTAGCCTTGGTTCTTAACTTGGTCTCTAGATGTTAGCTCAACATGGAAAACTAACTGGCATTTAGACAAAACATCCTGAAGTTCTTTTGGTCCCCAGGGTTGCTGTTTCTTCCAGCTGCATAGTATTACTAGCAGCATATAAATTGGTGTTGGTTTGTGAGAGAATTACTTGAGTTGTTTTGCTTTTTGAATTAGTAAAAGGAACTTTTTAAATATGAGTAAAGTAACTTCTAAGACATACCTTGCAGACAGCCTGGCGTTAGAAATGCTCATAGCACAGATAAACAGCCCTGGTTACTTTGTGGGGGTTCTTACTTGTCCCTTAGCTTAGCGCTCTTCTCTTGCTACTCATAGACTGAGAGAAATCTCATCCTTTGATATCCCAGTGGCTTGAAAATTCCATTCCTCACATTGTTAGTAAGGAGGCAGGAGGGTGCCATGTTCAAGTTCACACCTGTACTAGTAGGGTAGGTGGAGAGCGCAAAAATTATGTCTGCCAGCATCTCTGTCTCCGGGGAGTTTCAACTGTCCCCCGCCCCTCCACAAGATGATTTTAGATTAGTAAATGAATCTCCTTAACAAATAGTCTAGGCACTTTTCAAACTGCTGCTTCTTCATTGATTCTTGGACAAGTGAGGTGCACAAGATTCCTTTGAAAGAGGAATGTCAGTTTTCTATAACATGTTGGATCACTCGGACATCAGCCCCATTAGTTTTTCAAACCACACTTTTTAGGGGTTCACCTGTCTGGTACAGATCCCAGGGGGTGGGATATCCGGTGGGGGGCACCAACTTCTTGCACCGTCTTGGTGAAATCCCTCACTATTGTGTATCAGGGGTAGGTTTTTTTTTTGTTTGTTTTTTGTTTTTGTTTTTGTGATACTGGTGCTGGCTCTCCTATCCCATCTCTATGTGGTTTTTATCCTTTATTGTGGAGAAGCAGTTCATTTAGTTTTCAGATATTTTTCAAAGGGAATTATTCATATGTAGCGGTATATTTGGTGTGTCTGTGGGAGGAGGTGATTTCAGGATTTTCATAGGCTGCCCTCTTGCAGAAGTCCAGAGTGTTAGTATTTTAAGTCCTACAATAAACCACAACAATATTTCCCAATCACCTTATAAACCCTGACAAACTTTTATACTCAGGTCCTCCACAGTCTAGTCCTCCATTGTCAAATCAAGTTATCTTTTTTCTCACATGTCTAAGAAAATACATACTTTCATGTAGGACTATATATTTTAGCAAGAGGAGCCTTACCTAGAAGACCGAGCTCTATATTATTGAAACTTCAGTCCACTATGGTCAGCAAGAATGTATACCAGTGGTAAACCAAAGCAGTGCATTATGAACAGTTCTGTGCAAAGGATGGGGGTGGGAAGGCTTGTATGGGGTAGAGTTGTTGCCAAATCAGGGAAGTTCTTTGTTTCTTTTATAAAGAGAATGGTTCTGGTGTTGCTAGCACTGAGAAAAGTCAGAAAGGACGCGTGGAGACAGCCAGTAAAGTGTCTCCAGAAAAAGACTGCAGAAAGAGATAGAAATTGTGCACAATTGATAAATAACTGTGGATGTTAAAAGAAAGATTCTACATAATAGCAAACTTCATTCAACTGAAAACTTCATTCACCTGCAGTTAGTCACAAATGATTTGGATAAAAGGAGTGACCATTTCAAAAGAAGATAGCTTATGGCAAGAAAAAGGTCAGATGTGGGAAGATCAGTTGAACAGGAGAATCTAGCCCTGTTTGAATAAAGCAGGCTAACAATTGGTGGTCCTCTACCAAATATCACCCAACACTGTGGTTTGTTTAGTTAGCACAGGTTTCAAAAACTTGAATGTAAATGCTTTAGTGTGGCATTAATACTTCCAGCTTATTATGTCACTTTCTATTATCTAATACTCATCCCATTTATATACTTACGATACCTGCATGGCTCCTGTGTGCATTTGAACTCATGACATAGTTTTTTTTATATGTTTCATGAGAGGAAGAGTGAGATGCTTATATCAAAGCATCATTTTAAAAAAGCATCATTGATATGCTTTGTCGTTTGTTCTATGTAATTATGTTTAACTCATCCTATTAATATTGAACAGTGTATATATAGTTCCTATTCCACAGGCATTTTAAATACATGCTTCTGCTATTTTATAAAGTCTCCAGTTAAAAACTCTTCCAGATATTGATTGTTAAATAGATTGATGATAGAGTATACCTTAATGATCATTGCAGTTGAGATGCTTTCAAATAATCCTCAATCACAAATTGCCATCTGAACTATGATTTGTGAAGGCTTCATTATACTGCAAATAATAACACCTGTGGTTCTTCTTTTCTCCATTCCACCCCTCCCCCATTCTTTTTGGAGTCCAGATTTTGCCTTGATTGTGGTAAGTGTGTTTTCTAATTTTCATCAGAACTGAAGTCATTTGTCCCTAACCCTAGTGAACACCCTATCCTTCTGAACAGGGTGAGCATCCTTTCCCCCAAGGAATGATTTATTCAGGGACTTACAAGTTATTCCAATTTTTTGTTCATTAATTATGTCATGAGTCACTGAACATTTCTTTGTGAAATGTTTCCTGGATATATACATACAAAAACATATCCACAAAGATATATACATATATGAATACATAAACCCATATGCATAAATACACATTCGCATGTATATGTGTATGTGTGTTTATGTTTTGCCCTCCATAAACACCTTTCATAGAAAAAGGTAACTGATAAGAGTCTACCTTCCAGGTGATTTATCTACTCAACTCTCACCACAATTATATCAGTTTGGTATTTTAATTTTTTTAAATAATTTTTATAATTGAGGAACTTCAGGTAGTAACAGGTTCAGTATTTTCCCAGGACACTTAAGTAGTGAATAGCAGAGCCAGGAGTAAATGTCTAAGTCTATTACATTTCTATTTCATCATGCTATTTCATGTTGATCTCTGCAACACAGGCCAAGGTAGATCAGATTTTACTTCTCTTTACATTACACTAGAAAAACAGAAAGTACTCCACTTGATTATATTGTGTGTATTTTTTACTATCTCAACAAAGAAATAAAAACTCTTCCAATGTTTTATTTCGTCATTAAGGCAAACAGAAGAGTAGCAACATGTTTTGAATGATTTTTGCTTAGTTTTAATAGGTAATGAAATTATAATCCATATCTGAAAAAGAAGAGAAATGACCTTACATTGAGATGTGCAACAAAAGTAATTTAGAGTAGCAGATCCCTGTCATATCTCTGAGACTTGTCTTGTCAATCATTAGCTGTCAAGAGTGTTCATCCTGTCATTTTGATTAAAAGTAACAAAACTCGTTTGATGGAAATTCTTTCTCTTGAAGAAAAATCATATGAGGTTATCTTCTCTCTCTCTGTAAACAAGTGAAAAATACTTGTCATCATTTATCTTGGCAAAGTGTTGAAATATATTAATTGAAAATAACCAAGGACAGAGGTGGTTTTTTTAACGTTTATGAATTTTGCATGGAGGAGAGAGTCCCCACGGAATTAGTCTGCTGGATATTCTTTTGGAGACTTGATTTCTGAAATCCAAAACAGAAGTAAAATTGGCATTAATTTACATTTGCTTATTTTTCAAATCAAGTATGTTAAAAATTCACAATATTTATGTCCTAGTTCTGTTGATTGATATACATGGAATACATCGATTATGTAAATGTTTGTTGTAAAGTAATTTAATTACATAATGACTTTGTTCCTTATCTTTTATGCCAAGAGAGAAAAGAGAAGAGAAGAGTACACTGTCAGGCATAGGAGCATAATCTTTCCTCTATTTTGCACTGGAAAAGAATAGATTTCCACGATGGTCGCTGTAAGTAACTTCAATCTGTGACTTTGTGTCATGTATAGACAAGGTTATAGGTTTATGTTCCCAGCAATTCACTTTAAAAATTTTCCCATTCCACGGAGTGCCGGGGTGGCTCAGTCGATTAAGCATCTGACTTCAGCTCGGGTCCTGATCTGAGCTTGAGCCCCGTGTTTGTGAGCTTGAGCCCTTATTGGGCTCTGTTCGGATTCTGTGTCTCTCTCTGCTTCTCTCTCTCTCTCAAAAATAAATTAACATTAAATTTTTTTTTTAATTTCCCCATTACAAAACACCAACAGGTTTAAAAAATACAACATACAACTTTTAAATTATAAATTTGTGCCTAAAAGAAAGAAAGAAAACCCTTAATAAAGAAGAAGTGGGCAACTACAAAATAGTTTAAAAATCACAAGCAGAACATTGGGGTGTCTTGAGGACATTTGGCTATACCAGGACCTTAGATCTTTGGGTCTTAAGGTCTTTGAAGTGTACATGAGAAAAAAAAATAACCTTTGGCCCCAGCAGAAGAGGGGAAGGGGACCCGTACTTAATGATGTTTACTTCCAAAATCTACAACTTAGTGAAACTGAAAAAGACACTCGCCAAATAACAAAGGGACAGAACATTGGAACTGGTCTTTGCTGGACTTGGCTCCAAGGAGGAAAGCATAACCTTATGTAATGTAACCAAGACAAAACTTTGCCCCATTTGACCCAGAAAATCTCACTCTAAGAAATACAGTCAGAGTGGCCCTACTTCCATAAAGCTGTTATGCCTGGCAAAAGCTAACTCATATCCCCCTTGGAGAAATCTCTACTCAGCTCAGACCGCTCTTGGTTCTCGTACTTTAAGGTCATACACATATCAGTTTTATACTTCAAATCACTAAAAGATGAGAAAATAGTCCACCATTAGCAAGAGTTTATAGAAACAATAAATAGCATAGCTGGAAAAAGCATGATTTAAATAATTGGGATGTATCAAACTTAAAATATAAAATATTATTAAAACATTTAAACAAATAAAAGGGAATTGGAAATATGGTCAAGGAGGGAGAGACTAACAAAATTTATCTGGAATTTATTTTAGAGAACTAAATATATTGTTCAGAAATAAAAATAATGCAAATTAAAAGCTCAGTGGAATTAGTAAGCAGAAAATTAGATACAAGTTAAGAGAAAGCTAGTGAACTGGATCTTATATATGAAGAAATTCTCTAGAAACAGGGAAGAAATACAAAGTGGATTAATGTAGAAAAAAGGTTAGTAGACAGAGTGGGCAGAATACAAGAGCCAACGCTATGTCTTATTATTTACAGGAGTAGAAATGGAAAAAGCCAGTGGTTAAATATATAAATGCTGAGTATTATCCAGAATTGATAGAAGACACAGAACACCCAGATTCAAGAAACATAATAAAACCTACAGTGAGATAAATATAAAATAATGGACCTATAGAAACATGTTTATGTATATCAAAATCAAAGAGATGTTTCATGCAAGTATTTATTTTAAGAAGAGAAAGAAAAATCAAATCATCTACAAAGGAACAATAAGTGGAATGACATCTGATTTTAACAGTAAAATATGTCACAATAAGAGGAATAATGTGATCAAAGTACTGAGAATAAAAATAACTTAGTCTTAATCCTATACCTAATTGAACTTTTAATAAAGAAAATTTTCAACTTTTAATGGTTGCGGGCTCTGCTTCTGGGCTCCCAGGGAAACTACACTTTTACTTTTGCCAAGGTCAGAATGACTTAACCAAACTTCAAAGCATGGGCTGTATTTCTGCCTGGAGCATACGCTTTACATCTGTTTCATTAGCAAATAACCTAACAGAAACATTTCAAACTAAAGATAAGAGTAAAAACCTCCTAAAGTTCTCATATCTCTGAAGCCTGCAACCTTGTACCTACCAAAAGCATAAGATGAAGTTTGTAATTTTCTGGAATGTCTTATGTCATGATGATTTGTAATTCTTGATGTAACAGAAAACATATATAACCCTCTATTAAGCCTTCCTTCTCTGGAGCTGTCTCTTCTTTGTGAAGATTATGTATCTGGAGCAGCTGTTCTACCTCAAGTTCAAATGAAACTCTTGTCCTTTCTCTTTAAAATTTCAAAAAAGGTTTGTTCATTTTGCACCAACAGTTTCACTTAATAAGAATGAAATAAATATATTTTCATAAAAATGTGAAGAGAGTTTGTTTCTACTAGACTCTTCCTTTGCTGAAGGATATTTCAAGATTGTACTTCAGGGAAAAGACAAATCCAAAAGTTAGCACTGAGAGCAAGGAGTGGTAAACTAAAAAATGGATACACTTGTGGTTATTTCTAACTAAATATTTTTGTATAAAAATAATATTTTTGTATAACCTATGGGATAAAAACTAGAGAACTAAGTTATTTGAATAGTAAGACAAATTTTGAATTAAAGCCCCTGTATTGCCAAGAAGAAAATTGAGATTTTCATTAACTTTGAGCTTTAAGTAAAATATGTACATATTAAATGTCAAGAAATTGCTCAAAGAAAAGAAGTAACATGTAGTATTTCTATTATAGCAGTAAAAAAGAAGAGTGGTAAAAGAATTTTAAAATCCAAAATCAACTAAGCATAAAAAAGGAGCATATATAGAAAGAAAACATTAAAGTCAGCAGGAATATAAACCACTTATAAGCTTAAATGTACCTAATATAGTCTCGAAATATAGAAAGTAAAAATTGACTGAACCATTGTGTTGATAAACCCACCAAAGGTAAAAGGTTTTTAAAAGAAAGTTCTCAGTACCTGATAGATTAATAAGGTAATAATAAATAAAGATATAATAGATTTGTACTTTGTTTTTTTTGCTTTGTCCTCCAATAATAACTTATCGAGAGGTAAATTATTCCTTCTTATTAGGGAGAACTTCCTTCAGTCTCTACCCAAATTGCACTTCCTCAAATTTCTAGTCTTCTTTCCCTATTCCCATCATTCTTTATTCTCTATCCTAGGTTAATTTGTTTTCATAGCTTTTTTATTAAATGACCATATGCCAGTATTTATTTGTATATGCACTTTCCCCTTTCTCCTTATGTCCCACATGCCTATAACACAGCCTGGTACATTTTAGGTATTTAATAAATATTTGTTGAATAAACAGACTTGAGGGCTTGGCAATGTTGTTCCCTTTGTGGATGAGCTCTTCCCTTCCTCTTCCTTTTCCTGGCAAACACCTACTTGTCTTTTTAGCATTTGGTTTTCAGATTCCTAAAAAAATCTTTTCTTGCTTCTCCAGCCTATGTTAGATCCCTGTGTTTTATGCTTCTATAGCACTTTATAATTCCTTTTGTAAATTCACTCAATCAATCATTCAACAATTATTTGAGTGCCTAGTTCTAATCCCTGTTTTAGACCCTAAGGATGCAGTAGTGAACACAACAGACATGATCTCCATTCTTGTGAAGTTTGTATCTAGTGTGGTGGGATTGGAGGGCAGACAAGAAGTAAACAAGTACATAGTACTTCATACAATTAAACTCAGTGTGAGGAAACATGAACCAGGATTAGGGAGATGAGAGAGCCAAGAAAATAGTAGATGGGGCTCCTTTATATGGAGGTCCAGGTAAGTCCTCATGCATTAGATGTTTTAGAGGAGAATCTATAAGTAAATGAGGGGTTGGCCCTGAGCTGAGCACAACTGGGAAAAGCGATCAGGTCAGAGGAAACAGCAAGTGTGAACACCTTGAAGCAATAATGTTCTGAAAGTTTTCTCGGAACAGCAAGGTGCCCAGTGTGGCTGGAGCGGAGAGAACAAGGGAAGGGGTAGTAAGGGAGAAGTCGGAGAGAGACTTTTTTTGGGATTTCTTTTGACGAGTGATGTCATTTTAGTTTATACAGTTGTCACACAGATGGGTAGGGGGAAGGGGCAGATGGTCATAGGAGTACAGGATTCTGAAGGTGTAGCCTCAAGAACAGCCACAAGGTGATGCTGGGCTGCCCAGGCAGCTCTGGGATGTTCTGGTCTGGGAGCTGGGAGTCATAGTGATTCTAGGGGGCTCCCTCCTCACAGGGCAGATGGGGTCGGAAACCCCCTTCCCAGAGGGGTTTCTCTGCAGTCCAAGGATCCCAGACCCCGGGTCCAGGGTGTGTCCTCGGTGGTGCCCATCTGTTCTGGGTGCAGGTCCATGGTCACAGCCCAGGGACTGTGTACAGCCCAGCCAACTCAGCAGAAGGTCACCTCACTCCTTTCTGTGCTGCTGCAGGGTTAGAGCAGGGAGGCCCCAAGCAGTCAGGTCACCATGTGAAAGCTGTATAGCTGGACATTGTAACTGAGGCTGCTGAGGGCGATCTCTGCTACCTCCTGGAAGATCACATGGATGTTTTTTGTGGAGCTGAACTGATCACTCAAGGTAGGCCACTGCTCTTAGCTAAAGATTGAATGAGGCTAAAACTTGCTACTTTAAAGACTTTGGCTTTCACTCTGAGACACTAAAGCCACAGGAGAGATTTTAGTTTCAACAGGCTCTCTTATAGGAGGTAGAGTTAGAGGGGAAATTAGTTAGAAAGTAATTAAAAGAAACCAGATCAGACGATGGTGGGGATCTGGGTAGTAGCAGGAAAGGTAGTGATAAGTGGTCAAATTATGGATACATTTGGAAGACTTAGCCAGCAGGATTAAATGAGAGATTGAATATAGGATGTTAAAGAAACAAAGCAGCCTATGATGAATCAAGGGTCTGGCCTGAGTATGGGAAGACTATAGAGGAGCATAGGGAGAGGGTCTGTGACTAGGGGGAATACAGATTTTGGACATGTTGAGATATGGGACACCCAAATAGAGATTTTGAATTGGAACCTGTATATAGAATTCTGGAACCAAAGGGAAAATCCCAGAATAGAGATACAAATAGGGGAATTATCAATATATAGATGATATTTAAAGCCATCTGCAGGATGAAAACAACAACAACAACAAACAAACGGAAGTTGGATGACTCAGCTCTGGGTAATTCCAGCATTTAAGTTTTGAGAGAATGAGGAAGCACTAGGCAGGGAGGAAAACCAAAAGAGCAGTGATGAGAAGCCACGTAAATGAGTATTTTAAGAAGATGGGAAGGATTAGCTGCGTGGCACGCTAATAGGCGAGGCAAGGTGTCATCTGGGAATTGATCAGATGTGTATTCCCATCTGGGAATACAATTGTGTAGCCCTCTGGAGGTCATTGGGGGTCCTAACATATTTGAAATAGCCGATAAAAGCTTCATTGGAATAGGCTCAACAGGGGATGGAAAACAGATATGGGGACAGTATGAACAAATTTTTTGAGAATTTTTGCTTTCAAAGGCAGCAGAGAAATAATATAATAGCTGGAGGGAGATAGAATAATTCACCTGCTTGATACTCCTGTGTCCGTAAACATGGTAAGACTCACATGCTGTGGTAACAGCTATGTCTATCCTGTTGACTGCTTTTTGCCTCGTACAATGCTTGACCAAAAGTAGATGTGCGATTAAATACTTCTTGGACAAATAAGTATATGCAATTTCTGTTAAAATTAAAATCTAAAATTTGTTATGGTTTGAAAATATTTTCAATAGATGTTGCTTTTTCTTTTATGCCAGAGCAAGAATATGCATTTTGACTTTGGTAAAAAAAAAAAAATGATTACAGATATGATCATGCTACATCTATTCATCAGTTCCTCAGCTAACTTAATTATGCTAAGCACTACATACCATTTTTATTTCAGAAAAACTGCAATATGACAAGTTGATTTGCTGAAAAGTATTAGGTGCAGTTAGCTTTAATTATCTTTAGCAGACTTTTTCAAATCATGGAGAAAAGAAAGTAAATATATTTTTCTTCAGCAAAGTAGACTTTGATTTAAGTTTGGAGAGAACTGGAAAACCATTAAGTCTTTTTTTCTGTATAGATATTTTTATTTTATCTTTTTTATTGAGGTATAATAGATATGAAACATATTGATTTCAGGTGTACAACGTAATGATTTGATATTTGTGCAATTGGGAAATGATCATTATAATAAGTCTAGTTATCATTCATCACCACACATACTTACAGAATTTTTTTTCTTGGGATGAGAAATTTTAAGATCTGCTCTTATAGAACTTAGAACTTTCAAATATGCAATGTAGGATTGTTAACTATTGTTACCATGCTGTATATTATCTCCCCATGACTTATTTATTTTATAACTGGAAATTTGTACCCTTTGACCCATTCACTCACTTCTCCAACCTCCCAATTCCCTGTCTGGCAATGAGCAATCTGTTTTCTGAGTTTGCTTTTTTTTTTTATATATATTTCACATATAAATGAGATTACATGGTATTTGTCTTTCTCTGTCTGGCTTATTTTACTTCACATAATGCCCTCAGGGTCCATTCATGTTGTCTCAAATTTGTGTTTTCCACAAATTGGTGTGTATTTTAACAATTAAAATACAAATTATGTCAAATTTAGAATCTTGAAAATATCTTTAATTTCTATAAAGCAATATGAGAACACCAAAAACCAAATAGAAAAATTGGCAATTTATAGAATAGAAACAAAAACAGGCAAAAATATAAGAAAAGAATTCAATATTACCATAATTAGGGAACTATAAATTGTAGCCACACTGAAATCGCATTTCATGCATTATGTTAGTAATTGGTAAAAATTTAAGTAGAATGATAGTATATAGTGCACAAAGATGGAGAAGCAGTTAGAATTCTTGTATATTCCTTGGTTAGTATAAATTAATTAAGTTGCCTTGGAGAACAATCTGGCTATATCCAGGAAGTTGGTATCATGTGTACCCCACAATTAAACAATATTACTAACAGAAATATGTACAAAGTGCTTATGTTAGCATTTTTTTTGTAATAGCAGCAAATTAGAAACAATCTAAGTGTGAATGTCCATAAACTGGAGAAACAATTTTAGGATACTCATACAGCATCAAAGTATGAATGAACAAGAGCTAAATGTATCAATATTGATAAATCTTTCCATTATAATATGAATAATAATAAATCCATAAGTTATAATTCCATTTACAGAAAATTTTAAAATAGGCAGAACAACACTACATATTGTCAAAGAATATATCCATATTTAATAGATATATAAAGAAATGTATGGAAATTACAGACAGCAAATTGAATAAACACAGACGGGAAAGGAAAAGAAAGTCATCAGGGAGGTATAATCAGGGGGCTTCAACTGAATTGGTAATGTTTTATTACCTAAGTAGTGTGGTGAGTATATGGATGTTTATTTTATTCATCTTTATACCATTTTATATGTCTTAAGTGTTTGCTAATACATGTTTGTATTATAGGAAAATGTGTACAGGAAAGATGAAGAACATGAAAGAAAGGGTAGGGAGGTTGGCAAGAGGGCACAAAAGGGAGGGAGAAGACATTACAGAGCCAGGAAGAGCACCAGCTTCACACTTCTGCACAAATTTTGGTGTCAGTAAGATTTGGGTTTAAATCCCAGCTGAAACGTGTAGTAACAGTATGATCTTGGGCAACTTACTGAACCTCCCTGAGCCTCATATTCTCATCTGTAAAATAGGAGAATTACAATGTGACCTGTAGTGCTGAAATAAGGAAATACAAGTAGAGCATTTAGCAGAATTCCTATTAAAGTGTGCAATAAATCTTAGTAACTATTATTTTTTATCTTTCAAACCACCACTCAAATAATATCTCCTTCTCTCAGCACTACCTTCCATTTGGCAGTTAAAGCACAGTCTATAAAGTATTTTGACAGTGATCTGATCCATATGGCATCTGGGAACATAGGCAGAGAGGTATGCTAAAGATGAAGTGACTTGTCCAAAGTCTCTTTTTTATGAACTAGATCTTGAAATCACTCTCAACGTTCCCAAACCAGTGTTCTTTCCAGTCTGTCATGGCAGTCACCTTTACAGGTGATGATTTCCATGCAGGTAGAATCTATTTCTTATTCTGCTTTGCTTTGTATTCACTATTGTACTTCCATTTGAACTCTTAAGTGTGTACCTCACCAAAATAGAAATGATTGATGAAAATAGCCATAATCATTTTTATCGCAGTGGATTTTGAATTTTCTTCAATTACTCGTACTTATCAAAGATTTTGAACCAAGAGTGAAAACTATAGGGCAAAACCGTGCAACACAATATTTGAGGCAAACAGTTGTGTTGTCAGTAGTGGGTAAGGTAAAGAAATGGGATGCTCAACAAACTTTGAGGTTACAGAGCTATATTTTTATGTCTATTTCTCACATCTGTGGGGTTTACCTGCTCTTTTAAATCAGCAAAAAATATGTGTGAGAATTATTAGAAATGAATCAGAGATATAACAGCAAGAGGTAAAATATTGATTTGGACACTGAGAAGGAAACTGGCCACAGTGTGAATCCAAGAACAAGGCCAATTAGATTTTGAACTCATACAAAAGGCTGCTTTGCCAATGAAGGAAGAAGGAAGAGACCAGAGCTTCTTGGTGTTGCATGAAATCTCTCACAGAGGAAACAGCCAAAGTGAATCCCAGGTGCAGGCTAAGGTGTACTTTCTTCAGTGACTCATTTATTATTGCAGGAAAAAAGGCTTCCAAAACAACACCCTTCCAAATAGCCAACGTGTGATGACAAACAGGGAGAAACAGGGACAGGTAGAAGACTTGAAAGATGAATTACTGTCCCTACGTTAGTCAACCAAAATGTTCTTTAAACGACGTTGTTCAATATTAAGAGGCTATGGAGCCAGGGCACAAGCAAGGACAAGAACCAAATCACCCTATTGATGGTTTTCCACATGATGGAGTGGAATCTATCTGTAGATGTCTTCTTAGCCCCCCAAATGAGACTAATATTTAGAAATTTCATTACTTCAGAAAGAGTATTATTAAAATAGAGTATAAACAGAGGTGCCTGGGTGGCTCAGTCAGTTGAGCGTCCGATTTGGCTCAGGACGTGATCTCATGGTTCATGAGTTTGAGCCCCAGACCAGGTTCTGTGCTGACAGCTCAGAACCTGGAGCCTGCTTCAGATTTTATGTCTCTTGCTCTCTCTGCCCCTCCCCCACTCATGCTTTCTCTCTCTCTCTCTCAAAAATAAACATTGAAAAAAATTTTTAATAGAGTATAAACAAAACATTAAATACATGTTGAAAATTATTGATATTTCTCCATTTCATATTTCATAGATGGTGCTATTGCTAATGACTACATATAAATGTGGATAACTGAAAATTTGTAAACAATATTTTTAAGGATAATACACATATTACATACTGTAAATGAACACACAAAAATATTATACAATATTTGGACTCTAGCCTTCTCTCAAGGATTTCACATGTTATTGGCATAGTACTTGGGGTTTCTTACAGAAATGAAAAATTTAGGGATTTCAGGAGTGCCTGGGTGGCTCAGTCAGTTAAGCATCTGACTTGATTTCTGTATAGGTCATGATCTCATGATATTGAACTCAAGCTTCATGTCGGGCTCTGTGCTAGTTATAGAGCCTACTTAAGATTCTCTCTCTCTCTCTCTCTCTCTCTCTCTCTACCCCTCCCCCACTTGCATGCACACTGTCTTTCTCTTTCAAAAAAATTTAGGGATTTAAAGCTAGAAAAATATTTTTGCTGTACAGAGATTTCTGTTGTAATGGCATATTTTGAAATGGGATTTGACTGGCATAATGAGAAATAGCTGCTATAAAGTCATACCCTGAATCTAAACACTGAAGAAGAGAATATAATTTTCCCATGTTGAGTGAGAGCAATCATTCATCTTACTTCACTTTTCACTCTGAAGAGCTCAAATCTCAATTGAATGAAAACTTCCATAGAAAACTGTGTGGTAGGGAATCAGGGCTCTTCTGCCATGTTAAATGCCTGGTTCCTGAGGGAGACATCTATCTTCTCTGCTTCAGAAATCACCTGACATCTGTGAGTGGGTCTAGACCTGCTGGCTGGTTCCCAAAGCTTTCATTCATTTTTCACTAAGAAAATGTAATATTAATATAATTTCAGGCTACATGGAATGAGTGAAATAGAGTACCTTCGTGTAGTGTGCATACTATTGGCATTTTTATTGGTAACATTTCTTAGCCCTAACTTTAACCTCATCCTCTTACTGCTACTCAACAAGATACAGCAGTGTGAGCATGAAGTATTAATCACCTACCTCCATATTAAAACTATGGAGCTATTCCTTATGTTGTGAAATAAATATTGTGGGGAGAATTTTTTTTTAGCTAACTGGTAAGGAACTTGGCCACTGTGGAAGTTTTGGAAAATGTATTCATTGTATTTAATGAGGAAATTCATTCATAATTCTACCACATGAAGCTAGCCTTCATTAGCATCTTGGACTTTTTTTGAAATTTGGAAATAGCCTCTTGTATCTAATAGTAATCTACTTAAAAATTTTTTTAAGTGTATTTAGTTTTTGACAGAGAGAGAGAGTGAGAGAGAGTGAGCATGTGCATGGAGGAGAGGCAGAGAGAAAGGGAGAAAGAGAATCCCAAGCACGAAGAGAGAATCTGACAGCACAGAGCCTGATGGAGGGCTTGATCTCACGAACAGTGAGATCGAAACCTGGGCCAAAATCAAGAGTTGGATGCTTAACCAACCGACCACCCAGGCACCCCAACAGTAATTTTCTTTTTAATTGAATTGATAATAAATATTTCATATTGTTCTTCACAAACATGACTTTAATGGTTTCATAGTATTCCATTTTATAAATGTACAGTAATTTACCGGACAGGTCACTTTTGTTGTAAATTTAGCCTTTCTCCCACATTCCAGTCTGCTGTAATAGATGTCTTTTTACCTAAATCTTCTTGAACATGTCTGGATAAATTTTCTTAGTGTCTCCTCAGGATAAATTTTCAAGTAGGATGACTAGATATGAGGGTACAAACATTTCTAAATATCACAAATACACATTTTGAAACTCTACTGATTTGAAGTATTTTTATTACTATATTTATACATGCATTTTCTGTTTCTTTCAACAGAAATATGTGAGGTCTTTTGATGTACAAGATACTGTACTCAGTTCTAGGAGTACATCCCTGAATATGATAACTGTCTCTTACATCCAGAATTCATATTCTACTGAGAAAGACATAAAAGTAAACAGCCAATTACAATTCAGAGAGATAGCAGCAATGCCAGGATATCTACCCGTGATAGCAAGTGGGTAAATATAGTTTTAGGCCCAGGGCTACAAAATCATGAGAAACAGCCTTCATGTGAGGCGAAAAGGTAGGTTTTAATTAAAGTGATTAAGAAAACAAATTTTTCTGATAATAAATTATGAACTCTAGTGGGCTCAGTGAAAGAGTTTCAAGATTTGAGGAAAAACTAGAGAGAGGGTTCAGCCTTTTTTGTACAGAGAAGGAGCAATGAGGGTGACTTGAGAGTCTGTGGATTTTTGTGTAGCAACATAAATGGATCAAAGGGTACAATCAGATTAGTTCCAGTGGTGAGCACACTGGGATTGTTGGGTTTCTAGTGGAAGGACTCCCTGCATCCTGAGGAGAAGGAAGTTTTCTTTAAAGCACATTTAATATCAGAAAAACAAGAATATTTCATGAAAATTAAAAAAAATAAAATAGTCTTTCCTTTAGGATTCTCTCATCAGCATAACCTTACTTCCTGTAGTGTATTATCTAACTTTATGGCATTTGGAGGCACCTTGTTGCTCTGGCTTCACAAGAGAAAGAGCTATTCGATGGGAGGAGAATCCTCTGCTTCATTTTCACTCTGGGATCCTTGTTCTACCAGAACTGTATATGCAAAGATGACTCCCTTTGAGGAAATTCAGAGCTCCACATTTTTAACTCTATCTATCATAAGCACAAACAGCAGAGGCAGCAGAGTCAACAAAGGGCAGAGTTTGGCCTATAAAAATAACCAAGAAAGTGAGCAAGGTTCATAGTGATGTAACTGTGTTGTTAACCAAAAAAATAATTTTGTAATGAATTTTTTATACAATTGTCAATATACCATAAAAATTAGAAAAGAGGTACCAAGAGATGTCCAATGAATCATTTCATGCCAAACATATTTTTCCCTGTCCCTATTATGTAATAGTAGCCCTATATCCTCCTTATGATTGGGGTCAATTTTCTCTGCCAGGGTGTTACCATGCCTTGTATGTTGCTCCCTTGGTTGTTGGACTCTTGCTTTGCCTATGGTAGAAATGTTCCCTTTGGTGAATGAAGTCCTTCACAACTATAGAACATAGACTTGTGTGAAGATGGGTATCCAGATTTTCTAAGTAGGCCACAGAGAGTGAGACTAAGCAGGACCTCTCCATCTTCCACTTCTTGGATCCTGGACCTTTGTGTTCTACCTAACGGTAAAAAAACAAAACAAAACAAAACAAAATTGTTAATTTAGGATACATACTACATCTTGGAGGATATTTCTATGTTTGCATGGTGTCTTCAAGCTGGACCTTTGAAAGGCCTTTATATTACTCTGTCAGGTGATGTGGTATGTTATAGGACTAATTGATGTCATGTTCGTATGCCCAGTGTTCACCTTCTGTTCTGTAAAGTGGATTGCTTAGTCAATGTTAGATGGGGTAGAATATCAGATCAAACACTCGCTAAGCCCTGAGATAGTGGAGCTGCCTCACTCACTATATGTTAATGAATTACTCCCTCTTCCAAAGGGTAAGACGTTCAGTGTAATCAAATGGACACTGAGGAACTACTGACCTACTAGAGAGATGGTGCCATTTTCATGCCTCCAGATGGTAGGTTGGACATTTAGTATTGGCAGCAGCTATGTATGCGTTGGTGAGTGGAAGATCATGTTTTGGGAGCCAAGTATAAATCCTCTGTCCCTACTCTCATGATAATTCCATTTGTGTTCATATTGTACAAGTACTAGAGTGGATGATGACAGAAGTTGAATAATATTGAATAGTTGAATCATTATGTCTACTTGGTTATTTAGTGCTTTTTCTGGTGGTGGATATTCTCTGGCAGGGAATTACAAATGACACAAAGATCCTCATACTTTGTTCACTCTCATAGCTTATTCACATGCCCCTGTCCCCAATCTTTCAATTTTTTTTTCTTCCAGGCCCCTGACCAACAAACCAAGCTATTCTCTATTGTCTGTAAATCCATATATATATTCTTACCTCAGGCTGATTAATGACCAGATGCACTGCCCAAAGCATGGCCCTTTGGAAGAATTGCCCCTGCTGCTGTCTTTCAGGGACACAAATAAGTATGGCTATAATGCAGCAGTACTTAATTTTTGGCTTATGGCAACATTACAGCTGAACCATCTGCGAACCAACATCGCCCTTTTACCTTCTTTGTCAATTGGGAGCTGAGGGAGAGAAGCCATGATACAGTAAATGGCATGGGGTCTCTGCAGTTTACTTGTGCTCTCTAGTCTTAGTATACCCAATTCCTTATGCACCATTTCCATTTTATGATGGGTTGCTACTGCCCTGCCCAACAATATCATTTGATAGGCTGGGAAAAAACTCAAATAATACAGTTCTGGCTGCTTGTTCACTTGATCTATGTCTAACAGGATCCAGTAGTTTAGCAGTAATGGTTTATTCAATGGTGTATAATTTCTGTTAAAAATGGCATGGCCTTGTTCTAGGACCCTAGGGACCTTAGTTGTGACTCTCCCACTTATTGTCATAAATTATATGCAACATTGTTCACTACTAGTGCCTCTAAGACCAGAGGGTCTTCTCATTCATGTGGTTCATCTGAAAAGACTGCTTGCATTACAGCTTGGACCCCATGAAAAGCTCACCACCTTCCATGTTACTTGGTCAATGTGTTGCAGCAATATTCCCAAGTGTAAATTAGTCTGCCATCACTATGTGAAGAGGCCCATCATATCTTCTAGTGGTGGAAGATGCCAAATGTGATCATTTGAATTTTACTTTGAGAAGGGAGGTTATGCTATGCCCTGATGATGGGACCATTAAACATTCATTGATGAGATAGGTATCTGAATCTTTGTAGAATTTATCTTTAACCCTGTGGAGTACATTTATGTTACCAAGGCCTCCAAGATACCTCTCATTTATTATTATTCTTTTCTGATTAAAATGATGTCAGTGTGATGTTCTGCAGAAGGTCCATGATAGATGGCCTAGGTAACTTCCGGCTATTTTATGACAGAGGGTAGAAGCATTAACACAGCTTTGGGGCAAGACTTCAAATGTATACTGTTGTTTTTTCCACTTAATGTGTGAACTCTGGTTTTCTTTTCTGGTAATTTTGGAAAATAAAGCATATAGAAAACAAATGCCTCATGTTACATTCCTAAGGCTGTGTTGTTGATCTGCTTTAACAAAAACACCTGGTAATCTGCTTAAACTCACCTGACTGGCCTCTAATATTTGATGATGTTATCATCCTCATTGCTATCAGGAAGCATTTTCTTAGATAGCTCTTGACATGATTCTAATGTGTTGCCCAGTTTAGGAGCCATTGACTTGACATATTATATAATTTTGACTTTAGATATGACATTGTATCTTGCTTACTTATGTAAATGGAAAAGACTATCTAAAAATTGTACTGATTATTTTCAATCAATTGTTTTGAAATAGTTCCTGGTTGAAGACTTATCACAGAGTCATCTACTGATCAGGAATACCTATTTTGGATTGTGCTGGAATCATTACATGTTCTAGGTTCAGTTTGCTACAATAGGCAACATTATGTTAAATAGTACAAATTGCAGATTAAAAAAAAATATAGGTCTTTCTTAAGAGCTTTTTTCCTATCAGTTTCTCCCCCATGATTTTTGTATATAATACACATTTTAAATATAAGTAATCTTATTACTCTCAGTCCATTTCCTTTTATCGTACTTAACATTTATTTACCATCTGTTGAGATTATATGAAGATATATTCTGTCATTTCATGTGTTAACCTGTTTCTCTCAATTTGGGGTAATATATAAATTAGGTAAATTCACCTATGCTTTTCTCCATTTTCATTGATGATACTGCTGAACAGGAAGGGGCCAAGGGCACAACCTTGCAGTTTACCTCCTTGATGGTGATAAATTTCCATTAATCAATACTTTGGGGGCTGCAGTTGCTCAACCAGCATGATCCACATAATTGTTCTGTCATTCAGCTCACATTTGCTTTGTCCACAGGGAATCATCAGTTTGTCAAAGGCATTGCTGAAATGGAGAGATACTTTGTTTACAGCCTTTCCTTTGTTGCATTAAAACAATCATAATAGTTACCCTTTGATAAGGAGCTTGCTGAGCACTTTACTTAAATTATCTCATTTAAATGTCATCACATTTAATGTTGCTCCTACTAGAAATTAGTTTCATTTCACACATTAGGAATCTGTGGGTAAAAGAGGTTTAGTGATTTGTCTCCTGTAGTTCAGCCTCTGGATTCTTTTGACTCCAAAGAATGTTGCCAGAATAACAATTGTATCAAAATATTAATTGATAGGTAAAAATCTCAAATTATCATTTTGTGCAACTTAGAGTTACCACTATCATAGTTCTACACTTTTTCTCTGTTTTATAGTTCTAAATTTCTGAGGTAGATTCTAATTCCCTTATATTCTTAAAATTTTTACAGGAAAAAAAAATAAAAAGGAGAGATTCCATTTAGTTAGTGCCAATATTTTAAATAAACCCATTCAGAGAGACACCACTGGGGGGAAAAACCTTCCAAAGGGATTCCTGAAATTGACTGGAAATTCCAATTAAAATGAAATAGATTTATCTTGACAAATACTGCAATACTAACAACAATTCTCTTGGTATGAGTACTGCTAAGAGATTGATGACATTCCAGTGACTTTGTCATGTGTAATAAAAATCAAACATTTGTCACCTATGTTATTTTTATTAGATATTTAAAGGTATTTTTATAATAATTTCCTTAAAATTTTCATTGTTCAATTCATTTTAACAATCACAGCATAGACTGTAGCATTTCTTGCACTTATTTTTATGGAGTTGTTAAATCTTTTATTCCTATTCAATAATATGTTTAGTCAGCATCTTTTCAACTAGTCAAAAAGGATATGGAGAACAGTGAACACAGGTTTTAAATGTTTTTGTAATACCCATATCCTATTATACAATGCTTTGCCATAAGAACAATTAATTGTATTGGAGTGGCTGGGTAGCTCAGTTGGTTAAGCATCTAACTCTTGATTTCAGCTCAGATCAGGATCTCATGGTCTGTGGGATCAAATCTCTAATTGGGCTATGTGCTGACAGTGTGGAACTGGCTTGGGATTCTTTCTCCCTCTCTCTCTGCTCTTCCCCCACTCATGCTCACTGGTGCTTTCTCTCTCTCTCTCTCTCTCTCTCTCAATCTCTCTCTCAAAGTAAGTAAATTTTTTAAAAAGAATAATTAATTTTTTAAATTTTGTTTGGGACCACATCTGGTTTTCTGCCATATAAAATTTTTGTTAATTACTAGTTGGAATGCTTTTTATTTATCTTACTTTATTTTATTTTTTATATTAAATATAATTTATTGTCAGATTGGTTTCAATACAACCCAGTGCTCATCCTAACAGGTGCCCTCCTCAGTGTCCATCACCCACTTTCCCCTCCCCCTCACCCCCTATCAACCCTCAATTTGTTCTCAGTATTTAAGTCTCTTATGGTTTGCCTCCCTCCCTCTCTGTAACTTTTTTCCCCCTTCCCCTCCCTGATAGTTCTCCGTTAAGTTTCTCAGGATCCACATATGAGTGAAAACATATGGTAACTGTCTTTCTGCCTGACTTATTTCACTTAACATAATACCCTCCAGTTCCATCCATGTTGCTACAAATGGCCAGATTTCATTCTTTCTCACTGCCAAGTACTATTCCATTGTGTATATAAATCACATCTTCTTTATCCATTCATCAGTTGATAGGCATTTAGGCTCTTTCCATAATGTGGCTATTGTTGAAAGTGCTGCTATAAACATTGGGGTACAAGTGCCCCTATGCATCAGCACTCCTGTATTCCTTGGGTAAATTCCTAGCAGTACTACTGCTGGGTCATAGGGTAGATCTATTTTTAATTTTTTGAGGAATCTCCACACTGTTTTCCAGAGCAGCTACACCAGTTTACATTCCCACCAACAGTGCAAGAGGGTTCCCATTTCTCCACATCCTCTCCAGCATCTATAGTCTCCTGATTTGTTCATTTTAGCCACTCTGACTGGCATGAGGTGGTATCTCAGTGTGGTTTTGATTTGTATTTCCCTGATGAGGAGTGACGTTGAGCATCTTTTCATGTGTCTGTGGGATGTCTTCTTTGGGAAAGTGTCTATTCATGTCTTCTGCCCATTTCTTCACTGGATTATTTGTTTTTCGGGTGTGGAGTTTGGTGAGTTCTTTATAGATTTTGGATACTAGCCCTTTATCAGATATGTCATTTGCAAATATCTTTTCCCATGGAATGCTTTTTAAAAACATAACAATAAACATAGTTATTTCTATTTTAAAAATGAGTTACATTGTTCTGCCTGAATTCAATATGCAGAGGGAGCTCCATAGTATTTAAACATTTTTCAAATTTAATATTGACTAGGAAAAAAATCTATTCTATATAGAGTCAGACCTAATCCCTAGGTTATCATGAAATATATTTCATAAAATTGAGGGGAAAAAAGACATGTATGTAATGTTAGTGTTATATATTTTAAAGGAAAATATAACTAAATAAGGATGGGGATTCAAAATTTTGTCAACCAATTTCCAAATCGTAGAAAGTCCATATATTAGGAAACAGGTAAGCTTAAAAATTCAATTCTCTAATAAATTTGTATATAAAGGAACTATAAGCAAAATGTGGACAGAATATTTGCAATAGTATTTTCTATAGCAGTTTTCATGAAATTTGAATGTATTTGCATACCTGGAGTATTTTAGAACAGGACTTAATGGATTCTTTCACATGCTAATATGTATTGTAACTTTCTCAGAAAAGTATACAGTATGCAGTAATCCTCATATTTATTTAACATTAGAAATCTTATTCTCAGATCATTTTTATAGGCCAATGATACACTTTGGGGAATGCTGCCTTAGTCACGAGTAACATGCAGGTGTAAGAATGATGTTGGGGCACCTGGGTGGCTCAGTTGGTTAAGCATCCAAGTTTGGCTCAGGTCATGATCTCACAGCTCATGAGTTTGAGCCCCACATCAGGCTCTGTGCAGAAGAGCCTGGAGCAGCCAGATCCTGCTTTGGACTCTGGCTCTGGCTCTCTCAAAAATAAGTTTTTAAATTTTTTTTTTTAAATTTACAAAAAAGGATTGATGTTAAGATGGTCACAGCATACCTAGCTTATACGTGTGTAACATCATAACCCACTATAACAGTATTACATAGAGTAGTAATAATAACATGGAAGGGATAGGTCTACTTTTGGGGGAAGGTAGTGAACATTAATAAATGACTGTAGTAGTCATATTTTATTACTCTTGCTAGTAAGGGATCTTGCATACATTACATACAGGAGGAAATGGAGGATCCAAGAAAATTAAGTTTTTGGAGAACATACAGTATGTTTAAATCCTGGGGCTCTAAAAGAATTTTGAGATATAGTCTTGGTGCTATTATCAGAGACTTTTGAAAAATTGTGGAAAATATAAGGGATGAGAAGTGGGTCAGTGTGGACCAGAAATTTGAAAACAATCAAAAACTGAATTTAAGAAGATGACATTGTGGGGGCACCTGGGTGGCGCAGTCGGTTAAGCGTCCGACTTCAGCCAGGTCACGATCTCGCGGTCCGTGAGTTCGAGCCCCGCGTCGGGCTCTGGGCTGATGGCTCAGAGCCTGGAGCCTGTTTCCGATTCTGTGTCTCCCTCTCTCTGTGCCCCTCCCCCGTTCATGCTCTGTCTCTCTCTGTCCCAAAAATAAATAAACGTTGAAAAAAAAATTAAAAAAAAAAAAAAGAAGATGACATTGTGTAAGTCACATAACCTCTCTTGGCATTAACTATGAAATGAAGTAATTATTCTCAATCGTTTCTAGGGTTTCTTCCAGGACTGACATTCTATGTTTTTGTGTTTCTAAAATTTCTGTAAATTCCTGGCAAGAATTAGGATACATTTTTAAACAGATGGAGTCTGTGTTTGTGTGAGTGTATGTGCACTTAAAAAGGCATATGAGTGACTGATGGGGAATTTCTGGGTTAGTGTGGTGCCAGACTAGACAAACACAGTCTTCCAAATTTTTGCTTAAATACACATGGAAACATGCACAAAGAAAACAGCAGCAAGAGAACTTGGAAACTGCATAAAATGAATATTATACACAAAATCCAGACAGAGTCTACTGACTGAATTAGCAATGTAATCTCTTAACCTAAGTGGGGTAAATGACTTGGCAAAAAGTTAAGAAAAATAGAGGCTGGCTACACCTGGCCATATAGCTTAAAGACACAGGCATTATATTCTTCAGATAATTACCTGGCCATCCTCTAAACCTTCTGAAATTACCCTTGCAACCATCGAGAACCAGAATCATGCCACCATCATATGCTTCCCTTTGTCTGTGTCTCTTCAGATTCTTCTTCTACAATATAAGATCTCTAGATGTGGAGGAGTCAAGAAGGGACTTAATTATATTACGGGATATTAGTTTAGTGAGGGCAAATGTTAAAAGGCAGAGAAAAAACTATCATCGTATGCCACAAATGTTTGCAGTGACCTGTTTTTCAGGTCTTGGAAGGTCTTGCATCCTATTTTAAAGACTTTTGAAGAAACTGAGAGCACTTCTTCCATTACTCAAAACTCTCCTCTTTATGCTTACTTTTTGTCTTTCACTTCAAAATCCCCCTCAGATATAGCAATTGGGATTAAAAAGCATCCACCTAATGCTTCTCTAGAGTTTTTATATTAAATTTTGTCAAGCTCAATATGTGTCAATTAGAAGAATCAGGGACATATATATATATATATATATATATATATATATTTTTTTTTTTTTTTTCTCCAGAGAAGAGAGGAGGAACCAAAGGAATATACATTTAACCCAACATGAGAATGAAAATTCTAACATAAGTTTCTGATAATGGAATAAGTCTTTAAAACTTCTAAGTCCCTATCACTGGATATTTCCGTTTGAGGATGGATGGCTTATCAGGCTGATAGGGTAATTCTGGCAGTCAATGAGACATTTAATTATGAATGGATAAAGAAGATGTGGTATGTATATATACAATGGAATAGTATTCAACCATCAAAAAGAATGAAATCATGCCACTTGCAATGGTGTGGATGGAGCTAAAGTGTATTAAGCTAAGTGAAATAAGTCAGAGAAAGCAAAATACCATATGATTTCACTCATAGGTGGAGTTTAAGAAACAAAAAATGAATATATAGGAATGGGAGGGGAGAGAGAAGGGAAACAAACCATAAGAGACTCTTAAATACAGAGAACAAACTGAGGATGGAGTTGATGGAGGGGAGGGGGTGGGTGATGGGCTACATGCATGATGGGTATTAAGGAGGGCACCTGGTGTGATGAGCACTGGTGTTGTATGTAAGTGATGAATCATTGGGTTCTACTCCTGAAACCAATATTGCACTGTATGTTAACTAACTAGAATTTAAATAAAAAACTGAAAAGAAAAAAATGAGACATTTATTTAAACGACTCCAAAGTCTGTTCTAATTCTAACAGCTCAAGAATCAATAAATGACCACATAATTTTGTGTCTTTCCTGTATGCTTTAAGAGTGCAATGTAAATCAAACTGAAGCTGTCTATTGGAGATTGTTGTTTGGAGCTAGTTGAATATCCATGAAGAAAGTTAAAAGCTTGCATGGCACAACTGTGACCCATCACTTAAACAAACCTCAAAACTATTTAATATGCAGCCATACACCCATAGTACCCAAGAGTGTCTAATCAGTGATATATAATTTCAGTGATAATCTGAATTACAGTAATATTTAATTGAGAGGACAACTACAACAGATCCATCAAGAGCTGAACGTTGGAGGTTGGAAGACAGTTGCAAAGACGAAACCAGCCTGGTATATACCAATCACAAGTATGATGACTTACTGCCGCTATAGCCACATGACACATTCAATACATGGTGATGCAAACAAGAAGGGGGAAACATGTTCTTGCCAAGATAGAATAAAGCCATGTCGTTAATGTATTGATCACAGTAGTGTGATCGACAAATGCCTCTTAGTATAAACAAGGAATAGGTTTTCACAATTTATCTGATACAAATTCCCAGTATTAACTGTGACTTTGTAAAGAATACAGGACCGCAAGTCTGTTTCTGTGACAAATCAACTGCAGGAACGTGGATGAGTCAGTTAAGAACTATTGCCTCAGTTTCCCTAACTGAAAACTGAAAGAGATGGAACTTGATCAGTAATTTATTTTACTTTGACAAAGTTTCCATGATCAAATAAGTATAGGAAATTGTATAGAATATTTAGTGGCATATTAAGATTTTCTTAGTAAAGAAACATGTTAAATATTTTGCCTCAGACACCTCTACATTTTTAGCAACTCTCCCCCCTTCTCCCCATCCCTCCTCTTCTTCTGCCTTCTCCCTTTTCTTCTCTTTCCTCACATCCCTTGTCCTCTTTTTCCTTTTATATTCTATTTTTAATTTTCTGTTTTCTCTTCTTCGTTAGTATCCTATTTTCTCTGAAAAACTCTTTGGGAATTTTCAGAAATTCTCAGTTTCAGATATTGATGTTATGCAGTGTATATTCCAAATCTCTGAAACAAAGCACCTATGAGCCTATCTCTCTACTGTAGAGAGATGTAGGACTTGAAGAATTCAAAATTATTTTGATATTTAAAATTTACAGGAGGATGGTTTTCTGGGAAACAAATCCTGTCCAAGTGCTGCACCCAGATTGTTCCTACAGTCTGGAGACTGGTGACCAAGGGAGTCCCATTGGACTACATCAGGACCTAGTTTGTAGGGCCATGCAGATTGTGAAGTTTTTAATTTTAATGAAGTCCAGCTTATCAATTGTTTCTTTTATGGATCATGCCTGAGGCTGTTTGGGGCCAGAATTTTTCTCATCTGTGAGCAGACTGATGAGGAAATTATATTCATTGTCCTAATGCTCTATTTTATTGTATCTTATCCTATCATATTATCATATTACATGATTAAATGCCCCCACGCCCCTTTCTCTTTGGTAAAATGAATACCAGTATCACTACTCCATTAAAAAGTGGTCTGATAATTCTAGCCAAGACACTAGCTATGTGGTTAGAGTAGTTAGTCCAAAGGGACTAACAAGATCAAGGTTTCTTGTTCTGTAGAGCAGAATACAGGAAAAGCAATTCAGATATGTTCATGCTAAAGTCCTTGAAAAGAAAGAAGAGTCAAAAGTTGGAAATTAAATTCAAATGCCAGCTTCACAAAAATGAGACAAGAATAGGAGCAGCTGATGAAAAAACTCAAGATTTCTCCTAAGTAATTGGTTACTTTATTTTTTTTAAGTTTATTTATTTATTTTGAGAGAGAAAGTGTGAGCTGGGGAGGATGAGAGAGAGAAGAGTGAGAATCCCAAGCAGGCTCTGCACCAACAGCATGGAGCTCGATGTGGGGCTGAAACACCCAAACTGTGATATCATGACCTCAGCCAAAGTTGGATACTCAGCCAACTGAGCCACCCAGGTACCCCAATAGTTGGTTATTTTCATCTCATTTTGTTCCTTCTTCTGGTATGGAAATGGGCCAGGCCATCTTCAATAGTCAAGATTGGGAGTCATTCATAAAATGTATAGTTACATGATATATATTTAAATAAACATGTCATATTTATATAATTTTATGAGATGATTGGTAGAAATACATATGGAATGGAGTAAATGTAGAAGATATGTATTGTGAAGCATTGTACACTAATTTGTTTGACAAATGAGAGTCATAGTACTTGAATGCAGATTTGTAATTGAAAGGAGGTTATTAGCAAATTCCAATTAAAGGAGGTAAAAAGTCAAGCAGAGCTTGTGGAACATTTTTCTTTGTCTTAGGACTCAATCTTTGTGATAACTGAAGAATATTAATTTTTTTTTGAAATATAAAAAAACCTCATGAGTATAACAGTTATACCTTATTATCCAGGACAGTATTTTATTTCTCATAATGTTAAAAATAACATCATTTGAACAGTTTTCGCAGGATCTGTTAATTTTGAACAGAGAAGCAACACAGTTGATGAATACATATATATGCTATATAATGTAATTCTATATGAAATTCATAGGTGTATTTGATTATGCAAAACAAAGCAAGACACCACCACCAGAACACTTCTTATTTTAAAAATGGTAAAAATAATATTCTCATGCATTAAACATTGTAAACTAAAAGAAAAATAACATAAAATTTACAATGGCTATTATCAATGAAAAAATTCCCATTTGGAATACAAGTATATACTGACATACAGTAAACCCATTCATCTACTCTTTCTGCTGCAGAAATGATCTGGGATTAGTTCTTTAATCCTGATCTATACACATGAAAGACAAATTTTGTTTGTTCATTGCTGAACTGCTGATCACAGCCACATTAGCTGATTGCTTACTTTGTATCAGCCTTTGCTTTCTGTCCCTACAGTAACAGGAGGCAGTGGTTCTCCCTGTATTACTGATGATAAAACTGGGGATTCCATAGGTTCAGTCACTTGCCCAGGGTCACACTGTCAAACTTGTCTTGAAACTAGATCTGTATAGAACATTGACTCTTCACAGATACTCTGTATTGATCTACTCTCTGTATTATGCTAGCAGCAATTTTAAAAATTAAAAATGAAAAACCAGGGCTCCAGTTACAAATATGTATCTTTATTTTGGTCAATAGCAGAGGAATCTCTGGGATCCTGATGACCGTATTAGAATATTCAGTGTTTCTCAATACAGGGTCGACCTTACTGACTCTTTATGAGACTGGAAGTAACATTTCATTTTTAGGTTTCATAGTGGTGCTTTAATATTTGCTCTCACTGTCTAATTTCTACCCTTTGCCTCAACATCACTGGCATTCCCTTCACCTCCAGTACTATTCTCCTTATCTCTTCTGAAGTATATCTTACCTTTCCTTCAAGGTCCATTTTGGATACCACTTTTTCCATTAAAATTCCCCCTTTCCCTTAAATAAATGTAAACTTGCCTCTTCCCCAAATGGAGAATTAGTACTTTCTCTTCAGTATTTTAAATTAATTGCCTACTGTATGACAGGCATGTGCTAGAGGCAAAGGATTTTTTTAAAAGCTGGAAAACGTGGTCACTTCCCTCTAGGAAATTGCATTTTGGTGGAGAAATAGATACATAAACCAAAAATTGTGATAAATGGCATGTACTAAAATAAAAGTGACCATGGAATTAATTGCCCAATCTGGATCATTTTTGAAAGTGAAAGGGAAAATTAGTAATTATGCCTGGAAAACAGGCATGACCTGGGACTATCCTGGCAAATCCAAATGTGTGGTCACACTATGTTTATGAACCTGTGTTTCTGGTGAAGATGATTATAGAAAGAGGTGTGGTTAAGCCTTCTATAAAGAGAAGCTTATAATGTGTACAGCTTTCTGTCTCATATAACTTCCATTACACGCACACCTTACTTTGCCACCAGATGGCAAGAATTTTGAAGGTGGGCTTCAGATCCTATTCATCATCTTATGTCCCACTGTGCTCACAGGACACTTGCTTGCAGGTGGTCACTTGATATGTGTTGAGTGGATGCATTCGTTTTCCTGTCTTGTACCAATGCTCTCTTTCTGCCAGTTTTAGAAATGTGCAGTCATTGTTCTCAGGTACATCTCTACTGTGTGTGCATTTTGGCCATCATTTGCTTTTTAAATTTATTTCTTCACAAAGCAACTTAATTATAATGTTTATTATTTACTTCATTACAAATTCTGTAAGGCTTGCTTGCTGCCGATTAACTGATGTGGAAGAAATAGAAGAGAACCAGAATCATAACTCAACAGATGGTGAAAAAAAGTCAGACGAGGGGGTTAGAGGATAAATTGTACTTTGTGAGAGGAGGGAAAAGACACTGACCAAAGCCCAATGGTGTCAGAACTTTGGCAGTCACTCAGAAAGCCTCTTGAAATGAACACTTCTGATTTCAAGTGAATGACTCTCTTGTTCCATCCCAATGGGGTACAACCCAAGCTCTGTGACAAAGTGGAGTGGATTCTGGTCTTCTCATCCTTTCTCTCTGGCATCTAAGTGACCTGCCACACTGTTTGGAGCAGCCCCATCCCATCTTCCTGGGTGATGAGCCCTGCTCCTCGTGGAATAACGCAGAATAAGAGATCCATGCTGGAAAAATCTGTAAAGATTACCTGGTGCACCTCCTCATTTCACTGGAGGTTCAGGGGATGGCAGAGAGTGAACTGGAACCAGGCAGAGGACGTGACTCAGCTCAAATGAAATGTAGGCCTTCCAGCAAACAAATCTTGAGAGTAATGTTGCAGATTTATGAACATATTTGACAAGTTAGTAAAAATGCATGTTTATTTACAACCAATTTTATGTAAATAATGACTGTCGTTTAGATTCTGAAGAACATTAATATTCTGTCAGGCATCCTAAACCCTTTTGAGCCCCTCTGTGACCTCCTAGAGCCGACTTCTATGATGCAGAGGGTTGAAGTCTGGATCTGGTACAGTATCTTTAGCCTTAATTGTGGGCTCTGGCAATGAACAGATGCACCTGTGTTAGGAAACAGCAAGTGTCTGGATTTGGCTCCTCATTAAATAACCAAATCCAAGAAGACACACTTGGGGAAGGGCCAGAATCAGTTGAAGGCGTTGAGCAGCACATACAATCTAGCTGTCTTTATTGTAGCTCTCTAACTGAAGTTAATGTTCAGATGGACAGAAAATGTTTTGGATAAGAGCCTGGCGTCAGGCTCAGAAAGACTGAATCCAAAGCCTGACTGTATCAATGACTTTTGGAAAGCAACTTAACCTCTTCACACTTAGTTTTCTCATTTGTAAAATAGCAATGTTAGTTCTTATAGAGGTATTTATTAAATATTAAATTAGATAAAGCATGTAAAACGCCTACCACATAGTAAGCACTCAATAAACATTGTGGATGTCAACATTATTACTCTTACTACTACTACTTGGTGTCCTAGAGCAGTTTTCTAGTGTAAAGAAGGAGGGGCAAATCGGTGGCACCTGAGTGGCTCAGTCGGTTAAATGTCTGACTCTTGATTTCGGCTCAGGTGAAGGTCATGATCTCACTGTTCATGAGTTTGAGCCCTGTGTCAGAACCCGCTTAGGATTCTCTCTCTTCCTCTCTCTCTGTCTCTCCCTCACTTGTGTGCACACTCGCTCTTTCTCAAAATAAATAAATAAATATTTTTTTAAAAAGGAGGAAAAAATCAAACTAAGGAACACACAACGAAGGAATTAATAGATCGATTCACCTATCCATTTTTGTACTTGTTCTCATTATTTACCAAGTCCTTTTTTTTAATTTTATGTTTTATTTTTTAAAATTTACATCCAAATTAGTTAGCATATAGTGAAACAATGATTTTAGGAGTAGATTCCTTAATGCCCCTTATCCATTTAGCTCATTCCCCCTCCCTCAACCCCTCCAGAAACCCTCAGTTTGTTCTCCATATTTAGGAGTATCTTCTGTTTTGTCTCCCTCCCTGTTTTTATATTATTTTTGTTTCCCTTCCCTTATGTTTATCTGTTTTATCTCTTAAAGTCCACACATGAGTGAAGACATATGATTTTTGTCTTTCTCTGACTAATTTCACTTAGTATTATATCCTCCAGTTCCATCCATGTAGTTGGAAATGGCAAGATTTCATTCTTTTTGATTGCCGAGTAATACTCCATTGTATATATACACCACATTTTCTTTATCCATTCATCCATCAAAGGACATTTGGGCTCTTTCCATACTTTGGCTATTGTTGATAGTGCTACTATAAACACGGGGGTGCATGTGTCCCTTCAAAACAGCATTCCTGTATCCCGTGGATAAATGCCTAGTAGTGCAATTGCTGGGTCATACGATAGTTCTATTTTTAGTTTTTTGAGGAAACTCCATACTGTTTTCCAGAGTGGCTGCACCAGCTTGCATTCCCACCAACAATACAAAAGAGATCCTCTTTCTCCACATCCTTGCCAACATTTGTTGTTGCCTGAGTTGTTAATGTTAGCCATTTTGACAGGTTTAAGGTGGTATCTCATTGTGGTTTTGATTTGTATTTCCCTGATGATGAGTGATGTGGAGCATTTTTTCATGTGTCGGTTGGCCATCTGGATGTCTTCTTTGGAGAAGTGTCTCTTCATGTCTTTTGCCCATTTCTTCACTGGATTATTTGTTTTTTGGGTGTTGAGTTTGATGAGTTCCTTATAGATTTTGGATACTAACCCTTTACCTGATATGTCATTTGAAAATATCTTCTCCCATTCTGTCGGTTGCCTTTTAGTTTTGCTGATTGTTTCCTTCACTGTGCAGAAGCTTTTTATTTTGATGAGGTCCCAGTAGTTCATTTTTGCTTTTGTTTCCCTTGCCTCCAGAGACGTGTTGAGTAAGAAGTTGCTGCGGGCAAGATCAAAGAGGTTTTTGCCTGCTTTCTCCTCAAGGATTTTGATGACTTCCTGTCTTACATTGAGGTCTTTCATCCATTTTGAGTTTATTTTTGTGTGTGGTGTGAGAAAGTGGTCCAGGTTCATTCTTCTGCATGTCGCTGTCCAGTTTTCCCAGCACCACTTGCTGAAGAGACTGTCTTTATTCCACTGGATATTCTTTCCTGCTTTGTCAAAGATGAGTTGGCCATACATTTGTGGGTCCATTTCTGGGTTCTCCATTCTGTTCCGTTGATCTGAGTGTCTGTTCTTATGCCAGTACCATACCGTCTTGATGATTACAGCTTTGTAGTAGAGCTTGAAGTCTGGGATTGTGATGCCTCCTGCTTTGGTTTCCTTTTTCAAGATTGCTTTGGCTATTCGGGGTCTTTTCTTGTTCCGTACAAATTTTAGGATTATTTATTCTAGCTCTATGAAGAATGCTGGTGTTACTTTGATAGGGATTGCATGAAATATGTAGATTTCTTTGGGTAGTATCGACATTTTAACAATATTTGTTCTTCCTACCCAGGAGCATGGAATCTTTTTCCATTTTTTTGTGTCTTCTTCAATTTCTTTCATAAGCTTTCTGTAGTTTTCAGTGTATAGATTTTTCACCTCTTTGGATAGATTTATTCCTAAGTATTTTATGGTTTTTGGTGCAATTGTAAATGGGATCAATTCCTTGATTTCTCTTTCTCTTGATTCATTGTTGGTGTATAGGAATACAACCGATTTCTGTCTGTTAATTTTATATCCTGCAACTTTGCTGAATTCATGAATCAGTTCTAGCAGTTTTTGTTGGAATCTTTTGGGTTTTCCATATAGAGTATCATATCATCTGCGAAGAGTGAAAGTTTGACCTCCTCCTGGCTGATTTGGATGCCTTTTATTTTTTTGTGTTGTCTGATTGCAGAGGCTAAGACTTCCAATACTATGTTGAATAACAGTGGTGAGAGCGGACATCCCTGTCTTGTTCCTGACCTTAGGGGGAAAGCTCTCAGTTTTTCCCCATTGAGGATGATATTAGCGTTGGGTTGTTCATATATGGCTTTTATGATCTCAAGGTATGAACCTTCTATCCCTACTTTCTTGAAGGTTTTTATCAAGACAGGATGCTGTATTCTGTCAAATGCTTTCTCTGCATCCATTGAGAGGATCATATGGTTGTTGTCCTTTCTTTTATTGATGTGATGAATCACGTTAATTGTTTTCTGGATATTGAACCAACCCTGCATCCCAGGTATAAATCCCACTTGGTCGTGGTGAATAATTTTTTTAATGTATTGTTGGATCTGGTTGGCTAATATCTTGTCGAGGATTTTTGCATCCATGTTCATCAGGGATATTGGTCCATTGTTCTCCTTTTTAGTGGGGTCTCTGTCTGGTTTTGGAATCAAGGTAATGCTGGCTTCATGGAAAGAGTTTGGAAGTTTTCCTTCCATTTCTATTTTTTGGAACACCTCAAGACAGTAGATGTTAACTCTTCCTTAAATGTTTGGTAGAATTCCCCTGGAAATCCATTTGGCCCTGGACTCTTGTTTTTTGGCATATTTTTGATTACTAATTTGATTTCCTTACTGGTTATGGGTCTGTTCAAATTTTCTATTTCTTCCTGTTTCAGTTTTGGTAGTGTATATGTTTCTGGGAATTTGTCCATTTCTTCTAGATTACCCATTTTATTGGCATGTAATTGCTCATAATATTCTCTCATTATTGTTTTTATTTCTGTTGTGATGGTTGTGATCTCTCCTCTTTCATTCTGGATTTTATTTATTTGGGTCCTTTCCTTTTTCTTCTTGTTCATCTGGTTTCATTGACCTGTTCTACTGTTTTTTTGGTTTCAATAGCATTAATTTCTGCTCTAATCTTTATTATTTCCTGTCTTCTACTGATTTGGGGTTTTATTTGCTGTTCTTTTTCCAGCTTCTTAAGGCATAAGGTTAGGTTGTGTACCTGAGATCTTTCTTCCTTCTTTAGGAAGGCCTGGATTGCTATATACTTTCCTTTTATGACCACTTTTGCTGCATCCCAGAGGTTTTGGGTTGTGGTGTTATCATTTTCATTGACTTCCATATACTTTTTAATTTCCTCTTTAACTTGTTGGTTAGCCCATTCATTCTTTAGTAGGATGTTCTTCAGTCTCCAAGTATTTGTAAAGTTTCCAAATTTGTTCTTGTGGTTGATTTCAAGTTTCCTAGTGTTGTGGTCTGAAAATATGCACAGTGTGATCTTGATCTTTTTGTACTTACTTAGGGCTGATTTGTGTCCCAGTATATGGTCTATTCTGGAGAACGTTCCATGTGCACTGGAGAAGAATGTATATTCTGCTGCTTTAGGATGAAATGTTCTGAATATATCTGTTAAGTCCATCTGGTCCAGTGTGTCTTTCAAAGCCATTGTTTCCTTGTTGATTTTTTGATTAGATGATCTGTCCATTGCTGTGATTGCGGTGTTGAAGTCTCCTACTATTATGGTATTACTATCAATGAGTTTCTTTATGTTTGTGATTAATTGATTTATATATTTGGGTTCTCTCACATTTGGTGCATAAATGTTTACAATTGTTAGGTCTTCTTGGTCTATAGACCCCTTGATTATGATATAATGCCCTTCTGCATCTCTTTATACAGTCTTTATTTTAATGTCTAAATTGTCTGATATAAATATGGCTACTCTGGCTTTCTTTTGTTGACCATTACCATGATAGATGGTTCTCCATCCCCTAATTTTCCATCTGAAGGTGTATTTAGGTCTAAAGTGGGTCTCTTGTAAACAGCATATCGATGGATTTTGTTTTCTTATCCATTTTGTTACCCTATGTCTTCTGATTGGAGCATTGAGTCCATTGACGTTTAGAGTGAGTACTGAAAGATATGAAATTATTGCCATTATGATGCTTGTAGCTGGAATGCAGAAGCTGGAACTTCTGGTGATGTTCTCTGGTCCTTTCTAATCGTTTGTTGCTTTTGAGATATATATATATATATATATATATATATATATATATATATATATATTTCATCTTTTCTCCCCTCAGAAAGTCCCCCTTAAAATTTCTTGCAGGGCTGGTTTAGTGGTCACAAACTCCTTTAATTTTTGTTTGTCTGGCAAACTTTTTATCTATCCTTCTATTTTTAATGACAGCCTTACTGGATAAAGAATTCTTGGCCGAATATTTTTATGATTCAGCACACTGAATATATCCCACCACTCCTTTCTGGCCTGCCAAGTTTCTGTGGATAGGTCTGCTGCAAACCTGATCTGTCTTCCCTTGTAGGTTAGGGACTTTTTTCCCCTTGCTGCTTTCATGATTCTCTCCTTGCCTGACTGTTTTGTGAATTTGACTATGATATGCCTTGTTGATGGTCGGTTTTTGTTGAATCTAATAGGGGTATTTACCAAGTCTTAAAAGAATGAAATAGTATTGTTCTTTACTATCCTTTCTTGATTGTAGGAGAGACATTATTCTGATTGTGGTAGTGAAAAGCAGTATTATGAAATAAGAAATGAAAAAAAAACTGCTTAAAAAAACTGCTTGAAAAACAATTTTAAAAGGTTAAGCAAGATAAACTGTCTTTTCATTGTTGTGCTCCTTCATGTCTAGAATTATCTCCACTTTAGAAGTTACAAATTTCTTATTTTCAGAATCCTGAGTGTTTAAAAACAAAACAAAACAAAACAAAACTCTGTTAGTCCAGGGAATAACGGGGTTGCAGCAAAATTTGAGTTAATTAATGTTGTCAAATTGTTCATGCTCTAAAGGCAAAAATAATTGGTACAATTCTGTAAATCTAGTAAAATTTCTCTGGAAAGTAAACATTGTTCCTTTTGAAGATTAACAGTTAGCTTTTCAGCAAATTTACTTAGTGGAACCAAGAGGATTAGAGATCAAGTACTATCCAACTAAAGTTATTAACCAAGGCTCACGTGGACACTGGGGCCACCATTTTTAGTGTCCCTCCAGGTTAGATCTTGTTAGAGCAAATCAACAAAAACATCTGAATAACCATAAGTCATTGGAGCCAGGCAGTGGCACTCTTATTGCAGTCCTGTTAACAAAGAAACAGCAACAAGGGAGTAGGATCTCTGTTGGAGTTTGTGGTAATAGGACTGAGGGATTGAGCTACATGTAGCTGCATACTTTAAAATGAAAATGGTCGGGGCGCCTGGGTGGCGTAGTCGGTTAAGCGTCTGACTTCAGCCAGGTCACGATCTCGCGGTCCGTGAGTTCGAGCCTCGCATCGGGCTCTGGGCTGATGGCTCAGAGCCTGGAGCCTGTTTCCGATTCTGTGTCTCCCTCTCTCTCTGCCCCTCCCCCGTTCATGCTCTGTCTCTCTCTGTCCCAAAAATAAATAAACTTGAAAAAAAAATTTAAAATGAAAATGGTGGAAAGGCAACAATGAAATAGTGAAGTGAGAGATGGAGGCTGCCATTTCCTTGGCAGCAAGAGAAGAAGTGGCTGCCTTCATTTAGAAGAGCTCAATGGACCAGCTGCTTAATCAATGTCATTTAGGTACAAATTTTGCAAATATGACTAAAGGGTTTTGATAACATGACATTGTAAGTCACTGAAATCACAATGGTGGTAAAAATGTATGCTGTTGGCTATAGCTCGACAATTTCAGAAATCAATAGTCTTGAGCAAGCATTTTTCAAGACGTGTAACATAGCTTTAGGGCAACACACTTCCAAAATCAAGTGTGTTCATCAAAAGAATAAAAAAATAGATTCAAATGGGAGATGAGGGAGCAAGTTAACAACTTGAAAACATTATGCAATCCACTTGAAAAATTGCTATAGTCAACCTCCACTGGTGATAATTTAGAAGAAAGGCAGAGGAAAAGACAGTCCAACTGAGAAGGTGGAATTGAATATATCTGCTATGATAATGAAAGCATCTTTTGATAACCAACAGGAAGTATATTCATTCGCATTATCAAATCTGGCATTACCTTAAGTCATTTCTTGCTGCTTGGCATCTTTCCTGTAACTTCAGTTCTTGGCTGGTGGCCCTAACAGGTGGCTAAGAGCGGAGGGGATGTCACTCAACAGTCCACAGTTCTTAATTAACAGAAGCCCTCTGAGAATATTCAGTCTCTTACTGACATGTCAATTTAAAATGCCAAAATTAGTGCAGTGTGTAAAGCAAAAATGCTGCTTTTTTGGCTTGAACTACTTTCCTAAAATGCTGGATCTACTTTTTTGGCTGTGTTGATTCTTGGTGTGCATTTTTTTGTCTTGTTTAGCATAGCCTATTCATAATTAACAGACAATGTATTCATATCAGGAAGCTTTCATGAGATAACCATTCTGAGCAAAAGTTAGAATTAATAATGTAGTCTAAACCCTTGCTATTCAAATGAGTCTGTAGATTAGCACATTGACATCACCTAGAAGTATACAAGAAATGCAAAATCTTAGGCCTCAGACTTAGTGAATCAGCATTTTCCAAGATTTCCCTTGTATTGATGGATGCCTCTGCATATGAATTTACAAAGCCCTGCTCTAATGTCAATAAAGCTTTTCTCTAATTAATTAATTTATGTACCTTACCAGTTTAATTACTTAAAATATTCAGGGTTATGTCTCAATGTTTAGAAATATATTAGAATATTTCTGTAAACTTTATTTTTCTGATTTTTACTTAACCTGTAGCTTGAATTATTTACCTTTGAACTTAGTTTGAGTGTATGTTAATAGAATTTTAACTTTTCTTTTCTTTTTTTTAAGAGTTTAGTGTTTGATTCCTTTTTCCTTGCTTTGGTGTAGGAAGTGTAGGTGATTATACTAAGTAAACACAAAGTGAATTGGGGAAAATTTGAACCAAAATAGAAAAAAAAGTATACTGATCTTATAAGTGCAGTTGCTTACTCAGCTAATTTCAAGGACACAGGGAAGACCTAATTTCCTCAAATGTTTTCCTACCCATTATTTTAGACTAATGCCTCAAGTGTCTCATTTGTTCCAAGATATTTGTATTTGCAAATATACCCAAGCAGATAATGCTATAGACAAATAATTTGCAAAGTATATTCTGAAGGCAGAATGTGTGTTCTTAGCATCTCACTTCGAAGATTGAGAGTTTAGGAGACTTGGGACACCTGGGTGGCTCAGCCGGTTGAGAGTCCAACTTCAGCCCAGGTCATGATCCCATCTTTCATGGGTTCAAGCCTGCGTCAGGCTCTGTGCTGACAGCTCAGAGCTTGGAGCAGGCTTTGGATTATGTGTCTCCCTCTCTCTTTGCCTCTCCCCTGCTTGCACTCTGTCTCTCTGTCTCCCAAAAATAAATAAACACTAAAATTTTTTTAAAAAAAGAGTTTAGGAGACTTAATTCTAATTCTAATTCTTTCTCAGAATGGTTACATTTGGAATACATCATCTATTAAGCTTGGAATCTCCTCTTGGAATCTCCTCTTTGCAGGCACATTGGCAATTAAAGACTAAAAAGCATTATATTTTGTTCAGCCCAACATTAACCAAATCATGTATCCTAATATTGAAATCTTATGGAATTCAAATAGAAAATCTCAGATATATGTTACTATGGATTATTTTTACTTGATTATGAATGAATGATATGATGCTGAGTTTTGATGAAAGGAAGGGTAGTTACTTGAGCAGAAGGAAAAGATTTGAATTGGTGGGGATATAAGCACAGACAACATGAAGGTTAAGTAACTCTAATGGTATAATCTAGACTCAGTCCTATGGTTTGGCTTTGTACATAAAATGGAGTCTAGAATGGGTGGATTGTGTGTGTGTGTGTGTGTGTGTGTGTGTGTGCATGTGTGTGTGTTTTGTGTTAATAGAGATAGATGAGGAGAAAGGAGCTAATCAGGAAGCCTGCTATTTGGAGTTAGTGTTTTGTTTATTTTTATTGACCCAGAAAAGAGTGCCTGTTTTCTAGAATGTCTGTGAGGACTTAGGTTGGCACAGGGAAAGAATGTCTGGAGAGGAACTGTTTACTTAGTGAGCATGAACTGTGGATTCTGGAAGTAAAATGATGTGTCTTGGAATCTAATAAGTGGAGACCTAGAGGGAAGTGGTGGGGAAGAGCTTTGGCTTCCATTGGCCTGATGTGGTTTGCATTCTGTGGCAACCATGTCTGAGTGGCATTGGGCACACTTTGATTTCTCTGAGTGCCATTTCTTTGATAAATAAAATGCAGAAAACTTTAGAGTAATTGTGAGGGTTAAGAGACCGTAAAGGTAAAGTTCCTGGCACGTACTAGGTCATATGAGATGGTCAGTCAATGGTAGCATTGTTTTTTGTTCTAACTGAGCACTTACCAGGGTGGGACTTACCCCGGGAGCCGTGTGTGGTATCCAGGGGGTTAGATGTTGTAGAAATGGCATTGTGTGCCTCAGCCAGACACATCTGGATAGACCTCTTATAATTCCTCATAGATTACTGAGATAAAACAATGCAGAACACTTTCATGTGTGCTCAGATGAATACTTGAAGAAAACGCTGTTTCTTTTTCAACCAGAAATGAAAATAAAAACAAAACAACCTCACTTCAAAAATCATATCAGGGCTCAAAGAATATTTCCATTTTCAAAATCCAAATCATTTCCAACTCTTTTATCCTTACATGTTTTCTTAATGGACAGTTAAGCTAAAAAATTCAACTTGAAATACTGATTTTTTAATTCTTAAAGTTACACAAGCATATTGTTGAAATGATCAAGGGATTCATAAGGTTTACTGTTAAATATCTCCTTCCATACATCTTAGTCCTTCTCTTCCCCACTAATAGTTTTTGACTGTCTTTTCAAAGATATATTATGCATATGTCATCACGCACTTTTATCTCTGTATACCTTCTTTTTTTTCAAATTTATTTATTTATTTTGAGAGAAAGATAGATCTTGAGCAGGGGTGGGGCAGAGAGAGAGAGAAGGAGAGAGAATCCCAAGCAGGCTGCACTGTCAGCACAGAGCCCAACAAGGGGCTCCATCTCACAAACCATGAGATCATGACCCCAGCTGAAATCAAGAATCAGACAACCGATTGAGCCACCCAGGTGCCCCTCTGTATACATTCTTAACACTTAGGTAGTATGCCATATACTGCACTTTGTTTTAATATATCTTGGAGAGCTGCTGCTCTTTTCAATATTGAAATTTCGTTGTGTGTCCTAAGTAGTACCTGATTAGACACTGAGATTATTTTCTGTCTTTATAATTAACAAGGTCACAATAAACATCCTAATAAGTATTTCAATTTGCAAACACACAACTGTAGTGGAAGAGTAAATTTCTTGAAATACAATTGCTAGGACTTGGTGTGAATTTTTATATTCGTAGTTATTGCCCAATTGCTTTCTGAAGAGATCTGTCCATTCTACTAGCACTGTATGAAATATCTTTTTCCTACAAGGCATCATAAATTTCCCACCAGGTAGGTGTGTCATTATAATTTAAATTTGTTTTTCTTTTATTGTGAGTGAGATTTAACATCTTTTTATGTATTTAAGATATTTCAGATCATTATTTTTTTCTTCCTTCAGTGAACTGTCCAGTCACGCCTTTGCTCATTTTTTCTTATACTGTCCATTCTTTTAGGAGATGTGTAGCAAGTTTTTATGTATTAAGAAAATTAACCCATTATCTGTAATGTAAGTTTTCTATATGTATTTTATAGGTTGACTGTGTTTACACTGCTTTTGTTTTGTGATTGTTTTTTACATTTATGTAGTCTCATTTATCTATCTTTTCTTCCACATCTCAGTTTTGTGTCATACTTAGGAAGGTTTTATTCTCTTGTGATTTCTTGTAGCATGTTTGCAGAACATTTTCATATGTAAATTGTTGACTCATCTGCATTTTGTTTTGTTGTAAGGAGTGAGATGGACCATAATACTTTTTTCTAAATATCTCTCCAATTTTCTCAACACATTAGTTGAATGGTACCTTTTTCTCTGCTGGTACACATGCCAGCAGGAACAGCTGGGATCTAGGCAGGGACACAGAAATCACTCTGGGTATTACAGAATGTTTAAGTAGGGAATTTGTTACACAAGTGGAGGAAATAAGGGTACCTACCACATAGAGGGCAGAGATTAGCAACAGCAGGAAGCTGATACCACTTGTGCTGCTGTAGTGATAAGGCAAGAAGTTAGTGATCAGAACCAGGAATTCAGTGCTTCCATTGAGAGACAGCCATTTCAAGGTATGTCTAGTGGAAACTGATATCATGGAGGTAGTGGCTGTCCCATAGGATCAGGAGCCATGGAGAGAGAGTACCTGAGATGTACCTTGGATTTTTCTCCTTTCCTCTCTGCCAGCCTCTGCCAATGCCTCTTGTTGCATGAACCCAGCCAGAAGAATGAGGACACAGGGCACAGACAATACACACAGGATGCTGGGAAATGGAATTCTGTGCCATTCACATGGAAAAAAAAAGCAAGTGTGGGTCTGGGAATAGCAGAATAAAGACTCAGTTCACTAGCATACCATCTATTTTGCTTCATTAATTGTCTACCTATTTAAGTGTCAGAACTACACTATTTTGTGATAGTTTTGTTAAATATTTTTTCCATCTCAGAAGTCCAATTTTTTTCTTAAAGTTGAATTTGCATGATTTTTCCCAAGCTATTTTTCCAAATGAAGTTCACAATCAGCTTGTTTACTTCTAAAATTATCCTCTTGTAATATTATTATATTCATTTAAATGTATAGATTAATTTAGGGATAACTGATACTCGTAGGATGTTGAAGATTCATAGAGAGAAATGGTGTATTTTTCTATTTATTCAAGACTTGTTTGGGATTCTTCATAGAGTTCAAAGTTTTCTTTGTGTAGTTCCTACAAGTTTATTTCGAGGAATTTTCCCTTTTTTGTTTTTTTGTTTGTTTTGTTACTATTGTTTTGAGATATTTTCTTCCACAATGTTTTTATCTGGCTGTTGATGACTATAGGAAGCCTACATTGTATATATTCATTTTGTGACTAATCACCTTACAGAATTGTTTGTAATAGTTTTCAGTTGATTCTCTTGAAATTTTGCATGTCTAATATTATCAAGTGCAGACAACACTTGCTTTTATTTTCTTCTTTCTAAATTTTATAATTCTTCTTTCCCCTTTTGTCTAATTTTGCTTGCTAGTTCCTCTAGAACAGTGTTCAAATATTCTGGTGATAGTGGCCATCATTGCCTGGCTTCTTATTTGAATAGGAATGATTTCTCAATATCAAACACAATTATCTCTTGTGGGTGCTTTTTCTCCCATTTCTCTCCACTGGAGTAATTCAGAGATCATTTGAGTTCAAATTCTCAATTATATTTTTCTAGAATTATGTTGCAAAAGAATCCATATGCAAAGCCTTTTTGAATGGTAGTTCTCTTTTTCCCCTTGTTACTTAAATAATTTAGAGTTCCTTACATCTTCTGGGAATGAGTGGTGTTTCACATTGTTTTGGAACTCATTATTTTCATGTATATTTTAAATTTCATTTGCATAGATTTGAGCAATGTGATCTTAAATTATTCTAATTTTCTATGTCTGCCATTATTTACCTGTCATTTCTTGCTTTGTGTACTCATTTTCCTCCTTATGTCTATGAGTAAATTAACAGTATTTTGTCTATTTCTAATCAGTAAACATTCTTATATTTATTTCTTAGTTTCACCATTTTTCTTTTTGCGAATTTACTAATATCTGCTTTAGTCTTTATTATATCCATTTTTTGTTACACTTGGAGTGGTCTAAATTTTGAAAATCTGCTGCTCAAGATCTGCAGCTGCCAGAATTCAGTTTCTGGATGATATTATACTCCTGTGGCATTCCTCATGGTAATTGGTGTCCTTTTCTCAAACTCTCTATTATAGGAGTATTTGTATCCTGGAATTCACAAAGATGAAGTTTGTCTCTATTTTATTCAACTTATTATTTTATCTCCTAATTGTGCAAAAATGTCTTGTCTCTCTGTTTCTTATTATTCTAATTGTTTTGGTATGATTTACCTTAGGAGAAGGTAGCAGTGAAATTTTTCATTGACCCCTTAAATCTGGAAGTCTTCCTCTAGTATGAAAATGTCTTATAAATTTTTGTCTTTGGAACCTCTTAGTTCTAAGTAGCTTTCTTTCACTATTTCAGAACCATCCCTAACTAACATTTCTGTTACTTTAAAATTTCAAAATTTATTTAAAAAAAATTTTTTTTTCAATGTTTTTATTTATTTTTGGGACAGAGAGAGACAGAGCATGAACGGGGGAGGGGCAGAGAGAGAGGGAGACACAGAATCAGAAACAGGCTCCAGGCTCCGAGCCATCAGCCCAGAGCCTGACGCGGGGCTCAAACTCACGGACCGCGAGATCGTGACCTGGCTGAAGTCGGACGCTTAACCGACTGCGCCACCCAGGCGCCCCAAAAATTTATTTTTTTAAATAAAGCTTTACTTCCTGAAATTTTGGAGATGTTTTGACTTTGTAAATAAATAATTTTAAAATGTGTAATGGATCTTATTAGTTTCCTAAAATGCTAGGATTCTGGTCTTAGGGGAAATTGAGATGATTAAAATATCATTGATAGCTATTTTACCTTTCTGGAATTTAGGATTCCACCTTAATGAAATTTTTTTCATGATCAAACCTGACATTGACTATTTGGCTGACTGATATTTCCTACAAATATTAAGAGAATTTAAATTTTATAATACTATTATATCTTGCTTATGTAATAGTTTTGTGACTGGGCTTAGAAAATGTCTACTCCAGCAGTTATTGGCTATGAGGTCTTGTCAAAATTATTTAAATATCCTGGGCTTCAGTTTCTTCTCATCTTGATGAAAACTTATGTATCAAAATGCTTGTTTGTCACTGAAGCTTGATGAGTTTTGGAAATTCTGCTTAAGACTACTTATCTAATATGACTGTGTGCCAAAGATGGTGCTAAATCCAACAAATCATTTAATCCTCACCTCAAGAAGTAGATATTTATTTTTGACAGCCAGTTGTCATTTATATCTTGAATATCTGGCAGCCCCTTCAGGCTCAGTATGTTACAAGCGGTGTTGGCAGGATTTTGCCCTTTGGCACATGCTTTCTTCCCTCTCTTGTGTTCCCTTTTGCTTTTAATGGCATTACCACACCTCCAGTCTTCCAGGCTTAAAACCTAAAAGTTAATATAAACATCCTGTCTTCCACTGCATATGAAGTATATCATATTTATTTTTATTTTTAAAAATATTTATTTATTTATTTTGAGAGAGAGAGAATAAAAGAGAGAGAGAGAATGGGGGGAGGGGTACAGAGAGAGGAGAGAATCCTAAGCAGGCTCCATGCTGTCAGCCTGACATAGGACTCAGTCTCACAAACCATGAGATCATGACCTGAGCTGAAATCAAGATTTGGACACTCAACCAACTGCACCACCCAGGTGCCCCAAAGTGTATCATATTTACACTTTTTTTCTTAATTGTTATCACCATCTTCATTATTCTTCAGCCTCTCTATTTCCAACTATATAGGAGACTCTGGGCTGGGTACTGGTAATGAATAAGATAGCCAAAGTCTTTGATATATAAATGAGATAACAATAGTACAATAATACAATGTGATTAGTAAGGTAAAATAAAGGGCAAGTAAGTAGTAAGGGGAAATAATGGGTAGTAAGGAAGCACATAAGTGGGTTCCCTTACCTACACCTGCACCCTCAGAGATTTTCTTTGAAGCTGCTTATGTATAGATTGCAGAAATTTTTACCTAAAATTGTGTGCTTCTTTTTTTTTATGTTTATTTATTTATTTATTTTGAGAGAGAGAGAGAGAAAGAGACAGACAGAGTACCAAGGAGGCTCTGTGCTGCCAGTGCAGAGCCCCATGAGGGCCTTGAACTCATGAACTGTGGGATCATGACCTAAGCCAAAATCAAGAGTCAGACGCTCAACTGACTGAGCCACCCAGGCACCCCTAAAATTGTGGTTTCTGTGGGAATTTTAAGCAACTTAAGGAAATGATGAATGTAGCCAGCTGAGATAGCCTCTGGTGATCCCTGCCTCCTGGTTTATGATCTTGTGTAATCCCTTCCCCGTGAGTGTGGATCTGTGGCTTGCTTCTAGCCAACAGAACACCTCCAAGATGATGGAATGACACTTTTGCAAATCAGCTACATAAGATTCTGACAGGATTCTTTTATCAGACTCTATCCTTTTGTTGGTTCTGATGCAACAAGCAGCCATGTTACATACTGCTCTATGGACAGGATCGCATGCAAGGTCTGGAGAGCGGCTGCTGACTGGCGGCTAACAAAGACCTAAGGTTCTCACTCCAATAGCCCAAAAGAAATCCTGCCAACAACTACATGAACTTGGAAGCAGATCCTTTCCCACCGAACCCTCAGAAGAAACATATTGACATCAGTGTTGTGAGAGACTCTGAAGCCTAGAAGTCGGCTAATCATACCTAATTTTGACTCAGAGACTCTGAGAGATAAACGTGTGTTGTTTTAAGCTATGAAGTATGTGATAATTTATTATGCAGCAATAGAGAATGAATACAATGAGGATGACCACATACTTCCACAAAAACACCACAATCTTGTACTGCCATGTTTACAATGGAAAACATTTGTAGTACTTTAGTTGAAAGATAATTATAAGCCAATAAATGCTAGTGGGGTTATTAAGAGAAGTAGATGTATTTGAGAGAAATTTAAGAAGTAAAGCAGACTAGATATATGATTAATTTGATGAGGACATGGAGGGAAAGGAGATATTTACAGTGAAGCTCAGATTTGCCTTCAGTCACTGGGCAAAACAATAGTGCCATTCACCAACAGAGAAACAAGGCAAGGTCATCAGTAACTGGAATTTGAATCAATGTAGTAGTAGTCCAAAGTAGTAGTCTTTTTTTTTTTTTAGTATATCATGTCATATATCAGGAAACTAATACAGTATAGCATTGCTTATATAAGTCATATATAAAATATTTATAAAGTACAAATCATACTTTTGAGGGCTAGGGAAAGGACTGTATACTGAATTGGCAAATTCTGACCCTGGAAAGTGAAACACAAGGTAATTGGAAGTGTCCAGAAACTGTTGAGGGCACAGTGGCCTTATCTGTAGACCACAGATAGGTATCTTTGCATGCCTCCAGTTTTTACACCAAAATGTGGAAATACACATAATGGTTGGGGAAGTACACATCACAAATTCATGTCATAACGTAGTGTTTTTGTTCTTATTCTATAAAAATGTGCACTTTAAAGTCATCTACCTAATATTCAAGGAGCTATGTGTTAACTCCAGAAAGATAAGATCACATAAAGGGAGAGATGGCCAAGAAAATCTCAGGTCACATCATACATAAATGAATAGAGTAGTGTCATCCTCTATTAAAAGATAAAACCCCAGGAATTCCTCTGTCCAGAAACCCTCAGGGCTCATTCTGCCAGTGTGTGGATGGTATGGTACTGACAAAGACCCATACTTGTGTAGATCTAAACATCTGCCACTATCTTCATGTAGTTCAATATGTTATTAGTATAAGTGGGAGTTTTACTTTGTTATTTCCATTTGTATCGTTTTATTTTGTTTTGTTTGCTTGATTGTCTTGGTATGGTGTATGGACAGAAGAAACTAAACATCAATCCTATACAACTGGCACATTGTAAGAATGGGTTTAGAGGTTCCATATTTTATAATTGCATTTAGCTTCTGCATTTATGATTGCAGTAGAGTTTTAGCTTCAGGTAAAAAAAAAAGGAATATTCTTTTTCAAAACGTCTTCATAATAACCTTGAAATATTAAATTCTGACTGACAAATCTATTCATTCAGTAGGTCAATTTCTTTTGTGTAGTACATTCGATTAATAATGAAGCATAATTACTATGATTGGAGTGAAAATTTTGAGACCCTAAAACACAAATTATGCTTTTTGTAAAGTAGAATTATCCAATTTTTATACTTTTTTTCAAGTTCAAACATTCTCAGGCTGTCAGATATATTTACTTTTATAACTTGACACAGGTTCTGGTTAAGGTTGACTTTCACTGAAAACTTCAGAGATAAATAGTTTTGGACAAATAACAATCTGTATTATATAAGGTATATTAAAAATGTTTTCAAAAGGATGGTTATATTCTTTCAAGGGACATCATGTCAATATGTCTTCAAAGCAAAAACACATCTGAAAATTTCATAGTCAGTTCACTATGTAGTCAACACTTGAACTCTGTAGAACTTTTCAATTTATTCTTGTAGGGAATGGTTTTTGCCATAGCTCTCTGCCTCTGTTACAAACAAATTGGGCTAGAAAATAGTGTATTCCAGCTATAACTTTTCTCCTTTAAATCCCACGCCTATTTCACCAAGGACATCATGGTCTCACCATGATCATGGTCTCACCATGATCATGGTCTCACCAAGGAGATCATGACCATATCGTAGAGAATGGATATTGTAGAAATATCTTGTAGATATGTACAAGGTAGAAATACCTTGTAGAAATGTTACATGAAAGGTAGTATTTATCTAGCTTAGAAGGGGTGGTTCCATTCAACTAGGTATTACTGTAAGTTAAATTTCAGGTCATCCAACTCAACCAAATGATATGGAAACCAGAATTAATCTATTATCTATCTATCTATCTATCTATCTATCTATCTCTCATCACCTACTTTTTACTTTCTGGTGATTTATCAGAGGTGCTCTTCCCACCTTTGTTGGCCTGACTCACTCCCACTCTCCCGTGAGCTCTCAGGAGTCTCCAGCATTTCCTGAGTCCACAGACTCTGCTAAGTACTTTACTCTGTATGTCAGTAGCATCAGGGGCGTGTGTTTGTCATGGTGCTTGTTCTATTGTAGGAATAGTAGCTGTTTGTGACTTTGTCTCTCGAATTAGGCTACAGTCCCTTGAGAATAAGGCAACATGTCATCTCAGTAGCCTATACTAAGAACTAAGCATAGTTATTGATACCCAATCAATAACTGTTTGCTGATCTGATGAATTGAATGACATTATTTGTATATAACTAAATAGACTGTAAGAAAAAAAAAAGTAAACTGCAGTGAGCATAGCAGATCACATGCTAGACCTACCAATCCTCAAGAGCTATTTAAGAACAGCTGACCCCAAGTATTTACCATCAGCTACTCCTTTTTATTGATTAATTGAACCTCTTTGTTGATAAAGCAAATGCTTTTTGAGACGGTTAGCATATTTGGGTACTCTGGTGAATACACGTGAATTTGTTTCTTAGATTTATTGTGCCAAGGGCAAAACCCCACAAACAAAACAAAACAACTTGATAGGAGAGCCAGATTTGAGGAAGGAAATGGTTTGGCTGAGAGAGAAGTCTTGGGCTGCAATAAGCTGGAGCCAGGGGCAGTGTGAGGGAGGGTCTTTGTGATGCATGTTTATTCAAACTTATCAGCACCTGAAGCTCCCATAAATGTACTGACTTTATTGCTCCAACCAGAGACTCTGAGCATCTGCCTCTCAGCATCAGAGCAGATTCCCAGAGCAGCACCTCTCTGAAGTAGCATGGAGAGTCACTTCCTTCAACACACAACCCTTGTAGTGAGGGTTACAGTGAACTCCACCTCCCAGCGCAGTTGGTAAGAAACATGAAACTTGAAACTTGCAAACATGAAAGCTTGTGATATAGAGGCGAATGATGTTAGGACATTTATTCTATTCTTTCTCAGTGTGCCTTCTGCATATGAGTCTGTCTTACCACTCCTCAGTGCTTTCTCACTCTCCACCAAAAGATTCAGTGGCCACAATGTGTCAGGAACTAGAACATCCACTTTTAGAGAAGAAAAGTGTAAGAGACAGAAATTTGACACTACTGTTGTACACACTCTGAGGGGTGTGCCTTCCAGTATGTGCAATGCCAGCCTGGGACTAAAATGCCATGGTGCTCTGCATTTCCATGATCTTATATAAGTGGAGCCTGTGCTGCTCTCTGAAGCATCCCTCCACACATTCACTGGATCACTTTTCATACTCAATGTTTCAGCAATTTTCTCCTCTTTCATTATTATATTTTTCTTTTCTTCTAGATCTTGCCCATAAGCATAAATGTATTACTATTTCTTCCATCTCAAAAATTTGCCTTCCCTTGTGCCCACTTCCTTAAACATCTGCATAACCTAATTTTCTCACCAACTTTAAGCCTTTGCTGGAATATTAACTTCTCTAAGAGGCTTTTCTTCATCATAGTAAAGTTGCCACTCAACCCCTCTGTCTGTCATATTTTGTCTGTACCTACTTTTTTTCTCATAGCATTTTATCTTCCTCTAACTGCGTAGCACAATTATTTATTTATTTATTTTTTCTCATATTCTCTTACTTAAATGAAGCTGCATAAATAAGTAAGCAAACTGCTTCCTGATATTAGTAGGTGCTCAGTAAATGTAGAGTGAACAAATTCATAAATGATGACACATTCATTTCATTTTTTGAGAGATTCGGTCTTAAGGTTTTCCCTACAAAAATAAAATTTAATTTAAAAATTTTTTCATGTTATTTATTTATTTTAGGAGAGAGAGAGAGAGACAGGGCAAGAGCAGGGAAAGAGCAGACAGAGAAGGAGAGAGAATCCCAAGCAGGCTCTGTGCTGTCCTCAGGAAGCCTGATGCAGGGCTCAATCCCATAAATCATGAGATCATGACCAGAGCCAAAATCAAGAGTTGAACACTTAACCAACTGAGCCACCCAAGAGCCCTAAAAATAAAATTCTTCACTAAAAATCATTGTACTGCAGTTACAAAAGTTAATTTCATGTCTTATTTGCATTCTCTTTTGTTCCACAGAGCCTGATTCATTCTTGGTTTTAGAATTTTCATGTTTTCTGGACTGTGTGGTCTTCCAGGTATTTCAGGTAGTATGTGAAAGGGGCTTCTAGATTGACAAAATTATCTACTCCGTGTCTATTATAAGGCAGAAGAAACAGTTCTTTGATGACTTTTAAGATCTCTTTTGTACCCAGAAGCACTCATTCAGAGTTTCATCCTTTCCAGGTGCTGTGTTCTCCTTTGGACTAAGCATTGATAGAAAACTTAATGTAAATTAATTGTACATGAAGCTATCACTTCCTTGGCCATCACTTCCTTAGTTTCCACCAAGGAAACTACCTAGTGTGGTTTATATTTGACGTGAGGCTGTAAAGTAGGTTTTTACTAACTCCTTGTTAAGTTGAATTCAATTCATTAATCAGTTTCGGTCATTAGCTAACAAGGCAGTAGTACAGAGAGGAGATCAGAAAGAGTTGGTGAAGGACTTGTGGGAAGGATCTCTTAATGTTATGAAAAACGATGTCTTTAGTAGATATTTTAAAATGGAGTAAGGGACTAAAATAGAAATATAAGGTAATCTTTGCTACAATTGCTATTTACATAAAGTTCCTCTTTTAAACCATTTGGTATTACTTTTTAAAGACCTGTGCTGACTCTCAACTGCATCTTTCCCCCTCTTATGATGGAAATTATGCTTTACTTCCATTAGAGGTATGTCTCCACCTGGCTGTAGAGTTCTAAAATTCTTTTAAACCTCATACTACACAAGTTCAGGCACGTGCGCTCATGTGCGTGTGCACACATGAAACCTTTATATTTTCCATGTATGGCACTTTCTTCCTGAGCTTTGCCAGATTTAAAAGAGAGCTCTTTTAACTTGGAAAATGGGGGTGGGTTTCTGTTTTAGATATGGAAAAGTAAGAAAGAATACTTTATTTCCCACAGACCCTCTTTTCAACTGTGTTTTTACATTAAAATTATCTGAGAAAAAAATAAATACCAATTCATGGGCTTCATCTTAATCCAATTGAATTATAATCTTATGAAGTGTAGCCAGGCACTAGTACTTTTTTAATATCACAATTCCTGTTTAATAAATTCCTATTATTAATGGACTCTGCACTTGCTATCATAACTTGCTATCATATTGCCTCATCTATAAATTTTTAAAGTTTGCACACTTTCTCAAAAATAAAGAATATCTTGAGGCATTTATTCTAACCATTATATTTCTTATAATTTTCTTGGAAAAGTGTGGTGGCAAACAAATGTTCCTTGAAATGATATTCAAAATCCTTTTGTGGTTATATTAAACTTGCAATGAGAAAGAAGTCTGGAATGCTGCAAGTTATTTATACAAAGAAAAGAAAGAGGTTACATGTTTTCTGTCTTGTTTAAGTAATTGGCTTACCCACCCTGTATACCTACTTGTATTGCCAAGGTCAAATTTGAGAAAAGATATTCTTTTAGGTTACCTACTAATTTCCATGCATCCATGCACTCTTTTTTAAAATTTTTTGAATGAATAATCACACTCTCTAAAACTGCATTTGGATTTTAGGAAGATAAGAATGATAAATCATAAAGCAATGAAGTACCCAGAAGAAACACTAGGCTTAAAAGTTTTATATTGTCTTTTTTTTTTTAAGTCAATAATAAGCTACCAAGGGAGAGAATATGAAGGTGTGGAAACACTGTAAAATTTAGAGGAAGATAGACCTGAGTTTGAATCTCATGTTTTTCATTCACAACCCATAGCCACTGCCTTGGCAAGTCTGAATCAGACCACTCCTCGCCATTTCCACAGCTACAGCCCTCAGTTGAGGTAGTAGCATCAACCACCTGACCCTCTCCCGCCAGAGTGGAAGTTCTTTCCTATCTCGTCCTTCAAGAACCTTCCCTACACAGTAGTCAAAGTAATACTTTTTGTTATTGTTCTTGTTTTCAGCTTTATTGAGGGATAATTGACACATAGGACTTGTATATATTTAAGGAGTACAACTTGGTGATTTGATATATTGTACACATTGTGAAATGATCACCACAATCAAGCTAATTAACATATCCATCTTCCCAAATAATTGCTCCTTCCTTCCTTCCTTCCTCCTCTCTACCTCTCACCCTCCCCCTCCCTCCTTCCCTCCCTCTCTTTTACTCTCTCTTCTCTTCTTGTGGTGAGAACACTTAAGATCTACCCATTAGGCAAATTCCAAATATGTAAATCACTATTATTAACTATAGTCACCATGCTGAACATTAGATCTTCAGAATTTATTCATCTTGCATAATTGAAAATTTGTACTCTTGATGCTTCTCCTCATTACTCCCCCCCCCACTCCCCACAGTCCCCAGTAACCAGCATTCTACACTCTGCTGCTATGAATTTGACTGTGTTAGATTCCATATATGAGTGAAATAGTACAGTGGTTGTCTTTCTGTCTCTGGCTTATTTCACTTAGCATAATGTCCTACAGATTCATCCCTGTGGCTGTGAATTAAAGGATTTCTTTTTTTTTTTTTTAAGGCTGAAATCTTTTTAAAGCATAAGTCTGACTGCTTTAAACCCTCCACTTGCTTCTTGTTGTAATTAGAATAAATTCCACATTCTTTATTCTGGCTCTAAATTTCTAATCTCATCTTCTACCCTCTTCCCCTTGCTATATACACTTCAATTACACAACTGTCTCTGGAATAGGCTAAACTAATTCTTATGGTCTTACACAGATAATTCTAGAGCAAAATAGAGATGAGAGCAAGTGCTTATCTCATGCCCTCATCAGGCAAATGCCATATTTAATATTTTCAAAATCTGTTACCTCATCTGTGAAACTGTTTTTTTTTTTCAATGAAATCATGGGAAAATCATTGCCAGTGTCTAGAAATTATTGAGCTATACAAGCTAAGAGAGTGGAGCTATTCATTTTAGGCATTGAAAGATTATTAATTGATAGCCAAAGATAAGGTGATTGCATTCTTCATCACAACCAAGATTATAACCACTACTTAAGCAAATACCATATGCCAGACACCATATTGAATACTGTAGATGATAAAAAGTGGATGAGGATAAAAGAGGCTTTGCTCTTAATTGCTTAAAATCTGGAAGAGAGGATAAGGCAAGCACAATGATAATGCCTCTACTAGGAGAATATTTGTCATAAGAGTCAGACACAGGGGTTTTACAAATGAGGGTGTAATAGGTCTGAACCTCACTGTAAGCAATGGTGATTTAACAGTTTCTGTATCTGTTCCCCAATCTGTTTGAACTGCTTCTCCATAACTGAATTGAAATATAAGACTAGTTAAGTATGGGGGTCAAGGAATTAATAAGGGATTGGCATTTGAGATGGACCTGGAAAATGGGGGACATAATGGAATATGTTTTTGTTATCTCTTTTTTAATTCAGTCATGACTTTCACCAAGACAATACAGTGAGCTTTGTGATTTTGTAGAAGTGTACTTGTTGAATGTTACTGGTCTAGTGATAGTCTTCCAAGGGAAATAGGACTCCCATCTCTGGAATGAGAAGGATCTTGGACAAGTAAATTGATCTCAGATTTTCTTCCCTAGTTTGTAAAATGTCCAATTTATGTGATTGTTGTAAATCTTGGACTAATATGAAATCTCTGACATATAGGTGCTTAATTAATGCTACCTGTCATTTTTACTTTTAATAACCAGAGAAACTGTATATTATAGAAAGTCAGCAAAATTGTGGATGGTTAAAGTGTATACTCTGTATTGACAAGATGGCCTTTGAATTCTGGCTGTGCCCCCTCATTTGCTTTGTGATCTCGAGTAAGTAACTTAACATTGCTTTGCCTCATTTCTTTAATCTGTGAAGTGGGGGTTATAATATATCCTACCTCAGAGGGCTGTTGTAGGGGTATTGCACCACATAATTCATATAAAATGCCTGCTGTCCTCAATAAATATGTAACATTTTATAATAATAATAATAATAATAATATATTTAATATGGAGTTGTTAATCTGATGATCTATGGTATATGACATGTCAACACATGGTGGGTGAATTACTTTTTGATGAACAGATTATTCTCCAATAAAAAATTCAGCTAATCAGACATATAGGCCCAGAGTGCTATTTTGAAGACCTGCCATTCAGTATTCTCATTTTATTTGACCATGTTGCCAGTGTTGTTGTTGTTGTTGTTGTTGTAGTTTTAGTTGTTTTACTTATGCTTTTATGATTCACTATCACTGGGTTTTTAAAATATGGTAAGAGAGGTCAAATCCAGGAAAAAATGGAAGGTATAGTCCCACCTCAGAAAGATGACTACAAAGGAAAAAATAATCTTGTTAGAAGAGAATTCCTTTAGGGGTGCTAAAGATTTAAGGATAGAATTTTTCTATTTTGAGCCAAGCAGTAATAAAGAAGTGAAGACTAGAAAGTGGAGAAATTGTTGCCCATGAGAGGAATTTCTTGCTTGACTGTTTCCTCTTAAATCTCATTATGTAAGCTGACTGATCGCTTTTCCCAAACTCGGATTCAGATCTTAAGTATAGAAGAGCAATTCTAGTGAAATACTTATATGTAAATCCTTTGGAGTAAAACATTTTTATTTCTATATGCTTATAATTATTTCCCAGCTTACTTGGAAGAGTGTATAGTTTGAAAAATCTGGAAGTGAAAGTTACATTCCTTAAGTAAGCATGAAAAAAAAGTATTTGGTCCACCTCAATAAGAAATGAGGTTTATTGATCCAGTTTTCTCTCAGCCAGCCTGATAATCAGAAAGACTGTCACCAGCAGAATTCTGGAAGAGGAAGATATTACTACAACCACTCTACATAACTTCCTAGTGCTGGTTTCATATCTAAATGGAACATGGCAAAGATGTACCTGTTTGCTCAACAGAGGGAAGAGCTGCACTGTTCACTTTAAAGACTCAGGCTTTTTGCTTACATTTCATGCCCTAAGTTACCTCCCTGTTCTTTTCATGTATTCTGCACTCCAGCCAAACTGAATAACTATCTTGCTGCTATCCATTACTTCTGAGGATTTTTTTGTTTTTTTTAATTGTTTAAAGTTTATTTATTTTGAGAGAGACAGAGACAGTGCAAGTGGGGGGAGGGGCAGGGAAAAGATCCCAAGCAGGCTCTGTGCTGCTAATGCAGAGCCTGATGCGGGGCTCGAACTCACAAAACTGTGAGATAATGATGAGCCAAAACCAAGAATTGGATGCTTAATGGACTGAGCCACCCAGATACCCCATGATTTTTGAATTTGTATACATAGTCACCTCTACCTGCAGATATCACCTCCATGTTCATACACCCAAACCTAACTCCTCATCTAATCTCAGTTTAAATGTAACTTGTCCTTTGAAGCCTTTCCTTTTTTCGACAAGAAATGATCCTATACTTCATAAAAGTTTCCTAGATCTTCCTCAGGACTTCTAATATGGCATTTTATTCTTCATATGTATTGTGTACATACATATACCAAATAGTTCTAGGGATACATCAGTGACTAAAACAGAAATCCTTGTAAACTTAATAAACAAGTTAAAAATGTGTGTTAGTGATTTATGCTAAAAAGAAGAATGCAGAAGAGGAGGAAAATAGGAAGTGGAAAGGCAGCAATTTTATGTGGTCAAAAGAGTCCCAACAGCAAAGGAGACACGAGAGTAAAGACCTGAAGTATGATGTGCATGTAGGAGAAGAGCATTCAGGCAGAGGAAAGAGCAAGTATGACGACTCTGGGTGGGAGTGGACCTCATGTGGGATGTCATCGGCTGGGATTAGAGTGACCAAGAGGGAAAGGAGTAGCAGATGATGTCATAGAGGTGAGGAGTGAGGAGTCATAAGGGAGCATGAGGAAGAACAGGCAGATGGTAAAGGTCTTTAGAGTGACTGACTTTTTCTCAGGGTTAGATGACCAAACCATGGAAAGGGTCTTGATCATTTCAGAAGAATGATAGAACTTGTATTTTAACAGGAGCGACAATGCAGCAGTTGAGAGCATGCAGATTCTGGAAATACTCTGAAGATAGAAATTATTGAATTTATTGAAAGATTGACCACCAGGAGAAAAAGAGGAGCAAGCGGAACTCAAAGGTCTATGACTTGAATGATTGGAAAGAAGGCGCTTCCATTAGTTGAAATGGAAAAAGCTAGAAAAGAAACAGGAAACAGTGTCAGGCATTCTGCTTTGAACATGTACAGTTAAGATTACTGGCCTGTCCTGTGATTAGTTGGATATGTAAGTTGTAAGTTTGGGGGAACAGTTGGGAGCACTTGGTATCAGTGGTGCCAATTTGGGAGTCATAAACATTTACTTTTCTTTTCTTTTTTTAGATCTATTTTTATAGTTTTGAACACTCTCCATACTGTTTTCCACAGTGGTTGCACCAATTTACACTCCCATCAGCAGTGCACAAGGGTTCTCCTTTCTCCACATTCTCACTGACACTTGTTATTTCCAGTGTTTTTGAGAATAGCCATTCTAACAGGTGTGAGGTGATATCTTCTTAGTGGTTTTGATTTGAATTTCCCTGATGGTTAGTGATGTTGAAAACCTTTTCATATACTGTTGGCCATTTGTATGTCTTCTTTGGAAAATGTCTATTCAGATTTCTTGCTCATTTTTAGTTATTTGGTTTTTTGCTATTGGGTTGTATGAGTTCCTTGTGTATTTTTTATATTAACCCCTATTGAATATGGGCTTTGCAAATATTTTCTCCTGTTCCATAGGTTGCCTTTTTATTTTGTTGATGGTTTCTTTCACTGAGCAGAAACCTTTTTAATTTTATGTAGTCTCACAATTTTTGCTTCTGTTACATTTGCTTTTGGTGGCAAATCCAAAAGTTAATTACCAAAGCTAATGTAATGGAGCTTACTGCCTATCTCTTCTTCTGGGAGTTGACAGTTTCAGATTTTATATTCAAGTCTTTAACCCATTTTATGTTGATTTTTGTGTATGGTGTAAAACAGGAGCCCAGTTTCATTCTTTTGTATGTTAGTCTCAAGTTTTCCCGGTACCATTTATTGAAGAGACTGTTCTTTCTTCATTGTATATTATTGGCTCCTATGTTGTAAATTAATTGACTGTCTATGCATGAGTAAATCTAAGTTCTCTTTTCTGTTCCATTGATCTATGTAATTTCAGTATTTATGCCAATACCATACTGTTTGATTACTATGGCTTTGTAATATAGTTTTAAATCAGAACGTGTGGTGCCTCCAGCATTATTCTTTCTCAAGGTTTCAAACGGGGTCTGTTTGGTTTTATGCAAATTTTAGGGTTCATTTTTCTATTTCTGTGGAAAATGCCAATTTTTATAGGAAATGCAATGAATCTATATATTGCTTTGAGTTCAATGGACACTTTAACAATGAATTTTTCCAATCTCCAAACACGGAGTAACTGTGTATTTATTTATTTCTTCTTCAATTTATTTTATCAATGCCTTATAATTTTCAGTGTAGACTTCCTATCTACTTATTTAAATTGATTCCTAAGTATTTCTTTGGTGCAATTGTAAATGGGATTCCTTTCTTAATTTCTCTTTCTGATAGTTCTGTCTAGTTCTGGTAGCGTACAGAAACACAACTGATTTTTGTGTGTTGATTTTGTATCCTGAAACTTTTCTTAATTCTTTTATTAGTTCTGACAATTTTTTTTGATGGAGTCTTTGGGTTTTCTATACAGATCATGTTATCTGTAAACCGGGACAGTTTTACTTCCTTAATTCCAATTTGGATGCCTTTTTCCCTGTTTTTACCTAATTTTTCAGGCAAGGGCTTCCAACACTATGTTAAATGAAAATGGAGAATGGGCGTCTATCTTTTTCCTGATATTAGAGGAAATACTTTGATCTTTTTACCATTGAGTATGATTTTGGCTGTGAGCTTGTCACATATAGCCTTTGTTTTGTTGCGGTGCATCCCCCCTATATCCACTTTGTTGAGAATTTTTATCATGAATGGATGTTGAATTTCATCAGATGCCTTTCTGCATCTTTTGAGATGATCATATGATTTTTATCCTTCATTTTATGTTATGTATCACAATTATAGGTTTACATATGTTGACCTGCACTTGCATACTTAGAATAAATCCCACTTGATAATGGTATATGATGCTTTTAATGTAATGCTGAACTTGGTTTGCTAGTATTTTTGAGGATTTTTCCATCTATATTTTTCAGAGATACTGGCCTGTTATTTTCTTTTCTTGTAGTGTCCTTGTCTGGTTTTGGTTATCAGGGTATGGCTGGCCTTCTACAATGAATTGGGATATATTCTCTCCTCTTCCAGATTTTGGAAGAGTTTGAAAGGATTGGTATTAATTGTTTTTTAAACATTTGATAGAATTTACCAATGAAGCCATCTGGCCCTAGACTTTTGCTTATTGGGAAGTTTTGGATTACTGATTCAATCTTCTAGTAATTTATTTGATAAGATTTTCTGTGTCTTAATGTTTTAGTCCTGGCAGGTTGTGTTTTTCTAGGAATTTATCTGTTTTTTCAAGGTTATCCAACTTACTGGTATATAATTGTTCAGGGTAGTTTCTCATGATCTTTAGTATTTCTTTGTAATCCATTGTAGTGTCTCTTCTTTCATTATAATTTTGAGTCTCCTCTCTTTCTTTCTTAGTCTAACTAAAGTTTGTCAATTTATTTATCTTTTCAAAAAACAAGCTCTTAGTTTTTTTTTGTTTTTGTTTTTAATCTTTCCATTGTCTTTTAGCCTCCATTTCACTTATTTCTATTCTGATCTTTCTTATTTCTTTCCTTTGACTGACTCTGGGCTTATTTTGTTCTTCTTTTTCTAGTTCCTTGAGGAGTAATATTAGATTGATTATTTGAAATCTTTCTTTTTTCTTAATATGGTTGTTTTTTCCTATAAACTTCCTTCTTTTGCTCTACCCCTAAGTTTCAGTATGTTGTATTATCATTTCATTTGTTTCAAGATGTTTTTGGATTTTTCCTTTGATTTCTTCTTTGACTCATTGATTCTTCAGGAGCATTTTATTTAAGTTCCACATATTTGTGAATTTTATATTTTTCTTATAATTGATTTCTACTTCCATACTATTGTGGTTGGAAAAGATGGTTGATATGTTTTTGGTTTTCTTAAATTTATTAGGACTTGTTTTATTGCCTAACATATGACCTATCCTGGAAAGTGTTCCATGTGCTCTTGAGAAGAATGTGTATTCTGCTGTTGTTTGATGGAATGTTCTGTATATGTCTGTTAGGTCTATCTGGTCTAATGTGAAGTTTAGGCCCATCATTTCCTCACTGATTTTCTGTCTAGGTGATCTATTCTTTATTGAAACTGTGGTATTGAAGTCCTTACTATTTATTGTATTGTATTATTATTGTATTCTTGCTTTAGATCTGTTATTATTTGCTTTATATATTTAGATGCTCCAGTATTTAGTCCATAAATATTTACAATTGTTATATCCTTGATGAACTGGCCCCTTATTTTTATATAATAACCTTCTTTGTTTCATAGTTTTTGGATTATAGTCTATTTTGTCTCATATGAGTATAGTGACCCCAGCCTCATTTTGGCTTCCATTTGCATGGAACATCTTTTTTCATCCTTCACCTTCCATCCACGTGTGTCCTTAAAGCTGAAGTGAATCTCTTGTAGACAGCATATAGTTGGGTCTTGTTTTTTATCCATTCAGCTACTCTGTATTTTGATTATAGAATTTAGTTCCTTTACATTTAAAGTACTAGTGGAAGGTGTGGACTTACTACTGCCATTTTGTTGTCTCCTGGCTGTTTTATAGTTTATTTATTCCTTTCTTCATCTCTTGCTCCCTTTCTTTGAGATTTGATGATTTTCTATGGGGTTATGCTCTGATTTCCTTCTCTTTATCTTTTGTGTGTCTAATATAAGTTGGTTTGTGGCTATCACAAGGTTTACTTTAAAAAATTTATATTTACAACAATCTATTTTAAACTGAAATCAACTTAACTTCAAATGTGTATGAAAGTTCTACATTTTTATACTTCTTCCCAGACCTCCATGGGAGGAAGGAAATTCAGGGGCCTCCTATGTAATTATCTTGGTCTGGAGTTAAGATATATGCTACCATTTTTTATGGACCCACAAACATATGGCCAACTAGTCTTTGACAAAGCAGGAAAGAATATCCAATGGAATAAAGACAGTCTCTTCAGCAAGTGGTGCTGGGAAAACTGGACAGCAACATGCAGAAGAATGAACCTGGACCGCTTTCTTACACCATACACAAAAATAAACTCAAAGTGGATTAAAGACCTCAATGTAAGACAGGAAGCCATCAAAATCCTTGAGGAGAAAGCAGGCAAAAACTTCTTTAATCTTGCCTGCAGCAACTTCTTACTCAACACATCTCCAAAGGCAAGGGAAACAAAAGCAAAAATGAACTACTGGGACCTCATCAAAATAAAAAGCTTCTGCACAGTGAAGGAAACAATCAGCAAAACTAAAAGGCAACCGACAGAATGGGAGAAGATATTTGCAAATGACATATTAGATAAAGGGTTAGTATCCAAAATCTATAAGGAACTTATCAAACTCAACACCCAAAAAACAAATAATCCAGTGAAGAAATGGGCAAAAGACATGAAGAGACACTTCTCCAAAGAAGACATCCAGATGGCCAACTGACACATGAAGAAATGCTCCACATCACTCATCATCAGGGAAATACAAATCAAAACCTCAGTGAGATACCACCTGACACCTGTCAGAACGGCTAACATTAACAACTCAGGCAACAACAGATGATGGCAAGGACGTGGAGAGAGATTGTTGTTGGTGGGAATGCAAGCTGATGCAGCCACTCTGTAAAACAGTCTGGAGGTTTCTCAAAAAACTAAACATGGAACTACCCTACAACCCAGCAATTGCACTACTAGGCATTTATCCACGGGATACAGGTGTGCTCTTTCAAAGGGACACATGCACCCCTGTGTTTATAGCAGCACTATCAACAATAGCCAACGTATGGAAAGAGCCCAAATTTCCCTTGACGGATGAATGGATAAAGAAAATGTGGTGTATATATACAGTGGAGTATTACTTGGCAATCAAAAAGAATGAAATCTTGCCATTTGCAACTACGTGGATGGAACTGGAGGGTATTATGCTAAATGAAATTAGTCAGAGAAAGACAAAAATCATATGACTTCACTCATATGAGGACTTTAAGAGGCAAAACAGATGAACATAAGGGAAGGGAAATAAAAATAATATAAAAACAGGGAGGGGACAAAACAGAGGAGACTCATAAATATGGAGAACAAACTGAGGGTTACGGAAGGGGTTGTGGGAGGAGGGATGGGCTAAATGGATAAGGGGCACTAAGGAATCTACTCCTGAAATCATTGTTGCACTACATGCTAATTAATTTGGATGTAAATTTAAAAACATAAAAAATAAAGTTAAAAAAAAGATATATGCTACCATTTTTTAAAATAACCTAGACTATTTGTGTAAAATTATTAATAAAAGACAACTGCTATGTTAAAATACCAAATTTGATTTAGGCTCTGTATATGTATTTATGTCATATCTTTGAACAATTCTTTGTAGAGAGCTCGCAACACCAGCAATTCATCTGTCAGTATATGCAAAGTGAGTTCATTAAATTTGGCCTGGTGCTGTAAAAGGCACATTACACTATTTTTCCATATCTATTTTGTCTTTTACAAGACATACTAGAGATATGTTGTGCTCCAGATTTTGTAATACAACATTTGTCATTAATATATCTCCAATACTTTTATATTAATTTTAATATTAGAATCATGTCTTCTTTAAAAAGACAGAGTTCTCATAAGGAGACATGAAATAATTGCACAAAATATTTTAGTTTCTTATGCAATATTATTTTTTAAAAGAATGCAAAATGTTTAAACATTTAGCATTATATGACTCTTCTCTTTAGTTCAAATCAGAACACTTTCACCAAGGTGTTTTTTAGTTTAAGATGCTGCAGATGTGAAAAGATAAAAGAAGAAATGAACTCATTCTATTATGGAAAGAATGGATGAGAATGAAGGCATTACCACATTTTTAGAGCATGCATTCACATAGATTATTTGAGATTAGATGAATAAATTATATGGCTTTATATTTATTATATTTATTATTATTTATTTTATTTTTATGTTTATTTTTATGCTTATTATTTATTATTATATGGCAACTAAAAAACGTTGCGTACATTTTACCTTCATATTTCTAAAGAAGTAGCTTGATGGGTTTAGTCACTGAATTAAAGAACTTGGAGTTTTGGATCCAAATGATTCTTCAATCATCTCTTTGTCAGACAATTTGTATTCTATGGTTGGGTTTAAAATAGGGTTCCTGACAGGGAATATCATGTGCCAGAGCCTTGAGGCAAAAAGTCCCGAGGTACTTTTGAAGAACTTTTAAAGAAATCCTAATGGCAACAGTCCTTAGAACTGTGTGGCTATAGCACTTAGTGTTCAGTGTTAACTATTGTCCTATTATCTGTAGAACCTTCTAATAGGAAAGGCATGTGAAAATGTTAATGCTGTTTTTGGTGCATTGCAAAATTAAAATGAATCCTAATTACATGCCCTTTATTTACATGTACTTTATAAAATGTCTACCATGAATTGTGCTCTAAGGAATTCTACCATGAATTCTACCTATATTAGAGAATGGATGACTAAAAGTAGGTTCTAAGTGTTTAAGTAAGTTAGTAGGCATTAACGTTTTATAATTTCAATCTGAAAGAAACATTTGAACTATTGTTTTCTAAGTAGTAATGCAGCTCTTGACTAAGCATAGTCAAGTGTAAGTATGAAAAGGGTATGTTTATTGAATAAAGTATGGTCAACATGTTTGTGGGTGGATAGAATTCATTTTATAATTGTAGAGAAGAAAGAAATATTTGTATGAAAACCCATATGATAGGTGCTTGTCACTTTCTAGTGATTTGTTGCTTACTTTGTTCTCAGTGGGTCTCTTCTGTGTTCTAGGATGAGTTGGCAGTGTGGAACAGCACTTCAAATGGGACTTATAAGACTGAATATTCAGTGCAGTACTTCTAAGTTTTGTCAAGCTGTGTGGCCTTGAGGAAGTCATTTCATTTCCCTATATCTCCAATCCCTCTTCCCAAAAGTAAAGAAAATGATATCTGACTTGCTGTAGATTTGCTGTTGTGAGGATCACAGCAGTGCCACATAGAAAAGTACCATGAAAGCTTTAAGTCACTAAACAGATGTAAAGTATTCTCAACCATGCAAAATTTAAAAGCGTAAAAGTTTGTTACTATTATAAATGTGAACGGGCATTTCCCAGGGACTTTAGTACGAAGGTAAAAGAATACTGACTTGAATTTTGCAGTAAAAACATGCATTCTTTAACTTCTGTGTCCAGTAGATGCAGATCAGATTTTTCAGGCACATCCTCCCGATGGGGACAAAGAGAAACTCAGGACAAAATTTATATTTAAAAAATTCTGCCTGAAAACATTGGAGAACCAATAATGCAGCGAAAAGCTATGTGGCTAAGATCATTTAGAAGATAGAAATACAGAGAGGGGAAACCTGGCATTAGGGTCTGCTTTCATCTTGTATTGTCAATTTTAGGGCAAAAAAAAGGGGGGCTTTTTTTTTCCCCACATGGAAGCTGAGAAGCTAAGCAAGTCTAAGAGAAAAACAACAACAAAAAAATGGAGTAAATGAATGCCCATAAAGACAAAAATGTGTTAAGGTTTTATTCTGAGACCATAATGGGAGCTAGGAATAAGAGGAGAGAGGAAAGAGGATGGCTCTTAGAAGTTGAAAACTCATGTCCACACAAAAACCTGTGCACAGTTGCTTATAGCTGCTTTATTCATAATTGTTAAAACTTGGAAGCAACTGAGATGTCCTTCAGGAGAGGAATGGGTAAAAAGTGTGGAACATCCAGAACATGGAATACTATTCAATATTAAAAATAAATGAACTATCAAGCAATGAAAAGACATAGAAGAAAATTAAATGCATATTACTAAGTAAAATAAGCCCAATCTGAAAGGTCACATACTGTATGATTCCATCTATATGATGTTCTGGAAAAGGCAAAGCTATGAAGATAGTAAAAAGGTCAGTGACTGCCAGGGATTGGGGGAAGAGAAATGAATAAGTGAAGCATAGAGAGTTCTTAGGGCAGTGGAATACTCTATATGATATTATAATGATGGATATATGTCATTATACATTTGTCCAAACCCATAGAATGTACCACATGAAGAGGGAACTAATGTAAAGTAGGGACTTGGGGTGATTATGATGTGTCAGTGTAGGTTCATCAGTGGTAACAAATGTATTGGTCTGGGGGAGTATGCTGATAATGGGGAAGGCTGCGAACCGTGTGGGAGCAGGGCTATCTGGGTGATCTCTGTCCTCTCAATTTTGTGGTAAACCTAAAATTTCTCTAAAAAAAGTAAAGTCTTTTAAAAAATGGGTAGCTGGTTTGCAGATAGACTACTGACATGATGTTCAAAAATCAAAATAAATCACACATAGAATGATTTAATCAATGGGGGTATAACAACACCTAACATTCTGTGATTTTTTTTTTTTATAGAATTATGCTAAGCAGTTGAATTTTCTTCACTTGATCTTAGCCAAAAGGCTGAGAAGCGATTTGCAGTTGAATTTTCTTATTTAACATACATAAAAACCTAGGCACTAGACATATCATTAACCTCATTTTGGAAATGGGAAAACCAAGTTTTACACCACATAAGTAACTTTCCCAAACATTAGAATTAGGATTTGGAAGTGCACAGCCCTATCCAGAGTTTGTATTCTTGCTATACAAAAGATGCTGAAACAATTGCAGTAACAAAAACTTCAAGATTTTCAAATCGTGAAAGATTGTAGTAACTGATGTTGATGAAGAAAAACTGCCTGGCATATCAGCAGAGAATCATAGATGCTGAGAATTGAAAGGGACCTTGGATACCATCCTTCTGTCTGAATACTTTCCATCAAATGGTAATTAATCTCCCTTTTGGGCACCACTAATGACAATTAGCTCTTCATTCTAGTAAAGGTTCATACCATTAGAAACCATCTTTTTGTAGAGCTGAAATTTGTGGGGTTTTGTTTTGTTTTAGCTTCCAATCACTGGCTCTAATTCTGTCCTTGATTAATTCAGAATAATTTATATTATCCTAAGGAGTTTTGAGATACTTAGATAAATATACCAGGTTATGCATAAATAATTTCTTCTTTAGGTTAAGTATTCTCATTTTCTTCTTCTTTTTCTCATATGACATAATTGCTGATAGCTTTCCTCAGGATGTGCTCATTTGTCCATGTCCCTTATTGGTATAATTGGGAAATGTCATAGGATAATTATAGATAAAAAGACGTTAACATATCAATATCTGGGATGTGATAAAACCTTTTTCTTTCAAATTTTCTTGAGAATTCAAAATGGTGATGTTCTTAGTTTCTCCTATGCTTACTAGAATAGGCCCTCTTAACGGCAAACTTCATTTGTTTGTAATTTACTAAAATTTCTCTATTCTCCTTTTTGGGCTCAGAAAACAAAGTTATATAGCAGTGCTATTTCTTCTCAATGTAAGATTATTTCTTTATGATATATTCCTAGCAGAGGAATTTCTGGATAAGAATTTGTATTAGGATAGAGGCTAAGTTGCAACAAAGAAGATTCCAAAAATGCAATGGCTTAAATACAAGAGAAATTGTTGTTGTTTTTTTTCCCCTCTCAGAAAACAGCCTAACCAGCAGGGAAGCTCTGCCTCATGAAATCTGTTAGAGATGGAGGCTTCCTTCATCTCATTCTTATTTAGACACTGCCTCATCTTTGTGATCAAAACTGTGCCATTTCCAAAATCTTCTTTGCAGCCTAAAGGAAGGTGAACAGTTCAGGATAAGCCCCTTGACCTGGGGGTGCCTGGGTGGTTCATTTGGTTACGCATCAGACTTTAGCTCAGGTCATGATCTTGGGATTCATGGGTTCCAGCCTGGCATTGGGCTGTGTGCTGCCAGCTCAGAGCCTGGAGCCTGCTTTAGATACTGTGTCTCCTCTCTGCCCCTCCCCCACTTATGCTCTGTCTCTCTCTCTCTCTCTCTCAAAAATAAATAAGCATTAAAAAAAATAAATTGGAACTGACCTGGAAGCTGTGTATATGAATTTTGTCCTATATCCTTTAAGAGAAAGGAGTCCAGTAGCCAAGTTGGACTGGACTTGGTTGCTAGGGGGCTGGGAAATGTCATCCCTGTGAAGCCATGTACCCAGCGTCAGCAATTTTACTGTGAAACGAACCAGGAATTAAAATTTGGTCTGTTAGCCTCTACTACAGATATTATATTCTTTGTTTTTATGAATCTTAAACTATTTTTCAAAATTGCTCTACAGAGTGTTCATTAACTGAGTCTATTTCTAATGTTAGTAAACACATTAATATGTAATGTAAACAAACAAAAAATTCAAATGCATGAAACCATTAATAAGATCAACATCAACAGGTTTGGGAAATACTTGACTTAGTAAGCAAACATCTCAATTAATAGAAGCAGAAGGGGTAGGAATTTGCATGCTGGCTGCAAGCATTTACAGTGTCATGGGCTTTAGTGCAGATAATTTACATTAAAGATAGGGAGCCAAACTTCCTCTTGCACGTTGTTAAATGGAGTCAGTTAACATAGTTTTTTTTTTTATCTCACTTTTTCTGTGGCACTTGCTATTTTGCTCTGAATACCATCTCACCAAACATCCACTCAAGCTATAATCTAGTAATATTACAGTGAAAAAAATAATTCCCATTTCTCAGGGATGGTGTTATTTTTTCAAGTGAATATTGCTTGCATTTGGACAGTCATTTGCTAATTTTTCACTGTTATATCGAAAACACTGTTTGCGCATACAAGATAAAATGATTAAGGGGAAACCAAAATTTACATACGTGTAGTGATTTTTGAAGACATCAAAATGAATAATATACATTATAACTGAAACGTCATCTTGCATTCCTTCAATTCCAATCATAAGCAAAGAAACCTTGTGATATTCATTTCTGACCTGCTGCATTCTGTTCTCAAACTGTTTTTTATTCATATGCATTTTTAAAGTTTTGCTTCAGATTAGTATCATTGAACTGCTCAAAATCTGAGGTAAGATAAACACACAGAATTTCAAATGTGGCCCCACTCTTAATCTTGAGATGGCCAGTCCACAGCCATTCACTTGAACCTGCTTTAGGAGAGTTCTGTACTGGGTACAGTCGGTGGGAAGGAAATAGTCTCTGACCTCTGGGATCTTACCCTTTAGTTTGTGAAGATAAAATATACTCTAAGAAGCAACCATTTACCGCGCCTAAGTTTTAAAGTAAGCCTTGACTCATTCCTTTTCCTCATTCCAGCATCCAATTAATCGTAAATTCTCATATTCTAATTACTCATCCCTACAGCATTCCAGCTTGTTCTGCTGGCTGGGGCTTCTCTCCCTCCAATCCACTTGCACTGAGAAAGATTCCCTCCAACTCTTCACCTTACTTTGGAATCCATACAGCAAGATTTATTGATAAATAACTTGTCACATAGAGGTAAAATAAAAGTAAGGTGATGATTCAGTCCACATGTGTATCTGTGAATATATGTGAATCAGTCAGTACAATATCCTGCCTCCTATCTCCATGTTCTTATGGAGCATACTTTGTGCCCTTCACGAAAGACTGAATGTCCAGGGTTGAAATCTGATGATGTCATCCCCATTCTCTGTTTAAAACCTTTTAGTGTGCCTTCAATATCCTTAAAGTCCACACTCACTTACCTGGCTCTTGAAATTTTTGATGTGGTGTTGCCTTGCTCTCTGGGTTTACCTCTAATCATTACTCTTGTCATGTGCTGAAGGCTGCCATTTTAAGCTACTGTCCTTACCCACACTTCACACCCTCTCTTGCTTCTAGGCTTTTGTACCTGTTGTTTCTTCCCTGGAAATGACAGCCCTTGTAAATTCTTGTAAATTCCTTGTAAATTTCCTGTAAATTCCTCCTTTGTAAATTCCATGGCCCCAATCTAAGAACTAGGGTTATCTTAAATGCTCCTATAAAAACCTGTAACACTTTTAACATAGCTCTAATAGAATTTTATTGTTATTGCCAACTTACTTATTCAGATTCCTATGGAAACTCAGAGTCCTTGAACACAGGGACTATATGTTTTCATCCTTTTATGTCAACTGGCTAGCACAGTATTCAACACATAGCAAATATACAATAATTGTTGACTTGAAATTCATAAAGAAGCAATTTATGGTATAGATTAAATGTATTTGTGCCAAATTAATTAAAAAAATGAAAGTTTTGTTTGTTAACTACTTACTTGATACCAGATATTGGTGATAACACAGTGAATGTAACAAAATTCCTGTCATCTGAGAGTTAAGTTTAGTGGTTTACTTCCTTTTTCTTTTCTCCATAAATCTTACTTAACTGCCACATTTGTTATTATCACCTTTTTAGAAAATGCTTGGGAGAGCCCCAAACTTTAACCCAAGTCATCCTATAAATAACAGAGTTAAAGAAGACTGGAATTTATTACTGAAATAACATTTCCATGAATCCAGTAAAGGAAATAGGTTGACCTTCCAAAAGAGATACATAGCATGGAAGGGAATGGAGAAAGACTTATTTCAGATAAAAATGACTGAGTAGCTTGGCTGGAGCAAAGAAAATCTAAACGGCAATACAAGGTATGAGGTCTGAGGATTGTAAGTAGGATATGAGTCACGGTAAGGGATTTGGAGAAATGAAGATCCAAATGATTATGCTTTGAGTAAGTAGGAGATAACATTATCCTAGGAGGTTGACATATAACAATAATATAATACATGATTTACAAATAGGATATGTAATGAGTATTTTTTAAACATCTGGGTTATATAAAAATATATAATAAGAAGGTTTAAATTATAATGAAAATTTAGAAATGCATTAAAACATCTCCAACAATCTGTAATGAAGACCGAATATTTCAGAACCATGTAATTTTAGTCCTTAACATATTAAATGTCCACACTGCCATGAAGAACTTTGGCCTTTAATAGTTTGGTTTAAAAGCTTCAAAACCATCAGTCTAGAACTTTGTGAGATTTTTTATATTTTAAACATGAGAAAAATTTAACATATACATCAGAAGTGTTGTCTTTATATATTTGAGAAATATCTGAAGAGGATGATAATCCCCTGATCTACATCCTTACAGAAAAAAAAAGAAATGTGCCTTCACTGTGTGAAAATGAGTGAAGGAAACCTCACTTAAAAGGGATTCGGGAAACCCTGAAAGGGGAACCATCACACACACTACCTACCACTAGTTGCCTCTTGCACACTTCAGTGGGAAGAGGGAAGATTTCCTCCCAGACCAGCAACAGCAAGGCACCCTGGCCTGCAGCCAATGAGAAGCCACTGCCTCTTTGAACTCTTATTTTCCTCCAATGGACTTCTGTTGTAAACAGCCCCTCCCAACTCCCCCCCCCGGTTTTTTGTTTTTTGTTTTTTGTTTTTCCCCCTCTAAAAAAGAATACTCCCTTTGTTTTCTAGATTTGTCTGTGCTTCACCATAGTTGGTTTGTCCTTGTTAGGGAGTGAGAAAGCATCTGTGTTGTGTGAACGGAGATCCCTGTCTTTGGATTCCCCAGGAAGAAGATTTACTTGGGTATACCTGATCAGAATAAAGACAGCCAGGAGGAAAGGAGCAAGCACAGAGCAGGTTATTAAAGCAAAAGTACACTCTTGAGGTGGGAGAGCAGGCAGTGGGCAGGTTCCAGGAAGTTGAACCAATCCCTGGGTTGATTTGAGATTGGATATTATCTGGGTCTTTCTGAGCCAGGAGGAGCTGTGAGGTACAGAGGGGTGGTCTCTAATGGAAGCTGCTTCTAATCTTTTGGGGAACTCCTCTTACAGGTGGGGGGGGGGGAGTTTTTGACTACAAGGTTTGCAGCAAACTCTCAGGGCAGCCTTTCTCCATTGGGCAGGGCTGTTCCGGCAATGCAAATAAATTCTAATGAGTGCAGGGGTTACTCTGAGGGAGAAGAGGAGAGCACAGGCTCTGTCCCTGTGACTCTTGCTTTGTCAACTCCAAGGTCTTGGAAGCTGCAAGGTCAGGATGTTGAGCTCCTGCGCTTATAATGTTATGCCCAGAATTCGTGATCCCCAAAGACCACCAGGGAGCCGAGTCCGATGCAAAAGCAAAGAGCCTTTATTCGAGCTAGCTCGAGCTCAATCCCCTACCTGCACCGACGCAGCGGTGAGATACCAGGGAAAGAGCGCGAGTTTCAAAAGGACAAAGGTTTTATTGGGGCCTGGGGGCAGTTGGTGAGGTAATGGCTATGGCCTCAGCCGATTGGCTGGGGAGGGGTCCTGGGGAAGGGTCCGGCAGGTGAGGGAGGGTTTACTCGAGGGGAGGAGGTGTGGTCAAGGTGAAGGACACAGAACAAGATGGAGTCAAGGGGAGGAGGTGTGGTCAAGGTGAAGGACACAGAACAAGATGGAGTCAAGGGGAGGAGGTGTGGTCAAGGTGAAGGACACAGAACAAGATGGAGTCAAGGGGAGGAGGTGTGGTCAAGGTGAAGGACACAGAACAAGATGGAGTCAAGGGGAGGAGGTGTGGTCAAGGTGAAGGACACAGAACAAGATGGAGTTGGCTGGCGTAGGCCCGCCCTTTCATTCCCCCCTTGTCATGTAGCTTACGGACCCAATCATGGGACCGGCTGCATTTATGGTGACAAGGAGAACAGAGTCTGGAGGTTTACGCAAAGTTCTGGGAACCAAGTGTCCCTGGGATGGCTCTGGGAGGTCTGATTAAGTATTGTCCCCGAGCTGGTGTCTATGATCTGCCAGGTGATGTTTTGGGGGGCGTGGGGACTCCCGGCAGCATGAGCAATGACAAGCAGAGTTAACAGAGTTACCAATATTAGGTAGGTCGAATGCGCTGTAGCTTGAGCTTGAGCGGGTTGTGTTGGTCCCAACTGATGGCCCATCGCGTGACGAAGTCCTTCCGGATCGAGGAGGGGTCCGCTGGCTGAGCGTGGGTGTGATGGACCCAGGTCGCGATGCCGTCTACCTTGAGAGCGGTGGGGGTTGTCAACACCACGATGTAGGGTCCCTTCCAGCGCGGCTCGAGAGTCTCTCGGTGGTGCCTCTTGACGTAGACCCAGTCTCCCGGCCTGTACTGATGAGGTGTCGGGATCGGGCCAGCCTCGTAGATGGCACGGAGGCGCGGCCAAATGTCCTCGTGCGCCCTCTGGAGCCCGCTCAAGGAAAGAAAAAGTTCTTGATCTTTAAACTCAGCAATAAGTTCAGCTCAAAGGCTGGGAATAACAGGGGGTGGCCTGCCAAACATGATCTCATAGGGAGTAAAACCCAGAGTGTAAGGAGTGTTTCTAACCCAATAAAGGGCGTACGGTAGGAGAGTCACCCAGTCCCCGCCAGTCTCCATGGTTAATTTGGTAAGGGTCTCTTTTAGGGTTCTATTCATTCTTTCTACCTGTCCTGAGCTCTGGGGCCTATAAGCACAATGTAATTTCCAGTTTGCCCCCACCGCCTTGGCTACTGCTTGTGTTACCTGCGAGATAAAAGCTGGTCCATTGTCTGATCCTACCAGGGCAGGAAAACCATACCTGGGTAAGATGTCTTCTAGTAGCTTCTTAGCCACCGTCTGAGCCGTTTCATGCTTGGTTGGGTATGCCTCCACCCAGCCAGAGAAGGTGTCTGTAAATACTAAAAGATATTTAAAACCATACTTTCCTGGTTTGACTTCAATGAAGTCGACTTCCCATTGGGCTCCCGGTCTGGTGCCTCTGAGCCTGGTTCCTTTTTTTTATTTGATGTGGCCCTCGCGTTGGTGAGTTGGCAGGTCTTGCAGGCAGATACAACTTGCTCTATTTTGGTGTCCTGTTGGTGAATCCTCTCCCTGCATATCTGAGCCTTCTTCGCGGATGCCCGGTATCCTAAGGCCCCCAGGGTAGCCAGCAGGTCCTGGGTCCCTCGCTCACAGTCTTTGGCAGTGTCGGCAGCAATCAGGATGTCATCTACATACTGTAGAAGGGTGAGGCCACGGTGCTCCCTTCTGTACTCACCCAGGTCCTCGTGTAGTGCCTCGTCGAAGATGGTGGGTGAATTTTTGAATCCCTGAGGTAGCCGTGTCCAGGTGAGTTGTCCACTGTAGCCCTCCTCCGGATCATGCCACTCGAAGGCGAACAAGGGTTGGCTCTGGGGTGCCAGCGGCAGACTGAAGAAGGCGTCCTTTAAATCTAGTACAGTATACCAGACCCTGGAGGGCGCTAAGGAGCTCAAGAGAGTATATGGGTTGGGAACAGTTGGGTGTATGTCCACGACCCTCTTATTTACTTCCCGGAGGTCTTGTACCGGTCGGTAGTCATTTGTGTGAGGCTTTTTGACCGGCAGTAGGGGGGTGTTCCAGGCAGACTGGCAAGGAACTAGTACCCCTAGGCTTCGTAGTCTCCGGATGTGTGGCTGGATCCCCTTCCAGGCCTCCTGAGACATGGGGTATTGTTTGATCCTTACCAGACTCTCTCCTGGCTTGAGCTCTACCAGGACTGGGGTCCTATGAGCGGCTAGTCCCATCCCCCCTGTCTCTGCCCAAACCGAGGGGAATTCTTGTAGCCATCTGTCTATATTATCCTCTCTCGGGAGCGCCTCCTGGTGGAGGAGGTATTCATCCTCCAGTTTCATGGTCAGGACCTGGATGGGGTGGCCCTTGCCATCGGTGACCTGAGGCCCCCCTTGTCTGAAAGTTATCTGAGCTCCAATCTTGGTCAGTAAGTCCCGTCCTAACAGCGGGTAGGGGCATTCTGGTATTACCATAAAGGAGTGGGATACCCGGCCCGTTCCCAAATCTACTGTTCTTCGGGTAGTCCATGAATACTGGCTCATACCAGTTGCCCCTTGTACCCAGGACTTCTTGCTAGCTAGTTTTCCTTGTGGGGTGCGGAGGACCGAATGTTGTGCTCCGGTGTCGACAAGGAAGTCAATAGGGGTCCCCTCCACTTTAAGAGTTACCCTGGGTTCGGGGAGAGGGTCTGAACCCTGACTCCCCTAATCACTTAGTTCATCCAGCTCTAGGACTTTTACTCGATCAGTCTTGCTTCCCTTCCAGCCGGCCCATTTCGGACAATCTCGGGCCCAATGCCCTATCTCCTTGCAGTATGTGCACTGATCCTTCTGCAGCCTCTGCTTCCCCCCCTTGGTGGTGCTTTTACCTTTTCTTGCGTCATCTGCCAGCTGCCGGAGACGGCGGTCTCGTTCCTCGGGGAAGTCAGCAGTGGTAGCTAGCAGTATTCTGGCCAGGTCTCGAGTCTGCTTACTGCTGGCAGCCGCCATGGCGCGAGACTGCTTGTCCTCAGGAGGCTCCCGGTTATTATATACCTTTTCGGCTACCACCAGTAAGTCCTGCAGACTTTTTTCTCCTAGTCTATCTATTTTCTGTAATTTTCTCCTAATGTCTATGGCCGATTGGTTTACAAAGGCCATGATAACAGCTGCCTTGCTTTCCAGAGCCTCTGGATCCATGGGGGTATAGGTACGGAATGCCTCCATGATCCTTTCTAAAAAGGCAGCTGGAGATTCATCTTTTCCCTGTTGTACATTTCCTACCTTGGCCAAATTGGTTGGCTTTCTAGCAGCCATTCGGAGACCCCCCATTAGAGTCTGGCGGTAGACCCGGAGCCTCTCCTTACCTTCTGCCGTGTTGAAATCCCACTGGGGCCGAGTTAAGGGGAAGGAGGCCTCTATCTGAGCCTGGTTGGTGGTGGGATTCCCGTCTGCGCCTGGAACTAGTTTTCGGGCCTCATTGAGGATTCTTTCTCTTTCTTCAGTCGTGAACAGGACCTGTAAAAGCTGCTGGCAATCGTCCCACGTGGGCTGATGGGTAAAAAGAACAGAGTCTAATAAATCAATAAGCCCTGCCGGTTTCTCAGAAAACTTAGGATTCTGAGCTTTCCAGTTGTAGAGGTCACTAGTGGCGAAAGGCCAATAGTGATGGGGCTGATTCCCCTCCGCGTCTGGGGGTCCGGTGGCTCGCAGGGGCAGAATAGTAGAGTCGGCGGCAGAGGCGGATTGCTCCCTCTGAGCCCTTTGTCTGGTAAATGGCGGGCTTCCCCCTGGGGTGTTTCCACCTCCCGCTCTCGGAACAGCATCTGCCTCCCCCGGAGGGGGAGGATGGTGTTCTTCCGGCATCCTAGAGGGGTTATACGGGGGAGGAAAAATTAATTCTTCTTCAGTACCCCCCTGTAGGACAGGGTAGAGGGGTGCTGAAGGCTGGGTAAGACGTTTCCTCTTCTCTGTCTCCTGCAAAGCAAGAATGGGTTTTGGCTCCGGAGGGAGCAGGGTTAGGAAGGGCTTAAGCCAAGAGGGTGGGTCTTCTACAAGGTCCTGCCAAGTGATAATGTAAGGGAGCTGATCAAGATGGCCCATCTTAGGCTGAGAGATGATACTCCTGACTCGGTGGATGGTAGGGAGGTCGAAGGTCCCCTCTGGTGGCCATCCGACATTGAAAGTTGGCCACTCGCTAGAACAAAAAAACTGCAACCGACCCTTTCGGACTTCCACACTGAGGTTGTTAGCTCTTCCCCTCACATCCTTAAAGTGATCAATCATAATACTTAGAGGAGTAGTCTGAGTCTGTCCCATAATGTCCGTCCAGTAAGTCCACAGAGCAAAACAGAGAAACACAAAAACAGACAAACAGAGGGCCCCTAGAAAGTCTTCCAACTCCATGGAAGCAAAACTGAGAGCTAGCTTAGACATTTGAGGGGATTCCATGTCCCTCCAAAACCGATGAGGGGATTCCACGTCCCTCCAAAACCGATGAGGGGATTCCACGTCCCTCCAAAGACGACGGCCTCACGCCGACCAGCGGGAGCGACCCGCCTCGTCTCAGACCTTTGAGGGGATTCCACGTCCCTCCAGAAGGGAGAATCGGAACGTCTTCCGAAACTCCCGGCCCGTGGTCCTCCAGTGCGTCCACCTAGACCGCGTCGGGCACTACCAGAATTCCAGAAATGAGCTCACACAGAAAAGACAGAACAAACAGACACTAACCGTGGCCAGTCAGGCTCTCCGGGTCGGGGGTCCCTCGGGGTCTTGGGGATCCCGGACGAGCCCCCAAATGTTATGCCCAGAATTCGTGATCCCCAAAGACCACCAGGGAGCCGAGTCCGATGCAAAAGCAAAGAGCCTTTATTTGAGCTAGCTCGAGCTCAATCCCCTACCTGCACCGACGCAGCGGTGAGATACCAGGGAAAGAGCGCGAGTTTCAAAAGGACAAAGGTTTTATTGGGGCCTGGGGGCAGTTGGTGAGGTAATGGCTATGGCCTCAGCCGATTGGCTGGGGAGGGGTCCTGGGGAAGGGTCCGGCAGGTGAGGGAGGGTTTACTCGAGGGGAGGAGGTGTGGTCAAGGTGAAGGACACAGAACAAGATGGAGTCAAGGGGAGGAGGTGTGGTCAAGGTGAAGGACACAGAACAAGATGGAGTCAAGGGGAGGAGGTGTGGTCAAGGTGAAGGACACAGAACAAGATGGAGTCAAGGGGAGGAGGTGTGGTCAAGGTGAAGGACACAGAACAAGATGGAGTTGGCTGGCGTAGGCCCGCCCTTTCAATAACATGTAGTTTTTTTTTTTTAAGTTTATTTATTTATTATGAGTGGGGGAGGGGCAGAGAGAGAGAGAGAGAGAGAGAGAGAAAGAGAGAGGGACGGAGAGGGGGAATCCCAAACAGGCTCTGCTGTTAGTACAGAGCAGACTTAGGGGATCGATCCCATGAACTATGAGATCATGACCCGAGCCAAAATCACGAGTCTGACAATTAACTAAGCCACCCACCCACGCTGCTCACTTTTTTTTTTTTTTTTTTTTTATTGCTACCCTTGCCTGCAGCAAGTGTCTTTCTCATTCCCCTTTAAGGACTTGAGACTCTGCCTCAGGGGGTTCTTACCCGTTTCTTGTCTAGCTTCTACCTAACATCCTGAACACAGTTACTCTCATTCTTGAATAAAACTCCTTTTGCTGACATAATAACTGGCTATTTTATTTTTTAAGGTTGACAAGTGAAACAGATTTGGAATGGATACAAGAAAAACATTGCACACATTAGAGATCGTTAAACACGTTTACATGGGGACCCTCAAGAAGTTTTTTAAAAGGAATATAAATGTTCTAACATATATAATATATAAAATATATAGATATATATAACATATATACTATATACAAATGCTTTTTATAGTCCTATCCTTTTGATGAGAGAATAGTACAAGGGCAATAATCATTTTGCAAGAAAAATTATTTAATGTCGATTTCCCATTTGAGAGTTTATCCTAGCTCCCTCCAAGAAAACTGAACATTCTTGGAGTTTGATTAATAGATGACTCCTTAAAGGATCATCTTTGAACATTAGCTGTATAGAGAGCACCACTTTAAAAGAGGCCACAACTGCTTAAGAAGTGATAACTTTCTTTTAAGAAGGATTGAAAAGAACAGCTTTAAATCCAAATGACAGCCCTCCTTAGTTTAAAGCTAAAGTTCTCTTTTCTGCTTATTATGGATCTTTGATAAGAAATACAATTGCTGAGAAGTCTGTTTTGCTTGCTGTTTGCTATGAGCATTGTGAGGCCTTTCCTGAATGTAACCGCTGTGTAGTAGAATGGGTTGTAAACCTTCCTAAATGTAGTCTGATATGTAATGGAATGAGTGATTGTACATAAACTAACCGGCATTTCTCACTTCTGTAAACCTGCTTGCTTAACACATTCCTCACTTACCGCCTTCCCCCTTTTTTCCTCCCGCCAAAGTAACGGACAAAGTCTTCCCGCCAAAGGACAGACAAAGGACGCCCAATCAGAGAACAACAAATGTCCTTACTTTAAAATCAACTAATCAGGCCCCTCATAATTTGAAACCTCCCCTGTGCTATTTGTCTCTGTCTATAAAAACGCTGTACCAACCCTGATCGTGGCCTCTTGCGTCACCGGCGACGAGTGCGCAGAGGACCAGGTTCGAACCTGCAATAAACGACCCTTGCCGCTTGGCTTTGACTTACGACTCTGGTGGACTTTTGTGGGAGGTTTCGGAACTTCGGGCATTACAGGATATTTAAAATAGACTCTTCCAGATTCCTGGAAATTTTTACTTTGAGATGTACATTTCAATTCAGTCTACCAAGAATCTTTCCAAGACAGGAGGATAGGCAAAAGGAGAAAAGAGTAGAAATGAAAAAGAATGGATAAAGAAAGAAGAGGAAAAGGGAGTGGGTCACAGTAAAAGAAGCAAAAATAGGAGGGTGATACAAATTTGAAGAGAGAGGATTTGAAGGAATGCAAAATGCATGTTGTGTGCGCATTACACTAAGACTAGCTAATGTCACTGACAAGAGATCTCATGTTTCTTTGAGTAACCTACATACATCAATAGTTTTCAAAAGGTCTCCTACCAGAAGCATCAGCAGCACCTGGGAACTTGTTAGACATGCAAATTCTTGGGCACCACCCACAACATCGGATTCAGAACTCAGGGGATACAACAAAGTATCTGCATTTTCACAACCCCTGGGGAGGGGGGGGGGGTGGCTGATACACACTCAATTTGAGTACTACTTTTATTTCTTGCTCCTGTAACTGTTTATTGAAAATATTCAGCTGGTGACTGTCAAGAGTTCAAGACTCAGACTTAATACGATCCTTTGGCTCTACCTACCTCTACAGCTGCTTAGTTGTTTCTACTCAGCTCTAATTAGACCCTGATTTCTGGTTTTCCCAGAGTCACTCCCTCATCTGGGGTTCCGAGAGCAACTTTTGTGATCATTCTCCTTCTTGGCCAAATCCAAAGTAAGAAATGGGGATTATGCTCTGGTCTGTCTCATGGTTTATAGCTTTAATAGCCATGCCATTTGTGGGGCCTGAATGTTATTTAAATGTCAGTATAGCCGTATTTGTTTTCATCCAGGCTTGTGGTTTCATAGGCAATACAATTTCTTCAAAAATTTCTTACATGGTCTGATTAGATATTTGATTTATAGGCTTCTAAGCTATTCTAGCTGCTGTTGTGCCAGTAATTACACCTAGAATTCTTTACTAAGCGTAGTTCTTAAGACTATTACTTTTTTTTTTAGCCTGATTTCACATATGTTTCTCTCTCTGAAGTAATTGGTGGCTACTTCAGGGCTATCTGACACGATGTGTTTAGGTAGAGAAGCATTAGTCTGAATTTTGCTACAAGGCTGAGTTTTAGTGTGGTTTTGTTGCTCAGAAACTTTCTTAGTCTTATTTCATACTGTCTGAGGTATAAAAGTTTTTTGTTTGTTTTTTTAACTTGCAGATTGTTAATTGCCTGAGGT